>NC_082652.1:3919845-6319845 GCF_028023285.1 Balaenoptera ricei | reverse complement strand
GCCTCAGTCTTTAAAAGGACAGGGATAACAGTAATTACCTTGAGGGGTTGTTGTGAGGATTAAATGAATTAATACCTGCAAAAGGCTTCAGACACTGCCTGGGATTGCTAAGTGCCGTGTACACTTGGGGTATTCTTCTCTTTTTTTTTTTTTTTTTTATCAATTTTCTTCTTCTCACATCTTCAGGGCAGGTGTATGTATGTAGGTGTTAAATAAGGGGAAAAAGGAGGGCAGAGGAGGAACAGGGGGACAGGAGGGAGGCAGGAGGGGTGGGGGGTGTTGGCCTTCCCTGACCACCCCCCGAGGCTGCCCCTGTGTCTCCTCCCCTGGCTGGTCACCCTTGACGCCCTGTACTATTAACTCCTGCATCTCATTCCCTTGTGGGAGACGTCGTCCTCCCCGTGTCCTCAGCCTGGCTGCCATGGGCACTCCATAATGTCTGCTGCATCGAAACGAAGCCAAGAACGGAGGGACCACGCGTCCAGTGGGGGATGCTCCCTGCTGGGGACGCGCAGTTTGGGTCCACTGTCTAGGATGGGCGGCCCGGAGAGCACAGGACAATACCAGCAAACACGTTTAAGCTCTCGAGGTGTGCCACGCCCTGGGTTAGTCCCTCACCTGCTTTATCTCATCCAATCCTCACGACAACCCCAAGAGGTGGTTATAAGCACAATCCCATTATACAGATGAGGCAACTGAGGCACAGAGAGGTTGAGTAACTTGCCCAAAATACACAGCTAGCATGTGTCAGAGCTGGTATGCTGAAACTCTTCCTTTCCAAACAATGCAGGACACCTCAGTCGTGTAGACCTACCAAGGCAGAAAGAGAGCTGCCCCCCTATCCAGGGCTTCAGGATTTTCCTCCGAGGTGGGCTTTGAAGCCAGTGCGGCCTGAAGCTTTGAGGGCCTCTTGCCAATGCCTTGTGGCTGTGTGGAGATCATAATAGTACTTGGGGTCCATTCTCAATAAATGCTCCATAGTATTTATACTATATAATAGCGACTATACATTGGCTACTATTGGCATGATTTTTATGAGATTAAATGTTCTCTGGAGAGACCTTTCACTCACAGGAGACACTCTGAGATGATCATTTTGTCTTTACAAGTAAAATGAACCTCTGGTGATGTTCTTTCCAGAGAGAAACCCCTAGCTCCAGCCTTCAAATGCCTCTTCTCAGCTAGTTCCTAGGTGAAAGCATTCTGTTTTCTTTCCTTTGCACTTTGCAAATGAGCGATATCCCTTCCCTTGCTGCCTAATTCATGCCCCGTTTCAAATTGCCTGGGTTCCACATTCCAAGCTGTGTTTCCTGATACTCATTTCACCCAACGGGGTCTGTCTAGACCCCAGGATTACTGAGAATGAAGAGACAACCCTGAATTTTTTTTCACCTCCCTCTGAAAATCCCACAGTCTTCCTACGTGCTTTTGTGGTCCATTCAATTCTGGCTCCCTCCCGTATATTGAGGGAGAACTTACTAAAGAAAAATCATTGGGTTTTTTTGTTTTGGGGTTTTTTGGGGGGTTGTTGTTCCATTCTCAGAAAGCATTTGAAATCCACTCTGAATCTCAAGTGTGTTTTGAGTTGTGTTCAACTTTTAACGTTCTGTGAAAACTTGGATTTAATTAGTTTCTCTTGCATTCTGAAATCGTGTGATACTTTTATTTTTTGTTTCCTGGACCGAAGCCTTGCCACATTCGTGGAAAAACTGAAGGGGGGGAAGGTTTTCTCGTAAGAATTTAATGTGAAATGGATTGAAATTGTTGCTTGAGGAGAAATGACTGATTTCTGGCCTCCAGGCTGGGCCTGCAGGGCAGGGTGCTATGTCTCCACCAGCAAGCTGCTTGTGAATTAGACTGGAAACATTTAGACCCCAAAGTGAGACTTGTCATGTGGTCTGAGGTAGCCGACACTGGCAATCCTTGATGAGCCCAGGTGGCTCAGGAAGAAAGCGTCACCTGGTTCAGACACCCCTGGGTTCAAATCCCACCCCTGTTGCTTACTAGCTGTGTGACTTTGGGCCAGTTACTTATCCTCTCTGATCTTCGGAGTTCTAATTTGTAGAAAATGAAAATAGGTGGGAAAGTGCTTATTGGTGCTCTTAGGACACGGGAGGTGAGCAGCGAGTGCTAGTTTCTCTCCGTCCTGTTGGGAGGTATCTCCCTTACTCAGTAGAGTCTTACCAGAATTGAGCCATGGTGGTCTGGGAAAGTGAGTCCTGTTAGAAATACTGAGAATGTAGGTTTCTGTCCTGGCTTTAATGCTAAATGGTTACATATTCTTTGATGAGCCATTAACCTCTCTAGGCTTCAGTTTTCCCATCTGTAAAATGAGAACAAAACTGTCATTCTGACTGTCTTATTCAGCTCAGGCTGCTATAACAAAATACCACAGAGTGGGTGATTTAAACAATAGACATTTGTCTCTCACAGTTCCGGAGGCTGTAAGTTCAAAATCAAGGTGCTGGCAGATTCTGTGTCTGGTGAGGACCTGTTTCTTGGCTTGTAGACAGTTGCTTTCTTGCTGTGTGCTCATATGGCCTGCACTTGGGGGCCTGGGGAAGAGAGAGGAAGACAGAGGAAGTAAGAGGGAGAAAGAGGGAGAGAAATTTCTCTCTTTCTCTTTTTATAAGGCCACTAATCCCATCATGAGGGCCCCACCCTCATCCAACCCTAATCATCTCCCGAAGGCCCCACCTCCAAATACCATCACATTGGGAGTTAGGACTTTAACATACAATTTCTGGGGGAACACAAACATTCAACCCGTTATACTCACTTTATAAGGGGCTACAAGAAAATAAGGCAATGACTTTTGGAAAATAAAGTATGATAGAAAACCCACTGTTGAAGGCAAAGAAAAGTATCAGTTTCCTAAAGTGTTCTGGATACCCACACATTATAAATTTTCTAAAGGCACTCATTTTTGCTGGAATGGAAATGAAATATGTTGCTCTTGATTATCAACCCAAATATCCATCATCCGTCCATTGGTGATGCACGCCCATCAAGCAGCCTGGGGTGTGTGCCAGCTACTCGGGGAGCGTGAAGACCCACACCATCCACGCCCCCAGCCTCAGCCTCTGCAGCCAGGCTCCCTTCTGCAGAGACACATGTTCCCCAGGGAGTCCTGGGCTGGGAGCCTGACTAAGGAGGAGAGAAGGTGGCTAGTCGGCTGGTTCAGAGGTGGTTCCTCACCTCACCTGGTTCCAGAGGAGCGTGTACCAGAGAGACCAGCTCCAACGGGAAGATCTATTACTGGAGGTTACTGGGTGGACCCGCCCTGACTGCACGGCCCTGGAGAATCCTCCAACAGAGAACGAGAACGGGGAAGAGGGGACAAACCCAACCCAGTGATGGGGCCAGCCTGAGCCAAGATGGTGCTGGCTGGGGAGGGCGCCACCAAGGAGTACGGAACAAACGAGAAGCTTGCAGCTGCCACCAAGCTGTTGTGGGTGTGAGCACGCTGTCCTTCTGGTGACACACCCTTGGGATCCTGTGCATATGGATTATGGATGTCCTGAGGGGTGCAGTTTGGGGCTTCTGTTTGAGATTTTTTTTTTTTAAAAAATGGAACAAAAAATACCACTAGCTTTGCCTGTGGAACCATCAGAAGTTGGTTATGCTGACAGGAACGGGATCCCAGAATAGGAACCAGCTGGAGATTCATATGGAGAAAAACAAAGGTCCCGGTGATTTTTCTTTTTTTTCTCCTAGCATGCTAGCAAAACAAGCAAACAAACAAACAAACAAAAGGGGAAAAACGCATCAGTGCACTATTGAGAAACAAAAGCTAAAAAGCATGTAGAGTCAAAGGGACCAGCTTTGCCTTCCTCACTCCTGAGGAATTAGAAAGAGTTGCAACAGTCCTGACAACTAGGAATATGGACTCCTGCCTGGCAAACCCAAGGGCAAAAGCATCAATGGCACCATCAAATGGCAAAATGGCAGGGCTGAGCAGAAAGGCAGTAAGTGGGTCCCACTGTGGCGTGGTCATCTCAGTGACTTAGGGCTATTTCTGACCACGGAGAGGGTAGCTACCCCCAGCTGCACAGAGGTTGTATTCTGGAGGTTACCGTAGACATTTTGCACCTCATTCCTCCATTAGAACCTCTCTTTCATGCCCAATCCAGCACTCGAATTCCCAGCAGTGAACCTGGCTCGAGGCAGAAGTGGGCGGGTGGGTGGTGGTCATCACTTCTGGGATGTCAAGTGAGAAGAAAGGAATGGCGAAGACAGGAATAGTGGTGAGAGTGCTACCCTTGGGGGCTTGTAGATTTTTATGCACTCTGTCTCGCATTGGAAGGACTTCAGATTGTTTCAAATTATCTGCGAATAAATTTCCCTCTGGATCGTCAGACAACCAGGCGGCAGAAATGGAAGATGCCTCCTCAGCTAGCACAGCCCCTCCAGGAAAATCGCTGCCAGACGTGGGGAACTTGGCTCCAGGTTGGGTCTTAACAGCCAAGGCTCGGGCTTATGGATCTGAAATGAAGGTTCTAATAGCAACTACCCAGGTGAACTGGGAGGGGGATGAAAAAGCCAGCACCCACCAAATGCCAGACCTGAGCAGACATTTGATCCAAGGAAAGCACCAGAAAAGAAATCCTATATTTGATGAAACCATCCTGCAATGGGAAAGATGGGGAAATTTACCCCCAAGAAGAAAAACACACTTTTGAAAAAGATTTTCTGCAGGAAACAGAAGTGAATTGTAGAAAGCCTCTATCTTGGCTTCGCCATAGGTTGAGGAACTGAGATTTTAAAATGAGGTGAACGTGAGATGACAGGGCACTGGATTGTGATGAAGGGGGGCAGGCAGAGATGAGGCAGAAGCAGTAAAGGATCTGGGTGTGTCTAGAAAGATCACGAGGGAACTAACAAGACACCCAAAGAATGGACATTGACACCGGAAGCAGCAGGAAACAGTAGAAAATTGAATCAGTGATGCTCAGGAAAATGGGGGAATCTCATGGTTATTGGCCAAGATCCATACTCCCATCTCCTCCACACAAACAGAACCTTTATTACTTTATCTTCCTGGAGCCCTGTGCACTTCTGGGGGGCAGGCACCGGCCCCTCTGAGACCCAGGAGGTGAATCTTTGTTGATCTACGCCAACCACGGGGGTGTCGTTCCCCTTCGTCAATGATTGTCTTAAGCCTGGTCGTGGGTGCCCAGCTGGCCAGTGACTCATGAGGTGGTCTCTGCGGGGGATGGTGGAGAGGGATGTGAATTAGGAGACCACAAATGTTCCGATTGTTTAAGTCACTGGTAGGGGGAGTTTCTGCTCCCTGTCGCTAAAAACACCCATCTAGGATAAGTTCAAGGAGCTTCCCTAAGTGCAGGAGGAAAGAACACACGCAGAGGAGGTGATAGGATATGAATGACAGAAAAGTGAGTCAGGTGATGAGTGATGGATGGTCCTGAGGAAGAAACCAGAGCAAAACCCAGAAAGGCCCAATAGAAGCTGAGAAAAGATCCCGGGTTGAAGATGACGTCAACGTCTCGGACAGATCCACAAGAGGAAGACAGTGACACACTGGGAAAAGGACAAAGGACACGGGCAGACGCCACAGAAAAGTGCTGTTCAGATGGCCCATGCACTTGTGAAAAGATTCCCGGCTGCCCTCAGAGTAAGAGAAAGGCAAATTGGAACCAAGACTGTGACGTCATTTCCACACCATCAGTTTGGCAGAGACTGGAAGTGAGAAAGCATCCTGTCGGCAGGGTGGGTGGCGGGGGTGCTCCGACACCGCTGGCGGGAGAGTCAGGGACTTCAACCACACGTGGGGGGCAGTTTGTTAACATTTGTCAACATGACGAATGCACACATCCCTCCTAGGAATTTATCCCACAGAGACATGCACCAGCAGAAAATGAGGATGGATAAGGCCGCACAGGGCAGTTTATCCCTGATATAGCAGGATATTGGCAACAACCTCAAGTCCATTCACAAAGGGCTGGTTCCATAAACTACATTCCATTAAAAACTAGAAAACTTTCTGTATATTGGTGTGGATAGATCTCCCAGATAGAGTGTTCAATTTAAAAAGCAAGATGTGCATAGCATATTGCCATTTGTGAAAAAGGTGGAAAAAAAGGCACACATATACACACACATGCACACATACACAGGTATTCGTATTTGTTTGTTGTTATGGACTGAATTATGCTCCCCCCTCCTCCAAATTCCTATGTTGAAGCCTAACCCCCAATGTGACTGTATTTGGAGAAAGGGCCTTTAAGGAGGTGTTCAAAGTTAAAGCAGATCATGAGAGTGGGACCCAATCCAATAGGACTGGTGTCCTTATAAGAAGAGGAAGACACCAGGGATGTACACGCACAGAAAAAGGCCATGTGAGGACACAGTGAGAAGAAACCTGTCTCCAAGCCAAGGAGAAAGGCCTCAGGAGAAACCAGCCCTGCCCACACCTTGGTCTCAGACTTTAGCCTCCAGAATTGTGAGAGAACACATTTCTGTTGTTTAAGCATAGAACACATTCTGTGACATTTTATTATGGGGGCCCTAGCAGACTAATACTTTTGTATGAGCACGAAACATCTCTAGAAAGATACAAAAGAAACTAATAACAGAGGTTCCCTGTGAAGAGGGCAACTGAGTGTCTGGGGATTAGGAAAAGAGGAGTGATTTCTCACTGTATATCCTTCTATGATCCCTTTCATATTAAAAAATATAAAAATAAATTACCAGTAAAAAAAAAACCCACTTGGAACAAAAGAAATTTTTCTTCATATGATAAAGATGATTTATCATAAGCTTAATAGCCGGCATCATATTAACCGTTGAAGCCATGGAGGCATTCCCATTAAAAATCAGGAGCAAGACAAGAATGCCTGATATTGCTGCACTATTTAATGTTCTAGATAAGCCAAGTAAGCCAATGCAATAAGACATGAATATTAGAAAGGGGATCAAGTGATGGAAAGGAAGACACGTGTCATTATTTGCAGAAGATAGTGTTTATTACTATTATTAATATTACTTTGCTCTATGATGGCTGCAGTGCATCTTGTATGTATTTTTGTGATTTAGGTCAATTTTTTTTAAAATTTTATTTATTTATTTATTTATGGCTATGTTGAGTCTTCGTTTCTGTGCGAGGGCTTTCTCTAGTTGCAGTGAGAGGGGGGCCACTCTTCATCGCGGTGCGCAGGCCCCTCACTATCGCCGCCTCTCTTGTTGCCGAGCACAGGCTCCAGACGCGCAGGCTCAGTAGTTGTGGCACACGGGCCTAGTTGCTCCGCGGCATGTGGGATCCTCCCAGACCAGGGCTCGAACCCGTGTCCCCTGCATTGACAGGCGGACTCTCAACCACTGCGCCACAAGGGAAGCCCCGATTTACGTCAATTTTCTAAGGGGATCTTCTGTCATTCATTAATAAGCACAGGTATAGGAAGGTGAATACAGGCGACATTTAAACTGAAGCAGCTCTGAATCTTATCTTTATGTGTTAACTGCAATAATCCTTATTTGGGGGAATTTTGAACAGTGCTTTTAGGAGGCCATATTTATTTTTTTATTTTTTATTTTTTTTAACATCTTTATTGGAGTATAATTGCTTTACAATGGTGTGTTAGTTTCTGCTTTATAACAAAGTGAATCAGCTATACATATACATATATCCCCATATCTCTTCCTCCTGCGTCTCCCTCCCTCCCACCCTCCCTATCCCACCCCTCTAGGTGGTCACAAAGCACCCAGCTGATTTCCCTCTGCTATGCGGCTGCTTCCCACTAGCTATCGATTTTACATTTGGTAGTGTGTATATGTCCATGGCACTCTCTCACTTTTGGACTTGAGGACATGGAGAGGGGGAAGGGTAAGGTGGGCCATATTTATTTAAAAAGAGTGTTGGAGTTAAAGGGTGATCTCACAGGAGGCTGGGCTGCGAGGTGGTTGGGAGGAGGCCTTTTCTTGACTGCTCGCCTGTGAATATCTCCCACCTCTAAAAGGCTCTCAACAAGCTGGAACCTGAGTATTATATGCAAGGTAATTGGCTGTAATTAATTCCACAACCTTGGGCCCCTCACAAGGCCGCCTTGCCAAATGAAAGCAGAACACGCAGAGGCAAACTCTTCCCTCCACCTAACTCCACGAAATGGGACTAGAGCCCTTCTGACAGTCGGCTCCCACTGCCAAAAACCCATTGACAGGCCGTGTAATAAAGCGCCCTCGCCAGGGAAGCCCTGGCACAGGAAGGGAGGGCTGACACCTCTCCTCACAGTTGCTGTATCCTTGCTTCCCACGGGCCCAGCTGTGCAAGCCCCGCTGGGGCCCAGTTGGCCAAGCCATTTCCGTTCTTTCTTCACTTTGCTCCCAGTAGAACAAAGCAGTGACCCAAGGGCTTTTTTCCAGGTATTGATTCTCATGATCTGCTGGGAGAGGGTGGCACCCGGGGTTGGGGGGTGGATGTCTCCATTCTCATTGTTCCACTCCTGTGTCCCAGCCCTACCTGATCAGCCTCCCAGGCTGCTGATGCCAAAAGACGGCAGTCAAGTTCCCCCATGATCCATTCTACTCATGGGAACCAGAAAGATCTTTCAGAAACATAAATCGCATCAACCTCTGTTTAAAATCTCCCACGGGCTTTCCTTTGCTTTTAGCATCAAGTCCAAACTCCTCTCTGTGGTCTCCAACGCCCTCCCTGCTCTGCCTTTGCCTGTCTCTTCAATTTAGTCTTGCATCACTCACTCTAAGCCACTGGCCTTGCTGTTCCATGATTGCAGAACGCTTGTCCCTTCACTTCCTGTTCCCTTTGTCTGAAAGTTCTTCCCCTAGGGCTCTACAGGGCTTGCTCTTTCTCACTGGAAAAATCTCAGCTCTGAACCTGCCCTGAGTTCTCTACCAATGGCAGACCTCTCCCCCTTCCATATCATTTATTGGTTTACATATTTATTTCCTGTCCCTCACCCCCACCCCAAGAAGGCCTCTCCCATGAGAGCAGGGCCTTTGTCTTGATCACTGCTATGCTTGGCACAGAGTAGGAAATAAAAAGACATGCTTAATTATTTTAACTGATTAAGAAAGAAATAGATGACCAAGGACTTAGTTTATGTATCAGTACAAGATCCAAACAGGTGGGTTTACTTTGAAGGTAATGGAGCTTAAACTTCAGGCTGCTCATGCAAACATCTCCCTGCCCCAAGGCCCTGGATCTAGTTTTTAATTTGCAATTTCATTTTTTTTTCTTTTAAAAAGTCCTCTGAAATTGTATAAGCTTCAGACTCCCCCAAAACTGGATCTGTTCCCGTCATCAAAGGTAGTGATGGATTACAGGCCGGATGCCTGGCTGGGTAGTAAATACTGATGGTGGTAATAATAATAACAACAACCAACAACAACAATACTAATAGCAGCCTGGGTAGTAGTAATAATAACAATCATAGAAGTAATTGTCATTTAGCAAACACTGTGCCAATCATAACCGATTTTTGAGGTATTATTTATACCCATTTACAAGATGAGGAAACAGAGGCTCCATGGGTCAAGAATCATGCAAAGCAAGCTCAAGTTGGCCTGAGGCTTAAGCCAGTTCTCATGGCCACAGCTTGGACTTCATCAAGATGGCAGAGAAAGTGGTCCACGTGAGCTGACCTTTAGGAAGCGTTTTTTTTCCAGGTTCCCGAATCCCATGGGCTGAGTTGAATTTTGCAAAAAGGCCCTGGCTCTCTCTGCTCGGGGCCGGTCTCTCCTTTTCTTTCCTGGTTAGCCCTGCAAAGCTATGTGTAGGCAGGGGTGGAATTCCACATGTGTAGATCTTCCATCACGGTTTTTAAAGTACAGGCAATCCTCATTCGTTTTTTCTATATTTGCGAATTCTCCTACTCGCTAACATCTATCGGTCACCCCCAAGTCGATGCTCATGGCATTTCTCTCGGCCATTCGCAGACACACGCAGAGCTGCCCGGAGTGCGTGTTCCAGCTGAGGGCAAACGGGGCAATTCTGTCTTCTTGTCTCACCTCCTGCTATAAACCAGCATCCTTTTTGCAGTCTGTGTAGTGTCACATCTTTTGCTTTCTATTGGTGACTGGTGTTTAAAATGGCCCCACGTGTAGTCCAAAAGCACTATTTAGTGTCCGTGAGTGCAAGAAGGCTGTGACGTGCCTTACACAGAAGATACCTGTGTTACATAAGCTTCATTCAAGCGTGAGTGACAGTGCTGTGGGCCGTGAGTCCAGTGTTAATGAATCCATAATATATAGTTATTAAATCATCTTTAAACAGAGACATACTGATTGGTTGATGAAACGGTTGTGACCAGAGGCTCACAGGAACCCAACCCCGGATCCTCCCCTAGGAGCAGTGGTTTGGTACTTGCTAATTCAGTGTCTGCGGTGACTTCATAGAACAGAACTTCCAGGAATAATGAGAATCAACTGTATTTCTTTTATGCCCCCAATCGAATTACAGGTTCTCTGTGAGCCTGAACCGCAGTTTCTTCGGCTTTTGGATGCCTGAGCGCAGGGTCAAGTTCGAGGGTTTAGTGCTCAGTAAACCCTGTTACTGACTGTGGGGTGGATCCTTGGGCCCCACAGGTGCCCACGACCTCCAGGCAAACCTGTCGGAGTTGAGATTTGAAGGCTGCATGTGGCTTGGTTTCTGGAATGGACCAGAATATTCCATGTCTGCGAGAGGCCCTCCTTCCCTCGGGGCTCCAGCGTCACACACCCCCCACCCCACCCCACCCCCGCTAAGAGGGAAGTGATTACACAGCATACCTGTGGCTGATGCCGGACTGTTAAAAGCCTATAAAAACTGAGGCGCGACTCGCTTTGCAGCGTTTGCTGCAGGCCAATTTAGAGACAGACCCTTACTGTTTTGAATCAAATTCCTGTTAAAAGCGTGCACTCGAGTGCCTTTCCCTTAGTTCCTCCCTGCCCCTGGCCCCAGGCCTCTCGTTAAACCCTCCCCCCCAACAGCCTGCCTGGGTCCACATCCTCTTTTTATGGGACTTTCTCCTTGCAGCTAAGGGCTTGCGTTCTCGCTCTTGTTCGCAGTGGGCTGCCAGGGGAGGGGGCCCGGAAGGGGGCAGAGGCTGAGGGAACCCGCCCGGGCCATGAAACCAATGCGTCCCTCCCGTTTCTTAGGCTTGGCTTCTCTTTTGCCAGCCCAGCTGGGGATGCCAGGTCAGCTTGTTTACAAGCAGAGGTTGGCAGGCTGCAACCTTCCTTCTGGTGGGAGGGAGCGGGGGGTGGGGGGGAGCTTATCAAAAGCTGGGGGGAGACTTGGAGGCAGTGAAGTTGAAGGGGGAGGGAGGAGGTGGGGAAGCCTCATTCTGGGAGCTGGAGTTTCCATTCGTCCTTGGACGGAAGGACCTGTGCCTTCAGTGTGTGTGTATGTATGTGCATGTACGTGTATGAGCGTGTATGCTCATGTGTGCATAGGTGTGCATGTGTGCGCACGTGTGTGCATTCAGTGTGTGCATGCGTGTGTGTGGGTGGGTGTGCAAGTGTGTCCGCACTGTGTATGCGTGAGCGCGTGTGTATGCACGCATGTGCACTCCTGTGTGTGCAATGTGTGTGTGTGTGCGTGTACGTGTAGGTATGTGTGTGTGCTCATGTGTGCAGCGGTGTGCAGTGCACGCACGTGTGTGTGCCTTCAGTGTGTGTGATTGTGTGTGCACTGCTTGAATGCATGTGTGGTATGCAATCCTGTGTGTGCATGTGTGTGCATGTGCCTACACGCATGCATGCGTGTGTGTGTGTGTCTGCGTGTTGGGCGTGTTGCTGAGGTAGAGCCAACTTGGGGAGCAGCCGTGTGGAGCGATGGGAGAAGCGTGGTGGACGCAGGGAGTTCAGCCACAGAAAAGAAAGTTGATAACCAAAGAATTTTGTCTGGATTCTTACGGGGCAGGGAAAGAAAAGCACCCCATGCTGTGGATTCTACCTTCCTAATATAAAACAGAGACCAAGGGGTCCAGTTTCATAGCCAGTGGGCTGGGCCAATGCCTATGCAAGATACGGCTTTCCCAGAAACTAAAGTCATAAAGAAACATAGAATGATTCTCCCCTTTCTATCCCGAGTCTCCAAGCCCCATGGTGTGGTGTGGCCTGTCATTCCTCGGCAAAGTCGACCCTGGTGGACAGCTCCTGGCCATTCAGGCTAATGTCAGATTCAGAATGCGCCTCAATGGCTGATAAGCCTTATTTGCTCTGTCTGTTTGTCTAGACCCCACTTAAGAATCCTTTGGGAAGATAGTTTGTGAGAGATTGGGGAAATTTTAATATGGACTGGGTATTCGATGCTATTAGGGAATTATTATTAATTTAGTTACGTATGATAAAGGAGCTGCAGATGTGTGGGAGAATCCTCTTCTTTCTTCTTAGAGATACATGCCACAGTATTAAGGCGAAGTGCCATGTAATTTATCTGTAATTTACTTTAAAACGGTTTAGCCGGGAGAGAGAGGCAGAATATAGAAAGCAGAATGTTAACAACTGTTGACTCTGGGTAGTAGATGTATTTCTGGTTTTCTCTGTGCTTGAAAATGTTCACGGTAAAAAAAATTTTTTTAATGCTTTGGGGGGAAACAGCTTAAAAAATAAATCTAACATGTTGCATGAAAAAAATCCTTTGGGGTTTTCTAAAGTAGAGCCTCAAGATCAGAGAAGCTTCTGGTATCTCCTGGCGCCAGCCTGGCATTGAGGCAGGTAGCAGAAGAATCAGCTTTGGGCACTAGATCGGGCATCTGGGGCCAGCGTGGACAGCTAGCACGGCCTTGCTTCCTGATCTCTTTTGCCTAAACACCTCCAAAACGTTGGGTTGGCGTGAGCTAGGACGCTTGTTGACCTCGAAATTCAACACAGGCCATAGCCCGCTCCATACGTCCAGAAACCATTTCTCCTTAGACTACAGTATCACTCTGCTTTGGAAGTTTGATCTTCCCCAGGAAGCCCGATCCCCGATGGAATTCACTGGAGGAAGAGGCTGCCTTTTATCAGTCTTGACCTGGCCAAGTCCAAGCAGAGTGCTGGCAATGAACTTGCTATGGGCCAGGGAGACAAGCATCATCACATTCAACCCCACCCCGACCCTATGAGGTTGGTGCTATTATAACCCCCACTTTACAGATGGGAAAACTGAGGCCCCGAGAGAGCATTTACTTATGTGAAGTCCCATGGGCATGTGGAGCTGGCATTCATCTGTGGTATCTGATTTGTGGGATCCAGAACCAGCCCTCTTACTGCCAAAAATGTATGGTGGCCATCATGGCAGAATCCGCGCAGGGTCTGTGGCTTAATTGCCATGGAATACTTGTGTCATTTCTCATTGGACTTTCTTATAATACAGTTTCCTTGAGAGCTGGAACAGCATCTTCTCCACAAAGCAGTCTGCGCCTTCGGGCTCCTGTCTGCCCTATTTGGTGCCCCTCCTTTTTCCCCCAGACACAGGAAAAGGAATTAAATCTCCAGCAAGTTTGAGAAACTCCTCTGTATAAGACACACACCTTCCTCTCACAAAGGCAAGCCCTCTTCTTGCTCTTTTGTCACTTTTTCTCCATCTTAAGGCTCCCATGGTTATTTCTTTTAATCTGCTCTTGCTTGGATAAAAGTGTTCTGGGGTAACAGGCATGGAGCACATAAATGTGCTTTGTTTGGGGGCCCCAAGCCCTCACGGAATGGCTTGGGATCTCCCCTACAATCTTGCGGACTCCCATGTGCCCCAGAACATAATACACGTGCAATCAATACATTTTGATTCATCTCCCAAGACCTAGTACTTTGCATACAAGCGGGCTTTCAAAAAATATCTGTTGAAGCAACACCTATTGTTAAAATGCCTGACAGTAGAAAGAATCATCAAGACGGTGTCTCTCTCAGACGCCACCCTGGAGACAGCATGAAAATCTGAGACCATCTGTCGGGCTTCTGGAAGGGCCAGGAAAAAAAAGCCAACAATTTTCCTGAAATAGTACAAACAGGATTTCCTGGAGGGAGCCAAGCCGGAGAGCAGGCTGTATTTTGGAAATGGAAAGTGCAGCCTTGCTTGCCATTTGGGGCTGACTGGGTTGATTTCTGCCGGCAGCCGTGGAGACTTCCCATGCCCTGTGTGGCTCCCGGTCATTCAGCGATGACCTCTGAGCGGGTGGACACAGGAAAACTGGTGGACAGTTCATCCACCTAAAACGGCCTGGATGTGAATATCGATAAAATTGTCCTTTACCGCAGATCTGCCTGCGTCTGCCTCGGTCCCTCCTCCCTCTCTGCAGCCCCGGCAGAGATGAGGTTACACAGCTGGGGTTCAAACCCAGGCTCTTCCAGTTACCAGATTGTGACCTTGTGTGAAGTACCCCTTCTGTGCCTCAGTTTTGTCCTCTGTATAATGGCGATTAGAGTAGCGTCTGCCTCATAGGGCTGGCTGTTGAGGGGATGAATGGAGCTCATAAAAAGAGGCATTTAAAGTAGTGCCCAGCACACTCCGTGTTTGCTGAACGCCAGCTGTTTGTATTTCCACAGCCACGCTGCACCTTCAGCCGCCCTCAGAATCACTCCGCCCCCATGGTTCCCGATCCAGCTCCCCATGTCACCCGCCCTCTGCCTGCTTATCCACCCTGAAGCCCCGGCGTCTGCTAACCACCCAGATCTAAGAGGCCAGTGTCTGAGTTTCCCGGGAGCTGCTGTAACAAATCACCGTCGACTTGAGGGCTTATAACAGCAGAAATGTCTGCTGTCACAGTTCTGGAGGCCAGAAGTCCAAAATCACGGTGTCAGCGGGGCCGTGCTCCTTCTGAAGGCTCCAGGGGAAAATCCTCTGTTGCCTCTTCCAGCTTCCAGTGGACCTGGGAGCTCCTTGGCCTGGGGCTGCATCCCTCCCGTCTCTGCCTCTGTCTGCACAGGACCTTCCCCTGCCCCCCTCTGTGTCCCCCCTTGGTGTCTCCCTTCTCTCCTCTTCTTATAAGGACACTTGTCATTGGATTTAGGGCCCACTTGGGTAAATTAGGATCCCCACATCTCTAGATCCTTCACTTAATCACATCTGCAAAGACCCTTTTTCCAAATAAGGTCACATTCACAGCTTCTTGGTAGACACATCTTTTGGGGAGGCCACCGTTCAACCCACTACGGCCATCAACCTCCAGCTCAGGAATGTCGTTGGAACCCATCACCTTCTCTCCACCCCAGTGGACACCAGTTCAGACCTGATCTTCTCTGTCTGAGCCTCTCAGAACTCCCCACTTTTTCGTCCTGCCTCTAGCCTCTTTCCTTCCAAACCATCTTCCAAATTTTGGAAGCTGTGTTTCAGTATGGCAGCCACTAGCCACATGTGACGATTGAGCACTTGAAATGTGTCTAGTTGGACTTGAGTTGTGCTATGAGTGTAAAGTACACATTCATTTCGTAAACTTAGTATGAAAAAAAATGTAAAATACCCAATAATATTTTCCATATAGATCATGTATTCAAAGTGATGATATTTTGGATACATTGGGGTAAATAAGATACATAATTAAAATGAATTACACCTGTTTCGTTTTACCATTTTTTAACATGACTAGAAAATTTAGAATGATAAATGTGGCTTGCCCTATATACCTATTGGACAGCACTGGTCTGAAGTGTATCAGTCTCTGATTGTCTATCCATCTGTATCAGTTTTCTATGCCTGTGTAATAGGCCACTCCCACAACTTAGTGGCTTAAAATAACAAATTTCTCGTGCTTTGGGGGGTTGGCTCAGAGATTCCCTGTTGGTTTTACTTGTGTTCACTCAAGTGCATTCAGCTGGACGATCTGCTGGGCTGGAGGGTCCAAGATGGCCTCACTCATGGGTCTCACAGGTAGCTGGCACTGGCCTTGGGTCTCCATCATGTGGTCTCCCATCTTCCAGTTGGCTAGACTGGCTTCCTTGCATGGCGCTCTTAGAGTAGCGTTCCAAGAAGACAGGAAGCTGCAAAGACCCTTAGGGCCTAGGCTCCAATATGGCATCACTTCCACCAGATCCTGTTGGTTAAAGCGCGTCCCATGTCCAGCTCAGATTCAAGGGAGTGGAGAAATAGACTCTGCCTCTGGGAAGGAGGAGGGACAAAGTCACACTGCAAACATCGCAAAGGAGCATGTGCCCTGAGAGGCGAAGAATCTGCGGCCATTGAACAATTTACTGCCTGGTCTGTGGTGTCTCTCTCCACACAGGATCCAGCCCGTGCTCTCTGTGTGGCACAAGAATGGCAAGCTCGGGCCACTTTCAGCCAACATCTGCCCTGGACTCTCTCCACCAGAACCTCAAAGAGCCATCTGGTCAACTACACGCACTGATACTTGCCGTATGTGAACAAGAGCCGAGCTCCTTCTCTGGGGGCCATGTCTGAGGACAAGAGCAGAGGCGGCTCTCTCCATTCCTCTCACCCACACAGGGTCCAAAGGGTCCAACGTGCAGTTCCCATGATTCAGGCACATTCGTGGCGTTTTCTTTTCCAGTTGCTTCACCCACACAGGCGCGCAGCACGCCCTTCTCCTCTCCTGGCTGGAGAGGAGCCCGGTCTCCTTCAGGGAGACGCAAAGACGTTTGATAAGTGCCCACATTTGCAAACTTTCAGACAACAGTCCCTTCAGATTTGCTCTAGAATAAACACAGTGGCGGGCTGGGTTTTCTTGGGTTGAGCAAAGCAAAGTTTGTTGCTTTTGAGTTGGCTTCAGGCTGTAAAGAAACACAAAGGGTCCAAAGTTCTGTCCCCGGGATTGAGGCACATTCCGGGTTTTTTCCCCCCTTCGGATCACTTTATCAACAAGCCGCACGCACAGTTCCTGCTTTATTTTCTCAGGTGTCATGTAAACCTATCAGACTTCTAATAAGAAGGGAGCTGGCAGCCTTGCCTTAAAAAAGCACCCCCAACCCACCTTCACATACAGGGCTTTTCATAAGAGGATGAAGGTTATTGATGCAGCGTCCAGACAGACCAGCCGGCGAACACTTCCAACTCAAAACGTTAAAAAAAAATCACTTCTTTTTCTTGGATCAAGCTGGGCAAAGGAGGGGCTGAGGCGAGCTTTCAAGAAGATTTTAAGAACGAGCTGGCAGGATGTGGTGGTTTATTCTTCCAGGCAGAAGGACACACAGGAGAAGTAGTGTGATGGTATGAAAGGGCCAAGAGGAGGAGGAGGGGTGAAATCTGGGGCTGGGTTTCAGAGCAAGGGAGAGGGAGGGGCCTGATGGCTGGGGGTGGGGCTCAGGGAGGCGAGATGGCACAAAGGAGATGAAACAGGATCCGGAATCAGGCAGATTCATTCATTCAGACCAGGGATCGGTGTGCCAATCACCTCTTATGCACCCCATTGATGAAGGAGGGATCCCCGGCCCTAAATGGTATGAGGTGGTCAAACACACGACACCTGACCTTGGACAGAGGAGGTTGGCAGGAGTGTATGAACCGCACTTATTCACAGCCTCGTGGAGAAGGATGCCACCCCGCACGCCGGGGCAGCAGAACCAGCAAGGGCTGCGGGTGGCAGGCTTCCTAGTAACAAGAGGATGAGATAATCCATAGTTTCCACAGGAGGATATGATGGCTTGTTTGAGTCACTTCACAGGTTGATCAGGGGTGAAATCCATCAGGTTGAGGACCAGCTGGCTGGGTGGGGAGTATATCTGGTTAAGAGCAGGGACACGCAGGGCTTTGGGGCTCTGTGAGGTTCAAAGATGTCAAGGAAGCACTTGAAAATTTAGGTCTTACAAACACTGTCAGCAAACTTTTTTCAGTAAAGGGGCAGCAAATAAATATTTTAGACTTTGAGAGCTGAGAGACACAATCTAGGATAAAATGCAGGTTCTTATATAATAAGAGATAGAACACATTTCCACAAATTTTTTATTGATAAAATTAAAAAAATAATCATCACCGTTGAGTACAATGTTTTATGATAACAAATCTACGAATGAGAAGAATGGAGTTCTTTTGGGGGGAGGGATAACATTTTGTCCAATTGGAGTACAAAATTAGTGTTCCCTGTCACCAGATTGATGGCAAATGTTCATCTGTAAAATCCATCCTTAGCTCACGGGCCATACAAAACAGGCAGTGGGGCAGGCAGGCTGGATTTGTCCTGTGGGCTCTGCTTTGCTGACCTCTCAGATAAATCTTTACCCTATGCTGGGTGCTGCATTAGGCTACGGATGGATGAGGCAGGAGCTGTGTCCTCAGGATGCTCATTAATGGGATAGACTGATTAATGGGATAGACTCACAAGTAAAGAGCAGGGACAAATCAATATGGACAGTACTATAATGCAGATGCATTGGCAACTCTGCTTAGGGGATCCTAATGCTTCTTGGTGATATCAAAGAAGGCTTTCCAGAAGAGGTGATGTTTGATGAGGGGAAGGCATGCACCCAAGACAAAGTGGGGGAAGGGAATCTAGGCAAGGGGCTGTCTTGTGCAAATGTGAGAACGAATGGGAAAGGCTGACCCACCTGGGGACCTCTGGGCCTTCAGAGAAACCACAGCCTCTGTGGGGAAGTGGGATGAGGGCAGGAACAGTAGGAAAGGCCTCTTGTAGGGGGGGGCCTTAGGGATACACTGGTGTTTGTACCCCTTCGGTGATCCACACCTGTGCCTTAGAGAGTACACACTCACAGCTGTGAGAAAGCCAGACTGTGAGCGTTGAAGACAGAGGGATGTTTCTACAATAACCCAGGGAGAAATGAGGAAGGCTCGTCCCGATGGGGGCGGTGAGAATGGAAAAAGAGGTGAGATCAGTGAAGGTTTACAAAGTGCGACCAACAGGAGAAGTGTTGCTGAGGCTCTGAGGGCCTTGGAAGGGGCAGGTGAAAGGTCCGAAAAAGAAGAAACTGAAGCAATGAGGGGGCAGGGAGGCAGAGGTGATGGCCACCAGGGGGACACTCCAGAGGTGGGACAGGTCTGGATGCTGACCCAGTCAGGAACGTGGGCTCAGGAAGGAGATGCTGCAGCAGATTGGAAGGGATGAGAGAAAAGTCAAGGAAATTTGACCTGAGACTTTTAGGTGTTTGCTCACGTGCAACAGAGAGCTGACGTAGCCCAGCACAGTGGAAGGAGTTGGAGGTGGGACAGATTCTAGGCCAGGTACTGAGCTTATTTTAGCTTTCCTGTTGTCTACTGCTGCGTAACAAACATCCCCAAGTTTGGCGGCTAAAAACAATTTGCTATTATCGTCACAGTTCTGTGAGTTGCCTGGGCTCACTTGGGACATACTTCCCCAGATATTCATGTGGCTCCGTCCTTTGTCTCTGGGCTCAGATGTCACCCGGAGGGGGCTCACTCTGACCAGCCCCTCCCTGCCCTACCCTGTTCCACCCCAGTCCTTAGCCTTGGTACTGCAGTCTCATTTCTCCTGCCCCACGTTTTCTTGTTTCATTGCATTTCGTCACCTTCTAACATGTAAGATAATTTTTTCATGAAGTAATTTTTATTTCCTTAGTTCTCCTCACTCCTAGGATACTAGCTCCCTGAGAACAGGGATCTTTGTCAATTTCATTCATTGATATATTCCAATGCCTGGCGCCTGGGCAGCGCCGAATAAACATCGGTTGAATGAATGAATAAATCCCCTTGGTTGCAGCCCACCTGTCACCTGATCAGAGAAGCTGTCTGTGGCCCTCCCACTGAAACTCTCTGGCATTCAAATCCTTCTAATGAGATAATGAGGTATTTCATTGTCTCCTGAGAGGTACTTACAGCTATCTAATAATGATCCTGTTTATTGATTTACTGGTTTACTGTCTGTTCCCCTTGCTGGAATGTGAGCGCTGTGATGCCAGGAAACTTCAGGGTCTGTTCAACATTGGATTCCTAATACAGTGCCTGGCACATAACAGATGCACAATAAATATTTTCTGGAAGTTACTGTTGAATGCCCTGTACTATCAGCCTGCCTCCCAATAAACCTTGAGACTATACTCTCAGCCACACCTAATACAGGGCCTTGTGTACACAGGCTCTTGGTCAATATTTGCTGAATGAATGGTATTTCTGTTTACCTACCTGGAGACGGAGCTGGGGTGCAAAGGTGTCAGATTCTCTTTCAGCATGATGGGTGTTTCGGATCAAGGGAGGACGAAGGCAGGGATGTGAGGCGCCCAGAGCCCCTCCTGCCTGGCTGTCCACAATGTTGCTTTTCACGCCTTTCAGATGCAGCCGTGTGCCAGCCCTTAGGAGCAGTTGGGCGGGGCCTTCCCTCACGGCAGGACCCACAGTAGAGCCTTGTTTTCCTCTGTCCTCTGCCTGAACCCTGCCGGCTGGGCAAAGCCCTCCCCGGGGCCTGGCTCGGCTCTGTTGCAGAGACTTAGATGCCCGAGTCTGCTTTCTGTCTTGTGGCAGATTCGTGGGAAGTGACGTGTGGCTGGGAGTGGTTGGATCATCACAGCTCCCAAGGACAGTAAGTCGTGTTTCCCTGAAGATGCTGCTCCGCACACCAGTTATACCCAGTTCCCTACAGAACCTGCTCATGTGCGCCAAACACTCACCTTTTCATCTGAAAGAAGTGTGACTCAGTGTTTAACATTCAGCCAAGAAGCCACCTCCTCCAGGAAGTTGTCCCTGAATGCCTCCCACTAACCTGCATTAAATGCCTCTTTTATGACTTCTCAGGGCTTGCGCTTGTCTAGTGGTTGTGTTCCACTGGATTATGAGTTCCCCCAGACAGGGCCTGGGATCTCCAGCCCCTGGTACAGCAGCCAGCATACAGCAGGCATGCCATGATTGCTTGTGAATGCAAGAATGAGTGAATGAGTGCGTGAAGCTCTTGTAGCAGCCATATTGGTGTATTTGGGGGGGGCTTTGGTTTGCCAGTTTGTTCTATGAGGGCTGGTCGTATGGTTTTTCTGGAATCCTTTAGCCCAGTGGTTCTCAGCTGGGGGTGATTTTTTTTACTCACCAGGGGACATTTGTCAATGCCTGGAAACGTTTTTGGTTGTCACAACTGTGGGGGGGAGGCATGCTACTGACATCTAGTGGGTGGGGGCCGGGATGCTGCTAAACATCCTCCAATGCACAGGACGACCCCCACCTCAAAGAATCACCCGGCCCGAAGTGTCAGTGACGCTGAGGTTGAGAACCTCCACTAGCCATTCTGTCCTTTCAATTCTGAGGTGCCCAGGTGAGACTGGTCCCAAGAGGTAGATGACATCACCAAAGTCCTGGGAGTATGAAGGAAGGTGGCAAGGAAAGGATGACTAATGCTTGTGCACATAGCTGGCTTATCCTTTTTGTGTATAACATTTCCAAGTAAACAAGCTGTATGTTACAGAACCACCCCCCCGCCACCACTTATTTCCTAGAGTCCTTGTATCAGTTACACAGGCTGTGTAACAAAACGTTCCAAAACATCATGGTTTGAAACAACAGTCGTTTGTTATGACTCATGACTCTGTTGGTCACCTGGGCACTTCTGCTGATTTGGGCTGGGTTTAGCTGACCTCTGCTGCTGATTTGGGCTGGGTTTAGCTGACCTCTGAGTATCTGTGAGCAGCTGATACATCAGCTGGGGGTTGGCTGGTTGAACTTGGCTTCAGTTGGGATGACATGATTCAGTTCCATAGGTCTTTCTTCCTCCTGCAGGCTAATACCATCACTTCCACCGTGTCCTGTTGGCCAAAACAAGTCACATGGCTGAGCTCAAATCAAAGGGAGAGGAAATACACTCTACTTCTTGAGGGGAGAAGCTGCAAAGTGACTTTGCCAAGGGCTGTGGATAGGGAGGTGTGGATAGGAAGAGCTGTTTTGTCCATTCCCACCCCAACTCCTAACTTCCCTAATTCTGCTAGCAGTCTAGGGGTGTGCTGAGCCACCCTTGAAAGTGGCACTTACATTTCCTCAAGCCTTTGATGTATTCTATTAAATCATGACGAGTATGATTCAGGCCATCATGTAGACATCTGACCTCCTCCCTCCCCAGATGAAGAATCCCACCTAAACACACACACACACACACACACACACACACATGCACACACACACACACAAGACATCTCCACCTGTCTGGCTGGACATAACTCAACATATCCCAGAACGAAGTCATCAACTTTCCTAAACTTCAATTTCAGTTGATGGCATCACCAGCTACCTACCCAAGCCAGAAATATCAGAATTATCCAAAACCCTTCACTCTCCTCTAATCCCCACCCCCAATCCAGCCTATATCCAAGCTCTTCTAACTTTACCTCCAAAATATTTTTCTAACCTCCTTTCTAACACTGCCCACATTTGGAAACCCTTCAGCCTCTCAGCTGGGCATAGCAGCAGCCTCTTAACTGTGTCCCCACCTCTCGTCTTGTCCCCTTCCTCCCACACCCTGCATTAAATAAGTAAGCCCATCCTTTACGCCAGAGAGACATGCACGTAAGACACACCCTGACAATATCACTTGATAAGAAGTAAAGACTTTTATGATGTTACTTGGACTTATAACCAACAATGTCTGCATCGTGTCCCGGGAGCCACCTCTCCTATCCATGGGTGTCGTGCCCTCGGGCTGCTATACACATAGGATACGGTATCAGAGAAGGAATTAACATCAGCTTTGTTGTTAGCTGAGTCAGTGCTTGTGATCAGATCAGCAGCTCCTGCTCCCTTGGAGGGAGGGATGGAAGCGGGCCTGGCGGGGAGAGGCTGCAGTGACCTCCTCGCCTATCTCAGTCCTCCATCTGCCACTTACAGAAAAATAACCAAACTCTGTAGCCCTCTGTGCCAGTTACTTTTGCTACATAACAAACCACCCCAGGGAATTCCCTGGTGGTCCAGTGGTTAGGACTTGGTGCTTTCACTGCTGTGGCCTGGGTTCAATCCCTGGTCAGGGAACTAAGATCCCGCAAGCCGCTCGCTGTGGCCAAAAAAAAAAAAAAAAAGGACCAAACCACCCCAAAGTTAGTGGTTCAAGGAATTAAAGGGAAGATAGCTTACTCCATGACATCTGGGGCTCCAGCTCGGGGGGACTTAAAGTTTGGCGGTGACTTGATGACTCAGGTGTGAAATAACCTGAAGTCTTGCTCACTCACGCCTCTATGAGTTGGCGCTGCTTCTTGGCTGGGACCTCAGCCGGGACTATGAGCTGGGACACTTTTACGTAGCCTCTCCACATGGCTGCTCGGGCTTCCTTACAGCATGACAGCTGGTTCCCAAGAGCGAGCATCCGAAGAAAGCCAAGTGGAAGGTGTATCCTTGACATAGCCTTGGAAGTAAGAAAGTATCACTTCCGCCAATATAAGAACTCCTGATTTTCAGATGGGCATGTGGCCATCTGAAATAAAGACTACATTTCCCAGCCTCCCTTGCAGTTAGATGTGGCCAAGTGATTAAGTTCTGGCCAATGAGATTCAAGTGGAAGAATTATGTGTAATTTTCACGAGGTATCTTTCAAAGGAGAGGGCACTCTGATATTTGTTCTTTCCTTCTTGCTGGCTAGAATAAGGATCTGATGGCTGGAGCTTAAACAGTCATTTTGTATCTTGAGGAGGAAGTCCAGTGCAAAGAATGGCAGAGAAACAAGATAGGAGTATAGGTCCTTGACATCAGGGGTAACTTAGCAATCCTAAATTACCTGACTGCAGATTTCTATTATATGTTTATATTATTAAAGGTATTGTTATTTGGAATTTCTTTAACATAAATATCTTAGAGTGTAAAATTTGCAAGTTAACAGGGTAAACCCTCTCTAATTAATCTTAATGCTATAAACTTGGCTTAGAGGTATATGCTTTAGCATTTGCACTTGCTGATGCTGCTTCTATGGAAAAAAAAAAAAAAAATCTCCATCTTCTGGATCTCCTTATCAAGCACCCCAGAGAGTTACCTGAAGGGGGAAGGGTGGGTTTTGGGGCCCTGAAGAAGTCACCTGATTTGCTCTGAGCTAGGCTGGGGACGGAACAACTGTGTCCTGAGCTGAAGCCCTGCCTTCCTGGGGCTTTGCCCAGGCTGCTCTAGAGACGTCGGCCTCTGCCCTGCAAACAGAGACTGTCACCTTGTGTGACGTGGCCCGGTGCAGAACACACACCGCCCAGTGGAAAGTCCTCCGAGGTGGCACCAGAAATCTATCGACTTCAGCAACTTCTAAACCCAGGCCAGCCAGCTATTCCAAGTTCATTTCCGTCCCCTCCACAAATAAAGCTTCCGCCAGCTTCCCTCCTATATATAACCAACCACGGATTCAGATCAATACCCCCATTTGCCTCTCAGGCCCCGGGAGAACACACAGAAAGTGGAAAGTCATGTGCCTGGATTCGACTTTCTCTTGGGCTTAGAATCCAAGTGACCCTCTTGTCTACTTTACGTGGCTTTTCTGACCTTATTCTTTTTCATTTTCAGAGGATAGTGAGGCTGTTGAGACCAACCACGGATAATTCAACAAGGGATGTTAAAAGGCTCTAAGAACAGCAGGTGCTGCACTTATACTCAGTACCCACTTTCAACCAAACTGTGTGCATTTTCTGAGGCATTTCTTCTGGCCGAAGAACCAGGCACCGGTCTCACTTTTCCCCTTTGCGCCATCACCCACTATCCACGTTCCCTCAACCCACAAAGAAATGTTTAGGCGAACATAGTTCTAGGTTGACATTTGGGATCTGAGCCTCATTTCCTTTGGCTTTGAATTCCTTATTAACTCGTCCACGAAACCCGGAAAAGCAGGTCCAGTTAAAGAAAGATGTGGCTTTGTTCTTCCTCTAAGCATTGTTCTTTCAAAGGAAATGAAAGGTAACCTCCATAAGGAAAATCAGAAAGATTCATGCAAAACAAGAATTTAACGCCACCAATATTCGGCTTTGGATACCATCCTTGTCACTTGGATATTTCAATTGTCTGTTTAAACTGAAGCTGATGTACATTTTTAGAAATATTTAAAGCTTTTGTTTTGTTTTGTTTCCTCTCTCTCAATGGGTTTAAACTTCTTAAGCACTAATAAGTCCAACTTGGGGAGTCCAGTGTTTATGAAGTCCAAATGAGCATCCTCTATAACAGTAGCTCTAAGTAAAAATCTTTTTGATCTGTCAAAGCTGTTGGAAGGGAACTTAAAGGCATATTTTCATGGTTAAATTACTTGAAAGGGGAAGCATCTACAGCAGGAAAACAAATCCCCAAGTTAATAATTTTCCGACGTTCCTCTTTGCTATCTCAGGCCTGGGTATTTGCATTGAGCTGTGCTAATACAGGAACCACTAGCTACACGTGACTCTTTACATTTAAATTAAATAAAATTTAAAATTCAGTCCCTTGGTTGCACTGGCCATATTGCAAGGCCTCAAGAGCCATAGGGAGCAAGTGGCTACCATAGTGGACGGCACAGAGGTAGAATATTTCCATCACTGCAGAAAGTTCTATGGGTCAACATTTGTATATAGACACTCCTCCCATAACCAATTTTTCCTCCCAATGATTTGGTGCTAATTGCATTCTTCTAGAACCTTCCATTCAGGATTAATTAAATCCCTTACCATGTAAGCTCTGGATCTTCATGCAATTTGGGCCACCTAAGGTGGCCGTGGAGGAATTTTACGTCATCCCACTGATAGATGGATCAAGGTGCAGGAAGTGTCACTTCCCCGGCTGTCTAAATTTTAAGATCTACCTCACAATAAAAAGTCTGTAAGTGAAAAAAAATGGAGTGATACACACCAACATTTCGACTATGAATATCTCTGGAGGATAGTGTGGGAACCTTATTTTCTTCTTCATGCTCTTCTGTATTTTTCAATGTATGATTTCCATGTATCGCTTTTAAAGTTAGAGAAAAACCGATAGCATTTTTTTCTGTTTTTAAAGGATGAAATAACCTATAAAATAATAAATCCATACTTTTTGAACAAATATATGAAGTCTTTTAACTCAAACAAGTGTTTTCCTTCAAAAGAATGACCTTGGATTGTTCTATGCTTATTCCAGCAATGGCCCTACTATTAATATTATCTTTATAAATTCCTTTTTGAGGCAGCCTATAAATTACACATGAAAATCAATCTTATAGAGCTATACCTGCTTTAATAATGACATCATTAACAAGATAAATTACCACACTTATTCACTACACTGAGCTCTGAATTACTTTAGGCTGTTTGCAAAAAACTGAGTCCACCTTCAAAAAGGTTGAAGATTTGTCAGACTCCCAAAATTTTCACAAGAATAGAGAAAGGGTTTTAAACATTGTTCCAAAAAACGGTGGGTGCCAAACATCTGTTTCTTTTCTTTCTCTTACCCCTTCACCTCTTTACTGTCTGTGGAGAACATAACCTTGTAAGAAAATGTCAAAATATTCACAGGCCCCCTTTTCCAGAAATAACATTTCTTACTGTCTTCACTAGAAAGTTGTAATCTCTTCCCAATGGGTCAACAGTTCCAGGGAACCTTCCCTGTGTGCATCAAACTCGCGTCTGCCAAATGGAATACAAAATGAGCTGCTTAGGAGGGGATTGAACAACAGACCTCAATCAGGGTCAGAGGATGCAAAGAAACAGAGATGCTTTCCTGTCTGGGCCCATGCGCGCGCACACACACACAGTGGGATACACAGGAGCAACCTGAGAATATTAGCTTGGAAGGATCCCCAAGCTACTTGGGTCTCTGGATTGGAGGAAACGGATCTCTCCTATTTGTACCTCCTGGTTTGGGATCTACTAAATCATTTAATTTCTGTCCCAAAGGAGTATTTATCAGCAAGTTTTGGCCCTATCCAAGAGATAAAAACATTCAGATTATCCCTTGTGCCAAAAGCTTATCCACCCACAGGGATTTTATAAAACATTCAAAAACCTACTGACAGAATACAAGATCTGGTAAGAAAGTCCTATTTTCTTTTCCCTGGATTTTTGTCTTATTTTGACCTATCTTGTTGTATCTATTTTTAATTGAAAACCAATATAATGATAACATTAATATAGAAAAGCCACAATAATCTGATCACCATATATAAAACTAATTTTATTTGGGGACATTTTCTTTCACTCACTATGAAATAATAGTGTCCATAACATTTTCTATTCATACTTTTTAAAACTATTCATACATTTTTAACTTGGCATGGCAAACATTTTCCCTTGTTTCCACATGGTCTTCAAAATGACCTTATATGGCTCCATAATATTTCACCATGATGCTAGACCATGAATTATGAAACTGTTCTTCTCGTGCAGATGGTTTCCAAGTTTCTACTTTATAGATGATGCTGCATTGAACATACATTTTTTTTTCTGTTGCACAAATTGAGTCTTTGTGGGTAATTTTTATATAAGAACAATGAACTCTCAAAAGAGGGTCTAATTCTTGTTTATATGGTATAAGTTTGGCAAGTCTGTAAGTTCTGTGCAGCCGATTTATTGTTTATTTCCTTTATTTATCCATGAACATGCAGATCTTTAAACATACTCCCTCTTATTAATTTGTCCCTGTATTACTACTAGTTTTTATTCTATCCATTTTATACTAACATTATTTAGTTGATAGTTTATGAATCCTTATCTTGATTTCATTACAAACTATAACTTTTAATAATAACTAATTTTTATCTTGATAAATATTTTGCTTTATACATTACATTATTGAGTATTAATCCCTTTTCTTTTATATGAATTTGATTGAAAATCATTTGCCATTATATTCTGCCTTTCTATTTGCTTTTAGTGTCTCTTGTAAACAACCTGTTTCAAACCCTATGCTTTTAATGAATGAATCTGGACTATTTACATTTATTGCTATAACGGTTTTGCTTTTCTTGTTGATTAATTGATTTTGTTTTCTCTTAGTTGACTTCTTCAGTCTCACATTCTTAGAATGATTTTTACTTGTGAACTTTCTGTTTTCAATTATAAATAGTATGTTTAAATGGCAAATACCTGCATTTGAACATCACCCATAAGAAGTAGGCTCTTTTTTGTTCTCAGCTTTTCCCATTGTTGGTTTAGGATTTGGCTTTTTTTGAGTCTAAGTCAGTTGTGACTCATCCATCCACCTCTTGACTTCCAAAATGTTCTTGCTGTTCCCTCCTCCCTTCCTTGAAGGTTTAAGATTCTAAAAAACCAAAACCAAAACCAAAACCAAAAAACTGCCTTTCTAGTAGTTTTAGTGAGGTTTTGGGAGGGAGCAAAGTTAGATGTATATGTTCCATCAACCATCTTAACCCCAAAATGCTTCATCCCAGTTTACATTATTCTGTCTAAACTACTCTGGTCTTCATACACACTTTTCTAGCACAGCAAGAGTTTTAAAAATTCTTTTCCCCTTTCTTTAGTCCTTGGAGTTCTTGACAATGTCTTCTCCATTGATGTCTGACGAAATGGTACTTAGGTGGTAAATTTTGTGAAAGTCTGCTAGGGTAAGAATATCCTAATGCAGTCACATTTGAATAATGCAAGGCAGACCACTTTCTTAGCTATCGTCACTTTCTTTGTTTTTTGTTTTTCTTTAATGTTTTTGAAGATTGACTTTTGATTTGGTCATTGCAGCAGGAGGGTCCCCAGAAATATCCTGCTTTGGACATCTTTGAGAGAAATCTGTCTTTTCTGCTTGGGAGGTTGAAGAACTTTCATCCTTTCTCCTGTTCTTATCTCTGTAAATTTCTTCCTGAATCTTTGTCTGTGCTTTTAGGCTCTTCCATTTTATCAGTTCTCTGCATCTTTGGTCTCATGTGTACTGTTTTCTGTAATGATTTGAATTTCTTTATTTTGGGAATTCTACCCTGGTCTGCTCCTTGCCCCGCTGTGATCATATCCTTGTTGATGCAGCAGTGGAAATTCTGTGCTCAGGGACTAGATCAGGTAAGACATGTACAGCATTTAGAACAGTGCCTGGCACACAGTCAAAGATCCTGAAAGGATTATAATTCTTTCCTAAAACTGTTGGGTCTTCACTCTGGAGGATCTCTGATTCATGGGTGGATTGACCTCTGGGCATTTTCTGGGTCCTTTCCCTTCTTTCTTTTCTTTTTTCTTTTACTAAAGAACCTTTTCATTAGGGCCAGCTTCCCCACCGCCCCCCGCCCCATATAGTCAGATTTCCTTGTAATCAATATGCTGATCCCACAAGACCAGTTCCACTAGGGCTTGAGTTGGATTCTTCCACATGCTAATTTGATGGAAGGTCATTGGAAGGTTTGGGGTTGGGAGAGGGTTTGCTGAGGTGCTGAATAGCCAGATCCAGGTCAACCTGAGATCTGGAAAGCCAACCATGTGGGAAAACTGGAGATCCCCTCTCCTCTCTTCTTTCTTTCTTTTTTTTTTTTTTAAATGAAGTTTAATATTCCTAGCAATCAGAGTATTCTTTTTTTTTTAATTAATTAATTTATTTATTTATGGCTGTGTTGGTTCTTCATTTCTGTGCGAGGGCTTTCTCTAGTTGTGGCAAGTGGGGGCCACTCTTCATCGCAGTGCACGGGCCTCTCATTATCGTGGCCTCTCTTGTCGTGGAGCACAGGCTCCAGACGCGCAGGCTCAGTAATTGTGGCTCACGGGCTTAGTTGCTCCACGGCATGTGGGATCCTCCCAGACCAGGGCTCGAACCCGTGTCTCCTGCATTGGCAGGCAGATTCTCAACCACTGCGCCACCAGGGAAGCCCCTCCTCTCTTCTTTAATGCTGTTGCTGTTAAAGGTTTGGAGCCTGAGACAGGTTTTAGCAGAGACAGGATTCCGAGCAGGATAATTCTGGATGTGAGGATGGAGAGGCAAGCTGGCTTGGCCATATTTCCCTCTTCCCTCTTCCCCTTACTACCCCGAGCTTTGTCAGAGAGACCAGTCCCCAGAGCTGAGGCTGATATCCTTATCTTGTCACAACTTGATTCTCGCTTTTCCAACATGAATCCCATGTCACAAATAGGGTTGACAACACCCATGCAACAGAACTACAAGTGAGCCTAATCTTGTGTCGCTGGGACGGGTAGGATTGTTCTGGCAGAGCCACGTTATTGTGATGCTTCTGCTAATTTGCCTCAGACAGCTGGGTGAAAGCCAGGACTCCCACGTGGAAGAACTGGGTTTGTGGGAGGTGTCTATTTTCATGTCATTTGCATACATTTCAACTCTGCACCTGGTACTCACTCAGTATCACTGCACCTATGTGCTAGGGGCTCCACACATGTTTCTGGAAAGAAGGGAAGGAGGGGTTTTTTATTTCTCTGTTGTCTTCATTTCCTCAAAACACTTATACATATTTTATCTCATTGGATTGTTGCAAGAGGAAGGAGAAAGGATGATTTGTCACCAGCCTTATTTTATGGATAAGGAAACCAAGGTAGAATGGCTTGGTGATTCGTCCAGAGAAGCAAAATAACCAACACCAAAACCAGCCAGGAAACTTGATGCCACTTATTGCAGATTGAAAATGGGAGCCTCATCTATGCAGGGAAACGTTCATGTTTTTCGAATGTGCTTTCACCTGTGTATCTCAGCGGCCCTCTTGCTAATTCTGTGGAGGAGGGGGCAGGTGTTGTCACCCTGCTTTGTCTTGGAGGGACCTCCAGGCCGCCATGTTGACCTGGGAGACAGGTCTCAGCTGGGCTCAGAACCCTCGGCTGCCCTGCCATGTGTAGCAGAAGCTTGCATAGCTCATTAGTCTTGGTGCCAACACAAAAACCGAGGACTTTCTCCGCCAGAACCGCTGGAGGAAAAACACCCTCCCCGTTGGCTGGGGCTCCGTGCTTGCCCTGCACTCTTCCATGGCGGGAAGGTGAGGAGGGCCTTGACGTCAAGCCAGCACCACTTCCTTCCCTTGGCTTACCCAGCTCATGTAGGAGAATCTTGGTTTCTTCTCTATCCTTTTACTTCCTGCCTCTATGGCATTGATTCTCAAAGTATGGTCCGGGGAACCCTTGAGGGAACTCTTTTCTGGGGTCCATGACGTCAGTGCCATGTTTGTAAACGTGCTAAGAGAATTGCCTACGTTGTGCTCATTCTCTTATAAGTGTGCACTGGAGCCTTCCAGAGGCTGCACAACACATGCACGATTATCTAAGAAGGCTGTTACTATTCTGCTTTCTCCTTCCAACAACCCATCTGTGTGTGGCAGGATCTTCTTCATGTACTTCAACCAAAACAACGTATCGCAACAGATTAGATGCAGAAGCAGAGGTAAGAATCCAGCTTTCTTTGGATTCAAGAAATTTAGATTTTCTTTGGGTAGAAAGAAATGAAAGACATTAAAGAGCTTTGCAGAATGTAAAACAATGCCACCCTTCTCACTGCAGTTTTTGTTTTGGAAAAACTTATTTGTTCTGAAAAAAAAGTATTATTTGTGTCAACATGCAACAGATAGGTTATTGTTATTTTTACATGAATTAATACATAGGGTTTTTTAAAATTTCTCAGTTTTAATTCTTAATACAGTGAGTATCAACAGACACAGTGCACGTAGAAAACAAAAGCTCTTTGGGAATCCTCAGGACGTTTTAAGAATGTAAAGAGGCCCTGTGTATTACTGCCCTAGGGCTTCCATAATGGATTGCCACAAACTTGGTGGCTGAAAACAACAGAAGTTTATTCTCTTACAGTCCTGGAAGCCAGAAGTCCGAAATCAGTATCACTGGGCCCAAATCGAGGTGTCAGCAGGACCTTACTGCTGGCGAAGGCTCTAGTGGAGAATCCAGCTATGGTGGTTCCTGCTGTTCCTCGGCTGTGGCCACATCACTCCAGGCTCCGCCTCCATCTTCACACGGCCTTCTCTTCTCTGTCTCAAATCTCCGCAGGACTTTCTCTTATAAGAACAATTGTCACTGGATTTAGGGTCAACCTGGATGATCCAGCCTGATCTCATCCCAAGATCCTTAAATTAATTACATCTGCAGAGACCCTTTTTCCAAATAAGGTCGTATTCACAGGCTCCAGGGGTGTGGATGTGGACACACCTTTTGAGGGGCCCCTGTTCAACTCGGGATGCCCTCATCTGCCCCTCATCCTCTCCCACCCTCCATTTGTTTTTTTAAAAGACAGTCAGGGATAAAGATCTCACATCCTTCATAGGATCAACAAGCAAGAATTCAGCTCCAGGCAAATTTACATTTTCCCCATGCCCCTGCAAAATATGTGTGATCCTTTAGCCATCTACTCTAACTCTGGCTTCCTTAGAATTTGTCTGAAAATACTCTTTTTTTTCTCCCCTCATTTCTGAAGCTGCAGTGGATGGTGAAGTGAGTGGAGAAACCCTACTGTCTGTCTCACCCTCAGGAGCTTGCTTGGGCCACTTTGCCTCTAGGCAACATCTGACTTTCTCTTATTGAAGAAAAAAGAAAGATGACCCAGAAGTTTCTCCAAATATCAAACTCTGTCCAAATGCAGTTAGAGTGGCTTAAGTAACGGAGGGTCAGAAACATATGGAGTAAATTCCTTTTAAAATAAACATGGGTTTTAGGAATAGTGGATTGGAAAGAGACTCAGGGCATTGAGTTTTAGGTTTTTGCTAGCACCCAAAGTGTCAATCAGGATTAGAACTAAAAATCAGCTGACTCCTTTCCCACTGTTCCATGGCATAATTTATAGCACAAATTCTGGCATCAGCCTCCTTGGGTTCAAGTTCTAGTACTATCCTTTGCTAGCAGTGTGAGCGTGGGAATAGAACTGAACCTCTCTGGGTGTCAGTCTCCTCATTTATATTGTGGGGAAACGAATTATTACCTCCCTTGTATCGCTCAGGATATGCTAGGTTATGCTGCAGTAGCAAATGACCCTAAAAATCTCCGTTGCTTACAACAAAGGATTATTTCTCGCTTTTACCCCACGTCCTTCTGGGGAGGCAGAGAGTTTCGCTCCATTTCATCCTCAATTCAGGACCAGGCTGATGGAGCTTCAAGCTGAAACATTACCAGCCTCCTGAAAGAGGGAACAGATTATGAGACAAAGCACGTACTGTCTTTTAAGGCTTTCACCTGGAAGTGAAACACATCCCTGAGAATCACATTTCATTGGCTGAAATGTGTCATATGGCCACACCTAAGTTCAACAGGGTGGGAATGTATTGTTCTTCCATGGAGGGGTTGGGGTGAGGGTGTGGAGTGAGGGAATTGGAGGGAGGAGAAGCATGTATTACAATCATACACTTTTCCATTGACCTTACAAGCTGTGGTAGGGGTCACATGAGATAATAATGCATGCAGAGCACTTAGTACCGTGCTAGCACAGAATCAGTGCTCACTGAATATTATTACACTCAGATCATGACATTACCCCCAGGTCAGTTTGCCCTCCATCATTACCCAGTGCCCTAGCTGAGGGCTCACTCTGTGAATTTTCTTTCTTCTGATAGTAAGATACAAGAGGAGAAGGGGGGGAAACATCCATTTGGTGAGCTGGGTGGCTTTCTATAGCTGGGGCAGTACAATGGAACTCTTTGTCAGTTCTACTTTTTTGGTTGTTGTTTACAAATAATTAAGGGGGGAATTCCCTGGCGATCCAGGGGTTAGGACTTGGCGCTTTCACTGCCGGGGCCCAGGTTCGATCCCTGGTCGGGAAACTAAGATCCTGCAAGCCGCGCGGCATTGCCTAAATAAACAAACAAACAAACAAACAAATAAATAAGGAGCCTCCTGAATGAAGGTGAGGGGGCGGGTATTTACTCCACACACACTTTTCCATACTGTGCATCTCTTTATTTATTTTTTAACATCTTTATTGGAGTATAATTGCTTTACAATGGTGTGTTAGTTTCTGCTTTATAACAAAGTGAATCAGCTACATATATCCCCATATCTCCTCCCTCTTGCGTCTCCCTTCCACCCTCCCATGTGCATCTCTTTAAAAAGCAGACTCTCCTTCATTTCTTTGAGACCCAACATCTCACCCAGTATCAAGCATACAGTAGCTGCTTGATCAGGGTTTGTGGGATGAATGAATAAATGGATGAATGAATGAATGAGTTAGTCCTAGGAGTGTGCTGGTAAAATGTAGTTGAACAACTGGCTCTGTTGAAAAAAAAAAGAAAAGCTTTGGTTGGTAGCATTTACCAATTTCCATGGTGTCAACGCTCTCACCATGTGACTGATCTTAAGGTGCCCATGAGATGTCACCGCGTGTGGCATTGGGAGAGGCACAGGATGGCCTTCACCAAGCTACGGGTGCCAGCTTTAGCACACCACTGATTGCCCTCCGTGACACCCTTGCTCTCTCTCAAGGAAGCACTCAGTGAATCAAAAAGCAATTCATTCCATTTTTGAACCGTTCCCATTATTACCAGACACTTATATAAAATACAGTTGACTAATGTCTTCCTTGGAGTAGAAGGATTCCTCCCTCCTTAGTGCAGAAAACTAGAATCAGGAAGGTATGTAGATTGTTTTGCTGTGTGACTTCAGACAATCCCTTTACCCTCTCTGGGCTCCAAGGCATGAGAATGATAACATGAAAGTTGCACAGGCTTGACTTGGCCCAGAGGATAAATGGCAGCCTGCTGGATGGTCTGTGGGAGATGCTTTTGGTTTGATTCTGAAACATGCCCAGCTTGGGCTAAGGAGGACCCCCTGGCATGGAACTTTCTCTCCTGAGCACATCCGTTGTCACCACAAACCAGAATTGTCACACGTGCTTACAAATCCTTCTACAAAAATTCCAAAAAAGCCCAGCCCAGAGACCGAGCAGCAGGTAACCAAGAAAAACAATAATCACCTTATTCTGGAAAGTTCAAATGTGGACCAGAGCCTGTACGTACGATTTTAGGGCAATGAAAGGAATGGAAAATTTCGCTCACTCACGTCTTTTTGTGAAAGCTCTCCTGGCGCCATTGTTGGCTCCAGAGGGGGGGGGCCTTGTCGTGCTGCAAGATGAATGTGAAAACACGCGCAGCCCTCACTGGCTTCCTAATCTCCACATATTACAGATGACGGATGATGGTTGGATTTCATCCATGGTCTCTGCAGGCGCCAGACAGCCATGCTGGCTCTCCAGTCTGTGTCGGCTGTTGGTGAAACTCAGGGGTGCTCTCAGCACCCTCCCTGGCGTGTGAAGGGGACCTAGTTCTCCCTGGAGGGGGGATCTGTCTGTAACCTTGGTAATGAATGCCAGGCTCCAGTGGGGACAGCTGAGTTTCCTAGTCCTCGGGGAATGAGTGAATTATCAGGAGCTGTGGGCCTCCTAGTGACTTCTCTTCCAGGGGGTCCACTCTTAGGTTTCCTTCATCTTGTCCCCCTCATCTGTTGCCCCAGACATCAGTCCTTGGCATATGGGCTGCCTTATAGGTTCATGTCCACCCTTGCTGCTCTCAGGAGTCATCTGGGACTCTCTCCCTCACCCCTCACATCAGGAAACCTTGAACGTTTTCTGTCGCACATCTCCCTTCTCCATCTTTCCTGCTACTACCAGAGTAGCAGGTGTACAAGGGACAGGGCTCCTATTCCACTGTGAAAACCCAACAAGGAAATCGGGTTTCTTACCCATCTATGTCACACACAGACAAAGCTATGATTTTTCACCAAAGAGCAGCTTTGGATGAACTGGCAAGTGCTAGATTTAGAACCTCAGCATAAGCCCAGGGGATTTGGAAATGAACTTGCAAGTTATTCTTCTCTGCCCAGGAGACCCCAACAAATAGAAGCATTCACTCCTAGCCCTCTCCTGAAAGCCACCAACACTGCTCACCAGGGTGGCAGTGACAGCCTCCCCTTAATCTCCCCACTTCCTCTCTTGCTCCCACAATCCATTTATTCTCCTTCCAACCACTAGAGTGACCTTCAAAAGACATAAATCAGAACAGAAAGGAGGCCAGAGTAACCAAGTGTCCCCTGGGGGGCATGATCACCCTAGATGAGAACCCCACTCAATGAAATGTGGTCTTTCCCCTCTTTTTTTCCTTTCCTCATAGCAGTTACTATCGTCAGTAATTCTTTTGTTTATTCATTTGTCTTCTGTTTATTGTCTGAGGAGGTTTTAAAGCATGGCTGCATATTCTTCGACATCCTTTCCTTTCCCCCCCTCATCCCTTCAAATCCTTCTCCTGCCTCCCCTGCCTTTTCCTTCTCTTAATAAATGCAGAGAGAAGTGATGGGATAAAGCAAGCTGAAGACCAGAATTAAGGCTCAATCTTTTCTGTACCTCCTGACCCTTCATCTCAGCTCTGTGCATGGGTTAGATGAACAGGTCTTGAACCTTCCAAAATTAACAAACCAACGATGCTATGCTCCATTCCAGTGATGCTCAAACTTGAGTGTGCATCAGAATCCCCTAGAGGGCCTGTGAAAACACAGATTGCCAGGCCACGCCTGATTTTCTGACTCAGCAGGTCTGGGGTGGGGCTAGAGAAGCTGCATTTCTATCAAGTTCCCAAGAGATGATGCCGGGCTGGGGACCACATTCTGAGAACCACTGGCCTGTTTTAATGCATAAGTATCAATGGTTTGCTTGCTGGACTATTCCTCAATCTTAATTGCCTGCTTAATTTGGAGGTGGGGGGAGCATTCGTAGGATAAAAGATAGCAGCCTCGGGACTATGAATGGAATTGCTGTGCTGTTTTCTTCCCCGTGGGTGAGAACTGAGATGCTGCAGGAGAGGGGCAGCCTGGTGGGGGTCCCTGTCCCTGCTGTGCCAGAGGAAATACCACCCATGGCCTCACCTCCTTGGTGAGTGGTGCCCGACAGGCAAGGGCTCATTAGCAGGCACAGTGATGGGTCTCGGCTGGCCCCAGCTCTGGAGAAACATCCCAGCAAAACTATACAAATGTGGGAGCCTGTAATAGACCTGGTTAATTACGCTGCCATTTGAAGGAACATAATCTTCCTTGCAAACTGGAAAAATTACGGGTTACCAGGCTGTCAGAGGTAGCTCGGGTGAGCTGTCAGCCTGAGCATGAGTGACTTTTTAATTGAAAAAGGTTTCTGTTCTGCTTGCTGGGTCCACTGTTCTCTTTTAGAAGGGTCATGTCACTCTGCTGGGACACAGACGCCATGCAGGGGGGTGGTGTTAGGAATAAAGTGGGCTTGTATCAGCTCACAAACAGCAGCAAATGTCAGGGCATGGGTGAATTATGAGCTATTCCAGGAGATATATTTGTTTTCATTTCTAACCCCAAAGCTAATTGTAAGAAATGAAATTCGTGTTTGTTTTTCTTTAGGTATGCTTGATTTTTTTTTAAACATCTTTATTGGAGTATAATTGCTTTACAACAGTGTGTTAGTTTCTGCTGTATAACAAAGTGAATCAGCTATACATATACATATATCCCCATATCTCCTCCCTCTTGCGTCTCCCTCCCACCCTCCCTAGCCCACCCCTCTAGGTGGGTATGCTTGAACTTACAAGTCTTACGACTTGGGGAACTAGGTCAACCAGACTTTGCATATGCTTACACCTTGGTTGAATAAAGCCTTTATTTACATCTCTCCCCACTTCTCTCCAAAAAAGAATGAGACAGCTTACAGCAAAGGATATCATTAAAAAAATAAAATTTAAAAGATTAGTATAACAGAAACAGCAAGCTAGGTCTACTGAAAGAGGGAGTGACTATGCCAACAAGGTTTAACAGTTTCTATGGTAAAGCATATGATTCAGCCCTGAGCTTCCTGGTATCCAGGTCAAAAAGGGAAACACAGGAAGTCTCATCGCTCTCATTATAGAAAGAAGGTAAACAGCAAATCTTTAGTTTATTTCGGATACCAAGTTCTGAAATAAATTTCTTACATTGGGCTTCATATAAAGGATATCAAGTTACAGTGCTCTTTACAACCATTTTAGAGCAAATGCAAATATAGAATTCCCATGATGGTTTCTTGAAATAATCTTGGATGAAAGCCAGTATGGTGAAGGTAATTCTTCAAGGAGCTAATCTGACATGGTGCATGTGTGAAGACTCCTTGTGACCTCATTTGATCTGAAAATGGATCCTTTCTGAGGAGTGGAGGAATGATATTAATACTCCAGCAAACCGTGCTACTTCAGCTAGTTTAGTTGCAAAGAAAAGGGACCCACACTGGCTTTCTCAAGTAATGACCATTGCAAGGCTACAATAAATGCTTAATGCCTTCTAAATGCTTTTCATCACAATTAAAGTAAATCCTACAAGGCCCTATATGATCAGGCCCTGTCTGGGGCAATTCCTGCCTCAGGGCCTTTGCACCTGCTGTTCCTCCACACAGAACACCCCTTCCTCAGTTCTTCAATTGCTAGGCTCCTACTTATTCTTAAATCTGTGCCCAAATGTCCCCTCCTTAGAGAGGCCCTCCCTGACCACGTAATTAATACAGCCCTTCTTACCTTCAAGCCATTCTCCATCATATTACTTTATTTCATTTTGTCTTCATAGCAGTTGTCACTCAGAAATTATCTTGTTTACTTGTTTATTTTCTGTCTCTTCTCCTCATGAGACCCAGGATCGTGTCTCTTACTCCAGTGCCCTAAACAATGCCAGGCAGTTAAAACATGCCTAAAAATGATGTGTTGAATGAATGAATACATAAACATACAATGGATATTTGGTTGTCTCATGCCCAGAATGTGAGCCCTGGTCAAGGCTGTCATGTAGAGTTGTAGATGTTGTACACTGCACAACTGCAGGAGGTGCTGCCACTTATGTACGGCACTCCCCTTCCCGAGACATTCACTGTACACCTTACACAGCTATGTGCAGCAACCGTGGGGTATTGGGTCCTCTTGGAGATGGGAACTGGAAAGCCCTAATTCCCAAGAAGGTGCAAAGACCCCAGCTGCGGGACCTGAGGCTCTTCCCTCCAGAGCACATCCACTGGCAGGGCTCAACTACTCTCTTTGTTTCGACTTTTCCCTCTGGGTCTTCTTGTGTGTCCTCTCTCTGTCATTCAGACAACCTGGACTTCTATTCAGGTGATCTTGGTTATAGCTTTGTCTTGCTCATGGCTCTCTAGCGCCCCTCCTGCCCACATCTTCTCTCAACCTCGTGCCTTTTTGTTCCTGTCACCAGTCACCCAGTCCTCTCTACATTCCCAATTCAGATTCCCCAGGGGGAAAATCGTTTTGGTCTCATTTATCCTATTTGGGCAGAATCTTCATGCTCAGCTTCCTCATTGGCTGCCAACCAGCTAATGTCTTGGCCACTGACACTGAGTTGTCACCTCTGTCCAATCAGCTGCACCCATGAGGTGAAAGGTGTTTGGTACAAAACAGGCTCTGCCCTGGAAAAGGTCTGTAGGTGGGGCAGCCTCTCCCTCCTTGAATCATGGGGCACATCATTGACTCGGCCAGCCCCACTTCACCTCCCTAAGGAGAGCCAGGAATAGGCCATGCAATGACAGACAACAGATCCGTTTGTCTGAAAACCAAACTGACTAGGGGCAGGGCTCCTATTCCATTGTGAAAACCAAGCCAGGAAATTAGACTTCTTACCCACTTCACACACAGGCAGAGCTATGAATTTTCACAAAAAAAGCAGCTTTGGATGAACCAGCAAGTACTAGATCTAGAACCTGAGCATCAAGCCCATGGGATATTTGTTTACAGGTTTTCTCAGAAGGAGACTTTTGAAACCAACTTGCAATTTATTCTGCTCTGCCCAGGAGACCCCAACAAATAGAAGCATCTTGGTAGTAAGAAAGCTACTTTCCCCTTCTGAGGCTCAATTATCCCATTTTTCAAATGGGCATAGCCACCCTTGGGCCCATTTAAGAAAGCTTGGAGCCTTTGAGCTGGGCCATGAACACAGATCCACAGCCCTGCCCCAGCTTCAGTGACTGCCAGGGACAAACATTCTTAGGAAACTACAGTCTCTCCTGCTGTGTCACAGTCCTCTAAAGTGGCATCCTAAAATCAGGTCTTATGGCCTATTCAGAGTGAGGACTTTCCTATGATTCCCTATGTTAAGCCTGAGAAAAGGGAAGTCCAGAGAGGTAAATGACTTGACCAGGGTCACCCAGCATCCACGAGGAGGCTCTAGTCTCCCCTCCTCTCTGAGCAGTGTCCTTTTCATGACGCCATACTCTCTTTCTCAGGTAAGCTTTCCTGAGCACTTCCTCTAACTTCCCAGAGATGGGACTGATGTTGCTTAGCCCTACAACACCTGGCATTGGCTTCCAAATGATGGTTAAGGTTGGTTGAAATGAAACCAACCAGACTATTGCCTTCTCAAAGCATTTCAGTGATAGCACATCCCTACCTCAGGGCCTTTGCATCTGCTGTGACTTTTGCTTGGATAGTCTCATGGCTTGCTCTCTGACTTTATTTTTCTGCTCAAATATCATCTCCTTAAAGGGTCTTTCTTTAACCTTCTTATTTAGCTAGCGCCCATCATGCTTTCTTCCTTCACCGTGTTTAGCTTTGCGTGTCGGCTGTCTATTACCTGATGTTATAATATTTATTTCTCTGTTTGCTCATTACCTACCTTGTCCACTAGAATGTCAACTGCATGAGGGCAGCTGGGACATTGCTTTATTCTCTCCTGTGTTCCCAGGTCCTTGAACAGTGCCTGACACAGGACAGAAGTTAATAAATGTTTATTGAATGAATGAATGCCTAATCAATATTTATTTCCTCATTTGGACTTTCTGTTGAAATAAAGAGAAGGGTCCCAGCTGATTCATCCAATGACAAGGCTCTGTAGGGTGACTGACTTGCCCCAGTTTGCTTGGACTTTCCCGGGCTTAGCACTGAAAGTCCAGTGTCCTTGGTCTCTGGTAAACAGGGAAGGTCGCCACCTAAGAGCTATGACTTCATTAGCCCTGTCATCCACGCTGTTAATAATAGCAGCTAACTCTTCTAGGGCCCTTGCTGAGTGCCAGACTTTGCTCTATGCACTTCACATAAATCACTTTGTGAAATCATCATGGCAGTTCCATTTGGCAGCTGTGGAAACTGAGGCACAGAGAGTTAGGTAGTAGGGAGAGGCTTTGAGTCCATGCACTTCACCTCCCAAGTCCAGGCCGTTAGCCCCTCTTGCAGCCAGCCTCTTGATCAGGCACTCACATCCCAGCTCTCCACCCCACTGGCCAGAGAGAGGACCCCAAAGAAGCCAACCAAAGCAGGGGGGCCTGTCAGCTTACAGCTCCTGAGGCCCCTGCGGCTGCCAAGACTCCTGCGGCCCATGAGCTCATGCCTATTTCGTTTTCATCACCCTGGTTCCAAATGAAGTTGGTAAAAATATATGCCTGTATAAATAACTAACTAAAGTGCATAAAGTAATAGTAAGTGGCACAGACCATAAATAATTCTGCAAAATGGGGAACCTGGTGAGCGGTCAAGAGGACTCCTTTGAAAGCTCAAACGCTGACTGTAAATGCCAGGGAGCAAGTTGATGAGCTGAGAATGAGCCTGCCCTCCCCTGGCTTGGAACGGCTCCCATGCTCCCATCAGGATGGGAGACTGTGGCAGGGCGCCCCGCCAGGAGCTCGCCCAACCCGCTGGGGTGGTCTCCCCGGGGAGACAGCCATCGCCTGGGTCTGGGAGCCTGGGGATGGGACAGAGCAGGGGAGCTTGTCCTTCTGCTTTCCTCAGAGACACATCTTATTCAACATATCCTTTTTATACTTGTCCAGGTCTGAGCTATGTGAGTATATTACCTGCTCAAATAAACTAAGAATTAAAAACAAACACACAAGAAAAACTGCCCTATGCATCTTTCTAACTGCCCCCCAACACACACACACACAAAGGAAGTAGTCTTGCCCTTCCCCAAACTTTCCAAGTCCTTGGGCTTTTTTTTATTAGGGATATTGAATGTTCATACCCGTCAGTGCACACCCGGAAGGCTGGTCCAAATGAAAAGGACCAGCCATACCAAGTGTTGGCAAGGATGTGGGGCAACTGGAACTCTCCTCCAGTACAGGTGGGAATGGAACATGGTGCAGTCAGTTTGGAAAACAGTTGGGCATTTCTTAAAATGTTCAACATACACATACCCCATGATCCAGGCATTCTATAAACGTTCACGTATGTTCACCAAAAATCACATACTGCAACATGCAGAGCAGGACTCTTTGAAATGGCCCCGAGCTTGGGGATCGTCCAAAGATCAAGCAACAGGTGAACAGGACAAATGGGGTTTCTATGTGAGGTGCTGTGTGTGAGACCGACAAACATCTGCTACACACAACATGGAAGAATCCCAGACACGATGTTGAGCAGGACAGGGCGGGGCACGTGCCTCTGATTCTTTTTATGTGGAGGTCGGAAGCCAGCACGCGTCCCCGCAGAGTCAGGAGGCGAGGATGGTGGTTGCGTTGGGTGTACGTTAGAACTGGGACGGGACCCAGGGAGGGCATTTGGGGAACTAGGAAGGTGCTGGTCTTCCACCTGGGTGCTGGTTACATGGGTATGTGCACGTGATGAAAATTCAGTGAACTGTATGTATCTGATTTGTACACTTTTATGTATATCGTATGCTTCAATTAAACGTTTTTAAAAATTAGGGAGTGTGGGGCTTCCCTGGTGGCGCAGTGGTTGAGAATCTGCCTGCCAGTGCAGGGGACACGGGTTTGAGCCGTGGTCTGGGAAGATCCCACATGCCGCGGAGCAACTAGGCCCGTGAGCCACAACTACTGAGCCTGCGCTCTAGAGCCTGTGCTCCTCAACAAGAGAGGCCGCGACAGTGAGAGGCCCGCGCACCGCAATGAAGAGTGGCCCCCGCTTGCCACAACTAGAGAAAGCCCTCGCACAGAAATAAAGACCCAACACGCCAAAAATAAATAAATAAATTAATTAATTAAAAATAAAAAATTAGGGAGTGTGAAAAGAGAGAGACCCAGAGCGCTGTGGTGGCCCAGTGCTGCCGCGTGACTTGATTTGGGGTGATGTCCCCTCAGCCTGCTTTTCATTTACAGATATGAAAGCAGCTCATCTGTCTTCCCTTGGGCCTCAGGGGAAAAGTTTCCCTTGTCTCCACGTGAAATCTGGCATCAATTCTAACAAAAGCTGGCACGCTGTATGGGCCTGAAAGAAGCTCCCATCCCCACAGTGGCTCGGATGTCCCAGTGTTGGACAGCAGCGATTGTTTGGCCCCAGTCATGTCCTAGCTGGAAACCGCTGGCTGCTGCTCCCTCTGTCCCCTGGCCAGGGGTGGCCCAGCCCAAAGTCAAGGACAGAGACGTTTTTAGAAGAGCAGCTGAGAAACATTTTGGCAGCTTCTCGGGGTCTGCTCAAGCCTTTAACTTACCTCATGGTCTAACTGGAAGGTATTTGCAGCCCATAAAATTGACATGAGGCATCTTGTTACCAGTGTTATTCTTGGACCAAAACTTCGTTTCGAAGGCACTTGAGACCCAGATATAGAACCCCCCAGTTCACGTGTCTTTCTCCAGCTAGTGTGGGGAGCATGTTGCAGGGGCGTTACCTGGATGGTCCACAGGGCCAGGGATTCTCAGGGCACATACAATTTAGCTCAAGAAGATGCATTGCGGAGTTTGCCTATTTTTAGGTGTGCGGGAGCTCTCTGTGGTCCTGAGCCTTGATTAGAGTCAGCCTAATCTGTTTGAGCGCAGATCCAAAGGATGAATAGAAGGTACTAGTGATGAAGGAAAGAAAGGGCATCACCAGCAGAGAGATTGGCATGTGCAAAGGCCCTGTGGCAGGAGCAAGGAGGAAAGAAGCCCAGGGTGGTCGGGGCACAGGGGGTACACAAAGGCGGGTGGGGGCCAGACCCCACAGGGCCTTGCAGCCACATTGAAGAGTTTTGCTTTATCCTAAAGTCAACAGAAATCATTGAAAGATGTGAAAGGAAGACAGAGCTGGTGTTGAAACAGTGTGAACATGATCAGATCTGCTCTTGGAAGGATCCCTCTGCTAAATTCCCACCATCTGCAAAGCTGCTCTGGGCTGGAGGAAAGAAAGGTGTACAAGACCTGGCCTGTCTCTCAAGAAGTTCACAATCCGGGTGAAGAAACAGAAAAGAACCCTGTGAGGGAACACATGACAGGGCAAATGAATAATCTAGAACAGCACTGTCCACTGGAAATATAATATGAGCCACAAATGCAAGCCACGTATTTTAAATTTTCTAGTAGCCCCACTTTTTAGAAAGTGAGAAGAAACAGGTGAAATTAATTTTAATAAATTTTTTATTTAACACATTTTCATCAGTATATTTAACACATTTTCATCTCAACATTATTAATTGATACGGAACATTACTATTATTATTAATGAGATATTTCACATTTTTTCAGATTACATCTTTGAAATCCAGTGTGTGTTTCACGTTCATGGCCCACCTCAGTTTGGACTGGCCACACTGTGAGTGCCTTATAGCCATGTGAAGTTAGTGGCTGCAGAATTGGACAGTGTGGGTCTAAGCGATGGGTGTTTGTTTGCCCTGAACACTGCCTCGGATGAACCCATCAGGCAGGAAGGATGTGAAAGGGTAGGAAAGATTTTCCCAAATGGGAACGGTATAGGACAAAATGTTAAATGAAGACACAGAAGCCAGGCTGTCGTGTGGGAGAGTGTTCACAGCACTGTGGTTTGTAGCAACCCCAATCAGAAACACCCTAAATGTCCATCAACAGAGGAACAGAGGGATTGGTTGGTGGATTCATACAAAGGAATACTAGCCTCCATACCCATGTCGTGGCTAAATGAAAAACGCAGAAAATAACAAGTGTCAGTGAGGGTGTGGAGGAGTTGGAACCTTTGTACATTGCCGGTGGGAATGTAAAATGGTGCAGCTGATGTGGAAAATAGTCTGGCAGTTCCTCAGTGGGTGAAACATAGAGTCACCATAGAACCCAGCAATTCCGCTCCTGGGTGTATGGCCCAGGGATCTGAAAACAGGTGTTCTAACAAGAATGTGTACACAGATGTTCATAGCAGCATTATTACCAATAGCCAAAAGGTGGAAACAACGCAACGTCCATCAAGAGTTGGATGGATAAAGAAAACATGGTCCATCCATACAATGGAATAGTATTCAGCCATTAAAAGGAGTGAAGCACTGACACAGGCCACCACATGGACGAACCTTGACAATGTTGTTCCAAGTGAAATAAGCCAGACTCCAAAGGCTGCATATTACACAATTCCATTTATATGAAATGTCCAGAACGGGTAAATCCATAGAGATAGAAAGTAGTTTGGTGGTTGCCGGGGGCCGGGGGAGGGTGGAATTGAGAGTGACGGTTTAATGGGGACACGGCTATGGGGTTTCCTTTTGGGGTGATGAGTGTTCTGGAACTAGATAGAGGCGGTGACTGCACGCCACTGTGAAGCTACTAAATGCCACTAATGGTGAATTGTACGTTATGTATATTTTTAAAGGCTAAAAAAAAGTGTGTGGGAGGGTGATTACTAGAGCTACATTTCACTGAACATGAATATATTTCAAAAGAACCTTGGAAGGAAAAACCCAGCTGCAGGAGAACGTGGAGCAGACACTGCCGACAGCAGCCCGGATGTCCTCGGCCCCCCTGGGCCCTTGGTGGAGGCACAGCTCCCACCCCTGCCTGCCGCTCCCCCCGACCCCGACCCAGGCACTTGCGACCCCTCCCCGAGGACTCTCTCTGCCTGCGGGAGTGACCTTCCACCTTGAGGGGTGGGAGGGGATGTGTATTCCAGCATCCCCGCCCTCAGCGGACGCCCTGAGAGTCGCTCTACACACTCAGAGCCCCCCGGGGACCCAGCCCCATCTGCCTAGCCGCCCCTGGGCTCAGCCTTCATTGCCTTTCCTCCCACCCCAGTCCCTCCCCGGCCTCCCTGTCCTCACCTCCCACGTAAACTCTGCACCAGATCCTCTCAGCCTCTGCTTTTAAGGGAACCCAAACCTAAACGAACGCCCATGATATCATATCACACAGATAAGGTTTTAAGCCACGCAAAACAGTACTCTAGGTATTGCTTGGGGGATACACGCACAGGTAGCAAAATGGCTAAGACACGTCTGGGAATGTTCAACCCCCAATTCAGGGCGGTGGGCACGGCCAGAGAGGGGGAGGGGCAGGTAGGCTGGGGGTGCCCTCTGAGTAGGGTGCCCAGAGGGTCTCAAGTGATTTGAAATGTTTTGTCTCCTAAACATGGGTCGTAGGCACAGAAGGGCTTGTTATGTATATATTTCTTGAATGTTTGAAATATATCATCATCGTTGCAGAAGGAGGCATGAGGTAGGTGTATTTGGCAGTCAAGGAGTAGGAGGGGATGGGGGCGGTTTAAGTAAAGAAATGCTGGACGGACGATGAAGCCGAGTCTGGACTCTCGTCCTGGTGGTGACGGGGAGGCCAGGGCACACCACTCTTTTGCATCTTTCCGCTTGTGATCCGAGGACCCAAGGCAGCGAGGAGGAGCCGGGGCAGGGAGGCCACCGTCACAGCTCGAGTAAGTCGGCGTCGGTGGGAGCAGAGTCAGAAACACAAAAGGCCTGGGAAAAGGCAGGAGCCAGCGGTCAGCTCTGCTCACGGGGGCTGGGAACCAGCAAGCGAGGAGCTGGGGCTGCATGTCCGGGTGACAGGTGAGCGGGAGGACCCCTGCAGGGCTCGGGACCCCCAAAGGGTCTTGTTTGTTTGAATCTGTCAGAGAAGAGGGCTGGGATAGGTTTGTGCAGGTCCACACAGCGTTTGCACTTGCTGGGGAGGAGGGCGGAGGCGGGAAGCCTTCTGACCTCAGCACGTGGGATTTCCAGGTAACAACCGGGCTGTGTGCGCCCCAGCTCTGAGCCCCCTGCAAGCCAGCCAGCCCCTGCCTACAGCACGCGTGTGACCACCATCTCCAGGACCGCAGAGGGTGCCTGCCAGAGGGGAGGAGGGACTCGCTGGTGGCGGGCTCTTGGCGGGTGCCTGACTCAACCCTCCTCAAAGCCGTCCTGTTCTGGGGCTCAGGCACTCACGGGAGATCTTAGGATGCGCTGCGTCCTCACTCCACCCTGCCGGTGGATTGCATTAATGGCTCCCATTCTTCATCTCTCTTTGTAGCCGCACTCTGTGCTCTGGAACTTATTTTCCCAGCTTTATTGGGCTTTATTTCAGAGTACAGTTTGATAGATTTTGGTAATTGTATACCAAATTGGCATCATGACTTAGAGCTTTCCAGTCACCCCCAAAGTTCCTTCGTGCCCCTTTGCAGTCAAACCTCATCCCTATCCTCCAACCCCAGGTGATCTCTGATCTCTTTCTGTCACTATGATTTTGCATTTTCTAGAATTTCATATAAACAGATTCATGCAGTATGAGCCTTTATGGACTTAAACAATTAATCTATTTTTTTCCAGCTTTGTTGAGGTATAATTGGCAAATAACCGTGGTATATATTTAAGATGTACCATGTGATGCTTTGATATACATAACACATTGTGAAGTGATGACCTCATGAAGCTAATTAACACATCCATCACCTCCCGTAATTACCTTCTTGTGCATGTAGAAAGAACTCAAGATTTACTCTTAGCAAATTTCAAGTATACAATACAGTGTTATTAACTATAGTCACCATGCTGTACATTAGATATCCAGAAGTTATTCATAACTAAAATTTTGTACCCTTTCACCAATGTCACCCCCTATTCCAACCCCCAGCCCCCGACAGCTACCATCCTATTCTGTTACTATGAGTTCATCTGTTTTAGATTCCACATACAAACGAGATCATACAGTATTTGTCTTTCTGGGTCTGACTATATTTCACTTAACATAATGTCTTCCAGGTTCATCCATGTTGTCGCAAATGGCAGGATTTCCTTTTTTATGACTGAATAATATTCCATTATATGTATTTATACCACGTCTTTATCAGTCAACAGAAACTTAGGTTGTTTCCAGATCTTGGCTCTTGTGAATAAGGCTGCAATGAATGTAGGAGTACAGATAGCTCTTTGAGATACTTTGGATATATACCCAGAAGTGGGATTGCTGGATCATAGGGTAGTTCTATTTTTAATTTTTGAGGACCGTCCATCCTGGTTTCCACAGTAGCTGCACCAATTTACATTCCCACCAATGGTGTGCGACGGTTCCCTTTTCTCCACACCCAGCACTTGCTATTCCTTGTCTCCTTGATAATAGCCATTCTAACAGCAGGTGTGAGGTTATATCTCATTATGGTTTTGATTTGTATTTCCCTGATGATTAGTGATATTGATCAGCACCTTATTATGTACCTATTGGCAGTTCGTATGTCTTCTTTGGAAAAATGTCTATTCAGAGCTTCTGCTCATATTTTAATCAGTTTATTTGTGTGTGTGTGTGTGGTTTTTTTTTTTTTTTTGCTATTGAGTTGTGTGAATTCCTTATATATTTTGAATACTAGCTCCCAGTCAGATATATAGTTTGTAACTATTTTCTCCCATTCCATGATTTGCCATTTCATTTTGTTGATTGTTTCCTTTGTTGTACAGAAACTTTTCGGTTCATGGATTGGAAGAATTAATATTGTTAACATGTCCATACTACCAAAAGTGATCTATAGATTTGACACAATCCCTTTCAAAATTCCACTGGCATTTTCACAGAAAAAGAAAAAATAATTCTAAAATTCATATGGAACCACCAAAGACCCCGAATAGCCAAAGCCATCTTGAGAAAGAAGAACCATGTTGGAGGCATCACATTTTCTGATTTCAGATTATATTATAAAGCTATAGTAATCAAAACAGTACAGTAATGGCATAAAAACAGACCCATAGACCCTTGGAACAGAACAGAGAGCTCAGAAATAAACCCACACAAATATGGTCAACCAATCTTTGACAAGGGAACCAAGAACACCCAACGGGGGAGGAATAGTCTCTTCAATAAATGATGTTGGGAAAACCAGTTATCCCCGTGCAAAAGAATGAAATTGGACCCGTATCTTACACCACACACAAAAATCGACTCAAAGAGGATTAAAGACTTAAACATAAGATGTGAAACCATAAAAATTCTGAGACAAGGATTTGAGTACCAGGGGATAAGGATTTGGGAGGCGAGCCCAGGAAGAAGCCAGAGGAAAGTGTGGGCAGTGAGATGGGGACCGGAAGCCTGCAGGAAAGGATGCATTTTCAGGCAGGTCACTGCTGGGCTACTGAGGTTCAGTACCCGTTGGGGAGCCCTGGAAGCCAGGGTGGAGCATGCCTTAGAGCCACCCCCCTGAGGGCTGCCCTGGTCACACCGTCCCCTGGGGGAGGGGCACGAACTCCCCGGTACTTCCAGCCCAGGAGCGCCGAGGGCAAGAGTATGCAGCATCAGAGCAGCTGCTCCCCTCCTGGTCCCCTTCTGTCCCTGGAGGATGTCAGTAGGGAAGCACCAGGATGCTGAGTAGGTGGGAACCCCGCTTGGGCCTCGGAGTCCTCAGGCCCCATCCCCACCCCCCTTTGTCGCCGTCTGATATCTTCAATACCCGATTTCATGAGCCCCACGAGGCCTGCAGGAGCCTCCCAGGCTCCAGGCAGGGTGGGGTCTAGGCCTGGTGCCCACGCACCTCTGGGCCCTCCACCTCTACCCCAGCTGTTCATGCAGCACGTATGAGCCCAGCGGCTGAGTTTGTCTCTGAATCAGGTGTTTGACTCACTCACAGTGATTGCGGCTGATAATTCCTGAGCTGACACACATCCACTTGGCTCCCAGGCCTTGTTTGGTTTGCACCCCTCGTTTATTATCTATGATAGGTTGGAGCTTAAGAGCATCAGGGCTGCCTATGGAAAGCCCTGGTCCCTCCTGCCCTGGGATCATCTGGGTCCCCAGGGCTCAGGCTTTACAACCTCTGCTGCTGGGTTACCACCTCCCACGTGGAGCCCCTGCTGGTCTGGAGACGAACTGATGGACGGTTCACCAGCACGGTCCAGAGAGCGTGCTGCCAGACCGGGCGGGGCTGGGTGAGTCACGCTGGACCTTGCTTGGTCATCCAGGTGTCAGGGCTGGCCTGGCCTGGATCATCCTGGGGGGTGGTGGGGGAAACCCCCCAGCAGGGCCTGTCAAGGGTAATAACCCAGCAGGAGGGTTTATTTGCCTTCTCTGCACGAGATCTGGGAGGGCAGGGCTTACACCCCAGCAGAGCTTGCTGCCCGGGGGCCTGTCCTCCTGGGGGGGCCTCCTGCCTCTTGGAAGATAATCAGCCTTGATGGTTTGGGATGTTACCTTCCCTAAATGCGGGGCTCTCATTGTCAGAGTTTAACAGCAAACGAAACCAGGGTTTCTCAGAAACAGTTACTGCAGGGGAGCAGATGACTTCAGGTGGAAAATTGAACGGACTTAAACGAGATTGAGTCACATCATGAGAAAGTTATCCCCCCTCCAATGCTCTTTAATCCAGCTGATTCTTACAAAGAAAAAAAACTCAGCCTGGCGCTAATGAGTCTTGCCTCTCTAGCACTTCCTAATTTTCTTTTTTTTTTAACAAGAAAGGTTAGGCTTCAGGCTGCAAGTCTTACACAGTCCATCCACGTGGTTAGAATTTAATAACCTTGTTTCATTTTCATCGAGTTTACTTTTGCAGTTGTGTGTGCATGGCATGGTTTTCCATTTAGAGGATTGATATGAAAAAAAATTTAGATTAATTTATTTTACTTTATTTATTCTTACAGTGAGTCCTTAATATACTTTGTAAATAATAGTATGAATTGGGGTCTACAGACTGAAGCCCTGGGCCCAATCCAGTCTGCAGCCTGTTTTTTGTCAATAAAGTTTTATTGGCACTTAGCCGCACCCACCATTGACACATTATATTGCTCTGGTTGCTTTAACAGTACAGCTGCAGAGTTGAGTAGTTTCAACGGAGACCATCCAGCCCACAATGCCTGAGATATGCACCATCTGGCCCTTTATGGAAAAGTTCACTGATCCCTGGTATAGGTGGTACACTGATACAGCAAGAAATTTGGAAGTGATAAACAAAGGGCTAAAATTTGGAAATTATTGATGAAACTAAGTGTGAATTTCAGGGCCTTGGGTAATCATAGAAAATTATCAAACGTCTGCTTGTCTGATTACTTATCACCCTGAGATACTGCTATGATGACCACATGAGCTGGAATTCCATGTGTTATGTATCCTTCCCTGGTTCTGGGCAGCTGGTATTGGGAACAGGGGTGTAAATGTCCAATTTCTTCTTCTCTTTTCCTGTCTGGTTAGACTTTAATTTTCTCTACTAACTTAAGGCTCTAGACCTATGCCTGGTTTCCCATTTAGTCCTCTGGTAGCTCTGAGCAATCCTCTTTTCCCAGTTAATTATTTAATTACAGTATCTGCCTCCCATTCAATAAGCATTTATTGAGCTGAATTCTGAGTTGGAGATACAAAAATGAAAGACACGACGTATCCTTGTGGACAATTCACACCTTGTGGAACTCACCACCACCACAGTCTTTACCACCATCACTGCCACCATCACCACCATCACCACCCCCATCAATCACTATCACATAAATGAGCCAACCTGAAATTGCCTCAATGCTTGAAATACCCCAAGGGCACCACAAACAGTGTTAGAGGTAAAGCTTCTCAAGAACATTAGGGAACCCCTATCTTGCCAAAGCACCAGCCCCCTTCTGCAATGTCCATTAGGCTGGAAACAGACAGGTCAGGGCTGTCCCCTGTCAGGAAGATAAATCTTCTTACGGCTTTGCTCAACTTCTCCAGGAAAACTATTTGTGGCTTAGCAAGTTGTATTTTATATATATAGTTTTATAAATTTATTATTTATTTTTGGCTGCACTGGGTCTTCGTTGCTGCGCGCGGGCTTTCTCTAGTTGTGGCGAGCGGGGGCTACTCTTCGTTGCTGTGCGTGGACTCTAGGTACACGGGCTACAGTAGCTGTGGCATGCGGGCTCAGTAATTGTGGCTCACGGGCTCTAGAGCACAGCCTCAGTAGTTGTGGCACACGGGCTTAGTTGCTCCACGGCATGTGGGATCTTCCCAGACCAGGGCTCGAACCCGTGTCCCCTGCATTGGCAGGCGGATTCTTAGCCACTACACCACCAGGGAAGCCCCTGTATTTTATATTTGAGTGGCCCACAAATACATCTTCTAAAACTCCTTTTTCCTTTTATGTATTTGCTTACCCTAATTTAGGCACTTAGAAAAGACCCAGAATTCAGTGAGTGAGTCCCCGTCAGGCGCCAAGAATAGAAGCATGACCAAGGCTCAGAGGGCTCTCATCATCCAGATGCCAAGACAAACACACTCGTAGCCATTGCCTGGGAAGCGGTGGCTTGTTCAAGTGCCAAAGGCGGGGAATAGGAAAGACAATCAAGAGATCAACATAGAGAGCGATTTCCCTCCCCAACTTCTCTGCCAATAATGCCCGTGGCATTGCCAAGTGCTCCTCCAGTGGGCAGAAGACCTACAGACTACATCAGGGCCCTTTTTCACCAGAGGTCGAACCGAGATCTAGAAAAACAATGGCAAGGTCTGCCTCAGGCAAGTCTCCATCTCCAAAGCAGAAGCCGTTGGCTTAAGCCAACCGTGTTGGCAAAACCTTGTCTGGGTGAAAGGTACAAAGCCAGGAAAGAAGGATGATGAGAAAACCAAGTCTGAGTGCCTGCTCAGGGATGCAACGTCATGACCTAAAGTTATTCAAATTTAAAAGTTTATTTTTTAAAAGTATATAACAAGTCTTGGACTTGAAACCAACCAGAAGACCCCTTATTTTATGTCCGCAACATATGGCTTAGTACTTTCTACAGGACTCATTCTCTTGCCCTTGACTCATCAACATGGTAGCTACTGGCCACAGGTGGCTATTGAGTACTTGATCCACACTGTAAAGTACATCATGTTTCAAAGGCTTAAGATGAAAAAATAATGTAAAGTGTCTAATTAATAATCTGTCTACATTGATTACATGTTGAAAGGATAATAGCTTAGATGTATTGGGTTAAATAAAATATAATACAATGAATTTCCCCTGTTTCTTTTTATCCTTGTTAATGTGGCTACTCGAAAATTTAAGATACACACGTGGCTTGCATTTGTGCCTTGCATTTTTGGCTCTTATCCTGTTTCTATTGGACGGTGCTGTTCCAGAGCGTCCTTCCTCCATCCTTGGTGGGTGAGAGGTTTCCCTTCTGATGGATGCACATGAGATCCCATTCTGAATCCACCCAGTGTGACCACAGACAGATCCCTTAACCTATGTGAGCCTCGCTTTCATCATCTGGAAAATGGGTATTATAATAGTGTCCACATCAGGGAGCTGTTACGAGGATTAAAAGAGGTGTTACATGTAAAGTGCTTAGTGCCTTGCCTGCCATACTGCAAGCCTTCAATAAAGAAATAAAATGTTATTTTTCATCTCGAGCCCCCTTGCTTTCACCTACTCTTAAGTCTGACTCCTTTTACTTTCCTTCAGAGGTTGGTTTTCTTTCTCATCCCTCCTTGGTAGCACCTGGTCCTCTTTCCCTGTGAACGCTTCCATCTTCCAAGATGCTTGGTCTCCCCCAGTTCTCAAGGGAAAAAAACCTTTATTTGGACTTGTTTTTACTACTTACTGTCCAATTTCTCTCCTTTCTTTTGCAACTCACATGAGTGCCTACATTCCGTTCCTCTACTTTTTTTTTTAAGACTTCATTTTTTTTTTTAGAGCAGTTTAGGTTCCCAGCAAAATTGAGGGGAAGGTACAGAGATTTCCCATGTGCCCCCTGCCCCACACAGACACAGCCTCCCCATTATCAACATCCCCACCAGGTGGTACATTTGTTACAACTGATGAACCTACATGGACACATCATTAGCACCCAAAATGCATGGTTTACAATTACAGTTCACTCTTGGTGTTGTCCATTCTGTGGGTTTGGACAAATGTATAATGACATGTATCCACCATTATGGTCTCATGCAGAGTATTTTCACGGCCCTAAACATCCTCTGTGCTCTACCTATTCATCGCTCCCTACCCTCTAACCCCTGGCAACCACTGATCTTTTACTGTCCCCATACATTTTCCTTTTCCAGAATGTCATAGAGTTGGAATCTTCCAGTGTATAGCCTTTTCAAATTGGCTTCTTTTACTTAGTAATATGCATTTAAGTTTCCTCCGCATCTTTTCATGGCTTGATAGCTTGAAAGCACTGAATAATATTCCATTGTCTGGACGCACCAGGGTTTATTTATCCATTCACCTACTGAAGGACATATTGGTGGCTTCTAAGTTTGAAAGAATAAAGCTGCTATAAACATCCATGTGCAGGTTTTCATGTGGGCGTAAGTTTTCAACTCCTTTGGGTAAATATCATGGAGTGTGATTTCTGGATGGTGGGTTCGCTCCTCCACTTTTGATCCATCTACCCCTTTCAGGATCCCTGGCAAACCCAGCTTCTGCTCACGCCCTCGGGCCAAAACCATCTTAAAATGTAGCCAGTGACTTTTATCTCACATGCCTCTTGCCCAGTCTCATCCTTCTCAACCCTTTAGAATAAAAACCAAAACATAAAACAAACTTAGGGATGCTCTTTTTTTTTACATGTACTTTTTATTACGGCAATCCAGCTTTCTCCCAAAGAGTATCTGAGAGGTTGCATCTTCCTGGAGATGGGTGGTGGAGGCTGCTTCTATCTTCATCTCTAACCTCCTTGCATGTGGGGCATGAGGACATTCCTGTTTGCAGATAGCTGTTTTTATTCTGGATGGGGCCCTTCCCAGTGGCCTGGAGGCAAGAGGTGCCCTGTGGGGGGCAGAACCCCATCCTGGAGCCCCTCCAGCCCACGGTCCCTGGAGAGCAAAATTGGCATCTCCAGTCCAATCATTTTTTTCTGCCACATGTGCTAAGCAATAAACAGCTCACTGGGACCGAAATAAAAAGGTCTTTATGGAGAGAACAAACACAAGTAAATGCCAGAATGCAATTTAAATGAATAAATAAACCCAATTCCAAAGGCTGCAGGCCACAAGATTACAGCAAGACAAGCCAAGCAAGTTGGTTTCTCATGAGTTGGCTTCTTAATGTGAGGGAGAAAGAGCCGTCCCAGGCCCTGTCAGCAAATCCCAACATCTCCAAGTCAGAGGGTCCCAGCCCCCTAAGAAATGAAAGCACACAGCACCAGTTTTCTCAACCAACAACTAGACTTTCAAATTTTGCATTTAGAAATAAAGGCAAGTTGAATCTCAGAGACTCGGGGAAAGAGGGCATTCCAGCCTCGTGGAGGCTGCAGGGGGGATGGGGGCCTGGAAGGTGATGCTGGCCCCAGTGGTGCATCTTGTCGTCTCAGGAACCCTGCCTTGGATATCCCCTGCCGGTATGGGGAGGGGGCCCTTTCTTGGTCTCCATTCACTCCATCAACATTTATTAAGCATTTTGGGTGCTGGGCAGTAGACAGGGAAACTCACAAGGATTAAACACCGTCCTTGCCTTGCAGGAGCTCTCCGTCTGGAGAGAGAAGCAGAATCACCATCAGCTTCTAAGACGATCTCCCAAATGAGTGAGTGAGGTGGAGGTGGGGGGCACTGGTGAAGGGGCAGTGAAGACCACCCGAGTTCTGGGGGCCAGGTCAGAGCGTGGCCGGACTTGTGCTGTGAGAGAAGAGAGGCTGAGAGACACTTCTTGGGTGGGGAGGTGTTGGGGATATTGTGACATAAACCAAAGAGGCAGGATATGGTGGGTCCGGAGGGACTTTGATGCCATTTTAAGAAGCTGGCTCAGCATCCAGCAAGTGATAAGAGAGTCCCTGAAGGATGTGCAGTCCATCTTGGCATCTTCTATGAGTCACTCTGTGTGGTGGAGGGTGAATTTGGGGGCTTGGTGACAGAGACTGCCAGCTACCCCTATATCCCTGCGCTCCTTTCCTTCCTGGGTGCCCCCCCCCACAAGACTACATTTCCCAGAACCCTTTGCCCCCTCAGTGGGGTCATGTGACTAGTTCTGGGCAAGAATGATGCCAGCACTTCCAGGCCTGGCCCCTAAAACGTCCCTAGAGAAGCGCCAAGCACTTTCCAGTCTCCCGGCTGAACACAGAACATCCAGTGGAGGATGCTGGATGGAGCCACAGTATTGAAGGCATCTGGGTCCCTAGATCACGATAGCAAAGACCAACCTATGTCAGCGTGCGTGAGCAACACATCTTCATTGCTGTCAAACCACTTCGATTTTGAGATTGTTATTGGAACAGTGAGCTAATCTCATATGTCATCTGATTCAACATCTGTGATTGAGACATAGTAGGAACCTAAGTCAGCGGATGGAGACAGGGATGAGAAGGAGGAACAGATTAGGCGATAAAATGATCACCACCTGATAATGAACGAGACACGGGACATGACGGAGAGGGAGCCACAGGTAGCGTGGGGGCTGGAGGACTGAGAACCCAGGAGAAAGAAAAGTCTTGCCAAGGGAGGTGATGCATGTAAATTCACACTTGGTGAATCTGCGGGAACCCCGTGAGGGCGCCTTGGAGACCGAAGTGAGGAGTTTGTGCCAGACGTAGACAGATGGCACCTGGGGCCAAGAGAGAAGTTAGACAAGCATGAACAATGCTGCGGAATGGTTCCAGCCATCACAAGGGGTATTAGCAGACACCAGTTACTTTCCTCCACCTGGTCCCCCCAAAAAATTACAAGGAATACTGTGAACAAAAAAGAAAATTCACATAGGGTCCCTAATCTCTAGAAGTTTAGATTCTTAAGAGTTGGAGTCGGTCTTTGGCAAAAACCCCACTTTGTTTCACCAACTAGAAAAACACGAGTTAAAAATGAATGTTCTCAGCTGAAGCAAAATTTTGAAGAGAGAAAAAGTCTAGAGCTCTTCCCCCAGCTCTTCAAATGCTCTCCTGGGGCACCTTTCCTAACCTGAGGGTGGGTAGCAGATCCTCAACCAGCCGAGATCTGGGAAGTTGCTGGTGTGGTCGGCGTCTGGTCTGCCCTGCTCCAGTGCAGAAACAAAGTGGTGTTTTTCTGAGGGCAGTGGGGCATCTTTGCCACTCCAGGCCATCAATTACACCTCTGGTTTGAACCTACAGTCTGGCTTTTCGGGGGGCGGTGGGAGCTGTGGCTGCCAGCTTGAGGAGAAGCCCAGAATAACAGTATCTGTGTCTTTGCCCCAGACATCCCACCCACCCACACTGGGCCCTTGTGCAAGAGAATTGGAGCAAAACCGAGAGGCAGGGTCCCGGGCCTCGGGGGCCGCTCTGGACTCCCTGAAATCCTCACACTATTTTTCAAACACTGGGGGATCGGTTAAAATCCAAAGTCAGTTTTTCCAAGTTATGCTTTTTCCCCCTCACTTTAACCTTATTCGTAACTCCATGGGCTTTTTAACCTTTGTGTGGGTACGGGTGTGTGAGTGTGTGTGTGAGTGTGTGCATATATGCATGTGTGTGCATGCATGGCTAGGCCTGTCTGCACACACATATTACAGGGGAATCAGACAGAGAATAGGAACTTGGGGACTTAGCACCATAGAGAATTGTAAGTAATGAATTCGTCTCAATTTCCATGGCCCTCTGGCACTCAACAAGGATAAGTTGGAAAAACTGGTTGAAGTCGACACTATATCATTCTATAGTAAAGAGGAGTTGTGATGGGTTAACTGTGTCCCCCTCCCCAGATTCGTAGGTTGAAGTCCTAACCCCCAGCACCTCAGAATAGGACCTGATTTGGAAGTACGGTCTTTATAGATGCAATTAGTCAAGGTGAAGTTACACTGGAGTAGGGTGGTGCTAATCCAATATGACTGGTGTCCTTATAAACAGGGGAATTTGGGCACAGACATGCAAACAGGGAGATGGCCCTGTGAAGCCTGCAGTTATGTTGCCACAAGCCCAGGAACTACCAGAAGCCAGGACAGGAGCCTGGCACCTCCAGTGGGAGCAGGGCCCTGCCAACACCTTGATCCCGGACCTCTAGCCTCCAGAACTGTGAGACAATAAATTTCTGTTATTTAAACCACTTAGTTTGTCATTGTGGCAGCACTAGGAAACTAATACAGGAGTTATGATGTTGATGTTCAAAGGTGAATCATTAAAAAGGCATTTCTTGGGACTTCCCTAGTCACTCAGTGGTTAAAAATCCGCCTGCCAATGCAGGGAACACGGGTTCGAGCCCTGGTCCGGGAAGATCCCACATGCCGTGGAGCAACTAAGCCCATGCGCCACAACTACTGAGCCTGCGCTCTAGAGCCGCGAGCCACAACTACTGAGCCCGCGTGCCACAACTACTGAAGGCTGCACACCTAGAGCCTGTGCTCTGCAACAAGAGAAGCCACCGCAGTGAGAAGCCCGCGCACCGCAACAAAGTAGCCCCTGCTCGCCACAACTAGAGAAAGCCCGCATGCAGCAACGAAGACCCAATGCAGCCAAAAATAAATTAATAAATAAATTTTTTTTAAAAAAGGCATTTCTTTTTGGTTTCTTGGGATGCATTTTGTGTTGTTTTTCTAACAGACTTACTTTCCTTTTTTGTTTGTTTGTTTGTTGGGTAAATGTAGACAAACAATGAATCTGCATTTCTTCACAACGCACTACAACTGTATCGTTTCTTCCTTCTTCTTCCCAGGGAAGAAGGAACTTTCTTTTATTTTTAATTTTTTTATTGAAGTATAGTTGATTTACAATATTGTGTTAGTTTCAGGTATACAGAAAGTGATTCAGTTATGCAGATATATTTTTTCAGATTATTTTCCGTTATAGGTTATTGAATATAGGTCCCTGTGCTATACAGTTAATCCTTGTTTTTTTTTTTTTTTTTTTTTTAAATCGGTTCATCTGCTTTATTCCCCAATCTCTTTATTATTATTATTATTATTATTATTATTATTATTTATTTATTTTTTATTTAGCTGTGTTGGGTCTTCGTTTCGTGCGAGGGCTTTCTCTAGTTGCGGCAAGCGGGGGCCACTTTTCATCGTGGTGCGGGGGCCACTCTTCATCGCGGTGCGCGGGCCTCTCACTATCGCGGCCCCTCCCGTTGCGGGGCACAGGCTCCAGATGCGCAGGCTCAGCAGTTGTGGCTCACGGGCCCAGTTGCTCCGTGGCATGTGGGATCTTCCCAGACCAGGGCTCGAACCCGTGTCCCCTGCATTAGCAGGCAGATTCTCAACCACTGTGCCACCAGGGAAGCCCCAATCCTTGCTTTTATATATAGCAGTGTGTATCTGTTAATCCCAAACTCCTAATTTATGCTTCCTCCCTCCCTTTCCTGTTTGGTAACCATAAGTTTGTTTTCTATGTCTGTGAGTCTGTTTCTGTTTCGTAAATAGATTCATTTGTATTATTTTTTAGATTCCACGTATAAGTGCTATCATATGATATTTGTCTTTGTCTGACTCTAGATCCACCCATGTTGCTGCAAATGGCAACATTTCATTTTTTATGGCTGAATAATATTCCCTTGTGTATATATATACCGCATCTTCTTTATCCATTCATCTGTCAGTGGACACTTAGGTTGCTTCTCAACCCTGTTATCTTTCATTTGATTTTTGAAAAAATTGAAACTAGAGATGATCAAAAAGATTTCAAGATGAATATAACAAAAGCCACATGCCTGCCACTGGCTTAAGAAAGAAAACATCACCAAACAAACAGTTGAAATCCTGGTGTCTCACCAGAGTTAACAATTATCCTGAATTGGGTGTTAGTTAATCCTATGCATTTTTTAAAACATTTCTACATATGGATGAACATCTCCTTAAACACTATACATTGTATGTGTTTAAGCATATATATATATACATATTATTATATATATACATATATAATATGTATGTATATGTGCTTATATATATATAGTACTGTATCTATTCTTCCATGACTTGTATCTTTGACTCAGTATTGTCTTTGTAAGTTCATCCACGTTGATACATGTTATGTTAGTTCATTCATTTTCACTAAGTACAATATCCCCTTGTTTGAACGTAGTATCATGTATTTATCCATCCTCCTGTTGGTGGATACTTAAGCTGTTTCCTGGTTTGGTTTACTGTGGTTTGGTTTGTTTTCCTATCACGAACAAAGCTGCTAGGAATACTCTTATCCGTGTCTCCTAGTTTCTCTAGGGCAGTTTTTTTTTCAAAGTGAGGGTGGTGCCCATTAATGAGGATTGAAATCAATTTAGTGAGCCGAAGTCTGCTGTGCCATGAAAAAAGGGGACAAAGTATTAGAGTGCATTAGAGGAAACAAAGTATTAGAGTGCATCACACATAGTAAGACTAAGCATGGATTCATGAAACTTTTATATCAGAAATGTGTGTGTATGTGAGTGTGTGTGTATGTGTGTGTGTGTGTGTGTGTGTGTACGCTGCCTGGTTTGAGATATAGAGTTCCTAAATGTGAGTCATGATGAAAAGTTTGAGAAAAACTGCTGTCTTAGTTCAGGCTTCTATAACCAAATCGACTGATTTTACAGCTGGTGACACTGAGTCTTCTTAGTAACATACCTGAAGTCTTAAAGCTAATAGACTACAGAGCAGAGATTGTGAAGCTGAAGGGTTTGTCCTCAGAACCACATTTTTTTTTTTTTTTCACGTTCTTTTATTTATTTATTTATTTATTTATTTATGACTGTGTTGAGTCTTCGTTTCTGTGCGAGGGCTTTCTCTAGTTGCGGCAAGTGGGGACCACTCTTCATCGCGGTGCGCGGGCCTCTCACCATTGCGGCCTCTCTTGATGCGGAGCACAGGCTCCAGACGCGCAGGCTCAGTAATTGTGGCTCACGGGCCCAGTTGCTCCGTGGCATGTGGGATCTTCCCAGACCAGGGCTCGAACCCGTGTCCCCTGCATTGGCAGGCAGATTCTCAACCACTGCGCCACCAGGGAAGCCCCCAGAACCACATTTTGACCATCAAGACATAGTGCTTCATGGGGTTGCTTCCTACTTTATAGGGTTGAGGTGTTTGGTTTTTTTTAACATGACCAAGGAAAACAATGAGGCAAATGTGGGTTAGGTATGTAGTTTGGACAGGGATAAAGAAAGTGTTCATGAACAGATGAATGGATAAAGAAGATGTGGTATATATATATACAGTGGAATACTACTCAGCCATAAAAAAGAATGAAATAATGCCATTTGCAGCAACATGGGTGGACCTAGAGATGATCATACTAAGTGAAGTAAGTCAGACAGAGAAAGACAAATACCACATGATAGCACTTATATGTGGAACCTAAAACCTGACACAAGTGAATTTATTTATGAAACAGGAACAGACCCACAGGCATAGAAAACAAATTTATGGTTACCAAAGGGGAAAGGGGGTGGGAGAGGGATAAATTAGGAGTTTGGAATTAGCAGATGCAAACAACTGTATATAGAAGAGATAAAAACAGGGACCTGTGTATAGCACAGGGAACTATATTCAGGATCTTGTAATAACCTATAAGGAAAAGAAAAAAAAGAAAAGATAACAGGATTGAGAATCTGATGTCCATTTCTTTTCCGGCTGCCGAGTTGCCATTTTGCCTGCAGTTTGAGTAGTTTCTGCTGCATTCCAACGCTTATTAACTAAGAATTTGCTCCAACCCTTTATAAAATCTTAAGTTACAAACGCTGCGTGGAAGACCCAGCGAGTGTGGCAGCTCCACCGTGTTCAGTTCACTGTCTATGTTAAAATGCAGTAATTTATAAGGGAAAATCTGCAGCACGCCCCTTGGCCCTGGGCCCATAACTAAGAAAGACTGCTCAGAAACATGCAGTCTTTAGTGCTTTTAATGGCCTAAAGAATGAAGAGAAGGAGAGGGGGCTGGGGGAGGGACCTCAACTTAAATTTACTATGACTCTGCCCCCACCCCTTTTCCCTCCAAGAAATTCTTTCCAGTTCTCTTGTAAAAGGCTTCATGGTGAACCAATGAATAGAGATCCCCGAGCAGGCTGGCCTTTATAAACAACACCACTAGGTACTGTGCAGTAAGTTACTGACTGAGCAGCTAAAGCACCTGAGAAAGGGAACAGGGAGGAAAGTGTGGCTATAATTGGGTCTCCTTGGAGAGCAAATTAAGGCAGGAGGCATCACGTGATGCACTGACCCAGCTTGGGAGGATTCTGGAATGTTTCCAAGAACAGAAATAAGGCCCCACAAGTGTGGAAAACTAGGGGGTTAGAGAGTGGATGTAGGCAGGAATGATCTCGCTTTTAACCGGCCCTGTCTCTGCTCCCATCTTTCGCTGGCTTCTTTGTGGTCGGCCAGAGCGACCCACAGGAACGCCACAATTTCCCTAGGATATTGCTTGGTCTCTTTAGCACACATCTCTGAATGCTGGCCCTCCATCCTGCCTCTGTTGCCCAATCTGGGAGAAAGCAAAGTCAACCCTCATCCTACTGGAAATCTGCCTCTGCGGTCCTGTCTTCCCAGGCGGGTGATACGAGGAACCTCGACTCTCGGAGGCCCCGTCCTCGCAGGCACAGACCCTGAGACCCTGGGTTCTCGCCCCCGGTGACCTATCTCAGGCAAAATATTGATTGTGCTGGAACTGTCACATCAGCTCTGGGACAAAAGCTTTGCCTCCATAACGGGTTGAACTGGGGCCACGACCTCCATCGAGGTAAGAGGCAGGAGAGGTTGGGGTCCCTAGAGAGGAAGGTGAGGTGGACACACAGAGCACGGAAATGGCTAGGAAAGGAGATTTGAGACAGAATGCCCCGCCCTGGCAGGATGACCTTGGCCAAGTATAACCTTGGGCGTTTACGGTACGCCATGCCTCCGTTCCCCTCCTCTGTACGTTGGGACAATAATAGTACCCGTCTCAGGGGCCGAAGAGGATTAAGTGAGATCTCGGACTTGAAGCCCTGAGCAGAGCACTGGGGTGTAAACAGGTGCTCAGTAAACACCAGCTTCATTATCGTTGGAAGAGAACAGAGGGGCCCCGGTGGCTGGGGAGAGGCTGGGCAGCACCAGGGCCAGCAGGGAGTGGGCCCCTCACACTTGAGTCTGCGCCCTGAGGCGGGAGTGGGGCATGCCGTTTTTCTCTGCATCCTCTTTCCCCTTCGACACAGACCAGCGTCTGACACACACTCAAGCTGCATCGCTTTGGGCTCATTCCAGAGCTTACCTCCCAGGAGAATCCAACTCCCTGAGCACCGGCATAAAGAAAAAGGTCTAGGTCTTTCTTTCTGCACATCCTTCATCTCGAGAGCGGACGCACTAATGTTTCCTCCGCTTAGCAGCCCAGGTTGCCCTCTAATCCTCCATATTCGTTCCTGATGGGCTGTGTTTGGGTGGACGTGAGAGTCAAAGAATCCAGCTATCAAATTGCTGAAGTACTGAGTGGGGCTGGGAGGCAGGGGAAGGAGGTAGGTGGGGCAAAAGTCAAAGGTGCTACCATTTCTCAGCCACTAGAGCGATTAATGTTAAAAAGATGTGAGCAGCTGGAACGCCTGTGCTCAGCTGGTCGGGATGCAGTCCCGCTGGTAGGTGTTCACCCAAGAGAAATGGAAACACATCCACACAAAGGCTTACACCTTTACGCCTAATAGCGCCACACTGGAAACAACCCAAATGTCCACAAGTCGGGACCCACTTAAACTAAAAAAGTATTCATTGATAATCTGAAATTCAAATTGAACCGGGCGTCCTGTATTATCTGGCAACCTTCCTTCAGAGGCACCCACGGGACCGCTGCCAGGAGGTGGTATTGGGGGTGAGGGGAGGACCCACAGCAACACATTAACCATGATGTAGAGTTAATATTTGTTGGGCATTTAGTCTGTACAGTTTGTTCTCTTGGTTAAGAACAGGGGCTGCTTAGCTTGGAATCCCAGCTCTGCAGCTTTCAAGCTGTGTGACCTTTTGGTGCCTCTGTCTCCTCATCTGTGAAATGGGTGTAACCTCAGCCTCATAGGATTGTTTTGAGGTTTAAATGAATTGATACAGGTCGAGCACTTGGAATCATGCTTTACATGTAAAAAGTGCTCAAAAAGTTCAGCTACTGTTATGGTTGTTGTCAGTTTCTTGTTAGCCTAAGAAAACCGGTATCAATAAAAGTTGCTTGAAGTCATCTCCTTAAGCCAGGAACCAAATTTAATAGAGAAGAGTGGAGGAGGGGGATTTTTGCCTGGGACTTTATGTTGAAAAATGAAACAAGGTGATAAACGTTTACCAGATGATGATTGTACTAATGCACTAAGACTTAAAAATAACAAAGGATAACTCAACAGGGGTTTGGAAGGGGGTGTGATTTTTCTGGCAAAATCACGTGGGTGCAGAATAAAATGTCCTTCCCTTCAGCAGCCTCCTAGCTGGTCCCCCTCCCCCGCCTGCTACCTCTCCTCTCCTGGAAGTGTGCATCGCCACTGCAGCCCCAGTGCCTTGTAAAACACAAATCACTTGTGTCCTTCTCCTCCTCAGAGGCATTTGGAGCCACTGGCCTACAGGAAAAAAATCCAACCTCTAGCATAACTCACAGGACCACAGTCTTGACGAGAAGAGATAAAAAGCAAGACAACAAACCAAAATGACAAAAAGTGATCTGGGTAAGAGAAGGGGATGTTTTAAGAAAAGGGAAACTACAATGACTATTTAAAACAGTGTCTTGGCGGGACTTCCCTGGCGGTCCAGTGGTTAGGACTCAGTGCTTTCACTGCCGTGGCCTGGGTTCAATCCCTGGTCGGGGAACTAAGATCCCACAAGTTGCACGATGTGGCCAAAAATAGAAAAAAATTTAAATAAAAACCAGTGTTTTGGAGAAATCAAAGGAGAGACAGCATCTGAGACAGAGAATGAACAAGGGTTTGCCCAGATTGCAGAAGGAAGAGATAAACAGATAAGAGGATGTCGGTAGAGATGGATGACAGTATCTAAGTAACTGGCAAAAGTACGGCCGCCAACAAAATCAGATATGTCGGTCAAAACTGGTCTTTGAAAGAAAATCTCATGATGTTTGAAAATAGAAATAATATTCTAAAATCACAGTTTACATACAGACAAAAACTGGGAACTTGTAGCAGAAAGTGGAAACTAGTTTAATGTTCTTTGTCTCGTTTTACACAGAGACCGTTTCATTCCTGATCTTGATAATTACAGAGAGACTTGAATCCTCTTTATTTAAAGGCTTACATTAGTGTAACCAAAACCGTTTGACATCTTTCACATCACTAGAGGGAAAAAGAAGACAGTAGTATCCGTAGATAAAGGGTATTAAAGAGTAGAAATTGCAAAGATGACTGAAACAGAACCTAGAACAAGAGGAGAGAAGAGAGGTAGTGTGTATTCATTGTAAAAATAAATACAAGTTGGTTCAGCCACACAAAGACAGACTCTAATGCTGATTCAAAAAACAAAATCCAACTGCACGCTATATAAAAGGGACATGCCTCAACAAAGTGACACGGTGAGGTTAGAAATACAGCGGGACAAAAATGTGAGGGGACAAATGCGGAAGAGAGAACAGGATTGGGAGAGATGGAGGGACACAAAAACAAGTAAAGCAGACAAGGCACTGAATTCTTCAGAGGATGGAGACTTTTCAAGGGCAAAGCCTCAGGTCGGTCCCTCCATATTGATAAAATCTCTTAGCACCAAATAACCCAGCTTTGGGTCACACTGCAGAGAAGATAAAGCTGAAACCAGCCTGAAATTTGATCTCCATCCTTTCCTTTCCCTCGCCCTCCCCAACCACCACCCCCCCACACACAATTCCCTGGTCCTCCGTTCTGACAGTGAGCTAAATATTTTTCAAGAGTCTTTTACTCAGAGACCTCCCTTTCTCTCTCTCCAAGGAGCTGATATTCAGAAATCATTCCAGGCATTTGGAATTCAGAATATAAACATCTCCGAGGCAGCCCCAGGCCCCAAACTCCCCAACACGCCTTGTTTTCTCCCTGACACCTGTCTTCATGGTTCACTCCTGTTTTCCCCAAGCTGTTGGCTCTCGTCCTGTCCCAGGCATGTCATGCTTATTCATGAAGAGGCAGCTTTCTCTGGGGATCAGAAATAAATTCATCCTTGTGTGCATTGTAGGAAACCAGCCAACACACCATTTGGGGATTCGAGAACGCTGAAGTGTTCAGCGGTACAGCCTTCCTTTCACAACAGCCAAAAAGTGGAAACAACCCACATGTCCATTGACGGATGGATGGATAAACAAAATGTGGTCCATGCATGCAATGGAATATGATTCAGCCATAAAAAGGGCTGAAGCCCTGACACGTGCTACAATATGGATGAACCTTGAAAACATCATGTCCTGTGAAAGAAGCCAGACCCAAAAGGACAAAAACTGTATGATTCTGTTTACATGAAATACCCCAAATATGTAAATTCATAGAGACAGAAAGTAGATTAGAGGTTGCCAAGGGCTTGGGGAAGGGAAAATGGGGAGTTATTGCTCAATGGGGACAGAGTTTCTGTTTGGGATGTTGACAAAAAGAAATAGATGGTGGTGATGGTTACACAACATGTGGATGTGTGAATGCCATTGAACTGCACACCTAAAAAGGATTTACAAGGTAAATTTTATGTCATGTGTATTTTATTACAATTTTTTTAAATGGGAAGAAAAGTGGCCTTTCTGCTCTTGGTGTATGGAACTCCCCGCTCCACGCTGGGGACGGCCCTCAAGGAAGCTGGGTGAACAGTGTGTAGTTGTGACGGACATGCTATCGGCGCTCCACCCCCCACCCCCTGCCCCAGGCACCCCTTTGATGGGCATCTGCATGGGAAGGACCCCTTCCCCCTTCCTGCCTCCCTCCTTCCCTCTCTCCTTTCTTACTTCTGTCCCTCCCCTTCTAATGTTTTTTTCCCCAATATTCAGTTGACAAAATGTAAAATCCACCCAAGTAGCGCCCGTTCTCACACACAAAGTGATGCTTTATGGAGCCCTCCGTGTGTGGCTGCTGTTCACTGGGCACAGTGAACACATTTAACCCCCCAGCAGCCCTCACGGTAGGTACTGTCATTGCTCCCATTTCACAGATGAGAACACTGAGGCTCAGAGCCAGCCAGTAAGTGGAGGCGCTGGCTCGTGAACCTTGCTGTCAGGCTGCTGTGTCTTCTCCTGGTCCCTGTCTCTTTCTGGTCCCTGCATTAGTGGATAGATTCACCACAGACCTGTGGAGACCAAGTGAGAGCACGCTGTTCATGGCGTGCTTTTCCCACTAGGCTCTGAACAGAGGCAGCCTTTTCTGATCTCCCTTCACTTCATTTCCTCCCGGGAATGTCTGCAGGCACTGAAGGAGAGCAGAACCCCTTTCCTCCACCCCTCGAGTGTAAACATTTCAGCACCACGCCGCCAGAGGAGAAAAAAAAATCCCCATCTCCCGTTAAAAAACCAGAAAACCAGGCCGTGGAGAATCAAAGGGAGCTTTGTACCGGGAGCCACCGTGGAGAGGGGAGATGGGGGCCCTTCCAGGGCCAAGCCTCACCCCACCCCCGCCCCCGTAAGACTGGAATCACAGCCTGATGGCTCAGGAGAACAGGCAGGACCAAAGCCGGGAACAACTGTGGATCCAGCTCTGAGCACTGAGATGGGTCTTTCCTCACAGGCAGGGCTGAGGTTGCCAGCTGGGGCAGAGGGCTTGGGTTCTGCTACAAGGGGTCGAACTTGCTTAATTGGGGCCCCCAGAACAGTGAGTCTCCCCTTAATTCTGTGGTGGCAGCTCCCCTCACCCCACCCCATCCCCTGCCTGCTTCTTTATCTCAGGTGGCTTGAAAACAAAATAATTTTCATTTGAAGAAATAGAGGCCTGTGAAACTTTTGTGGTGGAGGGAAAGTGGGCACATTTAGTCAAACCTGTAGGAAGGGGCTTGGGGGCTTTCAAGAGGTTGGAAATCGCCATTGACTCTTCTGTCCCCCTAACCACACACTTCATGGGGGTCTCTTCACAGTATAGACAGAGAAGGGTGTGGTGGGCTGGGTTCTGGGTAATTCTGTAGGCGCTGTGCTCACGACTCTGGGAATTTAACACCAGGCACATAAGGCGCTCTCATTATGAACGTTCCCTGAAGATTCGAATGAAGTAGGGGACACAGGACACCACCAAGTCACGCTCAGCTCCCAGGGGACTGATCGCAAGCTAGCATCGTGCTTCAAAGGTGACCGTACACGCCGTGTATTGAGTGCCAGCGAAGTGCCAGGCACTTACAATTATTAGAAGTCGATTCATCCCCACCACAGACCAAGGAGGCAGGCACTGTGAGCACCCGTTTTACAGATGAGGAAACTGAGGCACAGAAAGGTTAAGTAACTTGCCCAAGAACACATAGATAGTAAACCGTAGATATGAGATTCAAAACCAGGCAGTCTGGGAGCCCGTGCACGAAAATCCTGCATTACACGTGCGCCCAAAATATTGATGCTTTCAGACAGAGGAAAGCATGGGGAAGCACACCCCCCTGGGCAGACAGACAGACATGCAAGCGCACACACTAATTAAAGATTCCTTCATTGGACAACCTGCATGGCAGGAGCCCAGAGATTCTGCTGTTGCTGTTTGTTTTTTCATTTTATTATGACTTTTAATTTTAGCATAGGTTAAGACTCACAAAAGTTGCTAAAAAAAGAAAAAAAGTACAGAGTCCTGCCTGCTCTCCCGAGTGCCACGTACCCTTCACCCAGCTTCCCCCAGTGCTGACCTCTGACACCCAGAGCACGTGTCAGTGTAGGGAATCCACACAAGTAAGATGCTGTGAACTCTGGCATAGACCTTACTCGGATTTTAGTTTTTAGAGGAGTGAAAACATAGTAAAATAGCTCAGCCTTTTGGTTTGAACTGAGGAGGCTGGACTCACCGAGGGTCGCAATCTGAAAGGATTTTAAGATTTAGCATCTCTACAGGTGTCATTTCACAGAGCACCCCGCTGCGGGCTCAGGGCTGGGAAAACAGGCTAAATCTGCCCTTCCCTGGTCCAGGGACTCAAATCCTAGGCTGGAAGGGGAGAGGGTGCCAAGGGCCTCAGGGCAGCAGGGAGGAGACCCCGCTCAGGATTCGAACCCGCTTCCTGCCCACAGTCTGTTCAGGGCATCCCCACAGCAGTGGAATAAGAGCCTGAGGGGAGAGCGAGGGCCAGGAGGTGGCAGCTGGGTGTGGGGCAATCCCACGAGGCCCAGAGCTTCACCTGCTGCCTCCAAACCCTGGCACGGAACTGCGAGCAAACGATCAGTCTAGGGGGAAGGAGGCGCGCCCTGGGGGCACAGCTTCAGCCTGAGCCGTTTCCTCCGGATTAAATCTCGAAAAGAGCTTTTTCAAAGGTGAAGCGTGGGCTTCCATGGTGGCGCAGTGGTTGAGAATCTGCCTGCTAATGCAGGGCACACGGGTTCGAGCCCTGGTCTGGGAAGATCCCACGTGCCGCGGAGCAACTAGGCCCGTGCACCACAATTATTGAGCCTGCGCGTCTGGAGCCTGTGCTCCGCAACAAGAGAGGCCGTGATAGTGAGAGGCCTGCGCACCGCGATGAAGAGTGGCCCCCACTTGCCACAACTAGAGAAAGCCCTCGCACAGAAACGAAGACCCAACACAGCCTAAAATAAATAAATAAACAAATGTGGGGTTTAAAAAAAAAAAAAAAAAGGTGAAGCGTCATCTGCGTATAATGAAATGCACAGATGTGCGTTTGACACTCGTCTACACCTGGATCACTAACATCCCAATCAAGATCTAGAACATCCCGTCCCCCACCCCGCAGAGAGAGTCCAGCCTCTTCCGCTTAATCCCCCCAGAGGTAACCGCTAGGCTGACCTCCATCACCTAAGCCTGGTCTCATCCGCCCTAGAATTTCCCATGAATGGAATCATGTGGTGTTTTTGCATCTGGCTTCTCTCCCTGTGCCTCGTGAATCGGACACTCATCCGCGCCGTGTGCCTCCAGTTCGTCGGATCACTGGCTAAGGCCTTCATTGTATGAACGCACCGCCGGTGGTTTATCCATCCACCTGCTGATGGATATTTGGGTTGTTTCCAGATTCAGGCTGTTACAAATAAAGCTGCTGTAAACATTCACACACAGAGCTTCGCGTGAACACCCACGTTCCGTTCTCTCGGGGCATTACCTGGGAGTGGAGGTCCGGGGCTCGGGGTGGGAGTGTGTTGAACTTTGATGGAGAGCACTTTGGAGGGAGCTGCTCTTAGGATCCCTGCCGCTGTTCTGAGCCATCCCATTCGTGGTCGCTTGTCACAGCAGCCCCAGGAAAACGAATACAGCCAACCTTTCCAAGGAAAACCGAGGCCCAGGACAGGACGTGACTGGCACGGGGTGTTCCTCTTGCAGCCGGAGCGAGGACAAGTCCGCGTTTCAGCCCTTCACGCAGACCTGGGGGAAATGCAGACCCGCCCTGGGCCTCGCGGAGGGTGTCTTGGCGATCGGCCAGCCGCTTTCCCTCCCAGCTCAGCTACAAGCTTCTATCAGGCGCTACTCTGTGCTCCATCTGAGCAGCTGAGCCCTCGGGAGGGCTGGGGAACATTGATTCAGGCATCAACAAACCTTTTGGAGCAACTCTCTGAGCCTCCGGTGATGCAGAGATGAATAAACTACTGTTTTGTCCCGTAGAGCCGGTAGCCTGATGGGCAAAACAGTCGTAAAGAGACAACGAGAGTTAGGATACTGAGTTCTAAGCACCGTAAGGAGGGTGGGTCCTCACTGAGGTCGGGGAGACAGGGGCCATAGAGGTGACAGTGGGGGAGGGAAGTGTTCTTTGGGCTGAACCTTAAAAGACCAGCACCGATTACCCAGGTGGGTGTTGGGGGGAAGGGACTGCCAAGATGGGGAAGAGCCCGTGCAAAGGCCCAGAGGCTTGCCCAGGGGACCGTGAGAGGAAATAACAAGCAATGGGTCAGCGGAGGCCAGATCACGCAAGGCCTCACCTGTCATGCCGTGGAGGTGAGACACTGAAAGCCACGGGGGAACTTTGAAGACTTTAAGGAGGAAGCTGACATGCATAGATTTGCTCTCTAAAAAAAGATAATCACTACAACACAAAACAAAACACCGGGATGACAGAGTAGAGGGTGGCAGTATAGGGTAGTGGTTAGAGCGTAGGCCTGGGAAACAGCCTGGGTTCACATCCTGGCTCTGCCCCTTGTTATGTGGTCTTGGGCGAGTTTACTCTCTGTGCCTAAGTTTCCTTCCCTATAAAATGGGGATAAAATTAGTCTCTATGTTATAAGGTTAGGAGGAGGCTTAGAAGAGTTAAAACAGGGAAGGTTTACCTGGCACACGGTAAGAGGTGAATAAACGGGAACTATTTAGGGAGGGGAATCAGGGTCGTCATCCAGGTGAGGTGTGAGGGCTGGAGCTAAAGCAGAGGGTGGGTGTGCAGAGGAGGGGGCCTGGACCTGGTCTGGTGATGCCACTGACCTAGGAGGCCAAGGGGAGAGACAGGAGCGGGGTCTCTGACAACCCCTAGGTCTCCCTGTTGGCCACACTGCCTCCCCCGCCTGATCCCAGAAAGTCTGTACGGAGCTCCACACTTCCACGTGGGCCAGATTCTGTAAAACCTTGGGCAGCCATTTATTGAAAAACGAAGAACCAAAAAAAAAAATAAAGAAGTCATCAGAATCACCCACTCCCTGTACTCAGGAGTGAGCAGACCCCGCCTCCAGTGACCAGGAGCCCAGCGGTGATCCAGGCCCCTCCAGCCTGTTCGCTCTGCAGAATCCTGACACATCCCAGCCCAGTGTCGGCTGCCTCAGCGTGGGCCTCACGTGGGCAAACGGACGGGTTTGGAAGAGCGGGCTGGCCGGGTTGAAGGGATGTTCAGCCCTTCTTTCTCCCACGTGGGGACTGGGAAGGGGAGACAGTGCAGGGAAAGTGGGTTCCCACGTGGAGAAATAAAGATACAAAGATATGGCGATCATCTCCACCCTCCCCCTGCCCCCAACCACATCCCATCCTCCAGGAGTTCCTGGACCAGGCTTCTGGGAACCAAACAGAGTAAGCACAGCCTACATATTGATTACATCACAGAGAAACAGAGGTAATTCCTTCTGTGTGGAATCTAGGAAGCACGAGGTCAGCTTTCTTGAAATCATGACCCATCATCTTTGTCACTGAGACCCTGGGTCAAATTTTGGAGGCGAATCGTGTTTCCGTGATGCTTGGGACTTTGCATTTCTTGGGGCTGGCGTGTGCACTGGGGCCGTGGTGAGTGGGGGCAGGAGAATGGCTGGAACTTGGCACGTCCTGAACCTGCTGGCAAGAAGAATCTTTGTTTTATCTGCTTCAACGAAGCCCTCGTGAAGAAAGTCCTTAAGCTCTTTCCAAACTGCCGTCTTAGCTCAGGACCCATATCTCTACCTCCTTTGTGTGACGTTTTCCCTATTAAGGGATTTCTAATGATTTTTCCCTTGTGAACATCTTCAGAGGGGCTCCCTATTTTATGCATTATGTTGGTGTATGTCTGTCGATGTTCCTTCCAATGGTTTGTCTGCTGTAGAGGGTGAGCTCAGATCTCCCTGGGTCATCAATAACAATATTAATAACGAGGGTAGCAAACATTTACTGAGCACGGACTTGGAGATGCTCCCAAGAGAACCTTCCCATCATCCCCACTGACACCCCCCCTCCCAAGCCACCCAAATAAATCTTAAGTATCAACAGTCTGCTTGTTGTGTGTGGTAGGATGAATAAAGGCCCCGCAAAGACAGCGACATCCTAATTCCCGGAAACGGATGAGCAAGAGGGCCGGGCGGCTGGCGCAGCTTTGAGCAGAGGCCAGAGCTGTAGCCTCAGTCAGAGCACGAGGGTGGGACCAGATTCTGCAGGGCCTTCTGGGCGTAGTAATGACTTTGGTATCACCTCTGAGCAGAGCAATGTAACCCTGGTGCTTCGCATAAGTCCAGGCCGCTGGCCATGCGGCAGATGTTTAAGCAGATAAATATATGTTTGGGCAAATAAGACATTGGCAAAATGAAAACTGTTCAAAGGCCAGTATGAGCAAAGGCGGCAGGAGATGGGAGGGGTTTCTTTCTTTTCCTGCTCCTCCTAAGGCCCCGTATTAGCCTCTTAGGACGGCTAAGTTACAACGAGGCAGCTTAAGACAAAATTTATTTTCTCACAGTTCCAAAAGCTAGAAGTCTGAAATCAAGGTAGTGGGTAGGGCCACTCCCTCTGGCCTCCAGGGAAGGATCTGTCCCAGGCCTCTCCCTCAGCTTCTGGTGGCACCGGCCATCCTTGGGCCCCTCGGCTGGTAGGCACATCACTCCGGTCTCTGCCCCCATCTGCACACGGCCTCCTCCTCTGTATGTCTGTCTTCTGACCTTCTCCTGAAGATGCCTGGCATTAGGGTTAGGCCCACCCCACTCCAGGGCGACCTCATCTTTGCTTGATCACATCTGCAAGACCCTATTTCCAAATAAGGTCACACTCACAGGCCCCTGGGGTTAGGACCTTTCTCTGGGGGGACACAGTTCAATCCACTACAGGGCTCTTCTTTGCCTATTATTTGTCTCCCTCTCTGTGCACGTGTATGTGCACGTGTGTGAGTGTGTATTAACTCATGGGGAATTCATCTCACCAGCTTGCGCTTCCAAGAACCTCAGCGTTTTGGTTTTTGTTTTGTTTTTGTTTTTTTGGCCATGCCTTGCGGCATGCAGGATCTTAGTTCCCCGACCAGGGATCAAACCTGTGCCCCCTGCAGTGGAAGTGCAGATTCCTAACCACTGGACCGCCAGGGACGTCCCCAGAACCTCAGTGTTTAACTGGGCTGCATTTCTCAGACGCCCCGGCCACAGGAGCTCACACTCATGGATGCCGTCCGGGCTGCCAGCCGCGTCACAGGACCTTTCCTTGGCATCTCCTCCCGTGGCCAGGAGTGCGCCGGGCCACCCGACCTCTCCCGGTCTGAGAGCCACGGCTCCGGATTTCTTTTTGCTCATTCCTTTCCCGGAAGACACCAAGCCCATACTTGCTGTCCTCAGGCAGGGCTCAGAGAGCGTCTCTCTGGTGCTGCAAAGAGCTCCTTTCCCCACCAGCTCCACAAAGGGAGGATTCAGAGCTGTGGAGGTAACCAGACAGGTGGAGCGTGTGATCGGGCTGTGGGCAGGAGGATGGCTCAGTTCACAGGGCGGATGGCAATGAGGTCAGATCTGCAGAATCCAGAGGAGCAGAGAACAGGGAGCCGGGATAGTGGTTCCCCAGGACCTCCGGGACACGGTCTCCCCCGGGAGGACAGGGACCCAGCCCACACCAGGGCTCCACACCATGGAATAAAATCATCAGAGCTTCAGGACTCACAACCGGGGGCCTCACAGCCGATGGGGAGGCCCAGGAATGCTGCGGTGAGTTCTGAGGGCACCCCCTTCCTTCTTCCCCAGAAGCTAGTGGAGATAAAAGGCTTAACCCCCCTCCTCAATTAATAAAGACCCTCTTTGATGATTATCTTGAAGGATCCAGACACTCCCTTTCACCATGACTGCTATAGACTGAATGTCTGTGTCCCCCCAATGCTCATAGGCTGGAACCCTAACCCCCAATGTGATGGTGTTAGGAGTGGGGTCTTTGGGGTGATTAGGTCATGAGCTCTTTGCTTTAGAACATCGTGGTGCTTTCCTGTTCTCACTCTGGGCTTTGGCGAATAGAAATGAGGTAGACGTGATAGTGAAGCAGTTCCTGGGCCAGACCTCAAGGGGTCTTGCAGGTTTCCACTTGCAGAACATGCCCAGGCTAGCCCACCAAGGTCAACTCCCCACCAAGGTCAATCCAGAGCAGCCAGTGGCCACCTGACCTCCAGACACGTGAGCAAGCCCAGCCAAGATCAGCCAAGTCACTCAGCTGGCCCCTCTCTGAGGTATTGTGGCTGATTGTTACGTGGCCCAATAATCCATCAGCAAATGACCCCGCAAGACAGCAAGATCCAAGACAGCCCGCCCCCTTCCCCATCACCTCATCCTCCATGGTATCAGAGATGGAAAAAAAGAATAATAAGAAGAAAGGGAGATAAAACAAATGAAGGGTTAATCAAGATGACATATTATATGACACCATTTACATTTTACCCAGCTGTTCTGTCTCTCTGCCTTGAGACAAAAAGATGAATCTTAGTTCATCTTTAGGCAAAAGTCGTCAGTGGTGATAAAAGTCCATGTGGAGGGTTCTCTGGGGATACTGACGGGGAGGAGGCTTGAGGGAGCCCTCTGGGTGACATCTACATCTGGACCTGGCCGGCGGTCACGGAGTGTACACATATGTAAAAATGCACAGAGCTGGACATTTGAGATGCGTGCTCCCTACAGGTGAAAACTGCACCCCAATAAAAATGAAGATGCAAAGAAGTGATGCGTTCTACACTCAGAGCCCATTGAAGAGCACACGTTAATAAATGCTTTAGTAAGGGAAGGAATTGAGGGGTGCCCGCTGCTTCCTGGGGTTGCCTGAGGGGTGAGCTCTGGGGCCTCTGAGCCTCCGGGCGCCCTTTCTGGCTCCCCTGAGCAAGTGTGTCCTCAATGTCCTCAGGTTTGTCCCAGGAGGAAAAATACCCTGTGAGTCAGCCCTGCCGACTCAGCAGAGGACTCTCCCCGCCACTGGTCACCTCATTTTACCCTTCCTCGACCACGGGCGGGGTGGGACAATGGCTCCTCTTGTATCTGCGCCCAGCAGGGGGGCCACACCCTCCGTGGACTTGGGGGTCCAGCCCAGCTTCTCCTGCCTGAGTTCAGAGACCCCACGGTAAGGGAGTCCCCCAGCCAAGCAAGTCACCTGCTGCCCAAGAGAATGTGCAAGTGTCCCGCCCGCCTCTGTCCTGCCTCTGTCACTTGGCCTCCATCACTGTAGTGCCCCAGAGCATCTGGTACCCCTACCCTCCAGTTAGGACTGCTGAGTGGAGTAATTGCCAGAACGGATGGTGCTGGAGAAGGCTTGTGCCACGGCGGGGGTTTGTGACCCCCTCTCCTGGAGCGCCCACGGCAGCCGGGGTCCCCACATGGCCTGCCTGTGTCCAGGTATCAGGGTCACGTGCTTTCCTTCAGCCCAGGTGGGACTGAGAGGCAGTGGCCATGTCGGGATACCCTCCTGTACCTCCAAACTCCAGCTGAGCCTCCCCCTTGGTGGTGGAAATCTTGGGGTTCACCCTAAGGCAGGTTGAAAAGAACCTTCTGGAAGGCATGCTCAGCATCCCCTCACCACCCAGCCTGGAGCCAGGCATGAAGAGTGATGGCAGTCAGAGCGGCAGCTGCTGTTGAGCTGACTTTGAACTTGAACTAGTTTTGAAATCCAGCTTGTAAATCTCCAGCTCAGCCTGGGGGACTCACTTTCAGGTCGGGGTGCAGAGTCTGCAGGAGAGGCCCGGGGTTCCCAGCACAATGCGGCATTGACAGGGCGGCGTCGGGAGTGCATGTGGGCCCGGGGACCTGGTGCTGTGGACGGTGCCAGAGGGAGGGCGCCGTACATCTGGAAAGTGTCAGGTTTAATGCACGAAGCCACGGGCCCAGGTCAGCTAAAAGTACATGTTTGCTTCCAGCCGCAGCTGTGCAAACTCCCGCCGCTTGGCTCTGCCGGGCTCATGTCAAGTTCCCTCAAAGACAGTGGTCCCTTTGTCAGGTTCCATCCCAATCCCCCTTGTCAAAGTCACTGGTCTGCCACGGGGCCCCGGCTGCAAACAGCTGTGGGGCAGCATCTGTCTGAGGCTGCATTCATTCCGCCTCGAGAAGGAAAATATCGTCATTTAGAGGTGCACGTCTGCAGCTCCTCCACCAAACATCACCCCTCCCCGCCCCCAGAAACCTCCGTGTCCCAGCTGACTTGCACCCAGCCCCAGCACAGAGCACATCCGACTCTACCCCTGGGGACTGGGTCCTTTGGTTCTTCATGGCTGTTGCTTGGGAGATCCTTTCCCTGTGGATGGCGTTTGGGAGGGTGATGGGAACGCTGTGTGTGTGTGTGTGTGTGTGTGTGTGTGTCCATGGACCACATTCATGCTTGAGAGGTGGGGATAGATTAGATGCCACCTGCAGACAGCCAGTGTCTTAGCCTGGGTTCAGTCCTAAAGCAGAGCTTCAGGCTTGCAAGAAGGTGGTTTGTTTGCACAGAACTGAGGGAGCAGGGCAGGAGGGATCCCGTCCTTATCAGCCGGAGCTCTGTCCTGTAGGACATTCTTATGAAATGCAGCCTCACAACTGTCCCCCGGGAGGATGGGAAGGGGCAGCGTCCCTGCATCAGCAGCTGTCCCCACTGGTGACCCCGTGGATCCGAATGCCCCACACTCTTGGGTTTCAAATGCGCAAGGGCCAGGCAGGCCCCGACACGTGTGAGAACCCCCAGGGAAGCATCCAGAGGTCTGAGCAGTGCCCTGAGGTCGGAGCAGCCCCACTGTACCTGCGCAGAGCTGGGCGGAGCCTGTGAGGTGATGTGATGGGTTGAGGTGATGGGAGGTGGCAGAGAAGAGGGGTGCAAAGCAACCAGCTTGGGTCACGGTGCCTGAGCCCGCCTGCCCTGCGTCATCATGGGATTCTACTCTTCCCACCGCTGTAGCCCATTGGGAACATTGCTATGAAGTGACCAAGTGCTTGGCCCTCTTCAGCCAAAGGGCATGGGGTGCTGGGGCTTCCTAACTTCAAACCTTCTCCCCAGGAGGACTGAAAAAGCTTACTCTCTTGGTGAAGAGAACCAGACACCAGTGGTTTCCCAACTGGCTTAGCCTGGAAGGAAATTGGCATTGCTCATGTTTAATCATTTTTCAGGTGGAGAGAACTTGGCACTGTCGACAGCCAGTGTCCTGGGGTTCTGTCTACTTGGTGGGGGGGGGCGGGGTTGATCAGTGGTGCCCCAAGCTCCATTCTTCCTCTAATTAACTCAAGTTACAGTTACCATTGACCCTTCTAGTGTATCCATGTGATGATGGCAATAATAATAATAATAATATCAGCTAACACTTATGTAGCACTTACAGAACGCTTCTGCACCAACCACCGTTCTAGGTACTTTTCACATACCAGCCCACTCAGTTCTAACAACAGCCCTATGTGGTAGATGCTATTATGATCCCCATCTTACAGACAAGGAGGCTCAGAGAGGCTAAGTAACTTGTCCAAGTAATGACTAGATGTGGAGTGGGTGGCAGAGGCAGAATTCAAACCCAGACTCCTTAGGTAGAGAAGGCATTTGTTAAAAATCAAAAAGCTATTATATAGGGCAGTTTTAGGGTTAGAGGAAATAGAGCAAAAGTACAGAGTGCGCCACCTACCCTGTCTTCTCCCCACAGCCTCCCTTGTTATTAACATCTTGCACTAGAGCAGTACCTTTGTGACAATCGATGACTCAATATTGGCCTCTTATTATTAACTAAAGCCCATTAAGATTCACTCTTTTTTGTTGTATGGTTCTACGGGTTTTAACAAATGTATAAGGTCGTGTACCCACCTTTACACTATTATACAGAACAGCTTCACTGCCCTAAAATTCCCCTGTGCCCCACCTATTCATCCCCTCCCCCCAACTCCTGGCAACCACAGATCCCTTTACTGTCTCCATAGTTTTGCCTTATTCAGAGTGTCATATAATTAGAATCATATCATAGATAGCCTTTTCAGATCAGCTTCTTTCACTTAGTAATACGCTTTTGGGTTCCTCCATGTCTTTTTTGTGGCCCGTTTCTTTTCGGTGCTGAATAATATTCCATTGTCTCATTCACGTCAACATTTTTATTAGTGATTTTTCACAAGACCTTCAAAGATGTGCTGATCACATTAAAAAATGATACGAAGCTGGGAAGAACAGTCTGATGAATGATGTAATGTTTTGGGCAAAGCATAATAAGATGACTTGTACAGAGATCAAACCACATCTTAAAAAAACAGAAGGACTGGAAATGGAAGATATGAATTTATAACAGCACTTGTGGAAAAGACAGAACTTAGTTGACCTTGAGCTCAGTATGAGTTGTTAAGTGCCAATATTCACTGAACACTCACAATGTACCAGACACTCCGTTAAGTATTAATACTTTACACAATTATCTCATTGTATTCTTCACAATGACCCTGGTTATTTCACGCCATGCTTTGCACAAGAGTTGCATTCATTGCATCGCGTATGGAAAAAAAAAAGCATATATATCCATTTTTCTGTAAAGAAACTCCCAGGAGGTAGGGTCCAGTCCTTCTGGAATGCAATAATGTTTTCTATCATTTTTTCTTCAATGTTTCTAACATAAGGATTCAATTTAATTCAACAAACCTTTATTGAGCATCTTCTATGTGCCCGACATTTTTCCAGGGGCTACGGATTGATTGGTGCACAAAACAGATAAAGTTCCTTCCTCCATGGCATTGCCGGCTAATAGCGTGAGAGACACAAAACAGTGAACCTCATAATTTTAGGTGGCGATACATTATATGGAGACCGCAATGCAAGGTGCCCGAATAGAGTGACTGGGGGAGGAGGGTGGGGCGATTAGGCAGAATAATCAGGGCAGGCATCCAGAGGAGGTGACATCTGAGCAGAGCCCTGAATGGTGAGAAGAATCCAGCTGTTGGTTCCAAGAAAAACATTTCCTCCCCCTCCACTTCCTCTTTGATTAGAAGCCTAGCCACAAAGGGTGACTATAGAGAAGCGACTTTTTTGAGTCCGGGCAAGAGGAGAGATTCTAAGGAGCTTCCAGATGTCCAGCTGGCTTCAAAGTAGAGTCTTCCCGGGGTCCTTGACCCTGGCAGGTGCCAGGAGTCTCACTGTGGGCAAACTCTAGCGAATGTACAGAAAGCAAATCTGAAACGAGGGTATTTTCTTGAACTTGGATTATTTTTGCAGCTCCTGAGTTTCTTTGTACGTTAAGGAACCCTGGGAAATTATTTGCTTAACAAGAGCGTTCGGTATTTTTCAAAGTCTGTTTTTTTAATAAGCTGCTTTCCCTTTGCCCTGGTTTTTCTTCTCTTTGTTTGGCTTTTGAGCAAAAACTCTCTACCCACTGTGATATTTTCCCCATGAATAGCTAAGTAGGCTGGAAAAACAGTAGTAGGAAATGCAGTGGATGGCCAGAATCAGGGTAAACAGCAGCCTGGGAACCTTCCAGAAGAACCAGGATCAGCATTCCAACCTCAGCTCATGTCAGCAAGTGGCTCCAAAGCCAAAGTGGCTTAAAGTTCCATGGAGGGGATCCCCCTTGCAAGATGCCGCTTCTCTAAGTCCCTCAGGTGGGGCGTGGCAATTGCAGAGGCCCGGCTTAGCACGTCCTGTAGGGCAAGGGTCCCCAACCCCTGGTACCGATCCGCGACCTGTTAGGAACCAGGCCGCACAGCTGGAGGTGAGCGGTGGGCTAGTGAGCGAAGCTTCATTGGCCGCTCCCCATCGCTCCCCATTTTTGCATTACCTGCTGAACCATCGCTCGCATTACTGCATGAACCATCCCCCCCATCGCTCGCATTACCGCCTGAACCATCACTTGCAACCCCGGTCCATGGAAGAATTGTCTTCCACGAAACCGGTCCCTGGTACCAAAAAGGTTGGGGACCACTGTTGTGGGGAACAAAGAAGGACACACACTTTGGAACCATCTGCTGGGTGAAGTTGGTGATAGAGCATCTTGTATCCTCAGTCACCTGAGGGACAGTGGCTGATCCAAATTCACCCAGAGATACTAAATCTCGCCTGCAAGACTGTGACTTGAATTTGAAAGTATTAACATAAGCCCTTGGAAATGGCAACTAAACCCTTGAACTTTTTTTTGCTATTTATTTATTTATAAATTTTTATTGGAGTACAGTTGATTTACAGTGTTGTGTTAGTTTCTGCTGTACAGCAAAGTCAATCAGTTATACATATATCCACTCTTTTTTAGATTCTTTTCCCATATAGACCATTACAGAGTATTGAGTAGAGTTCCCTGTGCTATACAGTAGGTCTTATTAGTTATCTGTTTTATATCTAGTACTGTGTGTGTATGTCAATCCTAATCTCCCTCCCTCCCCCACTTTCCCCCCTGCTAACCGTAAGTTTGTTTTCTGCATCTGTGACTCTATTTCTGTTTTGTAAATAAGTCCATTTGTACCATTTTTTTAGAGTCCACATATAAGTGATATCAAGATATTTGTCTTTCTCTGTCTGACTTACTTCACTCAGTATGATAATCTCTAGGTCCATCCATGTTGCTGCAAATGGCATTATTTCATTCTTTTTAATGGCTGAGTAGTATTCCATTGTATATATGTACCACATCTTTTTTTTAACATCTTTATCGAGTATAATTGCTTTACAATATTGTGTTAGTTTCTGCTGTACAACAAAGTGAATCAGCTATACATATACATATATCCTCATTTCTCCTCCCTCTTGCATCTCCCTCCCACCCTCCCTATTCCACCCCTCTAGGTGGTCACAAAGCACTGAGCTGATCTCCCTGTGCTATGCAGCTGCTTCTCACTAGCTATCTATTTTACATTTGGTAGCGTATATATGTCAATACTACTCTCTGACTTCGTCCCAGCTTACCCTTCCCACTCCCCATGTCAAGTCCATTCTCTATACCTGCGTCTTTATTCCTGTCCTGCCCCTAGGTTCATTAGAACCATTTTTTTTAGATTCTATATATATGTGTTAGCATACGGTATTTGTTTTTCTCTCTCTGACTTACTTCACTTTGTATGACAGACTCTAGGTCCATCCACCTTACTACAAATAACTCAATTTTGTTTCTTTTTATGGCTGAGTAATATTCCATTGTATATATGTGCCACATCTTCTTTATCCATTCCTCTGTCTATGACATTTAGGTTGCTTCCATGTCCTGGCTATTGTAAATAGTGCTGTAATGAACTAAACCCTTGAACTTAAAAAAAATGATCAACTCTGAACCACAAGGGCTGTGAAAAGGTCAAATGTGAAGGGAAGGATGTCAGTCATGCTTTTAGACAATTTTCTTGGGGGGAAAAAACATAGAAAGTAAAAGAAAAAAATCATCCTTGGTCATTTGTCTGCTCTAAGCATTAGAGCAGTTACCACACTTTGGTAAATAAAAATGAACTTAGCTTATTTTTCGTTTTTATCATTTTAGATTTATTTTTCAAGATGAAGTTCCAATCAAACCTCTTTTTTCCTATTTATTTATCATACATTTTTTTTCCTCTTGTTTTTAAAATATGGAATTTGTGGCCCCCATGTCAAGTGGCTTGACTTCAGATGCCCCTGTTCCATTACCTGTTACCTGTGGGAAATGAAGCCCTTCTGTCCTTCCTTTCCTGGGCTTGTCCACTACCCTGGTGTCACAGGGAGAAGCATTTCATGCTCCTGGGTGGTGTCCCAGTAGCTGGCCTCTAGACACCACTGAGTGGAGAGCTCCTTCTTCTGGATTCTTCTGTGTGAAGGAAAAGCCCTACTTCTCACCTTCCCCATCTCTTCTGTATGGGTCAGGATAAGCAGTGTTAGCTGCTGTAACAAACAACCTCCACATCTCAGTGGCTGCAGAGCCGTCAGTCAGCAGGCTCTCCTCCACACAGTCACTCAGGGACCCAGGCTCCGTCCATCCTGTGGCTCCTCCCTCCTTTAGGTCCTTGGAGTCCTCTCCATTCAGCCAGTGGCTGGAGAAGGTATGGTATGCAGGAGAAGTTCTACAAACTGGGCCTAGAAGTAGCACACGTGGATCCCACCCACATTCCAGTAGCCGGAACTCAATCCTGTGGCCACACCTAACTGCCCAGAAGCCTGGGGAATATAGTACAGCCTTGTTCCCTGGAAGAAGAGTGGAACTTCAAAACTAGTGAGCGTTAGCAATCTTGCCGCACTTAACCTACTTTCCCCTCTTCTTTTCGATATCTCCTCCGGGTTCTTGTTCATCTCTGCTAAACACTGGTGTGTCTGGCTCAGGCATCCATGTTCACCCCGATGTAGCAGGTAATCCTTACCTCTTCCAAAACCTCCTAGCGTCAGTTTGCCAACTTGCTGATCCCAAGCGTCAGAGATGTTCTTAAAGTTAGGCTAGAGTGCAAGTTCATTCTTGTGCTCCACGTGGGCACATGTGTGTGTGCAAAATATTTATCCAACCTTTGCAAAATATAAACAACATGGCTAATTGCAGAGAGACACGGTCTAGTTTGAGAATCCATCCATCCATCCATCCATCCATCCATCCATCCATCCCTTTGTTCAAACAATAATTAGTGAGCCCACAGTATACAGAGCATTGTGGTAAGTGCTGTGCAGAAAGGGGGGGGGGGAAATTTACAAGGCATGCTCTCTGCCTTTATGAAGTTTGTAATCTAATTGGGGAAATAAGAACTAAACACACACGAAGCCAGCCAAAATGCCAAGTCCACACATGCAGAGACAAGTAGGGATCATTCAGGAGTGAAGGCAACGTGGGCCTTCTTTGCACGCACCCCGTCTCCCTCCTCCCCCCATGTGCACACGATGCATCGATTCATTTTTGTAGGCAGTGGCTTTCTTGCCCACCCCCTCCATGAATTTTCCTGTCCTTTTCCTCCAGTCCCTCACAACTGGTCTCTTTCACTTTTCCCCTTCCATCTCTTGTGTCTTGTCTCCCTTTCTCTGTTTATTTTCCCCCAGTCTTCTCTCTGTGTCTCTCTCTACATTCTTCCCTTTACAAAGAGCACCTTGAGTTTGTGGTGGCCTCAGGGCCTTTGCACCTTCAGTGTCCTCTCTGAGGAATGCCCTTCCTCAGGCTCTACTCAGGGCCAGCTACTTTCACCATTCAAGCCCACCACCCCATCAACAGCAGCTCCATACTGGTTATTCTCTATCCCACTGCATTTGTATAGTATTCATAAGTCTCTGAAATTATCTTGATGAACTATTTTCTCTCCCACCCATCTCCAGCCCCAATTGGAAATTCCATAAGGATGGGGACCAAGTTTGACTTGTCCATGGCTGTATCCCCGATGCCACACATACAGTAGGTGCTCAATTAATAACTACTGATTGAAGGGATAGCAGACAAGAGGCCCTCTCCCTTTCCCTCAGTGTCTCGGGACTGAACCGGGAGCTTTGCTGAGCTCTCCGCCCACAGCCATGCCCTCCCTCAAGTCTGGTGCCCAGACTCTGCCTCCCCGGAGCCCCCGGGCATCACGCCAGGAGCCTGGAGCCTTTCCTTTGCTTCCTACTCGATGCCCTTGGTTTCCACTTTCAGCCGCAAACCACACAACCAAAAAATCTGCCCGGACTTGTGTCTTCCTTGAGGAATGAACAGAAACGGTATTTGTTTGCCCTTCTCTGCAGTGTGCTCACCCCGGGGCCCTCGCTGGGGGGATACAGGGCCCCTGGCAGCTTTCCCTCAGTCCCTCTGAGGTGCAGAGAAAGAGCTCCGAGTTTGGCAGGAGCTGGTGAAGAGTTTGTTCTCTCCTCTGCACCCCTCTCAGTTACTCTGGCTTCCCTTTGGCTCTACCCAGGCTAGACTTAGTCTTATGTATGTTTAATGTGCACAGATATCCTGTCTGCTTCGTTATTCAGATGTAGCTGAGAACGACTGTCCAGTTAAAGAGTGTTTGCCATACCGGCTCGTGAAAAGCCATAGTGTTTTTTGGAGGACTTTTTTCTCAGCATAACAGCTTTTTCATCCCCCAAACCCTCTAAATCAAGAAGTGATGTTTTGCCATTATGGACCCAGGCACACATACCCACCAATTCACGTGACATCATGCTTTCTAGTCAGAGAAAATCATTTGAAACCCATTTGGATGGTGTGCCACATTTGGAAAACCCCAAAACGTTTTGCCTTGCGTAGATTCGCCAAAAGAGAGGCGTGAAGAAGGGGCCGCCTCCACAGCTTTTAGTCTGCTGTGCGTGTGGGCCCCGGGTCCACATGTGTCAAACCCTAGAGATATTTGCGTTTACTTTTAAGTGCAGCTTGTGAGCAAGACAACCGTGAACCCTTAAATTGAAAAAATGGTAACAAAAGTGGTACAGAAAGATGAATGTATTGGGACTTCCCTGGCGGTCCAGTGGTTAGGACTCTCCGCTTCCATTGCAGGGGGCGCGGGTTTGATCCCTGGTCGGGGAACTAAGATCCTGAATGCCGCGCGGCACGGCCAAAACAAACAAGAAAACAACTGGCCTGAACGCTTTGAAACTGTCAGTGTCTAGACAGACATAGAAAGGCAAGGGATTATTCTAGAAGAAAGGACAAAAGAGAAATGACTATTGAGGGTGTGAAGTGACTCATGCTCTTGTCTGAAAATGATTATCAAAGACTATAAAGATCTGAGATTTCACCTTCCCAGCCAGCTAAGAAGTTAGTCTGCCACTGTCGCCTGGGCCCCGGCAAAACACAGGAGATTGTGGGGTCAGAGACAGAGGATGCTGTGACTCACAGCCCTCGCAGTGGACAGAGTGCCAGCATTTTCTCCTGCCATTTTTCCCAAGCCCCAGGTCCCACAGGGCCACGCAAAGAAGGCCAAGTGACACCCGCCCACACAGTGCCTTGCATTATAGCAGAGGAACCTTGAGGTGAAGGAACCCGAATATTTTATAATGGACAGTAAACCTGCCTGATCTTCCCCCGCCCGCCCCGGACCAGAGGGAGATATTATCTTTCTTATACTGGACAGTAAGCATGCCTACACTTGGCTTTGGAAGGACACACTATCTCTACCTTTCCAGACAAAGGGCAGCCAGGGCTTCTGCTCCCAAGATGTGCCGAAACACAAGAGACCCCCGGAGAATTGACCCTCAGCAGTGACAACTAAGAATGTCGTATGCTTGGGCGCCAGATTGAAAAAGAAAGCAGCTTTCAAGGACATCGTTGGGATAATTGGGGGAATCTTGATATGAAATCAAGGCTATATAATATCATTGCATTAACAGTTGAGGTGTGGAGGAGAAGGGTGTTTGGGCTTTCATGATATTATTCTTTCAACTTTACAAAACAAAAATTGGAAGGGGACACGGCTTCCCCAAGAACACGCAGCTGGCCCGGGGCACCCCCCCTCTCATGACTTAAAGGACTGTGTTTTTACTACACTCTGTCACTGATTTTATCCCTGCCCTGCCTTAATTAAGTGCTCTGAAGACATAAATAGGTTTTTTGTTTACTCAAGCTTGGGAGAAGCTGGCAGAAAAGGCCTTTTCAGCTAAAAGCTCGGTAAACCCTGAAGGTGTGAACTAGTAAGTTAACAGCTGCAAAAACCCTTTCAGCTGTGGGCGCCTCTGCGTGTGGCTGTGAAGTGATGCAGTCGACCCCCTTCTGGAAGGAGAGAGGGGAAGAGTAGCAGGAATACCAAGCTGGGAAGGCAGCCCGCAGACCCTTGAAGCAGAGTTTTAATGATCTCGCTCAAGACATTGAGAATCCTGAGGCTGGTCCAGACCCACACATTCAGAGGTCAGCAGAAGAACGCAGTCCCGGGTCCAGATCCACTCTGGATGCATTTTGTCCTCACTTCCCTCTCCTAGCGGGGCAGGTTGTCAAGAGCTTGTCCTGGCGCGGACCTCGGTCCCTGCCCTCTGTGCACGGGCCTGAGGGCGGTGAGGCCAGAGCAGGCCCTGACCCCCAGACAGACAGCTGCTGCAGAGACAGAGCCGCAGGCTCAGAGGACGCACTAAAAATGAAGAGGTGAGTCACTGGTGAAGCTATGTCCCGGCGGGGACACCTGTGGCTTGTGCTGAGGACTGAGCAAGGGCGCTATGGAAAACTCTCAGGCCAGAGGGCCAGCAGGGGTGGGCACGGCATCCACTGGCCGGGCCCCAGGGCTGGGCCTGGCTGGACTCACAGCCCGAATATCATCGTCATTGTACGGCACTGGGCCTCTCACTGAAAACCTATTCCATTGGATCCCATGCCCTTGGGAACAAATCTAATGGGAGAAACACACTCACAGACAGAGAACAGACTTGTGCTTGCCGAGGGGGAGGGGGGTGGGGAGGGATGGAGTGGGAGTTTGGGGTTAGCAGACGCAAACTATTATGTGTAGGATGGATAAACAACAAGGTCCTATTGTATAGCACAGGGAACTACATTCAATATCCTGTGATAAACCATCATGGAAAAGAATATTTAAAAAGCATGTATATATATATATATGTAAAACTGAATCACTTTGCTGTACAGCAGAAATTAACACAACATTGTAAATCAACTCTACTTCAATAAAAAAAAAAATCTAATGGGATTTGTCCAGAGTTTATGATAACAAAGCAACTGTTTCTCACCTCTCAGCCCTCTGCCTCTCTGAACTCCAGTTGAAGTCCTGGTGGCTACCTTCAAACACTAAATAATGTTTGATTACTGTTATTTCCTGGATTCCCTAAAGGTAGACAATATCTGTGCACTCTGCACATAAAAGATAAAGACTTGGGCTTCCCTGGTGGCGCAGTGGTTGAGAATCCGCCTGCTAATGCAGGGGACACGGGTTCGAGCCCTGGTCTGGGAAGATCCCACATGCCGCGGAGCAACTAGGCCCGTGAGCCACAACTACTGAGCCTGCGCGTCTGGAGCCTGTGCTCCGCAATGGGAGAGGCCGCGATAGTGAGAGGCCCGCGCACCGCGATGAGGAGTGGCCCGCGCTTGCTGCAACTAGAGAAAGCCCTCGCACAGAAATGAAGACCCAACACAGCCAAAAATAAATAAATAAATTAATAAATTAATTAATTAATTAATTTAAAAAAAAGATAAAGACTTAGCTCACATTTCACCTCCTTCTCCTTAAAAAAAATATATATATATATATATGTGTGTATGTGTATGCATATGTGTGCTTATATACATATATATTCAATATATTGATTATATGTTGATATATTGATTATACATACACACATATAAATTTAATATGTTAATTACTTTGGTCACTTTACCTAGAGAGGAAGTGAGGTGCTATGATTAAGAGCAGGGGCGGGCCAAGCCTGGAGAATTTTCGCTGGCACTGTGCCGAGGGCTCAGCCTGGCGCTGGCAGGCCTGGAAGCTGACTCTAGTTATACTTATACTTAATCCCAGTAGATTTAATCCTCAGTTAATCCCTTTATTAACATCCCCGCGTTACGGACGGGGATGCTTAGGCACAGAGAGGGCATGCAAATCGCCCAAATCACACAGGGCTGGGATTCAAACCCAGGCAGCTGAGCATGCCGACAGCAAGAAGATCCCCTTTCCTTCGAATGGGAGCTCTCCTGGGGGGTGGGCAGTATTTACAGCTGTGACCATAGCCAGCGGTGAGGAGAACCTGTGCCCCACGGGCCCCATCGCCCCACCCAGGGGTGCACCCCATTCCTGCCAGCAAGAGCTCCCCATCTGGAATTTGATAGAAGCTCCTGAAATAAGAGCAGACCTCTCTGATCTGCCCGCAGGCCCTGCATTCTCATTGGGAGAAGAAGGGGGCTTTTCGGTGGGTTTTGACTTTGGCCCCTGCAAAGGGACAGCTCCTTGTTTCAGACAGACCCTTGAATGATAACCAAGACAGGTCCCAGATGAGGATTTTAAGAATGGGCTCCCGGGCTTCCCTGGTGGCACAGTGGTTGAGAGTCTGCCTGCCGATGCAGGGGACGTGAGTTTGAGCCCTGGTCTGGGAAGATCCCACATGCCGCGGAGCAACTCGGCCCGTGAGCCACAATTGCTGAGCCTGCGCGTCTGGAGCCTGTGCTCGGCAACGAGAGGCCGCGATGGTGAGAGGCCCGCGCACCGCGATGAAGAGTGGCCCCCGCTTGCTGCAACTAGAGAGAGCCCTCGCACAGAAACGAAGACCCAACACAGCCATACATACATACATACATACATAAAAAGAATGTAAGCAGACAAGAATAGCATTAAAAAAAAAAAAAAAGAATGGGCTCTGCTGTGTGAGTTTAGGCAAAACGCTTACCCTCTCTGTGCTTCCATTTCCTCATCTCTAAATGTGATGTAATTCTCCATATTCTGCTAATTTTTCCAGAATTATGATGTCAACCATTGAGGAACTATGGGGAACTATACAGATCCGATTAAATAAGCCAGCCACCACCTCCCCAGGGACTGCTATGTGAGCGACTAGGGCCCTTCTGGGTGCATCGCGTAAGTACAATTACTCAAATTTCTGTGTGTGGTGTGCACGGCCCACCAGGAAACAGGATTGCCAAGCCCTTTCCTCAGGGGACTTCCAGTGCAGTTGGCAAGAGCAGGAGGTGCTCCGTGAACAATCACCATGTCACATGAGCAGGATCTTTGCTTTCAATTCAGCCTTGCCCTTTGCGGTCTTCAACGTGCTCCCCAGATGGGCCGTTTGCTTCGGTACTTTCTGTGCAGGTCACAGAAATGCCTGTTTGTCAGGCATTGGGACCTCAGTCTTGCATCCCCCATTTCACGATACATTAGGACCCATTGACAGCTTTCCCCCACGTCCATCCTCGCGGCCTCCACTCTGCCTTTCTACTTAGTAGCTGTGTGACCACAGGCAAGTCACTTAACCTCTCTGAGCCTCCGTGGACTGATCTCCTTTATTTTAAATTAGAAGTAATACGCACGCATCTGGAGTGTCAGTGTAGCTTCTGGGGTTCCAGGGTGAGACAGTGTGTGAGCAGAGGCCTTTGTCAGCTGTCCCTGAAGGCACAGCCTTCACTTCACTGCTGCTCGGAACAAGTGGCTAATGGCTCTCCATGAAAAAGCCTTTTCTCCTCTGTGCCCTTCCCCTTCATCCTCTGGCCTTTCTCTCTCCCCCTCACAAAGCAGCCTGGGAAAGTCCCCCTGATGCTGGGGTGCTGGGTGAGCCCCATGGAGCTTGGGACCATTCTAGGTCACCTTTCTTAAAAGCAGGTGACTCCACGAGCTCCTGAACGAACGTCTCCCGTCCCGGGAGTGTGTGGTATAGCGGGGGTCTCCCCTTCTCTCCAGCACGGGACACCCACTGCAGGATCCCTTGTCGGGGTACCCTAATAAATTCTTTTCTGTTAAATATCGACTTTCTCTGCCCGACTCTTCTCAGTCTCCACTCTCCTCTCTTTTTTTGGCTGCACCACGTGCCATGCGGGATCCTAGTTCCCTGATCGGACCCGTGCCCCCTGCAGTGAAACGCAGAGTCCCAACTACTGGACCGCCAGGGAAGTCCCTCCACTCTCCTCTCTGTAATCCAACTTCGGAAGCAATTTGCATCAGATCATTCCTAAACTCTACAGGCTCCCCATCCCCTGGCAGATAAAGTCCAAATACCTTAGCCCCACGTACGGGTCCCTGCAAACCTGATCTCGCCCTCCGCCCACAGCACCTGGTCCAGAGCAGGCACTCGGATCTGCAAAGACCCCGCCCTCCTTGCTCTTCTGGCCTCATGTTACAGAGGTTCAAGCCCCCTTTCCTCCAGAGACTGGCCAAGACAGCCCCCCACCCACCGCTAGCTCCTGGCTCAAGCTAACTTATGGAAATTTCGGCTTTTTCTCCCCTCTTTGACATTTGCGGACCATCTGACACAGTGAGAAACAGAAGCTTTTACAGTACCAGCTTTCAGTGGATGGGCAGCCCCCAGCCGGTGGCAGTGGATCCGAATAGGTCAGAGGTCATGGTCACTGGGGTCATTTGTGTGGGACACTATGACATTTGTAGTGCGGTCATGTTTTTCCTGCTGCTGGGTGTAGACACATCACCAGCGTTATTCCATTTCAGGGGAAGTTGTGTGGGGGCTCAGGGAAGCTTCCAGAACCTGAGTGGGCATGGTCATGAAGGCACCCCTGATAAGCATGAATGGCACAAGGGGACCAAGATTAGGGTGAGGAGAGTAGGGCCCTCACCTAGAGTCCAAAATTTAAGGAAATGTCCCAAACGTGGAAATCGCGACACGTACTATATTTTACTGCAGTGCTGTAAAGGCCAAAATTAATGCAAAAAATTCCAGATGATCAAAATAGCAACATTTTAAATTTATTTATTTATTTATTTTTGCTGGGTCGTTTCTGTGCGAGGGCTTTCTCTAGTTGTGGCAAGCGGGGGCCACTCTTCATTGCGGTGCGCAGGCCTCTCACCGTCGCGGCCTCTTTTGTTGTGGAGCACAGGCTCCAGACGCGCAGGCTCAGCAATCGTGGCTCACGGGCCCAGTTGCTCCGCGGCATGTGGGATCTTCCCAGACCAGGGCTCGAACCCGTGTCCCCTGCATTGGCAGGCAGATTCTCAACCACTGCGCCACCAGGGAAGCCCCAACATTTTAAATAAAGTCAAGATGACACTTCAATGATGCAACCCTGCCCCACATGCCTCCCCCTAATTCCCCACCAGCCTTTGGTGGATGTTGCTGCCAGACTCACTTCCCTGGGCTAAGAAGTAATCCGTTCTTATCAAAGAATTTCCTCCGGGGCAGCCCGGCAGTGAGGGCAGTCTCGCTTCTGGGGGCTTGAGTGAGTGAGCGTTTGGGAAGGAACTGCATCTTAACGTGCTTCTGTTCTGCAAATCACAGCCCCCGCTTTTGTCCTGTGAGATGATAAGTCACCCACGTATTTCTGGTCACGGAGCCCAAGGCTGAGGAAGAATTGAAGAATTGAATTCTTGCCTAAGAACTGAAGCAAACGGAGTCAGTTGTTCTGTGTTGTGTTTTGTTTTGTTTTTTTCCTCCAGAATGCTCCAGATATTCAAAGCTCTGGCTAATTCTGTTTGGGCAGTAGACTTCCCATGGTCTTCCTGGTTGATATGGAAATGGGCTGCAAATTCACCTGATAACATGTCCTTCTGTGTCCCCCCCAGCACTCTTAGGAAGCCCCCCAACCCTTCTGTCCCTTCCTGGAATGCACCTCATTCTCCCTACGGAGAGCACCTTTGTCCTTGGTGTCCCCCCGCCTGGAGGGCTAGTCCTCTTTCTCCAGCTCACGCGTGGCTGTTCAGGACTCATCTTAAAATGCCCCCTCCTCAGAGCGGGCTTTCATGAACACCCCAGCAATGAACTGTCCCTCTGATGATTCTTGCTGGCAGTGCCTTGTCAATGCCCTCCTTGAAACTCACGGCCTTTGCTTCCTGGTGTGTTTTCCCCCCTCATCTGACTGGGCGCCCCGGGGCCAGGCTATCTTACTCGTGGGCGGTTCTGAGGTGGACCCAGCGCTGGGGTCACAGTGGCGGCTTGATCGGTCCTGATGGAATGACCGTGCTTTAGCCTGGTGCCCTCAGTTTGGGGGTGTCTGAAGAGCAGACACCAAGGGGAAACCAAACTAGTGTATCTGTCCACACCCTCACACCTTCCCTGCCTCCTCTGCTGCCTTGGCTAGACAATGAGCCTCTCCCACATTCCTGCTCTTTTCAACGCAACCTCTAGGTACCCCTGGATTCCCTGCTTTCAGAATGGAAGGCTGGATCACCTGGGGGGGGGGGTGTCTCTGTGGGTGGATGAGTGGGTGGGAGCTGGACTGGACCTCCTTGTCAGTCATCTGAAGAAAGGGAAGCAAGTGACTTCTCCCTTCCGAGGAAGGAAAAGAAGGGAAAGATGGGAGAGACTCCGTCAGTGAGCAAGAACCTGCTTGGAAGAAATTGGGGAAACAGCCAGATGCTGGAGGATTCAGGAAATGTTTCTAATCTCCCTGTCACCTGCCCCAGGCCCATTTCCACCCAAGGCTTTCCACCCCAGAGGCCCAGTATGTTGGCCTTGGGTACCCAAATGATGGAGACACAAATACCCCGGGACTATTGGTTCGTGTTTTAGAACATCAACAAAGGGGCGGACCGGCCCGTTGGAAAGGGGAGCTAAGGAGCTGGTCTTGAAGCTTGGGGAGCCTTGAAGCCTCTGGTTTCCGCCCCCTCCCTTGTAAGTTACAGATCTTCTAAAACAGAGGTCTCTGAAGATTCTTTTATTCGGACTTCAGTGAGCTGGAGAAACCTCGAAAGGTCACCTCAGACATTACTACTCCTACTACTGTTACTTGGGATGACTTGGGGGCCCCACGAGTCACCCCTTGGTGCCGCCGCTGGGGTGTTTATTCCGGAGGATTGCCGGGCTGTGCAGTCGCCCCGGGCGCGGGCTGGGGGGTGGAGGCGCCAGACGGGGCGGTTGCCCACCGCGGCGGAGGCCGGGGGCGGGGTGGGCCGGGAGGAGGCGCGGGGAGGAGGGAGGAGGAGGCGCCTAGAAAAGGAGGCGCGGCCGGGAAGGTGCGGAGAGGGCCCGGCGGCGGGCGGCGGAGCGCGAAGGCGAGGCCGGGCCCGGCGTGGCTGGAGCGCGGCCAGCGGCGGCGGGCGGGCGGCAGGCCCGGCGTGGCAGCGCGGAGGGGCAGCTGCCCCGAGCGCACGGAGCCGGGCGCCCGACCGCCGGCCCCTGCTGGGCGCGGCGCGCGCGCGCGCGGCCCGGCCGGCCGGGGAACCGGGGACTCGGGCGGGGGGGAGCGGGTGGGCGCCGGGCCCGACGCACCGCCTCTCGGCTCTGCCCGCAGGTCCCCGGCGCGCAGCCCTCGCCCCGCCGCCGCCCGCCCCGGGCCCCGGAGCGCGGTGGAGGAGCCCCCCGAGGAGCCGGGGGCCCGCGCCCGGCGCCCCCCCGACATGGTGGGCCACCTGCATCTGCAGGGCATGGAGGAGAGCCGCAAGGAGGAGAGCCGGGAGGCCTTGCTGGACAGCCCTGACTCCGGGCTGCCCCCCAGCCCCAGCCCCAGCCCGCCCTTCTACTCCCTGGCGCCTGGCATCCTCGACGCCCGCGCGGGGGGCTCTGGCGCCTCCTCGGAGGCCCCCGGACCCGGCGAGGCCAAAGCGGTAAGCACGCGGCTTCGCGCAGAAACCGGGGACAGAGCCAGCCCCCCGGATGGGGTACTTCAGGAGCCGGGACTGGGTTCCCCCCGCCATCCCCCCAGCCAAGAAGGTGGCCCAGTGACGGCCACGCTCCGCAGGTGGGGATCAGGGCGCGTAGGTGGGGCTGGTCCAGCCTGACCCCTGCAGCCCTCTCCCTGGCTGTGGGCCTAAGCAGTGATCGTCTGTCTTGCTGTCAGCAGTAAAAGAGCAGGGGTTGAGGACTGTCCGAAATTCTCCAAGAGGTTGGCTTCAGGCTAGGTGAGCTGGAACCCCTGGCCGAAGCAGTGGACCCAGGTTCCCTGTTTACTGTTCTCCCTGTGCTGCCAACGTGAAAGACTTTTTTTTTTTTTTTAACCAAACGCAGACAGGAGCCCTTCCTTCCCGGGATGTTGAGGGATGTTGACGTGGAGCTGAGGCGGTGCCTGGGGAAGGCTGGAACCCCAGGTCAGGAGACGCAAGAGTTTTACCTCTTGCCAGACTTAGTGGGGCCTTCAGGTGGACTCCGGGGGTCACCCAGCTTGGTGGCTGGGCTGAGACTGGGTTCCCCGCACCCCTTCCCCGGCAGGCGGGAGCCAAGCGGGCGGGATCGGGCGCCTTTCGACTTGAGGAAATGACAAGTTGAGATCCGGAGGCTGCCAACAATCCCAGTGGCATTTCCCCGTTCTTGCGGCTCTCTGCACGCCTTCACATTGTTTCTGCCGGGTGTCCTAGCACGACTCCAGCCCGGCGCCGCTTTCCTGGGGCCCCGGCAATGCCCACCTGGTACCTCACAGGGCAGTAAATGCTTCCCCCCAGTTGGAAATCCTCCCATGAGCAGAAAGGAATGGTTCCCCTGCCTCCAGGCCTATTGACGGGAATGTCACTGGTGTCTCCCTTGCTCCTTGGTCCAGTGGGTCCCAAACTTGAGTGGGCACGGGACTCTCTCAGAGACTTTTTTTTTAAGTATTTATTTATTTAGCTGCACCAAGTCTTAGTTTCATCGTGCGGACTCTTAGTTGCGGCATCTGGGATCTAGTTTCCCGACCAGGGATCGAACCCAGGCCCCCTGCATTGGGAACGTGGAGTCTTAACCACTGGACCACCAGGGAAATCCCTCTCTTGGAGATCTTTAAAGAATACCCACGCCCACCTCATGCCTCCAGACAGTCTCATTTGATTGGTAGAGGCTGCGACCTGGACATCAGGGTTTTTAAAACCTCCCCAGGTGATCCTCATGTGCAGCAAAGTTTGGGAACCGCTGGCTTAGACCAAAATCATGCGTTGAATTTGAACTTTGGTCCCTCTTCTGGGGGCTGGGGGTAGGAGAGGTGTTCTGGACTTCCAGGGATTGATAGATGTGACCCAGGCTGTTGGCAGTGAAATTGATCCCACTGTCTGAACGCACCAGCTTTCCTGCAAGAGTGTCTCAGACTTGGCACAGTTGAATGGAAGGGGGTGGTATTTGGGCTGTTGCGTTGGGAATAAATCCCTGTGGTGTCCTACACGGTGGGGCTTGGAGAAAAGGGACAGGGAACCAGCCTTCCCCTTTATTCTTTGGATGACCTGGAATCCCCCTTCTAGAAGGTTTTCTGGATGCTTTTCCTGCCGGCCAGGCCAGCCAGGGGCAGCCGTAAGAACAGTGTGCCTGGCTTACTTGTCTTGGCTGTCCTAGTTGATTTTATTTTTTCCCCCTCCTTGCTAACTAGATGCCAGGTATGGAACTGAGCTGTCTCTGATCTTTTTAATTTGGCTTGAAGGCAAGACCTGGGGCTGTTTCCGCACAGGTAATGATATCTGCATTTAGATAGCCTTCCCAGGTGCTAGGAACTGTCCTAAACTCTTTACTTGGCATCAACTCATTTCATTTTCACAGTAGTCCCAAGAAGTATGTAGGTGCTCTTATTACACCCATTTTCCAGAGGGGGAAGCTGAGGCACAGAGGTTAGCGACTTGCCTAAGCTGATAAGTGGCGGTGCTGGATTAGAACCCAGGGAATTGGGCTCTGGTGTCTCTACCCTTGAACCTTGCATTCGAGGAGGCTGCCTCCACCCCCCGCCCCCCGCAGGTTAACTCCTGTTAAACGTTGCTAATCTGGTGTTTAACAAAACCCTGCTTGCGGGCGACTCACTGACAATGCTTTCCAGGCGCAGATGTAGGCAAAATATCGGCTGCCCATCTTGCACAAAGGGACAGAAACCTCTCCTGTGTCTTGGAGTTGATGGTTTCAAATGCCCGAGAAGAGGCTGGCTGCAGGCAGGGCCAGGTTTGCTCTGGCACCCCCTTAATGGCACCTGTCAGACCATGTGGGCCTGGGGTTCAGCCTGGGGTAGGCATCTTTGTTCTGATACCCAGTTTCCAGCACTGCCTTCCTGGTCAGCACTGGTGGCACACACCCCAGCCAGGGGGATGAGCTGCAGTTCTGTCCCCACCCCCCTGGCCACTGAGGTCCTCACGAGCTTGTCACCGTATTTATTATGCTGGAAGCGCATGTTAAATTTGCTCACCCTCTAGAAAGAGGTTCCATTTCCCCCCACTTTGTTTTAATAAGCTGGACTTAACTTCCGGACAGTACCCCGTGGATGTAGGGTAACTGGCTGGCTGCGACATTGCCCCCCAAGATGTAAACGGCACTGGGGAGCAGGCTGGGTATGAATGAATCCCTCAACCCCACCCTAACTTGATCATAGGTTTTTTTCTGGCCCACTCTGTGGACCAACGATGGTACCGTTCCTGGTAATTCCCAAACCAAAGGAAGATCTAGGAATCGGTCATTCGTCCCACCGGTACTTATTGAGCACCTACTGTTTGCCATGTGCTGTTTTGGGCTGTGGGTGGCATAGTGGTGAACAAGATGTTCAAGGTCCCTGCCCTCGTGGAACTGGCATTCTAGTGGGAGAGACAGTCACCAACTTAAACATGTGATAAAACACCAGCTGGATTGTTCAGTGCCCTTAAGACAAAGAGCTGGGTTCGGGTAGAGCTCCTTCAGACTGGATGGTCAGGGAAGTGACATTTAATGGAAACCGGAAAACATGAGAGAGTGGCCTTTATGGTCATAGGGCTGAAATGTGCGTTAGTCCAAGGGAATGGCAAGTGCAAAGGTCCTGAGGCGTGGTTGAGTTGCAGCCGTGAGGCTGGTGGAGGGCAGTGCAGGGACTTGTAGGCTAAGCTGAGGCCAGAAAGTAAAATTCCATTTGGTCTTTCCAAAATGTACTTGTGACTGTTTTATTTTTATTTTTTAAAAAGGCCTCATGAGCTCTCAGACCCTCCAAATTAGAAACCCAAATCAGAGACTTGACTGAGAAGTGCCTGTGCGGAACAGGCTCTGTGGGGGGCTTGTCTCCCTGCAGTGGGGCCCTGGTCGCCTGCAGGACACCGGGACAGCCAAGGCCGCTTGCTGGGCCAGCCAGGGTTTGCCTGTCAGCTGCATTCATCCCACAAATATTTAAGCCAGGCCTGGCTAGGGATACAGCTGTGAACAGGACAGCCGCTGGCTGTGTCACCTTTGAGCTCTCAGGGCCTGGACCTTCAGCTCCAGATTGAGGGAACACCCCATGTCCTTCCTGCCCGCCTCCCCGTCCTGCCTGGTGGAGCTGTGGGACTTGGGGGGGGCATCATGGGGAGAGGTCGTGCCGCCAGGAAGGATGAGTGGGTGTGTGTGGCAGACACCCATCTCCCCGGGTTAACATGGCCCGTTCAGGGAACTAGCCCTGTCCCCTCTTATCACCCTCAGGGAGAGCACAGATGGCATTTGGGGTCGCAAGTCGTCTTCTCTGGGGTGCACCTTTGAGGGAACAGCCACCGCTGGGGTGGGTGAGATGAGGACAGATCACCCATCTGTGGCAGATGAGGGGCTCGGCCCTCCGTGGAGTGGTGACTGGAGGTGACAGTCTGAGCTGTTACCCCCTCAGATGTGGATATGGGTTCTCTAGAAGCCAGTGGCCTGGGCCCCATCGTGCCTTGCCCCGTCACCCCCATCTAATCTCCTGGGGTTTGTTTACACTTCGAGTGTATGTCCGAGTGGCACACTGGGGAATTTCCCTAAGGACGAGGTGCTGGTTCCCCGGACCCAGATTCTGAGGGAAGCCCTTGGGGCCGGATCCAGGTAGAATTGGTGGTGGGGAGTGGGTTGTCTTTGCCCATCCTCGAAAATTTCCCGGGGCTGCCCAGCTCTTGGAAATCTTTGTCACTGCCAACTCTTAGGATCTTGGCTGTCACCACCCCTGCCCCCAACCCAGGACACCTGGATTTTCTCATTTCTCTGTTTCTGGTCTATGATGGTGAAACCAAGGATGAGGGCAGAGAGGGAAGGGAGTTAGGAATTTAGGGAGTTAGTGCCCAGGATTAGGAAGGATGGAAGCACAGATGGATGGACAAGTGGATGGATGGATGGATGAATGGATGGATGGATGGATGGATGGGTGGATGGGTGGGTGGATGGATGTATGGATGGATGGGCAGATGGAAGGATGGACAGATGAACGCATGCATGGACAGAAGGATGGTTGGGTGGATGGATGCACAAATGGATGGGTGAATGGACAGATGGATGGATAAATGGACCGATGGATGAATGGATGGATGGATGGACACACAGATGGATGGATGAATGGATGGATGGATGGATGGATGGGTAAATGGACACAGATCGATGGATGGATGGATGGATGGATGGACAGGCAAGTGGATGGACGGATGAAGGGAAAAATGGATGGACGGGTGGATGGACAGATGGACTGAGGAGATAGAGGTCAGCCCCCATGGCCCCCTTGCAGGCTCACAGGTGTGTCCCTGACCAGCGAAGGTGCCTGTGAGCAAGCTCAGGTGCAAGAGAACCAGGTGTGTCAGGCCACGGAGGGAGAAGCCTGTTTGCTGAAAGGAAGGCCGTGAGGAGCCAGAAACCCTGGCGCCTCCTTTCAGCCCCCCTCCGCTTCATCCTGGATGAAGTGGCCTCCAGGGGAAATTGAGCAACGTCTCTGACAGCCTTGCGTCTCTGTGAAAGGCTCATCTGAGTGAGAAGTTCTACCTGTAGCTTTAGTGTGCAAAGAAGACAAATAGGCCCATGCCCTGCCAGGTGCTCTGGGGGCGAGGGAGCAAGCAGGAGCCACCTTCCTGGGAAAATGCCACTAGGCGGGGACTGACAGGGACTCTCCTTGGAGTGGGCGTGGTCTGTCCTTTGCGCCCTTGGGACTCCTGGCCTCCCTGCTGTGGGGTGGGGGAAACAGATATGGTACAAAGAGGCCTGAAGTCTGAGATCCAGGTGTCAACAGGGCCATATTCCCTCCAAGGCTCTAGGGCAGAATCCATCCCTTGTGTCTGTCCCAACTTCTGGTGGTGGCCGGCCATCCTCGGCATGCCTTACCTTGGAGATGCACCCCTCCATCTCTCCCTCCGTCCCCCCATGGCCTTCTTTCCTCTGTGTGTCCCGTGTCCAAAGTTCCCTCTTTTTATAAGGACACCAGCCATGTTGATTTAGGGCCCGCCCCCATCCAGTGGGACCGCATCTTAACTTGATCACATGTGCAAAGACCCTGTTTCCAAAGAGGGTCACATTCACAGGTCCTGGGGATTAGGATGTGAACATATCTTTGTGGAGGCCGCAAACCAACCCACCACCATCCTGCTGGCTTGGGTCCATCGGGCACCCAAGGGCATCCTGGGGAGCAGGCCCGTCCCTGAGCCCTGCCTCCAACCTGTGATGTATGGGTTTGCTCACTTTCACTGCTCTCAGTGCCAGACCCTGCGCCTGCGCTTTTTGGGGTCTCCGGGGCTCCCCGAGCCTGGCCCACTCGCCGCCTCTGTTGTGCCGTGTTGTGCAACGAGCCTTTTGGAGCCCTTCCCCTCACCCCAGGATTTGCCACCAATACCCAAGACCTTTCATAAAAAGGATGAGAATTCTTGGGGCTTAAATGTCCCTCCTTGGATCACTTTCTTCATGGGTGCAGGTCAGCGTCCACCTTAGCCCAGCATGGGAGCTTTTGGTCTCAAATCCCAAAACACGCCGAAGATAATCAGTTTAATTCCAATCGCGATAGAAGCCATCCCCCGCCAGTGAGGTCAGTGGCCTGAGAAAGGCTGTTTCGGCCCTTACAAAGGTTCCCTGTGGCTTTGGTGAGGACGCCCCTCTCCCATGTCAGTGTGGGGTCTCCCCGGACCCTTCCTCCCGCCACTTACCCTCCGCTGACGGGGGCTTGATACCCTTTAAGCAGAAGGTTCTGTGGGTCACACGTGGCTTCAGCCACGTCCCGTGCGGTGGCAGGTGGGGGACCACCATGCGTCACACCGCTGCGCCATCCCTACCTGTCACTGCCAGCCAGGCCCGGACCCCCGGTGGGGCTGGGCTGTCACCGCGCGGCACGGAGCTCTCACGACGGAGCACTTACCTTTCTTTGCCATCCTGTGGGCCGTGCCCTGCACCGCAGCCAGGAAGGGGGAGCTCCCAGACGCCGGGGTGTATTTTTACTTCCAGGCGTGGACTATGTGTCCTCGCCCGGCGGCTCCAGGGAAGACGCATGAATCACTGGGTGAGGCGGGTGGGGCGCGGTAGGCGGAGGGCAGCCCACTGTTCTCTGGGTCCCACTGTCTCAGAAGCCCTCCCTGGTCCCTACACACACCCCCTGCCTGCCCAGGAGACCAGGGAGCCGGACCAGCCCCCTCCCCAGGCTAGCACAGGGCTCTCCCGGTCCCTAGAAGGAGCTGGGGGCTGGAGGCTGGCCCAGGCGTGTCGCCATCCCAGGGTGGGCGTGTGTGGCATCTGGGAGTCCGGGGTCCGGCCTTCAGCTCTCAGCTCCCCTGTGCCTTCCCCTGCCCCTGCAGCCCAGGGCTGCGAGGGGCCCCGAGGACACCGGCCAGCTTGCGCCCGGGCATCGGCCTCATTGTACAGACGAGCAAACTGAGGCACGGTGAGCGGGTGGCTGGCAGAGGTGGGTTTCTCGACGGGTCCTCTTCAGAGGGAAGCAAGCACCAGGGCCTTCGGGGAAGCGAGCTGGGATGTGGCTGACCCAGGGTTGGGGGGCGGTGAGGGGAGCAGGGTGCCTGGGAGCTTTCTTTGCTCCAGTGGCCCAGGCCAGGCCATCAGGCGCAGCGCCAGCAGCAGGGGGTCCCCTGGGCGCTGGAGCCCAAGCCCCGTCCCCGGCCCGCCCCCCACGCTGGAGGCTCCGATGGGAATGTGAGTCCAGCGTGGCTGGAGGGCCGCCCTTGCAGGGCCAGCGGTGTGCCTTCCTGGCCGGCTCCCAGGGCTGGCTGGGCTCCGCGCGCGGCGCTGCCATGTTGATGTTAAAACACCGCTGCAGCCGCAAGACTCGGCTCTGAGCTTCCGGAGCCCGGCGGCTGCGGGCCGGCCGGAACTGCCTCTGGTCCCTGGAGCCCTGCGGGGGCAGCCTCAGGCCTCGGCGGCGACTGCCTGAGCTGTCTCGTCGCCCCCGGGGCCCCTGGATGCCAGCCTGCGTCTGGATTTTCAGAGTCTTCCTCTCTCTCTTGTATCGTGTTCCCAGGTGGGGCAGATTTTAGCTGTTTTTCCACCAGGGCCCTTTGGAAAAGGGTGCCCAGAGCTCCAGCTTCCTGGCCTCGTCTGTGAAGTCAGCCCTGTCCCCTCTGCTGGCAGCCAGTGTGGGGAGCGAGATCCGGCCAGAATGGGGCCCCAAATGTGCACTCGGGCCGCGCCAGGAGGTTCAGGTGGACCCGAGAGGGATGGTGGTACCCAGCTCTGCACCGAAGGCTTTTCCTCCCAAGGAAGTCCTCCCTGCTCGTGAGCTTGGGAATTGTTCTTTCTTGGGGGTGGGGGTGGGGGGATGGAGACCAATAGCAGGCTGCCCCTGCCACCTAGAGACACCTCCCCAAACCTTAGCACCCATGTCCATAGCCCCTCGCACGCCTGCCTCATCCTCTCTCCCCTTCAGTGTCCACAGGAAGAGCCCTGGGAGGCACTGTGCCTCATCCGACTCACACAGGGCCTGGCGCACAGTAGGTGTTCGGCGCACAGTAGGTGCTCAGCAAACCCCTGCACACATTTGGCAAAGTGCCATACTTCACACTTCAGATAGTCTTGCGGGGAGAGAGTCTGATTTTTATGAGCATCAAGTCATGGAGTTTCACAGCTGAGGCCAGTGCTGATTTCACAGAGCCACAGAGGATGCCAGAAGTGCCTACATCTTGTCACTGTTTTATTTTATTTTTTTAACTTTTTTTTTTTTTTAAATTTTTGGCCACGCCGCGCAGCTTGTAGGATCTTAGTTCCCCAACCAGGGATTGAACTAGGGCCATGGCAGTGAAAGTGTGGAGTCCTAACCGCTGGACCGCCTGGGAATTCCCATCACTATTTTATTTTTAAATTTAAAGCTCCTGAATGATGTGCACTTGCTTCTGAAAGGTAGGAGCAGGGTTGTCTCAAGGTTAAAAAGGGTGTGGATTGTACCTCTCTCTCCTGAGAGGACCCCCCCTCAGCACCACCCCTCGAGCCTTTGTGAAAAGCACTCAGAAAACAAACCTTTTCTCCGTAGGCTTGTATTCTTGAGACTTTTATACAAGACTTTTATGTGGCGCTTGCTCCGTGCTGGGCACTGTCCCACACATTCACACACTTTGAATCATGGTCCTGACTGCAGCCTGGGAGGCGGGCGCTCCTGTTGCCCCGCTTCGGGGACCGGGAGGCTGCAGCCCCAAGAGGGGAGTTGTTTGCTGGGTCACGTGGTGTATTAGCTTCCTGTCGCTGCTCTAACAAATGACCCCACGCATAGTGGCTTAAAACAACACAGATTTAATATTTTACAGTTCCAAAGGTTAGAAATCTAAAACAGCTTTCACGGGCTAAAAGCAAGGCTTTTGGCAAGGCATCCTCTCTGGATGCTCTAGGGGAGAATTCTCGCCTTTCCCACCTTCTAGAGGCTGCCCACAGTCCTTGGCTCCTGGCCCCGTCCGTCCTTAAGGCAGCAGCATAATGTCCTCAATTTCTTTCTGACTCTGACCCCCCTGCCTCCCTCTTTCACTTATAAGGACCCTTGTGAAGACATTGGGGGCCCACTGGATACTCCAGGACAGCCTTCCCATCTCAAGATCCTTAACCACATGTGCAAAGTCCCTTTTGCCCTGTAAGGTCACACATTCCCAGGTTCTGGGGATTAGGACGTGCACATTTTGGGGGCCATTATTCCACCTGCCGTGCCCAGCAAGGGAGAGGTGGGACAGCTTGATGACAGCTGCTGGGGGCCTATGGAGAACCCCCTCTTTCTCCAAGTCTTAGATCTTTTCTTCCTGTGGTCCTTCCTCGGCCCCTGTTCTGGGGACGCTGTGATCAGCTGAGGAGGGGGCTGCGGTGACCACGTCCATAGGCTGATAGCAGATTTGAAGACAGGTGTGGGCCTGGCCCAAGGGCTCACAGGACGAGGGGGAGAGGTGGAAGGGGAGCAGGGCGCTGCTTTGCACGTGTGAGGTCCTGCCTTTGGACAGCATGGGGTCTGCGAGGTGCCAGGCCCTGGGGCCAGAGAGGTCATCAGGTCCTGAATCTTAAAGAGCTCACGGTCTGGGGGTGACACACAAAGGGGTCGCAGCAATGGAGACCAGCAGGTGGGAGCTCCAGGAACCCCTCAGAGGATGTTGGGGAAGACAAGGGAGCTGATGCCTGAGTTGTCACCCTGGACGGACCAAGTGAGAAGGAAAGGGAAGGACGTTCCTAGTACAAGGAACAGCATAAGCCAAGGCACAAAGGCAGCCTGGGCTGTGTCCAAGGCGAGTGAAAGATAATATGGGCAGAGGCCTGTGTGGGAAGCGCCCTGTGTGTGAGTTCAAGCTTGCTCTGAGCAGGAGGTGACAGGACAGGTCCTGGGGCTGCAGCGCCCGTCCCGTGGGCCTGAGAGGCAGCCGGGGAACATGGGTGAGGGCTCAGACTCTGGAGCCAGACCGCCAGGGTTCCAACCCCAGCTCTGCCTCTTCCTAGCTGTGTGGCCTCAGGCAAGTTACTTGGCCACTCTGGGCCTCAGTTTCAGCATCTATAAAATGGGGATGCGAGTAACAGCTCCCTCCCGTGATCGAACGTATGGATACAGGGCGTGCTCAGAGCAACGACTGGCGCGGTCGGCGCTCAGAAAGCATAGCTGCTGTGACCGCTCCTCAGCCGGGCGAGGACAAGGAGGGCCTCGTGAAGGAGTGGAATGGGGGGCCCACAGCCATGCACCACGAAGGGCCGGGAACTCTTCCCTCGATGAGCACGGTTTTCAGTCCCTCGCAGAGCTCCGACCTGCCGTGTCACCCAGGGGCGCAGCTTGCGAGGCTTAGGCCCAGGGGCTCCCTGAGAGGGGTCCCAGTTCTACAGGGCTCTGAGCCTGGCTCCTGGGGCTCGGGTGGGCTGGGCGTTGTAGAAGGAGGCCGTTACCACGTCCCCTTATTGAGATGCCCAGGACCTGAGGGGCAGGCCGGTGGTTGGGTGGGGAGCCGTGGGCGTCAGAGCGCTTGGGTTCCACAGAGGGACGCTGCGGTGGGCTTCCCGATGGACCCCGCAAAGCAGGCTTCCAGAAAACCAGGACTGGAGTGGTGTGGGGCAACCCTAGTGCCCGGCGGGGAGCTGAGGTTGCAGTGCCAAAGGGCTGCTCACGTGACCCTGCGTCCCTGGCTCTCCCCCACAGCCCCTCCCCCTCCCCCCGAGCTCCCCGGCGCGCGAGATGAGGCCCCGGATGCTGCCCGTGTTCTTTGGGGAGAGCATTGAGGTGAACCCAGAGCCCACGCCCGAGATCCGGTGAGTGGGGCCTCGGGGCCGGGTGGGGCAGGGCGGCCAGGCTGGGGCGCTCAGCAGGCTCCCTCCCTCTGGGCAGCCCCTCGGCGCGCTGCTCCCCGAGGAGGCACGGCCACGATTTGAAGAGACTCTGTCCCCAGGTGGCCTTCCCTGCCACCTCCCCAGCCCGTCCCGGGCCCACATGCGACCATTTCCACACTGACCTTCACCCCCAACCTGGCTGGTTTTTATTTTGAATTTGCCCCTTTATCCCCCGGGGAGCCATTGCCCTGAATGTGTATTAGGTGCCCTCCCACGCGTAGGACATCTCAGGTGGCACCTGCACTTCTGAGTTAAGGCCACCCCACCAGGAGCTTTCCCCCAGCCGTCTGCCCCTCCTCGGAGGGCTTCGGGGATCGGGCTTCCAGAAGGTGGAGTCTAGGGTCCATGGGTCTCACGGATCCAGCTCAGGATGGATTTGTCCACGTCGCCCCGGCCTGCCCAGGGGTGTGGGACCCACTACCTCCTCCCGCTCCACCTCTGGATAGGGTCCCAGGAGACAAACAGGTCCCCTTTAAAGGTTTTTCTCCCCAAAGAGCTCTCCTTTTAAGTTTTTATTACAGAGGCCCCAGCCAGGGTGGATGCGAGCTGCCTGGGCTCTTGGGACCCCTGCTTCCCTTCCCACGCGGATCACCTGTGGGGTGCAGTGGGGAGGGAGACAGGTGAAGTCCCCACGCCCCTCCCCGGAGCTTTTCCTTCCGGTGTGATGATCTGGGAGCAGAGCTGGGGGCGCTGACCAGTTGGTCACTCGTAAGGAGTGTCACTCACCTAGAGGTGCTGAGGCTACTTGGGGGGAAACTTATTTTGATAACATTTCAAACTTAAGGAAAGTTGCAGGAAGACTACAGGGAATTCCCGTTAAACAGATTCATTGGCTCTTTCCACTTGGCCCCGTTGGCTAGAATATCTGCTCACTGTCTCGTTCTACATAAACGAAACTTTCTTCTGACCCGTTTGAGAGGATGTCAGTGACACCGTGACCTTGAACCTCTAACTCCGGCTGGTGTCCTTCCTCAGAAGAGGGACATCCTCTCACATAATGACAGTGCACTTGCCGAAATCGGGCCAGCTAAAGCTGAAACACGACCACTGCCTGGTCCAGTTCCGCCCACTGTTCCCAAATGTCCTTTTATGGCCTATTTTTATCCCAGTTCAGGATCCAGCCAGAGTCACGAGCGGCATTTAACTGTCCTGTCTCTCGAGTTTCCTCCAAGCCAGCTGGGTCCCTCAGCCCTCCCTTGCCCTTTAGACCTGGGCGTTTCAGAAGAGCCCAGGCCGTTCTGTGTTCGCACTGCCCCGCGACCACGCAGGACAGTGACCTGGTTGCCCCGTGCGGGCCTCACCCCCGTGCTCCCGCCCTCCCCCCCTCCCCCGCAGCTGCAATTCTGAGGTCAAGTACGCCTCGGAGAAGCACTTCCGGGACAAGGTCTTCTACGCGCCGGTGCCCACGGTCACGGCCTACAGCGAGACGATCGTGGCCGCGCCTAACTGCACTTGGCGCAGCTACCGCAGCCAGCTGACCCTGGAGCCGCGGCCGCGCGCCCTGCGCTTCCGGAGCACCACCATCATCTTCCCCAAGCGCGCCCGTAGCTCCTTCCGCACCACCCTGCACCTCAGCCTGGGCCGGCCCCGCCGCTGGTTCACGGCCAGCGTGCAGCTGCAGCTGTGCCCGCGCCCCGGGCCCGGCCTGCCGGGCCCCGCGCCGCTCTGACCGGCAGCCCGGCCCCCGCGGCGGCCGGAGGACGGGCTCCACGATCGGGAGGGACCCCGGGCTGTGTCTTGCCCGCGCCGCATCCGCTTTCTCAGCACCTACCCGGTGAGGCAGCGTGGGCCTGGCTTTCCCGAGGAGCACGGGGCGGGGGCAGGTGGGTAGGCGGTGCCCGCCCCGACGGCCTGGGAGAGAAGAAGGTGTGTGTCCCTGGCTGCCCTTGAGGCGGGGGACACCCCCGAACGCCGGCAGGACAGAGGAGTCCGTCCCAGCCTTGGCCGGGGGGCTGCCCACCAACCCCGGCTCCCAGGCCACGTGGGAGGGAAGAGGGGTGCCATCCAGACACCCGCCGCCCCTGGAGGGGGCTGTTTCCAGAGCAGGCCTCTCAGATGTGTGCAGCTGGACGCCCAGAGCCATAGCCCAGCAACCTCTGGTGGACGGTGAGCCGGGAGGCTGGGCGAAAGCCGGAAACGCTGCCAGGGCTGGTTGTGGGTTGTGTGTGGGGAGCGGCCTGGAGGAGCCCTGCCCGCGCTGTCCCAGTGCCCGTGCCCCAGTGCGGAGGATGGAGGGCGTAGCCCGTCTGCACCGAGGCCTTTGAGCTCTGTGTCCGGAGCCTCGCCCGCAGGGCGTCCTGCTAACCTCTGTCCTGACACCTTCAGGACCAGGACTCTGGACCGTCAGAGCCCTCAAGCCAGGTGCCAAGGAGAGGTGTCTAAGCCATTGGAAATGACCACCACCACCTGCCCGAGGCTCCCGGCCAGCTGTCAGCTTTCAGAGATTCCGTGGGGTCCAGCTGCCCTCGCTCAGGCCTCCCGTTCCTACAGTGATGACGCTGCAGTGGCCAGTGCTGCAGGGTTCACCGCACACGTGCAAGGTCAGGGGAGGAAGACGGGGGACCCTTGTGCTGCCTGGGAAGAGCCAGGATACGTGGGTGCTGGGGCCACGGCCTGGGGCTGCCCGCCACCAATGCCCCAGAAGCCCCCAACGTGGCCATGGAGATGCCTTCAGACCTGACTGGACCCAGCAGGTGGAGGCTGCCCGCCACTGCTCCGGCATCCCCCCAAGACGGGGCTTTAGCTCCCTCGCTGCGGGGAGGGGCGGCTCGGAGCTAACGTTCAGGAGACGCGAAGTGACTGATATATTTTTATGTATCTACAGACTGTGCAAGTTCTCGCCACAGAGATGCTTTCTGATTAACAAAGAAATAACTTAAGAATCGATTGATTATCTTAATAAAATGTGCAGACTCGAAGAGACTCCCTCTTCCGTGTTTCTGAGACCCTCAGAGCCCACCGTGGGTGGGACTGGTCTTCATAGGCCCATGGTCCCTCCCCCCTGCTCACAGGGGACAGGGAGACACTTGGAAGGCTCAGAGAGAGCCCTGTGCCCCTCACCCCATCCCTGTAGACAGCCTGAGTGCGCCAGCTTCACCCAGGAGCTAGGCAATAAATGCAGAGGCCCAGGGCCCGCGCTGGGACTTGGGTCTGACTCCAGGAGGGTCCCGGGAATCTGCACGTTTGACGCTCCTGTGCTTTGCACTCCGCACGCCAGCCCTCGGCACCTGCAGACGCCCAAAGCCAGCTCTGTCCCCGGAGAAGGGCCCGGGCTGCCTCTGCAAAGCAGGTGGCCTCGGCCTTGTTACACCCTCTACGTATCTGGTCCACATCCTTGGAGGGGCCTCTGGGGCCCCAGACTGTGAGTGAGGAGGACATTCGGCAGCCTCGGGGCAGTGTCCTCGAGTGGGAGAGTGCGAGTGTCTTTGCAGGGGCTCCTGCCTCGATGGAGGAGGATGTCTAACAGGGCGGGGCCAGGGTGAAAGCCAGGAGGGCGGGGCCAAGGGACAGGGTCACGTCACTGAGAGGAAGAACGTGGAGGCCTCGGCTGCTCAGCGCAGGCCAGCGGGGTGCAGACACAGCCTTGGGAACTCCGAGAGCGCAGCCTGTGTAGAGAGGGGCTTCTGTGCAGACACACGCTGGGGGTCGCATCGCCGGCACCAGGCAAATTCAGCTGCACGAGTTGGCTTTCCAAGCACAACCCTGATCTCCCCGCTTGGAAAGAAAAATGGGTTGGGCTTCCTGACACGTGCAATTATGGTGCCAACGAACCCGGTGACCTTGGAGATGTCTCTGGGGTTGCCCTTCGAGAAACAACTTCTGCGGCGTGCAGTGAGCTGATGGCCTCTAACTAGAGCTTTGCAGCAGCTGCCAGCCTCCTCCCGGGCGCCCCGCCAGTGGGAGCGCGGTGGGACGGGACCAGCTGACCGAGGCCCAGTCCCTGCCAGGCCCTGCTTCCTGTCCCTTTTGTCTTTCACCAGCATCACCCGATAGGCCTCGTACCCTCCTGACTCCATCCTAGCACTCCCCGAGGACCCGGGCAGCACATGTCAGACAAGACTGTCTCCTTGGATCATGCAAACGGCTTCCGCCTTCCCTGATGACCTTGGAACTCCAGCCTGTCTCCTTGTACGGCTGGGGCTCCATGAGGCCCAACCTGGGAGGAAGAGGACGTGGGGGGCAAGGGCTGCGGCCCGTCAGGCCCCCAAGTGCACCCCGGTTTCCCTCTGAAGCAGCTGTCCGTCCTACGGGAACCCAGAGGACTTGGAGAGCCGGCAGAAAGAGGTGCCAGCTTCGTCTAGGTCCTGTCCCAGCCCTTGGGATTTCCACCCCCAAAATAGAGCCTGGAGGCCAGTGACCCCGCTGCCCGGCTCAGGGTGCTGCCTGCTGAAGGCCCTTCTGTCCTCACTCCCCAGATCCAGACGCACTGGGCAAGGGGGGCAGAGGTCGCTCGCTGAAGCCCCCTGGGAGGGGAAGACCAACATGGGGAGGGCACGGTGGCTGGAGAAAAAGCCTGTCGCTTAACTTCTCTAAGCATCTGCAAGGCAGGCACATGGCCTTACCTGCCTGGCGGCTGGGACAGTGAGAATCCGTGCTGGTAAAGCTTGGGCTGCCATCGAATCAAGCCGGGACCCTGCTGGGGGTGGGTCAGGGTCATCTCTCTCGAAGGGGCAGAAACCCTTCCCAATGTCGGGGGCCGGCTCTGGCCCCAAACACCCATCCTGAGACCCCTCGCTCAGCGTCTTCTGCTGTCGCCCCGGCCAATCTCTGGGCTCATCTCTGGGTTCACACTCGCAGGGTGTGAATCAAGCTCGGCGGCCTCCGCCCCACAAACAGGTGCCCCGTCCGTCCGAGGTCTCGTCTCTCCTCCCCAGAGTAGCCTTGGTGAGAACAAACAACAGCCCTGGCGGCCGACACGTACACGGAGCGCTGCCTTTGTCTGCAGACGGCTTGGCCCTGCTGTCAGAATTTTCTGCAGTTAATCTTCCCAGTGAGTCTGTGAGGTAGCTGGTGAGACATTCTGATGAGGAAGCGGGACCTGGCTGAACCCCGGAGGAGAGGGGGTGGTGGTGGAAGGACAGCCCGTCACGTGGTTGCCACAGCTAAACCCTCCCGGCTTCCTGGAGAAGCCATGAAAACAAATGCGGCTCCTTTGATGGCCCTCCTTGGCCTTCTAAAGGTGGAATGACCAGGGGCCCCTCCCACCAGCTGCCAGCGATCAAATCAGTTTATCCCCGTAATATGCAAACGAGAGTCACTGTTGCAGGACCACCTGGAGTTTTTCTCTCTTCTCTCTCCTTTCCTCGCAAACCCATTCTTTCTTTCTTGCCTTGTCCCACTGACTCCTGCACAGGCGAGTAAACCGTGTCTCTATAGAGCTACACAGCCCATCTCTGAGGTACTCCTCACAGCAATATCATTATCCTATTTTACAGATGGGGAAACAGGGGCACAGAGGGTTCAAGTGGCTTGGCCAGGGTCACGTGGCCATTACGTGGCAGCTGGCTCCACAGTCTGTCTTTACCCGCGTGCTGCACACCCCCCTTCTCGCCTGCCCCATACGTGGCCTGGCCCCATCCCCACTCCCCGAGGCAGTGGGGCTCTGTCCTGGCCTTCTCTGCCGTGCCAACCCCCATGCTGGCCCTGCTCTAGCCTCCTGGCCTGTTTCTCCCTCAATGCACCCAGCACCCTTGCGAGCCAACAAGACCCAATTTCAGAAAACCAGCAAATCACCTTACTGGGCATTGGCTGTTCCGTCTCAGAAATTCCAGGGCCTCCACACTGCCTTATGTCTAAGCCACCCTGGGCTCCTGAATGCCCCCGGCTGGGTTTCACCTCCCAGCCTTTGCCCACACAGGTTCTTTCCACTCAGCCTATCCCCTCCCCAAGAACCACCACCTCCAGGAAGCCACCCCGACTGCTCCAGGTTAGCTGTCACAGTGTCTGTGTCACCTGGCCCGAGATGGGCTTGTCTTGAGCCAACCCTAGTGCTGTAGGGACCAGCCCGTTCCTGACCCCGCTGTGGGCGGCAGCTCTTCGGGTTGGTGGGCCGGGACTCCCTCTGCAGAGCCGCTTGTGCCCTTACTGGAGAACTCTGGCCAGAAAGAAGTGAAGGGACCAGGTTCTAGCTCTGACCTTGGGCACCACCCTCACCATCATAGTGAGGGCTGCAAGTCACTGGCATCAGAGACACCTGGGCCGCTGGATGAAAACACAGATTCCCAGCCCCAATCCTGGGCCTAGAGAATCATTCCTATCCTCTGGGTGGGGCCCAGGAATCTGTATTCTAACCAACGTCACAATGTTCTAGGACGCGGGGAAATTAGCCAGCAAGTGTCCTGCGCTTTGCAGATCACGTTCTCATTTTCTATGGAACCAGATCCTCACAGCGTCAGTTCAGCTCAACAGTCGCCAGGGGCTCAGTCAACAACAGAGTCAGGAAGAGAAAGGCAAGAGCTTTGCTCTCGAGGGGTTCTGTCCAGTAGCTTGCAGGGTGTTTGCAAAGACCCAGAGGAGAGAGACGATGGGGAGGGATAATGGGTTCTTAGAGGAGGGAATGACCCAGCTGGGTTTTGAAGTATGTGTAGGAGTTTTCCAGAGAGATGGGGATCAGGGAACAGCAGGGGCCTCCATTTTAAGATGGAGCAGTAAGAAAACCAAACAAGATGGGGGTGGGATGAACCCTTTGCGGGGGGCTGAGGACTGGCTGGGTGAGGTTGGAAGAGAGGGTGGACCCTTCACAGGCACCAGGAGGCCGTGAGCTCTCCCTACACCCCAGAAACATCACTGTGTGGGGTCTGTGCCACTGGCCCTCAGAGAAGACAGAGGTGCCAAGTGGTGTCAATTCTGAGGCCATGGAGACAGGGGGATGGCAGAGATGAGCCTGTGGGCTGACACTTGTGTCCCTCCCACCCCCGTATCACTCTGGTCTGACTACAGCTGAGGGAAGTGCCATGGGATGCTGGGTGGCACCAGCAGGCATGGCCAACCCCTTGTGGCTGGTGTGGCCAGCACGACCTGACCCATCCTGGATTCCAGGTGGGGGCTGGCCTGCACCCGGGACCGGAGGGAGGCCCCGGGCAGGACAAGACTGTTTTCTGGCCCAACACTGCCACCTGCCTGTCAGTATCAGTACTACAGCCCAGGCGCCAAGCTGAGCCCTGCGGGGCTCCAAAGCCCCCTGCTCATTTCACTTCACAGCACAGGTTCGCAGGGTAAACTTGGAGCGCCAGGGAGGGTGGGCAGAGTCCCCTGAGGACGCAGATCTCTCCGCATGCCCAGGTCCACACCCTGGGGAGACGAGGTGCTGGGCTGACCACCAGTTCACAGGTTGGGCAGGGGATGGGAATTTCTGCATCCAGTGGGTCTTGGTTCTCTCCTCCACTGCTCCCCACACCCCGCCCCGCCCCAATCCTGCATGCACGTCCATGGCAAAGAATCGCAGCCTCTCTGGAGCTCCGGCTCTGCTCCTAAAGGAACACAGCTCGTGTCTGAGACACGTTCTACCAAGACTGCAAGACGCCAGTTGGCAGCTGCCTCAAGACCCAAGCTGGGAGGGAGGGTTGTTCTCTCTTCTGCCGCGTATCCAAAGCAGTGACGGCAAAGGGTCTGTTTGTTCCCTAACATAGTGTGGGCAGGAATAATTTTTAAAGTATTTAACAGTTAAGAGCTGATGATGGCCTTCTTGGATACCGTCACCATGGCTGTGAATATCTGACACCCTCCTCGTGGGTGTGAAAATTCAATACCCTCACCAAGGGTGGGACTGTTCAAGGTCTGCACGGTGACATCCTTACCGTGGGCGTAAATATTCGCCTGCAGAGGGGAGAGACTGGTGAGTCAGGGGATGTGCCCTTGTCCCCCGCAGGGTTACACGCCCACCGTTCCCCCCCGCCCGACCCCGGCCCCGTCGCCTGTCCTCCTGGCTGCCGGGGCCAAGATAGAGAAGGAGCCTCTGTAACTCGAGTATAATTCGCTTTTTAATGAGAAGAACGTGTGTAAATGACAGGACGCCACCGCCGTGCGCAGATGGCGGTCACAGAATCCCCTTCAAACTCATTCTGCCCAAGGAAGGGAGGGAGGGAGGACGCAGGGGGGCTCGAGAGCTGGCAGCCCCTGCCCCACCTCGGTCCTGCGGACTATGGGGTCACCGACTGTTGGCCTGCGCACGCCTCTTGAACGGTAAGCAGAGATCGAAAGCACAGCAGCAATAATACTGGGTAAGTCCTTCCTTGCTTAAAACATCTGAATTAATTCATTGAAGGTATCAAAAATATACCCTGTAAACCAATATATCATTTACACCTGCCTTTCCTTCCCACCGCTGCGGCAACGATGTATGAAAAAAACAGTCCAGTTCCTCGGAGCAGCCGCTCACCCCAGGCCGCACCCGGCCCTGTCGCCCGCCCATCTGGCCTGACTTGGTTTCCAGCGATCTCGTCGGCTGGGGCAGCCCGTGGGGACCGGGACAAGAGCGCTGGGGCCTGGACAGGGCCTGTGTCCGTCTGTCCAGAGTGCTAAGCGGGATGGGGACGGAGGGCGGGTGCGGGGCCTGCTAGCTCAGTTTAGACTTTGGTTCCAAATGCGTTAGGTGGGGAGGCAGTGGCGTGGGAGGTGCGTGGTCGTCCTGCTTTGGGTCCCTGGCCGCCCCGGCTGTGCGCGTGTGGCCGCCACACGCCTGCCGTGCCCCCTCCCCGGCCCCTCCCCTCCCGAGCACCAGGTAAACATCCCCTGAGTAAGGTCACTGCACAGGGCCAGCCGGGGCGGGAGTCGTAGTTAAGGCTTTAGACAGGCAAGGATGCCGGCTCTGGACGGACGGACGGACAGACGGGCGCACAGGCAGACTCAGGGGCTCCTTCCTCGGTGGGGGGAGTCGGCAGCCGGCCGCTCGCCGGCCCACCCCGTTCTGAGCCTCACTCGCTGTCGGAGAGCGTCTCGTACTGCGAGCAGAGCAGCGGCTTGGGCTCCTCGTCCCAGGCGTGATGGGGGCCGGCCAGGGGCCCGCTGCCCGCGGGGAGGCCAGGCGGGGGCGGGGAGGCCATGACCCCCGCCTGCAGCCGCATGATCAGGGGGTTGTAGGGGAACGGTGTGGACCCTGCGGAGAGAGCGGGAGAGAAGCCCCGGGGCCCCCGGTGAGCCTGGCGGCCCCCAGGGGCCCACCCACCTGCCACCCCGGGAGCTGGGGCCTCGGCCTCCTGCCTCCCCCCCGCTTCTATCTCCTGGAAGCTTTCTCAAACTGCCCGCCTGGCCTCACTTCCAGCACTCCCGCGCCATTCATGCCCGGCAGCCTGTCGCCTGGCCGCCTCGCTGTTCCTGCCCTCGCCCCCCTGCGTCTGTCCTGCAGCCAAGAGCTCTCTTGAACCTGCGGGAGATCACGCACCTCCCCCAGGGACCTCCTCGCACTCACAGAGAAGTCGGGGGCTCCCCTGAGACCCCCCCAAGCCTGTGGGACCGGCCCTTGCCCACAAGCCTCTCTCTTCACTTCCTGAATCCTTCACCCTCTCTCTAAATCGTGCCCTTTCCCTCCACCTGGGCCCTTACGAGAAGCATCCTGACCATCTGCGAGCCCCAGTCCAGCTGGCCAGGGCCCTGGGCGATTGTCTCAGAACAGGCCTGACCACGCGCTCCGCAAACAGTAGGTGCCCGGGCAGCCGGCCGGGCCCACCTGCCCGCCCCCGGTGCCCACCTGCGGACGAGGGCCGGTCCTCCCACACGCGGTTGGTGAGTGGGGTCCGGCGGTTGCAGTCTCCCTCCGAATGCACTGAGGAGACGGAGGGTGGCCGGTCCCCAGACGCCAGGCCTGGGGCCGGGGACTTGGCTTTTCGGCTGCTGGGTCTGCCAGAGACTTTGGCCTTCCCGCCACCACCTGCAGGGGGACACATGGGAAGGGGCCGCGTTGGACTGAGGACAGCGCTCGCACTGTAGGGGTGGGGGGTGGGTGAGGCCCTGGACCCCTGCTTCCCGGGCCCCCCAGGGAGGGAGAACAGCAGCCCAGCCCCCTGGGAAGCCAAGGAGGTCGACCAGATGGCCAGACCCAGCCATGAGCCTGGATTTGGAGGGGGTTTCTACTAGGGGAGTGGGTAGAACTACTTGCAAAGCCCCCCTCAGGCTGCCCTGAGGCCCCCTACCCGCCAGGGGCTAATACCTCAAGCACGGAGCCTCAGGCCTCTGGCTTGACCCTGACCATTGCCCCAGGACTGTGCCGGGGCTGGGCAGGCTGTAGGCCCTCTGCAGAGAAGCCAGGGCCCCTGAGGCCAGGCCTGGGCCCTCATTAAGTCCAGGAACTTCCTGGGGCCACAGTGTCCAGGTCAGAAAAACGGCTCAAGAATGGCTTGAGCCTGGCCCTTGCTCTGACACGCAGAGTGTTGGTTAGGGACCCAGGGCAGAGGGCGAGCCAGCCCGTCGGGTTTCCCTGATTCATCTGAGTTTGGATCTGGCACACAGGCACTGGTCTCCTCCCCGTCAGACCCGAGGGCCAGCCGTGAACATGCTTGGTGGCCGCAGCAGACACTGGCCCACTGGCCCGGCTGCCGTGAGCCCAAGGGCCCCTCCTGACCCACACAGAGAAGGGGGGTCCTCACTCCAGCCTGATCTCCCCCAGGAGACACGAGATGGGCCAGGACGCGGGCATCCCGGGACGAATGTCCAGCAGGGGAGGAAGGCAGGGCAGGGCTCGGGCAGCGGTGTGAGTGTTTTTAGAAAAGCGGCAGCTCCTTCGGGCCCAGTGGGCGAGGGCGGACCGGGGCCACGCAGACACCTGGGGGTGTCCGCCCAGCTTGGGGTTAGCCAACTCCAGGACCACGTCAAACACGCACAAAAATAAGAGTCACAAGCTCCAAAGCTGGAGGGGGGTTGGTCAGAGGAACGCGGAGGGAGGCGGGAGGATTAATGACACCGGGGTGGGGACAGACGGGGTGGAGGAGGCCTGCAGACCTGGCGAGGTGAGCGCGTGTTCCCTCCGTCCGTCAGCAGCGGTTACGGGCATAGCAGCGGGCAGGCTGGCACTGGCATTCAGAGGGTTAAAAGCATTGGCGCTGAGCGGGTGCTCCTCCCACTGATCATATTTACCCATGAGCGCCTTTCTAATAATGGCCTCCAGCCCCATGTTGGTGCTGGCATGCTCCTGCACCGCCTGGCTTCTGCAGGTCATGAGGCCTGGGAGAGAGACACACACACAAAGGGGGCCGGAGGGGCCAGAGGGACAAGGGGGAGAGAGGGAGAGAGAAGCAGAGAGGGAGAGAGGGAGGAGAAGAAAGAATACACAGTGAGCACATTTTGGCAAAGCAACGATTCTTGATTTCCCTATCTTCCCCCCTGGTTTCCGCTGCAGGGTGATGGGGGCGGGAGAGCTCCCTCTGACTCGGGCTCTGGAAGCTCTCAGGAATTCCCGGTGGGGGAAAAGGTGGGCTTGGGGTGGTTAGATGACCACCCCCCAAGCCTCATTCCTACTCTGCCCTCTGGGAAATCAGAAGCCCCTTCTGGATCCCTAACCCCAGCTGGGGCTGCTTCTTTTTTAAAAACTCGAGTGGTCTTAAAAAGGAGCGGGGAGCGGGATCAGGGGGTCCCCGTATTTGGGGAAAGGGCTGCTGGGAAACTAAGTCAAGCCAGAGCTCAGTGCTGGGCGTTGGGGGGTCCACCCTGGTTCCCGGGGGCTGCTGGGAGGAATGGAGGACCAAGGTGACCAGACGGTCCTCTGGCCGCCCCTGCCTGCGAGGCCTGGGACCCTCAAGCCCCCCGTCTGCCCCCGCAGCTGGGCCTAACTCTCCTCCCACCCCGTCTCCCCGCCCGGGAGCCACAAGGAGAAAGAGGTGCAGAGACGGACGGTGGAGGGGGGGGATCGCAGCCATGCAGTTACGGTGCGTGCGGGGGTCAGGGCGGAGCTGGAGACAATCACATGGCCGCCCCCGGCCCGGCCACCCGGCACCAAGCGGTCCGATCGACAGCTGTCCCTCACGAATCCTTCCAGACACCCACTTCAAAGTCACGCCAGTTATGCCTCTTTTTCTGTTTACCAGGTTTTCTGTCCCTCTCTTGTTTGCCTGTGAACCATTCTGGGGACGTTTGCAAACCCTGGGGAATGTGCCTCTTTTGGGCATTTTTGTTAAACCAGAACTTGCTTCCAAAAACCTCCGACGAAGCTCTCTGCCTGCCACTGGGCAAAATTTTCATGGATTTTAAAACTTCCACTCTGAGTCAATTGTATGATTACCAAGTGGCCGAACAACGGGTCTTGCTGACCCCTAACTCGTCTGTAAAGGGGACCGATGGTTACTGGGAGGCTCGGAGCAACACGGCAGCATCTAAAATCACATTTCTAAAGCAACTATTTGCGGTCTACGTTTTCATTTTCTTTCCTTCCTTTTGGTTGCAAACTCATGCACAGCCACAGGACCCCTTGACAGTTTTGTAGCTGTGTCTTGGCCACGCTTCATCAGCACTTAAAAAAAGTCATGTCCGTCAAGAAAAAGCAAAATTTCCAGCAGGGGTGAGTGGGGCGGGGAGTGGGGGAGAAGCATTTATGATCCTACAAACTAAGACACTGGGAAGTGGAAAAAAAAGATGCGAGGGACACAGGTCATGATGGCTCCTTGGTAGGTCAGCATCCTACGATCACAGACGTTACTGAACCTGCCACCCAAGGTCACGGGTCCATGGTCTGTCAGTGCCAGGCAGGAAGCTGACCGACTCCAGTCCTAAAGCAGGAGCTAATTAAGCAGCAGAGACCGGGGTCTGGGGAAATTTTGTGTGTGTGGCCTAAACTGCTTTGAAAAAAAAGTTGAATCTAATTTATATGCAAGTTCCTTGTACCGCATGAATTTCTACACACACGTGCACCTGTGTCGGTGTATGAGCATCTCTGAAATGAAAACATGAAAACATTCATTTCTGTCCATCTTGTTGTTTTGACCAAATTGTCTCCTCCCTATTGCCTGAGGCTCAGCCAAGCCCCCAGCGTCTAGTCTCTGGGTGGACGGACATTACCCAGTTGGGACCCCCATTTAGAGGCCCTGTGGCCCCCCGATAAAATCCAGCGGCTGCCTTTTGCTCAGCACATTCCCAGAGCTGTGACGGCCCTCAGGGAAGGTCAGCGCATCCCCCCAAAGACGCCTCGTTCCTCCCCGCACCGGGCAGGCCTCCGGCGGAGGGTCAGCCCTGTCTGCTCTGGCTCAGCCGCTTCACACCAGACACCAGGTGCTTCCCCAAAGCCCCGTCCCAGTCCTTCTACAGAGGCAGCAGAAATGCACAGTGTAACCCCACGGGCTCCAAAACACCATAGAAGGCTTAAGTTTCAGCGTAAAAACGTGTGTGAGGGCTTCCCTGGTGGCGCAGTGGTTGAGAATCCGCCTGCCAATGCAGGGGACACAGGTTCGAGCCCTGGCCTGGGGGGATCCCACATGCCGCGGAGCAACTAGGCCCGTGAGCCACAACTACTGAGCCCGTGTGCTGCAACTACTGAAGCCCACGCACCTAGAGCCCGTGCTCCACAACAAGAGAAGCCACCGCAATGAGAAGCCCGCGCACCGCAACAAAAAGTAGCCCCTGCTCGCCACAACTAGAGAAAGCCCGTGCACAGCAACGAAGACCCAACACAGTCAAAAATAAATAAATAAAATAAAGTTATATATAAAAAAAAATGTGTGTGAATTTTACACTCATCTCTGGAATACATCTGCACTGTTTCCCCAGCTCCCTGGATGGAATTTTCAAGTAAAACTGACGCTCTACCTATAAAAAGTGCCCACGTGGACCACGTGCACACAAGCCCACTCCGCATCCACACACTCGCATCTCCAGCTGAGACCCCAACAGACAGGTCCCGGGTGTTGTGTGTGATGCTAATACTGTACTACATGCACCAGGAGGCCTTGAATTTGAACTCCAAATAGACACTCCTTGCCAGGCCCCGCTGGCCTTTTGTGTGTGTCTGCATCCCCACTGCAGGGTTTGTCCCCTCCTCTGCATCCCCACCGCAGAGGAGGGGACACACTTGAACTATGAAAGGCCACCTGTCACCATGGCTACGGCTGACGTGAGGCCCAGTGACCTCCGAGGCCTCACTCCCAAGTCTCCTTCCAGGTCCAGACACCCAGCTTGACCTCCCTGGGCGCACAGTGACGGGGGAGGGGGAGGGAGGGGACGGGCTGGCGGCCGAGCAGCCCGGGGTGAACGGTTACCTGCTCCGGTGATGGCGGGCATGTTGAAGATCTCCGTCCCGGGCTGGCCAATATCTGGAGGGGGACGACGAGATGGGTGAGGCCTACGGGTCCTGGAAAGCACCTGCCCCCCTATGTCCCCTGTCTGGTCTAGGCAAGGTGCACCACCTGGGAGCTTGCGCAATGCAGACAGATTTAGCAGGGCTGGGGCAGGGCCTGAGAGTCTGCATTTCGAGCCAGCTCGCTGAGGCTGCTGACCTACTGGTCCAGGCACAACACTTGGCAAGGTTCCGGGCTTACCAGCCTGGGCCGGTGAGAGTCTGCAAGGCTGCGACTCCAGCCCCAGAAAGAGAAAAGCCTCTGCAAGGTCCCCAAGCTCCCCGGCTAACGAGCTTTTTGAGGCCGGGGATGTGATGATCCCTCCTTCATTGGTTCACCCACTCATGTGTTCTCTTGAGCATCTGCTATGTGCCGGGCACTGTGCTGAGAGGGTGGAGCTAAGCTAGGATTTACGTCCAGTAACCACGTAAATGGGGAAAACAAATCACAGATGCGAGGCGCATCGTGCATGGGGTGCACACGGGGTCCTTGTAAGGGCGGGACCCCGAGCTCTGGCGCCCAGTACGAACAGACCCGTGCGTGCCAACATTCCCTGAGTGCCCGCTGTGTGCCGGGCATCATGCTGTGACAACCCAGCAAATGCCTACGGGAAAAAGAGGGACAACACGGGCTCCTTGAACGTGAGGTGACGGGCCAGTGGGAGAGGTGGTCGGCGGGTCCACCCGGCTGTGCTCACCCCCAGCCCCCGGCAGCCCCGCTCCCGAGGAGGGTGGGCCCCTTACTGTATTCTGGCTCGTTCCGGTTGTGGGTGTTCAGCTTCTTGTTGATCTCCTGTTTCTTAGATTTGACCATGGCCGAGTTGCTCTCGGTCAGCTTGCTGAAGAAGGCCGGCGGCTGGCTGGTGTTGCCTGGGGATTTGGAGCCCATCCTGCTGCGAGGATCAGACCCCCCAGGTCAGTTCACTTGGTGCTGAGCTTGCACACCCTTGATGATGGGGGCTCACCACCTGAGCTGCCTTAGAAATCCAGAATGAAGCTTCTCCCACCTCGTGCTTGCTTCCCCCACTTCTTAGGGCCCATGTCTTCCGAAATCCCCTCTGTCATCCACCTATCCTTGGGCTCAGGGTGTCTCTGCAGAGCCCCAGCTGCCCTGGTGGGCCACGCCTGTCTACCTGCAATAGCCGGACTCCCGGAAAAGAGCCTCGGGAACCAAAGTGGGCTCAGACCACATCTTCCCCTGAGGTCAGGGGGCCTTTCTCTCCACCTCCATCCCCTGCTCCCCGGAGCCCCAGTTTGGTCCAGCACACTTAGCTCTTTATTTCTCAGATCCTCAAGTGCCAGCAACAGGGGCCGGGCCTGAGCTAAGAGACCCCAGCCCAAGGCTCAGGAAGCTGCCGTGGAGGTCCGCCAAGTTTTGACCTTGTTTAGCAGGTCTGAGGCCCCCCGGCTGCACCCCAAGCCCTTGCCAAGCCCCCAGCTGCACAGCGGTGGATCGAGGCCACAGGGGGGCAAGGGCCCGAGCCCTGAGCATCCCCGGAAGGGGAGGGGCCGCCGTGAAGGTACCTGGGCTCCGCCTGCTCCCCGTCCCGGTACAGCAGCGGGTACATGGTGCTCCGGGGATGCCCGGGCTCTGCCATGCCCTCCGGCGGGGACACAGGTTCTATACCATCCTCACTGCTGCCCAAGGCTGACGTCTTGCTTGGCTCTGGAGACCTGGGCGGAGAGAGGGCCCCTGCGGTGGTCAGAGCTCAGAGCTCTCCCTCTTGAAGAGGGCGCATTCCTTCCTCCACTCCCCGCTAAGCCCTGCCTCATTCTAAACCAGGGGCTAGCACGCTTTTCCTGTAAAGGGTCAGACAGCAAACGTTTCAGGCGTTGTGGGCCACTTGTAGTCTCTGCTGTATATTCTCCTTCTTTAAAAAATAACCCTTTAAAACGTAAAATCATCTTTAGCTCACGGACCATGCAAGAACAGCCCGTAGGCTGAATCTGGCCCACGGGTGGCACTTTGTTGAACCCCTGCTGCACCCCGATGCCAGGGACCCCACTCTTCCCTCAAAGACATGCTGCTGTCTTCCCAACTCTGTGCACCACCCGGAATGGCTCCTTCATCCTAGAGCGGGGGTCCCTTCCCGTTCCTCTCCTCTCTGACCAGGGAGCCCCCCAGGGGTAACCAGGAGTGCAAGTGTGTATGTGTCCGTTAGGAGGCAGCTCTCAAATCACATGGCTCTGCTTCGAATCCCAGCTCCGCCACTGACTAGCTGCGTCCCTATAGGCAAGTGAATTCACTGCTCTGTGCCTCAGTTTCTTCATCTGTGAAATGGGATAACGCTGCCTACACTTCCTAAGGTTGTGGTGAGGATCCTGGTTAATATGTGTGAAGTATTCAGCTTGGTGCCTGAAACCCCCCCGAGTGTGGCATATGTAACACCTATTGTCCAGTTGCGCCGTGACCTTGAGCAAACTCCCCGGTCTCCCTGAACCTCGGTTTCTCATATGTGCAATGGCTCCAGGCGGGCCTCGCACTTTACTGGGCTCAAGCTTCCCGCAGCACACACCTAACAGAGCCCTGTCGGTGGTGACCAGCAAGGGTCACCCTGTCTCCCACCGCCGCTCACCTCTTGCCCCCTTCACTGTGGGGTGAGCCACGGGCCGGGGCGCCATGGTCCGGGGCTGGGAGGTAGAGGTCGCTGGGCGGGCGGCGAAGGTCCAGGACGGGGCAGCTGGCTCCGGGGAAGGAGTAAAGGGGGGCAGGGAGGGGCGCGCTGAGCTGCTGTGGGTGGTGCCGCGTGTAGTCCTGCGTGATGACCTCCTGCAGGCCAAGGGTCAGGGGACAGGAGCAGGGTCAGCGCCAGCCATCTGCTAGAACCTTCCAGGCGGGGTGAGGGCTGGACTGAGCTTTGGGGGCAGAACCCGGGGGCTTGGTCCTTGGCTCCCCGGGGGCTTCGGGCCTGCCCACACAGCCTCAATGCCCCCAAGTGCATGGGGTGGGAGCATTGGCCCAAGTCTCAAAGTGGGCCCCCAGGTGGGCCGGGTTCCCCTGACCAGCGTGTGTAAGATGTGGATCGCGGCTGGGCTCGTGCACCTGAGGCTCCGTCAGCTGGATGAGGGGGCGGATGTAGCACCTGAGTTTGAGACTCTGGGACCCCTGGCACGGCTTGCCCTCACCAACCCCCAGATCCCTGGCTCACCTCACCAGGACTCAGTTTACCCATCAGACGGTGTGCGGACCCTCCCCCACCCCTTCCTCGGGGCCGGGTCCCACCCCAGGTACAAAGGCAACGAGGAGGGGGCAGAGGAGGGGTAGTTACACTGATGTGCTGTGCCAGCGTGACCACCCGCTGGTGACCTTTGACCCCTGGGGTGGTCTGGAGCAGCGGGCTGGACGAGGGCTGGCTCTCGGGCAGCGGCCGCAGGTGTGGGAGGTGTGCAGCCTCGCCGCTGAGCTTCCCCGGGCCTGCGGGCAGAGCAGAGCAGGTCAGGGCGTGGCTGAGGTGGGCGAGGCATGCGCCTGGCGGGGCTCCTGCCCTCAAACCCCGGCTCTGCCCTCTGAGCTGTGGCGCGAGGCCGATTCCGCCACCTCTGAGCGCCTCAGTTTCCCCATCTGCGCGATGGGGTGACAACCGTCCCTGTCTCACATGCGGGGGGGGCGGGAGGGGGCTCGGAGGCAGGGCGGGACCCTACCTGGCTGCTTGTGCCGCAGGTCCCCTTCCAGGTGGCTCTTGTCGAGTTCCTCCAGGTGCTTGGGGAGCCCCTTGTCATGGGTCAGGCTGGGCGAGCTCACGGGGCTGACGGGCTCCACCCCATCAGGGCTGTAGCCGCCGCCGTGGTAACCTGAAGCCGGGTGAGGCCGCGAGTCAGGCCAGCGCCAGGGCCCCGCTGCCCCTCGCAGCCTACCCTCCCATGCTGGCGGGGTCCCCCAGGCCGGGGGTGGGAGCTGGGGCGGAGGGAGAGAGGGAGAGAGCCAGAGTGGGGTCTGCTGGCCGGCCAGGGGTGGGGGCAGACTGAGAAAAGAGGGACAGGGGCTGCAGGGAGAGAGGGCTGTAGAGAGAGCTGGACGCAGAAGCAGCGCAGAGAACACGACGCACAGGCAGGCAGGCGGGGGGTTGGGGGGGGGACGGGGAGAGATCCAAGGAGAGGGAGAGCTGGACAGCAGCACAGGTGGGAAAAGGGACGGAGACAGAGCCCGGTGGTGCTGGCGGGCCAGGGGTGGGGAGAGTGAGATGGGGCGGATGAGTCTCTGCGAAGGGAGTGTAGGGGCAGCGGATGGGCGGTGAGGGAGTGAGGCCGGTGAGGGCTGGGGCGGGAGCGACACTCAGGTCCCAGTGTCCCCGCCGGGCCACAGCCCCGCTCCAGCACGGAGGACGCCCCTTGTCCCCGGGGCTGCTGGCTGGCGGGCCGGCAAGGGGAGCGTGGGGCAGAGTACCCCCAAGACTCCCTCACGACCTGGGCAGGACGCAGGGGGCAGGTTCCCAGCTCCTCCTGGAAAGTGGCGGCGCTCCCCCCCTCCCCGTCTTCTCTCCGCCGTATGCCGGGGGCTGGGGGGCGGGGAGCGTCCTCCAGACCACACACGGCAGCAGGCGGAGGCATCGCCTGCGCCCCTCTGCAGCCCCGCTCCCCAGACAAAGGCGCAAAGGGGAGATGGGAGGCGCGGCTAAAGTCAAAATCACAGATCCATTCATTAAAGGAAAAAAAGCGAAAATCCAAAACAACACAAAAAAATCATGATAAAACGATGTGCGAAGGATGAGGCTGCCGCCCGCTCGGAGGGCGTGTGCGCGGCTGGAGGAACCATCAGAGCGTGCAACCGACGAAGACGACTTTCAAAACAAAATACCAAAACCAACGAAAAATGGGGGAAAAATAAAAAGCAGAGATCTGAAAATATCTTTAGGCCACAAGACGGAGCGGGTGGGCGGCGGGGCCAGAAGTCTTACCATCGCGAGGGGAGTCGTTGGCCAGCGAACCTCCTTCTCGCGGCCCTTTATCGTGAGCAATTTGACGCATGATTATCGCGTCTATGAAGGTGGCCGCTGTCAGGGTGGTCTTACCCAGAGAACGGAGTTCCAATTCCTGGATGGAAAAGGGTTTACTTTGAGTCTTTTCCCGGTGCAGGTCCGAGGCCGAGGCGGGCGGCGCTGGCTGGTCCGGGCTGGCGTGGTGGGGCGTGAGGCCCTTCGCCGGGGCGCGGGCGATGGCTGCGTGGCCGGAGCCAGGCGGCGCCAGGGGCCGGGGCTCAGAGCCCTTGCCGGGGGAGGACGCGGGCTCCAGCCCCGCGCGGGCTGGGGGCTTGGCGAGGAAGGTGTGGCCGGCGTCCGCTCGGGGCCGCTCGGGCCGGGTGACCCGCGGGGCCTCCTTAGGCAGCAAGACAGGCTCCAGGAGGGTGGGGTAGACCCCGTCGAGGGTGCCACCCAGTGGGCAGTGGGTGGCGGGTGGGAATGTGGCGGCCGGGCGGACAGGCGAGGAGGTGGAGGTGGACCTGGCGGAGGAGAGAGGGCGGGTCAGCGGCTGCGGGAGCCACAGCCGGGGCCTGTGAGGCCGAGGCAGGGTCACTCCCTCACTTTGACACCCTGCGGAGTCACCCCTGCCCGGAAGAGCTCCCACGCTCCCTACTGCTCTCAGAATAAACGCTGCTGACCGTGACCTGCGAGCCCCCGTGCCACGTGGCCTCACCTACCCCATCCACCCGTCGTCCATCCAGCCCATCAGCTTGTCAGCCCAAAACTTTTTACTGAGCACCTACTATGTGTCAGGCGCTGTTCTAGACACTGGGGTACGGCAGTGCACAAAACAGACAAAAGCGCCATACATTCTAGGTGAGAAGACAGACTACGTGCGTGTTAATGTGATAACGTGATAAATTAAACCCCTATCAGCGCGGCAACTGCTCGAAGGTGAACGAGTCTGGGTTACGTTCTGCTAAGAGAACGGCAAGGGAGCTCTTAGGCAGGGCTCACGGGGGACTCTCTGAGGGGCTGGCACATGCGCTGGGGAGGAAATGAGTGAGCCACGTGGAGAGTCAGAACACTAAGGGCAAAGGCCCGGAGGGCGGGCTAGGGCGGGTGGTTAGAGGACAGGGCAGTGGGGCCCAGCTCTCCCACCTCCGCCATCAGGGGCCACACAGGGCTCCCTGTCGTCCCCTCTGCCTGGAGCGCTCTTCCTCACCCCAGCGGCTTATGGGTCTAGCCCATAAGCCCTAAGAGGGCACTGCGTGCGTCAACCATTACCGTGTCCCCCATACCCAGCACAGGGCAGGAGACCCACCGCAGGCCCACCAGGAAGAAGGAATGAACAGATGCACTCTCTCTGACCTTCACAGGGTCAATGTAATTATCCCTGCTCTGCAGATGAGGAAACAGGCTTGGACATGAGCTGGCCTGACCCCATCTCTTGTGGCCTCTCTGTCAAGCCAGGCGCTTCCATGGGGAAGCCTTGTGCTAATCCTCTCTCCCAAGGGTCTTACTCAGCTGCCATTGGGAAAGGGCCTGATGTTCCTGCTGCAGCTTCGCACCGGTGGTCGCTGGTGGGAGCTCTTGCCTGGGTACCCCGCTCTGAGAGTCAGGTGCCCCTGCTCTGCGTACCTGCTGGGGACCTGACTCAGAGGGGACAAGCCTCTGCTCTGGGAAATGATGTCATTTTTCATAATTGGAATGGTGGTGGGGAAGGTATGATTTAGAGCAGCCAAATGGAAGGACACTTGCATGAATGGATACTTCATTTTGGAAGAAGCAGCCGCCTCCAAACTGTCCTTGGGCAGGGAGGGGTATTGGGGAAGCTCCCTCCCCCATCAGGCAGCTCTGCCCACAGTCGTTGGGTGGGAGGTGGGTCTTGGGCCTGTTGTGATAGGAAGTGGACTCCGGGGGGTGGGGTGGGGGGGACACGTATCGGACCTCTGCAGCTTCTCCCATCCTCACGGAACCTCTGGACTTTGTCCGGGCAAGAGAGACACTATCTCCTCCCTGTAGGGCCCTGCTGAACCCTGGGAGGACCAGGAGAGACTCTCCTCACAGGCTCACTCTGTCTCTCCCTCTCCACTCCGCAGACTCCATTCCTGAACTCGACAACCTACCCAACTACTCACCCGTCCACCCACCCAACTCATCATCCGTCTACCCAATGAACCACCTACTCATCCATCTACCCACCCAAGCCCCCCAGCCATCTACCCAACTCATCACCTGTCCACCTACCCATCTATCCACCCACCTCCCTACCTACCTACCTAACCCAACCCGACCACCCATCCATCCACCTATTCAACCCATCATCTATCTATCTACTCACCCATCTACCCATCCATCCACCTACCTGCTCACCCATCTAACCCAACCTCCATCCAATTACCCACCCATCTATTCATCCACCTCCATCCATCCACCTATTCACCTAGCTCTCTAACACAACCATCCATCTACCCACCCACCCACCCGCTGTCATCTATCCATCTACCCCCCCACCTGCCCATTCATCTAGCCCCGCCACCCATCTATCCACCACTGACCCACCTATGCATCTACCTACTCACCTGTCGTCCATCCACTTACCCACCCAAAATCTATTATCCACCCAGCCAGCCATTCATCTATCCACCCACCCATCCAACTAACCCCATCACCCATCTATTTACCTTCTCACCCACCTAGCCAACCATCCACCGACCTGCCCACCCATCGCTCACTCTCCCGTGTACCTCCCAACCCCTCGGTGCACTTGCGCGTGCCCCCAGCCTGTATCCAGCGACCAGCCACCCGCCCGCCTGTCCCCTCCCCTGCGCCAACCTGGCCCACCTCAGGACCGTGGGCGTGCTGGGCTCCACGGAGGTGACGATGTTCTTCATGCCCGTGTTGTGCAGCACGCTGGGCCTCTGCTGGATGGCGTCCTGGGTCCGGGGTGAGATGGGCGAGTGCTGGTGGGAGTGGGAGTGGGAGGCGGGGCGGCTGCCGCCGCTCCCACCCCCGCCGCCGCCGCCGCCGCCGCCGCCGCTCTGCTCCGTACCTGGTGGAAACAAGCCGTGGGGTCAGAGGGACGGGCCACGCGCAGCCGCAGGGACCCCCGGGGTGCGCGCTGGCGGCTCCGACGTCCTACCGGGTCTCCAGATGGGCGCGTGCTCCACCGTGGTGGCGGACGCGAGGATGGACTTCTCCCGATCGCGCTCCCGTTCCCGCTCCCTCTCGGACGAGGCCGAGGCCGTGGGCTTTGTCAAGTGAGTGGGGCCTCCTGGAAACCCAAAGGCCTGCGGCTCAGCCCCGGGGACAGGAAGGGCCCTGGACTTGTCTTCCGGGGTGGAACAGAGAGGGCAAGGCATCTGCCCGAGGACGCCCAGAACGGGGCTGGGGGCGTCACCTGGGGAGAGCGGGGAGCTGCTGAGCCGGCTGCTGAAGTGCTGCGGTGCCGTGGGGAGGTAGGCTAGGCGGTCCATGGCGGTGGCCGGAGTGCCTGGTGTCGGGGGCACCAGCACAGGCAGGTGTGGCACTTGGGACAGGTCGATGATGCCTGGGAGAGAGGAGGTGGGGCCGGGCTGCAGCGGTCGGGGGAGGAGAGGGGCCAGGCTGCCTGCTGGCGGGACCACCCCAGCCGGTGGAGCGCCGCGCGTCCTCTGAGAAGCAGCGCGGCCGGACGCTCCCTCCTGGGTCCCCGCACCGGGCCCGCAGGACCCTTCTCTGAATGCCGGGTGCTCGCAGCACCCGTCCCTTCGCCCCCAAACCCCGAAGTGGATGTGGCTTGCAGCTGGCACCCTGCATACCTTGCTATGCCCATTTTGCTCTTTTTGTGTGCGCTCGGTGTGCCCTTTCTGCCTTTGACCCTATGCAGTCCGTTCCTGGTATTCAGTCCCCACTGTATGAAATACCTAGTGTGACCGATTTTACCAACTGGACCGTAACTAGTGCTTGGTTGTTCCGGAAGAACATTCCAGAAGTGTTTCCACAAGGCGACTGTAATATGCATATGCAAAGCAACCACGGGCTGGTTTCGAGTCAAGGGAACCTGAAGTTCAAACAGCCTCACATTTCCATCTTTTTTTTTTTTTTTTTTTTAAACTCCAAGGACTGCACATACCAAGAGGACACAAGCACATGCACAGCCCGTGTGTATGCGTCCAGGACACACAGCACACACCACCCTGCACCACCCGCCAGGTCTGTGTGCGCTCTCAGCGCAGTGATACCACCCGAGCCTCTAAGGCAACTGCTCTAGCCGCCTCGGCAAGGACAGACGTGCACGCGTGGGCACGCACGTGTCCTGGGCTCTCAGGACCCCGGGCAGACCAGGAATAAGGCCAATTCTGGGTGGCGGGTTCTGCCCACCCGCGTGCCTGGCAGCACTCTGCCCCACCCACCTCGCGGGCCGGCGGCGTAGTTGAGCGCCAGCGAGGACTCGCGGGGCGACAGGCCCCTCAGCATGTCAGCTCGCTGGGCCATGGCGGTGGCCGCGTTGTGGTGCATCTGCTGAGAGGTGATGTAGTCGTTGATGATTGTCTGGCGGTTCTCCAGTGCCGCCGTGTCGGGGTAGCCGCGGATGAGGTAAGGCGGGTACAGGTGTGGGTAGGTGGGGTTGGGGGCCAGGTGCCGGGGCAGGTAATAGGCAGCGGCTGCCGGGAGAAGGGGAGCAAGGTCAGGCCGGCCCACACCTCGGCTGGGAATACCCCCCACCGCCGCCTGTCTCAGTGCCCTCACAGCTTCTCCCAAACACCCCCCAGAAAACAGAACTGAGAGCCTAGAAGGAGAAAAACCCTCGCTGCGCCAACACACATGCGGGTGCCTCTGATTGATAATGTTCTTTGGACGGAAATTCCCCCAAACACAGGGCATACAAAATGGGGATCACTAAAATACCTAAGGGCTGCATCTTTCTAAACGGATTTTCAGATCATGTCCATCTGGGGAACGCTCACCCTTGAGCCCTCTTTTGATACATTTGCAATTTTAAAGGCACTGATAAGTCCGCAGGAAAAGAAAACCACTGAAAAACGTTTAACCCAGCATGTCCCTCAGACCCCTAAAAGAAATTCTGTTTTTCACCTAAACTGTTGACATGATTACACTGTTGGGTCTCCTCCCCACCATGCCTCAGTTTCCCCACTTAGTAGCGCCTAGTTGATGCCTGAGGAGCCCTTGGGCTGACACTGACGCCGCGGGGTTCTATGGGTCCGGGACAATCACCTGCATCCAGAGGGATCCCACGGGGGATGGAGGTGGGGTCGAAGGCCAGCGGGATGTGGCCGCGGTACAGGTCCACGCCACTCACGCCCCGGAGCAGGTGCTCGTAGGGCGACATGGGGTGGGGGTGATGTTCAGGCACGGTGCTGTGTGGGGACTTGGCGATCTCACGGGGCGTGGACGTCAGCTTTCGGTCCTGGGATGCCTTGCTGGACGAGAGGCTGCCTGTGGGGACGGGCCAAGTGGGGATGGCATCAGACCTCTGTGCCAGAGGTGTCCCAGCCCCCAACACGGGGGCTGCCGAGGCTAGTGCTTATGGGAAGCCATTTGAGGCTAGGGTCTCTGGGATCCCAGGGACCAGGCCTCGTCATCCATCCATTTGCGTCTAGTTCATTTTTCCTTTTATTTATTCATTCACTCACTTGCTTCTGTTTTTTAGGTCTTTTACAAAGTTCATTCTTTCTTTCTTCCCTTCGTTCCCTTTCTTGTGCATTCCTTCAATCAGCCAAAAATATTTGTTAAGTGTCTACGACATGCCGAGCACTTTCTAAGAGCTAGGGCGCTGAACGAAACAGAAAAATCCTGGCCCCTGTGGGGCTGACATTCAATGCAGGAGACAGATGATCAACTAGTCATCGAAAAAGAATTTCAGAGTAATAAATTCTCTGAAGAAAATTTTTAAATGTGACAGAATGTGACCAGAATAGTGAAGGGGGGGGGGAGGGTGGTCATAAGAGACCTCCCTGAGGATGTGACATTTGAAGAGAGTCCTGAAGGGCGCATAAGAAACCAGTTAGGTAAAGATCTGAAAGGCGGGTGGCGGGGTGGGGGGGGGGGGGGCGCGGATTTCAGGCAAGGGAACAGCATGTGCAAAGGTCTTGAGCAAAGAATGAGCTGAGTGTGGTCAAGGAAGAGAGATAAAGCAGCAGATAAAGGAATTTGGCAGTAAGATGGAAAGGTGGGTGGGGCGGGATCCTGCAGGCTCCCAAGGCCATGGTGGAAAAGGGTGATTTCTTTCCTAAGTGCAGTGAGAAGTCACTAGAAAGATTTAAGCAGAACAGTAGCGTAATCTGATGTAAATATTTCAAAGAAGTATTCAGGCTGCCGTTTGGGGAGCAGATTATTAGCAGGACAAGAGAGAAGTCAGGGGAGCCAGGTGGTCTGGAGGTGGCCGGGAGATGGAGAGAATTCTGAGGATGGTCTGGAGGTAGCACCCACTGGTCTGGCAGGTGGAATGGATGTGGTGGCCCCGAGGTTGCTCCTGAGCTAAGGCGTGGGCGGTAAGGCAGTTTCAGAGACCGGAGCCCACCGAGGCCCCGCCCACCCCGAGGCCCCCCCCCACCTCGCGCCCCGCCCCACGCACCCTCCTGCAGGCGCGGGGTTGGCTCCCGTGTGGTCACCGGTGATCCGCGGGGTAGGTGGCTGGCGAAGGGCGCCGCGTGGTCCTCGTAGGTCAGGGGGCTCTGCCGTGGCTTGCCCAGCTCAGGCACGATGACCGGGGCCCCCCGGGTGATGGAGCCCCCCGAGCTGCTGACGGCGCCCGGCCGGCTCTTCAGACTCTCCTCGTAGCAGGCGCGCTCCAGCGCCCGGGTGTCGGCCATCACGTCCAACGGGTGCACCGCCGGGAACGTCCGGCCGGGGCTGCCGATGATGGAGCGCACGTCGTGCTTTTTGGAGCCGGTGGAGGACGTGCTGGTGTCATACTTGAGCGGGGTGCCCTGAGGGGCGAGGGGGGGATGAGCACCAGCTACACAACCTCTCTAAGCCTCCGTTTCTCAGCTATGAAATGGGAGCGACATCTCATGCCTCCAGGGGCGGGGGAGGAAGGGCTTTGCTAAGCCTAAGATGAGTGCACACCTGTCCCTGCCCTGCCCACCCCTGTCCTGGACCCTGGCCCCCGGAGCCACCTGGGGGGCTGCAGAAGGGGGCACAAAGTTCAGAGGTCAGCCCTTCCTGGAGCAAGTGGGGGAACCTCTGTTGGCCCTTGGGGTTCGCTGGAAAGAGATTTAACACCCCCATGAGGGCAAATACCTTCTTCCTGTCAGTCTGGGACCCTCTGCGGCCCACCCAATGTCAAGCCAGAAAAGCCAGCCGCAAAATCCAGTTCCACCGCCCTGAGGCTCAAGTCTTGGAGGTCAGGGCTGAGGTTTATGCTTGCTCTATGGCCAGAAAGGGCAGCTGAAGAAACGGGGGTCATCGGCGAGCTGCAGCCCGGCCGCCTGGGAGAAGACCCCACCCTGTCTACGCAGGCCGGGGAAACCCAGGATACGGTGGGCTCTGTGTCTTTGCCAAGTAAGAGAACTCTGCTTTTATCCAGGAATGTTTTAATTACTTTAAGAAGGGGAAAGGCCCTTATTTTAAAAAGAATATTCCAGAATCAGACTGGCCTCCCTTTTAGATCCATGGGGGACTCTTGCCAATGGCTTCACAACTGCCCAGAGGCTGAGAGCCAAACCCGTCCCCTGGCCTTCGACGATCTTCCCACCGCTCCCGCCTTCTCCCGGGGCACCTCTGTGCCGTGAGCCAACTGTAGGCCTCCTGGACACCCTCCCCAGTCCCTGCCACCTCACAGCCACGCAGCCCCCGACGGATCCCACGCTCCTTCCTCATTCACATCAGCCACCTCTGACCACGTGAAGAGACAGTGGTCCTTAGGTGGTTTCCACCGACCAGCTCCTCACACGATCAGAGCTCATCTTCCCCTACCAGGCTGGGGCCTCTGAGGGGCCAGAGCCACGGGGCTGGGGGTAGGGTGAGGTGCAACATGCTGGTGGGAGGAGTGGATGCCAAGAAGCAAAGACGTTGCAGATTTGGGGGCATCTGGATTTGAGATGCACAACTGCCATTTACTTGCTGTGTGACCCTGGACAAGTTGTTCAACCTCTCTGAACCTGTTTGCTCACCACTAAAATGCGGACAGTAAGAGAACTACCTCAGAGTGCTGCTGTGAGGGTTAGATAAGTCATGATGTCTTATGGTCATGGATCAAGGGTTCGATCCATGACCGGCGTTCATTATTACATCTAGCTCTGGAGTTTGGCAAGCTTCTTGACCTCTCTGGGCCTCAGTTTCTCCACCTGGAGAATGGGGATGATAGGTATGACTCTCCTGGGCTGTAAATACAATTGAACGAGGTCATGGATATAGTATAACGGCCCTGGTATGGAATCCGGAATGTACGTGATGACGGCTCAGTGATGAGCAGCTGTGTGATCTTGGGCACGGCACTCAGCAAGTCTGGGCCTCAGTTTCCCCATTTGTAGGGGCCAGAGCGGAGCGCATCAGCACCCGCCGCCCCGATCTTGGCCCAGCCGCCCAGCCCCGCGCCCGTACCTGCGTGATGGAGCCCTCCTTGAGCGGCCGCGGGGCCAGGGGCAGTTCAGGCGTGCGCCGCAGCTCCTCCCGTGGAATCTCATGGATGGAGCGGCCGGCCTCCTTCACTGTCGCCACCAGGCCCTCGTGGGCCGGCTTCAGCTTCAGGGGGCCCAGGGCCTCCAAGGGCCGGGCCTTGTAGGCCTCGGCCAGGTCCCGTGGGGGTGGGGGGGGCGGGGGCGGCGTGCCCTCACGCTTCAGGAGCTTGGCCTCCCGACGCTGGTAGTCTTCCTGGGCCTCCACGTAGGATCGTGGGATCCCTGCCAGGGAGGACGGGGCGCTGACCCTTGCACCTGCACCCCACATCGCCCATCCTAACCTGGGGCCTCCATGCTGGCAGATTCTGGAGCCAGACTACCTAGGTTCAAGTCCTCACTTGCTGTGTGACCTTGAGCACATGACCTGACCTCTCTGAGCCTCAATTTCTTCATATACAGAATGGGAGTAGTAACTGAAACACCTCACCAAGTCATGAACATTCAGTGAGATAATATAGATAAAATGCATAAAATGGGGCCTCACAATAGCTGGCTTGCCACTGACCAGCCAGGAGAACTTGGGCAGGGTATCTGACCTCTTTCATCCTCCCACCAGTTGTATCTTCCTCTTGGAGTCTGTTCCATAAGATAATATATAGAGAGCACTTGGGGTAGCACCGAGCGCAGAGTACAGTAGATGCTCAATAAATGACATCTACAAAGTTGAGGGTGATGGGTAGTATTTTGCTTTCTCTTTTTGTTTTCAAATACATAAGGAATGCCTTGCTCTGCCTTTCAACCTGCACACATACCTGTCATGTACACGTGTATTACGTGCCTTTCCACACACCTGGGCACCCATGGCACTCTGGTATGCCTTCCCTCCCCCGCCCACCCTGACTGTAAACCCGAGGGCTTGTTGTAGCTGCCGCGAGGGCGTGGTGGCCAGGGGGCACCTGGGGAGCAGAGGGCAGGGTACCTTGCGTGATGGAGCCTCGGATGTGGTGCTGCTCCTTGAGGTGGTGGGGGCTGTGTCGCTCGGGCGGGATGGCGCGGCCCATGAGACCTGGGGGGGGAGGGCAAGAGCATCATCGCGTGGCTCCCCGGGCCGGCCTTGGCAGTGACGAGCCAGGGTCTACAGCGCCCCCTCCCAGCAGCGGGCCCCTCCAGCCACTTGGTGTCGGTCCCCATGATGATAGTGGTGGCGGCATAGGACCACTTCCCGGGCCCTGTGCTACCTCCAGATGGAGTTTCAGAAAAACCCAGCCTCAGTTTTCCTATCTGTCAAGTAGGGCCAACCATCCCATCTCCTCCCTCCAGGGGGAGCTGAGAGAGAGAAATTCTCTCCCTTTCCTGCCATCACCCAGCAAGTAGGGAAGCCCCCCCGGGGCAGGTCCTAGGCCCTCCACTGGCCCTTCTGTGCCCCCTGGAGTAGGGAGCTGGGCAGGGCACACACCTTCGATGCTGGCTGAGGAGATGGCCCTGCTGACACGGCCCTCCATCATGTCATAGGTGCGCTTGGGGGCGGCCGTCTCGTGGGGAGGTCCTGAGCTGCTCCTGCCATCCTCCTTGGAGCACTGGGACACGGACATGCCACCTGGAAACCAGACCGATCTCACGATGAGGGGCAGCCCCAGGGCAACTGTGTGCACTGGGCCTAGGACCAGCAAACCGGCCGGGCCCAAGGGGCAGGAGTCAACAGCCTGCGGTCCAGCCCAGGGCCTGTTCTGCTGGCAGGTAGGTGTGTGCCTTTGACCACGCACGGGTATGTGAGTCTGTGCACAAACACGTCCACTCGTGGGAGCCGACACGTGACGTGAACATGTGTAACCACGTGCACGTGAGCAAAGATGCACCAGCCGAGTGTGAACATGCAGGGTTACCACAACCATTTGTGTGTGTCACTGTGGGTCTCTGTGTGCGTGCATATGTGTGAGAGTGTGTGTGTGTGCGCACCTGGCCACTGAGAACAAAGTGAGGCCACATGCAAGAAACTATGTGCACCTGTGTCCACGTGGGGAGAGTGTGTGTCTGCGGGGGGGGGGGGGGGGGGGGAGGGAGGGGATGAGGAGTGTCCACACCCGAGGCGGCCTCGCCAAGCCAGGCTGAGCCCAAAGGGCGAGCACCTCAGGCTGGGCACGCGGGCCCCCGACAGGCCGAGGGTCTGAGCAGCCAGGAGGCGAGCCCTGAGGAGGCCAAGGCTTGGTCTCGCCCATCAGGCTGGGGGCTCCTCGAGTGGAGGCCTCTTCTTCCAAGGGTGGCTGAGTCCGTGGGTATCAGAAGCAAGTTCCCGAGAGCCCCGTGCCTGCCCCTTGGGATAAAGGGCGCGCTCGCTCTCCCAGGATTTCCAGTCATGACCCCATGGGATCCTCAGGGCATGAGCTACTCCAGGGGCTGCAAACTGGTGGCCAGCGGATAGACCGCGTTGCTGCTCCAAATTTTGCTCAAAATTAATTGCTGATGTTTAAACACTGAGAGATTTCAGATAAAAACAGAGAGACTAGAAGTCTGGCCAGCGAGCTCACACTCGTTACAGGGCAACAGTCAGCTATCAGAGAACAGAGGCGGGGCCCCTGTGGACACAGCCATCACTCTCCGGGTCCTCCCCGCCCCCTACTGCCTTCCACCTGGCCTGCGGCCCTCACTAGTCCCAGGAAGCACGTGAGAAATTAAAGGCCTTGATTTACACCCATTCTGCAGATGACAAACTTAAGGCCTGTAGGGGCTCAAGAACTGATCTGGAGGCCTGAGCTGAGATGCCACCCAGGGCTCTGATCACAACACCTCGACTACCAGCCTCTCCGTCTGCCCTTCCAGGGCCCCTGACCATCCCCCAGGGCCCTCAGCCGGGTACCGAGGTTGGCACAGAAGACGCAGCTGACACCCTGTCCCCAAGACCGTCTCCACCACTTGGCAGCAGAGAGAGGCAAGTGCCTAAGCCCCACGGTACCACCTCCGCTTCCCGGGACCTGGGAGGCGGGAGGGCAGTCGGGCCAGGCGGAGGCGGAGGGAGAGGAAAAAGCGCCCGCCGCCGCCAGAGGAGAAGCAGTTTGCAGCCCTACAGCTGCCAGCCGCTGAGAGGGGCGCCCATTAGCAGCTTTTATCTCCGTGCCCCTGGGTGCCCGAGGCTGCCGGGAAATTCACATCCCAGCCCTTTACTTCCTTAACTCCTTCCAGGCGGGGCTCCCTGGCTGGGGAACCAGAGAGGGTGAGAGGAGTGAGGAGCACTGAAGTGGGGGACCCAGGGCTCAGGGGGGTGGCGCATCACCCTGGTCATCGCCCCTTCCTGCCACCCACAGCGTTTGCCAGGAGCGTTGGGCCAGAGGCATGGGGGAGTGAGCCTGGGCTTCTGCTCCCTGGGCCTGTTCCCCTACTACACATCTAGCAAGGCTGGCCACAAGTTTGCTTCCTAAATTGTAAAGAACCGGGCAGAGGTGGAGACAGCTAAAGCCAATCCTTACCTGCTGCTGGCTTACATACCTGCAGGGATGGGGAGGTCACCCCTTCTCCTGGTGTCACCCCAGCCTTGCCTCCCTGTGAACCCACCTCAATGGGCCAAACACCCCCGCCCCTGCTCCCCCGGTCCCAGGCCTCCTTTTCTCTTGAGGGGCCAGGAGGGTGGACACACAGAAGGACCACTGGACATCACTGCACCTCAGCTCCCACATCCGTGAAATGAGAAGACACGCCTTCGCCCTGGCTCTCAACCACACGAAGCTGACAGGAGGGCAACACACTCCCACAGATTCGTTTTCTGAAGACATCTGGCTGCCCTTTAACCCCAACCATGTTTTCTGGACCCTTCTCTCTTGACCAACTCCAGAAACACCAAAGTCTGGGGTTTGGTGGGCAAGCCACACTGGATGCGGGCAGGTTTCCGTGACTCAAGATTAACAAGGTGACGTCCCATGTGCATCCTGGGTGGGCGTCCTGAGAGCTCTCTGAGGGGGCTTCATCCGCTGGGCCCCCAGCATATGGGCGGCCCCCAGTAAACACCAAGTGACCAGATGACCAGCCACCTCCAGGTCACCACTGGTCCTCTCACCTAGAGGGTCCTTCCCGGGCATCAAAGATGCCCGAGGATGGGAGGGCCGGGCCAGCCCCTGCCCGCCCACCAGGTCCTGGCAGCCGTGACGGACGACGGGACTCACCCTCGTAGGACAGCACGTGGCCCTTCTTGCCCTCGTAGATGACGTGGCCCTTGGGCAGGCCGTCCTCCCGGCTGCGGTCCAGGCGGCTTGGGCTGTCCTCACCGATGATCCTGGTGATGGTGCCCTTGTACAGGACGTCGGCTGGAGTGCCCTGGGGGTGCGGAGGGGGTGAGTGCCCGCGGGCTCCGGCCGGGGACCCCCACGCTCGCCAGACACGACCCAGCACGCGTACATGTGCGCCTTCCAAATCCACACACAGGCACACGTGTCCACACATGTACTGCTTCAGAAGGGCAGAGCCCACCGGAACACAACCACGCAGAACAAAGCATCAGTGATATTAATAATAAGTGCTGAACACTTTCTATACATCGACTCATTTAACCCTGGAAATAACCCTAAGTCAGGTACTATCGTGCCTATTTCAGATGAGGAAACTGAGGCACCAAGAGGCAAGGTGACCTCGCCCAGGGTCACCTGGCTAACGAGGGGCAGAGCCGAGACTGGAACCCAGGCAGTCTGGCCCTGGAGTCTGTGTTGCAACCTGTACTGTATGAATTTTACTTTCTCAGAGCCTGGACGCTGGGATGTCAGCCACGTGCCTGTGACCACATGTCATTCCCAAAACCAGAATGGGGACTCAAATCAGGGCAGGACACCAGAAATCTTAGCTCTAACCCAGGGTTTCTCAACCTCGGCACTGTGACCTGTGGGCCAGATGATTCTTTGAGGTGGGGGCCAACCTGGGCACCGTAGGACCTTTAGCAGCCCTCCCCCCTGGGCTCTACCCACTAGATGGCGGTAGTGCATGTGACCCCCAATCTGCTCCCCCCAAGATGTGACAATCACAAATGTCCCTAGACATTGCCCCGTGTCCCCTGGGAGGCAAAATTGCCCCCGATCAAGAAACAGTGCCTTAGAGCTCCCTGTTGGGGGCTGTATTCAGGCAGAGAGAAGATAGCCACGTGGGGTAGTGTCCTGCCTTCGACTTCCAAGAACACGAGTCGGGGGTCAGAATATGAATCTGGAGTCAGACTGCTGGAGGGCAAACAGCAGGTTTACCAACAAGTTGCTGTGTGACCTTTGTCAAGTCACTTTGCCTCTCTGAGCCTCAGCCTGTACATCTACAAAACGGAGACAATCTCTGTATACGATCCTCAAAGGCACCCATCACAGACAAGCTGTCCCCAAATCAAGACGTCTCTCTTCTGTTTCTACGATTCCAAGAGCTGACTGAGAGATGCGGCTCCAACTGCGCGCCAAGCCCTAGGCTGGTGCACTTCGAGTCTCCCCCTGGGAGCTTCTCTGCCAAGAAACATCCTTCTGTGGGGTAAGGGCAGCAACTGGCACCCCTGGCTTTCATCCCAGATCCTGGTCTGCAAGCAGGGGAAAAGCAAGACACCCTGAATCCAGACCGGTCTCCCGAGACGTCTCAAAGCAGACGCCCTAGATAGGATCCCTTGGCCACACTTTAAAAGGCTTGTGCACAAACAGTGTAGAATAAATGGGCTTTAGTTTGGGTGATAGATAATCCAGGGGCGGGAAGCCACCTCTCTCATCAGGAGAGCCCACGGCAGGGGAGCCGGCAACTTCCCATCAGGAACGGCTCCTCCAGGGGCAGCTGATAGAAGCCCATCCACTGTAAGTCTGTGTGTATGAGTTTGTGTATGTGTGTGTATCCGTGTGTTCCTGAGTTTGTGTGTGTGTGTAAGCCTGTGTGTGTCCCATGACCAGATTTCATCACCTGGGAGTGAGGCTGTGGGGAAGTCTGACCCTCACACATCTGGCAGCTGCCAGAAACAATCGCAAGGCTGTGAATGACCCACATGGCTTGGGTCACGGCCACCTGAAACTGGAGGCAGATGGGTGCCCAGGAGCCTTTAATCCCTAACACCTCTGTGAGGATGACTCAGCAAGAGACACTTTTAGCGAAGGGAAAACTGAGTCAGGGAGCGTCGATCCCCTGCCTGAGTCAGCATGTGGTGGGGCTGGGACTTGAGTGTCTGCAGCCCGGCTTTGGGCCCAGGTACCTGCGCAGCTGCCTTCTAAAGCTCATGATTTCAAAACCAACAGGTTTTAGAGAAACATGAAGCATCAGGGGCTCTCCTCCGTGGTGTGATCTGAGGCCACTGGAGCCAAAGACACCTCCCTATGGGAGCCTGTGGCCTGAAGTTCCACCATTCACGTGCGTGTGTGTGTGTGTTGGGGGGAGGGGTTGTGCGTGTGTGTGTGTGTGTCCAGGCTCCCCTTCCTCTGGCACAGCTGGCACAAAACGCTGGGTCCACTGCTTACTGGCTACACGACCTTGGGTTTAATCTCTGGGCTTCGGTCTTCTCATCTGTAAAATGGGCTGACCTGGACTCTGTGCTAACGTAAACCATCTTGTCTGGAGCGGGTGGAAGGGGAGGAAAAGAAAGCCCGAGGAGCTAAGGACCCCAGGAAGAGGGGGGACCGCCCTCTGTGGTCCACCAGCCAGGGAGGAAGGAGAGGGTTAAACAGGCCCTGTGTACACACTAGGAGCCCCGAGCTCAGTTCTGAACCCCCAGTCCTGACACCGGAGGGGCAGAGTGGTCCCTCTGCAAACCCCTGGATGGGGCAGATGTCACCAGCCGATCCCACACTCCTTTCTGCGGAGCTGGATGTGGCCGGGATGCCAACTCCAGCCGTCAGCCTGTCAACACCACGAGGTCAAGGTTGGCACCAGAGGAAACCTCTGTTCTCCAGGACTGAAGTCACAAAAGCGAGGGTTACGGCAGCACGGGGGGAGCCACAGTGGTGTGGGCGGGCTCAGCTGAGCCGCAGAAGCATCTGTCCACTCACCCCCTTGAAGGCGGGGCGTGTGCAGACTCCCCTCCCTCACTGGCCCCCAAAACTTCGCTGACCTGAACGCCTCCTGTTCCCCGCTCCAGGCACCATGGACACTCGCTGGTCCTGGTGCACACCAGGGACCCTCCCACCTCTCCGCCTTTGCACATGCTGTTCCCTGGGCCCGGAATGCCGATCCCTGAGATTCCTGCAGGGCTCACACCTGAGAGGTCTCCCCGGCTCGCCTGTCTCTGCGGCCTCAGCGGCCCCAGCCATTCTCAATCGCAGTGTTCTACTCAACTCAAAGCACTGGCTACTCTGAAATCACCTGCTCGGTTTTTACCTGTCTGCTTCCTTCTGCTACCCTGCCAGCTCCTTGGGGCCCTTGAGTTTTGTGTTTTGCTCAGCACCTAAAGTCCCAGGTTCCCAGGCTCACGGAATGAGTGGGCACCCCCAGGAAGCCGCCCCATCTACTGAGGCAGATGCTGAGCAGAGATGCTGGGGGAATGGGTGGGCTGCCCACTGGTTCGTCCACAGTCAGGGCCACGTCTGGAGACACCGCTTGCTAGTCCCACCCTGGTCCCTCGTGCCACGGCCCCAGGACACCTACATGGGTGATGGAGCCGCGGTACGTGACGGGGCTCTCGGAAGGCACCCGCGTGCTGGGGATGCCCTTGGTGATGCTTCCTCCTGGAACCGAGCCCAGAGACGTCCCTGGAAGACACGAGACACGGGCTGAAGGGGTGTCTGCAGCCCCTCCCCAGGCCCCAGTCCCAGAGCCACCCAGACTGTGCTCCTGGTGACCCACAAGTCTGCCCCACCTCCAGTGTCTCAATGCAGAGGGTCCCCCTGCCCCCAAATGGCGAAGTAGACAATTGCGAAGAGAGGCTGCTGGACCCTCTGGGAGCTGCAGCTTCTTAGCGGGTTTTGGGTGAAGGGTCCCATTCCTGCCTCGACCCTCCCAGCGATGCAGGGGCAGCCGCCGGGGGTGAGCCTAGCTCACACGCCCTCACCTCTCAGCACGGACGTCTCCTGAGCCGTAGGTACCCCCAGGCTCTCCGGTGGCCCAGCCTGGCCCCGTGGGGACAGCTGCTCCTGCTTCACTCCGCTGAAGGGCGCTGGAGATGGGCGAGAGCAGTGAGCCGAGCCTCTGGGCAGGGATTCAGAAGGATGGCCGCCTCCCTGCCCTGTCCAGGGGCTGAGGGACCTCCCCGCCACGCTCGGGCCAGAGTCCCTTAGGGTGAACTGCCCTCCCTCAAGCCCCCAACACAAACAGTGGGAGCCAAGCCTGGGCCATCGAGGTTGAGGGGCCCTAGATCCTTACCCAGCTTCTTGGGGTCCATGGTGAGGGGCAGCCCCATGGTGATGGGGCCCACGGGGGCCTTGGCATGCTCTGAGTACGGGACGTGGAGCTGCACAGACATTCCCTGTGGGAGCAGAGGTCGTGGGGTCACAGAGGCCTCAACCCGCTTTTACGAGGGCCCAAGAGGAGGGGAGCCTCAGGATCACACACGGGTCCGAGAGGCCTGGGGCCTGAGTTCCGGCCCTGCTGCTCCTCGGAGCAACCGTGAACAAGTCACTGCCTCTCCTGAGCCTCAGTGCCCTCACCCGTGTGGCGGTCACCATGACCTGGTTTAAAGGAAATGGTGCCCACAAGCGTCTGAGCAAAGCACACGCCTTGCCCCCGCCCTGCGCCATATGGGGGCAGGTCGGAGAGGTGAAGGGGCAGGTGGACCGAGGCTCACCACGTGCCAGGGCTGTGTGTCTAGTGCATGCGATTTTCTGTTTCACAGAAGGGAAACCGAGGCACAGAGAGGTTAAGTAACTTGCCGAGGGCCACACAGTCCGATCGCAGAGCCCATGCTCTTGCATGGCCCATGGAGTGACCTCCCAAGGTCCTGATGCCTGGGTCAGGCACGGGCAGCTCTGACCCAGCCCCTTGGGTGCCCAACCCCCACCCAGACACCATCAGTCCCAGTGATCACCCCCACCCCGACTTTACAGAGGGAAAGACCAAACCCCTGAAAGAGGAAGGGGCGTTCTCCGGGCACCAGGTTGCACAGTTGCTTCTGGGGGGCTGCCCCTCCCACCTCACCTGGGAGATGGCACCCATTTGCCTCTCAAGGACGCTGGGGTGCTTGGTGGAGGAGATGAGGGGCGGCGGGTTGGAGATGGTGGGTGGGCGTGGTAGGACGGGCCGGGCGCTGTCATGGAGGCCCAGGGGCAGCGGGTGACCTGCAGGGCACGTATCTGTCCATCACAGGGCGCCAGGAGCGTTCAGAGGCAGAGCCCCCAGGCCACTCCCCACCTCGTCCCTGTCCTGCCCAGGTGGGTGCCCGTCCATACGTGCCCCCACTGCTCCTCCCGCCTCTGCCTGATGAGCCGTCTGCATCCTTGGTTCAGACACCACTACCCCAGGGAAGTCTCCCTCCACGCCCCCCAACCCAGGCCCTGGTCCAAGCCCCTCAACTCTCCCCCAGACTCCTTAACTGGTCTCCCCGTTCCCCTTTTACCCTCCAACAGTCCATTCCTCTCACAGGAACCAAAGGGATCTTTTTGGAAAGTCTACTAGTTCACATCCTCCCCTGCTATGAACCTTCTATGGCTCCCCACTGCTCTCCCAGGATAAGGTCTTAGCCTCTGACACAACTTTCAGGTTCACCTGACCTAGTGCTTATGGTCTCCCCAGGCTCACTGGGCACCAAGCTTCTACCATGGCCGCCTGATTCAGTGTCTCAAGCTTCGCCTGCTCTTTCCTGCCTCCGGACCTTTGCACATGCTGTTCCCCCTGCCTGGCATGTCTTTCCCTGTTCTTCTCCTGGCTCTTTCGGCCCACTCATCCTGCAGGATCAGTTCTGCTTAGGATGGCCTTTGCTGACATCACAGTCCTTACTGGCCCCTGGCTACGCCCCTTTGATTGCTGGTGGGGCCTGGCAGGGCTGGAGAACCCAGGAAGGATCTCGAATCCAGCTTGACTAGACTTGTACATCAAAGCAGGCCCTGCCCTCCTCACACTTTTCTCTCCACCTGCCCGCTGTCCACCTCGAAGTCCATGGTGGAAGACAGAGCGCCCACTCTCAGCCTGCCCCTCACCGGCTCAAGCACCTCCTAGGGCGCCCCAGCACCAGGTGCTTCAATTGCAATCCTGTAGATTTCTCACGTCTCACCGGAGCCCCCTTCCCCTTCACCGACCAGACCATCCCTCCCGCCAGGACCCTGAGAACCTTCTGCATGCAGTTCCGAGTCAGTGCACACAGTTGGTGCCCAATGATTGCATGCTGGCTGACTCGGCAAGGAGGCCAGGCTCGGGTGAACTACTCACCAGGCGGTGCGTAGGAGAAGGCCAAGGGGTCAGGGGCGTGCGGAGAGGCCTTGATCACCTCGCGAGGGGGCACAGGGAAGGGCAGGCCTGACGTCCAACACGAGGGATCCGTGGGCAGCTTCTGGCCCTCAGCCGCAAAGGCCGGGAAGAACACGGGCTTCTCTGCTGAGGGGCAAGGCAGGGCAGTCAACCACACCCGGCCAGACCTCAGGCCCCCAGCCCTGGCTGCCCGGCTCAAACAAGACCCCCTGTGCCTTGCAGCGCCGGCCTCGGCCAGGGGAAGGTCCTGGCCAACAGTGATGGCGCCCCACAAGTCTGCAGACCGGGCACCACGCTGACTCCTGTGATGTCCTGTCAAGCACAGATGTGCCTCGGGCTTGGGCTGGGCTTCTCGGCGGCCCCTGATTCCAGCGCTGGAATCCCCCAGGCACTTGCCCGGCACCAGGTCAGCAAGGGGCCTGGACAAACCTCCAAACCAGGGGGCGGCAGATGGTGGCACGGGGCCTGCCCACCGCCCGATTCTGTGTGTACACTTGTGCTGGAACGTGGTCACGTCCACCCGTTTATTTATCGTCTGCAGCAGAGCTGAGGAGTTGCGACAGAGACCGTCTGTCTGGCCCACAAAGCCTAAAATATTTACTATCTGGCCCTTTCCAGAAGAGGCTCGCTGACCTCTTCAGATGACGAAGGCGGTCAGAACAGTTTGCTATGATCTGCGTACGTGTGCTCCCGCCAGCACGGCTACGGCCCAGATGCCCGGATGACAGCGTGCACACGTCAGCCCGTGCGCCGAGCGTGTCCCACGTCCAGGGGCTGGGCTGGGCGTTTCGAAAGCGTGAACTCAATGAGCCTCCTTGCAGCCTCGGGAGAAAGAGAGCGGCCGGGCCCAGTGTGCGGAGAGGGACCGGAGCACGGACGCATCGACGGACTTATCTAAGGTCACCAGCAAATATTTGGCCAAGTCAGGATTTGACCACTGAACCTCCCGGGCGCTGCAGCTGCAGATAACATGACGGTGGAGGGAGCCCTCCCACGGGAGTTCCAACTAAGTGCTCTGCGTAGACTGACTCGGTTATCCTCGCAACACCCTTCAGGGAACTGATGAGGATCATCCCCAGTTTGCAGATGGGAACACGGAGGCTCAGAGAGGTGAAGTCACCTGGTCAAAGGCCCACAGCCAGCAAGGGGAGCTCTGAGCCCAGGTGGATGGGCTGCAGGCTGTAACCTTCACCTTTGCCACACACACTGACCACAGCAAGAGGAGCAACGATTGGCCCTGGATTCTCAGGCCTGGGGACAGCCCGCAGACACGGCCAAAGGCCAGGCCGTCTTCACGGTGTTCTCCCGCTGGCCACTCACTCTGCTGAAATCGGTCCTAAGCGCCAAACCTCTTCCTGGAGAATTGGTGTCAGGCTGGAGGACCGATGGTGGTGGTGGGGGGGTGGGTACGGTGGGGAGGGAGAAGTAGCCAGCTGATAACAACGTGGGAATGCCAGGCCTGGGATGGGAATGGCAGGCAGGTGTCATCCCTCGGGCCACCTCCAGATGACAGAGGGAGGCTCTGAAGAGCCAGCACGGCGAGCAGGCGCGCGCTGGCAGCGCTGAGAGCCACCTGCTGTGGGCACAGCAGGGGGGGTGGAGGCGTGCGTGCCACACAGCCTCTGCTTCTCTCCTGGGAGACGGCGCTCCCCCCGGACCTGTGCGCCTGCTGACGTGGGGAGCCCGCAGGAGGGGCCGCAGATGCGGGGAGTAACCCGGGGCGGGGATTCTCACGCTCAACCAACCCCCAGTGGAGGCGCCCCCCCAGGGCCTGCACCGGGCCCGGAAATTCCGCGCACGCCCTGGACCTCGCTCGTCCAGCCACCCGACCCCGCGCGTGCCTGGGCTGCTCTCTCCAGCTCCGCTCCGGCTGCCGTGGGTGGCGGCAGGGGCGGGGGGTGGCCTCCGGTGCTGGAAGGGAGATCTGGGGCCCGGCCAGGATGGGCCGGCAGCCGAGAGCTTGGAGAGACAACCTGTTCCTCCGGCTGGGCCCAGGGAGCCCGAGGGATGGGCCGGCGGAGCAGCTCCACACAGGAGCCAGGCGGTAGGGGAGGCTCCTGAGCGACCAGAGAGGTCGGTCGTGCTGGGTGTCACGTTCATGCACGTGCCTACGGGTGTGCTAGCTGCAAGGCAGGCCTTGGTGCCTGATGCCAGGTGCCCCATCTCCTGTGTGGAGCGATTCCAGGACATGGCGCGGCCCTCCACTGTGCCAACAGGCTGAATGCCAGACTCAGAAAGCACAGGTGGTGGCTCACCTTCTCCCAGGACAGGGCCTGTGACCCATCCCAGCAGGCCCTGCCTGGCCCTGTGTGGTGTCCAGCCACCCAAGTGTGGCCCAGCCCGGCTCAGATCTGGCGCCGGCCAAGGCTGTTTGGGCCCCTGACACTGCCACGCAGCTATCCGCCCTGGGCTGGTGCCCCAGCCCTGGAATGTCCTTCCAGAGCCAGACCCCACGTCTCACACTACACTCTCGTCCAGCGAACCCCAGCCCCACCACAGGGAGTCCCGGTCCCAGCGTAGGTGGCTGGCAGGGTCCCAGGAAGAGGCAGACGTTCTGCTTTCAACCCCACACTCGGGTTCATCAGCAGGTCCCACTCTTTGCCTCTGAAACAAAATCCCAATGCCGCCCTTCATGGTCACCCGCACAGTCCAGGCTGCCACCATCGCTGGCCGGGAAAAGCACCGTGGCCTCTTGCATCTGCCCACAACTCCCTGCCGCCCTTCCTCCTCAACAACGGCCAGAGAGGCAGAGAGAGAAGAGATCTTTCTAAAATAAAAATCAGATTGCCTGACCTCTCCCCAGTCCCCTACACACACACACACACACACACACACACACACACACACACACACCCTTAAAATTCCTCCAGCAAAGGCTTTTTCTGCACCCAAGACAAAATCCCCACAGTACCATGGCCTACGAGGCCCTACGCGATCTGGTTCCCCATCTCCCTGTCCCACCTCCTATCCTACCCCCTCCCCAGCCACCACGACCTCCTGGCAGCTCCGCCAACACACCAAGCTTGTTCCCGCCCCAGGGCCTTTGCACGTGCTGCTCCCTATGCCTGAACGCCCTTCCCCCCGATCTTCCCACGACTGCCTTCTCCTCTTCACGGAGAGCCTTCCCTGAGCCCCTCATCACTCCTTCTGCTTTGTCTCTTTCGCTGCATGAACCAGCCGAAGGTCACCTTGCTTCCTTACGTGTCCCCCCCGTTTAACGTCCTCTTGCACAAACAGCAGCTCCTCGGAGCGGGGACTTCATCCTGCTCACTGCCGAACCCCCGCTGCCTGGCACGGTGCTTGGTGATCGTGGGTGTTCAACCAATGTCCTGGCCCCGTGGCCACAAGCTGGCCTGTGCACCAGCCAGGATGCACGCCCGCCCGTGTGGGTGGCATCCCAGACTTCCTGCAGCAGGTGAAGGCGGCAGGCAGGGCGGGCTGATCAGCGGGGGAGTGTCTGGCGGGCCCTGTCACCTGTGAAGTGTGGGGCTGGCCTCCTTCGGGGACAGCCCTGCTCTTCGTCCTCCGGCACACAGCACCGCCCTCAGGTAGGCTCAGGGCCGAGGGCCGCCCGGCTTTCTAGAGAAGGCGGGACGCAGTACCAGAGGCTGCCGGGGGTGGGGACGCAGGTGGCCCCGGCTGCCCACACCCGTCCCTGGGCTGCGTCGGTCAGGGAGGACGGCCTGGGGTCCTGCTGCCCTCAGACCCCTAGAGCAGCCCGCAGGAGCCTGGGCTAGCCCAGCGTCGGGGGAGCCTCTGGGGGGTCAGCCCCCGGTGCCTGAGATGTGCCCGGCTGGTCTGGGACGGGTGTCCCTTTGGGACACAGGCTTGAGACTTCTTGGGCCCGGTGCGGGGGTGGGGCAGAGGCAGAAGATCCAGAGAACGAGAAACCATTGCCCCACGTGTCTCCTGACCTTGAGCTTCACGTGGTGACAATAAAGCCTGCCCCGGGCAGTTGCTGCAACACAGCTGCTCAGGGAATCACCCCACTGTCGCCCCAGTGAACCCAGCGGCCTCGGCCTGGAGTAAGGTCAGGGTGAAAGCTGGAGGGGGCAGTGTTTCCTGCCCAGGCCCCAGAGTTGCTGCCAGCCGGTGCTGAGCCCCATGGTTCTAGAAGCTCATGTGTGGACTGAATCACGTGGAACCAGAAACTGAGCCATAGACATGTTTTCGTACATGCACAGCGCTTTTGAAGATTTTGAGAAGTTGACAATGTTGAGAAATTCGAAGATTTCACATGAAAAGATGGATTTCTAGCTTCTCTGGAAGAACAACCCCAGGCCTGTATCGCCACATGGTGACTCTCGGCTGAAGCCAATATGCGCCCACTTTAGAAAGAACAGGAGCCTCCAACTGCCCCAGTGCCCCCCCCCCCCGCAACTGCCTCACTCCCCCATGTTTCGCTCATTTACTTCGCCTGCCCGGCCACTGCAGCCTTGGAGTCTGCAGCAGCTGCTCTGCACACAAAGGCCCCTACGCCCACCCACCTGCCCCCTCTCCCCCATGCTCCCGGGGCCGCTGGCACACACTCACCCTCCTTCTCAGCAGCAGGCACAGGGCTCCTGCTTTTGCCTCGAGGGCTGCTGCCGGGCTGCTGGGGGCTGTCGCCCTCCGGGTGCAGGTGCTGCGCTGGCGGAGGAGCAGGGGCAGCTGGCTTGGGGGGAGCCGCGTCCTCCCGGGGGGGCTCGTGGGCTTTGGTGACCTGCTGAGGGAAGCCGGGAGGAGTGAGCATCTTCACAGGCCGTCCGTCCACAGCTCGCAGAGACCAGGGACAGCCTTCCAGGCCCCCTGCGTGGGACCAGCCTGGAAACTGAGGCCCGGGGGGAGGCAGCGACGTGCCCAAGGGCACGCGGCTTGAGGGCCAGGAGGGTAGGGCTTTGCGCAGAGTGTAGGGGGTGTGCCCGCCCATCCCAGCTGCCCGGCCGTGGATGGGGGAGCCCCCGTTACCCTCCCCACCAGCCCCTTCCCCCTTCCCCAAATCGCTCCGGGTCTCAGAGGGATCGGGGCTGACCAATGGGACCGGGCCCAGCCTCGGGGAGTGGGCAGCGTAGCTTGGCGCACCTTGTGCCCCTCACTCGGAAAGCCCTGGTCCGCTCAGAGTCTTTCAGCCCAGAGCCCTCAGCTGCATTTGAAGGCCAGGCCCACCTCCTCGGAGAGGGATGGCTTTGGCCACGACTGAGCCATCACGAGTAAGGGGCACCTCTGAGGGTCCTCCTGCTTGGCCTGGAGAAGAATCTTCCAGCTCCCCTCTTTCCCCCAGCGAAGGGCCTCTCGGTAACTGTGGGGTGCCACCCTCCGCTCCGAGGAGCTGTGACAGCGGGTTGGGGGGAGCTTTCTGCGAGGTCTGGGCGGCTCTGGAGAACCCTCGGCGGGCGGGGGTGGTGAGAGAGGCCAGGGCGGACACCCCGCCTGTCTCCACGGGACTTTCCCCAGGGAACAGGAGACGCGGGCAGAGCCAGGCTGCAGGTGCCGGCGCCCTGCCTGCCCGGCCAGATCTACCGTCCCCCCAACAGGAAGTGGAGGTCGCAGGGGCTCGGGGGCCGCGGCCTGGCTCGGGGGGAGTCCTGGGGCGCGGGAGGTGGGCCCGGGACTCACAATCGGGGGGATGGCGGCCGCCCGCTGCTTCAGCTGCTTCAGGTCCAGCGGCTTCTGGGGCGAGGCGTTGGTCCTGGCGTCGCTGGTCGGGGTGAGGAGGCTGGGCCGTGGCGACAGGAGCCTGTGGGGGAGACCAGCGTCAGGCCCACGGGCTCCCGGCCTCCTGGCTCCAGCCTGGATGACGGGGCCGGAGGGGCTGCCAGAGAGAGGCGAAGGTCCAGGATCACGGGGCCCAGGAGACCTGGGGTCACATGGGGTCTCCTCCCTCCCTCCTCCGGTCCATGAAGGCCCCACAAGGGGCCAAGACCCCTCCCACCCCAGCCCAGAGGCCCAGCCAGGATCAAACACTCTTGAGACAGCCCAAGGCAAGGAAAGCCCCAGAGAAACCCACACTCAGGGCCCGCACCACGCTCGGCCCTTTGGAAGCTGCCAGAAAGGCCAAGAATCAACCAGCTTAAGGCTTGGGAGCTTGGGAGGTTCAGGGAGACTATCCATCACCCAAATAGGAGAGGCTCAGGGGCCAGGGTAGGGCCTGGGGCATGGCGCTGAGAGGACCTTGCTTATTGGAGACCGGAACTGGGGAGCCCCCACTCAGCCCGAATGCAGCCCGAGATAATGGGGATCTCGCCTGACGCCGTTTGCTGAGGCGCTAAAGCAGGCGGGTACAGGCTCTGCATGGAGGGGCTGGTCAGCGTGTACACGGCCCGCCCGGCAGCCCTAAGTGGGGCTGTGGTGCTGAGCAGGGCCTGCAGGTGCCTCGTCCTCTAAAGCAAGGTCACGTCTGTCTGCTGCTGACATGCAGAATGGGGCAGCGCACCTGCACAGGGTGCACGGTGTGTGTGTCGGGGTGGGGGTGGGGGGTAGTGGGGGGGCTGAAACACGGTGGGATGCCGGCGACAGGGTCACTCCAGTGTAGAGCTGCAGTGTCTGGGACACCGGAGCAGAGCCTGCCCTGGGGTGTGGCTCCAGAGCTGCTCATGGGTGTCACCTCCTTCAGGAAGTCTTCAGGGATTTCCAGAATGCGCCAGAACTGACCACAGTGCCCTGCCACAAATCCCCGTCTGCCTCCCCAGCTGGCACGAGGGTCTCTAGGGCAGGACTGGGTCTGCTGCAGCCTCAGAACCCCTCACCCACCCACCGGGGCTGCCTGGTTCCTGCCCAGCTCTCGGTTCCCTCCTGTGACCCGCAGTTGTTGAATACACAGCAGGCCTGGTGTTGTGCTTGGGGTGCGTGGTTGGAGACCCAGAATCCAATGTCTGCTTGCAGGGCACCAGAGCCGGCTAGATGATCAAACGGTACACACAAAGGCATTGGCCGTGGGCTGGATTCAGCCAGAGGGCAAAACGAAGGCCAGGTCCCCAAAGCCAGAGGGTCCTGTTGGTACAGCCCTTAGTGTGTACTGTGACCATCCTGGCTGATGCCACAGGCAGACTGCAAGCACAGCCACTGCCTTCCAGGTAAGAGCCATGACCACCAGGATGCAGCTCACGCCGCCCAGTGCTGGCTGCCAGACGCCCAGCAAAGAGCAGACCACGGCTGCTTCCTGCAGGTGGAGCAGGACGGACGGGTGACGTGCCGCTGAGGTGCCCTCTGCTCTCTGCAGTGAGACCATGGCCGGTGACCGGGACCACAGCCCGTGACAAGCCAGTCCCGAGGGCGCTAACCCCCTGCCCGCATCTGCCACACACTCAGCCGAGCAGAGTCAGTCTCGGCGACGCCCACTGGCGCTGCCCGTGGCATGCAGGTGGCGCCGGGCGCAGAGGTCGGCCTGACTTCTCCGTGCTCAGCTGGTCTCCAGGGTCCTCCCGACCCGGCTCACCCTCCCTGCCGTCCTCACCTCTCTCGACCTCTCCAGATCCTGCTTGCGCTCCGAGGACCACCTGAGGCCTCTCTGCTGTGGCTGCCCGTCCTTGCTCCCCTGGACTCAGGCCCAGCCCCATTTTGCCCACCACCCTCGGGCCAAGGCACCCTGACCAGGTCCGAGAACTGATGTCATCACCCGTCCTGCATTCCCCACCTCCAGATTCAACTGTCACCAAACACTGCCCCACACGCCCGTCGCAGCTAATTATCAATGTCCATTTAAACCAACTTGCATTTGTAGACTTAAATTTAAAATGAATATACTGCAGCCACTTTGGAAAACACTCTGGCGGTTCCTCAAAAGGTGAAACAGAGTCACCGTAGGATCCGGCAATTCCGCTGCGGGGCATATACTCGAGAGAATGCAGACACACATCCACACAAACACTCGTTCACACAAGATCACAGCAGCCACTATTCACAAGCGCCAAAAGGTGGAAACAACCCAAATGGCCAAAAACAGATGAATGGATAAACAAAATGTGATATATATATATACAACGGAATATTATTCAGCCACAAAAGGATGAAGTGCTGACACAGGCTACAACATGGATGAACCTCAGAAACATGATGCTGGGTGCAAGAAGCCAGTTGCAAAAGGCCACGTACGGCACGGTTCCATTCATACGAAATTCCCAGAAGAGGCAAATCCATAGACACAGACAGAGAAGACAGATTAGCGGTGACCAGGGGCTGGAGCTGGGGGATGCGGAACGACTGCTAATGGTCTGGGGTTTCTTTTTGGGGCAGTGAAAACGTTCTGGAATTAAAGAGTGGTGATGATTACACAACTCTGTGAATGTACTGAAAACCACTGAACTGTACACTTCAATGGCTGAATTGTATGGTTTGTGAATTATGTCTCAATAAAGCTGTTACAAGGAAAAGATAAAGAATATACTGTTTGCCAGCCATGAAGTCAAGGGTTTGTTATATTAACTGTACTGTTTCTACAAACAATAAAGTAATAATGTTATACTATTATTTGCTGTATAAATTACTCTAAAATGCAGATTTTAAAGTTAAAATATAAACTTTTATGTTTTTGTAAATATAATTTTATAGGGACACAAAATATGCTTTTATAATACATATAAAATAAGCAAAGTGTTTGTGTCTCACTCTGATTGTCAGCGAACTAGGACCTCCTACTCAGGCCTGTGTCCTGCCTCGGTTTCCCAGTGGCTTCTCGTCCAGGCAGGGGGCAGTCAGATTGGAGCGGGCAGGGGTCGCCCCTCGACTGCTCTCAGCAGGCACCAGCTGGGGGCGGGACGAGCACAGAGGTCCAGACCCCTCTTTCCTGAGTCCCCCCCTAACCCTCACCCAGCAAGGCAGGAGCTCAGTGGGGACTGCGGCCATGGGCACAGCACTTCACAGCTGACGAGATGACAGCCTGACAGCTCACGGTAAAGAGGGCGGCATCCAAGAACAAGGGTCTGGATTCAGATCCTCAACAAGCCCAAGGGTCCTGAGCTCCCCCCACCGGGGAGCGGGAAGATGCCTGGTGCTCACGTGGCCCCCAACCCCCCTCATCCCACATCCACGGTGGGCGAGAACCACCTCCAGGAGGCCTCCTCGTGGCAGCGCCCTCCCTCTGTTCTCTTTCCTTTGTTTTCTTGGAAGACAGGGCTTTTATTTTCCTCCCTGGAGGCCTGGGCAGGGTAGGGGCTCTCGGAGCCTGGCACTGTGCACGTGACCCGGGACAGGCGGGGGAAGCCAGCAACTTGGCTGAGAGCAGCCAGGGCCCCGCCCCCCACCCCGTATTCAGGGCTCTGGCTCCCAGTTCAAATCCCACCTTTGGCCGTATGACTTAACCAGCTGTGCCTCACTCAGTTTCCCCCCATCTGTAAAATGGGTATGAGAACAGTTGCTCCCTCCGAGGACTGTCCTGTGGGCGGAACACGGGAAGCCCCGAGAACAGCGCCTGGTGCTGAGCGGCTCGGGCACCTTCCCATTCCTGTGGTTTTCCTTCCCACCCTGGAAGACCAGGGCTGGGGGAGGGGGAGGGGCCACAGGGGACTCTGGGTCCTGCAACAGTGTGCCCCCTCTCTGCTGAGCCCCCCCCTTCCCCAGCTTTCTCATTATCACTGGGCTGGGATAGGTGGGACCGTGAACAGTGTCCACACAGACGAAGTCATGTTACTCCCCTGTGCTCCCAGGATAAAAGCGCACTCCTTCCCTCGACCCCTGGCGCCCTGTGGAGCCAGGTTGGGCCGGGTCCCTGCCCACCTCTGTGACCTCCTCTCCTGCCTTCCCCTCTTCCCCTTCACTCGCTCCGCGCTGAGCCACAGGCCTCTTTGCTGTCTACTGAACATAAGCTCATGTGGCCACAGGACCTTTGAACTGGCTGTTCCCACTGCTGGCTTTCCCTCCATGTCTCACACTGCGTGTTCTGGTCATCCTGCAATGTCACCTCCTCAGACAGGCCTCCCTGACTGCCCTTCTCACTCCCCCCACCCCCAATCTCTCCACCATCCACTTATCACACGAGCATTCCCTTCATTCCATTACCGTCCCAGTTCCGCACTAGTCACTCTCACTAAAACGTAAGCTCCCTGGAGCCAGGACCTCATCTGTCCTGTGCCCGGCACCCCTCGAGCCCAGGATGGCGCCTGGCACACACTGGTGCCCAGTGAATCGTTTACGGAATAAAGAAATAAAGGAGAAAATGCTGTTACATTCTTTCAAAGTTCCAGGGGCTCAGCAGAAGACGCCACATTCCAGCCTCCTCCTGGCGTGACCTCTGGGGAAGCCTGAAGCAGTTCCAAAGGAGGGCAGTTCCAAAGTGCCAGGCTGGCTCGTAACTCCGTTATCCTGACAAGAAGCCCATAAGCCGGGATACCCACACCCACCTTATACGTGAAAACACTGAGGCCCGGAGACGCGACTTTCTGAAGGCCCAGCCCTGCCAGAAAGTGCCCAGGCACCTTCTCTGGGAAGTGGAACAGGCGGGGGCCGGCAAGCTCAAGGCTCCGCAATCGAAGCCAGTATCTCTGGCTGTGGGCCAAGAAAACTCGCAGGTGGAGCTGCCTGGCAGAGAGTGGGGGAGAGAAAGAGCAGGATACGAGCTTCCCTCCCCAGGTCGTCCGGGCGCGGGCCAGAACGAGAAGCTTCTTGTGTCTGTCCGGGGACGCCCAGTTCACTGCGCCGGGACTGCCAGGCGGGAGGGAGGGCTGTGGGCAGGAGGCCAGGACCGGGGGTCGCCTGGGGGCCCGCCCACCCCGCCGGCCCTCCCGGGAGGCGCTGGTTGCCAGGGCACGCTCTGACGCGTCTCGCCTGCGTCCTCCGGCGCCTGCCTGGCCCCGTGTGGCTGTGGCCGGGGAGGGAAGAGGTCAGGAGGCTGGCCTGAGTCCAGCCTCACCCTGAGGCCGGGGGACTGGCCTCGGTCACAGAGGGTGTGACAAACCAGGTGTCCTGACTCCCAGCCCAGGGCTCCTGCTCCCGAGGGATCGAACGCTGGACGCTCAGGCAGGAAGAGTGGATGAAGCCAGACCCAGCTGCGGGGGGGGAAGGACACGTCCCTGGGCGGGGCTGGGGTGGGGAGCAGCTGGAAGTAGGCTGCGGGGCTTCAGGCCTGGCCCGAGAGGTCCAGGCGGGCTGTCGGGATCCAGGCCAACCCAGCGAGCTGTCCAGCCCGTCAGGCCGTGTGCACCCAAAACACACACTCCGGGAGGCCGCTTATCAGCGTGGCTGTCCCATGAGCTCAGCACTCTTCCCACTAAGAGCAGAAACATGTGTTTCCATGACTCTGTCCCCGCGACCAGCAGGAGCGGGGTGGGGAGCCGCCCGCCCTGACCCCATTACCCAGGCGCAAAGAGTGAGCCGAGTGGCCAGACCCTGGCCCAGGGCCCTCCCGGGCAGACCGAGCCGCCACGAGCACTGTTTTCCAAGCTACGCCCTCTGGGCAGGAAGCTCAGGGCCTCTGCGCCCTCAGAAACCTGTTGGCCAGGCCTTTGCTCATCAAAGGGCCACACAAGCGGGGTGAGGGTCCCGCCAGGGACCCCCGGACGCAGGAGGCAGAGGACGACGTGGCTCACCAGCTTTTGTGGACCGTGTGGGGACCCAGAGAGCCCTGACCAAGTCCGAGTTTCATACGAAACGTTCTAGAAGTTGCCATTTTCGCATGCCCCAAGGTGAATCATGGGGCAGAGGAAACGGCTCCTGGTGAACAGGTCGGATTTGAAAGTCAGATTTTCCTCCCTCTCGTGCTGCCCAGAACTTTTCCGAGAGACGTGAGAGGAGAGAAAACAGACTGCACTGTTTTCAGTCAAAATAAAACTGGCCGGCCTGCCTCACTAAATTCTTCAAGCCGTCCAGACGTGAGCGGGAGCTGATCTCCGCAGCTCTGCCCTCCGCTGCCCACGTTTGGCCCTAAGTGGGGTCTACGAGCTTTGGCTCTGGTCGGGGGTGTCGGGGACCCTCCGCGGGCAGAAGAGGAACCAGCAAGGATCCCGGAATCTGCCACTTTCCCCCGTGTCCACCGTCACCAGCCTCACCGGCCCCTGGGACGTGGCCGCTGCCGCCTTCCAACCCGTCTGTATCCCTGTGACCCTGTGGCCCCCGTTAACCCCCCGCCCCCTCCCAACACACAGCGGCAGGTTTCAGAGCCTGAGACATACCCCAGCTCTCTCAGGCTCTCTCCCTCTGAGGACAAAATGCAGCCGCCACTCAGCCAGAGGGGTGGCACGAGGTGGGCTGGTCTGCTGACCCTGCCTCCTCCCAAGCTGCCCCGCCCCACTCCACCACTCAGGGCCTGGATCACGCAGGCTCAGCCCCACCCCGGGGCTTTCGCACTTGCTGTTGCCACTGTGTTGAGGGGAGAATTGCGTCCCCCAAGATACGTTCAAGTCCAAACAGCCAAGTACCTGTGAACGTGAACTTCTTTGGAAACAGGCTCTTTGAAGATGTGACCAAGTTAAGATGAGGTCCTTAGGGTGGACCCTCATCCAGTGGACTGGTGTCCTTAGAGCAAAAGGGAAATTAGGGCACACAGACACACAGGGAGAATGTCACGGGACCACGGAGTGATGCGTCTACGAGCCAAGGACGGCCGGCACCACCGAGGCAGGAAGGAGCCTTCACACGGCGTGGCCCTGCCGACGCCTTGACTTGGGGGTGGTCCTCTGTGGCGGCGGCTCCGGATGCCAATCCACGCTGCCCAGCACACTGCCCCCTGGCTCTCCCTGTGGCTCCTCCTTCCCCGTCCAGGCTCAGCTCAGAGGCCCCCGACACCGCCCTCTCCCACCACGGAGCTCCTGCGTCTGGACCACTCAGTGGCGGCCTCCCCTCCCTCCGAGGCAGGCGTGGAATTGGCCTCGTGCGCTGCTGTCTCGGTGTACAGGGGGTGATCAGTAAGCGTTTACGGAGGGAGCCGACGACGCCGCCGCCACCCGGCCGGCCCACTCACCTGTTCTTGTCGCCGCCCTCGGGCTCGTCGACCTCGTCGGCGCTGCAGGTGGCGCTGGAGTCGCTGTCCTGGGGGGCGCCCGAGCCCTTGGCCGCGGGGCCCTTGCCCCCAGGGCCGCCGCCCTCCTTCTTCTCCACCTGGAGCGCGCCCTCGGGGGCGGCCTCGGCTGCGGCCTCCGTGCCCTTGACCTTGGCGGGCCCCTCCTCGGCGGCCTCCTCCTTGCACTCGCTCTTGATGGGCTCCGAGGGGGGCGCCTCGCTGGGCTCCTCCGTCTTGCCCACGTCGGCTGCCAGCTCTGGGGCCGCAGGGGGCTTCTGCTCCTCCCCTTCTTGGGCCGAGGGGGCGGCTGCGGCCTCTTCCTCCTTCTCCTCCTTGGGGACCACAGCAGGGGCCGCGGCAGGCGAGGCGGGTGCCGGTGGGGACGCGGGCGGGCAGGCGGCTTCGGGGGCCGGGGCGGGCTCGCTGGGGGCCGGGGCGTCCTCAGGTGGCGGGCTGGGGGGCTCAGGGGGTGGCGCATCGGCGCCCGGGGTGGGCGGGGGCTTGGGCCCGTTCTGCGCGGCGTCCTTGGCGGCCTCGGTGCGGGGCGACGGGATGCTCTCGGTGTCGGAGCTGTTGTTGACAGTGGCTGTGCGGGGACAGTGAAGATGGGGTGAGCGGTGCCGGGGGCTCAGGGTGGAGGCAGGCCCGGCCCTCCCCACGGCCCCCTGACAGCCCCGACTGCACACCCCGGCTCCAGGCAGGGGCTCAGGGCGCTGCGACCCCATCGCTTGACACCACGCAGCCCTAAGCCTCCTACACCCCTGGGCAGCACCCCCCCCCCCGGCCCCTCCCAGTGCCCTGTCCTCCTCTGGCCGCCCTCTCCACCTGCTGACCCTGGAGCCCAGCAACCTCTTAACTTCCAACCCCCGGGTGGGCGGCCAGCACCCCCCAGAGTCAGGCTGGGGGCAGCCAGGGCTGCAGGCCTTTGTTTTGGGGTCTCCTTGTTCTCATCTGGGCTGCAACCCTGGCTCTGCCCCGGCTGGTGGCCTGGCCCTGGTAACACAGGTGACCTCCCAGCCTTGCTTTCCCCATCTGTAGGGTGGGGAGAACAGTTCCCACCCCACAGGGGCTGTGACAGCACAGGATGACACCTGGTAACTGTTTGCTGTTGTATCATCACTGCTGTCATCGTAACACGATGACATAAAATGGGGCCAGTGAACTCGAAGGAGCCCACGGGGAAAGGGTCCACAACGACTGCATCCCCCAGCCACTTCCCACAGGGCTGGTGCACAGCAGATGCACAGTAAGTACTGATCGAATGACTGAACGTGTGTACAGATGAAGGGAGAGGGGACCTCAGCTCCAGGCAGGCCTGGCTCTTTAGGCTTAACAACCGCTCCTGTCACTTCTTGGGTTTCAATTTTCCCCATTTTCTACAAAATGGGGACATCCGAGACCCCCCTCCTCCACACTTCCTGTTGGGGAAATCAAACTGGGTAAGCGTCGCAGGTGAACACGCTAATGAAAAAATCAACCAAGCAGTCAAGCTGAGCACACTAATCTGCAGGAGTGAGCCTGGGAACAGCATGGGGAACAGACACTGCACGGAGGAGGGGGGACAGAGGTGGCGGCAGCACAAATGTTCACAGGCAGAGGCGTGCTCACAGAGGTGGGGCCCCTTGTAGAGAAAAGGCCCCCTTGGGATGCCCCCCGCCCTGGTCAGGCCCTACCCCCGCCCCCGACGGCCAGCTGGCCACATTCGTACCTGGGCCACTGCATTCCCCTCTGGGTACCTCGTTCCCAGAGGCGTGTAAGGCTGGAAGGAAGTGAGAGAAGGGTTAGAAGCGAGGTGGCATGAGCAGCATGTGGGGTGGGAGGAGGTTCTGTGGCCAGGCAGGGCTGGGAAAGGGGCCCAGGGCCCAGCAGACAGCAGGAGGACCTAAAGCCCTGTCCCAAGGGCCCTCACCCCTGAACACTCCTGGCTGCCCTCGGACAAGTCACTGGCTCCTGGGTCCTGGGGTGGGAGGTGCTGGCCTCAGAGGTGGGCAGAGCTGGGGGAGAGGCCTTTGGGGCTGCCCGGCCCTGTCTCACCCCTCAGACGCAGAGCCAGGCCAGCAGGGGTTGCTGGTGCCCTGCACAAACGCTTCCCTCAGTTTTCACTGCCTCCAGACCCCCGGCCTCTCCCACTTTAAGGCCCAGCGCAAAGGCCATCCCTTCCAGAAATAACAATCCCAACAAGAGCAACACAGGGCTCGCTCGGTGGGTGCTGGGCTCCGGGCAAAGCTCTTCACACACACGACTCATCTCACCCTCAATAACCTCTAAGTTGGAGATGATCACCATTCTCCTTTTCAGATGAGAAAATAGAGAGGTTGAGTCACTTGCCCCAGGCCACACTGCGTGGAGGCAGGAGGGGGTTGACCCCAACATCCTGTGTCCCTAACCACCGGTTCCTGCCCCTGCCTTCTGACTCCGGCAATGTCACTCCCTCCTTTCACGTCATCAGACCACAGGATGGAGGGGGCCAGCGCTGAGGTCCCCTGGACAAGTGGCTTCGCCCCAGAGTCTGTGTGTTCATCTACAAAAAAGGGCGGTTCACGCCTGGCTCTCTCCCTTACCCAGAGGCTTGTCTCCGTCGGGGGTTCTCAGACCTGAGCGAGCCTGAGGGCCGTGAACACTCACATGGCTGGGCCCACGCCCAAAACGTTTCTCACTCAGTAGGTCCAGGTGGGGCCCGAGAATCAGCACTCCTGACAAGTTTGAATCCTGGTCCCCAAACAGGCCAACTGGTTACCTTGGGTAACCTCTCTGTGCCTCAGTGTCCTCATCTGTAAAATGGGGTGATGACAGCACCCATTGGACTGTTGTGACAATTAAAGGGAATAACAAAAGGCTGTTGCTCTTATGACCACGATCTTTACTAGAGACACTACAGGGCCAAATGGATCACTCCTCCCTCCCCTGGATTCACCTCCAGCCTGGATACAACACGGCACTTGCTGCCTGCCCCGTGGAGGGAGGGGTCTGCAGTGCAGTTGGGGCTGGCGGGGTATTCCAGAAGGTTCCATCGTGGTGACCTCAGAGCCTAACCCAGAACCTACCTCACTTCTCCTATCCTGGTCACAGGGACAGAGTTACGCAGCGAATGCCGGCCGGACTGGCAGATTCCAAGCCCACCAGCTACGTGACACCCCATGTGAGTGATTCTCCTCTCCCTGGGCCTTGGTTTCCTCATCTGTAAGATGGGAACATCACCCTGTGCCTTAGGGCAGGATCTTCTAAACTGCCTCCTTGATGTGCACAGAGCCATCAGGTGGTCACAGAAGCCTTGGATTCAGCCAGACCAGCACCCCCGCCCCCCCTACCCAGCAGAGAATGCCGCTCCCCCCATCCTTGATAGGTTGTGTGAACCCTACAAGTGACAGGGAGCTCACCACCGCGTAGTTCTCTTACTGGGCAGCGCCTGTTCTGCTTTTAATGCTGAGCCAAAGTCTGGCTTCCTTTAACTTTCCCACCAAGCCTGCATCCTGCCCGGATGGATATTTAAAGAGGGGATTGGGTTTCTGCTCCCTTTTCCTGGCTACAGACCCAAGATCCAGAATGCAACGACCAGAGGGATCTGGAGCCTTCCATCAGACACTGGTCAGGCCTCTGGGCAACTTGGGCTAGAAAGACCCAAGGCTGGCAAGGAGGCCAGACTCACCTCCCCAGGTCCATCCCCAATGCGAGACAGTAATAACCAAAGGGCTTGATTCTCCATTTTCAACCAGGAAGTAGGAGTCAGGCTGGTGAATACACTGAGGGCTGGTACAGCCTGAGTTTATTTGCATGTCTTGCTCACGGAGCCAGGGAGTGAGTCACACTTTCCTCACACGTTGGCAGAAGTTTGGGAGTTTAAATGCAGAGACAGGCAGATAGGAGGGACAGGAGGAGAAAAGGTTCCCTTCACCAAGAACTTGAGGCCCCGCTGGGGAGCTCTGGCCAGGGAGACGGCGGAAGGAGAAGCAGAGACATTCAGCGACGCAGGGGTTGGGGTCTTCAGGGGTGTCATGCCTTGAGGGCTGGTGTAGACCAAGGGAAAGGGAGAGGGGCGGGGGCCAAAGGCAGACTGATCAGTGACCAGGGGTGCAAGCCTGGTGTCGGGCAGCCTGGTGTAACTCCCGAGTCTACGAACACTGATTACACAGCAGAGCCGCAGGTTACGTGGGGGTCAGGCTCTGAAGTTAGGTGACCATCTCGTGCAGTCAGAAATCCTCCTTTTGAGAAGTGGGCCAAACTGCCTGTGCAGTTTAAATGACTGATTCTTGCTCTCTCTTTAGCAGCCCTCACCTGGTGGGAGAATTCATCTAAGATCAGGGCAGACGATGCATCTGTGTGATACCTGGGGCGCCTGGCGTAACTGCCCTGAGCCTCAGTAACCCCTGATAGAAAGCCAGGGGCTCTGCGGTTTATCATCCAAATCGGGACACTTGGGAGTAAAATGAAGCGTAATTATATAACTTTTGAATATTTATCGACCAACGGTATTGGTTGTACTTATATTAGTCAACTTGTAAAATAATAATTCAGGTCAAAAAACTATTTTCAGGGACTTCCCCGGCCGTCCAGTGGCTAAGACTCCGCACTTCCACTGCAGCGGGCGCGGGTTCGATTCCTCGTCGGGGAACTAAGATCCCGCATGCAGCACAGTGTGGTTAAAAAAAAAAAAAAAAAAAAAAAAACTATTTTCAAAAATAAACTTTTTTTTTCTAAAATGTGACACCAGATGTGCTGGCAAGGTAATAGGCGTCACCAGAGCTGGATGCGACCTGGACGTGTAAGGTCACCAAGCACAAGACTGAACTCACAGGGGTCAGGAGGATTGAATGGACAAGTGCCCTGTGGGCGCAGAGATGCCGATTACCATCATTATTGTTGCCACTGTCACCATCATTATCACCATCATTTTCACCATCATCATCACCATTGTCACCATTACCACCATCACCACCATCATCACCATCATTACCATCATCATCACCATCACCATCGTCACCATCATTGTCACCATCACATCACCATCATCATCACCATCATCAGCATCATCATCATCACCATCATCACCATCATCATCACCACCATCACCATCATCAGCATCATCACCATCATCACCATCATCATCATCACCACCATCACCATCATCACCATCATCAGCATCATCACCATCATCACCATCATCATCACCACCGTCATCATCACCATCATCATCACCACCGTCATCATCACCATCATCATCACGACCATCATCATCACCATCACCACCATCATCATCACCATCACCATCATCATCACTATCATCAGCATCATCCCCACCACCACCATCACCATCACCATCACCACCACCATCATCATCATCACCATCACCATCATCATCACCATCACCATCATCATCACCATCACCATCACCATCACCCTCATCATTACCATCACCATCATCACCATCATCATCACCATCACCATCACCATCACCATCACCCTCATCATCACCATCACCATCACCATCACCAACACCATCATCATCACCATCACCATCATCATCACCATCACCATCACCATCACCCTCATCATCACCATCACCATCATCATCATCACCATCATCATCACCATCATCATCACCATCACCATCACCAACACCATCATCATCACCACCACCATCATGCTCTCCTCTTGGGGCAGTCCAGGCTCCTTCTCAGTAGGACCCAGGCATTTCTGGGAGAGGTCAGCCCCACCGCCCACCCTCACCTTCTGCCTCCTCCGCCATCTCCTCCTCGTTCCCGCTCACGCCTGACGCCTCCATCTCCTCGTCCTCCACCACGGGCGGGAAGGCAGCCTCCTCACTGGCAGCAGCTGGCGCTTTCTTCTTCTTCCTCCGTGCGTTCCTCTCCTTCTCCTAGGGCACAGGGATAGCAGTGGGTCAGGGCCAGGGCAAGGGCCTGGGCTGTCAGCCTGGGGACTCCCGGGGCCGGAGGCCTGCCACAGCTGCAAGGGACAGTGATCCCAGCCACGTGGTCTTGAGGGTGCCCTTCCCCCCTTGCGCCCCACTGCACGGCCAGACATGCCAGTGGTTATTTTTACCCAGAGCTTCATTCTTCCATCGTGCCCCAGATACACCTGGGGCGCAACCTGGCCTATAGGCTGCCCAGACATCCTTCCGGAAGAGATGAGGAAGGACTGCCTCTGCCTGGAGGCCCCCCATGATTGCTCCAGCCCTGCCAGCTGTCCTAGCCAGAGCAGTGACCACACCCTCTGGAGGACACACTGCCAGGCGCGGTCAGTACACTGGAGAGAATGAATGAATGAAGCTTTTCCTTGCAGCCTCATCTGTCCCCAGCTGAGCCCCGGGGGACAGGCTAGCTTGGGCAGCACGTCATTTCACCCCACCAGTCTTTACAGGGCACCTCTTGTGTGCCAGGTACTGCCCCAGGGGCTGAGAATACACGATGAATGAGGTAGACAGGGTCCCTGCCCCACAGGCCACCTAGTCGGGGAGATGGGCAATCAACACATCAATTAAAAAGACGACTCAGAGGTGGGGACATGGCTGCTGGGGGGACGGACAGCGTGGGGTGAGAGTGCAAGGGCGGGGCAAGGAAAAGGCTTCTCCGAGGAGGTGACATCTGAGCTGAGGTCTGAGTCGTGAGAAGAAGCTGGCCAGGCAAGGCTCTGGATGAGTGGTCCAGGTGGAAGGAACTGCAAGTACAGAGGCCCAGAGGTGGAACCAGCTGGGTGGTTCAAGGAACAGAAAGAAGGCCTTCACTGAGCAGCCCTTCACTTCCCTCCACGCCTCCCCCAGTCCCCAGAAGCCCTGCGCCCCACGCATGGGGCCAGGCACCCACCCCCAGCTCATCATCACTCCTCGACAGCTCCTGTCTTTGCACCTCACTGGGCCGGGTGTTCCAGAAGGGTGTCTCTTTACCCCCATGCTGAGCCAGCCAGAAAGTGTTGATTGACTTACTGAGTGACTGAATGGGCAGCGTCCAGGGCTTGAACACACAGTCGGCAGAGTCGGGGTATATGTGGAGGCAGAGTGTGCTGGGGGTCCGAGGTGACCAGGGACTCCCAGGGGAGTGGACTGGTCCCTAAGAGGAGACCCGCCCCAGTACAGCTGGTGTGACGGGAGGGGTCGCAGCCTGAGCCCTTTGGGGTCCCTGAGGAAGGAGATGGAACCTAAACACTCCCAGACATGCCAACAGCTCCCAGCGAAGCCCTTTACACTGGGTTGACTCGGTTCCTCCCAGAGTTCACGTCCACCCGGACCTCAGGATGTGACCTTTCTTAGAAATGAGCTCTTTGCAGATGTAATTAAGATGAGTTCATATTAGACTAGGGTGGACCCTAAATCCAAAATGACTGGTGTCCTTAGAAGAAGAGGGAAATTTGGACACAGAGGCACCCAGGGGAGGGATGCATCCACAAGCCAAGGAACGTCAAGGATTGCAGGCCACCCCCAGAAGCTGGGAGCGCAGGAGCCTCCCCTGGAGCCTTCGGAAGGAGCGTAGCCCTGCCGACACCTTGATTTCAGACGTTTAGCCTCCAGGATTGCAAGAGGATATGTTTCTGTACCAGTCTGTGGTGCCTTGTTACAGGAAACAGGAAACTAATGCACCTCCCCTCCGCCAATCCCCCGGCCCCCAGGAGAAAGCCACCATCACCGTACGTGAGTGAAAACACAGCACGGCCCACTCTCGGGCAGATGCTCCATCACCTCCAGGCGCCAGCCGGCCCTGCCCAGCCTGGCCCCTCACCACGCAGGGCTGGGAGCAAGCCTCAGGGGTCCCTGAGCCCCAGCCCCTGCCCGGGAGTGGGATCACTTCTTGTCCTGCCTTCTTCCTGAGCAAACGGGGGACCTCGGAGTGCAGCCGCTCAGAATTCGGGGAGGAAGAGGGAAATGTCTGTCTGCCCGTTAGTCACGGTTTCCGTCACCAGCACTCGGCCAGGGCCACGGCCCCACCCTGCCGAATGTCCAGGGGGCCACTGTGGGAACGCCCGGCTCCACCATCCGCCTGCCTCTGGGGGGCTGGCGCAGCCCGGTCCCAAACCCCGAGCTTCTCCCAGAGGGCCCCCGGCTGGAGCTCGCGGAGGCATGAGAAAGTTGTGTGGCCTGTGGGTTTGTGGGTGCAGCTGAGGGATCCCCCTTCTTCCCCAATCTATTTTTAGCAGACAGGGACTCACGTGAGTGCTGGAGCTGGGTGAGGCGGGCGACTGGCTGCCGGGGGGTGGGGGGGATGCTCGGAGCCTCGCGGGGAACGGGGGCTCCTACGGGTCTGGCTGGGATGCACGTCCTGCTGGGAGCCTGAGGCCTCTCTGAGCCGGCAGCCCAGGCCATCTCAGGCCAAGTGGGGTGCGCATAATGTCAACACCAGAATCCCCCCAGCTCTGGGTTTCAGAGGCTGGGACTTAAGTGTCCCAGGAATCATACCAAACCCTTCCACACGTGGCCCCGAACCTCAAGATCAGGACATGTGTATGGAACAGGAGATGCTGGCGATAGTAGTATTGGTAATTACAGCTGATGTCTGTTAAGCACCTACTATGTGCCAAGCATTCTTTACTTATTAATTCACTGGATCTGCACATCTACTCTGCAAATCAGAGCATGCCACTCCCTACTTCGAACTCTCCAGACGCTCCCAGAACCTCTTGATATAAAACCCAAGTCTTCTCCGCTCCATACAATCCAGTGTGATCCAGATCTGGACCCTGCCCAGCTCTCTAACTTGCTCACCTTCCTTGGTCTGTTACAAACACACTGCCCTTCTTGTGCAAATGGGCTTACAATGCCCCGGCCACAGGGCCTTTGCACTCGTCATTTCTCTGGCTGGACAGCCTTCTCCCAGACATCCACATGACTCACGTACCCACCTCCATCAGGGCTTTGCTCATACATCACCTCCTCAGTGAGGTCTTCCCTGATTACCCTGTCAAAATCAGCTAATCTCGTTCCCCATCAATCACTTTCTACTACTATGCCTCATCTATCTTCAGACCACAATCTGAAATTATCTGTGAGTTAATTTGTCTCTAGAACTAGAATTAACTCAAGGGCAGGCATCTTTGCCTGTTCTCAGCTGTATGCCCAGGACACCTGGAACAGTGCCTGGCACAGAAGAGACACTCTGTAACTACTAATTTGGATGCATGAACCTGATAGACAAAGACGCTGGCCCAGAGAGGCAAAGACACTTGCCCAAGATCACACAGCTCGTGGGTCAAGATGCCCCGACTTCAATGCAGGTCAGGTTCAAGTACCTCCCTGTCTGACCATCTCTCTCTGCAGGCCTGTGCAGCCTCAGATGGAAGAGGCAACAGAGGAAAACAAGGCAAGGCGGGGCCTAGGCTGAGACGGACAGAGACAGAGAAACACGGAAGCTGAGCCCGAGAGCCTGGATTCACAGATGGGAGAAAAGGGTAACCTTCGGTCATTAGGAGGGGGAGGGAAAACCTTGGAGAAGTCACTGGTGCCAAATGTTACATAACTCTGGGACACGCTCCGCCTGCCCACCCGATCCTGCTTCCTGCTGACGTCGCCCGTAGCCACGCTCAGGCCAGGTCTGGTGCAAGGCAGGAGGGGACACCCGCTGACCCTCTGCTTCCCCCACTGCTTCCTCCACTGGCCGAGGGTGACGTGTCTTCCTGAGCTCCAGACGGGGCCCGGCCAGCAGGAATCACCAGGACCTGTCTCCCTCCCAGGGTCTGGAGGCTATGGGACAGCATCTTGTGAGGACTGCTTGCATTCTCCAGTGACAGGGGACTCACCCAGGCACCATGGGTGGCCACTGCAAGGGCTGATGGGCCCCCCATCCCTCACTGAGCTTTCTCCGCAGCCTTCAGCCCAAGTCCACTCCTTCGCTGTCAGCAGGGAACGAGAACCCATCCCACTCTCCCCAGCAGCCCTTTCTCGTCCACAAGTGACAAGCAAGGCTCCCCTGTTTGTTGGCCTCAGAACACGGCCCACTGGCCCCCACCTTCTGGTCCCCTGCTTCCCAGCAGGGCCAGCCTCTGCTGAGTTCTGTGGGCGCCACGTCCAGTAATACAGGTATGGGTCCAGGAAGGGAAGCCAGGGGCTCCCACAGACTTGGGTTCAAACCCCCTCTGTGGTGTCTCCCTCCTGTCCTCAGCATGTTCACCTGAGGACGGGGTCAATGGTGGCGACCTCAGGGGTCTGGGGGAGGGGCCCAACCTGGGCCTCAGGGTCCCCCTGCTGTTGACGCCTCCTCCTCGGCCCCCCAGCGATGTTGCCCAGCCACCAGCATGTTCAGAGTCTGGGGACAAGGAGGGCGACCGTCTCTATCAGCTTTGGCTACATTTCACTCAGACCAGCACAATCCACCCGGAGCCCGGCCCCCGCTGGGTTGCCCCTCAGCTCACAAACCTTCAATGGCTCCCACTGTCCATTAAAGAAAGACCCAGCTCCTCTGCCCAGCAGGAAACTCCACCCACACGTATACCCAGGGCACCTGCCATTGCTTCCCTGGCATATAGTAGGCGCTCAATAAAGGTTTGCTGAGTGTGTGATGAGGATAACGCCCAACACTTATTGAGCACAGATCGAGGGCCGGGGCTGGCCCTTTACAAATAGGAAAGCCTCTGCTGCTCACAGCAACCCTACGAGTGGGTCTGGGTCTTATCTCCTTTTACAGAGGAGGCAGCTGAGGCTGAGTGCTGAGGCCACGAACCTGCGGGCAACAGTCAGGAGGCCACAGAGCTGGGGTGTGAACCTCTAGCCCAGAGCCCTACTCCATACCATCCTGCTCGGCTGCCTCTTTGAATGAGTGAGTGAATGAATCAATCAATAGGCTAATCAATCGCTCAGGCGATCCAGGAGCAGACATACTCTGCACCCAGTAACAACCAAGGGAGACACGGCACCCCAGCCGCCAGGCATCTGGCGGCCATAGGCACATCACTACTGATGCCACCACCTCTGCTACCAACGATGCCACTACGGCTCTCTCTTAGTAGCACTCGCGATGTGCCAGGCCCATTTCTAAGCACTTCACACCCATTCACTCGAATCATTCCCACAACAGCTCTTTGAGGTGGGAATTATCCCCATTTCAGAAGTGGGGAAACTGAGGCACAGAGAGGACAAGTCACTTGCCCAAGGTCACACAGCTAGGAAGTGGCAGAATCTGGATTTGAACCTGGCTGTCTTGGGCCCACAGTCCCCACCCTGGCTGTTTCTGCACACATTATTCAAGAGAGCACCTTGAATGCCCCTGAGAAGAAAATGGGGTCAGTGGCTTTAAAATAAAATAATAATGATACTGATACTACTACCAGTAGCTAGAGCAGCTAACCCCCATGGAGCGCCCCCCTCTGGCAGGCACTCAGTCCTTTACAAGTGGTAACTCATTCGCTCTCCACCTGAGTTCTCGGGGTAAAGGCTATCATTCTCCCGCTTTACAGATGAGGAAACTGAGGCTCACGGGGTAAAGCCGCTGCCTGAGGTCACACAGGTGCCAAGTCATGAAGCTGGCGCTTGACTCCACTTTCACCCTGGAGCCCAAGCTGCACCATCCACCTGGCTGGAATCTCTGTTTCCCCAACCCACTCTCTCACGTTTTGGGGCCCCCAGGGGCGCAGCAGGGCCGTGCCCCAAGGAAACCTGGAAAGTGAGGTGGGGGCCAGCAGGCTGTGAGAGGAGATACCTGTAACCCAACAGCCTGGGCGAAGAGGGCTGGTGTGTGGGCACCAGCTGGGCTGGGCTGGGCTGAGCAGGGAATGGGGGGAGGGGAGAGGCAGGGAGGACAGGTCAGAGGGAGAAGGGGAGGGAGCAGGAAGATCCCTGTGTCCCTGGGGTGATGCTCAGGGCCACACTCCCACGCCCAGTGAATCCTGAGTTGGTGTGTAGAGGCCGACATCCCGCCCCCATCCAACCACCACCACCGCCAGCGCCACCATCACAGAGCTGGGTCCTCTCTGCGCTTCGGGATCTTAGCAAGTGTTACGGACAGGTGCTCCTTGGCCTCAGCCCTCACTGAGTCTTCCACCCTGCCAAAACCAGAGTCCTGAAAAATCTAGAAAAAAGCAGAGCTCCCTGTGTTTCAGGGGACCCCGCCTGAAGCTCAAGGAGCACCGGGAACCAACCGCACAGCAGGCGGGGAAGGGGCAGGAGGCACAGCCTAACCGGACACGACGGGGAACGGGCACAGGCAGGGGCCTGACTGAAGGAAACCGGAGGGTCAGCCTCAGCCCTGACCACAGGGCCATGGCACAGCGTCCCCCTCTGGCCTGGAATGCTTGGCGTGGGGGTGGGGAACTGGGGAGGGATGTCCTTAAATTCTGCACAGCGCTCAAGGAGCGTTCAAAGAGGGGGATTCTGTCCCCGGTCTGCCTGCCATGCTGTGTGACCTCAGCAGCCTGCTCGCCCTCTCTGGACCAAGGCGGGCTCCACGGTGGAGCAACTCAGCCTCCCAGGACAGGGTGCACATACTTTAAACCCAGCACAGGCAGCCCAGTCAGGGGGAACGGGGAGGATGGAGAGCTGTGCGTCCCCCTCCTGTACCTTCATATCTACAAGGAAATATGCAGCCCGCCGATTAAAAGCATGCATCCTCAGGTCATGTAATTGTGGGTTCAAATCCCAAGTCAGCTGTTTATGAGCCGCCTGGCTGAGCCTCAGTTTCCCCAGATCTGAAATGGTGACAATGCTTGGCATGTCACAAGTGTGCCCAAAAGGGGGAAGGGAGGGGAATGGAGGGAGAGAGAGAAAGAGAGAAAAAGAGAGAGAGAAGGAAGGCGGGAAGGAAGAGGGGAGGGAGGGAGGAAGGAAAGAAGGAAGGGAGGGAGGGAGGGAGGGGAAAAGGAAAAGAAAAGGAAAGGAAAAGGAAAGGAAAGGAAAGGAGAAGGGAAGGCAAGGGAAGGGAAAGGGAAAGGAAAAGGAAAGGAGAAGGAGAAGGGAAGGGAAGAGAAAGGGAAAGGAAAAGGAAAGGAGACGGAGAAGGGAAGGGAAGGGAAAGGGAAAGGAAAGGAAAGGAAAAGGAATGGAGAAGGGGAAGGGAAAGGGAAAGGAACATGAAAGGGAAAGGGAAAGGAAAAGGACAGAGAAGGAAAGGAGAAGGAAAAGGAGAAGGAGAAGGAAAAGGGAAAGGGAAAGGAAAGGAAAGGGGAAGGGAAGAGAAGGGAAAGGGAAAGGAAAAGGAAAAGGAAAGGAAAGGAAAAGAAAAGAAAACAAGCCACCCCCAAATGGCCCTCGCCTCCCAGTAACAGCTGCGGAGGAAGCGGCCTCTCCGTGGAGACCATTTACAGGCTCAGTGAGGCGGGCCTGCCCCTTCCGTGCTCCTGGAGGAGGGAAGGTCCGTGCCTCTTCTCAACCCCCTGGAGGCCAGGGCTGGGCTGGCTGCCCCCTGACCTGTCCGTTCCTCCCCCAGGGCGGCCCTAAGACTGTGAGTTCAAATGGAGTGCGGGAGATGCTGACTTAGGGTTCCTCTGCCTCTGGGTCTTCATTCCAATGCGCTGACAGCCCTGAGTCCCTGGGGAGTCAGTGCCTGACCCACCGAGCTCCTTCCTCCCTGCCCTGAGCCCTCAGAGGCACTACGGGCCCTCAGAGGTGTCTGACCCAGGAGTGCTGGGGGGTGGAGGTGGGGAGGCAGAGGTGGGCCTGCGCATCGCGGTACCCAGGAGGGATGTTTACGGCAGGGATCCACCCCTGCAGCATTTCCGGGGGACCACGGAGCGGGAACCTCGAGGGGCTGAGTCCTGGGCAAGAGAGCTGGCGTCAGACCCCTCCCCAGCCAGGGCTCCCGGGCTGCAGGTCTGGCCCACAGGTCTGGCTGGGACGCACAGGGCAGTGGCGGGGTGGGAGTGGGGAGACTCACCATCTTCAGCTTGTGCTGCTGCAGGATCTCATCCAGGTTCTGCCTCTTCTTGTAGTTGAAGTAGAAGTTCTTACACTGGGACACCGTCTTGGAGCCCACCATCCGGGCGATGGCCGACCAGTTCCGGCCGTGTTCCAGGAGACCTGTGCGGGGGAGGGCGGCAGGTGAGGGGCAGCACGGGGCTGGACAGGCAGCGGGGGCCCGTACCCACAGCCTGGAGGGCAGACAGAGCCCCGGGCGAAAGCAGCCCTGATCCCGGGGCTCAGGTTCACTGCACGGGTCCAAGGTTTCCGGAAAGAGGTGGCTGGGGTGGGGGACACCAGAAGGGTGTGGGAGGCCTGGGCTCTAGGAACTGGAGGGGCAGGTGGGTGCAGCCCTGGGTGTACCCCTGCTGAGGCCACTGTCAAGGGTTCCGGGGGGCTGAGGGCTGAGGTCTGGGGCGCAGACCCCGCCCGGGGCCCCACCTCTCCTCCTCCCCTGGCTGTCTTGACCCGGCACTGACACTCGCTCGCAGCTGCAGACGAGGCCTCGGGAGACGGGCTGTTTTCCGGCCACACCAGGCCAGAGAAAGGAAGGAACGTGTGAGCAGGGGTGGGAGGGTGGAGTCCGGGTTGGGGTGAGCTGGCCCAGGATCCTCCGCGCCCAGGTTAACTGGGGCACACCCAGAGCCCAGAGCTCCCCGTGGACGCCTAAAGGCCCACCCTGGACTCAGGGCCCACCAAGCGTGGTTTAGGGTCTGGGAATGGACTTGCCCCCCCAAATCACAACCCCCCCATCTCCATGAGCTTCTCACACAGCCTCACAGACTCCCGATGTGGGGAGAAACGCCCAGGAATTGGTAGACCCCATCCCAAATTCACCTAGGGCAGAGAAAGTTCCCTCCATCCCCACAAACTCAGGCCAGAGCTGCACCTCCAAGCCCTATTCCGTTCTCAATGCCAGACACCAGGCTCTGCAGAAACGTCGTCCCCCAGCCCCCCTGGAAGCCGGCCCCGAGTCTCAGCCCATCTGCCCGCAGTGCTCCCAGCACACGCCTCGCACCGGCCGGCGCCTCTGTGTTTTTATGCCTTGCATCTCCAGGCAGCGCGCCTTGTGTGGCCAGGTCAGCCCGAGCAGGTAGGGCCTGCCCCCTTCCTGACGGCTGCAGGAGGGGCGGATGGGAGGCTCCGGCCTCCGGGACTGCGGGGCAGGACTGGGCCCCCAGAGGGCAGCAGGCATGAAGCCTGAGTCACGGTGCTGGGAACACAGCGGCCTCTGAGCCCCAGAGCTAGATTCATAAGGACTAGCGAAAGATTTCCCATAAAGAAGTTTGAGGCCGTTTTCCTTGAATCAAATCAAGCTGCAAGCAGGGAGGGCTACGACTGATATTTTTCAGGGGTGCGGGAGCGTAAGGGGCGGACAGTCTGTGTGTCGGTATTTTCTTTCTTTCATTCATTCATTCATCCATCCATCCATCCATCCATTCATTCAAACATGTGCCGGCGGCTTGCTACATACAAGGCTCGTGCAGAAATAAAACAGCAGCAAAAACAACATCAACAAACCACCAGGTCACACGGCCGAGCAACCTGGAGTTTGCAAAGCCCTGCAAAGACTTGGTTCCCTCTTCTCCTTGCTGTTGAGGCCACGGCTGTTTTCCCATCCCCAGGATGGGGGAAACCGAGGCTCCAGGGATCAGAGGAACTCACACGCTTATGGGGTGGGCCAAGGGGCCGAGTGGACGTGGGACCCAGGTTGTCTGCTCTCCCGCCTCTGGGCCCGGGGGGTGGGGTGCTAGACTGACAGGCCACCTGCTCTCCTGCGGAGGCCACGGGGCCACGTGGCCCCAGGGCAGCTCCTCAGGGTTCCTCAAGGACAGGCACGGAGGGGAGGGCTGGGGCGTGGGATCAAGTGTAACCCAGCCCCCTGACCTTTCCCTCTGCCTGCGCCCGCAGCAGCTGCCACTTCCACAGGACCTGGCGGAGGACGACGGGGACGCGTTTATTTATATTTCCCCAGCCGGGGCCAAGAGAGCCCAGGCAAACACGTTGGGCCGGAACCCCGGGAGGGAGAGGGCGGGTCTCCCATCTGGGCCTGCTGAGGGGTAGGTATGTGGGGCGGGGGGGCAACGAGGGCCGGGGGTGGGGGGGACGAACCTCAGAGAGGTTGACATTTACAGACTCAACACATACATAAGGAGGGCGCTTGGAGCTGGCTGGGGGGTTGGGGTCCTGCTTAACTCCACTGGTGGCAGAAGCAGGAGTTGGGTGGAGGGGTCACCCGGCCCTTCCCGAAAGCTGCTCTCGGAGGAGCGCTGGGCTGCGCTGTCCAGAAGCCCTGCCCAGAACATGCTGTGTGGTCCCCGCCATCCCCTCTGCTCTCTGGGCCTCAGTTTCTTTAACTGCTGCGTGAAGGGCTGGGGTGAATGTCCTAGCGTTGCTGGCTAGGGTCCCTGGGGTGGGAGTGGACGGGCATGAGCTTTCTTCGGGTTCTGGTTCTGGTCCTGGGAACCCCAGACTGAGGGTGCCAGGCACAGGGAGATGCACTTCAGACCCCGCCATGCCTCGGAGACCACATGGACCAGACCCAGCTGAAAGCCCCCTCCCGCCCCTCCGCCGACACCCCTCTACCTGGAGAGAGCACCTCTGAGCATGCGCCAACCAAGACCCCCAAGATCTTCCCCAAGCACAGACCTCCTTCCAGGAGAGCCCCAGCCGGACGGCCAGAGAGGCAGGGGAAGGGGCACCAGGAGAAAGTTGGGGGGGGGATCCCACTGGTATAGAACTCCCGAGTCCGCCGCCCTGGGGTCCCTGTCACCCCTGGGGTCCCTGTCACCGTGGCCCAAAGTCTCCCCCATCCCAGTCCCCTCCCCGGAGCCACTCACTCACATCCTCTCATCTGCGTCTCCCCCTCCGCCAAGTTTTCCGGAAACATACGGCTTGGAGGATGCTCCAGGGATCGGAGCGGGGAGCAGCGGGCTGGGAGGCGGGAGGCTGGGCGGCCCTGGTGCCGGCTCCGCACGGCTGCTGGCTGGCGTCTGCTGGCGGCTCGGCTCGGCCTCACATCCTTCTCGTCCAACGGCGCGAGGGAGGGAGGGAGGAGGGAGGAGGGAGGGGCCGGGCGGTGGGAGGGCGGCAGGCGGAGGCTGGCTCCGCGGAGGAGGGCGGGGAAGCAGCTCCGTGCTGCGCGCCCGTGGTGGCCCAGGGCTCCTCCGGCGCTGCCGCCCCTGAGCCGTCCCCCCCCCCCGCCGCAGCTGCGGGTGTGCGAGGTGCCCTTCGCCGATGCGGGCGGGCGGTGGGAAGGTGTCGGCTGTGCCAGGCGTCACCAGGGAGCACAGTGTCAGCGACTCCTCTGGGCACCAATGTGCCCAGCGCGGGCGCTCAGCCCCCGGACCCCCGACGCCCCCGCGGGGCAGAATCCAAAGACCCCAGAGCCTCTCGGGCAGCAGCGCCCCGGCAGCCGCGCTACGCGCCAGGGCTCGTCCGATCTTCCTGCTGCCTGACCCAGCGAGACGCGTCAGGGCTGAATGTGACCTCCAGACGGAGGCTCGCGGGAGCGGGCGGGGGAGCGTGGCAGAAGCCCAGGTTCGGAAGGGGCGGGCCAACTTGGCACTGGCTTCCCCCTCCCTCTCTCCCCATCCGTGGCGGTAGCGGCGTCAGCAGCGGTAAGAACAGATGAGGGTTCAGAAAAACAGAGCTTCTCCACCCCGGCAGCCGGGAGCAAACAGCTTCTTCCGCCGTCATTCCCCTGCGCTGGTTCCACCTGTGGTCTGCCCCTCCCAGCCCTGACACTGCCATGGTGGTCAGGCCCTCCGTGGGGGACTCTGGAGGTCTGGGTGGGCTGGAAGGGGGCAGTGGGTGGGCAGGGCTAGCCTCGCATTCTAGGAGGAAGCTTAGAATTTGAGGGGACTCTTCCAAGTGCAAATGAGACCTCCAACCCCTGAGGATGGGGGGAAGGGTTTGGAGCCGGCAGAGGGCTCTCTGCTCCCCGAGGGTCTTGGGACTACTACAGCGGCCTCTTTCTTCCCTCTCTGAGATACCCGTGACGACTGGGTCAGCCCGCGCCCCATACAAACACCTGCTATGGACGCCCCAGGCAGCTCCCAGGAGGTTGAAAGTTAACTGAGTTGAACTTTGGAGCGAGATCCAGGTCACGACCGATTTCTCCAACTCCGGGGTCACTGACCTGCTTGTCCCTTCAGCCCTCAGCCTTTCCATCCTACCCAAGAAAACCCAAGGAACAACAGGCCACAGGTCTCTGAAGCACCTCGATACCCCTGCTTTGCCCCCAGCCCTCGCCCTGGGCCCTGGGGCACACCCTCCAGGGCAGGCAACAGATCCCAACCACATCAGGGATCCGGGACGTCCTGCCTGAGTCCCATGATCCGTTCTCTGCAAGGGAGGCCCAAGACGGCTTTTAAGGATGCCAATCCAATCGTGTCACTCCTCTGCTTCAAATCTTCCAATGATGACCCAAAGCTCTTGGAATAAAATCCAAAGGCCTCAGCGTGGTGCATGAGGCCCTGCAGAGCCAGTCCTGCCCCGCTGTCCAGCCTGCTTCCTACCTCTCCCCTCGCTCCAGCCACTGGGACCTTTTCTGCCCAGCCCTTGGATGTGCCCCAGGACATTTGCACTCACTGTCCCTGCTGCCTGCATGGCTTTTTCACAGATCTCCTTCTGTCTTCCTTCAGTTCTCAGCTTCAAGTGATATCTCCTCAGGAGAAGCCTTCCCTGACCACGCTCTCCACAGTCGTCCTCCCAGCCACCCTGCCATCACGGGGTGTTGTTATCTCCAGAGCACTTCTCACCCCCTGAAATTAGCTCCTTGGCTCCACTGCTCATGGACAGCCGTGTCTCTGCACCCACAACCACTAGGCGTGCAGGAGGCATCTGGCAAATGAACAAAGTTCCAGACACCCTGGGTATCTGGGTTTGGAAGCCCTCTGGGCATCCCCCCAGGTATCTCTGCTGCCTCTCTGGGGCTCCCAATTAGGAGCTCCAAAGAGAGGAGGGAGCTGAGCAGTTTATCCCTGCGGGGGGTCCTGGACCCTCCCCAGAAGAGACGTGAGGGAGTGCCCGCCTCTCACACCAGGAGCACGTCCACACACACTCTGTGCCGGTGCCCCAGACGGCAGATTCTGCCAACATCCCCTGTGGTCTGGATTCCCTGACCTCACTTCTAATTTCTAAGGAAGGAGTTTCGTTCTGAAGTGTCAAGAGGCGGGAACTAGGAAGTGAAATTGACCAAGACAGGAAGTCAAGCCAGGAGGTCTGAGTCACAGACTTGGAGCGCAGAATGAGGTGAAGGGGCAGGGGGTGGCCGCAGAGGTGGCAGTGAGAGGGGTCTCTCTGCGTGGTGGCCTGTGGAGGCTTGGCCAGGCCACTCTGGCTGTCCTGGCGACCCTCGGTGGGGAGCTTCCCATACACTGTCTGGGGGCCTGGGACGAACTCTTCTCACGGGAGCAGTGACTCACCCCCCTCAGCTCACGTACACTGGCCCCCAGAAAGGCCTCCCTGTTATGTCCCTCTGCATGCTGCTACCCGCTCAGGGTCCCTGCTGTAGGCAGCTCTCACCTCTGGGGTCTTCGAACCTGCACCAATAGCCAACCTCCACCCCGCCACGGGCGAGTTCTGATAACCTGGGGGGAGGAGGAGTCTTTCTAGCACCTGCAGTCACTATGCTGACATCCATCTGCATCCTGGGAATGTCACAGCTGCTCCCTCTGGAAACCAGCGTCCGCCCCCGCCCCCCCAGGAAACACTCGCTCCCCATTACCCCAGCCAGCCCTGTGCAGTCCTGAAGTTTTCTGTTCCCCTCATGAAGAAGCACAGGCCGCCTACAAGAGGGACATATCCACACCCCTCCCGCCAAATGCCACTTACCAAGAGAAACTCCAGTTTGCAAAACAAGATTTTCTGCCTAAAACACTATCAAAGGAGGGGGGAAAAATCCAGCAGACTTAGTCCTGAGTCATGCCACTTCCTTATTTTGGGAACTCCAAGCCCTGGGTGGGTCTGACTTGGACCCAGCCCTTGGTTGGCGACCTTGCCGGGAGCCTACTGTGTGTCTGAACCTCTGACACTCCCGCCAGACAACTTCACACCTGAACTTGGACTTACCTTCCAAGTAAGTCCAAGTTAACTTTTCTTTCCGTCTACTCTTTTCAAAATAAGCCTCGGTGCCTACATTAGCCTCAGCTTCAGCTATTACATCTGCAAATCACAGTGACGATGTGATCTCCCAATACATGATCAAAGCCAATGATCTCCCAATACATGATCACCTATTAAGATGAAAAAAAAAAAAATCACCTGTGTGCGACCTGATACCCTACCACTTTGGGAAAAATGCCATGTTATGTGTTCAATGTCAAGTTTTCCCATAGAGCACAGCCAAGTGGTTTGCTCCCAGGGCCAAGCGGCTCTACGTTATTTGCTGGGCAAGCTCCAGCTCACTGCCCCTTGGGCCTCAGTTTTCCCATCTGCAAAGTAGAAGGCATGTGTGCATGTGTGTGCATATGTGTGTGTGCACGCACACGTGTGTTTGCAAATGTGGAGAACTCGCCTTGAGGGTCCCTTGGGAGGATTAAGTAATATCATTCGTGCGAAATGCTGGAACCGGCCAGCAGCCACGACGTGGTAACAGACACCACCGCTGCTGTGTAACCTGCCAGGGGTCTCTTTCCCTGAGGAAGCACCAGCTTGAAGGCCCATGTGCGGATTTTGCTCCTGGGAGCGCAGGCGGGCTGGGAGATGCTTGACTTTACCTTCCAGGGTGCTGACAAGGAACAAGAGAGTGGCCTGGAGCTTGCCCTGGTGTCTGGCTGCCCCCCGAGTTCATGCAGAAACCCCGACTCTCTCCTCCTCCTGAACCATCACAGTGGCCTGTTTCCCACACGTCAGAAGCATCCAGGTCAGGGGAGAGCGCACCCAAGACAAAGCTCAGCAGTCTCTCTCCAGCCGGAGGTGGCGACAGCTCCCCACTGATGCCAGCCCTGGGATGCTGCAGGGTCCCTTCTAACAACCTTTAAGGCCACCCCGCTCCTGTACATCAACTGTCCTCAGTCCCCACTCCAGGCGCTGGCCCCGTCTCCTGCTGGGCCCTCCCTGATGCCCATACTCAGAAGTGACACAGCACCCCGAACCCTGGTGCCTCAGCCGCCAGCCCTGTGCGCTAACCACAGCGCCACGCTGCCCGTCGTGAGCGCCGGTGGGCAGGTGCACGGCTGTCCAAGCACAGAGGCCATTGCTCTCCCTTGGTCCCTGCAGTGAGGATGGCATGAGGCTTTGATGACAGACACGTGGATGGTAGGCCCCGCATTTCCAAGTTGCAGGGCTGGGGACTCACACCTCCCCTCCCCAAGCCTCAGACTCTTCATCCGTAAAAACTAATTAAACCAGCCAGTGTGCACAACAAGCGTTTTGGAGGTGCAAAGCAATTAGTGGTTTCTCCCTCGGTCCCCATGAAAGGGGGTGAGTCCTGCAGGCAGAGACAGCCTGGAGTTACTGGGGGAGAGTTCGGGGTCCACCTGGGCTCCATCTGGCCCGATAGGCGTTGCTTGGGGCCACCAGGGCCTGGTCCCTGCAGCACCCTACTCTGGGGCCGCACACCTCGCCCTCTCCCTCCTCACCAGGCAGGCCACTCGAGGCCAGGGAGGGGCCGGCGGCCAGGAGCTGGGCCAGTGCCTATTTCTGGTCTGGAATGGTGTGCCCGGGGGCTTCCCTGCCCCCTCCACAGCTGGCGCCCTGTCCGCCAGAGAAGGGGGTTGGGGACCAGGAGGAGCTGCCAGCAGAGCCCTGGGCCTCCCACACAGCTGGGTCGAGACTGCAAGCCAGGCGAGGCTGACCTTTCCCAGGGGAACTAGAGCCTCACATCCCAGCCTAGTGCCTGCCCAGCATGGCGCTGGGCCCGAGGGCAGGCGGCCAGCTCCCTGAGGCTGCCCTGCACATGCTCAGTCCTCACTTGGTATGAGCCCCAGGACAGGCAGCCCTGACTCCAAGCACAAAGGAAGGAGCAGGTGCCCCCACCTGCCAACCTGGAACCCTGCAGCTATCCTGTCTCCTGTCCCACTCCATCCCATGCAACGGTCTTCCCCACGCTCTCAGAGTAACAGCCAAACTCTATCTCACAGCTGGTAAGGCCGGGGGGTGAGGGGTGGCCCTCCCGACGGCCTCTCCATTCCTTGCCTCTCTTCTGCTCGTTCTCTGGGTTTTAATAGCTTCTTACTTGACCACGCTGCCCTTGCCACAGGGCCTTTGCACATGCTATTCCTTTGCTGGGAGGCCCTTCCCTCTCTCGTTATCTGATTAATAGTAGCCAGGCCCATGGACTCACTCATCCAAACCTCACACCAGCCCCATTCCCATTCTGTAACTAGAGTGCGTGAGTTCAAATCCCAGCTCCACCAATCAACAGCTGTGTGACCTTGGGCAGCTCACTTAACCTCTCTCGGTCTCAATTTCATCATCTGGATAAAGAAACTAGTCATAGCATCTGCCTCATAAGGCTAGTGGGGATGAAGTGACTTGATATATATAACGCCTTTAGCCGTACCTGGTACCCAGGCGTGCCGACGAGTACTTGATAGTGTGACTTAATGTTATTTCGTGCTTTGGGTGTCAGCCCAAGGGCCCTTCCCCAGCGCTGTGAAACCACCTCCAAATGTCATTCTACACTTGCTCAGCAGGCCACTCACCTCCAACCCCCTTCCCTGCGGCCCCGAGAAGTGCAGGCACTGCTCAGCGTCACACACTCACAAGGGACACAGCCGGCACTCAAACCCAGGAAGAAAGGCTCCAGAGTCTGTGTGCTGAACTGCAGGCCTGCCGCTTCTGAGCACGTACTGTATACCAAGGACTGCACGAATACGGCTCATGCCACTCTTATAATGCCCCTCGGTGATGGCATCCCAGCCTCATTTTGGAGGACGAGGGAAAACGAGGCCAAGACAGGGATGGGCCAGGCCAGGGTCACAAGGCTGAGGAGCTGGTTATCATTACAAACAGTGACAGGGAACTCAGAGTGTCTAAGTCACCACCCCTGTAAGCGCTTCTGTTTTCTTTCACCAAAACCCCACAAAGGTGGTTGTCACTGGATTAAACAGTGCTCCCCACCCGCCGCCAAATTTCACGTCCACCCACCTGTAACCTGTGAATGTGACCTTATTTGGAAAAAAAGTCTTTATAGATGTGATCGAGTTAAGATGAGGTCATGCTGGATTAGGGTGGGTCCTTATAAGAAGAGGAAAATTTGGACAGAGACACACAGAGGGAAGACAGCCATGTACGACGCAGGCAGGGATTGGAATGTCTAGAAGCCAAGGAGCGCCGAGGATTGCCAGCAACAGCAGAGGCTGGAGGAGGAGAGGCAGGACCCTCCCCTGGAGCCCTCAGAGGGAACCCAGCCCTGCCCACACCTTGATTTCGGACTCACGGTCTCCAGAACTGGGAGAGAATACATTTCTGTTGTTTTTAAGCCACTAAGTTTGTACTTTGTTACGGCAGCCCCAGGAAACTCATACAGTGAGTGGGTGATACTCTAATTCCCATTGTACAGATGAGGAAACTGAGGCACAGAGAGGTTGACTAGCTTGCCTGAGGTCACAGAGCTAAAAGGTCCAGAGGCTGAGGTCCAGTTTCTCTCTGGGAACGGGGGACCCTCTGCAGCTCATCCTTCTAGGCCTGGCTCCTGGAAGTCTCCTGGGATGCCTGGGGCAGGCTCAGTGGTCCCAAGGCCCTGAGGACACCTGGCTGCTCACTTCCTGGGCTCCCCGAGGGAGGGACCAGGGCTGGCTCATCTCTGGGTACCCCTGCCCTGCACAGGGTGAGGCACTGGGTCGATGTAAATGGGTAGGAGGATGGGTGGGTACCATGTGTCTCAGGCACAGCTGGGTTTTGGGTACCTTCCTGGGTTTCTGCGGGCCGGGGGCACTGGAACATTCCTAGTCCCTCCACCCCCGCCCACTGTGGAGGAGGAGTCCTGGGGGCTGCCAGCACCTGCCTCCCGGCCCCGACCCCCTCCCGCCGCCTGGAACATGCAGCCATTAGCGGCCACCCTGAGCGGTAATTGTCCAGATTGCTATAATTCACGGCGGACAAGCACACTGGCGCTCATCACATCATCACAAATGCCACTGAGCAGGGACTCGGCATGCACGGTCCCCGGGGGGACTCGCACGCTGCCATCTCCGCAGGAAGGACCCAGGATGAGCTCGCTGCCGCCACTGAGGGTTCAACCTTGAGACAGTGGGGCACACTCCCGTCTCAGCCGGTGGGTGAGTCATCCCCAGCCGTCTCCCAAAGGAAGAGAGAGGGCAGCCTCTGACTCAGCCGACTCCCGGTTCCCGGGCAACTGGGAGGGAGCTGGGGATGGGGCTGTCATGACGACAGAAGACACAGCACAGGCTGGCAGCCCTGGGACGTGCGCGTGGAGCCCCTCACGGCCCTGGTGGGTGGGTCCCCGGGCAATATCACTGCCGGTGGCTGAGATCCCAGGGTCTCACGTGTGGTTAAAAAAACCATGTAATTCTATACAAATGTTCACAACAGCATTACTCACAATAGCCAAGAGGTGGAAACGACCCAAGTGTCCATCAAGCAACGGATGAATGGATAAATAGAACTCCTCTGTCCACACGGAGGAATACAATTCAGCCATAAAAAGGAATGAGGTGCTGACACAGGCTACGACATGGATGGACCTCAACAACATGATGCTGAGAGAGGCCAGACACAAAGGGGCATATGTTATATGATTCCATTCACGCCGAAGTCCTAAACAGGCAAATCCATAGAGACAGAAAGCGGAATAGTGGGCACCAGAGGTTGGCAGGGCTTGGGGAGAATGGGGAATGACTGCTAATGGGTACGGGGTTTCCGTTTGGGGTGATAGAAAGTTCTGGGACTAGAGAGTGGTGATGGCTGCACAACGCTGTGAATGTACTTAATGCCGCTGAATTGTACGCTTTAAAATGATTAAAATGGTAGATTTTTACGTTATATGTATTTCACCAAAATTAAAGGGGGAAAAAAAATCACACATTTTCAAATACAGCCTCTTTTGCACCCCATGGTAAATCCATACCAAAAACCACAAACTAGACACAGAAGAGAGAAGAAAAGGAGAACGTGGCCCCCTTGGGGGGCTGACAGCACCCACTGCCCCCTGGCAGCCAGAGACTATGCCCACAGGCCCCCGTCAGTGCTCCTCTGAGACGCTGAAAATAGGACCTCACCTGCGAGAGGAAGCAGGGCAGCGCCTCCTCTTCTGAATGCTGCTGAGGGTCCAGCCCGGCCCTTCCTCCAGGCCGGCCTCACCAGAGGGCTGGGAGCTTGGAGGAAGGAGGTCTGGAGCCTCCGAGGGACAGCGTGCCCGGACAGGAGCCCTGAGCGGAGGGGCCCGGCCCCACGTAGGGGGCCTGATCAGGTCTGGGGCTGCTCCTGGTCAGTTTCTGAAACACCAGGACCAGACCCTCAGGCCCCTAGGCACCCTTTCCCGGGGCAGGGGAAGGGGAGGGGGTGGGCACGGCAGGCAGCCCATGGTCCAAGGTCTCAGCCTCCAGGCCCAGCTGTCCTCGCACACAACCGTCCCTGTGCACCTGGGTCCTTCATCAGAAAGGCCATTTGCTCCCTCCCTGAGTCATGACCTGGAGCTCTGGGCACAAAGAAGCTGCACGTCAGCAGTGGGGCCTCAGCAGGACCTTGGGGATGACAGCCGGGAGGCCCAGGTCACCAGCTCCAGGCCCGGGCCGTCCTCGGCCTCTGCTCCTCACTCCCTTGTCCGCAAAACGGCCGGAAACAAGACTCACCTCTCAGGGCTGGGGTCAAGATGAATGAGAGAGCAAGCAGGCAAAATGGGGCTCAGATGCCACCCCAGCCTTGGCCTTCCTGCCGGCGCTGAGCTACGCCACGAGGAAAGTCCTGTGCCCGCACTGGGCACAGGAGAGGGAGGGGCAGCTGGAGAATCTCCCAGAGATGGGGGCCGGGGGATCGACACCGGGCCATCCTTGGGACCCTCAGTGCCTGTTATCTCTGGCTTCTCTTGGCCAACCCGGATACCCCTCTCTTTTCACAGATGGGGAAACTGAGGCCCAGAGATTGGTCACTGAGCCAGGAAGTCAAGGGCCCAGCCATTCTGGCTCCAACGAACAATGAATGTGCTGGTGGCTTCTACAGAGAACGTGGGGTCAGCACCACAGCGCAGGGAGACGGCGCAGCGAAGGGGGACAGCTTGACCCCGTGACCCCGCCGCGGTGGCCGCCAGCAGGCTCTGCACCTCCCAAGGCACCCAGGTGCTCTAGCCGCCACTCTGTCTGCAAGGCCACGACGTGCTGGCCCCAGTGGCCACGGAAGCCGTACCCCGACAACATGGCCACACAGACCCATTTTCTGGAGGACAAAACAGGCTCCGAGGAGACGTGGCCAATCCGAGAACACCCAGAAGCGGAGCTTGCCCCCTGCAGACCACACCACAGCCCCGTTTAAGGGCACAGGCCAACCTCCTCCCCACCACACGAGCTGCAGGGCCCGGATGCCCAACGAGGGCGATTAGAGCAGCCAGAAGCCCCTCACCTTTCTTGGCTGTTTCCATCTCTTCTTCGGTCCAGCGAGAACTCTCGTTCATCTCCATGGAAGCTGGAAAGGAAGACACAGCGTGTTGGCAGCAGCCTGGAGCGGGGCGCTTTCTCTGCCTCTGGCTACTCGGGGCACCTGCTGGGGTGGAGGGTATGCAGGCACCCTGTTTTACAGAGGGGGACGCTGAGGCGGGCCAGGGCCTGGACCCTGAGCAGCCTCTGTATGCACTCGGCTGGGAGCACGGTGACCACGTGAAGGCGGGGGGAGGTGAGGAGGGACGTGAGCTTCAGATGGGCAGGGACCTCACCTGAGCGTGGACCCACTGGGGCCGGACGATCCCCTATCATGGGGGCTGCCCTGGGCATTGCGGGGTGTTGAGCAGCAGCCCTGGCCTCTACCCACTAGGTGCCAGGATCCCCCACTCCAACTGGGACAATCAGAAACGGTTCCAGACATGGCCACCTGCCCCTGCTGGAGGGCCCTGCTCCACAGGGTGATTATTGTACTCGCCCCTGACTCATGCGGTACAAGGGTGAGGCTTCCCGTGTTACTGAGAAGGAACGCAGCTGCCTCGGAGTCGGGCGAGTTGGCCGAGTGTCTGCTGTGGCTGTTTCTGAGCCTCTCCTCCGAGTTCCCCTACACGTGAGCCCCCATTCTCCCCTGAAAGTCGCTTAAGACGCCGTGAGGGGGGCGAGCGTGAGGGACGTCAGCTTCACGGACTCAGTGCCTGGAACAGCGCTAGGCACAGAGTATGCACTTGGTAAAGGCCGCTGACCATCAGAGGAAAGTTCGGGCAGCTCCCCCGCTCCCTGCTGCCATGGCCAGCTATCCACTTTCCTCCCACGGGACCCCCAGAGGCAGGCTGTGGAAGCGGAGCCTGGGGTGGGAGGTGCCCATCAGAGGGCCTGGGGTTGTGTTTTCCGCTCCGCCATCCGGCCCCAACGTCAGCCTGGGGTCCAGAAGAGCTTCCCCAGAAGTCAGGTGTGCCAGTGCACTCCTGAAGGGAACCCACCTGCCCTGGGTCTCCGGGCGCTCCGGCACCAGCCCACAGGAGCTGCACGGGGTTTGCGGCCAGCGGGCTGGGTTTGAACCCCAACTGACTCGGACTTTACAGAGGCAACATCCCTTCTCTAAGGTTCAAACAGCCCATCTATGAAATGGGTACCAATGACCTCCCACGGGGAGAAGGAAGAGGTGCCTGGCACAAATCCTGGGTGTGGACGAGGGGGGCGTCTGTGAGACAGGAAACATCACCTCCATCAACGCCCACCCTGGGAAGACATCCAGGTGGCTGGGGCCTCAGCCTGAACACTCAGGCCACGGGTCGGGGCTCCCGCACACGCCGGAGGGCAGGCCCCAAACGGCCAAAACGCTACAGACAGCAAGCACACACCGGCTGCCCCCCTGTGGCCGAACTTGGGAACTGCTACTCAATTCTTCTCTCTTTTGTTTCCCCCCTTGGGGTAGGGCGTGAGGCTCAGAGCACCTGAGGGTGGGCACCCACTAGCAGAAGGAGAAACTGAGGCCCACAGAAATGAAGGTACAGGGACTTCCCTGTCGGTCCAGTGGTTAAGACTCCACACTTCCACTGCGGGGGGCGTGGGTCTGATCCCTGGTCGGGGAACTAAGATCCCGCAAAAAGGGGTGGTTTTTCGGCGGCTTGCGGGATCTTAGTTCCCCGACCAGGGATTGAACCCAGGCCCTTGGCACTGAAAGAGCAGAGTCCTAACCACTGGACCACCAGGGAAGTCCCAAGGCCAGATCTTCTGAGTGAAAAACAAAACCAAATTGGTGATCTGGAATTTTATGTGAACTCTCCAGCTCTAGAATAATCACGGCTGACAGCCAGTGAGCCTTTCCCATGCCCCAGGCACTGTTCTAGGCCCTTCCTACACACAAAGTCACTAAAACGCTCACCCCACAGTTACAGGCATTACAGGCAACCGCAGTGCCGATGAGGCAGGCCACTGAGGCACAGAGAGGTTAAGGAACTCGCCCCAGGTCACACAGCGAGTGTGCAGCTAATGCTGGGACTCTGAGCCTGCGGTGCTTGCGGCGCCCCTTCCCCAGCCCGAGACTCACCCAGCTCGGCGCTCTGCTGCGGGGTGATGGCCTCCTCGCTGTTGGCCTCATTGGCCATTGAGCGGGTGATGCGGCCTTTGCGTCTTCCCTGGCTGTTGGCGGTTTTGCGGCCTTTGGAGGCCACTGCCTCCTTCTCATCGTTGTCTTCCCCAGAGGTGTCATCCGTCTTCTCCCTAAAGGCCAGGGAGGGGAGACGGGGATGGTTTCACCGGAGCCGGGAGCCTAGATGGCAGTTTCAAGAGACCCGCTTTTCCTTAGCAAGATGAGTGCTGGCTGCCAGCGATTTTCTACTCATCAGAGGGTAGGAAAGGGGGAAAAAGCTTGGGGTGAGGGCTGGCTGGTAGCAATCTGCAAGGCTCCTTTACTCACCAGACGAGGGAGTACGGCTGGTAGCAGTTGTCTGCTTTATTCTCCTAACAGGGACGTGGGCTGGGAGTTAACCGACTGGCTATTTTATTCACCAAGTAGGGGTGTGGGCTGGTGACTATCTGCAAGACCATTTTATACACCAAACAGAGGTGCTCTCCGCTATCTGTCTGCAAGATTACCGGATTAACGGCATGGGGGTGCAGGCTGGTACACTCTTCAGGCCACTTTACTCCCCAAAGAGGAGACGTCCCCCAAGGGGCCCTATAAATGACACTGACTTTGCCTTCTGTATTATCATGAACCACTGCGTCCTGCAGAAAACGCAAGAGGGAAGTTTCCTGCCGGTCTTATGCAGGCCGAGCCAGGCGTGTGGGGAGCATGTGACCTCAATAACTGGGGCCGGGACTTTCTCAGAAGCCGACTCAGGAGAGTTTACTGCGGGGCTGCTCAGATTTATCACCTCCGCCTTCCATTCATCTTCCTGAAGGGCCTCGCAGGAGTGTCTGGGAGACAAGGGGTAACGAAGCCAGATGTTCTCAGAAGCCACATTCCTGAGCCCACTCCAGGTACCTGGCGCTAAGCCGTGCCCACTCCCCCTTCCTCGGAGTGAATCTCCAGCTGGCTGTGCTCCCGCCCCTGGCAGGCACAGGAGGCTGTCGGTGGGGGGCACCCCCCCCCCCGACCCCGAGGCGAGGCTGTGCCTTGATCTGCAAGAACTCACACTGACAGCGATAATTCTCAAGGTGAGGGCTGCCGCCTGCCTGCATACCTAGTCCTTCCGTGAGCAGCGAGCGCCTCTGACCCCCCCGTCCCGCTCCCAGCATCTCAGGAGACTCGGCCGAGGAGGGGGAGGAGGAGGAGGAGAGGAGGCAAAGAGTTCCAGAGTCACTGCCTGGATTTATTCGCTCAGGAGTGGAGCTCAAATGAGCTATCGGTCTCCGAGGTCTCCAGAGGCTCCGAGAAAGGGCGGGCGGGCGGGCGGGAGGAGAGAGAGGAGCGGGCTTCCGGAAGGGGGGCTGTCGGGGACAGGCAGAGCGGAACACGCCTCCCTTCGCGGCAGGCGATGCGTAGACGCCGCATCCTCACACCCCCTTACAGAGGGCCGTCCGCGGGCCCCGGCTCAGGCTGAGCGCGGACCCCGGCCCTGCCACCCCCCACCCGGGGGCCGCGGCCAGGCCCCTGCTGGGCGGCCGGGCAGCCTTACTTGATCAGCTCCTCCTTGTCATTCTCCACGTCCGGCTTCTCCTCCTCCTTCTCGGCCTCCTTCTCCTTCTCCTTCTCATCTTTCTCCTCCTGGTTGCTGCGGGGCATCTGCTGCTGCTGCTGTTGCTGCGGGGTCCCAGGGGAGGGCGGGGGAGAGGAAAACAGTGAGGCAGGTGAGGCTCTGCACCTGGGCCCAGCGAGCTGGGAGAGGAGCGGGGACCTAGCGGCGCCGGCCCGGAAGAGGCCGCCGGCAGAGGACGCTGCGGGGAGCGGGGCTCGGAACCCAGAGCCCCCCTGTGGTGTGAGCTGGGCAGGGGAGGCAGGAGTCACGGGGTGAGGTATAGAAACTGCTAGTGTCAGACGCCTGGCCTCTTTCACTTGGTGACTGTGTGACCTTGGATGAGGGTCTTGACCTCTCTGTGCTCTGATTCTTCCCCTCGAAATCGTGCCGACCCCTCAGCCAGGGGCGGGGAAGCTGAAATGAGATTCCCCTTACAGAGCTGGCACCTGGCACCAGTATTTACGTGGGGCGGAAGCCCCCAAGGCAGGAGGGAGGGGGCCCTGGTCAGCTTCAGGCAAGAGCATGGTGAACATGGGGAAACCTGGGTCACACCCTAACGCCCCAGCCTGCCTGCCCCTGACAAAGCTCAGGCCATCTCTCTAAGCCTCAGTCTCCACGTCTGTAAAATGGGCAGATGGAAGTGTCCCCAGGTTCCCGGGGGCCCGTGTGAGGATGGTTGCTGCTATGATGAGGGTCCACTTTTGCTGCCGTGGGCCTGGTCTTCCTCTCACGCCAGTCAGCCCTCAGAGGGGAAAAGAGCAGGCCCCGCTGGACAGGAGAGATCAAAGGGGCTCACAGCAAAACCAGCCACCCTCCCCCCACCCTGCAGGCCTGCCTGTTCCTTTCATCGCCTTCCCAAGTGGGCGGGACAGGTGCTGCCACTGCCCTCACTAAGACAGGGGGGAAGTGGGAGCTCCTCCCCGCACCGTCACCCTTTCTGTCCAGCCTGATTTCTTTTAAGGCACACACTGATTCTCTTGGCCACCCCAAAGTCCTCCTTGCGGGCAGCTGCCAAACCAGACCATCTTTCCATCCCACTGAGCCAAGTGAAATGAAAACAAACACGCCGCAAAGCCTTTCAGTGTGTACTGAGGGGCGTGGTCACACCAATTCTCCAACCAAGGAGAAAGAAACCCGAAGCCCGAAGCCCGCGGGGAAGGTAAGGGTGAGGTTCGAGGGTTCCCGGTTCCCTTTCTCCCCATCTTTCCTCCACACCAGGAACGCAAGCCAGGCCCTGGCACAGGCTGCCCTGGCTTGTGACCTCACCACCACCAATCCCCTCCGCCCCTCTCTGTAGCTTTAATTTATGACTCACGATGCGGCTGAGCACAGGGGCCAGCTACAGGCGTTCTGTGGACGTCGGGGCACACAGCGGGGGCCTGCACGTTCACGGGGAACCGTGGGCTTCCCGAGGCTGCAGCAGTGTCCACCCTGGAACCTCCTGGCTCAGGTCTGCCCCCTTCTCTCTATTCTGTAAGAGGAGGGGCTGGAGGGGGGCAACAGCCTCCCTCTATCCCCTGCTACGTTGCTGTCAATTCCCGACGGGTGGCCCAGTGTCCTTGAACTAGCCTGTCCCTCACCACCACCCCAAACCCGGAAACACTAAACTTCCAACAGCCGGGGAGCTGTGGCCGCCTCTCAGCCCTGACACGTGGAGCCTCGGCTGGAGCTGGCCCCGCAGATGGGAGCTGGGGCGGAGAAGATGAGGGGGACCAGGGACCAGGACCCAGAGCAGGGGGAGATGGCACGGCCGACTGAGGAGGGTTCCCCCTCCCTGGGGGCTGCTCGGCACGGCTGCTGTGGCCACCAGTGAGACATGCCCGGCTTCTGCACGCCCAGGGCCAGAAAGGGCAGGGCCGGGGCTTTCCAACGGCAGGGAGCGTGACATCTCCTAAGACCACCGTTGGTGCCAAGAACGCCCAGCTGGGCTGCAGCCTCACTCCAGAGCTTTACCTGCTGTCCCTCCCAGCAGCCGACTCCAGGCTTCCCTCCTGGAGCAGCTGTTGTTGTCCCCTGGGTCCAGGCTGGTGGCGTCTCCAGGCCCCCTGGAATCTCATCCGTGGGCCGCCAAGCAGGCCACTGTCTGCCCCCGGCACGGCCAGCACAGCTGACCAGGGCTGCTGCCCAGCGAGTGTGCACCTGCGCCCTCCTGCCCAGGGCCTTCCTGCCGCCGTCCCCCTCCAAATCCTCAAAAAGCCCCACTGCGGAAGATGCCAGCATTTCCCAAGAGCTTCCTACACGCCGGGACACTGCGCCGTGCACAGTCTATTGACCAGCTCCCAGCCCCTCTGCAGTCCTGAGGATAAAGGCAAAGATGAAAGAACCAGCAGTAACAGTGACCTGGGGTTCGTCCAGGGGGGCTGCTCCTTTGCAGCAGCACGCCGAGCGCCCTGCAGATATCAGTACTCTTCCACGTACTGCCCTTAGCCTGCCTCGGGCGGAAAAGGGCAGTGATCACTGCCCCCATTCTGCAGAGGAAGAAACTGAGGTTCAGGCTGGCAAAGCTGCACGGTCTCGGAGCAAGGGAGAAGGGGGTCTCAGAGTGGGGAGCGGGCGTGATCTTGTCGCCCCCAGAGCCCCGCTGAGTCTCACGCAACTCCACAGCCCGGTCAGCGTCCTGGGCCTCAGATGGCGGTACTGTGGGCATCCCTGCCCCTTTCTGCCTAGCCTACCCCGTCCCCCTTGCAAGACTCCTAGAGTCCCGATCTGGGCCTGGGCCAGCCCACAACGACCCCCTCCCCTGAATAATCAGCCACATCACAGCATTCGTAATAAAAAGAGCTCCAAGTGCCATGTGCCGGGCACATGTTTTATGTACTCCCTCATCTCCTTCACCAACCCCCATCTTTCTCCCATTTTACAGAAGAGGAAACTGAGGCACTGCCAAAGCTGGGAAACAGCAATGCCAGGATTCAAACCCAGAGCCTGAGTTGACCCTGGTTACACCCAGGCCTCTCTCCCTCCTGCCATCTCCACCCAGCCCCCGCCTGCCCCACCCAGTCTCGTGAGGAGGGTCCAAAGTCCCAGTCAGCACTAGAACCCGGTCATTATTCCCGTCGTGTCCCACCCAGGTGCGTGATCCCGGGGTCAGACCCCGTGACCTTCTCCCTGACACTCCAGGGCAGGGGCAGGCGACTCCCACACCCCACCCTCTGGGAGAAGTGGGTACGGCAACTTCAGAGCCACCCTGGAGCCGTGGCACAGAACCCCGTGGACGGGCTCCCGGTTTCCTGGGGCCTGAACTCCACCTCCCTCTGGAGAGGTGTCCGTGTGCCCCGAGCTGAGTGATGCGAGTGGAAAAGGATGAAAGGGCGAAACCCCAGGTCAGTCCTGGTCTTAAACGTGGTTTCCACTGGGAGGGACCGCCAGGCACAATGGTGACCACCTGCCTGGCCTCCTGGTGGGCACAGGAGGTGAGCGGCTGTCGTTGGGATGCTTGCTCCACTCACTCGGGGAGACTGACGGCGCGAGAGGGAGGCCCAACTGCCAGGCCCCCGTCAGCCACCTCAGTCCCCGAAAGCCTTCGACGTCAGAGGACAGCAGATACGGCGACGGCTAACTCAGGGACAATTCACACCTCCTAGGGCTCCGCTTCTGATCTCAGGCCCGTCGCGGATCGCAGAATGGCACTTGCTGGGTTTCATGGGCAATTTAAAGCCACTGTTCTCACAACTGCACACACAGATCACCTGAGGAGCTCTGGGAAGTCCCGACGCCCAGGACCCACCCACACCAGTCACATCAGAATCTCAGGGTGAGAGCCCGGCATCAGCGTGTTTAAGTTCCCAGGTTATTGCAACGGGCAGCAAGGTTTGATGACCAGAGCATAAGACAAGGAGCCAGCAAACTTTCTGTAAGAGCCAGATGGTAAACACTTTAGGACCATTGGTCCATCGGTCTCTTTTGCAACAACTGACTCTGCCGTTTGTAGCTTGAAAACAGCCGAAGTGTAAACAAGTGAGAATGGCTACATGCCAACGAAACTGTTTACAAACATGGGTGGGGGGCCAGATTTGGCCTGCAGGCCACAGTTTGCCCACCCCTGCTCTCAACTAGCACTGTTCAAACTGAAATGCACACACGAACCACCTGGGGATATTGGGAAAATGCAGATTCCCACTCCTTGGGTCTGGGGCAGGCCTGAGACCCTGCATTTCTAGGTAGCTCCCAGGGACGCCAGATACTGTTGGTTGCCGGACCACACCGTGAGAAGCAAGGCTTCCGGGGGTCCCTGTTTCACGAAACACATCCAGGACCCTTGCCGCTGGCAGCAGGGGATGCCTGTGGACACGGGAGAAGAAGCAGAAGCCAGACTCCACCGTCTCAAATGATTCTGGAGCTCAGGACGACGCTCACCTTCGCTTTCCAGACATGCCATCGGTCATGCTGACAATGGGCTTCGTGCCCAGCGCTTGGTCGTGAACGTCCCTCCCAAACCACAGCACAGCTCTGAGGAAAACCTGGCCGGATCTATGGTTAGCCAGAGCCAGCAGTTCAAATCCCTGAGGGACCCCTACTTCCGGAGCACTGAGTGCTGGACAAACTGAGCCGGCTCTGTGCTGAAGCCCCAGACCGGGAGCTGCACAGAAAATGATATGAATAAAAACAACAAATGCTGATGAAGCACAACGAACACGTGATGAGGCTTTCTCCACCTCATTTGATACCTGCAGTTCACAAAATCCTCCCAACAACGCTGGCATTATCTCTGTTTTATAGAAGAGCATACAAAGACACAGAGAGGTTAACCCACCAAAGGTCACACAGCATTTCCGAGCAAGATCCTACAGGCAGGTGCTCTGTCTCTCACCCTGGGGAACCACAGGCTCCTCTTCACCCCCGTTAAGCCAAACTGCTCATTCCCTCCACAAGCACGCTCTGAGCCCCCATGGGGCACACCAAGTCACAGAAAATACAGTCCCCAACCTTACGGAGCTAGGACGGGGCAAATGGAGGCTGCAGGGACAAGAAAACTTTAAAAAGGCCCAGCACGTGGCAGGTGTGACAGTGATTCATCCTGACCAGCGGGGATGAGGTAGGAGGCCTCCGAGTTGAATCTCCAAAGGCTTTTGGCGGAGAAGGATGAGAGGGGACGTTTCAGGGAGGGGACTTCTTCAGGCAAAAGCATGCCGACGTGAAATCGCCCACGGTCCTTACAGAATGACATACTGGACTTGGCTGCAGAGCTTGACTGGCTTTAACGTCCGTGCTCAGAAATACGGGAGGTGCCCTGACAGCACCTGAGGGCTTTTTTCAGAAGGTAGAGGGTGGGCAGGATTGATGTGTTCCACGCCGTGTTTTAGGGCGATGCGGCAGGGGGTCAAGGGTGGGGTGGCCATTGGTTCCAGGAATGAGAGGAGAGAGTCCAGTGAAAAGGTGGTACCAACCATCCAGGGAGGAGCTGGTGAGATTTAGTGCTCTAAATGCCTGATGAGACCTTCCCGACACCCAGCAACACCGACTGCAGCACAATCTCACTCATTCATTCAACAAACACTCTGCTGAGCATGTACTACGTGCCGAGTGCCTCCAGTGAGCAAATCCAGGAGGGGTCTGCCCTCGAGACACCCTATCTCTTGGCAGTGGGGGAAGGGAGATCGCAGGAGCCCACGGTTGGTGGGAGGAGTGGGGTCAGGGGTCAGGACCAAGACACAAGAGTTTTCTGTTGCTGGCAGCCCCTCCCTGACATTCGGCCCCCACCATTCTGATCCAGTTCATGTGGCTTCCTGGAAAAAAAAAGGCAGGCAGGGGATGCCGCCTTGCCCCGTGAGGGGCGTCCTTTATGAGACACACAGATATAAGTGTGTTGGGCCGGCGCGTACCAGCTCACAAGTGCAGACTTCAGTTTCCAGGAATTTTGCAGGTTAGCTGTTAAAAACAGCCGTTATTAAAACTGGAAATGCATCACTTTACAATTAAAGAAATTATCATAAAAACAATGGTACTAAGTACTCAGAATGCATCCCTGCCCAATTACTTGACTCCATTTGGCTGTTATCTGTGCTCTCGTATGCCACTGCGTCCACATGGCAGAAGTAGGATATGGTCCCGGCCCCCGAGGCGCTATGCACGCCCCCTTCCCAATTCCACTGTTCAGTGGGTGGCTTGGAATCAGCATGATGGGAGCGTTTACACCATGGTAATCGGCACGCGCTACAGTCGGGGCTTCGCCCCCAGAAAGCTGGTTGTTAGACACTCACCAGCGCTCCGCTGCACACAGACGTGTCCCCAGAACCTGAGCAACGTTCAGCACCCTCGCCCGTGACGTCTGTTCTGCCTGCAAGGAGATGCCTGCTTGAGGCAGCTAAGGCTCTGTTTTAACTGTCAGTCGATCCTGTCCCGCCCCTTGGAATAAAATCAGTGGTCCACGGCACAAGGCCGGGCGATCTACCCCCTGCCCACCTCACCTACCTCCCTAATCCCCACCTTCTCCTCCTGCAAGATGCCACACTTGTTCCTGCCTCAGGGCCTTTGCACTCACTGTGTCCTCTGCCTGGGAGACTCTCCCTCCAGCTCTGCCTGACCAGTTCCTTCTTATCGCTCAGGTCGGAGCCCAAAGGATCCCTCCTCTGAGAAGCCTTCAGAGTCAGCTCCCTAAAAGCTGCCCTCTCTCCTGTCAGCCGCCTCCTGACCCCAGCTTACCGTCTATAACCGCTGCTACCACCTGAAATAACCACGCTAATTTACTTGTGCCCTGTCCCTCTCCCACGTGGATGTGACAGCTCTGGGGACCTCGTCTGTCCTGTTCACTGTGGCATCACCTAGAATGGTGACATTGGGATGGAAGGACAAAACAGAATGGAACTTGGTCACCGTCTGCCCTCCCCCGGGGGCCCCCTCCTGTGGTGGCTGGAGCTGGCCCAGGCCACACGAATGCTGCTCTTCTGGTAACCATTTCCTGATTCTTGGCAGCCGAGCTTGAAACGCTCGGATGGGAGGTCTGTCAGCCCCACACAGCCTCTCACCTCCTGGGGTCTGACTGACTCACACTCACATTTTCCATGTCCTCCTGTCCCTTTGGTGTGGTCCGCCTCAGACGGTGCCGACGGGGAGCTGGCTCTCCCCTGCCACTGCATCACGGCCCGTGAGAAGGCCGTGTCTCTCGTCTCCCAAAACGGCAGCCCAGCTTGCTGGGTCCCTGGGGCCTGGCCTTCCTGAGAACCGCGTCCCCCGGGATGCGTCTGGGAGACTGTGGGCCTAGACGAGCTTCCCATAGGTCTCTGCCCACTTAGCACAAAACTGGGCAGGGAATCAGGGACATCTGCTTGCTGGAGCCCTAAATCTGGACACAATCCCGCCCCCAGCGGAGCGGAAGCGGCCGCCTCCCGTGGGCCTGGGCGGCCCGGGAAAGTCCAACCGACCCGCAAGCTGGAGGCCCACCCGGCCGGGGTGGCGGTTTGGGGCAAACACGCTCGCGCTCACCCAGCAGGCAGGGACAAGCTCAGCCCAAGCTGGGGCCGGCTACGCGGCCCCTCCGGACGGCACCGGCACCGGGGTGAGCCGTCAAGCGATTCCACCGGCCCAGGGTGGGCGGCCAGGGTCTGGGAACCGGCACCGACTGCACGGGCTGCCCCTCCCCCCGGGGACGGGCTTGGCCAGCCCTGGCCTGGAACGCCTTGCCTTCCGGTCACGGTCACGCTGTCCCCTGCGCAAGCTGCCTGAGGCGCGGGAGCCTCTGGAGTGCAGAGCAACTGGGAGCAAGGTCACCTGTCCCTCGGCAGGGAGCTGGGAGAGGAGGCGGGGGAGGGGAGGGAAGATGAAGGAGGGTGGGTGCGGGGGACACAGAGACAGGAGAGATGGGGGAAGGGGGTCTGCAGGAGAGATGGGGGGAAGGGGGCCTGCAGGCCGGAGATGGGGGAGGGAGCAGGCCCCACCTCCCTGGACTTCCCCTGATGACCCCCCAGGAGCGGGAGGCTGGGCGCCCTGTCCCCGTGCCCATCTCCGTGGGAAGAGAACACAACAGCCCATGTGGCCTCGAGGAGGAGACCCCAACCGGCCCAGCTCCCAGCTGGGCCCCCTCCCCTCTGCGGCCGCATCACCCTAGGGGGTGGAAGCAGGGGCACTCACCCTCGGGGACAGGCCCCCTCCGCAGCACGGCCCCCCCATCGCCAGGAGGGCCACGTGGCCGCCCCCGGTCACTGCTGCGGAGCTGGGCCCCGCTGCCTGGGCCGCACTGGCTTCACAGCCTCGGTTCCCCGACAGTTTGCATAGTTAAGCCTACTTCTGACCGCAGCATTCCTGGGCTCCAGCGCTGCAATTAGCTGGGATAATGCGGCCCCTCCATCCATGAATCATGAACTATAAACCGCTGTGCCGTCACCAGTGCTCCGAGCTGGCCCCCGGCTCCGACGGTGATTCACCTCGAGGAGAGGACGCTGGGGCGCCACCCACAAGCTCCCCAGCCACTCACAGCCGGATCTCGGGGGGCTCGGGTCCAGGAGGTGAGGGCTCGGCCCCCTCCTGCCGAAGCCCAGGTGCGTGGGGCTGGCAGGGGGTGGGCGTGAGGGGGCTAGAATTCCTGCATCTCCCTCCGTCAGAATACGGGGAAGCTTCTGGAAAGTGGGTGCATCCTCTCTTAAACAAGAAGGGCATCCTCACACTCCACATGGCCAACACGTGTCCCAGCCACGCCAGGGCCAGGCAGCAGCGCAGAGGACGCCGGGGCCGCCTTGCCCTCTCGGGTCATCGAGGGTCTGAGACCAGACACATCGGACGGCCGATGCTTTTCACGGAGGAATTTTATATCCCCTTTCCTAACCATCCACGCTTTCGAAAGGCAACCACCGCAATGACGAACAAGGGGCTCGGCACAGGGTGTGGTGAGGCCGTGACGGGGCGTGTGTCCCCTGAACACACGAGGTGACATCTTGCTGCCCACTCTGTGCTTAAGCATTGGGGCAAGTCAGGACCACCGCAGAGTGTAGTTTGCAAATATGCAAACGTGCAGGATTCGTCCCCAGGATGGACTGGCCAGGTCCCTTTCTAGAAGGGGCCTCCGCCGCTACGAATGCCCTCAGCCTCTACGGCCCCTGGGCTAAGACCTGGCCCTCTCTGCCCACCTGGGAAGGGCCATTCCAGTTCCAGAGCACCGCCCCCAGGGTTGGTCCAGGCTGCCGTTGAGCCTGTGCCCCGCCTCGATTGCCCCTTCTGCCACTCTGCTCCCCTCCCTCCGCTTCCTTGGCAGGTGGGGACTCCCCAGTAAACACCCCGAAGGCCGAGGTTCGGAGAGGGTCCAGGAGTAGCAGGAATACTGCCAGGGCACTTGTTAGAAACGCAGATCCTCAAGCCCCACTGAGGGGCGCGACCCAGCAATCTGTGTTTTCCCAAGTCCTCGTGGTGAAAGTTCAAGAACTTCAGCTGGACGCCAGCTCCATCTCAGGGTCCACAACTCAGCCTGCGACACATCCTCCCTGCAGCCCAGGAGGGCACAGCCCAAGGACACTGGCCACGGCCAATCTGGAGTGGATGGCGGTATCGGGAGAAGGAAGAAGGCCTACGATCTGGGGAGAATAACCTCCCACCGTGGGTTCCCCTCCTCCCCAGGCTTGGGGATTTGAGCCTGGAGCCCGAGACAGCCTCCCCTCATCACCGTGGCAGGAATGACCGGGGGAGGGGTGCTGGTGGCAGGTGTGTACCCCTCTGTCTCTGGCCCTGGGCCATGTCCAGCCAACTCAGGAAATGCGCCTTCTACAAGGTGGCAGCCTGGAGAAGGGCCCGCTCACTGACACCTCAGAAGTCCCACCTTATGTCTACCTCAGAGGTTCTTAATCGGGATGGGCTGTGAGACGCCAAGACAGCTGGGTTCAGCTGACACCCTCTCTCTAGCTTCCTGAAGGATCGTGGTCTCGTACGGCTCTGAAGGTGAAGCTTTACAGCCCTGGCATGCAGTAGGCACTCAATAATTGCCTGCTGGATGACCACACGATATCGTGCATCCGACGCCTCTGTGGAGGTGAGTGGGGGTCAACCTTAGAGAAATGAAGCGGGAGGGGCCCATCCGAGGGGCATCTGTCGGGCTGACAAGCTGAGCGGTGCCGCGTGGCCATCCTCAGCTACGGCGTGGCCAGAGCCACGGGAACCACGTGAGGCTCACAGCCTGTCCCAAGGTTCTAAGCTGCCAGGGGTGGGCCAAGGATTGATCGGACACAAGGATGGGACAGCAGAGCTGTCACCTGGGCGCCTGCTATGCCTCCGAGGCTGACTGCTCCCCTTCCCACGGTGGATCGCTCTCCAGGCTCATTCCCACCCGGCTCTTCTGGCTCCACAGAGCAGAGGGTCTCTGCCTGCCTCACACCCGACCTCCAACTGCTCACAGTATCAGCCCACGGGGGACCGCCACCGCCGGTGCCCATCCGTCCATCCACGTGTAGTTGCCCAAGCACATACACCCACACCCACTCCGTGCCAGGCTGGGGAACCCCTACCCGTCTCACTGGGAGACTTATCAGCAGGATCACAGGTTTTATCACATCAGGCCCGCTGCAGCAACTGCACCTTGAATTACCAAGAGGGGCTGCGGGGTCGGTGTCTGCCGTTTATTTCGCTGTCACGGGGCAGAGGGAAGAGTTACGGCCACAAAGTCAACACTTGGGTTGACCCATTTATTCCATATTTATGAACAGGGCTGGCAGGCGGTGGTGAGGGCAGCGGACCTGCCTGGCACAGGAGCCCTTCCAGGGTTTGCACGTTAATTTCCGTCCCCGGCAGGGCCCGGGCCACATGGCACCTCTTTGCAGCCACAGCCGATCAGAGGGAGGGGAGAGCCCCAAAGATACGTCCCATCCCCCAAGGAGACAGGGGCCTCGTGCCCTGCCTTCTTCTCTCTTGCTGCAAGAGGCAGGGCACAGAGGCATCCCTGCTCCATCCTGGGAGCCCCAGCCTGAGCCGCCAGCCTGAGCAGACCGTTAAACCTCACCAGACAAGCCCCATGTCTCTCAGCATTGTGGACGCCACAGCTAACCCAGGACAGCTCAGATGAAAATAGGAAGCCAACGCCTCTCCTCTGCTATAAAACACTCCAGGGCCCCCAGTGCCCTGACCCTGGACTCTGTCCCAAGTCACATAATCCTCTCCCTACCTCTTCCCCCAGCCTTACCATACTCCAACCCAGAGGTCTTATACTGAGGGCTGAGGACAGATTTCGAGAGCAAATATGAGTTGTCCGGCCTATCCGGTGCTTTGTTGTTATTGGTTCTTACGTGACGTAAGATTTAAAAATCAGGCAATTTCACATAATTCCCTATCTCCAGCTCATCATCAAAAATCAGATCTGGCAATACAGGGCCAGGTAGTCAAGAGTCACCTGGAGCTGATATGAGGCACAAGCTCTCTAGTTAGCCCCAGGCCTCACCACTCCCTATTGTCTCCTATGGATTCTCCATTCCTTCATTCATTTAAGACCCTGGAAGGTATTGAGACCCCTGCTCCTAAGACTCTAAGGTACTGTGCACTCTCTCGTGTCCTGGTGCTTTTCCACCTGCTGTTCCCTCTGCCCAGGACACCCTCACCTCTGTCCTCGTCCTCCCAAGAGGCTGCTCCTCAACCTCATCTTTGGGGTCCCTTACTCAATGGAGCCTCTCAGGCAGACCACCGACAGGCTGACTTGGAACCACCTGTGTACACCTGGTCTAGACAACGAGCACAGAGTCCCCTGTGTCAGCACACAAATGTCCGACGGGCAGATGAGTCAGCTAGCAAGGCATTAACACCGTGAAGTGGAAGGCATGGCAGCCAGGACCAGGGGCAGGGGGCACCAACGGCCCCCCGCTCCCCAGGACTCATCCGGAGATAGCCCCTCCCTAAATGACGTCAGCACACAGTCTTTGCCTCCCTCCACACAAATGTGGCTCTCAGCACAGGGTGAGGAGAATGGCCCAATCTCTCCCCATCTGACTCAGAACCCTTTCGTCTCCAGAGCCCCCAGCCCAGCCACCAGCAAGGGCCTCATGAGCCCACCCACAGGGCCCCCACGAAGGCAGGGGGTCAGGGGGGCACTGGGAAGACGAGCAAGAGAACTGGCACACAGGAGATGCTCAACAAATAGCTGACGACGTTTTTAAAATCCATCTAGAGGCCTTTATCTCCCCCTTTATTTTGCCACAGTCCACACCACGCCCCCCTTACTGCCTCTTATGCCGGCACATTTATGCTCCCTGCCCCGGCATTTATTTGAGTTTCTGCGTCTCAGTCTAGAAAAATTCCTAAATGCACTTCAATTTCTAACACGCCACAGCTAGGTCTTTACAACTGAATAGCGCCAAGCCAGTAGGCCTCGGTTTTACACATCTGTTAGATGGGCGAGCAGGCTGGCCAAGGGTGGCTGCACAAAACTAGAGGAAAACCCTATCCACAAACCAAACACAGCCACCCTTCAACGATCCAGGCCAATGACAACCAGTGCTCAGTCTCAATCATCTTGGCCTGACGTGCAGAATGCAGTGAGGGGTTGTTTACTCTCCCGTCAGCAGATTTGCTTCCCTAATTATATGTGGCTCAGCCAACAGAAAAGTGGGTCTGTACTCCTGAAGCACAGGTCCCAGAAAGCAAGAAGGGAGACACGGGATGCGGGCTAGGAAGCTGCGTGGACCAACCCATCGTAGGCTATGGAGCTTGATCACAGAGTGATGGTTTCACAGGGGACACTGGGACCCCACAGGTGATGGCTGGACTTGATGCCCTCAGGGTCCGGCTCTCCCCAGCCTCGGGAAGGGAAGACGGTGGCCCCGGGGTAGGGGTGGGGGTCTGGGCTGGAAGATGCCAATGACAGGGAACACCCACCTAAGAGAACCTCTGTGTCCTGTCCTCCCAGCACATGCTAATCCCGGCCTTCGTCCCTTTCCCCTGTCCGGTCCCCCAGGCCAGAGGCCCCAGGGAAGGGGCTGCCTCAACCAGCTCCAGTCCGGCATCTAACAGCAGTGCCCAGAGCCTCCTGCAGTGTCCAGCCCGCATCCCTCCGCCTGCAGCACAAGCCCACTCCCCCTCACCCCCCTACTCCCAGCATCTGCTCTGGGCTGATTCTTAACAGCCCGGAAGTGAAACAAATCCCTCCCCTTCCCTCCATCTCCCCAACACCAAAACACTCGCGAGCCCCCTTTAAAATGTGTGCCACTGACCCCCTTCATCTTTAACATAATTTACGGAATTTTTTTTTGAACGAATTCCCTTTTCCTCTAACTCAAGAGGTCAGCGGACGTTTCCTATAAAGGACCTGAGAGTGAATATGTCAGGCTTTGCAGTTTCTGTCAGGACTACTCAACTCTGCTGTTGTAACAGAAAAGCTGCCACGGTAATTTGTCAACGAATGGGCATGGCCGGGTGCCAATAAAACTTTATTCACAAAAACAGGTGGCAGGCTGGACTCACGCGAGAGCCATAGTTTGCTAAGTCCTGCTCTAACTTAAATCATCCTTCAGTCATATCCGAAGCACTGATGTCTGAAAAACGGCAGGCTGACGTACTGGCTGTTTCTTTCTTTCACATATGCATTACGACAAAACACCAAAACTTATTTCTAAATTTTAAATGTTAAGTTTGTAGACCAGCCCAAGTCATCCTGGAAGCCCAGCCCTTGCTCTGGGAATACGACCCTAATCCACCGCAGGGACGATGGGTCACCAAGCCTGGAGTTCTAGAATTTTCCAGGCTGAGGGTGGAAGCGGCCATTTCTCCCACGTCTCTTCTCTGCTGCTGGGATAGGAGGAACACCCCCAGAGAGGGTCTCCCAGCCGCCACTGAAGGGGCCCAAACTGAGGGACCCGCTGCTGAGAAACACGAGGAGATGTCACCGCACGCTGCCCCCGAGCACGCCGGGAGCCCGCCCCGCCCCCTCCTCACCTGGCCCTTGCCGCGGCGCCGGTAGCTGCGTCTCACCAGGCTCTTGTAGTTCTCATTCTTCTTGGTCAGGTAGTAATAGAGGACACACTCAGCCACCGTCTGCAGGATGGAGAGAGAAAAGAGCTCTGAGGCGTGTGCAGTGCAGGCGGTCAGAGCAGGAGGCCGGGAGCCAGAGGCCTGGGTTCCAATCCTACCTCCTCCAGGTACTGGCTGGGTGACCCTAGCCAGCTTACCTAACCTCTCTGGGCCTCGGTTTTCTCACCTGTGTAGTAGGGGTACTAATAGCACATATTTCACAGGGTTGTCATGAAGACCAAGTAAGTTAATACACATACGTGGACCACAGAACACACCCTGCAGAGGTGCTAACCTCTTCGTATTGTGGTTGGTGCTACTGGCAATCGTAACGATGAAGCTGTCGCCTGCCATCCCAGCCCCAGGAGAACAACGCCTCCAGCTCCCCAACGCGGGTCCGTTCTCTCACCCTAACTTCCTCCTCCCTAACATTTAGGGCCCTGAGTAACCTCTTCCAAGCTTCGTGCATCCAGCCTAATGTCGCCACGCAACTCTTCGTCTCTTGGGACGTTTATGTCTTTTCTCTGCTTCAGTCTTTGCCCCGCGGACCGGGGTCTGAATCCCGGCGCCGCCACTTGCTGAGCAAATGACTGCCGCTCTCGGAACCCCACCACCTCCTCGTCCAAATGGGACCAGTAAGAGGGCATCGTCCTCAGAGAGCGACTGAAGGACAGAACACGACGATGCCGCCACCTGCGGCCACGGGGCCCAGCCCAGGTGACAGCTCGCCAATGCCAGCAGCTGTTACTGAGATGAGGTAAAATGTTTCCGTGATGCTCAGTGCTGGTGCCAAGCCCGGAACTGGCCTCTGAGGGGCAATCGTGAGGGCTGCTGGGTGCAGAGGACGGCTGGGCCTCAAACCCCTGCGTCCTCATCCACTTCCTAGAATAGACTGTGAACAGAGGCTGCCCCCAAGCTCAACCTGACCACGAGCATGGCCCGCAAAATAGTTAAGAAAAACATTTTATAATCAGATGCCAATATCCGCAAACTGGGGGATGTGGGTGTCTGACTTCCCCTTGAACAATTCAGGAGAGTGCCTTCCCGTGCTGGGCGACCACGGGCTGGCCCTAAGCGTCACTTGCCCCTGCAGACAGGCACGGGCTGGCCAGTCCACCGAGCTCCCACCCTGCTACTGGCCTCACTCACCACCAGGACACGCCAGTCCCCAAAGGCACAGCTGGCAGCCCCAGCTTCAGACCCTTCTGGAAGCTCTATTTAAGTCTCAGCTTGGGCTGCCTCTTAGCCAAAGAACACCGTAAAGTTTATTCTCCAGCGTAGAGACCTCTGATTCCCTCATTCAAACAGTGCCGCTCTACTGCCAATTTCTGAAAGCCCCGCTTCTATCTCCAGGGAGCCCCAACCTATTGCCTCCTGGGTTGTCCACACCCCTAGTAAGAAGCTGTCACTAACCCAGAGGAGAGGCTATTTATAGGGCTTGCTTCTCCACACTGGTTTTTCAGGCCGGGAGAGATTTCGCTTCCCCACGCTGCCCCATCTCCCTCCTTCTATGGGTATCGGCTCATTGAGGGCAGATGCTGAAAACAACTGTTACCCTTTAAAATACCCGCCTGGATCCGGTTCCGACCGCCCTCCCACAGCGAGGAAGCGTGAGGCCTCCAGTAGCATGGTATCTGCAAAGCTGGGAGTGGGCAGACACCCCGTCTGAGAAACGAGATTCGGGGAAACGCTGCTTTAAACACCCAGAACAGCAGCTCCAGAAAGTAAACCTTTTCAGGAAGCTTGTCTGGCTCCGCCCTGGTGATGCTGGGGTCCAGCGGGCGACTCTGACACAGGGCCACGTCCAGCCCCCAAACCAGCTCCCTCCTACCTGTGGCCGCTGCGGCCACTGCCCAGCCTCGCCTCGTGGGTACACAAAAGGGGGCTTTACCATTTCCTGGGACGCTCTGTGTCCACCTGCCAACAGGGAACCGGAGCAGAAAGAGGCACCGCTCCAGGCTGGGTTTGGGGGCAAAAGGCGGAGCTCAAGCCTCAGTTCCCCGTAAAGGTTTATCCAAAGGGGATGAGGATAAACCACACGCCAGGCTTCGCATCAGGGGTGTCAGCGTACAGTGACCATCAGAGGGACCTAGAAAGGTCATTCCATCCAGCTCCCTGGAAGATCGCCACTCTTGCCTATAAAGCCTTAATTAGGGCGCCAGGCATGGCAGGGCTTCCAGAACCCATGTCCAGTCTGCCAGGATGCTTTGCTGCCACGTCTGAGGAGCCGGTGCACACAGCTCTCCTGGGGTTTCCCAGCCTGGAGCTCCGCCCCGGGAGGAGGGGGCGGGGCCTGCGGTTGCTTCTCCCAGGAGGGAGGAAGGAGGGAAGTGCCGTCAGACACAGCAAGGAGAGCAAGGGGCCAGCAGGCAGAGGCCTCGTGGGTGGGGAGGGAGGGTCCTTCGGCCCAGCCCAAGCGGCTGCCCCCAGGAGTGACCGCCAGAGGGGAACGGGGCGGGTGGCGCTGGGCCGGCGGGCAGACTCACCTTCCTCTCCAGGAACGATGCGATCAGGCCGAAGTTCTTGGGGTGCTGCATGAATCTGCGGGGAGAGAAGGGCGGGCCTGAGACCAGGCCGAGGGGGGCTGCCCAGCTGGGCGGCCGCCGAGCTCCCGGGCGCCTGCCATCTCTGCTGGCCCGGCACCGCCCCACTCGGAGCAATTAAGCCCAGGGGGGTGTGGGAAGGGCCGCGGCAGGCGGGACGGAGGGCTAAGAGAGGGCGTTCCTTGGAGTGAGTCACTGGTTTTAGCGCCTTTGAAAATACATTTGTTTGTCCTGCTGGAGGCGGGTTCCAGGAAAAATGAGGACATGACATGCAGCCCTTTGGTGGGGTTCCCCCCCTTTTAAAATCTGCTTTTGTTTCTGTCTCCGGCTGGGCCTGGGAAGCTGGGCCTTGCCCGGCCCACGCGGGGCGCCACGGGCGAGGTCACGGGGCAGGGCCGTGAGAGGTGGGAGCAGAGGCTTCGAGTGCCCGCCAGGAGGCAGGCAGGAGGCAAGCCGGCCCAGGAGGCCGAGGGAAGGGACCCAAGCTGGAGGGGTGGCGGGGAGCTGGCACCCCACCAACTGGCTTCCTGCGAAACAGGGAGAATTACTGGGAAAGAGCTGGGCCAGACTGAAATGTCAGGGCCACAGGAGCAGGCGGACAGCGGGGGCGGAGATGTGGGTCACGGCTGCTGGGGCCCCGGGGATGCTGGGTGGGGCCTCGGCACGCCCGTCCCCAAGACGCGCCACCGCCCCGCGGCCTCCCTGGGGAGAGGAGGGGCTGCTGGGGACACAGGGGCCCCGGGGTCCCCCCACCCCCCCGCCGCCGCCGGAGGGAGCCTGGGCCAGCGCTGGCGATCGTCCTGCCCAGCCCTCCAGATGGCTGGGCAGGAGGCCAGTGGGCCCCTCCCCTGCTCCCCAACCAGACACTGGAGAAGCCAGAGCGGCCTCTTCTCTTTTCCCAGAGGAAGCCGCGAGTCAGAGGCAGGCTTCCCAGCCTGGGATCCTGCCTCGGGCAGCTCGCAAAGCTGGAGGCGGCCTAACGCCCTGATTTCCCAGACAGACAGTCTTCCCTTCTCCTCCCTCTCCCTGCCCCAGTGACACTTCCTTCCCCACAGATCCCTTCCTTGGGGTTTCCCCACGCAGAGATGGGGCCCCAGGAGACCAAGAAGCACACGTGGGAATCTCTTAGGTCACCTGTTCCACCTCCCTCCAACCTACACCTGGGTCCTCTGCCATGTTTCCTGAGAGTTTACTCTGACACTGGGTACCTCCAGACGGCTAAACGAGGAGGCACTGAGGCTACACCCATTTTACAGACGTGGAGACTGAGGCTCAGGGAGGGGAAGTGGCTGCTCGAAGTCACAAAACCAGTAAGTGATGGAGCTCTACGCCACCGGCACGTGATTCTCCAAGGCCCTGAGTGCTGTCAGTTCCGCTGAAAACGAGAGGTCACCCAGGACCTTGAAAGACTCAAGGTGCCAAACTGGGTCTCAGCAGACATCAGCCCAGCCTGGGCCCCCCCATTCTGCAGCTACTGGACTAACAGTGTGAAATCCTTAGGTCGGAACAGCAACATGAAAAATCCAGAAAGGCCAAAACACAGAAAGCATTCCCAGAAAACTTTTTTTTTTTTAAAGAAAGCATAAATAAATAAAACATCAAACATACCAGGGGGAATTTAAGTACCTAATGCAACAGTAATTCTTAGCATCCATGACCGTCCTACAGTCACTTCACTGGTTTTTAAATTGTACAACACCAGATACGGGACGACTTGATTCGACGTCTGTGACCGTGAGGACCTAGAAATGAGCTGCTAACTACCTGGGTTTCCTGTCTCTGAGCAGTAAACCCCAAACACACGGCAGGAGTTGCTCCCCAAAGCGCTATTTCCTGTGGAAGGTCGCTGCATCTGTGTTAGGCGCTCGAAGGTGCATTACAGCGTCCCTCTGCTTTTATGTATGTTTTAGAATTTCCACAATCAAAAGCCATTTAAACAAACAAACAAAAACTTTCCACACAAAACCCTCTTCAGTAGCTCCTCCTGCATTTCCAAGTCCTGCTGTCTGCCCTGGCTGATGCACCCCAGCCTTGCCCATGACCCAGAGCCATCCCCGTCCCTGAAGCCCAGTCTGGCACTCTGGGGCCACCCAGCTCTGCAAAGGGCAGAGACAGCCCCAGCCCCTGTGGCCTGGCCCCGCAGTGGGTGGCTGGAGAACGTGGGACACCCCTTTTGAAGAAACTCTGAGGCCTTCTCGGGAGGCGGAGGTGAACGTGGACGCCCCGCAGCTGAGTCCCCCACGCCCTCCTGGCTGAGCGCTGAGGCCTCTGCCTCAGTTTCCCGCCCTCTTGCCTTATGGGGGTCCTGGGTCCTGAGGAGGCGCTCTGTGCCCAGGATGTGGTTCCCTGGGACACACATTTTGAGTCTGGTGGGGGGAAAGGAGTGCTTTCTCCATCTGGTTCCTCACCCGTCTCCCCAAAACAGTCATTCTGCTCTTTCATTTGAGAAGAAGCCCCAAGCTTCACCTCTTAGCATCCAGTTCCTGCCTCTGCTTTCCAAAGACCCCCCACCCTGCTCCTTGGCTCCATACCCCCTCTCCCCCGACAAGCCTCTCCATTGCAGCTGAGCCCCTGCCCCGAAGCTGGGGGAGTCTGAATCCTGCCTCCACCATTTCCAAGCTGTGTGACCTTTGTTAAGTGTCTTAACCTCTCTGAGCCTCTGTTTCCTCATGTGAGTAATGGGGATGGCCTGTTAACGCCGTTATGAGGGATAAGAGGGACAAATGCACAAACCCCAGATAACATCTGTCCAGTGTCTGTGATGAAGGATGTGCTCCACAAATAGCCACTTTCCAAGTAAAATGAAAACCGAAAAGTCACCGGCCAGCCAAATAACCCTGCCCAAGGCTTCAGCCCAGCCTCGAAGGTCCTCCTGCCTTGTTCTTCTGACACACACTGCCCCATTTCACGTAAAACTGCCTTGACACTTTGTACTTGTTTGAACGGTGTCCCCCCAGATATCATGTCCTCCCAGAACCTCAGAAGGTGACCTTATTTGGAAATGAGTCCTTTGCGGATATAATTAGTTAAGATGAGGTCATGCTGGAGTAGGGTGGGCCCTGAATCCAATGTGACTGGTGAATTTATAGGAAAAGGAGAAGACACAGAGAGACACACAGGAAACAAGACCACGTGAAGACACACTGAGATGGTGAGATCCATCTCCAGGCCGAGGGATGACAAAGATCGCCGGCCACCACCAGGTGCCAGCCAGGTGCGAGACCTGGGACAGACTCTCCCTTGGAGCCTTCAGAAGGGACCACCCCAGCCCACACCTTGATCTTGGACTTCCAGCCTCCAGAACTGTGTGAGGATAGATTCTTGTTGTTTAAAGTCACACGGCTGGTGGTCATTTGTCGTGGCAGCCCTAGGAAGCCAGGACAAGCCTCAACAGGACAGGTTTCTCAGGGCAGGGGAGGGTGGCCCGGCCAGGCCCCCACCCCCGTGACGGGGACTCACTTCTCCCGGAAGGTCTCCTTCTCCTGCTCGCTCCACATGTTCATGACCTGGCGGTCTTTGTACACCTTCATGGGGTCGTCCATAAGCCCGTTCATGTTGATGAACTTGATACGCTGCTGGTCGGCGTCGTACAGCATCGGTGGGATCACGGCCAGCTGGCGCATCTGCTTCTCCAGGTTCTGGAGGGAAGTGGAGACGGCAGAGGGCTCCGGTTGGAAAGCACAGGACAACGGGAACAGGGTGGGGAGGGGGAGGGGTGCTTGCGCCAGCACAGGGGACCCAGGTGAGGAGCAGAGGGTAGGGGTATTCCGGGCGAGACAGGAAAAACGCAAAACCAGCGAGAAAGCGAATGATGAGTTAAAAAATAATAATAGCCCGTGCAGGGGGAAGGGAGAATTTAAAGGCGGCCCCAGAGAGGTTTACGGTGGGCAGGGCTGTTAAATTAAATGCAGACAGCAGCAGCCACCTTATCTGCAGAAAGAGGGGAGCAATGAATCTTCCGTTTGGAAATGCAAGTGCCATAAAGTACTGCAAGAAAGATGTGCAGCCCAGCTGGGCCAGACTAGCTCAGGAGACGGGGCCTGGCCCTCCAGCTTCAGAGGGCACGCGGGGTGGGGCGGGGGGCTGCCTTGCTCTGGGGGGGCCCGGTGAGGCTGCAGAACCGTTTCCTCGCCCGCCACCCACCCCCAGCCCTGGATCCAGCTCCTTCAAGCGTGCCCACTGGGGACCAAGCCTGCCCAGCCCCGTGCTCGGCAGGAGTCGGGCGGGCTCACTCCTAATGCACCAGGATGGCTGTTAAGAGGCTCTGAGCCGCCACTCAGCTGGACTCATTTCCCCAAATCTCTGCAGCCAGCCCATTACTGGCGATTAATTACCCATCTCCGGAGGCAGGCAAGGGTCCAGCCCGGCCAAGGTCAGCCAGTTCAAAGGCTCCGCTGCCCAACCTCCCACATCCAAGCTCTCCACTCAGTGCTGGGGATTCCCAACAGGAGCAGGGGAGCGCAGCGGGGGGCACGGCCCTGACCCTCGGCTGAGACGGGCCCCCCACAGAGGCCTGAGCCTCCCCCCGAACTCCGGCAGCCCTCCAACACCTTCACCTCCCCGACGTCCTCGGCTGCCCGAGATACACAGCACTGGCAGACCCCAGGCAGGGTTTCTCCTCCAGGAACCCCACCCCTGCTCTGCTGCCTCTCTCCAACGGGGCACGAGCGCTGGCACGAGCGCTGACTACCGCAAGCTCGCCCCAAATGGAGAGCATCGTTCCTCCCGCCCAGCCCCCTCCTTCCCACCCTCCCAGGGAACCTCAGGTCAGCCTGGGCTGGGTGAGGTGAAGTTTCTGCCCTGAATTCCCTTTCCAACCATCACCCGCGAAAGCTGTTCCCTCAGCATCCCTGCGGACACTGGTGGCTGCATTCTTGTGCGGCCAGGACCTGGGGAAGCGGGCCTCTGGGATGGGGGCCGGGGTGGGTGGGACGGGGACACTGAATCAGCTGGGATGCCAGGCGCCCTGCCTGCATCAGGCAGGGAACACACGGGAAAGGGCCGCCCTCCTCTTGTTCCCACGTGCCCCTGTGGGACGTGTACGTGGCCACAGCATTGGGGGAGGGAAAGGAGCTCGAGCGAACCCACAGGTGTGAGGACAAAGGCTTTCCAAGTCCTGCTTTCTGCAGACTGAAGGGTGTTCAAAACAGGGACATAGCACGTGAAGTTTTAAAACGAAGGCTCTTTTTTAACGGCCAGAGAGTCTGAACTACCTGCATCAGACCCGCGTGAACAGCCTGGTGAAAAATGCAGATTCCTGAGCTCCGCCCCAGATTGGCTAAATCAGAACTGCTGGGGCAGGGCCCTAGGAAACTGCAATTCAAGCCAGACTCCCCCTCCCCAGGACTCTTCAGTCTGTCCGAAGTGAGAATCAGTGGCCTAAGCAGTGCTACCCAACAGAATGTTCTGCAACGATGCAGGTGTTTACTGCCTGCTCTATCCAACATGGGGCCACTAACCACGTGTGGCTTCTGAGCAACTGAAATGGGACTGGTGCCACAGAGGAACTGAATTTTTAATTTTATTTCATTCGTGTTAATTTCCATTTAAAGAGCCATGTGCAGCTAGAGATGACTGCACTGGGCCCGAGCTGCAATGTCTCCCATCCGGACAAAAGTTCTGCCTGGACGCAAGGCCCCGGGCAGGAAGAATGTGCCCCCCTGCTTTTGTGAGGCTCCCTCTTGTCTACTGCGATGTTGGGAACATGGTGGGTGGGGCGGGGGGACTGGCACACTAGATGCTTGACCTACAAGACTTGGGAGGGGACAGGCCAGCACCAGCCCTGCCCCAGGAGCAAACGCCTCCTTTTTCTGCTTTCTGGTCATCTTTGGGCTCTGGTGACCACAGCCAGGGTCACCTGGCTGACAGAAGGTCATCTGGGAACTCCTGATAGAAGGTCCCCGGCTTGGTGAACAGCTGGTGAGATGGGAATCGCCCTCTGCCCCCAGTTCTGGGCACGGGGAGGCTGACCTAGAAACCACAGCTCTCAGGCACTCGTGCCCTCTGGCTTCTGGTCAGGCTCAACCAATGGGAAGCACTGAAAGTAGACGGGGGCGGGGATGGGGAGTGAGAGGTGGGGGTACTTATCCCCTGGTTTCCTCCCCTCCGTGGCATCACGGATGGGGCCCTTCCTGGCCATGTCCTACCAGGGGGCCTCTCCTCCACAGCCCCAGGAAGGCCCCTCTCCCCGCTTGTCCTTCAGGCTGGGGATGGGCGATGTCTACTCCCCTGGTGCCCCACTATCCCACCTTGGTTCTGCCCACACTTCAGTAACAAGCCCCTTGATTTCAAGCATCCAGATGAATTCTGCTTCCTGCTGGGAGCTTCTCCACGCGCAGGGGACACAGCGGGTGGAGCTGCGGTCAGGGTCAAGGCCGTGGACTTACCTCCTGCTCCGAGAGGCCATCGATGATCTCGGACACCTCGTGCTCGCTGCGGGCGGCCGACATGGAGAGCCCGCTGCCCCGCTGGCCCACCCTGCTGGAGACCAAAGGGACACGCTCAGGACCGGCCCCTCGGCAGCCAGGGACACGCGGCCGGCACAGCGGCCCAGACCCGAGCCCACAGGTTCCCCAGAGGTGGCGTGTGGGCAGTGAGGAGGGGCCAGGCCTCACACCCACATAGACAGCCCTGAGCCCAGGGGTCCAGGGGAAGGCATGGAGCCCCCAGACTCACCCAGAAATGCCAGAACCCTTTTTCTCTCCTAAGATGCCCACCAAAAGACCAGCCACACAGATCCACATACAAATCCCAGCTCTGCCTCTTCGGACCTGTCCCTCAATGTCCTCCCCGGTACCACGGGGATAAGGTGGCACGTGGCACCCAGGACTGGGAGGAGGCATTCGGTGAGATACGCATCGTGAGTGTCCAGGAAAGAGTGAAATCCAGCATCCCTGCTCATGGCCCATCACCTTATCTGTGTGACAACAGATGTCACAGCCGCATGTCACCGAGCACCTACTCTGCGCTGGGCACTCCTACACAGGATCCCACCCAGTCCTCACGGCCGCCACGTGAGACCAGCATCCCTCTCCTTTGATCCACACCAGGGATCTCAAACTCAGCTGCCTTCAGGGGCCGCATAAATGAACGAAGCTGGGAGGTACCAGCCTGTGGCACACCGGAAGGAGAACTCACTCCACCAAAATGGATTTAAGCTTCTTTCAATTAAGTATTAAGGCCGGGCAGGCACCAAGTGACACATCCAAGGGCTTGATGCGGCCCCCGGGCTGCCAGTTTGAGAAGCTGCTGTGCTTCCTGTTTCACGCCGGCCAGGGCTCCTCTTCGGACAGTGCCTCGAGCTGACCCAGGCCCTGGGAGGCAGGAAAGGAGGGAGGGGGGAGGGGGAGGGGGAGGGGAGGGGAGGGGGGAGTGGGCCCGGCCCCCCCGCCGCTCACCTCTGCATGCGCTCCTGCAGCTCCCGCTGCTTGCGGATCTCGGGGAACTGCTTCTCGTAGTACTCGCGCACCTTGCTCTCCTTGGCCCGCCGCCGGGGGTTGTTCTCAATGCGCTCCACCTTCTTCTCCCAGGCCTCCATGAGCTGGTCATAGCGCTGGCAGAACTTCTGCTCCTGGGGGGGTGCGGGGGAGCCCTGCGGCAGCCGCTCCTCCCGCATCCGACACCCAGCCCCTCCCCGGCTCCCCGCTCTGCCGTGTGCCCGGGCACACGTGGGCAGACACGCGATCACACGCGGGCACATGGGCAGACCCAGGCACGTGGGCAGACACGCGATCACGCAGAGACCTGAGCAGACCCAGGCAGACCCGGGCCCCTGAAGAAAACCCACAGGCTGCCCTAAGGACCCGGCCACCTCGCTCCCTGGGGAATGGGCCACCCCCCGCCGGCCTCCCTCCAGAAAGGCCTCGTACAATACGGAAGCTTCCAGCCACATGTGGCTGTGAAGTTTAAATCAGGTAAAATTAAGTAACATTTAAATTCAGGTCTCTGGTCCCTATGCCACATTTCTAATGCCAGTAGCCATGTGAGGCCAGGGCTACCACCCACAGTGGGCAGTGCACACAGACCATTTCATTCACTGTCAGTTGCGTCGGACGGTGCGGCTCTGGGCCGTCCATCAGGCCCGGGACAGCCCCATGGAAAGCATTCTCTTTCTGAATAGTTCCTCATCCCCCGGCCTCAGGCCAGCCACGCTCCCCACACCCAAGGACTGGGTGTGAAGACTCAAGCTGCCGCCCATCCAAGACAAGGAAGTCCCTCTCCAAGTCTAACCACAGTGCTTCCTGCTGTATGTCCTTCCTTAGAGAAAAGACCCCGGCCTGGCCCAGAGTGTAGCTGCCTGGCTTCTGAGTCTCCAAGGTGACCCGGACCTCAAGCAGGCAGGGAGCATCTGGCTGCCCGTGAGACCCGGTCTCCCCGTCTCTAACAGCTGCCGTGGACAGATGGCATGGTCTGGGAGTCTCGCTTGAACGCCTCCTCGACACTTCAGCATAATCAGAAAACCCGTCTCTGGTCCTCGTGCCCAGACACCCCACCCCATCCTGAATTTCAGCTTCTGACCAAGGCAGCTAGCTTGTGACCTTGGTCCTCAACAAACCCAGCAGCGTGATGGTCCCCAAGTGGCCGTCAGGCCAGCTTTGAGGAGGAGCAGAACTTGACCTCCAGCTCCCGGGGGGTCCCCAGGTATGTGGGCTGCCCCAAGAAGCCTTGGGAGGTCAAGTTCCAGTAGCAGACAATAGCCACACATGCTCGTGGCAAGGTGCCAAGAACAGCACCCCTGAGGTGAGAACCGGTGTGAAGGAAACCCAGCCCAGCCCACCATCAGAGCAGGGGACCCTCTCTGATGAGAGGTGCCCACCCTCTCAGGCAGAGGAAGAGAGGCCTCGATCTGATGGGCGAGAGCGAGAAAATATGTCAGATGGGGAAAAGGTGAGAACATGTTCACCAAAAACCAGCAGAGGAAAAGAATGCAGTTACCCGTGAAGATAGGCAAGAAACCCGCAGGGCCACCAACCAGCTGCCCAGTGGAGGGGCGAGCAGGGCGGCCAGCAAGACGCCCCAGCCCTGCCTGGGGCCCTCGTGGAGCAAGGGACAGGAACAGCCGTGCGGGCACACGCAGCCACACTGCCCAGCCCCAAGCGCCACACGCAAAGACGTGAGCAGCTCCTGAGGACCGTCCAGAATGAGGAAGTCCCCCTCCACGTCTAACCACAGTGCCACCTGCTGTGGCCTGAGCACTGGAGGTGCTCTCCGTCCACTGAGGGCCGAAGGCACGGGGCGCCTCGGGACAGAGCACGGCAGTGGCTGCGGCCCTCCCCTGGGGCAGCAATGACCCTGCCAGGGGGTTTCCACATAGTGGCCCCGCTGGCCAGGGAAGGAAGCAGGTCACACACTCACATACACACATGCACACACTCACACGTAACACACGCACACTCCCTTACACATACATGCGCTCACGTGGACTTACATTCTCACACTTACAATACACACTCACACCCACACACTCACTCATAAACTCACACACACACATTCTCACACTCACACTCACACTCTCAGAGGCTGGAGCACTGCTAAGCTAGTCTGCCGGGTGCCAGGAGCAAGAATCTGCAGAGGAAAAGGAGGATGGCCCCTGCGACCACAGTCTGTGCGTGTTATGAAAACAGGTCACCCTCAGTGGGAACTCTTCTTTGTAGCACCATCATCACCATCATCAATCACCATCGTCATCATCTTCATCATAAACATCATCATCACCATCAGCATCACCATCGTCATCATCTTCATCATAAACACCATCATCACCATCAGCATCACCATCATCATCATCTTTATCATAAACACCATCATCACCATCAGCATCAGCATCGCCGCTGACACTAGCTAAGTGCCACCGTGTCACATGCCGGGCACAGAGCTGAGTCCTTCCCGCGACTGACTCTCCTAAACAACAGAAAGCCATGACCGCCATCCCCTCTGTACAGGCAGGAGTTCAGAGCTCAGGGCCGTCAGCCCAGGATCACACAATTAGGGACGGGAGGTCAGGATCCTGATGGTTGTTCTGATAAAGTCCAGTGCGTCTACTTTTCCTTTTGCTGCTCATGCTTTCGGTGTCACACCCAAGATCCGCTGCCCAATCCAAGGTCGTGAAGATTCACCCCTATGGGTTTTCTTTTAGGAATTGTATGGCTTTAGCTCTTGCATTTAGGTCTTTGATTCATTTTGAGTTACTGTTTGTGTTAATTCTGTGAGGTGGGATCCAACTCCATTCCTGTGTGTGTGGCAGTCCTGTTGTCCCAGCACCATTTGTTGAAAGAGACGGTCCTGTCTCATTGAATGGACATGGCCACCTGTCAAAAATCCAGCAGCGACAGATGTGAGGGCTTGTTTCTGGCCTTTCTATTCTGTTCCATTGGTCTCCATGTCTGTCCTTAGGCCAGAACCATGCTGTTTTGATTATTGTAGCTTTGTGATATGTTTTGAAATCAGGAAGTGACTCTTCCAACCTGGTTGTTCTTTTTCAAGATGTTTTGTCTATTTGGGGTCCCCGTGAATTTTAGGGTCAGCTTGCAGATGACGGTTCTGAGCGCCCACTGCAGTCCGGGCCTTGCCGTGAGCACACTGCTTGCAGCCTTTCACTCAGTGGCCTGATGAGGTGCGTGTTACTATAATCCCCACCAAACAGAACAGGAACCTGAGACCAGGAATTAAATGATTTGCCCTGGTCACCGAGCAGGGCCAGGATTTGAACCCCTCCTACCCCACCAGGTGTTTCAGGATGGAGCTCTACACTTAGGGAAACGATGAGAGATGGGGTGACCAGGAGGTACCCCCAAAACTGAGGAAGACAGCCTCAGGCCGACGGACAGAGCGCAAGGAGGGAAGTGTTAGGGAGGTGGCTGGAGCTGGCTGGCCAGGGGAACGGGTCTCTGTGGTCACCTGGTGACCCGGCGCCCTCCAGACCCCCAGGGAGCCTGCAGCCTCATACAAAGGCCTTCTGCTGGGCTCAGCGGCCCAGGCACCACAGACTTGGAGAATGTTCCCCTGCTGGCTGTCCTGCGTGTTCAGCGATGCGTGAGGGTGACGAGGTGGAGCTCTCCCAGCCCCTGTCCTGCTGCCTGTAACTCAGGCTGCAGAAGCAAGTCACGGATGCCGGGGCAGGTCAGGAAAAAGCCCAGAAGTGAAAAATAAGAGGTGCAAGGAATATGAGAGGAGTGAGCAAAAGTTGAGCTGTCTCTAAAAAAAAAAATAGATAAAAAAGGAAAGTGGGGACAAGCCAGGAGAAAGAAAAAAGGCAGATTATGCTGAAAATATGCCAGTGCCCACTGTAGTGGGTTCAATGGTGACCCTCCCCCAAAAGATACGCCCGCATCCTAACCCCCAGGTTAGGGGGTCTGAACCTTCAAATATGACCTTGTTTGAAAAAAGGTGTTTTCAGATGCCATTAAGGATCTTGAGATGAGGTCATCCTGGATTAGGGTGACCTCTAGATCCAGTGACAGGCGTCCGTGTGAGAGAAGAGAGGGGAAAGGCCAGCTGAGGATGTAGGCAGAGATGGGAGTCATGTGGCCACAGCTAGGAATTGTCTGGCGCCACCAGGAGCTGGAAGAGGCAGGGAGGAGCTTCCCCTAGCACCTCTGGAGGGAGCACAGCCCTGCCCCCATCTTGATCTCGAACTTCTGGCCTCTAGAGCAGTGAGAGGATACATTTCTGTTGTTTTAAGGCACCTAGTTTGTGGTCATTTGTTACAGCAGCCCCAGGAAATGAAACACCCACCATCCAGGCTGAGCTCAACCCCTGACTAACCCATCCTGTCAGGCCATCAGTCACACACACTCCCCCCCACCACCGCCAGGCACTGCGCTAACCCTTCCTGCAGCCCCACCATGACCCCATTTCACAGAGAGGAAAAGCGAGGCTTAGGGCAAGACGGCTGTCCCAAGATCACTCACAGCGGGTATGGTGGGTAGGGTTTGAATCTGCGCATCTCAGCCTTACAGTGCCCCCCACTTATACCCCCTTCCCCCAACACCACACACACACACACACACACACACACACACACACACACACACACACACAATCTGGCTTCTGGGGGCGTGGGGCAGGCGAACTCAGCTTCCCAGGGGACGACAGGGCAGGCCTGGTGCTGGTGGAGGCTCCTGTTGGGGTTGGGTGCCCCTCTGGGGGAACAGCCTCAGCTCTCTGGGCAGAGCAGGAGTGTAGGGCAGCGTGGGTCCCAGGAACCTCTAAGGAGTGAGGGCCCCACAGAAGGGGGGCTGACTGACGTGGGGGCGGGGGGGGGCACGGGCGGGGAGCATGCAGATCTGAGGGGGCCCGTCTTGGCCAAGCGCCCTCCCAGTCCTTGCTGATGACGATGCATGGGGCTTTGGGCTCATTTATATAAGAACAAGAATGAGATCATGCCAGACGCCCTCCCGTCGCAGCTTCTGTGGTTTCGGAATTCGTTTTCACAAGGGCCTCTCTTAAGATGGGCTCAGCTTGGCCACAAAGCCAACCCAGAATTTCTTAGAAGTCTCCAGTTCCTCTATCTTTAAATAATCCCATTTCCCCTCCATCCCCTCAAGGGACCCCTCCACAAGGAGCCCTGGGAGATTTCCGAACCACTTACACCCACCCAACTCCACCCCCCAGCAGCCACTGGGATCCTTTTAAAATGTAAATCAGATCTCCTTCTTCCAGCCCCAAAGGAACCCCACCCCTGGGCAGTGCTACAGGGGAAAAGCTGTGAATCAGGAAAAGCTGTGAATCGTTAGGTGTGATAAAGAGAGAATTTCCTTCCTCCAGGAAGTGTTCCGGGCGAGGGTCTGGGTGTCTGCACCTACGTTCTAACAGCTCAACACAAAAACATTCATACTTACACACACACACACACACACACACACACACACACACACACAAAGCGAATATAACCAAGATGGATTCTAGATGGCGGGCTTATAGGTGTTCACTGTTACTCTTCTGTCAAATTTCCTGTATCACTGTCAAATTTTCCAAATAACTAAAAATTCTTAAAGATTTTGTATTCTTTATTAAGAATACATTAAGAATAAGTGTCCAACTGTATTTAGAGTAAAATCTAGACATTCCATTTCCAGGTGACCTGGCGCCCATGATTTTCGACCAGAGCCCCCCACGCATGCCCTGTACTTCAGGCTTGCCTGCTACATGCTGTCTTGTGCTACCCCCCAGGCCGGTTCCTGCCTCAAGGCCCCTGCACTTGCTGCGCCCTCTCCTTGACACTCACACCCCCAGATATTCACACAGGTGGTCCTTTCTGGTCATTCCTCTCTCAGTACTGTGGTAGGATATCCAGGCTGTCCCCGACCCCATCCCCCTGCACGGCACTTATCACTGCGTCTCTTCCACTCAGGCACACAGCAGGTGCTCAGTAAATATTTCTTAACTCGATGAATAAGATGGGATGACCTGTTTCATGAACCCCATCTATCCAGCCAGGTGCCTCTGGTCACCATCCAGTCAATCTGGGAGTCTGAGGAGGTTGGAAAGAAAAGGGAAGCCCACCACTTCTCACCACGTGGGGCCCTGGGGTCTAGGGTGCCACCCAACCAGCTTCCCAGTCGCCCAGCATCTGAGCCAGAAATGTATCCCTTCTCCAAGGGCCCAGCCGAGGTCTAAGGCCAGAGAAGGGTGGGTTCAGAAACTGGTTCAGAGGGACCCAGGCCCTCAAGTGGTGAAATCAGAGCTTTTGTGAGATGGTCTGAGAATGAGCAGCTCTCTCTCTGGCTCTAGAAGACTCAAACCTGCTGTAGAAATTCAGGTCCCAAAGGAAAACCAGCCTGTCAGTGTACTAATATGCAGACTTGAAGAAAAAAGGCATCGAAATGAAGGTGCAACCCGATCAAACCACTCCTGAACTCCACTCAGTGGACTTTGTCAGCTACACAAATTCCTTTACTGTTTAAGCCCGTCTGAGCCAGTGCTTCTTCCTCTCACAGCTGAAAGAATACTAATGGGTAACTCCCCCTCCATCACTCAGCCCTAACCTCACCCAGTGAATCAGTGACGTAAACGCCCACCCTAAACCACAACTAAAGGTGTTCTTTCACATGTGCTCCCCCTGCCTTGGGCATGCCTCCCAGCTGAGACGGCAGAGTGTGTGGTGGGATGCAGGAGTCTGTACCACTTTCTAAGCAAGGGGGGCCTCACTGCTTCTCTGGGCCCGGATTTTCCTGAGCCCGGAATGGGCACAGCGGGCTGGGCAAAGCTCATTTCTCAGGGAGCCCCCTAGAGTCACCGCCACCCAGCACACAGCCCACCCCAATCCTCCACCTCTGCCAACAAACTTCTCTCTTTCTGCCTAAAATAGCCACAGTAGGGCCTCTGACAAAGAACCAATTTTCCCGGCCAACATTTTGCTTTCTCCCCTTCCAGGCTGCAATAGGAGGGACACAGTTCCCAGCCCCCCAACCCACTCACACTCCAGCTTCCTTGGGGCAGCCGAGCCCTGAGCCCCCAGCTTCACCGAAGCAGCTGCTGTCTTTTCCCATTTCTCTCACTGCCCTTGGCTTTTCTTCACACCCTGGACACGCAGGAATGAGCTGCAGAACCCAGGGATCCCTGTGGGTGTGGCCTGAGTGGCCTGGACGGTCTCGGCGCTCAAGGAAGCCTGGTCCGTGGAGGGGAGGGGGCGACAGAAGAGATTCCAGGGGTGGGGGACGCGGTGATGACTTACCCATTGTTTCCGGGCGTGATTCCTCCTCTTGAAGTACAAGATTAACTTTTTCCGCATCGCCTGGTTTCTAAGGAGGATGGAAACGGCCAACCGGGCAGGTCAGAAATGCAGGCTTTCAGGAATTCCATCCCTTGCCGAAGTTTGCCCCTACTTGCCCCTATTGGCTCCCGGTGAGCTAAGACACATCCGTAGCCCCCCAGGGTGAGCCACGAATTGCCAATGTGTGTCCTTCCCCCGTCACATACAAGGTGTCCCCACACACACCTAGGCTGAGCGTGGTCTGCAGAAAAGAGGGTTCCAAAGGGGGGCGAGGTCTTGTGGCTTCCTGCCCTCCCCGGAGCTGCCATCACCCCTACACGCACCCAGGCTCCCCTCTCCCGTCAGCCACAACTGCCACGGGAAACCGGCCACAGAGAAACTGCCACAGCCTTAGAAACGCAGGCCGGGGAGACCAAGCCCCCGAGACCTGCAGCTGCACAGAGGCAGGGTCTTGGAGTCTGGCCTCTGTGACCCCAAGCCACCTCCAACCAAGCCCCTGCTCTGTCCCCCTGGGGTGGGGGTGACATGGACAAGCCAGCGACAGGCTGGTGGGAGCCAGCGCAGCAGGAAGCCCAGGAAGCACCTGAGGGGTCTCATGCTTCAGCTCAGGGAAGCCAGACCCCTCTCGCCATCAAAGCCCTCAACCAAGGAGGCCACACACAGTACTGAGGGCTCAGAGGGCAGCGGGCGCTTCCCCGGGGAGATGCGGGCTGTTCAGAGAGAAAGAGAGGCAGGCACAGGAGAGAGACGCCAAGACCAGGAATGAGGGAGAAGGAACGAGAGCAGAAAGACAGACAGACAGAGCCCCAGAGGAAGGCAGGGAGACAGAGGGAGAGGGAGTGACAGAGAGGTGGATGAGATCAGATCCCAAGTGAGGACAGAGGGAGAGGGGCCTGGCAGAGAGAGAGAGAGAGAGAGAGAGAGAGAGAAAAGAGAGACAGAGGGCAACAGGCCGAAAGGCAGAGGAAGACAAGATCCAAAGAAAGGGGGACGATGGATAAACAACAAGGTCCTGCTGTACAGCACAGGGAACGATATTCAATATCCTGTGATAAATCATAACAAATATTAAAAAAGAATGTGTATATATGTATAACTGAATCACTTTGCTGTAGAGCAGTAATTAATACAATGTTGTAAACCAACTATACTTCAATAAAATAAAAAACAAATTAAGGGGGCTGGAGGCCCAGCAGGAGGCAGAGGGAGACTCAGAGAGGCAGACCGATACAGAAAAGGATGGAAGACTCACCCCCAAGCACCCCCTTCCCCTCGGCCCTTTCCCCACAACTTCCAACGCACAGCAGAGTGTAGCAGCTGGGGCCTGCGGGGGTCACAGACAGGCCCCGGAGAGCCCATCAGGCCCGTGAACTTGCTTGCCCCCCAGCCGGGTGTACAGCAGGATCAACTTTTCTGGGGAGGGGTCCCCCGACTTGCTCATATTCTCAGCCGCATCCAAACTCTTACCAAAAGCTTACAAACTGATGACTGGGAGCCCCGCCCCGTCCAGCCTCCAGGAGGTGTGGTACCTGTGGGCCACCAGGACCCCAACCTCAGGAAAAAGACAAAGAGGAGGGCACTCCAGGCCCTGATGGACGAGGAAGCTCCCCCAACACACGCCTCCCTGGGGCTGAAGCGCCTGAAATCAACCTGCCCTGGGGACCCCATGGGGAGTCACTCTCTGCTGCCTCATGCCCCTCAAACAGACACCACCGCCTCAGAGACCCACCTCCCAGCGGTTGTCGGGGTCTGCCAACACACCTCATCCCCGGGTGGACCAGGGTACCCAGGCCTTGCAGTGATTTCCAGCAGGAGGTCGGCATCCCCACTACCTGGTCTCAAGTCTGAGATGCTGATGGGCCTGCATGGTCCCTCTTCACCTGTGGACCCCAGCCAAGCTCAGCCCTGTCTCCACCCATCTCCGGACAAGGAAAGGCCACGCCCACTTCCAGGAGGGTCAGTGAGGGGACCCTCGCCTCCCATCGGCCAGGCCTCCCGCCTCGAGGTCTCGATACTTAACATCAGCCTCCCCTCCCCAGCAGGACGGGCGCTGGGGGTCCTCAGTCACACAGGCTGAGACCACAACCCCTCATTCCACAGCAAGGTGTCTCTGAACAAATCTCAGATGGTCTCAGCCTCAGTTTCCTCATCCGAATAATGGGAGCAGCAACACTGTGCTTTCATCTCCTCAGTCATTCAGCAAATGTTTACTGAGCACCTGTTATGCACCGGGCACTGTTTTGGGCCCTGGGGACATAGAGGTGAGCAAGACAAAGTCCCCGGCCCTCGTGGAGGTGACACTTAGAGGGGCCACACTGACAATAAGCAAGATAATCAAGATAATCCTGGAGTCAGGAACTTACATGGAGGGTGGGGTAGTGACTGGGGGAGGGGAGGGTGTAGCTATTTTAGATTCAGGGGTGCAGAAAAGTCTCTCAGAGATGGCTGCGAGCTGATACGTTGATCACCAGGAGGACCCAGCTGTGGGGCGATCCAGAGGGAGATGCACTCCTGGCAGAGGACACTGGGAGTGCACAGGCCCTAAGGTGGGAACAAACTCAGAGCGTTTGAAGAACAGACAGAAGACCCATGTGGCTGGAGAGTGTTGGGCAGGGACAGAGGGGAGGAACAGGGAGGAGGAGGAGAGCTGAGAGGTTGGCAGGGCCGGCTGTACGGGGCCTTGTGGGTTGGGGCACAGGAGCGGGTTTGGACTTGAAGACGGCAGCTGAGAAGGCCAAGCAGCAATGACAGCCCAGAGCACTGAGCCCAGTAGCACCGAGGTCTTGGTCTCTAACGCCATCCTCCAATAAAAGGAGCCATTTCTCAGGACCTCCCTGGCAGTCTGGTGGTTAAGACTCCGTGCTTCCAACACAGGCAGCGCGGGTTCGATCCCTGGTCGGGGAACTAGGACCCCATACGCTGCGCGTGCAGCACAGACAAAGGAACACCAAAAAAAAGAGCCATTTCTCCCTGGAGGAATGGCTGCATCCAGAGCTGCGGCAGGAAATATACAAGGTGAGCCCAGAACATTTTTAAGTAAAGAAAGTTTCCGACGGCCAAAGCTGGAACAATTTGAGAGGCAAAATAAATAACGCTAGTACTAGATTATAGCCTGAAGAATAAAATAAATAACCACACATCCACATGGATATAAATAAATGATTGAATAAATAAATAAAGCAGGGAGAAGGGACAAATGTTCCTTACAGAATTCCAATTAATAAACGTAGAAGGACTGAGGGAAGTTGAAAATCACTATCAGATAGCACGGTGCTAATTACTGCAGGCTAGACCCTTGCATGAACGTTAAATCAGTTGGCAAAACTTTGAGGAGAGGCAGGAAATTTGCATAGCCTTGAAGCATTTCCCCCAAATATTTACTAATCATTGTGGCAGTTTAACTTGTGTCCACGAATTCTTTGATATTCCCCCTCCAGGAGGTGTAGCTGGACTCCCCTCCCCCTTGACAGTAGGCTGGATGGTGACTTGCTTCTAAAGCACAGAGTAGGGGCAGGAAAGAGAGCAACTCAACGGTGGAGACACGGCTAACACCTTCCTGAGCAAGGGGGCAAGGTCAACACCACCTGCAGTGACATAAACACCACCAGTCAGGGGTGTCGGATGCTTCCGATATATCATGATGGGAAGGGCGCCCCCTCACCTCTGTGGGACTCTTCCCCCAAACCCACAAGCCCAGCAGCCTCCTGAGAAAATATCAGACACACCCAAATTGTGGGACATTCTGCAGAATCCCTGACCTGTCCTCTTCAAAAGTGTCAGGGTCAGGAAAATCGAGGAAGACTGAGAAATTATCACAGAGTGGAGACCAAGGGGACATGAGGACGAAATGCAGAGCAGGAACCTGGATCAGATCTTGGACCAGAAAAAGGACATTAGTGGGAAAACTGGGAAAATCCAAAGGAAGTCTGTGGTTTAGCTAATAGGACTGTACCGCTGTCCCTTTCGTAGTTTTGATAAATATACCTTGTTCGTGTCACATGTTCGCATTGGGGGATGCTGGGTGGAGGGTATACGGGGAATTCTTAGTACGGTCCACGGGTTCCACGTCCCCAGATACGGGGCCGACTGCACTGGGCCATTTTATATAAGGAACTTGAGCATCGCGGATTTTGGTATCCACGGGGTTCCTGCAACCAACCCCCCTCACTGTACTACCTTGGCAACTCTTCTGTAAATCTAGCTATTTTAAAATAAAGACTTAGAAAAAAAAAAAAAGAGGGACAAGACCTATGTTGAAATGCCATAGTGAGATCAAAGACAATTTACTTTAGAGCTTGCAGGGGGCTTGGTGGATGTCATGAATTGAAATGTGTCCCCCCCTAAAAAGATGTTGGGGTCCTGACCCTCCACCCCCCAATACCTTAGAATGTGGCCGCATCAGGAAATCAGGTCATTACAGAGGTCATCAAGTTAGCATGAGGTCAATAGGGTGGCCCTGATCCCATATGACTGGTGTCCTTATAAAAAGGAGAAATTTGGACAGAGAGGCAGATACACACAGAGGGAAGATGACACGAAAAGACACAGTGAGAAGGCCACATGAAGACGGAGGATTGGAGTGAGGTGTCTACAGGCCAAGGATCGCCAAGGAAGCCAGCAAACACCAGAAGCTGGAAGACACACGGAAGGATCCTCCCCTAGCGTCTGCAAGAGATCAAGGCCCTGCCGATACCTGGATTCCCGACTTCTGGCCTCCAGAGCTGAGAGAAAATGAACTGCTCTAGTTTTTAGGCACCCAGGTTGTTGTGACAGGTTCTGGCAGCCCGAGGAAACTTGCACAGCCTGTAACAGCTTCCACAAGCACGGTGCTGTGGCTTCGAGCTGAAGCGGCCTCGGTGAGAACAAAGACTCGTGGGGGCAGAGGTGATGCACGGAGCCGCCTCTGTTCCCCGCAGCTACCAGAGGGCACGAATTCTCCCTTGCTGATCCGGGTTGCCTTCCAAAGCAAGCACCGTGACTGGCACCCAGAGGCACCCGCTTACTGCCAAAGAGGACAAATGTCAAGTCCGCAGGTTGCAAACGGGCGCAGTCCACCAAGTGCAGCCAGCTCGTGAGACTGTTGTGTTTGGACTGCGGTGCTTTCTAAAAAATCTGAATTTGTTGCCAGTATTGAAAACCAGAAGCTGCTGCATAAAAAGCTCAACATAAAGCTTCTCTTTAAAAAAAAAAATCAGGCAGCCTGGCCACGCTCCCTCGTGGCTACAGACAGGGGACTAAGAACTAACTGCCCCTTTAAAAGCGTGAGGAGCTCACCACTCACCCCAGTCCTCACCACTCCCTACCGCCTCCCACCAGCCCTTTCCCCTCTAACTTTGTTCCCGCCCTGGAGGCATGCATCTGGGTGGTTCGCAAGCCCCTAGACATCTGGTTTGGGGTGACCACTTGTCCAACATTCTTCTGGCAAACACTTTTTGAGTGTTTATTTTGTTCCAAGAAGTGTTTAGGTATTGCAGCTGCTAACGGCATACTGCAGACAAATCTTCTCTGCTGAGCTTTTGTCCAAAAATAGGGAACAGAGTCCAGAGGGCTCTGGAAGGACCGACAGACCAGCAATGTGATGAGTTCGCCGGTGGAGGCATTTATAGGGTGCAAAGGATATCTCAATCTCCTGGAGAAGTCAGGGTTTAAAAAAGCACAGCCTGTCAAGAAATATAGGCCTTGTCGGCTGACACTGGACTAGGGGGAGAAACGGGAACCAGGAAGGAGGAAAAAGGAGATGGAAAGTCAGTGGACGTTCGAGGAGAGTCTGGCCAGGCTCTGGGTGGGACTGGCCCTGGGGTCTATGGAGTTCTGAAAAAGGAAAGTGTGGGAGCAATCAGGGGAGGCTTCCTGGAGGAGGAGAGGTTTGAGATGAAGCTTGGGAGAAGTAAAGGAATGGGGTGGGCAGAGGGAAATGAGGAGTCCCAGGGGAGTAAGGGTGACAGTGAATTTGGAGGAAGTGAGGAGGGGTGTTCAGGGAGAGCCAGACCCCTGACTGCGGGGAAAGCAGCCCATGCAGGGCCCTGAATGCCTTGGGAAAAGCCTGTCAGACTGGGGTGACTGATGGTCCAAAACATGCTTACTAGGGGCCAAGCACTTTTCCTACGCAAAATGACTCCAAGGAGACCAACTTACTGACAAGCTAAGTGATGTGACTTGCCCGAGGTCACCGGGCTAGCGAGGGGCAGAGTCCGGACTGCAGACCCAGGAGAGGAAAGCAGGGTGGGTGCGCAGATTGGGCTGGTCTAGGAGTTCGGCTGTGTGGCCCTGGGGAAGTTACTTAACATCTCTGAACCTCCAGAGCAAGACCACAAGGACCTGTTAACAGTAACCTGGGTCCTGAGCACCCTTTCCACCTGCACGGCCCCAGGGCATCAGCCAGTCCTCAACGAGGGCTGAGGAGGGGAAAAATCAGTCTGAAGACAAGAAAATCGGGAAGGAAGAGCTACCAGGAGCTAGCAGGCTTCCAGGCCCCGAGGGGAGGAGAGGACACCAGGTGAAGGGGTGGCCACAGCAGAACACACAGGAGGCTCAACCGTCACCACGGCATCAATCCCACGCCCTTTCACCGACTCACCAGTGGGCTCCCCAACCCAGTGAACTCAGCTCCGAGCTCTCCCGGAGCCCAACCCAGTGAACTCAGCTCCGAGCTCTCCCGGAGCCCAACCCAGTGAACTCAGCTCCGAGCTCTCCCGGCAGGTCCGGCCTGCAGAGAGCGGGGCAGCCCTCCACGGAGCACGGGCTGATGTGGCTCTGGGGTTGCCCCCCCACCCCACCTCCTACCCTTTCCCCTGCTTCCCAAAGCCTGGGAGGTCTGAGGAGTCACTCCCGAGGCCTGGGGCTAAGACCCCACAGCGAGTCACCCGCCTCCCCGCTCCCCGACCCCGCCGGGAGCAGGGGTGGCCATCCCCACACCTCCCGAAGAGGCAGGTGGCAGAGGACAGCAGTGGAGGTGGGTACAGGTGACTTCAACACATCCGCAATTGCCAGTGCAGCAGGAAGTCAAGCGTGAAATTAACTTTAACTCGCGGGCCCCAGCGCGCAAACACAGAGAAATTAAAGTGACAGGGCAAGGTCCCTTGGGGAGGGGATAACCTTCCACCTGGCGGCAATTACAGCAGCCGGAGAGAGGCTGGGAGGCCCGGCTGGGGTGAGCTGGTGAAGCCCTGCACCCTGTGAAGCAGCCCCAGCCTGATCTTACTGTCCTTATCAAGCTGTCTTTCTATCACAGGAGTATTTATTTATTGCCTGTCTGCACCACCAGAATGGCAGGCCTCATCCACTGCTGTCTCCCCAGGGCCCAAACAGCGGCTGGCACAGAGCAGGTGCTCATAAATATTTGAATATTTGAATGAATGACTGAGGGATAACTCTTGGTCTCTGTTGACAAAGTAAAAAGAACAAAAATCACAGAACACTTCCTACACGCCTGACACCAAGCTCGGCACCTTCAGGGATAGTAACTCATTGAATCTTCAGCAACCCATCTCACAGATGGGGCAACCAAGGCACTGGTAGTAAGGAATGGCCACACCAGCCAGGTGCTTGGGGCTCTCAACATGCCCCTAGCCCATCGGCTCCCAAAATTCCAATCAAATCACTTCTCAGCATAAACTTCATCGTTGGCCTCCCTTCGCACAGATAATAAAACCCAGCTCCTCACCAGCTCTGGGTGATCTGGTTAGCACCTTCCTCTCCCTCACCTACCCCCTCGGGACATACCCGCCTGCTCTGTCCAGCCCCAGGGCCTTTGCACTGCCTCTTCTACCTGCCTGGGGGGCCTACACTCCAGCTTCTGCACAGTCCCCGAATGTTCCCTCAACTGTTAGGTCCTGCCCTGATCTCCCTGGCTAAAGTCTCCCCCTTACTTTCTCTCCCATCACCCTGTTTGCCATCTTCACAGCATTTTTTAAAGTAAATGACTGCACTGACTTAATGATGACCACACTGAAATTAAAATTACAGAAGTGATTATGATTTCAGAGGCAAACTATGAAAAAAAATTAAAGTTCTAAGAAGAAATCAGTTCAAATAACTTGCTTACAGATACATTTTTCTAACATAAAGCTGACCACTTATAACAGGAAAAATCTTAAAATTATTTACCTCTATGTTTCAAACTTAAACATCTGTTCATCAGTGACTTAGATTTGGAACAAATTTCACTAGGCGGTTACTTACATAGCCAAAATGTACTCTAGTAGACCAGAGCCATCCCCTGATGAAGATTATGGGATATAAAAATAGGGCATTGGTTCAATAAGCTTATAGTTGTATTCTACTTAGAGATGTAGCAGTATCTTGTTTGCTAGTATTATTTGGATAATAAAAGGATAACTTTTTCCTTTGTTGTTTGGATTCTATAGCTGTTTTTATAACCTGAAATCATCCACATTATTCAGCTTAAAATATTACTCATTTTCAGTTTAGTGAAAAAACTTACGAAAAAGTTTCAGTGTAATAATATTGCTATCAAAATTGTTATGCTGAAAGGAAAAATAAAACTAGGTATATCAAAGCATAAAGAGCTTAAGTTAGCTATGTGACCACAGTATTTTTTATTAGCTGATGTTTTCTTATTCACTTATTAACTCACCTGCTTTCTGTCTCCCCTGCTAGATAAAACTTAATGAAAGTATGGGTAACTTTGTTTTGTTCACAGCTGAATCCCCAGGTCCCTAGAACAGGGCCTGGCACATAGTAAGTGTAATAAATGTGTATTGAACAAATGAATGTTCCCAGCAGGTTTGCCCAGATGAGAACACCTCACCCCCATCCCGTAAACCAGCTGTGACAGGCCCGAAAGGCCCCCTTGTCCTCACCCAACATCCATCTGGGCCTCCCCCACCCCCAGCAGTTGTCCCCACGGTGAGGCAGGTCCCAAGAAGCTTATAAAGGACTAAGGTGGCCTGATTGGAAAATGAACCATGTAAAGTTGAGAGGGATTTGGTACCTGAGCAGCGAACACACTCTAAGGCCAGACAAAAGCACAGGCCACATCGGACACAGAAAGCCTGGCACTACACCAGGGCTCCCAGTACAGGACACTCCGCAGCCCCTGCCAGCCACAGGCTGAGTGACGGCCGGCAATACAGGTGAAGAAGCATCCTCGGCAGGTGCTCTCGAGCCCAAATGGGCCAAGGACCTTGCTGGCAACACGGGATTTCCTAGGTTGCTCCATCAGCGACTCGGGGGTGGGTGGCCGTGTTGGTCACCAGAGCCTAGACTAGTCACTCGAGTCCAGAAACTACAACAGAAGGGACCTCCGCAACAACTAGTCCAGCGCCAGCGGAGCTTGAAAACCATCGGGAGGTTTGCATGCCTCCAGGGATAGGGAGCTCACTGTTGCGCATACACCCTGCAATTCCACCCCAAGGAAGCTCAGACAGTCACACCAAACTGGACTGCCCACTGGACCAGCTAAGCACCGCCCTCCTGAGGTCACACAAAAATGAACCTGGAACAGTTCGATGACCGTGATCCCAAAGGGTCTGCCTCTAAGCTAACGGTCCCGGAGTGCTCGCCGCCACATGTCCCTCCAGGGGCAAGACCCCTTTTAGCTTTTGGGCTCCTGGATCACAACATGGGGTAATATCCCCTCCTCAGCCACAGCATCCCCTGTGCTCCCACTAATGCATCCCAAGAAAAAAGCCAGCCCCCTGCCGGCAGCCACACCTCCAATACCTGGCTCCCAGCTTGAACACATAAAGTCACTGGTCTCCAGCACAGTCCGGCTGTCCCTGCTCTGCCAGCTCGGCCCACACCAACTGTGGGGGGCACTTCACTGATATGTTTTCGCTTCTAGCATCCATCTGGGAAAAGGCCCCGTCACTGGGATACGTCATATTGGCCACTCCAAAGCCTCTGGGTCTGGATTAGTGCTCCCAGCTGCTCCACTCTGGGCTGTGCCACAGACGGACACCCTGTGCAGACCACAGGACAGTCCCGAACGTGCTTACATCAGAGGCCAAACCATGGGCCCCTGCTTGCTCCACGGCCGCCCCCGTCACCTTGAGCTCGCTCTCCTCCGCCCGGCAACTTCCTCCTGCTCAAACAGCCCCCCTCCTCTGTCTCTCCAGAGCTGCGCATGCAGCTCGCCCACCGTCCCCGACCCAAGGTCTGTTTCCCAAAGCTTCACGGGGCCACCCCCTCTGCCCCTCCCCTGGCCTCGCAGGCCTCTCCATCCTAGGCCCAGAACTCTTGCCCAGATTGCCCCCTTCCATCCCCTCCTCCATCCAGCACCTGGCCCTGGCTGGGAGCCCGCTGGGAACTGAGAACCCACATCCCACCCTAGGCCCCCCACCCCGCTGTGCATCTGCACAGCTGCCCACAGGTACTCACATTTTGATGTTCTCATGATACTGCCTGGTGTCGGAGGGCTGGTTGTACAATGGCTGCAAGGAAAGAGACAGGGAGGTGCGTCGGAGCCGGGCCTGGGCTGTGGGCAGCCGGTGCGAGCTGGGCCGGCTACCACCCCACTGCAGAGCCCTGGGGCCCCTCAGCCGCAGCGCCCCAGGCCCTGGCACCAGGGAGCCGTCCACTGGTGTGAGAACCAGCTGCCGGCAGGCATGAAACGGAACACGGGGACCCAGGCCTCAGCCCCGGCCAGGAACAGGCTGTAACGCTCTGGGCACAGCTGTGGGTACCATGAGCCCTCACCGCAGTGGCTGCCATCGCTGCTCTGCAGGGCACGGGGCAGGGCTGGCCTGAGCGCCCAGGGACAAGCACACACGTCCCGGGGACGCTGAGATCCGCAACGGTCTTGAACGGGGAAGACTGCCAAAGCACCGTGAGATGCCCCGTCACCACCGCTGACCGGCAGAAGACAAAACAGCCAAATAGTGCCAGGGGTTGGTGAAGACGTGAGGAGACTGGAAGGCGTGCACATGGCCGATAGAAACGTACGCAGGTACACGTGCCCCGGAGATGTGAAAGGATGAAGACGGGTGTGCCCTACGACCCCCTTCCCCTCCCGCGGAAGCCCTGGAAGCGGTCGGGCACTGTGTCCCGCCAGGAGATGGACGCCCGGACCGCATTGTTCATAACAGCAACGCATCAGAAGCAAGTTAAGTGTCCACCTTCAGAAAGAGGAAGAAATAAGTCAGGACGTGTTTACACCTCGAAGACTACACAGCAGTGAGAAATGAATGAACTGGGCCCACATACAGCAACAAATCTGCAAATGAGAAGGAGGAAGTTGCTGCAGTGTCTGCGATGGGGCAAGAGCTGAGCTCGATGTCGTGTTATCTCCCGGCTGGATGGCAGCGCTGCAGTTAGGGGCTAACCCCGGGGTTCGCATCGCGGCTCTGCCACTTTCCAGCTGTGTGTCTCTGGGTGAGCTACTTAAGCCATCTGTGCCCCAGGTTTTCATCTGTAAATGGGGTTAAACTCAGAGAGTTGTTGTGAAGATCAAAGGAGGTAATGCGTGCAAAGCCCTCAGCCCAGCGCCTGGCAGACTGAGAGCTCCAAGAAGTATCAGGGTCATTATCACCATCAGGGTGCAGTGACTGCATTCACGGAAGCAACTTTTCCTGCCCTGCTCCCCCGTACCCCCTCACGCCCTTGCTTTGGCCAATGGGACAGATGCAAACTTCATGAAAGCAGACGAGGCCTTTCTGCTCTTTCTTCCTCTCTTGTTCGCCTGCCCCCACCAGCCCCCGTCAAGAGACCAAGTGTAGCCTGGCAGAGAGCTGCATGGAGGACAGCAGCACCATCCCAGCCAAAACCGCAAGCGGCCAGCTGACCTCCCAGCTGCCCACAGATGTGAGTGAGCTGAGCCCAGTCGAGAGAAATTGCTCAGCTGACCTCTACACTCGTGGGAAAGAGCAAAAGGTTGTTGTTTCAAACCACCGTATTTGGGGCTGGTTTGTTACACAGCAGTCGCTGACTGATACAATTACCATCCCCATTTTACAGGTGAGAAAATCTAGTCCCTGAGAGGTTAAAACATTTGCCTCTGGCTGGTAAGAGATGAGCTGGTACTAGCATCCCGCCTCTCAGCTCCAGCCCTGGAGGAAGGGGTTTGCCCTTTCTCTGCTTGCTCCCTTCTCTGCGTGTCCCCCTCTTTATGTCTCTGTGTGTCTCTTTTTGTGTTGCCCTCTCTTCCCTTCCCTCTCCCTTCCTTCCCTCTCTCTGTCTCACACACCCACACAGGTAGCAGGAGCCTCCCAGACAGCCATGGATGACTGTGGTACAAAAACCAGGTACAGAGTGTGACAGGTCAGGCCGGGCAGGTGAAGATGGAGACGTGGTGTCCTGAAGCCTCAGGGCAGGGCCCCGGGGTGAGGGAAGAGGGCACGTCAGGCCCCACCCTTGAACCTCTCCCTGAGCATGGACCTGAATACACCTCCTGACATCATTCCAGCCGATGGAGACCACCCACAAGCAGCATGGCCACAGGTCCAACCTGCCGTGTCCCCAGGGACAGGCCTCCTGCCCTCTGTGGACACGGCGGGGTCCTCAAGGAGGGGCCTCTGCTGTCCTGGGAATCGCAGGCAGCCTTGGCTGAGGACAATGGCACCTCTCTCCCGGTGTCCCCCAGGTTCCCTCCATGACAATTCACCATTACTCAGGCAACTGCAGGCCCCAAGTCCAGCTACTCCCCCTGGGATGGAGATGTCGCCCCATGGCTAGCACAGGCCATGTCCCCCCACACTGGGTCAGCTGCCCTTCCAAGGTGCTTGGCTCAAAATGGGGAGGTTTCCCCACCCCCACTCTGGGTGTCTGAACAGGAAGGCAACAGGAGAGACCACCGTCAGACTCACTGCAAAACTTCCCAACCAGAGAGGGGCAAGACATTACTGCACATCGTGGAGAGCCCACATCTCAGGACAGCAAGGAGCCCTACAAAGGTGCCTGTGCTGAATTCCAGGGCATCAAATGCCCGTGTTTAACCCCAGGTGACTCTGCGTCCGGTCCTTTACGTTCCTCACAAGCCAATAAAACACAGGCCGGGCAGGAATGAGTATGGCTTAAAGGCTCAGTTTCCAGGAACAGATGGGCCCCAATTTCACTAGCTGTGTGACCCTGGACACATGCCTTCAACACTCCAGGACTCGGTTTTCTCATATGGAAAATGGGTGTAGAGCAAATAGGACCTACCTCACTGGGCTTTCGAGTAGCCCAGGAAATGTCAGACTTGGTGACTCAACTGCTTTTTTTTTTGCTTTTAAAGATGGCAAAGTCTCCACGGTCTAAGGAGGCCAGGAGAGGCTGAAGGACCACATAGAGAGACCCCGGGTGCCAGTGATGGGCGGGGGGTGGGGGGGGAGTGGCCTGTTTCTACAAAACGGGATGGGCCAGAAAAGGGGAGACTGGCTTCTGGGAGGTCAGCGGGGTCCCAGCCCACCTCTGACCCGCCAAACTCGCAGGGGAAGGAATCACTTTCACCCTCCAGCCCTGCTGGGTAAGAAGAGGACACAGCACCCTGCCCCTCCAGGTGGCCTTCAGCAAAAGGCCAGGAAGAAGTCAGAGAACACTGTGGGGTGCGCTGCCTCTGACCAGAGGGGCTGTCCCCCAAGGAGGCACTCGCTGGGCATTCTTTGAGGTACACTGAGACCTGGGCGGGAAGGGAAGGCTCTGGGCCCAGGGCAGCCTCGGCTGGCTGGCTGTTGCCATGGTGACGGGCTGCCGCCTTGGAAGAGGTGTGAGTGGGTCGGGGGTGAGGAAGGATCATGACACCTCCTTGGCTGGTGCACCTCTGAGGGGAGGGCAGGGCCAGAGGGGGTCCCCCCTAACGCCCCTCCTCGCCACCTGCAGGCGGGGGGATGCACAAGGCCAGGCAAGGCCTCCTTCTGTCCCAGGAGGCATGTCCCCAGTTAGCGGCCACCTTGGCCTTCACACCCACAGCAGCTTTCTCTGCCACCTCCCAGGTTGCCAGCCCCCGCCAAGGGGACACGAGACCTAAGAGGGAAAGTCCCTGCCACGGACCCCAGAGGAGCGAGGCTGGGGGGCCTCGGGTACCAGCAGGAAGGCCCGCCCCCTCCATGCCCCCATTTCCTCCTCTAGAAATGGGGGCGCAGCCAAATAATCGGAGGGAGAAAGAGAGCACAAAGGGGAGGATGTGCCAGACTGCAGGGCCCCAGACAGAAATGACTAAGAGAGAGGAGCTGGGTCTCGGGGAGAAGGAAGGAGGGTCCCCTGCAGACCTGACGGCAGGCAGCCGGCGGGGGGCCGAGAAGCAGCAGGTGGCCGAGCTGCTAGAAACGGAGTGTCTGCGCTGGCCCTGAGCCCTCTGGTGACACCGCGTTCTTAAAATAACACCTCTGAACAGGAAGGAAACCAGTACTCAAAGCGGCAGGGCGAGGAGGCGGGGCGATGGGGCTGCCCACACCCTCGCCCCCGCTGCCCGCTCTGGGCCAGGCCTGGTCCCCAGGGCGCAGGGATGGAGGGCCGAGCCGCGCAGAGCCCTGCCTGGAGCCGTCCGCACTGTTCATCGTCTTCCTCTCCCGCGCGGGTTTCTCCTGGGCCCAGGCCTCCCCACCAGGGAGGTCACGGAGCACTCGTCACTGTCTTCCTCGGCTGACTGTTCCCTGGGCTGCAGATGCGAGAGACCTCCAGGGAGCTGGATTCCCCGGGGTGCAGCCCAGTGACCCGAGACCCGGGGTGAGCAGCACCAGGCCCTTCCTCCTGGCCTGAGCTCGGACTCCTGGGTGGCACGAAGCAGGCCCTGCTGAGGGGGCGCCTCAGAGCTGCCTCTGCTTGGAGGACGCCTCAGGTCACTCGGGCCTTGTGGTAACCAAGAGAGAGGGCAGACCGGTGCAGAAGCGGTCAGCCACAACCCCGTGGGCTCGGCACACCTCCCCGCTTCATCGCGTGCTGTGTGACCCTGGGCCAGGCCCTGCCCTCTCTGAGGCTCACCTAGAAAATGGATGGTGACATTTCCACGAGGCCTGACACACAGCAGGTGCCCTGTCGATGTGAGGCCCCTCTCCAGCCCCACTGAAGGCCACCAAGCCAAGAGCCTACCGACTTCCAGAGCGCTCCGGTGACAGGCACACAGCCCCACCAGACCTCGCCTCCTGTGCCACCAGCCTCGGGGAAGCCTCTACTTGGAGACCACCAGGCAGAGGACAGCCTCCTCACCCCCGGAGACCCAGGAAAGAACCACTGAAATTGTGAGCCCAGCAGACGCCCTGCTGCTCTCAGCGGCTCCCTTCACACTCCAACCCCCTACTCAGGAGCCTCCAGGACTCATTAGGTCAGGAAAGGGGAGAGGGCGAGCCTCCAGGTCTGGAAATGGTCGGGTGAGGCCTCTAGGCCTGCCAGCCCCATTGGCAAGAAAGGGAAACCGAGGTGAGCAACAGCTTACTGGTGGGAATGGAAAATAGTGGAGCGGCTCTGGAAAACCGTCTGGCAATTAATTCCTCAAGAGACTAAACACAGTATTAACACGATCCAGCAGGTCCAGGCCGAGGTATCTACCCAAGAGAAAGGGAAACACACATCCACATGGAAACCTGTACATTAATGTTCACAGCCACTTCCTTTATGATATCCGAGAGCTAAACCAACCTAACGCCCACCAGTGAATAAATGCATAAACTAAATGTGGTCCATCCATACGATGGAATACAATTCAGCCATAAAAAGGAATGAAACACCAACACAGGCTACCTCATGGATGAACCTTAAGAACAGGATGCTGAGTGAGAGAAACCAGACTCCAAAGGCCACGTATTGTATGATTCCACCGATACGAAATGTCCAGAATAGGCAAACCCACAGAGACAGAAAGCAGATTAGTGTTTGGTTGGGAGGGAGGGGGAGAGGAAGGGAGGAGGTGGGAGGTGGGGGGGATGGGAGATAAGGAGGTGATAGTTCAGGGAACAAAGTTCTTTTTGAGATGGTGAAATGTTCTCACATCGATTGTGGAGATGGCTGTGCACATCTGTGAATATATGAAAAACCACTAACTTGTACTCTTTAAATGGGTGAATTGTATGGCATGTGGATTACATCTCAATAAAGCTACTTAAATTTTTTTTTAAAGAGGCTGCTAGAGACGTCCCAGAAAGCATGCCCAAAAGGAAGCAAGGCTGCAGGCTGGGAGCCTGTCACCCATCCCAGGAGAGGCACTGGGCCCTGCCCCTGAGCCGTAGGAGCCCCCCACTCCCTGTCTGGCTCTGCCCCGAGAGGACCTGGGGGCAGTAGGAGGCCAGCTGCTCACAGGTCCTCGGTGGCCTAAGCAGACAGACCCCAGGCTGAGGAGCAGCTGTCACTGCAGAAAAACCTCCGGAGCAAACAACTCTTCCCTCCTAAGGGTCCACGACACTCAGGGCTCACCACAGGCCAAGTGCTGCGTCAGTGAGCCTTTTCCCCGCACCAATTCATCGTTCCCTCATCAAGAGCCTCGGCTTCCCCCCATTTCACAGATGAGAAAACCGAGTCCCTTTCCCAAGGCCACCTGGCAAACACACAGTGAAGCCAAGTTTAAAATTAGGCTCCAAATGCGTCAGATTTTTTTCCACCCCACCGCCTGCACACGCACGGGGATCCCTCGCATCCGTCCTATGTGCGTGTCCCCACGCGCTGCCCCCATGGCTCTGCACCCACCCGCTCAGTGGGACAGTGACGGTCCCAGGCAGGTGGGCACTCTGGCCATTTCTCCCAGGACTCCAAGGCCACCAGCCGGGAGTTTCGGTGCTCCCTTGTTTCCTATCTCTGGTGACACATAGGGTGACGGGTGCCTGAGAGAGAAAAGGCCCGAGTCTGCTTCCCAGCTCTGCTGCTGACATGGCATCTTTCCACCAGTAAAATGATACTGACAACAGTAATAATAACAACAACAGCAAGAACTGACGCTCAGCACTTACTCTCCATCAGGCTTTACAAAACTTAGTATGGTTAATCTTCACTACAACCCAGTGGGATGTGTGTTATTATTAGTCCCAGTTTACAGATGAGGAAACTGAGGCACAGAGAGGCTAAGACACCTGCTATTAAGTAGCAGATCTGAGAGCTGAACTCAGAGGATCGGGCCCGGAGTATGGGCTTTCCACGATAAGCTAGAGGCCAAATGGGTTGGACTCCAGCTGGTGAATCTTGCAGCCCGACTGGCTGGGCTTGGGAGCATAGCTGGAGTGCCGACGCGCCCCTCCTCACCCCCAGTGCGGCCTGCCCGTCGCTACCTGCCCGCCCCTCTCATCCGAAGGGTGGATCTCCTGCCCCCTTCCGAGGACAGGGCAGGGCTTGGCAACAGATGACTTCTCCTTCCCTTCACCCCGCCCCCCGCCCCCCTGCCCACCCCCTCCCAGAGCGCCCCACCCTGTTCCCCAGCTCACCAGCTCCACCTGGGGCCCCAGGCCTTCCAGAATCCGATGTGCAGCCTCGGCCTTCTTCTGCAGGGTGACGGAGAAGAGGAGGAATTAAAAAAAAAACACCAGCAGACACACACACACACACACACACACAGCAGGCAGCTGCCCAGCCCAGCACGCCCATCCAGGCCCAGGGGCGGAGACGGGGCTGGAGAAGGGTCCCCCTACAAGCCCTCCCGGGGCTGGAGACAAACACAGCCGGCCTCAGCATCCCCGCAGTGGCCCTGGCAAGCCCGCCAAGTTTCGGTTCGAACAAACGCACCCTGTTCTCTGGCGCTGGGCCCCTGAAGCCCCCAGCCTGACGCCCTCCAGGGCCCGGGGCGGGCACAGCTCCTGCAAGGCCCGAGATGCCTTCCTCTGCCTTGGAAGCCGGCTGGGTGTCTACAGTTACCTCAGCAGTGAGGGGGGAGGAGGAGGGGGAGGGAGGACGAGATAGAGGCGCTGGGAGATACCCTTTCTAGGATTCTTGTATTTCACAATCATGTGACTATTTCTGAGCTGCCCTGGGGCCTCCCCGCCTCCCCACTCACAACCCGGACTTATTAGGAAAACAGGAACATATGGCAGAAAGGGCTTAGCGGCTGCGAATTCAACAGGCTGGACCCCCGGGGCCCCTGGCCGTGAAGGCGGACACTGTGTCTGGTCCAGGTCCCCAGGCAGGGACCACAGGGCCCGCTTGGCCGGGCCAGCCTGGGGACGGGGTGGGCAGAGAGCTGTGGAAGGTGATGACTTCAGGGTGGGTCTCTGTCAGATGGAAAGCGGGGTGCCCACGGCGCACACGTGGGAGACCTGAGCCCCTCCTGTGACCCAGGAAAGGCTGGGTGTTCCTGACTCAGCCAAACTCGGGAAGACCATCCAGGACTCAGAGTGGGCTGGCAGGACAAGCCAAGCAAGACACCATCATCAGGTCGAAACCGTCTCCCAATGATCCCCAAATCCAGACCCACTAAACGGGGGTGACCCAGAGCCCTGCTCACAACAGAATTCGAGGCCCAGGCTTCGGGTGTCCTAGCAGGGAGGAGGGGTGCTGAGGGCCAGCCTCACCCCCTCCCCCAGCCCCCATGACAGAGGGTAGGTATGTAGGTGGGCTCAAGCTGGCACCTAGAACTAGCTCCGCCTAGAGCCCTGGGCCCAGCCCACCCAAGAACAAGCCATGATCTCGGCCCCCTTTGTGCAAAGCCAAAACCCTGAGAGCAGCTGCCTCAGAGTGTGGCTGGGGGCCGGATAATCAGGGGGCAAATTATTATTGTAATGATTGCCATTTTATTGAGAACCTACTATAAGCCAAGCACTGAGCACATGGCATGCATTATTAATATCTGAATCACACATAACACGAAGTCAGGCAGATATAAGGAGTATCCCCATTTTACAGCTGATGAAACTGAGGCACAGAAAGATGACGTAAGGAAAAGTCCTTTTTCTGATCTCCAAGCTCCAAGAGGGGAGAAAGATATGGGCTGGTCCCATCCAGGGCCTCCACTAGGCATGGGTCCAGCGTCTTCTATTGGTGGGGGGGTGTGGAGTGGGGGAGGTTCCAGCCTGACCACCCCAGACCTGGCCACACCTCAAAGCCAGAAAGTGTCAGCCATGGGGTACCAAAGATTGAAGAATTCCCTAGCTGGACCAAGTGAAGGACTAGGTATAGGGTGAGGAGGGAACAGGGTAGCTTCCCAAACATTTGAGCACCCACTCTGTATTAAGCACCAGGGCATGAAACAAAATGAATGATATCGGCCTCTGCCTATAATGAACCCAGTCTAGTGGGCAGTTGGTCATGAGCAGTGATGGCAGATTAATACGCTCAGGCAGGAAAAGTACGTGTGGTATACGGGGGAGGCATTGAGCGGGTCAGAGTCACTCTCTCCAGAAAGGTAACAGGAGGGATACACAGCTGGGTTTTGAGGGATGAATAGGAGTTTGTGTGCATTTATGAGGCTCTGTCAGGATCAGCAGCAACTGCCCATCTAGATAAAGGAATGATGCCAAACACAGGAAGGGCAGGGCTGGAGCGACTGGGCCACTGGAAACTGCCGCATCACACGACTGGGCCTGTCTCAGATCTGGGACCCGTATAGGGCCTCTAGAAGCCTGTGTGTGTCCTATGAACCAGAGTGGATTCCATCTTCAACCACATCTTCACTGTCTCAGGAACACAGGCACCTGGGGAGGGGACTTCCTGTAACCCCTGGAGAAGAGACCAGGGAGGAGCCCCTTCCTTACCTGCCAAAGCCACGGGGAGCCCAGGCGACCAGGTGCGCCCTGAGCACCAGCTCTCCTTCATACACCTGGTGTGAGAGTTCCTTTGCTCCCTAACAGACCCTCCCCCAGGCTCTGCTCTTAAGCCCTGAGCGGCCCTGGGGCCTTTTAGGACAACTCAGTTTCCAAAAAGCGGCACACCTGCGATTCACCCAGAAGAAACCTGCCACGGAACAGTCCTAAAGATGCCGCAACACTGGCACACGGGACAGCGGGGCAGCTAAGAGCAAGGCTACACGGCCAGCCAGGCTGGGCTCTGATCCACTCGCCAACTGCGTTGTCTTGGGCGAGTCCCTGCACCACCCCTGAGCCTCAGCTTCCTCATCTACGCAACGGGGATAACATCAGCACCGCCCCACGCAGCTGCTAAGAGAATTAAATGAGCTGACACAAGCACTGCGCGAAACTCAGGATCTGGCACACGGTGGGAGCTAGGTAAGGGCTGGCTGTTGTTATTACTGCTGTCAACAATAACGACGAGCCCACGGCCCACACCAGGTGACCCCCTACACGTGCCAGGGCTGGATCCTCCAGAAGCCCCATCTGTGTGGACTCCTGCAGGAACCCTCTGCGGAAGGTTCTAGCGTCAGCCCCATTTACACACAAGGAAGCTGAGGCTGGGGTCACACAGCCGACCCAAAGTACGCAGCTCAAGTGGCAGCTAAAGGCTGGGACAGGCAGGCCCTGAACCGGCACCCCACCTCTTCACGTCTTCGTGGGGACACTTCTTCCACCTCGTGCTACCACACTCCCGCTCCCGGCTTCACGGGTCCAGCCTGTAGGGGTGTGGGGTGGGTACAAAGTCTGCTGTCAGCTCCCGGGGAGCTGGCGGGGATGTCCTGCCTACTGGGCCCCTCCCCCCGACGGGCAGTGCTTTCGAGAAACACACATCTGTCCAGCAGGGGCCCGTGTCTGGGAGTCCACCCTGCTCTAACCCTCGGCAAGTCGCTTCACCCGTCTGGACCTTAGTCTCCCCATCCGCACGACAGCCGCGTTCACCCCGGGTACCAAACTCTCAGGACTTTTACAAGGAAGTTCTACGGGGAACAAAGTGTATGCTGTCACTTCTTTCTTAATGTCCCTCTTCAAATGGAGGGGAGGCCCCCCCCCAACACCCCGGAATGGAGCACGGCCACAGATTCAGACCCACACTAGAAACTCCCTCCCACCGCTCGGCTGACGGCTTCTCGCCACCACGAGAACCAAAGCCAAACTCTTCGCCAGGGCCCACCGGGTCTCCCACAGCGCCTAGCCTTTGGGAAGTCACTGCCTGAGGTCACCCTGCTCAGCTGCAGGGGACAAACCAGGAGCACAAGCCAACAGGAGGGGACAGTCCGCCCGCCCCTGGCTTCGACCCGCTGCCAGGGCTCTTGCCTGACACTGGGGGTTCGGGCTGGCGTCTCACTAGGGAGACGGCACTCCTCCTGCTGGGGACCCCAGGGTCCGAGCGGCCTGGCCTCCCAGGGGCCAGAGCACCTGGGGCACGAAAGACCTTAGTCACCTGCACAGACAGGTGCACGCAAGCCCTGCGGACCCACATGACCAAATCCTATGTCTACATCTATAAAAGCACAAACATATACACACGTGTGCCACACCAGGCGACTCACGGACACACGCCTTCACATACGCATGCGTACAGCATGCACAAATACACTTGTGTACCCAAGCGGACACATGCATGTGCACAAAGTATAAACACACAATCACACACATGCCCCATGCAAGCCACTTTGCGTACACGGGCGCACAGCCACTCACGTTGCCTCTACACATGCCACACAGCTAACAAAGTGTACCCACAAACGCCCGGGCGTATCCATGCACACGTAACCACAGCTGTGCCCCACACGTGCTGACCCAAACACACGTGTATCCACACGCACACATATATGTGCATGGATGCATATGTGCATAGAAGGCACAGGCTCTACCCGTGCTGAGCTGCGCACACAATGTGCACACACATGAGCACAGCTTTCCACAGTTATACGCGGACCCACACACGTGCGCACGTGTACCCCCCAAACACACACACACACGCACACACGCACACAATGTGCACACACATGAGCACAGCTTTCCACAGTTATACGCGGACCCACACACGTGCGCACGTGTACCCCCAAACACACACACACACGCACACACGCACACAATGTGCACACACGTGAGCACAGCTTTCCACAGTTATACGCGGACCCACACACGTGCGCACGTGTACCCCCCCAAACACACACACACACGCACACACGCACACAATGTGCACACACGTGAGCACAGCTTTCCACAGTTATACGCGGACCCACACACGTGCGCACGTGTACCCCCCCAAACACACACACACACGCACACACGCACACAATGTGCACACACATGAGCACAGCTTTCCACAGTTATACGCGGACCCACACACGTGCGCACGTGTACCCCCAAACACACACACACACGCACACACGCACACAATGTGCACACACATGAGCACAGCTTTCCACAGTTATACGCGGACCCACACACGTGCGCACGTGTACCCCCAAACACACGCACACACGCACACACGCACACAATGTGCACACACATGAGCACAGCTTTCCACAGTTATACGCGGACCCACACACGTGCGCACGTGTACCCCCAAACACACACACACACGCACACACGCACACAATGTGCACACACATGAGCACAGCTTTCCACAGTTATACACGGACCCACACACGTGCGCACGTGTACCCCCCAAACACACACACACACGCACACACGCACACAATGTGCACACACATGAGCACAGCTTTCCACAGTTATACGCGGACCCACACACGTGCGCACGTGTACCCCCCCAAACACACACACACACGCACACACGCACACAATGTGCACACACATGAGCACAGCTTTCCACAGTTATACGCGGACCCACACACGTGCGCACGTGTACCCCCAAACACACACACACACGCACACACGCACACAATGTGCACACACGTGAGCACAGCTTTCCACAGTTATACGCGGACCCACACACGTGCGCACGTGTACCCCCCCAAACACACACACACACGCACACACGCACACAATGTGCACACACGTGAGCACAGCTTTCCACAGTTATACGCGGACCCACACACGTGCGCACGTGTACCCCCCCAAACACACACACACACGCACACACGCACACAATGTGCACACACGTGAGCACAGCTTTCCACAGTTATACGCGGACCCACACACGTGCGCACGTGTACCCCCCCAAACACACACACACACGCACACACGCACACAATCCCGGCTCCTCTCGGGCAGGGGGACCGGACCTCACCCTGACCAGCCCCCTGGCCGGCGCCCCGCCCCTTGGAGCCCCCATTCTCGCTCCTCAGCTGCCTACTCCAGCCTGAGCTCCAGCCGTCACCCTCCTCTTCTGCAGAGTGAAGGCAGCGCCCACCCACCCAGGAAGCCCGGGAGCCCAGCCTCTATCTCCCTCTAGGCCCCGCTGCCCACCCCTCCACGCCGCGTCCATCTGCCAAGCGCTACAGCGTTTCGGGGAGCAGTTACCCCCGAGGCTCGGCGTCCTCGGCTGTACCAGCAGCCGCAAGACCCCTTCCAGGGCCCTCCCGGGTGTGTGACGGAGACGACTGAGTGAGTGAGGCGGAACTCATGGACTCCTGTTCACAAGTCCGTTAGGACAATGCTCCCTGTGTGTGGAGGAATTTGGAGGAAGCCCTGGACTCCGGGAGCAGTTAGGGTGGCCAGACGCAGAGGCAAAGGCAAGGGCCCGGCTCGGGACGGGGCCAGAGCCGCTGCTCTGAAAGCCCCGAATCACGACTCGGGTGGGAAGGGAGTCTGAAGCTGGGCATCAGGGTGCCTGGACCCCCAAAATGCTCTACAAGATGCTTCACAGTCTTGGTTATTGCCAAGAGAATTATTCGTCTTTGTCCTGCTTAGTCATAATCACACTGGATAAAAAACTTCACTAGTTAAGATGCTTAAAATCAAAGACAAAAAAGGACCTGGGTCCTACTCTGATTTCCTTCTCACTCCTCAGCAATCAGAGGGCCTCCATGAGTTCTGCTTCCTCACCATCTCTGGACAGGCCACAGTCCTCTCCACTGCAAATATCCTTCTGCCTTTTCCCAACAGAGCCCATTGTGCAGACCTAGCTCAGGTCTCCCCCAGGACGTCTACCTGGATTGCCCACTGCCCTCAATTCCTAGAGTACCAGCGCTGTGCCGATTGTCCCTTATTTACACATCCTTCGCCAGTGCTGACGAGTGCTGCTTGTGTTTGTTTTACCCAAACTCCAAGTGTGAGCACCCTCCCAGACCCACCAGACCTCCACCTCCCACCCCCGACACATTCCCTTTGAAGATCAATGGAGACCCCCCTCCCCTCTGTGAGCCTTCGCCTGAGCTGTGACCCCCGCGCCCGAATGCCCTCCTCGGGGCGACGGCCCACCCACTGCTTCCAAGAGGCCTTTCCCGGTCCTGGCCCTGCAGCGCCCGTTCCTGCCCCTCGGGGCCTAGAAGAACCCTGTCTCCAGTTCTGCCATCTGCGTGCACCTGCCCAGCCCCGCCCACACAGTCAGCCACTCCCCCCCTCCCCACCCTGGGCGCGCTGATGCCTTGTCCTTGCGCCCCGAAGGGATAATGAGCCAGAGTCCAGTCTGCAGAACAGCCAGGCAGGCCCTGCCCGGCGGGAAGCTGCGTTTTCCAGCCGGTGGGGCATTTAGAGACAGACCCTTGTGTCCGCCTCTCAGAGGAGCCAGCAGGGAGGGGAGGAGGATTAAAATTTAATCCGATTGATCCCCCAAGGGGCAGTGAGTCCTGGCTGCTCCTGCCCAAGGTATCTGAGGGGCCTCCTGCCCACTCGGCCGCCAGCCCCTGAGGCTCAGCCCAGGCAGGGGGACCCCCGCCAACCCTCACTGGGGGCAGAGGCCAGTCCCCACAGCCCCCAAACCAGAGGACTCTTCCGGAGGAAGAGTCTCCCTACCCTCTGCCATTCATTCATTTGTTCAGCAGACATTTAGTAAGCACCTACTGTGTGCCAGGCACTGTTCTAGGTGCTAGAGATATAGCTGGGAGAGAAAGACAGAGATCCCTGTCCTCACAGAGCCTCTGTTCACAATACACACAATAAACAAGAAAACATGAATTATATCCAGTGGGAACAAGGGCAAAGGACAAAATTAAAGCCAGGTAGAGGAAGTGTTGACAGTTTTCAGGATTAAACAGAGGGTCAACATGGGCCTTGGCTGAAAAGGGGACATTTGAACAAACAGCTGAAAGAGTGAGAGAGTGAGCCCGGTGGGAAAAAGGAGCTGCGGCCAGAGGGTGCAGCCAGTGCAAAGGCCCTGAGGCAGGAGCATGCCTGCATATCCAAGGAAGTACAAGGGTCAACGGGGCTGGGGCAAAGTAAGGCCGCAGATGAAAGGAAAGAAAGGGGGATCGGGACCATGAGGGGCAAATTCCTCAGGTCCTCGGTGCGCCTGCATGTGGTGGCTTGAGTGTGATTATGTCCCCCCATCAGAAAGCCAACGTGAGTGGGCTGGGGCCGAGGTCACCACTGCGCCCCCTGGAACAGTGGCAGGCCCAGAGCAGATGTTCAGTTACGTGGCTGCTGAATGAATGAATGAATGAATGGACAGGATAAGTGTGATGCGCCCGGCGCACCTGAACTTCCCAGGCAGAGGCCTGCTCTCAGAATCCCAGGAACCAGCGCTGGAGTCCTAGCCCGCCACTCACTAGCTGAAAGGCCGCGGGGAAATTACCCAGGGCTTCTATTTCCTCATCTGAAAATACGGAGTAGGGGTGCTGAGGGAAGGCCAGGGACTCCCACTTACTGTCAGAACCCCGTCAGAATGAAACCAGCATAAATGGGCACAAAGCCCCCAGCCTGAGGCGCTGGGGGGGACAGAGGACAATGCCTGTGCTCTGGGACCCCAACTTGGTAAGCACCAGCCCAGGGTCGGGGGCACAGGCTGCATAGGCCCGGCCAGCCTCCGCTCCACTGCCTCTGACCTCCTCTTGGGAGAAGCCCCCTCCTCTGTCTATTCCCTGGGGCAGGGTGGGGATGGGGTTGACTCCACCCCCAGACTCCAGAGGTTGGCCTAAGACCCAGCCTTGACCAATCAGCCTACTCAAATCCACTGGCCTCCACTGGCTGAGAAGTGAGCGTGTGACTCCAGCCAGCCAATGAGAGCCAACCCTGGGACTGTTGCTGAGACATCTGGGAAGAGTTTCCCACCTGGCCTGGGAGGGGTCAGCGGGCCTAGAGCTGCGGGCAGTCATTTCTCCATGTCCTGGGAAACCCCGCCTGGGAATGACACTGGCACAGAGAAAGCAGAGGTGGGGACAGAGCGCTCCCAAACATCTTCGTCTGAGCACCTGAGTCCACACATCCTTGAAGTAAACTAACACCAACTTTCATCACGAGACTCAATAACCCCTCTTCAGCCTCAACCAGTCTGAGCTGAGTTTTTGCCTCTTGTACCCAAGAATCTTGACTTCCTGGACCCTTCCAGTCACCGTCTCAGCCACATCAACTCTGTGGCCTCAAGAATGTGGCCAGGGGGACTTCCTTGGTGGCGCAGTGGATAAGAGTCCGCCTGCCAACGCAGGGGACACGGGTTCGAGCCCTGGTCCGGGAAGATCCCACATGCCGCAGAGCAACTAAGCCCGTGCACCACAACTACTGAAGCCCGCGCACCTAAGAGCCCGTGCTCCGCAACAAAGAGAAGCCACTGCAATGAGAAGCCCGCGCACCACAATGAAGAGTAGCCACAGTTCACCGCAACTACAGAAAGCCTGCGTGCAGCAACGAAGACCAACACAGCCAAAAATGAAATAAATAAATTTATTTTAAAAAAAGAAAAAAAAAAAGGACTGTGGCCAGGACCCGGGACGATGGAAGGCCTGGAAGTGAAATAAGCCACCCAGCTCGTGAGGGCCCAGGCTGGCCTGGAATCCAGGCCCACCCGCCACCCTCCCTCACACAGAGCTGCAGAAAATCAGGGCAGGAGGAAGCGGGGATTCCGGCAGGGAGACCACCCAGGGTAAGACCTGGGAAGGGGTGTCTTAACTGCTGTTGGGGGAGGGGGAGTGCTGAGGCCAAGGAGCCAAAGACCAATCACATCTGTAGCTACAGCTCTTTGGGGAGAACCTGGTGAGACCCGGAGGGGACCCCCCCACATTACTGCTTAGGCAAACCCCCAGGGAAGTGGGGACGAGTGGCTGGGATGGAACGTGGAGCAAATTTCCCACAGGGGGCACCAAAGGCCTGTGCCTTCGAGTCTGTCTGGCTGGGGAGGGCTGAGGGCTCCAGCCTGCTAGAGTCTGCCGGCCCCCAAAAGACTGAGCCCCCAAAAAGGGCCAAGGGCACTGTGGTGACATCCTGGGCAAAGCCATCAACTTGCCACCACAGCTGCTGGAGGGAACTGTGCCTGCTCTCCCACCCAAGGATCAGGGAGGGCAGGCAGAGGGGCTGCCTGGAGTGACAGATCCAGGAGCTCTGCCTTTGTCCCCTCTACCACAGGCTCCTGGAGCCAACTCAACCCTGGCTCCAATCCCCAGGCTCAAAGCTCACTTGCTGTGCAGTCTCAGGTAGGTCACCTTCCCTCTCTGAGCCATGGCTTCTTTATGAGTGAAATGGAGAGAATAATAGTACCTATCTTATACGGGTCTGGACAGGAATAAATGAAATCATGCAAAATATAAACAATAACAAGAAGAAAAGAATAACAAAGACTACAATAATGACAACAGTTAATAGCGCCAGCTAGCACCTACATGGTGCCAGGCATTGTTCTAAGGGCACTACGTAATGAACTCATTTAATCCCCACACCATGGTATAACGTAGGTGCTATAATTATCATCATTTTACTGGTGAGGAACATGAGTTGCAGGGAGACTTAATTAATTTGCCCAAGGTCACAGAGCCAGGAAGTGGTAGAGATGGGATTTGAACCCAGGACATCTGGCTAAAGCACATGTGGCCCCTCAGTTCTCCTGTCATTGTGATTGTTATTAGTGTTACTTGGGGTAGGGAGCCAGGGCATGGAAGGATGACCAGCCCTGCAAGGCCCAGCACACAGTTCCCAAGCCTCCAGCAGGTTCAGTCTCATCCTGCATCTGTTGCAGCTTCAAGAGGTGGAGGCATAGCCAAACCAGTTGATCCAATAGCTTCCTGACTGGAGCTATAGCCCTAGGCACCAATCACATGTTCCCAGGCTCTAGAGCAGCTCAAGCCTTGGGGTTCAGCCCCTGGGAGACACTCTGCTCTGGGTACCCTGAGCCCCTCCCCCTCCAGACACCCAGCAGCTGCCCTCCACAGATCTCTATGAGCCCCCACCGTCTGCTACAGACCCTGCGTTCAACCATCCAACAGCCCTTTCCAGGGCTAAATGTAAGCAGAGGCCAGTGCTGATGAATCAGGCCCTCGGATCTGATGGCCCACAGGTTCAAATCCCAGGTCCACTGCTTCCCAGCTGTGTGACTTTGGACAAGTCACCTAACCTCTCTGGGCCTCAATTTCTCCCTGTGTTAAATGGAAACAATCACCATACCTACCCTCTGAGGACTGCTATGTAAAAAACCTGGCCCATCGCCTGGAAGAGCTGTTCAACTAATGTTTGCTGTTGTGATGAATAATATTACTATTGTTTTCTGCATTACAGGAATTTCTTCTGCGTGAGTACCTAAGTGATTGCCATCCCCCACCCCGCCCCCCCATGCTGATCAACTGGCCGCTGAAGCTCTCCTATGACCTAATGCCTGCATTTTCATTTGCATCCCACAGGCCAGCCACGGTCCACACCAGTCCGCATGTCTGAGCAGAACAAACCACAGCCACACCAAGATGGGTCTCCACTGGCCACCCTTTCTCCCTCCCACACACAAACCCAGGTTTCCCGGGTCGGGGGGAGTCATACAGGTTCCCATTTCACAGATGGGAACACCAAGGCCCCGGGAGAGAGCCAGGCCCTTCACAGCGACACCTGCATCCCACCTGGTGGCCGGCACAGGGCGAGCAGGAGAAGGTGGTGTAGGGGCTCTGCGGGGCAGGTCAGGGCGTACCCGGTTCTCGTCGTAGATGATCTGCACCAGGCTGCGATGCTTCGACTCGATGGGTGGTGGCGACACGGGCTTCTCGGGCTCCGGTGGCTTGGCGGCCTCCTCCTCCAGCTGTTGCTGTGGGGAGCGAGCGGGGAGAGTGGAGCGGTGAGCACGCCAGCAGGCGGAAGGAGAGGCAGCGCCCCCTGCCCCTGGGCGGGAGGGCGGCACCCCTGCGCAGCGGGGCTGCTGGCCCCACACAGGAAGTCAGGCTGCTAACCATTTCCCCTGAGTCACCCGCAGGGACTCCGAGCCCCGGAGAGGCCCCAGCTCCCAAAGGGGAGGGCCCAACCAGCGCCAACTCTGGGTTGCAGCCAGCCTTCCTGGGTTCAAGTCCAACCTTGGTGATTTATCAGCTAGGTGAGCACTGTTAAGCAGCTTAACTCTGCTGTGCCTCAGTTTCCTCACCTGTAAAGTGGGGCTCGTGGCTGTGCCTCCCCGATGAGTTAATGTATGCACCGTGCAGACTGGGGGCTCGCTGAAGGCCAGCCGTTATCCATTATTTTCACCATCAGTACCGTCATCCTCAGGAGAGGCTATGGAGACTCTGGACCCAAACCGTCCAGACCAGAACACTATTTCTACTACTTACTTGCTATGTAAACTTGGGAGGTGGCTACACTCCTGAGCCTCACTTTCCTCATCTGGAAAGTGGGGGTAATTAAAGTTTCTATCCTAGAGAGTTGATATGAGGATTAAACGAGCTGATGCACGCAAAGCACTCAGCACCTAAAAAGCAGCTTCTCATCGTCATTGTCATCTGCCTTGTGGTCTTCATACTGGACCCTCCTCCTCCAAACACCATAAAGGACTTCCCTTCATGCTGCTGTCTGCTTTATACCAAAAAGGCAAAGCCAAGACCAGAGAGCTTAAGACACTGGCCCAAGGTCACACAGGAGGCCAGTGCCAAGGTGTACAATCTGACAGGGCACCTTGAGTGAGATGAGAACATTGTTCTTTGCTCATAAGGCTCCCACATCCTGCCCATGACCGTGGAGCAAACCATTATGAACTCAAAAACACGGCCAAGAGGAGAGCAATGCAGAAAGAGCCAGAAAATCCAGTTTTGGCTTCTGCTGGCACAAAGGCCTGGAGGGTTGAGCCGAGCTGCCTCAGTCCCACAGTGACCCCTGTTGGTAGCTTTCAGAAGGGCAGCCAGCACCTGCCAAAACACTGAAATCCCTCCAAACAGTGCAAAACAAACTAAGCCAAGAAATGGAAGGAATACATAGCCAGAAAGGAGATTCTCGCCAGTCAGTGAAGGTGGCCCTCCCTGAGGCACCAAACGTTAAACACAGAGTTACCATGGGACCCAGCAATTCCATCCCTAGGTACAGACCCAAAGAACTGAAAACAGGTGCTCAAAAACATGAACACAGAAGTTCACAGCATGGTTCACAATAGTCAAAAGGTGGAGGTAACCCAAACGTCCATCAACTGACGCATGGATAAACAAATGTGGTCCATCCACCCATACAGTGGAATATTACTTGGCAATAAAAGGAATGAAGCACTGGCACAGGCTGCAACATGGACGAACCTTGAAAACATGATGCTGAGTGAAAGATGCCAGACACAAAATGCCACACAGTGTTTGATCCCATTTATAGAAAATGTCCAGACAAATCCATAGAGACAGAAAGCAGATTAGTGGCTGGTGGGGAAGGGAAAATGGAAGTGACTGCGAATGTGTACGGGGTCTCTTTTTGGGGTCATGAAAATGTCTTGGAACTAGAACTAGATAGAATGGGTGGTTGCACGACGCTGTGAATGTACTAAATGCTGCTGGGCTGTTCACCTTAAAATGAGTCATTCTATGTTTTGTGAATTTTAGTTAAAAAAGAAAAATGCCAAAGTGGAATTAAAAACCAAAAATCTATCGAGGGCTGCCCTGAGCCACGTGGCTTCTGGCTGCAGTCACAAACGTGTGCACGTGGCCTGTGGCTTCAGCCTGGCCCCAAAGCCAGGCCCAGGGGGACTAAAGGTCCCAGCGCTCCCCTGGCCTTGGCAACGCCTGCCTGACTCCAGCCGGGGCCCGGCCTCCCTGCACGCCGAGCTGCCATCCTGGAAACCCACCTACCACCCCCAGCTGGCCGAGCCTCACTGACCAATCCAGCTTCTGGACCATCCTCAGGTCCCCCCAGGCGAACGTCAGCCCCGAGGCCTCTTGGAATCAATGCTCCCCTCCCACTGCACATCTTTCAAATTCCACTCACGTAGCCCTGAACTGGCTTCCAGGAAGCATCTCTCACCAGCCTTCCCTCTACTGCCCATGGCGGCCAGAGTGGGTCCTTAATCCTCCATGGAACCCAGACGTCCTTACCTGGAGGGGATCGGGGTGACCCTGCTTCCCCCAGGGTCAACACATGTGTCACACTACCTCAATCCACAGTTTTTAAGGAGCACCTACTACGTGCTGGCATTGCTAGGAGCACAGCAGGGAACAGGAGACAGGAACTCTGCTTTTACACCGTTGTTGTGAGACGACCACAATGTCACAAAGCAAGATATGTATCAGTTCAAATGGTGACACCATCAAGCAGGGTAACGGGCTAGAGCAGGGGTGGCAAACTTTTTCTGTAAAGGACCAGGGAGTAAATAACTTAGGCTTTGTTGGCCACACAGTCTCTGTCGTGACCACCCAGCTCTGTGGCTGTATCATAAAAGCAGCCACAGATGATGTGTAAACAAATGGACATGGCTGTGTGCCAATAAAACTTTATTTACAAAAACAGGCATCGAGCTGGATCTGGCTGGATTTGCTGACCCCCAGGGTAGAGCATGGCTGGGGATGAGGACTCCTGTAAAGGCTAGGGCGGGTCCCTCTGTAGAGGGGACATCTGAGCAGACACCTGAAGATGCCACAGAGGGAAGCAGGAGAAGACCCGGGAAAAGGCAGATTATCAACTAACTTTCTATCAATTAATATGAAAAATAAAATTATAAAGTTAATATTATTAATCTTTATGTTAACTTTTCTTTGGTTTCGACAGTGACAATGAGGACTTCTTTTCACCACATGACCCTGTTCCCGCCTCACAACCTTATGAGGTGGTGTCATATCTGTGCCCATCTTACAGATAAGAAACCGAGGCTCAGAGAGGTGAATGTTCCAAGGCAGAGTTAGGAGGCCCAGCTCATACAGATTCCAGAGCTAGGGTCAGAGTCACGTGATATTTCCCCCCACATTATGGATGAGGAAAGTGAGGCACAGAGAAGTAACTGCCCACCCCACATGTCTGGACAGCCTGGCTGTAAATGCTGACCTCCCACCCATCGTTCCTGTGCCGTCCAGTACAGTAGCCACATGTGGCCATTCAAGTGTAAATTTCATTTCAATTCAAATTAAACTATATTAAAAATGCAGTTCCTCAGCTGCACTAGGCACATTTCAAGGGCTCAACAGTCACATATGGGTAGTGGCTACCATTGTGGACAGAGCAGATCTAGAACATTTCCGTCATTGCAGAAAGCTCCCTCGGACAGCACCACACAAAACAGCTCTCTTGTCCAATAAACGTAAAGGGCATAAAAATGAGCCAGTACATGGGCAGTGCTCAGCACACGTTCACAACTGCTATAACTACTAGTGTTGTTATCTTCTCAGCGGCAGCTGCTGCTGAATCGGGAGCTGAGAGCCGGCATTTCCCCACTCACACGCACCTGCTTCTTCTTCAGCTTGGAGATCTGCTGCTCTACCATGGTGATCTCACGGTCCACCCGATCCATATTCTGGATCAGCTCCTCCTTGGAGAGCCGTGGAGGTACCAGCTCCAACTCAGGGTCAGCATGTGGGGGGCTGGGAGGAGACACCGGCTCCAGCTTGCCTGTCAGGCTGCGGTCCTGCGGTGGAGGAAAAACAGGCGTGGAATCAGCACAGGGGGCACCCCCATCCCCCAGTAAACCGCAAGTTTCCAGCCATGACTTCAGGCACCAACATACCGGGCATCTGTCGTGCCAGCCCCCATGTGCCAAATACAGGGTTGCTTACTGATCCCACCTCTCTGCCTTTGCCTTCACTGGTCCTCCTGCCAGGTGTTCCCTCCCCAGCCTTTTCCAAAGTGCAGATCCTTTTTATCCTCCTACATGCAAGTTTCCCCAACCGTCCCTCAAGTCGTGAAGCCCTCCCTCTTTCCTTTCCCCATAACACACCTCTCTTTCACCCCACTTACCCTGTCTGTGCCCTCCCACCAGACCAAACTCCTCGAGAACTGGCACCAAGACCCACAGCCTCCAAACACCCAAGGTCTGGCCTCAGGTGATGCTCCGTGAACACTTATTCACGATGCTCAGTCCAAACCAGCAAGTTACAGAATATCACACACAGTGCAAACCCAGTTTTGTAGACGATGTACACAAACACACAGGAAAACTATGAGAACGGGATACAGAGATGTCAAAAGTAGTTATCGGGGCAGCGGGGGAGAAGGCGGGTATTTTCACTTTCTTCTTTTTAATTTACAAGTGTTTTTCTGATTTTCCTTCACTGAGTATTACTCTTTGTGTAATGAAGTTGTTTTCAAAAATGTGTTAAACAAACAAGGGAATCCTTCATTGAGTTATTCGGCGACTCCTTCATTCCACCAACAAAAATAAAACCCAGTCTGTGTCCCGGAGCACTCACCTGTACAGCCCCGGGTTCAAATCCCCACCCACTCTGCCACCTCCCAGCATCATCATGACCACAAGCAGATCATCTGCCTCCATTTCCTCATCTGTACAATGGGACAATTCCCACCTCCTGCCTGCTGTGAGGCTGGAATGAGTTAATATGTGCAGAGCACTCAGCTCAGAGCCTGGCACACTGTCAGAGCTCCACAGGCATTGGCTGGGGTTGTCCTGCCCCCAAACCCAGCCCCGCCCTGTGCCATCCTCAAGGCCAAGTCAGCAGCTGCTGGCAGAGGAGGCCCCAGGAGGAGCTCCAGGCCGCTGCTTCCCCACCCCCAAGGCAGCTGCAGCCGGAGGACAGAGGACACATTATTCCCGGGGACAACTGCAGCCCCAGGGCTGCCAAGTGCCACCCCACCCCCCAGCTCGAGTTGAGCAGAGGCTGTGCCATTCTAAGTCCACCCCTCCTGGCCTCGGGGTCTTGGTCCTACACACACACACACACACACACACACACACACACACACACACCCCCCACTGAAGCCCACAGGGCCCCAGTGTCTGGGGATCATCCTGGCCTCATCGTTGCCATCTGAGACGTGGGAGAGCTGGTGTCAAGACTCCCAGGCCCTCCACACACCCAGAACCCTGGGGGCAAAGGCAGAAAAGATCTCAAGCCCTTCAACAGCTCTGATGTGGCCCTGCCCCACGGCTCTGAGGTGGGCCTCCACGCTCCTCAGGGACGCCTAGGAAACCGAACCAGGCACCGTCCCAGTCCTCGGCACACCCCACATCCTGGCCCCGGCTGCGGCTCTCCCAGGGGGCTGCCACTGCATCCCCATTGCACAGATGAGGGTACGGAGAACCTGCAGACACAGGCCTGGCACGGCTCTAAGCCAGCGGTCGGCACACTTTCTGTAAAGGGCCAGGTGGAAAAACACTTCAGTCTTTGTAGGTCAGACGGCCTCTGTCCCAACTACTCACCCACCACTGTAGTGGGAATGCAGCCACAGACAGGACACAAAAGAATGGGCATGGCTGAGTGCCAATAAAACTTTATTTACAGACCCACGCTGAGGGCCAGTTTGGAGCTTGCCGAGTTTGCCAACCTGTGCTCTTAACTCACATAATTGTCACAGCCCACCCTGGAAGTCAAAATATGGTTTTCCCCATTTTCCAGATGAGGAAACTAAGGTCCAGTGAGATTCAACGACGTGCCTGAGGTCACCAGCCACAAAGCGATGGAGCCTTGGCTTGGAGGGCACAGGACGGGAGAGACCAGGCCTCATTCAGAACTCTCCAGAAGCAGGCAGAGCATGCAACCAGGTTGCTGGGAGTCCCACAGCAGAAACGGGGTCGTCACCATGCATTCATTCATCCCTGAGAACCATGTGTCTGGGCAGAAAAGCAAGAGCAAGATCCCTTCCAGGGTCTAGGACCCCCTGAAATTAGAGGGAAAACTGTGCACAGAAGACAGATCCCCTAGAGAAATACTCAGAAGGAGTGTGTGTGTGTGTGCGTGTGTGCGCGCGTGCGTTTGGCCCTAACTGCTCCCAAATAGGAGGGCAGAGGGCAGACACAGGGGCTGCAGGCACCTGACCCCACACAGGCCAGACCAGAAGCAGCCTGTGCACTGTGGCGTCTCCGGGCCCTTGCACTAGCCATTCCGTCTCCTAACTGCACCTTTGTGCCACCTGAAATCAGAACCCCTATCCACGCCCCCTCCCCCAGCCCTTAACTGAGATCCGTCCCTTCCCTCTGTGCCCCAGAGCGCTTGGCTGGTCTCCCCCGACAGCCTCAATCATTTCTCAGGGTTCTTTTTTTTGCTGGGGGGGGGGTGCTGCATTGGGTCTTTGTTGCGGTGCGCGCGCTTCTCATTGCAGTGGCTTCTCTCGTTGCGGAGCACGGGCTCTAGGCGCGCGGGCTTCAGTAGTTGTGGCACACGGGCTCAGTAGTTGTGGCTCGCGGGCTCTAGAGCACAGGCTCAGTAGTTGTGGTGCACGGGCTTAGTTGCTCCACGGCACGTGGGATCTTCCCGGACCAGGCTTGAACCTGCGTCCCCAGCATTGGCAGACAGATAGTTAACCACCGTGCCGCCAGGGAAGTCCCATTTCTCAGGCTTCTTGAGACAAAAAGTTTTGGCGATATGGCTCCTGGAGCCCAATCCTGCTACTTGCTGTAGGAAACGACTCTCCTGCCCACCTCTGATCTTCCACCAGGACTGAGAAGGGACGGAGAGGAGCACAGCAAGAACAAGGGCTGTGGACAGAAGGCTTTCGGGGCCAGGACACCCTGCAACAGTTCATCCAACCCAGGGATAATTCTCAAAATGACATGAGCAAAAAGAAGGTTTCCATCCCCAAACCCCACAGGAGCAGCGCAGGGGTGAGACGAAGAAGTTGGCAACCGCTAGCAACTGTTGGAAAAGTTGCTGGAAACTTTCTCTTAAATTCTTGATGGGGAAAATCCGTCTTCTTCAATGACTTCTTCCTTAAGGTTCAGGCTTAGCTTTTATTCTAAGCAAAACCACACAGGCAGATCCATCAACTGACAAAGTGTGGTCTCTCCATACAATGGAATATGATTCAGAGTGACGTACAGACGCGTGGTAAAACACAGATGAACCTTAAGAACATGATGCTGAGTGAGAGAAGCCAGACATAAAAAGCCACATATCGCGTGATCCCATTGATATGAAGTGTCCAGAACAGGCAAATCCACAGAGACAGAAAGCAGATCAGTGGTTGCCAGGGGCTGCGAGGAGGAAGTGACTGCTTAATGGGTACCAGGTTTACTTCTCGGGTGATGAAAATGCTCTGGAACTAGACAGAGGTGGTGCCCAACACCGTGACTATACTAAATGCCACTGAATTGTTCACTTCAAAGTGGTTAATTTCATGTTATGTGAATTTCACCTCAATCTGAATAGAAGAGGATGCAAGCCTGAAGGGCAAAGGGCGCTTTCTGCAGTGCTGAGTTTTCCAGGAATGGGACCGAGGGAGCCTGGCTACTGGGCCTCCAGATGGTTCTTCCGATGGCTGCTGGCCTTCATTTAGGCCCAAAGCCACAGGAGGAAAACAACAATCCTACACCCTCACCCGTCGCCGCTAGGTAGCAGTCGGCACCATTTTCCCCATCAGATGCCCTTGGTGTAAAAATTTAGGCCAACGTGGAACAGAAAAACTCATTATGTAAAATTACAGACACAGAGGCAGCAAAAGCCTTGGGGGCTGGAGAGGACCCCCTGGGGCTCCCCCTGTCTCAGACCCAGGAAAGGGCAGGGCCAGCCTCAGGCACCCACAGTCCTCTCCCCCAGTCACAATGATGGGTTCCAGGACAGGCATGGGCCTCACTCAAAGGCAGGGAGATCAACAGCTTTGGCCTGGAAATGTGGAGACAGAGGGAAAGTTCTTTTTTTGGCCTTGAATGTGGGAAGAAGAAGGCCTGGAATCTCAAACTTTCTCCTTGTTAATACACCAAGACCACGTGCAAGATGGCAGAGCCAAGAAATGGACAGAGATAGGGACCTGGTAACATGTCACCTGGATCAAGCTGTGCCTGAAGCCAACAACCCCTCGATTTCAGTTATATGAGCCAGGACTCCTGCCTAAACCAGTTTGACATGGGTTTTCTGTCCCTTTCAGCCAACGGGGCCCCAAGAGACAAAGAAATTTTCAGAAATGGTGCTGTTTGTGATGATTCTAAAGTCCCAGAACAAAGTTTGGTGAATCCCAAAGGAAGCCTCTGATGCCACAGGACTCCAGAGGCTGAAGGCCACGGAAGCATTATAAAACAGGACATTTTTATATTTTATATTTTACATTTTTATATGAAAAAGGAACACAGCCGGGGCCGGTGGGGAGGGAGGGGCTGTTAAAAAAAAAAAAATCCCATCAAATTCCCATCTCACGTACCCAGCTGAATTCTACACAGCAGATGCAAAAAACATCTGAACTCCCTCAGAGTTGTGTTTCTCCCCTGGCTTCTTCCCTTGCCCAAAATTTGCTCATACTTTCCAAATGTTCTTAACAGCCTGGAGCAATTACAGTAGTTGGTCCAGCCAGGCCCCAACACTGGGCCCATCACTCCCCCACACCCATGGGGTCCAGGAAGAGAAGAGAGAGAAAGACAGACAGACAGACACAGAGACAGAGAGAAACAGAGATACGGAGACAGACAGACATAGACACACACACACACACACACACACACACACACACACACACACACCCCAGGCAGAGAAAGACAGAGACACAGGGACAGAGAGACAGAGACATACAGAGACAGAAGCAAAGACTGAGAAAGACCCACAGAGGGAGAAGAAGCACCCAGGGAGCCCTAAGAAGGAGAAGGAGAAGCAAAAGGACTCGCAGAGCCCCTGTCAGGCCTGGAGACCCTCAGAGGGACCCACAGGTCTGAGGACTCAGAGCCCAGTTCTGGAGAGATGCGCGGCAGGCAGCAGGGGCCCGACGGGGCTGTCCAGAGACACCCGTCAGCCTGTTCTCTGGGCAGAACCAGACACGAGCACAGGGATATGGCCCACTCGGGGCTCTGGTCCCTCGCGGGGGGTGGACATCAAGCATCCCTGATGTGGCCCTGTGCCCCCCTTCACAGGCACGCCACTCCCCTACTGCCCAAGACCCACTTCAGGGAACAGCTTTTCCGATGGCAACGTCCCTCCCAGGAGGCTGAGCAGTGATGGAACCTATGAGGAGGCGGCTAACGCAGGGATGGCAGGATGGCAGGCACGGGGGACCAGAGGGGAAGCCCGAGGCGGGGCAGCCTGGTGGGCAGACCCGGGCTACAGACCCGGGCTGCCTGGGCTTCAGGGCCCGCTCGCCACCTCCCAGTGACCGTGGGTGAGTGGCTCTCTTAGCCTGGGGCCCCGTCTATAAGAGGTGACCGCAGGCCGGGCTTCATCAGGCTGGGAAGGCACGATGGAAGGACACGCACGCTCAGCAAAGCACCCGGCACACGGTCAGGGCCTCCGTGTTAGCTTGTCACCATCATCGTGACCACCCCGGGAAACCCCTTTCCTGCCAGCCCCCCGATGAAGCACTGGCCTCAGCCTGAAATCCCACCAATCCAGTGTCAGGCAGAGAAGAGGATCCAGCAGGCCCGAGTGGGCCACTTCCCTCCCCTGTCCTGGCTCCCAGGCCCCACCCACCCCCGCTGGTGCTGCAGTGAGACGAGCACTGACCTCACCCAGCAGCTGGGCGGCCGTTAATGAGCTAATGTGCGTCCTCACGGTCACGAAGGAGCATAAAGGCACTGCTCAGCACATGCGGAAAGGACGTCCATCACGCAGCCGGCCAAGGATGAGCGCATCATCCGGCCGTCGTCCCTGCCCCACCCTAGGCAGTGACAGTGAAATGACAGCCTCTGAGGCAGCTGGGGGACCCTAGGGGACAGCAGCATCTGGGCCACTGGCTGTGATTCCTCCGTTTAGATACAGAGCAAACGAGCTTCTAGCGTGGACGGTCCTGAGGTTCACTGAAATAGCAGAAAAACCTCTCTCAGCAGCAAACCATGAGCGCTTAATCTGTGCACATTCTCCCCCTCCATCTCAGCTCGACTTTCTGCTTAAAGAAGAGTAAAATGCAGGCGCCCTCCGGGACACAGTGGTCCCCACAGGCTGGATACACTCGGGCAGCTGGAGGGGGCAGTGGGGGAAACTGTCCCTCTCCAGCCAAGAAATGGCCCACGGAGACAAGCTCGTCCCTGGACCCTCCTCTGGCTGCCCAGCCTCTGCACGCCCCGGGCTCAGCCCTTCTCCCAGCCTTCGCCCAAGCCATCCCCCCAGCCCAGCACGCCCACCCCCTCCCTTGTTCCCCGCCCAATCGCAGCAGAACCCAAACCCTCAGAGGAGCTCCCGGCTGAGGCCAGGCCTTACCTTGGACAGGTCCTCGGAGCCCCCGGGCTGGCCAGTGGCCAACAGGGGCGAGGGCCGCAGCAGCGGGTCAGGCAGCAGCTCCAGGCGAGGGCGCTTGCTCTCCAGGAATTCCATCTCCGACTTGCCCAGCTCAGGCAGGTATGAGTGCGACTCGGGTCGCAGGTGAAGCTCCTGGGACCTGTGGGGGGCAAGGGCACACGGCATCACGTCTGCTGCCCGTCCTGAGGGAGGAGTGCCCATCTGTTCAAGGGCACACAGAGAGGCAGGACTCAAATACAGCTCTGTCTTCCTCCGAGTCAGCATTCACTAACTACGTTTACAGCAAGAGAATGTACTGGTGATTGATTCCCTGCTCCCTCACTGAGTGTGGCCCCCAGACCAGCAGCCTCAGCCCCTCCTGAGGCTGGTTACAAATGCAGAATCTTGAGTCCCACCCCAGACCTACTGAATCTGACTCTGCATTGAAACAAGATCCCTGGTCATTCACGGGGAAAGTCTGAAAAACACTGTGGGTCTCACACAGACAATAACACACATGATGCTATTTGCACATCACTCACCCAAAGCAGACATCACTAGCCGATCACAGCACTCTGGCTGCTCAACCTGGCCTTGCCTCCTTTTCAAGTCAGCCCAGCAGCCTTATGCAGAGATAGGAGCTGTCCAGCCTAATCACTCCCAACTAACTCTCCTTAACCCTCCTCCCCAGTTTACAGAGAAGGAAACTGGCCCAGAGAGGCCATGGCCTTGCCTGAGCACACACAGCTGAGCCACGACTCCCAGCCTCCACCTCCAGCTCCTGCTCCTTACCAGACAGCCCAAATACTGCCCCTGCTGAAATGCTTTTCAAGTTGATGTTTTTTGCCCAATAAACTTAGAATAGAATCCAAACGCATTCCCCCCACCCTCAGGCCCTGCCTGGTCTGGCCCTCGTTCACCTTGCCCACTGCATTCCTGCCGCAGGGGCTACGCGCTGACTAGGCTGGAACACTCCCACAGCAGCTCCTTCCAGGCTACCTCTTCTCCATCCTGTCTCAGTGCACGGGGCGCCTCCTCCTAAGAGCAGTCTTCCTGCCCACCAGACATACCCCATCCTCCTAACAGCAGTCTCCCTGCCCACCAGACGTACCCCATCCTCCTAACAGCAGTCTCCCTGCCCACCAGACGTACCCCATCCTCCTAACAGCAGTCTCCCTGCCCACCGGACGTACCCCATCCTCCTAACAGCAGTCTCCCTGCCCACCGGACGTACCCCATCCTCCTAACAGCAGTCTCCCTGCCCACCAGACGTACCCCATCCTCCTAACAGCAGTCTCCCTGCCCACCAGACGTACCCCATCCTCCTAACAGCAGTCTCCCTGCCCACCAGACGTACCCCATCCTCCTAACAGCAGTCTCCCTGCCCACCAGACGTACCCCATCCTCCTAACAGCAGTCTCCCTGCCCACCGGACATACCCCATCCTCCTAACAGCAGTCTCCCTGCCCACCAGACATACCCCATCCTCCTAACAGCAGTCTCCCTGCCCACCAGACATACCCCATCTCACCCCATCTCGTTTTCTCTTTGTCTGCAGCCATCACCATTTGCTTGCTGGTTCACGCACGTTTGGTGGCTGCCTCCCCCGTCCCAGAACGTCTGCTCCCCAAGGGCAGGGACATTCATCTGTCTAGTGCCTGGCATACAGCAGGCGTTCAATCAGTGCACGTAGGCGGAATGAGTGTTACTGACTGCAATGGGGGCTGAGGCTCTGCTGCTGTCCTCTCCTCCCTGGGGGGCCCGTCTCTCGCCAAAGCCAGGTCACAGGATGCCCCTCCTGCCCACCTGAGAACCAACAGCTTCACAATTACAAGATGCCCCGCAGGAAGCACGTGGCGTCTACATTTAAACATGAAAAGGGCACCATAATAGGTTCGTGCCCCCCCCCAGAATTCATGCCATCTCAGAACCTCAGAATGTGACCTTCTTTGGAGGTAGGGTCTTTGCAGATGTAATTAACTGAGATGAGGTCATACTGGATTAAGTTGGGACCTAAACTCAATGACAAGCGTCCTCCTAAGAAGAGCCGAGGACACAGACACAGAGGGGGGCAGAGACTGGGGTGATGCAGCAGCAGGCCAAGGAACACCTTGGGCCTCCAGAAGCTGGAAGAGGCCAGGAACAGGTCCTCTCTCAGAGCCTTCAGAGGGAGTGCAGCCCTGCTGGCATCTGGGTTTCAGACTTCTGTCCCCCAGGAACTGGGAGAGAACACGTTTCTGCTGTTTTAAGCCACCCGGTGCAGAGGGACTGAAGCCACGGCCCGCGGCAGTGGCCTCCCCGCGGGGCCCTGGCTGCCTCCATGCAATTGTGGCAGCACAAAAGGCCCAGGCCAGCTCTCCGGAATTCTGGTCCCACCTAGGCCATCCCTCAACCTCGCAGCCTCAGCAAGGTGACAAAGGAAGAGACGATGGGACAGGGCCCCTGGGCCAGCCCAGCCTCAGTGGTCCCTGCTTGCCCCTAGAATCACTGCACATGGCCGGAAGGATCTGAGGGTGGAAGTTATATCCTGGCCCTCCAAAGCTCCAAACCCTCCCATAGTCCCCTCGAAGTTCACCCTCCTGGCCCCCAGCCACCTGGCTCAGCCCAGCCACCCGGCCTCCTCGCCTTTCTGGAACACTCCAAGCACATTCCCACCTCCAGGCCTTTGCACGCGCTGCTCCCTCCACCTGGAAGGCCTTCACCCCGCTCTCTGAGCGGCTGGCTACTTAGCGGCCAAGCATCTCTCCCGAGAGGCCTTTTGCGGCCTCTCCAGCCAAATAGTAGCCTGTCCCTGCCCTGCAGGAAACAGGGCACCTGCCTCCTTCTGGAGTCACCGTGTGTGTTCGTTGCATCTCCCCTGCTAGACTGTGGGCTTCCTGCAGGCAGGGCTGCCTGTCTAAGTGCCCGCTGGGCGCCCGCAGCCTACAATAGGCCATTGCATGTTAGAAGCTCAGGACTCTCAAGAGTTCCCTGGTGGCCTAGTGGTTAGGACTCCAGGCTTTCAGTGCCGTGGCCTGGGTTCAATCCCTGGTCGGGGAACTGAGATCCCACAAGCCGCGTGGTGTGACACAAAGAAGCCGCAGCAGCTCAGGACTCTTAGCAATTAGTGCTGCTACTGTCTCAGGCACCCTGGGGCCCTGCTCTGGCCTTGGCCCTCCCCTCACTGGGTCCCCACCCGCCGTATGGCTTGCTCTCTCCCACCTGGATTTAAGGACGGCAAGGCAGGCCCACAGGCCCAGTCTGCCGGCTGAGGGATGGCAGAGGACTCGGAGAAAAGGGGATGACAAAGGGAGGGGAGGAAGGGGGCTCCCCACGTACACCCAGCTGTGGACACGTCACTCCCAACCAGCAACCCAGCCCCACTCCCCCACTTCTTGGTGGTCAGCCCCTCCTGCCTGGGCCACACACCCAGAGGCCACTGCAGGCTCACAGCGGGAAGTCCAAGGGCCACGTGGCTCTTCGCTGCCCATCCCCATCCCCGTTCCAGCCACAGCCGCACCAGGACAAGGGCACAGCCTGACACCCCTTCGTTTAACACCGACCCTGCGAGCTCTTCGTGAGCACAGGCCTCCACTTCCCCGTCTGAGCAATGGACGCGCAAACCCCTCCTCACCTTTCATTCCCGGGCTGAAATTCGGACAGCAGGGAGGGCCTCCTCCGCTGGGGCTGGATGATGGAGCCCGGCGACAGGTGTGAGGTGTAGTCACGGGGGTGGTGCTGGTACTCAAGCAGCCCGACGTCCTGCAGCAGAGGACACAGACCATTGAGCACCCATCCCGCTGCAGTGCGGCCCACACAGTGAGGCAGGGCCAGAGCCCCCTGCCCGGTGCTGCTCCTGTACCTGGGGACCCTCCTACATCCTTTCCCGGCCCTCCGGCCCAGTCCAGCCAGAGGACATTCCTGGGGCCAATCGCCAAGGAGAAGTGACACATTCAGCTAAAGGGCACCTGGTACTGCCCTCTTTCGAGATGAGACAACTGAGCCCACGTGTTAGCAGAGACAAATGGAAAAAGGCACAACCTGCACGTCTGCCATGGGTGCAAGTGACACAGCAAGACAAAGGCATCCACGCCAGGGGACAGCGGATGACACGGCAAATGCTGACGGTCTGCAAGGCTCAAAGACCAGATTCCAAAACAAAGCCCCAACGTGAGAGTCCCCCGTCTTACAGAGGGAAAACCTACACACGTGTGTCACATAGGCAAGTACAGCTCAAAGTCAGAAGGATAAACTCCAGGCAAAACATGCCTTCTTCAGTAATATGCCATCCATTACCCATTGCCATCTGTGGAAAAACTAAACACTAACAAATTAGATGTACCCCGATTAGCAACTACACCCTGATTTAAGACACGTTAAAATGTTTAAAAAAAAAAAAACAAAGCTAGAAAAGAGAAGCCTTTCAAAGGAGAAAACAGGACAGGCTTCCTATGTGTACCAATCTAAATCGATTAGTTCTGCCTGCAGAGAACACCCAGTTATACTGTGGGGGGGGGGGTGGCAATCAATTAGTGATGTCTGACACGAGTAAGGCTTGGGAAAGCGTGGGATTGTAGGTGATTTATTTTCTTCTTGGCACCCTTCTTAATTCTCCCAATTTTCCAAAAAAATCTAGTCATTCTTTTGCTGTCTGGCTTTTTTTTTTTTTTTAAAGCAGTTATTTCTGCAAAGAGAATTAGATGATACCACGTAGGTGTGTTGGAAATGTATGTGTTTCAGACCCTCCAAAGCAAACACATGTAAGAGGCTGGGAGGCTGGAGGCGAGAGAGGATGAGTAACCGGAATCAAGAGGGATCCTGTCAACCTCAGAGGCTGGAAATGAGGGAAGGGCCTTCCTGGGCAGCCCGATGTGGAAGCAAGAAGCTGCAAGGCCTCGGGCTAGAGGTATCTGTCCATGCCGTAAACTCTCTGAGTCTCAGTTTTCTCATCAGTGAAATGGATGCCTGAATTCCCTGGCGGTCTAGTGGTTGGGACTCCACGCTTCCACTGCAGGGGGCACGGGTTCAATCCCTGGTCGGGGAACTAAGATCCCGCACGCCGCACGGCGCGGCCAAAAAAAAAAGAAAGAAAGAAAACTGAAACGGATGCCTGACCCAGATGGAAGGAGGCCTCTGTGTCTCCAACCAAGCATCCCCCTTAACTCTCCAAGGGTTTCCCTTAAGACTGAGGGCAGCTTCCAGAAGGCAAAGGACTCAGCCTCCCCCCTCCCCCACACCCCACGATGTCTTGCACAAGGCACCAGGTGCTAACGAAGGAACGAGAAGAAAGGGCTGGAGGGAGGGGGCGGCAGCTTCTGGGATCATGCCGGCGAGGCTGCCAGGCACAGATCCGGTGTGCACACGCACGCAGAGGTGTGAGAAGAAATCGGCAAGCACTGCAGTCTGCTGGGAGGAAAATTCCCTCTCACACAAAAGCAAAATGAACAAAGCGGCAGAGAGGCAGACGGTCCAATCCCTTGGGAGAGGGCCCCGGCAGGATGGCGCCTACCACTGCCAACCGAGGCGGGAAAAGGCACACGGCCCCCAGGGCCCCCGAGGCAGGCAGGGGCATGGGGCGGCCACTGCATGAACCCTTCTGGCCTCAGTTTCTCAGTTTGGGAACCAAGCAGGATGACCTCATTAGCACGGTCCCTCCAAGGAACATCTTGGGGGCCATTTCTGTGGTATCCACACTGATCTCCACCCCAGGGCTCTGAGTCCAGGGACCACCGAGGGTGCCTGCATCTCTACAGGAAGGCAAGAACTGGGGAGACCCCAAGAGAGACCGAAGGTGGGGCTCACTGTGGTCACAGGAGCCTGAAGACACCAGGCACTCAGGCTGGAAACCTCCAGCCACGTCTCAGAACGCGAGAACCCTCCACGTGTTAACAAAACATTCCAAACCCACCTGCTGCCCTCACACATGTACGTGGCCCAAGCAGGCTCCTGGGTCCGCGACCCTTGGTCTGGGGGGAGCGCTGAAGACGAGAGGATTCAGATCCTACTTGAGAGCTTGTTGACGGGACCGCGGCACCTGAGCGCACGGCCAACACAGTCCTGCTGGCCTCGGCCTAGACCCGTCCCCGTGCCCGCGAACTGGGTCACGTGCGGAAGGACCATGTATCCATTTGTGACAAACTGGAAATGAAACAGACTGGTCCTTCCCACAGAGAGCCTGATAAGCACTGATCTAGGGCAGGAGTCAGCAAACGGGGCCCAAGGCCAAAGCCAGGCTCGGCCTGTTTCGTCAGGTGTCACTGGCACACGGCCATGGCCATTCCTGTACGTGTTGGCTGAGCTGCTTTCACGCTAGGACGGCAACAGTGCCGGAGTAGTTGTGACCGAGACCGAGTGGCCGGAAAAGCCTGAAATATTTACAGAGAAGGGTTGCCAATCCCTCCTCTAGAGGAAAAGCCCACAGTGTACCCTGGGGGCCATTCGGAAGAGGATACTAGCGGGCACGCTGTCGTCATGACAGCAGCAGCATCAAAGTCATCAACACTGCACTGTATCAGTCACGCTTACTCAGCCCGGGCGTTGTGCAGAGGCCTCGGCACACGTCAACTAACTTGATCCTCAGAGTCTTATAACTACCCTCGCTCAACTGATGGGGAAACTGAGGCACAGGGCGGTAAGACCACTCGTCCAAAGTTTCACAGCTAGGAAGTCACTGAGGCAGGACATGAATGCAAGCGGTCTGGCTCCAGAGTCTGCGCTCTGAAAAGCCCTTCTTACACTAAGGCACAGAGAGGCTAAGTAACTCGCCTAAGGCCACACAGCAGGCAGGAGTGGCGCTGGGATTGATTCCCGTGTCTTTGGACTTTAACGCATTCATTTAGTGCGAAGCTTGCAGGAACTCGAGAGAGCTCAGGGGGTCCCGGGGGGCTTGGGAGAGAAGGCAGAATCGAGCTGGGCTCTAGAAAGCTGGAAAGGAGACAAGGAGGGGAGGATGTGTTGGGACCCTCAATCCTGGGAGACCCTCAGTGCCTGGAGCCCGCCAGGACCCTCAGGGAAAGATGTGGGGTCCTGATACTGCGGGGGAGGGAAGCCGAGACCACAGAGAAGGAGAGAACAGGGCTCAGAGCGGCTCTGAGGGTGGAGCAGGTGGGACTGAACAAGCCATGCGCACCAGCACCATGAAGAGAGGCTCGGAGTGCGCCTGAGGCTGGCTCAGGGGAAGCACACCTGGGATTAAGCCCTCCATCTGCGCCGGCGTAACACACCAGGCAACCCGGACGTGACGCAGGCTGAGGCGCAGGCCAGCAGAGAAGGCAGCTCCCACCGCCCCTCTCAGAGTGCAGAGCCTCCTTGGTCTCCTGCCACCCCGCCAGGAGGAAGGAGGCGACTGCCACGTACAGACACCACCCCGGGCACCTCGCAAACACCCGCCAGCGATGCTCAGGCCCACAACACCCATACTGCAGATGGGAAAGCTGAGGCTGCCCCCACGGGGTTAAGTGAGCAGCCGAATGTCACTCAGTGAGTTGGGAGGAACAGGGATTCAAAGCCACATCTGGAGGTTCTTCCGGGCTCCAGGGGGGGACCCACCAGCAAAGCAGCCCCGTGCCCAGACACCCTGGAAGAAGCCTCCAGGGCCAGGAGGTGCCACCCTGGATGCAAGCCTGTTGCGAGCAGGTACGGGAGTGAGCTGAGTCCCAGGAAGGTCACAGGTCACGGGGTCCAGGCCCCGCCCCCTCATCCCAGCAGACCTGCCTCAACTACTGTATGAGGAGCTGGGACCTCTGTGTTCCCACCTGGCCCTTGGATGGGGCATTTGCCTTCCACGCCTTTTTCCCTTTTCCTCCGCCCTCTGTCTTCCAAAAACCCTCCGCCCCCCAAAATGGGGGCATCTCACAAACCCTGCCTGTACAGTGGGCTGGCGGTAAGGGGTTAGGGGGCACAGGGCTACAGGGGGACCTCCAGATTACAGTCCCAACACTCACCTCCCACCAGCCGAAGAAAAGTGGCTCCAGCCCCGGACACATGCCCAGGAGAGCAAGACTCCCCCAGGATGCCTTGTTCCTGCCTTCCCAGTAACAAGCAGGGGCCCCCAGCTGGGTCGCCCCAGCACGAGGCAGGGTGATCAGGAAGTGGGGCCCCACTGCTGCCACCACACAGGATAAGGATGCCCCGCCTCGTAGCTACCCAGGGCCCCTGCTCACACCCCGGCCTCAGCCTCCTGCCCGGAGGAAGTGACCACTGGGTCCTACCCGGCCGCATCCTGCGTCACTGACGGCCCAGCGGGAAAAGTGCGGGCGGTGTCTGAGATCAGCTGGTGACGCCAAATGACTGCGAGAGGGCCCAGCTGGGGCAAAGGATGGGGGGATTGCAGGATGGCAGGGGCCATAGGGACTCAAGGACTAACCGAGGCTGGGCCCACGGGGAGGGAGTGGGAGGGGGGTAGGAACCTGGCAGGAGGGGACAAGAAAGAAGAGAAACCAGAGGCAACCACCAGGAGCCCCCAGGGGAGGCAGCCCCTCCAAGCAGCTGTAGTGACAGTGACAACATTGCAAGTGGACATAGCTGGCTAAGTGTCTGCCAGGCACTGTCATAAGGACCTTCCACAGATCATCACGTTTAATCCCCAGGAGAATCTAGGAGACAGATGCTGTCATTACTCCATTTTATGGATGAACAACCGAGGCTCAGAATCATTAAGCGACTTGTCCTGTTTCCTCACCTGCAAAATGTTCCCCGTCTACAAAGTGCACCGCATAAGGGTACCCTCACTTCAGTGATAAGAGAAGCAAGTGCAACTGTATACATAAAGGGCATAAACAAAATGCTCACCCGGTAGTAAGCACTCAGACGACAATGCCTATTTTTGTTATTGTGATTATGATAAAGGTAATGACCACACATAATAGTAAATGACCCCCAGGAGCACAGTCCTCGGCCCTGGGCACACAGTAGGTGACCAATAAATAGTCAACCATTTCACAGGGGCTCAGAGTCCTGAAGCTGAAGCCGACTGCCTTCTCACGGTGATTTAACCCGAGGCCTATTATTTAACCTCCCAGCCTCAGTCTCCTCATCTGCAAAATGGGATGATAATGCAAGGTGCTCTCTCATTGGGTTGTTTGTGAGAATTCGACGACTCCATCCAGAATGTGCCTGTTTATCACAGCTGGCTCTCAAAAGCATCTTGGGGGCCCAAATCCTCAAGAGGCCACTGTTTCTGGGACACCCCCAGGCTGGTCCCGTGGGCTCAAATGCAAAAACATCTCGCTCATGGAAGATAGAAAAGCCCTCCCACGCCATTTCCTCTCTGCATCTCAGGAGGGACCACACCAGCCAAGCAGGACAGACACAGGCGTGTTCACATAGGGGCCAGCACAGCAAGCTTTGACCCCAGCTGCAACTGCAAACCCTCGCAGCCCCTCACCAAGCAGCCAGGAGGTCAAACGGGGGAGGTGCAGGACCCTGAGAGATCCTCTGGCAAGCCCCTGAGGATACAGAACAGAACAAAGCCCCATCCTCAGGGCCACACGCAACTAGAGATGAAGTCAGGAAAGGGGGCCCCCACTAGGAGGTGGACAGAGTGGGGTGCAGCTCAAAAGAGCTGACCAACGGGACTTCCCTGGCGGTCCAATGTTTAAGACTCCACGCTTCCACTGCAGGGGGCACGGGTTCGATCCCTGGTCAGGGAACTAAGATCTCACAGGCCATGCGGCGCAGCAAAACATTTTTTTTTTAAAACAAGAGCTGACCAAGGGCACGCCCGCTCCCTCCCCAGCAGGCCACTCCCCCACTCACACAACAATGGGGAGACTCCCCTGTGAGCAGAACTAACCCCTGCGACCCCCGTGCCGGGGATTCAGAGAATGACACGCGCTGGACCCCATTGTCTCAGAGCGCTGGGCACCACTCTGAGGACTGGGGAGGGGAGCGTCTGCGAGCCACGGCCCCTAGGAAGCCACCCCAATCCTAAAGCAGGGGAGCCCGGCGGAGGCTGGGCTGACAGTGTATACAGCAGGAGCTCCACGTCTGCATGCAAATCCCACAGCCGACTCAGAGGCAGAGATCCCAGCTCAGCCTGGCCCTGGGCTCCATCTTCCTAGCTTTAAAATGGGAGCTAAGAGATTTTACCAGCTGTCCCCAGGCCACAGATGCCAGTGGTCTCTGCCAAAGCACCCCACCTCCCCGCGGGGGACAGTGAGGCCTGGCGGGACACCGTTGGAGCCGCTCCAGCCTCAACTCCAAGGAGAAATAGGAACCCGGTGACAAGAGAAGGCCCCAAAGGTGACCCCAGGCGCACATTCGTGCCCCTTACCGTGTGTGGCCGGGCGATCTGCACGGGGTAGGAAACGCCGTGGGGCGGGTAACGGGGCTCGGTGGCCCTCCACGTCTGTGCCACGGGCTGCGTGGACCCCGACATGGTGGTGGGCGTCCAGTGGGGCTCGTGGGCCCCTGTAAGCTCCCTCTCAATGGTCTCCAAGGATTAAAAGCCAGTCTTCGTCATCTGCTCGAGGGCCTCCCTGTGCCAGGCACCTGTGAGGAGACCAGAAAAGCAAGGAAGATCAGTCACAGGGCGGCTGCTCCTTGCGGACCCTGCCTGGGCCCCAATTCCTTCCTGTGGCCCCTGTGAGGAAGCGAGAGCACACAGGGGCCCTCCGGGACCCTCCTCCGTGCCACTGGCAAGCTCCGTGCCCACTGACAGCAGTGGGAGACGCCACGTGGTGTCTGAGGCCTCTCCCAGCCACAGGCCGGCAGCTGCTGCACAAGCCACATCGGCGACAGCCGTGTCTTCCCCCGCTGCCAAGGCCCTCACTCAGCAGGCACGGGAGCTCTAACTCTGCGGGCATTGCCCCCACGACCCCCCCGTGGCCCCCAAGCACCCTCAGCCCACCCAACCCCACCCCAAGTCCTCTGCCAGTTTGAGTCACCAGGGCAAGGTTCCCCGAAAGCACCTGGCAGCTCAGGCAGGCAACTGCTGGGCCTGTCCCAGGAGGGGAAAAGTCCGTACAACCGTCCAGGGTGATGGTGGTGAACAGGGTTGGCTCGGGCAGAACACAGGTCACAGTGCAACCCCGGGCAAAGTCGGGCCTGCCTGGGCCTCCCAGTGACCCTCTGAGGAGGGTGAGTGACACTATGACGGGGGAGCAGGACAGACGTGAGGTTGGCCCGGACGTGAGCTGAGAGCGAAGCGACTGGGAGCCCGAGGGCCACACCGGGGAAACAGCCGAGGACACGCATGAGAGCCGGCTGGGCCCCAGGTGGCTCCCGGAGGGGCAGGCAAAGGATGCTGTCCATGGGGAAGAAAACACTCATGTGTCCAGGATGGAAGGAACCCACTGGCTTTACAGATGGGGAAACTGAGGCCCGGGAAGAAGAAAGGACTCCAGTCAAGAGAGCAAGAGAGCCCCTGGTCAGAAGAGGCCTTTGTCCAGAAACCTCTGGGGGCCCCCAACCTCCCCAGGACCCTTCTCTCCCTTCTCCGCCAGCCACTGCTCCAAGCAGCCTGCCCGAGGTTATAACTGGCTCCGCCGTCCAGGCCCGGGTTGAAAGCCTGGCAGGTCTCGGGTCTCCTCCACACTCAGCCACTCAGAAAAGGGGTGTCCATCAGGCCCCTGTCATGTGCAAACCCCCCACTCACACCCGCCACCCAGGAGCTAAGGAGAATCCAAGGTGGCGCAGGGGCCCGGCACCTGGATGCCCCCATGTGATGTACCCTCTCGGGCTGGGGTTGCATCACATGTGTACCCCCAGCTCCCTGTAATTTCATCCCAACGTCCCTCATCGCCCTGCCCTCCACTGACAACTGTCTTTCAAGGGCGTGGGCGCCCTAAACCTCTGCCCTTTGGAGGTCTGATGTGGAGGGATGTTGGGAAGGAATATTGAGATCATGGCGATCAAAGGAAGAACAAGACCCCCTTCCCTCCCATCTGGGGGCCATGACTGCATCCCACTCCCCACCCCCATCTCCTGCTACAGTAGACTTGACTTTCTTTTTAGGGACCATCTTCCCTCCCCAGACTCCAGGTGTGATCATGTGATCTGGGCCTGGCCAATCAGATTCCTGCTTCCCCTGGGGCAGCGATTGGTACAGGGATGGGCATCTGACCCAATCTGAGCCAATGAGAGTCAGTCATGAGACTGAGAAGGAACCAGAAACAGGCACTATCCACTGGGGCTGTAAGCCAGGAGGATGAAAGCCTGGAGCTCTCAGGGGCCACCACTTGGCAGGGACCTACCCGAGAACATAGCCCCAGGAAGGCAGATTTGAAGGGTAGAGAGAGCACAGCTGGGTCCTGATACAGCCATGCCTGAAGGCAGATCATAGCTGCTACTTCATTTAGGGAAGCCAAGGCACTCCTTCTGTGTGTTTTGCCTTTGCCAGCCCAACCCAGCTTTCTGTCACTTGCCATCAAAAGTTCTGACTCACACAGAGAAGGAGGGAGTCACAAAGGAGGCAACCTTTCCATCGGGTGCTGTCAATCCTTCCAACACTGCAAAGCCAAAGAATTCCAGAGCCCAAACTGCCACACCTATGACCACCTCAGGAAAAAAGCCCACGTGGACTTTTCCCAGACACCGAGACAGGATGCACTGTGTCATTCTCACGAACGTGGGAACAGTCCTGCTCAGCAAAGGGGAGCTACTATTATTACAGTCACTAGTACTGTCACTGCAGTAGTTGCAGCCCGGTCACAGCGATGCTGTGGACATGGAAGGGAGGCAGAGCTGCCGCCGCCAGTCCCCACCAAGAGCAACGTGGCAGCCCTCCTGCAGCCCAGAGACAAGAGACTGGCCTTGGGAGAGGGGTCAGTTGTGGCCACCAGTGCTGGACCCTGTCCCAGAATTCCCTGTGCCCCAGCTCATCACAAAGCCCAGCAGACCCTGGTGGTCTGATGCAGCAAAGCCAGCTCTATTCTGGCCTCTCTCTGGGTTTTAAACGGTTGCCCGCTCTCTGCAAGAGGAAGAGGGCAGCACCTGGGCAGAGAGAAGCTCAACCTGCTTGCCTTTCCAAGAGCGCCACGCGCAACTTCCAAGTTGCTATGTGACTTTGCATTGCATGAGGCGGCGAGAAGTCTAATTTACCAGTAGATTTCTAACCTCCTTTGCCTACTGAAATGCCGACTGGGGATGGCATCCCCCGATAGATGCTCATGGCGTGCACTGCATGTGGGGTCCAGAAGCCAGGGAAGTGACACCTTTTCAAACCAGCCCTGGAGAATCCTCGGCCACTTCCCTACCCTCCTCGTGCCAAGGCCTGGCTTCCCACGACCTAAATGTTCACAGAGTGTCCACCGCCGAGCTTGGGGTTCATGCCCCCACCACCCACCTGTCAAAGGATCACTCCGCCGGCTACATGGCCCAGCCTCCTCATGTGCAGGTTGTCCCCAAAGCCAGGGGACTCTGGGGATCTTGCACCTCCTGTATTCACCACGAGCTTATTTTAATAAGCTCCATGTCTATCTCCCCCAACCTTAGCCACATTTTTCGCCAACTTGAAAAAAAAAATTTATTTTTAGGAAAATAGTTTGACAGTTCCTAAAAATGTTAAACATAGAATTACTGTAGGTAGGACCCAGCAATTCCGCTCCTAGGCATATACCCAAAAGAATGGAAAACAGAGACTGAAACAAATCAAGGTATTCACGGCAACAGTATTCACTATAGCCAAAGGTGGAAACAACCCAAGTGCCCATCAACCAATGAGTGGAGAAATAAACAGAACGTGGTCTATCTGTACAACGAAATATGGTTCAGCTATAAAAAAGAACCAAGCACTGACACGTGTCACAACGTGGATGAACCTTGCAAACGTGATGCTAAGTGAAAGGAGCCAGACACGAAAGGACAGATACCATATGATTCCACTTATAGGAAAAGTCCAGAATGATAAATCCACAGAGGCAGAAAGCAGACTGGTGGTTGCCAAGGGCGGGGGGTGGGATGGAGGGGTGTGGAGCGACTGATCGGTATGGGGGTTACCATGCAATGATGGAAATGTTTCGAAACTAGATAAAAGTGGTGTTTGCGTAACAGTGTGAACGGCGGGGCAGGGGTGGGGATTAAGCTTTGACTTCATCAGCAACACTTGGAGGCGCATGCCAAGAAAAAACATGACATTACTTCATCAAAGACAAGGGTAGGAGAGGACGAGAGCTACCCATGGGGCAACGTGGGGGTCTCCTGGATCTGGTCTTGGCTGAAAAGGGTTCTGAGAAATGGATCCAGGCTGGAGCAGGAATGTGATACAGTGGCCCCAGTATCACTGCAGGGTCTGGGAGCTTTGGGGTCAGGAGAGGGTGGTGGACATCCGTTGATCTCCGGACTCTTTGGGGTCCCCACTGTGAGCTGAGCTCCAGGCTAGTGAATGAGGCAGGGTCCAGGCCACAGAGGGTCTCGGTGCCCCGGCGGGGTGCAGACAAGCAGCAAATAGTGATTCTGAGAGCAGGCTGGGGGCTCTGGAAGCCTTGGGGAGGGCGAGGGGGTGGCAGGGAGAACTTTCTGGAGCGTGAACAAGACACAGCCGGGGGAGGGGGAAGTGGAGGGGGCTCCAGGCAGAGGCCACCACCTGAGCAAGAACCTGGAGATGAGACCAGGCATTTCGTGCTTGAGAAATTCATCAAGTCATTCAAGGCCCACGGGCCATGGAAAGGATGGATTTTGTTCAAAGGGCAATGGGGAGCCACGGAAAGGATGGATTTTGTTCAAAGGGCAATGGGGAGCCACGGAAGGTGGTTGAGGGAGAGAGGAAAGGATCGGGGTGTTTGACAAGCAGGCGCCGTGAAGAGCAAGTGTGGAACCCAGAGGCCTGGGGGGCTCTCGCAAGCGTCCCTGCACGAGATGACACCGGTGGGATCGGGATAGCAGGAACAGAGAAGCAGCGGCAGACAGCGTGCAATTCGAGAAGGAGACTGCCGGCCAAAGACACATCTTGCTCTGGGGGTGAGGGAGGCCGAGCGGCCCCCCAGGGACAGGGGCCTGTCATTCCCCCCTCAGGCAAGGTGCCTCGGGGCTCTGTCCTCAGTTTCCTCCACTGTAGACAGGGAACATGCGCGTCCCTGCTCCATGGACCCAGGAGGACAGCACACTTGTGAAGGGTGCCTGGTAAACAGGAGGTGCTCAATAAGGCAAACTCAGCCAGGTCAGGGCTCCACGGGGGAGAGAGAGCGCTCTGGCGAGGTTAAGGACTTGCTTCGCCAGGTGGCTTGGGACGCCCCTGACCCCATAGGACGGGGACACCGCAAGCCCCACCGGGCCTCGCATACCCAAACCAAAAACCACGGGCCCACAGAGCCGGCTGGAGGAGGGCTGCAAACTGCAGGCCCAGCCCATGCCGGGAGCACCCGTGCACACGGCCAGGGCCACGCAGCCGCCCTGGGAGAGCCCCATAGGCTGTGGGTCTGATTCGGCAGCACCCCACAAGCCTGCCAAGCCCGTGTTCCATCCACGGAGAAAGCTCACTGCCTGTGATTCTGTGTCTGTCTTGCAGGGCCTAGCATAGCGCCGGGCACACAGCAGGTGCTCAACGAACGAAACTGTCAGGCGGAGGTGAGCGCCAGTAACACGAGGTGAGGCTGGAACCCGCCACACCTGCATCCCCCTGACCCTGCTGGGCAGAGGCCTCTTTCCGGGGGGAAGTTTCTGTCCTGCCCGGACATCCCGTCTCGGGCCCCAGGCGAGACGGCCAGGGAGGCCACACCAAGACACATTCCACAGATTTTCCGTGTCCGAGCAGCCAGGCTCAGATCGGGGAGGGTGGGGTTATAGCCACTGGGGCTGGGATGTCTCTGAGAGCACGGGGAGGTGGAGGGGGTGTTTGTTAAGGGGCCGGAACGGAAGCTGAAATGTGCCTGGGAGCCTTCAGACCTGAGCCCAGGAAGATGAAAGGGAAGCTGTCTGCCCTGCACGCGCCTGACATTTTCTTGGAACTAACGGGACCGACGCTGGGACTTGTGGCAGGTGGGGAAGCTTCAGAATTCAAAATCAGCTGCCAGGCCGGAGAGAGGCCCCCCGGCCCCAGCGCTGACCCGCGCGCTCGTCAGAACCCACCACGGCACTCGAGTGGCTGCCAGCCCCACAGAGGGGACACGGTCTATGACACCCCACCCCAGCCAGCCTGTCTCGGGCCAAGGACACACACATGTGCTGGGAGCCTGTGGGCAGGGACCCTGCCGGTCTCCTCAGTGTCTGACATATAGTAGCTGCTCCATAAATGTTTGTTTTAATTGACTGCTGAATCCCCCATGAGGGGCATGGTGCCTGGCACACAGTAGGTGTATTATTTTCCTGGAGCTGCCATAACAAACTGCCACAAAGTGGATGGCTAAAAACAACGGAAATGGATCCTCTCACTGATCTGGAGGCCAGAAGTCCAAAATCAAGGCGTCAGCAGGGCCACACTCCCTCCAGAGGCTCCAGGGGAGGATACTTCCTTGTCCCTTCCAGCTCCTGGTGGCTCCAGGTTTCCTTGACTTGTGGCCCCATTGCTCCAATCTCTGCCCATCTTCCCATGGCCTTTTTTCCCGTGTGCCTGTGCCCGTTCTTCTTCTAAGGACTCCAACTATATTTAAGGCCCACCCTCTCCAGTATGACCTCATCTTAACTAATTACATCTGCAGAGACCCTCTCTCCCAATCAAATCACACTCATAGGTTCCGGGTGGACATGAATTTGGGGAGGACGTCATTTAACCCAACACGATAGGCGCTCAATAAATACTTGCTTTGTTCACTGCTATATCCCAGAGCCTGGTACAAAGTAGGCTTCCAATAAGTATCTACTAAACAAAAATGTGCCAGACAGCCTGGCCCGAGGAGAATGGAGACCCGGAAGCCAGCACTGGGGCAGGGGTGGGGGGATGGGACAGGACTTGAGGACAGAAGCAGTTCTGGGGTGTGAGGTTAAGCTGCTATGGAAACACCAGCTACAATGAAGCTGACTGTTCCCACCTTGTGTTTCTAGCTTCTGGCATGCTGTAAACATTGGGGACTGGCCAAGCATTTGATGGCCACCTTCAGCAGGGGCTCATGGCACAGAACAGATGCCCAGGAACCCAGCTCTGAACTAAGTCATAAGATGCAGATGGGAAGTGGCATGGGTGAGCCTCACCCGGCCTGGCTCACAGGAGCCTGTATGGCCCACGTGGACAGGGGCGAAGGCAAAGTTCCTGCCCCCCTGCCCTGGTTGCTCCCCATTGTCAACCACGCTTTATAGGGCACCTCCTGCGGGACAGGTGCCGGGATGCAGCAGCGAATAACAGACCCAAACTCCCCGCCCTCGCGGGGCTGACATTCCTCTGGGTGAGACGGGAGTAATTATAGGGTGGTGGGCAGTATCTGTGCTATGGGGAAAAATAGAAGCGTGAGGTGGGTAGGCAGGGGATGGGGGGTGAGGTGCAGTTTTAAAGTGGGTGGTCCGGGACAGCCTCACCGGAAGGCGTCTTTCAGCAAAGATGTGGAGGAGGGGAGAGAAGGAACCAGCAGATGTCTTGGAAGGGTGTTCCAGGCAGAGGGAACAGCAAGTGCAAAGGCCCTGAGGTGGAGGAACAGCAGGGAGACCCAGATGGTGAAAGTGGAGGTCACGTGGGGCTTTCACTCCAAGTGAGATGGGAAGGATGCCACACCTCTGGGCAGGGGTGATGTGAAGGGTCTCCTATATCAAACCTGCCCCTGGCATCTCTGGGCTCAAGGAAACTTCAGCTGTGCCCCTGTCAAGGAGCCATGGGTGCAGGCCTCTGTGCGTAAAAGGGCTGGCCCACCTGTAATCCTTACTCTATTAAAGGAGGAAGACCAGCTTCCTTGCCCCTTACCTGGCAAAGAGGTCACTGGGCTCCCTAAGGAGGAGCCAGGACCCCAATCACAGCCTGTCCTTGGCCCTGCCCGAGGGGCGGTGGCCTGGAGTAGCTGAGGGTCACCATACTCAGAGCCAACTCAGGGTGCTGCCCACAGAGGTGCCACCTGCCCCCCGCAAGCTGGGACCAAGCTAAACAAACCCATGCCAATGGGGTCTCCACACATTCTGGCCAATCAGGAAATTATTTGGGTATCTACAATGTACAGGCACTGTTCCAAACACTGGAGCTACAGCAGTGAACCAGTCAGACAAAAAGGCTTGCCAATCAGAGCTGACATCCAGTGACAGGTCTGTCCCAACAGGGAAAGCTCTCAGCCAGATGTTCACCGGGAGATGGATGGACAGAGGAGGAAGGAGAAATGGATGGGTGGATGGATGGACGGACGAAGGGAGAACGGATGGATGGATGAAGGACTGATGCTAAGATGAATGAGAGATGGATGGATAAAGGGAAGGGAGAGGGAGGATGGATGGATGGATGGATGGATGGATGGATGGATAAAGGAGAGACAAAGGGAAGGGAGAGGGAGGATGGATGGATGGATGGATGGATGGATGGATGGATGGATAAAGGAGAGACAAAGGGAAGGGAGAGGGAGGATGGATGGATGGATGGATGGATGGATGGATGGATGGATGGATAAAGGAGAGACAAAGGGAAGGGAGAGGGAGAATGGATGGATGGACGGATGGATGGATGGATGGATGGATGGAAGGAAAAGGTGATGAATGAGATGAATGAGGAGTGGATGGAGGGTTGGATGGATGAGGGAGGGAAGGAGGGGAGAAGGAGGAAGGACGGATGGATGGATGGACTAATCAACCAATGTGTATCAATTTAATTGTTCCATTTTCCAGGGGTTTTCTGGTCTTACTTTTTTAACCAACCCCCAGAGCCAAGTGTGTCTCTATTCCACTAATATCCCCACACATCAGGCTCCCTGCAAGCCACCATGGGGGACACAGACAAGCATCAACCTACCCATGAACCTCCCCATGGCCCAAGCCCATACAAGTGCTCCCCAAGCCCCAGGCTGCTGGGCACAGAAACCCTGGGGAAAACTGCCTCTGGTCCCGAACTCCAGAAGCGCAATGGGAGGGACTCAAGGCCCACCCTCCCCTGGGCACCGCTTCTCCTCCTCAAGCCATAGCCAGCACCCCTCCCTCCTGGGGAAAAGGAGAAAAGAAAAGCCAGCCCACTCCAGCCTCAGAAACATCTCCCCTGTGGCCAGCGGGATTTACAGCCCCGGGTAACACGATCCATCACACCACACGCATGCGCCAAGCAACAGACAGAAAAACAGCTTCCCGTGGGCCCAGAATGTGGCACAGACCCCAGATCTGCTCCCGCCGGGCAGTTTTCCAGGGACCTGCTTCCCCCTCCCCATCCAGGTCAGCCAAGCCCCAGCGACCAGCTCAGCACGAGGCGTTATGAAGAGGATTTCACAGAAAAACCCCAATTTCTGGCTTCTCTGAAAACCAGGGACTCTCACATATTGCCAGCGGGGACATAAGATGGTGCAATCTCTGCGGAAACCAGTCTGGCAGTGCCTCACTAAGTTAAACACAGAGACACCATATGACCCAGCAATTCCACTCCCAGGCATGCAGCCCAAGAAATGAAAACAGGTGATGAGACAAAACGAACATGAATGTTCACAGCAGCACTATTCACAACAGCCAGAAAGTATCAACAGAAACAACCCAAATATCCATCAACTGATGAGTAGATAAATGGAATGTGGTCCATCCATTCATTGGAATATTATTTAGCCATAAAAAGGGGCATATAAACCATGAAAACATTATGCCAAGCCACATGGTGAAGGATGCCATTTATGTGCAATGTCCAGAAGAGGCAAATCCATCACGTCAGATGCAGGCTGGTGGCTGCCAGGGGCTGGGGGAGGGGAGCATGGGGAGCGACTATTAATGGCTATTAGGTTTCCCTTGGGGTGATGGACATGTTTTAGCACAAGACAGTGGTGATGGTGACACACGACTCACTCTACTTAATGCCCATGAACCGTACACTTTAATATAGTTCAAATGGTAAATCGTATGTGTATTTTCCCACAACAAAATCACTTAGGGGCATGACAGGCTGGAGGCGGGCAGGAGCTACCCACATGGGATGGACACACCCTCTCCTGGTCAGCTATGTTCGTTTCTATCCCCGGCCTGGCCAATGGTACTCAAAGGCCAAGGGCTCCGTTCCCCTTCTCCGTCCGGCCTGGCTGGCTGGCTGGAGCCCTCACCTCCACCATCACTTCCCGAGAACCCTACCCCAACTCCAACTTGCCAGCCTGGGCCCCCACGAGCCTCTCTCTTCCTGCCGCTCCCGTGGGCCCAACGCCATGCACAACCACCGTCTGTTTGCTCGCTGTCTCCCCGTCCCCAGACTGAGCTCCTGACCTGCAGTTTGAGCCCCACCTGGTATCACGTGCATAGTAGGAGCCCTGGAGGCTGTGGGCTGTCACAGCCCCTCAGTCACTAAGGAAAGGTGGTACCCTCCAGCAGGCCGCCCTAATCCTAGAGATGCACCCTCTCCACCAAGCCACCTCCTGCCCGTGCGTTGCTACGTGCGGAAAGTGGCCAAAGGGCTCCCACGTGTGGGAAGTGACCAAATGGGTTCAAATCCCAACTCTGCCACGATGTAGCTGTGTGACCTTGGGCACAGTCCCGACTTCTCTGGGCTTTATTGTCCCATCTGTAAAACTCTCTTCCAAGGGCCAGTGGAAAGAGGATTCATTGGGAAAAGATCTATGGGAAGTTCAACAGCCATAAATGAGTCCCCAAAACAAGAGCTGTGGCTGTTACTACCCTGTGCTGCTCCAAAAACTGGGACGAGGGAGGGAGGCAGGCAAGGTAACAGCCACGATAGTGATGATGTTACTGGCAGAGGTAGTTACCTTGACTATCCCCACTTTGCAGATGAGCCAACTGAGGCTGGGGGAGGTGAGCCGACCAAACGGTAGAGTGAGTCCCTAATTAGGAGGTGAGACCAGGGACACCCACACCTGAAAACAGAAAAAGCAGTGGGTTCTTCCCGGGGTGAGCAGGGCTTCGCAGTCTGGAAACAAGGAGAAGGGGAGGCTGCTCTTCCCAGCCCTGAGACCTTGTCTACACGACATCTCACTCATTGCCCTCTCGTTACAGATGGGAAACTGAGGCCCAAAGAGGGTCAGCAGGCTGGTGGTGCATGGCCAGACTCCGCCCTCCTCAGCTGGATCGCTTGGCCCACGTGGTCCAGGCGTCTGGGGAGGTGGGCATAGTGGCCTGCGCTGAGCCCAGGGGCCACGCGGGGACGGGCACCAGCTGCACCAGGACAACCTGGTCCCGGGACAGAAATGCTGCTGCAGCCTGGCTGGGAGGCCATGGAGGAGAGACCCCCAGACGCCACATCCTGCATCAAACCTTCCAGGGAAGGGACTTCCCTGGCGGTCCAGTAGTTAGGACTCTGCGCTTCCACTATACGGGGTACAGGTTCGATCCCTGGTCGGGGAACGAAGATCCTGCAAGCTGCTCAGCTCGGCCAACAAAAAAAAAAAGAAGAAGAAGAAAAAAGAAAAAAAAAAACCTTCCAGGGAAAAACATGCCCCCAGCACCTGCCCCACCTCTTACCTCCCTGAAAAAGGATCCCCAGCCACTGGGAGAACCTCCGCCCACCCCCTGCCACTGATTCTGCTTCGAGAAGCCCTCCCAGGTTCCTCATACCCGCCCCTTGCTACCGGCAGGTTCTACCTCATCCACAGGCACCCACTCACCGGAAGAATCTGATTGCCCTCACCAAATATGATTGTCCCCGTTCAACAGATCAGGAAACCGAGGCTCAGAGAGGTGAACTCACTTGCCCAAGGTCACACAGCCAGAAAGCAGCCAGGCGTCATTCTGATCCCCAAAACCGCCAGCCCAGGCCCCGCACACCCCACGCCCCCTCCCAAAGCAAGCAGGGATGCGGCGCTGGTTGGAGCTGTCAAGGAGGCCCGTTTCTGTTTCCAATTTAATTGGTACGTTTGTGTCCGCTGGGCTGCGGCCAGCTCAGCCGCCCGGCCCTGCTTCCCTGCCAGGGCAAGATCTGCTCAAAATCACTTCCTCTGCGACTCTTTTTCTTTTTTCCCCTTTTAATTTTAAAAGGAAGAGAGAGAGAGGCTGAGAGAGAAACCACAGCCCTGACAAACCTCCTGGCACACCAGGTCACAGGGTTCCGCACGAGAACCCTTGCCTTGTGACGCGACCTCCCTCTGGGGTATTTCACAAACATTACGCCGGATTTTTCCTGGCTCTTCCTCATTAAGTTCTGGGCACCCCGGGAGGGACGTGGTTTCCATTAGACCCGGCTCCTCCATCTGGCCTTCCAAACGGCAATTTTCTCTGCAGAGGGAAGCGGGGGGGGGGGGGGGGGGGGGGACACAGAGAAGAGGCTGGTGTCTGGGCGGCGGCTGTGTGACCTGGGCAAACCGATTAACCCCCTGCCCTGAGGCTGGGATGGTGGGTGCGCCTATGAAGGGGGTCCCCAGGAGGACTCTGGGATTCTAAAGGATGAGGGGCTCTGGTCCTGGGTCCGTCCACTTGGCTGCCTGGGTGGGACTGAACCAACAACCGAAGAGAAAAGAGGCCACAGAACCCAGCGCTTGACATTCTGCTAAGTGAAATAAGCCAGACACAAAAGGGCAAACACTGTAGATTCCGCCCAAATGAGGTGCCCAGAGGAGTCAGAGTCACAGAAGGTAAAAGGGAGGGTGCTAGGGCCTGGAGGAGGCATAGGGGGAGTTCGCGTTCAATGGGCACAGAGTTTCTGTTTTGCAAGATAAAAAAAGTTCTGGAGAGGATGATGAGGATGGTTGCACAACAGTGTGAACGTACTAAACACTACTGAACTGTACATTTAAAAATGGTCGAGATGGTCAGCTTTCTGTTATGTGTGTTGTGCCACAGTTGAAAATTTTTTTCTTTAAATTTTGAACACACACACACCTCCTCCAGGGAGGACTCCCTGATTGCTAGCTAAGAGCACCCAGCTGCTCTGTGGTGGCTCCCACTGTCAGAGCAGCCCCCATGAAAAAAGACAGTGTGGCCAAGGGTGCTGCCTAGCCCTCAGCAGCCCCTCACAGCCAAGGGCTGAGTGGGACCACAGTCAAGGGCCGGTCTCAGCCCATCTCACCTCAGCACCCAATGGCCACGGGGCACAACTGGGCCTGAAGACCGGCGCCTCACAGCTCTGGTCCCTCAGAAGTCTCCACTGACCAGCCGCTTCCAACCAGATGGCCTGGACCCAGGGAAGGGCTGACCAGAAACTCTCTGCCCCTTGAGATGGGCCCCTGGACCCTGAAACCCGAGGCCAGGCCCAAAGCAGCTCTCTCAATGCCCGCTGGACTGCGGTCTCCACCCCACGGCTCACAGCCAGTGCAGAGACCCCGAGGGTGAGGGCGGCAGCCCCTGGGTTCCCACCAACTCCCCTGCACCAACATCTGGCAAACGTGTCCACAGCTGTGCAGCTGCCGGAAACGCCTCCTCCACACACACAAGCCCTCAAGGACGGCTTTCCGAAGAATTTATGGGGTCATCCCTAATATTTCAGGGCAGATCTCTGGGGGACGTCCTCCGCCACATGTGAACAAGGACAAATGTTTCTGCTGCTAAGAATAGCTGCTCTACCCCAGGAGCCCACCCACTCACCAACCGCCCTCCCATGCATCCCCCCGTCCCGGACCCCCAGCAAACCACCAGTCTGGACCCCTGCAGGCCCACCTCCCACAGGCCTGGCTGGGAGGCCCCTACTGCCACCCAGACGCCCAGGCCGAGGGAGGAAGGATCCACTTTGATCAGCTCTGTCCAAATGTGGACGCAACCAGGCCACTGAATTAGCCCGAGGGCCTTCGTTGATGAGTGTCTGATGACGAGGAGAGATCAGGAATCCAAAAGGTCCTCCAGCCCTGCAGCCAGGAGTTCCAGACAGCCAAGGGCTTCCATGCCCAGGAGCGGCAAGAGTGCCCCTGGGATTTGATGATCGGTTCAGGGAGGGAGGAGAATCAAAAAGGCTCCAGGGCGGAGGGTCCCAGGCCGGAAGCAGGGAGGCGGGGAGAGAGAAAGGAGGACTGTGCACTTCCACCAGCCTGGCCTGCAATACCCTCAGGCGACGAGGAGGGGCAGGTGGGGCTGCGTGCGTGCGTGCGTGCCTGCGTGCGTGCGTGTGTGTGTGTGTGTGTGCGCGCGCGTGCGTGTGTGTGTGTGTGTGTGTGTGCACGCGTGCGTGTGAAAGGGCACAGGAAGGGGGTGACCCAGGGGAATCACAGCTTCCAATTCTTTCAGAAGAAAGTCTGATTTTGAGACATCCCTCAATTTGCAATTTTTATTTAAAAAACACTGACTCGGGGAATTCCCTGGCGGTCTAGTGGTTAAGACTTCGCCTTCCAATGCAGGGGGTGTGGGGTCGATCCCTGGTGGGGGAGCTGAGATCCCGCACGCCGCGCAGCCAAAAAACAAAAACATAAAACAGAAGCAATATTGTAACAAATTCAATAAAGACTTTAAAAATGGTCCACATCAAAAAAAAAAAAATCTTTTAAAAAAAAACAGAAACACTGACTATAAACCCAATGCAATAAATCAGTCTGACATCCAAATCCAGCCCTTGCACTGCCAGGATGTGACCTGTGGCTTCTGACGTGTGGTCAGCTGGGAGCCACAAGAGAGGGTCCAGCAAAGCCCGGGGAGCTTCAGGGAGGGGGGATGGCGAGTGTCCGACCTGGGCAAAGGCTGGAGGCGGGGCCCGGGAGGCCCCTAATGACAACAGGGAGTGGGAGGGGCTGGGCCACTTACCCATCAGTGACACCACCCTAACCCCAACAGGACACACACTGGCTGTGAAAGGGGGGGCTGGCTCATCTCCAACACATGGAGCTGTCCATGGCAAGCCAAACCCCAGTGTCCTTGGGCCACCAACCCTCCTGCAGCCCTCAGTCCTGGCCTTGGGGGAGGCTGACCCCGCCTCCCAGGTCTGGCCAATCAGCACCAGTCACAGCAGCACCAGCTGCAGTGATTGATTTGGGAGAGGCTTAACTCTCAAGCTGAGCTGATAAAAGTTCATTCCCAAGACTTGCTGGAATACGGGGAACAACAGGCTTACCTTCCACTGGGGCCGCTGAGCTGGGATGAGGCTGTGCTACCAGGGACTGGACAAGGAAAAGCACCTCGTCACCTGAGCCCCTAGATCCAACCGTGCCTGAAGCTTACCTGAGCATTTTGTGTTAAATACAGGAGAAGCAGGGAGTCTGACAATTGCAACCAAGAGACCTACGATAGCAACGCCCTAAAGCCCAACTTCTAAGCCCCATGAAACCTCCCCAGAATCAGATCTCCTCCACCCTCTGGTCTCCTCACCTGTACAGGTAGGGAGAGGTCTAAAGCCAGCCAGAAGGAGGCAAGGAGAACTGAGATGGAGCCCGGGCCAGACTCAACGTAGGAGGAAGGAGCCTGGGACACGCCTGCCCTGTCTCTCACCCAGAAGAAGTGGCGTCTTCCAGCCCAGTCCTGAGCCGTCAGTGGCTCTAATGGGGATACAGCAGACAGCGGCTTTGCAGATAAAGGTGCCCCTCCTGGCTGACTCAGATCTGGGTCACTCCTCAGCCGCAGGCACACCCCACCCACACTGCCCTGCGCAGTAAATTTAGCCTCCAGCCTCAGTTTCTGGAGTAACATCCCGAGTGCACTTGTCTCCCTCTCTCTCCCGCGCTCTTCCTCTCTCTCTCTCTCTCTCTCTCTCTCTCTCTGAACATCTGCTACCCTGAACTGAATGTGCTGATAAACAGAGGCCAGCTTGAGCAGGTCCCAGCAGCCCCAGCCAGGCCAGAAGGCAGGCATTGTCTGCAGCCAGGAGGCCAAGCGGGCTGCACCCACCTACCGTCGTGCCATGGGTCCCATTCCCACTGGGGCTTCAGTTCCCTGGGCTGTAAAACGGGCAGCTGCTCCTGGCCTGGAAGGTGGCCAAGGCTTGAACCAGCAGGTGGAGATCCTGACCCCACCCCCCTCAACCCCATAAATGCTAATTTCCACCATCCCTTTCCTCCCGGCCTCCATGCGGCCACAGACTTGTGCAGGCTCCCATTTCAAAGACAGAGAGACTGAGGGTCTGGGAGCAAAGAAGCCTGTCCAATGTCCCACAGATAGGTACGCGGCCAGGGAAAGATTAACAAACACGGCTTCTAGCTCCCAGGTTCTAAGCAGTCACTATATTAGATCCAAGGTGAGCACCTCGCACTCATGATCACAGCCAATCCCCTCGCACTCATGATCACAGCCAATCCCCAACACGCTACTCGCTGGCATCAGTTCATCTGATCATCCCAACATCCCTGAGAGGCAAGACTGAGGCACAGAGAGGCTAAGTAACTGGTCTGAGGTCACACAGCAAGCAAGTGGCACAGCCTGGATGCAAACCCAGGCAAGCCCTCTCCAGCGTCCACCTCTTATCCAATGTGTGATGGGACCCCATCACCTCTGTGCCCCTGCCACCCTGCTCAGGCTGGGGGAGACCCATCTACCCTACCAGGCTCCAGGTGTCACACCCAACATCACCGTTCATGGGTCCAGGTCAAGTTTTGCCAGCTGGAGGCGACCACGGATCGCTGCAGATGGGCCGCGGCCATCTCCATGTCTAACCAGCCAGCCCCCAAAGCTTGCCGCAGACCACCGACCCCAGAAGGGGAAGGCAGGCAGCACCCTCGCCTCCACCCCAGCCCCCGGCCCTTATCCGGACCTGGAATCCTCGTTGCCAAAGTCCTGCTGCCTTATTTCCCATCCCCCCACAAGCCCAAATACAAGGTCCATGAAAGCAGGAACCACATCGGTTTTGTCCATCACTGAGTCCCAGCATGCTGCACACAGCAGGCGCTCAATAAATGCTTGTTACATCTACAAACACTCTAAGAGCAAAATTCCAGGCTCTGAGCTGAAGCCCAAAGACCACTTTGTAAACACAGAAACTGAGGCCAAGACAGGATCTACGTAAAGCCAGATTTCAGGGTGTCATCTACACTGGGCCAACGTGTCCCAGAAACTGATCCACATCTACACTGCCTGCTCTATTTTCAAGGTGTCCCAGGACTCTGATCCCTCCCTCCTGGGAGCTGCAATGCCAGCCCATCCATTAGCCATGACTGGGACTCTGTGAAGGCCGTCACCACCACGGAGGGGCTGTGTGGCCTTCTCCAGGTCGCCTGCCCTCGCTGAGCCTTGGTGTATCCATTTCTCAAGGGCACCTGGCAAATGAGGCAGCTTGCTGGGGGATGGCTGCAATCTGGGTGCTAGGTGAGCTGCCAGGCATGTGGGGAATGGGCATTCTGGGCTTGGGGAGGGGTCCAGCGTGGAACCAGGGAGCCTCGTGGTCCTGGGCCACATCCTTAGGGGCGAGAGAAGTAGCAGCAGGCAATGGGCGGGTTCCGGAATTTGTGGATTTGGCTTCTGAGTGAGGGAGGCGGGCTCCAGGTTCCTCAGATGGGGCTCCGCACACCGCTGGGCACCCAACCACCTCACTTTGTCCTGGGCCCTCAGGCTTGGGTGGGGAAAGGCATCACACAAACCCCTCCCAGGGAGAGCTCTCCCAACCTCCAAAGACTGGGGACCACCGGCGGTATTAGTTTCCCTAGATCCACTGTAAACAAATCATCACAATCCGGGTGGCTTAAAACCACCGGAATTTATTCTCTAACTGCTCTGGAGGCCAGAAGTCCGAGATCAAGGTGTCTGTAGAGCCACACCCTCCAAAGCCTCTAGGGAAGGATTCTTCCTGGCCTCTTCCAGCTCCTGGTGGCTCCAGGCATTCCTTGGCTTGTAGCTGCATCCCTCCGGTTTCTGCCCATCTTCACACAGCCATCCCTCCTCTGTGTGTCTTCTTCCTCTTTCTGTCTCTCGTAAGGACACTGGTCACTGAATTTAGGGCTCACCCAGGTAACCCAGGATCACCTCATCTCAAGACACATCTGCAAAGACCCTTTTTCCAAAGCAGGTCACATTTAGATGGGCTGGGTATTAACAGGTGCACATGTGTTTTGGGGGCCTCAGCTTTTTTCTGATTGCCCACCTACTGACAGCTCACTCCCTGTTCGGCCCGACGGCCAAGGCCCAGCACAATCCCCATTAAGCAGATGAGAAAACTGAGGCGCAGAGAGTTAAGCCACATGCCCAGGGTTTGAACCCATTTTCTCTGAGCAGGGCACAAGGGCCTCCCTCCCGTTTAGAGGAAGCAAAAGGCTCTCACACCCACGCCTCCAGGAGAGGGCCCACCGCTGATGACTCACTCCCACTTCACAGGCCAAGAAGTGGTTCCGCATTGTTGAGGGGGTGGGGGTGGGGGCGGGGAAGGACACAAACCCCAGAGTCTCAGTTTGCTCCTGCGTCAAATGGGAGCAAATCCCACCTCCTGAAGGATGAAAGGGGGTCCTGGAAGGCGAGAGCCTCTGCCCCCTGATAATCACCACCCCTGGTGCTGCTCCCACAGCTGCCCACCCAGCCTCCCACCTCAGCACAGAAAGGGCCATTATGACATCACAGGCCTGGAATTATGTTATTAGCCTGGGAAGGAGGCCGGACCCAGGCACAAAGGGCTCATTGTCATGTAAATCCACGACTTGGGGGGGTAGGAGGCAGCCCCGCCTGCCTTCCAGCTTCAGAGCTGCGCTGAGAAACCGACTCCCAGCCTTCCAGAAGAGTTCGGGCATCTCCAGGCCTCGGAGGCTCTCTCAGACTGGGAAGTGGGCCCTTTCCCAGGTCTGAGCCAGATCCCTGGAAAATAGCACCTGCTCTGAGGAGGGTCCCCAACAGAACCTGGGTTCCAATCCTGCCTTCTCTACAGCTGTGCCACTGTCCTCTGAGACAGGGATGGCCAAAGCGACTCTGAGGATGAAATAAAATCATCTCAAAGAGCTGAGCAGCGCCCTGGGCACAGAAACAACTGCATAGGAAACGCCACTACCTATTTTTTTAAACTTTTTATTTTATATTGGAGTAGAGTTGATTAACAATGTTGTGTTAGTTTCAGGTGTACAACAAAGTGATTCAGTTACACATATACATGTATCTGTTCTTTCTCAAAATCTTTTCCCCATTAGGTTATTACAGAGTATTGAGCAGGGTTCCCTGTGCTATACAGTAGGTCCTTGTGGGTTATCTATTTTAAATACAGCAGTGTGTACATGCACCACTACCTATTACGCCTCTGAGTACTGAGTGCCTGTGGCTGTGTGTCTTCGGGCGAGCTGCTTGCCCTCTCTGTACCTCATCTGGAAAGGGTGATTCAGGGCTCCCATCACAGGGTTGTTGGAAGGACTCAATACGCTAAGCTGTGCAGAATGCCCGCCCCACCTGGTCAGTCTTCAGCACATGAAGCAGATGCTGTCAGCACCCCTCCCCTGCACCCTGGACCCCGCAGGGCCCCCCCACCACTTTCCTTGCTCACCAGCCCCACCTCTCTGACTATCTAGGAGGTGCAGACTTTCTGGGGATGCTTGGTGGGTTCCCACGGGGCACTCCTGAGCAAACATACCATTACTGCTTTTCCAAGGACTCTAGTTTTCCAAGAATGCCCCCAAATGCATTCTCAACCCCTGGGAGCAGAACGTCTGGGGTGCAGGGAGGTGAGCTCACCATGAATTCCAGCTCGAGGGGCCCGGGTCTCCCTAGCCGGAGCCCTCGCAGGTGTGCATATCTGTCCCCATTCACCTTGAGGGGACAGGCCCAGGTCCACAGCTTGTGGGGGACACTGAGTCAGGAACAACTGTTTGCTAAGCACCTACTATGTGCCCAGTGCCAGGGACACAGTGGTGACGAAGATGAACAAAATCCCACGTGGAGGGTTTGGGGGGACACGGCTGATGGACATATGTAAGTCCCAGGTGATGACAGTGGCAAGGTGGCAGGAGTGATGATGGGGAGATGGAGGCCTCTCTCAGGAGGTGACATTTGAGCAGAGGCTCAGTGAGAGGAAGCTGTGAAGATCTCATAGAAGGGCGTCTCAAGAAGAGCACAGCAAGTACAAAGGTCCTGAGGCAGGACCATGATCGGGGCTTCCAAGAAACAGCAAAGAGGCTCGTGGGGCTGGAGTGCCCCTAACCCCCCCCCACCCAACTCCCCACCCCTCCAGGCTCTGCCCAGCAAAGCCAGAACCTGAGACGCTCAGCTGTGACTGATGTCCTCCCTGACAACACAAGCCTCCATCACTCCAACATGACGGTGGAACCCCTCTCAGCAGCTCAGACCCCCGCCCCGGGTCCTACAGGCACCCACGTGTCTCCAGCCTGGGATACTCTGAAACCCTCCAGAATCCTGAAGCACAGAACGTGCCCTTCCTGGACCTCTTGGGATGCCCCAGGGCCCACGCTCAGTTACTAGCCAGTTCTAAGGGGCACAACCACCTGCTGACCCTCTCCCAGGAGCCCCTGGAGAAGCGTCTACCCTCGGATCAGCTTTGGCCGGACAGAAATGCTCTTCTCACGCTAAGTGCCAACGGAGATAACCCAGCTCACTCTAGGGTGAGCTGGTTACACCCCAAAGGCCTTCTCACCACTGCTAGAGGCAGGAAGGCGTCCGAGGGAAACCAGTACCTACCACAGGGAACAGCAGGAGGTACGGCTGCACCCACAGGACAGAGCCAGGAGGTCAAAGTGCTCAGAGTAAAGGCGAGGTCAGCCGCCCCAGGAGTGAGCCCACAGACAGAGCTGAGAACAAGTCCCACCGTGGGGCTGCAAAGACAGGCCTCAGAGGAGGTGACTGAGATGTGGGAGCTCTGGGTGGGCCCAGGAAGTGAGAGAAGGGGCCCAGAGTCTAGGCTTTCTGGCTTTCACAGGTCATGAGCCCAGCCCCCTGTCCAGCTGACAAGTGGGGAGAGAAGAAGGAGGGGACTGAGGCTCAGAGAGGGCAAACAACCTCCCCAGGGTCACCCAGCCAAAGAACCTCCACACACAGGCTCTGGCTTGGGGTTTGAGTCCCACCTCCAGCCCTTACAAACTGTGTGCCCTTGGGAGGGTCACCTGACCTGAGTCTCAGTGTCATCCTCTGAGAAGTGGGGCTCATACAGCACGCTCCCTTCCTGTGGCTGATTTCGGTATGAAATGAGATCGTGCGGGGCCAACCACAGCCATCACATCAGGGTTATAATGGTACTAATGACAGCACCCCTCCCCCCTCAGCACGTGCCAGCACCTTCCTAAGCACTTAGCATGAATCAACACATCTAATCTTCGTGCCAACCCTGTGAGGTACCAAACAGTAACCCCCTTTTACAGATGAGGAAGACTGAGGCACTGCAGGGTTAAACCACCTGCTGTAATTCACACAGCTACAAAGGAGCACGCTGGGATCAAACCCAGGACAGCCAGGCCCCAGAGCCTGTGCTCTCTTTCTTTTTAGATCACTGTAGATTCACATGCAGCTGTAAGAAATAACACAGCTGGATCCCGTGGACCCTTTAGCCAGCTCCCCCCAGTGGTATCATCCTTATAATAGCTGCAACCAGGAAACTGACATTGATGCAACTGGCCTTATTCAGATCTCGGGGATTTACATGTGCTCACTTGTGAGCGTGTGTGTGTGTGTGTGTGTGTGTGTGTGTAGATCTATGCACTGTTATCTCAGTGTAGATTCGTGTGGCCACCACCAACGACGCAGGACAGTTCCACCGCAAGGGTCTCCTCTGTGACCTCTGGTCTGAGCCACCACATGTGACTGTCTTTCTCAGTGGATGGGGGATCGAGTCCCCAAGACCCTCAGGGCAGGGCAGTGGTGGCAACAACACAGCTCTGTGGCTGACCCAGGTGGGCACTGAGGGCTTGGGGGCAGCAAAGGGACATTCGTGGGATCCTCTGCTGCACAGGCCTTTCCCGAGGTCCCCAGGAGAGGCCTGAGGACAGTGGGACAGCGGGCAGCTGGAGTGGGCAGCCTGGACACCGGGGAATTCCCCACTGGCTCCTGCTGGCCTCAGAGGAGAGGCCCCGAGCCAGCCACTGGCCCAGCATCCGGTGTCACTTACAAACACAGGACAGTTGCCACCCTCGGCGGGAGAGCCAGCCCTGTGCACCCGGCCCCCAGCCACGCCAGGCACTGTCAGGGTGTCTGGCCCAGGCTTGGTGAGGGACGAGGCAGAAATAGGCACGCACTGGGGAAGCCCCAGGGACCGCAGCCCAGGTCCAAATGCAGACCGAGGCTGGGGCTGGGGAGGGACCCTTCTCACCTCGCTGGGGTTTCACTTCTATAAAATGGGAGGGCTCTCAACAGGGAAGAAAAGAAGAACCGATGGAGACCAAGATGTAACTAACTTAATGCAAGCTTGTGGTCTGCACTGACGGAGCCTCCCCACGCCTGCCCGCTTGAGGCCCCTGCAGGTGTGTCTCGGCTTTCCCCAAGGCAATGTGTGGGCTGCTCTCCCTGAATGGACAGGAGAACTGAGGCTCTGTGGGGTTCCGTGACCTGTCCAAGGTCACCCTGTCTGTGAGGGGTGGGGCAGGGACCTTTCATTAGCCCCCTTACGCCTTTCAACAACTTAGAAGACAGATGAAGTATCCATTTGCCAGATGGGGAAACCGAGGCTCAGAGCTGTGAAGTGACTTGTTCAAGGTCACACAGCCGGGATGTGAACCCAGGCAGTCTGGCCACAGAGCAAACCAGGAGGTTGCATCCCTCCCCCCACCTCATCCTCACGCCTGTGTGGCCCCTATTACTGCCCCATTTGACAGGCAAGGAAACTGAGGTTCGCACAGGGGAGGCCCAATGTACAAAGGGACAGAACCAGGATTCAAACCCAGGTCCGTGGCAACCAAGCCACGCCGTCTGGGAACCCAGCCCTCCCTGGCCTGTGCTCACACGCCCCACGAGACGTCCCGCTGCCTCCCAACGGCCCCGGCGCACCCAGACCTCAGGACAAATCACTCCCTCATCCCCTCCGCTTGCAACTGAGGGCTCCTTGTGAGCTCGGGAAGCCCTTCCAACTTTCCAGTGTTTATCCGAGCTCCTCGCTGCCAGGTCCCTGGGCAAGCCTGGGCCAGTGGCGCTGATTTCAAACCAGACACGGGCACCCAGCCAAGAGCCATCGCGGTGGGAGCCGGGCGCCGGGGCAGCCGCAGCGCTGCCTGCACCTGGCCCCCCCCCCCCCCCCGCTCCACGGCCACCGAGGCACCCGCCCCCAAAACCCCCAGGCCCCCAACCCACCCCCCGGGGCCAACACCGATGAACAGACGCCAGGAGCACCAGATCCCTGGTCCTGCCCGCTCCCCCGCAGGGACGCGCACGGTACGGGGGCTCCAGAAAAGCAGCACTGTGCCCCCCACGCATCACTCCCATCCTCCCGGGCCACCCGCCTGCCCAGCACCCTTTCTGGGGCTTCAGCAACTCTGATAAGGCGTCAGGGACCACTGTGCCCCAGCCATCGCCCGCCTGCCGGGGCAGAACCGGGGCAGAACTGGGGCGTCAGAACACAAGCTCGTCGGCCACCATATGGGGTCCCCGGCGCAGGTCCCGGTCCTCCTGCCATCTGGGGCCCCCAATCTCTGCCCCCTCTCCCCCCGCCGGGCGGCCGGGTCACACCGCATCTCCCTGCCCACTGCCAAGCCCGGAAACTTCTCTTACCCGAGCACATGACCGGCCTCTCGCTCACGTCAGCTCCAAACACAACTTGAAGGAACTCTCCCACAAAAACAGAAAAAACAAAAAGAAAAGAAAAAGAAAGAGAAGTAGAAGGTGCCAGCAAGTGGGTCAGCGGAGTCCACACACACACATTGTTCTGCTGGCTTCCAGAGGACACACCGCGTCCAACCTCAAACCCATCCTTCCTCCAGGGCTGACCCGGGAGAGGGGCGGCCCCACCGAGCAGCCGTGCCGCCTTCCCGCGAGACTGCGGGCTCCCGCCCCGGCTGGGGGGGGCCCTGCAGCCGGCCCGGCGCCCCAGGCCCCCGGCCCGATGCCCCCCTTGGATGGGGTGGGCAGAGGTCCCCCAGGGACCACCCACGGGACCACCCGACCCACAGCAGGGTGAAAGCGCGGCGTCGGGCCCCAGGATCCCTGCTTGCCTCCTGCCCCTCCGGGCCTATAAACACAGGGAATTACATAAGTCCACTCCTCTCGTTGGGAAGCCAAAAGTACGAGCTTTTTCTCCTAGCCTTGGCAGTAAGTAATAATTCCTCATCGCCATGGTAACCCTGGCGGGCTTCCAGCCGACACTCCGGGAGCTGAAACACGGGGAGGCCTTTTTATAGCTCTGTAGAAAAACCTCCTCACTGTTCACCGCTCGCAGGCAAAAGCGAGCTCCAGGCCAGCGTCTCGTCCTTAACCCGTCTCCTCCCAGCAGGACCGTCCACCCGGAGGGCGGCATGGCCGCCCCGGCCCGGACCCGGCGTGAACCGAAGCCGCTGCCCCTGTCCCTTCCCGGCCCTCCTGTCTCCAGGGTGACATGGCCACTGGGCAGGCTCTGTCTTTAAAATATTTCTGTCCTTGTCATCTCAGGAAAAGCAAACATGACCCCCTCACATTGGTATTCTGAACCAGGGTCGTAACAGTGACAGGCCCAGAGGGTGAAAAAAGACACAGTCACAAACACACACACACGCACGCACACACACAGTCCAAAATGGACGGCTTGGTGGTCAGCCAGGGGTCTGAACCTTGGCTGCAACGAGCTGTGTGACTCAGAGACAGGTCTGAGCTTCTCTGGGCGTCAATTTCCCATCTGCAGCCGGGAGGCTCTGCTCTGCTTCTCCAGCGCTCCGAGCAGCAGCGATGAGGTGTCGGGGAAGCTCCAGAGGGATCTCCAGATTCGCTCCCCTGCCCCCAGCAACCAGGAGTGGGGCCCAATGCTGTTTGCCTGAGATGGCACCCTGAGTGATGCCAAGGGGTCCCACGGGGTACAGATGCAGGGACAGAGCACAGCAACTGCAAAGGTCTGGAGGCCGGATCGGGTTTGGTGTGCTGCAAAAGCACAGAGAAAAATGGTGTGGCCGAGTGCAGTGGTGAAGCGGGGAGAGCATTAGAAGTCAAGGTCAGGGAGTGATGGGAGAGGAGCGGGGGAGGGAAAGCATGAGAACTCTGGGCAAACCATGTAACTCCGTGGACTGGAGACCCTCCCAAGAATAATAACGACAACGATAGTTAACAGTAACACGTACTGTGTGTCCAGCGCTGTGTAAGCACTTCACACGTTAACCCATCTGTCCTCAGGACAGCACAACAAAAGGCAGGGGCACCCAATATACAAAGAAGGAAACAGGCCCAGAGAGGTCAAGTGGCTTGCCCAAGGTCACACAGCCGGAAAGTGGCTGAGCTGAGGTTTGAACCAGGCAAATCCGGCTTGCATCAACCCTGCCATTGGGTATAGTCAGCAGGGATTCATAGAGTGTTTGGGGCAGATCACATTTGTATGTGACAAAGGTCCTTGGCCACTGAACTGGCCGGGGGACCGGAATGGCCACTAGGTGACCTGTGAAGAGGCCCACGTGGAGGCCACATGTGTGCTGACTTTCATCAGCTCACCCTCCAGCCTCTCCCAAGAAAACACCCTCCAGCCTCTCCCAGAGTATTATGGAAGAATTCTACAGATCTGCCTTCTTTTATAGGTGGGGAAAACGAGGCACAGAAAGACGTGAGCGACCAAAAGCTATATTTTTAGACCAAAGATCCCACCCATTGACTTTCACCCTGACTGTCAGGAGACCATGAAACTCAGGAACGGGCCAAACCGGGCCCACCAAAACACGGGCAGGCGGCGGAGCCCAAAGCTGCAGGGTCAGAACGCACGGGTTCCTTTTGTTCTTTTCTGTTTCTTTTGACACAGACCTGCACCCAGACTTTCTCAGGGGCTGGCCCTGGAATCAGGAGTAACACATCCACAGCCCCACCAGAGTTATTTATGCTTTGGGCAGGTTTGACGCGGGGCTGTGTCATTCCGGGGTCACTTTTTGTGTCTCTCTCCTCCAAGAAGCTGGGGAGCAAATGGTTTGCTGAGTGACTCTATGAAGATGGCAAATCATCACAAACCAGAAACAGACCCTGGCAGCCCCCTCTAGGCAGAGCCAGTCACCAAAACCAAGTTTCCATTCAGAATAAGTTAGTGTGTGGTCGTCTGCTTAGCAAAAGAAGGTCTCATCCCCCAAGCCTCTGATGGTGAGTATCCCTCGGTGCTCTGAAAACAAATCAAGATTCACCAACATGTACTTCTAGGAACCTGTTTTCGGGCAAAGCTTTGGACGGTGGAAAAGGTAAGTGAAGACGTTGCAGGATACACTGTGATGGGGGCCACAGAAGCATGGGGTCCCCAAAAAGAGGCAGGAGGGGTCTCTAGACCGACTGGCCCTGGGTAAGACCCCCAGCCTCTGCAGACATCAGTCTGCTCAGCTCTGAAATGGGGCACACCTGCCTGTTGTCTCTGTCAGGGTTAAGAGAAACTACACCTCTCGGGGGGCTCAAAGGACCAGAGGAGACCCACAGTCACGGCTCCTGCTCAGTATCCAGCTCCAAGTGGAAGGGATCCCCACTCGCTCCCTCCCCACGTGGCTGCTTCCTGACCCGGCCAGTCTCCGAGATAAGGTTGGAAGCAGGGGGACTTCCCTGGTGGCGCAGTGGTTAAGAATCCGCCTGCCAATGCAGAGGACACAGGTTCGAGCCCTGGTCCGGGAAGATCCCACATGCCGTGGAGCAGTTAAGCCCGTGCGCCACAACTACTGAGACTGCGCTCTAGAGCCCGCGAGCCACAACTACTGAGCCTGCGTGCTGCAACTACTGAGGCCTGCGCGCCTAGAGCCTGTGAAGCCCGCGCACCGCAATGAAGAGTAGCCTCCACTCACTGCAACTAGAGAAAGCCCGCGCGCAGCAACCAAAACCCAACACAGCCAAAATTTAATTAATTAATTAATTTTTTAAAAAAGGTTGGGAGCAGGGTGGGGGCTGGGGAATGAGAAAGAGAGAACGAGCTAGAAACATCCAGCTGTGTTTTTACCTCTTCCTCTCCTTTACTGAACCCCAGTGCTCCCAGATTTGGGCGGGTGACTACCCCCTCCCTGAGCAGCCTAGGTTTCCTCATCTGAGAAGCCACTTACAAGATGATCTTGTGGATGTCCATCCGCACAATGAGAGATTCTTCAGCCATAAAAAGGAATGAAGTACTGATTCTTGCTACCACATGGACGAACCTCAAAAACATCATGCCAAGTGCAAGAGGTCAGACACAAAAGGTCACATTTTGTATGATCCCATTTATATGAAATGTCCAGAACAGGCAAATCCAAAGAGACAAAGCCAACTGGTGGCTGCCAGGGGCTGCGAGGAGGCAGGATGGGCAGTGAGTGCTGTTGGGTTCAGAGTCCCCTTTTGGGGTGATGGAGATATTTCAGAAGTAGACAGAGGGGTTGGTTTACAGCATTGTTTTTTATGTTTTTGTTTTTTGGGGTTTTTTTTGGCTGCACCATGCGTGTGGCATGCAGGATCTTAGCTCCCCGGCCAGGGATTGAACCCGTGCCCCCTACAGTGGAAGCGCAGAGTCTTAACCACTGGGCCACCAGGGAAGTCCCTGGACAATGGCTGTTTGTTTATTTATTTATTTATTTATGGCTGTGTTGGGTCTTCGTTGCTGTGCATGGGCTTTCCCTAGTTGCGGCGAGCAGGGGCTACTCTTTATTGCAGTGCTCGGGCTTCACATTGCGGTGGCTTCTCTTGTTGCGGAGCACAGGCTCTAGGTGCGCGGGCTTCAGTAGTTGCAGCATGCGGGCTCAGTAGTTGTGGTGCACATGCAATCTTCCCAGACCAGGGATCGAACCCGTGTCCCCTGCATTGGCAGGTGGATTCTTAACCACTGTGCCACCAGGGAAGTCCCAACATTGTTTACATACTAATGAATTGTGCACTTTCAAATGGTTAATTTTACGTGATGGGAATTTCGCCTCAATTCAAAATAAATAAAAAGGTGGTTTGGTTGAATGGACACCATTCCAGTCCAGTTTACTGACCTTCTGAAAGCCGTGTCCACCTTTAAGAGTCCCTGACCTCAGGCCTGAAGACATCAGACATTCAACAAACATTTATGGAGTGCCAGCGATATGCATTGGGCACGAAGAATAAGCAGGAACAATATAAAGTTCCCTGCCCTCGTTGGGGTAACTTGGGGAAAGGTGAGGAAGTCAACCACAGATAAAGATGTGATGAAATTCAAGGAATGACAGCAGCTATGGACTGGGGGTTTCTGAGGTGGTGACAGTTCAACAGTGGCCTGGATGGAGTAAGAGAGAGAGGTGTGCAAACTTCTCAGAGAAGAGTATCCGAGCCAAGGAAACAGCCAGGGCAAAGGCCCTAAGGTAAGGCTGCATCGCACTTGGTGAGTTCCAGGAGCAGCCAGGTGGTCACGCAGCACGGCAGGGAAGGTCAGCCTCCAGGGATCGTGTAGGTCTCCACAGTCCACAGACAGATCTTTAAGTGTGATGAAAATAAAATTCACAACTGCATTCGTTTCCTACGGCTGCTGAAAAAAATTACTACAGACTGGACGGCTTGCAGCGAGGGCAGGGTGTTCTTTCACAGTGCGGGAGGCCAGCTGCCCCAAATCAAGGTGTCAGCAGAGCTGTGTCCCCCCGAAGGCTCCTGGGGAGGATCCTTCCTTGCATCTTCCAGCTCCTGGTGGTACCAGGCTTCCTTGGCTTGTGGCCACATCGCTCCCTTCTCTGCCTCCATCTTCACATGGCCTGCTCCCCGGTGTGTCTTCTCTTACAAGGACTTTTGTCATCAGCTTTAGGGCCCACCCGAATCTAGGATGATCTCATCTTAGACCATTAACTTGATCACATCTGCAAAGACCCTTTGTCCAAATGAGGTCACATTCACACGTTCCAAGTGGATATTTCTTTGGGGGACCACAACTCAACCCACTGCCACAATCAAGACTCACAATTCAGCAGCATCAAATGCCCGGAAACATCCCTCATCTCCCCTCTCCTTTCCACACTGATTCCAGGGGACCAGGCTGGAAGCTGCAGGGGCAAATGCTTGAGCATCTCGAGGAACTCATCCATCCCTTCTCCCAGGGGGCCCCCTGCAGCTGGCCCTCTCCCGGCCTGCGCCAGACAAGAACAGACCCCAAAGAACCCAGACCCCCTTCCCTGAAAGACGTATCCATGAGCCACTCACAGGCAGCTGGCAGGAAAGAGGCCTCCCTGATGGGGAGCCTTTGCCCCTGAACGGAGACTTCCCCAGGCCAAATGCACTGCACTTCACTACTTCTTCCAGGCACAAAAGCATCACAGTTAACCCCCTGGCCGTTTTGGCTAAAGGTAGTGAACTGTCCCCTAAGGCTGGTTTCCTGTTTGCTGTTTTTATTTATTTATTTATTTATTTTTATTTATTTATGGCTGTGCGCGGGCTTTCTCTAGTTGCGGCGAGGGGGGGCTACTCTTCGTTGCAGTGCGTGGGCTTCTCATCGTGGTGGCTTCTCTTGTTGCGGAGCACGGGCTCTAGGCGCGCGGGCTTCAGTAGTTGTGGCACGCGGGCTCAGTAGTTGTGGCTCACGGGCTTAGCTGCTCCACGGCACGTGGGATCCTCCCAGACCAGGGCTCGAACCCATGTTCCCTGCATTGGCAGGAGGATTCTTAACCATTCTTAACCACTGCGCCACCAGGGAAGTCCCTGTTTTTATTTTTAAAAGGTGCCGCTCCCACCCACAGCAGCTGTGAGCTGGCCGCAGGCAGGGCTAACTGCTCACATCGAAGTGCAGTGCCATCCTGCAGCCAAGGGCACAGAGCAACTGGCAACGATGGCTGGGGCAGGGGACCCCACGCCTGGGCAGCAGAGGAAGGAGGAGGTGTCCAGAAAAGCTCCTGGCCACCCAGCCAGATGCCGGAACCCAACCCAGGAAGAACAAATTACACCAGACCAGGGACACACACTCCCAATGTGCCAGGCACTGGGGAGAACAGGTTTCACACCTGTGTGCTCCTTGTTGCCTCACAACAATCCTACAGGGTGTTATCATCCCCATTTTACAGATGGGGAAACGAAGGAACAGAGAGGTGAAGTGACTTGCCCGAGGGCACACAGCTAGTAGTGGCAAAGTCAGGATTTGAACACGGGGGGGTGTGATGCCCAAATCTACATCACTAACCACTAGGGTTTACTATCTCTCAGAACATGTTGAGCTCCTCTGGAGGGCTCTGGGAGAAATTCTGCAGCCTCAGGCCTCCACTTTTGGAAATGGTATCTCTCTGGAGGCATTAAACGTGAATTCTCAAGTCTTGGGACCATCTGTGACATTCCCTGGACCGGTCTGCCCAGATCACGGAGGACAAAATATTTTGAGATGAAAGTCACAGCTAAGAACAGAGACCACAGAATGATGACAGCCAGCTGTAGCCAACAGGGAAGCTCTTTCTGGCACACACAATGTTTTTTTTTAAATTAGGACATTGCTTATAAAATCCAGATTTCCAGCTTCTCTTGGAAAAAAATCAGAATATCCAGCATGCCAGTTAGCCACAATCCCCACCCCTCCCTTTTGCCTCATTCCTTTCCTTGACTGCGTCTGAGTTTGGGACACTCCTTTCCCTCACCTTGGCCACCTCCCCCCAGTGTTGAAAATAGCTGAACAAGCACTGAAGGCTTCATTTGGCAAGGAAATGGCAAAGAGAAAGGAGTGCCATTCTTGGGGCTACAGGTGACTCTCCCTCCCCCCTGGCTTGCTGTGCTGGTGGCATGAACCTGCCTGAGAAGAAGGCCCACACAGAAGGAAGCAGAGCTGAGACAGAGCCAGCTCTCCAAGGTGTGCTTTGAGCCCCTGGATCCAGCCATGCCTGAACTTGTCCTACCCTGGACTTTGCCATTAGGAATGCCCATCAATTCCTCCTTGTGGCCTAAACCTGAATGTGTCTCCACCACAACTCAGGAGTCCTAACTAATCACCCTCAGGTCTCGCCTCAATTGATACTTGTCCGAAGAAGCCTGTCCTGACCACAGGCAAATTCGAAACTTGTTACGCTCCAGTGATACAGCCTGAACTCTGTCCACATGACCCTTACTGTTTAACTGACCCTCTCCCTCTGGACACTAAACTCCTCAAAGGCACGAACCATGCCTGACTTCCATCACTCTGACCCCAGTGGCCTACAAATAGCCAGAACATTCCAAGTGCCCAATAAATGTAAATTAATCAACCAGCAAAAGAACAAAAGGGAGAAGGAAAAGCCATTAAACTTGATTTCTGCCTTAAATGTGGTAAAGGACCCAACCCCTGAGGTCTATAGAACAGCCTCAGATCCAGAGAACTACTCCTGCTGCCCCTGGCTCTCAACATTCCTGCAACATCATGACCCCAGGGCCTTTGCACATGCTGTTTCCCCCCTCCCCGACCTAGCTGGCTCATCCCTCTTCCTTGCACAGGTCTGGTTCCTTCTCATGGTCCAGGTCTCAGTTCAACTGCCACCTCCTCAGAGACCACCCTTGATTCCTCTACCTAAAACGAGCCCCCCAGAAAGCAGAGTTGCCCCACCCTGCGTTATTCCACAACCAGCATTTCCCTGCCTTGCAACAGCATGTTTGTTTATTGTACTGCCCATCTCCCCATCAGTCTGTGGGATCCACAAGGCAAGGCCCTGGTGTCTTGTTTGCTGTGTATCACACCCCACCCCACTCCCAGGAGGCCATGGGGACACCAGGCTGGCTGCAAGGGGGCAGGAAGCAGACCCTCATGTCCTGACCAGTCCTGCCCAGCCCAGAGCAGCTGCTGCATGCCTGAGGGCCCTACGTTACACGGGGAGGCTGGCCTGCCGCCGGTGCAGCCCTGCCAAGGGATTCATTCTGGATCCAGGCTCAGGGAGGGCTGCAGGTGGTGCCCGCACAGCCCCCATGATCAACAGCAGGTGCTGCGGACTCATGCTTCCTGGGTTCAAATCCCAGTTCTGCCAGCTGCCAGCTGTGTGACCTTGGGGAAGTCACTGAACCTCTCTTTGCCCGCAGCATCCTTACATATAAAATGGGGATGATCATACTAGCCCCTACCTCGTAGGGCTGCCTCAGGAAGCACATGAGTGAATGTATATGAGACATTTAGAACACAGCCTGGCATAAAGTAAATGTGCGGGAATCATTAGAGATGATAGGGTTAATAATAATGATAATGGCAAACTCTCACATAGCACTAAGGCAAGCAAAAAGTCAGGAAATGTTGGTTTGGGTAATAAATGCAGTATTTGCTCTGTGCCTGGTCCTGTTTGAAGTGCTTTACACAGGAGTTCCTACAAGGTATGTTTGTTATTCTTCATTCAACGTGCTTGTTCCAGCTCTTCCAGGCAGCCTCCCCGGATAGCTCCAACCCTCAGGAGCAACACGGACACACACAATTCCTCATGTGAGTCTGTCCTCAACTCCCCTCTCCATCCCAGGCTACAGGGAGGGGCAGGAGAGCCCCCAAACCCCACGAGACTGAAGTCAGCACAAGGGTGTACATGCCCCACACCAGCCCAAGCTGCAGCCCCTGCTGGACTCCCAAAAATGCAGGCCCCATCGGGCACCCCAGAAAGTGAAACGTGCTCCCTCACTGCAGTCTGCAGTGGGGCAACTCTTGGTGGAGGCCTGGGCATCCCAAGGGCATCCCAAGGGCCCAGGCCCCACTGCCCCTGACAGGGTCAGATGTCTGAGACACAGGGCACACCGTGAAAGAGGCAGTGACTTTGGCTGGGGGTCTGGGGTCTGCGTAGATGGCGTGTGAGAACAATACTGCCCCCCCCCAGCCACTGCCATCCTTTCTGTCCCCCAAACGATACGGGCGCAGCTGGTCTCCTGGCCACCCAGCACAGCAAGGACCCCAGCGAAGCCAGCCTGTGGCGTGCACGGGCCCTTCACTTCTCGGACAGGAGAGGCAAACCCCTCCATGCCAGGGACCTGATGTGGCCCCAAACCAGGTGGTAAGAGCTGGTTAGAATGCCGGCCCCAGCACCCACCTGCTGTGTGACCTCACTCAAGTCCCTCCACCTCACTGAGCCTCAGTTTCCTCATCTGGAAAATGGGTCTCATGATCATTATCACAGGCAGGACAACGAGTGTCCAAAGAGCCAGCAAATCAAAGCCACAAAAAAAGAAAGAGAAGATCCAGAAAGAGGCTATTTTAATTTCTGCAAATGGGCTTGCTGTGTCATTAAATGAAACAAAATTTTATTTCATGGTTCAGAATGGTTTCTGTTTGGATTTACGGCAGTCGTGGAAGGAATGAGCTGATCTTTTCAGCATTTAAGCCTCGGGGTGCCTTGAGCCACCCTAAGTTAGCATCTCCCTCAAAGGGCACACGCTCAGCAGAGACAGCAGTCCAGGTAACCCACACAGGAGGACCTGGAGGCTAAGTCAGGAGACCTGGAAGGATGCGGGCTCTGGGGCAGACAGCCTGGGTTCGAATCTCACTGGTTGTGTGACCTCAGGCAAGTCACTTAACCTCTTTGCTCCTCAGTTTCTTCATCTGTCAAGTAGGGATGACAACAATCCCTGCTTCACAGGGGGGTTGGAAGATTAATAAACTATAACAGATAAAGTGCAACGTGATTACTATGATAAACCCTGTTATTGCTGTCATTTGCTGCAATTTCAAAAGGTTTAGAAAGCCAACTGCAGGATAAAGACAAGTCCACCGGGATCCCTGGTGTCTGGGGGACCACCACCACCCAGGCTCACTGGGAGCCCAGAAAGGCAGCGCCTCCCTCCTCCCTCCAGCTGGGGGCAGGGATTCCTATCAGATGGAAGGAGATACATGTCAGAGCTGAAGATTAAAAACAAGTACAATTATCGGGCAGGCATCCATCCATAATTATGAATTTGATGTAATTAGGCACCCCACTAACTTCATTACTTATTTATTTACGGGATTGCTTATTTAATTTACAGGCCTCCTTCTCTGAAAAGTCATCTTGGCTAACACCCCTCGGGCGAGGGAGGAGGGGGCCCCCTCCTCTGTCCCCACCCCCACTCCTCATGCTCCTGCCTCGCCCCAATATAGCTCCCCAGAAGACCTCTGTGACTGAAACGCAAAGCCTCACATTCACTCAATAGTGCTCAGTGCCAACGGACAGTGCTTGACCTGGAAGGCGGAAGGTGCAAAACATCCTTTACACCTTCATCTCTCCAGCAGAGGAAACCCAGGGGGAAGAAGGATGATTCTAGGCACTGCCACCCTGTCACCAATTCCTGACGTGACCCTCTGGACCAGCAAGCACATCGGTGCAACCAATGGGGCTGGTACTTCCCAGCTTGGAGAAGGAGAAAGAGCACCCAGCTCTCGCCAAATGACCTTCGATAAGTCACCTGACTTCTCAGAGCCTCAGTTTCCTCAACTGTCAAATGGGATTATTAAGAACAACACTCACAGCTAGCTAACCCTGAAACCCCCAACTGCTGCTAGTCATTGCTACCCTGTGGCCTCAGCCAATGCAATAAGGCAAGAAAAAGCAAAGTGGCTTAAAGACTTTCTAGCTTCATTCACTAATAGCCAAGAACTAGAAGCAACCTAAAGGTCCATCAACTCATGAATTGATAAACAAATGGAATCATATATGCACACAATGACAAGTGAATCTCAAAAACTTCACGCGGAGCGAAAGAACCCAAACACCAAAAAGTACATACTTTATGATAATTTTATTATGAAAACCTAGAAGATTCTATAACCTCTATGACAGCAGATCAGTGGTTGCTTCTGGTGCAGGGTGGGTGGAGATTCTTTTGGGGGTGATGGAAACGCTCTACAACCTGATGGTGGTGGTTATATGAATGTTTACATTTGTCAAAACTCATGGAGCTGAACCCTTAAAATGGGTGTATCTTATTACAGGTTAATTACATCTCAATAGGCTTTTTTTTTTTTTTAAACTGTAACAGAAGAATATATACATATATTAACACCACTAACTCCAATCCCCATGCCCAGGGACTATATCCCCATTTCCAGGTCAGGTCTACTGGTTCCTTCACTGCCCCTCAAGTTCCCCCAAAGCCCCTGATTTATGAGCCCTGGACAAGTCAGGCAAGGACTGAATCCCAGATTTATCCCTTCCTTCCTGGGTCATTTAGGGCAAATCACTTTGCCTCTCTGCCTGTCATCTACAAAAGCAGGGTTATAAATAGCATGATCCTTGGAGAGTTATTGTACACTAAAATGAACCAAGGTAAAAGTACCTGCTGCAGGCCCTGGCATACAGCAGGGGCCTCGTTACTGCTGCTGCTAAACAATGAACGGGCAAGCTCCAGGCCCAGTGTGGACAGGGCTGGCCAGGATTCTTGTCCCCCCGCCCTACATAAGCCCCCGGCCACAAGACTCCCAGCCTGGGTAGCTGCCTCCACCACTGAAGGGTCCAGGCTGCCAGGATTCCAGCATTTAACTGATGCCTGCTGTCCAGGACAGGACAAGTCTCCTTGACTCCACCCAACTCACTCCTCCCAGGAGAGCGGACACAAAAGGATGAGGGCCCTGTGGGGAGGAGGAGCTGGCCCTGAGGGCGGGGCAGTATGCCCTAGAGGTCACCTGGGGACAGGAGCTGGCCGGCAGAGAGGACATCCTGACGGAGAAGAAGGGGCGTCCTGGCTGTCAGGCCGTCACAGATACACCAACTGGGGCAGGACAGGGTCACCCCAGAGCCCACCCATTTACGTAAGAAGAAAGGCAATAGGAAAAGGACGGCAGGGAGGGGGCTTCGGGGACTGAGGGGTTCCGTGCCAGCTCCCAGGTGCCCGTCTGAAGGCGGCTCGCGCTGCCCTGGGAGTGACGGAGCAGGCAGGCAGCAGCTGGCAGCCATGGCAGGAGGGCGTCCCCCGGGCCCGAGTAGAGGGCCGGCCGCAGACGGGCACGCTCAACTGTCAGCCTCGTCCTCCCAGCCCGCCGTCAGAGGCACCAGTAAGTGCCGTCATGTGAGGGTGGCCTGTGGGGAGAAGGAGGGGGGCTGCGGGAAGGGGAGGGGAAGGAAGAAGAAGGAGGAGGGAGAGGTGGGGGATGCAGGAGGAGGGGAAGGGGAGGGAAGGAGGGGGAAGGACAGCTTGCCCAGGGCCGAGCATCCTGAGCTGGAAGGAGAGAGAACCACCCATGCGTTCTCCTCCTCCACCCAGTGAAGGGACCAGCGTCCCCCCAACTAGGGGCAGAGCTCGTCGACCCACTGCCCAGGTGGGGCAAATCGAGTCCAGAGAGGTGTGATTCTGCCCATCCCAGCCCTGTGAACCTCCCCCCGCCGCCCCACGCACACCTGGCCACTTGTCTGCCTGCGGGTTGGTTGGTCCTGAGCTTCCTCCCCAGGGGATCCAGAGAGCCTGGCCGCCCCCCTCCCATCCACCTTCAGCCTCCACCCACCCCCAACCCCTCCCCACTCCTCTCTTCGATACCAGGCACCACGCAGGGAGAGGTTCAAGGCTGGGGCAAACCCCGCTTTCCCACCGGTGCCCCGCACTCACGCAGCTCCCCCGCCCAGGATGCCCATCGTTCCCCCCCAACCACCAACCACCGCAGGGTCAAAGCCTACACGCCACCTCCTCCAAGGACCGCCACCCTCACAAAAGATTCTGGAGCTGGGCTCCCTCTGCACTTGCACACAGGGGACGTCACATCACCTCCCTGTGCCTCCGTTTCCTCATCTGTAGAATGGGGATAAGGACAGTGCGGTGATGAAGTGTTTGCTGCTGTTACATGATCATCCAGGACTTCTGTCCTCCTCGACCCGCACACGTCTCCCCTTCTGCCTCTTACTGTGGTTCTTTCTCAGAAATGCCTGCTCCCCTGCCCCTGACTCCGGGCCCACCAGACCCAGGCCACTCCCCGCCCCGCAAGATGAGGAGGGTCTCAAAAGGCCTCCCAAGCTGGAGCATCTGGGTGTGGGGTCCATATTGTGCCTCTGTCTTCAGGAGGGGAACCCAAAGCATCTGCCCGGCCTCCATGCCCCCGGGTGGCCTCCCTGCCACACGCCCCTGCCCGTCCCCAGACGGGCCTTGTCTCTGGGCTGAGGAGCCCCTTGGGTCCTGCCAGGGGGCTCTCCTAGGAGCACTGGCTTCCTCGGCAGGGGGAGGGACCCCCTCCGCCCCCTCCCCCGTCTGTCTGCCTCGGCCTCCCTCAGACGTGATGGATCGCCCCAGAGGAGGAAGCTAAGCGCTTGCAGACAAAAAGCCCTTTTATCGTCCTCGGGCGGGGCCGCCGGAGTGACAAGCAGATAACTCAGCCGCAGGAGGAAGGCTCTCCATCAGGTCTGTGGTACAGATGGATAGAGGACCGAGAGGCAGAGGAGGAGAAGGAGGGAAGATCACCCCAGGCAAGGCCGCCTTCCTTCCAACTTCCAAGGCACCGAGAACGCCGGGTAGAAAACCCGGCTGGGCTGATCCCTTTGGGGGGACCACCACTGGTGTCCCCCATGTTCCAAGATAAAACCCATCTCTGTGGGGCCCAGGGCCTGGCTCAGGAAGCAGGCAACCTCCAAGGCTGTCCCTCCCTCCTGCCTACTGGGGGCCCCCAAAGGCTCAGGAACAAAGGAGCAAGGCCTGACTCGTGCAGACTCCTGCAAACCAGGAGGCCCATTCCACAAAGCCTCAGGGCCTTTGCACGGGCTGTTCCCTCTGCCTGGGAAACCCTTCCTCCAGAGACCTGCAGGCTCCCTTGCCTCCTCCTGCAGGTCTTTGCTCAAATGCCACCTTCTCAGGGAGGCCCACCCTGACCCCCCCATTTGAAACTGCAACCCCCCAGACCACCCACACACTCCCCAAACCCCCTCTCTGCTGGTTCTTCACCCCAGCGCTCCCCACCGAAGGACACACTACGTACGTATCTGACTTGTGAACTGTCTGCCTGACCCAGGGAGGACGGGATTCTTGTCCAGCTTATTCCCAGCTCTATCTCCAGCACCCAGAAAAGGGCCCAGCACACAGTAGGCGCTTTAGAAAGAATCGTTCAATGAATGAAGAAAAATAAAATCTCCCAATAGCAGCCAGTCCTGAGCCAGGACGTGCCCAGCAGTGCCCTCAGCAATCCTTGGAGGACAACCATTTGACAGATGAGGAAACCAAGGCACAGAAGTGTCTCAGCTCCCTGGGATTTGCACCCAGGTCTGCAGGAGGCCCACCCACTGCAGAACCGCCCCAGAGACCCAGGACGCCAGTCCAGGGCTGGGTGTCACAGACAAGGACTGAAACCCGCCCCCAACCTGCTTCTCGGCGCTGCAGCCTCAGGGAGGCCCCTTCCTATCTCTCGGCCTCAGTTTGCCCCTCTGCAGAATGGGGCTGCACAGGTGACCACCTCCCCCCACTGTCCCTCCCAGGACACTGCCCCCCAGTCCCTACTGCACTGGTGTGGCCCTGATGAGGGAACAGCAGTCAGAAGTGCTGAGCAGAAAGTGCCAGATCTCGACCCCATCGTGGACGCCAAGGGTTGGGCTGGGGGCTCCTCAGACCCTCCTCTGGCCCTCCTTGGGGCCAGGCCCGGCTGACAACCCTTCCCAGCCCTAGAAGAACAGCTCAGTCGGTAAGAGGTAAAGAAAGATGCTGGGAGCGCTGAGTGAGCGCTTCCTACCTACTAAGCACTGGTGCTCGCAGCAACCCACGCCCCACGTCCCGAGCCCCAGCAGCTGAACAGTGCTCGGTGACACAGAGCCAGGAAGGGGTCAAACTGTCATTTGCCGGGGGCCAGTGCGTGTGCCCCAGCAGCTGCACCCACTGACCAGCCCTTCCTCACTGGCACGGACAGGGGCTAAGCACCCCACATGCCCTCCAGACGTGTTTCCACTGCTTCCCCAAATTGCCTGACTCTCCAGAAGGCTGGGGGGTGGGGGGTGGGGCATTTCCTCACCACGCCCACAGGGGTCTCTGGCCACATGACTGCCTCTCTCAGGCCTGGGTCAGCTGGTCCCCCTGTCCCCGGTGGGGGGCAAGGACAAGACACAGGGAGGGGACCCGCAGATTCAGCTCCCTCCTCTGCCAGGGCTCCCGGCTGCTTCAACAAAAATACAGAAACCAAAAATCTTAGCAACAATCGCCAGCTCTGTGGGGGGATTTGATTCCATCCCCATTTTACAGATGGGGAAACTGAGGCACCGGGTGGCTCAGGACCCTGCCCAAGGTCACGCAGATAACAAGCGGCAGACAGAGATATGCACTCAGGCAGCCAGGCTCCAGGGTCCCTGCCTGGGACCACTTGCCTCTCCTGGTTGAAAAGAATATAAAATAAAAGATGCCTCCCTCTACCACCAGCCAGGCCGGTACCTGAATCCCCTCCTCCAAGCCTGTGCTGGGAATTCCATGGCACTTTCACTGCTGGGGCCCGGCTTTGATCCCCGGTGGGGGAACTAAGATTCCACAAGCCGCACCGCGTGGCCAAAAAAACAAAACAAAAACAAACAAACAAAAAAACAAACAAGCCTGTGCCCACCCCACTGACCCTCACCTGGACTGCCTTCCCTCTCCCTGACACCCCAAACTCTGCCAGTGCCCCTAGGACCGCTCTCCACTCCCCCTGGTGGAGACGCTTTCTGGGGAGACCCCTGCTGTCAGATGTACCAGGTCGGCGGGGGGACAGGGAGGGCAGTGGGCACAGACCAGCCCCACATGGGCCTTGGTTTGCTTGGCTGTAAAATGGGTACACTGGGGAGGAATCTGCCAGGTTCCCTGGGAGAGTCAAAGAATTACCCCCAGCTCTTTGCTTCCAGCTGAGACATGGCACAGGTGACCCGTCTGTGCTTCGGTTTCCCCATTTATAAAATGAGGATAACAGCCCATTTTGGAGCATCGCTGTGAGGGTCACAAAACGCGGTGACATGAAAAGCACTGTGGTGGTGGGCTTTTGAGCAGCTCCTCTGTGCCAGGCGCTGCTCCATATCAGCTCATTTAATTGTCGCGGCAACCCTACGAGGGGACACTCACTACCCCAGTTTACAGACAGGGAAATGGAGGCACAAGGAGATGAGTGACTTGTCCTGGGCGCCCAGCATGAAAGTGGCAGTGGCAGGACTGGAAGCCCGGCTCTCCCGCTGGGCACGGCGACCACGGTGGCACACAGGTGTCCGGCCCGAGGGCCTCCTCCAACGTCCAACGTCCCAACTCGAGGGCCAGCACACAGGCTCCACCCTCTCCGAGCCTGCAGCCCACCATCAGGGCACAGAAGCAATGTGGCCATGAACCCCAGAGACAGAGAAAACCCACCGTCACACAGCTGCACTGCTGGGACAACCCCTTCTCCCAGGCACCATCTGCACATCGATGCACTCAGCCAGAAAATACCCCATCCCGGCGGAACCCACAGCCTCCACCCTGGGCAACACTGCTGCCCAGATCCCACCCCACAAGGCCACACAGAGCCCACCACCACATCCGCCAGCAGAACCTGGCACCCCAGCAACTGCCGACCCCCTGCCCACGAGAAGGTCCCAGCAATATGAATCCGCTGGAGACAGCAAGGAGGGATAGATGTGAACCTACCAGAAACAGCCACCAGCAACGCTGTGTCCTCAAAGACTCTGGGGGACCTGCAGGGGAAAACACAGGTCTTGTTAGCAAGGATCGCAGCACCCCCATGAATGGGCTAAGGTATGACCACATCAATGTGCGGGTAGAGACGACAAGGCCCACTGGTCTGGACCTGGGGTACTGTGTACATCAGGCCAAGTGTTTCTCCACGACAACCCCATGAGGTGGTACTGCTACCCCATTTGACAGAGGGGGAAACTGAGGTTCAGAGAATCAAAGTCTCACGCCCCAGGTCCCACAGCTAGGAAGTCACAGAGCTGGGATTCCAATCCGAACTATGTGGTTATAAAGGCAGCCCACACCCCAGCAAAGCCCCCAAGGGACCCCGGGCCCAGATCACACTGTCGCTGTGAAAATCCCCCATTAACTTCCCAGGGGACCCTATGAAAAGTCAGTAAGTGACACCTGATGGAGGGGTGGGCCTACGACTCTCATTCAAGAATTTCTGAGTCACCATTCAAAGTCAAAACCAGCACAATAAAAACTAGTGTCCAGAATATAAAAAGCACGCTCACAAATAAATAAGAGCCAGTCAACCCAATAGAAAAATGGGCAAAAAGACCTGATAGAACTTCACAGAAGTGGATATAGAAATGGCCAATAAGCACATGAAAAGATGCTCAATATCATTAGTCATCAGGAAAGTGCAAACTAAGAGACCACTACACACCCACCTGGATGGCTAAAATAAGACAGACAATGCCAAGTGTTGACGAGAATGAAGAGCAACTGGAATTCTCAGACGTCACTACTTCAATGCAAAATGGTGCAACCACTTTGGAAAACAGTTTGGCAGTTTCTTACAAAGTTAAACATACATTTGGGTGACCATATGACCCAGCAACTCCACTGCTGGGTATTTATCCAAGAAAAATGAAAACATATGCTCATACAAAGATGTGTACATGAACGTTCATAACAGCTTTAGTCATAATCACAAAAAACTGAACACGGTCCATCCATAGATGAAAGGATAAACAAACAGCGGTACATCCATACCACGGAATACTACCCCACAATAAAATGGAACAAACTACAGACACACACCACATGGAGGGATGTCAGACTCAGACGCTAAGCACACGCGAGGATTCCATTTATAAGATTCTGGGAATGTCAAGACTCTACTTTCACGAGTAGAGAGATCTGCAGGGGCAGGCACACTAGAACTAAAAGATGATTCCCACAAAAGTTAGGATGTTAATCACCTCTGGAGAGAAGACCGCACATGACTCCTTAACAATTATTCATTAATCTGCAGCCACATGTTTATGCATTCTTTTTTTTTTTTTTTTGGCTGTGCTGTGCGGCACGCAGGATCTTAGTTCCTCAACCAGGGATTGAACCCCTGCCCCCTGCATTGGGAGTGTGGAGTCTTAACCACTGGACAGCCAGGCAAGTCCCTATGCATTCTTTATTGTGTTAGCTTCTGCAAGAAAAAGAACAAGTAAACAAATAGTAATGGGCAGATCACTAGAGAGAGATCAAAACCCTGGCTGTGGTCCCAGCTCCTCTACTGAAGGCTGTGACCTTGGAGTCTCTGACCTTGGTTTTCCCATCCAGAAAATGGGCCCACTCCCCACGGCTGTCTCCAAGACCCGTCCATTCACAAACATCTCAGCCTCGAGTGGACATTTAGGGAACCCCTTCTGCACCCCTTGCCCCCACCCAGAGATCAAAGGCGAGTGGAGCTGCGGCTTCCAGCTCTCACAAGGCTGAGGCAGCTGCATGCAGGGCTCAGGCTCTGGGACCAGGCTCCCTGGGTTCAAATCTGGGCTCTGCCCTTCCTAGCTGTGCACCCTGGGACAAGAAGCTTCACCTCTCTGAGCCTCAGTTTCTTCATCTCTAAAATGGAAACGAGGGGGACTGCCCCGGTGGTCTAGTGGTTAGGACTCCGCGCTTTCACTGCCGAGGACCTGGGTTTGATACCTGGTTGGGGAACTGAGATCCCGCAAGTCACATGGCGTGGCCAAAAAATTTTTTTTTAATTTTTAAAAATGGGAACGATGATACATTAAAAACACCGACCTTACAGGGATGCCGTGGAGGTAAAGTGCTTGCAGAGCCAGCGTGGGCTCACTAGCAGCACTCAATTCCTGCAGGGGGTTATATTACCCCAAGGCAGGGGCTGGCAGCTAAGCTCCAAGACCTCAAGGAGCCCTAAAAGGGGCAGCTGCAGGCAGCTCATGGGGAAGGATCTTGCCCCTTCTTTCCTGTCCTTTTAAGGTTTTCTTCGCTACAATGCCTCCGGGCTTGACACTTGTCCTGCCATCTGCGGCAGCTCCAGAGACAGGGCCCTGGGGGAAGGCTGGAAATAGGGAGGCCCAGGCATGTCTCCATAGCCATCCCGGCCTCCCAGAAGCCTCTGTGGCCAGCCCCCTCCAGCAGGTCCTGCAAAGGGCGCAGGCAGGGTCAGGTGGCTGGGCGCTCTCCCCAGGCACCACTTTGGAAGGGTTGGGAGATCAGACCCCGCCTGCTTCCCACCTTCTCCCAGCTCCAGCCAGTCCCCCCTGCAGTCCCCAAATGGACACAGAGCACCTGATGGCGTGAGGTCAAGACCGGCCTGGGCCGGCCCCAGGGGGACACACAGAGCATCTCCCAGCAATGCCGACAACACGCGGGTCCAGAGAGCAGTTCCCAGCCTAGAAAACTTGGGGACTTCCCGGAAGAAGCGACAGCCACGCTGTGCCCCACGGAGGAAGGTGAAAGGTGCGCTTGGCGAGAGGATGGGGGGATGCGGGCAGAGAACAGCTGATCACAGCGTTGAGGCTGGAAGGAAGAGGAGCGGAGTGAGTGTGCGTGTGAACGCCGGGGTAGGCAGGGCTGATCGCCGCAGGGCCCCTTGGATTGGGATTTTATTCCCAGGGGCAGGGAGACCCTTAGGAGGGTTTCGCATGCAGAGAAGGGAGAAGTTCCACCGGAATTTGGAGAGTGCATTCGGGCTGTGGAGTGGAGGATGGGTGCGGGTGGAAGCGGGACAAGTGGATGGGATGGAGAGCATTTTGCAAGTAAAATTCACGCGGGCGAGGGATGGAAGAGGAGCCTTGGCGGCTGTGCTGGGCTCCCGCTTGGACAGCGACGGCTCTGGGTGGGGGAGGGAAGGAGAACCACATACACTTCTTGTGGCCTTTCTGTGCTCCAGCTGCTTCCCCGGTACCTCATGCAATCCTCACAACCATCCCTGGAGGGAGGGAGGTATTGGGGGCCTCTGTTTCCAGGCCAGGAATCCGATGTTGAGCAGTAACTCACTCAAGGTCAGGAAGGGAAGGGAAAAGAGCCAGGATTTGAACCCAGGTCCAAGCTCTTTAAGCCTCGGAAGCCAGGGCCCTGGGGGTGGGGGGGACCCTCCTTGAGCATGAACAAGGAGAGAGGGAGTGGGGAGGTGGCCCCCGCAGGGAGGGGGCTCAACAGCTCCCTGAGCAGAGCTGCACCCAATGGGACCTCCGTGGGCCCAGAAGGTCCCCGGGTCCCTGGGCCTCCTAGCAGGGGGGCAGCTCTGACCCCTGTGCAATGGGGTCAAGCCAGGGAGCAGACCCTCTCATTCAAGGTCTCAGTCACGCTCGAGCTCACACTCCTGCACGTCCTCAGTCACACACGCACATACTCACGGCCTCATGCACTCACTTGTTCACACTCATGCATGCTCGTGCACACTGTGCTTCCACACACTCCTACACACGCGCGCTCGGCCCAGGAAGGCTCGGCAGGGGAGCCCCCCCCCGGGGAGCCCCCCCCCCCACCCGGCACCGTGTTTCCAGCCATGGTCCTGTCTTGGCCCAGCCCAACTGCTGAATCCCAGCCCCGTCCTCCTCTTCCCCCACCCCTGGGGGAGAGAGTGGGGGAGGGAAGGGAAGGGGGGCTGACCAGACTGGTTTCCCAGCAAAGCAGATACACGAAAGAGGACGGTTTCTAAGGGTTCCCCTCCCCCAGGCCCTTGGTAACCCTCCCTTAAGCACTTCAACAGCTCCCCAGGGCCCATGGGCTGAGACCTGCCCCCACATGGCACCAAGCCCCCAAACAAGCCCCATCAGGCCCCCCTCCGAGCTTTGGCCCTCAACTCTGCCATTTGCCCTCCCACCCCCTCCTCTGCCTTCCCAGCACCAGCATAACATTGCCTTTTTCCTCCTCCAGGAAGCCCACCCAGATTACCCCAGCCACAGAGGCTGACCCAAAGTGTCCATCCACCCCGCTCAGAGACAGGAAGCTAGCAGTCCAAGGCCACACAGGTGCAGGAGGGCAGAGCCAGTTGGGTTCAAACCCAGAGAGAGCTGTCCAGCTTTGACTGGGATACCAGCATCAACCTTCAGCCAGTTGACAAGCTTGACAGAACCCCTGCACGGGGATGGGGCCATGAATACGAAAGACAAGGGTCCTCGGGGGACACGGTCACACCTACCCACACTCAAACACCACACAGATACATCAAGAAAAGAGCAAAGAGCAAGACGGGGAATTCCCTGGTGGTCCAGTGGTTAGGACTCCACGCTTTCACTGCCGAGGGCACAGGGTTCGATCCCTGGTCCGGGAACTACGATCCCACAGCTGTGTGGCAAGGCCAAAAATAAAAAAATAAAATAAAAAGAAAGAAAAAAGAAAAGAGCAAGACGACGTCAAAGGGCAGTGACTAAAGTAACAGACATAAACCAGCATAAACCTGCAATGAATGACAGGCATGATGGGGGGTGGGGGGAGGACTAGAAGACAGGTAGGGTCTCCCAGGAGGTGACACTGGAGACCAAGGCTGAAGAGATAAGGAGGAAGGCACAGCAAATGTAGAGGCCTGGAGATGGGACCCAGCTAAACTGGAAGCAGTGGTGGACAGGGCGAGGGCGGGCGGTGGGGGGGGGGGGGTACTGGCCTGGGTTTTATTTCCAGGTTGAGGCCACGGGAGGGGAGGGGCACATTCGGATCTAACACATAACCAAGTAGAACAGTGTGAGGCATGGCCAGGGAGGACACTTCCGGGTCAATCCCTGTCGGCTCCATGGAGGTGGTGTCCTCTTCCCCAGACCAAGCCTCAGCCTCTCTCTGCACTGGAGTCTCTCCTAAGGTCAGAACCTGAGGGCTGCAGTCTCAGTGCCAGGCAAGTGCTTGGTAGTTGAACCTCAGTACCTCCAAACCTTTCCCACCAGGCTGTGCCGTAGCCACCCAGGGGCAAGGCCCCGACCCCGCTGGCCACTTGAGGCCCTAGCAACACCAGGTCTTTGCCTCCACCTGCTCCTTGGGCAGGCTGCTAAAAGTGATCGCACAAGCCAGGGCTTAGAACAAATCCTCCCTCCCAGCCCAGCCTCCTCTGGGCCTCCAGCCACGTGGGCCGTACCCTCGGCAGGGCCCCAGGAGGCCCACTTTCCAGGTGTGGGAAGGAGAGGGGTGTTGATGGAGCCCCCGCAGTGCCTGCAGATGATGGGCAAGGCAGTGACGGAGGCAGCCGGGATGCCAGTCCCGGCTCGGCCACTCCTGCACTGGGCACCCAAGTCACTTCATCTCCCCGTGCCTCTATTTCGTTGTCTATAAACTGAGGGGTGGTTACAGTGTCCCCTCGAAGGGCTGCTGTGACCATTAAATGAGTTAATACAGCAGAGCCCCTTAGAGCAGTGCCTGGCACGGCGTAGACCTCAACAAGCTTATTAATCACAGTAAGCACTTTCTGCTTCTCCCCGCTTCAGGACCCTCACAGCAACACTCCAAGAGAAATGGGGAAACAGAGAAACTGAGGCATGGAATGGTCACCTGTCCCAAGTCTCTCAGCTGGAAGCAAAAGAAAAAAGCTGGGACATGAACCCTTTCTTGAATCCCCCGACCCACCGCCACTCCCAGGGACCCTGGCAAATTCCTCCCCAGTGTACTCATTTCACAGCCAAACAGACTGACCCGTATCAGACAGGTCTGTGCCCACAACTTGCCCTGGTATAAGTGACAGCAAGTTGTCTCTCCAAAGAACTCCTACACACCCCTCAAAGCCCAGCTTATGATGCCCTCTCCCCTCCCCTCGATGAATAAGCCTTTCCAGTTAGTCCAGTCATATCCTGGTCCTCACCGCCTCCTCACCCAAAAGCTCTGCCTGGCCACCTCCAGCAGACCCTGAGCCTTCCAGGAAAGGGCCTGCCTTATCCCTCACTGAGGCCACAAGGCCTGATGCAAAGGCAGATGCACAGTGGGAACAGTGGGGTGAGGCTCAGAGTAAAAGAGACTGCATACAGAGGAGGGTTCAGCACAGTAGGGCCAACGCTGTGAGGTGCAGCTGACAGCAGGGCTGAGAGAAGGCCTGGCACACAGTGGGCCCAGCCGACTCACAACAGACCTAAGACAGTGCCCGGCGCACAGTGGGGCCAGGATCACAGAAGGCACTGGGGGAGGCCTGGACCTGCTTGCCGTCTTTCACCCAATCCCTGCACTCCCCACCCCTGGAAAGCCCCCCATGCCCCTCCCATACCCATCCGAGTCCCACCCACACTCACAAGCCCAACGGCTTCCTCCTCCAGGCAGCCCTCACTCCCTCATACTCAGCTACATCCAATCTGCAGTCACAAAACCAACAACAACGGCAATAATAACAGTGGCCATAACTAGCGTTTAGTTACTCCCATGAGGACACCAAGCCGAGCCTTTACATACTCATTTAACTCCCGACAACCTTTCAGGTAGGTTATTTTACTTATTTTATTATTTTTTTTTTTTAAGTCTACAGAGCATTTTTTTTTTTGGCCGCGCCGCATGGCATGCGGGACCTTAGTTCCCTGACCAGGGATCGAACCCGTGCCCCCTGCTGTGGAAGCGTGGAGTGTTAACCACTGGACTGCCAGGGAAGTCCCCAGGTAGGTTATTTTATTATCCCCATTTTACAGATGAGGAAACTGAGGCTTGGGGAGGTTGAGTCACTTGTCCCAGGGGTTATACAGCCGATGAGAGGAGAGGTCAGGACGGGCGCCCAGGCAGCCTTAACCGTGCACACAGGGCTGAGCGCTGTTACTGTTAGTGGTACCCTTGCTTTGTGTTCTCAGACCCTGAGCTGGGCAGCAGTAACCCGACCTAATCCTCCCTGCAGCCTCCTGAGCTGCTGCTACCCATTTCCCGGGTGGACAGACTGAGGCTCCAAGGGGGCATTGCACAGCCAGGCTGCCACCCACTTCAGTGGTTCCCCACCCCACCCCCGGGGGGCGGGTTCTCCACGATTCTCTCCCCAGTCAGTGCAGAGGCCAGAAGCCAGCGCCTGACAAGGAGCAGGAGCCACAACTAACCCACAACATCCCTACCCAGTCATCACCTCCTCCCAGGGCAGGATCCCCTGCCAGGCTCTGCCGTGCCAGCCCAGGAGCCTTGGCGCCGGCCCTCAGAGAGGAGATGCTCCACCTGCAGCTCCCGCTGTCCCATCTCAAACCCCCTCAGTGGGCAAAGGTCAAGTTCGACCAATCTGCCAATGAGCCCGGGAGGCTGGGACAAGGTCCCTGCCCAGGACCCTCAGGGCTGGAACCAGGTCCCCGAGCCAGCCTTGGAGAAAAGGTGCTCCTCCACCTGCAGCCCCTGCCTTCCCATCTCAGACCCCCTCAGTGGGCACAGGTCAAGTTCTACAAAATCACCCAGGGCCCGGGGGCTGCTGCAATGCCCGCCACTTTGAGGAAAGGGAAGTGGTGCCCACATGAGCCTCCATGTGGCAGTGTGAACCATACGAGGCCAAGACGAGCAAGCCACGAAACGTGTTCTACAGACGCCCTAAATGCGATCCCGCAGATCCAGGCAGTGCCCCCAGTGGGCAGGCATAACTTCCGGAAGCCATCTCTGCAGGCTGGATTTGGGGACTTCAGGGGCAGTGTGACCCAGGCACCCAGGTCAGGAGCAGGCCAGGGCCCTGAGGCGTTAGGGTGTGGGGGACCTAACACCCCTCCCAGAGCTGCCTGGGTCTGCCAGACACGTCTCTTCACACCCGATGAACAGGGAAGTCTCCCCTGTCCCCTGGGGCCGGGTGTCGCCCTTCCCTGTCACTGTTGTAGCAAGCAGCCCAGACAGCCAGAGCGGGAGGGAGGCAGCTCTTCCACTGAGAAGCCACTGGGATATTTTATTTTCCTTCTCAAGTGACAGCTGAGGCCGGCTCTCCTTGAAGCTGCGGAGAGGCAATCATGGAGAGTTCACCCCGGTCTCTGATTCCCCACCAGACTGCGGCAGCCAGCGACGGCCAGGGCATGGGGGCAGGGCAGCGGCACAGCCAAGCCAAGGCCACAGCCGGTGTGCATGTGAGTGGACAGGGCCTGGGGGAGGACAAAAGGGGAGGAGGGGCTGTGGCCCAATGGAGGGGGACACGGCCCCACTCCAGGGGGCTCAGGTCCATCCAAGGGGGGCACACAGTCAGGAGGAGAATGAGGAGAAACACTGACCTCCGCCCGCAAGCGCCCCAGTCCCCAAGGCCACCTATCCGGGCTCCCAAAAGAGACCTGTGCTGATCACAGGCAAAACAACCACGATGGTCACCACAGCAATAATAATAGCCCCTCCTGCACGCACGGTCACTGTGCGCCAGGTCCTGGGCCGTCCATCCTGACCCCATTTCACAGATGGGGAAACTGAGGCCCAAAGAAGTTCAGCAACCTGCCCGAGATGGCACAGCCAGGGAGGGGCAGGGAGATGGGGACCCGGGCGTCCGCCCTCGGCTGCCCCATCCTCCACCCCCTCCACCCTCAATTCGGCCCCGGAACACACTGCTTAGAAACCTCCCGCCCGCCTCCTCGCTACGGGGCGTGGGGCCATCTGCGGAGACAGCAGCCGACAGGAGCAATTAGACGCCAGGAAGGAGCCAGGATATCGACCGCTTCTGGAGGGAAGGGGGGCAGACGGGGGCTCGGGCCACACGGGTGTCGGCAGCCTGGCTCCCGGCCCAGCACAGGCCAAGTCAGGGCAGGCAGCACAGATCAGGCCGGGAGGGCCAGGGGCTTCGCTCCGCGGCCTGCGGAGGCCCAACACGGCAGCGCGGAGAAGCCATTTGTCCGTCGACCTGTCTGTCCACCACCGGCATCGCCAGCTGCAGACACCTGGAGCTCCCCTGACGCTTTCACTGCGTGGGCACCGTGCTAAGCCCTGTAAATTACTAACTGGTTTAATTCTTATAACCACCGTACACACGAGTTACTATGACTCTCCCCGTTTTACAGATGGGGGCAATGAGGCAGAGAGGCAAGAAACTGTACCCAGGGTTCCCACAGCTAAGATTTGCATCCAGACATCCACTTTAACCACACACCACCTCTGCCTGGGAGTCCCCTGAGGGGTGGGAGATAAGAGAGTGGGCTTTCTGGGAATGGGGCACGGGGGACTGCATGGGGTGGAAACTTCCAGAAGCCTCTGGAAGTCCCTCAGAGGCCCCATCATAGGCTCTCTGTAAAGCTAATTCAGTTTCCACCCTGTAGGAGCACAGGCCAAGGGCCCTACAATGCCAGCTGCTGGGTTCCCCCGGGAGGAGGCTGCCTGATGGTCAGCCGGAAGGGAAAACCACTGCAGAGCCTCCCACCCCGCCCCAGGCTTCCCTGCCCAAGAGCAGGGTCTGGGCCATTAGCGGCTGCCGGGCAGGGTCGGGGGCTGCCTGGGAGGGCGGGGGTGTCATGGAACCAGCGATTGATCGCCAGAAGCAATTAATTGTCTGGGTCAAGAGATGGTGAAAGAGATTTGTCACCGGGGGCCCAGGGGATATTCCAATGAGTCCAGCAACCCAGGCGGGAGGGGTGGTTCCCGCTGACCTGGTCCTGAAGGGAGGTCAGGACTTCTGCACGCTACTGGAGCACTGCACTCCTCCCCCACCCCGACAGGCCTCCCTCTGCACACTCCCACTCCCCAACACCAACCCCTGACCCACCCCAGCATCTGTGACCCGTGCACCAAGGGGACCAGCCCATCCTGCACAGATGGGGACAGAGAGGCCCAGCGAGGGAGTCCATACACAGAGTCCCAGCAGCCCGGGGTCTGGCCTGAGACCCGGACCCAATCCAAGCTGCACCAGGTTCTAGCTGGGCGACCCCACGCCGGTGCCTAAATTCTGAGGCTGTTTCCTCTGCTATAAGGTGGAGGTGATGATAAGCAGGGGAGTTAAAACCAGGACAGCTCAGGCACAAATCCCAGTTCTACCATTCTGTTAAGCCTGAGGCCATCACCTTGCTCCTCCGAGCCTTGGTTTCCCCATCTGTAAAATGGGGGTGATGCCAAGGGCTACTTTGTGCGGAAATATACAGTCCGGCACACAGCAGGTGCTCAGTGCAAGCTCGCCATCAGGGTTCACCAGCCCGCCTCCCCAGGGACGCAAGCCCAGCCCCTCAGCACCTAGGACACCAGCCTCAAGCCCTGAGCCGGGTCAAGATGAGAATACCTGGGGCACAGACCCCAGCCCCAGCCTCTGAAGCACGACCCAGTGGGAGACGTAGACCACCATCCCCGACCGGGCTTGGCGACTGCCTGTCATGGAGAACAGAATCCCCTGGACACACGGCCGTCCACCCAGATCCTCCACGGACAGAGCTGGAGGGGATACAGGGCATGGGCCTCCCCCGTGTGAGTCCCCCAGTGAGTCTCCCAGCTTACACCCCCTCGTGTCTGCATCATTTCCCTCCACGCACGCCCTGGGCACATGCGGCCCCTGGGATCCACTGTTTGATGACAGTAAACACCCATAACATCTCCCTCGCTGCTCCCACTATACAGATGAGAAAACTGAGGCCCAAAGCACCCAGCAAAGGGCAGCCTCAAAGCCAGCTCTTTGTGATGTCCCACAGGACCTCAGCAGGTTCTCAGAAGCCCGGGTCACCGGGCCGGCGGGGGGCAACACTGAGTCACAGTGAGAAACTTGGTAGAAACTGAAAACAGCCCCAGAGGCCCCACGTACTGCCCAGAGTGAGTCGCGCTGATTCACAGCCGGGCTCTGTGTTGGAAAGTTCCTGCTTCTGTGGTGGAGTGGAGGTGGGGGACCCGGGGCACAGAACAGCCACTAGGCGAGCCATGAACTGGCCCCAGGGCCTCTGGATCACATCCAGCCTCGCCCACCACCCAGCACCCCATCAGCCCCATCAGGGAAGTGCCCGGGGGGGAGGGGAGGGGAGAGCATGTTCTGGGCCACAGGAATACAGACACAGCATGAAAAGGGAATCTAGGTGTTCCTGCCCTCCCCTGCCCAGGGCACAATCAAGATGTGAGATCCTAAGGCCCGATGCCCGGTCTTCATGCTAAAGACACTTGGGCCTGACCATTCGTCATTGTGCGGCTGCTCTGTGCACTGGAGGATGTTCACCGCATCTCTGGCATCAACCCGCTATGCCTGTGACACCTCCTCCAGGCCGGGATAAACGAAATGTCTTCAGACACTGCCAAAAGAATCCTGGGGGCTACGTCGCCGCACTGACCCCACCCCTACCCTGACCCCGAAGGGCCTCTATTCCTGGGCAGGAAATAGCAGTCAGTGGCACCCATCCTCCCCTGGGCCGGCCCCTTGGTCTGGTCAGTTCCAGACAGGGTAGAACCCACTTGAGGGACAAGGGACCTGTGTCCAGGACCCGTCCTCACCCTCCTCCAGGTCAGGCCAGGCCCGGTCTCGCTGCCAAGGGACCCATCAGCCGTCAACACTAACTGACCAAGGCCCTATTACGTCCTGACACCATTCCAGGCACTGGGGGCCTAGCAGTGGACAAGACAGAGGCAGCTCCTGCTTCCTCGGAAGTGACCTGATGTGGGAAGGCTGACAACACACCAGGAGAAGGAATCAACCAAGAAACTTCACAGATCAACAACTACAGACCTAAGTGGGGGGCTGGGACAGTGGCTGCAGGGGGTGCGGGTGCTGCTTGATTGGGCAGCCAGGAGGTCCTCCTGAGGGTGACATCTCAGCTGAGACCTGATGGCAGCCGCCATGCCGATCGCAGGGAACAGCATCCCTGGTGGGGGAACAGCAAGTGCAGCGGCTGAGTGCAGAGGCCAGGGATGGGGAGGGATGTGGCTGGAGCAAGAGCCAGGAGATGGGTCAGTGAGGGTGAGCAGCTCCCCGGCACCCTTGGGGCCTCTGGGTTTATTCTCAGAGGAGGAGGAAAAAGGGAAGGGAGAGTGTGAGACAAGGAGCTGAAGATTCTCATTCTCCTTCGGACAGGATCCCTTTGCCTGCAGCATGGAGAGCACAGCAGGGACAAGAGCGGATGGATTCAGGGGCCAGGAGGAGGCTGTGTGGGTGCCGAGCCAGACGGTGGAGGGGGGAGGGGGACCACAGTGTCTGGTCTGCCATTATGAAAGCAGGGAGGGTCTCGACCACAGGGGTCCCGCCCCCCACTAACAGCATATTGTTGTTTCTGTGTTGTTGGGGCCGAGGGGGTCTCCAAGGCAGGGTCCCCACCCTGGAACATCTCAGAAAGTGGCAGGGATGTTTTTGGCTGCCCTGTGACGGGCACTCAGCCAGTGGGACAGTTCCACGCCACAAAAGTCACCCTCTCCACACAATCTTCAAATAACCTGGCTGTTAAAAAAAAAACCTGCCAGAACCGATCCAGACACTAGCTTTTTCTTTAGCATCACTTTCATGTGTTTCCAGAACCGAAACGCTTCTGATCTCACTTGCATCGCATCGACACTTACTCATCCTGAGTGGAAGCCAGCAGCAGTTCCTCCCATTTCCTTTTATACCACAGTGTACACTGATTGTTGTTATTGTTGTTGTTAATTCTGTGCACAGTCAAGACCGTATTCAGGAGGAATTTCAGTGCCAAGGAGGAAAGGGGATGTTCCAAGTGTATGCTCTAAATATCGTCAGGGGTTGTCGGGGTGCTGTGTGGCTCTGGGTAAGTTAGCCGACCTTTCTGAGCCTTAGCTGTTTGCCTGTAACACAGGGAAAGTGATGATGCGATCGTTGCTAGCTCTCGAGATTGAGAGGATCAAACGAATTAACACGGCAAGTGCCTGCCGCTATGAGACCCGGAAAAGCACCTGGCCCTCGGGTCCATCATCGCATGTGGCTGAAGGGGCTGGAGGCGGGTGGGGCAAAAGCCCCCAGCAGAGGCCCCGGCTGGGCAGGGGGTGGAGGAGAAAATCCCGCACTCCCTGCCTGGGCCAGGTGGCTCCTCGCCAGCCCGGCTTTCATCTCCAGGAGATAAGCCGCCTGCTCAAGTTCACGTTCGGGATCAAATGAACCCACTTAATCGCCTTAGGGATCTCCACTGAGCCGGCTCCTCGGGGACCCGGGGAGGAGGGCAGCTGAGCCCCTCCAGCCAAGACCCCCACCTGCACAGCCAGGCACGGAGAGGGCACCCTGCCCACCCTCAGCCCCAGCCCCGCACGGCCCGCTGCAGCGCCCCCCCAAGGGCAGGTGTGTGCACACTGGCCTTCCGAGTCTGTGCACACAGGTCACCTGCTCACCGTCACAAAGCACCTACTGTGCGCCCCATGCCCGGGCAAAGGGACTCTTAATCCCCACAGCCTCCCAGAAAGCAAGGGCTACCGTGAATGCCACTCTCCAGATGGGGAAACTGAGGCCTGGAAAGGAAACAGCCAGCCCACGAAGGTGACAGAGCTCCTCGCAGGATTACCGGCAACCCTCAGGGCAATACCTCCCCCATTTCACAGATGAGGAGACTGAGGCAGGAACGGGCCTTAAGTCACCACCATATGCCGATGCCAAGCCGGGGCGGGTGGGCAGTGTCCGTCTATGCCTGTTGGGGGGTTGGGTGGGGTTGCTCATGGCTGGCGTGATCCCAGCCACATCCTGGCACTTGGGACAGCTCCTGGCACACAGGAGGTACCCAGTGAGCACATGTGAATGAACAAAATCTACGTGCTGGACACAGACTCCAAGGAAGACTCCCTCACGGGACCTCTCTGCCCTCCTAACAGCCCTCATATACCACAGGCGTCCTGGGGAGTGTCTGTGCCCCCCAGAGGACCCTGGGCAATGTCTGCAGTCATTCCTGGTTGTCACAATGGGTGGCGGGTACCACTGGTAGAGACCAGGGATGCCGCTAAACATTCTACAGTGTGCAGGACAGCCCCCCAAACAGAAGTACCCAGCCCAAACGTCAGCAATGCCCAGGTTGAGAAATCCTGCTTAATTGAGCACCTACAGTGTGCAGAGCTGCACAAAACCCTGCAAGGGGATGAGATCACAGGGGTGAGGTTTTCGTGTCCAATGTCACACAGCAACTGCAGGGCTGAGGAAGGTCCCGGGTCCAACTGACTCAAAGCCCCACCCTGGAGCCGTCAATTACCCGCCCCATTCCTGAGGATTCCGACCCACCAGGTCTAGAAGTGCGGGCTGCAGAATCTAGATAGCTTCCTGTTCCCGAACTCGCACCACGATCACTTCCAGACAGCAAAGGTCTGAGCTGGTCCTTTCCATCAAAACCCACAGACACCAAGACGCCAACAGTCTCTCTCTCCGGGGGGGTGAGAACATGGCTGTATTTTGTGTGTGTGTGTGTGTGTGTGCAGGCTTTTTTTGTGTCTTAATTTTCCAATTTATAGAGAACACAGGGACTTCCCTGGCGGTCCAGCGGTTAAGACCCCTGCCACGTGGTATGGCCAAAAATAAATAAAATAAGATAAAATAAAATAAAATAAAAATACAGAGAAGAGGTTGGTTCTGCTTCTGTAAATCAAGAAAGTCTTTTTTGTAAAGCAGCTGTCGAGCCACACGCCCTACCCAAGGCCTGGGCCATGGGGAGATCTCACACCCCACTGCAGAGGGCCAGCCGGGGGAGCCCCCTGCAGAACCTGCCAGCATCGGCTGGAAGAGCCACAAGCCAGCGGTCCCACTCCCAGGAATACGTGGAGGAGAAGAGCACGTGGGCACCTGGAGGCACTCAGAGACGCTCCAAACACGGCAATCAACCCAAGCGGTATCTAGGGAACGCACCAATCACGTGTCCTGTATCCCCATGACAAGATACTATCTCTACAGAAGTTAAAATTCATCAACTAGATCTAACTGCACCGACACGTTGCAAAATCCTATTTTCTTTTTTTTTTTCTTTTTTGGCCACACCACGCAGCTCGAGGGATTTTAGTTCCCGACCAGGGATGGAACCCAGGCCCTCGGCAGTGAGAGCACGGAGTCCTAACCACTGGACCGCCAGGGAATTTTTAAAAATAACAATAACAGCTACGCGATTAGCCTTGTGTATTACACTTCTAATCCTCAAGACGATCCTAGAAAAGAGGTACTATTTCAGTCCCTATTTTACATATAGGGCAACTGAGGCACAGAGTGACACCTCACAGCTGGAAAGAGGCCAGGAGGGATGGGGACCCACGCCATCAGAATCCCTGCTTGGAACCACTCCAGTCTGCTTGCCTGTCTCAACGTGGAGAGGAAATTACTAGGCTGAGTTATATAAAAGCTGTCAATATTCGACCACCTTTGACCTACAAAACTGGCAGAGTCCTGTGGCTCATTCTAATAGCAAACTGCAGAGCGGCAAACACAGAAAGACACGCCACGTGCATCTTTCCAGCCTGGAGATGAGACGGGGGCCCCAGGCCGCGCAGGAAACCATGCAGAGGCCCGTGCAAGTGTGACAACATTTTTAGACGAGCACATGTCCAGTGGAGAAGTGGCAGTCTCTGGGGAGGAAACTCAAATGACCAGAAAGTCACCTGTAATTTTTATTATTATTTTTTTTTAATAAAAGGCAGCCGCCACCTTAGCTGGTGGCCCAGAACCCGGCCTCCTGGACTCAGGCTGGCTAGAACATTCCCACTGTCTCCCCGTGGCAGCCTTTCTGCCCCCCAGACCCCATACAGCCCATCCACGAGCAGTGGTTCCCCAGGGTCTGGTCTCCAGAGCCTCCTCTTCAGGCGAGAGAAGCTCTCCCCACCTAAGGATCCAGTTTCATTTAATTGCAGGCTTCAGGTTTCTGGAAGCCGGCCCAGAGGCCTTCGGGCCGAAGGCGTGGGCCATTTTCTTCCTCTTTTCAATAAAGCCGGGAAGGAAGCAGCACGTGGCATCGCCCGTCAGCTCCGAGAATGTGGAGCACTTGCCCCTTGGGAGACCCCACCCAGGAGAATCAGCTGTGGCTCGTCATGGCTGGGGCGGACAGGCTGGGGACACATTTTTTTTTTTCCTCTGGCCCTTCACTGGAGTCAGGTACCCCCAGCGGATTTGAAGGAATGAAGAAAAAATGCACACACAAACATCCCTACTTCACATCACTCCCTCCCTGCTCCAAAACCCCCAAATGGTCATCTCTCTGCTTCTAGATTTTTTTTTCTTGCATTTCATTTTTTTTCTCCAGCACAGCCCTTTACAGTTTGCAGGTCCTTCTCTTCACTCCGTGTCCCTCACCCATAGCCCCAGGGCAAGGGCAAGACACGGAGCGGTCACCTGATTCCAAGGTCACTGGCTGCAGGGACACACACGGTCTAAATGACCAGGTGGCACCTGGCTGCTAGGGGTCTCAGGGAAGATGAGGGCCCTTGTTTGAGTTTCCTCTTGCTACTGTAACAAATGATCACAAACGCGGTGGCCTGAAACAGCACAGATTTCTTATCTCATAGTGCTGGAGGTCAGAAGTCTGAAACGGATCTAACAGGGCGAAAATCAGGGTGTCAGCTGGGCTGTGTTCCCGCAGCAGGCTCTCGGCGAGCCCGCATTCCTTGTTTTTTCCAGCTTCTAGAGGCTGCCCGCACCCCTTGGCTCCTTGCCCCTTCCTCCATCCTCGAAGCCAGTAGCACAGCATCTTCAAATCTCTTGGACTAACCTCCTGCCTCCTCCATATAAGGACCTTTGTGAGCCCACCAGGATTATCCAGGATAACTTCCTCCACCTCAAGGTCAAATGATTGGCATCCTTAATTCCACCTGCAACCTTAATTCCCCTTTGCCATGTAACACAGCACAGTCACAGGTTCTGGGGTTTAGGGGTGTGCACATCTTTGGAGGAGACCATTATCCTCCTTCCCACAGGCTCCAAAAATCTCCGGGCCTCGAGGGAACTGCTCCAAAGGCCCACCCTACAAACCCTGAGCTCCAGCAGGCAAGTATTGAGTCCACGTGACTCAGTCTCTCCACTCCTACAGAGCAAGAACAGGCATACCCCGTTCTGTCATCTGTATGGTAAATACATACCCCAAGGGTGCCCAGTCTAGCCTTTGATGAAAATGTGAATCAGGCAGAGCCCTGTGGCTTATCACTAGAGACATCCCTAAGATGACAACAAATAACTCATCAATCAATTTTCTTGGGCAACTTTTGTGGGTTTTGGGGACGAGTCACAAATCGCCCTATTGTTCATCCCCCACTCCAGCAAGATCCATAACAGGGAAGACGCCCTGTTGAAACCTTCATGTCCCTGCATTCTAGGTCAACAATGCCACTGGCACCAACAAAGCACACAACCTCTGGGAAAATGGAAGGCTTCGCAAGGTTCAACTGACCGGCAGCACGACACTCATGCTTGGAAAACCACCCAAAGGACCAAGCCCTCACTGCATAGCTGATGGGTGGTGAGCAGGGCCTGGGGAAGCAGAGGCCACCCAATGTGCCCAGCAGCACGGCCACTCGGGGCACCCCTGGTGTGAGCCAGCACCCTCCGCCCATGGCTGCTGATGACCACACCTCACTGACCCCTGCCCAAGAGCCGGGTCTCCAAGGACCTGGCAGTACGGACAGGGACAAGGTGAAACCTGCCCCGTGACAACATAATCATATTAACAATAATAGCCACCGCAACGCGAAAGATGATAGAGGGCACGATGAAATACTCGCCTTGCTTCAAAACCCTTGTGCGTCTCTTTCCTGCCAGGAAATCTGGGAGGAGGATGCCAAGGCCCAGAGAGGTTGTACAAAAATTACACAGCAACCCAGTAAACGAGATGGGTCTCAAATGCCCAGTGCCCACCCCATGGCCTGCCTCCCAGTCCAGGACCGTCCAGGCAGCTCCATCTCATCCTCCCCCACACCCCTTCCACCCTGCATCTGGAAAGGGCCCATCTCCCCTCCCCACTTACCTCCCCTCCAAGGAAAACACTACCCGTCCCCCCCAGTGTCAAACCACCCACCAAGCCCTCCACACCTCCCTGGCTGCCACACAAATACCGTGGAGGTGCTCCTTACAGCACGGGGAGCTCAGAGGCATGCCGGACACATGGCCAGGGGCTCAGGGGCACAGAGAGGGCAACGGGGGCCCAAAGGTCACACAGCAAACCTGCAGAGCAGCGCCTGGGGTGCACATACGCTTCCGCCTCGGCATTCCCACTGGGAGAAGCACAGTTCCAGGAGGCGCTGCAGCAAGGGGGCAGCAGCCAGAGCCCAGGTGCCATGAGATGCAGCTTCCTGCCCGCCGCTGCGGCTGCTATTTATAGTCTAGACAGCAGGGTCAGCTTCCTGCAAGGCAGAGCCCAGGAGCCTGCGGGGAGCCTGGGAGTGTGACCTCGAGGGAAACAGGCCAGGCCAGGGCAGAGAGGTGAGCTGAGGTGCCCAGGGCTGGGCACATGGTGGACCCAGGCCGAGCCCCCTGCCCGGGGATCCACAGTCCACGGGAAAGGGAGACAGGAGGAAAGGCCAGGTCCTGCCTGTGACAGCCACCCACCAAGGAAAGCCGTTACAAGCCATGTGCCCTGAACCAATGACATCACCACTCCGTGCCTTGATTCTCCCATCATTAAACAGGGAAATTAACAGTTCTGGCCACAACTGTCATTGTGGTCATTGTGGGGCTCTGGTTATTGTGGGGCTTAAATGAGCTAACATACAACAACACGGAGTGAGCTCGCCCATAAAACCTCTGTCAGCCCAGCCCCCAGCCCTGCCCAGAGACCAGACAAGGAAGGTGGGGGGGGAGATGGCATGCACACAACCTGTCCACGGCAGGTCACCATCATAGAGGCCACCCCAGGTGCCCTAATCCACCCCACTCCCCTAGGAGGCAGGGAAGACATTTACCCCCATTTTACAGATGCAGAAACTGAGGCACAGAGTGAAAGAAGAACCCAGCCCAAGAAAGGGAGAAGGGTTCCTCCTGCCCCTGGGTTCCGTGAAGTTACCTGGGGTCTTCTCTCTCAGCCAACAACAGACAGGCCTCGCAGGCCCTGGGAATGCCCCCCTCGGACCCTGCAGAGCTTACCTTCCTGTGATGGAGGGGACGGGTGCATGGGGCCAGGAAGGAGACGTCTCAGGTCACAAGAGCATCCAGAGGCCACCTGCCTAAGGGAACATGGGCTTAAAGTCCCCCAGGCACCTGGAGTCATTCAGCTATGATGTCTCACCCTTCCTCTAAAAACCAGCACAGCAAACTGACACCACCACCACCAAGCACCGATCGGATTGAAGTCTTTCTCTGTGCTCTCAGTGTCAGGCAGCAAGCCCCTTCCTGTGTGACCTCACTTAATGCTCCCAACAGCCTCGAGAGATGAGCAATCTGATTGTGCCCATTTTGTGGATGGAAAAACTGAGGCCTGAAGTAGCCAGGACCTTATTATCTCAAACCCCAGCCACTCCAGAGCTCATGAATCAGCTCTGCTCTGCAGGGGACTGTCATGACCACCCACAGGGGAGACAGGGAGGGAGCAGCTGAAGGCCCAGCAAGCTCCGGGGGTCTGAGGAGGGCCACAGGTGAGGGAAAAGGTATCAGATGCAGGGAAAGACAGACAACTTGGGATCCCAAGACATCCTGCATTGGGATGCCAGGTCAGGCCATGCCCAGCCAGAACCTGACATTCGACACATTTATTGGGCACCTACTGTGTGTCCAGAGCTGTTCTAGAATGGCGATGCAGCAGGGAATGTGGACCAAAGTCCCTCCCCTTCTGGAACATGCATTCTAGCAGGGATGACAGACAATAGCAAGTTAAACAGATAAAACCACAGTTCATCAGAAGGAGACACGTGAAGGAGGGAAGGAGAGGGCTTGAGGAGGAGAGGGTACAATTTTAATTAAGACCAGAGAAGGACCCACAGAAAAGGTGACATCTGAGCAAAGATGGCAAAGAAATGACACAAGTCACACGGACACCTGGGGGAAGAGTGTTGCAGGCAGAACAAGTGCAAAGATCCTGAGGCAGGCACATGTCAGGTGCATTTCAACAAGGAGGTCAGTGTGGCTGGTACAGAGTGTGAGCAAGGGGAGAAGATCAGAAAGGGAATTGGTGGTGGTGGCGGGGGGGCACAGACTGTGCAGGGACTTGTAAGCAAGATAAAGAGTTGGCTTTTATGCTGTCTGAGATAGGAGGGCTCTGAGCACAGGAGGGACAGGCCTGAAAGAAAAGCCTCTGGCTGCCATGTGGGGAACAGATGGTCAGGCTGACTGGTGAGGAGGCTACTGCAATAGTCCAAGCAAGTGATGATGAGAGCTGTATTAGGTTCCTGGAGCTGCTATAACAACCTATCACAAACTCGGTGGCTTAAAACAATACAAATTTATTCTCTCATAGCTATGGAGGTCAGAAGTCTGAAATCGAGGTGTCGGGTGGAGTGGTCCCTTCTGGAGGCTCCGAGGGAGTCTGTTCCATGGATCTAGCCAGCAACCCTCGGCTTGTAGACGCATCACTCCATTCTCTGCCTCCATCTTCACACGACTTTCTATTCTTATAAGGACACCAGTCCTATTGGATTTAAGGCCACCCTACTCCAGCATGACCTCATCTTAACTAATTACATCTGCAACGACCCTATTTCCAAATAAGGTCTCCTTCTGAGGTTCTGGGAAGCACATGAATTGGGGGAGGGGACACCATTCCACCCAGTACGGTGGCCTAGATGGAGTGCAGGCAGAGAAGTGGGCAAAAGTGAAAATGGTTAAGAATACTCAGGAAGGTGGGAGACGGTGGGTGTGGGGGGCAGGGAAAAGTGGGCACCTCCCAATCTCTCCCCCCGCTTTCATCCTCCCCTAGTTTAACTGGTCACAGGAGTAACCCAGGAGTCACCACCACACCTAATTCCCACCAGAACCCCACCCTGAAAACCTGGCCCAAGCCCCCAGGACCCTGGGGACCCCTGACTCCCGCTGGGCTCTGCAGCATCCGTCCAGGGCCCCCGCTCCGCTCCTGGCCCGGTGGCCTGGTGGACGAGCCCCACTGAGCCCCAGGGCAGCACGTCCCCGGCCCCCCACCTTGGCCCAGCAGGCTCGCCTCGTTAGCCTAACGAGCAGGGCCGCGGTGCCAGGCAGTTGCCATGGCCACGGAGACAGCAGCACTGGGCGATGCTCCCGGAGGGTCTGCGGCGGGCACCGGAGTTCAGCGTGAGGGCAAGCAGGGACCCCCGAGGCACCCCCTCCCCACGGGGCCCCCTGCTGTGTGCACCCTCGGGCCTGGCCTCAGGGACTTCTGACTGCCATCATCTCCCAGAGAGGCCCCCTGGGCCACAAAGAAAAACCCACTCCCCTCCCACCCACCCTTCCTGACCTCCTGGCCAGAAGTCCCCCCCCCCCAATATAGCACACAGTTATTGCAGGGGTGGCCACCAAGGGGAGGTCGGAGGTCAGCAGACGCCGGGGCAGACAGGCCTCCGAGGCAGTGAGAAGGGCCTGCATTTCATGCAAGAAGCGCCGGGAAGCCCTGAGGGCTCATGGGGCTCTGAGTCAGGTCAGGGCACTCACCCACAGGGTCCACCCAGCAGCTCTGCACAGAAAAGACTGGGGGCAGGATGGAGGCTTCTGCAGGCGCTGGGCGGGTGAGAGGGCAGCTGGGGTGACCCCCAGCTCTCTGGCTCGGCCCCACACTCAGGGAGGAAGCCCAGGCTGGGGGGTCTGGGGGCGAGCGGGGACCGCGGGTCCGTTTTGGGACAGATCGGGCCTGAAGCCCCTTTGGGACAAAGGGAAGGAGGCTGCTGGATCCACCTGCCTGGCCCCAGGGCGGGCTCCGCGGGTTTACGAGCCGCAGACAGCAAGGAGAGGGACTAAGACACAGCCTGAAGGACGGACTCGCGCCTCAAATAGCCCCTCAGCTCCCTTTGCCTCACCAGACCCTCTGAGGTCGTGTGTCATTCATCACCCCATTTCACTGGTGAGTAAACTGAGAAGCTCTGCACAGAGGCTCCATCACTTGTCCTAGGCTGCATCGCACAGCCAGTAAGAGGCAGACACCGGACTCCGCCCCGTGGCTCATTTGAGCTCCGTTCACAAGCCCTAAAACACAAACACACGTCACCAAAAACCAAGCCAACCCCAGGAGACAGGAGGCAGAGAACCTGGGCCCCCGGGTCTCCGGGAGACACACCCACACATGCCCTCCAGTGGGCGGCCAGTTGCTGGTGTCATCTGATTCCACCCGTGGGTGACTTTGTCCCCCACTTCCTTTCCAGCTCAGAGAAATATCCCAGGGTCAACAGAAGGAAGCAGAAACACGGGAAAGCATCCGCAGAGCACCAAGGCTGGAAGCGGAGCCCAGAGGCCCCTCCATGCGGACACACCCGCAGCACTGCCACCGCAACAATTCCAAGATCCCTGGGCCCCGGATATGGAACAGACAGGAGTGACCCTCCACCCAGGAGTGGGAAGCTCGTCACCTACCCCACTGCAGGGTCTTCCCTCAGGCCAAGTGGCTCCCAAGGGCCCCGGGGCCTCCAACAGGGATCCTGCACCTTCCAACTCACTCACTGTCACCTTCCCAAGTCTGACCCAGGATGGACACCCAAAGACCCTGGTTCTTGCCCAGGGTATGACCTTGGTTAAGACACTCCATGGGGCCTTGATTTCCTTCTGGAATCATCTGTTAGGAGACCACCCACTCACCACCCCGCAGGCACTCAGGGGGAACAAACCTGGAAACATCTCGCAAGTGTTTTCCCCTCCTTTACTCCTGCCTGCTCCAGCCCACCCCTCAAGAACTGAGAAAACTGTCAGGAATGCATAGGATAAGGTAAAATCAGAGCGCAAAGGGCTTCCCTGGTGGCGCAGTGGTTAAGAATCCGCCTGCCAATGCAGGGGACACGGGTTCGAGCCCTGCTCCAGGAAGATCCCACATGCCGCGGAGCAACTAAGCCCATGCGCCACAACTACTGAGCCTGTGCTCTAGAGCCCACGAGCCACGACTACTGAAGCCCACGCGCCTAAAGCCCAGGCTCCACAACAAGAGAAGCCACCGCAATGAGAAGCCCGCGCACCACAATAAAGAGTAGCCCCCGCTGGCCGCAACTAGAGAAAGCCCGCGCGCAGCTACAAAGACCCAGCGTTGCCAAACATTAATTAATTAATCAATTAATTAATTTTTTTAAAAATCAGAGAGCAAGGTCAAGACAAAAAGAAAAATCAGGGACAAACCAATCTGAAATCAGGATGAAGTCGGTAAAACCAAAACACAGACCAGATCAGATTGCTGAAGGCAGGCTGCAGACTTGGCTCCGAGCGTCCTAACAGTCAAAGCAAAGAGGGAAACAAGATGGATTCTACGTGACTTTGCAAAAATTTGTGAAAACTATGTAGCACCACACAGAAGGTGTTACAGCAACTCTGTAGCGCTGGACAGAAGGGATTATAGCCTCAAACATCATCTAAGAGGCAAAAAAATGGTGCCAAAGGTCATCTGCTTTAACCATCCCCACTGCCCTACTGCGTTCTTCAACAGCATCAGCATAACTCAGCAAGAACAGCGAGCCAGGCAGAAGGAGGGGTTTTCGGGCCTGCTCAGTGTGACCCTCAAACTCATCAGGGCCCCAGTTTCCTTGACATAACCCTGGAAGGTTATGCTGAAGTTAAAAAGAATGTGGGAGCTCTCTATCAGGGGTCGGCAAATGTCTTCTGTAAAGGCCAGGAGAATCAATATTCTAGCCTTTGGAGGCCTTCCGGCCTCTGTCACAACTCCGCAATTTTGCAGCTATAGCCTGAAAACCACCACAGACTACATATGAATGAATGGGCATGGCTGCGTTCCAATAAAACTTTACTTCCAGACACTGAAATTTGAATTTCACTTAATTTCACACGTCACAAAATACTCTTCTTCTTTTTATTTTTTTCAACCACCAAAAAATGTAAAAACCATTCTTAGCTTGCGCACCATATAAAAACTGGAGGTGGGCTGGATTTGGCCCATGGGCCATAGTTTGCTAACCCCTGCCCTCTATATATTCCAGAATAAACTCCTAAGATGTATTATAATTTAAAGGAGGAAAGTAAGATGTGAACAAGGTGTGATATCATTTGTGTGCTTGTTTTTAAACGGAGCACACACATCCAAGTCCCTGTGAGGTGGACATATGGCCAGAGCATCTCTGAGAGGAAACTTTTCCCATGTGTATCTGCCTTGGGGGACAGAAAAACGGGAGGGCAGGAACAGGAATGAGACTTCCCTCGACACCTCTGGGCTCTGTTTTAATTTTTTAACAGGCCCATGCTTTGTCTTGTAGTAAAATACGTTTTTGTAAAGCCCGAGGCAAGTGGCAGGGTTTCAGTGCGTTACTTTTTGGTTTTCTGTATTTTTCAAATGACAAATAAAAGTAACGTTATCCCCCCGCGCCAAAAAAAAAGTTAATCTAGTTGTTATCTACATGGAAAGACATCCATAATGTGTTAATTCATAGCAGAAAAACATATGGACCATGGCGGCCCCTATGGGAAGCAGGCCTTCCGGATGTATCTGCAGGTGCAGAAACAGACAAGGGGGGGCTGGACCATCATCTCTACGAACCGGGATTCCTCTGAGCCTGAGTCCAAGACCCATGGACCTGAGCTCAGCTCCCAGTGGGAGCTGCCCACACTTTGCACAGACCTGGGGCTGTCTCCTGTGCTCGAGAAATGACAGCCAGGGAAGGAAGTGGGGGACACTGAGCCAGCTCTCCAGTCTCAGGGACGGTGGCCTGGTAGGACCAAGAAGGGTAAGAACATCATCCAGCCAGTGGCCTGAATACAGGCGTTTGGCCCTGAGTCAACAGAGAAGGCAAGGCTCTAAGGTCAAGCTGCCCAAGAGGGACGGTGCCCACTAGTCACATTTTAAACGTATTAAAATCAAGTAGCAAATAACATTCAGAGCCTAGATGGCACTAACATCACTTCAGGTGCTCAGCGCCACCTGAAGAGTGGAGAGTGGCTGAGGTGTTGGGCAGATGGGGCAGGTCCGGAACGTTCGCACCATCACAGAAAGGTCTCCTGGCCAGAGCTGCCCCAGAGGCTGGTGGAACAGGAGGGGGTGGAGACATTAGGAAGGGGGGCAAGGGGAGGTGGGCGGAGGGCAGAGGAGCCCGGGCCAGCACCCGGGAGAGCCTCGGGCTTTGCTGGGAAACAGGACCACACAAGGGGGGAGGGGGTGTCCTTCCAAGATGACAAGGATCCAGTGGCACCAGGCAGAAAAAAAACACACAGAAGAAGGAAAACACTCAGCTGCTAAGAGCCAGGCCCTGCTCCCATACACGGAATCTTGTTTCATCATCCAGCCCTGGGCCTTCTCATCAGGGCAGCCAGCAGGCACAGCCACATGTGGCTTTTTAAATTTAAGTTAATTAACATGGAATAAAATTACCAGTTCCGACAGCGCTAGCCACGTGCTCAAGAGCCCCACACACCTAGTGGCTCCGGGACAGCAAAGATCTAGAACAGTTCCCACCATCGCTGGGAGCGACTGGGCAGCGCAGCTATGGTTGGTCCTCTGAGGGGGCGATATTTTCCACCCCTCCCCCACTTAAGGATAAGGAAACTGAGGTCGGAAGTTCAGAGACTTGGCTGAGTTTTTAACTGAGGGAAGCAGGATTTGAATCAGGTCTGACTTCAAAGGAGCCCCTTCTAGAACCATCCCCGCCCCCCCGCTGCCAGGTGAAGGGGAAACTTGGCCCCCCGCAGGAGGCTCCCTGTGTCCTCCCCATCAGTCTTTCCCCCACTTTCCAGGCTGCCCAAGCCCTCCAAGTTCAGTGCCTGACAGGCACTGGGGGATTAAAGGCGGAATGGAAAACCTCAGCCTTCAAGGGCCCAGGGAGAGAGCTGGGCACATCTGTGAATCACCAACCAGCCCGACAGGAGAGGAGCCTGCCGCCTCCAGAGAGCAACAAGCCCAGGCCTGGGGCTCAGGTGAAGAGACTATGCCGTGAGAGGATCCCTCCCAGCAGCCCTTTAGAGGGAGGAAGGGGTTGTGTCCAACCAGCCTGTCAGAGAGGACCTGGGGTGAACAATAAATTCTACAGCGGGAAGCCTTTCCTCTCCAATGGTTGGTGGGGGGTAAAGTAGCAACAGCTCCTGTGATATATCATGACGTCCATCGGGTCCTCACAACAATAAAATCAGAAGTAGCATCATCATCATCATCATCATCCCCATCTTAGAGATGAGCAAACTGAGGCTCAGAGAAGTTAGGCAACCAGTCCAGAGTCACACAGCTTGAAACTGTAGGGCTGAACATCAAACCCAGCGCTCTCACTTTCAGCCCCTTAATCCTCTCCCCTACCCCCAGTGGGCACTGTGCCCAGTGTACAGACCAGGGTACCCAAACTCTCAGAGGGGCAGGGACCAGCCCCAGGGCACTCTGCTTGCACATCGCTAAGCCGGAACTTCAACTCACCAGAACTTGAAATGATCAGAGGTGTGGATCTCTCGGACAAAACACTCCCAGACTGTCCTCTACTGTTGGTTTAGGATGATTCTTTATGGATCTATAAACCGAAAGTTCCTTCCCCCAGGGCTAGCCTGAGCCCAGCTGGGCGTGGTGGTATGGAAGTGCTCAGGCAGAAAAGCCTCACTTTGGTCTAAAAGAAAGATAATGATGATGATTTTGATCATCATAAGCAAAAGTCACACCACCCTGCGACCTTGGGCTGGCCTGGCACCTCTGACCTGCGCCCTCATCTGGAAAATAGGAAAAAGCTGTCATCCGCCCCAGGACCTCTCAAGGTCTCCAGCTACAAAGTACCCCAGGGCTGCCCGCCAGCATACAGACACTCATCTGATGCAGCTTTCTGGAGTCCCGTTATATGCCATGCTAAATAATTCAAAACCATGTTTTCATTTCAAAATAAACACAGCCCCATCGCCAGGGCGAATGCCAAATTTGCATGAATGTTTAAGATAAAAGGAGACTTCAAAGAAACTTCAGACCTGCCTCTGGCACTGCCCCTCCCCAAATCCTGGAAAGAACAAGTTCTCAGTCTCCGGGCCCCCTGGGGCAAAGATCTGCAGGTGCTGCTCAAATAAGAAACATAATTTCTTTTTTCCTATCCTCTATGGCAGCTCTACAGAGCAGGTCTGCAGTATGTTCATTCTTGCTGCACCAATGCAACCATGAGTAATCCCAGGTCTTAATTCTTAGCTCCACATCCAAACTGTGTGACCTTGGGCAAGTCATTTAACCTCTCTGGGTTTCCATTTCACCATCTATAAAATGGGATAATAATAGCCCTGACCTCACAGGATGGTAATGAAGAGTAAAGGGGTAGATTCCTGTTGAGGGCAGATCCTGGCACATAGTAAGGGCTTTCTATGTGTTGGCTGTTATTACTATTGCATTATACATAGTATTTTCCAGCTCCTAGGCCAAAAGTTCACTTGACAGGTTGTAAAGTCCCTTCCCCCCCTCCAAGGATCACTTCCCTGGGGGCTCCACATACCCACCCATGGGACAAGCCTTTTAAGATGACACCCCTGGCCTGACCCTGGACAGCCTGGCCCTCCCCAAGCAGCAGCCCAGGCTCAGGTCCCCTCCTGGCCCCCTTTCCTGGGCGCCTGGGGCAGGAATGACCAGTTCCCGCAAGCTGTTCCCCTTGCAGGGAGTCCAGTCTCGGAGGTGTCACCTGGGGAGGCTGCTGTTGGCACTAGAGAGATGAAGAGGAAACAGAGGAGGAGGGAAAAACACACACAAATAAAAGCTCTCAACCCCCTACTGTCAGAGGCAGCATTTGATGTGGGGGACTTTCTGTTCTCAGAGCTGTTGGAAGGAAGCGGTGAGTCCCAGCTCTCCTGCCTATTGCATCTCTGCTTCTTAAGAAGGGAGCCCCCTCCAACTTCTCCACCCACAGGCCTCAGGTCTGGGTGGGAACACAGCACAAGGTACCTCCCCGGTGCAACTTGCAGTCGGGGGCGGGGCGGGGCGGGGTGGGGAGGGGGGTGGTGGATCCGGACCAGGCAGCCTCCACATCCAGCCTGAATGGCAAGACGCTGGGGGCCGGGACTCCTGGGGCCTCTTTCCAATGCCAGCCAGCGGGCAAGCATCAGCCCCGCCAGTCCTCCCACCCCCATGCCCTGGGAACAATCAAGCCTTCCCAGCTCAGGCCTTTCACGCAGCTAAATTCGTGTTTGCAGAGCTCTCAGAAATCTTTAGGAGGTGGTATGAGTATTATTAATTGGGCGAAAAGAACGGATTATGCCAAATAAATCCTTCCCACGTAGCCAAACCCTCGCTGAGGGAGGGAGGGGGGTGCGCGCTGCCCCACGAGGGGTCTCCATCCCTCAGCGGGGCCTGACAGCCACATTACCATTTACATGGATTTATCAATAGTATTGATCCCGGAGCAAGCGTAAATAGCTCGGTGGGAAGAGGCCGGGGCTGGGGCCCGCTGCGTTCCCGCCCCCACGTCTGGGTACCGCAGACTCCCCGGGCACCCGGCGGCGGCGGTGGTTAAGTTTCCAAGCAGGGACACGGCAGCCGGCGCGGGGAAGCCAGACAGCGCCCGGGATGCCCTGGCAGCCGCCCCACCGCCGCCGCCGATTCCCCGCTCACCGCCGGCTCCGGGCCAGCTGGACTCGGTCTGTGCATCTGTTCAATGGGCTGAAGACGCCACCTGCCCTTCTCTGTCCTCACGGGGAAAAGCAAAGGGGGGTGCAAAGAAGACCCCTTCCCTTCACCAGATCTCCAGGCAAAACGCAAGGCAGCCCCTTCTCACAAAATGTCCAGGCCATTGGATTAAAGTCCAAGTTTTAGAACCCAGGAATCATAACAACAACAGTAACAGTGGTTGTAGTAACACATATACAAATACCTTCTATGTATTACCACCTCACTTCTCACAACAACCCTCTGAACTCGGTACTATTTTTACCCCACTTTACAGACGAGAAGCCTGAGGCACAGAGAAGTTGAGTAATTTGTCCAGGGTCACACTGCCAGTAAAGTGGCAAAAGTATGATTCCAACCCAAGGCGTTGAGTTGCAGAGTCGGCTGTGAATGGCTCAGCTATCCCAGCTCACATCTCTTCCTTTCTCTGAGGGCTCTCCCCGCACCCACCAATCCAAAAAAAAAGAAAAAAGAAAAAGAAAAAAAAAGGCCACCCACGACGAGGTACACAACAATGCCCTGGAACGCCCTCCCAGCTCACTCCTGGCCCGGAGAGCCCCTTCTATCAAAGCAGCCGCGGGGACCCAGATCTGGTTTTAAAAGGGCAAAGTCAAGGCCACCGATAACACAACCCAACGAGCCCAGAACTCCACAGGGATCCTCTCCCCTTCCCTCCTCCCTACCTCCCTCACACATCCTTCCTCCAAATCTGCAAAAGGGGAAAAAAAAAAAAAATCATAATAAAACCAGTTCTCACCAACAGGGGTGGAGGAGGAGGGGGAGGAAGGGAGGAGGCTGAGCCGACAGAACAGATCCGCCTCCGTTGCCTGCACCAGACCCTCGGAGAGCAGGAGCGCACGACAGGCGGCGGGAGGGCCCTCGCTTCCAAAAAAATAAACCTACAATGTAAAAATAACGCCGGGCGCCCCACGCTAATTGGGCCCGGGCGACAGCAGCTCACAGGTACAGCGTGTCTCTCCCGCCCGCCCGCCTGCCTAGCCCTCTCTCCCTCCCTCGGGCTTTTTCCTGCAAGCGTCCGGGGTTGGGAAGGCGCGCCCCACGGGTCCCCCCCACTCCCCTCCAAGTCTCTGGGGGTGCTCCCCCAGCACCAGGGCCTGGGGCCTCCGGGTCCAGCCCAAGTGGGATCAGCTCCGAATTCCAACTTCCCAAACTAGTGGCATCCCAAGTATCCGCACAGCCTGGGGGAGGGACCAGGAGGCGGCCCAATGAGGCGTCACCAGCCGCGGGAGGCAGGCCCAGACACCAGGAACACCAGCCCACGGGGGAGGGGGGAGCAAGGGGTGCCTCTCCCCGGAGACCCCCACCCAGAGCCCTCCGGTCCCTCGCCCAGGAGCGCCACCGCCAACACCCCCTCCCCGGTGGCGGGAACCCCCCAGGCGCCTTCCGCAGCAGCCAGGCCGGGGAGCCGAGGGTGCCATCTCCAGGGGCTCCCCATAGCCGCACTGCCCGCTGGAAAATAAGGCGCAGTGTCACCCCCCTAAGTCCGAGGCCGCCTGGGGAGGAGGGAGGCGCATGGCGGCCATGCCCCCAGGGCTGTGGCACACGGTGGGGGGCTGCCCTACGCAGTTCCAGGGCGCCCCCCGCCTGCCCACCCCCACGCCACTTCCCTCCTGCCCGCCCCCTCGCTGGGGAGCTGGAGTTCCCCTAAGTTCCCCGGCACCTCCACGCACGCGGGCCGCAGTGTCTACGAGGCGCCTCACTCCCCAGCAGGCCACCCCCGAGAGCGCCAACTCGGGAGTGCAGGGGCCCCGCCAACTCCGCCGCGTGCGCCGCCCGATCTTCCCCGATTCCCCCGGAAGCGCGCCCTGCGCCTCACCCCGGCCCTCCGCGGGGACCCCCGGCCCCAACTCACCTTGCGGAGGTGGAGGCGGCGGCGCCCGAGCTCGGGGTGCGCTCGGGCTGCCCGGGCGCTCAGGCAAGTGGCGGTGCCGATCGGGCTGGGGGCGCGCAGCAGGCCCGGCCTCCAGCCGGGGCGCGATCCTCCCGCCGCCGCCTCCTAGGGCGCCAGCCCCGGGTCCCTGGTCCGCAACTTGGCGCGCATCGCGGGGCGCAGGGCGCGGGCGCACGGCTCAGGCGGGACGCGGGCGGACGCGGGGCTCCGGTGCGGCCCGGCCTGCCCGCGGCTCCGCTCCGCGGCGGCGGCGGCGGCGGCGGCGGCGGCGGCGGCGGCGGCGGTGGCGGCGGTGGCGGCGGCGGCGGCGGCGGCGGGAGGGGGAGGAGGGGGCGGGGCAGGAGCCCGGGAGGCGGCGGCTCGGCCTCCCGGCTCCTGGCTCCCCGCCCGCACAGACGCGCCCCGGCCCGGCCCCCTCGGGCTCCTTAAAGGGCCCGCGTCGCCACCCCTGGGCCTGCGCGCACCCACTCGCGCGTGCACGGGCTGCCACACAGATACACACACACTTGGGCGCGACGCTGAGTTTCTTTTTAGCAGCTCCGCGAAGGAGGAAGGAGGGGGAAAGCGCCTCCCCATCCCGCCCCCTCCTCCTCCTGCGGCCCGTACGCCCTCCTCCTCCCCAGCCCCAGATACTTCTCCGGAATAGCGTTTCAGCTATTATAACTCAGGAGGGGCCAGTGCATGGGGAGGGGTCATATGGGGAGGGCCTTTAAGGGACCCACACAGCTGCGCAGCGACACCCACGGTGGAGCTCGCTCTGGGGGCTCTGGCGCACAGTAGGGCGCAGAAGTCTCACCAGTGGACATTCACACACTGGGCCTCAGCAGAGAGAACATCTAACCCAGGTGAACACGTGGGGAAACTCGCAAACCCCCGCAGACGGGAGCGTAGCCTAGGACATAGACTCATAAGACATAAGGTCACCACAGATAAACAAACCCCGGACACAGACAGGAGTTCACACACGCAGGCATACACACACACACACACACACACACACACACACTAGAATGTCCGTTTCTAGAGGGCGAGGATTTCTGACTACTTGTTCACGGCCCTTTCACAGTACGGACGCAGTGCGTTGCGTGAACTCCCATTTGGGGACTTTCAGGGACACAAATGCACAGACAAGATGCTGCAAGCCTGTGGTCGGGCACACACAGCACGAGTAGGCAGGGTCACAGACGAGCACACATGTGGACACTCGCCCGCGCACACGCAGGCGCTCACCGCTCCAACAGGAGCCCCACTGGCTGCCCTGACAACGGTGTGTCCTCATTTACCCTCCTCCTGCCCCTCCCAGACAGCCCTCTCAAACCCAGGGAGATCTTTTAAACAGCAGAGGGCACTGGGAGCCCCAGACCGGGACCCTCCCTCCTCCGCTGCTTTCCCCTAAGATGTACGAGAGTTTGAATTTTTTTTTTTTTTTTTTCAGTTCAACTTTCCTTTTTTGGAGCGACGTCTCAGCAGATTCAGTTCTGCCATCTGCCAACATCTGAGAACCCCCAGGGGGAGTGGGGTATGGCTGCGGTGGGGAGGCGGCCATGCGGTTTCCAGGGCTGGGCGTGCCTCTGCCTCCAGCCGGCCTGCAGCGGCTGCCGGCTGCCCTGGCAGCAATGTGTCCCTCTCGGCCCCCTCAGGATTCTCGGGTCCTTTTTTCCTGCGGAGGGTTGGGGGGAGCACCTGAGGCTGAGGAAATCTGGAAAAAGGGAAGTGTCTGTGGAGGGGCAGTTTGCAGTTTGGAACAGAAGGGGGGGGGGGTCTCAGGTCAACGGCCCCTCCCTTCCCGTCCTGGTCCCACCAGCTCCAGAGCTACGCAACCAGAGCGTGGGAACCCACAGGTCAAAAGCCAGACCTAAGGAAGGAAGGTCTAGCCCTCCAGAGGGGTCTGGGGGAGGGGAGGGAGGGCAGGAACTGGGGAGCCCTCCTCAGCCTGCCCACCAGGCAGGCTCCTGAGCCCTCACCCCCAACCCCTGGTCACCTGAGAACACTCCCCAGGATTTGCATTTCAATGAGATTCCGCTCTGGGATTTGGCACTGAAGAGAAGGGTTTGGGGTAAATTCAGGGGTTCCTTCTTCCAGCTTCTGCCTCCCAAGGGTTGCCATGGGGCTCTGGCTGAGTCTAGGGGCATAGGAGGGGGTCAGGCAGGCAGGGGGACTGTCAGCTTGGTAATGTCCCAGGGCTCACCAGGAAACCCCTCGAAGAGCCAAGTAGAGACTCAACCATCGGTGTCCTCTGGACCAACCCCGTGACAGATGGAAACGCCCAGGCCAGGAGAAGGGGCGGCATTTTTCTGCAGAAGACTGGCCTCTTGCCCACTCCTGTCTCTCTGGTTATTAATCTCATCCTCATGGGCTGCAGGGAGCAACACAAGTGCATGTCCTCAGAGCTCATGAATTCCCTCCAGAAACCCTCAGATGGGGGATTGGGGGCTCCTGAGATGGGTCCCACAATACAGATGGGGAAACTGAGGCCCTGGGAGGTTAAGAACCTAACTTGCTGGACTCACTCAGCTAGCAATTCCAGATGGGTGCTCTGAACCCTGACTCTGGAAGGCTGAGGTGGAAGAGGTCTCAGCTGAGCCCCTATACCCAGCCCCCCACAGATTGCATCCCATGCCCTGATTGCTACTCAGTGTTCTGCATCTTTCGCTACTGGGCTCTGAGCAGCAACCCCAGGGATCCACATGTAACTAATGGGAACAGCAGCTTTGAAAAATTGCCGAATACTCTGGCCCCCAAACAGCCTCTCTGGAGGGCCCCTACACCCCTTGGGAATGAGGGTTAGCTAAGAGCTTCTAATGTATGCATCCAAGGGGCTCTGGCCTGAATGGAGCCAAATTCTGCCTTAGGCTCAGATCCCACTGTCCCCCTTCCAATCATTCAACCTTTCCCTCCTAAATACCTGGCAAACTAGTAAGCTCGTCCCTGCCTCAGGACCTTTGCACTTGCTGTTCCCTCTGCCTGAGACAGCAATCTTCTAACTTCAAATCCCAGGTCAATATCACCTCCTTAGAAAGGCCCTCACTGAACCTCTATCTAAAACCCCCAAGGCACTCGCTAACCCATCCCCTCATTCCTTTTCCTCACCATTTTTCACCATCTAAAATTATCTTGGGCATGTTGCTTATATATTGTCTTTTGTCATCAGAATGTCAGCTCTATGAGAGCAGAGACCTCATCTGTCTGGCTCACTGCTGTATCCCCAGCACATAGTAGGCACTCACTTAAAATGTATTGAGGGACTTCTTTTGTGGCGTAGTGGATAAGACTCTGTGCTCCCAATGCAGGGGGCCCGGGTTCGATCTAGATCCCACATGCATGCCGCGACTAAGAGTTTGCATGCCACAACTAAGGAGCCCACGTGCCGCAACTAAGGAGCCCACCTGTCGCAACTAAGACCCAGCGCAACCAAATAAATAGATAAATATATTTTTTAAAAATGTATTGAGAATGAGGGAACAAATGAATAAATGAATACAACACAGGGGAGAAGGGGGCTGGCTGGGGGGTCAGACTTGGCCCTGGAGAATCCAGAAACAAGGGGGGATGGCTGGCCTGTTTTCTAGCACTCACTCCTCTGGGATATTTGAGAGTCGAGCCTTTACTTCTCTCCATCTGTCTCATCCTCTAGGTAGCAGGGGGCGGTGGGGGGGGGGGGATTTGCTCCCCGAGCACAGCCCAGGGCCTGACACCCAGGAGATGCCCATTCAGGGTCACTGAGTCCATATGGACATCCATGGTGTCAGATCAAACTTCCAGCCATTCCAGTGGCTGGAAAACTGGTCCCCTGGCCAACCCTGGAGAAACCAGGCATTTAAAGGGTCAGAACACAGGCTGCAGGGCATGGTGCCCTAAGCTTCCTTGACCCCAGTGGCCCCAAGAGCTTCCCAGGCTGGCCGGTCGGAGCACCCACAAAGGAAGTCCCTCACTCTCAGGACCTCTATCAGCGACAAGCCAAAAGGTGCCCCGATGAGCATCACAGGGGCAAGCCTCACATGCACATCAGAACAGTGCAGACACAGGAGGTCTTACACAGACTTTTCATACTTTTGATGTGCTTTAAAATGGAAAGGGCAGGGACTTCCCTGGCAGTCCAGTAGTTAGGACTTCACACTTGCACTGCAGGGGGCACAGGTTCGATCCCTAGTCAGGGACCTGGGATCCCGCAAGCCATGCTGCACACAGAACGGCCAAAATAAATAAATTAATATAATGTAATATAATATATAGTAAAATGGGGAGGGCAAACGCAAGAGCCCACAGGGCTTGACAGGAACAGCAGGCCTGTGAGTGGAGGAGAGGTGAGTAATTGGCACACCCCCATGCCTGTCCCCAGGCACTCAGAGTCACCCTCTGTTTAAAACACAAGCATGGCCAAGCCAAACAGCAAATGCCTGGGTGGGCCACTGTCTGCAGGGGCCAGCTTGTTTGTGACCCTGCAAAGCCTTCGCTCCCCAGGCTGGTTTTCTACTCAGTGACCCATGCTTCCCACCCCTAGTGGAGGGGCCAGGTAGGGGCGGGAAGTGGAAACTTCCTAAGTGGACAGGGAACCCTTTTCCAGAAATATGGGCAGGAGGAGGGAAAGCCTGGTTTCAATGAATGCATCCCAGCTTTGGTCACTCAGTGTGTATTTTAGTAAGCGCCTACTGTATGCCAGGGGCTGTGAGAGGGATGGGCAAAGGAGATCAAGCCCAGCCTCAGGGACGGGCATCCAGCAGGGAGTCGACACTCAGAATACAAAGTTATGTCAACGCCTGTGTGCTAAAAGTCCTTTAAAGGGAAAGAAAAATATGCTGGTGTTTGAAGGATATTTAAATTTCAGGACACAGAGGATTTTGGAAAGGACAGGATTTCCCCAAATCCCCGTCCTTTCTTGCACAGGGGTGTCCAGGGTGCTCCTCCAATCTCACAGTCCTGCAAAAATATCACTGAGGATGTCACTCAGAGCCCCCAGCCACCCCCCCCCTTCACTGCAAGAAACTGCCGTGTCACCCCCGGCTTCCTCTGAGGTCTGCGCCTTTATTTATGACACTGTGTTCATTTCAGAAAGAAGGAAGCAGGGAACGAGATCAAGCCCCTGTCTGATAGGCCTGATTATATCTGAAGATAAACAACTCGTTTTCTCCCAGGGCTGCACTTCTGGGGTGCTCCCCCGCCCATCTGCTTGAGTCTTTGCTCTTAGGGGCGGGTGGGATACGAAGAGAGACATCCAGGGAGGATGATGGTCCCCGTAGCCTTGCTCGTGGTGGCCAGAGGTCAGCGCTGCCAGAATGGACGTCAACAGGGCAGGCCGTGTGGAGCCTGGGCGTTCCTCCAATGAAACATTCGGCAGCCGCGGACAAGCACAGAACAGGCTGTGCATTCTGATGGGGGCAGAGCTCCAAGATACATTGGTTAGCACAAAAGCAGGTACAGACCTGGGCGTGCAGTGGGGTACCTCATGCACAAAATAGAGAGGGGAATAAATGTGCAGCTACATGCTTGTCTGTGCATGGCTACTTCCGGAAGGGTATTTATTAATTCAGGAGTGCCTACTGTGTGGCAGGCACCATGCTAACTCAGGGAATTCTGCAGTGACTGAGAAAGGCAAAGTCCCTGCCCTCCTGGAGCTGACATTCTGAAGGCAGAGCTGCATAAGGAAAACGAAACAAATGTATCATACACTGTATTAGGAGGTGGTTCATGCTGTGAGAAAAAGTAAGTCAGGAAAGAAAGACACAGTAGAGGTGAGGGAGGGAACCACGCATGCAGTATCTAGGCAAAAGCTGAATGTGCAGAGGGCACAGCCGGTACAAAGGCCCTGGGGTGGGAATGTGCCTGGTGTATTCAAAGAACAAGAGTGAGGCCAGTAGGAGAAGAATGAACCAGTGCGCAGTGAGGATGGAGGGCGGTTGTGGGAGATTGGAGTGGTAAAAGGACACACAAGAGACTGATACTAGGGGTTGCCTCTGGGTGGAGGGGGCGTGCCTGGGAGTTGGGGTTCGGATGCGGGCGGGGGCGGGGGGGGGAATGGCAATTTGCTTTGACCACATCCCGAGTGGACTGTTTAAAGATGCATATTGAAAGTTCTTTTCTTTTTTTCTTTTTTTTTTTTTTTAGCTTGGACATCTGGTTTTGGACATCCCTGCATTCGCTTCTGGATTTTTTCTTGAGATTCAAGGAGGTCTCCTTTCTGGCATCTTTGCACCACATTTGCTGTTTTCCAGCCTCCCAGAGAATGTTAGGAATTAGCCCCTGGGTGGCCTGACCTCCCGGTTGGGCCTGGGAAACCAGCAAAAGCCCCAGCCTTCCCAGGGTGGCGGCTATGCGCGGATGTCCAGACAGTATAAGAATCCACATTGCAGTGGCTACCACATGTGGTTCTCAGAGCAGCTCTGGCCTGAACCTCCCTGCATAGGAGCCTAGAGCACAGGCCCCTGGTCAAGTCAAGATCAGAACTCAGAGGCCTGTCCGGAGAGGCTGGAAGTCTTGGAGCTGGGCATGTGTGTCCTTCCTGGGTCCCCTCTGGCTTTTACCCAACAGAACCAATAATAACTCTCATTTAAAAAATATCAATGTGGCAGGTTCAACTGACTCAGAAGGGCCCTCCAGGCCTCTCAGTGCCCTCGGGAATTACTGAAGACCCAGCACTGCGTGTGCAAAGTGTGCAGAGCCCTAAAATCCCAAGGGAGGGTCCCTCTAGAAAGCAAGAGCAAGCTGAAATGGAAAGGATTCATGGTTTTGAATCAGACAGATCTGGGTTCTACTCCCAACTCTGACACCTCATTAAGTCACTCAGCAAACATGTATTAGGCTGGCCCCAGGACCCAGCAGTGAACGGGACTCGCATGGAGCTAGCTTTCTGCCAGGGCAGTGTCCATTCCTCCCTCCTCCTGGCGTGCCTTCCTGGACAGCAGAAGCCAACACTTATGTTTTCCAGACTCCCTTGCAGCGAGAGTTCTGTGTGGATTCTGGTTCCAGCAATCCACAGGTAACTCTAGAATTCAGAACAGTTATCCACCGGGTAGAGAGAGGGTCCAGCTGTTGGACTGGGTGCACTGTAGTGGGGCAGGTTCTGGAACTGGCATCTGAGGGCAGCACCTCATTCAGAAGGTGGCTTCCCGAGGGCAGCAGCTCCCCTGGCAGTCCAGCTCTGCAGTGTGTCTCTGAGTGTCATTGTCTGGAAGCTTTGCCTCAAGTGCAGAGGCCACTTAATACCCTGAATGGCATTAACACCCTTAATATCCTTCAACCACCAGAGCCCATTCTCTTCCATGTGAGATTTAGGGACTCAGAAAACAAACAAGCGGGACTTCCCTGGCGGTCCTGTGGTTAAGAATTCACCTTCCAATGCAGGGGTGCGGGTTCCATCCCTGGTCGCGGAGCTAAGATCCCACATGCCTCGTGGCCAAAAAACCAAAACATAAAACAGAAGCAATACTGAAACAAATTCAATAAAGACTTTAAAAATGGTCCACATCAAAAAAAATCTTTAAAAAGAAAAGAAAAGAAAAGAAAACCAACAAGCAAAGAAAGAAAGAATAAGGTTAAAAATGGTGGTGATTGCCAAAAGGAAGCTACTCAGGGACCAAGAAACCTGGAGGGAAGAAGGGAGATGGACAGGCTTGAGGTTAGGTAATCAGGGAGGAAAGGCCTCCCTAAGGAGGTGACATCTAAGGTGGCATGCAGAGGTTGAGAAGGAGGCAGGTATGCAAAGGCCATACCGTGGGAAGTGACTCGGTGTGTTCAAAGAATGGATAGAAGCCCAGAGTGGCTGGAGTGTTAGGAGAGGCAACCCATTTTACTTCCCTGGGCCTCAGTTTTCCTCATCTGTAAAATGACTCACTGTCTGGCCAACCTTAACAGGTGGTTTCAGGAATTCAGTGAGCGAAGACAGCCGAACACCCTTCAGAACTCCAAAGAGCTGGGGCACTTCAAAATCTTAAAGAGCATTCTTCAAGAGCTCTTTCTATAATGAGCCCTGAGCTAGCTCAGCATTTCCCAGGGTTTATTGATCTACAAGAGCTGCATAGCATAATGGTTAGACACACATACCCTGGAACCATACTGCCCGGCTGTGTGACCTTGGGCAAGTTACTCAACCTCTCTGAGCCTGTTTCCTAATCTGTAAAATGGGGAACAATAACAGACCATCCCTCATAGGATTACTGTGAAAATTAAATGAATCAATGTGTGTAGATCAGGCAATGTCTGGCACATAGTGTTTTATAAGCATAAACCCTTTATGGTATTTCACTGAGCCTCATAACCTGGTAAGATTGGAACTGCTACCATCCCCCCTAAACAGATGGGAAAATTAAGGCACAGATGACGAAACTAAGGCTCAGAGAGGTAAATCACCAGCTCAAAGTCATCAGTGGGAAGCAATTCACCTTTAAGTCCAGCTCTATCTGACTCCGGAGCCTCCCCTGCACCATCCCACAAGATCCAGTTGGGTCATTGCTTTGACTGTAATTTCCACTGCTCAGAGGAGGCATTCATACTGGTGATTGAATGGGGGTGCAGGATTGATGTCCCCGTACCCAAAAATATGGCTGACTGTCCCCACCTTGGCCCCCTGTGCACTAGCACATTACTCAGAATCCGGCTGGTGTGAATCATCATTGTCATAGCACCTGCCATGCCAGAACAATCAGTTTCACTAGACTATGTTGAACAGGCAAGAAAGCAAGAGGGACAGCAGCAGGGGAGGGAAAGAGCCTGGGGGAGACTACCCTGACCCCCCCCCAACCTCATCATCCCCACTCTCCCCGTCTCTGACTCTGCTCCAACACACTGGCCACCTCAAACACACCCAGAATGCTGCCTCAGGACCTTTGCACGAACTGTTCCCTCTACCTGGAATACTTTTTCCCAGATGGCCATGACTTGCTGTCTCACCTCCTACATGTCTTTGATGAAATGGTATCTTCCTACTCTTTCTAAAACAAGCCCCTCTCCAAAGCTCTCAATCCTCCTCTCCTGCTTAACTTTCCTCCTGGTACTTATCACCTGGAGACCTGAGACACACTCCCTGATCTCACAGGGACCATCTTCTGGTGAGAGGCATCAGACAAATATACAAATCAATACATAATGGGATGTTGTAATATCAGCTAGTATTGAAGGAAGAAGAATAAAGCAGAGGGTGACAGAGGGTGGTCAGGGAAGGTCTCTTTGAAAGGAGAGAGCCAGCCATGAGGATATCCATGGAAAAGGCATTTTAGGCAGGGGATACAGCAAGTGCAAAGGTCCTGAGGTAGAATAGATGAGCCTGGCAAATATGAATGTCCTTGTACGCCACACAAGGAGCCCAGACTTCCCCTATCAGCACAGGGGAGACCCTGAAGGGTTTTCAGTAGGACTGTGGTCAGGTCTGGGTCATGTTTCAGAACAGTTATCCTTTTGAGCAGCACGAGGTGGGAGGCCTTGCAGTGAGAAATGATGTGTCAGGTCAGGGGCAGTGAAGTGGGGAGGAGGAAACAGATGTCGGGGAGGTTCAGAAGGCAGGATGTAGATGACCCATCCCCCCGGCATCCAAGCACAGGGGGAGACCTGCAGGGCTGGGCGTGGAGACAAGTCTGGGCCAGGCAAAGGGAGTGGAGCCCGTTTGTACCTGTAAAACAGTTTGCTTTGGCAGCTGTGTGGAGGAAAAATTTCAGTTTATGTTCCCTGTGATTCCTTTGAAGTTATTTATGGAAAGGCTTACACTGAGGGTGCAAGGCCCATCTTGTTCTCAAGGTCATCGGAGTCCAAGCCAAGCCAGTGAAGGGTGTCTGATGCAGCTGGATCAGGCCTCCTCTCATCCCATCTCATTATCATTCTTAACTTCTCCTTGCCTCAGTTTCCTCCTCTGTGAAATGGGTATCATATAAGCCCTTTCCTCTTCGAATGGGCCTGAAATTTTTTTTTTTTTTTTTTGGCTGTGTTGGGTTTTCATTGCTGCACTCAGGCTTCTCATTGCAGGCTTCTCTTGTTGCAGAGCACGAGCTCCAGGCGCGCGGGCTTCAGTAGCTGCAGCACGTGGGCTCAGTAGTTGTGGCGCGTGGGGTCAGTAGTTTTGGCTTGCAGGCTCTAGAGTGCAGGCTCAGTAGTTGTGGCACACGGGCTTAGTTGCTCCGTGGCATGTGGGATCTTCCCAGACCAGGGATCAAACCTGTGTCCCCTGCATTGGCAGGCGGATTCTTAACCACTGTGCCACCAGGAAAGTCCCGGGCCTGAAAATTAGATGAGATGCTGATGTAAAGTCTTTAGCACATTGTTGGGGCCACATAAATGTCAACCTTACTCATTTTATTAGTGGTTACCAGGAAGGGGAGAGGTGGGCATGGGCTGGAGGAATCAGGGATGACTTCCTGGCAGAGGCATGACTAGTGCTGGGACTGGTTAATAACAGCTAGGGCTGGCTGGGCTCTTACAACATGCCAAGTTCATGCTTGAACTTCCTGAATCCGTGTAAGAACCCTTGGAGGTAAACACAATTATCAGCTTCTTGTTATAAATCTCCTGTAGCTGCTATAACAAATTATCACAAACATCGTAGCTTAAAACAACACAAATTTATTACTTTACAGTTCTGGAATCAGAAGTCCGAAATGAGTCTCATAGGGCTAAAATCAAGATGTCTGCAAGGCTGTGTTCTTTTCGAGGCTTTGAGAAGAATCCATTTCCCTGCTTTTACCAGCTTTTAGAAAGTGGTGGCCCTGAATCACTCCAACCCCTGCTTCATCGTCACATCCGCTTCTCTGACTCTGACTCTCCTGCCTCCCTCTTATAGGGACCCTTGTGATTACATTGGGCCCCTGGATAATCCAGGATAATCTCCCTTTTCTGAGATCCTTAACGGAATCACATCTGCAAAGTCCCTTTGTCATGTAAAGTCACATATTCACAGGTTCCGGGGATTAGGATGTGGACATCTTTGAGGAGGTCATTATTCTGCCTATCACACCCATCTTATACACAAGAAAACCGAGGTGAGAGAATCAGCCCAAGGTCACCTGGCTCAAGGGTAGAGCACTGGCCTTGAACCAGGTCTCTCAGACTGCAGAGCTTACAGTCATCATCCTTTCGGGATTCTGGCTTTGCTGTGTTTATTATTTGAACCTGCATCTGGGTGCTCCAGCCACTCTGCTTCACCCATTATTTAACAAATATTCACTGAACACTTACTTTGTTCCAGGCACTGGAGATACAGCAGCAACCAAGACAGGAGAACATTCCTATCTGCATGAAGCTGACAGTCGTTCAATTATATCCATTACAATCCAACTAACAAATCCCAGCACACAGCAGCTTGAACAATGAGATCATTTGTTATTTCACAGAGCAAGAAATCAGGAGGAGGAGGCAGTTCTGAATTGGGTTAATTAAGTGCCACTGTCATGGACCCCCAGTTTCTTTCCATCTTTTTTGTTTCCCATCCTCAACTTTGTTCTCGTCTCAAATTCCCTTATGATCACAAAATGGCTGCCAGCTAATACATCCAGACACAACAGCCAGTAGTACATGGAGAACAAGAAACCTTTCCCCAAAGCCCGCTGCAGCCTCTCGCTCGTGTATCATTGGCTAGAACTGGGTGCCATGCCCATGGCTTAACCAGTCTCTGGAAAAGGAAATGTGATCAGATAAATTGCCTGAGACCAATCTGGCTTCTCCCCAGAGCTGGGGATGTGTCGCGCTTCCCTGTGGCACATGAAGAGGCATGGGCCTTTAAGTAAAACCAGGCTCCCACAGCAAGAAAGAAGGGGATAATCACTCACTCATCCAATGGCCTGGGTTCATATCCTGGCTCTGCCATGCTCCCTCTGAATAACTCTCTGGGCCTCAGTTTCCTTATCTGTAAAATGGATATAGTAATGGGACCTAGTTCATAGGATTGTTATGAGAATAAAAGGAGCCAATGCCTGCAAAGTCTAGCTCTCAACATACCTCAGCTACTATTACCTTTCCTTCAACCTACTCCTCAGGGTGGGGCTCAGAATATCAATTCTTATTCCATTGCCTTGACTCTAGAAGATGTTTTTCTAGTTTCTCCCCAAATTAAAATGGAAAGCTGCCCCAAACGACTGTACTTCAAGACCCCATCCTAGAAGCCAGTGGGGGAAAGGACTCATGTGAGCCCTCTTCCCAGAACCAACAATAATTTGAGAGGTACTCACTAAGATCGGGGTGCTGGCTAAGTGTTTGGCACACAGGACCTCTCTCAACTTTACCTTTATCAGCTGCCAGTAACAGGTGAGGCCCAGAGACACAGAGCAACTTGGCTCAGGTTACCAAGAGCAGAAGCAGAGAAGCAGGATCTGAACGCAGGTTTGATGGGCCCTGAGGTCCAGCCTGCAGACGCATCACTGTGCGCTATGCAATGTTTTAAACATCTTATTGGCCAGAATTGGGTCACATGCCCATTCCTGAACCATCCCAGGCAAAGCAGATTGGCTCACTCTCACACTAATCAGAGTCTTGCCTGGAGCTGGGGGCGGGGCTCAGCTGCCCCTGAGGTCTTACAGCTGGTGGAGAAGCCCCATAAAATCAAGGTCCCTCCCGCTGGGTAAGAACCAGCAATACTGCCTACGCCAGTCTTTCCAGAAGTGTGACATCTGTACTGCTTGATGGCACTTGTGGTGATTTTAGGTGATGAAATTTTTAACAGATTTTAGATAAACAATTTTAATAGTTATTAGTTTTTATAGTAGTTATTATTACCTTTTATTTGTGGCAAGTGATACTGAGTTTTCTTTTACGATAGCTATACAATTGCCTTTTAAAAATAAGTCTAGGGCTTCCCTGGTGGCGCAGTGGTTGAGAATCTGTCTGCTAATGCAGGGGACACGGGTTCGAGCCCTGGTCTGGGAAGATCCCACATGCCGCGGAGCAACTAGGCCCGTGAGCTACAATTACTGAGCCTGCGCGTCTGGAGCCTGTGCTCCGCAACAAGAGAGGCGGCGATAGCGAGAGGCCCGCGCACCGCGATGAAGAGTGGCCCCCACTTGCCACAATTAGAGAAAGCCCTCGCATAGAAACGAAGACCCAACACAGCCATAAATAAATAAACAAAACAAAAAAAGAAAAATTTTAAAATAAGTCTAGGTCCCACCATTATTTAAAAATAAATAAATAAATACAAGTTTAGCCAAATTTTCATACACTCGGGTGGGAGTGTCAAATGGTTCAAGCACTTTGGAAACTCTATCTACTATGTCTGAACATACGCACACCTTATGACCCCAGCACTTTCTATCCCAGGTATATACCCTTTAGAAATGTGTCCATGTGTTCATAAAAACACACACAGGAGGATGTCTACACAGGGTATATTCATTACATCTCAGGACAAAAACTCCCCCCCGCCCAATACCCATCAACCTAGAATGGATAAATACATTGTGGTATATTTACACCATGGAAGGCTACACCACAGTTACACGTGACAACGTGGATGAAACCAGACACAAAGGAGTCCAAACTGTAAGATTCTATTGACTTGAAGTTCCAGGTGAGGCAAAACTAATCTGTAGTTAAAAGTCAGGATAGTGGTCACCCTTGGGGGTTAGTGACTGAAAAGAGGTCTGGGCAGGGGAGTCCTGTGGCCGTTAGGGAAGGTGGTTTTTCTTGAAGTGAGTGCTGGCTACACCAGTGTGCTCATTTGATGAAAATTCTTTAAGCTGTACATTTAAGACCTGTGACTTTTCTGTCTGTCTAACATACTTCAGTAAAAAGTTCTAGAAGGTAAAGCACTTTAAAGAAAAATATTAGGGGTTTCCCTGGTGGTGCAGTGGTTAAGAATCCGCCTGCCAATGCAGGGGACACAGGTTCGAGCCCTGGTCCGGGAAGATCCCACATGCCGCAGAGCAACAAAGCCCGTGCGCCACAACTACTGAAGCCCGCGTGCCACAACTACTGAAGCCCACGTGCCAAGAGCCTGTGCTCCGCAACCAGAAAAGCCACCGCAATGAGAAGCCCATGCACCGCAACAAAGAGTAGCCCCCGCTCGCCGCATCTAGAGAAAGCCTGCGAACAGCAACAAAGACCCAACGCAGCCAAAAATAAATTTTTTAAAAAAACTTTTTTTAATTAAAAAAAACTATTAATAAAAAGAAAAATAATAGCTAGACAATAAAGCCAATGGTACACTGGCTTATGAATATGTGGAGGTTTTCAGGAATGACTGAAGTCTGAGAAACTTATACCATCGTTATTATCTTGCCTATTTTTGGTGGTTGGAGTCACATGAACAGCAAACACCTGTTGTTGATGATGCACACTAAGGAAAGAGGCTTAGGAGAACAGACGGTGCATAGAGAGTGCTATTTGCTTAGAGATTATTTCATTTAGCGTTCAATAGAAGTAAATCTGTCTTCAGTTGCTGGGATGGCCTCTTGACATCCTCTTTCTTTAGAATAGCCTTGGGAAGGCCCAGCCCAGTCTCAGCAAATATGAGGCATGCCTACTATCCCTCCATATTCCACTCCCAGGGCAGGCATTGCTAATCGATCCTCTCTCTTGTCCATTGATTCCAGGCAAAGCCTTTAATTCTTCGGAACACAATGTCAAAGGGAGTTGCTGCAAACAACTGCAGCTGGCACTTGGATGACATTTACTTGACATTCCAGATCTAAACCTCTGCCCTGTCTTAATCAGGAAGATATTAAGCCATGGGTCCCACCTCTGCCTGGGGCACACCCAGGAGACTCACCATGACCAGAGTGTGTGGAAGAGGAGAGGTTGACAGCTTCTGCCTGAGACTGTAGCTCACACTGTGTGTTTCCTGGACACCATCTCTCTGCTTGTGGTCCTCCCTGCCCAGCCTGCAGCTGCCTTTTTGCAACCCCACCTCTGCCTCTTCTACACAGCCTTCACTTCTAGGCAGAAGGGCCTCGCATGGGTCCAGCTGTACGACCCACATACAAACAGATCCCATAAAATCATCATCTAGTTTTCATAGCCAGAGTACTATCAATCAGTTAACTCTTGTTTTCTGTATTAATGGAGGCATGGAGCACAGGGAGATAATAGCAGATTCATTTTGACCTTGGGATGCCATTTAGGACTCTCTGCCATGCAAAATCTTTGCATAATTAATCGTAATTTGATTAGGCTGTGTTTTTGCTTGACAAGCATCCATTCCTTCTCTGTCCCAATAATAGCATCTCAGTTTTCCTTTAGGGAACCTTTCCTCTCTCACTACTAAATGAAATAATCTCTAATGTGATTTGGTTAGAAGATATGGCCCAACTTGGGCAGAGTCGTGGTGATTGTTTCAGGAATGGGTATAAGACACAACTGGGCCAATCATAGCTGGCCCAGTAACTGGAGCATTCAGGCAAGAAGTGCCCCCCTTCTGCTCAGGTTGCCAAGGTGATAAGAGGTAACCTAACAGCTGTTGACACCATCTTTCCTCCACTTGAAGAAATCCAACCTTAGAATAAAACCAATACAAAGGGAAGCAGACCCAACATATGGCAGGATACAGATTCCCAATGATATCATTTAAGCACCTGGATCCAGCCGTACCTGAAATCCATACCACACCTCTAGACATTTCTGCTTAAGACTATTTAAATTGGATTTATTTCCCTTGCAATCAAAAGACTCTTGATTAATACAGGTTTAAGTAAATAAATAAATAAATATTAAAATAAGTCTGAGTAGCTTTATAAATAGACAAGAAACTATTAAGGGAAATGTCCTAAAAACATGTGGGATAGGAATAATATTGTCAGATAAAGCAGATGCAGAAGACACAAGGCAGACAATCAAGGAATTGATAACAATTCCCCTTATAAAGATAATGAAACCACTACTCAACAGATACTTTAGGAGGATGGGGTCCTAAGGGGCCATCTGCTCTACCAAGGGGTCTCCCCATGAAAATAGGAAATTGACATCAGTCAACGCAAGGTAGCTTAGTGAACCCATGTTAACTTCTCGTCATTATCATATTTTCTTCTAAATAGTCACGAGCCATCTGTGTAAAGCTCTGTTCCAGAATTCTGCTAAGAACTCTGGCTGCCAGACATACCCCATCTGGGATTTCCAGAATCCATATTATTTTTCCCTTTTAGAAAATTGGGGTCTTTGCCCATCTTCAGGCTCTTCTCTTGCGTCTTTTTTTACTGTCTCCCTGCCAGCCATGAATTCAACTCTCTCTATAGAACATATCTTCCTCCTGTGGTATTTGAAAGAACATTTGTCCTCAGTGGTGAAGGCAGAGCTGCATCAAAGATGCACAATTCAGTGTTCTTACTATTGCCTGAGCACACGACCCCCGAACACACACACACAAGGGATCCATCTTTGACATCTCATTATTTCCCCTGAATTTCTGACATTCCTCTTCTTGTAAAATTCACCTGAATACCTTATTACTTGTTAAAAGTAACAAAACCATATGATAAAATAAGTTCCAACAGACCCAAAGGTCTCCTCCACCTGGGCTTCCAGCCCCCTGACTCCCCTCCCCAAGAACGGCCACAGTTATCAGTTTTTCCTTCCAGAGATATGTTGTTGCATATACCAGGATATACGTGCGCGTACATATATGTGTTTGTACGGATCCTCTCCCTGCCATTTTTTTGCATGCACGTGTGGTAAGAGATCCATAACATAAATTTACCATTAATGACATTTAGCATATTCACCATTGTCACCACTATCTAGTTCCAGACCATTTTCATCACTCCAAAAGGAAACTGGTACCCCTGAAGCAGTCACTCTCCATTCCTCCCCTCCCCCAGCCCCTGGTAACCACCAATCTGCTTTCTATCTCTATAGATTTACCTGTTCTGGACATTTCCGGTAAATAGAATCTTATAGTATGTGGCCTTTTATGACTGGCTTCTTTCAATTAGCATAATATTTTTGAGGTTCATCCATGTTGTAGATTGTGTCAGTACTTCATTCCTTCTTATGGCTGAAAACTATTCCATTGTATTCATAGCCAACATTTTGTTTATCCACTCATCTGTAGATGAACATCTGGGATGTTCATACCTTTCGGCCCTTGTGATTAGTGCTGCTGTGAACATTCGTGTACATGTGTTTGTCTGAATCCCTGTTTTCAGTTCTTTCTGGATATACACCTAGAAGTGGAATTGCTGAGTCATAGAGTAATTCTATGTTTAACATTTCAAACTGCCATAATATTTTCCACAGTGGCTGCACCATTTTACATTCTCACCCACAATGCATGTGGGTTCCAATTCTTCCACAGCCTTACCAACACTTATTTTCTGTTTCTTTTTTTTTTCAGTAGTCATCCTAATTGATGTGAAGTGGTATCTCCTTGTGGTTTTGATTTACATTTCCTTGACGACTAACGATACTCTCCTTTTTTAACACAAACATAGACTTCTATACACACCATTTTGCTTCTTGAATATTCGCTGAATGATCTATAATTGGAGCTTATTCTATGTCAGTTTAATATCGAATCCATGTTCTTCCCAGAGCTGCATAGTAATCCACTGTCCTGCCTCACCAGCCAATCCCCTACTGAAGGGTATAAGAATGTATCAGTCTACTCATTCCACACAATGCTGTAACAAACATCCCCCAGTGTACACCTCAGTGGGCGTTCCTCTGGTTTTCTTATTTTTCTTCCCTGAAGTCAAGGGCAGCCCCCTCCCTGCTAATTTCTATCTCCAAGAGGCCTTCATCTTGGTCTCCCAGAATCCGCAACAAGAAAACCAACAAAAATGAGTGCTATTTCTGAGATCTCATTCTATTCCAGGCACTTAAGTTTCCATGCGTTACTCCATTTACTTCCCCACTGATTCTTTGAGATGACTTTTTTAACACCCATTTTTCAGGGGGGGAGACTGGGTGTAAGATCCCCCACAGAACGTAGGATTCTTGTCCTACGTTTCACAGGATCACTGGAGGCGACAGGGTCCAACCCCTGGTCTGTCTGACTCCCGGGCCATGCCCATCACCTCCGGGCAGCTCTCTTGCTTGGGACATCTGAAAAAAGGTGATCAACCATCCCAGTTTGCCCGGGACAGAGGGGTTTCCCAGAACGTGAGAGCTTTAGTGCTAAAACCCAGAAAGCCCCAGAGAAACCACTGTGGTCTGGAAAGTCATCCAGCTTGTGTTGAGGACACATTGCCATGAGTCATTTATGCCTTTCGTCCTTCCTCTGTTGGTTTGGGACTCAGGGGCTTTGGTGGGATTTGAACCCAAAACCTTGACTCCTCATTTCCCTCCCCCACACTCTGGCCTGTGCAGCCTCTACCCCCAGATTTCCCCTCCCACTCAGCCCCAGCGAGGCACTGGGACCATGACCCGCAGTGAGGCAAGCCAGAGAGGCCTGTCCATCAGCCAAGAGAAAGCAAATTCCCGGCCTCACTGCCAAGGTTACTGAGTCAAGGAAAGTGGAGAAATACCCTGCATTCCGTCTCCTTGGGCGTCTGCATTTTCTTTTTTTTTTTTTTTTTTTTAATTTTTATTTATTTATGGCTGTGTTGGGTCTTTATTTCTGTACGAGGGCTTTCTCCAGTTGTGGCAAGCGGGGGCCACTCTTCATCGCGGTGCGCAGGCCTCTCACTATCGTGGCCTCTCTTCTTGCGGAGCACAGGCTCCAGACGCGCAGGCTCAGTAGTTGTGGCTCACGGGCCCAGTTGCTCCGTGGCATGTGGGATCTTCCCAGACCAGGGCTCGAACCCGTGTCCCCTGCATTGGCAGGCAGATTCTCAACCACTGCGCCACCAGGGAAGCCCTCTTTTTTTTTTTTTAAATAGGTGTGTATGTTTGTTTGTTTGTTTGTTTGTTTATTTATTTATTTATTTATTTTTGGCTTCCTTGGGTCTTCGTTGCTGCACTCAGGCTTTCTCTAGTTGCGGCGAGCGGGGGCTACTCTTCACTGTGGTGAGTGGGCTTCCCACTGCAGTGGCTTCTCTTGTTGCAGAGCACGGGCTCTAGGCGCGTGGGCTTCAGTAGTTGTGGCACATGGGCTTCAGTAGTTGTGGCACGCTGGCTCAGTAGCTGTGGCTCACGGGCTTAGTTGCTCCGTGGCATGTGGGATCTTCCTGGACCAGCGTTCGAACCCGTGTCCCCTGCATTGGCAGGCGGATTCTTAACCACTGCACCACCAGGGAAGTCCCTGCATTTTCTACAGTTCCTTGAGTTCCCATCACTCATCTTGGGACGGAAGGAGGCATTCAGGGCCCAGGAGTTCAAAGATACCTATCTGAGTATTTGTGCCTCAGCCAATTTGCCAAATAAATAACTCAACTCCGTGGCACAGCCAGCCAGCAATGGCTTGGTCACATCCATAATCATTCAGAACTGCTTGCTCAGAGGAAACCCGGGGCACTGGCTCGGCCTCTCCTCACACCCCTGATCCGCCAGCACCATAATTAGCTTATTACCAGCCACCTCGTGTTAATAACCTTTCTGTTCATTACCGCAGAGGAATTCAAGAGAACTTATAGACCGCGGCCGGTAATCCATTTGTAACCTTGCATTTTTTTCCCTGGGTGCCGGGCGAAGAGAGAAGTCAAGGGAATTTCCATTCCCACGTCCTCGATGCTCTGGTTCTTCTCAGACAGTTTTGTGATGTGGGGTTGACGGAACTTCCCTTTTCGGTGGGTGCATCTCAAGTTCTCCTGGCCCCCAGGCTGGACAAAGCTGAGGGCACTAAGCGGGCCAGAGGGGGCTCTGGGAGTCCTCCAGAGGATGGGAAGTGTGGGGGAAGGATGCTTGGCCTCCCCTTGGCCTGGCCATAGTGGCCAGCTGTGGTCAGGTTGTGGTCCATCTGGCAGCTTGATTCTGTGGCAGTGCTGTCATTTGCCCACCCAATGGTCATTCTCTCCAGACTTGTTCTTGTTGGGAGAGGCTGCCTCCCCCAGTGGAGGCCAAACATTCCAGCTCCTTCCTTCCCCAGTGCAGGGAACCCTGTTGGTGCCCTGCTTTGATCCCTGGGAGGCCCTTCACAGAAGCTGCACCTCCTCCCCCAGGTTCTGTGAACTTGACCTCTGATGGCTCACACCGATGACCTTCCTCAGGAGGCGGACTTGGTGCTACTGGAGCCTCCTTGCCTCCTAGCCTGGAGTGTACGTCCCCTGTCACGGCCGTCTGGCTGTACTGGCCGGAGCAGGGGACGATAGCCCAGGCCCCTGCCTCAAGGCGGGACAGACTCTATGGTGCTCCTGGTGCCCCAAGCAGCCCGTGGGCCCAGGCTGAGGCTAAGACTTGACCTCAAACTGCCCCCTTGCCTGATTTCTTCCCACTTTCCTGCCCCACTTCCCCACCCCCTTCCAAACTGGCCTGGGAGCACGTCCTTAATAATCAATCACTTGTACAAACATGTTCACTGCAGAGTCTGCCTCTGAGGAGACCAACCCAAGACACCCATTCTTGGCTGGGAGAGGCCCTGTGACCCTGTTTCGGACAATGGACCTGAGGGAAGCCTGAGGAAGGTTTTCCCTCCCTGATGAAAGAGTGAGACCCGTGAGCGCGATCCCGCTGCATTTTCGGTCCCTAAACACAGTTGTGTGGAAACGGGTGGCTGTGGCGACCATTTTGAGACCCTGAGGGAACGTGTCTGCCACACCGAGGAGGGTGCCGTGGACGCAGGCAAGGTCTCGGGTCCTTCCTGACGCCCTCGAGTAACAATCCTGTGCCCGCCTCTAACTAGACCTTTGTTTTTGTGAGATTAGGCTAAATCCTTTGTGTGGAATCTTCTAGCTAGAAAAGTTGTTACTTGCCTCTGGAGGCATGCTCAGTGACAGAGCCCCCCAACGCCCCTTCCAGCCCAGGGGCTACATCTAACCACACCGGTGAACCCCTTTCTAGTGAGTGAGTTAGATCCGGGGGCAGATGGTCACCCTCATTCTGGCCAATGACCTGTGGAGGGACACCTCCTGAAAGGGCTTGGGCTTTGCCTTCCTCAAGAGACGCTACCACCCCACGCCAAGACCAGTCAGGTCTTGCGGGGGGCCGGGCCAGGACCCCATCTTATAGAACAGGGCTGTTTTGCAAGGCATGTATGTATCAAGAACCCTCCTGTGAAATACAAATGGGCTAGTAGATGGACATTTTTAGAAGTCTTTTTTAAAAATTGGGGTACAGCTTACATACAGAAAAATGTACAAATGTTCACATATGTATACACTCCACTCCAATCAAGACGTAGGACGTTCTAGCACCCCAGGAGGTTCCCTCGTGCCCTTTGTGGCCTACCCCACCCTCACCCCAACCCTTGGCAACCGCTGATATGATTTCCATCTCTATAGCTTAGATTTGCCTGTTCCAGAGTTTCATATAATCAGAGTCACACAGTATGTCTTGTTTTATACCTGGCTTCTTTCACCCCACGTAATATTTTTGAGCTTCATCTGTGTCATTGCAGGTATTCATATATCATCGCTGAATAGTATTCTGTGGCGTGGATATACCTCAGTGTGGTTATCCATTCACCTAGTGATGGGCATTTGGGTTGCTTCCAGTTTCTGGCTATTATGAATGATGTTGCTATGAACCTGGGCATCCAAGCCTTTGTGTGGACATATGTTTTCATTTTTCTTGGGTTAAATACCCAGGAGGTTGATTGCTGGGTCATGTGGTAAGTGTATGTTTAACTTTGCAAAAAACTGCCAAACAAAATGGTTAACTAAGAAGAACCTGCTGTATAAAAAAATAAATAAAATAAAATTCAAAAAACCCCCCAAAAACTGCCAAACAGGTTTCCCGAGTGGCTGTACCATTTTGCATTCCCACCAGCAACGTGTGGGACGTCCAGTTGCTCTGCCTCCTCACCAGCACTTGGCATTATCAGTCTTTCTATTGTCAACTCTTCTAGTTGGTCTGTAGTGCTTTCTCATTGTGGTTTTACTTTCTTTGAGGAGCAGTGTGATTGATGTGCATAGATTTTACAGAGTGGAAAGCACCCTCCCTCTTGAGGCCTCTCGGCTGCATCTCTTAATGTAAGGCTCAGAGGGAACACCCAGCCCACCCTGGGATCCCCTGCCTGGGCTTGGGATGGCAAGGCATTCCTGTCCTGCAAGGCCCCTGAGTCCAGAGAAAGGTCTCTCTGGGTAGCTGGCCCCTGGGCCATGATATGCCCCACACTGTTCAAGATGGAGGAGGCCACATCCTGGGGGCTGGTGACTGACCCTGGGACCCCAGCCCCTGAAGGAGACAGGCATCATTGTAAATAACATGGGCCTGGGGCCAGCACTGCAATGGAGCACCCACTGCCATTTCCCAAGTATGGAACTTTGGGCAAGGAATTTCCACTTTGACCTCAGTTTTCTCTTCTGTAAAATGGGTATAATAATAGAACCCATCTCATTGGGACATCATGCAAAGCATCTATCCCAGTGTCTGGCACCCAGGGAGCACTCGAGACATCGAAGGTACAATAGTGACTTCATTCCCTCAACAAATAGTATAGCCATCCTTTAGAAAAACAGGAGTAACCTGATATTTGAGTCCTTACAAAGCCTTGTACTTTAAAAAAAAAAAAATTCCTATTTTTTAAATTTTTATTTTATTTATTTTATTTTTGGCTGTGTTGGGTCTTCATTGCTGTGCAAGGGCTTTTCTCTAGTTGCGGCGAGCGGGGGCTACTCCTCATTGCGGTGCGCAGGCTTCTCATTGCGGTGGCTTCTCTTGTTGCAGAGCATGGGCTCTAGGCACGTGGGCTTCAGTAGTTGTGGCACACAGGCTCCATAGTTGTGGCTCACGGGCTCTAGAGCTCAGGCTCAGTAGTTGTGGCGCACGGGCTTAGTTGCTCCACGGCATATGGGATCTTCCCGGACCAGGGCTCGAACCTGTGTCCCCTGCATTGGCAGGCAGATTCTTAACCACCGCGCCACCAGGGAAGCCCCTTGTACTTCTTTATTTCTCTTTCATTAACTTCTTTTTGTTTTTTTTAACATCATAGCCTGTTTGGAGCAGCAATCCCCCAATTTGAGCATCAGGACCCCCTGGAGGGCTTGTGAAAACCCTCCAGGAGATTGCTGGGCCCCACCTCCAGGTGTCTGATTCCATGGGCGTGGCCTGGGGCCTGAGAAGTGCATTTCCAGCAAGTCCCCAGGTGGTGATGCTGGGGCCCGAGGACCACACTTTGGGAACCACTGGTTTGTCATATCAAAATTAGCCTCATGAGTCTCAGCCTGGCTAGATATTAAGAGTCATCATTTTAGAACTGCAGGTGCCTGTCTCCTGCCACCCAGGATTTTGATTCCATTGGTTTAGCAGTGGAACCCAAGGACATCCGTATAGGTGAAAAGCTCCCCCCAGGAGATTCTAAGTAAACCACCAGGTGAGAACCACAGCCTCTGCCTGAAACCACCTCAAATTATGCTGCATGGGATTCTTATGTCAGATCTCCAAATCATTTATACAGAAAGAGTGCCAAGAAATTTAATCCGATCTAGCCGTTATAAGTCTGCATTCATAGGTGTTGTATGTCACTATAAACAAACCTTTTAAAGGTCACTTTAAAAAGTAATACAGGAAGCGGTTCCTTGCTGGAGCTCATCAATAATATACACCCACAAAGCAAATGAAACAAGCAATGTCCAAATTTATGCAAAAAGGTATTTGTGGTCTGGGATAAAATTTCCAGTGGCCGCATCATATGTAGATTCAGAAAATGCCATGTTTGAAACGTTCTAGACATACGGGGAGCAGATGGGATCAGCCAAACTGTTTGATGATTCAAAACACAACGTCAAGGGCACGGGTGGAGGGCTCGAAGAACATTTCATGAATGTAAGCCCAGAACAAAAAGACATATTTCTTAATGTCTTATGTAACTTTTTAATGTGTGACTTTAAATAGGCATAACTAGGCATATATAACTTTATTACTAATATGAATGTGCAAGTAAACATTTGACTATTTAATTTATACCACCAAACTTTTATACTTAAGTTTATCAAAAACATTGAGAGAGGAACCCTCTCACTGCTATAAAAGGGAGTTACCTTACATCATTTGGAGATACGCATTTTTTTTTCTTTTTTTTTTCAGTACAGTGGTAAACAAGACAGATGAGGTCTCTGCCTCTAGGAAACTGACATTAGAGGGAGAAAGACAACAAACAAATAAATACAGTCTCACCAGGAGTGCCATGATGAAAACTAAAGTAGTACAGAAGAAAAGGAGCACCAGGGAGAGGTGCTGCTCCGCTTGAACAGAGACCAGAATAAAGAGAGGAATTGAGCCTTGTGAATATCTTAGGGAAGAGAATACCTGGTATTGGGAACTATAAGTGCAGAAGCCCTGAGGTGGGTACACGGTGGCACTGTTCAGGGAACAGCAAGGACGCCAGTGGGAGGGGGGAGAGTGGGCGGGGCAGGCCAGATCTTGCAGGGCCCAGAGGGAGGTGCATCGTATTTAGTCTGATGGACCAGGAGTGCCCGCTTCCTTTGGGGCTGAGTGAGAGGTAACCCCTCATAATTCTAGATCTAGGACCTCTGTCCACAGCTGGGTGCAGCATTCTCGGGGCCTCCAGGATGGAAGTATTAATGATGTTTCCTGCTTCCCCATCTGTCTCCTACCTTCCTCCTTCTCCAAGCGAACACTCAAGGGCAGGGAGGGGCCACAACAAGCCCCAGAGGTTAAGTAAGGGCTGTGCCTTCCCACCTGCAACTGTGCAATGCAACTCAATTGTGGGAAGGAGCACTGAGCTCCTCTTGGAGACCAGGTACTGACCTCAGCGTGGCGCCACCAAGGTCTCCACAACACCTGCATCTGAGGCTGCAGCGAGGAGCCCACACAATCACTCTTTGTATTTTTATGGCCCTTGAGAGTTTACTTTGCTTTCCTGCCAGGCCTTTGTCATCCCCGGGGGGGTGGGGCAGAAAGACAGAATTGATGGTGCCTACTTGGTAGATTAGGAAAGTGAGCACGAGGCAGAGAAATCCCAGATCTCCAGATCCCAGCAATCCTGATTCCCATTCCCTGTCTGGCCAACTCAGAGGTGCAAGAGTCCAGGCACATCTGGACTTTCCGCACCCTACCGTGGGCTCCTACTGCGTGCTCCAGCCACCTGGGGGTGATGGGGACAGGGCCAGCTTCCCGAGTGAGCCGCTTGTGCAGCCATACAGGGACCCACACTCAGAAGGGCCCCGGGCTTGGTTTAATGCTCTGCTGTCGCCATCTTGAAATTCTCAATCACTTTTGAACAAGGGATCCTGTGTTTTCGCTTTGCACCAGGACCTGGCAAGTGATGTGGCTGGCCTGGACAGGGTCCGCGTTCTAGACGCACGTACAGGGACCCCGTTCTAGACGCATGTACAGGGTCCCCGGCAGCCAGTGGCGATGTGAGTTGTAGCCTCACTTCAAGCCTGCAAATGCTGTGGCCTGCAGATCCCCCTGGCGACTCTCCAGCCCCTGTGTTGCCATGGACGAATCTCTGTAGATGTCGGAGATGCTCTTAGCAGACATCCGTGAAGTGATGTCTGGTTTTGATTAAATATCCAGAGTCACTCATTAACTTGCCCCACAAGCAGACTTAGAAGCCCTCCCGATATAAAACCGCCCCCCCATTCCTGCCACCTACATCTCCTGCCGGAAACCAGGAGTCTCTCGTTCAGGGGCTGAGGACCGAGGGGCAGGGGAATGGCTCACAGTCTGGCAAAACCTGCATCTTCCATCGTGTGAAGGTTTCCTCACCCTGCTCTCTCCTCTCCTGACTGGGGTCAGAGGCCATCGTCTACCTGGTACCAATTAAAGGGGTCCAGGAGGGCATCCTGCCTACTTTGGCCACTGGGTCTGAAATTCCATCAAAGCAATCCTTTTTCATTTGGGTGAAACCCATACTTTGAACTGTTTTGCATTCCTCATTGTAGTTTTTATGATGATTTATTTACAAGTCTGTCTCCTCTCGAGGTCAGAGCTTTGGAGGGAAAAGTCCATGCCCTGTTCATTCATTCTTCAAGACACCTATTCCAGGGCAACCCCTGTGTCGAGACATTGGCTAGTACAAGGACTCTAGAACAGTCTTTGGATCCTGAACACTATGCAAAGGACATCCTCTGCTTGGGGGCCTCTTAGTATTTGATGAATGAATGAATGAAAATTATGACTTATATTTGTTGAACACCTACTAGGCTCCAGGCACTGTTTTAATCAGTTTGTATGTATTTCCTCATTTAACTCCCATAATGACCCTGAGTTTTGTGCCATTCTTGCCCCCATTTTACAGAGGAGGAGACTGAGGCACTCAGAAAAGACACTTTACTTAGAGGGCTTACAGCATGCATACACATACACCTGCATGCACATAAACATGCACCTCTGCCAGCCAGAAACTAGTCAGTTCACAGGCAGGCAGGGTTTAGAGCCAAATCAGCAAAATATCTTGAGATGGTGTTTATTTCCTCTCTAGTTCTCGAGTTCTAATGACTGTTTATTCTCATAAACATCTAATTTGTGTGCTCAGCCTCCCAGTCAGAGTGCAGTGCCAAGTGGCTCAGAATGTTTGCTCTCTGGTGGGGTATAATGCCCCTCCCTACTTTTTTTTTTTATATATATAAAACAAGACTCCTCGGAGCCCACGCATCTTCTGGCATCTCACAGGTGGGGCATGTTGTCCTCTGCAGCCTCCAGGCCTCACCAGGCCAGCAGAAGCAGGCTGGAGGGGAGTGAGGGTTCCCTGCAAAGATGGCCACCAGCTACGCCTCCCCTCCCGGCAGGTGCCTGAAGCTCCTCCCACCAGGAGGTGGAGTCTCCTGAAAGTGGGTGGGCTCTGTGAATGCTTTGACCAATAGGAGGCAGCAGAAGTGATGCATGGGCCAGTTCTGGACAAGAGACCTGACAACTTCTGCTTTCCCTCTCTTGGGACCCAGCTGCTGCCATGTAAAGAAGCTCAGGCCAGATTCCAGACAGGACAAGCAACCACGTGGACAGAGTAAGCTTGAGGAAATGAGAGAGGGACCCCACCAGCCCTTCCTGCTCTTCCAGCCGGTACCAAACATTATGGGTAAGACCATGTGGACCATCCAGCCCCAGCCAGCACTCCAGCCCACTCAAAGTGAGACAGACCCCACCCCCTGCTAAGTCCTGAGGGTCAGCCCTGCAAACAGCCTGTCCCCATGTACTCTCTCTTCCCCACCCCCTGGGAGCGAGCCTGCTTGTTTTCCCAACAGGTGTTAAAATAACGACCTTTGGGCTAAAAAGGAAACTGTGTGCAGGGGTGATAAGAGGGTCTAGCTGCCTGAACCGGAAGGAGAGAGGGAGGGAACGAAGGTGGGGGCAGCCTGGGGGAGAACTGGCAAATTTCAGGGAGGGCTGTCAGTGTACTGAGGGGCACAGAACTTCCTTTCCTTTCCCCTCCCCGTCAGAATTCAACCTCAGTCTTTTCTTCATGAACAAGATTTGCAGGAAACAAGGGCACAAGACCAATAGCCCTCTCCTGCCTCAGGGCCTTTGCACTTACAAGTCCCTCTGTCTCAAATGCCGTCCTCCTCCCCCCACCCTTGTTTAGAAATAGGGTCACTGTAGGTGGAATGAGTTAAGTTAGGATGAGGTCAGATCAGAGTAGGGTGGGCCTTAAATTCAATATGACTGGTGTCCTTATAAGATAAGGCCGTAATAAAGACACAGACACAGGCAGGGAGAAGGTCATGTGACAAGGGAGGCTGAGATTGGAAGGGCGCAGCTGCAAGCCAAGCAACTCCAAAGATCGCTGGCAACCCACGGGGAAGAAGCTGGAAGAGGCAAGGAGGGATCCTTCATTAGAATCTGCACAGGGAGATGGCCCTGCTGACACCTTGATTTCACACTTCTGGCCTCTAGAACTGTGAGAGGACACAGTCTGTGGTCCGTACTTTGTTACAGCGGCCCTAACAAACTAATACACTCCTGCTGTGCCCTGGCCTAGTAACCTGGGACTTCAGCAAGTGCTGTTGACTCTGCCTTCAAAATACACCCCAGATCAGCCCCTTCTCCCCACCTGTAGTGAACACCCTGGTCCAACCAGCATCTTGTCTTGCCTGGACTATTGCAGTAGCCTCCTCCCTGGTCTCCCAACATCCACTCTGCCCCCTTTTCCCCAAAGCAGCCAGAGGGGTCCTTTTAAACCCTGCATCAGGCCCGCCATCACTCCTTACAAGTTCCCCATCGTGCTCACAATACAATCCCAGTGGCTGAATCAGGGCCCCCATGATCTGGCCTCTTCCAGTTCCCGTGATCTTCTCTCCGCTCACTCATGTCACTCCAACTCATTGTCTTCCCCACTGCTCCTCAAACGCACCAGAAATGGCCCCACCTCAGGGCTTTTGCACATGCTATACCCTCTGCCGGAATCCCTCTTCCTTAGACGCTTACGTGACTCTGGCTCTCTCTTCCTTCACATCTTTGCTCAAATGTCACTTCCTCAGAGAGGCCTTCCCTGACCACCTCAATAAAATAGCTGAGCCCCCTCCCCTCCCCTGAACCCTGCACCATGTCTCTCCATCCCCTCTGGGGAGAAAGTCTCTTTCATGGAGTCAAAGCCCAAACTCCTCCTGCCGGCACTCTTTGAAGCCACTGCGTTCCCCTTCTGGGAACTGATCTTGCAGAGATGCTGGCACAGGGCACGGAAGCTTGGACAGACAAAAAAGTGCACAGCCAGGTTGCTGATGGCAGCAAAGGCCTGAAAACAAGGTTGGGTACCAATCCATAGGGGACCCAGGATGTCAGTTATGGGACAGCCAGACAATGGAAGACTACTTGGCCGTTACAAAGGGTGAGGCTGCCCCAGAGCCAGGGCGCAGAGCAACCTCTAAGATCTACGTTCACATGTCGTTTCTGGGGTTTTTTTTTAATTATTTTTTAAAATTTATTTTTGGCTGCGTTGGATCTTCGTTGCTGTGCGTGGGCTTTCTCTAGTTGTGACGAACAGGGGCTACTCTTCGTTGCGGTGCGCGGGCTTCTCTTTGCAGTGGCTTCTCTTGTTGTGGAGCACGGGCTCTAGGTGTGCGGACTTCAGTAGTTGTGGCGCACGGGCTTAGTTGCTCCGTGGCATGTGGGATCTTCCCAGACAAAGGATCGAACCTGTGTCCCCTGCATTGCCAGGTGGATTCTTAACCACTGGACCACCAGGGAAGTCCCTGGGGTTTTTTTGTTTGTTTATTTTTGTTTTGTTTTGTTTTAACTGCAAGATAATATACACATAATAAAGGGCATGAGGTGCATTAGCATTTGGTGTACCGCTCGAGGGATTTGTTCTTAATGTCCTTTTAAAAAATAAACTATTTTATGGAACAGCTTTAGATTTACAGACAAATTGCTAAGATACTACAGAGTTCCCAAACACCCCACACCCAGTTTTCCCCGTTCTTAACATCTTACATCCATACAATGCATTTGCCTCAATGAACAAATAGATATTGATACATTATTATTAACTAAAGTCCATACTTTATTCAGATTTTCTCAGTGTTTCCTAATGGCCTTCTTCTCTCCAGGATCCCATCCAGGACAGCATGTTACATTTGGTCCTCATGTCTCCTTAGAGCCCTCTCGGCTGTGACGGATTCCCAGACTGTCCTTGCTTTTGATGAGGCGGACAGTTTGCAGGAGCCCTGGTCAGGGATTTTACAGGATGCTCCTCACTTGGGACTGGTTTAGTGTTCTTCTCAAGCTTCGACTGGGGCTACCAACTCGAGGGATTTTTTTAAGCTGTATTGTTCAGGGTAGAAAGGCAGGTGGGTGCAGAAGACCAAGGCAGGGTCCTCCAACTGGTACCTTCAGGAATATTTTCACATTTATATTTGTATATTTCTGTTTGTACATCCCTAGGTCACCCCTGGAAGGACACACAGAAACTGGTCCCTGCAGATGCTTCAGGGGCGGAAAAGTGGACACGCGGGGAGGAGGTGGAAGAGAGATGTCCTTTTCACTGGGCCATTTGAAAAACATTTTAACCATGTGTATATGCAACTGAAAAAAACCAGAGAGATAAATTGAATAAAACAGAACATGCCCCCTGCCCTGGGCCTCCACCCCTCTCTCCAGCCCCTGAGAGCTTGGCAGGAGTCCAGGAGGAAGGTGAGATGGGGAAACAGTTGGCCAGGCAGCTGGCTGGGACTTCAAAGGACTTCAGAGGAGCTGCCCTGCCCAAGAAGGCCCACCTGGGGCCAGGCTCATTCACCTCTGGGGAGGGAAGGAAATGTCAGCCCCTGGGGCTGTCTCAGAACGCCTTCAGGGAGTGGGATGTGGCCGCCAGGCCACATGGGCAAAAGCAGCTTCACCTGTCTGAGCCTCAGTTTGCTCACCTGTGAATTGGGGGTGTTGAGAGCACCTGATCTCTAGGGCTGGTGGTCGGATGGATGTGAATGTGAACATCAAGGGCTTGGCTCACATCTGAGCTTAGGACATGTGCTCTTCACACTGAGAATAAAAACAAGCCTCCCTCCCAGTGGCCCCCAAGGTCCTGCGTGAGTCACCCCTGCCCACCTGTCAGGCCTCATCCCCTTCTTCCTCCTCCAGTGGCTGGAGTGAGAAGGCTAGGAGGTACAGTCACAGGGGGTGTGGGGTGCAGACTCTGCAGGGCCTGGGGCTTTACAAAGACTTAGGATTTCACTGTAAGTGAGATGGGCCCACAGAGAGTTGGGAGCACAGGAGCAACAGGACCAGGCTCCCTCTGGCTGCTGTAAGGAAAGCTGGAGGGCCAGGAGGATGCCCGGAGAACAGGGAGGGGGCTACTGCAATGGTCCAGGCAGGAGCTGAAGGCGGCTTGGACCAGGGTAGAGCCCACTGGGGGCGCAGCTGGGAGACAAATGCACTATCACGTGTGGATTCCATTTGTCCGGTGCACGGTCATTAATATAGTTCACCTGTGGACCCATCAGCCCGTTCCAGCCCCAGAGTATGGGACTCCCTGCCCCCTTTCCCATGAAGATCCAGGTCCCAGGGACTCTGTCCCACATGCCCCTGGGCTTTTTTTAAGGGTCTCCGTTCTGATGACCCAGCAGAGCATCCTTCAGCCCCCTGTGCCCCAGGCAGGTGAGCACGCTGCCAAGGGCACCCCTCTCCTTGAGCACCCACCCTTTCCAGAGAGCGACTGCTCTGGTTGCTACATCTGTTTTCATTTGGACACAAGTGCTCATAGCAGCCTTATTCGTACTCACCATAGCTGGAAACATCCCAAATGTCCGTCAGTGGGCAAATGGACCAACAAACCATAACATGTCCATATACAAGGGAATACTTTGCAGCAATGAAAAGGAAAATGAGACACGGATACCTACAGCAACACCTGAGAATCCCAAAGGCATTCTATTGAGTGAAAGAAGCTGGATGCAGAAAAGCACATGCTGTACAATTTCACTGTGTGAAGTTCAAGAATGGGCAGCCAGCCTAGAGGGATTGAAAGCATATGCACGGTTTCCTGCAATGGGGAGGGCATGGGTGGGGGAGGTGATTAGAAGGAGCAAGAGGGCAGCAGCCAGTGTTGATTGAGATACAATTCACATTCTATGAAGTTCAGCCTTTTAACGTACAATTCAGTGGCATTTAGTACATTCACAAGGTAATATAGCCATCATCTCTTATTTCCAGAACATTTTCTTCACTCCCCAAAGAAAGCTCATACCCAATAGAAGTCACCCCCATTCCCCCTCCCCTAAGTCCCTAAACACCCACTTTTCTACATTCTGTCTCTATGTATTGGCCTATTCTGGACATTTCACATAAATGGAATCGTACACTATCTGGCATCTTGCGTCTGGCTTCTCTCACGTAGCATCATGTTTTCAGGGTCCATCCATGTGGTAGCCTGTGTCAGTGCTTCATTCCTTTCTACGTCTGAATAACATTCCATTGTACGGCTATGACACATTTTGTCTGCCTCTTTACCAATTGATGGATATTTGGGTTGTTTCCAATTTGGTGTCCTTAAAAACAATGCCGCTTCGTGCAAGTTTTTGTCTGCATACACGTTGCTGTTTTTCTTGGGTAAGTACCTAGGAGTGGGATTGCTGCTGGGTCGTATGGTGGTTTGCTTAACTTTTGAGAAACTGCCAAACAGTTTTCCAGAATTCCTGCCAGAACTTTGACATGGGCTAATAAGCATCTGGAACAATCTGGAAGGTTCTATTTACCTCTTTTCGTCTTTATAAAAGGTATAATAAATGAGCTGTTGTGTTCTAGGAATGGAGTGATGGGTGCTATGGACACGTGCCTGAAGAAGGGTTTGGGTGGCTCGGGAGAGGGGCAGCAGGCGGTGGCCTGAGCGCTCTGGGCCCTGGAGTTGGGCTGCCTGCTTTCGAACCTCCCCACCACTTACTCACCCTGGCCCTCGAAGCGATGCCGGGCTAGCATTGCTGCAGACCCAGAAAAGCAGAGCGGGGAGAAAAACAAAAGTGCCACTCTTAGCACAGGGTCCCGTAGCTGCCCTGCTCTGCCCCCACCTGCCGTGCCCGGGAGCACGTGACTGTAGGCATCATTTGGGGCAGTGATCTGGACTGGTGCCAGCCTCCTGGATTCAGATCCCAGTTCTTCCACTTCTTTGTGTGACCCCAGGCAAAGTACAGAACCTCTTTGGTCTCAGTTTCCCTCTGCATGAAATGGAAATAATAACAGAGCTTGCCTCTAAAGGCCTAACACGAGTCCTTCTTGCTTTCCAGGACTCAGTGCGTGTCTGGGAGCGTGTGCCACAATGCAGGTGTCTGTGAAGGTGTGTGCGAGTGTGGACACACCCTATCCTTTGCCTTCTCCATTGGGCAGACTGGATGGCTGTCTGAGGAGGCGTCATCGGCCAGTTTTTCTGTGGTTCTCAGAACCTTTTTCATTGGAGCCAGGCTCGTCCAGGGGCCAGTGAGGGGAGCAGCTTCTATCCTGAAGCCAGTCATTTAATGGGCATTTATTTAACCCGACCCAGCCGGTCTGTGATTTCTTCATGATGTCCCACTCATGAGTTTCCAGCCCACGTTACTTGGCAAGGTCCCTGCCTTAGCTTTTATCAAAAACCCAAAACCAGGGACTTCCCTGGTGGCGCAGTGGTTAAGAATCCGCCTGCCAATTCAGGGGGCACAGGTTCGAGCCCTGGTCCGGTTAGATCCCACATGCCGCAGAGCAACTAAGCCCCTGGCGCCACAACTACTGAGCCCGCATGCCACAACTATTGAAGTCAGCGCGCCTAGAGCCCATGCTCTGCAACAAGAGAAGCCACAGCAGTGAGAAGCCCGCACACCGCAACAAAGAGTAGCCCCCGCTCGCCACAACTAGAGAAAGCCCGTGCACAGCAATGAAGACCCAACGCAGCCAAAACAAAAACAAAAACAACAAAAACCCAAAACTATAACAAAATACGTTACCAGCTAACATTTACTGACCGGCACTATTGCCAGGCACGGGGCCAAGCATCTTACATGCCCTGTCTCATGGAATCCCCACAATTCTGTGATGCAGTAAGATCGTCATCATCTTGATTTTATGGAGGAGGAAACTGAAGCACAGTGGTTAGAGACCTGGCCCAGGTCCCACAGCAAGTGAGTGGCAAGCTGGGGTTTGAGCCACCATCAGCTAACCCTTGGTCCTCCTGGCCTGGGCCCTGAGACCCCCTTCTGGAGGGGCTGGTGGTCTCATGGCCCTGTCCCCGTTTGGACCCCACATTGCTGATTCACCATGCTGTGTGGGTCCCAGTCCTGCCAGGGCCTCCCTCGAAGAGACCCCAGACCCTGAGCACTTGTGACTTTAACAAGAAGAACTGTTCCTGAAAGTTGGGGTCAGGGCTGCTGGCGGGGGAGCAGAAAGGAGGGGGTCCATTCTGGGGCAGTTTCTATCTGTCTGTGTGTCTGTCTCTCCTCCTGCCTCTTCTCAGAATCAACGAGAATCCCTCTTTCCTCCAGGCATGCAGTTCCATGAACAACATATCTTGTTTCTGGAACATTCTTTGGGCTAGAACTCCCACCCAATGGCTTCCCCTAATGATTGTCCCAAGCAAAGGCCTCATCTTCCCACCACCCAGGGCCTTGCCGAGGTCAGCGGAGGGGTCGGCCTAGGTTGGAGGGAGGCCCGAGAGGACAAAGCACCCGGGCCGGGAGGTGGTGTCCTCGGAACCGCGAATGTTGGTTGAATGAATAAGAGATCCCCTAAAACAAGGCTGCAGGGAGGGATTGACATCGACACTTTTCAGATAAAGAAACTGAGGCTCAAGGTCACGTGGCTTGTAAACAGAGGCGCCAGGACTGAAACCCGGGTCAGCCGGCTCTCTCACCGCCCAGAGCCCCTCAGAAAACAGGGTGAAGCTCTGCAAGAGTCCCTGCGTGCCCTCATTTTGCCCCCTGGGGAGAAGCAGCCAGCGAGAAGTGAAGGTGCCAGGCAGCTGGCCTTCCCCGGGAGGCGCAGAGCCTGCGGAGTCTGACTTGTGAAGGCAAAATTCATCTGCCCTTGGGCTGTGCTGGCTCCGGTCCCAGCCTGGTGGTGACTGTCACTCTAGATAGAAGAGGGCGCCTCTCGCCATGGCAACGGGGACGTCACCCGGGATGTATTTGCACAAAAGGGGGTGTGGGGAAACACCCACACGCTGGCAGCAGGAACGCGGCACCGTGGCCTCTGTCCCTGCCTGGGGACAGCTGCTGGGAGGTGGCCAAACCTCTCTGAGCAGTCACGGCCTCCCCCAGCCCTCGTGTCTGCCCTCCCAAGAACTGGGCTGTTTTCTATTCTTTCCTGACGTGGAGAAGGAAGGAGAGGTGCGCTGCCTGATGCATCTGCTCTGTGCCTAGCGAGGTGCTGGCCACTTTCACACCTCTTTGAATCATGACCATTGCACAAACGAGGAGACCGTGGCGGAGAGAGGCAAGGAGGCTAACCCAAGGCCCGGGAAGCCCCTCACGGCACGGCGTTACTGGTGGGGCTTTGGAGGCAGAACTGGCTGGGGTTCAAATCCCTGCTTCCCCAACCACTAGCTCTATTTCCTCAGTGAAGTCATTGAGTCTCTGAGCCTCAGTGCTCTCATCTGTAAAATGGGAACAGTGATAGTTTCCAGAACAGTCACTCATCTTTTTTTTTTTAAAAGGCTGGGCCAGGGCTGGCACTCATCTTTTTTTTTAAGCGTGCAATTCAGTGGTTTTAGTATATTTATACGGTTGTGCAACCATCACCACTGTCTAATTCCAGAACATTTTTCATCAGCCTAAAAGGAAAGCCCCAACCCTTCACAGCCACTCCCATTCCCTGCCCCCAGCCCATAGCAACCAGCAATCTGCTTTCTGTCTCTATGGATTTGCTGATTCTGGACGTTTCATATAAGTGGAATCCTACAATATGTGGCCTTTTGTATTTGGCTTCTCTCACTTAGCTTGTTTTCAAGGTTCATTCACCTTGTACCACATATCAAAACTTCATTCCTTTTTATAGCCGAAAAATAGTCCACCCTACCGACAGACCACAATTTGTTTGCCCGTTCATCAGTTGATGGACATTTGGGCTGTTTCCATCTTTGGCTGTTGTAAATAGTGCTGCTATGAACATTCATATACAAGGTTCTCTGTGGATGTATGTTTCCATTTCTCTTAGTCTCTACTTAGCAGTGAAATGACCAGATCATATGATAGGTGTATGTTAAACTTTTTAAGGAACTGCCAAACTGTTTTCCAAAGCGGTTGTATCATTTTGCATCCTCACCAGCAACGGGTGAGAGTCCCAGTTTTTCTACATCCTCACCAGCACTTGGTACATTGCTGTCATTTTATTGTTGAAGAGGCTTTTGAAGACGCTAAAAGTAACAAAAGAGCCCATACATTACTCATAATAGTCAAATGATGGAAGCAACCCAAGAGGCCACCAACAAATGAATGGATTATTAAAATGTGTTACATACATACAACAGGATACTATTCAGCCTTAAAAAGTGCCCCCTCCCACTATGGGTACCGTATGCCAGATAGGCTGAGAATGCCCCTGGAGGCTATTGGTGCTGTCCTTGTAAATATGAGCTTAAAATGACTAGCTCACAGAGATGTTAAGGCATTGAAATAATCAAATGAGTGTTTTTATAACATACCCACCTGGCATGACCATTGACATAACTTCTGATCATATGGAATCCAAACAAATAAAACGCCCAAATATTGTTTTTTTTTTTCTTCCCTGTTGTACCAAAGAAGGAAGGAGATTCTGGCACAAGCTACAACATGGATGAACCCTGAGGACATTATGCTAAAAGAAATCAGCCAGTAACAAAAGGACAAACACTGTATGAGTCCACTTATATGAGGCACCTAAAGTAATCAAAGGTATAGAGACATAAGTAGAAGGGTGGTTGCCAGGAGCTGGAGTGGGGAATGGGGAGTTAGTGTTTAACGGGGATAGAGTACCAGTTTGGGAAGATGAAAGAGTTCTGGAGATGGATAATGGTGGTGGTTGCCCAGCAGTGTGAATGTACGTCATGCCACCGAACTGTACTCTTAAAAATGGTTAAAACCGGGGCTTCCCTGGTGGCGCAGTGGTTGGGACTCCGCCTGCCAATGCAGGGGACACGGGTTCGAGCCCTGGTCCGGGAAGATCCCACATGCCGTGGAGCAACTAAGCCCGAGCGCCACAACTACTGAGCCTGCACTCTAGAATCTGCGAGCCACAACTACTGAGCCCGCGAGCCACAACTACTGAAGCCCGTGCGCCTAGAGCCTGTACTCTGCAACAAGAGAAGCCACTGCAATGAGAAGCCCGCGCACCGCAACGAAGATTAGCCCCGCTCGCCACAACTAGAGAAAGCCCGTGCACAGTAACGAAGACCCAGCACAGCCAAAAAAAAAAAGATTAAAGTCGTAAATTTTATGTTATGTATATTTTAGCACAAATTTTTGTTTTATTTATTTTTAAATATTTGGACTTTAATTTTTTCATGTTTTTTAAAATGTTTATTTATTTATTTTATTTTTTGGCTGCATCAGGTCTTAGTTGTGGCACATGGGATCTTCGTTGCAGCATGCGGGAGCTTTGTTGCCACACGCAGGCTTCTCTCTAGTTGTGGTTTGCATGCTCAGTAGTTGCTTCGCGTGGGCTTAGTTGACCTGCGGCATGTGAGATCTTAGTTCCCCGACCAGGGATTGAACCTGCATCCCCTGCATTGGAAGGAGGATTCTTAACCACTGGACCACCAGGGAAGTCCCCACGAATTTTTTAAAATGCAGCATCCTTTAAATTTTGTCCTTGAGTGAACTGTTTTTGATTTCAAGTCATCCAGTCTACCATGTAACAGGAACTAAATTCTGCCCCTCTGGGCTTGAGGGGTGCCCAAGGGGGAGGCTATGACCCACTTGTGGCCTGTGAGACATAAGGGGAAGTCTGCTGACGGCTCCTGGGCAAGAGAGGTCTCACTATAAAATGAGAAAGATACAGGAAGAGAGACTTGTCCCCTTCTGCCCACTTTCCTTCCTGCCTTTGGATGTCATTGTGTGAGGAAGTGATGTCTGGAGCTGTGGCAGTCACCTTGTCACCATGAGGAGACAGCCAAGAGAATTTCAGAGATGTCAACCCTATGTTATGATATTGAGGAACTATTGAACCCACCTGGGAAGTGCCTACTTCCTGGTGTCCTACTAAATAAACAATGAATGGCCTCATGATTTAAGTCACTCTTAGCCCAGGTTTCTGTTACTTGCAGCCAAGTGTATTCCTAGTGGATTCAATACACTACTCCTTCTATGGATTCAGGATTCAGGGTTAGCGACAAGAGACTTTGAGTTCATCACAACTTGGGCTGGCCAGTTGTGTGACCACAGGGAAATTGCTCCACCCCTCTGGGCTCCCAGTTTGCCAATGGCCAATTGGAGACCGTAGTGCTATATCTTTCGTAATGTAGATGGTGTGAAGTTAGTGCATTACAGGATGTCAACATGTGCCTGGTACACAGTAGGGGATTATTCAGCTATTCCCTGGGAAGCAGGATGACCCTTTTACCCTGGGAACAAAAAATAATGGCAATGCAAGACTGTGTCTGGGCAGGGCTGTCCCCGGCCACAGTCTTGGGCTGTGGCATTTTTTTCTGGCTGCCTCAACTGCGGAAGCTGCAGAGGCCTTGGGCTGCTGGCTGGGGAAAGGACAACGATGCAGTGTTGATTAGGGGTTTTACTTTCCCTTCTCCCGTAACAAAAGCGCTGAGCATTTACTTAGAGAAGGCTCATAAATTCCCAGCCACTGCACAGCCTTCCAACTGGAAACGAGTCAAGCGTTCCTCTTTGCTGAGTTCAAGGTCGGCCCCCCTGTTGTGCTGGCACTCGGGATCCCCTGGAACGAACTGAGTCGTTGCAGGAAAGTGGTGGCTGTAAGGAGCAGCAGTGCCCCTCCCAGGAGGGACGAGGGAATCTGGGAGACAGGCAAGATCACCTAACAGGGTGTCCATTACCCTGAAGAGTTGAGAGCAAGCAGGTAAGACGAAGTTGCAAGTGGCCACGAGGCGAGGGTGGGGTGTTTTCACGCCCCTGAAGGGAGGGGGTGGTGGCAGCTTTGACCTCATTAGCAAGGCTGAGTTCATCTTCCAACTGTCGGGAAACTGGCTTAACAATCTTACACTCATTCCCCAGCTGCCTCGCCTGAGGCTGTTATAGACAGAAGGTTTGTGTTCCCCCCCAAATTCTTATGTTGAAACCTAACCCCTATGTGATGATATTAGGAGGCAGGACATTTGGGAGGTAATTAGGTCACGAGGGTGGAGCCCCCATGTATGGGATTAGTGTCCTTAATAAAGATGCCCCAGAGAGCTCCCTCCACCCCATGAGGACACAGACAAGGCAGCCCTCCGTGAACCAGGAAGACACAGAATCTGCCAACACCTTGATCCCAAGATCCAGGCTCCAGAACTGAGAAATAAATGTTTGTTGTTTATGCCATCCAGTCGATGGTATTTTGTTATAGCAGCCTGAGCTGGCTAAGACAGGCCCAGGGAGACTTTGGGGTGATCCTGGAGGCAAAGGCACCCACCGCCCCTGCAGAGGTGGGAGGTCCAGGTGGCCAGCTGCACTGGACCTGCAGTAGGTAGGCACCTGCAAGGTGGCAAAGCACTCTGGCAGTGAGCATTGTGGCAACCCCCAATTTGTTCAGCCCGGCCTTCCTCAGTCTCCCCCACCTTCGCTTCCCCAACCATTTGTGTCAGGCCTTCTCGAGGGGCTTCTTAGACCAGCTGCTGTTCCTACCTCCATCCTCGAGGGAGTGATTCTGAAAAATGTTCCCATCCTCAGGAATGCAGACTCACTGCTTCTTGTTTAAAATAAATAAAGGCAAATCCTAATGCAATATGAGCAAACGCTAGGCTGCAAGAAATCCTGGGGGGGCCACAGAGAATGAGGAGGTGTGGCGGGAAGGTGGAGGTACTGAGTGCCGAGCGGAGGGCTTTGGGCTGAACTGGAAGGCAGCAGAGAGCTATAGGGGGGCTGGTGGGGGAGGGGAGAACTCTGTGTTGGGCCTGGACCCTCTACTCCAGCCACAGAGGCCTCCTTATGGGCCCTTGAACATTCCTGGTTGGATCCTGCCGCAGGGCCTTTGCACCTGCAATTCTCTCGCCTGGAACATTCTTCCCCAGATCTTGGCACAGCTTGGGTCAAAGATCACCTCAAAAAGGGGTCTCCAATATGGCCTTTCTAGAGTAGCTGCACCCCTTCTGTCACTCTCTTCCTCATCAACTCTTTTTATGGAATTCTCTCTTCCCATTGCCCAGAATTCCAGAATTGTCTTGTTTGTTTATGGTCTGTCTCTTTTACTGTCGTAGCCCCAATTACCAGGACCATAGGATGAAAGAATAGGATGAACAAATGGATGGGTAGATGGAGGGATGGATAGATGGATGAATGAATGAATGATGGAGCTTGTTTTGGGGGGCGGTTAATCATGGCAACATGCACAGTGATGTCTTGAGCCTGCAGGGTGCCCACTCCCCGTGTTCAGCCCCTGGCACACTCAAGGCTGGGGAAAGCTCGCTGATGGCCCTGCCCCAGGGGCCCCATTCTCCCCGCAGCTCTGTGCAGCAGCAAAGCTTTGAAGCTGCCATTCCCTGCTGGGTCTGCAGACGGGAGCTGCCTGACGTTTCTGCAGGGGCAGGAGGCTGGTGGCAGGGAGGGGCCATAAAGCAGCCAAGCTCTTGGTTTCCTGCTGGAGAACCCCGCAGGGAAGCAGCTTTTTTTCCAGAATGCCCAGAGCAGTCTCTGTCCAAGGCACGGGGGTCCAGGCACAGTGAGGCGAGGCCTCGGGGCTGCTCTTGGCAGCAATCAGACCCCTCACAGGGCAGGACCGGAGAAGAGAAGCTCGCGGGCTGGCGGACTCTGCTGACAACTGCACAGACAGCAACCTTCAGAGCCTGAGGGGTGAGACACAAGTCTCCAAGCAACAAGCAGGCGGCCGTGGGAAGGACCCGGGCCTGGAGGAGAGGTCCAGCAGGAGTGGGCCTAGGTCCTTAGTAACAGATTGCCTTTTTCAGAGATGGCTGCAGCAATATGCCCATCCCACATGGTCTTCTTACTGTAGGACCCTGACACTCCTCCCACCTAATGGGATGGTTTACATCACCTCCCTCTTGAACCTGGGCATGTTTATGACTCATTTGTAACCAACAGAATGTGAAGGAAGGGATGCGTGTGGCCAAGGTCACAGAGGGTGGTGCAGGCACATTCATGCAACAGCCCCAAGATGCCATGTAAGTGGTGTGACTGCCAGGCTCGCTGTGTCGTGAGGAAGCCCAAGCAGCTGCGACAGGACGCCAGGTGCACCTGTTCTGACCCACAGTCCAACGAGCTCCCAGCCAGCAGTCAGCTCCAACCTCTAAATAAGATGCCTCCGCAATGCCCTGCACGAATGCTTGACCCACAGAATCTGTGAGTATAATAAGACGACTGTGGGACTTCCCTGGCAGTCCAGTGGTTAGGACTCTGCACTTCCACTGCAGGGGGCCACGGGTTCAATCCCTGGTTGGGGAACTAACATTTTGCAAGCTGCATGACGCAGCCAAAAAAAAAAAAAAAAAAAAAGACAGCAGTTGGAGGATGCCGTGGGGGTTTGTCACCCAGAACCAGTACCCTTCTGCCCTGGCACAGGGGCTCTGACTCAGCATTCTCACTGGTCTCCCCACCTCCACTCTCTCCCACCCAGCCGCCCACCACCCAGCCAGCAGCTCAGGCCCTTCCCCTGTTTAGAACTCCTCGGGGTGGATGTGACTTTACCCCTCTCTCTGAGGGTAGGAAACGTGCCCATCTTTCATCAGATTTTGTCACCTGGCTCTTTGCAGGCCTCCCACCCACCTGATGAAGAAATTAAATCTTAGAGAGGTTTCAAGGGGTCACTTTGTCTTCCCAAGGTCAAAATGGTCGGAGTAGACTTAAGCCTTCTAGAAGGTAGGGCAAAAGTTCCTGTGGTCTCCCGTTCTTATGGTCACTCCCAAAACTGTAATCACACGATAACCACACCACCACCAGCAGTAACAGTAATAGTGGGCTTGCCCTGTGCCAGTCACCGTTCTAAGCACGTCTTACATGTTACCTCATTTAGACACACTCATTGTCCAAGCCAGTATGATTCTTGGGGGTAATTTCTTTTTTTGTTTTTAATTTCTTTTCTTTTTTTTTTTTTAATTTATTTTTATTTATTTATGGCTGTGTTGGGTCTTCGTTTCTGTGCGAGGGCTTTCTCTAGTTGTGGCAAGCGGGGGCCACTCTTCATCGCGGTGTGCGGGCCTCTCACTATCACGGCCTCTCCCGTTGCGGAGCACAGGCTCCAGACGCGCAGGCTCAGTAGTTGCGGCTCACGGGCCCAGTTGCTCCGCGGCATGTGGGATCTTCCCAGACCAGGGCACGAACCCGTGTCCCCTGCATTGGCAGGCAGATTCTCAACCACTGCGCCACCAGGGAAGCCCCTTAATTTCTTTTTTATTTATTTATTTTTGAAAAATTTTGGCCACTCTGCACGGCACGTGGGATCTTAGTTCCCCGACTAGGGTTCGAACCCATGTCCCCTGCATTGGTAGTGAGGAGTCTTAACCACTGGACTGCCAGGGAAGTCCCTGGGGGCAATTTCTTACCCAGATGATTGGGCTCCAGAGTTTGTAATAGTCAGGATAGGCCAGGTTATGCTGTGGTAACAAACAACTCCGCAACGTCAGTGACTTGACACCCAAAGGTTTACTGTCCCTCACTCTACACGTCCATGATGAGTCAGCTGTGGACTCTGCTCCAGGGTGCCCTCACACCAGGACCCAACCTGCTGCAAGGTGGGTTAGAACGAAAGAGAGCTCTGGAAGGTCTCACGCTGGCAAATGAACGTGCAGCCTGGAATCACCACTTCCACTCACACTCAGTGGCTGAAAACAGTCACATGGTCCCCACTACCCACCAGGGGTCAGGAAATGCCCAGAAAAAAGGAATATGTGAGCAGCCTGTGCTGCCCCAGAGTCTGCAGGGCACAGTGGCTGGTATCTGGGTCCAGCATCCCCAAGGGTCCCACCCAACCCTCCCTCCCCTCCAGGGTCTATTTCCCCCTGTGCCTGGTGAGGGACGGGCACCCACCCTCACAGAACCCACCTGTAGTGGGCAGACTAACAGCCCCCCAAAAGATGCTGTCCTATGTTACCTTACAAGGCGTGTTACTTTAGCATATGTTACCTTACACAGTGTGTTAGCTGGGGCTGCCATGATACCTTACAGAGTGTGTTAGCTGGGGCTGCCATAACAAAGTACCACAAACTGGGGGGCCCTACACAACAGAGATTTATTTCCTCACAGTTCTGGAGGCTGGAGTCCAAGGTCAAGGTGTGGGCAGGGCTGGTTTCTCCTGAGGCCTCTCTCCTTGGCTTGCAGACAGCCGTCTTCTCGCTGTGTCCTCATGTGGTCTACTCTCTGTGCGTGCATGCCTCCGGTCTCTTTTTATATCCTAATCTCTTCTTATACAGGCACCAGTCTCATCGGATGAGTTTTAATGACCCCATTTTAACTTAATTGCCTCTTTAAAGACCTTATCTCCAAATACAGTCACATTCTGATGTTCCGGAGGTTGTGAGTTTTGAGGGGTCAGAGTCAACCCATAGCACGTGGCAAAAGGGACTTTGCAGGTGTGATTTAGTTAAGGATTTTGAGATGAAGAGATTATCCTGGGTTATCCTGGTGGGTCCAAAGGCATCAAAGTGGCCCCTACAAGAGGGAGGCGGGAGGGTCAGAGTCAGAGAAGGAGACAGGAGGATGGCAGCCGAGGTTGGAGTGACGTAGCCACGATCAAGGAGCACAGGTGCCTCTAGAAGCTGGAAAAGGCAAGGGAATGGACTCCCCCACCTGCCACGAGCCTCCAGAGGGAACCAGCCCTGCCGACACTTTGGTTTCAGCCCCGTAAAATCCATTCTGATCTTTTGCCCTCCAGAACCGTAAGATGATAAATTCGTGTTGCTTTGATGTTAAATTTGTGGTAATTTATTAGGGCGGCCACAGGAAACTGATACCGCTTGAAGCACCCATCTTTGTAGAAACTGCCCCCAGACCTACTCTACCCCCAGACAGAGGGACCCAAAGACCCAGAGCCACCACCTTGGATGATGCGGGACTGTAGGAGTTCGTAGTAAATACAAAGGGCCTGCGACCCCAAACGGCGGATCCCTTTCCCTCTACCAGGGGGACAAAACGCCTGCACTCTCAACCCTCCACCCCACCCTGACCCCCTGACCTCCTCTCCGGCCACATCCAGCTGCTCTTTTCAAACTCACCAGGCCCTTCCCACCTCTCTCAGCCTTTGGCCCGGCTGTTTCCTCTTCCTGGTGTCCCTGTGTGCCTGACTCACTGTCAGCCTCCAAAGAATGCCCTCCCCGCCCCTGCCTGGCCCAGCTGAATTAATCTCATCTCACTCACTCAGTAGACGTTTACCAAGTGTGTCTTCCATTCTCACCAGGAGGTGACCAGGACAGACATAGCCCTGACCTCAGAGCAGATCGTACAGAGAGTTCCATGTTCCCTCCTTGCCCCATCTCCCCACCCCGGCACACAGCTTCCCCTCTTAGTAATAACTGGCATTCGTGTGACACATTTGTTACATCCAGTGACTCAACACGGGTACGTCGTTTTCAACTAGAGTCCATAGTTTACATCAGGGCTCACTCTTGGTGTTGTATATTCTGTGGGGTTTGATAAATGTATAACAACAGGTATCTACCATTATGGTATCATACAGGATAGTTTCACGGCCCTAAAAAATCCCCTCTGTTCCACCTATTCATCTACCCCTCCCCCCCAACCCCTGACAACCACTGATCTTTTTACTGTTTCCGCATAGTTTTACCTTTCCTAGAATGTCATAGGGTTGGAATCATACAGCTTGTAGCCTTTTCAGACTGGCTGCTTTCACTTAGTAACATGCAATGTTCCGTGTCTTTTCATGGCTTGAGAGCTCATTTCTTTTTAGTGCTGAATAAAATTCCATTGTCTGGATGGACCACCGTTTATTTATCCATTCACCTGCTGAAGTGCATGATGGTTGCTTCCAGTTGGGACAATTATGAGTAAGGCTGCTATAAATATCCGTGTGCCGGTTTTTGTGTGGACAGACGTTATTAAGTCATTTGGTAAATACCTAGAAGCGTGAAGGCTGGAACACGTGGTAAGAATATGTTTAGTTTCGTAAGAAACCACCAAACTGTCTTGCAAAGTGGCTGCACCATTTTGCATTCCCACCAGCAATGAATGAGAGTTCCTGGGTTTTTACACTTTCTCATGGTTGAAAAAAAATCGGAAGAAGAGTAGTATTTCTTGGGAGATTGGGATTGACATATATACACTATTATGTATAAAATAGATAACTAATAAGAACCTGCTGTATAAAAAATAAATAAAGTTCAAAAATTCAAAAAAAAGAGTGATATTTCATGACACCTGAATACTACATTAAATTTATTTATTTATTTATTTATTTATTTATTTATTTATTTATTTATTTATTTTTGCCCTGAGGCTTGCGGGAATCTCAGTTAATTCCCTGACCAGGGATCGAACCTGTGCCCCCTGCAGTGGAAGTGCATAGTCCTAACCATTGGACTGCCAGGGAAGTCCCTGACTACATGAAATTTAAATTTCAGGGCCCATAAATAAAGTTTTATTAGAACACAGCCACCTCCATTCATTTAGGTATTATCTATGGCTCCTTTCATACTACAAAAGTAGAGTAGAATAGTTGAGACGGTAAGTCCCACACAAAAACATTCTACCTGACCCTTTACAGAAAAGGCTTGCCCACCTCTGACTTAGTAGAGTGATTTTGAGATTCACGTTATATTGTTGTGCATGTTAATACTTCACCCCTTGCGACTTCCTTGGTGGTCCAGAGGTTAAGACTCTGCACTCCCAAAGCAGGGGGCCTGGGTTCAATCCCTGGTCCAGGAACTAGATCCCACATGCCACAAGTAAGAGCCCACATACTGTAACTAAGAGCCTGCGTGCCACAACTAAGACCTGGTGCAGCCAAATAAATTAAAGAAAACAAAAACAAAAAACTTCACTTCTCTTTATTGCTGAATAGGATTCCATTGTGTGAGTACACAACAATTTATCTGGTCACCGGCTGATGGACGCTAGGTGTCTCCAGTTTTTAGCTATTATGGATAAAGCAGCTATGCACTTTTGTGTATGAGAATATATGGGACATATGTCTTCATTCCTCTTGGGTAAATGCCCATGAGTGGAATTGCTGGGTCATGATGGCAGTATGCTATTTCCAACCAATGTCCCTTTTATTCCATTTCACCCAAAGAAGGGTTCCTTCTTTGCCCTTTGCCCCTTGCCCTCTGTCAAACTAGACCCCAAAGCATTCATTGCCCAGGGAAAGAATAAGAGAGTAGAAAAGCATAAAAAAGGCTGTTCAGTTTCAGAAGTCAAAGCTCTTGAGTCGCAAGAACCTGGGCTTTTGAGCTGCAAAGCCAGAGCTATGAAGAGCTCCAGATATCAAGCTGGTGCCCCACAAAATAGATTGGGGTGGTGGTGGAGGGTGTATAGTGACAAGCCAGACTGTGAGCCCAGGAGGAGACGATGGCTCCTGGGGCCGGGACACAGAAGCCAGTGGGTGGAGAGACACTACCAGATGCCCCTCAGAATCTGCTCTCCTCTCCTTTGGGCAAGCAGCAAGATGGCCCTTCCCAGCATCCTTTGCAGTTAGCAGTGACCACGTGACTGAGCTCTTGCAGGCTGACCCTCCAAACCTCCTCTGTATGATTCTTTTTTTTTTTAAATAAATTTATTTATTTATTCATTTATTTTTGGCTTCATTGGGTCTTCGTTGCTGTGCGTCGGCTTTCTCTAGTTGCGGCGAGCGGGGGCTACTCTTCTTTGTGGTGCGCGGGCTTCTCGTTGCCGTGGCTTCTCTTGTTGCGGAGCATGGGCTCTAGGCGTGTGGGCTTCAGTAGCTGTGGCTTGCGGGCTCAGTAGTTGTGGCGCACGGGCTTAGCTGCTCCACGGTATGTGGGATCTTCCCGGACCAGGGCTCAAACCCATGTCCACTGCATTGGCAGGGGGATTCTTAACCACTGCACCACCAGGGAAGTCCCAAGCCTAACTTTTCTAGAAGTTGGAAGTTTTGATGTATGTAAAATATCCTCCTCATCAAATGGCAGCAACTCATTCATGCTGGCTCGATTCAGCACATCTATGGCTGGATTTGACCTATGGGCCACCAGTTTGCAATCTCTGTCCATTGGTTCAATTAATAAGCATTTATGGAGCACCTACTGTGTGCCAGGCACAAATAAGGCACAGCGTAGGGAACTGTGGAGGGAGAGTAATCTCCCAGCAGAGACCCAGAGGGACGCGCAATCCAGGCTGTCGGGAATCCCCTTGCTGCACGTCCCCCAGGGTGGTGGGTGGCCTCGGGCTGGGGACAGGGCAGGGGTTTCCTCCGTCACCCAGCCTGTGTGCGTGTACAGAGCCCCGCCCCTCCTGCTATTGAGGGGCTGCGTGGGTGACCCAGCAGCCTCCAGGCTTTTCCAAAGATTTACAGGGGAAAACTTTCCCTCCCTGTTGCTCAGAATTGTTCAACTTCCCAGCCTTTCGCTAATTACTGTGCCCTTGAGCAAAAATGTTAATCTAGAAAACGTCAAATTATAATGGCTTACTTGACATAATTGGAACAAACAAGATGAGCAGGGAGACAGCAAACAACGGTGCTATCCACATCAGCCCCTCGTAGGCCCCGGTGGGAAGCAGGGCCCACCTGGCAGGAGGTGGCGGGGCAGGCTTCAGCCCCCAGGCAGGGCAAGCCACCAGCAGGGAGGGCCCGGGTCCCAGCCCTGGTGGGAGGAGGTTTATGGGCCTCATGTGCCCCTCGCCTTGGGATATCGCTGGGCTCGTCTTTCTGCAGTGGGTTTCCGACCAGAAACCCTCGTTGGGCGTGGAGCAGTCAGCGTGGATGTGAATCCCATTTCCCGCTGTGTGTTCTGGGGACAGGGATTTCCCCTCTCTGTTTGCCCCTTTCCTCATCTGTGAAATGGGGCTAATAAGAACGTCCACCTCCAAGAGTTCTCCACGTGACAGGGTTGTGAACGCTGAGCACAGATCATCACACACAGCAAGTGCTGGGTACACACTCACCACTGTGGCTGATGCTGGGAGCCCCGCCTCAGGCCCATCTGAGGCCGGAGAGGAGGTGCAGGCCTCTGTCCTTCGTTTCTCTCTTTTCTTGCAGGGACCTGTCCCACCCCTGGCTTTAGCTATAAGGTCCCCATCTGGGGGAGACTCAACCTCCTACCTGCCTGCCTTGCTGAGCGTCCAGTAAGGAGGATTCCAGAGATTCTAGAGCCAGCAAGGAGGAAAGAAGGGAGCTGGTAATCTCTTGATAAGAGATGTTCAGAGAGCCCTTAGTGAAGGAACAGCCCAGCCCTTCTTATCTGAGCAGATAAGAGGGTGAGTGGGGTGGGACCCACGGTGGGACCCAGCCCTGCCCAGGGCTCATGCATGCACACCAGAGCTCGTGCAATACCATCAGAGCTTGTGCATGGACACTAAGAGCCCATGCACACACCCAGAGCCCATACATGGCTAACCCTTAGCCCCAAGCTCTCTGGATAGTTGTAAGCGTTGGGATGCTTTGGGCTGCAAGTAACAGAAAATCTAACTCAAAAACAGCTTAAACTAGAAGTGAGCAAACTATTACTCAAAGGCTGGCTCTCTGTTTTTGTTAATAAAGCTTTATTGGAACACAGCCATGCCCATTTATGTATTGCCTCTGGCAGCTTTCACTCTATAGCAGCAGAGTAGACCAGTTGCGACAGAGACCGTCTGGTCTGTAATGCTTAAGGTATTTACTCTCTGGTCCTTTACAGAAAAGGGTTGCCAGCCTCTAGCTTGAACTATAAAGGAGACTAATTACGTCATTTGATGAATGCTTACAGCGAAAGTGGTGCACTACTTATCTATGACTGGGCAACAACTCACCCCTAAAGTTAGAGGTTTAAAGCAACAATAATCATTTACTATCTCATAGTTTCTGTGAGTCATGAATTCGGGAGTGGCTCTGCTGGGTGTTTTGAGCTCAAGGTGTCTCAGAGGTTGCAGGTGGAGGTGTTGGAGGTTCATGCCGGGTTGTGAAAACGCCACCTGCATGTATGTGTCTGGTATCTGTACTGAGAAGACAAACAGCTGGCATTTCTCAGGTATCTTCCTTCATCTTTATGTGTTCTTTCCAGCATGGCAGCCTCAGAAAAGCCAGACATTTTACACTACAGTTCATGGTTGGGTGTCTCGAGCATATCCCAAAAGAGAGCCAGGTAGAAGTCATTTCACTTTCCTGTGTACCCACTCGTCAGAGCCATCACAAAGGTCCACCTAGGTTCAAGGAGAGGGACCTGAACTCACCACTCCAATGCCTCAACATGACCACCAAGAATCTAGGATCCTTCCGTCTTTCTGCCCTACTGACCTTGCTCTGGGCTCAGCTAATAGCCCCATGGTCACAAAATGGCTGCTGAGGAGCCAGCATTTTAAACAAATACAGCAACACCCAACATAAGAGGAAACGGTCTTGATCCTGTATCTCTCTTTTGTCCCCAACATTATTATTGAAGTATAAGATACAGAAGAGCACATAGATGATAAGAACACAGAGCAATATATTTCCAGAAGTGCCACACATCCGTGTCGCCAACACCCAGACAGACAAAATAACCAGAAGCACTCAGAAGCCCCTTTACTCTCCCTCAGCCACTACCCCACCATTCTCCTCAAAGGTGATAGCTTTCCTGACCTCTATCACTGCAGCCGACTCTTGGTTGCTTTTGCCTTTTATATAAACGGAGTCGCAGCTAAAGGTGCTTGTGTGTCTAGCTTTCCTCACCTGACATCACATTTATGAGCTTCTTCCACACTGTTGAGTGCAGTGCCAGGCAGTTCTTTTTAATTGCTGTGTGGTATTTCATTGTGAGACCCCACAGTTTGTTTTTCCATTCTCACGTTGGGAGGTAGCTGGGTTGCTGGGGCAATTATGAAAAGAGCTACAGTTAGCATCCTTGTAGGTGTCTCCCTTTGGAAATACGGGTGCATTGGCTGTAAAACAAGAAGGGGAATTGCTGGGTTATAGGCTAGGCGAAGTTCAGCTTCAGTAGAAACTTCTGAACTGTTTCCAAAGTGACTGAAAATGTCCCTGTCCCCAAGGTCAGGAGCCCCAGCACCCCACACTGGGAGACCCATTATGTCAGTCTCCTGTCCCAGCGTCATCCAGCCCTCCCCCACTAACTTCTTTCCTGCCTTCTGGGGTCCAGAGCCATCAGCTCCGAAGTGGGCTATAAACACAAGACCTGGTCACCTCCAGAGACAGCAAGGGCTGTAAATGACACCTCAGTAAAGAACTTTCCAATCTACAGGTTTCAAATGGGGATTTTTCTTTTTTTAGGACAATGGCTGCTTATTGCAAAATGTTTAGAAAAAACTTACAAGTCTAAAGAAGAAAATAAAAGCCTTCTATCATCTCATTGTTGTGCAAAAATATTTTAATGTATTTCTTTCCAGTCTTTTTTCTATGCATTTATATGGACATAGGATTTTAGCTAACTTTTTTCTTTTTTTTTTTTTTTTTTGGCTGCCCCATGCGGCATGCAGAATCTTAGTTCCCCAACCAGGGATGGAGCCCATGCCCCCTGCAGTGGAAGCTCGGAGTCCTAACAGGACTGCCAGGGAAGTCCCTGTAGCTAACTTTCATAACACACTTACTATATACCGAGCACTGTTTCTTAAGCATTTCATATATATTAATACATTTAATTTTCATAACAATTCATCCAACTGGCTATTACTAATCCCTGCTTTCCAGATGAGGAAAATGAGGCCCAGAGAGGTGAAGTGACTTGCCCAAGGTCACACAGCTGTTCATCAGTACAGCAAAGACTCAAACTCAGCTTTCTCAGCCCAGTTTTGCTTTTAACCACTACAGTGTGCTTCTCCTGGCTTTGTTCTTATTCATCTGGAGTCAGAGGGTACAGACTGGACATGATCATGAATTTAGGCTTTCTGACTTCAGAGCCTGGGAGCCCCCATCCTCCCAGCCCCACTGTGGTCAGGCCACAAGCAGCACCTCCTGTCTTCTGTTGACGTGCCTGACTCTGGAGGGTCCAACCTGAGGACACTGGTCACTGAGAGCCAGCCTGACCTCCTTATTTCCCCCTCCTTCCTTCCCAGAGCCTCTGCAGAAGGTAGACGTGTTGGGCGTTTACCTGTCCACGGCCAGGTGCCTTTCATCTTTGCCTCTGAAGATAAAAATCTGTTGGCCTCCAAATGGATTTCTGGGAAACACCTAGCCATTATTCACCCGGGCAAAAAATAGAAAGACAATCACGCTGCCCCGGGCTGTGTCCTCCCCAGTGCATGCTGGGTCACTGACACATACGTGGCACTTCCCAGGCGCTCCAGGGGGATGCTGGTGCCCAGCAGTTCTGACTCACCATGGGCACGAGAGCCAGACTCTCCAAGACCAGTGGTGGTGGGAGCTGCCCCGCCCAGAGCTCGGGTTCCCCCACTCACCACACCATGATCTTGGGCAAGGTCAGGCTCCCTGAACCTCAGTTTTCTCATCTGGAAAGTGGGTATGATGATACCGTCTTTCATCACAATGAAGCTGCCATCAGTGTAAGCCGCACAGTGATGTTATGTACCACAAAGAAAAAACTGTTGCCACTTAAACTGTGACAAGACACAGGTTGTCAGAAATGTTTTGATTTCAGCGATGAGGGAAAATGGGCTTCTGAGTGACCAACTTGTGTCAGCCAGCCTAACAGGGCTTGGCGCTGGTGCTGTCGTGCTGTCACTGTGACCAATCTTCTCTGACTTTCTCCTACTTTGCAGCAAGGGGTGAAAAGCAGCACTAATTTCCCCAAGGGGAATCAACCTCTGGACCTCCCGTCCTGACCTTCATGGGGGGGTGGGGAGCGTCCTCCCAGAGACCACTCCACAGGCTGGGGTCCTGGTGTTTTGCCCTCCACCCCCAGGTGACCAGGGGGACCACCCCTTGGTGACATCATTGTTCTCTCTGCTATAATAAAAGGCACAGAGGTGGCCCTAAGGCAGCAAGGCCTCTTCAGTAGGGAGGGGTCCAAAGTGGAGATGACCTTCCAGGGCAAGGGAGAGATAGGCAACAAAGCAGATGAACAGGAAACACTGCATTATAACGTCAGGGAGACACGAGGGTCAGAAGAAAATAGAGCAGAATGAGGGTGAGCGAGCGATGGGGAGGGTCCAGGCTATTTGGATAAGGAGGTTGGGGAAGGCAATTGACATGAGTGGTGAAAGGTGAGAAGGAGCCAGCAGTGCAGACTTCTGGGGGAAAGGCGTTTGGGCAGGGGGGACAGCAAGTGCAAACGCCCTGAGGCAGGAACAAATCTGTGTCTGAAGAGAAGAAGGAAAGCCATTGAGGACAGAGCAGAGTGAATGGAAAGGAAGGGGGGTAGGTGATGAGATGGAGAGAGGCAGGGGCCTTGAAGGTCATGTGACACGAGTGGATATTCTTCTGGGAACAATGGGAGCCACTGCGATTTAGAGCAGAGGGGTGGCATGGTCTGGGTGATGTTCGCAAAGGTCTTTCTGGCTTCTGTGGGCTACAGGGGGCAAGGGCAGCACTGACTTCATAGGAACGTCCTGGAGGTTGCATGTAAGAATCCATACGAAGTGTGCCCACCATACCTGGCTTATAGTAAGTGCTTGATTAATGGTGGTCAATGTGGATATTGCTGTTATATTATTATTATCAAGATTGCATTTCCATATGCCAACAGAGACCTCAATCCTGACATGCATCCAATCCCCCAAAGCTCAGAATCTGTCTGGGGAGATTAATTCCTCCAAGTCAGAGAGCCCCGTCCTCAGGCCCAAAGAAGGCTCTAGGACCTCAGGGGAAGAAGGGTCAGCTGGGACTACCCACCTCTGATGTCCCTTCTCACGCCCTTTGAATGTTTCTCAGTCCAGAACGGGCTGAATCAACCCCCCAACTCACCCCATGCCTTCTCTCAGCTCCCTAGAAAAGCCACCATCTGTGTGCTCTGAACACCCTTGCCGACTGGAAAGGCTCCTTGACCCCAGCTACTGTTCCCTGCTCAGAATTCTCCGTGAATCTTGGCTGCAACAGTCACCCACTTGATGTCTGTGAGTTAATATTCCACGAGTTTCCCCAAGTCAGAGATGGTCAGAGTTTGCAGGAAATTCTGAGATGGCCAAGCTCAGGATTGGTGAATACATAGCACTTCTCTGTGCCACACCCGAGCAGACATCACTAATCACTGTCTCTCCAGCTGAGCTTGAACATCACCTCTTCAACCTGGACCTTCAGGCAACCACACCCCATTGCTAAGAATCGGCACAGGATGAACACTCCTTGTTTCACCCAGTCTAGCACAAAGCCCTCACTGTATACTAGGAAAACTGAGGCCCACTTATGGGAAAGAACTAGAATTCAGGCCCCCTGACTCCCAGCCTATAGTATCACTCCTCAAGGGCAAGGGGACATTTGTTATTTATGTCTTCCCTAGAGGACCTGGCTACAGCAGATATTTGTTCAACAAATCACAGGAATTAAACAAACGAAAACCAAAGAAAGAAAAAAGAGTTCCAGCTGCAACAGGTGGAAACTGGGTTGTAAGTGAGGAAGAAATTCATGACATCCAGGGTTGCTAGACGTTTAGAAAAGTTGCTAAGGGGAAATTTCAGAGTATCTTTCCTTGCAGGACTTAAAAAATAGTCCCCCCCAAAAAAAAATGCTCTGATTAAGTACCCATCTGCCTGGGAGGCTCCCACAGAATTCTGAGTTTATTATTCATTCATCCTTGACAAGTGTTTGCTGAGCATCAACTATATGCCAAGCATAAATCAGTCGTCGAATTAAAGAGCAACAATAACAGCTAGAATCTGTGTCTCTGTATCCGTGAGGATCTTAGGCTGTGAGCGTCAAGCCAAGCCTGGGAGCTAGATGTGGCTCCTTCCAAGGCAGGTGTATTTGTTATCTACTGCTGCGTAACAAAATACCCTAAAACTTACCGGCATAAACCAACTATAAAAATTTATTGTCTCACATAGTTTCTGTACATCAGGAATTTGAGATCAGCTTGTCTGGGTGGTTCTGCTTTGGGGTCTCTCGTGAGGCTGCAGTCAAGATGCCAGCCAGGGCTGTGGTCATCTGAAGGTTTGACTGGGGCTGGAGGACCTGCTTCCAAGGTGGCACCCTCAATGGCTGTTAGTAGGTGTCTGAGTCAGTTCGGACTGCCATAACAAAAGACCACAGACTGGGTGGCTGAAACAGCAGAAATTTATTGTCTCAGTTCTGGAGGCTGGAAGCCCAAGATCAAGGTGTCAGCAGGTCTGGTTTCTCCTGATGCCTCTCTCCTTGACTTACAGATGGCTACCTGTCACTGTGTCCTCACATGGCTTTTCTTCTGTGTGTGCATCCCTGGCATCTCTTCCTCTTTGTATAAGGACATTAGTCAGATTGGATTAGGGCTCACCCTAACAGCCTCATTTTAACTTCATTACCTCTTTAAAGGCTCAGTTTCCAATACAGGCACATTCCAAGGAACTGGGGCTCAGGGCTTCCATATAGGAAATGGGTAGGACACAATTCAGGCCCTAAGAGCAGACCTCAGGTCTTTACCAGCTGTTGGTGGGAAACCTCAGTTCTTTGCTCCCAGCTCTGCAGGGAAAGGTCCCAGCATTGCCCTTTCCCCCCAGTGAAGCTCCAGTTCCATCAGGGTTAAATCTCATCTTACCAACCTTTGGATCTGAACGCTTTTCACACAGCATCCAGCCTGAGTCATTTAGTAATTCATTCAACAAATATTCATGCTCCATTGTGCCCCAGAGCTGGAGGTGCCACGGCAAAAAAAGGGGAAGTCCCAGCCTTTAAGGAACTCATTGTTCTATAGGTGGGACAGAGAAGCAAGTGTCCCATCCCAGAGCAGAGTGACGACACTTTAAAATAATAAGAGACGCTGCTCACTGAGTACCCATCTTGTACCAGACACTGTGTCAAGCTCTTTACGTGTATTAAGTCACTGAGCCCTGGGGGAGGTACTGTTGCCACTCCCTCTTTACAGATGAGGATAAGTCACCTGCCCAAGGTCATATTGCAAAGAAATGGCAGAGCTGGGCTCCAACTCAAGCACCTGGGCTCCCAAACGCAAGATTTCCGCCATGATCTTCTGTGGCCATGGTGATTCCTACTGAGCAGGGGAACCGCAGGATACAACTAACGCCCAATGGATTGGCAAAAAGTATAAAGTCCAGCAACACCAGGTGCTGGTGACGATGTAGAGCAATGGGACTCCTCCGGCTCGCAGGTCGGGGTGTAAACCAGCACTGCCCTTTTGGAAATCAGTGCAATGTTAAGCACCAAAATTGAAGACAGTCATATGCCATGATCCAGACATCCCACTGCTTGGTATTGACTCCCAAGAGAAATGAAGTCTTATGTCCACACAAAGATAAATGCTCATAGTAGTTTTATTCTGGAAACTGGAAAAACAAATGTCCATCAACAGGTGAATGAACCAATCGAAGCATATTCACACCACGGAATCCTGCTCAGAAATGAAACAAAGAATCGAGACACACAACAACCTGGGTGGATCTCATGCCAGTGGAGAAGCCAGACTCAGAGGAGAACATACTATATGATTCTATTTTTTTGGAAAGAGGCAAAAACTGATCAACAGCATTAGGGATGTCTAGCTGGGTGGTTAAACTATAATGCACATAAGCAACGAAAGGGATGTCACAGGGGCTGGTAGGTGGTTAGCTCTTGGGGAGACGGAGGGAATGGTGATCGGGAAGGACCACACGGGTCGTGGGTGTCGGGTGGCAACTAAGTTCTACTTCCTGCCCTGGGTGCTGGTACATTATGCTAGTTTCATAATTATACTCCCCACTCTGTTAATGTACTATTCCCTACCTGTGCTCTATTTCGGGAGGTGAAAAGTCATGGGCTTTGGTGTTCAACGTGCCTTAAGTATTTATTTCTTGAGCACCTATTATGCGCCAGACCTAATGCTAAACTATTAGGGATACAGGGAGAACCAGACAGACATGATCTCTGTCCTCAAGGGGCTTATGGACAAGTGGGACAGACAGATATTAAGCAGATAATGACACAGGTGTCTGCAGTTTGCTTATATCTGTGCCAAGTCAATGAAGAAGCATTAGGAAGGGCTACACATGCTGGTACCAGAGAGAGCTGTGTGAATGGATCAAGAAGCAATAGTAGCCAATGCTTCTTGCTCTTTGCCCTCTAGTATATATAAAGATATTGTTCTATGTTCTTTTCTTAATTCCCTCACTCAGTCTTTTTAACAACGTCATAAGGTAGACGGTATTTCTATGCCCACTTAACAGATGGTAAAACTGAGGCATAGAAAGCTTCAGCAACTTGTCTAAGGTTACCCAGTTCAAGTGGCAGAGTTAGGTGGTCTGACTCCAAAATCCCTTGAACCTGAGTCTAGCCTGCACCCTAAGGAACTAACTGGTCTTTAAGATGAGGCCTGAAAGATGAACAGGGTCAGCAGTAGCTTTCACTAGGAAAGCAGGGAAGAGCATTTTCACCAGAGGGACTAGCATGCGCTAAAGTTCAAGCTGGAAAGCAGCTGTGGTGTGGGAGGGGCTGGAGGCTGGAGCACAGTGAAGATGGCCAGAGTCGCTGAACAGGGCTCCCGCCGAGCCCCAGGGCCAAGTACAGAACTTCAGAGCCGCTCTTGGTCCCGGCGTGTCTCTCACCCTCTGCTGGGTGTAATGAGAGCTCCCTGGCTGCTGCCAGGATGAAATGGAATCACATGCAGTTGGTCCTCACCTGCCTTAAATCTTTTCTTTCCCCCTTCAGTTCAAGTTCAAGGAAATAGCCTCCAAAGCCCAGAGGCATGAAAAACAGTTGTAATACTACTGATATAAGAGATCTGGCACTTCCCTGCTTCACGGAAGACCCATTAGTGCACACACAGCCCTTCTGCTACGTGGCATTCAGTGCTTCCATAGTCTCCAGGGACCGACGCAGCCTCATCAGGGCCCAGAGAGGAGCCCCCGCTTCCTGGGAGGCAGGCATCTGCGGCGCCCACACCAGCCACTCGACTGGGGAGGGAGCAGCAATTTCACGTTCACACCCCGAACGACACAACCCCTAATTAGACACAGAGGCACTGCGAGCTAGCGAAGGCTGTGGGAGATGGTTCCTGTTTAGTAAAAGTGTCATTTCATCTCTCTCTCGCTGCTTTTGAAACTTGCTGGTGATAACAGGGATCGGAGAAAAGAGAACGCCCACAGAAACACATGCCTGGGGGCCGAGGCGCACTGAGTGGGCGTGCGAAGCGGCAGCAAGCACACGCACGCACACGCACGCACACGCACGCCCCGGGCTCACGTGGCTGGGCTCCCGGCACAGGCACCGTGCCCTGCTCCCCAGGGTCGTGGTGGAGAGTGGGACTTGGGGGCCCGCAGGTCCTGGGTTCAAGCCCTGGATCCGCTGCTGGTTGGCTGGGTGTCCTCAGGCAAGGAACTTGACCTCTCTCAGCCTCCTATTCCTCAACCGTAAGGTGCAGACGATTAATTATAATGATCTCACCCTCTTCGTCCTTGCCCTGTGTCTGCAGGGGCTGAGTCTGCGACACAGGAGCTGCACCCACACACCCCCCCACCCTCTGGGCTCTGGTAGGGGCTGACCGACAGGAAGCGTCAGAGCGAATCAGAGGGCGCAGGTTGGGGGAGAAGGAGGAGGGGGTACTTATGCCCCTCCGTCCCTCCCTACAGGGCTGGGGTTTGGCTTGTCCCCCTACTGAAGGTCACAGCTCCTGCTGGTCAGCCCTTTCTGAGAGCTGCCTGTAATAGCCTCCTATTACTGCAGGAACAAATGAGCACATCCTTAGTGGCTTAAAACAACACAAACTTACTCCTTTAGCATCTGGAGGTCAGAAGTCTGACACAGGTCTCACTGGGCCAAAATCAAGGTGTCAGCAGGGCTGTGTTCCTTCTGGAAGTTCTGGGGGAGTATCTGTGCCTTGCCTTTTCCGGTTTCTAGAAGCCGCCAATGCCTTGGTCACGTCCCCCCTCCTCCATCCTCAAATCTCTCTGACTCTGAACTCCTGGCTCCCCCTTCCACTATTAAGGACCCTTGTGATGACAGTGAGCCCGCTGGATAACCCACGATAATCTTCCCATCCCCTGGTCACCTTCCCTCCCCCTGGTCATACAAGCCAGCATAGGCACAGTTTCCAGGAACCCGGCTGTGGATGTCTTTGCAGGCCATTATTCTGCCTCTCGCTCTGGCTCTGTGCTGCTCTGGTCCCTGACCCTCAGGTCTAGGAACAGGAAGGGGTCCCCACGATGCTAGCCTCCGGGTGCTACATCACCCCTGCTGCTTCCCTTAGCCTGGACACCCCACTGTCCACCATCCTTTCATTTCATCTCCCCACTGACCTCCATTCAAAGTGTCTCTCCGAGCTGTCTGAGGACAAAGTAAGCCATCACGTGTACCTGTAACGCCCTCAGCCTGGCGTCAGGCGCGTGGTAAGCGCTCAGCACACCTTCATCATTATTATTTTGTAAATTTCCCTCACTAGCTGCAGGACCCTTGAAGGTGGGAACTGTATATTTTTATCTCATTTTTTAAATTTATCTCATTTATCTCACTAGCCCAGCTGCTCTCAAAGACTAGGTGCTCAATTATTCATTTAACAAACATTTATTGAGCACTGACCGGACTCTGGGGAGGCAGAGGTGAGAAAACTTAACCCCAGGAAGCTTCTGGTCTAGTGAGGGAGCCCGCAGCTATGGCTGTCATCAGACAAATGCATAATGACAAGACTGCCACCCAGATATTCATGGAGTGCCTCCCTGGGCCAGCCACCAAATACCAGGAGTACCAAGTGAGAGAGACACAACCCCTGCCCTCAAGGCGCTGATGCTTTCAGGTTAGTGAGAGTGATGGGTGCTGTGTGCTCATCTCTCTAAGCAGGTCGCTCTTATCTGATTCTCAGATCTGGTCTGGGGGAAGTTCTGGCAACTCTTTAGATTTTAATCCCTACGTTCTTAATCCGGTGTACACATGTGAGCAAGAGGAAAAGATAATCATCACTTACACTCTTTTAAACAAATTTATAAATAAATTTTGAACTACCTCCGTTAAAAAAAAAAAAAAAAAGTTAGTTTCTCATTACTCCTGTAACAAATTACCCCAAACTTAGTGGCTTAAGCAACACAGTTTCCCTGGACTAAGTCAAGGTGCTGGCAGGGCTGGTTCCTTCAGGAGGTTCCAGGGGAGACTGGCTTCCTGGCCTTTTCTAGCATTACATTTCTTGTCTCTTGATCTCATATCACTCCTACTTCTTGCCTCTGTTGTCACAGCTCCTATTTCCTCTTCTATGGTCAAGTCTCTCTCTGTCTCCCTCTTTTTTTCTTTTTTCTTCTTGATCATGCCGTGCAGTATGTGGGATCTAGTTCCCCGACCAGGGATTGAACCCAGGCGCCCTGCATTGGGAGCACAGTCTTAACCACTGGACTGCCAGGGAAGTCCCCCTCTTTTTTTTTTAACTTCCCTTTTTTAAATTTTTTATTTATTTTTAGTTTTTTATTTTTTGACCATGCCGCACGGCATGTAGGATCTAAGTTCCCCCGACCAGGATCGAACCCGGGCCCCCTGCAGCGGAAGCACAGTGTCCTAACCACTGGACTGCAGGGGAAGTCCCTCTGCCTCCCTCTTTAAAGGACACTTGTGGTTACATTTAGGGCCCCCCCCCCGCCCCCCGCCATCATCCAGGAGGATCTCTCCATCTTGAGATCCTTCATCACATCTGCAAAGTTCCCTTTGCCATGATAGGTTCCAGAGATTAGGACCTGGGCATCTTCGGGGGCCCCTATTCTGCCCATTGCATGCACGATCTACAGCCCTCCCAGGGCCCATTCCGTCCACCACATTTCTGTCTGTCCCTTGTGCCAGCACATGTTGATTTGCTTCATTCTTTTCAGCCTAATGGGCACTTGCACAGCAACGCCTGTTAAAACTACACTGGCAGCATTCACAGGGAAACAGTCAGGGGTCTGCGCTCCCCTGGGAGCTGAGAGGGGTGCTGGCTAGCTCTGAGAGAGTTCTGGACACGACTGAGCCTTCCCACTGCCAATACCACCCTTCCAAGGCCTCCAAGTGCCCCAAGTCAGAGGTGGCTGGTGCAATGTGTGATGTGACACCAACGCCGGGATTTGGGGACAAAGGTGGCATAGAAGCGGAGGTCAGTATACATTAGGAAAAAGGAGATAAATTGTTCTGAAAACATAGCCATGTGTATGCAGACCAATGGGTGCCTACTTAAAACTCAATCGTTTCCTTACGTTTTACATTTACATTTATCATTTACGTAGCCTCATTTTAAGTATGCTGGTTAACTTTCAATTGCCCTTTCAGACCCTCCCTGCTCTGTGTATCAGGAGGCTGACCCTATGGACTACATTTCCCAGGATCCCTTGCACTCTGATTTCCTGCTGGGTTCAGCCAATGGGAAGCACAGAGGGAAGACTGGAGGGCGGGACGGGAGAGAGGTTGGGGTATTTCCCCCATCTCCCTTCCTGCCTCACTGTGATTAGAACAAGGGCTGTGTTCTTCTCCTGAAGGTCACTCCTGTTGATGGCCCCTCTCCTCCAGCTACAGCTCTCTCTGGGTTCCAGTAACTACTCCTTCTCCACTCCTTCCAGCCTAAAGGTGGTAACAGCTCCTTGTTTTCACTAGCCCTGGACACTGCAACATTTATTCTTGGTTTCCCTACACAGACCCTGCCTCCACCTTTGTAGACTGTCCCTTTGTTAACTCTCCCAATTATCCCATTTGAGTGCTGGGACTCAGACAGATACACTGAGCAATGATATTTGTGACATCACAGGCTTGATGTGCCAGTTACAACCTTTGAACACATTAAAATAAAGATTGATTACTAAAGCAAAAAAATACAGTGGCATTCTACTTAAAATCATCTCATATAATATCATTGGTATTCATGGCACTCAGGGACATTGTCATGGAATAAGCCCTATTACAAGGATAATACAAAGCATGTTTGGCCTAACCATGGGGACCAAATTATCACATCCTGAGGGAGTGGGGTGCAGCTTGCAAAGGTCAGACTGCACTAGAGATAATGGCTTGGGGGAAAGAGAATGGAGGAAGGTGAAGTCGGTGTAAGTACTCTGGGTACCACCTAAAATGTTAGATTCTGGTATTTCAAATGGGAAACTTACCATTTTTGTAAATAATTACTTATATGGTGCTGTAACACTGCACTACTCAGAATTCTTGCTTGCAAGTGACAGAGACCAACTACAGTGACTTTATTAGTTTCCTAGACTGCCATAACATCGTACCCAAAACTGGGTGGCTTAAAACAACAGGAATTTATTGTCTTACAATCCTGGAGGCCAGAAGTCTGAAATCAAGGTGTCAGTAAGTCCATGCTCTGATGGCGCCGGGTGGCGGGGAACCCTTCCTTCCTCCTCTAGCTTCTGGTGTTTTCTGGCAACGCTAGGTGTTCCTTCCTTGGCTTGTAGATACACCATCCCAGTCACGTGGCCTTGTCCCTTTGTATCTTCACATCATCTTCCCTCTGTGCATGTCTGTCTCTGTGTCCAAATTTTCCTTTTTTTATAGGGACTCCAGTCATATGGGATTAGGGCCCACCCTAATGACCTCATCCTAACTTGATGACCTCTGTAAAAAACCAATTTCCAAATCAGGTGACATTCTGAGATACTGGGGTTAGTACTTCAACATATCTTTTTGTGGGAAGGGGCACAATTCAACTCATAACAGTGATTCAATTTACCCAAAACATGGAAATTACTGGTCTGCATAATAAGAAAAAAACCTGGAGTGTGTCTTCAGGTGTGGTTTGATCCAGGGCCCACTGCCTTCATGATTCGATCTCTGGCCCCCCATCTCTCCACTCGGCTTACCTGTTTTGGCTTCATTCTTAAGCAGTCTCTCTCCATGTGGAGACTCCAGGCAGCTCCAGATCCCTGTTCTCCCAGCTGAGCAAAAAAAGCAGAAAATATTCTTCTTTCTCAATACTTCCAACAAATTCCTCAGGCTGACACTCAGCTGCCTTGCTTGGATCATGTGCCTACCTCTGAACCAATCACTGAGATCAGGAGGCGGGACGATACTGATTAGGTAGGCCTGAGTCACATGTCCATCTCTGGGGAAAGGGGGAAAAGGGGAAAGGCAGGAGCCAGGTCCTGGCCGGCCTCACGGCCTAAGGGGAGGGGAGCGCAGGTCCTCCAGGTGTGGTTCCCAGAAACAGGGAGCTTGGGAGCCGACCAGCACAAACAACAGGTACCTGCTAGATGCCTGGAAAAAAAACCAACCCAGGATGAACACCTGCCAGTGGCACACAGTAGTTATCTTGGGAGTCAGAGGTTTGCAGAGTTTTCAATGCTTACAGGATGCATAGCTGACTTCTGCCTTGCTAGAACTTTCTGGAAGAATGACTTTTTGCATTCCCAGGGGTGCAGATTCTGAGAAGGAGGTTAGCATGCACAAAGTGTATTAAGGTGGGCCCTTGGGATCAACCCCATGGGAAGGGAAGGGAGAGAAACAGGAGGGGCAGAGAGAGGGGGCAGCTTGGCTGAACTCACCACACGGGGCCTCTGGAGCTAGGAAGCCCTCCCAGAGGAGTCCTGTGGGCAGTGAGCTGTCCAGGGTTTTCCACTGGCCTTCCTCAGTCATCACAGGATTTCCCAACCTTGGGACTGTTGACATTTGAGGCCGGATCATTCTTTGTTGCGGGGGAGCAGGATCCCTGGCCTCTACCCACTACATGCCAGTACCGCCCCCTTCCCGGCTGTAACAACAAGAAGTGTCTCCAAACAAAGCCAAGTGTCCCCTGGGTGGCAGAATCGTCCTGTTGAGAACTGCGGGGTCCTCAGATGAGGGCAGTTCCAGGGGGGTCATCACCCAGCAGAGGTGGCTTGGCAACTGCAGCCTTCCTGAGGTAGTCCCTGACAGCCCTCCCCAAAGCTAAGGCAACAGGCCCCTCCTGGAGGACAATCCGAGCGACCCATCTTAGCCTCCACCCTAACAAGTTATCAGAAAAATGTTGATTGATTGATTGATTGATTGGCCAAGCCACGTAGCTTGCGGGATCTTAGTTCCCCGACCAGGGATGGAACCCGCGCCCTCGGCAGTGTAAGAGTGGAGTCCTAACTGGATCCCCTACTGGATCGCCAGGGAAGTCCCCAGAAAAATATTTAATGGAGGTAAATAAAACAATAAAATACCGTGTTCCCAACATGCAGCTTGGGAAAAAATTAATCTCATGTGATCTCCTCCGCAATCCACTGGGGGCAAATGCCCTGGCCCCTCACCTCACCCAGCACCTCTCCCACAACCAGCCGGCTCTCTGGGCAGGGGCTGGGCCACCTTCTCCCCTAAAGGGATTACACAAAGTGTGTTTGCACATTCAAAGTCTCCATGACCTGCCATGTTGGTTTGGCCTTATTAGCGATCCCCCTTCCCTGTCAATAGAACCTTGACTTTGTCCAGGTGCTGCCTTGGTCCCACCCTTGCCCCGCAGTGGACACTGGTCAGTTAAACCAATAGTGGGAGTTCCGAGGCCTCCCTTGTTCCACAATTGGCTTAGGAGGGGTTACGTGGAGAACTCTAGCAATAGGGGAAGTGTGTCGGGCAGCTTTGGGAAAGATTTCCTTGTCTTTACATATGGCTGTGAGGAAAGACTATTCACTCTGCTGCCTTTAGGGCTTTGTGACAGGATGCCTGGCTCACCAGCAGCCATTTTGCACCATGAGGGGATGAGCCTAAAGATGGCAAAGCACAAAAATGGAAAGAGCTTAGGTCCTGGTTGACACTAAGTGGGCTGCTGAATCAACCAACCCTGACACCATCTCTGTCTTCCAGTGCTGTGACATAATACACACTTCTTCCTTGGAGAAGCCATTTTGAATCAGGACTTCTGTTATCTATGGCCTCTTGATTCACTTGGAAAAGTCCTGGAGCCAAGAAATCTCTTTCCCTTTGTGTTACCCAATGCTTCTCGCACTTCTCTGAGCAGAAAAAAAAAAAAAAAAAAAAACTTTAAAAGAACATTTTAAGTCAAACCTTTTGATTTTCCTCTTTAGAAAATTAGCAAATGTAGCAAAAGCTGAGCTACTTGGCCTTGGTGGGTTCAAATATGGTTCCCTTACTGACCAGCAGTATGACCTTGGACAAGCCCCTCTCCCCCAGGAAAGCTCCTGGGCAGGGACTGATAATTATCTTCTCAGTATCCACCCTCCCCTTCTTCTTTAGCCACAACACCTCAATTTTTATCTGGGCATCATTTCCTAGCCTCACTTGTGTTTAGGTTCAGCTGTGTAGCTAAAGCTGGCCAGTGAGATGAAGGTGGAAGTGTTTCATGGAACTTCCAGGAAGGCTCCTTAAAGGAGAATGATTCAGTTGAAGGATGATCTCTTTCCTTCCTCCAGCTGCCTAGAATGCAGATGCGATGGCTGGAGCTCCAGGAGCCATCTTGGATGATGAGGTAACTTTGAGGATGAAAGTTACACAGTAAGATACGGAGGAGTCCAGGGCCTGATGCGTAATAAGTGCTGAATAAATGGGAGCTGTAATTTTATCATTAATATCTACAGGACCCAGGTTTTCCCTCCAGTGTATTCTGCAGAGCACAAGATGTTGTGTTCAAAAAAACTGATATTTTGATACAATTGGGATATGTCTCCTACAGACACAGAATGTACATTTGATTATTAAAGGCCTTAGTAAGTCCTGTACTTTCTTTTTGTTTAACCCTGCGTGTCCCAGATTGATTTGGGCACTAAACCACACCCTCCTATTATCTTTTATTTTAATTTTACCTACTCCCATTTCCCTGAACAAACTCCAGGAAACCCTGATCTGGCCCAGAGGTTCTTGAACTTTACTGTGCACACCAATCACCTGAGGAGATTTTTAAAGGACAGGTTGTGACTCAGATGGTTTCTGGTGGGCCTGAGATTCTGCATTTCAACAACCTAATGCTGATGGTCCAGGCATCGCACTTTGAGAAGCAAAGAGTAATGTCTCATACAGCATGTCTTCATCTTACTCACTTCTCAGGCAGCCCAGGTGTCATGGGGATGAGATGGCCTTCAGCCTGGCAAGGTCAGGTTCAAATCTCACTTTACTCTTAGAGCCGTGGGCTTTTTGTCCATGTCACTTTGCCTTTCTGAACCTCCATCCTGATGTATAAAATAACCCATTTCTCAGAGAGTGGCTGAGAAGGTCAAAGGAGGGAAAGAATGAACCAAGTAACAAGAATATCAACTAAACTCTCCCTTAGGTACAGATGAGGAAACAGGTTCAGAGAGGTTAAGCAACTTACCAAGGACACACAGCCAGGAAGTAGCAGATCTGACTCCAGATAAACTGCTTTGATTTCCTCATCAGAAGGTTGTGGTGCGGTCTGGGGAATAAGACCAGCATTTTAGGGAATTCCAGGTGGGAATTGGTGTCAATGGTTATTTTTCTGCTTTCAGCCCCCAGAGGGTCTTGGGCTCAGCAAGGCAGGGTCCCAGGCTGTCCGGTTGTCTAAGGATTGATCTCAGCCAGGAGGCTAAGGTGTTGCCACCCACTCTGGGTCACCGGGATCAACCTGTCAACCGCTGTGGAGTAGGAACAAGGCGTGAAACGCTCCCTGCCTCTTGGCCTGGGCCGCTGGTGAAATCATCTTCGAATCCTGGGATGAACAAATGAGGTCATTCGGGCAGGCCCTGTGGCTGCCTGATCTGCCCTACAGCCCCCGCTCGGGCCAGAGCATCCGTTCTGACAGCTGTGAGGTTCGGGTTCGCTGGAATCAGTCCCCATTGATGAGGCACTTTGGGGCTTTGTTCAAACCCCCCTTTCCTCTCTCATCCCAGACCTGGGATGGGAAATAGTGGTGCCGTGAGGGTAGAACGACCACCTCTATCCTGATTTGCTCAAGACTGTCCCTGGTGTAGCACCAAGAGTCCTGCGTCCCAGGAACCTCTCAGTTCGGAGCAAGGGGGGGGCAATTGGTGACACCCCCCCCCACGGCGGGGACTGGGGGCTTTCTGTTCTGTTCCCGTGCGGGCAAGGCCTGTCCGCCTGCCCTGTTCCCTTGCAACTTGCTGCTGTTTCTGCGATGGCAGAGCAGGGAAATGTGTATCTGTGCAAGTACCCCCCTCAGTCTTATCTCCTTAGAATGGGGATAAGGGTGCTACTCTCCTGGAGGAGATGCCAAGAGACTTAAAGGAGGTAAAGATCACAAGGGACTCAGCAAAGACTGTAAGCGCCCATACAAGGCAGTGCTTTTATAAAAAAAAAAATAACACAAGGGGGACTTGCTGACAAGGCAAAGGGGATCCTGGGGAAATCTCTGCAAGCGGAGGAGGTCACAGCAGGAGTGGGATGTGGGTCTTGTGTCCACGGTGTGCCAGGCCCATGGGGGGCATGCAGTCGGTTCATCTTGAGAACTACACAGTTGGGAGTATTATTGCCCCATTTTATAGATGAGGAAACTGAGGCTAAGAGAGCAGTTGGCAAGGGTGGCTCCCTCTCCCCCCTCTCAGCCTCAGCTCTCCTTTCCTGATGTTCTGGGAAAGGAAGAGACTGGCTCGTCCGTCCCCTGGCCCAGTGCCATCCAGTGCCCCAGAGACCTCCATGCTGGAGGGGCAGGACCATCTTGACTTTGCCTGGGGTGGTCCCACAGCTCTTTCGAGGACCCCAGGCCTGGGATGCCCTCCCAGACTCTGCTGCCTACACCTATGACTCAACTTTGTGGGGCAGGAGCCTCAGTTTCTCCCTCCGTAAAATGGGGATAATGGAGCCCTGAAGGCTGTTGAAGGGAACTTTTGTTGACTCACAGAGAGCCAGTGCTGAACTGCCCGGGCCTGGGCACCTTGGGGCTCATACGAGGGGCCAGTATGAGAATTCTGATCAGGGGACGCCATCTCCTCCCCGCAGAGGGTCGGGGTGTCTCTGTCATGCTCCCCAATGGCCAGCATGCCTCCCATATTCTGGTTTTAACGCCTCGCTTACTTGCCGGCCTCGCCCATGGGTCTGTGACGTCAGCAGAGCAGAGCCCTTCCAACCTCCCGCCGGCCAGGTCCCAGGACCAGCCCCTCCGAGCCTCGGCAGGCAAGCTGAATCCAGACACTGTCTCCTGGGGCCCCGTCCCCACCCTGCACTTTGGAGGGACAAAGCCACACGCCCACTTGCCACCCTGAACGGCCCCCCAGACCAGCCTTTTTTTTTTTTTATTTTTCGCTGCGGTGGGTCTTCATTGCTGCACGTGGGCTTCTCTTTAGTTGCGGCGAGCAGGGGCTACTCTTCGTTGTGGTGAGGGGGCTTCTCATTGCAGTGGCTTCGCTTGTTGCGGAGCATCGGCTCTAGGCGCATGGGCTTCAGTAGTTGCGGCACGCGATCTCAGTAGTTGTGGCTCACGGGCTCTAGAGCGCAGGCTCAGTGGTTGTGGCTCACGGGCTTGGTTGCTCCACGGCATGTGGGATCTTCCCGGACCAGGGCTCGAACCTGTGTCCCCTGCATTGGCAGGCGGATTCTCAACCACTGCGCCACCAAGGAAGCCCTAGACCAGCCATTCCTGAAGTGTGGCCTAAGGACCCCTGGGGGTCTGAGACCCTTTGGGGGGATCCACAAGGCCCTCCTTTTCCAGCCCCCTGTCAGTGAGCTGGCTTTGCTTCACTGCCTTCCACCAAGAAGACAAATCACAACAGGCTGGATGTGGAGCAGATCTGAAGATCCAGATCCCGGACATTAAAGAGATTTGCGCAAACAGAAAACAAGGCCACTCTTGCCACATGTTTTTTGGCTTGAGACAAATCATTTTTAGGACAAATCATTATTTGTCATAAAAATATATTATTGACATTAACATGTAATAAGTGTATTATCTTTCTTTTTAAGTGAATTAATAAATGCATGTTTTAAAATTTTACCAATCTCTAATATGAGAAATACTGAATAATAGAACTCATATAAACGAAAGCTCTTTGCTTGGGGTCCTTGATAATTTTTAAGTGTCATGGGTCTGGAGACCAAAAAGTTTGAGAACCGCTCCTTTAAACAATGGTCTCCCTTTGCTCCTTAAATTAAAATGGCTAACGGTTACCTAGCACTTTCTATGTGCCGAGCATCTGCCTAGACATTTTGCATAGATATTTTTATATAGATGTGCACATAGGTATTAACTTAGTAACACAACAGTCCCCTGAGGTGAGTTCTAGATGCTCCATTTTACAGATGGGGAAACTTGGGCTCAGAGAGGGGAAGTCCTCTGCCCGAGGTGAGGGGTGGAAGGGACTTGAACCCAGGAGGCTGGAGACTTAACCACTAAGGAGCCTTGCCTCTGGGGAAGCCACACCCCCCCAACCCCCTCCCACCACCAGGACCACCCCAGCTAGTCCGGAAGAGGCTGAGAATCAGGATCAAACCACCTGGAATCCTCGAAGTCGGGCCCCCGCTCAGGAAGTCCCCCAGGGTTCACTAGCTGGATTTCCCAGAGTCTAAAGCAGAATAGGGCTCCACCTGGGGTAACCCCAACCCGGGCCTGCCCAGATTACCTGTTTCAAAAGAGCCTGGCCACCCCTCAGTCTCTCCCTCCAGCTCCCAGCCTCAGGGGCTTTGCACCCGCTGTTCCTTCCTGCAGGCGTGCCTTTCCTCCACCATGGGGGCCCTTCAGCTCATTCAGGCCTAATGGGTCTGCCTTAGCAGCAGCCCCTCCCACTCCCATCCCTCTCCAGCCCCTTTCTCTGCTATATATTTCCTTAGTAACACTTATCACCATGTGACATTATATTACATATGCCCTGGTTTAGGATTTAACGTCTGTCTTCCCTGTGAGAATCAAAGCGCCGTATAAAGAACCAGGCACAGCGACAGGTCCCACTGCTATTGAACGAGTGAATGAATGAGCAGAGGATTGGAACAGAAAAGTGCCAGGCTTAAGGGGCAGCTACCTCCTCTCCCCGCTCCCTGCCCGCCCCCCACCACCCCGCAACCTGGGCTGATCGTGGCTACATTGATGGCAAAGGCTTGCCAGATTTTTCGATTTTTCTAAAGAAGCTGAACATCCAGATTTTTATGTAGCATCTCCTGTTTTTTTAATTCACTAGCAACTTATTCAAATTACCAAAATGCAGAAACGGCTTGGTGAGCCAGACCTTATGTAGCTAAACGCAGTCAAGTTTGGCAAAGTGGGCTCCCCTTCCGTTGTAAGGGGAAGTGACATTTGAGCGGGGGGGTGGGGGGGGGAGGCTTAATAGGGGAAACTTAGGCACAGGCCAAGCAGGGGGGCTGGAGAAGAGGAACCCGGGCCGAGTCGGGTGGGGTGGGGGCACTATGAGCTGTCCCCTCCCCGTAGACAGGCTCATACCCCTCACCCCTCTCTTCGGAAGTACTCCCACTGACCCACCCCTGGTCCCAGCTGGCTGAGAGCCACGCACTTGAAGCATATGCGTGGAGTGTTTTGAGAAGGAACACACAATACACAGCAAATAAGGCTGCTTCTCCGTCTGGCCCGGACACGTCCCTGCACTCCGCCAGATGGTCCCCCATCCGCCTCCCCAGCTGAGGCCAGGGCTTTGTGAGGCTCGGGTAGAGCCTCCTCTCCATCCCCCAAGAGGTGGCTGGGAACCTCTCTCCCCAGGGGCAGCTGGGAGGATTTTTCTTGGCCCACGGACAGGAAGGCTGATTCAGCTGGGAACCTTCTGGATTTATAACCCCACCGCTTCATCCCCTGGTGACCCAGAGCCCCAGTGTGCTGGCGTTTATTGCTAATTGTTTTCAGACAGATGGCATGGCCCAGAGTCTAATTCCCCAGTCTAGGGGGCGGGGATGCGGGGGGAGGAGGCCATGCCCTTGACCGCTGCTTGCATTCTTGAAGAAAATGTTCTGGGTTGGGGGGGTAGGCAGTGACAATGGTGAGGGCTTACGGAAAGGAAGCATGTCAGGGCTTTGGGAAGGGAATAGCGGAGGAGGAGGAGGAGGAGGAGGAGGGTTTTTTTGTTTGTTTGTTTTAATATTAATTAATTAATTTATTTATTTTGGCTTTGCCGGGTCTTCTTAGTTACGACACACGGGATCTTTCAGTTGCAGCATGCAGACTTCTTAGTTGTGGCACCCATGCAGGATCTGGTTCCCGGACCAGGGATCGAACCTTGGCCCCCTGCGTAGGGAGTGCAGAGTCTTACCCACTGGACCACCAGGGAAGTTCCGAGGAGGAAGTTTTGAAAGGAGCGAGTCAACCCTAGGGTTCAAAAGGCTGATAAAGCTGGGTGAAGAATGCCCCCTTCTCCAGGAAGTCCTCCTGGATTGAAGTCTGTGTGGTAAGGAGAATCTCTCCTTTAGGGTTGGATTTAGGGATGAAAGGAAGTAGGGGATTTGTTGGGAGGGTGGAAGACCCGCCCACAACCTAATAAGCAGCCCTCACTTTTTAATATGATTGCAATATAATTCAAGGGCTTACAGAGTCATCATCATTTCACTGGATCCCATGAGTGCCAGGCATGAATGAAGATGCCAAATTACAAGTGAGAAAAAGAAGGTGGCCTCTGAAAGTGTAAGTGACTAGGTCACTGAGGTCACACAGTCAGTCCACAAAGATTCACTGAGCACCCACTGTGCCGGGGACACAACAGACAGCAGAGGGCAAGACCAACAACCTCCCTGCGCTCACAGTTTCCAGGTTTGTGAGAAGAGGCAGACATTCATTCACAAAAAAGTGAGTTCAGAAATAATAAGGACTGGAAAGAGATAAAATAGGGAGATGAGGAGTCATAGACCTTAGGGGAAGGTCAGGGAGGGCTTCTTGGAGGAGGCAACCTTTGAGCTGAGCCTTGAAGATGGAGTAGGACCCAGACGTGCCTAATCTCAGGAGGGAAGCATTTCAGGCAGAAGGAACAGTGAGTGCAAAGACCCTGAGGTACAAATGAGCTTGTTGTGTCCAAGAAACCAAATAAATAGCCAGTGTGACTACAGCAGGGTAAGAGTCATGGGAGGTGAAGTGTGGGATGTGGTGGGTCTTACATAAGACCTGCGGCTCTAAAGCCTGTTGGCCAACATCACTGGCCACCAAACACATCCACAACTGAGTGAAACTGGTGAGCCAGAGATTATAACTCTATGTTCCAGCTAATGAAACCAGGGCCCCCCTCTGAGAGGGCAAGTCCCAAGTCAGTCACCAGCTGATGTGCAAGAGAATTGAGATTTGAGTGGGTGTCCTGACTCCCTCAGCAAGTCTCAAGGCAGAGAAAATAAGCCTGGCTTCCATGGGAGGCTCTGCAGAATTTCTGAAATGCGTGCCAATTTTCTGTGTGTGACAGTTAGATTGAACAATGGTTGGAAATCTCTTGAGCCAGTGGCTGACAAACAAGAGAAAATCCAACACTCCCTGGTGTAAACAGAGAAGAGAATTTATTGGGTCATGTAACTGGAAAGTTTCAGGGGAATGTGGCTTCAGGAATGGCCAGATCCAGGGACTCAAAGGTTCCAGGAGTCACTCTCTCTTCATCTCTCAGTCCTGTTTGCCTTTGCAGGCTCTCCCCAAAAGATGACAGAAGCGCCCCCGGAGCACCTAGGATGCTCAACAGCTCAGCAAACTCCACATAGACAAAGCTTCTCTGCTGCAGTAATTTCAGCAAACATTGCAGGGCTGACTCTCATTGCTTCATTTCAGGTCAGATGGCCATCCCTGAGCCAATCACTGTGGTCAAGGGGATGCACTTTGCGGATTGGCCATCCCTAGAACTTGGGATGTGGAACCCCTCCTTCTTCTCACGGGCTGCAATTGGGAGAGAGATGGTCCCAAAGGAAAATGGAGATGCAAAAGCCAGAAACAGGAGGAAAGGACGCTGGGGAGGCCAAAGCAAGCATGCCCACTGCAGAGTTGGAGGGCGGCTCCTTCTGCATGCCTCCTACGGCCATGTCAATGTCAAGAGACTCTGCAAGGCACAAAGACAATGGCACTGGCAGCCCACGCAGCCCCTGCCATGTGGCGGCCCCTCCCCACCAGAAGGCTGGCAGAAGGGGTGGGTTGTAGAAGCATCCCGGGGTGGCTGTTCACAGGCCTCTTTCGATCACTGACATCTGGCCTTGCAGTGGGACCTCCTCTCTTTATTCATTCAATAAATATTCACTCTTCATCTACTTGGTGCCAGGCACTGCACTCAGCCCCAGATATATAACCATGAATGAAACAGAAGAAAAAAATCCTTCTTTCTGTTCCCCAAACATACCAAGAGAGGGCCTGCCTCAGGGCCTTTGCACATGCTGTTCTATCTCCCTTGCCACGTACTTCTCACTTCACTTGGTCTCACTCCTAATCACCCATCAGGTCCTAGTGAAGTATCTCTGCTCTGGGAAGCCTCCTCTGTGCCCCTGGGTGAAGTCAAGCCCCCGGTTAAGCTCCCCCCTCCATCTCTCCGTGGAAACTCTCTTGACACTCATGCCATGTGGAGGGAGAAGCAGAAAGGTGCAGTGGTTAGAGCACAGATTCTGGCACCACAGGCTGCCTGGGTGCAAATCTTGGCCTCTCACTGAAAAGCAGTGTGACCTCACCCAAGTCATTTAACCTCTCTTAGCTTCCTTTTTAAAATGAGGACAATGATAATCCCACCCATAGAGGATTAAATGAGATACTATACGTCGGTCGGGTGCGTGGAACAGGGCCTGATACATCGTATGCGATCAACAACTGCTGTTGTGGTCGTCATGTGGAATTACTTGGTCACTGGACGTCTTCCCTGCCAGGCTGCAGCTCCAGAGACGTCAGGGCAGGGCTTTGCCTTGGGCGTGGTTACCCCTGGTTTGCAGGTGTACCTGGTGTTGCACATAGGTCTGGACGGGAAGGGAAAACTCAATCATCATGTGCAAACTGGACGGACGTTTTGCTCTCTGAGACCTGTGGACCCTCCGTGCTACACCCCAGGGGCTCCCCTCTCCCCTCCCAGGCCCCTTATTACCGGGACTCATCTGAGCCACACCCTGCCCCCACCCCATCCTCCTCTAACGCCCAAGTGCAATTAAGCCAAACTTTTGATTTAAGACATTTATAAAGGCACTAAGAATGCCCTCTAATATCAGCTTATATATTCTTAATCTGCCGTTAAAGTGATTTAAAATGGAGCTCGACAGACAGGCGTGATGAAAATTAAAAGTCTCCATCACCTCGCGTCTGGCTGCGGTGCCCCTACCAACAAGGACTCGGGGGCTGGGGGCTGGGCACCTCCACCCCGCTGTGTGCCAGGCTCTTTCTCCAGGGCTGGGGCTGCCAGGGGCAGGGGTCTGGGGAAGGAGCCACCTGGAGGGGCTGCGCACGCGGCCTAATGAACGGTGACATCTGGTCGTCTGTTTAATTAACGAGCCGCTCTCGCCGTGGCAGGACACAGGGACCATGTCCTCTGTGCTTGCAGAGGGGAAAAAAAAAAAGCTCAGGGAGAGAGGACTGCAAATTTACAGAATGATTTTTTTTCCTGCCTCCTTTTAGAAACCAGAGAATGGAACCCGGCTCCTATCTTTCCTTTTCTGCAAGACAATTTCCTGGGACTCATTTCCCGAGTATCCTGGTGGGTGGACCAGCTCCCAGCCCGTTCTTCTCCCTCCTCCCCGCCCGCGGCCCTCCTCCCACCCAGCCCCTTCCCAGGAAAGTCTGAAATAAATGAAGGCCACAAGCACATGGGCCTGCAGCTTCCTCCAGGCCCGGCCTGAAAAGCCATGAATCAGCAGTGAATTAAATCTCCCCATCGTCAGTTCACTCTTCCATAAATGCCTCTCGGCTCCCCTCCACCCACTGACAATGTGCTGCCACCTAAGGAGATAGCAACCCTGGGCAGGGGGAGGGATTTGGAGATCTCACGGTCCAGGACGGGACCACCAGGTGGTGGCCTTGGAGAGCGCAGCCCTGTCTACAGGAATGTTTGGTGGTGAGTGTAGGGGGTCCACAGGGATGGATCTGCCCTCCTATCTCCCCATGAGATCTGCCCCCAAGACGGACAGTTCTGACCATGCCCAGGAAGGTGCTCAGAGACGTTTCTCCCTTCAACACCATGGAAATTTGGGTCTGGAGTTCAGGTGGGAGAGAATGGTTTTGGACGTGCCTAGGTCCCTTTGAGACATCTGAGTGGCAATACTGAATACACAGGTGGATAGGCCACTCAGAAGAAAGCTCTGGGTTGGAGACAGAAATGTGGGACTCATTGACACGTGGGTGGGAGCCAGAGCAGTGGGGGGGGGGGGGGTGCGGGGGGACTATAGAATGGGGAGGGGACGGGGTTCTGACAGCCTTGGGGATCCCCCCAGAGGTGGCGAGGGAGCAGCGCGAGGGACAGACCCTGAGATGTGCTCCCGCAACGGATCCGGCATTTTCTGGTGTCCAAGCCCCTGTGTAATCCTCTCCCCTTGTATGTGGGCAGGTTCTCAGGCTTGCTTCTCCCAGTAGCATAATTCTTAAGATCTGCAGCCTGGAGGGCACTTAGTAGCCAACAGAAGAGATCTGGTTGGGCAGAAGCAGTTCAGATCCCAAGAGGAAGAAAGGAAAACGGATTGCGTGTAGTTTCTGAGCGGTGGAGAGGCGCGCGAGCCACACCCCAGGCCGAGGGACCGGCCCTTCCCGACTCAGCACCGGACACGTGTGGGAACCCCCAGGTGAGGCTTCCGCCTTCCCAGGCGGCCTCTGTCTCGTCTAGGGTGGTGGGCCTGGGGCTGGCGGGCAGCGAGCCGAGGAGGCCCCCGTGCCACACTCCACGGCTGAGCTGGGGATTCTGCCCTCGCAGCTGGGCTGACCTCCTGCAGGCGGGCCTCCGCCTAAACAAGGGCCCAGTGTGTTTCCCTAGGCGAGGATTTGGCTGGGGTTAGCCCAAGAGCCTGGTTCAGACAGGAGCCCTTTGAAGGCAGCATGAATTGGGCTCAATGTCTCCATCCAGCTGAGACTGGAGGTGGGGGGCAGGGGCCCAGCCAGAGCGGCTTCCAGAAGGCCTCTTGTCCAGCGATGAGAAGAGGCTTGGCGTCCATGCCCATCTCCGGTCCCGCGGCTGCATCCTCACACAACAACACAGCCACTGCAGCAGCAACTCCCACAGCCTCTGCCAGAGCGAGCCCCGAGCAGGACAAAGACGGTCCTGGACAAACATGTTTGATTTGTAATACTTATGCATTTATTTTAAGGTGTACTAGATAGAAGATAGCTGGCCCATCCCCTCAGCGCTTTCTCAGATTTTATTGCTTCGTGCAAGGTGACATCTATTGACACTTAAAAAGGGGCTTACTGGGAACTACCCGAATGTCCACCAGCAGTGAATAGGTAAGTGAATTGTGGTACATCCAAACAGTGGAAAGCTGCTCAGCAATGCAAAGTAATCCCATCCTGGTCTACACACCATGGGTCTATATGTGGAGGGCTGGGGATGGATGCCATTCTTTTCTTTTTTTCTTTCTGGCCGTGCCACACGGCTTGTGGGATCTTAGTTCCCCGACCGGGGATTGAACCCAGGACCTCGGCAGTGAAAGCGCCGAGTCCTAACCACTGGACCACCAGGGAAGTCCCTGGATGCCATTCTTAAAAGAGGAAGATGCTGAGCCTGGATGTCACGTGGCAAAGGGGCCAAAACACAGGCTGCTCTAACGCTCCACCCCTGTGCTGGCACCCAGTCTGTGTCTATATCAAGGCAATTGTCCCCAAGAATGTCCCCCATCACTCCTAACCCATCCACTGTCTGACTCTTATTCAGATGAACTCATTTCTCTCTCGGCTTCCCTTGGCCCTGCCTCTGGCCTCTTCAAACCACTCCCTCCCCCACCCCAGGGCACAAATTAATCTTCCTAAAGTGCTGCTCTGATTGCGGCTCCCCCCCTTGCTCAAGCACCTTCAGTGGCTCCCTATTGCCAGGAAAATAAAGATCAAATTCCTCAGCCTGGGGTTTCACGTTCCCAGGACTATCTGAGCAGCCTTCTGTCCTATATCATACACCATCCACAGCAGCTAATTTTACGCTGTTTCCTGAATGTACCCCACAAATTCTCACATCTTAGTCTGCTCTTTCCACCTCCAATGCCCTTTCCCACATCCCTGACTGTCAAATCCTGGCTTTTTTTTTTTTTTTTTTTTTTAAGATTCAGCTTAAATGCCACGTCCTCCTTTCTGGTCAGAATCAAATACACCCACCTTCATCGTTTCACTGCCCTGTATCTCCATCCTGAACACCCTTATCCATTTTTTCTTGGGCCATAGTGAGTCGAGTTCCACTCTCAAGGGGTCAGGATTTTAAAACAATCACTTGAGGAGGGCAATGCTTAATCCAAAGGAATGCTGCTCTGATGGTGAAACTTCAAGCACCCGTGATTACAGAAGAGGGCATAGTGTGTATCGGGGGGCCCTCCCTGAAAACACTTAGACCAAAGGCCACAAACTCCAACAATTAGAGTTGAGGAGAGATGCTGTGAGCTGATATTTGTAGGGAAGCCATCACAGAAAAGGAAGAATTGATCTGGACACGGAAGGTGGATGGGACTCAGGGAGGTGGCATGGTCCTAGGGAAAGAATTTGGAATTTGGACTGAGATAGGCTTGGACTCAAATTCTTTTTCTGCCTCATTATAGGCCAAGAGTCTTTTGCTTATCCTAGAAACCTCAACTCAAAATGGCCTCAGTTAAAAAGAAAAGATATTGGCTTTTATAATGACAAAGTCCAAGGGTAGCGCCAGCTTCAGGTATGGCTGGATCCAGGGGCTCAAGCACTGACCTCAGGATGCTATCTCTTTCTGTCTCATGGTCATTTTTGTCTGTGTTGGCTTTATTCTCAGGTAGGCCTCGCCCTCAAGATGGAAAAGGCATCCCAGCAGGCTCAGCTGAACATTCATGATGGTTAGTCACCCCAACAATTCTCTCTTCCCAACTGTTCTAGGATTACCTCTGAGTGGACCAAACTGGGTCACCTGATGATCCCTGAACCAATCACTGAGGCTACAGGTTTGGAAAATTCTGATTGGCCATGCTTTAGTCACATGCCCATCTATGGACCAATGGGTGGAGTCAGACTAACCCCAAACCACATGGTCTGAGGTGAGGGAGGGGTCATCTTCGAGGAAATGCAAGGACAGCGACCAAAAGAGGCATCCAAAGCAACCGATGTTCCCTAAAACTGCTGAACAGCTGTGGGAACTTGGGCAGGTGCCTTAGACTTTCTGATCCTCGGAGCCCACGGTTGTGAAATGGGAATATTACAGGCCGACCGCAAAGTGGAGTTGTGGAGAGTTAATGTGCGGAGGTTAATGAAAGCAGCAAGCACTCGCTAGATGCCTGATGAGAGTCCACAGAATCAGAAGCTGGGAAGAATCTGGACTGGAATTAGAGCAGGAAATGGTGGGAGTGGCGGTGTATTTTACGAGGTGGCCACAAGTTCTTCCATCTCACAAGCTATCTTTACAATATGAAGTTGTCACTCCTGCAATTGAGAGGCGGGGTCCATGTCCCTCCTCTGGGCCAGGGCTGTGGCTATGGTGGAAGTGACACTACGTGACTTCTGAGGCTAAGTTATAGAAGGTGACACAGCTTCTTCCTGGCCCTCCTGGGATACTTTTTCCTACATGTTGTGAGGCCGACATGTTGTGAGGAAGCCCAAGCTGCCCGAGGAGGCCACAGTCCCAGTTGAGGTCCCAGCTGATAACCAGCATCTACTGTGCGAGTTGCAAGATGTGTGAGTGAGCAAACAGCAAGATGACCCCAGCCCCAGGGACCATGTGACTGCAAATGAGACCTCAGCTGCAACTCGGACCCCGCCTGAGACCACCTAGCCGAGCCTCGTTGATGCCAGAACTGTGACATAATAAAATCATTGCTGTTGTTTTATGCAACTAAGTTTGGGGTGGTTTGTTACATAGCAACAGATACTGGGAAGAGTGAGCTAGTTGGAGGGATTGTGGGTGGAGGCGCTCATGGGGAGTTATTACTTGTCTGATCGCACAACAGAATCTGTCTCCAGAGCTCACTCACTCCCATGCCTGGGTTAATGCTAGTCTGTCAAGAGAAAACAAGGAGAGGCCACGCTTGAGTCCCCCAAGGCCCCTGAGCTGCACACAGCCCTGTGCCTGCTGGCAGAAGCTGGCTCAGCCGTACCACTGGGTACTTGCTGTGAATTTCCCAGGACAAAGTGGTGGCCCACATGCTTTGGGACAAACTGTCTTTTGCAGTGTTGGTCCTTCCAGAAGCTCAGGCCCAGCCCGCTCTCACTGACTCGTCGTGAATGGCACTTGTCACCTTCTGAAAGTGGAGGAGTGGGGAAGCAAATTAAACCCTTGAAGGCGAACTTGCTAGATGTTTGCATAAGCCAGGATGGAGAATTTCCTTTTGCTGAGATTGGAGGAGGCTGAATCGCAATGGATTCCCCCTTTTTTCAGCCCCATTCTGCTCTCCACCCCCTAACTCAGGTCCTAGGGGACTTCCTGGTTCCCATTCTGTCCTGCTACCCTGGGCAGGTCACCTCTGAAAGAAGGGAGATGATGTTGAATGTGAATTGCACCCGGGTGGCGTCTACACAGATCAGGAGATAATCCAGCTAATTGGATCCTTTGAAGTTTACAAGGAAACATTCCACTCTGGACCTCAAATGCCCAAGCTGCTGCCACACACCCCTCCTGGGGCATTCGGGCATCCCCGCGCAGCTCTGCCCCATCCCCCTGCCGCACTCATGGGACCAGTTCCTGCCCTCTCCACGCCTGAACTACCATTTGCTTAATTCTTTAAAATCAACCACTTGCTTTCTCTTTAAGAAAATACATTGACTTAAAAAAGACAGCTTAGATTACCCCATAACTGGAAAGCCAATATCACATGTCATAAACAGAAGGTGGCCGTGAAAATAAACACAAGGACACCAAGGGGATCACCAAAATCTGGCTTCCATCCTGCTGCCTGACCGGATGAAGTTTTTTTGAGATGGAAACTTTCTCTTGTTTTGTTGTAAAGATAGCTGAGCCAGCCTCAGTGAGGCGCGTCAAAGACATATCAGCACCCCATGGAGACTTTCTCCTTCAAGTTGGCAGAAGAATGGAAAGAAAAAAGGGAGTGACTTTCTTGTCACTGAGGATTATTTAATGCTGTGTCTGCATCCACCCCAGGTTCTCTCAACCATTGGGGAAGGATGGTGATGATGGTGAATGCTTAAGCAGAGCTTGCTGTGGGCTTGAGTCAATTCCAGGACATTCAGTGCACTATCTCATTTAATCCTCAACAACCCTATGAGGTAGAAGTAGGTGTTGTTATCATCCTCACATGGGACCCAGAGAGGTTAAGTAACTTACCAAAGGTCACACAGCCAGTGAGTAGTGAAGCAGGGATTTGAACCCCGAGCTCCCCAGCTCACTGCCTGGGAAGCACAGGTCTACACCCATCAGGTCCAAGGATAATTGCTTGGAGTCTCTGTACTGGGTTGAATAATGTCCTATCCACCCCCCCCCCCAAATTTGTGTCTACCTGTGAAGGTGACTTTATATGGTAATAGGGTCTGTGCAGATAGAATTAAATTAAGATGAGGTCTTACTGCAGATGAACGGATAAAGATGTGAGATACACACACACACACACACACACACACACACACACACACACAATGGAATACTACTCAGCCATAAAAAAGAATGGAATAATGCCATTTGCAGCAACATGGATGGACCTAAAGATTATCATACAAAGTGAAGTAAGTCAGACAAAAACAAATATCATATGATATCACTGATATGTGGAATCTAAAATATGGTACAAATGAACATATTTCCAGACTGAAACAGACTCACAGACATAGAAAACAAACTTATGGTGACCAAAGGGGAAAGTGGGGGAGGGATAAATTAAGAGTTTGGGACTAGCAGATACAGACTAATATATATAAAATAGATAAACAACAAGGTCTTACTATATAGCACAGGGAACTATATCCAATATCCTGTAATAAACCATAATGGAAAAGAATATGAAAAAGCATATATATATATATATATATATATATATATATATATATATATATATATAACTGAATTCCTTTGCTGTACACCAGAAACTAGCACAACATTGTAAACCAACAATACTTCAACTAAAAAAAAAAAAAGATGAGATCCAATGACTGGTGTCTTTATAAAAATATGGAAATCTGGACACAGTGATACACAGAGGGAAGACAGCCATGTGACCATGGAGACAGGTATGGGAGTGATGGGGCCACAAACCAAGGAATACCCAGGAAGCCGGCAACCACTAGAAGCTGGAGGAGACGTGGAAGGATCCTCCCCTAGAGCCTTCTTCAGGGGAGCACCGCCCTGCCAACACCTTGATCTCAGGGTTTTGGCCTCCAGAGCTGTTAAGAGAATACGTTTCTGTTTTTTAAGGCACCTAGTTTGTGGTAATTGTTATGGAAGCCCCAGGAAATGAATACAGTCACCTTGGCCTGTGTTTGGGGGGAAATGTCTCCCAAGAGGATGAGAGTCTCATGGGAAAGGGGTCTGGAGTTCGCTGCAGGAGGTCTCTTGTTTTTTTGTTGGAAAGGCTGAATTCCCAGCTTTCCCCTCCTGCTCTGACACCTGCTGGGGCAACCTGACCTTCCCTGGTCCTCCTCTGCTTCTCTTGCTGTGTGACTTAGGGCAAGTGACTTAACTTCTCTGAGCCCCCAATTCCTGTCATGGATTTAGCAAGAAATAGATCTCTGGGAGGCAGCTCTTATATCTCAGTAGATTTAGGCTTTAGGACTCTTCACCATTTGGAGTTACCTCACCTGTTGGTTTGCCTGCTTGTGTCTGTCTAAACCAGTGTTGTCCAGCAGAATTTATTTTATTTTTTATTTTACTTATTTATTTATTATTTATTTATTTTTGGCCGTGCCATACAGCATGGGGGATCCTAGTTGCCGGACCAGGGATTGAACCTGCACCCCCTGCGGTGCAAGCACGACATCCTAACCACTGGACCGCCAGGGAATTTACTAAACAACGCAAATTTATTCCCTTACAGTTCTGGAGGGCAGAGGTCTGAACTGGGCCTTACTGGTCTGCAATCAAGGTGTTGGCAGGGCTGCGTTCCTCTCTGGAGACTCGGGCGGGGAGTGGGAGGGAGGAGAATGTGTTTTCTTGCCTTTTTCAGCTTCTATAGGCTCATGGCCCCGTATCACTCTGATGTCTGCTTCCATTACTGGATCTTCCCCAACTCTGACCCTCCTGCCTCCCTCTTATGAGGACTCTTGTGGTTACACTGGACGCCCCCTCCAATAATCCAGGATAATCTCCCTTTTCTGAGATCCTTAACTGAATCACATCTGCAAAGTCCCTTTGTCGTGTAAGGTCACATATTCACAGGTTCCGGGGATTAGGACACGGACATCTTTGGGGGCCATTATTCTGCCCCCCAAACCCCACGTGGCTAGTGGCTACCATACTGGACAACACAGGTCTGGGCCTTCCGTTCCTAGAGGATCTGACACTGAGGTGTCCCCTGAGCCAGGCACACAGTAGGTGCCCAATTAATGTGTTCAATTAATGAAATTTGAATACCGCCTCTACAACATGTTTGTTGAAGGATGTGCTGGCTTTAAACTCTTAAGTCCAAGCTAAACTTTGCAAAATGGAGACCCGCATTCTGGAGCCTCTAATAGAGCCTAGGCCACTCCTCAGAAATGCTTCTTTTCCCAGCTCTACTGTGTGACCTTAAGCAAACCTCTGTGCATCTCAGCATTGACTTCCTCATCTGTACAGTCCTGAGAAACAGCTACCAAAAGCCTCACAAGAGAAAAGAAAACTGAGGCACAGAGAAGCTAAGGGGCTGGCCCAAGGGCAAGGTCATGAGGAAGGGGAGGAATCTGTGCCAAGTCCGGAATGCACTTCAGAAAGTAGGCATGAGAGACCAGTGGAAAGACTTTCTGCACCATCTGGGGAAGAGAAGACAGCCTGGACCAGGGGTAGAGTCAGTGACTGACTCCTTCAATGCTGTGCTATCTGCCTGGATAGTTCTAAACTTTTTTCTGACTGTTGAACTCCTATTCACCCGTCAAGACCCAGTTCAAATGTCCCTTTTTTAAGGAAACTGTCCTTGACTCCCTGAACCCACCTCTGATCTAACAAAAAGAGCCCAAGATCCCTGGACCTCCCACAGAAGCTGTGCTGCCCCAGCACAGTCCAGATATTTTAAATCACCTGCCTAAAGCCACATGGGCCAGCAAGTGACAGATCTGGAACGTGAACCCAGGTGATCTGGCTCCAATGTCTATGCTGTCATGAGACTCTACATACACATTCAGCAGACACACACGCACCCCTAACTGCACACATATAAACACATGCACACACATCCATACATACATACACATTCACATGCTCACACAATCCACACACACACATATACACATCACATCTATAAATACATGCACGTACACACAACACACGAACATACACAGTCCTATTCTTTTGCACATGTGTGACCATTGAATGCATGTGTGCACGCACCCCATAGACATGCAGATAGACCAGACGCGCTGGCCCCTCGCACAAGCTTGTTCCCCTGCACACACGCATACAACATGCTGGCCCATGCACCAGCCCGTAGGCGTGTACACACAGGCGTGCAGGAAGCCCACCTGCCCACACACCCCTACATAGGGGCCTACACCTAAAAATAAAATCTAACGCTTACCACTGGGACAGCATGGGTAGGCACACACGAATACATGTGTATGTATCCTCACACATCTAGCTAAAAATTCACATGTACCGTGAACTCAGTCACAGACAGAAAAATATCTAACTCAAATATGTGAACTGGAATATTCAAAATTCCACCGTCCTCCCATGCACCCCCGGACACGCATACTCGGGTACCTGCGCAGGCTCCCGTTCTCTGCCCCCAGGCCCCTCCCTGCCCACCCTCGGCTCCGTCACGGCGGTGAGGCCTGGGGGCGGTCACCGACACCCTCTGGTCTGGGATGACCGCGGGCAGGAACAGTCAGCTGCCTGGCCTCGCCCGCCAGGGTAGGAGGTAGCAGGCGGCGCGGTGTGGGTGCTGGGAAGAGGCACGGGTCCAGCCCCAGCCCCGTCCTCAGAGCCCACCTGGCCCTGGTCTCCTTGATCACACTTCTCCTGACCGCTGCACCACCCGGCCCATGCTGGATCCTGGGGCCAGAGGCAGGCCCAGCACACTCCAGGGGCCCCAGACGAGGCCCAGAAGTCGGGGAGGGGACAGGGACCCCTCCACCCACCCTGGAGCCCGCCCCCGCTGGCCCCGCTGAGCAGAGGAAGAGGAAGCACAGCATGGGCCGGTGGGGAGTGGGGGGCGCCCGCCCAGACAGCCTCCTGCGCGGCCAGATGGCCGGCCATCTGCAGTCCCCTCCTCCTCTGCCGTAGCCGGGCCTGGTGCCGGGGCGAGCGGCCTCGGAGCTGGCCGAGCACGTTGGAGACGTGTGCCGCCTGCCAGGCTCGGGAGCTGTTCTTCAGAGGAGGCCTGCCATGCCCGGCTGCTGTGGCCCAACCTCTCACCCCATAGTGCAGGCACCTCCGTTCTAGAAGATTCTAGGGCTTCGGAATCCAACCCCTTCATCCAATCATTCATTCATTCCGTAAACACCAAGTGCCTACTAAGTGCTGGTCCTAGAGATACAATGACAAATAAAACAAGTATTTGTTGAGTACCTATTCCTCTTGCTCTCTGCTCAGCAGGACAAGTTGGGGTCTCCAGAGTGGAGCGAGGGGTGCCTGTCCCCTCCCAGACTTCTGGGTCTCATCTGGGCCCGCTGGGTCTGCCTCTGGTCCCAGGATCCAGGCACTTTTCTAGGAATCGGGGCTATAGCCCTGAACAAAACAAATATATATTAGACATCTACTCTGTGTCGGTCACTAGGCTGATGACAACAGCAAGCAAACAAATGTGCATTGAGCACCTACTATGTGCTGGGAGCTCTTCTAGGCACGGGGAATACAGCAGTGAACAAACTAATTATTTGTTGAACACCTACTGCATGCCAGGCACTGGGGAGACAGTGGTGACCAAGAAGGACAAGGTCTCTGCCCTGACCAAGTTTGCAGTCTCCGGGGCAGAGGGGACGGATGAGCTATAGTGAATACATGAAAAATAAGGGGTGAGGGAAGGACAGTGGTATTCTTATCCATTTGATCATTTTAGACGGGCAGTCAGGGTTGCCTTCTCTGAGGAGGTGACATGGAGCAGAGCCCTGGATGGAGCAAGGAGTCAGCCCTCAGGCTCCCTGGGGAAGAATATTCTGGGCTGAGGGAACAGCCAGCAGAAAGTCCTGCAGTGGGAACGGGCTTCATGTGACCGAGACAGCTGTGGGGAACCAGGGCCCCTGGGCCAGAGCAGGTGAGCCCAGGGAGGGGCAGGGGTGGGACATGAGGGGTGGGTGGGGCCCTGGTGGGGAGTCTGGGGAAAGTGAGGCCTGGGAAGAGACCCCAGGGATTTCAGGGGGTGGGGGAGCAGTGGGCATGTGAGGTGACAGTGATATCCTGACAACCCAACATCCTGTGCAAAAGTTGTCCCTGGGGCCAACCTCCATGAGGGCTGTATCTGCATTGGTCCCAGTAAGTCTGGGAAATGAGTACCAGGATGATTCCCATTTCACAGATCGGAAGGTGGAGGCACATGAGAACACTACGGTCCGGGGCCCGCATCTCGCTGGATGCTCCTGATGCTTCCAGAGCAAGCAAAGGAGACGCCCCGAGCCCACGTGGGCCCTACCCATCACCCCTGGCGACCCCAGGCTGGTCCAGCTCCCAGTCAGCGCTGCCCCAGCCGTGGACTCTGAAGGCAACGTCCCCGGCCGACCCCTCTGCTGGCGCCTGAAGCTGTCAGCCCTGATTCCCCGTGGGCTTAGTCACCCCATACAAGTGACATTTATTTATTCCCTCGCACGGAGTGTGGCGAGAATTAATTATTCAGCGCCAAGGAAGCACTTTGAACATAAAAAGTGCTGAGGATGACCGTGACATTACAGAGAATAATGTTCCCTCCTCATGCCCGCCTGCAGGTCTGGGTGCCTGAGCTGTCACCTTCCATGGTCCCCTGACCACCCCCCCGCCCATGATGGGGGCGGAAACCCCCTGCATGGGGAAAAATTATCTGAGCTCGGAATTTCTTTTCTGTGCAAGCAGGAGGGAAGAGAGTGAAGGAAGAAGGGAAGGAAGGGAGGAGGGGAGAGGGAGAGAGAGAAGGAGGGGGAGGACGAAAAGAAGGAAAAAAGGAGAAGGAAAGGAGGGAGAGGAGTTTCACACTCATATTTTTCAGCTGCTCTAACTGTGAGTTACGAAGGTGGTACAGAAGTGAATCACAATGATACAGTCACGGTTTATAAGGCACTTGCTCTGTGTTATTTTCATGAGGTCTGCAAAACAGGGTGGTCTCTCAGAGCAAAGAAAGGGTTGCAGCCCCATTTTACAGATGAGGAAACTGAGGCTCCGGAAGGAGCAGCAAATACCCACCTCCCACAGCTTGGCCACAGTGGCCAGGAGCGAAACCTGTGAAAATGAGTGTCGGGGGCTGATCCCAGGGGCTGTCCGCCGAGAGTTCTCACCTCTGTCAGGACAAGCCCCAGCTCCCTGGGCACTGGTATCCCCTGGACGCACGACACCAGCCCTTGAACTTGAGCCTCTGCCCTGCTGCCACCCTGAGGATCCGTGTATCCCGCCTCCCCCAGCCAGATGCCAGCGGGAAGGAGGCAAGAGGGGAGATCTTGCCGGGGAGGGGAGTGAGGTGGTGGGGATACAGAACAGTTGCCAGGGAGCTTGAAGTTTGATTTGATTTAATATGTACCCCAAAGAAACCCCATCAGGCAGAAGAGACAGCTGGAGACCAGCAGAGCTGAGTTTGCTGTAATTGCCAAGTGAGATGGTCTTTGTTCCTACCTTCAGAGGGAAAAAAAGGTTGCAGGCCACACTTGACTCCCCCCTCTAGGCCAGAGCTGAGCAATCCTAGTGGAGGTGGAGAACAGGGTCTCTGGGCCATCTGCACGCTTCTTTCTGGGGGTCCCAGCTGTGCCGTGATTCATCTCCACTCACCGCAGTTGCCAGAACCATGCCTGCATTCAGTAGGGGCCCAGTAAATGCCTGCTCGTGTGTTCCGGGTGTCATCTGAGGGCCCCTCTTCAGTGAAATAGAGAAGGACTGGGAGAAGCAGAGGCCTTGCTGGGACAGGTGACATAGGCTCTCTGTGCCTCAGTTTCCCTATCTGTAAAATAGGAGCAAAAATGCTAGAACAACACCACAGACTAATGAGGGTTCGAGGACTTGTTCCCAAAGTGCTTAAGATGGCACCTGGGACTTCCCTGGCAGTCCAGTGGTTGAGACTCCGAGGAAGACGCCACACTTCCACTGCAGGGGACACGGGTTCGATCCCTGGTCAGGGAACTAAGATCCCACATGCCCTGCTGTGCAGTCAAAAAATTAAAAATAAAAATACAGTAAAAAAAAAAAAAAAGACAGCACCTGGTACACAGCAAGTGTTCTTTAAGGCGGAGCTACTGGGAGGGACCGATCCAAGCAAAGCCCCTGGCAGACCTGCAGTCTTCACAGCTAGATTCAAAACCTCTCACCCGTTCCAACCTCCTGGACAGATAAATGGCATAAGAAAGGGGGCGGGGTTCCCTGGTGGGAAGGTGCTGACCTCAGGACCCCCTCACCTTCCCACCCCCCCACTCCCAAACCCCGCTCAGACTGCATCATGTTAATCAGGCCTCAGAGGTGGCCCTGACGTTTCCCTGTGTGGCCGCCCCCATGGGTCATAACTGAGTGATGTGCGCTTTGAGCCAGAAGACACTCCGGCTGTAAGTCAGGAGGCTGCGCATGGGCATGGAGGCCCCGCAGCCACCTGGCTGCCTTCAGCCAGGGAGGTGGGTGGAGACCCCACAGACTCCTTGGACAGCTGGGAACCTGCTGGAGGCTGTTGCCATGGCAACAGTGCTGGTTGCCCTCACTCCGCGTGGGCCCCATCCTGCCTCTCCTGGGCACTGAGTGGGCTGGGGCTCAGCTGGTTACCCCTCCCTCCTCCTCCCCCAGGGGTCACTTGGGGGTCCTGAGAGCTCCCTGCCCACTTGCTACCCCAGCAGAGCAAAGCCAGCTCTAAGACATCCCTCTCTTAATAATAACTAATACCAGCTGACATGTATTGAGTACTTAGCTCTTTACAAGTATTAATTACTTAATTATCATGATAACCCATTTAATAGATAAAAAGACTATAGTCCAAAAGGGCAAAATTGCTTGCCCAGGATCACATGACTAGTAAAGAGCAAAGCCAGGGCTTGAACCCAGGATTCTGGCCCCGGAGTGCCATTGCATAGTATAATGCAATGGTTAAGATATAGACTCTGGAGTGAGACAAGCTGTGTGACCCTGGACAAGTTACTGAACCTCTCTGGGCCTCAGTTTCCCCTTCTGCAAAGTGGGCTAATAGTACCTGCTTCAGAGACTCCTGGGAAGGATGAGATGAGTTAATACATGCAAAGCACTTAGAGCAGCAACGAGCACAGAGTACGCGCCTGGGGCTTACCCAGGTTCCCCCGGAAACAGGTGAGGATTTGCAGCCAGGTCCTCCTGGGGAGGCCAGCAGGGGGAACAGGACAGAGAAGGAGGGGATGCCAAGCTGAGGTGTCACTTGAGGCACCGTCCCAGCCCTCGCCTGATCTGCGGGGGGCTCTGGAGCGTGAGTTACACCTCCAAGTTTGTCCTGCCTCCAGAGCAGGGGGCCGGATTCCCACACTGTCGATGGTCGCCTAAGGGTTGCCCCAGCGGGATAACAACTTCCAGGCAGGTCAGGCTTTCTGGACACGGGGCCAAAGCACTTCCAGCTGCCCAAGAGCTGTGTGCAGAAGCGAGGCAAGAGTACGGGCAGTCAGCAGGAAAGCACGCGGAATTGCAGAATCACAGAATTGCAGAATCAGAGGAGAGACCCAGGACTTGTGGGTGGAGCCCTGCCTGCTGTCCTAGCCATTGTTATTTACCTTCCTAGGACACCACAGCAAACCTGTCTGACCAGTAGAGCTGCCCTCGTTTTACCAGAAGGCCACTTGGTTTGGTCAGAGTCACACAGATTTGGGGCAGGGAGCCAAAACTCTAGACTTTCAATTCTGCACAGTTTTCACTGCACCCTGAGACCTGGTCGTGGGTCACCTTCTGCAGTACCTAGAAAAGATGATGCTTACTTGGGCAGGAGGAAAGTTAGCAGCTCAAAGGCCTGGGGCACCCGGAGGAGGTTGTATCAGTCCGAATGTCTTAGGCAGCAAATAAAAAAATCCGAATTCAAACAGCTTTAATAATGAAAAAGATTTCTATTTTCCATGATAAAAAATCCTGAGTTGAAGGAGCTCCCGGGCTGGTTGATTCAGCAGCTCACTGGTGGCATCAGGACCAGGCTCTTTCCCTCTCTTCTCTTTTCTGCTGCCCTCAATATAGATCATGCTCTTCAAGGTCCCCAAATGGCTGCCCAGATCCAGTCATCACATCCCACCGGGACAAAGTGCAGCCCAAGATGAGCCAGTCAGCTCTTTTTGTGTGTTTCTCTTTTTTAAGAGCAAGTCAAGATCCCCCATAAAACCCCTACTGGAGTCCCCCTCACATCTCATTGGCTGGAGTTGGGTTATATGACCCAACCAACAAAGGGACATAGGGACCATGATTGGCTTAGACCAGGGGTCAGCAAATTAGGGCCCGTTGGCCAAATCTGGCCCCAACCCTGCGTCTGTAAATAAAGTGTTATTGGTGCACAACCATGCCCATTTTTTTACATATGGCCGCTTTCATGCTACAACGGCAGAGCTGAGTAGTAGCAACAGAGACGTTCTGGCCCACAAAGCCTAAAAGGATTATTATTTGACGCTTTACAGAAAATCAGTTTGCTGACCCCTGGCTCAGCTAATTGGGATTCACCCCATGCTGGACTGAGTCGTTGTCTCCGAGGGATGAATACTGAACAAAATGCTGCTCTCTGAGTGAGGTAGGATGGTGTCTGGGCTGACAGCTAAGTCATCTTCTAGGCCTTTGCTACTCAAAGCATTGTCCATAGACAAGTAGCAGCAGCCTCACGTGGAGCAGAGCCCGGGCTACCCCCCCCTCCCAGACCAACCGCGCCAGGACCTACATTTGACCAAGTCCCCAGGGGGTCTGTGTACGTGCGAAAAGCCCTAGCCCTGCAGAGGGCTGAAGGCACAGGTGGGGACAGATGGGTAGCTGCCCTGGACTGACACTGAGGCGGCCTGAGTTCAAGGCCTGACTGTGACCTTGCCCAGCTGTGTGGCTGCAGGCAGGTCTGGCCACCCCTCAGGGTCTTGGCACCCTCACCTGCTAGACGCCACGTGTTAGCACCCTGGGACTGCCCTAACAGAGTTCCCCAGACTCTTGGCTTAGAACAACAGTTCTGGAGGTCAGAAGTCCCACACCAAGGTATCGGCAGGGCTGGGCTCTCTCCAAAGTCTCCAGGGGAGGATCCTTCCTGGCTTCTTCCAGCTTCCCACAGCCCCAGGCGTTTCTCAGCTGTGGCTACATCCCTCCCATCTCCACCTCCAACCTCACGTGACTTTCTCCCTCTGTATCTCTGCTCTTCTTCTAAGGATGCCAGTCATATTAGATTAGGGCGCTGAATGACCCCATCTTAACTGGATTACATTTGCAAAAACCTTGTTTCCAAGTCAGAGCACATTCACTGGTTCCGGGGATTAGGACTTCAACACATCTTTATGGGGGACACGATTCAACCCATAACATGTGGTGGCACCACCCACACATGACACACAGGTGAAAAGGGGACACACATGCTTGTGTTTGGGGGGAGGACAGGGCTGATGGAGGAACAGCTGGCCAGCTATGCTGGAAGCTTCCTGAAGGTAGCTGGCCCAAGGTGGCCTCAAGGAGAGTATCTCTACCCCCTCAACTGCCGCCCTCAAGGGCCTGAGCTGCTTCAGGGACCTCCTGGGTCTATAGAAACCAGGTCCAAGAATCCTCAGCAATTCCTGGATGAGAATGAGACAGGCAAGGCATCCAGGTGCAAGCTTCAAGGAAGCGCTCATTCATTCTCAGGTGCCGCCTCTGCGGAGAGGGCGCACCTCCTTCCACTCTGTGCTCTGAGTGCCTTGCTCACCTCACTCTCGACCAGTGCTGGTCCTCAGCGCTGCCTGTCATTCCAAACACCCTCTCTGGGCCTCTGTTCCCAACTGTGGATGGGGAGCAGCTGGGCTCTGCCCAACATTTACTCTGTGAACAGATAAAGTCCGTTTGACTTAGATAGATTGAAAACATCCAGAAGTGTACCCTGAGCACCTAACTGGTGTTGAAAAACCAGGTATATTGAGTGAACAAGGAAGTAAATTCCCAAATCCAAATTCCCCACCGTGACCCACAAGGCCCAGCATGATCTGGTCCTCCTCACCTTACCGGCCTCATTCCCACCATTTTCCCCCTAAACCATTAGGTTCCAACTACACTGATCTCCAAGTTCTTTCCAAAACATGCCAAGCCCACTCCAACCTCAGGACCTTTGCACACACTGTGCCCTCGGCCGGCATGCTTTTCCCCAGATGCCCAGGTCTGGCTCCCTTATTTTATTCAGATTTCTGTGCAAATGTCACCTCCTCAGAGAGGCCTTCCCCGCCGCTCGATCAAAAGTAGACACGCTCACTCCACCCCTACCTCCACCCCACCAATACCCAGTCACATTCTGTCCCATCAAACTACTTTAGTGTCTTGATAGAACTCACAACTGGAGTGTGGAATTCTCACAGGCATTTATTTATCCATTGGCCATGTCCTCGGTGCCTAGAACAGTGGCTAGCACATAGTAGGTGCTCGGGAAAAATTTGCTACTTGACAGAATGAACCCCTTTCCCACTGGAACCCAGACAACCTCTTAGGGAACACTCAGGCATCCCCAGGCCCCTGCATTCAAGGCTTGGCGAACCTCGCCCTGCAGTGGAATTTTCCAGATGAAGCTGCTCCTTTTGTGCGTCAACCAGGCGTTTAATCTCAGCTCATCGCTGGGCAGGAAGGAACCTGCTTTGCTAAAGGACTTCTGTCCTAAAGCTGCCAGGTAACATGAGAGGGGCCTCTCAAGAGGAAAGCACAGCTCCCCACCCCACCCCTGATAAGCGTCCAGCGGCCCCCTCACCTTCTCCAGGCAGCATGCCTCCACCCACAGCCCTGGCCACAGGCTGATCCCACTCTGTGCTCACTCCCCAGCCGGCACCCCCCAAACTGCACGATGGCCCTTCAGAGGGCCAGGAGATCTTAAAAACTCCCTTTAAAAATAGCATTACTAATTTTTTTTTTCCTTGTTAAAAATTTACACATGTAATCCATATGTGCTGACAGTGAAAAATGCCAGCATTTCTAGTGGGAAGTAGATCATCATCCCCCAGATTCCAGCCCCCAGCATAGAGATGAAAACCACAGTCAAAGGCAGTGGTACCCTTGGGAAGGACTGGATTCCTTTAACACATTCTTGTATGGCGCCCCTAGCAAATCCTCCAGGGCTGCTATATTCTTACCCCCATTTTACAGATGGAGAAAGTGAGGCTCAGAGAGGGACTGAGCTAGCCAATGGTGGGCAGTGGTGAACTCAGACGGTCTGGCTTTGATCCTCACTTTGACCACTACACCATACCACTTCTTGGCAGAAAATTTCTTGATTTGGTTTTTAACATTTTTTTTTCTTTTTTTCCCATTTTCTGTTCCATGTTGTTCTCTGACTTGCTTTTCTCATTTAACACTCCATGTCTGGGACATCAATTCATGGCAGAGGGAATTCCCTGGCAGTCCAGTGGTTAGGACTTGGCACTTTCACTGTCAAGGGCCCGGGTTCAATATCTGGTCGGGGAACTAAGATCCCGCCAGCTACGAGGTGCAGCCAAAAAAATAAACAAATAAAGTATATTTCTTTAAAAAATTCATGGCAGGGCTTCCCTGGTGGCGCAGTGGTTGAGAGTCTGCCTGCCAATGCAGGGGACACGGGTTCAAGCCCTGGTCTGGGAGGATCCCGCATGCCGCGGAGCAACTAGGCCCGTGAGCCACAATTACTGAGCCTGCGCGTCTGGAGCCTGTGCTCCGCAACGAGAGAGGCCGCGACAGTGAGAGGCCCGTGCACCGTGATGAAGAGTGGCCCCCGCTTGCCACAGCTAGAGAAAGCCCTCGCACAGAAACGAAGACCCAACACAGCCAAAATAAATAAATTAATTAATTTTTTTTTTAATTGTTTTAAAAAAAAAAATTCATGGCAGACATACATAGGTCACCCCATCCTTTTTAATGTCTGTGTTGTATCACTAGCCCCTGACACACAGCACAGAACTACTATGATCATTTGGGTCAAAATGGTCCATTCGTGATCATCTTAAATTCTCAGTACATAATTCGTTTGAATGTGCCCTATAGTAAATATGGGATACAATGAGTACTTCTGGGGAAAGCTGGTAAGATCTGGGCTTATTGGGCAGGAGAAGGTCTGAGTTTCCCTGTCACCCACAGACTCTAGGCTAAGTCTGAGATGGTGTTGGTGGAGAGAGTAAATGCACTATTATCCAGAATGTTCCCAGCTCCAAAGAGGCCACAAGGGTGAAACGTCCCTTTTGCTGATCAGTTACACGTCTAAGGACTCCAGAATGTCAAGCCTTCAAAGTACTGTGACTCATTCCCTGAACAACGATGCTTGGTAATTCACAAAGCAACCCTAGGCACACCACAGTTTATCCACATCTCCAAAGAAAGTCCTACTCAGAGTCTCCCCTGAGCAGATCAAGAGAAACAAATCCTCTCTCCACTTCAGGCCCTGGATGCTTTTTCTGGGCTGGCATAAAGGGAGTGAGGAGGGAAGGGCATGAGTTGTCACAAAGTCAAAACGAAACTGCCAACAACACAGTTCTCTGTCTCCCAAGAGTGACTCAGCCGGTGAAAACCAGAATATTGTTCCAAGTGTCAAAATCTGCAGAGCTGCCTCCAAGATTTGGGTCTCATCCAGCTTAAATGAGCCAAACATTCAGCATCTTCCTCAGGCACCTGTGAATGGTGCATTGTCTTCTCCCTGTGGCTTTTGTTTTTGAAAGTTCATAAAGAGGAACCCAGGAGGTCAGGAGACAGCAGGGTGGCCATTTCCTTCCCCAGGACAACATTCAGACAGTTTCTACATGCCTCCCAGCACCTGCCTCCTGCCAGGGACCAAACCGGTGCTGTTGGCACCCAGGCTGCCCCAGAGCACATAGGAAACCAGGACCCTGGCTGGAGGTTGAAACGTACTCCTTTGGAGAATCATCTGGCCTCCTCAGCACTGGTAGCGGCAGGGGGAGTTTATCATCATTAGGAGCGAGTTAACTTCGAACAGGGGAGAAATGCTTTTAGAGTAATGTTATTAGCACTGGATTCTGGAATGCCTTTTCTATTCTTCTAAGTAATATTCTCTGCAGCCCTGTGCACTCCATAGAGGAGGAAATTGACTGGTTTGTAGATGGGGAAAAGGCTGAGCCATTTCTAGCTCCTGGTTTTATTTATATGAGGGAATTCACAAGGTAATCTCAGAACACTACAGTTTGCCTTGTGGGGCTGGCTCGATCCCCATCGTCCTACTGAGTATATTTTTGGTGCATATGTTAATCCATAATGAGTCATATAAAAACCAGGACAACGTGACCTATGTCAGTTTTCAGCCTTGACGGGTACTGGGATGGGAGACAGTGGGGATAATAGTAGCTAATACCTATAAAGAGCTTTGTACAGGCTGGGCACTGTCCAAACACTTTGCATGAATTAACATTTAACTCAGATAATGGCCCAACAAGGGAGGTACTAATATGATCACCCTTTTACAGTTAAGGAATCTGAGGTACAGAAAGGTTAAGTAACTTGCTCGAGGTCACACAGCTAGAAAATGGCCAAGCTGGGATTTGAACCCAGGAGACCCACCTCCATGGTTTGTGCTCTTAGCTCTATGGAGTATTGTGTGATTGTATCAAATCTAAAGATATTGGCAATAAATGGACTCTCTGTGACAGACACTGTGACTGACCCATCACAAATTCCCAGCCTTTTCTCCATTCCTGCATCAACCACCAGGTCCAGAAAGGCTAACTATTTGCTTCCTCAGGATCCTCTGCAGTTCTGGCCAATGAGATGGAGGCTGAGGCCAACTGGTGCAACTGTGGGAAAGGTTTTGCTTTGCCTAATAAAAGGAGCAAAGGTAGCTGATGCCCTTGTGCCCTTCATTCATGCCTTGAACATGGATGTGTTGCCTGGAGTCATGGCAGCCACCTTGTGATCTGAGGGAGAGGCCAAGAGAAGCACAGACAGTGACCTGGAATGACCTGAGCTTTGGAACTGACTTCCACCTCCCAGACTTCTTTTTGTATGGGAAATTAAACCCTGTTTGTTTACATCACTGGGTTAGGTTTTCTGTTACTTGTAGCCAAAGATCATACCAAATAGTCTTTTCTCCCTTCCTGACTCTCTCTTATTCCCACTTGAAAGTCACTGGTTGTTAAAAGCCAGCATCTTAGAAGAAGTAAGGGGACAGGGAGAGGCCTCTTTCTGAGACTATTCGATATGGAATTCCAGCCTCCTGCGGCCTTTCCAGCTTTTTTATTTTTTTTTGGCCGCGCCTCACAGCATGCAGGATCTTAGTTCCCCGACCAGGGATCGAACCCGTGCCCCCTGCAGTGGAAGTGCAGAGTCCTAACAACTGGACCTCCAGGGAATTCCCTTTCCAGCTCTCGTTTACTGAGCACCTACTGTAGTCCATGTACCCATGTGTATCATGGGCTCCAGGTTCATTTTTCCATCAACACTCTTACAGCCTAGGAGGGAGACCACATTTGGCTCCATTTTACAGACGATGACCCTGAGCTGCTGGGGCTTTAAGAACTTGCCCAGTGGGTGGGGAGCAGATTCACCCAGGCCAGTTTCACCTCAAGCGCAGGGTCTTCCTGTTCTCAGCTGCGGTCACTCCGACCCACAGTACAGCCCTCAAGAACTTCTCCAGCTCGTCAGATTCCAGGCTTCTGTTCCCTCCTGTCCCCTCCTTGCCCTCAGTGCCTCTGCATTCTCATCTGTAAAATGGGGATAACGCTAGGACCCACTCACAGGGCTGCTGTGCTGATTCAGTGGAATAATCCACTTGGCACGGAGCCTGGCACATAGGGAGCTCTCAACAGACGGTGTTATTATTATCACTATTATTATTACTAAGTACCCAGAGTCCTGTCCCCAAGAGTAATTCCCCAGGGCAGCAATGAATGGAAAGGAGAAGCTGAGGGAACCCAGGGTCTGATATCTATTGAGCCTTGCCTGATTTCACACTCCCCCAGCCTGGGCACACGTGTGCCCTTGGGTGACAGCTTGGAAGGCTTCCTGCAAGGAGCCGCCTGAGGAAGAAAGCTCCTGCCAGACACCTTGTCTGGAAAGGAGCACACATTCAAGGAAGGCTGTCTCCTGCCAGGGGCTCAGGGGCTCAGGGGCTCAGGGGTTGGCTGTCAGCATCACGGTCAGGACTGGCCAACGCACAGGGCTTGGAAATCACCCTTTCGATCAATGCCAGGGTGGTTGCCAGCTACTGCAGCAGGGGGAGAGAGGGGGAAAGAGAGAGAGAGTGAGAGAGAGAGGGAGGGAGGGAGGGAGGGAGGAAGAGAGAGGAAAAAAAACATCTCTTTCCTGAGCCCCAGGCCACAACAAAGGTAGTCAGCCTCCAAAAGTGGAGTGGAAGGGGCTCTGTTGAATTAATTAATCCTTTAATGACAATGTATTAAGTGCCAAGCGTTGGATACACAAGCTTCATTGAACCTTCACCACAGCCCTCTGACAGAAGTACTATTATCATCTCTGTCTTGAAGGTGAGGAAAATGAGGCACAGAAAGTTTAAGCAGCTTGCCCAAGGTCACACAGCTGACAACTGGAGGAGCCATGTTTCTAACCCAAGTGCCCAGACCCCTGAACCAGTGTTTCTAAGCGATAAAGAGGTAACAAGACCTTTAGTCCTAATGAGTTTCATTCTAATGGGGCTGGGAGAGGAGGAACCAACTATAAACAAAGCAACAAGTGACGAAATAACTCCAGGTGGTGACAGCAAGTGATTAAATCACCCATATCTGTCTGATGAATCTCTGTGGGGGGCCTTGGAAGGCTTCTAAGATGAGACGGAGACTGGGGTCATCCTTGAAGGAAGGGTGGGATTTTAAGTGGGAACTCGGGCATGAAAACTGTGGAGCCAAAACTTAGTATGGGTGAAAATGCAGGCATACAGTTGGTGCTCCATAAATGGTCATTGTAAAGGGTATATTGGAGGTTAAACCATGGGAGGCTTTAGAGGTCTGGAGGAAGTGTTTGTAAATCTTCTTCTGGGGCTTTGCTCCAGCATCTGCCAACCTCAGTGTTTCTAGAGAGTCACACCCAGCCTCAGCCCCAGGGCCTGGGTCCTGATTGGTCCAGGCTGATCACGCCCCCAACCAGAGACTGGGCCAGCTGTGATCATGTGACACAATCTGGCCAATGGCAGGCCAGTTTCTAGGAAAGATTTCTTCTCACCCTCAAAGGGAAACAATCCGTCCAAGATGGCTCTTGTATTAGTTATCTATTGCTCGTAACAGAAGTCCCCCAAACTTAGCAGCATTAAACAACAATTAAGTATTATCTCAGTTTCGGTGGGTCAAGAATCTGGGAGTGACTTCAGGGGTGATTCTGGCTCAGGATCTCTCAGGAAGTTGCAGTCAAGATATCAGTGGTAGTTGCTATCATCTGAGGGGTTTCTATTCAATCTCTCTCCCTTCAGGTGAAGGTAAAGGGCGTCAAAGGTCAGCTCATCCAGTCCCAGCCTACAGACGCCCAGTCTCTGGCTTCTTCCTGACGCACGGATCCCAGCTTGAACATCCCCTCCTCTCTTCCAAGATCACCTTTGATAAGGCAGCTCCTCCCTGCCCATGCCAGCGATTTTCATGCCTATCCCCTCTGCCTTACTGCCTGAGACTCTGCTCTTATCTTACCTTACTTTGTCCCTTCTTGGTTATTTACCTTTTTTGGTGTCTCTACCCCCAATTAGAATATATACTTCATGAAGCATCAGATTTTTGTCTGTCCTGTCCTCTGCTAGATTTCCCAGAGTTTAGCATAGTGCCTGGTATGTAGTAGGTGCTCAATTAAATATATGTTTATGGTTTATGTAGAATAAGAAATAAGTAGATATTTCACAGTCCTGAAAGTGATCTGGGACATCAGGGAATTCTGAAGAACCAAGAAAGAGGCTGATAATTCTCTGTTTCTCTTTTGCGCGCGCACACACACACACACACACACACACTTTTTCCTCCAACTGCCTGCATCTAGGTTGCCCTCGCTCTCACGTGCAAAGCCCCCAGGTTCGGCCCTCTCTGGTTTGCTTCCCAAATTGGCTTCTCCACTCCCACACTACCTCCTCCATCCTGTTCCTACCAGATCTGTGAGGCCACCTGCACAACAAAAATTACATGGAAAAAAAAAAAAAATTACATGGAATTTGGAGTCAGACAGACCTGGTCCGCATTTGGAACTTTCCGCATTTGGTCTGACCTTGAGTGGCTCACTTCTCGTTCTGAGCCTCAGTTTCCTCATCTGTAAAATGGGGCAAAGCAAGACCACCATAGCCTGCCGTCTGCATGAACATGAGTATGCAGTTATTTCAGACGTGGAAGGGCATTGGGCTTGCCTGGAATAAGACTCGCCTCTCCGCTGCCCACAGCGGCTCAGACTCTCTCCAGTCTAACACAGCGGTTGCCCCTCCTCTCGCAGCTGCTCCCCAGAGAGTGTGAAAGCTTAAATGGCCAATATTTTCCCCAGCTCAGCACAAAGCGCAATCGTTGCAGGGCAGCCAGGAAGAGCTGTTAGCTTGATTGGGTCCTTTTTTCATCTCCACGTCAGCTGTTAGGCTGTTCAGCTCACGCAGGGTGACTGCTCCTTTATTACCCAGCTCTGGAGCGGGATGGGTGGAGTCCTTAAGTTATAGCAAGAATGTGGCGCCACTGCATACCACCCCACACAGCAAACTCTTGGGATATCTCCTCTCTCTATTCAAAAACTAGAAATAGCACCGCATTCCCACCTAGGAATCAAGTCCAAAGCCCTCCACCCCCATCCCATGCTGAAGGTTCCCTAACCCTAACCCCACCCCTGCTTCCTCCTTTCTATTTGGGCAGGAGACATTTTTTTCAAAGTCCTCCAGATGCACTGGGGTTAGGGGAATGATTACTTTAGAACACATTGGTAACTAGTTCTGCTTCCTAATGGAGGTGGTACAAAACACTTGATTCCTATACCATCCTATACCATTCTCTACAAATGCTTACAGAGAAATCGCTATATATGTTTTCCATAAATTCACTCAGTTAATCCTCACAGCAACCCTAAGACAAGTGCATTATCCGTATTCCCATTCTACAGACCAGGTTACGGAGGCAGAGAGAGGTTAAGTAACCTGCCCAAGGTCACACAGCTGTTGAGCAGAGGGTTTGGGACTTGAACTTAGATCTTCTAGTGCCATTAACTTACTCACTAAAGGGAGGGGAAAGTGGACGTGGCAAAGGCCAAAGCTGGTTTGTCTGTGAGGCTGGGGTGTGGGGAAAGAGTGGATGGCCATTTCCTGTGTGGGACACAATGATGAGGGTTTGGAGCCTGACCTTGGTAGGGGGCTGCATAGGAATGTTTAGATAATAGAGTTTCTTGGGGAGTGAGAGAAGGAAAGCACTGGAAAACAGGAAGGTAAGGGAGTCTTGAGAAAAAAGACTGGCTGCCAGACCTCCCCCTTGCTCCCCAAACCTCAGCAAAGTCTGCTGCAACCAGAAATGATCCAGGCTGGGGGATAGGGAGGGGACAATTGCGAAGCCAGAGATAGACATCCAACTCTCAGATTTCTTGTTTCATGTAACTGAAAAGTCCCAGGTGGATTTCAGGCCTGGCTGGATTCAGGGGTGCAAATAATATCATCACTTGTCTCTCCTTCCTAGTGCTACGTTCCTCTAGGCTGGTTTCTCTCTCAGGCAGGTTCAGTTACATCCCACCAGCATAGCAATTCAGTGGAACGAGAGATCTTTTTCCCAAGTGGTTCCAGCAAAAGTCCCAGGGAAGGTTCTCATTGACCCAGCCTGAGTCACATGGCTGGGTCACAAGACTGTCCCTGACCCAATGGTTGTGGCGATGGGGAGAGTTTGACTCACTTAAAGGGTGAAGTATAATGGAAGGGTGATTCCCCAGTGGGACATGAGAAATTTCCTTCCAGAAGGAAAGACCCTAGGCAGGAGGGCCACAGACATCCACTGTGGGGCCCTGAGGTGAAGAGGAGGAAGAAGAGAACAGTTGTACAACAGCATCCACCAGTGAGGTTAGGAGGTTAAGAGAGAAGCCTCAGGTGATCAAACCGCATGGCCCCTGCTGCCTACTGTCACCTGGAGTTGCACAGAAATCATGCCCAGGGTGCAGGGCTGCCTGCAGAATGAGCAATAAGAAAAACGCCTTGAAAGTCAAGAACATTGAGCTTAATAACACTGCGCCTCAGTTTCCCTTCTGTAAAATGGGGTCAAAAATAGTAGCAACTTCACAGGGTTGTGAAGATTAAAGGGGTTAATAACTGTGAAGGGTTCAGAATGGTGCACATAAGAAAGACACGATGAACACTGGATTCTTGGGACTTCCCTGGCGGCGCAGTGGTTAAGAATCCGCCTGCCAATGCAGGGGACATGGGTTCAATCCCTGGTCCGGGAAGATCCCACATGCTGCGGAGCAACTAAGCCCGTGCGCCACAACTACTGAGCCTGCGCTCTAGAGCCTGTGCGCCGCAACTACTGAGCCCACATGTCGCAACTACTGAAGCCTGTGTGCATAGAGCCCGTGCTCCACAAGAGAAGCCACCACGATGAGAAGCCAGTGCACTGCAACGAAGAGTAGCCCCCGCTCACTGCAACTAGAGAAAGCCCACGCACAGCTACGAAGACCCAGTGCAGCCAAAAATTAATTAATTAATTAATTAATATTTTAAAAACACACTGGATTCTTTGTTAATCCAGGCCACATAGACCCTGCATATTCCCACTGCCACACCTTTGCCTAGATTTTCCCTCCACCACCTTCTTGGCCACATTCAGTCCTCCTCCTCCAGGAAGACTTCCTGGGATCCCCAGTGCACTCTGAGCCCCTAGAACCCCACGGACCTGGGCCTGAGCCCCAGCTCTGCTCCTCCAGCTGTGTGACCCTGGGAAAGTGGCTTCACCTTTCTGAGCTGGTCTCTTCTTCTGGAAATGTGGATAATTAAAAGCACCTTGGAGGGCTCTGGTAGATTCTAAGCCTTTGGCTGTATTAAGAGGCTATGGTCTCTCTGGGGTTGGGGTCCTCTCCCTTGCATTTCTCAGTGTCCTAGGGAAACCCCATTTAAAATGCTGATAAGTTCAGCTTGGGTTCTCACAGTTCAGAGCTGAGCCCTAGATCTACACATAACAGGCTATGTGACACTGGGCAAGTCACTTTGCATCTCTGAGCCTCAGTTCCCTCGTGATAATCCCTTTATCACAGAGAGGTTATGAGGCTGGCAATAGCCTCTACACAGTGTCTAGGAAAAGTAGATATTCATTCAATGGGCATTCTCTTTTACCCCTGCTGCCAGTCCAAATGCCACCTCTTCCAAGCAGTCTTCTGTGATTACACAGCTCTGATGCCCTCTTGGCCTCTCCTCTTGCCTGCACACTGGCTTCTTGGAAGTTCAGATCAGGCCAGTGTGCCTTCGGAATCCCTATTGCCTGGCACGTGGCCCTGTAAACAGTGGGTATTCTAGAGATTTTGAGACTGATGATGATGACGATGATAATGATGATGGGCGAAAATGTCATTTGAGACCTCCCAGGTGTCCTTAATTCTTCTCCCAATTTAATTTCAGCTTAACTTGATTCCAGAAATCTTTTCAAATCCACGTTTGCAAAGATGTAGGTATAAACAAACACATAAAACCCAGCATCTGCTATGTACCCAGCTCTCTCCTAGGCTAGCCTCTTTTTTCCAGTTTCAAGCGGTGTCTTTGCCTTTAATGATGAGGCTTTCATGCAAACAGAGTTTCATGGCCTGCATGATTTGGAGTGGCACACACAGAGGAACACTTTTTACTGTCATAGTTATGTATTTATTTTAACTGGGAATTGCATTTGGCTACATATATCTAAAAACCCAAATCACGGTGACTTACTCAAATAAGAGATTTCTTTCTCTTTGTTAAGAGACAGCTCCACCATGCCATTGTAACTCGAGCCCTTTTCTAAGCCTTTTATTCTAATGGTCACCTTATGGTCACAAGGCGGCTGCTCTACCTCCAGCATTGCATCTAAATTCCAGGCAGGAAGAAGGGAAAGAACAAAGGGAAAGAGATCGGCCTTAGTTCCTTCTGTTCCCCACCCCCACCCCTCACTTTTTAAAGAACTTTCACAGACCTAACCACATCTAACTTACATCTCATTTGGCCAGAGGTGGGTCATGAGCCACCCCTACTTGCAAAGGAAGCTGGGAAAGGTGGAGCTTAAACTGGGTACAGTGCTGTCCTAAACAAAACTAGGGTTTTATTACAAAGAAAGGTAAGAAGAATGGATATTGGGAAAGCAAACTGTAGTGTGGACCACACACACCAAACCCATGATTCGCAGGAATTATTACTTAGAGCTGCAGTTCTCACGCTTGAGCATGCGTCAAAAATCCCCTGGAAGGCTTGTGAAAACACAGGTAGCTGGGCCCACCCCCAGAGCGTCTGACTCAGTAGGTCTGGGGTGGGGCCCAAGCATTTGCATTTCTAACAAGCTTCCAGGTGATTCTAGGCTGCTGGTCTGACACTACACTTAGAGAATTGCTGACGGCAAGGCAAAGTCAGTACTCAGATAAAAATACATGAAGGGTTTTTAAAGGGACTAACAATGAGAATGCAATGGTTTAGCTATATTATTAGTCAGGATCCCAGAAGAAAATAGAGGAGGGCACAGTCAGATGGGAAACTGAGAAAACTTAACAAAGCGACCATTTGTAAAAGTCTGGGCAGGGGATAGTACCCCTCCCCCCAATAGCAATATGGGGAGTTGTTACTGCACACGAAAGGGACAAGGGTGAGAGCCTTACTAGAACCTGAAGCCGGGTGCTATCGGAGAGGAACACTCAATAGGAGTCTTATCCTTTATCGAAGGGACACAGCCCCCCTGAAGCAAGGCAGAGAGGAAGATGGGGAATAAATACCCCGGCTTCTTTTTCCACCGGCCTCCAACTGCCAGCTGGTACCTCCCATTGGCTGAATCCAGCTGGATACCAGAGGGCTGGGAGCTTGGGGGATGCAGCCCACAGGGGTCAGCCTGTATGGAACAGAATGGAAAAGGGGTGGAGAGCAGACCTGCCGAGACAAACGGAAGATGTCCAGCACAGACAGAGAAAATATCACGACATCATGATATACAGGAGTAGCTGAGTTTGGCAAACCACAATTTAATGTAAGTAGCCACCCAGCTCCTTCATTCATTCATTCAATTATTCATTGAGCACCTGCTGTGTACCAGGCACTATACCAAGTGCCAGGGATTTAGGGCTGAGTTAATCACGACTCCTGCCCAGAGAGGATGCTATCCTCTGGGGTCCAAGGCACTGTGGTAGAGGCCGGGGCGCGTCCTCTTCCCCTGCCTGCCTGCAACCACAGGCCCCCAGCCGGACTCACTGTGCCTTCCACTGATCTCATTCACTTGTCACCCACAAGAATTTTGCTGTGATTTAAGCTTTCATTAAAGTTTAACTACGGGGGAAAGACTGCAATAACAAAAAAAATCACCTGCTTCATCACAAATCACAATGTTATTATGTGCTGAAATAGGGGCCGTGGGACTATGCTGGGGGGATTTGGTTGGGATTAGGGACAGAATGGATTGAAACCACTGGGTGCCCGCACGCCCCCATGGTAACACCCCGTAAACATTTATGCATATAGATTTATATCCGGCGAACTGTTATTATTATTTTTTCCCCTAGCCTTCACCGGCCCTTGTGCTGCCACATCGGCCTTACACAAAATGTCTGTCTCCACGCTCAATAGCCAATAACAAAAATGATGAAGAATCTGATGCAGACGCGGATAATTGCTCTGGCTTCCTCTGGTGAATTTAAATAGCTTTCTTGAATTACTGCTTTTGACACGATCAATAAAATTGAGCTATTGCTGTATCAGGCCTTTCGGCAAATACACAGGAAGCTGTGCTCCTAGGGCTGATGGTCAGGACCCCCAGCTGTCCTGGCGGGCAGGGCCAGGGTCTTGGGGACAGTTGATGGAGTGAGAACAGAGAAGTGCTGGACTGACCAGTAGCCCAAACAAGAAAAGCAGGTGGGGGCTTCCCTGGTGGCGCAGTGGTTGAGAATCTGCCTGCTAATGCAGGGGACACGGGTTCGAGCCCTGGTCTGGGAGGATCCCACATGCCGCGGAGCAACTGGGCCCGTGAGCCACAATTACTGAGCCTGCGCGTCTGGAGCCTGTGCTCCGCAACGAGCGGCCGCGATGGTGAGAGGCCCGCGCACCGCGATGAAGAGTGGCCCCCGCTTGCCACAACTAGAGAAAGCCCTCGCACAGAAACGAAGACCCAACACAGCCATAAATAAATAAAAATAAATAAATTAAGAAAAGCAGGTGAACTTCAACATTCTGCCTTCCAGCTGACCACACTTTTCCTGTATCCCTTTCCCCCCAACAAAAAACACAGCAAAACTTACCTGTCTGGCATCCCATTCCCTGTGCTTTCTAAAAAGACAGCTGGCCAGTGAGATACCCCAACCTATGCCTGGGTATTAGCTCAGCACCTTCCAACAAAGGAAGTGACCCCAATGGTGGCATTGACAACACCTTGAGACCAAGGATTAACTCCCGTGGTGAGACGTTAGATAAAGGAAAGATATCAAGACAGGAAAGAAAAATTTTAGGTAAAATTCACATAACGCTAATTAACCAGGTTAACATGTACAACTCAGAGGCATTTAGCCCGTTCACAAGGTGCAACCACCACCTCTGTCTAGTCCCAGGACATTTTCATCATCCCAACAGGAGACCTCACACCCATTAAGCAGTCACTCCCCACTGACGCCTCTCCTCAGCCCCTGGCAGTCTGTGTTTTCTCTAAGTATTTGCCTAGAAAACTTTTTTTTTTTTTTTTTTTTTTTGGCTGGGCCGCACGGCTTGCGGGATCTCAGTTCCCTGACCAGGGATTGAACCCAGGCCACGTCAGCGAAAGCCTAGAATCCTAACCGCTAGGCCACCAGGGAACTCCCCTAGAAAAACTTTTAACGCCTTGTATCCCCAATATCGGCTGGTTGAGTCCATGTGTTTTGAACAGAGGCTCTAAAACCCAAGTGCCTGGAAGAAATGAGGCTGCAAGAGTGATCATTCTTATTCGGGCTTCTCTTGGACTTAATATTCAGGGGTCCAGGACTTCCCTGGTGGCTCAGTGGTTAGGAATCCTCCTGCCAACGCAGGGGACATGGGTTCGATCCCTGGTCTGGGAGGATCCCACATGCCATGGGGCAACTAAGCCCGCGTGCCGCGACTACTGAGCCCGCGCGCCTAGAGCCTGTGCTCCGCAACAAGAGAAGCCACTGCAATGAGAAGCCCGCGCACTGCAAGGAAGAGTAGCCCCCGCTCGCTGCAACTAGAGAAAGCCCGCGTGCAGCAGCCAAGACCCAACGCAGCCAAAAAAAAAAAATTCAGGGGGCCAGAGACTGTAAAGGTTTAGACAAGAGAGAATCTCCAGAGTCAGGCTAACCTGAGTTTAAATCGCAGCTCCATTGTTTTTCCAGCTGTGTGACCTTGGGCACTTGCTATGTCACCACATTGAGCCTCAGTTTTCTCATCCCATCAATGGGGATTTTAACTGTACTTGCCTCCACGGGTTGCTGTGGGGATTAAGTAGGGAGACACAGAAAGTTCAGTTCAGTGCAGGCCCTTGGGGACTACACTGGGTTGAATAGTGTCCTCCCCAAATTCATGCCCACCCAGAACTTGTGAGTGTGATCTTATTTGGAAATAAGGTCTTTGCAGACGGAGTCAAGTTAAGATGAAGTCGTGCTGGATTAAGATGGACCCGAAATCCAACGACTGCTGTGAAGACACAGGGACCCAGAGAGAAGACAGCCAGCCTGGCAGCTTCGAGCCGAGGAACGCCAAGAGTTGCCAGCAGCCGCCAGAAGCTAGAAGAAAAGCGGAAGGACCCTCCCCTAGAGCCTTCAGAGGGAGTACGGCCCTGTTGCCACCTTGATTTCAGACTCCTGGCCTCCAGAACTGTGAGAGAATACATTTCTGTTGTATTTTGTGGCGTAATTAGTTACAGCAGCCTGAGGAAACTCGTACAGGGAGGGTTTGACAAGTGGAAGGTTCTGTGATCACTGCTGGGTGATAACGGGAGTCGCTCAGGAGGGCAAGTGGGTCAAGGGACCCAAGGGGCTACGGAAACTCTCTACCAGCCATCATAAGAGTCAGACCTCACCTCCAGCTGCCCAGCCCTTCCAGGAGGGTAAGGTCAGGGTCAAGGATGGGTTTTGGTGGGTGAGGGCTAGAAGCTAAGTAAGGCCCAGTCCCAGGGTGAGTTCAGGGACGGGTGCCTAGGCCTCTAGACTCAACAGCCAGCTGCAGAAGGAAAAACAAGTAGCTTCTTAGAGGGGTGCTACCTGCCCCTGCTGGAATCTATCCCCTGGTCTCCTTATAGCATGGTGGGGGCAGGACGCCACTGTTAACCAAGCCCTCAAGAGGGATGTTGATGCCCCAGAATCAGAGATGACGTGGGGAGGGACTTCCCTGGCGGTCCGGTGGTTAAGATTCCGTGCTTCTACTGCAGGGGACGCGGGTTCGATCCCTGGTCGGGGAGCTATAATCCCACATGCTGCGGGGCACGGCCAAAAAATTAAAAAAAAAAAAAAAAGAAAGAGATGACCTAGGGAGACACCATGGGGTGGTGGTCCAACCCCAAAGCTGCCTTCCCGCCTAGCCACCCACGGATCAGAGGCCGTCCCCAAAGTGCCGGTTACTTCCAGGATAACAGCCACCAAGACGTCCTGCCCGGCTTCCCTTGCACCCTGAACTTGACCCTGGGAAGCCCTGTTCTCATAGAAAATGAGCATTTTCCCGAGACAGCCCAAAGCAGAACGAAAGAAGCAAAGCCAAGGGGAAAGACGGTCGTCAGCATTCATGCTACGGTTTTGCCCATTTCCACCCGATAAAATCCACACGGAAAGAATCCCAGGGAAGCTGGGAGGATGCAGGCTGAATTTTTGAGAAGATAGTTTTGGATTTCCCGGCTAGTGGGCTGACAAAGACAGCGGGAGAATGATGAACTCCTGACAGGTCAGAAGATGCTGTCGTGCCCCGGGGGCTTCCAGATAAGGGCAGGTGATTCCTAAGTCTTGCTCAGTACATGTTTCACACCAATACAGAGGTTCTGGGCACCTGGGGGCTGGGTGACAAGCCCCCAGGGTAGGTAACCACGTCCTTGTCCCAGCTCTGCACATGTGCACAAGGCAATCACTTGGCCTGCATTCCCTTGGAAGTCTCTGATTGCATAAATGTTATTGCAAATCTGGTCTCTGACCTGAGGAGATACCAGCCGAGGCACTCACAGGGCCCCGAGAGCTTTCAGAAGAACTCCAGTTTGAATTTCTGAAGCCAAACCAAACACTGGACTCGAAAACGTTTTCTTATTATCTCATTCCCTGACTATGGAACAATCACCCCATTGAAAAGCCATGAGCCCGCCCAAGTTTTAAATTAAACCTCTTGAGTTTTCCCTCTGAGAGCAGATAAAAATCCTTCCAGCTTATGTTTTGAGGAAAGAATTTGGTTTGTGTGTCTGGGTGTCTGTGTGTGTGTGTGTGTGTGTGTGTGTGTGCATGTGCGTGTGTATTTCCCCTAAAACTCATTTTCTTTTGTTGGATTCTGTGAAGCTCTGTTTAAATATTTTACTTGAGGAAATAATTACGTTTGATGAATGTTGAAATACCCTTCCAGGAGCAAGTCCTGCCTACTGCCTGGATTCCAGAATGAAGCTCTTTCTGAAAGATGTGAGGCCCCTTTCCAAGAAGTAAGCCCCCCAGAGTGGTCTTGAAGAGCTTTGCTGACGTTGTTACAAGAGGTATTTATTCTCCACCCATCTATTTATTCGTTGGATGTCAACCACAGGCTCTGAAAATCCACTGCGTATAAAAGCTCAAGTTGCAGTGATGGAGCGCAGAGAGAGAAGAGAGAGTGGGTTTTGTTCCTCCGTTGCAGCAGGAAGAGGCCCGAGCTCTGGTGCTGGCTCCACCCTGAACAGCTGGGCGAATGCCGGCCAATTCCTTCCCCTCTCATCATCTTAGATGCCTCCCCCCGAAAGGAAGGCTAATCGCAGGAGCTCCTTCTGTGGAACCGTCATTAGCAAATGCACGGGAAATGCTTGCTGCTGATATGCTGTCGTGCAGTCAGTCGACAAACATTTGCCGAGCGCCTACTATGTGCCAGATTCTGTTCTAGGCACCAGGGAGACAGCGGGGAACAAGACAGACAACATCCCTGCCCTCATGGAGCTGACGTTCTAGAAGGTGGGAGAACTCATCTGTTTCAGACTCTGGGAGTAGTTTCTGATTTCGTTTTGGAAGCTATGCAGGGCTTCGTGTGGTACCTGGTACATAGGTCAACACTTCTCTTTTTCTTTGTTGTAATAAAATGAATGGTAAACCACCAAACACCAGGAGGGAAGGGCCCAGCAACAGTGGGTATATGGGTAGGGTTGGTGGCGATTCTGGGTCTGGAGGTGGCGGCCACACGGGGGCCCCCATGAAGAATCCTCCGCAGCCAGTGATGAAAAGCCAGCTTTGAAGCCAAGGGCACAACCTGACAACACGGTGGGGGAACCCAGCCTGCCGACAGATTGGGGTATTTCACACATACCCCAAATGTCTGACTTCTCTGGAAACATCAGAGGTTTTGCCACACTGGGGCACATTCCTGCCCGACTGTGCTGGGCTGGGGCCTCTGCTCTCCAGGTCACTCCTGTCCCCTCCTTTATGTACCCACATGGCCTCTGACAGCATCTGAGTTTTCAATCCCTTCTCTAAATGGAGTGGGCAGGAGTTCCGATGAGGTTACGGGTGGCACTTTAAGTGAAAAGAAGCTTTCTCCTTCCTGGTCAGTGCGGGTGTGGGATGGGGTGGTATGAACCCAGGGCTGGGAACCAGATAATCAGTGGTTCAAATCTTGGCTCTGCCACTCAGTGGCTGTGTGATCTTGGGAACCTCAGTTTTCTCATCTTGAAAATGGGAAGCTGTGTCCCACTAGGCTATTGCAAGGAATGAATGAACATGAAAGGTCTACTATGCACCAGGCACAGTCAGGGCCAGGGACACAAAGGACTAGACAAGGGGTTGAAACCCAAAACCTACAGAGATCAGACAGGTAATGTAAATGAGTAAAACGGCTTGGGTGTGGGGCAATAGGGACTGGTGGGGAGTGGGGTGACGTGAACAAGAGAGCACCCACCTTGTTTAAAGGCCAATTCCAGCTACTTGTCATCATGTCAGAATGTAGGGCCCAAGGTTACCAAATCTCCTGATATTTTTTTTTAACAAAGGCCACAGATCCAGATTTTTAATGTGAAATCTCTTAACTTTATTATCTTTTTTTCACCGTGCCACACAGCACATGGGATCTTAGTTCCCCGACCAGGGATCAAACCCGTGTCCCCCTGCAGTGTAAGCACGAAGCCCTAACCACTGGACTGCCAGGGAATTCCTGAAATCCCCTAACTTTAAAATGATGCCAATTAATTTGTTTAAAATGATAAAACTCTATGCAAGGGCAACTAAATCCATTTGTGGACCACCTGTAGGCAACGTCTCGGTTAGAAACATGGGATTTCCGCTCTCGCTGACCGCACGGCCTGGGCATTACAGGGGCAGAAGCTGGCCACGAGGAAAACATTTCGCAATTCTCGATTTACCATTTGTGATCGTTCTCTAAAGGGGAAGCACTGAGAGCCGGGAAAGTGTATTCTGAGGAGAAAGGGGAAGTGTCTTGAAGAAGAGGTGGTTCTGCTGAGACCTGGAGACTAAGCGTGCGGGGTGAGGGGGGCGGGCGGGAGCAGGGGAAGGGCAGGCCCAGTGGAGGAAGAGCATCAGCCAAGGCTCGGCAGCGCGACTTTAACCTGCCGGCCTAGGGACCTGAAAGGCGTCCAGCACGACACACATCCCTTGCCAACACAGGGGTGGTTGTTACGTCTCTCACCCGGGTGGGAGAAAGGGGCAACCCTTCTAGAGAATTCTGTGCCAAGCTCAGGAATCACCAACCAGAATGCCAGCCAGTGGAGGGTGAATCAGGCTACCCTGGAGACACCCTCCCCATGGACCGGCTGGAAATCTGAACTGGGGGACCCTCTTCTGGGCCTCTCTGGGCCTGACCTAATCCACCACCCAGGTCTTAGCTCCCAGGCCCTGCCCCACGCACCTCTTTCCTGAAGGAGGGAACCTGGACACACCTCAGATTCTTTTGCGATTATGTGCCGTTTGGGGCATCTGGGGCGAAGCCTGGCACATTCCAGAACAAATGGAGTTAGCAGGGGGTTCGGGGGGGGGAGTTGGTACCCCTTCAGCAGGGACTAGAGGGGAGGAGAGCAGCGGGGCCAGATGGAGACCCACCTGTCTGGGTCTCATTCTTCTCTGCTGGGTCTGGATCCAGTTTTGAACTTCACCTTTTTCCGGCTCTGGCCTCAACCTGTTCCAGCTTGCCATGGGGTCTTGGAGAGGTGCTATGTGTCAGCGGGAAATTCTTCGGGGTCAGGCTCAAGGTCAAACTGATTTGCATGTGAGCACCTGCTTCAGGCCAGCACTGGGTTTACGGGGAACCAGACAGCAAAGGCTCCATCACACCTGGAGGTGGGGCCGTTTGGGAGGCAAAGTTGAGGGGACCCCTGGTGCCCCTAAATCCCTTACAACAACTGTCGCCCAGAAGCCCGGAACTTCCTCTTCCTGCAGATGCTCCATTAAGAATGTTAACGGCCAGGGCTAGGCATACAGTCAGCGCTCAATAAATGCACGCCCAAAGAAGGATGATCTGAAATGGGACAGAACAAGTCTGCTTTCTGAGATCATGCTCCACAACACAGGGAACTTATACACTCTCCAACGACCACTGGGAAGGAAAAATATTAATAAGTTCAACCCTAATCCAATCTGGATAATTTCACTAGAAACCTTTCCATAATTTCATCAGCATTAAAGGATTACAATAGCAACAAATTAAACCAACAGGCATGAATTTAGTTGCTCAAGAGGAAAATGTAGCTTGATTTAGAAACGGATGTTACAGTTTATTAACCAATCTAAATTAATTCGATTTTGAGCCACTGTTAAATATACATTAGGATGTATCACCCAGTAGCATAGCTGGCAGGGGGAGAGAAGGGAGAGGATGGAAAAGAAGCAAGGCCAACATGAGCTTTGTGCCTGCACACAAAATGGCGTGTCGATTCTGCCGTTTCGGGCTGGGTGCTCAAAATTGGAGAAGGGAGTACCATCCGGGACTCCTAGTAGCAAGAATTACAAACTCAATTCAAGCTGGCTTAAGCCAGAAACGGGATTTCTTATCTCAGTATCTGAAAATGTCAGGGCTTGTCAAGCTTCAGGTACAGCTGAATCCAGGTGCTCAAGGTCAATAGGACTTGGCCTTTCTCTCCTTCTTAGTCTGTTTTCTTCTCTATAGACTTTACTCTCCATCAAGATAACCACCAGCAGCTCCAGATTTTCATTCTACTGGCTTAGCCACCTCGCAGAAAGAGAGTACACCCCAAATCCCAGGTAAGTCTCTCACTGACCTGGCCAAGGGCATGAACCACTCTGATGGGCTAGGCTTGGGCCCCTCACTCATCCTTGAGCTAGAGAGGAGAAGAGGATGGTCAGATCCACATGGGGCAGGTGGACGGAAAGCAGGAGAGGGGCAGTTCCCAAAAAAGGAGGAATAGAGGAGCAGTTCCCAGTTTTGAAGATGGAGGAAGCAGCAAAGGCCCTTCTAGAATGCAGGCCTCCTCCAGAAGCTAAAAGAGGCAAGGAACAAATTCTCCCCTGGAGCATCCAGAAGGAACCAGCCCGGCCGACACCATGATTTTAGTCTGCAAGACTCATTTTCGACTTCTGACCTCCAGAATGGTAAGAGAATAAACATAGATGGTGTTAAGTCACTAAGTTCTTGAGATTTGTCACAGCAGTGAGAAGAAACTAATACACTTGTGTAAGACCACACGTTCCCCTTGGGCAGGAGGCATCAAACCTACCATGGGGTAGGAGAGACTTCAAAGACACCAGAGCAAAAATATTTTAGGTTGCAACAATTTCAGATCTACTAGGGTCCAGAATGCAAGATTTGCTTGAATGGCTACCCTAAAATATAAGCCGTCAAAGACATCCCAGGCTGCACGCAGGCTGTTTGTTTGTTTGTTTTATTGCAGTGTAGTTGATTTACAATGTCGTGTTAGTTTCGGGGGTACAGCAAAGTCAATCAGTTATACATATACATATATCCACTCTTTTTTAGATTCTTTTCCCATATAGGCCATAACAGAGTATTGAGTAGAGTTCCCTGTGCTATACAGTAGGCCCTTATTAGTTATCTATTTTATATATAGTAGTGTGTATATGTCAGTCCCAATCTCCCAATTTATCCCTCCCCTCCCCTTACCTCCTGGTAACCATAAGTTTGTTTTCTACATCTGTGACTCTGTTTCTGTTTTGTAGATAAGTTCATTTGTACCCTTTTTTTAGAGTCCACATACAAGCAGCACCCTATGATATTTGTCTTTCTCTGTCTGATTTACCGTGCCGGCTGTTTTTAACTGTGTCTTCACAGATCAGGGCACCCACTAGCAGATTCAGCACCATGACAGCCTTGACCGTCATCCCCTGGGGTCTCCTGCTGTGGGGCACATGAGTGACTGATTGACAGCCCCGCTGCTGTGCTCTGAACCCACCCTGAGCCCCTCAGGTGCTCCCACCAATGACCCAGCGAGGAAGGGAAATAAAGGTAGGCCCATCCCGGCAGGATGTGGGATGCCCCCGATGGGGGACCCTGGCTCCAGAATTCCCCATCAGCCTGCACAAAAACTTCCTTAGAACTGTGCTGAGGCCTGAGCCCCTCCTGTCTCACTCCGCACGGAGGCCAGAGTTGCATCTCAGCCTGAAGGCTCTCCCGCCTCCTCCTTTTCTCCTAGAGCTGTTTCCCCTAATGACCCACTTGCACATCGAATCTCACCTTGGCATCTTCTTTTTAATTTGTTGGGCTTTTTTGCCATGCCGCGCGGCTTGCGGGATCTTAGCTCCCCGACCAGGGATGGAACCTGTGCTCGCGCCAGTGAAAGCCCAGAGTCCTAACCACTGGACCGCCAGGGAAGTCCCTCATCTCGGCATCTTCTTGAAGGACCCAAACTGACCCAGCACTGTGAGAATTAGAAAAAGAGAACTCCCTGGGTGGATGCGTTCCAACAATCAGATGCTTCTTCCAGGATAAGCAGCTGAGCAAGCAAGCCGGGCGCAGCCCGAGAGCACCCCAGTCACCTCTCCAGCGGGCGCCTTTGTGCAGTGCACAACATACACACCGTGCATGGCAGGCTGCTGAAGACCGCTTGGCTGGACGGGGATTTCGGAGGGAACACTAACGCAGGCGGGCCAGGAAGCTCCCATCTCACTACGCGGGGGACCAGGAGAAGCCCAGGCACACTGCACACACAGGACCAAACGCTCCTCCCCACCCGCCCTCTGGGCTGTGCCCACCACGGGCACCCTAGTAGCTGAGCGAAGACACTGTTCTCAGCGAGGACCACTCTGTGTGGCCTACACTGGGTTTTCTAGAACTTTGAATTACTAGATGGCATCCTTTATAAAGGTGGATTTTAGCTTCTCTTGAAAACTCAGCTGACCTCATACACGGAGTCCATGTGGTCCACCTGGGCAGTGCCACTTCACAGTGACGTCGCTCTCTGGCCAGGCCCTGCGTATCCCAGCCTGCCACTGTCCCCACGTGGCCCATTCCGACCCCTCCCCTGCCAGGGTTTGCCAAGCCGGTGATCCCACCGACTCGCTGTGTGACCTTGGCCCAGCCGCTGCCCCTCTCTGAGTCCTGCTCACCTGTTCCTGCAACCGAGGGGGACAGGCTCTTCTCATCTTCAAGGGCCCTCCAGCTCTGAGCACTGACATCGCTGGGGAAGATGGAGAGGGAGATAAAGAGAAAATAGTTCTGCTTAATTGCCTCATTAAGCTCTCCTTGTTGGAAAGCCAGAATTGGAGCAAGCTTCCTCTGTTTTATTGCTTGCTAGCACCCTCCCCAGCTGCATGATGCAGCTGAATGCCAAGGGGGAGGGGGAGGGGGAGGGGCCTGGAGACAGAGGCGGGTCCTCGGGAAGAGCCAGGACCCGGCCAGCCTCAGGCATGGTGAGGGTCACGTCCCTGTCAGGGTTTTATTTGGCCACATGGAACAGAACCCCCCCAAAGCCGTTTTTTGTTTGTTTGTTTCTTTCTTTGTTTTGGCCAAGTCGCACATCTTGCGGGATCTTCATTCCCCGATGAGGGATTGAACCCGGGCCCCGGCAGTGAAAGCGCTGAGTCTTAACCACTGGGCCGCCGGGGAACTCCCTCCCCGACAGCCACTTAAAAGAGAGTGGGATTTATATTCCTCCCATGTGCCAGTGATGATAACAAATGCTATTGTGGAACATGACTTACGCAGGTGCCCGGGGCTGTTCTCAGCATGGCACAGATATTAACTCACATTAACCCATGTCTTGGGGTGATTAGTGTCTCCCCAAAATTCACATCCACCTGGAACCCGTGAATGTGACCTCATTTGGAAATAGGGGGTTTGCAGATGTAACCAAGATCAGATGAGGTCATACCAATGAGGGTGGGCCCTTAGCCAATGACTGGTGTCCTTATAAGAAGAGGGAACTTTGGACACAGAGACACACAGAGGGAAGACAGTTATGTGTTGACAGAGGCAGAAATTGGAGTGATGCGTCTACAAGCCAAGCAACATCCAGGACGGCCGGCAACCACCAGAAGCTCAGAGAGGGGCATGGAATAGATTCTCCACCAGCGACCCCAGAAGTCACCAACCTTGCCGATGCCCTGATTTCAGACTTCTGGCCTCCAGAACTGTGAGCGATTAGATTTCGGTTTTTTAAGCCACTAAGTCTATGGTACTTTGTTGTGGCAGCCCCGGAAACGAATACACTCCAAGAAGTGGATTCTGTCTTCATCCCCATTTTACAGATGGGAAACTGAGGCACAGAGAGGGTAACTAGGGCAAAGTTGTACAGCCTATAAGTAGTAGAGTCAGGATTCAAACCCAGCCCGTTGGGTTCCACCTCAAAGATTTTCTGCCAGAGAGGCACGTGTGCAACTGGACATGCATCTGAGTGCACAGATGCAGCCAGGAACCTCTACCGGGTCACCTGTGGGGTGCAACAGGGTACACACGGTGCTGACACAGAGGATTTGACCGGAGTCCACAGAAAGCGCCTGTGAAGCGATGATGAACGGGCCACGGGAACCGACTCGCCACGGCGTGGTCACGTGATCACATTACCAGCTCAGTTGGAAGGCGTATGGCCAGTCTGATGGATGAGATTTAGCAGGTCAGAGCCTTTGCTGATGGAATGATCCCCAATCGACTGTGCGTGGAAGGAAGTCCCAGCACAGGAAGGAATGCCTGGGCTGGCGATCAGCATGGACCATCAGGGGACGACGGTGCTCAAACAGAGAATGGGACGTCCTCGGAGAGCTGGGGCTTTCCTCCGACGCCACTTCCCTTAGTCTGTCTGAGCCTTTGTTTCTTCCTCTGTGAAACGGGGCCACGGATACACACAACGTGGATGATCTCACAGACGTTATGTTGAGCGGAAGAAGCTAAACACAAAAAAGCACGTTCTGGATGACGCCATTTCTATGAAATTCTGCAAGGAAACTAACCTACGGGGAGAGAGTCAGAATAGTGGTTCACTCAGCAGGGTGGGTGCTACCGACAAGGAAGGGACCCAAAGGAGCCTTCTGGGGGCTGGAAATGTTCTGTATCTGGAGCTGGGGGGTTGTTACCTGGGTATATACACACATGGGGAAATTCATCAAGCTGCACCTTAAGGTTAGTTCCCTTTACATATATATGTAAATGCATATGTATGTATATTTCATTGGAAGGAGGGAATGGAGGGAGGGAAGGAGAGGGGAGGGGAGGGGAGGGAAGGGGAGGACAGGATAGAAGGAAGTTAGTTTTTGGTCAGTAATGTCCTAAGTATTAAATCCTATAAAACGGATTGACAACCTTCGGGGGCTGGTACAACTTTTATTCCCACTTTACAACAAGGCAGTAATTCCGAGGATGCACAGTTGGAACCCGGCAGGTGGACCTTTCACCCGCACCCCCCAAGTACCACATCCTTTTCACCCTATGATTCCTTCCAAACACTGCCCCAGTCCCAGCCAAGAACAGTGTGGTGGGCAAAGCGGAGTTACTGCAATGAGGCTTCATGGCCACAGCCCCCAGATCCTCCCCTGAGCTCCAGGAGAAAAGGAGGTGGTTGGAGGGCAACGAGCCGGGACCCTTTGGGCTCCCCACCCCGGCAGCACAGTGGCAGAGACTGTTCTAGTTGTCCCCCCAAATCCAATGGCCCCTTCTTCCTGAGTAATAGAAACCCTGACTTTTAGCTGGGCGCGCAGCTGGCAGGAATAAAGCCAACACTTCCAGGCTCCCTTGCAGCTAGGTGTGGCCGAACAATTCACTCCTGAAACTGAGTCCCCCTAACGCTGAGTTCCCTTATTGAGTTTATGATTAATCTCTCTATGTAAAACTTTATTCCCTTTCTTGTCCCCTCTGACCTCAATCCTGTGCTAACTGAGCACTAATCACCCAGAGTCAGATGCTAAAATTGCAGTTGTTGATAACATCATTAATGTACTAAGATTGCTCTTATAGATCTCATCATTAACGTACAAACTCAGGTTGTTTCTCCAGGGCAATATGAGCTCACAGACCCCGGAGCCATGGATCATTTGACCAGAAAAATCATAAACCAGAGACATCCTGACTCCTGATTAAGAAATGTCACACGATGATGATTAATCTCAGCCTCTTTTGTTCTTCCTCTTTTGGAAAAAACACTGAACTCAAACACCAAGTTGGAGTGGATCTGAGGCTTGTCTCCCACTCCCTTGCTTGGTGCCGTGTAATAAATTCTTACTTTGCTGCAAATTCCCACTCTCAGAGTCTGGCTTCCTGCACCACAGGCACACAGGCATACTAATCTGTTTCAGTACTGGCCACCAAGATGTAAGTGGAAGCGATATGTTTGATGTCTGGGAAGGATCCTTAAAGGGAAGAGAAATGGTCGTCTTCTGGCCTTCTCCTTTCTACTGGCTGGAATTCAGATGTGGTGGCTGGAGCTGCAGCAGTCCTATTAGACCATGAGATGCAAGCCACGACTCCCTCCTGGTTTTTTCTTCTGAGAAGTAAACTTCTATCTTGTTTAAACTCCCATTCCTAGGTTCTCTTTCAAATGTTTTCCTAACTCATAAAGACAATAAAGTGCCCAAGCAGTCACAGGGTTTCAAGGTTTTGGGGGTAGCCTCCAAGTAGCCTTGTTTTGGTTGAAAGGAAGTGATCTTTTTTGAGGGTACTCCTGAGGCCTTAGCACTGATCACAGAGGTGACATTTGGAATGACAGAAGGACCCCACCATGCTTGTATATTTTGGACTTGTGTGTAGAGGCAATGTGATTTAAATACTTCTAACACATCAAGTGTTACCCACCTTAGGGAAAAATATTTCAAATAGCAAACTAGACTCCGGCAGCTATTACATCATCCCTATTCCAAATTCATTTTCTCAATATCTTGTAAATTGCAAACTATTTCCAACATAGAAAGGGTAAAGTTAATAACAGTAACAGATTGTATATCTCCAACCACGCGAATTAAACAGATATGAACACTTTGCCAAATTTGCTTCAGATCTCTCTTTTTACAGAATTAAAAGGTTGCAGATCCAGCTAAAGCCCTCCTCCTCCCGCAAACACACAAAGCATCCTCTCCTCCAGCCCCACACCCCGGCCTCCAAACCCAGACTTCTCCTACACAGACTGTCTCCATAAACCACAGGTGGTGTGGTAAAAACCACTTTCTTATTCTAACTATTTAAATTCATTTGCTCATACATAGTTGAAGCCATCACTTTACTACAATTTATGTAAGACTACTGAGCCCATTGGGAGGATGTAGGTCTTTGGGGAAATTTTATTCCACCAATATTGCCCAAAGACATATGTGGTATTTTATTTTTCTCTAGCCCACATTACAGTAAATGTGTACGTTATTCAAATTAAAAGAAACAGCTGAACTGTGTACCAGCTGAAATTATCCTGCGTACCACCAACGGTACACTACCAGCTGGGAACACAATCTAACCAGTCCCATGAGAGCTGGATTCTGTGACCCCACTCTCCTCCGAAGGTCAGCCCAACTAGAATGTTCCAGACACTTCTGATCGTACCCTGTGACAATAAAAATAAAATTTGAGCACCAATCCCCGTGATAGGAACATTTCTTACCTTGTAATTTATGCATATGTCCTCTCGTATTACTCAGCCGTTTTCTTACTGCTCACCTGTATCAGTGGAATTATCTTCCATCTGTCGCTTCTCTGCAGGGAGATGTTTAAGCCACTGGTCCATTTCATGAGGGTTGCTTTAGTTAATCCCAGGTACTCTGGTCTTAAAGTCGCTAGCCCGGGCTTATTCACGCTGCAGTTGTGACAGGTGTAGAGGGCACCCCTCACCCCAGGTGCTGCTGAAAAACAAACAAACAAGCATTTATTGAATGCTTACTGTGTTCTAGGCCTGTTCCAAGCTGCTTTACTCAGACCAGCTCACTTAATCCTCACAGCAGCCTAGGAAGTGCTGTTATTGTTCATTTACAACTGAAGCTCAGAGAGGCTGAGAAAAGGCCAAGGTCACAGAGCTGTCAAAGGGGAGGCGGGAATTAAACCCAGGCTGACCAGCTCTCGGCCCACACGCTTACTTAGCCAGTGCCCTTCAGCCCTCCTGCAGGAAAAGGGCAGCTCTCTGTTTTCTAAGGCATCTTGGGAAGGGATTGTGACATGGGACCCGCTGACATTTGGCCTGAGAGCAGGGGCACCCATAACGGGTCAGACCTTAAATACTAGTAGAGAATCTTTACCTGTGGATTAGCTTCTAAAGTGAACCAGTGAGTTAAAAAAAAAATCCATATAACCGGTTATCCTTAAATCACGCCTAAAGTAAGTAGTAGACCATGCCATGGGAAGTATAGCACAGCACGTGGTTCCCCTGTTGTGTGTGCAGGTCATTGCCTGCTTGCTCTACCCTTGTCTGCAACCTTTATTTGCTGGGCCGTCCAGTCAGCTGGCTTCCACCCAGTGTCAGCCAATGGGAGGCACTGGTTGGAACTGGAGGGCGGGAGGAAGGGAGCACCCAGAGTATTCAGAGTATTTCTCCCTTTCTTTTTCTTTGGTTTTTTTTTTTTTTTTTTTTTTTTTGCCATGCAGCTTACGGGACGTTAGTTCCCCGACCAGGGATTGAACCCATGCCCCCTGCAATGGAAGCAGGTGTCCTAACCACTGGACTGCCAGGGAAGTCCCTCCTTTGGTGGTTTTCTCCAGGAGTGGCTGCATCTCTGCTGCATGTCTACTGTATCTCTAGCTCTTGCCAGACGGCCCTGCCAGGGCTCTAGTTCCCCTGGATGACCCGAGCTCCTAGTTTGGGTACCACCACCTCCTCCGTCTGTCCCCCTAGTTTCGCAATGGCAGTGGCTTCCTGCTGTTACTGACCACTGGGCTTCTCAGCTCTTCCATCACCTGTGTGACCAAATCCCCGCATTAAACTCCTTTTGTTGAAACACCTACGGTGATTTCTGTTTCCCTGATTGGACTCTGATTGGATACGCACTGAACAATGTTTGGGGGCCATGTCCTATCAAAAATATGTACCGTTGGTTGGCATTCCGAGTGTTGATAAGTAGAGCAACCGGAACTCCCGGACATTATAGATGGCAGTGAAAACTGGGACAGCTACTTTGGAAAACTGTCAGTAGCTACTAGAGCTAAGCCCATGCCTAGTCTATGATTCAGTAATCCCACTTCCAGACGTGCTCCCAAGAAAAATGAGTACAAATGACCATCAAAAGACATAGACGAGGGCTTCCCTGGTGGCACAGTGGTTGAGAGTCTGCCTGCTAATGCAGGGGACACGGGTTCGAGCCCTGGTCTGGGAAGATCCCACATGCCGCGGAGCAACTAGGCCTGTGAGCCACAACTACTGAGCCTGCGCGTCTGGAGCCTGTGCTCCGCAACAAGAGAGGCCGCGATAGTGACAGGCCCGCGCACCGCGATGAAGAGTGGCTCCCGCTTGCCGCAACTGGAGAAAGCCCTCGCACAGAAACGAAGACCCAACACAGCCAAAATTAATTAATTAATTAATTTTTTAAAAATTCTTTTTAAAAAAAAAAAGGACATAGATGAAAACATCCACAGCAGCTTTCTCTGAAATAGCCCCAAACTGAAAACAACCCAAATGTCCATCAGCACTAGAACGAAAAATAAATTGTGATCTATTCATACAACTGAAAACTACACAGAAATTTAAAAAGAACAAACAATTGGTTTACATGTCAACATGAATGACTCTCGCCACCAACGGAAAGCGGAAGAAGCCGGACACCGTGTCTGTAAGAGCTCATACACTGTCGTATCATTGAAGTGAGGTTTGGGAATGGGTAGAAGGAATCCACGGTGATGCAGCTCCCAACAATAGTGACCCCTGGAAGGGAGGGGTGGGCTCTGCCGGGCATGAGGGCAACTTCTGCTGTGATCAAAATCTTCCACATCTGGATCAGGGTGCTAATAACCTTGGCGTAAATGTGCAAAAATCCATCTAGCTTCACATTTAAGATTTGTGCACCTTCCTGTGTATTGTTCCTCAATAAAAATTCTTAACTTTGGCCATGAAGCTCTCCCTCAGCTTGGCAATACGACCAATGACTGACATGGCAGGGGGGACAACAGACATCCCCCCCGCCCCTGCAAGCAGGGATGTGAACAAATACTTACACACTCATGTTCACAACAGCACTATTCACAATAGCCGAAAGGTGGAAGTAACCCACAAGTCCATCAACAGACGAACAAAATGTGGTTTACATATACAATAGAATATTGTTTGGCCATAAAAAGTAATGAAGCTGCTGTGAACCTAAAAACTAAAGTCTATTAAAAAAATAGAGAGAGAGAGTGTATATGGGGGGAAAAAAAAGGAATGAAGTACTGATACATGCTACGGCATGGATAAACCTTGAAAACGTGATGCTAAGTCAGCCAGAGGCAAAAGGACAAATATTGTATGATTCCAATGTATGAATTTTGTAGGGGAAGCACCATTCAGTCTATAGCATGTACATTTACTACAATAAAAAATAAAGCAAAAAAAAAAAAACACAAAAAACATTATATATATAAAACACACACGCACAAACCCTGACCCGCCTGGCTGAAGACAGGAATGACCTTGGTGCAATTTACGCTCCAGAGCCCAGAGCCCTGTGCAGAACCAGGCTGAGACCACATGCTTACTTTCCCTGTGCTTTTCCCGTGCTCCATCCTGCCTCTCTCTGCGGCCTTCTGCCCCAGTAAATCACTCCTGTAAGTATCCCTCTCTCGGGCTGCAATTATAAGGTGATCCGGGAAGGCCTTGCTGAGAGGGTGAAACTTGCATGAGGCCACTGGCATCCGCGACTTTGAGGAGAAGGAGTTGAAATCTCTTGTTTCAGAGACAGAGGGGGACAGAGGTGCAGAGAAGTGCCCTGCTTTGGCCAAGATCCTGCAGGAGCAGGGGCGCAGGGGGCCACACGGGGACTCAGACCACAGCCCTGGGCGTCCACCTCCCCATCCCCTTCTTTTTTTTTTTTTTTAAACATTTATTTATTTATTTATTTATTTATTTGGCTGCATCGGGTCTTAGTTGCGCACGCAGGATCTTTGTTGCAGCATGCGGGATCTTTCGTTGCGGCGCCTGGGCTTCTCTCTAGTTGTGGCACGGGCTCTAGAGCATGCGGGCTCAGCAGTTGCGGCGCGGGCTTAGTTGCCCCAGGGCATGTGGGATCTTAGTTCCCCGACCAGGGATCAAACCCGTGTCCCCTGCGTTGGAAGGCAGATTCTTAACTACTGGACCACCAGGGAAGTCCCCCCCTCCCCTCCTTTGCCTGCGGCAGGCTCGGCCTGTCTAAGTGTAAAGCTGATGCGGCACCAGCCTGTCTCCAGCGTCCAGAAGTCCTCCTGAAGCCTGTGGAAAATCTGGTTTGAGAGCTAATGGCCAGGAACGGCCAGGAACAGCAGGCCTCTGCTCCCTGGGACCTGCCCCCCGGGCCCCGCCTGCCGGAAGCGAACCGTGTCTTATTAAATCCACAGTCAGCACGCCCGACCCAGACTCTGATCTCAGGAGCGCGGCCCCGTGACCTCACCAAGGGGTTACCAGCTGAAGCCGTGAGCACAGAGCACACAGGGGGAAGGGGACCTGGGGCCTGGCGTGGGAAGTCTCATTTCTGGGTGTCAGAGAGCAAGCAGGGGTGTCTCAAAGATACACACAGCTCCAGGTTTCATTCTCCACTTTCTTTGCTGAAATAACCACTGTGTACAAACATGAAATACTGGGTCCCCAGACAGCACTAATTGTGTCTCCTTTGACAGGACTGGTGACAGGATGTCGCAGTGAAATAATTCTGGCTTTTGCACGTGAAAGGGGAGTGAGGGGAGGAAGGGAGAAGATCTTATTTGATTATTTATAGTAAATAGCAGGAGCCGAGTTGGATAAAGAGAGAACATTCCAGTTTCTTGCAGAGAGAAAGAAGGGCAGCCACCCCTGTCTGGGGCTGTGGAGTGACTTCTGGCCGGACGTGGGCTTCTTCACTAGGGGGACAAGAGACTTTGCTGCACCAGAATTCGAGAAAGATAGATATGCCCTGTTTGACTGAGGGCAGTCGGGTGGCTGGCGGAATCCGGGTCCCTTGTCCTAATTAATAGTCAAGTGTTAACAGTGTAAAGATTGCCAAGATGTTCCAAATATGGCCCTCCATGACCTACTGGTGTTTAGAGAAGAAGACGTGGGGAGAAGGGAACACCGCGTGTTAAGCACCTACGACGTCCCTGCTGGGTGCTTTATCAGGATGCCTTTCATTGCCTGTGGCTGTATGTTCAAATATGCAACAAATCTTTATTGAACACCTACTATAAGCTGCACGGCAAACAATCACAGAAGCTCAGCGCATAACACAATAAGCATCGATTTAGCTGGGTGCAGGGTGGCCGGGACCCACTGCTCTAGGCTGGCTCACCTGGGAGTCTCTGGAGGCGTCACCTGGACGGGTTTTGCCACTGCAGGTTGGGTGATGGAGCGGCTCAGAGGCTCAGCTCTCTCATTCTCCCTCTGGGACCAGCATCCTCTCTTCGTGGGGAGGGAAGAGGAGCAGAAGTGCAAGTAAAATCAAGCAAGGGCTGTGCTCGGACCTGCCACGTGGTTAAAGCCAAAATCAAGCTGTAGAAAAGCAAACTCCGCCCCCAGAGTGGGAGGAGCTGGGGGAGTGGGAGGAGCTGGGGGAGTGGGAGGAGCTAGAAGAGTGGGAGGAGCTGGGCAGTGGGAGGAGGTGGAAAGGCGTAGAGGGTGAGGAATGGAAGCCAAGGCCAAAATATGTTGCTCGCACATCCTCTGTGCCAGACTCTGTGCTGTTTGCTTCTGGAAGCCATTGTTTATTAGACACTGAGTGTGGGCCACTTATTCATACATTCCGCAAATATTTACTGAGCGCCTGCCAGCCAGCACTGTGGAACCAGCACCCTGGAGTGCTGGAGAAACACTTGTCAACAAAAACAGATAAGTCACTGCCCTGGTGGTCCTCACAGGGTGTGTAGGGGGAGGAGGTCATGAAACAATGTACCGCGTGCATGAATGTCAGCTGTGCTTAGCGTTGTAAACAAGAGGCGCTTGTGCTAGGGACGCCTATAATACGGGACCTGACCTAGCCTTGGGGGCTGAGGGAAAGCTCTCCTAAGGAAACCATCTATGATGGAGCTGAACCTTGAGAGATGCGTGGTAATGCCCTTGTGAAGAGGGAAGAGAAAAGCATCCTGGGAGGAGGGCTCAGCAGGTGCAAAGGTCCTGCGAGGAGAAGTTTGCTTGCAGAGGCAGAGAAGGGTGGGGAGGCTGGTGGCGGACCGCGGGTACAGGCAGCACGCTATGAACACCAGCCCCCAGGGCACTGCGGCTGATGGCCCAGTGGGCACAGCACTCAGAATCTGGCAGCTCTAAGGGCTGGTGACAATGTCCAGGACCTTAAACAGAGCATACGCTGCCTCTAAAATAGAAAAGACAGTGGCAGAACTGAAGTTAATAACTGTCAACTTGGATCTTGACAGAACCTGTATTTTGTCATCAAGTCATGTGCAGCTCAAAGCAACTCTTCGAGGTCTCTGCTTTTAAACCACAGTAGTGGTAGGGCTGGTGCTTCCCGGAAGATGGAGTAGATGTGCTTTTCCCCTCTTCTTCTCACTACATATAACTAAAGCTAATGCTGGCTTACACTTACGTGGTCTTTTACCTCTGCAGGCACTGCTCCAAGTGCTCTACTAAAACCCATTCTATTAATCTCCCCCGTGTACTATGTCAGATATTGGTAAGTGTTAAGGACAAAACATAAAACAGGGCAGGGAACCCAGGAGGTGCAATTTTAAGTAGAGTAGAAGAGGCGTCGCCACCGAGAAGGGGTCGGTTCTCCTAAAAGAGGAAGACGGCACAGCCAGTGCAAAGGCCCGGAGGCTGGAATGTGCCTGGAAATTTTCAGGAACTGTTAGGAGGCCAGTGTAGCTGGTGCTGAGTCAGCGAAGGGGTCGATATTGGGAAATGAAGGCAGAAAGGGCGTGGGGGCGTGTGCTGAGAAGCCTGAGCTGGTATATTGCATTAAGAATGTACCGATTGCGACGTCCCTGGTGGCGCAGTGGTTAAGAATCCACGCTTCCACTGCAGGGGGCGGAGGTTCAATCCCTGGTTAGGGAACTAAGATCCTGCATGCTGCACAGCCAAAAAAAAAAAAAAAGAATATGTAGATTGGGAATTCCCTGGCGTCCAGTGGTTAGGACTTGGTGCTTTCACTGCTGGGGGCCTGGATTCGATCCCTGGTCAGGGAACTAAGATCCTGCAAGTTCCTGCAAGCTGTGCAGTGTGGCTTAAAAAAGAAAAAAAAAAATGTGCACAAGCCACCCAAAACGGGGGTCAGAGACAGGCGGCTCCCTCAGCATCCAAGCTCCCACTTTGGGGAAGTGAAACCCACGGGGTTGTTCTCATGGAAGATGCAGTTTCAGTACACCCTTACAAAGGAAGCAGAGTCAGAGGATTTATTCCTTACACATCCCAGAAACGAGGGCGCATAATGAGTTGGGGAGAGAAGGGCAGTCCTCTGTCCCAGGTCACCAGCCAGCAAAAGACAGAAAGCAGGGTAGCGGGCACCGATGACTTATACGGTGGTTGGGACAGAGATCGATAACTTTTTGCGGGCTTAACTCTACGCGGTTATTTTAAAATGTGCCCCGGGAAGATCAAAGTGGGAACTCGTGGCGGGCAGCCTAAACTCAGGTCCTTATCTAAATGTCCAGACTCTGGGTGTGAGCAGGGTTATCAAACCATAAATTGTCTGGGCAGCAACTCAGAAAAAAAAAAGTTGTTTTTCTCATCAAAGGAGGTGAGAGCATATAGAGCTTTGAGACCACAGTGAGAACTTTGATTTTTACTCTGAGGGAAGTGGGAGCCATGGAAGGCTTTAGAGCAGAGGAGCAGGTTTTAAGAGGTTCCCTCTGGCTGCCATGTGGGGAATGGACTCAGTGGGGCCAGTCCAGGCGGGGACCCGGGTGAGGGCAGTGGAGGTTAGGTAAAGTGGTCAGACTCTGGATCTTCTGTGAACAGAAAAACAACAGGATTTCTTAATGAATTGGAAACCGGGAATGAGAGCCTCAGGCTGGCACTCGGCAAAAAGAGGAGTCAGGGATGACTCTGACGATTTTAGCCCAGCAACCAGAAGATGAAGTTAGCATCCAGAGAGATGGGGAGACGGCAGCAGGAGCAGGTCTGAGGTCGATTTTAAACGCGATCATCTTGAGCTGCCCGTGAGGCATCTGCAGCCAGCCAGGTTTTCCTCCCAGGACACAGCAGCAGAAAATGTAATGCGCTGTCTGGTTGAAGCTTCTGAAAATCTTCACTTGTCAGATTTGTTCTCCTCTGGGGATAAAACAAACCGACCAGATCTTTCTCCACTGTCTCTCCTGAGCGCAGCGAGCCTCCAACTGGGTCGGCCTCAATCGGCTGGGCAGCTGGCGCCATAAATCACCGAGTGATGATGCCAGGGCCTTCAGAGGACGTCGCCTGGTATGAGGCTCAGACAACAGAAGGGGATTCGGATGAGCTCACACAGCGGCGGGCACATTAGGTTTGCCATAAATTATTACAGAGTAACAGGAAATCACAGTGATCTCAGCTGAGCCGCAGAAGGAACAAGGGGAGGGTGGAGGGACCCTCACAGCCCCGCATGCTCCAAATCATCACCTTGCTCTGTGTGTGTGCACACGCATGTGTGTGCACGTGTGTGTGTGTGTGTGTGTGTCCCAGAGTAGACCATAAACAGACGTGGCATGAAAGAAATGTGAAGGTTGAGAACATCGGGTGATTTCTTTACTTAGCTACTTAAAAGCTGTGTGTCCTTGAGCAAGTTACCTGACCTCTCTGAGCCTCAGTTGTCTTATCTGAAAAATGTCGACAATAACTACACCTACTTCATAACACAGCTGGGGAGGAAGTGTGATAGCCATTCACCCCTAAACCATTTGTTGCCTTTCTGGTTCTCCTCCCCAGCACACAGTAGGATTGCGTTTCCCCACCCCTTGAATTTAAGTGAGGTCATGTGACTTGCTTCCACCAAGGAAACATGAATGGGAGTGATAGTATCGCATTAAGAGCCCATGCACAGTGCATCATGATTCACTGCGTTCACTTCCCTTCAAATGTTCTGTTTACCAAGAACAGAGCTACTCAAGAATATATATATATTTTTTAAGATTCTTGGGCTTCCCTGGTGGTGCAGTGGTTGAGAATCCGCCTGCCAATGCAGGGGACACGGGTTCGAGCCCTGGTCTGGGAAGATCCCACATGCCGCGGAGCAGCTGGGCCCGTGAGCCACAACTACTGAGCCTGCGCGTCTGGAGCCTGTGCTCCGCAACAAGAGAGGCCGCGATAGTGAGAGGCCCGCGCACGGCAATGAAGAGTGGCCCCCACTTGCCGCAGCTAGAGAAAGTCCTCGCACAGAAACGAAGACCCAACACAGCCATAAATAAATTAATTAATTAATTAATTAAAATTTTTAAAAAAAGATTCTTTTCCATTATTATTACAAGATATTGAGTAGAGTTCCCTGTGCTATGCAGTAGGTCCTTATTGGTTATCTATTTTATATACAGTAGTTTGTATCTGTTAATCCCAAACTCCTAATTTATCCCCCATCCCCCCTTCCCCCTTTCATAACTATAAATTTATTTTCTATGTCTGTGAGTCTATTTCTGTTTTGTAAATAAGTTCATTTGTATCATTTTTTTTTAGATTCCACGTATAAGTGATATGATATTTGTCTTTCTCTGATTTACTTCCCTTAGTATGATAATTTCATCTTCTTACAAGTACAGCAGTCCTATTGGATTAGGGCCCACCCTAATGACCTCATTTTAACTTAATTACCTCTTCAAAGACCCTATTTCCAAATACAGTCACATTCTGAAGTACTGAGGGTTAGGACTTCAACATATGAATTTTGGAGGGGACACAATTCATCCCATAATGCTTGGTTACCCTCCTTTGACAGCGCACAAGGAACTGAAGTCCTGCCGACACTATGTGAGCACATAAGCGATCCTTCCCCAGTTGGGCCTCCAGATGAGACCCAGTCCAGCCAACACCTTATTGCAGCCTTGCAGAGGAACCAGCTAAGCCGAGTCCAGACTTCTGACCTACAGAAACTGTGAGATAAGAAGTGTGGGTCATTTTAAGCTGCTCACTTTGTGGTGATTTGAAAAGCAGCAGTAGACAGTGAACACATCGAGTCGTATCAGCACACTTGTCCAACTTCGTTGCCTTCTGCGGACGCTCAGCACAAAAGCTTCTATTTCCATATTCTCAAGATATTCTTCTGGAAGAACTTCAAGGACCTACGTTATTCTTCAGGTTCCTCTTCTGTTTAACCTGATAACTCATCCCACTGGGCTCTCAATCCTTCACTGAAGTGATGGAATTTTGTTTTTATCAAAGTGTTTTCACATGCTTCGTTAATCAGTCAGTTCATTTGCTTGTTGGGTTTTTATCTTCTTTCCAGTCACACAAGATAACTGTTCCCTCCTAAATGCAGCTGGGAAGGTGAAGGTCAGAGAGGTGATGCAATCATTGAAATAGACTCCATTCTCTGGGTACCTTTCACATCACTAATCCACGGTGCTCTGCAGCAAGCTTGTTGGGGCACAAAGATGCTCTTTGAAAAAGGGATTCAATGGAAAACTGCAGCTCCACTTAGAGATGCACATTGGGCATATTGAAGGCACTGGTAAATCCAGCACAGGGAGAAACCACTTCAGTGCCTTTTGAGCAACGCTGCTCTGATGCACACGGTGACATTGCAGGGTAAGTAAAATTATCCCTATTTTCCAGATGAGAACATTGAGGCTTATTCTAGCGCCTTGCCCAAGGTCCCCCAGTTGATACAGTCAGCCTGGGAGTCAGACCCAGGCTGGGAACACCAGAGCCTGTCCCCATATGACTTCTTACACCAAGCAAGGAATTGAATATGGCTTCAGCAGATCCTAAGGGGTTGGTTAAGGTCAAGAATTTGCTGGAACAAGGGCAGGGGCTGACTCGGGGGCCAAGTTGATGTTTTTTCTGCTGAAAATATCCCCTGGGTGAAATTCCAGCCATCTCCTTTTGCTTTTAAGAACTACAAATACATATATTTTTTAAATTTTTATTTTCTTTAAAATGAAATGGGATGAAGGAACTGGCCATCTGGGCTCTGGTGCCCACTGAACTAACATGTGCCTTTTTCCCCAGAGATCTTGCTGGGAATAGTAATACTGTTATTAATAATGGTTCACATATAGTGAGCCCTCGTATGTGCATGGGGTGTGTGCTGTGCTAAGCACTGGACAGTAGTTTCTCATTTAATCCCAACAAGAACCCTGTGAAGTTAGGACTGTTCATGCTCCATTTTGCAGATGAGGAAATTGGGGCATGTAGAGATCAAATGGCTTGGCGAATACCAGGCCAGGAACAAGAGGCAAATGGCCTTCAGACACAGTGGGAGGAAACTTCGTGAGACTGTGTAGAGAATTGCCAAGAGTTAGAGAGATTGTGAACCTTGCCAATATTAACATTGACTACCGGGCCTTGGTTAAAAACAGCAGCTGTTTTTACCACGTGCCTCGCGCTGTTTGCAGGCCTTTGTCTGTATGCAGTTGTTTAGCTCTCAGGACAATCCAAGAAGGGAAGAAATGTTATCATCATCCCTATTTTCCAGGTGATGAAACTGAGGCGCAGAAACGTGGAGTGCCGTGTCCATAGCTAAGAAGCGGCGGAGCTGGGACTCCAGCGCAGAGCCCTGTGTCCTTAACCTTGCACTCCACTGCCTCTCTGGGCCTCACCTCTTTTCTTTCCCGTGTTAGCGCATTTTGCAAAGGCAGAAACTGAGCCTCTGCAAGGTGATGCAGGTTGCTCAGAACCACACAGCTGCATGGAAGCAGACTCAATACCTATCCGACCCAGAGCCAGTGTTCTAACCAACAGGCTCCCCCATCGCTTCCCGGGAGCACCTGATGCCAGGCCAGAGGTGAATGGGTTTCGCCTTCACTGTGCCACATGCAGCTTGACCAGACAGGCCCCGATGGACCCCACCCTTTCCAGGCCCATTGCCACTCTCTGCTGAGATAATGCTGACCCAAAAGATCAGAGGCAGAAGATGGCTTGGTGCTTTTCACATCTGCTGCTTGCTCAGCATTCTTGCTGAACTTAAAAAAAAAAAAAAAATCCTTGAGAATGCCAGAACCAGAGCTGTAGCTTGCTTAAAATGAAAAAAAAAGAAAAGAAAAAACTGAAAATGTCAGGAATCTTTCTTGCAAGCCAATGCAAATCAAACGAGCTTAAGCAGAAAAGGGAATGTATTGGCTCAAGTAACTAAAATTCCAGGAATAGTTTCAGCTTCAGGCATAGCTGGATCCAGGGGCTTAGATAATGTCATCAGGCCTGAGGGTCTCTCTCTCTCTCTCTCTCTCTCTCTCTCTCTCTCTCCATGTTGGCTTCACTCACAGATGCCACATGGTGGCAAAATGGCTGCCAGGAGTTTTATGCTACAACCCCCAGATGGGGCTCTAACAGGAAAGAGATGCTCCCACAGCCAAGTCTCCAGGATCAGCCCTAATTGGCTATCCTCGACCAATCACAGAGGTCAGAGGAATGCAGTAAGCTGATTGGTTTAGATCAGAATCCTCCTCCCTGGAGTTGGGGATGCACCATTTTTGGACTAAGAGTGGAAGGCTGGGTCTCCTGAAGACAAATAGGGCTGCTGCCAGAAGCAGGAGGAGCAGGTGCTGTGAAGACAGACACAGATGCTCACTAGGCCAAGAAGCGAATCAGACCCTGTGTGCCGGCATCTTCTGTTTGCCTGCCTCACTTTCCTCCTTCCTGCCGCCGGCTCTCTGCCTGGAGGCTGACCTACACCACCCGCAGCCCGCTTCTCTCCGCCTTCTGTATGGACTTGGCCGATGCGGAGCGCCTGCAGGACTCTGGGGGAGAGTGAGGTCAAGGGCTCCCTGGGGCTGGCTGTTTGCTTCCACTCAGGGGCACCAGGCCTCTCAAGGCAGCAGATGCTACATCCTCTCTCCTGCTGGTTTCTGGAATTTTCCCTCCCCTCCTCCCTTCCAGCCCAGCTCCTCCATTTCTAATCCAGGATTTCCCCCGGGCGTGCCCACACCTTTGCAAATAGGCCCTTTAGTCAACCCTCCTGGAATTACCCTTCTGTGACTGCGCCTACATTTCCTGAAGTCTGGCTCCCAGAAAAGACGCCGAGAGGAAATCCAGTCCGGGCTGGGACACCTGCCTTCTCCCGTGATCCTCCTGCCCCGGCCCCGCCCCCAGGCACCCCGACCCCACCTGACCTTCCCCAAATCCGGAAAGCCAGTGAGTTGGGGAAAACAAAAAAGTTCTGATGCTGGCACAACAGTGTGAATGTAACTTAATGCCCCTGAAGTGCACACTTAAATATGGTGAAAATGGTACATTTTATGTTATGTCTGTTTTACCACAATTTATTTAAATGCTTGGGGGGGGGAGGCGGGGGAGAGCCCATACACACGAAGCCTCCTCCACCCAGGGGCCCATTTCTGACCCCCCTCCCCGAAGGGGTCGGTTCTGGAGACTCCTGCTCGGAGGCACTTGATGAGGGAGGCGGTCTCCTCTGAATCAATGCCGTATTGATTCTTGTTTTGTGGAGAGAACAAGGCACAGGCTGATTTCCTTCCAGTGGATCTGAACTTCAGATGCCCACAGGCCTCGGGTACGAAATGATGCAAACCATTTCCGCAGCCAACAGGGAGGCGCCCCGGCAACCCGGCCGTGGCCGTCCAGGGGGCGGGAGGGCAGAGAGAGAGGCGTTTGGCAAACCCGACCTGGGAAGGAGCCATGGTGACACGGTCCCATCAGAAGCCCAATTCCCCTTCCCGGCGCGGGAACTGAGTCACCCTGCCCGCGCCCCCTCCCCCCCCCCCCCCCCCCCCAGCAGCTGCTCTTCCTCCTGTGGGCCGGGAATGCCCTGGTTCTGAGGTCAGACGCCCACGGTCAGCAAATGAAGGATGATCCCTTCCGCTGGGAGAAATGAGGACCGAGACCACACGGCAGCCCAGGCTCTAGATGCTGGTGATAAAGAAGTGAGTCCAGAGACCAGCGGCTGCCTTCACCCAGCTGGCATTCCAGAGCACCTCGGAAATATAAGTGAGCCACATGCAGAATTAAAAATTCCCTGTAGCCACGTTAAGAAAAAAAAAAAAGGCAAAAGAAACAGATGAAATTGTATAGCACAGGGAACTCTACTCAATATTCTGTGATAACCTGTGAGAAAAGAATCTTAAAAGGAATGAATATATGGGGCTTCCCTGGTGGCGCAGTGGTTAAGAATCCGCCTACCAATGCAGGGGACACGGGTTCGAGCCCTGGTCCGGGAAGATCCCACATGCCGCGGAGCAACTAAGCCTGTGAGCCACAATTACTGAGCCTGTGCTCTAGAGCCCGCAAGCCACAACTACTGAGCCTGTGCTCTAGAGTCCGCGAGCCACAACTACTGAAGCCTCTGCACCTAGAGCCCGTGCTCCGCAACAAGAGAAGCCACCACAATAAGAAGCCCGCGCACCGCCGCGAAGAGTAGCCCCGGCTCTCCATAACTAGAGAAAGCCCGCGCGCAGCAAGGAAGACCCAGTGCAGCCAAAAATAAATAAATAAATAAATAAATTTATAAAAAAAAAAAAGAATGAATATATGTATAACTGAATCACTTTGCTGTACACCTGAAATAACCCAACATTGTAAATCAACTATACTCCAATAAAATTAAATTATAAAAAATTATTTAAAAAAAGAAACAGATGAAATTAAGTTTAATGTTTTATTTAACCTAATCGATCCAAAATATTATTATTTCAGCATCCAATCCACATGAAAAACTATCAGTGAGATATTTACATTCCTTTTTTTCATATGAACACTTTGGAATCCACTGTATATTCTACATTTGCAGCCCATCCCAATGTGGACGGTCAGTTCTCATCGGAAATACTTGATCTGTAGTTCGACTTCATAAAAATGGACAGTCAGGAAGGTAGATGGACCCACCTGAGTTGTTCTGCAGAGACTGAAGTCTTCCAAGCACTGCATATCCAAAAATCCTTTTGTTTTAATATTTGCGTCCACATTTGTCTAAACCAGCTGGGTTTTTCATTTTAAGTTTAAATTGATTAAAATTAAGTAGAATTTAAAATTGTTTTGCAGTCTCACCAACCACATTTCAGGTGCTCCATAGCCACATGCAGCTTTGTTTTGGGGCAAGACAGGAGAGAGACGATTAAAATATATATAAATAGAATCATTTCGTGTACATGGAATCACACAGTAGGTCCTCCTTTTGTATCTAACTTTTTTCATTTAGCATAATTATTTTGAAAGTCATCCATGTTGCTCCTTTGTGTGTTTATATACCTATAATTTTAACCAAATGGAGGTTAGTGCTAACAAAGAAATAAAGCACAAAAGGCAAGGCCGAAGAGGGGTCTGGAGTTCTTTTAGACAGAGAAGAGATCTGGGCAGGCCTCTCCGTGGAGGTGACATTTGGGCAAAGACTAGAAGGCAGTAAGGGTCTGAGCCATGTTTGGATCTAGGGGAATAGGGACTAGGCAGTGCAAAGGTCCTGAGGTAGGAGTATGCCTGGTGGGTCCAGGAAGCAGGGCAGAGGTGGGGAGGGCTGGAGTGGATGGAGGAGGGGGAGAAAATGAAATCAGAGGGGTCTCAGGGCCAGATCTTGTGGATCTTGTGGGACTTTGTAAGGACTTGGGCTCCCAATCTGAGAGTATTGGTCTCCTCACTGGTCTCCACTGTCCCTTCCCCAGTCCATTCTCAGCTCAGTTTGCCCTCTTCTTGTCTGGTTTCTTTCATCCTGCATAGTTATGCTGAGAATCACCCATATTGTTATGTATATCAATAGTTCATTTCTTATTCTTGCTGAAGAGCAATCCATTGTGTGGATAAACCACCGAATGTTTATCCATTCACCTATTGATGGACCATTGTTCTATTTCCAGTTTTTGGTTATCCCAAAAAAAGCAACTCTGAACATTCACGTACAAGTGTCCCTGTGAACATACGCTTTCATTTCTCTTAGGTTAAGTACCTAAAAGTGGGATTGCTTGGTCCTATGGCAGGTATATGTTTAACCTCTTAAGAAACTCCCAAACTGTTTTCCAAAGCATTTTACATTCCTTCCAGCTGTGGATGAGAGTTCCCATACCTCCACGTCCTCATCAACCCTTGATACTGTCCGTCTTTTTAAGTTTAGTCATTCTAGTTGGTGTGCAGTGGTATCTCATCATGATTTTGGACTACGAGATCTTTCAGGTCCAGAACATTCACTCATGCATTCAACAAATATTTTCTGAGCACTCAGAAAGCCCCAGGCACTGCGCTATGCACAGCTATGAGTGAAAGCAAGCACAATCTTGTGGCATGCTCGGTTTTGTGTATGAGACTGACATTTACCAGTTGTTGAACCACAGGAGCTTTAAAATCACGTGATGCTAGGAGAGTGTGAAGCAGGAAAGCATGATCTGCTCTTGGGGGGAGGGAATCAGGGCAGGCTCCTCTGAGGAAATGGCATAGGAGTTGAGCTCTGCATAACGAGGAAGAACTACCTAGTTGAGGGGGGAGGAGGCAGGGAAGAGAAGTCCACATACAAAGGCCATGAATGAACTGGGATGCTTTTGGCTGCAAGTAACAGCTATGAAGAAATTTAATTATCTCATATAATAAATAAGAAGCCTGGAGAGCATCAGTTTCAGGATGATTTTGGCTCCACAGTCAAGGGACTTCCCTGGTGGTCCAGCGGTTAAGACTCCATGCTCCCAATGCAGGGGGCCCGGGTTCGATCCCTGGTCAGGGAACTAGATCGCACATGCTGCAACTAAAAGATCCCACGTGCCACAACTAAGACCCAGCACAACTAAATAAATATTTAAAAAAAAAAAAAGAACCTAGGAGTTTACCGACTTTCTGCCCTACCAAACTCAGTGGGTCAGCCACGTTTAACCTCATAGTCATAAAAAGGTTGCTGTGGCTCCAGGCAACACTCCCTCACACAACAGTGAACCCAGCAGGAAAGAAGGGTGTGGTAACAAGAAGAGCTTTCTTCTCATGTGCTTCTCTCTAATTAAGGGGGGAAGTCTGTCCCCAGGAGAGTTCCCCTAACATCTCATTGGCTAGACCTGATTCTCATGCCCACCTCAGATCAACAAGAAATAGGATTTCCTTGGACCTATCTGATTAATCTCCTGGGAGAGGGCAGCTCATTCCCCCAAATAAAATCCAGGCTCTATTGGAAAAGAAAAACAGGGAAGAGTTGCTGGCACCAGGGCCTGCCTGGCTCATAGATTACTATTTAACTGAATTGGCTGCCATCTTAGGAATGTTTAGGTTACTGGCCTGAGAGAATTCACCTAAGGCAACATGGCAAAAAGTGAGGGACAGTCCAGGTGGCCTCATTTCATACACCAAGACTTGATTCTCCCAAGAGGGCCCAGTGGGGGGCACAGCTGGAAGCAAGGGGTGAGTTACATGAGCCCACCCCGAGGCTTTCTGAGTCAGGGTCCAGGGTCCCCCTCTCCATGCACCACTGAAACATCTGGAGTGGAGCTGGGGGCTGGGCTGGGTGGCAGCTCAAATCCTCCTTGGCACCGACCCCAGCCCAGCCAGCCACTGGCACTCAGCCAGTCCCCTCTCTTTCTCTCTTGCAAAGCTCTTTGTTTTTTCACTTCCCTGTGGGAAACATCTCAGCGATTCCAGAATGCAGCTCTGAAGAAGAAGGTCAACCTGCAACGGGACTCATCGAATGTCGGCCCTAACCCCATCCCACCCCCTCCCAGGTGAGGGGAGCCCAGCTGAGTTTGTGTGCAAGAGTCTGTCCACATCTGCAATTATGTGTTCTCAGGGGGAGTGGGTGAAGCGTGTGTGAGTGGGTCTGTGTTTGCAGGGGGCATGGGAGGCACCTGACAGGTGTGTGCTGCTATTTTCATTCATTCAGCCAAGAATGACAAACAACCAACTTCGTGCCTGGTGCTTCTGAGTTTCCAAGAAAATAGCAGGAACAAGATTACCCCCAGCCAGCAGGCTTGCATTCTCCTGGGGAAAGAGATACCATAAATAAGAAAACAAACAAAAACAGGGTCATTTTAGGTAACACTTCTCCATGCTGGGATGCAAGGAGAGCCTGATGAGGCCTTAGATTCTTCTGCCTAAGAGGCCAGAGCAGGCCTCTCTGCGCAGTTGACATCTGAGCCAAAAACTAGGTAAGAAGGAGCCAGCTGTGCTAAGACCTTGGGGAGGCTGGTTCCAGGTAGAAAGTACGTTGAACACAAAAGCCCTGAAGTGGGAAAGTAACCAAGGAAAAGAAAGGAAAGTGTGGGAGTGTGGGGGCCAGCGTGTGTTCCGCCGAGACTGTGTGTGAATATGATTGGAGGGCCTGGATATTAAGTCAAATCAGACCAGGAGGACTCTGTGGTGTTTGTTAGAGAAGATTTACTCTTTCTGGAAACCCTGGAGGCAGCTGGAGCAGTTAAGAAGCTGTCTTTGACTCTAGGGCCTGGGGGGCCGTGGGTGGTGTGTTCCTGGCTGAAGATTTCCTTTTCCAGCCTCCCTTGCAGACATAGGTGGTCAGTGAGTGGCGAGTAGTTGTTAGGACAGACTTCTTGGAAACCGTTCTTTTTTTTTTTTTTTTTTTTTGTCAGATTTATTGAGGCATAATTTATACACAGCGTTCAGTAGCATTCCAGCAGTTTTCAGGAATTTTGTGCAGAGGTTAAACTGTTGGCATCTTGAAATCGGCAGTGCTGGGAGTATTTACACCACGGAAATGTGCAAGCACTACACGTCAGGACTTCCGGCTACCTGCTCCTACTCCCCCCAACCCAAAAAAAAATTGACCTAAAAGATGCAACTGATATACATTTTAGCCTTTTCATGAACAGTTCAGTGAATGTTGGCAAATGCATAGAGTTTGTGTATCCATCACGATCAAAATACAGAACCTGTATCATCACGCCACAAACTCTCTTGTTCCTTTGTAGTCAGGCCTTCCCCCACCCTAGTCCCTACCAACCACTGATCTGCCTGCTGTTCTTCTAGTGTCGTCTTTTCCAGAATGTCATGTAAATGAAATCACACATCTTCTTTCATTTAGCAAAATGAATTTGAGATGTACCCATGTTGTTGAATGAATCAGTGGCTCATTCTTATTTCATTGTACGGGTACATTACAGTTTATTTATCCATTCACCTATTGAATCTGCCCTTGCCCCTTTCCCCTCCTTCCCACCTACATGTGGACATGATGACTGGAGCTACAGCAGCCATATTGTCACCATGAGATAAACAGAGGCCACAATAAGAATGGCAGTGTAAAATGGAAGGAGAAACCTGAAGGCAGCAGCCCTCAACTGTCTACCTGCCTCCAGACTTCTTATAGTAAAAGAAAAAGCTCTTTTACCTAATCAACTCTTAAATGGATTTTCTATTACTCACAGCCAAATCGAATCCTAACTCAAACACTAAGCAAAGTCTAAACTTCTTTCCTCGCTCTCACCTTGTGGATTTCTCCAGGAGAAGGAAGGTATGTTGGAGGGCTATACACTTTAGATAGGGAGGGAAGACCATTACATGAGACAGATTCATGGGTCAGAGTACAAAGGACCCTCCAAGCCAAGTGGCCATTCCTTCTCACTCCTTCCAAACTAAGATTCTCCCAGAATTCAAAGAGTATATTAGTTTCCAGCGCTGGGTAACAAATCACCACAAATTTATCAGCTGACAACACAGATTTATTATCTCACAGTTTCTGTGGGGCAGGAATGCAGGCCCAGGCTAGCTTGGTCCTCCACTCAGGGTCTCACCAGGCTGGAATCCAGGTGTCAGTGGAGTTACCATCCCATCTGAGGCTCTGGTTTCTCTTGCAAACCCCCTTCAGTTGTTGGCAGAATTCACTAGAACTGAGAGCCCCACTTTCTTGCTGGTGGTCAGCTGGGGCTGGCTCTTGGCTCTCAGAGACCAATTAAGCTGCGCCCAGCATGCAGCTTAATTCCTCAAAGCCAGAGGGGCGGGGCGGTGGGGGGGAGGGGGGGTGGTCTCTCTCCCATCTGCTAATACAAACTTTTGTATAACGTAACCATGGGAGTGACTATACATTTATTTATTTATTTATTTATTTATTTATTTATTTTGAACCTTTAACATAAGCTAATAAAGGGAACACCCATCCCATCATACACACACCCCAGCAGTGGGGATTGCACAAGGCATGCACACCAGAGGAGGGAAGGTCTTGGGGCTATTTTAGGATTCTGCCTACCACAGAGGACAAAGCTTTTGGTGGAGGCCTGGCCTGATACAGATGCCAAACCCCAAGTCCCAGGAGGGCACAGAGACACCCCCCCCCCAGGGTGGTGTCCACAGTCTCACTGGGAATCCTCCACTGGCCAATCTTGAGCAACAAATTGCTGACTCCTCACCCTGCGTGACCCAGACACTCTTGAGTAATCCAGGAGAAGTGAAGGAAAGCAGGGACAAGCCTGGGGAAAGCCAGACTCAAGGCGGAGCCTCAGGACTTCCCTGGTGGTGCAGTGGTTAAGAATCCGCCTGACAATGCAGGGGACATGGGTTTGAGCCCTGGTCTCGGAAGATCTCACATGCCACGGAGCAACTAAGCCCGTGCACCACAACTACTGAGCCTGCGCTCTAGAGCCCACGAGCCACAACTACTGAGCCCGCGTGCCACAACTACTGAAGCCCGCACGCCTAGAGCCCATGCTCTGCAACAAGAGAAACCACTGCAGTAAGAAGCCCGTGCACCACAACAGAGAGTAGCCCCCGCTCACCACAACTAGAGAATGCCCGTGCACAGCAACGAAGACCCAGTGCAGCCAAAAATAAAATAAATTAAAAATAAATTGGGGGGCTTCCCTGGTGGCGCAGTAGTTGAGAATCTGCCTGCCAATGCAGGGGACACGGGTTCGAGCCCTGGTCTGGGAAGATCCCACATGCCGCGGAGCAACTGGGCCCGTGAGCCACAACTACTGAGCCTGAGAGTCTGGAGCCTCTGCTCCGCAACAAGAGAGGCGGCGATAGCGAGAGGCCCGCGCACCGCGATGAAGAGTGGCCCCCACTCGCCGCAACTGGAGAAAGCCCTCACACAGAAACGAAGACCCAACACAGCCAAAAATAAACATAATAAATAAATAATAAATAAAAATTTTTTTAAAAAATAAAAATAAAAATAAATTGGGCTTCCCTGGTGGCGCAGTGGTTGAGAATCTGCCTGCCAATGCAGGGGACACGGGTTCGAGCCCTGGCCTGGGAAGATCCCACACGCCGCGGAGCAACTAGGCCCGTGAGCCACAACTACTGAGCCTGCGCGTCTGGAGCCTGTGCTCCGCAACAAGAGAGGCCGCGACAGTGAGAGGCCCGCGCACCGCGATGAAGAGTGGCCCCCGCTTGCCGCAACTAGAGAAAGCCCTCGCACAGAAACGAAGACCCAACACAGCCAAAAATAAATAAATTTTTCAAATTAATTAATTAATTAATTAAATTAAAAAAAAAAAGACGGAGCCTCAAGAGAGGTAGAGGAGGCACCACCCAGGGAACCAGAGGACAAAGGACCAGAGAAATGTAAAGTTAAGAGGTTGAACTAGATTCGGTTGCGTGTAATAGAAAATCCATTTACTGAGCAGGGCGGGGATCCACAGGGAATTCCTAGTGGCTGCAGTCTGTAAATACAAAACAAAGCCAGCTGCCCACATAAGGTTACCTCCATTTTACAGGTTAAGAAACTGACACTCAGAGAGGTCAAGTGACTTGCCCAGGGTCACACAGCTAGTAAGTGGCAGCACTAGGATTTGAACACATTTGATTTGGCTGATTTTTTAATCAGCCGTTAAGTCCTAATTAGTAGATCGTGCAACCCTTGACACCCACTCTGAGTCAAACCAGGGGGTGAGTTGGCCCTCAATGAGCCCGTCCCTTCTCAACAAATGGGCCGAAGTCCCAGCCTTCCACTGACAGGAACCCCTGACAAACAAAGATGGCTGGCGCCCACGCCAGCAAGAGAAGCATGCAGATGGGGTCAGGAGCCACTAGACCACAAACGGAAGGAGCCACATTTCTTTCTCCCATGCCACCAACAGACCACGGAAGATTTGCCGAGAAGTTCAGTCTCCTTTGAAGTCTGAGTCACCAGATGAAGATTCTATTTTAAAGCCGCGATAAAGCAAAACCACTGAAACCGCTGAAGCTCGAGCACGCACACCACCCAGGACCCTGGGGTTGGTTTGACAGTAACTGAGGATGGGTCAGAGCTGGCCTGTTACTCAAGAATGGTCCCAGCCTGAGGAAGTCACAAGGCTGTGGCCATCAGCCTCCTTTTACAGGTGAGAAAACAGGGGACAAGAGAGGTTGCACCACCTACCCGAGGTCACACAGCTCATGAGACAGAAAATAAGGAATAAAACCCAAGTTTCCCAATGCCCCCCCAACGCTCTTTCCTCTTACCTTAGAACCAGGTGAGAATTCTCCCTCCTCTGTTGTAGAGAATGGTTGCTATTTTTAGCTACACTCCCCTCTCTAATGGGAGCAGAACCCTGGATTTCCTTCACGTGCCAAGACTCTCAGTACAGGATGGTCCTGTGAGGCTCTACCCCCTCAAGGGGCAGAGCCTTGACCCACACCTGGCCAATCAGAGCATTGTTAGCCAGGTGATTGGCTCAGAGATGGGCATGTGACCTAAGCTGGTCCAATCAGAGTAATGACTAGGACTTGTTTAGGAGTTACAGGGGAGTAAGTGTTCCACCTTTTCCATCAGACTTGAACCAAGGCAGACGTGAGTTAAAACAACACAGATTTCCTACTGTAGAGCACAGGGAACTCTACTCAATATTCTGTAATAATCTATATGGGAAAAGAATCTGAAAAAGAATGGATATATGGAGATGTATAACTGAATCACTTTGCTGTACACCTGAAACTAACACAACATTGTAAATCAACTATACTCCAATATAAAATAAAAATTATATTAAAAAATAAAGTTGCAAAAACCTAAAAAACCACACAGATTTATTATCTTATGGTTCTGGAGCTCAGAAGTCTGAAATGAGCCTCACTGGGCTAAAATCAAGATGTCAGCAGGGCTGTGTTCTTTCTGGCCATGCTAGGAGAGAAGCCATGCCTTGCCTTTCCCAGCCCCTTCTAGGGGCTGCCCACATTCCGTGCCTCGTGACCCCTTCCAGCAATGGCATCTCTCTGATGTCTACTTCCGTAGAGTCACACCTCCTCTCTCTGACTGATTCTCCTTCCTCTCTTTCACTGATAAGGACCCTTGTGATCATGTTACCCATATGATAATCCAGGATAATCTGCCCATCTCAAGATCCTAAACTGAATCACATCTGCAAAGTTCCTTTTAGCATGTAAGGTAACATAGTCACAGGTTCCCTAGGATGAGGACATGGACATCTTTGGAGGGGTCCATTATTCAGCCTACCACAGAAATCAAAACCATGAGTTCTGAGCTGGAGAGAAAGTAAATCCTGGTAAATGTTTTGAGCCCCTGAGTCAAGCTGTACCTGAACCTTTCAGTTACATGATGACTATCGCATCCCTTTTTTGCCTAACCAAGTCTGAGGTTTTTGCTTTGTTTTATCACTTGCAAACAGAGCCTGACTAATACAATCCTGAACCCATGAGAATGTCACAATGAGTAATTACCGGCTTGAGAGTCTCTCTCACATGAGGCCGAAGTTCTCTGAGAGCAGGGACAATACCTTATTTAACTTTGCACCTTCGGACCACGCACAGTCCTGGCATATAGGAGGTAATGAACAAGAGTTTGCTGATTGAATAACAATGTGCTGATTGAACAACCGTATAAACACCCTCCCATGTGCCCTCCCTCAGCGCCATCGCTAGAACAAGAGGGCAGAGAGAAGATTTTTCAGCAGAATTTTCCAGGGGTGAATTGCAGGCCAGTGATTTCCTCTCTGGAAGTGGCAGCTTACTCAGAGAGGCCCTGAGAGTGACCCAGACAGAAGAATCAGAGAAGACCTGACCTTCGTGGGCAGCCAGCAGCCCTGCCATCCTGAGCCAGCACTTCCAAATTAATCCAGGAATGGCAGCTGCAGCCCTCCACCGACAAATCTATCTGAGTCATTTCTGGTCAGGAAGCGCCTTGCTCTTAAATGAGAATCACAGCAGGTCCCTTTGTGCACCCGGAAAAGACAAACTCCACATGTTCTGCGGCTGCAGGGCCAGCCGGCCAAGGCCTGGTGAGGAGGGTTTTCATGGAGCAAGGAGAGGAAATGAGAGAAGAAAAATCTCCCTGGAAAACCTACCTGTCTCTGTCCTCAGAACTGAGCTATCATTTTAATCAACAAAGTCCCTGCAATTTTTGTTCCCACACACGTCTGAGAAATGAGGTCTGAGGGAGTGTGCCTTCTCTCTTTCCTGCATCCCACCCCAAACACACCTGCCTGTCCCTTTACCATCCCACACTAGAGGGTCTCATGTCTCCTCTGTGAACTCCGAAGGGCAGGGCTCAGCCTTTGCCACATCTGCACTAAGCCTTGCACTCAGCTCATAGTGCATTTAGGTGTAGCAACAATGCAAGCCTTTGCACATGCTGTTCCTTCTACCTGGAACACTGTTCCCCACACTGGCTATACCTTTGACTGGCTACTGTCTCCCGCTGATGCTCAAAGAATAAGTAGATGTGTCACTTTTGTTTATTTAATCAACTGAGATAGACACAAAGAATTAATGACATATATATATATATGGCACTTAGGATGTACCAGACTCTGTTCCATCTATTATAGATACACATAACTTACTTAATCTTCACCAAAAGTCTAAGAGATGAGAAAACTGGCATAACTGGTGAGTGGCAGACAGACAGAGCTGTCCCCAGGGCTGGTTGTTTAACCCCTGAGCTGTACCAAGCTGGGGATTTGTGATCCTCGGGGCAGACTCCCTGGACCCCTGCATTTTAGTCAAGTCCTCTGCTGTGTCCGCCACCAGCCCCCAACAGACCCTGTGCTCCATGAGGACGGGAACTGCCTCATTCACCTCTGAACCCCCAGCACCATCGTTGAATGGATGTGTAAATACATAAATAATTGAGGATGCAGTCAAGCCACGTGACCTTGGGCAGTTAACCTTTTTGTGCCTCAGTTTCTCCTTTGTGAAATGGGGATGATCAGAGCACCCACCTTGACAAGGATGGACTTGAGTCCCTCCTCCTACAGGACTCAGGGGGCTCTCAAAAGTGATTCAAACAAGAGATGGGGAAGTGGTCTCAAAACACATCTTTAAGTTTGTGACTGAGGTCACACTGCCCCATAGAGGCCCAAAGGGGTGATGTTATAAATATTAACAGGCTTGCCGGCCTGGGCACCCACCATCAGAACGAAACCGGCCATAAACTTCACCCAGGACAGTGGACTGGCATGGATCCAGGTAACTGGGCCCCCCGGGCACCTGCCAGGGGATGCAGCTCTGCCAGGTGGGTGCTCCAACCAGCCCGCACCTGCATCGCGACAAGCCAGGGGGATCTTAGAGGAGCAGGAATGGTGCCCAGGATGAGTGAGTCACTGGGGCCCTCTGCGGATTCCAGGGGCAGCAGCCAAGCCTGGGCAAAACCGGGGGTGGGGGGCACCCTCCACTCTCCACCCGGGTTGTCCTCCCCACACCCAGGGGAGACTCTGAGGCCTGCCTGGTCCTGATACCCGCCGGGCAGGGCTTCTCCCCTGGCTCAGGCAAGTGGCTAGAGAGGTCCCACGGATGGTTCGGGACTTCAGAAGTCCAGGCTGCTGAAATTCACCAAGCCAGGAGTCCCCCAGGGAGCTGGGCTCAGAGAGAGCCTCTGAACCCATGTGTCTCTCTGATTCTGCTTAACAAGTGTAAGATCGCAGGATGACTCCTGGCAGCTCCCTAATCCTAAAGAAGCCAAATCTGGATCTTGACAAATTATAGCCAGGGGTTCTCAAGCAAGCCAGCATGTGTGGGCATCCTCTGGCAGAGGAGTGACCTATCTTTGAGGACAGGAATCACAATTGCAAGCTGGCCCCAGCAGGCAGCCGACTTCCACTTACACACACCCCAGGGATGGGGAGCTCACTCCCTTCTGAGTTCCTGATTCAGGACCATGAATTGAGTTCGCCTCTGCAGAGAGGACTCCAGCAGCCACCCGCTCGCCCATCTCTGCTCACACAGCTGCAAGTGCATCTCTGTACTTTGTCAAGTTCACCGCTCATCCTCCCCCAGCCCCACAGCCATTGAAATCAGTCCCAAATTGCCAGGAGCCCCAGACCCTGGGCCTCCTAGGGCTTTCCTTCTTCATGGAGCTTATATTCTAGAATGAGGAGGCAGACACCCCCAAACAATCAAAGAAAGAAATCTATAGTTACAAATTGTGATAAGTTCCACAGAAAGAAATGGCAGGCAAAGGAGACAGCGGTTACTTGTAAATATGAGTTTTGACACCAAAATATTAGAACTTCCAGGATATTTCCTGGGTTTGGGGGAATGAGGATTTTTGTCCCAAAAAAAGAAAGAAAGGAATAAAGGAAGGAAGGAGGGGAGGAGAGAGGGAGGGAGGGAAAAGAAAAAAAATAAGGAAAGGGGAAAGAAGAGATGTTCGGTCCCCATAACTATAATCTAATCCAGGAGTCAGCAAACTATAGCCGTGAGCCAAACCCAGCCTGTTTCTGTGCTGCCTGAGAACTAAGAATGATTTTTTTTTTTTTACATTTTTAAAGGGTCGTTTAAAAAAAATCAGCCAAACAAAAAAACAAAGAAGAACATGCAACAGATCTTATGGCACACAAAGCCTAAAACATTTACTATTTGGCCCTTTTCAGAAAAAGTCTGCTGCCTCTGAATCCCACCAGTTTAAGCTCCCGAACAACTTTCCCAGCCTGGACGAGCTGGGAAATGCAGAACGAAGGGACAGACCAGACAGCAGAGAATTTTCCATTTCTGCCCACGAGGCCAAGCATGATCCATCGTAAACCTTTCAAAGCCAAAGGCCCAGAAGGTTAAGTGATTTCTGCTCCAGCTCAGTGAGGCGAGGTCAGGGACCGCGGGAAAATGGATGTCCTCACACACCAAAGAAAAAGGAGTGGTCATGCGGCCTCTCTCATTATCCATTTCTCATCAGCTTTTTAGAAAGCAAGGGAATTAATTTTACCTGTTCCGCTCATGGTGAGGTAGCATTTCTGTTTTATGAAATGAAGGAAGAGAAAAGACCTAGTTATGAGTCAGGGTTCTTGGTTCCAAGTGATAAAGTCCCAATTCAAAAGGACTGAAGCAACAAAGAGAATTTATTGGACCATGTTACTGAAAAGTCCAGGAGGTGCACAAGCTTCAGGCATAGCTGGATCTAGGGACACCATCAGTATTCATCCTCTCCTTTTGTTCTGGGTTAGTTTCATTCTCAGGGAGGCTCTCCCCTCATGAGGCAAGATGGCACCACCACATCCCTTCCACTTGCCAACCCCAGTCTAAAGAGGTTCTCTCCTTAATGTTCCAAAACTGAATCTCATTGAACGTTGTCTGGATCATGTGACCCCTCCCAACCAATGACTGTGGTCAGGGGATGGAATGAGCTGATTGGCCAGGTTTGCTCATGTGCTCCTCCAGGAGGGTGGTGGGAGGGGTCCGCCCCACCTTGAACCACAGCCGCGGAGAGGACAGAAGGGAATCGTTTCCCCAAACAAGTTCAGGGGGCCGTTATCAGAAGGAGGAACAGGTGCTGAGCCGTCAAAAGCAACATCTGTTCCCTACAGAAGCCAACTGATATTTCTGTTATCTTTCTTTTCTTTGTTTTTGGCCACGCCGCGTGGCTTGTGGGATCTTAGCTCCCCGACCAGGGATCAAACCCAGGAGCCCTGCGGTGGAAGCACCGAGTCTTAACCACTGGACCACCAGGGAAATCCCCCAACTCATATTTCCCAGGCACCTTTGCTAAGTTTCACTACCACCCATTTTATAGTTGAGTAAACTGAGATCCTGGAGGTAAAGACAGTCTCTCAAGGTGACAAAGTTAGTTCATGAGGGAGGCAGGCTTCTAATCATCTGAGTCTGACTCATACTCCTGCTGCCAACACTGACCGTCATGCGTCGCCAATCCTGCCCTCAAAGAGCCGAAGAACCCTGTACACAGTGTGCAATAAACGCACATCACATCGAATCATCATTGAGAGACTGCCCCCCACTGGACCATAAGATGCCTGAGGGTAGAGCCCATGTCTGTCTTGTTCACCGCAGCATTCCCACCACCTGTACACAGTAGGTGCTCCAAAGACACTTGGCAAATCAGTGCACATGGCCTTAGCATTTAGCACCTAGTAGGTGTTGCACAAATCGTTGGTGAATAAATGAATGAATCTCAGTGGAAGTCAAGCCGCCTGGCTGTTCAAACCTTTCCAGATCATTAACAAGATAGATGGAGATAGGGAGATGGAGGAGGGGGGAGGGATGAATGAATGAATGAATGAAGAACAGAAGCCTTTTCTAGAGTCTGAAGCACTCAGAGCGGAATCCATAGATCTTGTCCTAGACAGTAAGAGTGCCAAGGTTACTTGGAGAGCAAACCCCAGTTTTGGAAAGGGACACGGGGTCTTTGTGAGCCAGGAGCGGGTGGGTGGAGCTGGAGCTGGCAGGAGGAAGTCAGGTCAGCCAGAGCCCAGCCAACCGGCTGTGCCAGGGACACGGCGCCCCGCCCCACTGCCCCTGACCTTGCTTCATCCCACAATAGAGCATCCATTGTAAGTGGGTAATTGGGTTCCGGCGCATCCCCTCCCCCGGCTGGGGGTGGAAGCGAAGGGAAACACAATCTGTTTTCTATTTGTCACAGCTGCCAAGATGCCACTCCCTCCTCGGTCCCCCACCCCCGCCCCCTGAGCGACAGCCGCGGTGACATTCCTTGGCCGGGGCTGAGCATGGATTAGAGCTGCCGCCCGGGCTGGCTAACCCGGGAGAAACATGACAAAAACCTAAAAACAGCCTAACAGGCTTCCCGGGCTTTGTTCGTATCCTTACCTACGGGGAGCCTAAAATATTGTCCTAATTGGACAAAGGATGGGTTCACGTCCTGGCTCCTTCTCTTTGTAGCTGTGTGACCTTGAGCCAGTCACCTAACTTCTCTGTGCCACAGTTTCCTCAATTGTAAAGTGGGGATGATGATAATCTTAGGAAAGGCTGTAGGTTGTCTTTTTTTTTTTTTTTTTTTTTTGTCTGTCTACAGGAAATCCTCTTTCTCTTTTTTTAAAATTTTTATTGGAGTCTAGTTGATTTACAATGCTGTGTTAGTTTCTGCTGTACAGCAAAATGAGTCAGTTATACATACACATATATTCACTCTTTTTTAGATTCTATTCCCATATAGGTCATTACAGAGTACTGAGTAGAGCTCCCTGTGCTATACAGTTAAGTCCTTATTAGTTACCTATTTTATATATAGTAGTGCATACATGTCAATCCCAGTCTCCCAATTTATCCCTCCCCCACCCAGCCCCCTGGAGGTTGTCTTGAATGTGTTCATCCAGGCAGGGTGCTGGGCATGTAGTGTTTGGTAACAGCTGGTGATCATTGGATTTACTGTTTAGGGAGTTGGCGCTTCCCTGTTTCAATTTAGTTTGCAGACTTGAAGGTCTTTGCTTCAGACCACTTTGAGGTGGGGGAGTAAAGGGCAAATGCTCAGAGAGGGTCCTCTGTGTGAGCCCCGGGGTTGCCTTCTTGCTCTGAGCACTCACATCCAGAGGACCTACTGGCTGTCTGGTGTGTGCCCATCTTAGGCCAATGGGAGAAAAGCACGGGGGTAAGAGAAGGGACATAAAAAGAACTGCAGGTTTGGGCTCTGCTCTAACCAACTGAGTTGGGTTTGAAGACAAACAGGCTCTGGGGATGCATCCCCAGGCCCCCAAGGTCTGTAGGAGTTGAGGGAATGTAGCAGGCATGGAGGGCTTCCTGGAGGAGGTGAGCGAGGTTTGAATCCTGCCTCTGCTGGGGATCTTAGGCAATATCTTCACCTCTCTGGGCCTTGTCATTTTTTGGAGACTTCAAGAAAAACAGTCCAAGTCAGCCAAGCCTTTAACAGACAGGATTAGGGCCATTTATGAGGAAACGAAGACATCTTGAACTTGGCTTTCACTGGAGGAAATCCCAGCAAGGCCTTGGCCTGGATGTTCAGAGTGACCCTGCCCCAGCCCCTGAAGGTCCAGCCATAGACAGACCTGCACTGAGGTCTGGCTCCATTCCCAAGCCACTGAACACCTCAGGCAAATCACTTAATCTCTGAGACTCAGTTTCCTCATCTGTAAAATGGGATACCATGCCCACCAACGTGACTGGGAGGGCTTAAGCTAATATAGACTTGGCACACAGTAACTGCTCAATAAATCACAGCCAATACTCCTAATTTCTAGGGCCAAGGGATGTCTGAAAAAAGGGGGGAGGGATAACCAACAGGCAGCAGAAGCCAGGGCTTATTTGTGGGACTCATCAAGACCCCCTCCTCCCCTTTTGATGAATAAACTTGGATGTAGCAGTAACAGCCAGCATTAGTTCTTAATGACCTCAGGTGCACAAAACTGGGTGAATCATAATCTCCTGACTCACTCCCATTGTTGGTGGGTACCTGGCCTGTTTTTATTTTATAGGTTTGTCTATTTCTTTATTACTTTCTGTACCATTTAACTTATTATTCCATAATATAGTGGACACTCATGTGAATCACTCCCTTACGCAAGAACAAGGCTATGACTCCTACAGGTACCCATGTGTTCCCTCACCTCTCCCCAGGAGTGAGCACCATTCCTTGATTTAATAAGCATTTATTTTGTCCTCACTCCGGGCCAGGCACACAATCCTGAATTTGTGTTTGTCATTCCCTTGATTTTATTTTATTTTTTCCACACCGCGCAGCTTGTGGGATCTTAGTTCCCCAACCAGGGACCGAACCCACGCCTCCTGCATTGGAAACGCGGGATCTTAACCACTGGACAGCCAGGGAAGTCCCCATTCCCTTGCTTCTTTGGATCAAGGTCATTGGTTGCGTGTGTGGGTATGTGTGCCCGCACCAGTGGTCCTCAGGCTTGAGTGTGTTCAGAATCACCCAGAGGGCTCTGAAAACAGATTCCGGGCCCCGCCCCCAGAGTGTCTGATTCTGCAGGTGTGGAGCAGGGCCCAAGAATCTGCATTTCTAACACATTTCCAGGGGACGCTGCTGCTGCTGCCCTGAGGAGAACACTTTGAGAACCACGGCCCTAAATAATATAGTATGGAGTTTTAGTTGTTTGCAAACTTCATAACAAGGGTGTCATGTTATAGGTGGTCTTCTGTGGCTAGGTTTTGTCACTCAACCCCAGTGATTTTTCTACCAGGGGAAAATTTGCCTCCAGGGGTGGTTGCTCAATGTCTTGAGACATTTTTCTTATCATGACTGATTGGGCGGGATGTGTTACTGGCATCTAGTGGGTCAGCTGCAGGTATGCTGCTAAAACATCCTACCACACCCAGGACGCTCCCTGCGACAGAATGATCCTGCCCCAAATGTCAACAATCTCAGGAGGAATAAAAACAGTTGTCCACACAAAAATCTGTACACAAATGTTCATCATAGCATTATTCACAATAGTCGAAAAGCGGGAGCAACCCAGATGTCCATCGATAGATGAATAAATAGAATATGGTCCATCCATACGAAGGAATATGATTCAGCCATATAAAGTAATGGAGTTCCGACACATGCCACAGTGTGGATGAACCTTGAAAACGTGATGCTGAGTGAAAGAAGCCAGACACGAAAGGTCACGCATTGTATGAGTCCATTTATGTGAAATGCCCAGAAAGGACAAATCCGCGGAGACAAAAAGTAGATTGGTGGTTTCCAGGAGCTGGGGACAAGGGAAAGGGGAGTGACTGATGATAAGGAGGGGGCTTCCTTTCATGGATGATGCAAATGTTCTAAAACTGATTGTGGTGATAGTTGCACAACTCTGTGAATAGACTAAAATCCATCGAATTGTACGATTTAAGTGGGTGGGTTGCGTCGTATGTGAATTACATCTCAATAAAATTGCTATTAAAAACAATAACGTGGGGCTTCCCTGGTGGCGCAGTGGTTGAGAATCTGCCTGCCAATGCAGGGGACACGGGTTTGAGCCCTGGTCTGGGAAGATCCCACATGCTGCGGAGCAACTAGGCCCATGAGCCACAATTACTGAGCCTGCGCGTCTGGAGCCTGTGCTCCGCAACAAGAGAGGCCGCGATAATGAGAGGCCCGCGCACCGCGATGAAGAGTGGCTCCCGCTTGCTGCAACTGGAGAAAGCCCTCGCACAGAAACGAAGACCCAACACAGCCATAAATAAATAAATAAACCCAAAAGTTTAAAAAAAAAAAATACAATAATGAGGGACTTCCCTGGCAGTCCAATGGTTAAGACTTTGCACCTCCACTGCAGGGGGCACAGGTTCAATCCCTGGTTGGGGAACTAAGATCCCACGTGCCACACGGCCAAAAAATAAAATAATAATAATAATAATGAGAAAAATGTCAATAGCGTCAAAGTTGAGAAATTCTGCCATACACTCTCTTACTAAGATTCACCCTGTGTGGGCCTGGAGCTGCTGCTTTTTCATTTTCACTGCTGTGTAGTACTCCACGGTGTGAACATACTACGATGTAGTTGTCCATCTTCCTGCCAGTGAGTATTTGCTTTGGTCCCAGGTTTTGCCGCAGTGAACAGAGCTGCCGTGCACATTCCTGTACCCGTCGCTCAGGGCCCACATGCAAGAGTTTCACTTTGGCACGTACCTAAGAGAAAAATGACTGAGTCACAAGGAACAGGAAAGTTTACTAGAAAATGCCAGCCGTTATATTAAGGACTTTCTACTCACGCCAGACACTGGGCTAAATATCTACCTGTTTTCTCACCCATGTTAAGAGATGAAGATGCAGAGGCTCAGAGAAGTGAGTGAACCGGCCTGGCCCGGGAGGGACAGCCCAGACATAAGCTCTCGGCCACGCGTCCTGCAGCAAACTCCCCTGCGAGCGTGAGCGACAGGTTTCCCCAGGTAGACGCACTGCAAACAGCAAGGGCCTGGGGAGGGGGGCTTGCACAGAAGCCGCTTCCAGCCCAGCCTGGGTGCAGAGCTGACAGCAGGTGACAGCTTGTTTAGAGAACAGCCCATTGCTTCTGAGACATACATAAGGAAGCGCCTCCAAGAGTCTTCCCAACCTGGGGCCTGCTGAAATTTCTAGAACGTTAGGCCAACCCACATCACACATCACAGCCCTCTCCTCAGGCAACCAGAATCCTCCACCACCCCAACGCCTCCTTCCTGCCTTGTGTCTCAACTCCGAACGACACTTGCCCACCAAGCAGGGGCAGGAGGGTGCAGCGGTGATGCCCTTGGGGTCTACTAACCACAGGCCTTGTTCCAAATACCACTTTTACCACAGACTTGCTGTGTGACCGGGGGACGGTGACTTGACATCTCTGAGCCTATCTCCTCACTTAAAATGGGGACATTGATACAGCAGATATACATCCCAGGCCCCAAATCCAGATCTACAGGATAGAACCAATTTTTATTTCTTTCCAATCGACGTAGAGTCCATTCGAAGCCCTCATCCTCCCAAGATGATAGAAAATTTAGTCTCAGTCTCAGGATTGTGGGTCCTCCATGCTGGCTCTGGTCAGAGACCAAATCTGAGAGGTCCCTCTGGCCACTGGTTCCCACTGAGGACCCGGGAGATGTTTGGGATCCAGGACCATGCGGCCCCTTCTGGTGGGAAATTCTTCAGCATCTGTGTGGTGGGGTCGGGGGGAGGGAGCTTGCCTGCCCTGGGACCTCTTCGGTCAGGGCACCCTCTTCCTGGTGCACGATGTAGCTTCTAGATCCTGTCACCTCCCAGGAGCACTGCTACCAAATGAGGTCATCAGGCCTGCTTCCCTCCTGCCAACTCCAGCGCGTGCAAATCTCCCTCCCTCTCTCGCTCTCCCTCCAGAACCAGAAGCAACTTCTCAGCCAGTTCCAGGATGCCTCCTGTCCTACAGGAAGAGAACTTCCGCTGGGACCTGGCTGCTGAGCCGGAGACGGCCTCTCCCAGCAGCCCTCGCTCCCTTGGAGCGTGATTGGGAATGGTTTGTGCAGCTTGCACACCACTTGCTTAACGGGAAGTTGCCTGCCTCCACTTTTTCTCTTTCTCCCCATTTCTGAGAGCATGTGGATCTGGTTTTGACTCTGCTTCAACCATGCTGTGCAAGACCATATTCTAGAGGTGCTGGAATAAGACAGAAGGATCTGGGTCCCCAAATGGCTGCAGAGCTGAACCTCTGGCCTTCCTGGGCCGACTCCCCTCCCTCAGACCTCTTACTTCAGAGAGATACAAACTTCTCTCTTGTTTTAATCAATGTGGTTTTTCTGTTTTTTTGGCTTTTTTGGTGGGGTGGTGGGTCTTTTGTTACAGCAGCTGAGCTTATACCCTGACTAATACATGGGGTTTTCACAAAAGGCTTGTGATGGTTAATTGTATGTGTCAACCTGACTGGACCATGGGCTGCCCAGATGTTTGGTTAAACATTATCCTGGGTATGTTCATGAGGATGTTTCTGGAGGAGACTGACATTTGAATCAGTAGACCAAGTAAAGCAGATTGCCCTCCTCTGTGTGGGTGGGTCTCACTCAACCATGTGGAGGCTTGAGTAGAAGAAAAAGGTGAGGAAGGGAGAATTTACTCTCTCTGCCTGACTGTCTTCAAGCTGGGACATTGGTCTTCTCCTGCCTTGGGACTCAGACTCAAACTGGAGGTCCCACCATCAGCTCTCCTGGGTTTCCAGCTTGCAGAGGGCAGACTGTGGGACTTCTCAGCCTCCATCACCATGTGTGCCAATTCCTTACTTATTAATTCCTTATAATAAATCTCTTTGGACTTCCCTGGCAGTCCAGTGGTTAAGACTCCACACTCCCAATGCAGAGGGAATGGGTTTGATCCCTGGTTAGGGAACTAAGATCCTGAATGCCACACATTGTAACCAGAAAAAAAAAAAATCTCCTTATAAATAGATGGATTGAGATCCTAGGGATAGAGGTATATAGTATCCTATTGGTCTGTGTCTCTAAAGAGCCCAGATTAATACAAGGCAAATAGACTATCTTCCAGAAACTTCTACCCTCTACTTGGAAAAAAACAGAAATCAAGAAAATACAAAGGGCTGAAGTCTGCCTTGGAATTCCGGGGAAAGAAAATTACGGGGTGAATAAACATGAATGAGTAGCTCCATGAAGAGTCCTGCCTATAGTTAACAATACCGTATCATATATTTGAAGCTTGCTAAGAGAGTAGATCTTAAAAGTTCTCATCACAAGAAAGAAAAAGTTGTCACTCTGTGAGGGGGTGGATATTAACTAAATTTATTGTGGTGAACATTTCACAATGTATAAATATGTCAAATCATCATGTGGAACTCCTAAAAGGAATACTATATTTTATGTCTATTATATCTCAATGAAACTGCAGGAGGGGAATTAAACTTGAAAAACAAAAGAATCCTGCTACAGCCATGCCTACTGCAGAGGGTTGTTTGAAGGATGAAGGGGGGAACGCACGCACACAGGGCAGTTGGCTCGCGAGGCCTGGCCCGCACTGAGTGCCCTGTAAGTGGCAATGAACCTTGGGGCAGGGGCACCGAGCACGTAGGATCCTGCCTTTGACGTTCTCCAGGACATGTGATGTTGGGTACATCATTTCACAATGGCAACAAGTAATTACTGAACACTTGCTGTGCGCCAGGCGCTGTTCTAGATTCTGCGGATACAGTGGGGGGTAAGAGATACCTAGTCACAGTCTCCGTGAGCTGGATTTGGGGGCCTTGAGAGGTGCCAGCACAGGGGTTCTTAAATGCCAGGCCGACCAGCTTTAATGTTCAGCAACAGACATGGAAGTGCCCAGCAAATGGAGTGATGTGGCAGAGGTGGGGGGAGGGTGACGAAGCTGGCCAGGATATGCATAATGCATTAGACTCAGATAATTAGCATCTCCAGAAGGGAGAAGACAAACCCTGACTTCTATGATGGCTCAGCAGAACAGCTATCTCTAATAAATACTAACCCTTCTGGCTTTCCTGCTAATGGTCACATGGTAGGATTTTTCTTCTCTCCTCTCACCACCGCTCCAGAAGTTAGGCATGGCCATGTGACTTGCCTGGACCAACGCGATGGGAGTGGAAGTGATATAAGTTGCTCCTGAGAAGAAGCTTTAAGAACCAGTGCACAATTTCCCCCATGCCCAGTGATGGTCCATGTTGCACGTGGCATGTTCCATCAGTCTGGGTCCCAGAATGAGGAGGCCATGGAGCATAAATGAGACATGAACTTTGGTTGTTTTAAGCCGCAGGATTCCAGGGGTTGTTTGTTACTGCAACATAACTGAGCTGACGCTGACCTGTACACCTCCATTTCACAGAAGAAGAAACAAAGTCTGGAAGAGGTCACATAGCTTACCCAAAGTCAAACATGGAAGCACAGCCAAGACTCAAAGCCAGGCCTGCCCACCTCTGCGACCTTTCCGGAGGTGGGGTGTCTCCACTCTCAACACATTCAGCCAAACCCCTTGCTGCTAACCCCTTCAATTAAAGCCAATTTCAAGGTCTTCTGGTTTCTAAATGAACAGCCCCGATCATGTTCATTGAAGGCCCTGTCTGCTCAGGCTGCTCATTTTATCAGAAGCCGCCAACAAGATAAATGGCCCTGTAACTTATTGTTCTGCTGCAAAGCACCTCGCAGCCAGTGGCAGCACAGATGCCAGGAATAAATCACATCTGATCTTCCGAGAGTCAGGCCGAGCTCCCTGGAGGGACGTCAGAGGCAGGGGGGTGGCCTGGAGCAGCCACGGACACTGGGGGACTTCACTGAGGACCACAGAGCTGCTGGGAGGTCTTCCTCAGGACCCCAGAGGTCTGGGGTGAGCATCATTGGTTTTTCATCTTCCCAGCATCTATTTCCCCTTCTTAAGGTTTAACAGCAACACTTTTTCTTTGGGGAAAATCATCTCTCCTCACTCTCAGTCCGTATGGGTCAGGTGGGGTCATGACTTTCCCCCAGCTACAGAGAGTGGACACATGATCTAGCCCAGCCACTCGCAGCCCCACGTCCTGTCACTGCCATGATTGGTTCAGGGTGGGGATATACCCTGGGGTGATGGGACTAGATTCTCAGATTTCTGTTGAAACTCTAAGAAAAGAGAAGTTGTCTTTTTTTTTTTTAAATAAGAGGAGTATATTTATTTATTTATTTTCTTGACTATAGATCTAATATTTTATTTATTTTCAAAAAAATTTTTAACATCTTTATTGGAGTATAATTGCTTTACAATGTTGTGTTATTTTCTGTTGTATAACAAAGTGAATCAGTTATATGTATACATATATCCCCATATCCTCTCCCTCTTGCATCTTCCTCCCATCCTCCCTATCCCACCCCTCTAAGTGGTCACAAAGCACCAAGCTGATCTCCCTGTGTGATGCAGCTGCTTCCCACTAGCTATCTATTGTCCATTTGGTAGTGTATGAGAAGTTCCCTTTTAACAGAGGTTGCTTGCAGAAGGAATGTCTTTTTCATTGTGCTGTCTCTAGCTGCTGGCACAATTACATGCATGTAGTAGGTGCTCAGTAAAAATGGGCTGAATGAATGAGTAAGCAAGCTGGAGTCAAGACAGCTGGGTTCTTGTTGGGACTCGGCCAAATCCACTCTGTAACATCAAGAATCTCTCCTCATCTCAGTTTCCTTGCCTATGGAAATGGAGTTAATAATAGCACTTACCGGGCTTCCCTGGTGGCGCAGTGGTTGAGAATCTGCCTGCCAACGCAGGGGACACGGGTTCGAGCCCTGGTCTGGGAAGATCCCATATGCCACGGAGCAACTAGGCCCGTGAGCCACAATTACTGAGCCTGCGCATCTGGAGCCTGTGCTCCGCAACAAGAGAGGCCGCGATAGTGAGAGGCCTGCGCACCGCGATGAAGAGTGGCCCCCACTTGCCGCAACTAGAGAAAGCCCTCACACAGAAACGAAGACCCAACACAGCCATAAAAATAAATAAATAAATAAATAAATAATTCCCATTAAAAAAAAAAATAATAAATAATAGCACTTACCAATAGCTGGTTATATCGGTTAGCTATTGCCACCAATATGCTGTGTAACAAATAACCCCTAAACTCAGTGGCTTAAAACAACAATCATGCATTATCATTCACACATCTGTCAGTTGCATCTGAGGGGTCACCTGATCCAGGCTGGTGCTTGGCTGGTCAGCTCTGCTCCACCTGTGTCTCACCCTCTTGGATCAGCCAGCTAATCCAGGCAGGGTGTGTTTGCCACATACCATGGCAAAGGTGCAGAAAAGTACAAAGCCCCTTAAGGGACAGAACTAGCCCAGAATCACTTCCACTTCTCTTTTTGGCCAAAGCAATTCACATGGCCACACCCAAAGTCAAGGGGTAGAGAAATGCGCTCTATGCCTTTGGTGAGCAGAAGTGTCAAGTCACACAGCAAAGAGCATAGATGCAGGGAGGGGTGAAAAACAGAGCCCAAGTGTGCATTCCTCCACGCAGATGTGACCATCTTTGTTTATCTGTTTCTTTGCTCAGTGTCTGCTTCTCCACCGGAGCATAACTTCCTCCTATGTGTGGTTCCTTACCTGCTCTGCTCCTGGCGGTGGTGGTATCTCCAGCCCCTGGAACAGGGCCTGGGACAGCGGTGGTGTTCAGTAAACACTTGTCAAAAGAAGAGAAGCTGTCCCCAACCTCCCTACACTGTCACGAAGACTAAACCAGGTCAGGCACGCAAGCAACACTCTGGGAGTTACAGAAGCCCTCCCAGAGTCACGATTCTGACCCCACCTCCACCTTAAATCTCTGCAGGGGACAGGGGTGACCGTCCCATCTCCGGGACGGGGTCCAGAGCCAGGGGTCCAATTGTGGGTGGCGGCGTCACATCCACATCTTGGTCAGTCTGTGTCTCTCAGCCTGGCCCGGTGGTCCTGGAGAGGCCCCACGGTGCAGCTCAGACCCATTCTCTTGGATCGGGAAGTTCAGGTTCAACTCCACGCCGAGGACACAGATCTCTCTGGGGTAAGAAGGAAGTGCCCCGAAAGGCCCCAGGAGAGACAGCCCGCTGTGGCCGCTCGCTTGGCCCAGAGCCCCTGAGGCCACAGTGCCGTCTTGTGTGGTTTCCCGGGAGCCCTCCCTCCTGTCTGCTAGAAACAGCAGAGTCACGGACCCTCTGCCCCCTCCCTGTTTGCCCTTCCTGGGGGAGCTGCCCGCCCCTCACGTCCATCTGGCCCTCAGGGTCTCCATCCCTCCAGGTGGACTGGCCCCCCCGAGCCCTGCACACAGGAAACATCTCCGTTCTGCCCCCGCACTGCACACTTCAGCACAAAAACCTTCTCCAGGCCCAGCCCGAAAGAACCAAATGTTCCTCTATTATGCAAGCTCATTTCTCTCTTCCTGGCGGGCCCAAATTGCAATCTGCACCAGGGGAAGAGAAGGCGACGGAGGCCTGAATCGGGGAGCCGAACAGCTGTGGCAGGAAACCCTCCCCCCCAACCAAGGCTGCACCGTCACCGGCCCCCTCCGCTCCCCAGGCCCCAGCCGGACACATCAGCAGAGGGCCACTGTGTCAGTGCCTGTCACCAAGAACGAACCCAGCTGTCCTTGGGGTTTGCCCAGGACAGATAACCCCTGGCTATGTTCAGAAAGAGCAGAAAAGCATCACTCTTAGCAGTACCTCAGGGGTGGGGTCAAAGGCAGGATCCAAGGCAAGAACTTTGCATAAAACAACACATGGGTGTCATTTACTCTGTGCCAGGCTTGGCTCTAAACACCTTCTCATTTAATCTTCACACTCTCTGAATAGATGCCCGTATTATCCCCCTTTCCCAGAGGAGGAAACTGAGGCTCGGAGTGGGTGACTCAGCTGAGAAAACACAATTAGGAAGCAGCAGAGCTGGGATCCAAACCAGTCGGGCCCCAGGACAGAGCTTGTCCAATTAACTGCTACTCTGTCAAATGTGTGGATCAGTTTTTATGTCCCAAAGGGTTTCCCTGCTAGGCTAAAAGCCACACCACTTGTGAGCCAGCAAAACTACTTCTGGGTATACAGTTGACCCCTGAACAACACGGGTTTGAACTGCATGGGTCCACTTTTATGCAGATTTTTTTTAATATAAATGTACCGTGTATACTACAGGGTTGCACGGTCCAAGGCTGGTTGAATCCATGGACGCAGAACCTCGGATACAGACAGCTGACTACAAAGTTATACTCAGATTTTCAATTGGGAGTGGGGGTCCACACCCCTAACCTCCACATTGTTCAAGGATCAACCCTATACACAAAAGGATTGAAAGCAGAGTCTTGAAGATGTACTTGCACACCCGTGTTCATAGCAGCTTTATTCACAATAGCCAAAAGGTGGAAGCAACCCAGATTTCCATCAATGGATGAATGGATAAGCAAAATGTGGTCTATCCATACAATGGAATATTATTTAACCTTGAAAAAGGGAAGGAAATCCTGCCATACTACAACATAGATAAACCTTGAGGGCATTATCCTAAGTGAAATAAGCCAGTCTCCAAAAGACAAATTCTGCATGATTCCACTCATATGAGGTCCCTGGAGGAGTCAAATTCATAGAGACAGAAGGTAGAAGAGTGATTGCCAGGGCCTGAAGGAAGGGGATGGGGAGTTAGTGTTTAATGGGGACAGAGTTCCAGTTTTGCAAGATGAACAAATTCCTGCTTGCCCTCCTGCACCTCCGCCATCACCGTGGATCACATCCAGGTTAGCCTGCTGGTAGAGACACATGGAGCAGAGCGGAGCTCTCCCAGCAATCCACGCAGAGGCCACCCAAGATCAGCCAACAGCCAGCCGCCCCCAGACATGTGCATGAGCCCAGCTGAGACAGAAGAACCCCCAGCCAAGTCTAGCCCCAACTGTTGACCTGCAGACTCATGAGCCAAATAAATGCTTATTGTTTGAGGTCATCAATATTGGGGGCGATTTGTTACACAGCATTATTCTGCCAATAGATGACTGATACAAACTCACATAAAAGGCCTTCAGCCCTTCAATCATTTATTCAGCTGCTCCAACACATAAGTTTTAAGCACCTACTCTGTATCCAGGACAGAACAGCTGGCAAGGCCCTCCTGGAGCCCACTGTTGAAAGGGGGAGACAGACTAAGATCCAAGTACGATGATGATGTGATTAAGTGAAGGTAATGACAATGTGATTAAGTGAAGGTCTTAAGTATAGGGGCTGTGGGAGAAGCACATGAGAAGGGCACATATCTCAGGCTTGGGAGGTCAGGGAAGGCTTCCTGGAAGAGCAGTTGTTGAACTGAAGGCCTGAAGAAGTGGGAGACGGCCAGGTGACGTTTGTGTGTAGGTAGAATCAGGGAAGGGTGTCCCAGGCAGAAGGAACAAGGGTAAAGGCCTTGGCCGGTTGGGTGGACAGAGCCTGGCTGCTTGGAAGGGTGGCAAGGACGTTGAGAAAGTTGTGCTGCAGCCATTTCTGAGCTGGGACTTTATCCTGAGGGCCCGGTGGGGGTGGCGGGGCGATTTCAACCGTATGCTGCATGATCAGATGTGCACTTGAGAAAGATCACTCGGGCAGCAGTGCGGAAGGGGTGTTAGCCGAGCACGCACTTAAGCCCAGCTGTGAAAGCTGCCTGGAGAGTCAGAGGTCCCTGTGCCAGAGAGCAGTGCGGACGGTGCCCAGATCACCAGGAGTCGCCAGTGTCTCCGCTGTCTCGGCTGCCCTTTCCCGGCCTGTCTCCCTCTGGGGTAGCGATGCAGAAACTGAGGTTGTCCCCGGGCACCGATGAGGAGGCAGAGAGGAGGCCTTCTGCCACAGGTCCGCCCTCTTCCCACCCAATCAGCAGGCCACCACCGGCTGCAGAAGACGCCCTGCCCAATCGGGAACCAGGACACCCCCCCACAGGCCACCTCCAGCGCATTGGTGGAGAGTGAATTTGCTGATTCTGGGCAGTGACAGGGCCAGAACCCTCCTGCCAACCCCATCCAAACGTGGCCACCTGGCCCTGCCCCCGGCGCCCCTGCCCCAGCTGGTCTCCCCCTGTATCCGCAAGACCCCACATCCGTCAAACACGACCATCCGCTGGCATCCGTCACTCCAGAGAAAAGAAATAAAGACGTTGCCGTAGCGTTGTCCCAGGATTAATGTCCCTGCTGTGAAAACAAACGTCGCGTCTTCCCGCCAACATTTATTTTTGATAAATGCTGTGACTTTGCCTTGACATTTCGGAAGCAGCGGGAAACCATTACCCAGTGACAATGTTCTATTCCACTGACATTATCTCTTAATTATAATATGCAAGTAATGCTGAAAAAAAATGGCCCATAAATAGCTCGTTTGGAGTTGCTGCATTCTGTCCTGTCGGGGAAATGCTGAACGATTTCATTCAGCGCTTGCAAATGAGGGGAGACAAATGAATCTCTGGGGGCTCCGTGTGTGTCCTGCCTCTTCAATGACAAAGCTCGCAGGGTGGCGGGAGGTGGCAGGGAAGTGATGATTTCAGGGCATCTGCTGGACTTGCACCCCAACCCCGTCCCATCCATCCCCATCCCCAAATCGGAGCGCACTTCACCTTGATCACAATTAATAAGGCTTCAACTCCAGTCCTGCAAAACGGTTTGCTGTGAGCACAGAGGAGAAAGGTAGTGCTTTTTTTTTTCCCCAGGAAATTAATTCCGTTCAGGGGCAAAGAGGTCGAGGGAAGAACGTCTGGAGGAAATCCCGTTTTGCAACTCCTCTGGGTCCTTAAGAGCCGAAGAAACATCTGCCAAAGTTCAGAGGGAACAGGGTTCTGGGAGGGGGTGCTTGGGGACAGGGCAAGCAGAGGCTTTGGAATGACGCAGGAAAGAAACCTGGACACCCCTCTGGAACTGGTGGACAGCGGAAAGGGGTCAACCAAAAGTCAGACTCATAAGATTAACATTTATGGGAACCTGACACTTTGGGAGCAAGAAGAGCCAAGTGAATTCACACCTTGGAAGTCTCAGGGCTCCAAACACAAACCAATGAAAACTCAAACTCTCAACCAGCGGTTCTCAACCAGGGGTGGTTTTGCCCTCCCCCCGCAGGGGGGCATTTGGCACCGTCTGGAAACGGCTTTGGTTGTTACAACCAAGGGTTGGGCACTACTGGCTTCTAATGGGTGGAGACCAGGGATGCTGCTGAATGCTGCATCTAGTGGGCAGAGACCAGGGTTGCTGATGCCCAGGATGGCCCCACCACAAAGACCTGTCCAGTCCAAAGGTGGACAGTGACGGTTATGAGAGGGGAGGGGTTGGTGAGTTTGTTGGAGAAGACAAAGCACCTGGATGGTGGTTGACAAGAATCTAGAAATAGCTGCCCACTTTGCGAAGAAAATGTACAAATGCGTAGCTTAAACATCCAGGGGGAGCCTCTAAAAGGATAGAATACAACCTATAGTTTCTAGATGGCGGGGAAAGGGGAGCATATGGAAGCCCATCCTGGGACTTCCCTGGCAGTCCGGTCGTTTAGACTCCGCGTTTCCACTGCAGGGAGCACGGGTTGGATCCCTGGTTGGGGAACTAAGATCCTGCGTGGTACGGCCAAAAAAAGAAAGAAAGAAAGCAGCCTATCCTGGAGTATAAATACGAAAACCAACCCTGTCTCAGTTGAGTTTCCTCATCTGCCCTTTGAGACTGTTATTATGTTTTCTCTTTATTTTACAGACCAGGAAACGGAGGTTCCCCAGGTGGGTATGCCCAGTCACAACAGCAGTCAGGGAGACGCAGGAGTCACGGGAAGAGGGTGGCCTGGGCTCTGATCCTGGCCACATCACTCGCCAGCTGGTCATGCTGGGTGAGCAACTCGACCTCTCAGGGCCTTTGTTTCCTCATCTGTAAAACGGGCTCATAAACCTGCCCCACGAGGTTGCCCCAGGAATGAGTTGAGATGGCCCTTATACATCAAGCAGGAAATAGAAGCCAGGTCCAGTGGTTTAGGAGATTTTAATCAAAGGAACCATGGACAGAGACGTGGGCAATGCTGGGCAGGGGTGGTGAGGCACCCAGGGGCCGGCACCAGTGGGGAGCTGTTGCCAGGGGAACAGGGGAAGGGGTTGGGTAAGGAATATCATGCAAGGAGACGGGGAAGCGACCAAGCCAGGTTCTGGGAATTAGGACGTGGACATCGTGACGGAGGGGACACACAATCATCATCATTACCGTTGGCTCCGTCCCACGCCCCCTCAATCTGGTTTGCTCCCCACTGTTCAATGCTGCTTCTCAAGAGAAAACCTGGAGCGTCGTGGGGTCATTTTCAAGGTGGCAGCACGATGCAAATGAGGTGCTGCCCTGCTCCGGGTCCTGGCCCCGCTGGTGGGCTCCTCAGAACGTGTTCCCGCATCCTGGAGAGCCCCCTGCCAGCTTCTAAAAGTCTGTTCCAAGAGTTCAGGTTCAGTGCAAGGTTGCGGGCTCAGATGCCACCAGGGCACGTCAGCATTTATCGAGCGCAGCTGGCCTGGGCAGTGACACGGAGAATGTGTGTCCCTGCTCAGAGCAGCCACGACCCCAGGGGAGGGGGACGGGGACAGTTGCCAGGGAGGCATGAGGGCCCAGTGTGGCCAGACCCTTACTAGATTTTGCAAAAGTAGCTGAAATGCAGATTTTTCCATGAAGTCCCTTGATTTTTAAATATTGGCCACTAATTCAGGTCCCACCCCTCTTAAACACTGCGTAAGCCAAAGACAACAAGCCTATAGGCCACTGGTTTGCACCCTCTGGTCTGGTCCACGGCCATTCCTCTCCCCTGGGAGATGACCTCACACTGGCGTGGAGTTGCCCTAGAACTCACCTGCCCCGGGTCACGGCCAGAGACACAGCCATGGCGGCTCCCTGCCAATGGGCCCCAGCGAACATGCACCTGAAGCTCACTGACCCTTCACCTGTCCCCAGAGCTCTGAGCCAAATCATCTCCACAAAGACGCCCCAAGCCAGCTGGCCACCTGGCTAAGTCAGGTCACCTCCCTGAGCCTCGGTGCCCTCATCTGTATAATGGGCCTCTGTGGGGCGTCGTGATCGTGGAATGAGGGTGTCCAGCAGGGCCCGGCACACAGCAGTTCTCAGTCACCAGGGCAAAAATCATCGAAACCAAAAAGAACAATAAAAGATGGCCTTGGCTGGATTCTCTGGGAGAAGAGAAGGGGCCCCAAGACTGTCTTGTCTGTGTTTTCCTCTTGTTCCCAAGAATATCATGAGAGGTTAGCATAGGAACTGGGGGTAGAAGACCTGGGTTTGAATCCCAGCTGCCCTACTACCCTGCTGTGCAGCTTTTGCCAGCTCACTCAACCTCTCTGAGCCTTGGTTTCCTCACCTGTAATCTGGAATGAATTTCTCCTTGTAGGAGGAATTTGTAGGGATTGAATGGCATAAGATTAAGTAAGCACTAAGCACATGAAAAGGCACTTGAAATGTTAGTGTCCTCTCAGAAATTCCCCACGTCCTCTTTTCACCCACTTCCTGGTTTAGGTATCGAAGAGCTTGAACAAAAAGCTTTACACCTTTAGGTTTTCTGAGATGTACGGTGCCTTCCTCCCCAAGTTCACGCAGATGTGTCTTGTACCAGCTCTGTGTCTCCTGTTCCCCAGGCAGTGTCAATACTGGCCTCTGCCCAAGGCCTGGCTGTTACTGACGTCACCATGGGCAGCCTCGGGTAACCTGACCACAACCTGCCTGCTTCCTCCTCCAAGGGGAGGGGCTCCCCAATCCCTGCTTGCCTGCATCTGTGGACTTTCCTTCAATCCACCTGGAGGAGACAGCCACCGGGTGGCTAGAGAGGAAACTCGGTGGGTCAGGGATTTGGGTCTCTTTTGTTCACTACTCTATCCCCCAGGGCCTGGCAAGGTATAGGCACTCAGTAAATATTTGCTGAGTGAACTATGAAGAATCTATCATTTATGGAGTCTTCGTTATGTACCAGATACTGTGCTAGGTCCCCTCAACGCTTTGTTTCATTGAATCCTTACTACGTTCCCGGGAGGTGGGTTGTATCAGTCAGGATGGTCTAGGTTATGGTGCAGTAACAAACAATCCCCCATATCTCAGTAGTTTAAAATAACAAAGGTTTATTTCTTGCTCACATTAGAGATGTCAACATGGGGCCATACTTTGTGGAGTCCTCATTCCGGGACCTGAGCTGATGGAGCACCCAAAATCTCAGACATTGCCTGTCACAAGGGCAGAGAGAAAAGGAGTTCTGAAGGTTCTCAACCCCACAATTAAATGCTGCAGCCCAAGAAGTGATACTCCACTCTCATCTCATTGGCCAGAATGAATCACATGATCCTACCCAGCCATGCAGGAGCCAGGAAGTACCTTCCTCCCGGGTGCCCAGAAGGTGAAAGTAAAAAGATTTGGTGTACAGACTACCAATGGCTACCACATTGGTATTTTCATTATCCTCATTTTTATAGATGAGGATATTGAAGCTCAGAGAGGTTAAGTGACTTGCCCAACATCACACAGCTAGTAAACAGCAGATCTGGGATCCAATACCCAGCTCTGTCTGATTCTAGAAACTAGTAACTCAGCAGTTACCATTTATAAACCCCAAAGTATGAGCTGTTGTACCCTGTTTGTACTTAAGATAAACACATGCTGGGAGTTCCCTGGTGGCCTAGTGGTTAGGGTTCCGGGCTTTCACTGCCGTGGCCCGGGTTCAGTCCCTGGTCAGGGAACTGAGATCCCACAAGCTGTGCAACGCGGCCCCCAAAAAAAAAGGATTAAAATTCATTTCAGTGAATTCGTCTGATGCAAGACACCTACCTACACAACTCCAGAAAGGGGCGTATCACCACAGTCACTTATACTTAAATTACACAACTAACAAGCAAAGGCAAATACTGCTCAAAAACAAATAGACTAAGTCCTGTTCAAGGCATGTTTGCTTCGGCCCACAGAGTATTTTATTTAATTGGAATATGTTGCCAATAATTAAAAATCAGGAGATTTCAGATTTTTAAAAACCATCTTCTCTTGAAGTTAAAAAAAAAAAAAAAAAAAAGGAAAGACCTGGCAGCAATAGCTGCATTCCCAGAGGCAGTCGTCAGCATGACTGAAGACAAAGCTAGGTTCTCAGATGACAGAAAGGCAGCCTGGACTGGAGTCTGGAAGGAGGGGTGTCAATTAGCCCAGAACCCAAGACACAAAATGCTGCTCTCTTTAACTACAGATGTAACAGCCTCACTTTCACACTTTAACATAATTTCATTGAAGTCTTAGCAATAATGGTGTCAACTGTGTACCTTTAAAAATGTTGAAAATGTGCCACTTTGGGGAGGGAAAGCATCGGCCGTCCCCACGCATACCCACCAGCTGTCTAGCTAAGCTTTGGGCAGGTAAAACCTTCTCCCACTAGCTACCCTACCACTCAGAGACCAAACATCTGGGCTTCTGGGCATATTGACATTGCTGCCTTGCTCTGTGGGCTGAACTCGCCTCCACTGATCTACACACACCATTTAAAGAAGCTAGTTTTTTACAATAGGATATCCACCGGATGATTCAAGTGTGAGACTGCCCATGCCGTGGGCGACAGTGACATCTCCTGGTGATGTACAGTTTCACAGCTCGGCTCTACTAGACCTTGTAAATATTTAGATAAACTGCATCCTGAACATTCGTGTTTGTTCCAACAGTACTTTGTGACACGTTTGAAAGTCTTTTCAGGACTTCCCCGGTGGTCCAGTGGTTAAGACTTTGTGCTTCCACTGCAGGGCACATGGGTTCAATCCCTGGTACGGGAACTAAGATTCCCGCATACGTGGCCAAAAAAAATTTTTTTTTAATTTATTTATTTTTATTTATGGCTGTGTTGGGTCTTCATTTCTGTGCGAGGGCCTTCTCCAGTTGTGGCAAGCGGGGGCCCCTCTTCATCGCGGTGCGCGGGCCTCTCACTGTCGCGGCCTCTCTTGTTGCGGAGCACAGGCTCCAGACGCGCAGGCTCAGTAATTGTGGCTCACGGGCCCAGCTGCTCCGCGGCATGTGGGATCTTCCCAGACCAGGGCTCGAACCCGTGTCCCCTGCATTGGCAGGCAGACTCTCAACCACTGTGCCACCAGGGAAGCCCCCCCAAAAAATTTTTTTTAAATCATAAATAAAATAAAGTCTTTTCAAACTATTTTCATCTTGAAGTGCATAAAATGTCCTTCTGTGTGACCCCCATGAGGACCTGTGAAATCAAAGCAGTAGGAATTAGAGTGCCTGTTGGAAAGAAGAGGGCAGGGGTGCCGTGGGGGCCAAAGTGACTTGCCTGCAGGACACAGCATGTCCAGGCCTCTTCTGCAAACAGCTCTGGCTTCCAAACCCCACCACCTGCCTAATCTCTGGGGCTGATATCATGGGAGAAACCAGATCCTTCCCCCAGACAGCTGCTGCTGCCACAGCCAGAGACCATAGGGCTGAGTATACCATGAACAGGACCAGAGATCTTAGTGTCTCATCTGGGAGTTCCTGTCCCCTAAAATGGAAGAAATCCCAGCAGCCCAGGGAAGAGCAGATGACACACACAGACAGAAGATCCCAGAGACCAGAAGAATGTTCCACAGTCCTGAAAGCCTGCCACAGGCCGGGCCACCACGTGAATGCCTTCCACACCGCAGTGTTCCAACCCATCTGCTGAGATGTTTTCCCAGGGGCGTGGAAGTCCCATTTTGTAACGGAAGTTGAGGAGGTGAGTGAGATCCAGTTTGCAGAAATGTGCATCGTGGCCAACGTTGCTCACACATCTGTCGCTTAAAGTCAAAAACAAACACCTCCATCTCGAAGGCCCCCCTTCTTGCTTAGCCGAGGACCTCTGGATGTTGCCAAGTTTGCAGCAGCTCAGGCTTCATGGCAAATGTGCCCAAAAAATCTGGAAACATTCAGACTCCAAGACACAGCCATTTGGCCTTCACCCTCCGGGAAGACACGCCAGACCTGGAACCCTCAGGAGCTGGCACCTGAGACAAGTCAGAGAAATGGCTCCCACCGAAGCAGTGGACCGTAGCCGTCCCTCTGGCAGAAGTCCTGGGTGGCTTCCTCCAGTCTCCCTGCCCTCCCTTTGGAGTTTTGTTGTGGGTATGAGAGAGCCAAGCGCTATATTTAGAAATGTTTATTCTTAATCCTCTCCTTCCCCTCCCATTCTCAACCTCTCTGGAATGAGCCTGGATGTCCCCTGCTGGAGGCTTTTCCGGAGGAGTCAGTTGCTGGGCACACGCTGGATGGAGCTGGGATTGAGTTTGGAGTAAATGAGTTTTTCAATCTCAGATGCTCCAGAATCAGGACCCGTCTGTACAGTTTGCTTGGAAATGACGTTCCTCGAAGCTGGTTTCCCCAGCGTGATTCCAGAAGGGGATACAAGAGAGTAGGAGTCTCTGGTGGCCAGCAACAGTCACGAGTCCTGGTTAACTGGACCACGAGGAGATGAAGACAGCAGCGGCTGAGCACACGTGCCTTGGACCTGCCTGCTGAGCTTCAAATCTGGACCCTGACACTTTCCAACCATAAGACCTTGGACGGGGACTTCCCTGGGGGTCCAGTGGCTAAGACTCCCAATGCAGGGGGCCCGGGTTTGATTCCCGGTCAGGGAACTAGATCCCACATGCCGCAACTAAGAGTTCGCATGCTGCAACTAAAGATCCCACAGGCCGCAACTAAGACCCAATGCAGCCAAATAAATAAATATTTTTAAAAACAAACAAACAAAAACTTGGGCCGTTTACGTTGCCCCTCTGTACCTGTTTCCTCATCTGTAAAAGGAGGACAGTGACGGTAATAGCGTTTACCTGGGTTGTGAGGGAAATGAGATGCGCTCAGACCAAGGATTTAAAACAGTGCATGGCACATAGGAGGCACTCAATAAATGTTACCAATGACCTGTTTTAGGAGAGGATGCCGGTCCGCCAGGGCCCAGATGACTGGGCCGAGATGGACCCGCATCTGAGATTTTGATGAGGAACAAGCCCAGCCCTGGGGGACCAGCCCCGCGGCCTGGGCCCTGCATTCACCGGGAGCCATTCTCCAGACCAGGTTGAATGTACTGTCCTTGAGCCCGGCCACCCAGACTGAAAGAATCGTAGTCATTTCCCATCAGCTAATCCTGCCCTCTGTGGACATTGCTAATTAATAACTTTATAGACCCTATTTTTCACATGGGAATGCTACACACATTTTTAAGTGTAGAGACTCTTAACATGTTCCATGGAAGCATACAAGGAGCCCAGATTATGCAGCCCTGGTCTGTCAATTTTTCTTTTTCTTTCTTTCTTTTTTTTTTTTACTTTTAATATACCCAGAGCCTCAAAATATAGACGTGGCTCAGACGTGGCTCAGGCCCCCAGGCTGGCCAGACAGGCCCAAGGTGAGCCCAGGTCTTTGTACGCTGGACCAGGAGCTGCCCTTCGGAGGGCGAGCCCACAGCGCCCCCTGGTGACCAAAGCCTACATTTCCAGCATCTGGCGGCGCCCTGGGCGGGTTCTGAAGCCTGAATACAGGAGGGGGGTGAGGGGGGAAAGGAGGGAGGGGTGCGGAGCGGGGCAGCTGCACGTGGGCGGGCTCTGCACTCTCTCCTCCGGCAGCCACACCCCCCAACGCCACCACTCCCCCACCAGTCGTTCTTTTATTCCACAGAGACTTTGCACACACACCTTCCAGCCAGGCTCTTGGGGATGCAGCCGGGAGCCCCACAGACCCAGCACCTGCCCTCAGGAGCTTACAGTCTGAGGAGGTGGGGGCAGAGCATAACCAAATGCTTACACACAAATAAAGATCAAAGCGCAAAGGGGCAGGGCCCTTGAGAGTGAAAAGCAAAGGGATGCCGCCTCCCCTAAAGGGATCACTTAGGCAGCAAAAAGGACGGAGAAGCCAGGAAGGTGCCTCAGTTTCCCCACTTGTAAAACTGGCCTGGTTCTCCTGCCCCGCCATCTCACGGGTGCTCCGAGGGTCCCGTGGTAAGAGCAGGGGGCAAGAGAGACTTTGCAAACTGTAGAGCGCCTCCTGCCGAATGACTCTGCATCCCGCCTGCCCCCCACCGCAATTCCCCACACAGCCAATCAGCGATCACGTTGCTGCCCAGCTTAAACCCTCCAATGGCTCCCATTGTACTAAAATCCAAACTACGGGGCCCTGCAGTGTTTAGCCCCTGCCTAGCTCTCCAACCTCGTCAGCCTCTCAGTTTATGACGTTCTAGGCACGCCCCACTCATTTCTGGTCTGCGTGTTGCTACCCCAGGGACTTTGCACGTGAAGCTCTCAGTTCGTAATGGGCTTTTTTCCTGATCCCTTCAAAATCCTTCGGGAATCAGCATAAATGGCCCTTCTCAGGGGACACTTCTCTCATCTAAGTAGCACCTCCCTGCCCCAAACACCTTCTCTCCTCACGGCACCTGTTTTCTTTCTTCGCTTGCAGCCATCACTCTCTGGAGTTATCTCACTTATTCATTTACTTGTTCACTGTCTCCCCCACCCGAAGATAAACCCACGAGGGCAGGGACCTCTCCTTCTTTCTCCACCACTGTATTTCTGAGGCAGATAACACTGGTGCTCTAACAAATCCAAATAGACACCTTTTGACTGTTTCTGCATCCCCCTGGTTTCCGGATACTTTCGCATTCAAAACCCAGTACCTGGGCTTCTCTGGTGGCGCAGTGGTTGAGAATCTGCCTACCAATGCAGGGGACACGGGTTCGAGCCCTCGTCTGGGAAGATCCCACATGCCGCAGAGCAACTAGGCCTGTGAGCCACAATTACTGAGCCTGTGCGTCTGGAACCTGTGCTCTGCAACAAGAGAGGCCACGATAATGAGAGGCCCACGCACCGCGATGAAGAGTGGCCCCCGCTTGCCACAACTAGAGAAAGCCCTCGCACAGAAACGAAGACCCAACACAGCCATAAATAAATAAATAAATAAAATTTAAAAACAAAAACCCAGTACCTGCTGGTCTTCCTCGGAAAACTGCCCTCTCTGTCTGCTGGAGCCATTTGCCCTCCTGGGACAGCTCTTGGCCAGGAATCTGTGTCAGCATCTCCAACCCAAGACAACTCCCAATATATACTCGAGAGTCTGACACATAGTGGGCACCCAGAAAACATTTGTTGAATGAATGAATGAATGGATGGATGGACGGATGGATGCGTCTACACAGCCCGCTGAGTTTGACTCCCTCTCAGTGCCCAGCGAGTGCTCAGCACCCAGTAGGTATCTAATACATGCTTGCTGGAGGCTCAGCATCTGAGCTCTTTCACAATAGTCCTGGACCCCGTAGAGAATGCTCACACAGCCATTTCTATTCCACCCTCACAAGGCTTCTTGGGGATTCACAGAGCAGCGATCTTCACTCCCATGGGCGGGAAACCCGAGGCTCAGAGAGGTTACAGATTGCTGCGAGGCTGTCCAGCCGCTGGCACCACTGGGTTAGCAGGCAGGTAGCCTGCCTCCAAGGCCAGAGCCCTTTCCTTTACATGCTAAGGAAGCGCGAATATCCCATGACCCTGGTTTTATTTTAGGAGTGTCACTCTTGCCCACGGGACCATTGGAGATCGTCAAGGTCCCTTTGAAAATCTGAAGAATATTAAGAAAACGCTTCCCAGAAAAAAAAAATGCTCAGACATAGGCATAAAATGAAATTTCTGGAGGTTGCAATTTCCGGAAGCCAGACTGTGACCCCAGGTAACACCCCACCAATTTAAGGAATTTAAGAGGTGATCTCAGCACCTCTGAGAACGCGGACCTCTGAACAACCTGTGTGCGCAGCTCGCCCCCCAGTGGCCGAGCCCGGAATTGCCGGGAATTGCCCAGAAGCCCAGAAACGCAGCCAGCAACGGGGAAGGATTTTCCCAGCAGCCCGCGAGAAAGGAACTTGATCCTCCAGGTGCGGGAAAGCCGCACAAGGATTGAAACAAGAGAATGAACCTGCTGATAGTTTACATTTCAGGAAGACCTCTCAGGCCGCTGCTTGGAGAACTGACCGCACAGGACACTTGTGGGAGCCAAGTGGGCCAGGCTGGCAGAGACCCCAGGGGCATCAATCAGGACAGCTCTGGAACAGTTGGCTTGAATGCAGGGTCCCCAGTGCTGAATCCATCATGCGGGGCCTCTTTTGAACTCCACACTGACCCTGCCAGGCCGGTATTAGATTATTCCCCCCCTTTTTTTCAGACGAGAAAAGCCACCCAATAATTTTAGTCACAGTGTATAGCGAGCACTCGATAAATACTGGTGGAAAAAGTGACCATCTGAGTTAGCGAAGGAATAGAGAGTAACCATCTTAGTTAAGCAATTTTCCAGTTTCCCGTGCAATTGCAGGTACCAGGGATTACATTACAGGCCTTTGGGGTTTAGGGGGCTCCAGCAACTGGAGTTAGGACTTGTAGTATTCTAGAACATTCTAGTATCATCTAGGGTACAGACGCAGCAACCCAGGAATTCCAAGAGAGGGGAGAGCTGAGTGAGCAGAAGTGACCAGGGAGGCTTCCCGGAGGAGGGGGCATGGTTGGAATTGAGTCTTTGATGACGGCCAGGACTGAGCCAGACAGAGGAGGGGAACCTTCCACACACTTATTCCACAGGCAGAGTGGAAAGATGAGGGAGTGCAGGACACAATAGGCACAGTGCAGTGTTCTCAAATAGGGCAGGTCTGGTAGCACCTGGAGGAACATCTTTAAGCTTTAACAGTTAAGTATTTTTTTTAATATTTTTTCTTTTTTAATTGAGGTAAAGGATGTACAATATTATGTAAGTTTCAGGTGTACAACATAGTGGTTCACAAGTTTTAAAGGTTAAAGTCCATTTATAGTTGTTGTAAAATATTGGCTGTATTCCCTGTGCTGTATAGTATATCCTTATAGCTAATTTTTTTATACATAGTAGTTTGTACCTCTTAGTTCCCTACCCCTATCATGCCCCTCCCCGCTTCCCTGCCTCCACTGGTAACCACTAGTTTGTTCTCTACATCTGTGAGTCTGTTTCTTTTTTGTTATATTCACTAGTGGGTTTTTTTTTTAATATTTATTTACTTATTTGGCTGCACCGCGTCTTAGTTGCAGCATGTGGGCTCTTAGTTGTGGCATGCGGGATCTAGTTCCCTGACCAGGAATCGAACCCAGGCCCCCTGCATTGGGAGTGGGGAACCTTAACCATTGGACCACCAGGGAAGTCCCACTAGTTTGTTTCATTTTTTAGATTCCACATAGTTAAGTATTTATTTTCATGGATACTAGAAAAATATAACTTGCCTGTTGGACCCACAAGTTCAGATAAAACTGCTTTTTCAAAAGAAACAAACTTTTTACAGAAAATTTTTCTTTTAAAAGAAAGTTTAAGTAAAAAAGTGGATCAAATTGAAAAAAAATATTGTTAGCAGAGTCACATAGTGGGTGGGGTTGCGGTGTAAAGTGAGAGGGTAGGAATCAAGGCTCAGGGTCAAAGACACCCCTGAGAATTCCTGAGGCCACGAGGAGGCCTGATGCCATGTCCCTTAAGGTGGCCTCACAGCCTGTCCTTCCCGTGTGGGACCAGAGGGCAGTTTCCCTCTGAGCCCTGGATGAAGTCATTGGCTGGGTTTAGGGACCACAGTTGTACCAAAAAAAAAACCCCACAAATCAGCTTGAACCTTACCAAGATGTTCACAAGCAAGATGTTCACACAGTGAGACATGTGGAGGGTAAATTCACCTCTTCCGTCTCATGTTCCCTTGGGGGACACACACACACACACACACACACACACACACACACACACACACACAGCAGAATGCTTTATGGAGATTGCCTCTTTTTTCTCTTTATGAGCAGGCAGGGTTGAATGCAAAAGTTGCAAGTGTCTGTGATGCGGCTTGGACACAGGGAAGTCAACAATCCTCTCAGTGGTCATCAGACTCAAGCTGGGGAACGCTTTTCACCTTCGGGTCTCCCCGGGATCAGGGCCAGGCGGCAGGCGCCCTTCCCCAGGCCCCTGACCCCGCAGCTGGCAGGTGCAGCTCTCCCCAGCCCTCCAGCCCCGACCTGAGGGACACTCCCAAACACTGGTTTCGAGAACTGATCTAAAGATTGAGTAATCTTTTTGCAGTTCTTTTGCAAGTCCGTGGTTTCCACTTTGCTGCCTTCTACAAATGTGAAGAAAGGTCAGATGGACATGTCAGCTGATAAATCAGTAAAAATACTTTTTGATGACAGATTGTCACCTGATTTTTGCCCATTACTCAGCAGTATAAGAATTGAGTGACTCTATCAGGATATTCCTTCCACTGCCAGCTATTTACTTATGTAAACAAGGCTTCTCTGCACTTATACTAAATAAGAATAGAATCGATGACAAAATTGGTCCCATCCTGGCAGTAACAGTCATTCATAGATACATAAATTAGATGGGGGTGAAGAGGAAATCGCCATCTCATTAGGAGATGTATTTCCATGCAAATAAAAAACACAATGTGATACCACTACAAATGACAGTTTTTTAAAAACTGGAAGTACCAAGGTATCAGCCTGTACGCAGAGCAGGTGAAACGATCATACCTTGATGGTGGGAATGCAGAATGGTGCAGCTACTGTGATTATTGTCAAACACAGACCTATATCACGTGTCACCTTATGATCTAGCACTCTCACTCCTAGGTATTTTACTTAAGAGAAGTGAAAATTGAGAATTCCCTGGCGGTCCAGTGGTTAGGACTCGGCGCTTTTGCTGCCGTCGGCCCGGGTTCGATCCCTGGTCAGGGAACTAAGATCCCGCAAGCAAAAAAAAAAAAAAAGAAAAGAAAAGAAAATTATGTTCACACAAAAACCTGTACATTCATGTTTGTAGCAGCTTTATATTCGTAATCGTCAAAAACTGGAAACATTTGAAATGTCCTTCAACTCATGAATGCTTGGAAACCTGTGGTACGTGCCTACGATGGAATTCTACTCAACAATCAAAAGGGGGTCGGGGTAGTGGTCCACATGGATGCTGTGTTTTCTAAACAAGAACTGAATTCACACAGAATTTATATAAAATGTTAAATATACACAAGTTTAAATTTTAGGGACTTCCCTGGTGGCACAGTTGTTAAGAATCCGCCAGCCAACGCAGGGGACACGGGTTCGATCCCTGGTCCGGGAAGGTCCCACATGCCGCGGAGCAACTAAGCCCGTGCGCCACAACTACTGAGCCTGCGCTCTAGAGCCCACGCGCCACAACTACTGAAGCCCACATGCCACAACTACTGAAGCCCGCGCACCTAGAGCCCGTGCTCCGCAACAAGAGAAGCCACCGCAATGAGAAGCCCGCGCACCACAACGAAGAGTAGCCCCCGCTCGCCGCAACTAGAGAAAGCCCGCGCACAGCAACGAAGACCCAACACAACCAAAAATAAATAAATAAATACATAAATTTTAAAACAAGGGAAAGGCAGGTCTGCGGCCCAGTCCCTGAGAGGCACTCACGGCAGGAACCAGAAAGGAGCTATTGGCTAAGAAAAGAAGAGCCCGGGGCTTCCCAGGGAGTCCTCCTGTCCCCCCCCAAGACAGGCTGTCACAGACTCAGTCAGTCACTTTTTAAAAAGGTTTATTATTTCAACTGTGAATTATTTTTAAAAGATGATAAAATTCATTTCTCTTCCAGTAGAAAAGAGACAGAGGTTTGCCCCGGAGACCAGGAGCCCCAGGCAGACGGGTCACCCGACCAGACACCCAGGCTGATGGGCCCGGGGCCTCTCCACCTCCGCCCCGGAACCGAACAGCTGAGGACCCTGGTGGGGGGCGGCTCGGGGCACAGCCTCCCGCCACCCCAGCCACGGGGCGGCCGGCTCAGTATACATGATGATGTCAGTTTAGGCTGGAGGGAAGGGGCCCAGACACCCAAATCCGGCGCCTGTGTAGACTTCAGGGAGATCACGATCCTGCAGGGGGTTAAGGATGTGGTCGGAGGCATCTCCGTTTTGAGGCCCAGATGGGTGTCCAGTGGCCACAGCTCTGGGTCCGGGCTGGGCGCTGAGCCACGGCCCGCTGCCCACCTGGCTGGGGCACAAGCAGTCTGCACTCCTGGGCTAGGTTTCGGGACAGTGGCCAGCCCCTCGGAGTAAAGGCCCTGTCCTGCCTGGGCGAGCCACCAGGCGGGGGCTGCAGTGTTTCGAGTCTGATGGAAAGGACCGCTGAGGAGAGGTGACCTGAGCCCTTAAGAGCCCAGGCTGGCTCACCCAAGGGAGGGGACCCCGTGCCCACAACACCTGTGGTCGGGCCTGTGGATCACTTGGAGAGAAGGTTCCGGAACAGTCCTTGTTGACGAACCTCTCCCCAAGTCCCCTCAGCAGCGGCTCCATCCCTGAGTGTCTGCACACACCTGTGCACACGCATGGACACGTGCTGGGGGGGTGTGCAGTGTGCGACAGGCATGTGGTAGCAGGAGGGGGGCGGCTCAGACTTTGGGATTAGTGGGCTGTCCGCTGAGAGAGTCCTGAAGAAGCGGGGTGTAGGGGCTGGAGAGCTGGTCTGGCTGAGTAGCCAGGCTGGGCTGGCTAGCGGCGTCTTTGGGACCCTGTGGAGAAAAGGGGAGGCGCTGCATCACTAAGCCCCGCCCACCAAGCCCCGCCCAGACCCCGGCCCCGCCCCTGTACATCCTCCACCAGCATGGAAACCCCCCTTGGAGCCCCCATCTGCAGCCCCCCCCCATCAAGCTCGAGATGAGAGAAGACTGGAGTGACCTACAGACTCCTGGGACTCCACTACAAAGGGTCTCCTCATCTCACAAAACACCATCTTGCCCTGCTCTCACCCATCTTAGAGATAAGGAAACTGAGACCCTAAGGGACTTGCCTAATACAGTGAGAAGGGCAGAGCAAGGAGTCCAGGGCTTACATAAGCAATACTGTTAACACAGAAAAGCTGGAAACCGCCTAAATGTCCACTGATATCAGAATGCATTAAAAAGACAGAGTTACAAGATGGCAGTCAACCTACACAGTTGTCACAAAGAAAACTGAAGAGGGGAAATACAGCTGCGGAGTGATACATATAGTTTGACACCACGGAGGTAAGCTTTTTAAAAATTATCTACCGTTCATGGATACATATATACAGATTTAGAGGGGAAGAAACATGCAAACACCAAATTCCTAGCGATGGATGTCTCTGGGGAGAGGGGGAGGGGCAGTGGGACTTGGCGAGAGGGGCAAAGGACACACAGGGAAAAGGTGAAATACGACAAAATGTTAACAGGGTTGTTGAGTCTGGGTGAGAGGGAACTCAGAGAGTGCAATTCATCTAGTTTTACATTTTTAAGTTTCTCAATTTAAGGACAATTTTAAAGGTAGCCATGAAGACAAGAACTGGGGGCAACTTTTCATCCCCCCAAGCCCTCTGTCTTCCTTCCCCTCGAGGAATGGAGAGGTTTCCTGGCCCAGCAGCTGTGGTCGGAAAACCCCAGACGCCCCTACCCACTTGGGCCTTGCTCACAACCCCCAGGGGCCTGCTTCGCCGCGGGGTGGGGTAAATCAAACCCCACTCAGGGTGGGGAGGCGTGGAGGACTCCTGACTCCTTTCCTCCGGGACAGAGCTCAGGCTTCCCCGGACCGAGCCACATGCCAGCCAGGGGCGAGGAGGGGTGGGCGTGCGCCCTTGCCGACACACCCCCCGACACAGAGGCAGCATGGGACAGCGGGGGTCAGGGGGGGATTCTTAGCGATGTGGGCCCAGAGAGCCACGACTGGAGAAAGCCTCACTCAAAAGTGCAAAGGGGAAACTGCCTTCCCAAGAAAGACACATGTACAAACCCTCAAGGAACCAGAACCCGAGGCAGATTCCGCCCTCTCCTCCTGTTCCCTAACACTTCCGTTTAACTGAGGAATGAGGACTTGGAATTCATGAGAGAAAGATTCATGAGACGGCAAGAGAGATCCTGGAACATGTCCCTGAAGGGCCGCCCAGTACCATTGTCCAGGCTGTTCACTGCACAAGGGCACCCAGCCAAGTGGGTATAAACGGGTTGTACTCTGCCAAGCCCTCAGCCCTAAAGCAGGCCATGTCTGCACAGAGGGGCTGTCTTTTCTTATTCACGTAAAAACACCCTTCTGGGCTAGTGGAGGCCCCATGTCCTCCCTTTCCTGGAGCAAAGCAGCCCCTCAAGGCCAGCCCCATGCCCAGACGCAGGGCAAGGTATAGGACCTCCCCCAGGGACTCAGCACAGGCTGGAGGCCGAGCTGCAGGGACTCCAGGTCTCCAGGACCACTGGCCGCTTCCCAGGTGCCTGGCCCCCTAAAGCAGACCCGACAGGACACTCCAGGGCACTGCCTTCCCCAAGTACACGTGACTGGGGGTAGGAGTCTCATCCGGCCGAAGGCTGACCTGCCTTCCAGAGGACAGGGCAGCAGAATCTCTTTAATCAAAAACTTCCCTGATAACTTGACATTTGGATTCTGTTGGTAAAATCAAGAAGGGACTCCAGTTTTGGTTCTGTTTTATTTTTATTTTTGGGGGGGCGGGGAGCAGGACATCCTGGCTGTGTCCAGGGAGGTGCAGCCATGGGGCTGAGACCTCACAAACACCAGCTCTACCTGTGCTAAAAGCGAATAACCCCCAACTCTGTGCCTGAAGACCCCACCCCTGCACCGCGAGAACGCCAAGCAAGTTTCTGCAGAAGGGAATCGTGGCTGCAAGGGGGCAGGGGTGCCAATGGGGCCAAATTGTACACAGGAGGGCGTCCCAAGAGGAATTCTGGGAGAGAGGAAGGAAACAGGGGACTCGTCTCCAGCTAGGACACCCTGCCCCCCAAGCTCAGGAAGACACCCCCTTAACACTCAGCCCTGACGTGGTCGGGCTCTCTTATCCCCAGATCGGCAGGAGGAGCCCCCCAGAGCCTGGCTGGGGGACACAGCTCTCCCTCCCTCCTGCTCCTTGCAGGGCTGGCAGTACCTGCCAGCAAACACACCCACGCCCAGCGCCCATGTTCTATTTTATCTCCTCCTCCAGCCCTGGCAATCGAAGCAAACTGGAAGCAGCCAACTGGTCCCAAAAGAGTAGGGCTGTCACCTCATCCCCAGCCTGTGGCTCTCAAGAAAGCTATTTAAACCCGAGCAGGCCCAGCCCCAGAAGCTGGAGAGGGTGGCGCATTTTTCAGAAACCAAAATAACAGCTATAATCAGAGGTATAACCATAGAGCGACTCACCCCTGCCCAAACAAACCCCAACTGTAGGGCCCAGAGTTCGGCCTGTCACATCCCCTGGCGGGACTCGGCTCTCCTAAGACCTCAGACCTAAAGGAACACAGCCCAGGAGGTGAACCCCCAAAGGCACTAGCCTCCTTCTCCCGCAGGTAGGCTGCCAGATAAAGGAGCGCAGCCAGTTAAACGTGAGTTTCAGGTAAACAACAAACAGTTTTTCAGTATAAGCATGTCCTGATCATTTCATGGGACGCACTTAGGCTAAAAAGCATTCACTGTTTACCTGAAATTCACATTTAACTGAGCATCCGTTTGTTGTTGTTGTTTCTTGGGGTTGTTTGTTTGTTTTTGCTCAATCTGGCAACCATACCCTCAGACCGAGTCCTAGATCTACAGTTGGTGCCCAGGTGATGCCTAAATTCTTTTTTCTTGGCCAGTCATCCGGATTTATTTAAACTTATCTACATCAGATTCCTGTTGGGGGGGGGGGCATTAAAATACAGATTCCTGGGCCCCATCCATGATGCTATTCCAGGAGGTCTAGAAGGATGTCCGTGGATCTGCATTTTTAGCACACTTTCCCAGAAGAGTCTATATTGCACCAGAGGTTTGAGAAGCAGCTGAGACCTAAACCTCAATCCTGCCTTTCTAAGACAACCTTGCAAACAAGACACCAGCCCCCTAGCCACCCTCCATCGCCTACCACGCCTGGGATCACTCAGAACGTAAGAAGACAGCAAAATATACAAATACGTATTTTCAATCTGTAGACACTCCAGGTGAAGTTCAGGCTGAAGAGATGTGTAAGATCCAAAGCGTTTCAAGCCGCCAGAGTTCTACTCACTATGGGAGGGGATGGGGGGGCGAGAGGCGTTACCTGGTACCCACCTACAGTCTTGCTTCTTGCAGTACAGTCCCCTTGGGAGCTGATGTCATCAGGGATTCAGAATAGGCCTGAATGGCCTCCTTATCCTTTGAGCCCTTTTTACTACTACTCCAAAATAAATAGCACTTCTCCTAGAAGATAACCAAGCTAATTTATAGTTGACGTTGCAGCCGAACACACACGGTTTTTACACGGTTCTCCGATTTTCAAAAAGCAGAGGGTGGGGTACAGAATTTTTAGAGTCCAACCACCATTAATGACTGGAGTTGGCTGAGATTTGGGGAGTGATGGTATCTTTCACCAAAGACAGAAATACGAGCATCTTCAGGAAACACGTTTGGTCAGACCGGCAAGCTGAGCTGAAAAGGGTTTGTCAGCCTGAAAATTTAGGCCGAATCAAGGAGGGGAGATGGGCCGTGCTGGGCAAGGTGGATTGGCCGAGACTCAGAGAGCTAAGCAAGTGGCGTTTTAAGAGTCTCATGCTTACTGACTGAGCTAGCAGGTGGCATTTTAAATCGACCAGAAACAGCGACATTTCTGTCTAAAAAAAAAATTTTTTCTTTCAAAAATGACTTGACAAGAAAAATGTCTCTGAAGAGAAATTAAAATACGTTGAGTTTAACGACACGCCATTCTTTTTTTGTTTTCTTTTTTTCCCCTATCAGGACAGATACATAAAAACACGTAAGGCCTAACCCCTGCTAAACCAAAAAATACGTAATGGGATAAATTTCAACGGCTGGGCCTCCAGCAAAACCTGCGGGGAGGGTGCCTCAACCATGGTCAGTAGAGACGATGATATTCTTACCGGACTTGGGGGACACAGATGGGGGATGTGAAGCAGGGAAGCTTTCACACTGTGCATCTTCCCCCTCCCCCTCCCCCCTAATGGTCCCCTAATGGTCCCCTAATGACGGACCATTAGGAGAGACAGAGGGCAGAGGCTGGCTGGTCCAGCCCCTCACCGGCTGCTCCCCTGGGCCTCACTCCTGGAAACCCACGGTGATGCTGGCCCCAGGGAGGCATCCACGGGTTGGGGGCTAGGGCTTCTGGCCCCTCTGTCCTCCCAGCGTAATTCATTCCAAAAACCCTAGGGAGTTCCCTTCCGCTCTGGCTGGGGCAGTGACAGAGGACCGGGCCCCCAACGTTCACCGGGGGCTCAAAACACCAGAGGCCCTGGTACCCTCACACCAGTGCCAACCTTTTCCCCCAAAGGATTGGGAATTTGGAAGGGAAATCAGGTTAAGGGTCTGAAAAGCCCAGGTTAAGAGCCTGGAAAGGTTTATCCTCGCCCCAGCAAACAAGCAAGCAAGTTAAGCAAGCAAGCGTGCGAGCTGCCTCCGAGAAAGAGGAAAAAGAGGAAAAGCTGTTTGCCCGAGCTAAAGCACGAAAGCAGGCGTTGCAGGTGGCCCGAGGGGCAGCGGGGGAGCTGGGCAGCCCCCGACCGAGGCTGAGGCCTGTGGCTGCAGGACAACTCGGGGGGCAGGGGGCACCGGGGTGGGGGGAGGTTCTGGTTCATGGATTCAAAATGGCCTTTCAAGACTCCCTGCCACTGAGCCGTGTCCCCTGTCCACCAGGCAGCTGCCCACCCATCCCCGCTGCTCCGGGGGCCTTGCATCCACACGCCTTGTCACCATGTGACGTCAGTAACTTGCTGAAAGGCCCCTGGTCTCCAGACCTCACATCCTACTCATGTCTGTATCCCCAAAACTGTGCACAGTGACCCCCCTCAATAAGCTGTGAAGGTGTCAGTGAATGCCATGAATGAATGAATGATGCCAAATCAAGAAGGTGTATTTGTTGGAACTTCCCTGGTGGTCCAGTGGTTAAGACTATGCACTTCCATTGCAGGGGGCCTGGGTTCGATTCCTATTTGGGGAACTAAGATCCTGCATGCCGCACAACGCGGCCAAACAAAAGGGGGGTATTTGTTGTCGCCCCCTCTTTTTCCTGCCTCGGAATGGTAGATGCCCCAGGGCTGGCTCTTCAGGGCTCTTCTCCATCTGTGCTCCCTTCCCCAAATACCTGCTCCTATCCTGGTCCAAGCCACCATCCTCGCTCACCTGGGCCTCTTCACTGGTGCCCCTGCTTCCGCTCTCCCATCAGAAGACCAAGTGGCCACACGTTAACTGACCCAGTCACTCCTCTCCTTAAAAGCTTCCAACAGCTTCCCGTCACCCCCAGAATCAGTTCCAAGCTGCTCACCCTGCATTACAGGACCAGGCATGACCTACGTCGGCCTCTCAGACACCACCTCCTCCCCCCGCTGCCCCCATGCCCACTCCCCTCCAGCCACCCTGGCCCTGCGGGAGCCTCCAACACACCTCACCCATCCCTGCCTCAGGGCCTTTGCACTGGCCATTCCTCCACCTGGAGCACTCTTTCCCTGACTCTGTGCTGAGCATTCACTTCTAGGCTTAAATTCAACCTCTTCTGAGAAAGCTTTTCTGACATTATCTCTATAGTTGTCCCCAACCCCCTTGGATGCTGCGGTGTCCAGTTTGGTAGCTACATATGGCCGTTGAGGCTTTGAAAAGGGGCGAGTCCCAGTCAAAACCTGCTGTAAATGTAAAATACACACCAGATTCCAAGGACTTAACCCAAAAAAAAATGTAAAAACTTTATATTTTTTATATTGATTACAGGTTGACATGGTCATATTGATATTTTGGATATATTTGGGTTAAATAAAAGATATGATTAAAATTAATTCCCTTTTACTTAAGGTGGCTATTAGAAAATTTAAATTTAAAATCACACACGTGGCTCATGTTGTATTTGTATCGGACAGCACTGCCCTAAGCCCATCACATTTTCTATCATCTTTATCATCGGTGAAATCATCTCTTCTGTTTATTTACTTGGTTTCCACCTGTCTTTCCAACTAGAATGCCAGTCCCCGCACCCCCCTTCCCCCGGAGTAGGAACTGCCTTGTTCACTGTCGTACGCCCTGTGCCTGCCAGAGTCTGAAAGCCAGCAGCTGCTGACTTGAAGAACAAACCGTTCAAGTACCAGGTCTCATGATCCAAAACCACCTGCAGCCCCTCCAAGGGAGGGTCCCCAGGCCTCCCAGAATAGGCAGAGAAGTGGTAACAGAATATGCAAGGGAAGCAAGGAGGCAGCAACAGCTTCCCAGCCCAGGCAGAGACCTAGGACTGCCGCCCGAGGTGGGCTGCAAGCTGAAGGTGTCCGTGGGCACAGCAGGAAGGGACGGCTGGGGGATCTGATCTGAGCCCCTCCTTCCCCCAAGCAGGCAAGCGAGGGGCCACTCGGCCCCGGCCATGCTCTGGCCACCACCTACTTGGCTCCGGATTTGGTAGACGATGGGGATGAGCAGCAGGACGCAGCCCAGGGCAAGGAGCACGTACTGGGCATAATGCAGCACCTTGGGCATCAACACCAGCTGGGTGTAGAACGTCTGAAGGGTCTCACCCTCCATTGCCCCGCTCTGGGGAAGAAGAAGGACAAACAAATGGACTGGTGCCACATACTGTGGGCCGAGGGTGCAGATGCCACCCCACACCACACCCCTCTGTCCCCCAACCCCTTCCCCATCTCAAGCCCACTGGCCAAAGCATGCGATGGATGGAGCCAGCCATGCCTCTATTTCCTCTGGGGCCGCACAACAGGACTACATTTCCCAGACTCCCTTGCAGCTAGGCAGGCCCATGTGACCTGTTCTGGCCAATGGGATGGGGGCACAGCGATGCTACAACTTCCACGCCTGGCTCCCACGTGATTCTCTCCATCTCTTTCCCAATTTACTGAATGGAGACGGATTCTGAAGATCTCCAAGAGGGCAGGACCAGAAGATGGAAGGAGCCTGGATGTCCCTGAATGTCTGCGTGGAGCAGAGCTCCGCCTGCCCACCATCAGACTGTGATGTGAGTGGGAAGTGAACTTGACATTTGGAGGCTGTCTGTTCCAGCTGTTAGCTCACCCTGATTTAAAACGAGCTAAGCCAGAAGGAACCCTGAAAAGCTGGGAGAGAAGAAATTTCAATAAAAAGTTGACACCCTGAAAACCAACTTCCCTTCATCTCAGGAGAAGGGGCCACGTGCATTAACAAAATTATTTTATGCCCTGACCAGGGACTTTACAGTTTCATGCAGCTCCTGTGTTCCTCATCTCATGTGATACTTTCAACCCAGTGGGATAACTGACATAAAGTGCTTGGAGAGGGCAAAGTTTCTAACAGATTGTTCGGCATTACTCAATCCAGCTACCCCAGCCCAGCCTCCCCACCACACACAGCCTCCTGCCCCAAATGCCCACAGCAACTCCTCACTGAGGCATCAGACACCACGCCCTCCGGTGCCCAGTACCCAGGGAGAGGGAAGCAGCCTTACCTCTCCAAACCACATCAGTGGCAGGATCACCGGCTCGATCTTCCCAGTTTGTCTGGAAATAAGCGAGACCAAGCAAGTGAGAAGTTTTGTCGGGGTGTCTTAGATCAGACAGCTCTGGACCTGTGATCGGAAGCCCCAGGGTCAGGAGGGATTTGATGTTGCAGCAACTTGATCGGCATGGGCTTGAGGAATGGGCATCTCCTGACGGGGCGCAACCTGACAATCCAACAATATCCTTTTAAATGAAAAATTCTTACGTGGAGGGGCTGCCAGGGACCTAGCTGATATCCATCTGTTCTTTTTTAGAAACAGAATCCCAATTTTATTCAGGACGGCAATACGCCCAGCTAACAAACAACACGGTTTATGCTGATCACCTGCTTTCCTTTGGGGAGTCTGGAATCTGGGTCCATGCCAAGCAAAAGGTGCCTACGTGACCACCCCCCCCAGTAAACACCCGGGGTGCTGAGTTTCTACTGCGCATCTCTGGTAGGGGACACTTCACACGTGTTGTCACAACTTGTCACTGGGGGAATGAAGCGTGTCCTGGTGTGACCCTCCTGGGAGAGGGCTCTAGAAGCCTGTGCCTGGTTTCCCCAGACTTCACCCTGTGAGCCTTTTCCCTTTGCCAATCATGTTTTGAATCCTTTCTCTGTAATAAATCACAGCCGTGAGTATAACTACATGCTGGGTCCTCTGAGTCTTCCCAGTGAATCATCAAACCTGAGAGTGGTCTTGGGGACCCCCGACACAGTCAGCTACTAGATAGCTGTGTGATCTTGGGCATGCTATTTACCCTCTCTGTTCCTCCTCTGCAAAACGGGGATTATAATGGAACTCCTCACAGGGCTCTAGTGAGGACGGAACGCGACACCAAGAAAAATACCCAGCATATAAAAAGTGCTCTAGGGGAGTTCCCTGGTGGCCTAGTGGTTAGGATTCTGGGCTTTCACTACTGTGGCCTGGGTTCAATCCCTGGTCAGGCAAATGAGATCCCACAAGCTGTGTGGCACAGCCAAAAAAAAAAAAAATATATAGTGCTTGATGTTTATTATTGTTGTCTTGTCGTCAAATGCCAGCAAACAACTGGAGAAACAAACATTCTGTAACTTCACCATTCTCGGGTCTTCTTAAAGAAGGCACAGCTGGAGGGGAGCTGGCACTGTCTCAGAGGACAGGACCAGAGTCAGCACAAAAGGTCAAAATCCTCAGTCACAATTCTCAAAACGCGCTTATTCAGTAGAGTATTGTGCAGTGAAATGAATTTACACCATATCACCTACAGAGGAGACAGACACGGAGAACGCTCTGGAAATACAATGGCACGTCCCCTTCACTTTAGCCTCTTTAATCTGAGTTTGTAAGAACTGATGTAAATTGAAGGCACAGAGTGTGCAACCCTGCTGCCTTTATCTTGTGAGCAAACAGCACAAAAGTTCCGCAGACAAGTCACAGCTAGACAGCTCTGCTTCCGGGCGGCGGCGGTGTCTCCGGACTTCTCCCACGTGGGTTCCTCAGCAGCCCCCGGGGGTGCTGACCAGCACTGCTGTTAGACCACCGCCCTCGAGACCACCATCCCAGCCCACAGGGGCAACCAGGCGGCTGTGCGGCCTCGGTTCCGAACAGATGGGAACACAGAGGCCCAGAGACATCAGGGTGGTGGTTCATGGCCACCAGCGGGCGGAATCCAGCCACCCAGACAGACTGCTGGCTTGAGCCGCATTTGTCAAAAATCTGCATGAACTCCCAACAGGTGAAACTGAGAGAGCGTGTGTTCAAATCCAGATTTTGAAAAATGCATTTGCAAATGCATAGGATGTGGGCCACACTGAGGGCATGGGCCCTGGTGCTGGACAGAGGCTGGCCCTCAGCCCCATCCCCACTGGGCTCCTCTTAGTCACCTGCAGGCCCTGCACATCCAAATGAGCAGACCAGGCACTGAGTGACGGCAGCCCCGTGGAGCTCAAGTCTGGGCAGCAGACGCCTAATGCACGCGTGGGGCCGTTTCACCAGCCACAAACGCTTCAGGAACAAACTCTCTGAGCAGCCTCAAAACGTAAAACTGAAAAGCTAGTGGGGGAGCAAGCATGGGCTGCACTGATGATCCTCCCCACGCCCAGACAGAGTGTTATTCCTTCCAGCTGAGAGGCGGCTCCCGAAGCCGAACACATGCTCACATTCCTGCAGCCCAGGAATCTTTCTGGGGAAATTTTTTTTTTAATGAAACTATTTCAAATATGCTAAGAAGTACAGGGGACTTCCCTGGTGGTCCAGAGGTTAAGACTCCGCCGCGCTTCCAAGGCAGGGGACACGGGTTCGATCCCTGGTTGGGGAACTAAGATCCCGCAGGCCACACGGTGCGACCAAAAAGATTTTTTAAAATAAAGAAGTACAGACCCTGACGTAACGACCAGTGTGCTCCCTCACCCAGCTCCATCCTAACTCGATGTTATAACAAGAGCTGGCAAGGATGTAGAGACGCTGGCACCTCCCACGCTGCTGGTGGGAATGTAAAATGTCGCAGCCGCCCTGGAAAAGTCTGGCAGCTCCTCAAACTCTTAAACATAGAGTCACCATATGACCCAGCAATTCTGCTGCAAGGTATCTACCCAAGAGAAAACATACATCCACACAGAAACTTATAAATATTCAAAGCGGCACTATTCATAATGGCCGAAAAGTCGAAACAACCCAAGTGTCCATCAACTGATGAATAAAAACATGGTCTTTCCACGCAATGGAATATTATTCAGCCATAAAATGGAATGAAGCAGTGACACCGGCCACCACATGAATGAACCTTGAAAATACCATGTTAAGTGAAAAAAGCCAGACACGTATTATATAATTCTATTCACATGATATGGCCAGAATAGGTAAATCCACAGGAACAGAAAGTAAATTAAGGGTTGCCTGGGGCTGGGGAAATGGGCAGTGACTGCTGAAGGGTGTGGGGTTTCTTTTGAGGGGGCGGATGGAAATGTTTCAAAATTGATTGGGGTGGTGCTGCCCAGCTCTGTGAATATCCTACAAATCACCGAACTGTGCATTTTTAAAGGGTGAGTTTTATACTGTGTGAATTAAATCTTGATAAAGCTGTTACTGAAAACCAACTCAAAAAAAAAAAAAGAAAACCAGTGCTTAAAGAATTCCTCCTGTCAAGTGAATGGTCTCACTTCAGAAGACTGTTTGCTAAGTTTCCATTTTCGAACACTTGGTTTTGGCAGGATTTAATTTTTGCTACTCTGTCGAACGGGAAACAGCTTGGATGGAAGAGTCTGGCTAATTTGGGGGACAAATGTCAAGAGAGAACAGGGCAGGGATGTCAGGATGCAGTTTGGGCTCGGCTGAGAGCTAAGACCCCCCCCCCCTTAAGGGGTTCAAGGGGCAGGGACCAGATTCCACGTCCCGAAGGACCATCTCTCTCCCCAGATGCCAGGTTCCCAAGGACATGGCCAGAGTCCCGAGTCCCTGATCTCTCAACAGCAAGGCAGCCCGGGGCTCCCAGACCCCACTCACCCGATGCCTTTCACAGACTTAATGTAGAGGCTCAGCTGCAGTTTCACAGAGCAGTTCATGGGGATTCCGGTGACCTGCAGCAACAAGAACAGTGAGGGGCCTGGCTTCCCTGGAGCCCCGGGGACCCCTTCAAACAGCCCTCTCCCTGGTCACGCTCAAGAGGGTGCGTATCCCAAATGAACTGCCCATCCGATGGGGCTTCCGCTACCCACTCAAAGCCCTGACAGGTAAACACATGTTCCCCAAATGGCTCTTATGTCCACAGCCTTGAGGGATCCCCTCTGGTGAGCCAGCCTCGCTCTGGATGGAAAAAAAACTAACCCTTTCCATCTGTTCTCTTGCACAATGCATCCCCCAGAGCAGAAGGCCGTTTCCCAGTCATCGCCCTTCCCTCCAGCCTCCAAATAAAATAAAATAGATTTGCATGTTAATAAAGTCACTATCTTCTCCATTCACCCCCCATTTCCTCCCCACCAGCGTCTCAAAGAGAAAGTCTGCAGGGAGCTTGCTCGGCCCCTAGTGCCTCGGCAATACACCTCCACCCAATCTCCATTTCAACAGAGCTGGCCTCAGGCTCGTGCCAAGGGCAGGCGACCGTATTTTACAGAGAGCCTAGTGATATTGTGCGTTCTTTACTTGGAGATTTTTTTTTTCTTTGGCGGTGCCGCACAGCTTGCGGGATCTTAGTCCCCCGACCAGGGATCGAACCCGCGCCCCCTGCTGTGGAAGCGCGGAGTCCTAACCACTGGGCCGCCAGAGAATTCCCTATTTAGAGAAATTTTTAATTTCCAGTTGGAGGTCATGATAGAAAGCTTCCTTTGTGCAGGATTTTTTTTTTTTAATGAGATCATTTTTTTTTTAAGTAGTAAGTCAATAACACAAAAAGTGACACACATATAGGACCAAAACCAGGAAGGTGCTTCCAGAATGATGTCAGGAAATGAGAGTGGAAAGGAACCTAGGTTTGAGGACAGACTGCTGCTGCTTAGCTGAGACTCTTCTCATCTGGAAAGTGGAGACAATTCTGCCCACCTCACAGGGTTTCTGCAAGGGCAAAATAAAGGATGCAAGACGGCCACACTCAGAGCCATGAATGCTGTGTTATCACATACACCAGCGGGAGAGGGCATTATCTTCCAATATAGCCTGGCATCCTGAGCTCTTTTGGACCCCAGGGGCACAGAGCAACTGGCCAAAGGCCATGCTCCCAGGACGGGGGAGAGTTTGAACTTGAGAACCCGGTGGGACGGGAGTGAGATCACCCGTGTGCAAAAGAGCCAGCAGGCGTGAGGCTGCCCTGCTAGCAAGGTTGTCCCTGGCTGGTGTCTGGGATCCTGGATTTCAGGAGGGCTCCCACCTCTCCCTGACAGATAAGAGGGGCTCACTGTACCAGGACAGTTTGTACAAACAGTGTGGTTTATGCTGACACCCGATTTCCTTCCGGGAGTCCAGAATTTCGGTCTGTGCCAGGTAGACGGCGCCTATATGACCAGCCCCAGTAAGAACCCTGCGCACTGAGTCTCTACTGGGCGTCCCTGGTAGAGGACACCTCACATGGGGAATGAAGGGTGTCCTGTGTGACCCCCCCCCCCCACCAGGAGAGGGCTCTGGGAGCCTGTGCCTGGCTCCCCCAGACTTCACCCCATGTGCCTTTCTCTTTGCTGACTGTGCCTTGTGTCCTTCACTGCAATACATCACAGCTGTGGGTACCACCATATGCTGGGTCCTGGGAGTCCTCCTAGCAAATCCTCCAACTTGGGGGTGATCTTGGAGACCCCGATACATCCTGCTTTCCAGACTCTACATTCTGGCGTCTCCACTCAAGCCACTTCCTTCTCCAGGCAATGTGTCTCCTTCCCTCCTTGGCTGTTCTTCCAGCTGCCGTCCAGTCACCTCTTCTTGGGCAAAGCCCCGCCTGTCCCCCACCACCCCGCAATCTCAGAACAGAAACTTGGACCCGTGAGCCCACGTCTGTCACCACACCCTCCCCCGGTTTCAGGAGCAGAAAAGAAGGCACCAGAGAAGCCGCTTCCAGCAGGCGTTCTGTTTTCCGGGCTAATGAGATCAGAAATCAGCAAACTGACCCCATGACCATCCTCCCCAAATTGACAACAAAATCCAAGGCCACTTCCTCTCCCCATCTGTCTCTGATCTGAAATGAGAAGTAGGAGAAGTCTACTTCTGCATCAGCTGATGGGCTGCTGCAAAACAGCTGTTTGCATCTCTCCAGCCTCCCAAACTTAACTGTTTCTTCCTCAATGTGGGGAAAAAAAGAAAATCCACGCAGCACAATGAAAGTCACCAGTGAGAACAGAGAAAAGATCTTGCTCTTGCTGGAATGCCCAGAAGCCAGCAGAGAGAGAGAAAGAGGTAGAGAGAGAGAGAGAGAGAGAGAGAGAGGGAGAGAGAGAGAGAGGGAGGGAGGGAGAGAGAGAGAGAGAGAGAGAGGGAGAGAGAAGCAGTGAAGTGAATGAACTAAAAGAGAAAGTGGAAAACCATTTGTTAGCTTTATAATAAAAGCCTTTTAAAAACTGGTTAAAAGTTTAAGACAGTATGGAAAAGCCTTAACACATCTAACAATAAAGAATGAATTTAACATAGAGCACGCAATAGATTCGTATTAATAAATTACTATCAACTTAATTCATTAATACCCACTTAATTAACTACATATTAATACAGGACAGAATGTAGTGGGCATTAAAACACCTGTTTGTACAGCCAATATTTTAAATAACTGTAAATGGAGTATACCCTTTAAAAATTGTGAATCACTACATTACACACCTGTCACTTGTATAATATTGTACGTCAACTATACTTCAATTTTTTAAAAAAGGCTACATACTCTATGGTTCCAACTATATGACATTCTGGAAAAGGCAAAACTATAGAGACGGTAAAAGATCAGTCACTGCCAAAGGTTGGATGGGAGTGAAGGTAGTAGGGGGATAAATGGGTAGAACACACGGGATTTTTAAGGCAGTGAAACCATTCTGTAGGAGACTGTAATGGTGGATACAGCTCATGATGCATTTGTCAAAACCCATAAACCTGAACAACACAGAATGAAGCCTAATGTAAGCTACGGACTACAGTTAATAATAATAATAATATTATTATTATTCATTCATGTCGATGATTATTAGTCGATCGATTATTAATAGTCAATGATTATTCATTCATCGACTGTGACAAATTTCGTGCCAGGCGAAAACGATGTCTGGGAGCTCTCTGTATTTTCTGCTCAGTTTTTCTGTAGGCCTAAAACTATTCTAAAAAACCAAAGCAAGGACTTCCCTAGCGGTGCAGTGGTTAAGAATCAGCACTTCCACTGCAGGGGGTGCCGGTTCGATCCCTGGTCGGGGAACTAAGATCCCATATGCCTCATGGTGCAGCCAAACAAACAAAAATGAAAGTATATTAATTTTTTTAAAAACAGACATATGCCGTTGAGTATTCAGGTTTAGAGAAAAAGAAAATTTTAAAATAATAAAAATTTTTTAAATTAAAAAACAAAGAAGACCTATGTTTGAATTCAGCCTCTTCCCTTACTCACGCTCAAGCACTAATACCTCAGTAAATCAAACCCATATTTACTGCGATGCTAGTACTTCTGTGGTAACTACTAGAATCCAAGCGATTAACAAGACAGAACAGACCTTTCCCTTATGGAGCCAAGAATCCCATTTACTAGCTGTAGCACTTAACCGATTTGGGCTACATTTTCCCCGTCTGTAAAATGGGAATAGCAATGCCCACCTCTCAGATTACTGTGACAATTAAATAAGTTGGTGTGGGTGGAAGAATCTAGAATTATGCCTGAAGCATAATGAGCATTCTAGAAATATCTGCTGAATGTGAAGGGTGTGCGGTCATAGCTGACTTCACTAGCCTGGATTTTTATTTATTTTATTTTATTTTATTTTGTTTATTTTTTTAATTTGGCCGAGCCGCACGGCTTGTGGGATTTTAGTTCCCCAAGCAGGGATTGAACCCGCGCCCTCGGCAGTGAGAGCACGGAGTCCTAACCACTGGACCGCCAGGAAAGTCCCAGCCTAGATTTTTAGTGAAAAAAAAAAAAGAGAGAGAGAGAGAGCTAGAAGGTGGAGTGCTGGGGGCTGGGGATTGAGTCAGCGGCTAAGAAAATCTGAGGAGTACCAAGGAAAATGGCATGGAACAGCACCAGGTAGAAAAGCTTCCAAAAAGGCCTGTGGGGGAGACCACAAGTGTCCACTCAGGAAACAGAAACTCACAGAATTTATTTAATCAATGATAAAAAGCCACCGAGTCCAAATGGGCAAATTTCCAGTGAACGGAGGCACTAAGAAAAGAAGCAACTGGGTAAAAATCATGCCCACGGGAGGGCCACATGTACAGGTCTGATACCCTCCTGGTCCCTGTTTGTAGACAAAACAACACACAGGACAAATTCCCCAGAACCCAGTTTATCCACAAGATGTTCCAGGCTCTTGTCGGTACCTAAAGATCTTTATGGTATGTTGGCACAGACAGAGGGCTGCCTCTGGCTAATTTGCAGGCTGATAATTCCTAATTAATTTACTGTCTTATCATCCTTTTATAGAGACAATTCCCTTATAAAGGGATAAAGTCCTTGCACTATGAAGTCAGGGCAAACTTTGATAGCCTAGAAGCTATCACTGCCAAAGAAATCCAGGCCTCCCATCACCCCCACCCTGGAACAGCTTGGTGCCTAGTGGGGAGAGGAGAAATCCAAGTGTGCACCAAACAGAAATCCCCGTGCCCACCCACAGGCTGACAGGCAGGGGCTCACCGGGTGGACGTCCAGGAACAAGGAATGCTCTTCTGGGTTAGGGTGGAGGCCAGACACTGCCTCTGCCAGGACTGGGTCAGCGTTGTAGAAGTGAGGATGGGAGAGAAATAAGGGTGCGTCTAGAAGGCAGAGGGGCAGAGAGGGGATGTCAGACAAAGACAGCATGTGGGCACATCCAGAGACCTGCCCCTGTCACACCCTGAGCTGGGCAAGGGGGTGCGTAGGTGATGAAACACAGCCACTGCCTGCAGTGCACCCCCCCCCCATGATGATGACAAGAGGCAAACAGCAATAGCTAGACAGAGAGGATTCATTCGGTCTGTAAATATTTACCAAGCGCCCAAGAGGCACCAGGAGCCGGAACCCACCCAGCAGGGGACAAGCTCGGTGCCATAGGAATGGTAAAATAGGAGCTGCTGCTTCTGGCAGGAGAGATCAAAGGAAGGAGAAGAAGCTGGCTCAAAGATGCCAGACAGAGAAGGTGAGGGAATGGCGTTCCAGGTGGAAGGGATGGCAGAAGCAGACGCAGGGAGGTGGGAAAACGCGCAGTGCCTGGAGGGGAATGATGGGAGTTGAGGATAGAAAGACTTGAACTTGGGTGAGAGGAGGGGCATCTGGATCGCCAAGCCAAGCAGCCCGGACTGTCTTCTGCAGGCAACATGGCAATGATCAGAGACGCTCAGGTGTGCACACCTGCAGCCAGGTCTCCCTAACGTCCACGGGAGGGGAGAAGACACACCTGTTTTGCTCCTTCTCTCCCAGCAGCTGGTCTGTGGGATGGACGCCAACGTGTGAGAACAGGGACTGACTTGGGTCCCTCTGGGTGGGAAATTCACACCCAGACACCCGAGGCTGAACCTCTCCATCAACTGACCAAGCAAGGCAAACAGCAATGCATCCTCGTGTGCTCAGGACAACATACAACAGGCCTGATGGACAATGGGTCAATGAGGAAAAGAATAAGCCTCTCTCAAAAACTGACGAGGATCAAGAACGGGCACATCATAGAGACAGAACGCAGACTGGTGGTGCCAGGGGCCGGGGCAGAGAGACGGGGAGTGAGTGTAAATGGGTATGGGGTCTCCTTTTGGGTTGATGAGAAGGTTTTGGAACTAGATTGTGGTGGTGGCTGCACAACGTTTTGAATGTATTAAATGTCACTGAATTGTGCACCTTAAAATGGCTAATTGCGGATTACGTGAACTTCACCTCGATACAAAAAAAAGAAAGAAAAAAACACACAAAACTCACAAGGTTTTTTCTTCCCTAAAACCAGCAGCCCATCTGCTGCCAGCCAGGTGACCCGCATTCCTGTTTATGTGTGTCTGGCAACCTCAAATGTCTAGATTCTTTCTGCTTTTCTTAGCAAAGCCAAGCACTGGTTTGGAATAAAAGCTGGGATTTAACTGCTGTCTGACTTCATTTTTCCCAGAGTCCTTTTACACTCATTGCCTTAATGCTTCTCAACATTAATTTATTCATCCTAGTACCTCTTTGATGTGTTGCCATATCCAGATACCCCCTGCCCTGTTACATAATGGGCTTCTCTGAAGCAACTGCCATTGCTTTACATAAACAGCTGTATTTTAAAGGAGGAGCTTGCTATCTGAGGCATAACTGGCAAACACTTGCCAGAATTAGAAAATAAATATAGGAATAAATACAACGTGAACGAATGAATGTTGTAGATTCTAACCAGAGACCTACATGAGGCTTGGACCCTGAGGCTTGCTCTTTCTCTGTCAAAAAGAAAGACAGACGAGTGTTAGAAAGGTACTTTCTTCTGGAGGTGATCAGAAGGACAGAGAGAGAATGGAAAGCAGAAGACGTCTCTCACCAGGTAAGTCGATGTTATTTAAAGCTACCTCTTGGGACCTTTGAAGTCTTGGGCACCACCAGGGACAATGTTTCACAATTTGGAAAACCCTGTTTCCCATTCTCCCATCTCCACTGTGAAAGGAGGCCAACAGAGCAAACACAAGGACCCCCCACCCTCCCTCGGTAAGGGAAGCAGTCACCGAGCCAGGCCCTTGAAGGCGGAGAATCTCAAACAAGCCCCATCATGCCTCCAAGGCCGGGGGGTGGTGGGGTTAGGGGGAGCCTGACATGGGCTGGACCAATTTGCCATCACCTTCCCTTGCTTCAGCTTGCTTGGTTTTTTAATAGCGTGCATGCATGTACGTGTTTCTTTCTATTTTATTTCCAAACAGACTGAGAGACAACACCCAAGTAATAAGTGATAATTAATTTATAGCTTTATGGCACATCTAACCAGACCTAATAATTGCCCAGGATCACCACAGATTAAGGGCCTCCACTGAGCAAGGACCCTACACAGCACAGAGGTTGGAGGAGAAAGAGTTCTCTGGGTCCAAGAACTTCTCAAGGCCCAGAAAGGGAAATGTGTGGGTATTTCTTATCTTCAGATAAAATGCCACAGAAATACAGACACAGGTGCACCCAAAGACATGTATGAGAATGCTCTTAGCAGCACTAGGGTAATGGTCAACAGGCAGAACCTCGTCAGATGCCCGTGAACAGCAAAAGAGCTAAGGAAATGGAGGTGTGGTCCCACCGTGGAATACTATACAGCAAGGAAGAGGGCACCCACAACAACAGGGATGGACCTCACCAATGCGAAAATGGGTGAAAGAGGACAGAAATAGAGAAAAAGGAACACATGCTTTATGATTCCGCTCACATAAACACCAAAGGCAAGCAAAGCTGTGCTGCCAGAAGCTAGGCCAGTCACTGGGAGGGTCACTCCTGTCCTCTTTCTCCATCACTTGGTGGAATTTCAAAGTGCACGTGTCAGTTGGGCATCTCTCTGTATATACGTCTCTTTCAACGTAAAAGAAAAATTTTTATTTGCATAACACATACATAATTCCCTTGCACTTTTGAAGTTCTTTTGGCACATGTGCTAAGATGAGGCAGTGCAATTTTCATCCCTAGCCCTTGGCAGTGGATGGATATGTAGTTTCTGCCTGTCCAGCACCCACGCTTTCTCCTGGAACCTACACCCCAATAAAGCCCCTCCCCTATTTTCAGCCTCCTGTCATGTGGGTGCTGGCCCCACCCACTGGAGCCAGGGGCTGAGCATGTGACACAGCCTGGCCAATCAGCATAGGCCACCCTTGGCCACTTACTGGTTCACAGCTGGTCATGTGATGCAAGCCAGCCCAATCAGAGCATACTCTGGAACTTTTGCTGGAGTGAAGAGGAGCCAGTTGTCCTCTTTCTGCAGGACCCAGAGCTGGGAGGAGGTGAGCCTGGAGGCTGGAAGGGAGAGCCTGCCTGGCAACAAACCAGTCTGGAGGAAAACTGAGCTGGCACATGGCGAAAGGCAGCTTCGGACAACAGCTGAGCTCTAGAGCTATGCCTAATGCAAAGGTAAACCAAGAAGTGCCCTCTTAGGCCTAATCAGGTTGGTGTAGCACCTGCCACTTGCCACGGCAACTGTGTAGCACACAGCCTACCAGGTCTCTGCACTGCCAGCTCACCTACAAGCAGAAATTCCCGTAAACACCAGTGAAGAAAGAATTAAGCAAACAGGGAACAATGGCAGGTGGGCCAGAAGAGGCCACGACAGAGGTGGGCACTTCCAGGCCCCAGCTCCAAACCCTTCACCCACGGAGCACCTCATTCTGCTTGAACTTGGGGAAACCGTCCAACCTGATGGCAGTCCTTCCTCCCAAACCTGCAGCAAACTACCCCTCCCAAATTCCCATCTCCAGCCGGAAATGTGGTTCCAACCCAACAGGCCCCAGAAGTCAAGACCTCGAAAGATAAGGAGTAGCTTCTTGTCCTACCAGCTAGGGTGTCACACCCTAGCCTTGAGTCTCACTTCCCTCAGTGCAAGATACACCCACACATCCATGTGTTCCCACACTGTGTAAGCACCCACTCCATACCGGGCCCAATTCTAGAAGCTAAGGACAGAGCCCTGCATACAGTATTTACAATCCAATACAGGAGACAGACGATAAGTAAAATAAAAGACACACTCAGTGATTTCAGGGAGTGATGAGAACCAGGAAGACAATCAAGGGTGAAATGACAGAGAGCAGCCGGGAGGTGGGGAAGAGGAGCAACTTTCGGATGGGAAATCAGAGAGCAGGCCTCCCTGAGGAGGTGGCATTTGAACAGACCAGGAGCGGGTAAGGGAATGATTCACACAGATCTACAGCAGCCTGGAGAACAGCTGATGCAAAGGCCCTGAGGCGGGACCAAACGAGATACATCCTAGAAACAGGGAGAAGGTGGCGGGGCTGAAGAATATCAGTGGGGAAAGTACGGAAAGAAATGACATTAGAGAGACTGGCAGAGGCCAGATCCTGACAGCACTGGGGCCTCTGTAGGGATTTTGCTCTACACGCACGGGGCGCTAGTAGACATTTCCAGCAAAGGATTGGGTGGCAATCCGAGTTTTTGAAAGGTCCCCTGGGCTGCTCGCGGGAACGATGTCCAACAGAACTTTCTACGATGATGAAAATGTTCTCTTTTTTCACTGTCCGTCCCACAGGGCAGTCACTAGGCACGTGTGGGTGGGGATCATCTGAAATGTGGCCAGTGCAAGGAACGCACTGCCTTTTTAATTTGCTTTCATTCAAACCAATTTCAATTTATCTTTTTTGGGGGGGGGGGGCGCACTGTGCAGCATGCAGAATCTTAGTTCCCCGACCAGGGATCGAACCCGTGCCCCCTGCGGTGGAAGCACAGAGTCTTAACCACTGGCCCGCCAGGGCAGTCCCCGATTTCAATTTAAATAACCACACGAGGCCAGCGGTGACCGCACTGGACAGTCTGGGAAACGGATGGTACACAGGGCGGCCACAATGCAAGAGGAGGGCCAACTAAAGGGGCCTGGACCACGAGGCGGCGGGGCAATGGAAGAAAGCAAGGATGCAGGAGTTAATTTGGAGGCAGGGCGCACGGGGCTCGCTGGTGACCTGGATGAGGGTTGGGAGAGGGAAATTGAGCTGACATCCAAGTGTCCAAATTGAGCATGTGAGGCGGGGCGTCTCGGGGACTGGCACACAGCTGGAAAACACTGACGATGTCAGAGGACAGTGTGCCAGCGCCAGGGGCCACATCCAAGCCCACAGCTGCACACTGCGGAACAAGATTTCACAGAACCGTTGGGCTGCTGCCAGCTTCCTTCCCTCCCCAGGTGGGGTGGAAGGTCCTCCCCACGAAGCCTCCCTCTCAAGCCACCTATCATGACCTGGGAGGCAGAACGATGACCTTCCCAAAGATGTCCGCATCCTCATCCCCGGGACCTGTGAATAAGTTAGGTTACACGACAAAGGGAATTAGGTCGCAGGAGGAACGAAGGCTGCTAATCAGCTAAAAATAGGGAGCAGTGGCCTAGATTATCCAGGTGGGCCTGATATAGTCTCCAGGGCGCTTAAAACTGGACAAGGGAAGCAGAAGAGCTTCAGAAAAGAGATGTGACCACAGGAGTGGGATCAAAGACTTGTGATGTTGCCGGTTTTGAAGACAGAGGGAGGGAACCCTGAGCGAGGAATTCTAGGGGCCTCTAGAAGCTGGGAAAGGCAAGAAAACGGGGTCTCCCCATCAATCTCCAGAAAGGAACGCAGCCTGCTGACACCAGGATCTTAGCCTGGAGAGGCCTGTGTCAGACTCCTGAACTACGGGACTGCTTAAGATCATTAACTTGTGCTGTTCTAGGCCACCAGGTTTGTGGGAATTTATTACGACAGCAACCGATATACCCAAAGCGTATTTTTTTTTTCAAGTTATCTTTCTGCTGCCCTCTTTATCTCCAGCCTAATGGGATTATCAAGAGTACAGAGGCCATGAAGTAAACAGACAGACAAGCCCCTCATCACGGGCCACACCCTCCCGCCCTCCCATGGGGAATGACACATACTGAACCTGCAGGTGCTGACATTCTGAATTCCGGACTCCCGGCACGGGCAGAAGCCCTCATTGGGTGGGTAGACGGACCCGTTGGCAAATAAGGTGTTGGGAGCCACGAAGCGAAAGGTGGGGATGCCTTCGAACACCCCCTGCTCCTTGTAGATGAGCTTCATGGACCTGCGGGGACAAACGATGGAGGATGGCACCCCAGAAGGCGGTGGCTGGAAGTGGGTGGCCCGAGTTGAGCCACGCCCCACGGGCACGGCCACCCCCCCACCCCGCCCCGGGTCCCAGCAGCCGCCGTCTCTCGCCTGGCGAATTGCAGTGACCTCCCTTATGGGTCTCCCTGCCTCCCCCGCCTACGCCAATCCATTCTCCGCAAGCAGACGGAGCTTTAAAACAAGGACAGAAGATATCGCGACTCCACTTAGAACTGCAATTGCTTCCAGTCTAATCTAGAATAAGATCTAATGTCCTCACCATGGCCCACGAGCTTGTAGAGGGTCCGGCCCCTGCCCACCTGTGCTGCACCCCACAGGTGGTATTCCTCCCACATGCTCCATCCTGCCCCAGGGCCTTTGTATCTGCTGCTCCTGGTGCCTGGAATGTTCCTCTCATCCCCACGTCAGACCTCAGTTCCTCACTCAGGTCGCGGTTCGGCTGTCAGCTCCGTAGGCAGCAGCCACGTGACCGACACCCTATTCCCTCTCCTTTCGCTCACCCTGCCGTATTTCTCAAAGGCACTTCTAACCTCGAACATGGGCTGTGGATCAGAACCACTCCGCCCGTGCTGTCCACGGGGGCCGCTCAGCACACGTGGCCTTAGAGCCCTTGAAACAGGGCCAGTCCAAGTTAGGATGCAGCTCTGCGTGTCAAATGCACTCCACATTTCTGCGACTTGATACCCCCAAACAATGGAAAACCGCTCTTCAATATTTTACATTTGTTTACACATTGTGAAATGATACCATTCTGGATCTCCTGGGTCCAACAAAACATCATTACAATTAATTTCACCTATTTCTCGCTACTTCTCTTTAATGCGGCCACTAGAAAGTTTTAAACTGCAGATGGGACTTGAATTATATTTTTATTGGAGAGTGCTGGCCTAGACAATAGTATCACGTCAATGCTAAATTTCCTCATATTGGTGACATGATGTGGTTATGTAAGAAAATGTCGTTTTTAGAAAACACCCACTGAAGTATTTAGGCGTCCAATGTACTCTCAAAGGGTCCAGGAAAAATATACAGAAGGAGAGAGAGAGAAAGAGAGAAGTGTGGGATGAGGATAAAGCAGAAGGGGCCAAAGAGAAACAACTGGGAAATTGGGGAAGGCCATGCGGAGAAAGTTGCACATTCTCGCAACTTTCCTCTAGGTTGAAATTCCTAACTTTAAGAAGTGAACACACGCAGAGCAAAAGCACCTCCGCTCTCTGACACTCCCCTGGGGTGCGTGGGCCTGAGTCCCCCGCCAGGACATGACTCCCAGGGAACAGAGACGGGGCCCATCTTGTCTCTGCAGGGACCCCAGTGTCTCGCACAGACAGGGCTCCATCAAGCTTTGCTGGGGAGGCAGGTGGGTCGGAGCTCACATCAGTGAGATCCCAAGCAAAGCGTTTTCCCAGAGTGGCCTGAACAGAGAAGCCGAGGACAGGGCAGCACCCAGAGAAGAGCTCTAGGAGCCACTGTCTCTTCTCACCCCTCGGCCGGGGCCACTGCAATTGTTCAGCCGCAAGCTGACCTCCGAGGCTGCTACTCTGGAGACGGAAGGGGCTGCAGGAAAGGCACCCAGATGTCACAGCATCCGACGGGAAATTAGGGCAGCCAGGCAAACAGCACAGGGAGCCCATCGCTTGCCTTATTGCACGGTCCCCTGCAATCCTGCCCATTTCCTGCCCACCACGACCGAGCTCCAACAACCGCCAGCAGCCTCTCTCTGGGCCTTGCAAAAGCACCAGCAATTGGCGTTTGGCTCTTCATGGTGCAACCAAAGAGAACTCAAGATGGCGCCAAGGGCCGGTGGACACACAGAGAGCCAAGCGCTTTGCAAGTTCACGCCAAAAGCCACTTGATTCGGCTCTGAGCAGCCACAAAGCAGATTTCCCAGGAGGCCCGGAATGTCCCAGGTCAGGGTAATTACCGGCAGGCCTCGGGGCTGTAGAATTCCAGCGAGGATTCAGGAGTCATAAATGGTGCCCACATCTGCCCGGAAGTCCCATTAATCATGTTGCACTGATCGGAATGCCAGAAGTTGACCTGTGGGGACGCAAGGCCTCTTAAAGAAATGCTCTTGGGCATTTCCTGCCTGACTTGGAGCTGTGACTTCACGGGCCATGTGCCCTGGGGGATGTCACCACCCAATTGACAGCAGCCTGTCCCCTCGGAGAGACAGCCTGGTGCAAGGTGAGCAGGCTGTGTAGACAGATAGCCAGAGACACTGTCGACTGCAGCTCCCCACTCCCTAACCATGGATCCCTCAATGTGCAACTCTGTTGGGGACTCAGTTACTTCATCTGTAAAATGGACCTGTCACTCACATCTCCAAGGACCACAGTGAGCAGGGGACACTGACCTCCTCACCTCTCAGAGGGAAGGACACTTCCTGAAAACAGATCAAGTTAGAAGGTAGCCCAGTAAATAAAACATTTAAAATAATAATGGTGGCTACCAGATCTCAAAACAGTAGTTGCCTCTGGGGAGTGAGACCTGGACAGAAAAAAGAACAGACTTCTCACATTCTACCCCTCTGTCCTAGGAGAAGGTTTTTAAGCATGAGTACATTTATATATATATATATGTGTGTATATATATATATATATATATATATATATATATATATATTTTTTTTTTTTTTTTTTTTGGCCGCATGTGGGATCTTAGTTCCCCAACCAGGGATCGAACCCAGGCCCCCTGCAGTGGAAGCACAGAGTCCTAACCACCGGCCCTCCAGGGAAGTCCCTGTACATTTTTATATTGAAAAAGCAAGCCAAAGAGAATTTCAGTAGCTCCCATTCGGAATGGTTATTATTGGTTGCAAATGGTAACCCTGCCACTCTGGGCACTGATGGGGAATAACCTGTCCTCCCCCCTCAGGTCTTTGCCACCATCACGCAGATGAGCGTTTGGAAGGTGTGAACACCACCACCGCACAATCATTCTCGTGCATGATAACAAAAGGCCACCAGGTAAAAAAAGCAAGTTGCAAAACAATGCACATAGGATGATTTCATTCTGCTCCAAGAGGGAAAAAAAAAAAAAAAAAAAACGCACATGCAAATCGATACAAATAGACAGGAAGAATATACCCAACGCTGATAACTCTGGGTTTCCTCTGTGACTCAGGTGGGAGTGGGGCTGGGTGTGTGAAGTCGTACAAAGTGCAATTTATATCTATTATTTTATTTTTTCAGGCGAATGTCTTCCTGTGTTTCTAGCATAATTTTTTTTTCTACTCAATAATCTTTTACTGCAATGGATGGTTATATCATCAGTGTAATATTTTTGAAGCATTCTTGTAAGTGAAGCATCAAAGAAACAGTTCTGTTCCTAGCATACACGTAAATAATCAGTGTCTATGCCCCACACACACACCCGGAACAAAGAGCTAGGTTTTGGGTGGGGGGAGGTCCGTTTTTGTTTTTGTTTTTAGCCGCTCCTTGCGGCATGCGGAACTTCCCCGACCAGGGATTGAACCCGCGCCCCCTGCGGTGGAAGCCCGGAGTCTTAACCACTGGACCGCCAGGGAAGTCCTAGCTGAGCCTTAAACACAGGTAAAATCCCCAACTCTGAGAGCACCTCCCCTGCGGATGCAACCCCCTCCTGTTTTTGTTTTGTTTTCTTTTCTTAATTGGAGCCTAGTTGATTAACAATGTTGTGTTAGTTTCAGGTGTACAGCAAAGTGATTCCGTTATGCATATACGTGTATCTATTCTTTTTCAAACTCCTTTCCCATTTAGGTTATTACAGAATACTGAGCAGCGTTTCCTGTGCTATACAGTAGGTCCCTGTTGGTTATCTATTTTATATATAGCAGTGTGGACATGTCAATCCCAAGCCCCTGTTTTAAGAGGAAGAAGGTGCACGGGGTGGCCGGCCCTGGCAGCCCCTGCCATCCCTACCCGGCCCCTGTACAGGACGGCCGGCGCCTCTCGCCCTCACCTTGCTGACCCCGTTCCACTTGTCCACGAGATGGATCCTGCTGAAGTTTTTGACCCCCGTGAACACGGTGAAGAGCCCGGAATCGGAGTTGTTGAGCTGCAGACAACGGCAGAGAATGACACCTTTAAGCCCCAGGATGGAGGCAAAGGACCCGGGGACCAGTACACAAGCCAGCCCGCTTAGTTACAGGCTGCTCCCTCCTCACCCGGAGGGCAGGGGCCTCGTTATGCTGTTCACCGTTGCATCCCCAGCACCTGGGGGTCAAGAGGAGGAGGACTTGGGGGCTTTCTAGCAGGGACCCTCCCCTGATGACAGCATCCGTCCTAGAAAGAGTCCCACCTTCCCTCCCAGACTCTAGGAGAGTCTGGTTCTCCTCCTAGGTGAATGGTAGGGTCACCCCATTACTCCCCCCAAATGAAAATAAAGCATGGCCACGTGACCTCTTTGATCAGTGAAAACGATCAATGAGGAGAGAAGTGGTTTGTCACTTCCAGGTGGGAGCTTTAAGATCCAGTGCATGCAAATTTCTGTCGCTGCTACAGAAACCAGGGAAGTGTGTGTCCAGCTGGAGCCTCCCTCAGCCTGGGTCCCTGAGTGACAACGAAGAGCAGAGGCCCCCTGGCCACCCGCACTGGACACAGCATACGGGCAAGAGATAAACTTTTGTTGTTTTAAGCCACTGAGATTTGGGGGCTGCTAAACCTGGCGTATCCTGAAGCATACAGGCACACAGGACATGATGTTTATCAAGTACTTTCTAGACAGGAAGCACAGGCTTTGGCACTCTGAGGGTATTTCTTAGAAAAAGATTTCTAATTCAGAGCAAAAACATGCAAAGCGTACAAAGAAATGAGTGACTGCTGGGTAAAATCTAGAAAGCACCCTTTTACCTCCGAGGATGCCATACAATGTAAGGTGTAGCACCCATTAGGAACTCAATAGGGGTTGTTTAGTGGCCAAATAGCTACATCGATTACTGACTGGTTAGGCCAACAGGGCCCAAGTTCAAAGGCTGCTCTGGCTTCCTAATATCTGTGTGTTCTGTCACCTGTCCATTCGGAGCTTCATGAGCCCAAACTTTAGCCAATATAAGGGGCAGTAACAGGAGCCACTATGAAGAGGTATTGAGAATATTAAAAGAGCTAATGTGTAAAAACTGCTGAGCACAGTGTCTGAGAAATAATAAGAACTCAAAATGCTTTATTATTATTGTTATTATTATTAATAAATGTTCACCCAAAAGGATACTAACACAATAATTATAATAGACAAAGTGTATCAGAGACTGCTAGTTACTACCCAAAGCCCATTCTCCCCTTTCTCCTTCATAACAAAACCCAAACCTCACTCAGGGCATCAACACACTAGCTAAAAGGTAACATTTTCCAGCTTGCCTTGCAGCTAAGTGTAGCCACATGACTAAGTTCTGGGCAATGGAAAGCAAGTGGAAATTGGTTTTCTCCCTCCTGAAGAGGGAAACAGCTGGGACATGCTGTTTTGTCCTCAACTCCCCTGACTGCCCCTAAAACCCCCACCACTTCATCCTTCCTGCTGCTGCCTAGAATGTGGATGTGATAGCTGGTGCTCTAGCAGCCATCTTGGGCCATGTGGTAATCTTGAGTATGGAAACCATACCCTCAGGAGGACAAAGCAGAGTAGTAGAAGAATTCTAGATTGCTGAAGAGTGTGAAACCACCACAGGAACACTGAACAGTCACTGCTGGACTGTTATTTTGGGATTCCCACTATACATACTCAAAAATAAGTTTTAACATGTTACTCAATTGGTAATAACTTTCATTTGTTTACAAGTTTACAGTTTGCTTTGACAAGAATCATGTCACTTACCTTAAACTTGCCAACTTACCCACACACCCAGAACCTGTCATCCTAGTCAAAAATGTACTGAGCAGCTATCATGTGCCCAGAACAGAATCACGATTTCTCCCTCCCACTGCCCCAACACCAGATCAGTGGAGCCCCAAAAGGAGGTTGAGGCTGGAGCAACTCAGAGGGCTGGTTACAATTTGTGGTTGAGGGAGCCAAGGTCAGGGATCTGACTCTACATCAGATCATGACTCAGGATCCCAACCACTGACCCTACTAGGTTACCAGGGATCAAGATTAAGAAAAAGCAGGCAACTCAGAGCGATGCTATAGTTGACATTTGTGACCCGCCTCCCCAGCAGCCATTCCCCTTTCTTTCAGCACCAGTCACATCATTTGAGCCTGGATCAAGCTGCACCTGAAACCACCCCTAGAGTTTTCAATTATATAAGCCAATGAATTCTCTATTTTGCTTAAGCCAGTTTGAGTTAGATTTTCTGTAATTTACAACCCACAGCTCCTGGGCCCCCAGCCAGCTCCAAAAGCGAGCTGGTAACCGGTTCCCAGGCTGTGTCAGTGGAGGACAAGACAGAGGTCCTGAACTTCCCACTGGGTTACACTTACCTCAGCAAATAACCCGAACTTGCCCTTGAAGGGGAACATGTTTGGGAAGTACTTATTGATGAGGTGGATGAGGGGGTCCTCATAGCCCCACATGATCTCGCTGACAGTGCGGTTCATGAAGGCACGTTCACCAAGGGTGCTGAACGCCAAGGTCATGATCAGCTTCAGGCTCATGGGCCCATTCTCCATCATCATTGCTGCACTCTGCAGAGCCAGGGGACACCACGGGTTAGAGGCCAGACACAGCTGGTCTGTCCTCCCTGAACTTCAAGCCAGGCTTCAAGGCACAGCCCATCTAGAGAAACGTTCAGGCCTAGAAGGGTCCCTGCAGTGGACATGCAGGGCATCTGGGTCATCCGGAACCATTCCCTGATCCTTCAGGAATAGGACCACCTGTGCTCTTGAGTTCAGGCCGAGTTAACTCCACCCCTAGCCCCACAGGCAGGCATGTGGCTTAGGCCTGGCCAATCAGAAACGTTCCTCTTGGGACTTCCCTGGTGGTCCAGTGGTTAAGAATCCGCCTTCCAATGCAGGGGACGCGGGTTCGATCCCTGGTTGGGGAACTAAGATCCCACATGCCGCAGGGCAACTAAGCCTATGCACTCTGAAGCCCACACACCACAACTAGAGAGAAGCCTGCGCGCTGCAACGAAAGATCCCACGTGCCGCAACCAAGACCCAGTGCAGCCAAATAAATAAATATTTTTAAAAAAAACAGTAAGAAAGAAACGTTCCTCTCTATGTGTATGTAGCCCAATCAGAGCCAACAAGCCACAAGGAGCCAGTCGGCTGGGACTGTGGGGTAGAGAGGGGAAGTGCCTGTGGCTGTGCTTGAACGTGGGGTGTGCAAGGCTGTAGCCACCCTGAGGGGCAGGTCGGCCAGAGCATGGAACCATCACAGATCCGGGCAACCTTGTTTGCACTCTGGATCAAGCCACATCTGAAACCAGACCAACTCCTGCCCTTTCAGTAACAAGAGCCCACATATGTCCTTTTTGCTTATGCCAATTTAGTATGGCATAAGCTTTTACTATGACCTTGTAACCAAAAGAATCTTCATGGGGACTCTACTCCACTTCCTTAGCAAACTCCCTCCCAAACTCCAAGACCCCAAGCACCTGTTCTACCCAATATTTGGGTGCTTAGAATTTAGGTGAATTTATTTTCTAATTTTTGCTTTCCTCTGGAGATACTGTCTTGGCACTTGGTTTATTTTTTAAAGGCACCTCATCCAAAAGCTAATCTCCACCTGTAGAAAAGGGAACAGAGCCAGCATTTCCTAAAACACAGAAGTCTGATTCCATGGGAACTCACAAGGGTCTCCTTAACATTATGATTTTTTAAAGGTAATAAATAGATGGCTTTTAAAAATCATAAAAGGATACAAAATAAAAGTCCCTCTCCAACCCCTGACCCTCCTCTTCCTATTCTTCTCCCCCAAGGCAACCCATTGCTCTGGGTTCTTGAGTATTCCTGCAGAGAGAATCTACACCAGAAGGCAGCAAACTATGGCCCGTGGGCCAAAGCCAGCCCACGGCCTGCTTTTGTACAGTCCGGGAGCTAAGAATGTTTTTTTACATTTTCAAATGGTTGAACGGAAAACAAAAGAAGACTACTCTGAAAAACATGAAAATTATATGAAACTCACATTTCCGTATCCATGAAACAGTTCCATTGGAATATAGCCACACCCACTCATTTATGTTTTTGTCTTGGGCTGCTTTTGTGTTATACTGGCAGAGTTGAACAGCTGCAACAGAGAACATCTAGACATCCAAGCCTAAAATATCTATCTGGCCTCTTACAGAAGAAGCCCACCCTGGTCTAGGCACGTAAAAGCGCTTGTGCGTAAGTGGGTGTGTGCGTGCAAGTATTTCTCCTTTAGAAATATTATAAGTAGGGGCCTCACGCATGTGTTCTGCCCCTTGCTTTTCCCCGGTTAGATAGAACTAAGAGACTGTTCCATGACGCCCCCTGCGGCCCTGCCTCCTTTTGCTGGCTGTATACTAGCCCACTGCCCGCCCGCAGTAGATTATCACAACATAACTCCACATAACACACCCTTAGGTTGTTTCTAGATGTTTGCTCTGAAAACGTTGCTGAAATAAATATCCTTGAGAACAAACATCTTTGCCCACATGTATTATTCTGTCAAGAGGACAAATTCCTACCTATAAAATTTCTGAGGTCAAAGGCACGTGCAATTTATATTGAAAATCACTACCTTCCAACAGCTCATACCAGTTCCGTGCCTAACGACAGTATCTGTTTCCACACACGCTCCTAAGTCCTGGGCGTTATCACACAGTCTTTGCCAACCAGCTCGGTGGGAGAAAATGACTTCACTGCCAAAACATGCGTATCTCTGAGGGGGGCAGCTGCAAGGCTTTGGGCTGCATTTTCTGAGCTTCTGTCCTGTCCACCCAACGGACTGACCGGGTGCCTTCACGTCTGATCCTGAGTCCAGACCGGGGCCAGGCCCAGAGCAAACGCCTGATGACGTTCAACTGGGTGGATAGAGGATTGAATGGAGGACTGAGTGCCACAGAGGGCAGACTCATAGCCCAAACTTCGTAGGTTCAAAACCTTAATCTGCTACTCACTAGCTGAGCGACCTTAGGTAAGTCACCTAACCTCTCTGTTCTTCAGTTCTCCTCCTCTACAAATGGAGAAAATAATGGTACCTAACGACCATGGGATCGCTGACAAGTAAACAAGGTAACATGTGTACAGCCTTAAACACAAGTTCTAACACGCAGGGTTAGCAAGATGCTCAGCCAGCAGGCCTGAGACTGCGCTCCCTAGAAAGGCCTCCTGGCCAGGCTGGCCTTTGGCTGGTGTCTGAGATGCTGGCTTTAGGAGGGCTCCCACCACCCCCTAACTAAGAGGGGCTCACTGCGCCTGGACTGTACCAATGTGGTTTACGCAGACCACCTGCTTTCCTGGAATCTGGGTCCGTGCCAGGCAGAGGGCACCAACGTGACCAGCCCCCAGTAAACACCCTGGATGCTGAGTCTCTAGTGGGCGCTCCTGGTGGAGGACACCCACCTGTGTTGTCACAAGTCATCGCTGAAAGAATGCAGCGTGTGCTGTGTGACTCCCCTGGGAGAGGGTTCTGGAAGCCTGCGTCTGGCCTCCACCCCACACGCCCCTTCCCTCTGCTGATTCTGTTCTGTCTCCTTCCACTCTACCAAGCCATAGCCAAGAGCAAGACCGCATCTGCTGGGCCCTGTGAGCCCTCCTAGTGAGTCAGCGAACCTGGGGGTGGCCTTGGGGACCCCGACACTCATGGCAGGCAGCAAATCCAGCTACTACCATGACTCTCACCTGCAGAGAACGGACGCCCTGCCCTTCACCTCCCCCTAAACACCACAGACGACGACACGGACCCCCATTCAGCACCCCCCCCCCCCCCGCCAGTACCTCCTTTTGGAGATTTTAGATTTGCAGAATTGAAAAGAGGAAGACCATGACTTTGGCCAATATCCCCAAACCAGAGCCCAGAATGCACCCAGGAAGCCCGCCGGGCTTAATGTCACCGCAGGAGCCACAGGCTGTGCCCTCAAGGGACTGACCGGTACAGGGGGCAGACAGAGAGACAGAAGGGGCGCCTCACCAAGACCAGGATGTTGGGCATGACGATACTGTCGCTCTCCAGGCCGCGGGACTTGTCAGGCTGGAACTGGAAGCTGCGGTACTCGAGGAAGGACACGGTGTCGTTGTCATTGAAGGTGATGTTGCTCTTGTGTCTGAACTCCCTGTAGGCGGGGAAGCCGGTGGGTCAGCTGCCTGGGAGCCAGGGGCCCTCGGATGTCTGCACCGAGCTTGGCCGCCTCCCCCCCCATCTGTCCTCCCGCCGCCTGCCCACTGCGGGACACGGCACCAAAGCCTCTGTAACCAAATCCCAACATGCCCCCTCCCCCTGGCCAAGCCACCGCTGTCCCTCATCAGTCTCTTCCCGGGCTGCCCTGCTCCTCCGGGGTAGGCGGGGAGGATGGTGGTTAGGAATATGCACTCTGAAGACAGAGGGTGGGGACTTGAATCCTGTCTCCACCATTTACTACCCCAGCCTCAGTTTTCCCACCTATAAAATGGGAGTAATGGGACTTCCCTGCCGGTCCAGTGGTTAAGACTCCGCACTTCCGTTGCAGGGGGCATGGGTTCAATCCCCGGTCGGGAACTAAGACCCCACATGCCGCAGGGCGAGGCCAAAAATAAAATAAAATAAAATGGGAGTAATAACAAAACCTACTTCATTAGGTCCCTACTTGTGAGGATTAAGTGAGTTAACGCACATCAAGCAATTAAAATGGTTGTCAGATGCATAGAAAACATTACAAATCAGCTGCAAGTTTCATTGCTGTTATGCTGTCATTATTCTCTCTTGTTCTGCAAGCTGTTCTCCACAGAGCATCCAGAAGAATCTTTGGAAAGGGGAAATCAGATCACGTCATCCTCTCGCCCACTACCCTCCTTTGCACACAGGATAAAATCAAGCTCCTACTGTGGCCTCCGGGGTCCTCACCATCTGACCCCATCCCGTTCTCGGGCCTCCTCTCTCCCACTATCCCCCTCACTCCTAACACGCCAGCATTTACGCTGCTTGGTTTTACCTTACTTGTCCACTTGTTTATTCCCTCCCCGCTCCCCATCGGAATGTCAGCTCTGTGAGGCAGGGGCTTTTGTCTGCCTTTAACAGTGAACTGGGGGACTTCCCTGGGGGTCCAGCAGCTAAGACTCTGCACCCCCAACGCAGGGGGCTTGGGTTCAATCCCTGGTCAGGGAACTAGATCCCACACGCATGCCACAACTAAGAGTTTGCATGCCGCAACTAAGGAGCCTGCCTGCCGCAACTAAGACCTAGCGCAGCCAAATAAATAAATAAATATTTAAAAAAACAAAACAAAAACAGTGAGCTGGCACAGTGCCTGGCACACAGGAGGCACTCAATAAACGCTTACGGAATGAAGGAATAAATAGGAACTTTGGCAAACCAGACTCAGCTCTGACATAGAAGCCTTTCACGGGTGAGCTAAGCCAGGATCACAGTTTCCTGAGGGCACAACGGGCAGAACAAGAAATCGGGCCTCATATTCCAACAGGCCTCCCTGCCTCTTAGAAAACTGCTCGGGCCAATCCAACGAGCCCAGTAGCCACTGGAGATCTGCACCCTCCCAAAGAAAACGATCAAACGAAGAGGCTGCGGCAGCAGTGGTCAGAATGGAACGGAGCAGGACCCCAACAAATCCCTTCCATGTCCCCCATTTTTTGTTTGCGGGAAATAGGCTTCATTCAGCTTCCTTGACCTCCCCTGAGTTCCGAAGGGTAGATTCAAACAGTTGCTCATCAGGGGAGGGAGGGGATGCAGAAACAAAGGAGGAGCAGTCAGGAGACAATAGTGCCGCCTTGGGGCAGGGTCCTGGTTCCCCCTCGAGGGATACACAGAACACTATCTTTCAGTTCTTCTGTAGGAACTAAGGCCCCCACCCAGGTGGAGGATGGTAACTTCAGGCCGAGCACAAGATTCCTGGGACACCATCTTGTTACCTCACCACCAACCAATCAGAAGAAAGTCTGCACACAGTGGGAGGTGATGAAGACTCTGACCCCATCCCCAAATGATTTCCCTTGAAAAACTTCCATGCTCAAGCAGAATCTTTGGAATTGGTTTTTGGACATGAGTCTGCCTTCTCACCAGGTTGCCGGCCTCCTGAATAAAGCAACCTTTCCTTTCCAACCAACACTTGCCTTTTTTTTTTTTTTTTTTTTTTTTTTACTTTTTGGCCGCACCTCACGGCATGTAGGATCTTAGTTCCCCGACCAGGGGAACTGTGCCCCCTTCAGTGGAAGCTCGGAGTCTTAGCCACTGGACCGCCAGGGAAGGCCCAACACTTGCCTTCTGAGCGGCGAGCAGCTGAACTCAGGTAACAATAATATGTTAACAGCTCATGTTTATTGAGCACTTACTACATGCCAGGCACTGTGCTGGGCTTTCCGCTAACCATCTTATCCAATCCTCATAACCACCCACAGTGCGTACTGTCATCCCCATTTTACAGAGGGGGAAACTGAGGCACAGGGAAGGAAAGGCCTATGCCCACAGTCAGAGAGCTGTTGAGTGGCAAAGCCAGGCAGTCGCTCTCCAAGTCTCAAGCGCTAGAGCACCAGATTGGGAGAAGCAGAGTGACCGTGAACAAGCCCCACTACTGCGAGGAGCCTGCTTCCTCATCTGTAAAATGGGGTGATGACCTGAGTCCCAGCCCAGCCCCCTTCATCCTCACCTGTACACGTAGGGTCCGCGCTCCCGCACCTGCGGCCTCTGGCCTTGGAGGATGTCCCTGGGGTTGATGACATCGAAAAAGTAGACAGAGAGGTAGAAGGGGACGGGGATCTCCTTCCACATGTTGAAGGACAGGCTGCTGGGGTCGATGCGCACATTCTGTGGGGGATGAGACAAACAGGTCAGTTAGGAGGAGGGCCAGGGCGCCCGCCCACCTACCCACCCTACCACGCGGCTCCAAAACAGCTGCCCGGTGCCAGCCTGTGCTGCAGACTCCACAGGCACATCAGGGAAGGGGCTCCCCGGAGGGGGGTGCTCTGGGGGCAGGAGGAGGTGGGAATGCTGCTCTGGAGTTGACATAATTAATGTTAATAGGTAATATTATTTTTATGTGGTATTTTTTTTTTTATAAATTTATTTTATTTTTTATTTATTTTATTTTTGGCTGCGTTGGGTCTTTGTTGCTGCGCGCAGGCTTTCTCTAGTTGCGGCGAGCGGGGGCTACTGTTGGTTGCGGTGCGCAGGCTTCTCATTGCGGTGGCTTCTCTTGTTGCCGAGCACAGGTTCTAGGCACGTGAGCTTCAGTAGCTGTGGCACATGGGCATAGTTGCTCCGCGGCTTGTGGGATCTTCCTAGACCAGAGATCAAACCCGTATCCCCTGCATTGGCAGGCGGATTCTTAACCACTGCACCACCAGGGAAGCCCCTATGTGTTATTTTAAAAATGTGTTTTCATAACGGCAGCCTGATTGGGGGACCAGGAGGTGGCCGCTGCTTGACCACAGCACTTGGCACCCGGTGGAAAGTGGGCTCTGTGTGCCAAATGCGTCATTCATTCATTCACTCATTCATTCAACACACATTTTTTTAAAACTTTAGTATAATTGATTTACAATGTTCAGGTGTACAGCAAAATATTCAATTTTACATATATATATATTCTTTTTCAGATTCTTTTCTATTATAGGTTATTATAAGATATTGAATATAGTTCCTCGTGCTATACAGTAGGTCCTTCTTGTTTACCTACTTTATATATAGTAGTGTGTATCTGTTAATCCCAAATTCCTAATTTAGCCCTCCCCACCCCATTTCCCCCTTTGGTGACCATAAGTTTGTTTTCTATGTCTGTCAACACACATTTATTGAGCACCTACTACATGTCAGGCCCTCTTCTAAGAGCTGGGGATAGGAGAGCGAACAAGACAGACCCAGATCTCCAATGTCGTGGGGCTCTTATTCCAGTAGGGGAAAGGTCTTCAATAATTAGGATAAAGTGCATGCTATGTGACAGGGCGTAGTGAAAACACAGCAGGGACAGGGAAGAAGACTGCAATTTTAAACAGAGGAGTCAGGCAGGTGAAATGTAAGGAAAAACAAAAGACCAAAACTAAACCAAAATTAAAAACTAAGGGCACTGAGGGGAACACGTGTATTTGGTGGTGGTGGGTAATTCCATGTAGAAGCCACAGCCCGTGCAAAGGCCCTGAGGCAGAGAGGAGTTGAGACAGAGCATTCAGGAACAGCAAGGAGGCCAGCATGGCCAGAGCAGAGCCTATGAGGGGGAGAGCAGAAGGAGATGAGAACAGAAGCAGTTTTCCACGAAAAGCCAGCAAGGCAGAAATTTATATAAACTATAAATCTCCAGATGTATAAAGCTTGGCCAAAACTTGATTTCCTTAAACGGCAGAAGATAACAGGTCTGAAGCTCACTCGGCGAGTCTGTCTGTCAGATACACTGGCCTCTAATCCCTGCTTCGCTCCTCAGCTCTGAGCTCCCTGTCCCAGTGACACAGGAGGTCCCCCAAGTGCCACCCAACCCCGACGCCGCCCAGCCTGACCCAGCCCATCAGATAGACGCTCGATATTGCAAAGCTAGATGTCTGGGCAGCTTGCGTCACCCTCACCCTTTCTTTGAATGTGGTTTTCCAGGACAAGGACAGCCACCCCCACTGTCCCCAAACAGACTGTCCCAGAACCAATGGGCAGCAGCCCCAGAGGAGGCAGAAGGCTGGAGCTGGAGGTCAGGCTCGGCCCCATGTCCCCAACTGGCAGGCTCTGGGAAGGAGCAGATTTGGAGGGAGTCTGACCCGAGGGCCCTTCGGGCAAGTTAGTTGGCCCTGAACCTCAGTTTTCCCATCGTACAATGGGGCCAGTGACTCTGTAGCCTCAGCTGTGCCTCATTTAACCTACGTGGCATTTAAATGAAGAAAAGTTGAACTCATTGCCAAGAACAAAAAACTGGGAGATTTAACATTAAATCTGGACTTCAGGGTTCTCTTGAAAATATCAGGAGATCAGAGACTTGCCTTCAGGTGTAACAATCCTTTATTGATAAACACGTCTTCCTACCAGCTACGGGAGTCACAAGGATCATTTTTATAACCCGAGCATCCAGTACCTGCAAATAAAGGTGACTAGTAAACATGGTTCGTACAAAGCAACAAAAAAGGGTATTTCCCTGCTGGAGAGGGTGTGGAGAAAAGAGAACCCTCCTACACTGTTGGTGGGAATGTAAATTGGTGCAGCCACTATGGAGAACAGTATGGAGGTTCCTCAAAAAACTAAAAATAGATTACCATATGATCCAGCAATCCTACCCTTGGGCATGTATCCGGAGAAAACTCTAATTCGAAAAGATACATGCACCCCAATGTTCACAGCAGCACTATTTACAATAGCCAGGTCATGGAAGCAACCTAAATGTCCATCAACAGATGAATGGATAAAGAAGATGTGGTACACATATACAGTGGAATATTACTCAGCCATAAAAACGAATGAAATCATGCCATTTGCAGCAACATGGATGGACCTAGAGATGATCATACTAAGTGAAGTAAGTCAGACAGAGAAAGACAAATATACATATCACTTGTATGTGGAATCTAAAAAAAAATGATACAAATGAACTTATTTACAAAACAGAAACAGACTCACAGACACAGAAAACAAATTTACGGTTACCAAAGGGAAATTAGGAGGTTGGGATTAACATATAGACATTACTATATATAAATCACTTAGTTGTACACCTGAAACTAACACAACAGTGTAAATCAACTATACTCCAATATAAAACTAAAAAAAAAAAAAAAAAATCGAGCATTTCCCAAGCGGGCCTGTGTGTCAGGTGCTTGTTCTAGACTCTTCGCTGCATTGTCACTTCCCTGACTAGCACCACGATCCTTCGAGGCAGCCACTATTATTATTATTATTATCATTATTATTACTGTTATTATTATTGGTTTCCTTTGTCAGTTTTAATGAAGACGTAAGTGAGGGAGTTCGGTGCAGGGTGCAGGAGGAGCCTGGGTTCACTGTGACAGGTGACAGCTGACCTCTTCAGTGCGAGGGAAAAGGCCACAAGACCCTGGTGGGGGCCGGCCCTGAGCGCTCCTCTCCCGAGTTTAAGGCAGGGAGGGGGAAGCCAGCATCCGGGCCTCCCAGCCCCCAGCTCTAGAGCTGCAGAGCCCAATGAGGGCACATCCCGGGCCGGCCAGGAGAAGGGGAGGAGGAACGGAGTGGCAGTCCCCGTGTACAGCTGTAGGGAGGGCCCGTCCCCGGCTCAGTCGTGACACATACAACCAAGAGGGCAATTCGGGTGAGCATGGAGGTGGGGGGAGACATGGTGAACGGAAGGGGTCACCCCCCAAAAAACAAAGGCAGCAGCTGCAACTTCTCTCCGGGCCCCTGAGGTCCCCGGGGCTTGGGTTTTTCCAGCTCCTCCCATGTTTTGTGAGCTGCCAGAAATCCAGATGTTTCTATGGCATCTCCCAATTGTTTCAATGGCAGCAACTTGTTTTTCAAAATCAAACACACCCGGGAGGCAGATCGCACATCTTCAGGCCACGGCTGGACCGCCGGGATGCTCCTTTGCACCATCTCCCGGAGGGGGTGACCTCTCCGTGTTAGGGCGGGGGCGGGACTGGGGCCCGCGAGGCTGGGTAGCTCTCCCCCTCCCCACTGGCCCACAGCAGGTCCCACCCCAGAGGCCATTCCCCCGCTCCCTCCCACCAGCCACAGGCTTGGAGAGTGGAATTCAAACGTCAGCCTGGAGGCTGCTGGGGGGGTTGCAGGCGGGGGGCGGGGGCGGGGGGCGGTTGTCAGTCATGCAGGATGGAAATCCTCAAATTTTAACCCAAAGCAACCAAGATAGGCCCACAGGGAGGAGCGACAGAGGGGCGGTGCCATCATGCCCTCTCTCCATCCCCCATCCACAGAACAGATACACACGGGGCTAGTAGGTAGGGGGCCCGCCCGTCCTGGCTTCAGTCAGCGCACTCGGCCGGGAGAAAACGCGACATCAATCCAGTTTCCTACTTTTTACGTGTTTGGGATAAAATGTAACAGGGAAGAGCGAAATCTGACTACCTGTTGGATCTGTTTCTTTTACTTTAACCTTTGCTTCCTGTTGCTTTTGTTCACTAAAAGGATATTGTCTATACATAATGACCTGCCTCGGGGAATCCTGCCCCTCTGCCTGAATGTTAAACCAAAGTGCCTTTGTTCAGGGACGCATCCTGACCCTGTCCACCTGGGGACGGCTGCAAGAAAGAAGAAAGGAACACGTCCCCTCCCCGAGGCTGGCCATTCCAGGGGATATTCGCAAAACTTATGGCCTTTTTACTTTACTTCCTCATCTCCTCCCCCTCTCTGTGCTATAAAAGAAACTGGCATCCAAACCCCGATAAGATGGTTACTTTGAGACATTAGTCAGCTGTCTTCTCCGTCTGCTGGCTTTACGAATGAATGAATATACGAATGAATGAATAGTCGTATAGACAATGGACCTGACAACACGGGGAGGGGGAAGGGTAAGCTGGGATGAAGTGAGAGAGTGGCATGGACATATATACACTACCAAATGTAAAACAGATATCTAGTGGGAAGCAGCCGCATAGCACAGGGAGATCAGCTCGGTGCTTTGTGACCACCTAGAGGGGTGGGATAGGGAGGGTGGGAGGGAGACGCAAGAGGTAGGGGATATGGGGATATACGTATACATATAGCTGATTCACCTTGTTATACAGCAGAATCTAACACAACATTTAAAGCAATTATACTCCAATAAAAATGTTTAAAAAAAAAAATTCGTATTCCCTGCCTCAACACCTCGTCTCCGATTTATTGGTCTGTCATGTGGCGAGCAGAGCAAGCTTGGACTCGGTAGGAAAAACATATAACGTGAGATCTACCCTCTTAGCAAATATTTAAATATACAATGCAGTATTGCTAACTCTTATTCATCATGCATAACTACTGTTACTACTACTATTACTACTAATAATAATAATAACAAACATAAATAAAGAGGTTGGGAGGAAACTTTCGGAGGTGATGGACATCTTAACAGCACAGATCGTGGTGATGGTTTCACAGGTGTATACTTCTCTCCAAACTCATCGAGTTGCATAATTATATACATATAGCTTTTTAAAATGTCAATCATACCTCAATAAAGTGGTTTAAAATTTTAAAAAAGTTTCCAGTTCCTGCTTCCCTCCCCCAGCCCTGTTTCTTGGCAAAGGTACCTGGACCCAGAGAAGGCTTTTTGGGAATTCCGGAATCCCTCTGTGCTTTCCTAATCTCCTGGCCTGCCCACCCGGTTCAAGGATAAATCAGCACCAAACTGATGAGTCACCAGATGAAGCCATGTGTCTCTCCCTCCAACAGAAGGGGTTTTGGGGCTCTGGGGTCCCACCCGTGTTCATTGGGCAATCTCCTGTGACCCAGCTCTGCCTTCTGGGATAAGTCACTGATCCTCTCTGCACCTCAGTTTCCTCATCCATAAAATGGGTATAATGATAGCGTCCAAAATAAGTGGGTGTGTAGAGGTAAAGTGCTTAGAACAGGGTCCAGTAGAGCCTGGGGACCCAGAAGGTCAGCCATGCAGTTACCTGGCACGAAGTGACCAGCCCTTCCTCCTCCCCCTGTCACTGCCCCACCTCCAGTGGGGGTTGGACTTTGCACTGCCTGCGATCCACAGGATAACTTTGATCCACAGGACCAGAGGCATCAGAACCAGGCAGCTGATTAGATAACAGTGCACAGGCCAAGTTCAGGGCCTTTTGACTAACATCTGATTCTATCCCTGCCCCCTCCACTAAGGTCAAAGATCACAGCCCGAAAACAAAGACTGAGAGAGAAGGCCAAGGTGATCCCTCGTTGGACGCCACTCCCTTTTATCCAACCAGATTCTCCAGGCTCATTCTGGACAGTCAGGAGGGCTGCCTGGAAGAGAGGGCATGTGAGCTGGGGATTGAACAAAGGAGTTGGGCTTTGCCAGGAAAAGAAGATGGGGAGGGCGGTCCTGGCAGGGGCCAAGCCTCTGCAAAGGCTAGGAAGCCTTTAAGAGCATGACTTACCTAAATGTCCATCGATCACAAATATGTTTTTAAAACAAACATCCACAATGGATAAACCAACTGCTGTGCAACCACACAATAGAATAAATGCTCGGTAACAGAAAGGAACCAACTGCTGATAAACGCCACATGGATGAACCTCAAAAGCCTATGTTAGGGACTTCCCTGGCAGTCCAGTGGTTAAGACTCTGAGCTGCCAAGGCAGGGGGCACGGGTTCGATCCCTGGCTGGGGAACTAAGATCTCGCATGCCGCACGGCGAGGCCAAAAAAAAAAAAAAAAAAAATTAGACAAAAAAGCCTATGTTAAACTGAAAAAGCCAGATACAAAAAACTACATACTATATGATTTCACTTATGTGACATTGTGGAAAAGGGAAAACTCTAGGGACGGAAACCAGGTCAGTGGTTGCCAGGGGCTCGGGGGAGGGAGGAAGCTGACTGCAAAAGGAAATCAGGAAGCTATTTGGGGTGATGAAAATGTCCCATCCCTTGATTTTGGTTGCCAAACAGGTGAGATGTATACATTTGATAAAGCTCATCAAACTACACTTAAAAAGGATGAATGTTATGGATGAACCTTGAAAACACGACACTAAGATTTTCTGACAGTTTTATTGAGATCTGATTCAGGTACCACACAATTTATCCATTTAAAGCGTACGACTCAACGGTTTCTAGTCTATTCTCAGAGTTGCGCAGCCATCACCACCATCTAATTTCAGAACATTTTCATCACCTAAAACAAAACCGCATTAGCACTCAATTCTCTGCCCCAGCCCCTGGCAACCACCAATGTACTTTCTGTCTCTATGGATTTGCCTTTTCTCAGATAAAGAGAATCATACAAGTCTTCAAATGTGTCCATAATTCTCTATTTCTTAAAAACAAGCAGAGACACTAAAGGCCACATATGTCTTCTTTCACTTAGCAAAATGTTATCGAGGTCTTGATCATTCATCCTTTTTATGTGTAGTTTGTTGAGATTTATCCAATGTATATACCTCACCAGTGTGGCAACTAAAATCAAGAGATGGGACATTTTCGTCAAGGCTTTTTTAAAAGGGTGTATATGAGCACATCTATGTTCACAGCAGCATTATCCACAATAGCCAATAGGTGGAAGCAACCCAAGTGTCCATCGATGGATGAGTGGATAAATGCAACGTGGTGTATCCAACGTTATTCAGCCTTAAAAAAGAAGGAAATTCTGACACAGGTTATATACCATGGATGAACTTTGAAAACATTACGAAGTGAAATAAGCCAGTCGCAAAAGGACACACACTGTATGATTCCATGTATGTGAAGTGTCTAGAATAAGCAAGGGAGTTCCCTGGTGGCCTAGTGGTTAGGATTCCGGGTTTTCACTGCTGTGGCCCAGGTTCAATTGCTGGTCGGGGAACTGAAATCCTGCAAGCTGCGCAGCGCGGCCAAAAAAAACAAGAAGAATAGGCAAATCCATAGGGACAGAAGGCGGCCTGGTGGTTGCCAGGGGAGCATGCAGAGTGACCCCTTAACGGGTATAGGGTTTCCTTTTGGGGTGATGAAGATGTTCTGGAACTAGACAGTGCTAATGGCTGCACAACATTGTGAATGCACTAAATACCACTCAATTGTACGCTTTTTAACGGTTTAAATGGTGAGCTTTATGTTAAGTGAATCTTACCACAATTTAAAAAAGGAAAAAGATTAGCTGCAAATTAAAACGAGATATTTCCCAAAAGATGGACACAAATTAAGTCACCTGAGAAAACCAAGTGCGGGTAAAGGTGTGGGGAAACGGAGGTGCCCCAGAACGTGAGCACGGCACGCCCCCATGACCCTGCGGTCCCCTGCTCTGCACACTGGCTCTCAGACACTGCTGGCCCCGCCCAGGACCACGACCTACATGCCTGGGGCGACTGAAACAAGCTTCAGGAAAGAACACCCACCTTTCCAATATGATGCCACTTACACTCCCAACGGATTATTTGCTCCTCAGATATTCTCTCCCGGTCCATTCTGTTTTCACAGTGTTGGTCCCCACTGACCCCAGTCATCTCACATCCCCCTATCGGATCACAGCCCACAGCTGGACAACCCTGCCCTAGAGACAGTCCCACGTGCGTGCGAGAGGGCTGCAAAAGAATCGTCGAGGGACTTCCCCGGCAGTCCAGAGGTTAAGACTCCTAGCTTCTACTGCAGGAGGCACAGGTTCGATCCCCAGTCGGGGAACTAAGATCCTGCACGCCTCGCGGTGCAGCCAAAAAAAAAAAAAGAATCGTCGAATTTCGAAAAGGAACAGACAGTTCAGCAGATTCTCAGCCAGAGATAAATCGGGCTTCTGCACACAACTGTATCAGGCAAAACAAAAGGACCGGGTCTACCTGGATAAGACTCAGAGAAAGAAACTTGAGTGAAAAAAAAGGCAAGCTGCAGAAGGGTAACAGTCACTATTGGCTCTTCACATGAATTTTTCAAACACACAAGATAATGTGGAACATTTTATTTCTTGAAAATGATATTAACCTAAAAGCTGCCAGCTCAGCATTGGTCTATAAGTCCCTCCATCTGGTCTGGCCCCTGTGGCCTCTCCAGGTCCCACATCCTACCATGTCCCTGTCACTCACTCAGCCCGTCCATGCTGGCCTCCTTGCTGTCCCTTGTATATGCAGGCACACTCCTGCCCCAGGGCCTTTGCATGGGCTGTTCCCTCTGCCCTCAATGTTTTTCCTGAGGTAGCAGCATGGCCAAATCTCTCGCCCCTCCTAATCTTTCCTCACATGCCCCCTTCTCAGGAAGACCCACCCCATCCACCTCCAAATTCCTGAACACCCCCCAACCTGCTCTGGTTTTTCCGTAGTCCTTGTCACCTTCCGGCATAATTATAATTAATTGTGTCTATTGTTCTTCATCTGTCTGCCCCGCTAGATCATAAACCCACCAGGACTGGATCCTCAGCTGTACCTCCAGGGCCTGGAACAGTGCTTGGCACTTAGCAGGTGCTCAGCAATGTGAGCTCAGGAACAAATAGAATCAAAGTAGAAACGTCTAGGGAGCGGTGATCTGCCTTCTCCTTTGTGTATGTTTTTAAAAGCTCATACTTGAGGGAATTTGGGGAGGCGGGCGTGCTTCGTGGCTTGCAGGATCTTAGGTCCCTGACCAGGGATCGAACCCGGGCCCACAGCAGTGAAAGTGCCGAGTCCTAACCACTGGACCGCCAGGGAATTCCCGAGATAATTTTTTTTTTTTAAATACACAGAGAGCATGGCCCATTTGGGGCGCAAGCAGCTCAGTGGACGTGTGATGGAACAAATGAAAATTTCATGTTTCAATTAAATAAATCTTAAAAATTACAATTTTAATAAAAATGTGAGCTGCAACGTCACAGGCCAGGCCACAGCCTCAGGACTGGGGTACACGGATGATGAGACTCGGACCACTATCCCATCCAAGGGTGGGTCCACCTCCAACGGACCCCATCTCCTTTCCAGGCCAGGCAGTGAGGACCCTGCCCGGGGAAGGGGCAGAGCAGAAGTCCTGAGGCCCGGAGGATGCGGGGTGAGGGACACCAGACCAGCCTTCTGCTTCACAGAGAGGCCAGCGGAAGGCAGGGGAGAGGCCCAGGCCTCACGTGGCTGTCTCTCCAGGGACCTCAGGCCAGCCAGGCAGGCCTCCTGCACACGCATGGGATGAGCTTGGAGTAGAGAAGCAGGCAGAGGCTGAGAGGGGCCCCATGTCCCTCCAGGGACCTCTACGCTCACCCTCAGGAGCCAGCAGCCAGAGCACGGGACCTCAGCTCACAGAGGCCAGAAAAAGCATCTCCTGTCGGGTCCCGAGGGCCAGGAAGTCCGCGACCCCGGTTAAACCGCCCACCAGGAAGCCTCCTCTCGCCCACCTCCCGAGCAGTAAAGCATCTGCGTTAGGCCCCTTGGGCCGCTGGAACAAAGTCACACAGTGGGTGACTTAAATCATGTATCCTCTCCCAGTTCCGGAGGCCAGAAGTCCGAAATCAAGGTGTGGGCAGGGCCGTGCTCGTTCGGGAGGCTCCAGGGGAGGCACCTAGCATGCTCGTCCAGTTCCTGGTGGTCTCAGGCATTCCTAGGCTCGTAGCCACATCCCTCCAACCTCTTCCTCTGTCATCACATCCCCCCTCTGTGTGTCCTCTTCTTATAAGGACGTTCTTGTTGGACTTAGGGCCCACCTGACCCTTACCTTAATCACATCTGCAAAGACCCTATTTCCCAATAAGGTCACATTCGCAGGTAACAGGGGTTAGGACTTGGACATACCGTTTTTGGGGCGGGGGGGACCCTATTCAGCCCAACCCAGGGGCAAAAAGCCAGGGCAAAGCGAAGTGATCAGGGTGTCGCTTGAACCCACAAGTGGCCACTGCCCTCGCACAGCACTCTCCCTGCTCCCAGGATGGCCTTGACTGCCAAATCCAAAACCCCACTCTCCAGGTGCCACCTCCTCCACGAAGCCTTTGGGGAACTACCTACAATGAGCCTGCTCTGACCTAATTAGGACCCAGGTCATTCTGTGGACAGTCACCCACCTCGTGCTAGATGATATGTTCTGAATTTAAAGATGAACAAGACGGGGCCCCTGAGAAGCTGGTGGGAGGGTCGGTGGAGCTGGAGAATCCTATCCACCATCTGTAAAGCACTGCTCAGGTAGCAAAACACTTCCACCTACCTTACCTCATTAAATTCTCAAAGGCCCATTGAACAGACACAGACACTGAAGATCGAGGGCCAAATATCACCCCGATGCCACAGGTGCAGGAAGAGACCAAGCCACAGGTCCTGCATCAACATGCAGGCCAGTGTCCTCACATTTCTCTCCCACTGGGCTCAGAGCACACAGGACAGGAGTTTTGCAAGTTAATCATTAATTTTGACCTGGCCATTGAATTGCAAAACCCAATCCCTCCCCCCGTGATAACAGGAAACACACCTCTGACCAGATGAGCCAGGAGGCTGATTCACCTGTCTGAGGCCGGTTCTGGGACAGGACCAGACCCTTCCCACTCCAATCAGTCACTTCCTACCCCCTGCATCCGAGGGCTCCAGAGATGTCCCCAGCCCCGTGGGGCCCATGAACGCAGGGAAGACTGCAGCATGGGCTGATTCAGTCTGGAATTTGGGAACGCCACACCCTTGGCTAATGTTCCAACTTCTTTTGATTTTAAAGGTAAGAAGAATAAAAGAAAAGGTTTTTTATAGAAAACCCAAGCACGTTGCTGAAACAGCGGGGTGAGTTGCTTAAGCTAAGAAGTTGAGTCATGCTTGATTCCTCCATTTCTCTCCCACCCAAAAACCATCCATCAGGAAGTCTTGCTCTAAGATGCACCAAAAATCCATCCAACCACCCCAGCTCCTATCATCATTTGCTCCGACAGAGGCAGTCACCTCTTCACTGGTTTTCTCACTTTTGCTTTTGTCCCTAGTCTATTCCCCGCATAGATCAGAGTTACCCTTTTAAAAGGTACATCTGATCATGGTACTCCCCATCTCAAACACCTCCCACGGCTCCCTACTTATCTTGGAATTAAATCCAAATCTCTGACAGTGATCTATGAGGTCTTGCACCATCTGGCTCCCTGCAGCTATACCAATCGTAGCTCCCTTTGCCGTCTACCTCGCTCACTCTGATCCAGCCACACTGGCCTCACTGTTCCTGAGCCCACTGGGCAAGATTCTGCCACAGGGCCTTTGCACTGACTGTTTGCTCCTCCAAGGGCAATCTTCCCTCCGATGCCCACATAGGTGACCCCCTCATTTCTCAAGTCTGAAGTCACTTTTTCAACGAGACCTTCCCTCAACAATATTTACTGGTTTCCCACTGCATGTCAGGCTCTGTTCTAGGTCTGGGGACTCTAGCAGTGAATGAAATGGACAAAGAGACCACCCTTTCTAAAGTAGCCCTTCCCCCATCCCATTCTATCCATCACCTGTTTTGTCTTCCCAGCATTATCAACATCAGCAATTCCTACGTATTTATTGACAAGTCCCACTTCCTGCTGCCTGGACTGCAGACATGATGGACTAAGCTACAGCAGCCACCTTGGATCATGAGGCAGTCTTGAGAATGGAAGACAGGAAGCTCAATCCCCGTGACTTCACAGAGCCACCCCACCAGCCCTGGGCAGTGTAGTCACCAGAGAAAGGTCCATTAGACTCACAAGGAGATCCTACACCATACACCAAAAGGGCTAACGTGAAAAAGAGTGACCAAAAAAAAAAAAAAGAAACCTATTGGGATAAATAAGGAGTATGTGATTAACAGTTATACACTACTATATATAAAATAAATAAGCTACAAGGATTTACTGTATAACACAGGAAACAACATTCAATATCTTATAATAAACTATAATGGAAAATAATCTGAAAAAAATATACATATAATAATAATTAAATACATATATATAACAGAGGAAAAAAAGGATAAGAAAAAGACTGACAATACCAAATGTCAGTAAGAATGTGAAGCAACCAAGAATGTTCACACACTGCTGGTGGAAGTGTAATTCGGTACAATCGCCATAGAAAGCACTGTGGCATTATCTCCTAAAGCTAAATAATGCAAATGTCCACAAACAAGTGGATGGATGACAAATGGGGGCACCTTCATACAATGGGACGTCACCCAGCAAAGAAAGAGAGTGGACGCAGATGAACCGTACGAGCACAACGTGACGAAGAGATGCTCGACACCCAGGAGACTTGGCTGTATGAGTCCGTTTATGTGCTGTTCCAGGGAACGGGCAAAGCTAATCTCTGGTGACAGGGGTGGGCGTTGACAGAAAGGGGTGCAGGCGAGCCTTCTACAGGTGAGCGTGGCAAGTGTGCACACCCACGTAAAAATTCATCAACCTCCACACCTAAGGTTGTGCACTTTCCTGTACGGATGTTAAATTTAGATTTTTTTTTTTTTTTTTTTTTTTGGCTGAACCACGCAGCTTGTGGGATCTTAGTACCCCAACTAGGGATCAAACCCGTGTCCCCTGCAGTGGAAGCACAGAGCTGTAACCACTGGACCGCCAGGGAAGTCCCTAAATTTAGATTTTTTTAAATGAAAAAGAAAATTAAAGCAAAAAATGTTAATATGGAGGTGAGTGCTTTTAAGCCATTTATCACTCCCTCAAGGGGCGCCTCAGCCCACAAAGGCTCAACAAGGGGGCTGCGTTCCATCAAATCTGACCTCTGAAGCTCTCCGCCTGCCCCCTGGAGAACAGCGAGGAGACCGCTGGGGGCACGGCGTTGGGGGGGGGGGCCGGGAGCGCCCCCCTACAAGCAAGGAGACCCAGCCCTACGTCTGCAGCGAGCTGCTTCCTACCTCCTAACTTCCTGCCCTTCTCCACCTACCAGCAGGGGCCCGACACAGCTTCCTGTGCCTCGGTTTCCTCATCTGTAAAAAGGGATTGGAAACAGGACCCACCTCAACAGGGGCGTCATGTTGACATAACGGGATGAGCACGGCACTTGCCCTCTGTGCACTTCCTCCCCAGACCCAGAAACCACAGTCGAATCATGAGAGAAGAAACATCTGACAAATCCCAGTAGAAGGGCATCTGACAAAACCCCTGACCAGCGCTCTGCAAAATCGTCCAGGTCACCAAAACCAAGGACGGTCTAAGAAACGGGCACGGCCGAGAGGAGCCTAAGGAGATACAATGACTCAGTGTGACCTGGTGTCCCGGACGGGATCCTGCGACAGAAAAACGAGATGAAATAGAAATTAAGGAAATCCCAACAAAGTGCTGACTTTAGCTAACACTAATGTATCACCACTGGTTCATTCGCTGTAATAAATGGACCACACTAATTAAAGACGCTAACAATAGGGAAGGCCGGGTGTGAGGTACACTCTGTACTATCTCCTCCACTTTTCTGTAAATCTAAAACTGTTCTAAAATAGGAAGCTATTGAAACACAAAACAGGACCTATCTCACAGGGCCACCGTGAGGTTCAAATCAGTGCCTGGCCAAGGCACATCAGAGCTTGACGCAAAGGAAAAATGTGAGCCCCTAGATATATTTTTTTTCCAGAACATTAAAGTCGTTGAAAAAATATTGAAATGTTTAAAAGTAGATATATGAAAAGAATATGATTTTACGTTTAAATATTTTACTTAAACGGGAACCAGAATTTGTTATAATTTTACTTCCCTGGCTTTAATGGAAGCAAATTCATTGCATTCGTTTCCTATTGCCGCTGTAACAAATTATCGAAAACGTACCAGCTTAAAACATCACAAATTTAGTATCTTACAGTTTTGGAGGTCAGAAGTCCAAAATAGGTCTCACCCCGAAATAGGGCTAAAATCAAGGCGTCGGCAGGGCCCGTTCCTTCTGGAGGCTCTCGGGGAGAATCCAATTCCCTGCCTGCCTTTTCCAGCTTCTAGAATCCTCCCGCATTCCTTGGCTCGTGGCGCCCTTATCACTTCAACCTCTGCTTTCATCATCACACTCTTTCTGACCCCCCTGCCTCCCTCTTACCCTTATGATGACATTGGTCCCACCCAGATAATCCCGGACAATCTCCCCATCCCCCAAATCCTTAATTTAATCACACCTGCAAAGTCCGTTTTGTCACGTGGGGCAACACATTCACAGGTCCCGGGATCAGGATGTCTTTGGGGGGCCATCGTCCCGCCTCCTACACCCACTCAGAGATGCAGGGCTTCCTCCCATACAGCCCCTTCCACACCCAGGAGCACACAAATGCCGCGGCAGAGGGACATTTGTTCCTCATGTACCGCTTCCTTTCCAGAGCACCCCTGTCTGCAGCCAACAGGCAGGGCCCCGCCGGGGTCACAGTGGACCAGGTCCCGCCGAGGGAAGCCCATTGTCCTGAAGTGCAGCCCCCAAGCCCAGGATGCTCAGTCCGCCCCTCCTTGTTTGAATCCCCGCCCTTTATTTGCAGCCCGAGCTTCCTTAAAAGAAACACAGGGCTGAACACAGTCTGGGTGGGACTTCGTGCAAGTGCTGCAGTCTGGGCTGGGAGGGACTTTGTTCTCAAAACTTGGATCTGCAGAGAAGCCCCTTTTGGGCTGCAGACAGGCCCCTGCCTCCTCCCGAATTCTAAGACCAAAGGACAGTCTGGCTTCACGGTGACACAAGGGTGTCCCTCAGAACAGGAACCGAGACACCCCCCCAAGGAGCTCAGCCAGCTGCAGTGTCAGCTGGGAACACGGGGCAGGAGGGACTGAGGGGCCCTAGAAGGCCAGCCTCCCCTCTCCTGGGGCAACATCAGAACCGGGGGGGGGGTCTCCCCAAAGCAGGCCTCCAAAAGCCAACAGGTTCCCACAGGACAGATTGGGGGTAGCAAAGGTCAGAGGACAGAGCGATTCGGGATTCTAGGGGGCCTCGGGAAGCTTCCTGGCTGGGCAGAGACCGATCGACCACTGAGCCGCACTTCCTCAGCCCCCCAAAAGGGACCCAACCGCAGGGGGTGGGGACGCAGGGCGCTTCTGAACAGCTGATCAGGTTCGTCGTCTCAAAAACTCATCGCTCTTCCTTGGAATTCATTTTCACGGGATAACAGCATCGGGGCAACATCAGGGGCAGGGGGTCTTCTGCTTCATGTCATTGTTTACCATGCACTTGTTCAAGCAGTGCTTCTCAAAGCGTGGTCCCGGGACCAGCAACGCCAGCATCACCTGGGAACTTGATAGAAAAGCTGGTTCTCAGGCCCCGTCTCAGACCTGCCGACTCAGTAATGCTGGGGGAGGGGCCCAGACATCTGGGTTTTAACAAGCCCTCCAGGGTTTCTGCTGCAGGAGAACCACCGTGTTAGAGACTCAGACGAGCCGACGTCAGATACATGCTTCAGAATAACTCGGGGAAGGAGAAATGGATGCAGGTGGTGGTACACATGAAACCGGAGGGCACGGGACTCAGTGTCCATTAATGCAGGGGAGTGGCACAGGGCAATCATCCTGTTCTCTCTCTCTCTTTTTTTTTTTTTTTTTTTTTGGCCACACCCCGCGGCATGTGGACCAGGGATCAAACCCGCACCCCCTGCAGTGGAAGCGCGGAATCTTAACCACTGGACCGCCAGGGAAGTCCCGTGTTCTCTCTCTTTTTTTCATGGACATTTGAAATTTTCATAACAAGTTTTTTTTAAACCACTTAAAGATTCGAACCCCTCCCCCACCCCCAAAGAAAATGACAGGTCTTCTGTCTTCCTGAAGCCAACTCCACAAACTGTCCGATTTAGCCAGTGGATGAGTTTTGGATCACATGGTATTTCAAAATATTTGAATTTGCTGACAACATCTTTAAAACGGCAGATAGGGCTTCCCTGGTGGCGCAGTGGTTAAGAATCCGCCTGCCAATGCAGGGGACACGGGTTCGAGCCCTGGTCTGGGAAGATCCCACATGCCGTGGAGCAACTAAGCCTGTGCGCCACAACTACTGAGCCTGCGCTCTAGAGCCCACGAGCCACAACTACTGAGCCCGCGTGCCACAACTACTGAAGCCCGCACGCCTAGAGCCCGAGCTCCGCAACAAGAGAAGCCACCGCAATGAGAAGCCCGCGCACCGCAACGAAGAGTAGCCCCCGCTCGCCACAACTAGAGAAAAGCCTGCACGCAGCACCAAAGACCCAACGCAGCTAAAAATAAATAAATAAATAAATAAATAATTTTTAAAAATAAAAATAAAAATGGCAGGTAAATTCTGGATTTCCGGCTTCTTCTGAAAAACCAGGAGATGTGCCAGCACTGGGCCTGCCTCCCCACATGGCCCAGCCTGCTGAGCTGAGTAGCAGCTGCTCCTGGTGTGGGATCTGCTCTCCAGGTTACCACAGGCCTCACTGCTCCCTATCCCCTCACACCAGGCGGCTTCACTCACTGGAGTTGCTGCATGGCCTTCACGGGTATCTGAGTTTGCAATCCCTGTCCTACAGTAACACAGGATGAGAACATGGTACTCATTCATTCATTCCGACCCTGCCTGAGCATCTAATATGCTCAAAGCTGGTCCTCAGTGCTATGGGGGGCAAAGTTGATCAGAGAGGAGCTGAGCAGGGATTGGAAAAATGACAGGTTACTCACAAATGACTCAGACACACAATAGGAAGAGCTCAGCTCATCAAGTGTATTTATTGGCAACCACTGGCCAGCACCAGAACATCGTTTAACACTGGCAGGACTGTCACTAGGTACAACCACTTTGGAATATTGTTGGGGCACTAGCTACTAAAGCTAAAGTCCATGCCCTACATCCCAGTAATTCCATTCCTGGGTATTACCTAAGAGAAATGAAAACACATGTCCACACAAAGACTTGTACACAAATGTTCCCGGCAGCTTTACTCCTGGTAGCCTCAAACCAGAAACAACCTAAATATTAACCAGACATCACTGTATATTCACACAGCAGTGAGAAAGAACAGCCATGTGCAACGTGGGTGGATCTCACAAGCCTAATGTTGAGCAAAGAAGCCAGACCACAACAGTACCCGCTGGCTGATTCCATTTTGATAAAGTACAAAACCAGGTAAAACTAAGCTATGCTGGAAGAAGTCAGGGTAGCAGTCACCCTTGGAGCTGGGTAGCAACAGGGGGGAGTGCAAGGGGATTCTGGGGGTGCTGCTGATTACTTAGGGATGTTCAGTTGTGAAAGTTCTGCCTGCCCGACATGTACTAGGCTAACATTGACAATGATGCCAGCATTTACTGGGTGCCAGGCAATGTGCTAAATAAGCATTCGATGTGGCAGGCCCAAAGGCGACCTTTATCCCCTCCTCCCACTAAGTGAACCCTGACTTGCTTCTAGTATTGGGGAGAAAGCCCTAAATCTCAGAGAAAATGGGCCCAGACTGTAGTCCAGGCCCATGAGCCTGTCTAACCAATGAGAAGGAAAAGGAAGTCTGCTGGCAGCTTCTGAGAAAAAAGAAGATCCTCTTCCAATAAGAGAAAGAACTGAACAGAGCCCTCCCATTGCACCATCCCTCCTTCTGGCTTTGAATGATGTGTGTGACAGTGTGATGTCTGGCGCTGTGGCAGCCATCATGAGGCTATGAGGGCAAGGCTGAGAGACTTGCATAGACACTGACCCAGTCCCCTGACATCACTGAACAGCTGAATAAATCTGGAGACATCCACCACCTCCAGTCTCTCATGAAGCACAATAATAAACCTCTGTATTATACCAGCCACTTGGAAGCAGCTTTTCTGTTGCTTGCAGCCCAAAACATCCCATTCGATGCAATGCTTGCTTTCATCTAAATATGACAATTAGTCCGTGAGGTAGGTACCATTATTTGCTTTGCTTTGTTGATGAGGAAACTGAGGCACAGAGAGATTAAACTACTTACTTGCTCAAGGGCACAAACCCAGTAGTGACAGAGGGTCCTCAACTCCAGTCTGCCCCCAAAGCCTGAGCTCTAACATTCTACTGCTTCCATAAAGGCTCACCGCAGGTGTGGATAGGTAAGGGTCACGGGGAAGGGAGAAGACTGCTGGAAGGTGCACACAGTTCCGATCCCAGGCTCCCAGGCAAATCAAGCACAATCTCACCCTCCACCCGTAAGCCGGGGCCTCATCTGGACCCACCAACTACACCACCATGATGGGAACTCCGGGCAGTCTACCTGTCTGTGCTCTTTAGGACGAACAGTCTCCCCCAGGGCTGACTTCTGCCCCACTTTCTCCACATAATTCAGGCAGAGGACAGCCCTTCCTTCAAACACCGCAATTTCACCCCAATAATAAAGCAGCCTGTTTGCACACAAGAAAGGGCTCAGCAAACTACGGCCTGCGGGCCACATCTGGCCTGTTTCTGTTCACCCCGGGAGCTAACAACGGTTTTACATTTTTACATGTTTGAAAAAAAAAAAAAAAACAGAAGCCTACTAACTCAAGACACATGAAAGTTACATAAAATTCACATGTTGGTGTCCACAAATAAAGCTGTCATGGCACTCAGCCAGCCCCCTCACAGATATATCGTCCACGCAGCTTCTGCACCACGGCTGTGGAGGTGAGAGGCTGAGACAGAACCTGTTTGGCCCGTAAAGCTGAGAATATTTACTATTTGTCCTTTACAGAGAGTGTGCCAACCCCTGTCCTCTGTCCCTTGGTCCCCTGACCGGCCACATGGAGACGTGAGTACCTCCCCTTCCTCCTTCGTGGCAGCACCGAGAATCAAGTGACAAGGACATGCACTGCTCTGAAGAAGGCACCCGGGTGTAAACGGGCCACAAGGACGCTTGCTAAATGAGCTTTCCGCCACTCACCTTGGCCCTGGTTCCAGAACGCGTGCGGAAGCTTGCCAAGGTCTTGTAAGATGGCGCAACGGTGGTTTGAGCCTGGAAGAATCAGAGGCTCAGGGCTGCCTCCTCCAAAAGCTCAATCTTTTGCAAGAGGCTCAGCGTGCTGTAATCACCCTGGCCAGGGGCTGGGCAATCCGGTCTACCACCTATGAACCCGAACCGGATCCTTGACGCCCGGATTGGCGGGGCGGGGGGAGGGGCGGTAGGGGGAACGGTACTGATCCCTCCCTCAGGTTAAACCCCATCATGACTTTTTTTTTTCTTTTTTTTTATGGCTGGGCCACTCGGCACGCGGGATCTTAGCTCCCCGACCAGGGATCAAACCCACACCCCCTGCAGTGGAAGTGTGGAGTCCTAACCACTGGACCACCAGGGAATTTCCCCCATCACTTTTTAAAATTGTGGTCAAATACACATAACAGCACAGGTACCATCTTTACCATTGTTAAGCGTACAGTTCAGTGGCATTAAGTACATTCACATTGTCATGCAATCATCCCCACCATCCGTCTCCAGAAATCTTCATCTTCCCCAACTGAAACTCTATTCCCATTAAACACTAACTCCCCTCCCCCAGCCCCTGGCACCCACCCTCTATTCTCTGTCTCTATGAATTTGCCCCCCCCATAGGGACTTCATATAAGTAGAATCACACAATATTCTACTTCATATAAGCAGAATCACACAATATGTGTCTTTTTGTGACTGGCTTTTTTCACTTAGCATAATATCCTCAAAGTTCATCCATGTTATAGCCTGTGTCAGAATTTCTTTCCTTTTTAAGGCTGAATCACATCCCAGTGTATGGATGGACCATATTCCGTTCATCCATCCGTCTAGTGATGGCCACTTGGGTTGTTTCCACCTTTTGGCTGTTGTGAATAGTGCTGCGATGAACATGAGTGTGCAAATATCTCTTCAAGTCCCTGCTTTCAATTATTTTGGATATGTACCCAGAAGTAGAATTGCTGCATCCGATGGTAATTCTATGTTTCAATTTTCTGAGGAACTGCCAGACTTTCCCACAGCAGCTGCACCATTTATATGCCCTCCAACGCTGTACAAGGGTTCCAGTTTCTCCACAACCTGACTAATCACTGTCATTTTTTTTATAGCAGCCAGCCTGGTGGGCACGGGGCAATGGTTCACTGCGGTTAGGATTTGCATTCCGCTAACCATGAGTGATGTGGGGCACTTCCTCGTGTGCCTGTTGGTCACTTGCATATCTTCTTCGGAGAAATCTCTATGAAGTCCTTGCCCCATTTTCTAATCGGGTCGGTTTCTGTTGTGAATGAGTTGTCCCACCAAGAATTTAGGACCAGATTTACGGCCCACACTTTTCATCTGCTCTTGACTGCCCTCCCGGATATTTCCATCTTAGAAAACAGCTCCACCAGCCACTGAGTCCCTCAAACAGAAGTTCAAGAGACTTACTTCTCTCCTCCCCTCCCATCCCAAGTCTAATCCATCGGCATACCTGGTTCACGCTCCCTACAAGAGGAATCTTGACTCTGTTCCCTCCTTCCAATTATACTGCCTCTGCCCTGGCCCGAGGCACCCACCGTCTTCCCTGCCTCCTCTCAACCCCCCAACACCGCCTCCCCGCCCCGCAGCAGCCAGAGGGCTCTGTAAGACACAGATCATGTCCCGCCCCCCACTCAGAACCCTCCACTGGCATCTCAAGGAATTGAAACCCAAATCTCAACTCCTCCCCATGTCCTACAAGGCCCCGGCCTGCCTCTCCCCTCTCACCACCCACTTCTCCCCAAGCCCACCGGCCTGCTTATCACATTACAGTGATAAGTTGCTTATCACTCCAATGTGATAAGCCACTTCCCACCTCCGGGCCTTTGCACTTGCTGTGCCCTGTGCCTGACGTGCTGTTCCTACGCCCAACTCCTCATCAGCTCCAACAGCCCCTCCTCAGGGAGGCCCTCCTGACCACCCACCCAAAGGAGAAGGACCCGGCCTGGGGTGTCCAGGACTGCAGCTCCCATGCCTGGTACAATGGCCAGCACACAGTACGAGCTCAGAACACACGCGCTGAAGGCTGCTTACGTCCCAAACCACAGAGAGGAGTCAAAGATCACCCTCCCCACGCCTGCCCCCCGGGGTGGAAGGACTTCTGAAACCTCAGCGGGACGCTGCCCCAGCCCCCGGCCTTTCTCCCTCGCCCGCCAAGGACACAGATGGCCAGGACTGCTGACAGCTGTACCCCACTTATCTGGGCTCCCCGGCCACCCACAAGCTGCCGGAGCCCAAGGGAGCATGGAGGTGACGTCATTCTCCTGCAGGAGAGGACAGGGAGGGCCAGGCTGCTCCCCAAGGACAGGCTCCCACCCAGGTCTGTGGCCACAGCCACCTCCACTCCCACCTCCCCAGGCCATGACGCTCCAGGCGCCTGACACACCCTTCGTTACCACCGCCCCACTATCCCCACCACCCATCCCCATCCCCACCATCACCATCCCCACCACCATCCCCACTGCTCTCACCAGGAGTGGGCAACACTTGAAGCACTTTGCTCCCTGAGTCCTCACAACGGCTCCATGCGGTGTATGCTAACATCACCCCACCTTACAGTTGGGGAAACTGAGGCTCGGGAAGATTAGGTCACTGCCCAAGTATGGCCAGTATTCTGAATCCTCAACTCTATATATACTGCCACATATATTAAAATAATAATTATAGTCAAAAATTATGTTTTTTAATTCTTTTCATTATTCCCTCATTTGAGCAGGTAGAAAGAACAGGTGTTGCTAGAGATGAGGAAACTAAGGCAGGAGGCTTACAGTGAGCCTAAGGCCAGAAGCTGCATCAGAACCCCGAGGGGCTCCCGACTCCCCGGTTTTCCTCTGTGATGAACACGTCCATCACCCAGGACCCTGGACGGCCTCCATGAACTAAGTCTGAATTTATTCCAAAAGAAGGTTGGTAATTAACAGCCACAAGGCCAGCCTGATGCAGTAGCACTCACTCACTTCCCATTTATCAACCCACTTATCCCTCGCAGCAACAGCCATGAGGCCAGGGCTATGATTATCCCCATTTTACAGATGAGGAAATCAAGGTCTGAAGGGGCCAAGTCACTTGCCCACGGCCAAGGAGCTGGGAAGCATCAACCTGGTGAGAACGAGGTCTGCCAAGGAACAGACCTCATCCAACGGGGGCAGCCCCCGGCCGACAGCTGCCACATAGAGTTTCCAAACTGTCAGGAGTGCCTCAAAATGTAGATTTGGATCTAAATCTGCCTGTCTTTAAATGCTGGCGACCGATATAATTTTTTTTAATACCAGCGTGGACCACACAAAACACCTCTCCAGCCAGGTCTGGGTCTGGGAGAGGCTGGGCTGTAACCTTGGGACAAAAGTGAGGGTTCCAGGTTCCGCTTCTACCACCAGCTGTGTGACCTCGGGCAGGTGCCTCAACCTCTCTGAGCCGCCATGACTCTAGCCAGAAAATAAGCATAACCACAGCTCGGAGAGGGTTATGAAGACAATGAACCTGTACCACATGCAGCTTGGTGTCTGGCACATACTAAGTTCTGCCCCAAAACCTGTGAATGTGACCTTATTTAGAAAAAGGGTCTTTGCAGATTTAATTAAGGATTTCAAAGTGAGATCATCCTGGATTATGCGGGTGGACCCTAAATCCAACGATGAGTGTCCTTAGAAGAGAATACACAGAGGCAGAAATTGGAGGGATGCGGCCACAAGCCAAGGAATGCCTGGAGCCATCGGGAGCAGAAGAGACAAGGCAGGATCCTCCCCTAGAGCCTTCAGTGGGAGCACAGCCAACACCTCGATTTCAGACTTCTGGCCTCCAGAACTGGGAGAGAATACATCTCTATTCAAAACCACCCATCGGTGATCACGTGTTACGGCAGCCCCAGGAAACATATGCTCCCTGAGAAAGCTCCAGAAGACACACAGGAGCCTCCAGCAGGAAGATTTTTTCTAGAATGGATCCCGACCTGCACCTTCCTTTGCCAGGTCCCAAGGAACAGGACTCCTTCCCACGCAGGCCCGTCATCACTGCTCCGGCAGTAACAGGGAAACAGCCCCGTCCTTTGCAGCGCTCCGTGTACGAAGCCCGCAGGGCATAGAGGCAGGCCCACAGGCCACAGGAGGGTGAGTTCTGGGCCAGTACAAAGGTCTCCAAGATCCACCCCTCAGTGCCAAACCCAAGGTGGAGAAAGGCATGCAGGATCCTCAAGGGTGGGCCTGGGACAGGAGGATATCCCAGTCCCTGTGGACACAAACAATGTTTTTCAGGAAGGAACTATTAACCCAAGTTGTCTTTGGAGCCAAGACCCACTGTGGGGAAAGGCAGTGGTGACTTTTCACATTGTGCCTTTTTTTTTTTTTTTTTTTTTTTGAGGTTGTAACTCTCTGCACGCTTTCAATCTTTTTTCATTGTACCCCTATTGTACTTTCCTTATTTTTGATGCCAGTGGGGGCTGTCTGGGCAAGAGCTGGCCCTGCCAAGCACATCCCATCCAGCTGTCATAAGTGACGCGACCATCCGAGGCTGCTCTACCTGAATTTTAATCCGTGGGAGCTGAGAAAATCAGCCCCAACTGCAAAAGAGGACATCGGCTTTTAGAAGAAAATCAAGTTCCCAGAGAATCCAAGAACTAGGACCTGGATTTGAACCCGGAGTTCTGCGGGTCTGCAGGTCGGGCAAACACTTGGTCGTGGGTCGAATGGCGTCCCCCAGAATTCATGTCCAGCTGGAACCTCAGAAGCTGACCTTATTTGGCAATGGTGTCTTTGGAGATGTGAACAAGTTACGGATCTCGAGATGACGTCATCCTTGATTTAGGGGGGGCCCTAAATCCAATGACAGGTGTCCTTATAAGAAGAGGCAAGGACACAGAGGGGACGGCCATGTGAGGACAAAGGCCTCGGAAAGTAATACACACATTACAGTTACACAACAAGGAGGCCACAGGCCCGTCCTCAGCAGGAGGGGACCCCTAAGCTGGTTGCAGACAGCAGGGGGGTATGCGGGGTCGGCCACATTCCCTCCCCGTCCTGCACAAGGCTGACCTCTCCCTCTGAGCCTTTTCAGCCGAAGAGAGGCCCCTCACATCCTCTGTCCTCTCCCTGCAGCTGACCTCGGTCACCGGGGACCAAAGATTTCTGATTAAACCAAGTCCAAGTCCCGGGATCTATCCCTTGTTTGCTGTGTGCCCCCCCTCAAGCCCCTCAAACTCTCTGAGCCTCAGACCCCATCCCACCACTGACTTAGAAAAGGAAGAAGCCTCAAACACACAATTCAGAAGTACAAATCAAAACAACACCCATCACAACCACACATATTCTAGAATGCCAGACGGTATCGGGCGCTGGAGCAGATGTGGGAGGGAACGGCAACGGCCCTTATGGAAGGCACATTTGATGACACTGGCTCCCTGCCTCCCCCCTCCCGTGCCCTTCGACCTGGCAGCTCCACTCCCCGCACATCCCGAGGAAATTCTTGGGAACTTTAAGATGGAAGGTTCCAGGATGTTTGCTGTCTGGGGGGGCAGGAGTGGACGGAACCAGGTACTAGTCACGAAAGGAATAAACAAAACATGAGGAATGTAAACTCGGAAACCCAGGCAGTAGCAAGAAGCCATGGGCCAGATAAGAATACGGCACCATAGAAAGATTTCCAAGAGCGTGATGGGAGAAAAGTAGGGCTCAGAGCAGGAGTCAGGTACCGAGGGCAGAGGTCACCCTCTCCCCAGGCTCTGGCAGCCCAGGTGCTGCGCGTGGGCCCTGCTCGGCCATGCCCAGCTCAAAGCACTTACCACCTATTAGCCTGCTCAATCCTCACCTCAACCCTACGGGAAGGTGTGGTTTGTCCCATTTTACAGGAGCCTATCCAAACCCGAGACCCGAGGAACCTACCCCAGGTCACCCGCAGGCAAGTGGCAAAACCAGGATTGGCCCCCATGCCCACCTGGCTCCGGAATTGAGCTCCAGCCCACTGTTCTGTGAGCAGACTCCTGGCACCACCTGTGGCACAAGGACACACGTGTCCTATTTAAAGACATACCACCCAGGGGATGGGTGCCAGGGCAAGGAGGGGTGAGACATGAGAGGGATAGGGGAAGAAGAGGAAATAGAAGGAGACAAGGGAAAAGAGATAAACAGACACATGTATGCACACATCCACAGCTGCACTATTCACAATGACCAAAAGGTGGAAATAACCGTGTCCCTCAACTGATGGATGAGTAAACAGAATGTGGTCCATCCACACAGTGAAATATGATTCAGCCATAAAAAGGAGTAAAGCACTGACACAAGCTACAATCTGAAGAACCTTGAAAACGTGATGCTGAGTGAAAGAAGCCAGGCACAAAGGACCACACAGGGTAGGATTCCATTTATAGGAAATGTTCGGAACAGATACATCCACAGATACAGAAAGCAGACTAATGGCTGACAGGGAATAGGGGAGCTGGATGGAAGAAAAGATGGGGAGTGGGGTTTCACTTTGGGGTGACAGAAACATTTTAGAAGCAGAAAGAGGTGATGGTTCACACTGTGAATGTGCTAATTGCCACTGAATGGATCACTTTAAAATGATTAATTTTATGTTCTTTGAATTTCATCTCTATAAGTTATTAACTAAAAAACTTGTGGACTTCCCTGGCAGTCCAGTGGTTAAGACTTCACGCTTCCACCACAGGGGGCATGGGTTTGATCTCTGGTCCGGGAACTAAGGTCCTGCATGCCGCAGGGCAGCTAAGCTCGCGCACCACAACTACAGAGCCCACACGCCACAACTAGAGAAGCCTGTGCGCCGCAACGAAGACCCAATGCAGCCAAATAAATTAATTAATTAACTAATTAATTAAAAAAATATGGGGTGTGGTTTATTGCAACAACACGGATGGGTCTCACAAACATAATGGGAAGCAAGAACAACAAGACAAAACAAAAAAATACAGAGTATGTGCCTTATTACGTCAGGGCTGGGCTGCTGTAACAAAACATCACAGACTGGGTGGCTTATAAACAACAGACATTTATTTCGTTCGGTCAGGAGGCTGGAAGTCTGAGATCAGGGTGCTGGCATGGTCAAATGAGGGCCCTCTTCTGGCTTGCAGACTTCTCGCTATGTCGTCACATGGTGGAAGGGGTGAGGGAGCTCTCCGGGGACTCTTTTACAAGGGCACTAATCCTATTCACGAGGGCTCCACCCTCATGACCTAATCACCTCCCAAAGGCCCCACCTCCTAACACCATCACTTTGGGCATTAGGATTTCAACGCATGAATTTTGAGGCATTCAGACCATAGAAATATGATTCCGTTCAAGTGAAGTTCAAAGCCAGACAAAACTAAGCCCAGTGTTTAGGGATGCAGATGGGGTAACACAATAAAAAGCCAAGCAAGCTGGGAACAAGTCTCCTCTGCAGGGGCTTCTGGAGGGCAGATGAGGTTCTGCTTTTTCATCTGGGGATGATCACACTGGCGTTCGTTTTAGTTATTTATTTAATTGCGTGTGTCTTAGGCACTTTCCTTGAAGTGCATAAGATTTCACAATAAAAAGAAATCAAAGTTGAAAGTCCAAAGCAGGAGGCTGCAGCAGGTGGAATCTGGGGACCCTGGGAACAGGCAGTCAAAGGAAGTCCTGAGGCCTAGAGAGTCTTTCAAAGCTGCCAAGGGATTCCAGCTACAGCGGGCTCCTGGCCGAGTAAAGCCACAGTGACCTTCCTGTGCCAGCCAAGAGGCCAGATGGGGCCAGGGGGACCTGGCACAAGAATTTCTGCAAGCCTCAGAGGGACAGGCAGCGGAGATGAGAAGCCCCCACACCTGCCATCCCATCTCCACCAGACAGGCCCTGACACCCCAGGGCTGCAACGCCTTCCCAGCCCAGAGGATGCGGCGGCATCCGACCCAGCCCATGGCCCTCAAGTCCATGGCACTGGGAGACCAGGAGGGCTGGAGGGGACGAGACAGGCTGGCCGAGGGCCGCTGGAAGGATCCACACGCCTGGGCATGAGGGCAAGGAATCAGAGCTGAGAAAATGAGGAAGCAGATGGAAGGACGGCTGAGCGAGGCAAGGCCTGATGGAATCACTGGCTTCTTCCAGTCCGAGGGGAGGTTCAAACTCGCCTGGGGGTGCAGGCCTGCTGCAGGATGGGGTCACCCAGCTGGGATGGGGGTGGGGTCCAGGCGCCCATCCCAACTCAGCCAGGAGAGCTCTACCCCCATCTGACTCACACAAGGAGGCTTTTGTGTAGGACTCTGTCGGAAGAAAACGTGCACTCACGAGGAAACAATTAGACAAATCCAAATTGAAAGGCATTCCACCAGAAAAACTGGTCTGGTCCCTTAATAAACGCCAGTGTTGTGAAGGACCCAGTAAAAAGAATATGGCTGGAGGACTGGTCTGGATTAAAGGAGGAGAAAGAAACAAGGCAGCTGGACACAGGACGTGATTTAAACAAAAAAAAACTGCTCTAAAGGGTGCTCTTGGGTCAATAAGAGACTCTGAATGTAACCTGAGCATCAAAGAAGTAAATTATTACGAGCTTTCCTGAGGGTGACTGTGGTCTGTGGTTACAGGAAAAAATAGTCTTGTCCTTAAGACACGCACGCTGCAGTATTCTGGGGCGAGGTGTCCTGACGTCTGCAAGCAACTCTCACATGGTCTGGCAACGAGAGAGACAGACAGACAGACAGAGACTGAGAACGAAAATGCAGCAAATTGTAAACATTGGTGGAGCTCAGGAAACGGCTTACAGGAATTCGTTGCACTGTTCTTGCGATTTTTCCAAAATAAAATTTTTCAAACTGAAACATCGAGGTGGGAAAAGAACACTTTCGGCTGCTTTATGGATTATTTCACAAGTTTGAAACCTCCCTCCTGGGAATGGCTCGTACATCCACACCGTGGGATGTTCAGTCATCTAGATACCCAGTCAGAGCTACCCAAGCAACCGGGGAAAGTTTAGAGAAGAGACGCAGTGAGAAAAGCAAGATGCGGGAAAGTGGACATAGTATGGTCCCGTTTCGGTAAAATGAAAGACTAATCCTACTATAGGTGTGTGTATAAGGTTAAGATGACGACAACAGCAAACACTTATGTGACACTTGCCAAGCTGTTATTCTAAGTGCTTTACATGTGCCAACTCCTCCATCTTCATAAGAGCCCTGTACAGGAGATACTTCCATTAATGCCATTTTACAGAGGGGGAAATAAGGCACAGAGAGGTTAAGTTACTTGTCCAAAGACACACAGCTGGGAAGGGGCAGAACCAGGATTTGAACCCAGGCTGCCTGGCTCCAAAGTCTATGCTCTTGGGTCCACCTAAACTCCTGGACGCCAAAACCCTGGCCAAGGGCTAGAGAGTCATGCGGGTTTGAGAACCCATGCCTGACCTTGAGACGGTGACATGCCAACACTGCCTTCCAGCTCCCCATGTTCCAGTCTGCCTCATGCCTCTCACTCAGGTGGAAGGTTATCATGTGGGCACACAGGGCTCTCTCAGCACACAAAGGGATGCTCCCAGAGGCCCCGGGGGCCTGGCTGTCCAGGCAGGTTCCTCTCACACACAGCTCCTAGCTGTCCTGGGTGAAGAAGGGTGTGCCCCAGAGTTTGGGGCAAGGGCCAACAAGCTGGCAGCCGTTCATCCGGGGGACTGTTGATGACAGATGTGCTGGTTCACATTGCAGAACACACCTGCTGGCAACAGCGATTCCAGATCAACTCCTCTGCACCTGTACCTGGGCAGATTCCGATAAAGGTCAGAGTCTTTACTCATCCCTCCTCTGCGCCATCCCCTCCAGGGCACACCACTGGCGCCTCCCGCCCGGGGCAGACAAAGCCTGCACTTTGGCACACCCCAGCCCTGACACCTCTCCCAGTTTACAACAAACACCTCTTCCCAAGAGGTGGGTTCGGACAGGAATGCAGACAGGGGACCCTGGGGACTTTCTGCCTGAAGAATGCTAGCTAATGACTTGCTTTTACAACTACTTGGCTTCTTCCAAGCCCTGTTCCAGGGGCCCATCTGACTTCCACCTACTTCCCCCACCCACCTGAGACAGTCTTCCCTGCCAGTACTTACTGCTAATTTGCTCTGTGGCCTTACTTAAATCTTTGCTCCCTTTGGGTTCTGGTTTTCCCAGAGAAAAAATAAAAGATGGAACTGAGTAAAACCCAAGCTCCAGATCTAACAGTCTGAGTTTATGAAACCTTCCCTGATAAACACAATTAGCTGATAAGCTACCATCCCCTCCAGAGGTCTTGGGTCAAGCCAAAGAAAAGAATCTCTAATACTATAATAACAAGACGCAATGAGATGAAGTTGAGGAAGCTACTCTGGGGAAAAGGGCACATCAATCATTTTTGCTGCCTGTCACCCTTTCCTCCTTCTGCTAACAGTGACCCCCCCCCCCACCTTTTCCTTTAGGGCACCACCCCACCCCACCTCAGTCCCTCTGCTTTGGGGAAAAAAAGTCCTCCTTCTCCAGCTCCAAGAATGGGCACGTAATCCAAGCCTGACCAATCGGAGCAGTCCATTTCTCAAGCTACAGTGATTGGCTCAGGGATAAGCATGAGAGACAAGCCCAGCCAATCAGAGCCCATGAGCATTCACACCACAACTTTTCCCAGCCACTGGGAAAATTCTCTAATTATCTTTGAAGGTCCCTCCATAAGGTTCCCTTTGGAGACCTCCGGGGAAATTCAAAGGAGCCAGTTTCTCCCCCATGTGGTACAGACGGCCATCTGAGCCCCAGATAAAGCTGCTGGCCAGTGATACGAAAGCACACATACAAAAAATGAATTTTTAACTCTTGGATTGCATTCAAGCTGAACCCACTATGGGACCCCATAGGAGGAAGAGCAGGGCCACAAGAAGCTCCCTCCCCACCCTCTCTGCACTCTCCAGGCCAACACTAACCGGGTCGACTTGTGGTTTATTGAGTGCAGGTAAAAGATTTTGCCTGGTTGAGCTGATGTGCGATCCTGTATGTACAGAGCAAGTACGTATCACCAGCAAGCTGGACCTGGGTCTCCCAACTCCAGCCTCACGAGGTTTCCACTCATAAGGACAGGAAACGCAAGTGGTTCCACTTTAAGGCTGAACTTGGGCTTAAATGCAGCAGGAGGGAAACACCGCCACACCCCCAGTCCAAGCCACCCAGCTGAGGCCAAGATGCCAGCATGAGGATCCCTTCTCCTTCCGAGAGGCAGAGCGAGGCAGCCCCAGACCAGCCTCCACGCCTCCCTTGGCCCCTTGGACAGGACAGATGCTCTTTCTTTACCCACCATCCCCAGATGGCCCCAATGACATCTTTGTAAACCTGTGTCCCTTCCTTCTGGCGACTCCACCTTCACGTTGGGACAGAGGAGGGGTCAATCAACACTCAGCCAGTAGAAACACCCAGTCACTGGAGTCAGAGAGACGTCTCTGGAATCCAGGCGGGGCTTGTTAAGACGCAGGCCCTGAATCCACGAACACGTCACGGAGAGCTGGCTCCCGGATGCTCCCTGGTGCCGGGCGCACAGATAGGAGGGGAAGAGCCAGTATTGGAAGCCAAGGAGTCTGGCTTCAAAAATCCATGCTTTTGAGGATCCCGATTGGAACCCTCTCACTGCCTCGACTCAACGTCCCACCCCAGCCAGGTCTCTGCCCTGGACCAGGGTCCCCAACCATGCAATACAGTCATGAACAAGAGAGACAAGGCCCCTGCCTCATGGAACCTCAAGCAAGTGAACAATATAATTCCAGAGCATGGTGACGGCTTGGAAGACAGTAACACGGAATGCTTATAACATAGATAGGGTGGGGTTCATGGGGGGAGGGGGGGGTCTCTTCTTCAAGAGGTCACATTTGAGCTGAAACATAAGAGGAACCAAACATAAAAGCCAGGAGAAAGGAACAGTCTGTGCAAAGGTCCTGAGGCAGAAAAGAACACAGTGTATTGGAGGAAAAGAAAGGCCTGTGAGGCTGTAGCAGGGCGGAAGTGCAGGGAGGTAAGTGGCTTACAGGCCACGGCGGGCAGACGGGTTTCAGACCAGACGCAAGAAGGTTTTCATCAGGGCTGTGAAATGATCCAATGTGCATTATTTTAAAGAGCATTCTAGCTGCGGCAGGGGAAATTGCCGAGAGGGTGGCAAGAATAGGAGCAGACAGGCAGGAGAGGAAGCTCCTGCAGCAGGTGAGAGGCGGAATGGCTGGATGTGGAGGGGGGGCCGTGCAGGGGGAGGGGCGCGGTCCCCAGGTGCCCGCACAGGACGACAACCTGACACTCATCACGAACCTCCCTGTGAAACCACCCTCGTCTTCTAAACATCCGTTCAGTAACTATTTGAGAACCTACCATTATGTGCTAGGTGTCGTTCCAAGTGCTTGGGACACAGCGATGAACAAAAACTAAGGTCCCTGCCCTCATGGGCCTGACATTCTCACAGGGAGAAACAGACAATAAATGATAAACAGGATGCACAGGTAAATTCGGTGGTATCTCAGCAGGTGACGGGACTACAGAAAAAAACAGCAGGGTAAGGAGGGTTTGGAGCACCAGGGAATGGGAAGGGAACTTGCAATATTAAAAAAGAAAGATCCATGGGCAAGTGAGATCTGAACAAAGCCTAAAGGAGGTGGGAGAGTGAATCACGCACATGTCACATCAGGGAAAGAGCTGTGGGCAGAGGGAAGAACTTAGTAAGGCAGATGTGCCAGTAAGTCTGAGGAACTGCCAGAAGGGCCATGTGCAAGGTCAAGGTGAAGGGGAGGACAGAAAGGGGTCAGGATCAGATGGAACAGGCCTCAAGGGACAACATAAGGGCTCACCTTGACTCGGAGGGGATGGGGCAGGTTCACTGCAGGGCTTTAAGCAGAGGAGGACGGCGCAATTTTCATAGGATTCCTTTGGCTGCTGTGCTGAAAAACCTGACCAGGGAGCAAAGGTGGGCGCAGGGATCCTGCAGGAATCCAGGTGAGAGCCGATGGCACCTTGGACCAGGGTAGTGGCCGTGGGTGTGGACAGAAGTTGGATTCTGGTTATATTTTGAAGATGAAGCCATAAAATATCCTGATGGTTCAGTGTGGGAAGTGAGAGAGAGTCAAGGCTCACTCCAAGGCTTTCGGCCTGGGTAGATGGAGAATGGACAAGCAACGGCCTGAGATGGGAATGTGGGTTTCACGGGGAGTGATGGGAAGTCAGGCGCTGGCTAGGGTAAGCGTGAGCTGCCTTTGACCACCCAGGTTGAGATATGGAGTTGGCCATTGGATGCTTGAGACTGGAGTTCAAGGGGAAAGGTCCGGGCCTGGGATATCAATTTGGTAGGTGCCAGGACAGAGATGGCATTTGACACGTGAGACTGGGTGAGCGCAGCCAGGAAAGGCCTGAGCCCTGGGACGTGCCAATGGCCGGCGGTCAGGGAGATAAGGAGACACCAGCATCTGAGTCCAAGAGCGGCTGAAGAGAGCACACATTAAAGCGTCTCAAGAGTCCTTCTAGAAAAATGGTACAGATGAACCGGTTTGCAGGGCAGAAATAGAGACACAGATGTAGAGCAAAAACTTATGGACACCAAGGGGGGAACGTGGCAGGGGGGCTGGGGGGGGTGGGATGAACTGGGAGATTGGGATTGACATGTATACACTGATATGCATAAAATGGATAACTGATAAGAACCTGCTGTATAAAAAAAAAAAAAAAAAAAGAGTCCTTCTAGAAGCTTCCAGAAAAGGTGGAAGGAACTTCACCCAGAATGCCAGGAAGCAAGCGCAGGTCAGGCCACTCCTGTTCCTTCCTCCCCTCCCCCCCCCCCCCAGCACGAAGCAATCGGGGAACAGGAGGAAACAGTGGGGCGGAGGTGGGGGAAGGAAGCAAGACAATGAAGCCAGCTGTGCCCTGGGCCATCAGGGGCCCGGACGTCTGGGTTTGGGGAGGTTCTGAGCAAAATGATCCTGAGCTTCAAATCAGAACCACCTATAACTCACCAGCTCCTGGGCCCTGGAAATCTCTAAAGCCGAGAATGAACGTTTTTGTGTTGTTTTTGTTTCTCTTTGCATTTCAGCTCTGGTGGCCACTCCCAGGGCCAGTGGAGGCCAAGGTCGCATTTGACCAAGGGGGAGGGAGAGGAGGCACATAAAAGGACTTCACCTTTTGTCTTGCTTTTGTATTTCTGGCCGACTGCTACAGTCGAATTCTTTGCACCATAAATGTGTTTATGAGGACGAGGCTGCTAGATCTCTGTGGCACAGAAGGGCCGGGGGTGTGGGAGGGAGGTGGGTGCTCAGGGTGGACTCCCCGTAACCGAATTCTCTAGTTCTAAGATTATGAGCCAGAAAAGAGCCTTGTGGCTGAAACCAGCCTTGGGGGCGGCTTATGACCCCAGGGGCCTCTCTGCTGCTGACCAAGGGCATAGGATCACCCTTCTGGGCACCATGACCAACGGGAGGACCCACGGTCATTGATGGAGCCCACGGTCATTGATGGAGCAGACGTGCCTGTGCCGGGGCTCCGGTGGGACCAAACTGCCCAAGGGAAGCTCTTCAACAAACAAGTCCTCGACACCGACTCACTTCTGTCCCGTTTGCTAGAAGTTGAAGCCAGCACGGGATGATTCCAGGTAGCTGTCACCAAATTTTAGCTAATCCCATGAGTCACGGAGCAGAGGCCCAGCCAGGATGAGTCACTCTAGGAAAGGATGGGGAACGTGTCCTGAAATGGGAAGAGCCAGGCGCACTGAACACAGCCCCGTGCCGGGCCTGGGACACATGGCCACATGTGTGTGCACACAACCCAACACACGCGGACACGTGTTAACACGTGTGTCCACATGTCCCCATGTGTAACTCTACGCTCAACAGGTGTCAACACACGTGTGTGAGCCCACACATAGACACATACATAACAGCACGTGTGAACCCGTGTGTGTCAGGCTACCACACGCGGGCACACGTCATGTGTGTACACGTGTGTTCGTGCACATACACATGTATGCCATCACGGGGACACTGTGCTCCAAGCCGACACATGCTGACACGCAACACTTGTCTGTGTGTGCGTGCTTCGGCACATGGCCACACGCAGGCGTGCGTGGGCGCATGCCGACATCTGTTCCTGTGTCACCAGTCAGCGTGTGCAGCCGGCACACGTGTGCACACATCGACACATGTGCGCACACACATGAAACCAGAGGAGCAAGTCCGTCAGCAGCAAAGAGGGAAACAAAAATAACCAACACTCGGGGAGACTAAAAATAGCCCGTATTTTCAGCTGTGGCTCTGGAGGGATAGGAAGCTCCCGGCAGGAAAGAGGAAGAAAAACACAGCAGAATCGGGGCACACCTGCGACCCCACTGCCCCCCGAGAAGGGAGCACCGCCCCCCCCATCCGCGGCCATGGGTCAAGTGCGCGGCCAGAGGGAGCCTGCTGTGGTCAGAGGCGGTCAGCCCGCGACGCCGTGACGCCCTCTGAGACGCAACCCTGGGGCTCTGTGGCGGCCCAGACGGACGGCAGGGCACAGAGCTGGCCGAGCAGACCCTCCAGGACAGGCGGGGTCACCCTGAGGGTCGCTGGGACCACGGGCCAGGGGGAGGCTGCCCTCCCCAGCTTCCCTTGGCATCTGCGATTCTAGAGCTGCCCGGGCCTAGCAGACAGCCCTGGAGGGAAGACGTCAGGACGTACCCTGTACTCGCAGTTTGCGGGAGGTGATTATCAGGAGAAAGGCCTGGGAAGGACCCCACTGCCCCACTGTCTGTGCAGGAAAAAGACAAGGAAAGGTGGACCCCAGCAGAGAACAGGGGAAGGGCCTGCCCTGCCCCCAAATGTCAAGTCGAGCTGCTCGGAAATACTGTACGGAGGGTGGGGAGGACGGGGTCCACAGGTGGCGGGCTCGCTGGAATCTTGTTTCCGCCACTTCAGCTGTGTGACCTGGGGCAAGTGTCCTTCCGGCTCTGTGCTTCCATTTCCCTCAATAAGAGAGGCAGAGGGAGCTACTTAGATACTAAATGAAGCAGCTGAATACACGTAAAACACACAGGACAGTGTCTAGTGCATAATCATGTCCACCGACTGTTATCTCTCCCCAACCCCTGCCTCTGAACTGATGGGCAAAGGAGATTTGCCAGAGGGCACGAAGCACGGGGGCAGGGCACAGTGTTCCTGAAGGCTCTCTGGGAGGCCCTCGTCAAGGGAGGAGGGGGCAAAACAGAGTCGGAGGCTGGGGGTGGTGGTGGGGAGAGGCTAAGGAAACAGCCCGACCTCAAAGTGCTCAGCGTCTGCCCATCCCACCATCCTAGTGTGAGCCCAAGCGCTGATCTGGTCCCGGGGACGCTGCAGGGACAGCGGCAGGCCAGCCCGCGCCCCTGCTCATGAGGCAGAGGGAGAATGCACAAATAAACATATAACATAAGGGGGTGACTTTTAGGGACATGAGGGGCGAACTGTGCAGGTATCTGGGGATGAGCCTTCCGGGCGGTGGAGAAAGCAAGCCAGAGTTTGGTGGGACCAGGCTTGGTGGGTTCAAGGGCTTCAAAGAGATAAGCGTGGCAGGTGAGCAGAGGAGCCAAGAGGGGGTGCAGTGAGACAGGGAAGGAGGGCTGCATCGTGGCGGGGGGACTTCAGGCCACTGAAATGACCTTGGTGTTCACTCAGAGTGAGACGGGAAACCTCAGTGGGTTGAGAGCAGAGAGGGCACGTGATCTGGTTGTCTGTGGAGACCAGGGATGAGACTACTGCACTAGTCCAAGCAGTGGATGGAGGAGGGCAGAGCAGTGGAGACGTTGAGAAGGGGTCAGAATGCAGATATGCCTTTGAAGGGAAGCCGATAAGATTTGCTGATGGACCAGATACAGGGGTATCACAAAAAGCATGCAGTCAAGGATGACCCAAGGTTTTTGCCTCTACTCTTGGAGGGAACGAATGGAGATATCACTTATTGAGATGGGGACACAGATGGGAGAAGACTTTGGCAGCTGGAAAAATTCATGGATATAGCACCCAAGGCTGATTCCAACTAGCAAACATAAAAGACAGCAGAGGGGGACTCAGCTTCCCACCCCACCCCCGGCCGTGGAGAAGGCCACCAGGCCCATCATTGCACATGGTGGCCCAGCAAACGAACCCCTTCCCCTGTGGCCCAGCGGGGCCTTCCCTGGTGGACCAGAGACACCCAGTAACTTGGAAATACACGCCCAGGGACCTGGACTGCACTTCCTAATCCATGCAAACACACAGAGGGCCACACATGCCAGGCTCTGTTCTAGGCTGTGGATATAAGAGCGCCCGTCCTCCTGGGCTTTGCCTCAGGATTTTTTTCACACACACACACATACACACACACACACACCCCAGCAAGGTAACTTGGGCAAATTACTCTCTTAAACTTCTGTTTCCCTAACTGTAGTTGATGACAGTGAGATGTGTGTCCCAGAATTCTCCCAGGACTAAACGAGATGATCAACATTTACAAAGATGCCTAGCACACGATCACCCTCGATTATAATCCTGAGTGCATTCGGTCTGAACACCTCTTGTCCAACCCTACCCACTGGGGGAAAGGAGAAGAAATGAGTCTCATTCTCCCCCAAGGCCTTTCCCAGCGACCTCCATCTCCAGGGCCCCTCCACTGTGTGCCTCCTGCATTCTGCATCTAACTCATTTGGCCATTCTTTGGGGAAAGCTACGGATTCGTTACTAATTTTTAACTAAACACATAATACGTGAATACATTCTCCTTATTTACAAAGAAAAAGTATGAGCCTTACAGATAATGCATAAATATTCTCCCTGCCACACCCCCAGTTCCCTGAGAGTAACCACTTTTGTCAGTTTGGTACACACCCTTCCACACCTTTTTCTGTGCTTTTACATGCACTGATAGAAACCCAGTGAAAAGACAGAGTATTGTTTTGTGGAGTATTTTTTGGGTTTTTTTTTTTTGTTTTTTTTAACACGAGTAGCCTCAAAGCTTTTTTTCAATTAGTAATGTGTTTTTTCTACTTTTCTGTGCCCAAACGTAAATATCTAGTTCCTTCTCTCTAACTTTTACCTAGAAATCCACTGGATGAAGGGCTCCTGCTTTACTTCCTATGCCCCTATTGAAATGTAGACCAGATTTGGCGGTCAGGATTCCTGCCCGAAACTGCCACGAGCTGTGTAAACCGGGTACATCCAGAGCAGTTTCACACACAGGTCACCGCCTTTGTACTTTATCATCTTGCCAGGAAACAAACTAAATCCAACCCCTGCCTCAGAGCTGAAGACACATGCCCTGGCTCAGAGGTGGAGTAACTGGCCTGAGGTCCCCAGCCAGCAAATGGCACAGCCAGGTCTGCAAACCCTGAGCTCTGGAAACTGACATCGGTTTCAAAACGAGCCACACCCCTATGCAACCCCATTAGTAACCTGAGAAATGTAAATCACACACATCAGATTAAACCCCCCCCCCCCAAAATTATAATAAGAAATCGGTAATCCCAATAATGGCAGAGATGTGGGGGAGTGATGAGTTTCATACTCTGTGGATGGGACTATAAATGCCCTCAGTCTTCAGAAGGGCCATTAGGCTGTGTCCAAATGCAAACTGGACATACCATCTGGACTAGAGGCTTCTCTTCTAGAAATGTACCCGGTGGAAGTGTTCATCCAGGTACACAGAGAGGTATGTATGAGAAAATTATCAGTCAACGGAGAAACAGGTAAGTAATTAAGTGTACAGCCATTCAAAGGAATACTATGCAGCAGTGAAAAGTGTGACCGATTTATATGTTTTGACATGGAAAAATTCCCAAGCGATATCTGTGAATTGAAAAGCAAACTGCAGGCTATTTCGATATAGTTTAGTTCAATATATGTAAATATACATATATTAATGTGTCTAAATCCATGCTCCTGATGTGTACCTCCATAAAAATCTAAAAAGATACTCTCGGATGACGGTGTACTATCCCACGAGGGAAATAAAATGGGGGGAACCTTTTTTTCCCTCCACTTGAATTTTTTTTTTTTTTTTACAAACAAGAATCCATGTATTTTCTATACACGGACTTCTTTAACCCCAAAGCATAAAAAAAAAAAAAGTAGAAATCAAAGCACAAGCCCTCCCATTCAAGTTGTACGTGGACACGTGCAGCCAAAGAAAACACCAGCGGGCCATCCGTCCCTCTCCTAGCATCCCACCCACTCGGTCCCCTGAACACAGATGCTCTTCTTCCAAGGGAAGGCTCTTGGCCAGGGCTCAGCCTGAGCTGTCCAAGAAGAAACTGTCACAGGCTGGGGTCGCCTCCGTGCCTTCACACCACTCAGCCACAAACCAATCACCTTTAGGATATTCACGGAGGATGCTGGGTGGCTCTCACTCAAGTTTAAGCCCAGAAATCTTAGCTCCGGGACAACTGAGGACAGTGGCGCTTTCCTCTTTGGAAGCCCTGAGAAGGAGTGGGAAATTAGGTAGGGCATGTGGGTGTGCATGTACACACACACACACACACACACACACACACACACACACACAGAGACATCCTTCATCTGATTGAGAGCCGTGAAAAGAAAACACCTGAATTAAGTCCAAGAAGGACAGGGCTGACAAGATTCTGCATCAGCTATAAATCCCACTCATCCCCACACCCCCAAAACAACAGGCTCTCTGCACGGGATCACGACGGGCTTGCCACGCTTACAGCACCCAAGTGATGGTCTCTCCAGGGCTCACACAGTACAGAAACCACAAATTTGGCGGGCGTTTACGGCCGGCTTTCACTGAGATAAAGCTCTCACAGCTACTTTGAAAAGCAAAACAGATACACCCGTTGGCCACCACGGGAGAGAAAGAAGTAGTTCTGCCGCTCTCAGGTTTCCCCAAGAAACTTTTTCCCGCCACTTCACAGGCAAGAAAAAAAAACCACTAAGAGGAACTCAGAGCTCAATGTCACCATACGCCAGGATCTCCTTGCAATCAGATTACAGGACTTAATGGGACAAGATTTGACGACAAAACAAAGGACACAGTGTGGCCAAGATGACTCAGACAACTGCTCACCCAGAGACCTCGAGAAAAACCAAACGTTGCTCCATCTTTAAAGCCAAAAAATGGCAGCCGGGTCCAAGCAGATGCAGCCTTCATTCATTCGCTCATTCATTCATCTCCCAAGCATCCCGCGCTGGGCATGGGGCACAGACACGAAATGGGGACAAGTCCCCATTCTCAAGAAACTCGCCTAAAGAAGCCGCTTAAGGGGAAAAGAGAAATCAGCTAGCAAGTGATGACAGACACCTCTTTCTGCCAGCTCTGCGTCTGGCTGGATCTTGGGCCAAGGTGAGCCTCAGTTTCCCCTCCCGGCCCTGCAGGTGCTGGCCTTGCCTTCAAAGAGCTGAATGCTTTTACCTCAAGTGTGATACTCTGCAATCTCCCTGTCCTTCAGTAACTCCAGGCTCATTCAAAAATGCCGCCAGACACCCAGGGCAGAGTCTGACGGTCTGAAGGCCAGCTGACAGCCTTAATTTGTCTCCCTGGTTGAAAGGGCAGTGGTGTATAAGGTTAGGATGGCAGGAAAGCTCTCAGGCTGTGGACTCCCCAAGGACCCTGCTTATGCAGCCTTGGGCTTATGCCTGCCTCTGTGTGGATCTGGGGAGAAAAGCGGCTTATCACTGCCAATCTGCATCAGGAAGGCAGCGTCCGGGAATGACAGAGCAGCTCATTCCGCCTCTGAGAAGGGGTTTGTATGGGGGAGGTTCTGGACAGCAGACACCGCTATCCTGAGCACCCACCGGCCTGGGCACCCGTGTGAGTCTCACATGCACGTGCATGGAGGGTTCCTGTCCTCCTGTGCTCACAGGAAACAAGCAAAGTGCAGCCCTAGTTTTACCACACACTGTCACAGGCTGCCGTAGAAGAGGCAAGAAGCATGTGAACCGGCTCCTGGGCTCCTCCAGGCAGTACCAGAAACGTGGCCGCACTCCAGCCCCGCCTCGGACCCCAGACCCTTAAGGTGAGGTCAGGCTCCCAGGTGGTCTCTAATTCAGGCTTCCCCAACCCGGGCCTGCGCCTCCAGCAAAAGCCCTGGATGCCCTCCTTGGCCCCCAAACTCAGCCTGCGTCCTGGGTCGGGGAGGTTCCTGGGAAGGTGGCCAGCTGCCCCTCCTCATGCCCTCTGGTCTCTCCGGTGCTCAGGGGCCCCGGCCCAGGACACCCGGCCCTCCTCGGCGCCCAGCGCCCTCCAGCCCCGGAGGGGACCGCGTGCACTGACCCCCGGCCGGGCCCCTCACCCACCTTGAGGACCTGCTGCTTGATGATCGAGGGCACCATCACGATCATGATAACGCCCAGCACGGCGCACAGCAGCCCGGCGAAGCCCAGCGCCGCGACCACCCGGCGCGCTCTAGAGCGGCTGCCCATGTCTGCGCGCCCCGGCGCCCGCGCGCTGCTCGCGGGGCTCCGCGCCTGTGGAGGGACCGAGGCGGGGACGGAGGTGACTGAGGCAGCGACTCCGCGGACGCGGGCCGCAGCAGCACGGCGGGCCCGGGACCGCAGCGCACGGAGGAGCGGCCCGGCAGGTGGCCAGCGGTTTTATGTGCCATCGCCCGGGCGGACCGCCCCCGGGACGCCCTGGGCACCAGGATCTGGGCGGGCGCCAGGATCTGGGCGGGCACCAGCGGGCGGGGGAGGCGGGGCGGGGCCTAAGTTAGCAAGGGGCGTGTCCGGGGCGGGGCGCGGAGCAGATGGTCCGATTGGGGCGGGGCCACTGCCGCCGGCCCCAAGCTCTAGCTTCCGTTTCCGCGGGAGGGAGACGCGGAGGTCTCGTGGCCTGCGTGCAACGTTGGGCTTGCCTCCCCTCCACCTCCTAACCCTTCTCCCCTTCCTCGCTCCCAGCTGCTCCCCGCTCACCCCTTTCCCTGATCCCGCCTCCCCATCTTCTCCCCCCTCCTCCTCTGTCTCCTCCCCCTGCCTCTCCCTCCTCCCCCTGCCTCTCCCTCCTCCCCCTGCCTCTCCCTCCTCCCCCTGTCTCCCAGACCCTCCTCCTCCCCTCTTCTTCTCCCCTCCTCCCCTCCCACTTCCTGTGTCCTGACCGTCGTCACTGTTAGTATTTAGTAGGAATTGCCCAACTCTGGCAGGGACTCCAGAGCTCCCGCCCCCAGCTCTGCGACCTCCTCTCCCCCCACGGCGCCACACACACCTTCCCACGTGTGCGCACACACATGCTATTGCAGCCTCTCTCCCCGTAGAACAAGCCCAGCAGACTCCCGCCTCAGGACCTTGTACCCCTACGACTTGGAATTCTGTCCCCCCCAGATATCTGCCCGGCTCCTTCCTTCACGACTGCTCCGCCACCTTATCAGAAAGGCTCTTCCCTGCCACCCTGTGTGAAATAAAATAGCGGCCAGTTCTCCCCTCACCCCTCACCCTTATCACCGGGCCACCATCTGGCCTGTTCCACGTTCATATGTTCTTGCGTTCTGACCGTCGCCAGGCGCTAGAATGCTACGGGCAGAAGCTTCGTCTCTTGACAAAGCTTGACCGCTGCCTGGCTGGGAACGCTTGCTCACAAGGAACATTTTAGAGTGAACCAGCGAGGAGCCTTCTAGGTGGGGTCCTTGTGCTAAGTGCCTGGCCCACGGCGACTCCATTCTACAGACAAGGAAACAGGCACGGAGGGTTAGGTCAACAAACCCAAGTCCCTGCTTTCTAACGAACAGGGAGACAGACGATTGGCAAGTGAACAGATGAACGATGGATTGCAGATAAGTGCTCCAAGAAAATGAAACCTGGGCGCGTGCTCCGCTGCAGCCCTCCGCCCCACCTGGACTTCTTGACCCCTGATGTAGACCAGTCCCCTCAGTCTCTAGTTGGGGCCACGCAGGGATAGGAGGGCAGTGTCCCCAGCACCTGGGTAAGGCAGGCCGGTCCCTGAGGGCTCAGAATGAGGCCTTCTGAAACTCTTCTTCAACCCTGGAAGGAAGCAGCCTTCTCCCAGGCCCACACTTAAGCAACACAGCCTGGCCTGAGTCAGTATTTATCAGAGCCTTGCCTGGCATCGTGTTCCCCTTGGGAGACCCGACATTGTCCAGGGTAACGGGAGCAGGGACCCAACCCCTGACCTAGATCAAGATGGCTGGGGCAAAGGTGGCTAGATCAGGCGGCTGTGGTGTCAGATGAGGACAGGTTCCAAGAAGTCCATGCTGCAGGATTTCCTACCCTAGAGTCCTGGGGAAAGTGGCTTGGCCCGTTCTGTGCCTCAGTTTGTTCACCTGTCAAATGGGGATACTAAGAGACTCTCTCCAAGGGCTATTGCGAGGATTAAATGAGTTGGGAAGATGTGACAGTGCGTAGAACAGTGCCCCAAGGTGAGAGCACCATGAAGCTAGCTGTTCTTGTTGCTGCCCCGAGGTCCTAACTGACCTGGCTTCTGCTCACCTTTCTGCCCCCATCTCCCAACCTCTCCCCCTTGTTCTCTCTACCCCAGGCTTCTGGGCCTTCTTTCTGTTCCTTAAACAGCCCCAGCTTTTTCCAGCCACAGGGTCTTTGCACGTGCTGTTCCATCTGCCTAGAATACACTTCCCCAGACCTGCCGCCTTCTCCTCCTGCAGGTCTCACTTCAAAGCCTGCTCCTTAGAGAGGCCTTCCCTGTGTAATCCGTCCAAAATGAAAGTCCCAACCCACCAGTCACTCTCTATCAAATCACCCCATTTTATCTAAAATTGTCTTATTCGTTTATCTGTTTACTTCTTTCTCCCCCCAGCCCCCAAGAGAGAGAAGCCGGTCTGTTTTTGCGAATGGATGTATCCCCAGCACCTGGAACAATGCCTGGCAACTAGTACATACTCAATAAAGGCTTGAAATAATTCATCTTTAATTAATCAACTCATTCATTAATTAATATAATTTCACTGAATTCCTTAAGGCCTTCAGCGGCCATCAGCTGTGGGGATTGTTTTATGTTTGCTGACTTTTGTAGTTCTTGGGAATTAACTAATTAACTAAAATCTGGGGTCTGTGCTCGCCCTGACGCCACCCCCTTCTTTGATACCCAGCTTCCCTCGGCAAGGACTGGCTCGCCTTGACCATCTCACCCAATCTAACTTTCAAGTCTTCAAGGTCCAAATGTACGTGATGCTTACCCAAGAGAGCCCCCAAGGCCACGGCAAGAGTGTTCTCATGTCACGCCACACTGTCACTTGACAAGAGAGAAAGCAGAGATGAAAGGATGTCTGAGACACGTGACCAGCCGTGACCTCGCTGTGGGGAGTCACATCCACTGGGGGAGTAGGGGGCGGTGACCTAAGAAGCCAGAGAAAAGACTCCGTCATGTTTCAGAGGGAGGCTTTGCCAGGACGAGGCAAGACAGTGATGCAGAAGGAAAAGAAAGATTAATGATAGTAAAATATTATCAACGTGCATGTCAGAGAGATCCTGTAAACGCCAAGTCAGATGACGTTCCTCCTCAGCTCTAAACCCTCCCACGATCGAAAGACAGTTAGTGGGAGTGTTGGCAAGGAGGTGGAGAAATTGGGACCCTCATACACTGCTGGTGGGGTTGTAAAATGGCACGGCCACTGTGGAGAACAGTCTGGAAACAGCTCCTCGAAAGACTAAACACAGAGTTGCCATAAGTCCCTGCAGTTCCCCTCCTGGGTATACGTGAGAGAAATGAAAACTGTGTCCGCAGCACAAAAATGTATACACGACAGCACTCTTCACGGTAGCCGAAAGGTGGAAGCAACCCAAATATCCCCCACTGAAACATGGATAAATAAAACATGGAATATTCCACAATGGAATGTTATTTAATATTAAAAAATGAAGTACTGATCCATGCTGCAACACGGATGACTTTGAAAACGTTACCCTAAGTGAAAGAGGCAGTTACAAAAGACCACATACAGGATGATTCCATTTCCATGAAATGTCCAGAACAGGCAAATCCATAGAGACAGAAAACAGGTTAGTGTTTGCCTAGGCTGGGGGTCAGAAAGAATCAGGAGTGACTGCTAAGGGCTCTTTTTGGGGTGACGGAATGTTCTAAGATCGATTGTGGGGATGGTTGTACAGCTCTGTGAATAGACTAAAACCCATTGAATTGTACATTTTACATGAGTGGGTTGTATGCTATATGAAGTATAGCATATTTCCTGTGGTTCCCACCTCACTCAGAGTAAAAGCCCAAGTCCTCACCACAGCCCACTCTGTGAGCTCTGTGGGTCACCCTCATCTCCCTGACCTCGCGTCCCCCTCTCCCCCAGCCCACTGTGCTCCACCTCCTGGCTGTTCCTCAAACCTGCTGCCTTGCCCCTGCCTCAGGGCCTTTGCACTTACTGGTCCCTCTGCTGGACCACTCTTCTCTCAAACCTCCATGTGGTCACCTTCCCTTCCTTCAAGTCCTTCTTTATATGTCATCTTCTCAGCAAAGACTTCCTTCCTATCAACCTTCTCAAATTACAACCACACCCACAATCCCCCCATCTCCCTGCCCTGCTTTATTTTTCTCCATTATGCTTACCACCATCCAACTCTACATTATTCCTGTATTTGCTTGTTTTATTGGTTCTCTTCCTCCTCTGGAATGAAAAAGTCTCCACAAGGGCAGGAATCTGTCTATTTTGTTCATTGCTGTATCCCCCAACTCCTAGAACAGTGTCTGGAACACGGTAGGTCCTTAATCAATAGGCATTGATAAACAACAGCTATAAGAGCCCAATGGTTAAGAACCTGCAGCCAGGTTACATAGCTGTGTGGCCTTGGGCCAGTTGCTTAACCTCTCTGTACCCTGGCTTCTCCCTTATCTGTGCAGTAGAGAGAATCTCAACAGTGCCCACCTCCTGGCATAGTCATGGGATTAAATGAGCTAATCCTGGTTACACACTTATCGAGGTGCCATCCTTACATGGGATCATTACTGAGTGCAGGCTGCCATACGTGGTCCGCCCCACCTCAGCCCAGGAAGAATTATTATTACCACCTGGAGCAATGCATGAGAGGTATTGCGTGGAAGCTGAATGGCTCGATTCAGAAGAGTCGTAGCTGGTTAGTGGCAGAGCGGGGATGGAACCAAGTCACTTGGCTCCAGAGCCCAGACATGAATCATTACTCTCTTTGCTGAAGAAAAAGTGGAGAGAGGGAAAAGAGGAAGTAGTTGGGGAGAGTGAGAGAAAGCACAGGGAAAAAAGAAAAAGCCAACGAGGAAGAGGAAGCAATCGCGTTTGGCCACATCTGCCACCTAGGTCGCCACTGGGTGAAGACAGACCCAGAACTCACATTCTCTGCTTTTATTCATGCAGCCGATATTGACCTACTATATGCCAGGCACTCTGCTAGGTGCTGGGGACCCAGCAGTGAACCTACAAAGCCTTGCTGATCTTCTATTCCAGCAGACAAGCAAGATCAATAAATGGTAAACATAATCATTGGTAAATTTTATAACATGCCAGGGCTGTGCTGCCCTATACGGTAGCCACTGACCACACACGGCGACAAGACACTCGAAATGATGTTCACGTGAAAGCTGCTGTGTCCTACACATGCCAGGTTTCAAGGACTTACTGTGAAATAAAGATCATAAAATATCTCAATATTTTTATGTTGATTACACGTTGAAATGACAACGTTGGGATATGTTGGGCTAATTAAAAATATACTATTGAGATTAATTTCTCCTGTTTCTTTTTACTTTTTAAAATGCAGCTACTGGAATTCCCTGGTGGTCCAGTGGTTAGGACTCCACACTTTCACTGCCGAGGATGCGGGTTCGATCCCTGGTTGGGGAACTAAGATACCACAAGCCAAAAAATAAATAAAATGCTGCTGCTAAAATTTTTTTTTAATTGCACATGTGGCTCCCATTGCATTTCTGTTGGACTGGGCTGTGTTAGAGGATGATATATGATTTAGCAGGAAAAATAAGAGAACAGGGTAAGTGCCCCCAGTGGGCAGGGTTGCAATTTAAATGGGGTGGTTGCGGGAGGGCCTCTGTGAGAGGATGACATTTGAGCAAAGACTTAAAGTAAGTGCAGGAACGAGCCACGTAGATATCTGGGGAAGGTCTTTCCAGGCCCAGGCAACAAGTCAGTGCAAAGGTCCTGAGGCAGAAGTGTGCCTGGATAGATGTTCGTTAGGATGCTATACTATCTCATTGAAGCAAATGACTTCTTAGGAGCTGTTTTTCTTCAGTAGGTGAAAATGACTCTTGCAATTTTTTTTTTACAATCCTCTTTTTTTTTTTTGGCCGTGCCAGGCGGCTTGCTTGCAGGATCCTAGTTCCCCAACCAAGGATTGAACCCATGCCCCCTGCAGTGGAAGCACGGAGTCCTAACCACTGGACTGCCAGGGAATTCCCAGGACACTGTTTTAGAATTTAGGAAAGTAGATTTTATTTGACACAGAGTACAATAGGGCTGCAGGAAGAGCAAACTGAAAAGACAAAGCAGGAGAGACACAGTTCTATTGAACAATTAAGTAACAGGAGGGCAAGTCATTAAACGAAGAACAAAACAGTTGAGCTTGATCAAAGAATGCTCTTTTTTCTAATGCCCACACTTGTGGAATTCCCGCTCTCTGTTGTCCAGCGGACACACCTACTGTGTTTTGAGGCAGCAGGAGATGCAGGGGAAGTGCTTAAACTCCCCCATGCAACGGCACATCTTCAGAAATAGCAGACACCTGGTTAGCTTGACATTCTATGCAAAGATTCATAACGTGGTTCCTGCAGATGGCACAGTGACCAACCACACTATCCCAGGCTCAGAGGGCTACCACATTCCCCCCTTTTCACGTCAAAGCGCTTCCTGCCTGCAGTGATGCTGGTGCCACCCCAGGTATCCACATCCATCACCGCCGCCAATTTGGAAACACACAGACCCTTGCAGCTGTGTGAATATTAATATTAGTGGAGGTCTCCAGAGTCTCACCACCACCACATCCCCTAGGAGACTCAGCCAAGCCCCTACAAAACGCTGACTTCCCGCAGAATCATCCACCACCTTGGGAGTCTCCAGACGTCTTCCTTCGTTAAAAGCTGCCAGTTGAACTTCACCTTTGCCCCCGCCTCTCAGGACTTGAGACATGTATGTCTCTCTGGCAAGAGCTAAGTCTCCAACACAAAACCACCTTCCAGATCAAAGGTGTAAGTGTGTGGGAGGGTTCAGCTGGCAACCAGGAGCTAATAACTCTGCTCTGGGTCTGCCGGATCACAGGAGAAAAGCCTCTGCCTGCTCCCACAGCCCAGACGGCTGGAGACGTGAGGATGGTTCCACTCCCAGGACCCAGGAGGCTCCTCTGAGGTCGCCTGGCCCTGCCGGACCTGCAGGGATGAACATCCACCCATCCATTCACAGAGCAGATATTCACCCAGCACCCACTCTGTGCCAGGCCTACTGTGTGCTAGGGGCAGGGGATAGAATAGCGAACAAGACAGACAGGTCCCCTCTGTCCTGGCCTCACGTTTTAGCAGGGGAGAGAGATTTTAAAACAAAACAAAACACACCTAAGCAAATAAATAAGAATTTTCTATGATGCTAAAGTGCCAATGAGAGAAACAGATGAGGTAACACCACAGAGAAATGAGGGGGTGGAGGGGTGAGACCAGAAGGGGGAGACCGGGGAGGACATTCTGGCAAAATACCCAGTAAGTGCAAAGGCCCTGTGGCAAGGAGATGTCCCATCTGTTCAAGGAACAGATAAGCAGAGACGGCGGCATGAAGGGAAGGCCCCTCAGATAGCATGACCGCCCAGTTTATATCTCTTGTCCCAGTATGATTATAGCTAGCACCCTCCCCCTTTTACCCTCAAAGTTTGTGCAATAAATTAATTGTTAGGTTTTTCTTAGGCCATGGTAAAGAATTCCAATTTTAGCCGTGGAAATCTCATAGCAGAAGAGTAACCTAAATCAGAGTGATCTGATTTAGGTTTTAAAATACCTTTCAGGGACTTCCCTGGCGGTCCAGTGGTTGGGACTCTGCGCTTTCACTGCCGGGGCCCAGGTTCAATCCCTAGTCGGGGAACTAGGATCCCACAAGCTGCGCGGCACGGCCAAAAAATAAAAACTAAAAAAAATATATGGTCCAGTGGTTAAGACCCCACGCTTCCACTGCAGGGGGCGCAGGTTCGAGCCCTGGTCGGGGAACTAAGATCCCACGTGCTGCGCGGTGCGACCAAAGAAACAAATCTTTCAATGATTGCTAATTTTGAAGGGGTGATAACTGTTATGTGAAGCATTTTCGAGGTGCGTACTGCAGGATGTAGGGGAGAAAGGCCATCGTGACTGAGAGTAGCTTCAAACTAATTCACTAGGGGCTTCCCTGGTGGATGCAGGGGACACAGGTTCGAGCCCTGGTCTGGGAAGATCCCACATGCCGCGGAGCAACTAGGCCCGTGAGCCACAACTACTGAGCCTGCGCGTCTGAAGCGTGTGCTCCGCAACAAGAGAGGCCGCGATAGTGAGAGGCCCGCGCACCGCGATGAAGAGTGGCCCCCGCGCGCCACAACTGGAGAAAGCCCACGCACAGAAACGAAGGCCCAACACAGCCATAAATTAATTAATTAATTAATTTAAAAATAATAATAATTCACTAAAAGAGAAAGTGAAAAGGATGGATGAAGCAGCTGTAACAAAAAAACTTGATAGGTGTTGAATCTGAAAAATGGGTCCATGGAGGTTCATGGTACGATTTTCTCTACTTTTGTGTCTGTTCCTACTATAGACTGAATGTTTGTGGCTCCCACACACACACACACAGCACGCACACAAAAAATTCATATGTTAAATCTTAACCCGCAGCGTGATGGTATTTGGAGATGGGGGGGGGTCTCTGGGTGGCGATTAGGTCATGAGGTTGGAGCCATTTTGAATGAAATTCGTGCTCGTATAAAGGAAACCCCAGAGAGCTCCCTCACCCCTTCAGCCACATGAGAATACAGGGAACCTATAACCATCTATGAACCAGGAAGTGGGCTGTCACCAGACACAGAATCTGCCAGCCCCTTGGTGTTGGACTTTGAGCCTCCAGAACCATGAGAAAAAAAAATATCTGTTGTTTATAAGCCACCCAATCTGCGGTATTCTGTTACAGCAGACACGGCAAACTAAGACAATTTCCCTTTTTTTTTTTTTAAAGAATAAAAATACATCTCCCTGACTGCTGCTTGAGGGTCAAGAGTAAAAAGTGTGGCTCAGCTAGGATGAGAATGAGGTGGCCCTGAGCAGCCTGGGTTGGAGTGACTTGGGTTGGGGAAGCCAGCGAGACCTGGACGGATGGAAGGTGTATTTGGGACGGATGGATCGGGGGTGAGGGGTAAAGGCAGGGAAGAAATCTGTGTCATATCAGGAAGGGCTCAGTCATTCAACACATATTCATTGAGCATCTACCCTGTGCCAGACACAGTGCTGCTCTGGGGGATCCAGTGGTGGGCTAAGCAGCCATGGTCCCAGCCGTCTTGGAGCTCACAGTACTGAAGGAGAGACTGACAATAACTAATCACAGAGGTCTAGAATTACAAACTGCACAACAAAGGAAAAAGAGAGAGTTCTCGCAGAGCTTGAGAGTGGGAGGTCCTATGCCAGGATACTGTCCTGTCCCTCAAGAACCACCTTCTGCTTCTCCATCTTGATGTCTTCCCTAAGAAGGTGGCCCTCAGAAACCAGGTAAGCAGCCTCCCATGTCCTCTGGTTTCTAGCTGGCTCTGGCCACTGGGAGGTAGGAGATCTGAAGAAGTTGAGTGAGGGGAAATGAGATGTTCTCCAGCCTCCTGCGGTGGTGTGTTCTTAGTAAAGATACCGTTCATCCTCCTTTGCTACTCCTCTTATTGAGAATACATTTTCCTTTCCTCAGAATCTGGGCTGACACTGTGACCTCTGTCAACCACAGGTTGACTGTGGCAGAAGTGAACCTGGGTAGCCTCCAAGAGTGGACCTTAATCCATCAGCAGCTCTGCTTTCACCTCCTAAAACACTCCTTCCTGAACTCAGCCGCCATGTTGTGAGGAAGCCCAAGCAGCTGTGTGGAGAAGCCATGTGAGTGAGGACCATGCCCTCAGCCACCAGCCCAGCTGAGCTCCCAGCTGGCAGCCAGCATCTGTGGACCTGCCAGGTATCCTGGCATTCCAGAACTATTCAAGCCAGAAGATGATAAGAAATACTAAATTTTTGTTGTTTTAAGTCACTACCTTTGGGGGTGTTTTTTTTTAGCAGCAACAGATTACAGAAACGCTCAGGCTGGCCACGACCCTTTCCAAGTAAGGCAGCCCCTCTCCTTCCAGGTTCCAAGGTCATTCCCTCCCCTCCAACCTTCAGCCCTAGGAGTGAGAACAGCTTCACGACTCCTTTTGTTTTCCTCACACATTTAAAACAGTCCCTGTATTAAACCCTCTTCAAAATCTCCCAGTTTTAGTGCACTGTCCCCTTCCTGCTTGAACCCTGACAGATATGAGAACTGATTCTGTGGTGAAAAAGGAATTAATTAGAGAAGAGGAAGAGAATCCTAGAGACAGCGTTCTGGGGCAAAAGCCTGGAGGTAAGAAAGAATAGTCATTAAAAACAGCAAGTCTGGAGCCAGATAATACAGGTTCAAATCTCGGCTCACATGTGGACATGATACTTCTCTGGACTTCAATTGCCCCATCTGTAAAACGGGGCTAATAATACCTATTTCAGAGGGCTGTGGTGTGAATCAAGTGAGCTCCTATCTGTGAAGCCCTTAGAACCTTAGCGTGTTTATTTAATAAAACAAACAAACTGGAAGATCTCAGGTTGGTAGAGGGGAGAGGTGAGAACGTGAGATGTGAGGTCAAGAAGTAAGCAAAGGTGGGACTTCCCTGGTGGTCCAGTGGTTAAGACTCCTGGCTTCCACTGCAGGGGGGCGCGGGTTCAATCCCTGGTCAGGGAACTAAGATCCCACATGCCGTGCGGTGAGGCCCCCCAAAAGAAGCAGAGGTGAGGCCCTCCTTGTCCACCATATGTCAAATCAGAAAGCCTTCACTGGCTGGCCCAGATGGGGTCAGGTCCCTCAATCATTCATTCATTCATTCCACAAACCATGGCATGCACTGGGCCCTGCTGTGAAGATAGGCAAGGTCTTTGCCCTCGTGGTGCTTTCATAGCAGTGGAGGGGACAGACATAAGCAATCAGGCTGGGTAAAATTAGAGTGCCATGAAAATAAAACAAGAAGACGTCATAAGGAGAGTTACTTGAGATGGGCCGGCCAGGGGAGGCCTCTCTGAGGAGGTGGCATCGGAGCCAGACTTTGAGGGAGAACGTGGGGACCTGTGAAAAGTGCTTAGAGCAGTGAGCACAGCACGTGCCAAGGTCCTGGGGTGAGCATAGGCTGAACACATCAGAAGATCCACAAGACGCTAGGGAGGCTGCATCTCAGGGAGTGGCAGGGGGAGAAGTGGGGGGCCTGGACCAGCGCCAGAGCTGCAGGGCCTTGTGGGCCCCAGGGAGGGGTCTGGGCTTTATGCCTGGGCAACGGAAAGCCAGTGCAGGATTTAAGCAGGAAGTAACTCTATCCTATTTGCTTTGAAAAAGGTTCACTCTGTGACCTCTGTAATACACCCTCCCTGAAGCAGATTCCTTTCCCTGGGAGCATTTTTCTCAGGTGCAGGTGGCATTATAGACTCAGTGGTGTGAGAATAATATCTTTGGCCCCACTGGTCTGGGACCTGTGTGAGACCATGTCCCCCTTGCTCACAGGAAACTCTCAGTAAACACAGTTAAGCAAAGAACCCTGTGAGTGAGCATACTGTGGTCCCTCTCGGCACCACCCCATCTCTGTCCAAACGGGAGTTTCTGCTGCTGGCAGCCGTGTGCAGAATGCTGTTGCCATCCATTTCTTGCCAAAGAATATTTTTGGAACCTGCTTGGACCTGGGTTTCAGCCACCCCCGGCACACACCTCAACCTGGTGCCCAGAGACAGTGTCCCCACGCAGGAAAGAAAACGGCAACTTTGCTGGGCTTCCCTGGTGGCGCAGTGGTTGAGAATCTGCCTGCCAATGCAGGGGACACAGGTTCAAGCCCTGGTCTGGGAAGATCCCACATGCCGTGGAGCAACTGGGCCCGTGAGCCACAATTACTGAGCCTGCGCGTCTGGAGCCTGTGCTCCGCAACAAGAGAGGCCGCGATAGCGAGAGGCCCGCGCACCGCGATGAAGAGTGGCCCCCGCTTGCCACAACTGGAGAAAGCCCTCGCACAGAAACGAAGACCCAACACAGCCATAAATAAAATAAATTAAAAAAAAAAAAAAAAAAAACGGCAACTTTGCTGTTCTACAGTCGAGTGAATTTTTTAAAAGGGCAAAGGCCTTTTCTATCCTAAAGGATTCTTTGTACCAACGTTGGCCTCAACAACACTCCTGCCTGGCGGCACAGCGGCCGTCCTCTTGCTCTGATGCTGTGGGATGTGTCCCCAGGCGTCGGCAGGCCCCAGGCAGACGAGGTGGGTGTTGTAAAGGAAGGGGCCGTGACAGGAGCTGCAGTTTTCTGGGCAGGAGAGAAAAATGTTCTGGCAGGAAAAACAGCAAAACAGATGGGGACCTGCTGCAGACAGAGCTGTTTAGTTAGACTGAAGCACGAACACTTGGCTTTCATTGAAAAAAGCCAGTGTACAGCAGGCCACACACGGTGAGAGTGGTTCTCTTGAGTTAGGAAGGGAAGCCTGAAAAACTCCGCTCAGGTTTCAACAAACCAGCGCTAGTACACTTTGGACCTGAAAACAAAAGCCCTAAGAAATTGAGAAAAAGAGAGAGAAAAAGTTGGACTGTGGGGCTTTTGTGTGCTTTTAGATACTTCCCTGAAGGCTGCTGGCATAATCATGCCACCTTCACATTCCACATTTCAGTTCCTTGAACAAAGTTCACTCCCACCCCAGGGCCTTTGCACCTGCTGTGCCCTCTGCCTGGAATCCTTCCCCTGCCCCTCTTCACCTAGTTGGCTCTTCATTCAGTTCTCTGCTCAAATGTCACCTTCCCAGAGAAGCCCCACCCTCCCTCGCTCTCCAGCAAACCACTCTATTTACCTTCTTGAACGTTGTCTGAAATTATTCTGTTGGTTTATTCGTGGACTTGCTTTTGTGTCTGTCTCCACCCGCTGGAATGCAGCTCTACGACAGCAGGGACCTCTCTCATGCTCTCCAGTACCCAGAACCATCCTGACACACAGAAGACACTCAGTGAACATTCACTGCATAAGTAAATCAATAAAGCCGTTGACTGTGGCTGCTCGCTACTTGCCAGAGGGTTTCACATCTGCAGCCATTGAAATGCTTTTGGCTGAAAGTACTAGAAAGCACCAACCTGAGCCGTTTAACAATGAAGACATTTATTATTTCCACAAAAGGGGGAAGTCCTGAGATGGAGCAGCTTTGGGGTTCTCAGTTTCCGTGGTCAAGGATGGACATCATTGAGCACCCACGTTCTTTCTGTCTTCCTGCCCCAGCATCTGCTGCAATGCAAGACGGCAGCCATCAACCCGGAAGTCCCCCAGCACACCACCCCCGTGTCTTATTGGCCAGAATTTGGTCACGTGTCCACTTCTCAGCCAATCATAGTGAGGGAATGGTGTCAACCTCAAACTTAGCTGACCTTTAGAATCCTGGGGGGCTTCAAAGTCAGAGCTCATGCCCCATCCTCGGAGATTTTCGGTGTCCGGGGTCCAGGACTGGGGTTGGTGTTTTTAACTCCCCGTGTGACCCCCACGTGCAACGGGGGCTCAGAGCCATTCATCTCGGGCTGTGGTTCTCCGTTCTGAGAGATGGGAACAGGATCGAAATGCAGATTCTTGGTCCTTACCCCAGACCTGCTGAATCAGACACTCTAGGGTGAGGCCCAGTGATCTGTGTCTTCACAAGCCCTCCAGGGGATCAGAACTCCTGGGGACTGCGAGAAGGGAGGAGAAGAATCTTCCAGAAGAACAAATGCTTTGAATGCAGCCTGTGGTTGGGAGGGAGGGACTCCCACGCTGACGGGTCCCCCAGCTCCTCTACCCGGAGACAGGCCCATGGTCTCCCATTCCATCCTTTCCTTTGAGGCCGCTGAGATCTGCAGCAGCTTCAGAGGTCCCCGGGCTCTGTGACCTTGATTTTGATTTTGGCCCTCAAGTGTGGCCTGAATTGAAGTCAGTGCAATCAGCTGGGGGCTCCATGGGCGACGGGCATCTTCTCTTCCCGCTCCTCTCTCGCCAGACCTACCCCGCGGGAAAGGGAGACAGGTTCTCAGGCGGGAAGGAGTTTATTTCAGCAAGGTGTTTACCGGTCCTGAGATACTGGAATCAAGTTCCTGAAACTCTACCCTAAGGAACTCATTCAGAGAGGAGCAAGACACCAGTGTCAGTCCAGGCTTTGTTATTGATGTAACAGCATTTGAGTCGTTTTTCCTCTTCGTTCTGTTTTCTCTCCCTCCTACCCCCAGTTAACCATTAAGATTTCTCTTGTCTTGATATTTCTCAAATCCTTTTATTTCTCTCCATCTGTAGTGGGTAGAATTGTGTCCCCCAAAAAAGATATGTTCAAGTCTTAACCCCCAGGACCTGTGAGTGTGACCTTATTTGGAAATAGGGTCTTTGCGGATGTGATCAAGTGAAGATGAAGTCATCCGGGATTGGGGTGGGCCCTAAATCCAGTGACTAGTGTCCTTATAAGAGGAGGGGACACAGGGGAGGCTGGAGTAATGGGTCTACAAGCCAAGGAACGCCGGCCGCCACCAGAACTGGAAAAAGCAAGGAAGGTTCCTCCGGTAGAGGCTTTGGAGAGCACCCGATACCTTGATTTCCAAGTTCTGGCCCTCAGAGCTCTGAGAAATACATTTCTGCTGTTTGAAGCCGCCCAGTTTGTGGTACTTTGTTATGGCAGCCCTAGCAAATGAATGCACCATTTCCACCGCCTTGGTTAGATCCGTGGTTCTCACACCTGAGGCACTTCAGAATCACCTGGTGGGATGGGGGTAGGGGGGACCCAAAGAGCTGCCCACCCCCAACCAGGGGGCCTGATTCAGTAGGTCTGGATGAGCTTATAATTTTGCATTTCTAGCGAGTTCCCAGGAGACACTGATGCTGCTATTTTGGAGACCACACTTTAAGAATCACTGAAACACCATCATCCTGCCTGGTCGACAGACCCATCCCCCCAACTGGCCTAAACTGTCTTCTCCATCCTCCACCCGCAGGCAGGCAGAGCCTCTTAAAACTCACCTTGGAAACTGTCTGTCCCAGATTTAAAACCTCCAGGAGGGGCTTTCCTGGTGGCGCAGTGGTTGAGAGTCTGCCTGCCAATGCAGGGGACACGGGTTCGAGCCCTGGTCCGGGAAGATCCCACATGCCGCGGAGCCACTAAGCCCGTGAGCCGCAACTACTGAAGCCTGCGCGCGCCAAGAGCCCGTGCTCCGCAACAAGAGAAGCCACCGCAATGAGAAGCCCGCGCGCCGCAAGGAAGAGTAGCCCCCGCTCGCCACAACTAGAGAAAGCCCGCGCGCAGCAACGAAGACCCAGTGCAGCCCAAAATAAAAATAATAAATAAAAAAAAAAAAAAAAAAAAAAAAGGCGTCTCACCAGTCATCTTGGATTAGGGGCCCGCCCTATTCCAATATGACTTCATCTTCACTAATCTGCAATGACCCTATTTCCAAACAAGGTCACGTTCTGAGGGGATTAGGGCTTCCGTGTACCTTTTTGGAGGACACAGTTCAACCATAACAGATATTGATCATAATAAGAGCTGACATTAGGATTTCCCTGGTGGTCCAGTGGGTAAAACTCTGTGCTCCCAACGCAGGGGGCCTGGGTTCAATCCCTGGTCTGGGAACTAGATCCCGCACGCATGCCGCAACTAAGAAGTCCGCATGCTGCAACTAAGAAGTCCACATGGTGCGATGAAGATCCCACATGCCGCAACTAAGACCTGGCACAGCCAAAATAAATAAATAAATAAATATTTTTAAAAAATAATAGCTGACATTTAGGGACCCTGAACTGTGCCGGGCACTGTTCTGAATGCTTTATATCTTTGCTCACTGAATCCTCACGCTGACCCTCTGAAGTCAGAACCCGTAATATCCCTACTTTCCAGATGAGGAAACTGAGGCACAGAGCAGTGAAGTGACCTGTCCAAGGTCACACAACCAGACAGTGACCAAGCCTGAATCTGAACCCAGGTCTTCAGATTTCAGAGCCTAAGAGCTACAAAATTCAAGAGAAACAGAAAGGCCTAGTTGATGAAGTCAGGCCCCTCCCTCGCCTGTCCCGCAGCCGCCTGTTCCACTTGTACAATTCTGAAACGATTTTGTATTTAATATTTTTTAAATGCATCCAAGTGGCCAGCGTGAGAAGATCATCAGAAAGCTGTTAGAGGACTTCCCTGGTGGTCCAGTGGTTAAAACTCCGGGCTTCCACTGTAGCGGGCACGGGTTCAATCCCTGGTCGGAGAAGTTCCTCATGCCATGAGGTGAGGCCAAAAAAATAAACAAGCAAGCAAGCAAGCTGTTAGACTTGCTTTACCCACTTTACTGCTGAGCCATGTGGTTATTTTGAATCACTTCTTTGGGAGAGGGCACCATAATTTTTTTCAGAGTTGAAAACCTCCAAAAGCTCCACTGCAGACTCCGACAGCAGAGGTCTGCCCAGCAGGCATTCCTCGGACCCTCCTCCCCAGCTCACAGAGCCCTGACTGTGCTTGGCCAGCAGAGTTTGCAAAGCCCTCCTCAGGCCTAGGACCTGGCATCCTTATGATATTATATGTTATCGTTATAATGCCAAGATAAAAACAACAGAAGTTGTTTTTTTTTTTGTATTGGAGTATAGTTAATTAACAATGTTGTGTTAGTTTCAGGTGTACAGCAAAGTGATTCAGTTATACATATACATGTATCTATTCTTTTTCAAATTCTTTTCCCATTTAGGTTATTACAGAGTATTGAGTAGAGTTCCCTGTGCTATACAGTAGATCCTTGTTGGTTATCTATTTTAAATATAGCAGTGTGCATATGTCAATCCCAAACTTCCAATTTATCCCTCCCTGCTAAAAACAACGGAAGTTTTAAAACACACACACACAGTTTGCATCTCTCTCTATATTTGTGTGTATATATGAAAAAACAAGGCAATGTTGAAGACAGATTTTGGAGGATGGTGAGGAAAAATAGGGTGGGGGGACCATACAAAGTCAGATCTCAGTCATTGCCAAAGTCTTGGTTTTTATTTTGGATGATGGATTACTTTAAAATAACAAGGGGAATTCCCTGGCGGTCCACTGGTTAGGACTCTGCGCTTCCACTGCAGGGGGCACAGGTTCAAGCCCTGGTGGGAGAACTAAGATCCTGCATGCTGTGCGGTATGGCCCCAAATTTTTTTTTTTCGTTAACCAATTAACATTTTTCCCCTGCCCCCTTTTTGGCCGCATCACGTGATATGCAGGGTCTTAGTTCCCCAGCCAGGGATCGAACTGGGGCCCCCCACAGTAGAAGGGCAGAGTCTTAACCACTGGATCACCAGGGAAGTCCCTTAACTTCCTCTTAAAAAAAACAATGTTAGGGCTTCCCTGGTGGCGCAGTGGTTGAGAATCTGCCTGCCAATACAGGGGACACGGGTTCGAGCCCTGGTCTGGGAAGATCCCACATGCCGCGGAGCAGCTAGGCCCGTGAGCCACAACTACTGAGCCTGCGCGTCTGGAGCCTGTGCTCCGCAACAAGAGAGGCCGTGATAATGAGAGGCCCCCGCTTGCCGCAACTAGAGAGAGCCCTCGCGCAGAAACGAAGACCCAACACAGCCAAAAATAAATTTAAAAAAACAAAAAAAAACAAAACGGTGTGCTCCTATTAAAAATAATAATTTTATTGAGTCACACACCATAAAGTTCAGCCTTTGAAGGCGTACGAGTCCGTGGGTTTTAGTACATTCATAATGTTGTACAACTCTCACCACCATCTAATTCCAGAACATTTTTATCTCCCCCAAAAGAAACCCCATACTCTTTAAAAAAGTCACTCCCTGCTCCCCCTCCCCCAGCCCCTGACAACCACTAATCTGCTTTCTGTCTCTGTGGATTTGCTTATTCGCACAGTTCATATAGATGGAATCCAACTGTTAAAAAGAACATAAGCAGGACTTGAATGGACCAAATGATGAGATTGTGGTGTGAACCACGGATTACAGTTCATTCAATTCTGTGCTCTGACAGCCAATGGGAAAAGCCAGAATCTGGGTCCTTGTGGCGATGTTCAGGTACTAAATTAACCCCTACTGGAGCAGCCCCATTTCTGGCTTCTTGTTATGCAATGTAACAAAGGTCTCTCTTGTTCGAGTCGCTTTTGATTGGATTTTTCCTTACTTACCACCCAGAGCCCTCAAAGTGATATGACCCAGGAACCCACACCCCTACGGTGCTACTCCTTCCAGCCACGAGCCTTTGCACATGCTGTTCCCTCTGCCTGGAAAGACTCTCCAACCAGCTGTGGCTTCCCCGTCCTTTTGACTTCAGCCTCTGTTTAAAAGTTACCAGAAAGTCTTATTTTAGGGGCTTATTGGAGGCCCTGTCTACATCTTGCTGGGTGGGCCCATCAGCATTCACGCAGGACACATGCGTTGTAGAGGAGGGGGTTCTGCCCCAGAGGTCCAAGGAGGAGAAAGATCCTGGCGGGGCAACCACCAGTGCCACCTGCATTTCCATGGGATTGAACACCCAGCCCTGAGCCCGCTGGATCCAAAGTATGCACCTTTTTCATTTTGAAAAGCTTTTCCAAGCCAGTCTCCAAAAAGAGTATCACCATTTATACTCCCAGTGACAGTATACACAAGAACCTTTTCTGTATCCTCAACAGTTGGGTATTATCAAACTCTTCATTTTTGCACACTGGAGAGGTGAAAAATTACTAATTGCTTGGCTCTGCACTTCTTTTCATTATAAATGAGGCCGAACATTTTTTCATATAGTTATCAGCCATTTGTGAACTTCACATTGACCTCCTGTGATCATTTCTTCTACTGGCTTGTTTGTTAGCACTCGCTCTTTGTATATGAAGGACACGAATTCTTTGCCTAACATCAGAGTTACAAATATATTTTCCAAGTCAGCTTTGCCTTCAATATTTTGCAAAAGATGAAATTTTATTTTCTCGTGATCAGATTTACTTTTTCTATGAATTCTTAGTTTTGTGTTATATTCAGAAAAGTCTCCCAAACCAAGAATTTTTTAAAAATCTACATTCTCTTCCAGTGATTTGTAGGTGTTTCTATTTTTATATCTCTGCTCTATTTGGAATTAATTTGTTTTCAGCTATGGAGTAAGAAAGGAATCCAGTTATGCCAATCCAATGTATTACAAGTCCTTTCTCCATTGAATGAAGTCACCATCTTTAACAAGCCAGTTTCTTTATATACTTTCATCTCTCTGGATTTTTCTCTCATGACAATGCTCAATCCAGCCATTCCTTCTCTAGGGCCAACTGTATCTAATACTCCACCTTTATAATTCATTATAATATTTGGTAAAGCTAATCTCCCCTCTCTAGTCTCCATTTCCAGAATTTTCCTGACAATTCTCATGTATTCACTTTTTTCTGTGTACTTCAGCACCATTTTCTCAAAGTCCCCCATAATTTCCTGTTGGTTATTTAACTGAGATTGCATTGATTTCTGGCTATATTTAGGGAACTCTGACATCATTCCAAAATGGATTCTTCTTCTCTAAGAACAAAGATCATCTCGCCACTCATCCAAGCTTCCTTTTATATTTAATAGTAGAATTTTAACACCTTTTATATTTATATCCTCCACATTCCTTGAGAAGTTTGCTGCTAAATATTTCATCATTATGGTTGCTATTGTAAATTGGATCTTTTCTTCCATGATAAGTGAAGTTGTATATTTATAGCCAAGTCCAAAGATTGATTCAGCGGGTGTGGATTGAAACTCCAAGAATTCTGCAGTGTTAATCCACAATCCAGCCCATCATGACACTCACTGGTGTCTGAGAACCTTTTTCATTCAACACTAAGAATCTCAGATTGGAGAAGAATCTTAGGCCAAGGCAGCAGATTTGCTTCTTCCTGTGCTACGTTTCACATCCTTTGCAATTTCTGAAAAGTAAGAACTGAAATTAGAGTTTTGCCCAGCACAGAACTGAGAAGAGGAAATGTGTTCTTATTTAAGTGAAACAAAACACAAACTCTTAGAGTCCCGTGAAATAACAACTCAGACTCTGCTCAGAGCAAATGCTTTCTCCTTTAAGAAATCACCTTCCAAGGCAAGAGCAAACCTCCATAAACCGAGTGAAAGGAGGCTCCAGAAGCATGTGGGAAAGTGCTCTTTTCCAGCATGTGGCCCGTGTTCATCCAGGATGTAGGGTCTTTGCAAATCACCCACTCCAACTGTCCTATGTTACAAATGAGGGTTATGAGGTCCTGAGAGACCTGTTCCAGAGGATCCAAGGTCTACCTCGTAGTTCATTTTGCATAAATACAAACTGTGCACAATTTCTATGGAAACTTTACATCACAAATCCTCAAAGAAAACCTCTGGAAAGCTGCACAAGAAACCAGTAACAGAGGTTATCTCTGTGGAAGGCAGTCAGAGCAGAGGGAGACATTTTTTCCCCCACCAAAACCCTTTCATGCTTGTGGTAGCTTTAAAACATGCCTGCAAATTCTTTGACATTTATCCATGTAAAGGTGAAGCCTGTTATGCACCAAAGGACACAGTCAACAGAGCGAAAAGGCAACCTACAGAATGGCAGAAAATATTTGCAAATCATATATCTACTAAGGGGTTAATCCAGAATATATAAAGAGCTCTTACAACTCCACAACCCCAAAATCAAATAACCCGATTTAAAAATGGACAAAGAACCTGAATAGAAATTTCTACAAAGATGTTATACAAATAGCTAACCAGCATATGAAAAGATTCTCAACATCACTGATCATCAGAGAAATGCAAATCAAACCTGCAGTATAAAAAAACAAACAAAACAACTAATACTAAAAAAAAAAAAAAAAAAAAAAAAAAAAAAAAAAAGAAATGCAAATCAAAACCACAGTGAGATATCACCTTACACACATTAGGATGACTACTATCAAAACAAAATGAACACACAAACAAACAAAACAGAAAATAACAAGTGTTGGGAAGGCTGTGAAGAAATTGGAACCTTTGGGCACTGTTGGTGGGAATGTAAAATGGTGCAGCCATTATGGAAAACAGTATGGCAATTCCTCAAAAAATTAAAATAGAACTACCATATGATCTACCAATTCCATCTCTGAGTATATACCCGAAAGAATTCAGAGCAGGATCTCAAAGAGATATTTGCACATCCATGCAAATAGCAGCATTATTTATGACAGCCAAGAGGTCGAAGCAATCCAAGAGTCCACTGATGGATGGATAAACAAAATGTAGTATACACATACAATGGAATATTATTCAGCCTTAAAAATTAGGAAGGAAATCCGGTCACATGGTACAACATGGATGAACCTTGACGAGATTATGCTAAGTGAAATAAGCCAGTCACAAAAAAGACAAATACTGTATGATTTCACTTATATGAGGTACCCAGAGTAGTAAAACTCATAGAGACAGAAAGTAGAATTCTGGTTGCCAGAGGCTGGGTGGAGTGGGGTGGGAAGTTGTTATTCAGTGACTTTTAGTTTTGCAAGATGCAGAAGTTCTGGGCATCTGTTGTACAATGATGTGCATATAGTTAACACTACTGAACTGCATACTTAAAAATGGTTAAGATGGTACATTATATGTTATGTGTTTTTTAACCACATTGAGGGGGGGGAAGAAAGCAAAAACCAGAACAAAAAGGTAGAAACTAATTCTCTTCCCCTTGAATGTTTAGGCAGCTGTCTCGCTGCTCTGCCACACACTTACCCTGCCCGCGAGGGTCAGAGCTGGCTCACTGGCACCCTGTCCCCATTCAAGCCCAAGGGCAGAGGGAAAGTGAGTGGAGGACAACCAGATTCCTTTTTAATAACATGACCTTGAAGTTGTACCTTCTAGCTGTACTTGCTTCTAATGCACAGAAGGTGGCAGAAGTGATGCAGTGTTCGTCTGGCTCTCAAGGGCTGCTGGCTCTTGGAAACCAGCCGCCATGCTGGGAGGAACCTCTGACCACATGAAGTTGCTCTGTGTAGAGTTCTGGCAAGAGCCCCCACTGAGGTCCCAGCCAAAACCAGCTCCCGATGCCAAACGAGTGAGGGAGGAAGCCTCCCTGACTCCTCCAGCCATTTCTGACCCCAAGCACATGAGAGATCCCTGCAGCGACCACCTTGCTGAGCCCACTCACCCCAGAACCCTGGGAGATCAGCATAATAGATCATAGTGGTTTTCCACCGCTAAGTTCGCAATGGTTTATGAAGCAGCAATAGATAATCAAAGCAATACAGTTGAATTTTTTTTAATTGTGTACATGTATTTTTTTAATTTTAAGAAGATATGGGACTTCCCTGGTGACGCAGTGGTTAAGAATTTGCCTGCCAATGCAGGAAACACGGGTTCGAGCCCTGGTCTGGGAAGATCCCACATGCTGCAGAGCAACTAAGCCCGTGCGCCACAACCACTGAGCCTGCGCTCTAGAGCCCGCGAGCCACGACTACTGAGCCCGCGCGCCTACAGCCCATGCTCTGCAACAAGAGAAGCCACCGCAATGAGAAGTCCGCGCACTGCAACGAAGAGCAGCCCCCGCTCGCTGCTCGCGCAACTAGAGAAAGCCTGTGCACAGCAGTGAAGACCCAACGCAGCCAAATAAATAAATAAGTAAATAAATAAATTTATAATTTTAAAAAGATAATCAAAGCCTTATTGCTGCTTTTAAAGTCTAAAGATTTGCATAAAGTCTAAAAAGATTCTACATCACAGTTTTTTTTTTGCCCATGTACCCTAAAGAACTACTTTCAGAATTTTTTCCTGATTGTGGAATATTTTAAACATTCATGAGAGGATAGGGAATAACATATTCAGCATCCGGCTCTATTGAACCTTAATATTATGACATATTTGGTGCGCTTGTTTTTTAAAAATACTTTTTAAACATTTTAAATTGTGATTTTAAAAAGACACATAAGAGGGCTTCCCTTGTGGCTCAGTGGTTAAGAATCCGCCTGCCAATGCAAGGGACACGGGTTTGAGCCCTGGTCTGGGAAGATCCCACATGCCGCGGAGTAACTAAGCCTGTGCGCCACAACTACTGAGCCCGCGTGCCACAACTACTGAAGCCCACGCACCTAGAGCCCGTGCTCCGCAACAAGAGAAACCCGTGCACTGCAATGAAGAGTAGCCCCCGCTCACCACAACTAGAGAAAGCACGCGCGCAGCAGCAAAGACCCAATGCAGCCAAAGATAAATAAATACATTTTTTTAAAATAAAGAAATAAAAAAATAAAAAGACACATAACTGGGAACTCCCTGGCAGTCCAGTTTAAGACTCTGTGCTTCCACTGCAGGGGGCGCAGGTTCAATCCCTAACAGAAGAAGTTCCCAAATGGGAGCTTCTGTGACTATTTTCTGCTTCTCCACCTATTTCCTAAACACTTTTCCATGTGTGCACTGTTTTTCTTTAATCATTTTAACCATCTTCCAAGTGTACAGTTCAGTGGCATTAAGTACATTCACATTGTTGTGCCACCATCACCACCATCCATCTCCAGAACTTTTCCATCTTCCCCAACTGAAACTCTGTCCCACTTAAACAACAACTCCCCATCTCCCTCCCCCAGCCCCTGGCAGCAACCCCCATTCTACTTTCTGTCTCCATGAATTTGACTTCTCTAGGGACCTCATATAACTGAAATCCTATGTTATTTGCCCTTTTGTGACTGGCTGACCTCACTTAGCATAATGTCCTCAAGATCATCCATGTTGCAGGCTGTGTCAGAATTCCCTTCCTTTTCATGGCTGAATAATATCCTAATGTATAGATACACCACATTTTGTTTATCCGTTCATCCGTTGATAGACGTTTGGATTCTTTCCACTTTTTTGGCTATGGAATAGCGCTGTTCCAAACATGGGTGTACCAAAATTATCTTTAAATGTTACACAGTTTAAAAGTCAACAGTCCTGTGTATCTGCCACTGCAGATTTGCATTCCGAGAGCAAAAAGTCAATTACTCATGAGGAAAAGGACTAGGTGACAGCCCCTTACCTGTACAGTTAAATGAACAATCTGTACCTGATAATGGAGTCTCTTATGAGAAACATCATACTTTCCTTTTAAGTGACAGCCGGGCCCTTTTATAATTTGTTGTAGCTTTGGGCGTTCCATATCCAATTCTACCCTTCCTTCTGAATCCACCATAGCTAATAATTAGCAGCACACAGTTCAACACCAGTGACGGGTGAGGCAATCAATATAAACAGTAGACGCTGCCCTGAAGGACAAAGTCCCCAACTAAGATACAAAGAACTTGGAGAAATGCTTTTCATATTGAAAGTGCTTTTGTCGGTGAAATAATGAATGAGGTTAGGGGAAACTTAAAATAATTTTCAAATTAAAACTATTGTAAGATACCATTATTCACCTAGCGGACAAGCAAAGATCAAAGTTTGAGAAGCCCCAGTGCTGGCCAGGGTGTGGGGAAACAGGGGCTGTTGATTATTGTTGGCAGAGTGTAAATTTGTGTAACCTCTTTGGAGGGGGACTTGGCAAAGTCTGTCTAAATTTAAAAAGCATGTGCCCTTTGACCCACAAGTTCCCTTGAGAAGCGTATCTATCAGATATACATGCACACATGGGCAAAGATCTATGTGTAAGAATAGCCATATAGGGAATTCCCTGGCAGTCCAGTGGTTGGGACTCTGCACTCTCACTGCCGAGGGCCTGGGTTCAATCCCTGGTCGGGGAGCTAAGATCCCACAAACCGCGCAGTGAAGCCAAAACAAAACAAAACAAGACAAAACCTTATTAAAAAAAAAAAAAGAAAACCTTATTAAAAAAAAGAATAGTCATAATCTTGTTCCACTGATTATAGTAGAAAAATATTGGAAGCAACGTGAATAGCCAACAGTAGAAGGATGCTTAACTAAGTGATGGTCCACCTACACCAGCACCATCCAACAGAACTTTCTGCCATGATGGAAACATGTCCACTAGTCACATGTTTCTACTAAACTTTTTTTTTTTTAATTTTGGCCTCGCCACACAGCTTGCCAGATCTTAGTTCCCCGACCAGGGATTGAACCCAGGCCACAGCAATGAAAGGGCCGAATCCTAACCACCAGACCACCAGGGAATTCCCCCACTACTAGACTCTTAACATGTGGCCAGTGCAATGGATGAACACATTTTATTTAATTTTAATTAATTTAAATGTAAATAGCCATGTGTGGTTAGCTTCTTGGAATCGAGCTATGAACTTCTAACAACTTGGCCTTGTCTTTCTTTTATCCACGCCAATGAGTCATCCCTGAGACTTCCCTGAAGCCGTTCATCCTGCCGCTCCTAAACGTGCGACACGACAGACCATTCTTGAGGCCCTGGGCTTGCTGTGATGGCTCTACCACCCAGCCCAGCAAGAAGATAAAAGGCTTCTTCTTGGAATCGGAGCCTGAATCAGACGCTTTGGGTTCCAAGCACCGAGGGCTGCAGTCCAAGCAATAAAACAGAAAAAAAACCAATTTTCGTGGTGCTTCCACGGGGATCTGAGAGCACAGTGGTTAAGACCGTGGAGCTGGGCAATCCCACTCTTGGATATATAACCGGAAAAAACAAAAACACTAATTCAAAAAGATCCATGCACTCCAGTGTTCCTAGCAGCCTTGTTTACAATGGCCAAGACATGGAGGCAACCTGAGTGTCCATCCACAGATGAATGGATAAAGAAGATGTGGTACATGTATACAATGGAATACTACTCAGCCATAAAAAAAGCACAAAATGTTGCCATTTGCAGCAACATGGATGGACTTGGAAGTCATTATGCTAAGTGAAATAAGTCAGATAGAAAAAGGCAAATACTGTATGATATCCCTTAAATGTGGAATCTAAAAAATACAGCAAACTAGTGAATATCATAAAAAAGAAGCCCACTCACAGATACAGAGAACAAACTAGTGGTTAGCAGTAGGGAGGGGGTGGGAGGTACAAACTACTGGGTGTAAGGTAGGCTCAAGGATGTACTGTACAACGCAGGGAATAGAGCCAATACTTTGTAATAACTGTAAATGGGAGGTAACCTTTAAAATTGTATTAAAAAATTAAAAATACAAAAAAATAAATAAAAATCTATACAAATATATATTCTATAACATTAAAAAAAAAAAAAAAACGAGTGTGGAACTGGGGCCAGACTGCCTGCTGCCCTCCCTGTACCTCTCTGTGCCTCAGTTTCTGCATCAATAAAATCTGGACGTTCACCGTGCCTTGGTCTCAGAGTCGTTAAGAAGTTTCGGATTGGGACTTCCCTGGCGGCCCAGTGGTTAAGACTCTGAGCTTCCAGTGCAAGGGGCACAGGTTTGATCCCTGGTCGGGGAACTAAGATCCCACATGCCAGGCAGAGCAGCCAAAAAAATTTTTTTAAAAAAAAGGACAACGAAGAAGTTTCGCATTGAAGTGAGTGTCGTGCATGACGAGGACAGAGTTATCAGTATGCTAACAGGTAGGGGAACTAACAGCAGACAAACATCCAACCAGTCAGAAAATTCCAGATACTGAGAAGCGCTATGAAGGACCTAGGAGTGGATCATGGGATGAGACTAGTTGAGAGCCAGTGGACTAGTTTAAAATGGTGGTCATGGAAGGGAGGTTGGAGTTGAGACCTGAGAGAGGAGGTGGGTCCTCTGATGGGAAGATCTAGGGGAGGGCATTCCAGGCAGAGGTGAGTGCAAAGGCCCTGAAGCAGGAAAAGCCTCGGGCTGTTCCTAAGCCGTAAAGAAAACTGTGCAGCTAAGGGAGAATGAATAGGGGCAGAACAGCAGCAATGAGGCCAAGAGATAGGATGGCTGGTCTTTGGGGATTTTTAAGCAGGGGAGGGCTTCTTGTTTTCAATAACCAACTGGGATGGCAAACCAGCAAGCAGGAAGACCCGGACACGAGGGCCGGCGGTCCATGTGCTGACACACTGTCACCTTCTGGGGGTCCCCTGGGCCTCATCCCCCTCCCCATGCCCTTCACACCCTCTTGATTGTTGTATTTGCCCAAAGAGAGAGTCAGAAATGAGGAATGAGGGACATAGGCTCAAGCCATCAGCTTTCTGGAAATCTGCACATCCCACACTACTGGGAGGAGGGTGGATCATCCAGGGCCCAAGTGGGAGCAGAGACCAGTTGGGGGGTTAAGATGAAAGAAATCGGTGCCTCGGATCAGGGTGTTGGCCTGGAGAAAGAGCCACAAGAGTCTGGCTATGTTTTAGAGGCTAAGTGGATGGGATTTGCTGATGAATTGGACTGCATGGGTGAAAGAAAGAGAGGTAAAGGCTTTGGCTGGAACAGGAAGACACGGAGGAGATGTTAGCTGAGACGGAAAGATGAAGGGACAGACAGGCGGAGTGCAAATTGGGAGACAATAAATGTGTTCTATTATATATATTTTTCAAAATGGCACACACATATGAGGAAACGATCAGACAAATCCAGAATGGGAGACATTTGTTAAATCGGCTGGCCTGGTTCTTCAAAGTCAGTGTCCTAGGAAATACAAAAGGCATAGGGTTGTTCCAGATTAAGAGAAAGAGAGGGTGTGGGGAATTCCCTGGCAGTCTAGTGGTTAGGACTTTGCCTCTCACTGCTGAGGTCCTGGGTTCAATCCCTGGTCAGGGAAGTAAGATCCCACAGGCCACAGTGAACGGCCAAAAAACAAGAGAGACAGAGGAGGGGTGTTGTGTGAAGGGAGAGAAGGTTAGCTCTCCCCTGGACTAGGATAGAAGAGGCCCTCAGGCCTGACAACAGAGATACGGTTAAAGTACGGCCACCTACCCACGGTTTCTCAAAGTCGTGTGCCTGAGGTACACTGGTGGGGAATTCAGTGCCACATCTGCCCTGACCCCTGAGATCTGCCCTCTAGGTCTGTCTCCAAAAAAGGTTGGTGATGACATCGCCAAGGCAACCAGTGACTGGAGGCATCTGAGGATGACAGTGAAACTGACCATTCAGAACCAACAGGCTCAGACTGAGGCGGTACGTTTTGCCTCTGCGCTGATCATCAAAGTCCTCAAGGAAAGGCCAAGAGACGGAAAGAAGCAGAAAAACATTAAGCCCAGTGGGAGTATCACTTTGACAAGATTGTCAACATTGCCCGACAGATGCAGCACCGGTCTTTGGTTAGAGAATTCTCTTGGAACCATCAAGAGACCCTGAGGACTGCCCGGTCTGTGAGGTGTTGTGCTGATGGCCACCACCATCACGACATGAAAGATGACATCAACAGTGGTGCCATGCAATGCCCAGTTAGTTAAAAACTAGAAAGGGAAGTGTTTCAATAAAGGAGAATGTAAATAAGGAATCATTTCACAACCAAACCAAAAAAAAAAAAAAAAAGAGAGAGAGAAACATAAAGGATATATAATAACCAATGCAAAGCATGAAACTTTACTGGATCCTGGATCAAAAAATAAATCAGCTATACTGACATTCTTGGGATGATTTATTCCAAAAACTTTCAAAATTCTCTTTTGGCAGGGAAACATTTGAAAAAAAAATGTCTAATCTGTTTTCAATTTCTTTTTAAATGAAAGAAAAGAACAGGGCCATTTTAAGACCAATGTAGGCCCTAGACATTTTTACTTTGGATGCCACAGCCAAATATAAAGCATTTCATATTATATCTTGCATTAAAAAGTACCCCCATTTAAATACAATTCCCTATGTCAGCATTGAAGTCTGTGCCAGTTTATGTGTTACCTTTTGAAGATTCTAAAATATTTAAATTCAATCTTGTAATTTTCATATATTGGATACAATGTATTTTTTACAATCTCAAGCATTTCCGGGGGTGGGGGGGGGACCTTTGAAAACTCTAGTGAAGCCCATCAGGTTGGACTATGCCAGGGGAATGACCAATAGGGAGGAGGGGGCAGGGAGTTGTGACCCAGCGTCTGTGTGGGCCAGTGTGGAGGAGTCAGCATTTCCTTTAAAGCCCATATGACCCACCTGTTCTGCATTGTGTGTGACCACATCTAGGAAGTCCACTTATCAATTTCCCTTCCCTGATATTTTTGGGGGTTTCTGAGGAATGCTTCCACTTTCCACAAATCTGTGCTGATAGTTCCTTGTTGCTCAGCCAGCCTCCTGCCTCAGGAAATTCTGCCAGTGACCTCTTGCCATCCTATACACGCCTTCTCTGGGCTGCGATATAACCTCTCTGTGCTGTCCCAGGAACCCAGCTTTTTCCTTACTGCAGCCAAGGCTATAGACTTTTTTTTTTAAAGTCAGACATAGGGGAAAGGTGGTATTTTAGAAAGAGGGAGCAGCTGGAGTGAAACAAGGAAGTAGAAAATGTCAGGGAGCATATGGGGAAAAAGAAAGTGGTCAGCAGATAAGAGAAGCAGGGAGAAGGGCATTTTGAGGGGTTAGATCTGATGAGATACTGTAAGAAACAGAGAATCTACGTTGAATAATAGCTACATTCGATGCTATGGCGTCATTCCAGCTGGAATGGAAAAGGAGATGGCTTGGGGCTTCCCTGGTGGCGCAGCGGTTAAGAATCCACCTGCCAATGCAATCGAACCAGGGATGGGTTCCCTGGTCCGGGAAGATCCCACATGCCGCGGAGCAACTAAGCCCGTGCGTCACAACTACTGAGCCTGTGCTCTAGAGCCCGCGACCCACAACTACTGAGCCCGCGAGCCACAACTACTGAAGCCCGTGCGCCTAGAGCCTGTGCTCCACAACAAGAGAAGCCACCGCAATGAGAAGCCTGCGCACCTCAATGAAGAGTAGCCCCGCTCGCAGCAACTAGAGAAAAACCTGCATGCAGCAACGAAGACCCAACGCAGCCAAAAAATAAATTAAAAAAAAAAAAAGAGATGGCTTCAGGACTGGCAGAAACAGGATAAAGTAAAAGGCATTTGGGAGGACAGTAAATTAACTTTTACTAATAAGTAAACAGCCCACTGTGAGAAATAGAAAAGTAAAAGCACATATTGCCTAGTCAACCACACCGCTTGGGGGCGCTGCAGGCTTTATGACTAAACCAAAGTCTGTTCCAGTAGCTCCCTCTTCCGGCAGAGAGAGCACTGCACACTAAGGCTGACATCCTTGAGTTAAAAAGCGCTTGCCAATCTCTAAACAGCATACCTCTCTGAGGACCATATTTATAATAACTTGACGAGGACTTCGTTGTGCTTTCAGACAAAACATAAAAAGGAACACTAAACAAGTATGAGCCACGCATTTTTCTTCTGGTTTACTCAAGATTCACACAATCACATCTATGTAAATGAATCCTTACATAGTATTAACTCAAGTGTGAAACTAAACTTTGGGGTGCTTTAAGATCATTCAACGAAACTGAGCAAGTCTAGCATCTCTGTTCTTTAAATAGACTCAGAATCCCTTGATGATAGAAACGCTTCTCATTCATCACTATATCACTATTTTTCCTGTCATGCTTGTATTTGTTGGGTGAAGGGTCCTGTAAATGTTCACTAGGGATTGTGTTGCTCTCGTGGTCTTTATTCTTGAGAAAATTACATGAAAGGTATTTTTCCTTTATACAGAATGAAAGGATATTAGAACTCTGTCAAAACTATAGAAGACAAAGTGAAAAAGCATGGTGCAGGACAGACTGCAAGCCAGTATGCTACCTTTTGCATAAAGGGGAATTAATAATTAGTAGTTGCTTGTACATGCATAGAGAAACTCTGAAAGCACATACTGGGGGAGGTGGAGAACCAAGTGGCTGGGAGACAAAATTGAAGACTTTTCATTATATACGGTTTTAAACTTTTTATATGTCTGAAACACATTAAAGTATCATCTACTCAAAAAAATAAAAGTAGGAAAATATGAGACAGTAACAAACACAGCAATCATTTATAAAAGTGTTTTAAGGCTGATTTTTAAAATTATCCCCAAGAACCTTATTAAATAGAAATCTTGTATTTTTGTTATCCTTTCAAAATATTAGTATATGACAGATACGTGTATAAGGATGTAGTCACAGGTCATCTATACAATGAAATACTAGAGTATTAAAAAGAATGATGGAGATCTTGATATGCTGGCATGGAAAGATGTCCATAATTACCTAGTTTTTTTAAAAAAAGCTGAGAAACACTATGTTGTGAATGGTCCTATTTGTATTTATGTATACAACTATATGTATTTACTACACAGGAGGAAAGCCCAAAGGAATACCAAACTTTAAAATTAGTTATCACTGGAAAGGAATATGGTTAACTACTTAGGAACTTAGGTGGGCTACCTTTGACTTTATAAAACACAATGTATGTATACATTGTAATTAGAAACAGTAATAGGCAAATAATACTCATTTTCCTGGGAGTAAGCTTATGTGGAACTTTCACTTCATCATTGATTTTAATGTTTGTACTATATCTTATGCATATTTTAGTATTTAATATATTTATATATATTTTGTACCATCACTGATTTTAATGTTTGTAATTGTTTTTCAAATCTTTTCTAGTGTTTACACCTGTAATTAGCAATTCCTTTCGTTAAACTTGACAGGAAGGAGCCACGTGTTCCTCAGCAAGTTCTCCATTGAGCATCCCCACCCCTAGGACGCCCCCAGAGCTTTATGCTCTAATGCCAAGATCCTTCCGCGTCACACACATGGTCCCCCCCATGAGCTGACCCAGCCCCACGTTCTGAAGCATCACTAGCCACTGACCGTCTCACACTTGAAGACAAAGCACTCATCACTAACACGGCCTTAGGAACCTTGCAAAACCTGTCCTGCAGAGCCACCATTTTCAAGATGCTATTGAGGTTTTTCTCCTATGCTATGACCACTTATTTTTAATGAGCAATAAAATTACTTACACAAGAACTATTCAGTGACTGGACATGGTTACTGGTGCTGGTGGAGTTCCAGGGATTTTTGTAGTGTTGCTTCTCGACCTGTATGTTCATTTGCATGGGTGAATCATGGAAATCCAGTGAACTATACATGTTCTCGTGTCAATAAAGTGAAAACCCACAATAAGTAACGGATTTGCCTAAGACAAACTTCTCAAATGGCATTTCCTAGTTGTGATTCCCTAAAGCGAGGACTTAAGCCTGTTGACTTCAGGTATTTTAGGACTGGCAGTAATACAAAATTTCCTCTGCATCAGAAGTTACACATGCATACCCTAAAAGTGGAAGAGTGGAAGGGAGAAGCTGGCGGGCGTGATGCTCTTTGGAGAGAAAAATCCCTTATTTCGAGTCCTTCAAATAAGCCTCTGACTTCAGGGGTACCTACCAACCAGTGCCAGCTCCTTATATTAAACCAACTTCCCTGCAACTTTCACCTTTGGCTCTAGTTATGACATACAAAGATACTTACCAGTAGCATTTGATTGGGTAAATGTCACTATAAAAGACCCAAGAGCCAACTGCTTCACCCACCAATTTAGCTATATACAAATCTTTCATCTAGTCACATAAAATTAAGGAATCTTGACAATCTTATCTTAGCAAAAATGATGACAATAGCTTTCTCTAACTACTAACTCCTACTAAACTTTCTAGCCTAACGCCTAATGAGACTTTAGTAAAAATTAAACTGCCACATCCTAGAGAACAAACATATGGACACCAAGAGGGGAAAGTGGCGGGGGGTGGTGGTGGTGTGATGAATTGGGAGATTGGGATTGACACAGATACACTAATATGCATAAAATAGATAGTAAGAACCTGCTGTATAAAAAATAAAATTCAAAAAAAAGTCACATCCTTTTTAAAAAGAAACATCTAGTCAAACGACTTTCTATGCAGCTCAATGTGAATTTAAACAGAGCTATGTACTAAAACTGATTTTTCTGTAGGTTCCCTTCCACCACTCCTGCCCTCTAACAGCTCCTCCCTGCTGGTATTCCAGAAACTCTCCCACTCTCAGGGACCACACCCAAACTCAGTATTTTTAAAGTCAGTAGTTTTACATCTACATCTAAGCGTCCACATGGAAAATTCTAACTGCAACCTCCAACTTGTCTGGTTTTTATTTATACTCACCCACTACAGTTCCATATTAAGGCCACCTTTTACTGACATTTCTTACCTCCAGGTTACCACAGAATCATCTGGTAGACCGAAACATTGATCCCTCACACCCCACCCCTAATTAAAAATCTTCTGTTAACACTTATTAAAAATAAATAAATTACACTATTTGAGAATGCCAACAACTTTATTGAAAGAAAAGTGCAACGAAATTTGTCGAAAGCTTAAAAGGGAGAACTTAGACACCTCCCCTCAAGCGCAGGACCAGGTGCAGAGTGGACTCTTTCTGGATGTTGTAGTCAGACAGGGTGCGCCCATCTTCCAGCTGTTTCCCGGCAAAGATCAACCTCTGCTGGTCTGGGGGGATGCCCTCCTTGTCTTGGATCTTCGCCTTGACGTTCTCGATGGTGTCACTGGGCTCCACCTCCAGGGTGATGGTCTTACCGGTCAAGGTCTTCACGAAGATCTGCATCCCACCTCTGAGGCGGAGGACCAGGTGCAGAGTGGACTCTTTCTGGATGTTGTAGTCAGACAGGGTGCGCCCATCTTCCAGCTGTTTCCCGGCAAAGATCAACCTCTGCTGGTCTGGGGGGATGCCCTCCTTGTCTTGGATCTTCGCCTTGACGTTCTCGATGGTGTCACTGGGCTCCACCTCCAGGGTGATGGTCTTACCGGTCAAGGTCTTCACGAAGATCTGCATCCCACCTCTGAGGCGGAGGACCAAGTGCAGAGTGGACTCTTTCTGGATGTTGTAGTCAGACAGGGTGCGCCCATCTTCCAGCTGTTTCCCGGCAAAGATCAACCTCTGCTGGTCTGGGGGGATGCCCTCCTTGTCTTGGATCTTCGCCTTGACGTTCTCGATGGTGTCACTGGGCTCCACCTCCAGGGTGATGGTCTTACCGGTCAAGGTCTTCACGAAGATCTGCATCCCACCTCTGAGGCGGAGGACCAGGTGCAGAGTGGACTCTTTCTGGATGTTGTAGTCAGACAGGGTGCGCCCATCTTCCAGCTGTTTCCCGGCAAAGATCAACCTCTGCTGGTCTGGGGGGATGCCCTCCTTGTCTTGGATCTTCGCCTTGACGTTCTCGATGGTGTCACTGGGCTCCACCTCCAGGGTGATGGTCTTACCGGTCAAGGTCTTCACGAAGATCTGCATCCCACCTCTGAGGCGGAGGACCAGGTGCAGAGTGGACTCTTTCTGGATGTTGTAGTCAGACAGGGTGCGCCCATCTTCCAGCTGTTTCCCGGCAAAGATCAACCTCTGCTGGTCTGGGGGGATGCCCTCCTTGTCTTGGATCTTCGCCTTGACGTTCTCGATGGTGTCACTGGGCTCCACCTCCAGGGTGATGGTCTTACCGGTCAAGGTCTTCACGAAGATCTGCATCCCACCTCTGAGGCGGAGGACCAAGTGCAGAGTGGATTCTTTCTGGATGTTGTAGTCAGACAGGGTGCGCCCATCTTCCAGCTGTTTCCCGGCAAAGATCAACCTCTGCTGGTCTGGGGGGATGCCCTCCTTGTCTTGGATCTTCGCCTTGACGTTCTCGATGGTGTCACTGGGCTCCACCTCCAAGGTGATGGTCTTACCGGTCAAGGTCTTCACGAAGATCTGCATCCCACCTCTGAGGCGGAGGACCAGGTGCAGAGTGGACTCTTTCTGGATGTTGTAGTCAGACAGGGTGCGCCCATCTTCCAGCTGTTTCCCGGCAAAGATCAACCTCTGCTGGTCTGGGGGGATGCCCTCCTTGTCTTGGATCTTCGCCTTGACGTTCTCGATGGTGTCACTGGGCTCCACCTCCAAGGTGATGGTCTTACCGGTCAAGGTCTTCACGAAGATCTGCATCCCACCTCTGAGGCGGAGGACCAGGTGCAGAGTGGACTCTTTCTGGATGTTGTAGTCAGACAGGGTGCGCCCATCTTCCAGCTGTTTCCCGGCAAAGATCAACCTCTGCTGGTCTGGGGGGATGCCCTCCTTGTCTTGGATCTTCGCCTTGACGTTCTCGATGGTGTCACTGGGCTCCACCTCCAGGGTGATGGTCTTACCGGTCAAGGTCTTCACGAAGATCTGCATCCCACCTCTGAGGCGGAGGACCAAGTGCAGAGTGGATTCTTTCTGGATGTTGTAGTCAGACAGGGTGCGCCCATCTTCCAGCTGTTTCCCGGCAAAGATCAACCTCTGCTGGTCTGGGGGGATGCCCTCCTTGTCTTGGATCTTCGCCTTGACGTTCTCGATGGTGTCACTGGGCTCCACCTCCAAGGTGATGGTCTTACCGGTCAAGGTCTTCACGAAGATCTGCATCCCACCTCTGAGGCGGAGGACCAGGTGCAGAGTGGACTCTTTCTGGATGTTGTAGTCAGACAGGGTGCGCCCATCTTCCAGCTGTTTCCCGGCAAAGATCAACCTCTGCTGGTCTGGGGGGATGCCCTCCTTGTCTTGGATCTTCGCCTTGACGTTCTCGATGGTGTCACTGGGCTCCACCTCCAAGGTGATGGTCTTACCGGTCAAGGTCTTCACGAAGATCTGCATCCCACCTCTGAGGCGGAGGACCAGGTGCAGAGTGGACTCTTTCTGGATGTTGTAGTCAGACAGGGTGCGCCCATCTTCCAGCTGTTTCCCGGCAAAGATCAACCTCTGCTGGTCTGGGGGGATGCCCTCTTTTTCTTGGATCTTCCCCTTGACGTTCTCGATGGTGTCACTGGGCTCCACCTCCAGGGTGATGGTCTTACCAGTCAAGGTCTTCACAAAGATCTGCATTGTCTGTTGGAACAAAAAAAAATAACACAAAAAAAACCCCCAGCGTTTAACAGGTAATTCAGAGGTCAACACATACCTAATGCTACAAAGATATGCGTCACTATGTACTAGCCAAACGACTAACCTGCCCAAAAACTCGAAAGCTTGACAAATAAGATCGAAACCAACGTTTCATGCACTTACGAAAGAAAAGCAGGGAAACCTGACCCAAGTCAATGCGCGGGCCTCACTTACCCTCCCCCCTCACTGGCTGTGTGTCCCCTGCCAACAGGGCAGCGACCACCCCACGCCCAAACCTTGTGCTCCGAGACGAGAAAAACTCTCCCTCCACACATCCCGGCAGGCGGCCCCACCCTCGCTTATGAGCCCACAGAAGGGATGACGTCTCGTAACCGCGGGGGCGAGCGGGTCCCCTCCCCCATCGCGCGTGCACGACGGCTCCGTGGCATCGGCAGTTAACGTCCCCTTACTGGGACGGGAAACCGAGTTCTCGCTCGAGTCAAACCGGGCCCTAATGTTCGATTCCCTCACACACTGCCCAACCCCGTTCCCCAAAAAGCTGGGCCCCGCCGCCATGGAGGCCTCACGGGCCTCTCGCGTTTCCCTTCCAGCCGCAGTCCCCTACCCCGTCCCCCATCTTCCCTCTTCCACCTCACAGCCCGCTGCGAGTCCGGCTTCTCCCTCCGAGAGACGGGGAACGGCCGCCATTTTGCCGCGTTCCTCCCCCTCAGGATCACCCTGCTGCTAGCGGGCCCCGGGTGACTGAAGGCCTCGGCTGCCCCCTCTGCCGCAGCGGGCAAGTCGACCCCCCCGCGCCCCCGAGACCCCCGGGACCCCTACTCACCAAGTGGTGGTGGCGACAGCAAACACAGAAGAACCGCAACTCAGTTCTCAGCCTTCACGAAACTGCCTGCTCACCGCCTCCCCGGCGCTTCCTTATATAGTTACAGGTAGCGCCGCTCCGATGGATCCCTCCGCAGAAACGCCGAGAAGGGACTACTTTTCGCAGCCCTCCTGCCCTCTGAAGAGAAACCCCAGACTCGACTAATTCCACTCATAAAATGCTCTCCTGTGAAGACTGGAGCTTTGGGGCCGAATCTGGCGCGGAGCGGGCCGCCGTCCCGAGAGGCCGGGCGGAGGGATCAGCCCGCTCGTTGAGCGATGCGTCCGCGGACTTGCCCGGGGCTCGACTTGAGGGGAGGGAGAATGGGGAGCGGGCGGCGTGAAAACCCGGCGTGGAGTCGTCCAGGCGTCCGGAGCGGGCTGTCTCCGCCGCCCGACCTCGATGCCCCCTCCCCCCGGCCCGGGCGGGCCCCGCCGTTCCCGAGACCCGCCCTAGGCGGACAGGCGTCCGGCCGAGCGCCTCACGCCGAGTCGGGGTCCCGCTCCCCCAGCGCACACCCCGCCCTGCCCTTCCCCCCCGCGAATAAAGAGGGGTGTTTATTGTGAGTCTCATTAGATAATGGTAGTGTTTCTGTTGCCCTGAACTTCCCCCTCATCCTCAGCCCGTCGCGAGGCCTCTCTGGGGGGTCCAGCCCCCAAACTTGTGGCGGCCGCGCCCATCCCCCACCGGGCGGGCACCGGGACAAGACGAATGACTCGACAAATCCCGGGGCCGCGGCCTCAAGCCCGCCTCAGACGGGTCGTCAAGAGCCTCGGGAATTCCTCAGAACACAGGAGTGAAAACTAAGTTTCCAAGGGAGAAATGCCTATGGCAGGTCTACATTGAGTTTTGAAAAGAATAGCAGAAATTCCACACAGCTGTGTAAAACTCTTTGCCCTGGACTTGAAAGGTGACAGAACTTTCCAGATTGCTCTTCAGCCTTCCTGGTTTGTGCTTGATTATCAACAGGGAGGCGTTGGAATTTGAATTCTGTTGACATTTAGCTGAGCTCAGAAATCAGAAATCAAACCTATTTAAGCCCGAGATTTTAAGAAGATACTTATTGAATCTTAAGTTCTGTTTATTCCTGGGGAAAAAAAATTAATATCCCAAATATAAAATTTAATTCTCTAGGCAGATTCCCTTTGGGTAAAAGAAGAGAAAAATATCGTCAGTTAGATCTTTTTCCTTTTTTTATGACAATCTATTTTATGATCTCTATGTCATTTCTCCAGCAGATTTTTAAAGTATTTTGAAATATATGAACATGATGCCAACAGATTTTTTTGAAGTTTACAGTGGAAAATCTTTCTCATGCCTTCAGTTCCCCAGCCACCGTTCTTTCTGGACTCTTCTAGAAATATTCCCTATTTGTACAAATGAGGGAGGGTGTTTTTAATTTTTACCCTTAAAGGCTTCAAATATATATATATAGAAAAAGGGGCAACTGACTAAAACATGTTCTGCCATTAGGAAAAGACTACATTCCTGCTTGAAATTATGAACATTATATTACTTAAACATTATACTTAAAACGTGAATCAGAACAAAACTGCTATATATTTTCTTTGGTAACCTGTGTATGTACTTATGAAGACGGTCTGAGCAATTTTCAAAATAGACTTTAACCTCTTATCATTTTTAACATTTTTCAGAATGAATTTATTACTGGGCAATTAAAATGAATAATAAAAATAAAATGTCATTTTTCAGGTTAGCAGGAGACCCCAGTTGACAGGGAGAGAGTAAAGAGACAAAGTTGGTGATTAAATATTATAGTTAATCCCACTAGGGGATTGTAAGTAGAGAAAAAAGTATGTAAGTTTAGGGGTCTTTCACTCAAGAAAGCAGGTTTACATAACCACAAAACCAGCAGGCTTGCTTAGCAAAAAACCCCCATGCAACAGAAGCATGAGACATGCCCCGAAACAACGCTGGAAGGAGACCCACATCCTGCCCAGTGAGCTCAGTAACTTAATGATTCCCAGGACACATTCCTCTGGGCATACTAAAAACAAACATATAAGGAAAGGGTGACATTATACTGAAACCTGAGATGATTTACCATTTTTAATATATGTTACCACCTTTTAGCTCATTTCCACTGTGCCATGACAGTCCTGACTTGACGATGGAGGGACAAGAAAACTCCCCTCCCTGACATGGAGGAGGAACTGATGAGGGAAGCTTAACGTCTACTCAAGAATGAGGCAGGGCAGAAGTTGAGACACAGATGTAGAGAACAAACGTATGGACACCAAGGGGGGAAAACCGCGGTGGGGATGTATACACTGATATGTATAAAATTGATGACTGATTTAAAAACAAAAAAACAAAAAAACTTAATAAAAAAAAAAGAATGAGGAAGAAGGTGGTCTTTCCCCCTCCCCACTTTTTGTTGGATTCTAAAACTGCAGCCTGCTAAGTTCTTGGGGTGCAGCCCCCTCTCGCCCACCGGCTTGGAAACCTCACAAGCGTCCTATTCTAATAAATCATTCCTTATCTATCACTTTGCCTCTCGCTGAATTCTTTCTGCGCTGAGACATAACGAACTGGAGCTCCTCAGAGCCTCCAACCCCGAGACGCATTTCTGCCAGTTTCACAGTGACTTCCAATACAGACCTCCGTGAAGGTTATTTCTAACTTTTTGGAAAGGGGGTTTAAAGGAACAGAACAGCAAGGCTCTTTATAAAGTTTTTTTCTTTTTTTCTCCCTAAATTTCAGAAAGGAGTTTTCAGAGGAACAAAAAGCTGAGGTTCTTTCTCAGGTGACCAGACCTGGCTTCAAACCACACCCTGTTTGCTTTTGGCTGTTCCTTTCCTGCAAGCCTTGTGATTCCTGTTGTTTCAAGGCTGAGTCACGAGTTTTGTGACATAGTTTTCTTCATGGTCCAAAAGGTACAGAGAAAAACAGGCCTGATTTCAGAGGCAAGGGAGGGAAAGAAGGAGAAAGAGGGGGAGAGGAGGGAGAAGAGAGGCTCAAAGGGTGGGGAATGGGCCCAGGGTTATCTTCAAAGAGAAAACAACATTCTTATGAGCTGAGAACACTGTGTTGCCTCTGGCAGAAAAATTCTCTGCACCACCCCTGCGGTCCCTAACTTAAGTGTAACTGTGGGTTCAGTTGAAGCAAATAGTAATAAACATTTGTCCAAGCGCACTGAGGTGAGGGGGAGGGGAGGGAAAAATGACCTCCCCAAAGACAGGTGGCTGCTGTTTATTTGGAGCAGTGGTTCTCAACCACGAGTGATTTGGCCCATCGGTGGACATTTGGCCATGTCTGGAGACATTTTTTTTTTTTTTTGGCCCCCTCTCCGCTCTCGGGATCTTAGTTCCCTGACCAGGGATTGAACCCAGGCCACAGCAGTGAAAGCACCGAGTCGTAACCACTGGACTGCCAGGGAATTCCCAGGAGACATTTTTGGTTGTCATACTGTGGTATTGGGGGTGAGGGGTGCCACTAGCATCTAGTGATAAAGGCCAGGGCTGCTGCTAAACATCCTTCAATGGACGGTCCCCCATAATACAGAATTACCCGGTCCCCAATGTCAGTAATCCATTGGGTTGATAAACCCTGCTGTACAGAGGATTTTTGTTGCTGTTGTTCCAACTGCTTTTCTATTTGCTGAGAAGGGCTCCCAAAGTCTAAATGTCCCACTTGGATTCAGGAATCGGGTATCAAATCACGCTCCTAAAATCCCCTGACCTAGAATGCAATGTGCTAGAACGTGCCAGAAGCCGCTTGAGTCACTGGATCCATTTTCAGCTCCTTCATCCACTGACCCATCTTTTGCAGGCGCCCCAGAAGGGATTGCTTCAGAGCTGGCACCAATGGAAGAGTGACAGAGACCCAGCAACAAGGCGGGATTGGTGGGCAGGCGTGAGCACGTGATGAGCTGAGCTCACAAAGGGCCTGGGTGTTGAGCTGCAGGGGGCTGGACTGGTGCCTGCTGGTCCGCCGGCCTTTCCTCCTTCCCCCAAAGGACTCAGCTCCCCTGAAGGTCACACAACCTTGTATGGGGCTTAACTCAGCATCATGAGACTGTTCGCACAACGACCAGCAAACATTTTCCTCCCAAGGGAAAGGGTGAAATCGGAGAGCTGGATGGGAAAGGTTTGCCTAGTGTTGTCATCAGTTACATAACCATAAAAGGAAGTCAAGGGAATCTGCGGCTTGGGGGGGGGGGGGGCGGGGAAAGAAGAAGAAGAAGCCCTAGAGGCTCTGTTCCTTTTCCTGCTTACATTTGTGTATTTGCATTGTGTGGCAGAAAACAAACTGCTCTGGCTTCAAAATAACCCATTTCATCCCCCACCAGTCAGAAAATCAGACCGAAGCTCCAGTCCCCAGTTTTGCCTAGTATAGGAACTTTAAGGAGTTAGTTAACTTACCGGGTCTTTGTTTTGTGTTTTAATTTGTTGTCTTTAAATTGTGGCAAAATACACACAAAATATATCATCCCAACCATTTTTTAGTGTACAGTTCAGTAGTGTTAAGTATATTGTAGGGGAGGAAAAATAATTTTCCTTTTACCCTTCTGAGTTCTTAGCTGAGATGCCTGTAATGAAAGACAGATTAACAAGAGGAACAAAACAAAACAAAGCACAATAATTTATTAACATGCACACGTCTTGAATATATGGGAGATACCCCGGAGGGAAAATGTGTCACTCAAAGATGTGACTTTAGAATTTAGGCTTAAATACCATCTTAACAGGGAAAGTCCCCTTAAGGGAGAGTAAATGATTTTTACTGGGAGAATAGAAGACTGGATAGAGATATGATAGCTTGTGACACAGTTTGGTATCAACTTTTAGTCTCTCCTGTGTCAAAAGCCAATCTTCCCTGCTTGGTGAAACTCCTGGGGAGGGGATCTAGGACCATGGAGTTCCTTTTGAAGGATCTGTCTTTGGGCGGAGAAGGGGAGTTCAGTGAAAGCCTCGCTTTGCATTTGCTGTTTTTCAAGCGCGATAGCTCAAAATAACGTCAGGGGCATGTTCTGCTATCTTTCAACTTTCACCCTGTTGTGCAGCCATCACCGCCATCCGTCTCCACTCTTCATCTTGCAAGACTGAAACTCTGTACCCATTAGACACTAACCCTTCACCCCCAGCCCTTAGCAACCATCATTCTTTCTGTTTCTATGAATTTGACTAGTTTTTTTTATTTTAGATCTTAGACCAGGATCGAACCTGGGTCCCCCTGCAGTGGGAACGCGGAGGCTTAACCACTAGACCGCCGGGAAGTCGCAAGACTGTGACTACCTTTGGTACCTCATATAATGGACTTTGATTTTTTTAATTGTAAAATCAAATCTAATCATTGGGAAACATTTTTTTCAAAGATTTATGACATCTTTTCTAGAAAGCTCCATTTCCCAGCATACCTTGTTCTTTTTTCCTTATGGTGTTTTTTTTCCTTGTCATTGTGCTATTAGAAATATTTAAGCATAAGATACAAAGTAAAACAGAAGCGTATGATTCGTTTCATGTGAGGCCTGATAACTTTAGAGATAACCTCAACGTTTTGTTCTCTTAAAACCTTGTTGACATTTAGGGAGAAATAACCTTCACGGAAGTTCATTACAAAAAGAAGCTGTCACCAGTACTCCACTCCCCAACTGGGTGAGTCATTTCATGAATTTGTTTCATCGCAAAAAACGAAGGCTGTACAGAGTCAGATCCCTCCAGCTCTAAGATGAGATGTTTTAATGATTTAAAACATGAGGGCAAATCAAATGAGAGACAGGATTTGATGGATGAGGAATTCGTTATTTCTGCAGACGAAGAACCACCGAACCCAGAGTGCAACAGGACCCCTTCTTTTAAGAAAATAGCTTTTATTTTTAATGATAAAGTACAGTGTATAAACATAGGTTTAAACAGTATGTGCGCCACAGCCATTCATGCGTTCAGACGTGGCCTGTCGCCGAGGAAGCAGGAAGCACAATCCCGCCTGCTGTGTCTGCTGGTTTCCTTTTGGGTGGCTCCCTCTGAAAATGGCTCCATTTTCAGAGGGAGTTATTGAGAGCACAAATAAAGGGCAAGGGCCCGCACAGACGCTCAGACCTTTGAACGACGTCCACGCTTGCCGTCTGATGGCCGGGAATGAGTCACCAGGCCTCCAGGCCTTTTACTGCAGTCACAATGCCAGGAAGCATAGGGTAAATTCCCTAAATGATCATTCTCACTTTTGCCGTGGTTTCAGTCATCATGTCAGGTTTTGCCTTTACATGTTTCTTGGAACTGCTTCCCTTTGCCTCTTCTAACAAAATTACATTTGGAGTGTTAGGGACTTCAGGAAGGGCAGATCCCACCTATTGTGAAAATCCCACTTCCAAGTAGTGACCGGAGGAGTAATACCTGTTATAATCATGTACATGGTGTTTGTATGATGAACAGGGGCAGAAATTTGGGGAAAAAAAAAAAAAAAAAAAAAAAAAAAATCAGAAAAGGTGTATTGGAGATGCCGGGGATCGAACCCGGGGCCTCATACATGCAAAGCATGCGCTCTACCGCTGAGCTACATCCCCCGCCCCTTTCGTTCTGCTTTCTGAAATTCTCTGCTATAGTCTATTCTTTAGATTTTTTTTTCCCCTAAATTAAAATGTTGTATACTTAAATGGGTGTTAAAGTTTAAAGCAAATCAAAATAAATCGTTTTATGTTTCCCAACTAGACCCGTCCTTCATAGCTCTGCCGCTGAAATTCCAGCTGATACCGGAACCAAGGAGCAAAGGGAGACAGACCTATTCTTGAATGTTGCTCCTCACAGACAGAAAAGAAGGAACAGAAAATAAAAGAGTTTCTTTCCAATAAATAAGGACATTGCCCCCATTGCACCTCCACCCAGAAATCTCCGGTTTCCTGGTCTTTAAAACCATGCCAACCTTTGGTGACTGTGAGGTTTGCAGACCTATTATTTTTCTTTTTCTTTTTCTCCAACAAGAACTCTGAATGTTGGGACTTCCCTGGTGGCGCAGTGGTTAAAAATCCGCCTGCTAATGCAGGGGATATGGGTTTGAGCCCTGGCCCGGGAAAATTCCACAGGCTGCGGAGCAACTAAACCCGTGCACCACAACTACTGAGCCTGTGCTCTAGAGCCCGCGAGCCACAACTACTGAGCCTGCAAGCCGCAACTACTGAAGCCTGAGCGCCTAGACCCCGAGCTCCTCAACAAGAGAAGCCACCGCAGTGAGAAGCCCGTGCACCGCAATGAAGACCCAATGCAGACAAAAAAAAAAAAAAAAGAGCTCTGAATGTTAACATGAACCCTCAGCGGAAAAGAATCTGAAAAAGAATATATACATATATACACTTGAAACTAACACAACACTTCAATTAAAAAAAGATATATTCAAAAAAAAAAACAGAGCAAACTAAAAAAAAACAGATCCACCCCCACTAAAACGCTGAGGAAGGAAGGAATCTCTTTGTGATAACTCACTGAAAAGAGCCATTCCTTAGCTGTCAATTAGCACCTCTTTTCCAGAGTGCTCTCCAAGGGGAGAGAAGTCACAGTGCGTATGGAGTGTCCTTCAAGTCATCACGGTGCCACTCACTGGTTCGGTGAGAGACAAGGAGAACACTGAAAAGTGAGGCTACGCCTCTTTCCACCAGCACCTGAGATTTCCTGGCAAGAAATAGAGTCACTTTACTATGATGTGGAGAATGCACCCAAAAATACACTGCCACCTCAGTCCTTAACTAATCATCTCCCTTACAACCTGCCAGTACCTGAAACCCTTCATAGTAAAGTCCCAAATGAGCTGGTGCCCGGGACACTGGACCCAGCAGCTGTGATTTCATTACCTCACCTCTCTGGGCCTCATCTGTGAAATGGAGATTTGAATAGTAACTGCTTCACAGGGTGATTGTGACCATTGAATGAGTTACACAGAGAAGGTGTAGAACAGTGCCTGGTATGAGGCCCGTGTTCTGAAATGCCAGTTCTCATTGTTAAAAATGCTGTTATTATATGAACTCCAGTGAAGGGCTACTACTTCTCATATTCACCCCATGTGTGAACTGACGCTTTGCTGATACTGTTTTGGTGAAACAGGAAAAGAGCAGGAGGGCGATGGGGTGAGTTGCGGAATGGGGCTCCGTTGAAAGCCATCCTCTGTCCTTATTGTTGTAGCTCAAGAGGGCGGCCATGAGAGCGACCTTAGCCACAGAACGGAAGAAGGATGGCAACATAGGTGGTGGTATTTTGGACGTGGTTCGGGAGCGAGCTGAGGGGATGTAGTCAGTTCAGCAGGTGCCCCGATTGTTCTGCTCCAAACAAACCCGATTATGTTTGCTTTCTGTGTAAAACTGAGAATCAAATCCATGCTCCTAACTCTGGCCTTTAAGGCCCTCGGTGATCTGGCCTCTGTTGACCACCCCCTAACGTCCCTCCCTTACTCCCCTGCTCCTCTCTACGGGCACTCTAGCCACACCTGCCTCCTAGCTGTTCCTCAGGCGACCAGGCTGCTATGCACCTCAGGGCCTTTGCACTTGCCATTCCCGCTGTCTGGAAAGCTGTTCCCCAGATCTCCTCATGATTGGCTTCTTTTCATTGCCGGGGTCCTCAGAAAGGCCTTCCTGGCCACCTCTCTAAAGGGACCTGTGGGGCCGTCCCTGGTGGTCCAGTGATTAAGACTCTGCCCTTCTACTGCAGGGGCTGCGGGTTTGATCCCTGGTCGGGGAAATAGATCCTGCATGCTGCACGGTGTGGCCAAGATTTTTTTTTTTTAATTAAAAAAAAATTTTTTTTCAAATGAAGGGACCTGTGAATCCCATGCATTCGCTATCGCATCACTTCGATTTGTTTTGTTTTTCTCCATAGCATTTATCACTCTCAGAACCTGTGTTTATACAATTTGCTTATTGCCTGTGTCCATGCCTTGGTCCTAAGCTCAGTAGGGCAGAGCCTTGCCTGTTTTGTTTCCTGCTCTATCCCCTGAGCCTTGAACAGTGCCTGGCACATAATAAGTACTCAGTAAATATTTATGGAATTAATGTGAAAACAAATACATGAACAGACAAATAAATGAATGAAGACTAGGAGCTCGGGAAGGATGATAGTCATATTCAGGAAGCTGAGTCTGCAACTGAAGTAAAACCAAAAAAACGGTCCTGTTTAGACTCACCTTACCTCCCGTCTCAAATCCATAGACATTTTCTGAGGGCTAACCTCTGGGCCGGCGCAAGACATGAGAAGATGAAATATTTGCAGCAGAATGAACATTTCCTGGACTTAGGAGTTGACAGTTTTATTCTGGGAGATCATTATATAAACCAAACACTTGACAGCGGTGCTGTGGCATGCAGAAAATGGAAAATTCCACTTCAACGTAAGAACTTTGTCTTTTTCTTTCTTGTAACAATGTGATGTGAGGACGCTCGTCCGTGACTGCGACCAAGCGGATGATAGACAACCGCCGGTGCAAATCTCGCTTGCCTGCCAGGTTGCTTCTTTCAAAGAGTAAGGAATTTTTATGAAAGTTATTTGTTTGGAAGAGAAATGAAAATATACTGAAGCTCGAAAAGAGGCCGCCTCCCCGTCGGGGAATCGAACCCCAGTCTCCCGCGTGACAGGCGGGGATACTCACCACTATACTAACGAGGACTAGCTGTATGAGTGTGCCTTCGGCTCTGCCCTTAAAGGTACATTCCGCGTTCCCTAACTAGTCACGTGTTCCAAAAGGTTAGATATTTCATCTTTTCCTACAAAACAAAAGAAGGAAAAATCCCACTTTATTTAATTCCATCTTAAAGAGTACTTTTCCTCCCTGGTCCATGATTTAGCCGTGAGGGTTCAGAGAGCAAAAATTAATAAACAGCAAAAATTAACCAACAGACATCTAACAGAGGTTAAGTGTCTATGAAGTGAAAGAAACGGAGTTAGGGAACTCCTGGTCTTGTCGGATTTTTCCAGTTGGGGAGTTGTGAGGCGGTTCCCATACCCTCTGGCTTCCCTTCGATACTGCTCGGAAATGTTTTAAACAAAGAAAATGAAACCCCTTTATTCATTTGAAAGAATCATTTTGTCTTTTTTGTTTTCCCCCGACACATGGGAAGAAAAGTTATGCTGCCGAAACCCGGGATCGAACCAGGGACCTTTAGATCTTCAGTCTAACGCTCTCCCAACTGAGCTATTTCGGCTGCTGCCGCCTCTAGCCTGCGCTTCTCTCCTCCTCGTCGTCTAATGGCCCTGGGTCCTCGACCTGGGGATCCGCTGCTGAGGAACCAGGGTCGGCGGGAACGCATGCCTGCCAGGCTCGCCCCGCACCCGCCCCTTCTCGTCCTTCAAAGCCACCGCCTCCGAGAAGCCTTCCCTGATCATGCCTCCCTACGCGACCCCAGCCCTTTATTGTTTACTGTTAGCTTAGGTATTGTTTTCCTTGTCCATTATCTGTCCCCCCGGCTAGAATGACAGACCCACGACGGGCAGGGAACTCATCAGCCTCTGTCACTGCTGTATCGCTTAAGGCCGACAGCAGTGCCTGGCACTTAATAGGTGCTTAAAAATATTTGCTGAATTAAGGAAAGAACGAATATTACCTGGCTCAGAGCTCCGCTTTCTCAGGCTCCCTTCTCTGCTCAACTGAACAAGGTTTCCCCTTGGGTGCAGCTCCCCAAGCAGCCCAAGGCATGGCAGGGAGGCTGACCACGCCAAGGCATGTGGGAGGCCATATGGGCTTTCCTTGGGGCAGTGACTCAGATCCGGCCTCCAAGCATGGCCATCCCACCTGTGGCAGCTGCTCGGCTTCAAGGCACGAAGAAATCAACAGGTCGGCATCCAGGTTCGGCTCTCTCTGCTTCCCTGCCCTTTGGGAGACGGGTGGCTGGGGAGTGTTGTCTGGGACAGGATGAACAAGTGTGGACGTCCTTCATGATGTGAAGTCATTTAATAAGTGTTTGCTAAGCACCTAATGACCCTGTAACCCAGTCACAAATACAGTAACAAAATAGTTCGTCATAATAGGAATGCTAAGAAGCAAATTAAATGGTAGTGATGGGATGGAACACCTGGGATGGGGGCAGTAAGAGAAGGAGAGAGTGCTGAGAAGACTTGGAGAATGAAGACCCCGCTGGGGGAAGAGCCTCTGGAACAGAGGCAACAGCTGATGCAAAGGCCCTGAGGCTGAAACAGAGTCCGGGGAGTTATATGAATGGAAAGAAAGTCAGCGTGGAAGAGGTGAAGAGGTTGAGGGGACAGAAGATAGGAGGCAAGGACAAAGAGGTGGGCAGAGGCCAGATCTTGCCAGCCTTGAAAGCCACGGTGAATGCTTTGTACTTTCTTTTGTGTTGGAAAGCTGCTGGGGAGTGAGGGATATGATTTACCTCTTAAAGTCTCCCTTGACTGTTGTATGGAGAATGGACAGGAGGGGCTCAAGTGGCAGCAAGGAGACCAGTGAGGTGCTGACAGCTCAAAATAAACAGTACACCAAAACGGGATGTTCTAAATTCCTTCAGGAGCAAGGGGATACAGCGGGGGACCCTACTGCTGCTTTTCACGAACGCGTAGTAGTTCTTGAAAAACTAAGTGTACCAATTTGATAAAAATCGAGTAAGGAAGAAATGAAGGAAGGAAGGGAAGGAGAGCGAAAAAAAAAAAAAAAAAATTCAAACAGTCCAGAAAACTACCGAACGGAAAGGCAGAGTCACTCCCACCTTATCCCAGTCCTTCTCCCCAGAAGTAACCAGGGTCTAGATCAGACTGATTCACGTGACCTCGGACAAGTTACTGGATCCACGCTCTGTGCCTGCATTTCATCTGTCTGATGGGATAAAATCGCCCCTACTAGGCTTATTGTGAGGATTAAATGGGTGCACACCTGTAAAGCGCTTACGAATACTGCCTGGTGCATGATGGGAGCTATATAACGTTCGCTCTAGTTGTTGCTGTAATCCGATCAGAAAGATTAACACGAATATACTCACTATGTATATTTATTCTTACATAGAAGGGAGCCTATAGTGCTCATGGCTGAGTATGCAGTCTTTTCCACTATCTTCTTGAGGAAATGGACATCTTCCGAAAACCAAATATGCACGGTTCCACGCATATCTATCATAGTCATGTCATTTTGGAGAAGCTCCAAATGTCTTTTTGGGTGTGTGTGTTGGAGTGAGTTAAAACAATCACACAGTCTCCCCGTCGGGGAATCGAACCCCGGTCTCCCGCGTGACAGGCGGGGATACTCACCACTATACTAACGAGGATGAGCTATGGTATGTCGTCTCCCGCCACACCCATAAAGAAACACCAGTCTCCGGCTGCCGCACCCGTCTACTCCGGACACTGGTCTCCACGGGCGCAGGGCCGGGCGCCCCTGGTTGGTGGGCTTCCTGGGACGGGAAAGACTTACTTGCGTCTCTGAAGGCGCTGAGCCTCCAGAACGGAAAAAACATGAAGGAGCGAAGTCGCTACTTCCTATATCCTCACTTCGAGGAACCGTCTTCGCGGATCTGGGGATGTAGCTCAGTGGTAGAGCGCATGCTTTGCATGTATGAGGCCCCGGGTTCAATCCCCGGCATCTCCACGTTTTCACCTACGATTATTTTTTTCCCCCTCTGGATCACAGTCACACGACCAGAAGGCAAAGCAGGGAAGGGGACCCAAATCCCCCGCATCAGCTGGCTTAAGAAGGGAGCTCCGTTGGAGAGGGCGGCGCTAGTCAAACGCCCTTGGTCTCAATCACAGATGCCCGCGTCCCCTCCCCTGGAGATTGGGATTCAGGTCAGCAGTGGGCTGCGTTTTTAAACAGACACCCCTAGTGATTCATGTCATCAAGCAGTTCGAAAACACTGGATTTCTAAGGAGGGTTTTGCAACTGGCCACTCATTCCGTGACTCCTGAGCGCCTAGTGCCAAGAGATGTGGACACATTGAGCGCCTACTGTGTGCTCAGCTAGTGTCAAGTACCCTTGTATCCCCGGATACCACAGGCAAGGTTTCTCAGCCCTCCTGTCCTCAGTATTCCAGTGTAGGAAACTAGCAATAAGCAAGTAGCAATGAGCTTCATGAATACGGTAATTGTGATGAGATGGAGACTAAAGGGGGAGGACGTGGAGGCTTCCGTAGATAAAGTGTCAGGGGGGCGGGCCTGTCTGCAGAAAGAGGAAATGGCAGGTGCAAAGGCCCTGAGGTTGAAGGGGGGTAGGGGGAGGAATCTGCATTGAAGGGACAGAAAAAAGCCCTGTGCATGTTTAATGAATGAGGGAAGGAGAGGGTTGAATCTTTCGAGACACTGGAAGGCCTGTTGCAGGGGAAGGACATGATTTACTCAGGTTTTAAAACAGCTCCCTCTGGCTGTCATGTGGAGTCCACCATGGGCGGGCAGGGCGGACATGAGACCCGCCAGGAAGCCACTGCCATGGCCCAAGGGGGAGCTGCTGGAGGCTTGCTGGAAGCGGAGGTGGGGACGGCACAGCAGTGGAAGTGGGGAACACGAGGGGGTTCTGGACAAACCCCGGAGGTGACTAACAGACCTTGCAGATGGCTTAAGCGCGGGGGAAGTGGGGTAGGGGAGACCGCCTAGTTTGGGGGAACGGTAGGGTTAGTAGCTAGGCTGTGGAGAAAGTGAATAGTTTTGGAATATTAAACACGTATCTCTGTTGTTCTGTCTTACGTATGTATTTGTATTACAGAATTTGTGTTTATTTTTTAATTTTCTGGCTGTGCTGCGCGGCTTGCAGGATCTTAGTTCCCCAACCAGGGATCGAACCCGTGCCCCCTGCAGTGGCCCACCAGGGAATTACTGAATCTATGCGTTTATATGAACACAAACTGATTCAGGAAAAATACCTAAGTAAAAGTGAGAAAAAGTATCAACCTCTACAGGCTCACTGTGCCACGGGATTACCACTAACACATTCACGAGCATCCATCCAAACTAGTTTCCACGTATGTGTGTGTGTGCGCACGTGCAGGATGTCCCCGGACCACCCCCACGTTCAGAGGTTGGCCCAAAGAACTCAGTAGACGCGATATACACCTGCTGTCACAGTTAAGGTTTATTACAGCAACGTAGCCAGCGGGGAGCTGACGCCGGGGAGGGGACGCCCACTCCACAGGAGCCGGCGGGAGCCTTGGGGGACCTCGCTGGCTGTGGGCAGGGTGCACCACACCCGCAGGGAACAGGGCGCGGAAGAAGGGCCCGTGGTCGCCTTCACCCTCCAGCCAGCCCTGCTGCTCTACAAGGGACTAATGTCATCCATAGAGCACGTTTAAAGCAGGACCAGCATGGGAGATAAAACCATGACCCACCCTGTAATAAAGAGTTACAAAAGTCACCCCGCGTGGGATTGCCCAGGGCGGCAGCAAGCTGTGCCCAGAATCGAGCCAAGATGACCAAGGGTGTCCAGGGGCTCCACCTGCCTCCTGGGCGCAGTCTGGGGTCAGAGTGACCATGGCGGACACCGGCCACCGCCAGCCCCCTGGGTCCACAGGCCAGTCCTCGGCCCCGCAGGCCGGCACCGGGTCAGCGGTCAGGAGTGGGCGGCCAGGCTTTCTCGACGTTGGCGTGCACGGCCTGCGGGAACCACTCGCAGTACTCGGCCAGCAGGTCTGCAGGGGTGGGAGGGAGGACGGTCAGAGCGGCTCTGTGCCCACCTGCCCGCCCGCCGCAGGGCAGACCCTCCCGCTAACCCTGGGCTCCCTCGGTGGCCCCATCCTGTCCCCCCGCAGTGCCCTCGCCATGGGGCACCCTCCCCGGTCAGACTCACATTTGGGGTTTTTCCTCCAAGCAGCCAGCAAGGCGTCTCGGCAGTCGGCTTTCTCAGCAACAAGGGCTCTCAGGAGGTTCTCTGTCCTGGGCTGCAGCCTGCGGGCGGGATGCAGGACGTGGGGCGTCACGAAGCCCACACGCTGGCACCACTGCCAGGCCTGCCCAGGAACTGCAGGAAGCCCCCTCCCCTCCGTCAGGCCGGGGGTGCTGGCCGGACGGAAGGATCCAGACTCCATCACCTCCCACCACTTGCCTCCGACCCGCCCACCCAGGCTGCTCCCGCACGTGGCGCTCGTCCCATCTGGAACCTTCCTCCAGACTCTTGCTCGGCTCGCAGCCCTGCCTCCCCTGATCCCGCTCAGCCGGGCAGAAAACGCCTCCCCTCCACATCCTGCTTTGACCCTTCGTAGCTGTGCCACCCCTGTCCCTTGTACCAGCGGTTCTGTTTGGGGACAGCCTCCCTGCCCTGGAACATGCCACGGGACAGGGTCCCGGCTCGACCCTAACACGAGAAGGCGCCCGGCACAGAGCGGATGCTCAGGACCAAGCGCTGGCTGGAGGACGTGGCTGGCAGGGGCTCCTGGACCCACAGCCTCACCCCGAGTCCCCGGGAGTGCCACGAGAGAAGAGACTCCTGCCGTTTTAAGGCCCTCAGTGGGTGGGCATCTGTTACGGCGGCCCCAGGGCACTAGTCTCAGCTCCCTCCACCACCACCTAACGAGCCGACGCTCCCGGGAAAGACTACCTGGCCCACGTCTTCAGCATCGTGCTGGGGCTGGACAGCAAACAGCCCTTGTACGAGGCCAGCTTGTGGAAGACCTGGGGACAGACCACAGGATGGGGTGAGAGATCTGGGGCTCACGTCCCACCCGAGGTGCCAAGGAAGGGGCCGAGGGAGCTGTGCCGCCTACCTGCCCCTCCAGCAGAACCCGGGCAAAGTGCTTGTAGCAGTCAAGGCCTTCCGGAAAATCCACCTGGACCGCGGGGAGCGGCCAGCCGACGCGACCTGGGGCGCGCGAGCCGGTGAGCAGGGGCCACGATGGAGGCCCACGCCACCCTCCCCCGCCAGCCAAGGGGGCCCGCAGCCTGGGATGACAGCGCAGGACACACACACGGCCCAGGGCACGCGGGAGGCGGGACCACGTGTCCAGTGGAGCCCAAGGCCGCCGGGAAGTCACCCCGACTCACAGAACACGCTGGCCCGGTGACACAGCATCCGCCCCTTCTCGGGGCAGTAGGCGGGGGGCGGCTCCTCAAGGGGCTTGTCAAACTGGCAGTAAGAAGGCAGCAGGACCGGGATCCACTGCACCTCCACAGTCGAGACGCCTGGGGCCGGGAAAGAAGGGATGGGGGCTCGGCGAGGGGCTCACGGGTTCTCCCCTCAAGGGTCCAGCGACACGGCTCACCAGAGCCACGCGGGTCGGGCGAGGGGCTGGCCAGCTGCGCTACCTTTCATGTACATCTTGGTGGTCTCCACAATTTCCTGGTAGACCACAAACTCAGGGAGCTCCCTGAAGAGCACGGAACTGGGGTGGATGAAGACTGGGTCGTCGAGGAGGGGGGTCTGCGAGAGAGACGGGGGGTGGGCGTGAGTCTGGGGGATGCATGAGCGCCAGGTGAGGCTGACGCCCTGAATCCAGTTACACCCTCAGCCAGGAAAGCAGGAGAGCGTCCGTCAACCGATGAAGGGCTACCCTGGCGGGGTGTGTCCGCCGACGGAGCGCGTACCCTGCCGTGAGAGGTACTGACACGGGCTGCAGTGTGACCTGCCAAAAAGCGCAGCACTGAGCGAAGGAAGCCAGTGCAAGAGGCCACGCAGTGTAGGATCCCATTCGCGTGAAACACGTAGAATAGCAAATCCGTAGAGACAGAAAACAGATTCACAGGGTGGGGAGACTCAGAGAGCGTCCAACCTTGTAGGCGTTCTTCCACTTGTCATCCAGCAGGTCCTCACTCTGGACCCTGCGGGCCAGGTGGTCACCCAGGCCGGCCGTCACAATCTGCCGCAGGTAGGTCACCTGGCTCTCGGAAGGCGGCTGCATCTTGGGGTCCACAAAGAGCCCGGCCTCAGGGCACATGGCGTTGACTGGGGGGAGATCCAGGCGTGAGGAAGGCGAGGCTGGGGCTGGCTCCGCCCGGCCTTCTGGAAGGCCCCAGGCCGCTCAGCTCGGAGCTCTGGCCTCAGCGACCTGCGCATCTCGGCCCCCGTCCACCGAGGATGCCCACCCACACCCACGTCTGCCTCGTCCTTGGGACCAAACCCCAATTCCCTTGCGGGCGGCGGACCGTGCTGCCGCGAGAGCTCGCACTTGACTCCCTGTCGGCCTTGGCGCAGGGAGCACGCCCAGCCAGGAGACATGACACACGAGTCACGCTCTCTGAGCAGGACAAGTGTGGAGACCACCTCTCCCCTCGAGGGCCCTGCGCTGCTGAGCCCAGGCGCGAGACGCAGGGCGAGGCCTCCTTCTTCTGCATGAGAAGGATCTGAAGCTCTGGAACACTTCGCAGGTGGGGAGAAAGGAGGTGGGGCTTTGGGCCCTGCTGCTTGGGGCGGGAGGAGGCGGCAGGGAAAAAACGAGAAGAGCAGGACGGGGGAGGCAGGTGGGAAGAGCGGGCTTGCGGATCTTAGCTCCCCGACCGGGGACCAAACCCATGTCCCTACGGTGGAAGCACGGGGTCCTAACCACTGGACTGCCAGGGAAGTCCAGGGCTTTCTGTTCTGAGGTTTGCAATGTAAATCTGTCTTCCCTACAAAACCTTCAGTGAAACCTATGCTGTTTAACTTAAAAAGAGAGAGAAGAGGAAAGAAACAGGAAGAAAGCAGAACACTGGGACAGGATGCGGAAGACCTGCCACCCACGCCCAGCCCTAATGTGACTTCCAACAGGTCCGGTCCCCACCGCTCAGACCAACAGGAGCGGAAAGCAGGGGCTGAACCGCCAGCTGCTCCCCGACTCCAACAAGAAGGGCCCCTCCCACTGCTGGAGAAACAAACCAGGGCCGGACCCTACTCGGGAGCAGGGACCCCTGCATGAGGCTGCTGGGCAGGAGGTGCGGCCAGCAGCTGGTCCAGGCCAGAGCCGGGACAAAGGGTGATGAAAGGGATGTCACCAAGGAAAGGATGAGACGGACAGACAGCCTCACGGGACAGCGTGCACATGTCACTGCCCTGCTCGTGTGCGTGTCCTCGAAGGACCACAAAAGTGGCAAGCACTAAAATAGATTTTAGCGAATAGGTGAATTTGCAAATGTGGAATCTGTGAATAACGGAGATCGACTGTACGTGGGTGATGTCACTCAAAAGCAACTTTAAACGTCAACAGGGTCAAGTTCTCTACCGGGCGTAGGGCCATACCCGCAGCGGTCAGCTGGCCCCTCAGGCGCCGGATCTCCATCATGGCCCTATACCGCAGCCCGTTGGCCTCGCAGAACTGGGGAGAGCAGCCCGCGTACTCGCAGGCTCCCACGGCGCCTGTGGATGGGGGGGGGGGTCACTCATTCTCGCTGCCGTGTCCCACCCCGCGTGACCTCCCCACCAGCCACACTCCACGCCACGCAGGGCACTCACCCAGCAGCACCATGAGGTCCCCGAGTTTCAGAGAGGCTCCCTGCCCCGCCCAGATCCTCTTCATCTGGGCTACCCGGGCCCGCTTGCCCTTTAGCCTGGCGAGCTCCTCGTCGCTGGCGGCTGGCCTGCGAATACACACACCACTCAGGCTGTTGCCGTGGCCGCACACGGCTGCAGAGGCAGGGAACACGCCAGTTACTCAGGGTGGGCCCAGAAAATGCCTGGTGGGATCACTGATCAACATGCCCATGATCGTGGGAATCCCCTGGTGGTCCAATGGTTAGGACTCTTGCGCTTCCACTGCAGGGAGCACGGGTTTGATCCCTGGTCAGGGAACTAAGAGTCCACAAGGTACACGACGCGGCCAAAGACAAATACAAAAACAAAAACAAAAACCAGAGATCTGTAGAGATCAGAAGACTGCCAGGCGCAGGGCGGGCGAGGGTCTCGCACAAGACCACTCAACAAGTCAGTGATGCCCCGGGAGGCCAGGCTCCACACCATCGCTCAGCCGAGGGCAGGCGGCCCCCGAACGCCCAGCCCCCGGCCCCCACCTGTCCAGCTCCTCAAACAGCTCCCGGACAGTCATGGCGGCCACGATGGTGATGGCGTACGGCAGGCAGCCGTGTTGCCTGCTCAGCGCCAGCATCCTGGCGTAGCGCGGCGCCACGGGGAACGTGGCCATGGTCCTGCCCAGCTCAGTGATGGGGCAGCTCCACCGGGACCTCTGCAGCTGCTTCACCCTGGAGGATGGAGGTCTGTGATGGGTGCGGGGAAGGCCTCCCGAGAAGCCTTCCGCACCAAGAGGCCTGGTGCTCGGTCAGCTCGGGAGAGGGGAGGGGCAGAGAACGGGGCGGGACCTGGGCTCCCCACTTCCCCCGAGCTCCTGCCCTACCTTTCTGTTTTTGGGGGCGCCTGCAGGGCACCCAGTGCAATCAGCAGCTCCTCGGCGGCGATGAGGGCCTCCACGGAGGGGGGCGTCGGGAAGGGGAAGTTGATGACCTGGGACACAGGGAGACGTGGCAGGAGACAGGTGAATGCGGAGGAGGAAGCAGGGGACCGGAGGAGGGAGCAAGGCCAGGCCTGGCAGGAGGACGGGGCTCCTACCGCCTGCCCTCCGAGCACCACTCACGCTCAGAACATGGGACACGGGGGCCTGGACACACGCAAAGTCCACGTGCCGGGGGAACGCCAAAGGCCCTCTTCCTTCATTCATTCACATCACCCACTCACTCAAAAGCATGTACTGAGCACCTCGTGTGCGCCAGAGGCTGTTCTTGGCGATGGAGACAGAGAAAAACAAGACAAGGATTCAGCCTCCACTGAGCTTTCATTCAGCCAGAAGGGGCCGCAGACGACCAGCGAGTACACACGAGAATAAACGTCATCACAGGAGAAAATGCGCCCAGACAGTGAGATGATCAGGGGACAGGGAGTGACCGGGGTCGGGGATGGTGGCACCTTACAGTGACCAACTCAAAACAAGCGTTCAAATAAATATCTGTACATAAATGTTCACAGCACCCCTAGGCATGGCAGCCAAAAGGTGGGAACAACCCAAATATCCATCGATAGGTGGATAAACGGGGGTCCATCCATACGATGGAATGTGACTCAGCCATAAAAAGGAATGAAATTCTGACACATGCTACAGTGTGGGCGAACCTTTAAAACACAACGCTGCCAAGTTCAGCCGTGGATTATCCAAACAACAGAAATATAAAACAGGTATCGATTTATAATATTTGCTGAAATAAACGGACTGATTCAAACTGTCAGCTAGGTTCTTTGACACTGAAAATAAAATACCAAACATAACTAATGTAAAAACTTTCAGCAATGAAAAGCATGATCCTCTCTTTTATATTATCTTACTGTGTATTGAACTGATAAATGAAGTTTACATTGGCTAAAAAAAAAAAAAAACAAACCATGATGCTGAGTGAAAGAAGCCAGACAAAAAAGGACAAATATCATGATTCCATTTTTATGAAACGTCCAAAATGTAAAATCCATAGGGACAGCAAGAAAGCAGCCTCGTGGCTGTCAGGGGCTTGGGGGAAGGGAGGGCTGGGAGAGACTGCTGAGGGGGGTGGTTCTCTCTGCCCGCACCAGCCCTCCCAGAGCAGGGCAGAGGCGGGCACCCCTGGACACACTCAGTGGGTGCAGCACTGGGGAGGTGGGGGGCCCACAAGAAACCGCCAGGGGGCTGGGCAAGCACCACAGGGCTCAGCTCCTAGGGCTTGCTGGGCCGCAGGGAAGGAGGAACAGCCCCCGAGGGGCTGGGGTCACCCTTGCCCACCAGACTGGACACAGGTACCCTGGCAGATCAGTGGGGTGATGGCAGGGCTAGGGCTGCAATTGACCTTTTCAATGTTGAGAGCTTTCATCTGAAGGGTCAAGTCTTCGACAGGCCTCCGGGTGATTTCAGGAGGGGGGAACTTCTCAAAGTCACCGAAAACCGCAGATGAATAGAGTCTAAGCAGAAGGAAGCACCAGAGACTAAGAAATGTTAAGTAAAAAAGGAAGAAACTCAGCCAAACTACCTGGCATTGAATCTTGACTCCACCACTTACTAGGCAAGGTGTTTACCCTCTTCCTGCCTCACTTTCCTCACCTGTGAAACGGGCGAACATAGCAGCTGCCCCGTTGGGATTAGTGAAGATATTTCAGGTATCTTCACATAGAGTGCTTAGAACTGCCTGGCACACGGCACTCAGGACGTTTTAACTACTTTATTGCTTAGGAGTTTTCTTGGCATAGTTTCTCAATTTTCTTTTCTTTTGTAATGTAAAGCAACGTTGAAAAGAACAGCATACAGCTACTGAAAACAAACAAATAAAACCCAGCACCAGCACACAGGGACTCCCCTGGTGGTCCAGTGGTAAAGAATCTGCCTTCCAATGCAGGGGACGTGTGTTCGATCCCTGGTCGGGGAAGATCCCACATGCCGCGGAGCAACTAAGCCCGCACGCCACAACTACTGAGCTCGTGCACCTCAACGAGAGAGCCCGCGTTCCGCAAACTACAGAGCCCACGCGCCCTGGAGCCCGCAGCAACTAGAGAGAAGCCCACATGCCTCACTGAAGATCCCGCACACCGCAGCTAAGACCCAACACAGCCAAAAAAAAAAAAAAATCCAGCACACAGACTGGGAGGAAATATTTGCCAGTGATGCCTCTGACAAGGGTCCAACACGAGGATTATACAAAGAACACTTACAACTCACCCATCAAAAGACAAACAACCTGACTGAAAAATAAATGATAGGGACTTCCCTGGTGGCGCAGTGGGTAAGACTCTGTGCTCCCAACGCAGGGGGCCCAGGTTCGATCCCTGGTCAGGGAACTAGATCCCACATGCATGCTGCAACTGAGTTCGCATGCCACAACTAAGGAGACGGCAAGCCACAACTAAGGAGCCCGCGAGCCGCAACTAAGACCTGGCACAACCAAGTAAGTAAATAAACTAAAATAACAAACACTATAAAAAGAAAAAAAGAAATGATAGATCTGAATAGACATCCCTCCAGAGAACAGGTACAAATGACCCGTAAGCACGTGAAAAGATGCTCAACGTCATTAGAGAAATGCAAACCAAGACCACTGTGAGATACCACCTCGTACTTCCATTTTTATAAAGTAGAAAAGAGCAAGCGTTGGTGAGATGTGGAGAAATTAGAACCTTCACACACCGCTGGTGAGAATGTATAGATAAAATGGAGAAGCCGCCGTGGAAAACCATCTGGTCGTTCCTCCAAACGTGAAACACAGAGTCATCGTACAACCCAGCAATTCTACTCCTCGGTATACACCCGAGAGGCATGGGGACAGACGTTCAAATACGTGTGCATGAATGTTCACAGCAGCACTATTCACAGTGGACAAAATGTGGACGCAACCCAAGAGTATCAACAGATGAACGGACAGTGAGATACGGTCCCTCCACGCAATAGCACGTCACTCAGCCATTACAAGGAAATGAAGCACTGACACAGGCAACAGTGTGGATGAACCTTGAAAACGTGATGCTGAGTGAAAGAAGCCAGACACAGAAGGTCACATACTGTCCGATTCCATTTACAGAAAATGTCCAGAATGAGCACGTCCGTAGAGACAGGAAGTAGAGGAGTGGTTGCCGGGCACTGGTGGGTTGGGAGTGGTAGGGAGATGCAGGGAGAAACTGATTAATGGGTACAACTGATACATGCGGTCTCTTTTGGGGTGAAGAGAACGTTTAAAAATTAATAGTGGTGATGGCTGCACAACACTGAAAATATACTAAAACCCACAGAATTGCACACTTTAAATGGTGAGTCTTATGGTATGTGAACTTTACCTCAAAAAGGTGTTAATAAAACCAAACAAAAATCGAGCTGCTAATAAACACAGGGCCTGACGTCAGTAACAGAATAAAGAAATAACACCAAGTGCCTGAAAGCCAACAGAAAAGGGGGTGTGAAGGACGGATGCCAGCAGGACACGGGACCCCCCTTTCCTCGCCCGTGGGGGGGTGACCACTGCACAGTGGCCCCAACGTCACTGGAGGGGCCCCTGGGAGCCCCACCTGTAGCAGTGGCCGGGCTCCGTGCGGCCCGCGCGTCCTGCCCGCTGATCGGCCGAGGCCTGGGAGACCCAGGTGACGCGGAAGGAGGACACGCCGGTGACACGGTCGTAGTGCCGCGTCTTGACCTTCCCACAGTCCACCACGTACTTGATGCCTGGGATGGTGAGGGACGTCTCGGCCACGTTGGTGGCCACAACACACAGCCGTGTCCCCTCTGGGGGAGGTTGGAAGACCTAGGATGGGGGGACAGGAGCAACAAGAAAACTGACCTTTGTCCCAGCAGAGTCAGGGAAGAATTCGTGGGTCAGAGGTCAGGCGGGGCAGGACCTGGAGGTGACTCTCCTCGCCTCGGGCCACCGCTCCCAAACTGAATGAGGGAGTGTTCCCGTCCTCCAAGTAGGAGATCCCAATACCCTCTCAAAAGCCTGGGGCGCCGATCGGACAGCTGATGGGGAGGGCGACCCGGGCCGGACCTGCTCCCACCTCAACGCCTGTGGGTGCCCCCCACCGGACATCCATCCCAGGCCCCGCACGGTTACCTGCGCCTGCTTCTCCGGGGCCAGCAGAGAGTAGAGAGGCAGCACGTGGAGGGGAAGCGAGGCGTCGGGCTGCCCACCTGCAGGGGAGGCAGAGGCCTGCTGCACCCCGCTCCCCTGCTGCCCAGCGCCCCTGCCCGCTCGGCCAGAGAGGCCCCCCTGCAGCCCCGCTGCCAGGGCTCAACCCTGGGCACCGGCAGAGAGGGTCGGCAAAGCCAGCCACGCTGCAGTCTCTCCTCCTCGGAAGAGTCCCAGGCCCTGTGTGGGGACCCCTAAGGGCTTGATTCTGCCCCCCCCCACAAACCCCCAAGGCCTGCGTTCACCCAGCAAAGCCAAGCCCGGGAGTGGCACCCCCATTACAACCGGCACAACAGAGACCTGAGGGCCTCCTCTGTGTCAGGCGGTTTCAGGAGCTCAGGAGACAGCAGGGGGCAGAGCAAGCAGGAACCCCAGCTCCCCTGGGGCTCGCTGCTGGAGAGGGCCCATCGCTCGACCCAAGCCCAAGCCCACGCGGTGGGAGCAGAGGCCCCGGCGGGTCCCACCTCCGTCCGGCCCGTCGTCCCCTAAGTCCAGGTCCAGGTCGGAGCCCAGGGCCTCCTCGTCCTCCTCGTCCATTTCGGCGTCCCTGTCCTCGTCACCTTCGCCCGCTGGCAACACCGAGTAATTGTCCAAACTGATCTGGGGCAGCGTCTACGGTCAACAAGACATCAGCACCGCGGGCTGCGAGGGACCCTGCGTAGAGGCTGGCGTTGCGAGCAGAGCCCGCGGCCACGTGACCCTGGGCAGGTCACTCAACCCCGTCCTGCCTCAGTGTCCTCATCTAAGAGTTGGGGACGATCATGGGACTTCTCGAAGGGCTGCCGTGAGGACACTACAAGCTAACACACATGCAGCCCTGAGACCACTGCCTGGCACCCTGTAAAAGCAGAAGTGACGTTGTGCAGACGCCCTGGGGAAAATGCCCCCCACGCCCGCCCGGCCCGTCCCCCCAGCTCTTCAGCAAGCACAAGGGGTCCCTTTCCCTTGTCCGACCCTCCCTGGGCATCTGTGCAGGCCCTGCTCAGGGCTCGGGGCTGGGCCTTCCAGAAGCTTCCTCCAGGCCCCCAGTACAGGGAGCCTGGAATGTTTTAAGTCGCAGCCCACCCTGCAGCCTCCGGAGCAGCACCAGTCAACCCCTCCCTCCACGGCAGGAAGGTTCTAGACCCCTGCTGCCCAACAAGGCCACCAACAGCCCCAGGTGGCCACTGGGCACCTGAAAGGTGTCTAACACGACTGAGGAGCTGAATGTTAATTTTATTTGGCTTTAATTGAATTTACACCTGTGCAGCCACACGGGGCTAGCGGCCACCACATGGACCAGGCGGCTGCAGAGCCTGAGCTGCCCCCTCCGGCCTCTACGCACCGTGGCCTTGGCCTTCCTCGCCCGAGCCTGCGACTTCTTAAACCTCCGCGTTTCTTCTACCGAATCTTTCTGATCGTCCTTTTCTGGGAAAAGATGAGCAAGTTAGGGAGAAAGCCATCTTGTGGCTGGTGCCAGGTCATCAGGGTCCAGGGTAAGGTCACTGCATCGATCACCATTCACTGGGGGGACGGGAGGGCGGGCAAAGGGCTGGCTCTTTCGGGGGAGGCTCCGAAGCCCAGGCTGACCGCCCCCAGCCTCTTGGGGGAGGGGCTTCAGCTTGGGGTTACCTGGAGGCCTGTGCCTGGCGACCGGGAAGGCTCTCCTCAGCCTGCGGCACAGCGCGTGCACCTCTGCCTGCCCCGTCAGGAACACCAGGATGCCGCCTGCGGGAGAACCAGCCCCACCGTGACCCGCTCGTTCACGCAGCAGACGCTGCCTTGGCCATGACCGTGTGCCAGGCCTTGATCTGAGAGCTGGGGCGCAAGGAAGTGCTGATCAAACCAGGGCTGCAGAGGTCCAAACGAGCAATGGGCAGCTGCCCACACACCGAGGGCGCTGGGACAAGGAGCTAAACAGTTATTGTGGGAGCCGGCATCCCATCCCCCGGTGTGAGCCCAAAAGATGGGGAAAGCAGCTCTGCTCCGGGGAAGTGGGAGCAACCCAAGTGTCCATCACCTGGTGAAGGGAACTAATGGAGCACGTGCCACGGGGATATGGTGAGAACTGTGAGGGGGTCAGGAGTGAGGCTCAGGTGGGACACACCTGTTCACCTGCCCTGTGTCTGTGGGGACAAAAGGCACCCTCCACCCCCTCACCCCCTATCCAGTTAGTCCCTGAAGCCTCGCAATCCTTGGGGCAGAACATGGCAGGGCAGGTGCTGTGAGCGCTCTGGGACCAGTGAGGACACTGAGGCACAGCGAGGCCAAGTGACCACCTGACCCCCGCTGCCTGCACCCCCGGGTCTGGAAGGGGAGGACCGGCCTCCTCCTGGCCAGGGCCTCACCTGCGGGCAGCATGCGGTGGATCTTGCAGACCTTCCGGAAGCACTCCCCACTGTAGTCTTCCAGCGGCGTCCGCTTGTTAAAATGCACGGTCACCGGGAACTGCCGGGACTCAACCTACGAGGATGCCCAGGGAAGCACGGGGTCGGGGGTCGGGGGTCAGGGGTGACCTGAGCCCAGGCCCGGGCCATCCCCTTCCCTGAACTCTGTGACCACGAAGGTCTCCGTTTGGTGCTACGATCTCATCCATCTCCCCCACAGCAGGCGTCCTGCGCTGTCACAGTTGACAGAGGGGCCCGGCCTCCCCCGGCGCCCTGAGACCCCGGCCTGGGCGGTACCTTGATGACCGGGGGCGGCTGGGCGAAGAGCCGCTGGTTCTGGGTGAAGTCCTCCACCCGCAGCGTGGCCGACATGATGAGCAGCTTCAGCGGCAAGTGCCTCTGGGGGACGACAGACCCGGGGACCCACAGCCGCCGGGGGCCAGGAACACTGACGGGGGGGCGGGCCTTGGGGGAGACCTGCCCTGCCCTCCCGGCCTCCCTCCAGCCCCACCCCGCCCCAATCCTCAGTGGCTTGTTAAAGGAGCCCTTAAGATCCCCCCGAGGGGACGTCCCTGGTGGCACAGTGGTTAAGAATCCGCCTGCCAATGCAGGGGACATGGGTTCGAGCCCTGGTCCTGGAAGATCCCACATGCTGCGGAGCAACTAAGCCCGTGCGCCACAACTACTGAGCCTGCACTCTAGAGCCCACGAGCTACAACTACTGAGCCCGCGCACCACAGCTACTGAAGCCCACGCACCTAGAGCCCATGCTCTGCAACAAGAGAAGCCACCGCAATGAGAAGCCTGCGCACCGCAATGAAGAGTAGCCCTGCTCACCGCAGCTAGAGAAAGCCCGCGCACAGCAAAGAAGACCCAACACAGCCAAAAATAAACAAAATGGGATCTGGCAGCTCTGCTCCTGGGCACAGACCCAAGCGAAAGGAAACAAGTCCCCACAGAGACCCAGACACGGACGTTCACGAGAGCCAAAACGCAGAAAGAGCCCAACTGTCCTCCAACAGATGAATGGATATATGAAACGTGGTCCCTCCACACATGATGATTCAGCCATAAAAAGGAATGAAGCACTGACACAGGCTACAATGGAGATGAACTTTCAAAATGTGCTACGTGAAAGAAGCCAATCACAAAAGGCCACATGTTGTGTCATTTCATTTACATGAAATATCCAGAATAGATAAATCCATAGAGACAGAAAGTACACTGATGGATGCCTTGAGATGGGGGGAGTGTAGGAGGATGCGGGTGACAGCTAAAGGGTACAGGATTTCTTTTCAGGGTGATAAAAATATTTTAAAGTTGATCATCGTGATGATATAACAACTCTGAATATGCTAAAAAAACACTGAATTGTACACTGTAAGTGCATCCATTACGTAAAATAAAGTCACAAACCGCCCCCCCCAGATATCAGGCCAACACCTGCCCCAGGGCCTTTGCACCGGCTGTTCTCAATACTCAGAATCTCCTCCCACCGGCACCCCTCCTCACTCCCTCACTTCCTCCAGCCCCCCACTCAAAGGTCACCCTCTGAGTCTTCTCTCACTACCAACCCTCCACCTTCTGCCTGGTACTGCCCCCTCTCCCCGGCTTTGTCCGTCACCAGCTCACAGGCTTTCTGAGTTTGCTTATCGTCAGTTGCCCTCATGAAAATGGAAACCCCAGAAAGGCAGGAACCTCTCTCCTGTTCACTGCGATGTGCTCGGTGCCTGGCACACAGCACACACAGACCTGATGTCTATCTGACAAAGGTTCTGCACTTCTAAGAACTGGGCGGGGCAGAGTGTCAACCTGTCGCGGGACTGGCGGGGGCCAGAACAGGACTGCTCCACAGAGCTCCCACCCAGGGCAGCATCCCTCTGACCTCCGCCTCTGCCTGATCCGGGGTGGCGGAGATGCAGGCAGAGGCGGACCCCAGGCCGGGCGCAGGGCAAGCATCTCAGAGCACGCGGAGCACAAGGGCTTGGCTGGGTGGCCCCACCAGCGCTGCGGGTTCCAAAGACCTGGCTGGCGCCTTAAAGCCGGCTGCAGCGGGGCCTGGCCCACCACGGTCTCCTTGCTTGAGCCTCTTGCTCTGGACAGAGGGAAGGGTCACAGCGGATGAGGCTGGACCCAGGGCGGGGACCCAGAGGGGGTCACAGTGGATGAGGCTGGACCCAGGGGGGGTCTGTTTACACCAAGACCCGCAGCCCAGCACCGGGCCTGGGGGGTCCTGTCCCAGGAGACCCTCTCCCGGCAGCAGCCCGGGTGTGGACGTGGCCGGGGCTTCGGGGCTCCCCGGCGCCCTCACCTACCTTCGCCCGCAGACACGCTATGCGGGATAGGAGGCCGACGAGGATGTCGGTGTACACGCTCCTCTCGTGCGCTTCGTCAATGATCACCACCTTGTACTTCGGCAGCAGGAAGTCCTGCGGGGAGGTCCGGGGATGAGGCCAGCCAGCCGGGCCTGAGCCCCCCAGGGTCACCGTGCACCCAGAGTGCCTGCTCAAGGAGCCCCTGTGGTAGCCGGCACAGGTCCGGAAGCTCTCGGCCTGCGGGGTGTCCTGGCCTATGACCCAGGGCGAGTTGCTTCTCCTCCCAGGCCTCTTTCTTATTCTGTCAAATGGGACAACGGGACCCATCTCATGGGGTCACGGTGAAGTTTCGATGACAATTACTGTCTGTAAAGTACATAGTACGGGGCCCGGGCCCTGGCAGAGAAATCGCTAGAGAAAAGGCAGCTACGATCTATTAGAGCTGAGCTACCAAATGCAGATGGCCGTGGGGCGGGGAGGGCAGGCAGGAAACAGGAACAAGGGGATGCTGGGTGGGGACCAGGGGCAAGAGCTCAGCACATGCCATACAGAAAGGGGCCATTGGACGCCACAACACACTCACAACCACCGTCCCAGGTGGCCTCAAGGCAGAGGCAGGTGTCACCTCTTCCCTCCCCCGTGACCCCTGCCCGGGGGGCGTCATACAGCCCAAGAGAAGCAGTGTGCATTTGGCTAACACTCAGTCTGTGAACCAAACCACAATGAAAATACAAGTTCACGTTTAATGAGCACTTACGAGGTGGTGTGCTAAGGTGCTTTCGTGCGTCACACGATTTTTGTTTCAAAGCAATTAGGAGGAAGGTACCAGCTTGCAGATTGAGAAACCAAGGATCACAGAGGTTAAGTAAGTTAACTTGCACAAGGTCACACAGCGGCACGGTGGTAAACGCAGTGCTTTGCCAACACTCACTGCTCACATTTCAAGTGACATCCTAGCCCCCCACCCCCATGCTTACCAGCCTTGCTTTGTGATACCAGATGAGCAACCAACCTTCTGGATTTCCTTGAGCAAGACGCCGTCGGTCATGAACTTGATTCTGGTCTCTTCGGTCACGTTTCCCTCATATCGGATCTGATAGGAGACGACCCTGTGGGCACAGGCTACGGCTCGGTCCCCCAGAGCTGCAGCTGCCTGGGGCTGCAGCCGTGCGGCCACTCCAAGGTGGGCAGAGGAGCAGGCCTGGCCCCGCTGGGCAGGCGGCCGAGGGTAGGGCCCACCGGCTCCCCAAGCAAGGCCCGGACACCGGCCCGCCCCGCCTCCCTCTCCAGGAGCTGTCACGGGCAAGTGAAGAGCATGTCAATCAAACACACACACAGACCCTGCTGGAGCCCGATTTGAACAACCAACTGTAAAAGCTGTTTAGGAGACAACCCGGGAGATGGGAACACGGACCGGAGCACACTCAGGAGTTATGATACACTCTTTAGTGATAGTGACGGTATTGCAGTTATGTTTTCAGAGTCCTTATCTTAAAAAAAAAAACAAAAAAAAATACAGGGACTTCCCTGGTGGTCCAGTGGTTAGGACTCTGCGCTTCCACTGCAGGGGGCACGGGCTTGATCCCTGGTCAGGGAGCTAAGATTCCTCAAGCCTCGGGGCGCGGCCAAAATAACAAACAACCCAAAAAACCCCCCGACTCATGATCTTTCAGACCCGCACAGTGAAATATTGAGGCTGAGATGATGTGAGATCTGAGACTTGCTCCAAACTGGGTCTCGGGTACATGGGGGCTCATCATACTAGTCTTTCCACTTTTGTATACGCTTGAAGATTTCACACTAAAAAGCTGAAGAGAATGAAAGAAAGGGGCAGCTTTGTATGTACTGTAGTTTTCAAGATACGCATTGAAATGGCACAAGAAAGATACAGAAGGGCGTGAACAGTATGAACCATTCACGCCAGACAGCGAGAAATACAGAGACGCACAGAACTGCCTGCCTGTGCACAGAACTGTCTAGAAGGATCCACAGGAAATGTGCAGTGGTGGCTGCCACGGGGGAGGGGAGCCGGGGGCGCCTCGCCCACCTAAGATGCGAACAGAACAAGGCTCCCAGTTTGCGTGCTGGGCCCAGCGGGGGCAGGGTTCTGTCCCCAGAGCCAGGACGGGCCTGACCCATGGCAGGTCCTGCTCGGTAAACATCTGATGACAGCGTGGACGGCGGGCACTCTGCCTCGATACGATTCTGTGCTTTCTTTTTTCTTTCTCCTCGGCCGCGTGGCGCAGCTTGTGGGATCTTTGCTCCCTGAGCAGGGATCAAACCCGGGCCCTCGGCAGTGGAAGCGCGGAGCCCTAACCACTGGACCGCCGGGGTACCCCCTACAGTTCCGTGCTTTCCGAGCCTCAGACCCCACTGGACACGCCATCCCTTCCAGCCTGAACTGGACGGTCTGGGCTGAGACCCAGGCGTCTGCGCTATAAACACGGCACCGAGTCATCCTCAGGCCAGGGCTATGCTGTGTTCAAACTGCTTTCCGAGGCAAGTCCTGCAGACTTACTGCCGGAGAGGATTTTCCTTTTGGAAACTTGAGTTGTAAATTAACCCGGCCACGCTGCCTGCCTCCTGCCTGCCTTTGGCCACCTGCTGCTCTGCTCTGCCCTCAAGGCCCTGTAAGGGCCACTCTGTCCCCTCACTAAGGGCCTGGCTGGCTCGTCCCTGCTTCACGGCGCCCCTGGCAGGAAGGTCCTACCGTCGGCATGTAGGGACCGCCCTGTGCTTAGATGCAGACGTGGCGCCCCCTCCCGGCGCCCCCCGGGGGAACGAGGGCCTGCGCCGTGGCTCAGATCTGGCGGGGCCAGAGGGCCACCCCCAACCCTCCCACAGGAGGCAGAGCCCTCACCGCGGCGACAGATTCATCTCCTTGGCCACTCGCTGGGACATGGCCACGGCGGCCACTCGGCGGGGCTCCGTGACGCCAATGATGCTGTTGTCACTGGGGGAGGAGAACACAAGGCATCAGCAGGGCTCCGCCCCACCTGTCTGCCCCAAAGTCACACGCGGCTCCAGACGCGGCCCTCACTGGGGGCAACGGGCCACGGGCGCCCGGCCAGGCACCGCAGCATCACTGAACAGCAGCGAAAGGGAACGGCCCACAGGGCAGTCTACAGGAGACGCTCCGATCGTCACGGGGCGAAGGGGTAACCGTCCGGGTTAGCCGCAAACAAGAACGAGGCCTAGGTGGACCTGAGCCCGCAGCCGGGGGGCCTGTCCAACCCAGCCGAGCACGCGCGCCTCCACAGAACCGACCCAGGGCACGGGTGGTGGATTCTGGGCAGGAAAGAGTTGACCCAGCAGGCCCGAGGCTGCTCTCCCTACAAAGCTCTGCTTCCAGGGCAGCCCCTGGCTGGTGTCTGGGATCCTGGATTTCAGGAGGGCTCCCGCCTCTCCCTGACGGACAAGAGGGGCTCACTGCGCCTGAACTGTCTGTACAAACAAGGTGGCTCATGCTGACACCTGCTTTCCTTTGGGGAGTCTAGAACTGGGTAGGTACCAGGCAGAGGGCGCCTGTGTGACCAGCCCCCAGTACGAACCCTGGGCGCTGAGCCTCTACTGGGCGTCCCTGTTTGATGACACCTCACATGGGCAATGAAGCGTGTCCTGTGTGACCCCCGCCCTGGGAGAGGGCTCTGGGGGCCTGTGCCTGGTTCCCCCAGACTTCACCCCGTGAGCCTTTCCCTTTGCTGGCTGTGCTTTGTGTCCTTCACTGTAACATATCACAGCCATGAGTACAACTACATGCTGGGTCCTGGGAGTGTTCCCAGCAAATTGCTGAACCCGGGGGTGGTGTTGGGGACCCTGACACACACGGGTCAGAAGGGCCATCCCTCCCACCAGGGACCAACCTAAACGTTTTACACAAATTCAGTCATTTCATCTACATAACAACCCCATGAAGTAGGTGCAGTGATGAACCCCATGTCACAGCTGAGGAAACTGAGGCCCAGAGAGGTTAAGGAGCTTGCCCCAAGTCACACAGCATGTCAACGGCAGAGCCGGAATTAGATCCCCAGGAGCCCGTGCTCCTAACAACTTCCGGGGACCACGTCTCACTGTCACCTGAGGGACCTGCGGGGGACCCCGTGGCCAGCCCCCACCTGCTGTAGCCTGCTTCGTAGAGAAACTGGGGCACCTGGGTGGTCTTCCCGCTGCCGGTCTCGCCGCACACGATGACAACGGGGTGCTCGGCCACTGCCTCCATGATCACTTGTTCTTCAGAGAGAATCGGGAGCTTCAGCCGCTCTTCCTGGCGAGAGAGGGGAAGTCAGCGCTCACGGAATGGGGGTGGCGGGTTGTCGTCCCCTGCAGAAGGGCGGAGGGGATGGGGGGCTTTGCTCAAAGCAAGACTACGTAGGGTGACGTGGTTGCTATAAAGGCAGCAGCCGGCATCCAGCCAAGGGGAACAGGTGCGCCCGCTGGAGGACGGAAGCCCTGACGGCTGGGGAGGGGCAGAGACATGGGCTGGGTCCTCGGGGACAGCGTGGTCCAGGGAAGCCCCTCTGGGCACAAGGAACTCTTCCCTGCTGCTGGTGGGAGCCTACACTTACGGCACAATCACTTCGGCAAACAACCGGGGGGCTAATTTTACCAAAATCGAGAATGTGAGATACAGCGATTCCTCTCCTAGGTGCTCACACGTGGGTGCGCGTGCACACACACATACACACGCTCACACAAGTATTACACAGTGAGGGAGAAGTTTCGTGAACTCCTGCTTGCCCTTATTATGTGTGAGGCATGCTAGCACGCTAATTTTAAAAATTCTGTTCTCTATCTCTATTCCATTCCATTGTTTTTTTTTTTTTTTAAAAAGGTGCTGGCCATCTCATGACCCCACAATGGCTGTGACTTCCAGTTTGTAAACGCTGCCCTCCCCCAAATTTTTGTACCTGTGCCTTTGAGAAAAAGGCAAGAATGTTTAAATCAGCAGTGAAGATGGTAGCAAAAAGCTAAAACAACCCAAATGTCCAGCCAGAGAAGGGTACTTAAACTGTGCTCTATTCACGCAACGTAATGCTCTGTAGCAGTGAAAAAAAAAAAAAACCCAAACGGACCTCGGTGACACACATCTACACGGATAAATAGATCTCAGGAACACAAGGCCGACTAACAAATAAGCAGAGTGCTGAAAAATATATATGATGTGAGGCCGCTTATAAAAACAGGCAAACCTAGGCTTAAAAACATGCACATGGAAAAACCAGAGAAAGGCAGGGGATGAACCCCAGGGGGCACCAGGGACACTGGATGGCGGAGCCCGGGTTCCTGAATGACCGTGTGCAGCAGAATCTCACGCCCCGACTTGCAGCGGACGGCACTGGGCTCTGACATCACCTACGAGGAAACCTTCGTGGCATGAAGCCAGTGGAACTTCAGGGTCTGTCAGAGCGGTCAGCTCACCCTAACTGCTTATACATGAGCAAACAAACGTACCTGTGACTGAAATCACCTCATTTCCACAATCCAATATGCGGTTTTAAACAGCTGCTCTAAGACCCAGGAACCCTCTGCCTCAGGCCTTTGCTCATGCACTTCTCGGTGTGGGACGGCCCCCTTGTTCTCATCTGGCCCCTGAGCTCTCGACCCGGATGCTTTCCCTGATGAGGCCAGGCCCTCCTGTGCTCCCCCCTCGTGGTACCCGATCTTCCCCTCCGTGGCTCCTGTCCCACGTGTGGTCGACCTCGGTCTCCCCTGCTGGACCGAGAGCTCTGAGACGCAGATCGTTCCGCCTCCTGTGCTGGCCCACAGCACGCGCTCTGTGGAAACGTGTGGATGGAACCACCACCGTGATGGGCCAGACCCTGCGGCATCACCAGCCTCACGGCTCCCCAAGTGCGTTCCATGAGCCTCGGGCTTCACCTCCCTGAATCTTGTCATGACAACCCAGTGAGACCCTCATTTTACCAGACAAGAATACGAATTGTAGAGAGGCGGAGGCCCTGTGAGTAGACGGGTACCCCCATGCTACAGACGAAAACGAGGCCCAGAATGAGCTGGAAGGTGGGGGAACCAGCACTCCGTTCCAGGTCAACTGACTCCAGAGCCCAAGCTCTTGTCCCAGTGAGCGGATGCCTGGACCAGGACCTGCAGTCAGAGGCTGAAGGTGACGGCGACCAGACGATGATAAAGGCAGCGGACACCCATCTCAGCAGCCCCGACCACGTGCCGGGCACCCGCTCGTCAGCCCTACAACAACCCTACAAGGTGGGTACAGCTATCCCCCTTTTCCAGGCAAGGAAACCGAGGCACAGAAGGCCATGCAACCCGCTCAGATCCTGGGAGGCCCTCTCTCTGCACCCTCAGCCCCCTCACAGCACTGACCTGAGCACCTAAGCTCTTAATCAAACACCAGAGAGGCCAACCTGCATTTCGGGGGAGCGGTTCACGGGGATGAAGACGGCGGGCTTTGCTGGGGGCCTGGCCAGGGCAGAGGCTGCCGCAGGAGGAGCTGACGGAGGGGCAGGAGTCTCGGCCAGACCGCTGGGCACTGGGCTCTGGCCCCTGGCCCCGGGCGGAGCTGGTGGCAGATGCGCTGGGGCCGACCCTGCACCGGCCTCCGCCGGCTCGTCCGCTGGGGCCTCCTCGGGTCCAGACTCCGCTGAGGACTCAGACTCCTCCTCTTCTGCCTCCTGGTAGTGGCGCTTCCGGTGGGCCCCGCTGAGGCTGCTGATCTTCTCCAGACCCTGGGCTGCCACGTCGTCGGGCTTCCTGCTGGGAGAGCCAGAAGTCAGACCCTAGGACGGGCCAGTCAACCTGAGGCAGCTCTGGGTTGCTGCAGGCTCCTCAGAGGCCAGGACGCAAAGGCCATACCCCTTCCTGCCGCAGGGCCTTTGCACCCGCTGTCCATGCTCCCTGAAGACAACTGCTCCCTTACTTGATTCCAAGGACGCCTCTCAGGAAGACCTTCCCTTACCGTGTAGCCTCAGTCACCTCCCCCGCCCGCCTCCATCCTCTTCTACCTGCTCTTTTCTGCTTAGCGCTCAGCAGCACTAAATACATATGTGTTCACGGGGTCACTGCCCATCTCCCCACCATTAAAATGTGAGCTTCTCAAGGGAAGAAAGTTAATTTTTGTGCACTGCTCTATTCCTAGGGCCCACAGGAGAGCCTGAGATGCAGTTTGCACTTGATAAGCAGTCGTTAAATGCACAAGGCTTAATAGGCCAGGACTGGAAATGAGCAGAGAGGGCCAAGTGTGAGAGCAGTGGGCAGGGGCCTGGGCTGGGGGGAGCACACGGGCCCCATCTAACGCCGGCTGCTCTGTGGGAAGGCCAGCTGGTGCGGCCACATCATCCAACTGGTCAAGGCCAGGGGGGGACCCTGGATTTTAATGTGAAATCTCCTAATTCTTAAATGTTGACTGTTGAATAGTGTCTCCCCAAAATTCATGGCCACCCAGATGCTCAGAATGTGACCTTATTTGGAACCAGGGTCTTCAGGATGTCATTAAGATGAGGTCATACTAGATTAGGATGGGCCCTAAATCCAAATGACTGGTGTCCTTCCTTATAAGAAAACAGAGACCCAGGGGACTTCCTTGGTGGTCCAGTGGTTAAGACCCCGTGCTCCCAATGCAGGGGGCACGGGTTCAATCTCTGGTCGGGGAACTAGGATCCCGCATGCTGCGTGGCCAGAAAAGAAAAAGAAAAAAGAAAACAGAGACCCAGACACAGACAGAAGGCCATGGAAGACACACAGAGGATGCCACGCGACGACGAGGCAGAGACTGAAGTGACGTGTTTCCCAGCCGCGGAGCGCCCAGGATGGCTGGCCCCACCAGACGCTGGGCAGAGGCTGGAACAGACGCTCTGGCCTCCCGCAGGACCCAGCCCCGCCAACACCTTGACTTTGGGCTTCTGGTGGTCAGAACCACAAGAACAAATTCCTCTTGTTTCAAGGTCCCCAGTTTGTGGTGACCTGTTACCGCAGCCCTAGGAGACGCATCCGTGTGCAGAAGATCCAAATGCCTAATGACGCTACGTGAACCAAACAAAACCCGCTCGTGGGCTAAATCAAATCCTTGACCTCCTTGATGACAACTTCTAGACTACTCGTCCCTGCAAAAGCTGGAAGGACCTGTAACGCAGGGCTCGGCGTTACAGGAGGACACCAGCATCCTGGAGTAAGAACTCTGCCGTCCTGTGCAGTGTAGGATATTTCGCATTATCTGAGGCCTCCACCCATTTGAGGCATTTTAGCACACGGGTCACTGCAAATATATTTTCCCATAGCCCCAGAAGACGCCATGACCCTTGACCCCCCGGGAGCCCTGGCGGGAAGGGCGGGCTTCAGGGAGGAGGCAGCCGACTCACTCTTTGGCGCGGTACATGCGGCCCCCGGTGCCCAGTCTGGACGTGGTGTAAAACAGCCTCATTTCAGCCTCCGAAACCCGGACTTCGCTCAATTTCTGGAGCATCTCCGCTCGCTGGGGAAGGAAATGTGTGTGTTACACATCTGGCATCACGATCCTCTCTGCAGAAGGGGAGCTGAGACTCTAGATGAAATTCCAGCATCACTAACACCTACAGTCTTTTTTTTTTTTTTTTAAAACATCTTTATTGAAGTATAATTGTTTCACAATGGTGTTAGTTTCTGCTTTATAACAAAGTGAATCAGCTACACATATACACACGTTCCCATATCTCCTCCCTCCCGCATCTCCCTCCCTCCCACCCTCCCCATCCCACCCCCCCAGGCGGTCACAAAGCACCGAGCTGATCTCCCTGTGCTATGTGGCTGCTTCCCACTAGCTATCTATTTTACGTTTGGTAGTGTATATATGTCCATGACACTCTCTCACCCTGTCACATCTCACCCCTCCCCCTCCCCATATCCTCAAGTCCATTCTTTAGTAGGTCTGTGTCTTTATTCCCATCTTGCCACTAGGTTCTTCATGACCTTTTTTTTTTTTTTTCCTTAGATTCCATATATATGTGTTAGCATATTGTATTTGTTTTTCTCTTTCTGACTTACTTCACTCTGTATGACAGACTCTAGGTCCATCCACCTCATTACAAATACCTCCATTTCATTTCTTTTTATGGCTGAGTAATATTCCATTGTATATATGTGCCACATCTTCTTTATCCATTCATCCGATGATGGACACTTAGGTTGCTTCCATGTCCTGGCTATTGTAAATAGAGCTGCAATGAACATTTTGGTACATGACTCTTTTTGAATTATGGTTTTCTCAGGGTATATGCCCAGTAGTGGGATTGCTGGGTCGTATGGTAGTTCTATTTTTAGTTTTTTAAGGAACCTCCATACTGTTCTCCATAGTGGCTGTATCAATTTACATTCCCACCAACAGTGCAAGAGGGTTCCCTTTTCTCCACACCCTCTCCAGCATTTATTGTTTGTAGATTTTTTGATGATGGCCATTCTGACCGGTGTGAGGTGATACCTCATTGTAGTTTTGATTTGCATTTCTCTAATGATTAATGATGCTGAGCATTCTTTCATGTGTCTGTTGGCCATCTGTAACACCTACAGTCTTTTTTAATCCGAAGGTCGAACTGCAATTACCGTCCTTCACGGAGTTCTTAACGCCGACAGACGCGTGAGCTTAGGGTGGCTTTTCGCCCCCCTTACGGAGTCTGGGGTTGGATAAACAAGGCTCTCTTTGCACCACGGTGTGTCGTGAGGGAAGACCAGCGACTATGCAGATGCCCATCAATGGGAGATGGAATAAATAAAGTAGGGCCCATTTGTATAATGCAAGACTTCCCGGCAGTTAGTACAGGGAGGAACAGCTGTGTGTGTGGGACAGGAAGTGGTCCCCACTCTGCCTTGAATAAAGCAGTGAGCGGGGGCGGGTCCAGTTGGTTCCTTTCCCCTGGGTGAGCAATTCATGAGTGTTTGTCTTGTTATTCTTGAAATTACTCAGATATTTTATATCTGCTTTTATACGTGTATATGTATATATATATAGACACACACACACACACACACATATTTCATAATCGATAAAAAACAACGTACAGAACAGCAAGAAAAGATGCTCACAGGATTTAAATAGGACACACTCACAGGACGGTGAGCCTCCCCTGCCTGAAGGGCTCCAGGGACCACGCGTCAGAGCTGCTAACGGGAGGCCTGTGTGTCCCCTGGTGAACACAGCACGCCGTGTGGTCACCTTGCCAGAAAGACTAGCGAGAGAGAATCTCCTGAAGCCTCTAGATCAGGGTTTCCCGGTCTTCACGCTGCTGGCATTTGGGGTCAGATAATTTTTTGATGTTATGAGCACCGCAGGCTGCTTAATACCATCCCAGACCTCTACCCCCCAGATGCCAGCAGCGTCCCCCAAATCGTCACAGCCCCAAATATGTCCAGACTTGGCCAAGTGTTCCCGGGGATGGGGTGGGGGGCAAAACTGCCCCAGTGGAGACTCACTGCCCCAGACCCAAATACCAATTTATAGGGAATTCGGAGGGTGGAAGAACATGTTTATATCAGAGATGAAAAGTTTTTCATCCAGACCGTGGGAAAGTCTCTGAGACAGACAAACCAATCTCTCCAACAAATATAAGGGGGAAAGACAAGAGATGCGGGTGGAGAGCATCTATGAAACAATTAGAAATTGGACTATTTGCTGGATATCTAATGGTATTTTGAAAACATTTAGACATGCTAATGGCACTGTGGTAATTTGAAATGGTCCTTATTTTAGAGATGCAAACTGAAATATTCAGGGATATGTATATGGGTTGAATGGTGGCCCTCTGAAAAGATATAGCCATGTCCCAGAATGGGATCTTATTCAGAAAAAGGGCCTTTTTAAGTTAAGGGTAATTAGCTTAAGGATCTCAAGATGAAATCCTGAATTATCCAGGTGAGTCCTAAATTCAAAGACAAGTGTCCTTGGGACTTCCCTGGTGGTCCAGTGGTTAAGACCCTGCGCTTCCACTGCAGGCGGCACAGGTTCCATCCCTGGTCGGGAACTAAGATCCTGCATGCCACATGGTGCAGCCAAAACATTTTTTAAAAAAAAGAAAAAGAAAAAGACAAGTGTCCTTATCAGAGATACACAGAGGAGGGACACACAGGGGAGCAGGCCACATAAAGACAGAGGCAGAGACTGGAGCAATGTGGCCATGAGCCGAGGAAACCTGGAGCCACAGGAGCTGGAAGAGGCCAGGTAAGACCGTCCCCTGGAAACTTCAGAAGGGGCACGGCCCTGCTGACACCTCGATTTCAGACTTCTGGCTTCCAGATCAGTGAGAGAACACATCTCCATTGTTGTACGCCACCCAGTTTGTGGTCACTTGTCAAGGCAGCCACAGAAACTAGTACAGATTGACGCTGCCTGGGCTCTGACCCAGGGGGTGGGAAAGTGACCGGCCGTGGAGATGACCAAGGTTGACCACGAGCCTGACAACTGTTGGAGCTGGTGACAGGTACACTGGAGCCCATGACACTATTGTCTCTACCTTTATATATGTTTGAATTTCTCATTACAAAATTTTCTCCTTAAAAACATATTAAGCAAAAAAGGTTAAAATTCTCCAGAATGAAGTTAAAAAATAAACAACAAAATGAATGAGGGGGGAAAATAAAAAGTGAGCACGTTGATCGACCAACTCCTGGTTCAACAAACATGTGGCCTCCACAAAGCTGGACCCATACCAGACTGACAGACACCCAAGTAGCACGTCCCCCAAGGACTGGAAAGGTTCTGGATCTGTGTGTCCCATACGGGGCACTAGTCACACGCGGCTATTTGCATTTAAGTTAATTAAAACCAAATCACATTAAAAATCCAATTCCTCGGCCACACTGGCCATATCTCAAGTGCTCAACAGCCACGTGTGGCTGGTGACCACTGTACTGGACACTGCAGACACAGAACTTGCCCCTCCTTCCGGAAAGTTCTACCCGACAGTCCAGCCACAGGGATCACGTCGGGGGTCACAGACACCCCGACCCATCCCTCGCCGCGCAGACAGAGCGTGCATACCTGGCGCTTCTTCTCCTTCTGGTCTAAGATTCTCTGCAGCATCTTCCGCTCTTTCTTGGTCAGGGGCTTCTTCTCCTTCTTGGACAGGGGAGGGGCTTTGGTCTTCTTCTTCTTCTTGCCGGGCAGGACGAGCGCGTTGCTTGCATCGACTCCTTTCAACGTGCCCTTATCTGAAAAGACACGCTCGCCTGACCCACAGCCCTGGAGGACGGAGAGCGCGGACGCCCGCGAGTCCCAAGATGCTGTGTTAACGCCGTTTCCTCCGGGCTGACCCTCCTGCCCACAGTGACAGCCACCCGAGCACCCGCATAGGAACGGGGGCGCAGGCCCGTCACACCTTCATCCCACCGGTCCACCCAGCATCCGCCCCGGGTAAGCCGTCCTCGCGTTGCGGGGACGGGGATGGGGGCGCAGCAAGGAGGGAACAGGCTGCAACAGTGCCTCCCTCCCAGCGGCGCCCTGCGTTCAGCGGGACTGTGGGATCAAAACCATCTTTACAGTGACTCTGAAAGACGCGCTCTCACGCGTGTACAGTGGACTGAGTGCGTCACGTCTATTTTTAAATGGTGGAGTTTGGGACTTCCCTGGCGGTCCAGTGGTTAGGACTCCGCGTTTCCACCGCCAGGGGCACGGGTTCAATCTCTGGTCGGGGAACTAAGATCCCGAAAGCCGCGTGGCGTGGCCGAAAAAAAAAAAAAAAAAGTCGGAGTTTGAAAGTATACGTTTCAGACCAAAATCCAGCTCCCTTATCACTCTTCAACTCAAACCTATGGCAGCACCATGGGGAGGAGGGGGCTTGGGGAGCACCTATTTCTGCCTCACACCCAACGCTGGAGTCCCCGTACGGGCGGTGTCTGACTTTTATTAACTGCTCAGGCTTTGTACATCTTTATGACATTACCAAGTGTAGGAGAGGTGGTGCGCTCCTCAGTAAGAAGAACGAGACTACTTCAAGCAACGCAAGCCGTCCATTCTGCAGGTCTCAGACAGAATTAACAGCAGGGGGAGAAAAAGAAAAGAGTGTACAGCAGCGTTTTCCAAAGGCTCCAAATCGTGTGACGTGGTGACAGCTAAAGGAGTGTGTGCTTGTACGCGCTTGTGTCTCAAAATCTCTCGGTTTTAATTTCTAGTACGGTAAATATCGACAGACACGACCCACACTAACAAAAGCACTCTGGGGTCCTCAATTTTTAGGAATGTGAAAGGGTTCTTGGTGCAAAAAATTTGAGAACCACTGTGCTATGGAAAAAAAGGGGGTGGGGGAGATGTGCTAAAAATAAAAATAAGAAAAAGGGTGATGATATTGGATCGGGGAAAGCTCTTTGAAGAAGGTAACCTGCTTTATAGTCTTGTAAGATCCCTCTGGCCCCTGAGAAAGGTGGCGATAGACAGAGATGCCTTGTTCTGGGGTGAGAAACAACTTTCCCCAAATCTTTGAGTCTAAGAGACCTCGGGTCCCTCTGCTCTCACCCAACTGTCAGTCCAGGGGTCTTCTGCCCTCTTAGAGGTGCCATCTCACTTCCTGAGCTGTCACTGCTGTTACAATGGATGACGCCCATCACAGGACAACGGCACATCTCTACAGCTTGTCTTTACTTTTCAAAGCGTTCTCGTTTCAGTCACAAACATATTCTCCCAAAATACCACCTCCATGACTCTGAGATCAGGTAGGATGACTGTTACTGCTGGACCCATTTGACAGCTGAGAACACTGAGGCACAGAGATGCCAGGCGATTTGCTTCAACTCCCAGCCTATCCCTGCAACTTCCGAGGAGGGAATTCGGACTCCAGATTCCCACTCTGACAATCTTTCCTATAACCTCACTGCCTTCCGGGTCCAAGAGGAGAGTGTGGAAGAAGAGGCCGATTAGTGGGTCGAGGGAAGCAGGCTTCCCCAGCGGCCCCGGCTCTCTCTCCCTCCCTCCACCTCCTGAATCTAGACTCACTCTTCCCTAACACCTAAATCTGCTTGGACCGCAGGGATGCTATACAAGCAGCTGGATGAGTCCAACTTTGAAATGTGTTCAGTCTCAGGGGCCTGCAAGACAGCTGAACCCACTCAATCACTTCAGCCCAACTCTCCCCCGAAACTGGACCCATCATGGTCGCCGATGGCCTCCCCAGTGTTACATCCACGGTCCTTTCTCTCCCTGCCTGATCCCACAGCCACATCTGACACAGACGGCGGGTCTTCCTCTTGGTCCCCGGACAACCACACTCTCCCAGGGTTCTCCTCCCACCTCACTGGATCGGACTCATTGCCTCAGCGAGCCAGTCTGGTCTTCAGACTTCAAATAAATATCATCTATATACAGATGATTCCAAACTGCTATCTCCCCTGGACTTGCTTCTCTCAAGCGTCCGATTCAGCAGCTGCCTGCTGACCCTTCTACTTGGATATCTGACAGGCCCCCCAAACCACTCATATCCAAAGCCAAGCTGCTGGCCTCCCCGCAAGCTGCCCATGCCTGCTTTCTCCAGCCTCCAGCCGCATGCCTGGGATTCATTCTTGACATGTCCTTTGTTCTTGCGCACAGCCAGAACAAAGCTCCATCTTCCAAATACATCTTGAATCCAACCACCTCTCACCACCTCTACTGCTGCCTCCCTGGTCCAAGCATCAACTCCTGCCAGAGTCAATGTACTCAGCAGCCTCCTATCAGATCGCCCAGATTCTCTGCCCTCTACTGCTTTTCCTCAACACAGCAAAGTGATGCTGTTAAAACCTAAGCCCTGGGCTTCCCTGGTGGTGCAGTGGTTGAGAATCTGCCTGCCAATGCAGGGGACACAGGTTCGAGCCCTGGTCCGGGAAGATCTTCCACGTGCCGCGGAGCAACTAAGCCCGTGCGCCACAACTACTGAGCCTGTGCTCTAGAGCCCGCGAGCCACAACTACTGAGCCCACGTGCTGCAACTACTGAAGCCTGCATGCCTAGAGCCCATGCTTTGCAACAAGCGAAGCCACCACAATGAGAAGCCCACGCACCACAACGAAGAGTAGCCCCCACTCGCAGCAACTAGAGAAAGCCCGTTTGCAGCAACGAAGACCCCACGCAGCCAAAACTAAATAACTAAAATAAATTTATTAAAAAACAAAAACAAAAGAAACCTAAGCCCACCCTGTGTCCCTCCTCTGCTCTCAACTCTGCAGGGCCACCATCCTCACCATGACCCACCAGGCCCTACAAGATCCTGACCCCATTTTAAGTTTCATCTCCACTCAGCCATTCTGACTGCCTTCAGGTCTTAAAAAAGGATTCAATGCTTTCTCAGTGGGGCCTTCCCCGCCCCCCGACCCCACCATGAAACACTGCAACCTGCCCAAACCTCTTGTGCTTTATCTCTTTTGTATGAATGTATGCAAAACGTCTTATGTACTTTGCATTTATCTTTGCTTGTCTCTTCCCAGAAGCATCTGAACTCTGCATGGCAGGGATTTTTTCCCTTAATCTCCTCTTCTGTTACTCTCCTAGAATAGTGCCTGGCACATGGTAGCCATTCCTAACAAAACGGAGAAGTCTGGGCAGAAATGTTAAGCAGCCTGGAGCTAAGCAGACAGGTCTGGGCTGAAAAATACAAACTTAGGGGTCGCTTGTAGGGAGGTTATAATCGAAGCCATCAGAATGGATGGAATTACCTTGTAATTCCTTGCCCAAACTCCCCCTATAGCTATACTAGGGCTGGACCCCACTGGAAAGAAACTCCAGGTATTGTCCCAAATTCAGTTAAAACGAAACTGTCACTATTCCCCCTTCCTTTGTATCATCTTGGGGAGGGGGGGTGCTGTCTCTCCGGGTCTCCCGCCCGAGTAGCGGAGGCAGGGCATAGTCCGGAAGCCCTTCGGCCCCCATTGGCCAGCCCTGGCCCCGAGGCCCTGGTTGGTCCCTCCCCCGAATCCCAGACCTCGTCCGGAGGCGCCTTACTTACCCTCCAGTTCCAGCCGCACAGGGGGCGGCTCGGGAGGGCCCTTCGAGGGGCCGGGGGCCGCCTGCTGACGTCCCTTGATGTTGTACCTCCGGCGCAGCTTCCCCATGGCGCCCGGCTCCTGTTCGGCTCCCGGAGGTCCTACGACCAGCGCACTATGAAGCCCAACCCACGTGGGCTCCCATCAAGCGTTCCGGCCGGAAAATTTCCGGGTTGCGCTCTCGCGAGAGCTGAAACTAACGGAGCACCTGGGGGCGGGGCTGGAGGCGGCGCCACGCTGAAAGCCAGGGCCGGCCGGCGGCGGAGGCGGGACCAAGTTAGAGGAGGGGGCGGGGCTACGGAGGGATCAGTTTAAGCCCAGGGCTGTTCTCACAGAGGTGTGGTCTGAGTCTCTAAATACTAATATTGATTTGGCTATTTGGGAATGGGAGTGTTCTGTCACTTTAAAAAATATAACCCTGCCCCAATACAATCTTCTTCCCTCTCTTTTTTGCTTATCTGCATTTTCTGATATTCCTACAAGAAACAGTTGTGTAATAAAACGGCCCTAAATATTTCCATTACAGTGACAGGTAGAACTAAAAGAAGGCATCTATTAGACAACTTTGAATTCTCATGCCCACATCCCATTGTCTGTAGCGCACTGGGAAATAATGTATTTTCTGAATCCTGTAATTATCTTGCGACTAGGACATCTATATTGTCTCCTTTTTTCTGTTAAAAGCATTAATTGGTTAAGGGCAAACATTTAAATTATATCACAAAAAAAGTGAAGGCACTAGGCGTTATTTTAGAATTTTAGAAAGGATAAAGTTATTTTTAAGACTTATTTAAAGTTACTGCCCCAGGGCTTCCCTGGTGGCGCAGTGGTTGAGAATCTGCCTGCCAATGCAGGAGACACAGGTTCTGAGCCCTGGTCCGGGAAGATCCCACATGCTGCGGAGCAACTAAGCCCGTGAGCCACAATTACTGAGCCAGCGCGTCTGGAGCCTGTGCTCTGCAACAAGAGAGGCCGCGATGGTGAGAGGCCCGCGCACCGCGATGAAGAGTGGCCCCCGCTTGCCACAACTAGAGAAAGCCCTCGCACAGAAACGAAGACCCAACACAGCCAAAAAATAAATAAATTTAAAGTTACTGCCCCAGGAAAAACATTTGAATAACCCAGAACAAGATCTGGCTGCAGAGCAGGTAAGCAATAAATTGTTGTTGATTGGAATGAATGAATGAATGAAGAGTGTGATTAATGTGGATAAGCTCCCCTCTTCCCCCGAAAAGCAAAAGCAAAAACAAACCCCCCTTTTGTTGTGGTCATCCATTTACAATGCTTGCTGTCAGTTTATTTATCTCTTGTAAAAATAAAATACAGTGTGTGTGTGTGAAAAAAAAAAAACCCACAAACACACAGGTGGTGCGTGAGAGGATTTAGATGGTATACATATGAACATGCTTTTAATTAATTAAAAAGGATTTGGGGGAAAAAGTTATAATGAGCAAATCAAACCTGTGTTTTCATGGGTTTTATTGCTTAGGATGATAGTGATCTACAGTTTCTTCTTTAAATATGTTTATTTAAGTAAATAAAAAGTGTGTTCATCTTCAAATTATTAGGTAGGTAATAGAACATTCTCTTATATTTTCTTCTAAAATATTATATACCAAAGTATTATCTCCAGAAGTTATAAAGAACATTCTATAAAGCAAAAGGAGAAAAGGCAAATACACAACAGCATGGATCTCATTAATATAATGTTGAAAAGAAGCCAATCACAAAAGATCATACTTTATGATCCAATTCACATAAAGTTCAAAAACAGGCAAAATGAATCCCCTAAATTCTGGAGAGGGCATAATGAATGGGAGAGGGCAAAGGGAGCCTTTTTGCAAAGCTGGTAATGTTCCTTTTCTCAACCTGGGTGCTGGTCACCTTGTGTGTCGTTTAAATTCATGGAGAGGCACCTTATGATTTGTGTATTTTTCTGTTTGTATACTATACTTCAATATAAAAAAAATTTACTTAAAAAAAAAGAAGAAATATAAGGCCAGTGAATATATGAAAACCTCACCAGGAATCTAGAAAAATGTAAGTTCAAAAAGAGGCAATTTTTCACTCTTTGGGTTGACAAAAGTTAAGTTTTATTTTCCTGGTTGTCTCAAAAAATGTCTGGTTAGACATGGTTTGTTTGATTTAGGATGCAAACAAGGCCCTTGCGTTGTATTTGGTTATAATAGCTCTTAAGTCTTTTAAAACCAATAAATCTCCCCTGCCTTCATTTTTTATGTCATTTACTTATTGAGGAAACTGGGTCGTTAATCCTGTTGAATGCTCCACATTCTGGCTTTAGCTGATTGCTTCTGCTGCTTCTAATTTTTTTCCTCCATCCCCCATATTTCCTGTAAACCGTTGGTTAGATGTGGAGGCCACATCAAGTTACGGTCCAAAGTGTTTGGCAAGAATCCATCATAGGTGGCGCTGGTACTTCTGTCACTAAGACTGGCGGGTCCAGGTCCTGACCACCTGGCCCCTCCTTTTTTAAGTTCCCCACCGACCTGCCACCTTTTGGATTTAATGTCTTGATGATCGTGGCCTGGACCCGTCGTTTCATTAAGGAGTGCAAACGGATTTTCTAATTTCTAATTTTCTAATCTCTTTCACTCCCTCCTCATTTACTAGCGGGACTTTCCTAAAAAGAACTTTCGGTCCTCGACTATTTTGTGACTCTGAAATAGAGTTCTCTGAAGAAGGGCAGGAGGGATGCTTAATGCTTTTCTTTTAAACATTTCAGAATGAATGAATAAGCTCGTGCCCATGCCATCGGCAACGGTGGCCAATTTTGGGGTGTCATTAGAAATTCAGCGACATATAAAATGTATACAGTTCATATTTTCCAATCAATTGCAGTCAATGTCCTTGCTGGGGCTGTTTCCACTTTTACAAGCTTGGGTTGCTTTTTATAGAAAAGTTAAAAATAAAAACTATTTTTAAAAAAAGAAAAGGTTAAAGCCCCACCAGGTCAGGGAAGACTTCCGGGGGGTGGGGGCGGGGAGATCATCAACTTCACAGCCGCCTCTCGCGCTCCCGCCAGGTCGCCAGCGGGTCCCGCGTCCGGGGGCGGAGCGCGGCGTGGGCAGGGCCTTCGAGCCTTTGCGCGCGGGGCGGGGCAGGTGGCGCGGCGGCGGCGGCGGCGGCGCGGTCAGAGGTGCGGCGCTCGGCTACCGAGCGCGCCAACGGGGGTCTCCGCCGGAGCCGCGGCGTCCCACCGTGCGGCTCTCACCCTTCTCACGGACCCCGCATCCCACCGGCCCCAGGATGGGCGCGCGCGCTTCGGGCGGACCCCGGACCCAGACTGGGTTCCTGCTGCTGTTGCTGCTGCTCGGGCTGCTGGCCCCGGGCGTGCAAGGGGCGCGGGGCCGCGGCGGCACCGAGAAGAACAGCTACCGCCGCACGGTCAACACCTTCTCGCAGAGCGTCAGCAGCCTGTTCGGCGAGGACAACGTGCGCGCCGCTCAGAAGGTGGGCGCCGCGCCCGCGCCCGCGCCCGCGGTCACCTTGCCGCAGCCGCCGCGCACCTGGCGCCCGGGGCCCGCCTGGGCCGTGCGCGGCCTCCGGGGCTGCAGGCCGGCCGGGGCGCGGGAAGAGGGGGGCCCGGGTCTGGGGCGGAGGAGCCGGGCCTGAGCCCCGGGGCCTTCCGCCTGCGGCCCAGGCCCTGCCCAGCCAGCGTCGGGTCTGGGGGCCGGTTCCGGCGCAGGGCCTCGGGGCGCCCTCTGTGCCATGCGGTACTTCTCCTTGGACCTTGGCCCCGGGGGTGCGCGGCCCGGGCCTCCGCTGGGCGGCGCTGACGCCGCCGCGCCTCTCATTCATTCATTCAACACGTTTGAATGAGCGCCTACTGTGAGCCAGGCACCGTGGCGGCTGCCCGGGGGTGGGGGAGGGGCGGGGGGGCGCCCTGCCCGCCAGCGCCCGCGCCCTCTCCGCACGCTGCTGCGCTCTCCCCAGCAACCCCGAATTTCCTGTAGCCTTGCACCCGACCCGCTTCCCCTGAGCACCTGAGGCCCTCCTTCTTCTGCTTTGAAGATATTTCGGCTTTTTACTTTTTATTTTTTTACTTATTTTTTAAGAATGGGAGTAATGCAGTCTGCTCTGTTGCTTTGGCAACCTGGCACCGTAACAACCCTTTTAAGCACCTACTGTGTGCTGGGCCTTTCGCTTGGAGCGTTTTGTTTGCTTTGGACCTATTGAGAAGCCTCAGACCCCTGAGGATGGTGTTGAGCGCCCCGGAGAAGCGCAGGGAGTTCTTTCTCCCTGCTCTGCCCTCGGTAGCCGGGTGACCCATTCGGGGTAAAAGTCCACCGAGAAAGGGGAAGTGAATAGGCGGACAGTTACCTGTGGTCTGGCGGTTCCTTGAGTACAGCCCTTACTGTTCGTCCTCTTAATTCCTTTGCTCTGCGCCAGTCCTGGGGTTTTGGAGCGGAGGGAAGTTGGGGTTTAAGTTCCAGCTCTTACTGGATGGCTTTGGGCAAGTGGCTTCCCTTTTTTGAGCCTCCGTTTCTTTATTCCTTAAATGGGGCTAATGATAATATCCTCTTGGTTATGAGTTTGTAATTATGAATCGTTGGTACGTTCTTGGCCCAGAGTAATGGCGGAATCAGTGTGAGCTACCGTTGTTAGTTATATCGTGGCCAAGGCGCAAATCAACATTGCGTAGCCCCGCTGAAAGGGCTTTCAGGGTTTAAAAAAAGTTTTCTGGTGCTTGAGGTGGAGGGGAAGGAAAAGAACATTAAAGCCCAAATCAGATTGGCTGGATATTCTGATGGGATGAGATGAAATACAAGTTAATCTGTTGGGAAAACTAACTTCTGACCACCATCTCCTATGGGTGTTCTGAGCCCCCGTAGAGGGTGTGGGTTCTGGCGGCATCTCTTTGTAGGTGGCCACGGAGGGAGAAAACAAAAACACCAGAGTGCGGAAAGGTGGCCATCCAGTCTGCCTGAGTGTAAAGGGTGAATCTTCACCTCCCTCCTGCCATGTGCCTGAGCCATTTGAAGGCAGAAATCATTTCTTTTACAGCAAAAAGAAGTCTTGACTTTTTTTGAGGAGAATAAGCACACGTAACCCATGTCTTGGCCGACGGTCCTATCTGAGAATATAAGGTCCACGGACGTGAAATACAAAATAGATACTTAAGAGTTTAAATGTGGGTTGGTGCCAATAAGACAGCTGTATTCTGGCAAAGAATCCGAGAATCTCGAGGTCAGAACTGCAGTTTTGTGGTAAATGAAGTTTTGTGCCTTCAATTGAGATGACAATAATACTAATTTGTTATTTGTTTAGGATGCACCTTTTTTCCTTTTTTTTTGGCCAAGCGGCACGCAGGATCTTAGTTCCCCGACCAGGGATCGACCAGGGATTGTACCTGAGCCCCCTGCAGTGGAAACACAGAGTCTTAACCACTGGACCGCCAGGGAAGTCCCCAAATGCGCCTTTTAAAAGAAGATCTAATTGGTTTTATTCAGCAATTCATGAACTGGGCAGCATCCCTTCTAGCAAATAAGTGGTCCATGTTCTAAGTCCTTTTATAGGTAGAGTAACTCACTTAATCCTTAGAACAGGCCTATGAGGTAGGTACTGTTAATGTTTCTATTTTACACATAGGGAAACTGAGGCACAGAGTGGTGAAGAGCCAGGATTTGAACCCAGGCACAGTGGGTCTGGGGTCCACACTGGTACCCTCACCGGTCTTCCGGCCTCATGACCCTTCCTGATTCCCCTAATCATTGTGACATCTAGAATGAGGCTGCCCTGATATTTCCTGCCAAGTGTAGCCTAGACCGGCCAGGCCTGGGGGAGATTGTTTTGTTAATCTTAATTAAAAGAAAACTGGATCTGCTAGCGACCGTAGTTTTCAGCCAGTCAGACCTGCTTAATGGGTTGTGAAGTTTGAGGGCATTTAATGAAACACTCCATGTTCTATCTAGGACTTGTCTAAAATTAACCCCTGACCTTCTTCTGGTTTGGAGCATGGGCCTTGCTCTCCAACAGACATGGGTTCGAATCCCAGCTCTGCGTCTCACTAGCTCTGTGACCTTGGGCCGGTTGCTTGACCTCTGTGTGTCTCATTTGTGCAAAGGAGGTAAATTGGAGGGTTGAATGTGATTAGTCAGGTTGTACAATACCAGGCACTTAATAAGCATTTAGTAAATGGTAGAAGATATTTATATAAGAAGGATTTGCCTGGTGTAATTTAGTGTAAGGCAGTACGGTCATTCAACCTACTTCTGGGTGGTCAGTGTTTTGTTAGTTTCCTGTCTTTTGCCACTTGAATCCTGGCTGCAGTCAAGGCCCTTCTATATAAATTTTTTGGAGTGCACTTAGACAAGTTCATCTGTAAATTGTTAGAAATGTAATTGCTGAGCCAAAGGATCTGTGCGTTTTAAAATTTTTAATTGAAATATAATTGGTGCACTTTTCTGTATAAGTTATACAGCATAATGAATTGTCACACACCAAACCCGCCCATGTGACCAGCATGTAGATCTAGAAATGGATGGTCGCAATCCCCCTGCCCCAAGACAACCCCTCTCCTGACTCTGACAGCATAAATTAGTTTTGATTGCCGTGTCCTTTATCCACAGTTCCAGTTCATATACTTTTTTAGTACTGAGAGACATTACTGAATTGTTTTCCAGTTGTACTCCCATCATACGTGCGAGGGCTGCTTCCCAAACCCTCTCCAACGAAGTGTCAGTAAACTTTTTGGTTTTATTATTTTACTGTGAGATAGATGGTCTTTTCACTTTTCCAGAATCCATTGGCGTCTTCTTTTCTGGGAACTGCTTTTTGTTTTCCTTTGCCATTATTGAACTGTTGGTCTTTTTTTTTTTTTTTAAGAGGCTTACATTCTTTTCTTTTTTTTTTTTTTAATTTATTTATTTATTTTTGGCTGTGTTGGGTCTTCGTTTCTGTGTGAGGGCTTCTCTAGTTGCGGCAAGCGGGGACCACTCTTCATCGCGGTGTGCGGGCCTCTCACTATCACGGCCTCTCTTGTTGTGGAGCACAGGCTCCAGACACACAGGCTCAGTAGTTATGGCTCACGGGCCCAGTTGCTCCGCGGCACGTGGGATCTTCCCAGACCAGGGCTTGAACCCGTGTCCCCTGCATTGGCAGGCGGATTCTCAACCACTGCACCACCAAGGAAGCCCCGAGGCTTACATTCTTTTGCTTTGTAAGAAAAATATTTTGAGCAGAGTAACTTTGACACTTTCCAGTCTTTTTTTTTCCCCACCAACATTTTAACAGCTTTATTGAGCTGTAATCGACATAGACTGCATATATTTAAAGTGGGACAAAAGTGTACACGTTGGTAAATTTTGACGTATGGATATACCCCTGAAAACATCACCACAATCAAAATAATATTTCCTTTTTATTTTGAAAAGCTGAAAGAATTGAATAAGGGACAACTAGAAACTCCACCTGGGTTCACCATTTTCCCCCCCCAAACTGTTTCTTTTTCACTACAAGCACACACATACGCACACTTTTTTTGAAAGTAAATTGCAGACATCGTGACACTTTCTCCTACAAAACCATAATACCATGGCCCCTCCACCCCAAAACTTAAATTTAGTACAATAATATTTTGTAATATACAGCCCATATTTGCATTTCCTTTATAGCTTTTTAAAAAAAATCCAGCACCCAATCAACGATTGCTCATCGCATTTGGTTTTCATGTCTCTTTAGTTCCCTTTAGTCTGTCAAAGTCCCTTCACGCATTTGGGGGTAAGGGGGGCTTTTATGACTGACATTTATGTCTTTTTTTTTTTTAGTAGCTTTATTGAGCTGTAATTCAGATACTATACAATTCATTCATTGAAAGTTCAGTGATTTTTATTATATTCACAGGGTTGTGCAACCATGACCACAGTCAATTCTAGAACATTTTCATCCCCCCTCCAAAGAAACCCTATATTCATTAGCAGTCACCCCACCTCCCCCAGCCCCTGACAACCCATCATCTTCTTTGTCTTTATGGATTTGCCTATTCTGCGCATTTCCTATAAATGGAATCATACAGTGTGGTCTTTTGCATCTGGCTTCTTTCTCACTCAGCATCATGTTTTTAAGGTTCATCCCTTTTGTAGCCTGTGTCAGTATTTCATACCTTCTTATGGCTTTTTATTTATCCATTTATCAGTTGATGGTCATTTGGGTTGTTCCCACTTTTTGGCTTCTATGAATAGTGCTGCTCTGAACATTCATGTGCAAGTTTTTATGTGAGTGTATGTCTTCTGTATTTTGGAGTATGTACCTAGGAGTGGAATTGCTGGGTCATATGGCAGCTCTCACATTTCAAGGAACCTCTGTACAGCTGTACCATTTTACGTTCCCACTAGCAGTGTATGAGGATTCCTTTCTCCCCATCCTCGCCAACACATGTTCTTGTCTTCCCCCCACCCCTTGGATACACTTTATTTAATTTATTTTTTAATTGAAATATAGTTGATTTGCAATATTATATTAGTTTCAGGTGTACAACATAGTGATTCAATATGTTTTTGGACTATACTTCATTTATAGTTATTTTAGAATACTGGCTGTATTCCCTGTGCTGTACAGTATATCCTTGTAACTTATGTATTTTATACACAGTAGTTTGTACCTCTTAAACCTCTACCCCTATCTTGCCCCTCCCCCTTCCCTCTCCCCACTGGTAACCACTAGTTTGTTCTCTGTATCTGTGAGTCTGCTTCTTTTTTGTTATATTCACTGTTGTATTTTTTAGATTCCACATATAACAGTTATCACACAGTATTTGTCTTTCCTTCTTTCTTTCTTTTTAACTTTTTAGCCACCCGGCGTGCAGGATCTTAGTTCCTGGACCAGGGATCAAACTTGCACCCCCTGCAGTGGAAGCACGGAGTCTTTTTTTTTTTTTTTATAATTAATTTTGATTGGAGTATAGTTGCTTTACAATGTTGTGTTAGCTTCTACTGCACAGCAAAATGAATCAGCCATACATATACACATAGCCCCTCCATTTAGGACACTACAGGGCATTAAGTAGAGTTCCCTGTGCTATACAGTATGTTCCCATCAGTTGTCTGTTTTGTAGATAGTATCAGTAGTGTATATGTGTCAATCCCAGTTCCTCCCACCCCACCCCTTTCCCCCTTGGTATCCATACATTTGTTCTCTACATCTACGTCTCTATTTCTGCTTGGCAGGAAGCGCGGAGTCTCAACCACTGGCCCTCCAGGAAAGCCCCAGTTTTTGTCTTTCTCTGTCTGACTTATTTCACTAAGCGTAGTACGCTCCAGGTCCGTCCAAGCTGTTGCAAATGGCAAAATTTCATTCTTTATGGCCGAGTAGTATTCCGGGGTATGTGTGTGTGGGTGGTGTGTGTCCGTGAACCACATCTTTCTCCATTCATCTGTTGATAGTTGTCTCTTTTAGTGTAGCCACTTTAGTGGGGCTGACATGGTATCTCGGTGGGGTTGGGACAGGCCAGTTGACTTTTGAATTGTCGCCTGATGCATCTTACCTGATTGCACCCTCAGGGTTAGATTGAGGAATTACAATTCCAGCAGGAATTCTAGGTGAGGGTCTTGTGTCCTTGCTGGGGCAGCACATCAGGGCACAGGGTGTCGCCTTGTCCCATGACTTTGATCTTCAGTTGAGGCCTTCCATCCTGGAGGTGCCTTTTCCCCTTTGTAATTCATTCGTGCAGGTGGTCTGCACATGTGTTCCAGCACCTTCAGTTCACGTAACCTTTGTCTCTCATTGTGTTCCTCAGATGCTTGGGCAACCTCTGAACTGCAGAAACTCGCCCCTTCTCTACCTTGCTCATGAAGACACATGTGCCCTTACAGCCTGATTTCCTGGGAGCCAGTTTGCACGTGCCTGGGGAGGATAGGGTTGAGGAGAGCTTAGGATGCGGGACGTCCTCCAGATTTAGGAGGAGGGTGATGAAAGCCTGAGCTGGAGTAATCGTTGTTTTCTCCCTTAGCCACGGCCACGGCCGCAGGCCTCCTGAGTTGGTTCACCTGAATCTCCCTCGTTTTAACTTTTCATCCTGAAAATTGTCCAACAGACACAAAGGGGGAAAGAAATGTATAATGAACCCCTGTACCCATCACTCAGTTTTGCCATTTTTGTTACATTGCTCTCCCCATCGAAAACGTTTTTGAAGCCTGGCATAGTATTTTAAAGCTAATCCAAGACATAATGGTTTACTTTTGAATACTTCGGTCTGCGTCTTTAACAGGTGAACATTTTGCAAAGATCGTAGCCATAGTACCATCGTCACAGCTCATGACAATTCTTTTTTTTTTTTTAATTAATTTATTTTTTAAAATTATTTATTTATTTATTTATTGGCTGCATTGGGTCTTCGTTGCTGTGCGGATTTTTCTCTAGTTGCGGCGAGCGGGGGCTGCTCTTCGTTGCGGTGCGCGGGCTTCTCATTGCGGTGGCTTCTCTTGTTGCGGGGCACGGGCTCTAGGCCTGCGGGCTTCAGTAGTTGTGGCTCGCAAGGTCTAGAGCGCAGACTCAGTAGTTGTGGCACACAGGCTTAGTTGCTCCGTGGCATGTGGGAACTTCCGGGACCAGGGCTCAAACCCGTGTTCCCTGCTTTGGCAGGCGGATTCTTAACCACTGCGCCACCAGGGAAGCCCTGACAATTCTTTAATAACCAACCCAAGTCCATTTTCCAATTTCCCTGATCGACTCAAAACGTCTTTACGCAAAACTGCTTTGTTTGAATTGGGATCCAAACAAAGTCTACACTTGCATTTCACTGATATGTCTTTTAAGTCTCTCTCTCTTTCTCTCTTCATTTTTATTTATTTATTTTTTTTGGCCTTGCTGCGCACATGTGGGATCTTAGTTCCCTAGTTCCCCAACCAGGGATTGAGCCTGGGCTTCTGCAGTGAAAGCGCAGAATCCTAACCACTAGGCCAGCACGGAACTCCCAAGTTTTGTTTTGTTTTGTTTTAATTTTATTAAATTTTTTATTTATTATTAAAATTTTTATTGAGGTATACTTGATGTACAATATTATACAAATTGTACAATATCATATAAATTTCAGGGGTACAACATAGTGATTCACAATTCTTACAGGTTATACTCCACTGATAGTTATTATAAGATATTGGCCATATTTTGTAGGTTGTAGAAAACATACAACCTGTGCCGTAGGTTCAGCTTTTCACCTGATTTCTGTGAACTGCTTCAGGCTCTGGGCTCCGCTGAACCCCCATCTTAGTCTGCAGGGCTACCATGAGGAAGGACCACAGCCTGGGCAGCTCACACAGAAATGTATCGTCTGGCAGTTCTGGAGGCTGGAAACCTGAGATCGAGGTGCTGGCAGGGTTGGTTTCTCCTGAGGCCTCTCTCCTTGGCTGGCAGATGGCCGGCTTCTCCCTGTGGTCCTCACGTGGTCTTTCCTCTGTGTGTGTCTATGTCCCCATCTCTTCTTGTAGGGCCACCAGTCCTGTTGGATCAGGGTCCCTCATATTGATCCCATTTCACCCTCGCTGAGATTTGGAGGAACACAGTGCAGCCCGCAGCACCCCCTGAGGGCTCCTGTGTCTTCCCACAGACAAGGGAGCCAAGGAGTCACATTGCCCAAGGGGAAACCACAGCGAGTGGTGCCAGGCCCCCGGGGCAGAGAGCGAGTGTGGTTCCCACCTCTCAGTCCAAAAGGCCCACGATGGGTCTGTCCCTGCAACACCCTCTCCTGCCCCGGCCGGTCCCCAGGGTGGGCCTGACTTTCCTCTGAGCAAGGCCAGACCCTGGTTGGGCCTGTGGGTTTCTGAGCACCTGCTTGAAGACGTTTGTTAGGTGGGAAGGGGATGGCTCCGTTTGGAGAGAGGGCCGGACCTCCGTCCTTGCTGGGAGCGCTGGGTTGCCACCCAGCAAATCCTCGGGTCTGACACAAGCAACCTAAGCAGCTCCCACGTCCTGAGGCCTTTACAGGTTCTTATGGCTGTCTCATCTTAGTCCCATTTTACAGCTGAGAAAGTGGAGGCACAGAGAGGGTCACAGCAGCAGCAGCTGTTGTCTCTTCCTCCCCAAATAAGTACTTCTTCACACCCTTTCTAGGAGAGCTGGTGCCCTTGAAAAGCCCGGTAGCTTTTGGTGTGGAGCTCTTTCCTCTTTCCTCCACTTGAACAAAACGTACAAGTTGCTACCTATTGGCAAATGTGTACAAATCACGCGTACTTTAAAGAATTACGACAGGAGAAACAAAACGCAGTAGATCCCTGACAGGGAATGCTCTTTGGCAAGAAAGAGGAATTAAGTACCGATTCATGCTGCGACGCGGGTGAACCTTGACGATGTTATTTTGAGTGCAAGGAGCCAGGCACAAAAGGTCACGGATTGCCTGATTCCACTGGTATGGAAAGTCCAGGAAAGGCAAATCCATGGAGATGGAAAGGAGATTAGTGGTTGCCTAGGTTGGGGGGTGGGAGGCAATGGGGAGTGACGACTGCTGTTGGGGACAAGACTCCTTTTGGGGTGATGAAAATGTTCTAACGTTAGATTATGGGGAATTTCTAAAAAAAAGCTGTGAATCGTGCCTTTTAAAAACGGGAACTTTATGGTATGTTTGTAAGTGATATGTCAGTAAATCTCTAACCAAAAAAGAATTATAACTAAAGCAACACCAGTGTGCCTTCTCTCCAGGTGATGATACAGTCTCCGAAATCCCCTCACCCACCCACGCCTACCAAAGAGAGGGAACGTGACCCTCTCTTCTCTCAGACACACATACTTCCTCCTTTTTTTTTTTTTTTTTACGTCAACCCTTCCATTATTTTTTTTTTACTCTTCCAGTTTAAAAAAAACTTTTTTTAGATAGGAGTACAGTTGATTTACAATGTTATGTTAGTACCCTTCCAGTTTTTAAATAGCAGCTTATTGAGGTATAATTCACATACCATACATTTCATCCATTTAAAGTATATCCTTCATATATAATTTTCGTATCTTCACAGGGTTGTGTAACCATCACCACAGTCAACAGTGGAACATTTTCATCTGCTCAAAGAGAAATCCTTTAGCTATCAACCTCTCTCCCTAACCCCTAGCAACTGCTAATTTACTTTCTGTCTCTATGGATTTGCCTATTCTGGATATTTCCTATACGTGGAATCACAATTTAGGGTCTTTTGCATCTGGCTTCTTGTCCTTAGGGTAAGGTTTTCAAGTTTCATCCTTGTCGAAGCATGTGTCAGTACGTCATTCGTTTTTATGGCCGAATAATATCCCATTGTGTGGATATGCCAGGCTTATTCATTCATCAGCTGATGGCCACGTGGTCTTTAAATCTACAAATCCCTTTGGTGCTTGCAGCTAGGAAATTTAAGGCTAAAAGGATGATGTCCTCGCAGAAGGGTCTTGGGGCCAAAGCTTCTGTTAGAAGATCGGGGACTTCCCTGGTGGTCCAGTGGGTAAGACTCCGCGCTCCCAATGGAGGGGGCCTGGGTTCAATCCCTGGTCAGGGAGCTAGATCCCACATGCATGCCGCAACTAAAGAGTCTGCATGCCTCAACTAAGACCCAGTGCAGCCTAAATAAATAAATAAATAATAAAATTAAAAAAAAAAATCGGATGTCAGTAGACATTTGGAACCTCTGTTGGGTGCGTCAAAGCATTTCACACAAATCTCATTTAACACTCACAACAGCCAGCTGCGATGGGTACTATTAATAACTCCACTTGTCAGCTGGAGCCCTGGTATATAGCACACATATAATCTACCCATGGCCACCCAGCAAATAAGGGGCAGACCTGGGACTTGAACCCAGGCGGTTAAGCTCCCAACCCCGCCTGCTCTTAGCCAAGTGACAGCAGTAGCGCGGAGGTTACTGGCATCCTTTGCTCTCCTGGCCACTGGTGCAACACTACTCCTCTTTCCTCTGTCCTGGAGGATGGCTCCAACCAGGGTATCCAATTTTAAATGCTGTAACCAATTCACTTCGAGGCATTTAACCTCTACACGTGAGCCTTGCAACACTCTGGTCCCCCTGGGAAGCTGGGAATAACCTAGGTGCCCATCCATAGGGGATTGGGTAAGCAGCTGCAGGTGTGCCATCTTTGCAAAGAATGAGGCCGCTCTGTCCTGCCTGCAGTTGAATAATCAAGGCAGAGTGTTCCATGAGAAACACGGCAGGACTGTACACATATGCTGCCGTTTATGGGGGAAATATTTGTGCCATTCTTCACCCGGTGCATCTAAGAGAGGATCCGCAAGCGAGTGCTAACAGCGGAGCCGCCGGAAGGGGGTTTGGGTTGCGGGGAGTGAGACTTTATACCATGTGGGTAGAATATCACTTTTTTTTTTAATTTGGCCGCACCGCACGGCATGTGGGATGTTAGTCCACTGACCAGGGATCGAACCCGGGCCCTCAGCAGTGAAAGCGCCGAGCCCTAACCATTGGACCGCCAGGGAAGTCCGAGAATATCACTTATTTTTTTTAAAAAATAGAGCAAAATGGGACTTCCCTGGTGGTCCAGTGGTTAAGAATCCGTCTTGCAATGCAGGGGACTCCGGTTCGATCCCACAGGCCGTGGGGGCAACTAAGCCCGGGCACCACAGCGAAAGATCCCACGTGTCGCAACTAAGACCCAACGCAGCCAGAAAGATAAATATTTTTTTAAAATACAGTGAAATGAAGCTGCAGCTCATATTCATCCTCGGAGAGCTTCAGTAGCCCCGGGTCCTTAAAGCCGGGATGGACGTGGGTCTCTACTGTTTGCACACGCTAGGGAGATGCTGATGGGACTCGAGTGTGAGAACCACAGTTCTCGCCCTTCAGAGTTGCTCCCACGCAGCAGCGTCCCGGCCTCTGGGTGAAATAGGTTGGTTGCAGCGCCTCCCACTGTTTGAAAATGAGAAATCAGGCAGAGTCTTTGACAAAAGAGTCAGCCTAGAAGGGCTCCGGGAGGAATCGGAGGTGGAGTGAGCAGCTTTGCAGAGAGCTCCCGGCTCCCCCGATGCATTCCTCCCCCCGTAGGAGGGAGATTTGTCTGGATTCGCTTGGTTCTTGGCACCTGGACAGTTAGTCCCGAGCTCCGTCAGTCCCCTGGGCTACTCGGCCAGTCCTGGGACGGCCTTCGTCATCGGCCGGCTGTGTTTTCTCGTCCAAGTGTAAGCTTGGCCGGGCTAGGCAGGAGGGAGCTTTGGCCGGGTCGGTAATGATCTCTTTCTCGTTTCTGCAGTTCCTGACGAGGCTGACCGAGAGGTTCGTGCTGGGAGTGGACATGTTTGTGGAAACCCTGTGGAAAGTCTGGGCGGAGCTCTTGGACGTCCTTGGACTTGACGGTAGGTGTGGGGGGCATTCATTTGAAGGCACTGTTTCATTCTGGTGCTTGCCAAATTATGGGAGTGGTACCCAGGGCGGGTGGCACAAGAGAAAACGAGGGGGGCAGTGAGGATGTGAGAGAACCTTTTTTATTGTCATCGTTGCGTGCGTAAATAGCTGAGATTACCAGATGCTATTTAGGACAAGGTGCAGGTGGGCAGTGCCAACTTGTCTGCCCCCAGGCAAACCTCGGGGACTGGAGGTGGAGTCTCTAGGTTGTTGGGGTCCGTAACCAACTACTCCAGTTACTTAGAAAGGGATTTAGTACAGGGAATGCGGCGCTCACATAGTCATCACAAGGGCTGAAGGAGCGATGTGTGACCCCCCAGGGGGTTGCTGCCCTGGGCCAGGAATTGGAAGGCAGCTGCTGCAACCCTTTGAATTCAAGCTCACAGCCCTGGTCCAGGCTGCTGCCTGTCTCCAGGAAGCCTGCAGCAGTCTGTGTCGGGGTCCCCTAGACCATCCCCAGGTTCCGTGCATCTCCAGGAGGACTCCCAGGACCCAGCATGTGGTCGTACTCACAGCTGTGGTGTATTACAGTGAAGGACACAAAGCACAGTCAACAAAGGGAAAAGGCTCACGGGGTGAAGTCTGGGGGAACCAGGCACAGGCCCCCAGAGCCCTCTCCCAGGGGGGTCACTCAGGACACCCTTTATTCCCCGAGTGAGGTGTCCTGTACCAGGGACGCCCAATAGAGGCTCAGCCTCTAGGGTGTATATTGGTGGCTGCTCATGTAGGCGCCCTCTGCCTGTACCTTCCAAATTCCCGACTCCCCGAAGGAAAGCAGGTGTCAGCGTGAACCACACTGACTGTAAAAACCTCCAAGCCAGGGAGCCCCTGTTCTTGGGGAGAGGAGGGAGCCCTCACTGCAATGTATGTGCAATTCACTCAGCTCTCCAGGACTCTGACCACGTGCCCCCAAGTTGAACTCAATTCTAACCCTATCTCCTTGGAGGTAGCATCTGATCCCACAGGTCAAGGGCTCAGTCCCACAATCGGCCCCACTTCAGACACCAGTCACAGATCCGGGTTGTCACCCATGCTTCTGACAGACTAGTATAGATCAGAGGTTCCCACGACCCCTCCGCACCGTGGGTTCAATTAATTTGCTAGAGCTGCTTGCAGAACTTAGGAAACCTGTTTACTCACTCACTAGATTACTGGTTTATTATGAAAGGATATAACTCAGGAACAGCCAGGTGAAGGAGATGCATGGTTGGTGGGCAGGGAGCGTCCACGTTCTGAGTTCTGTTGTCTCATTGGCTATTGGTGATGGATTCAACCTTCAGCCCCTCCTGGAGGTTAGAGGGCCCAACCCTCTAATCATCTGGTTGGTTCCCCTGGCAACCACCCTACATCCTGAGAGGCTTTCCAGAATCACCTGATTAACAAGCGCAGGTGTGGGTGAAAGGGGCTATGAATTATCAAGACACTTGTATTGCACTTGTCACTTAGGAAATTCCAAGGGTCTTAGGAGTCTATGCCAGAAATGGGGATGGACACCAAATACATGTTTCTTATTATGCATCACAACCTCACACTCCAGAAATCCAAGTTCCTGGATGCCAGCCAAGGGCCCACCTTGCTAGCAGGTGTTTCTAAAGAGTGGCCTCAGGCCTGCTGGGTGAACTCTTCCCTGCACAGCTCCTAACTAGGGTCCCTTCTCAACAAATCAGCCAGAGCAATTTTTTTTATTACTACTTTTGTAGTAGTGATTTAAAAACAAAAACAAAACAAAGAAGTCAGGTCAAGTCACTCTCCTTAAAGCTGCCCAGTGACTTCTTGCTGCACTTGGAATCAACCAGGTTCCCACCCAGGACACTGCGAGCAGCAGGGATCTGCCCAGCCCCCCCACCCCGTTCTGGGACACGCTGGGGTCTTTGACACTTTCCAGTCCCTCCAGGTGTTCCCTGCTGGGGGTGATCCTCCCGGGCCTGTGCCTGCTCCCATCTTCCCCATGCTTGGGTCTCTGGTATGTGACACCTCCTTCAAGAGGCCCCTCCTGACTACCCTGTGGGAGGAACCTTGTCCGCAGTTCTCACCCTCAGCTGTAACATCTCCCTCCCGTGTGTGTGTGTTATGCATCTCCCTTCTGAGATCCCGTGAGTGGGGTCTTGCCCACCTCCTCCAGGCTGCAGCCTCGGCCCTGGCTCTGCCCTGGCACAAAGGGGCCCATCGTTAATATGAATTGGAGGCCTGGGCTTCCCTGGTAGTGCAGTGGTTAAGAATCTGCCTGCCGGGACTTCCCTGGTGGCACAGTGGTTAAGAATCTGCCTGCCAATGCAGGGGACACGGGTTCGAGCCCTGGTCCAGGAAGGTCGCACATGCTGCGGAGCAGCTAAGCCCGTGCGCCACAACTGCTGAGCCTGCGCTCTAGAGCCCGTGAGCCACAACTACTGAGCCCACGTGCCACAACTACTGAAGCCCACACACCTGGAGCCCATGCTCCACAACAAGAGAAGCCACCGCAATGAGAAACCCGCGCACCACGACAAAGAGTAGCCCCCGCTCGCCACAACTAGAGAGAGCCTGTGGGCAGCAACGAAGACTTAATGCAACCAAAAATAAATAAATAAAAATAAAATTAAAAAAAAAAAAAAGAATCTGCCTGCCAATGCAGGGGACACAGGTTCGAGCCCTGGTCCGGGAGGATCCCACATGCCGCGGAGCAACTAAGCCCGTGCACCACAACTACTGAGCCTGCGCTCTAGAGCCCGTGAGCCACAACTACTGAGCCTGAGTGCCACAACTACTGAAGCCCGCACGCCTAGAGCCCATGCTCTGCAACAAGAGAAGCCACCGCAATGAGAAGCCCGCGCACCGCAACAAAGAGTAGCCCCCGCTCGCCACAACTAGAGAAAGCCTGGGCGCAGCAACAAAGACCCAGTGCAGCCAAAAATTAATTAATTAATTAATTAATTAATTAATTTTTTAAAAAAGATATATGAATGGCCAACAGGTACAAGAAAATGTATCAATACTACATTACTAGTGGTACAACATTACTAGTCATTAGGGAAATACAAATCAAAACCACAATGAGATATTAATTACCTCATGCCTATTAGCATGGCTATTATCAAAAAGATGAGATTAACAAATGTTGGTGAGGATGTGGAGAAATTGGAACCCTTGTACACTGTTGGTGGGAATGTAAATTGGTGCAGCCACTATGGAAAACAGTGTGGAGATCCCTCAAAAAACTAAAAATAGGGAATTCCCTGGTGGTCCAGTGGTTAGGACGTCACGCTTTCACTGCTGAGGGCACGGGTTCAGTCCCTGGTCTGGGAACTAATATCCCAGAAGCCATGCAGCGTGGCCAAAAAAAAATAAAAAATAAAAATAGACCTACCATATGATCCAGCAATTCCACTTCTGTGAATATATCTGAAGGAAACAAAAACACCCTGTCACAGAGATAACTACACCCCCATGTTCATTGCAGCACTATTTACAATAGCCAAGATGTGGGAACAACCTAAGTGTTCATTGACAGATGAATGGATAAAGAAATTTTGGTGTGGGCTTCCCTGGTGGCACAGTGGTTAAGAATCTGTCTGCCAGTTGAGGGGACACGGGTTCGATCCCTGGTCCGGGAAGATCCCACATGCCGCGGAGCAGTTAAGCCTGTGCACCACAACTACTGAGCCTGCACTCTAGATCCCACGAGCCACAACTACTGAAGCCCACGCACCTGGAGCCCGTGCTCCACAACAAGAGAAACCACCGCAATGAGAAGCCCGTACACCACAACGAAGAGGAGTCCCCGCTCGCTCCTGTGTGAGGAACTGCAACGAGAGAAAGCCCGTGTGCAGCAGTGAAGACCCAATGCAGCCAAAAATAAATAAAATTAAAAAAAAAAAAATTTTTGGTGTGTGTATATATACAATGGAGTATTATTCAACCATAAAATGAAGGAAATCCTGCCGTTTGAAACAACGTGGATGGACCTGGAGGGCATTAAGCTAAGTGAAATAAGTCAGAGAAAGGCAAATACTGTAGGATCTCACTTATATGTGGAATTTAAAAAAAAAACAACTCATAAAATGAGGGATCAGATTTGTGGTTGCCAGAGACAGCAAGTGGGAGGCAGGGGAATTGGAGGAAGATGGTCAAAAGGTACAAATTTGCAGTTATAGGATAGATAGATGGAACTTCATGTGTGGGTACCAGTGACAATTAGGTTTGACTGTGAGTAACAGAGACCCCAAATAACAGCAGCTTAAACAAGATGGAAGCTTATTTCTCTTATGTGAAAGTTCACAGGTAGGTGGTTAGGCAGGTAGGTGGCTTTGTAGCACATTCTCCTCGGGTCCGAGGCCCCTTCCATATTATTGCTCCCCAATAGTTGACCTCCCTTCCCTCATGACACAAGACAGCTGCTCCTATTCCAGCCATCACATCCACATTCCAGCAGGCAGAAGAAGAAGAGGTAAAGGGCATATTCCCACTATTTCTAGGAAGCCACCCCAAAACATTTCTGCTTACCTCTCCTTGACCAAAGCTTAGTTATGTAGCTGCAAGGGAGGCTGGGAAACGCCCTTATCCTAGGCAGCCATGTGCCCAGCCTAACACTGGGCATTTGTTACTATGGAAGACAGGAAGGAAGGAAACTGAAGGCCAGTTTTCAGGCTCTGCCCCACCTGAAAGGTGTTTCAAACCCACGATATGACAGCGTTGCCCTGTCTTTTCCCAGGACTTAGTATAAAGGCTAACGAGGCAGCCGACTTTAGTTCCTTGGGATGTAGCAGAGGCGCAGCCAGTGAGCTGAGCTGCCCACCCCCAGCTTGCAGAGAACCCCCTGACCCCGTGTAACCGGCCGCTGTCCCTCTGTTCTGTCCTGCAGTCTCGAACCTGTCCCAGTACTTCAATCCGAGCTCGGTGGCCAACAGCCCCGCCCGTGCCCTCCTGCTGGTGGGCGTCGTCCTCCTGGCCTACTGGTTCTTGTCTCTGACCCTGGGCTTCACCTTCAGCGTCCTGCACGTGGTGTTCGGCCGCTTCTTCTGGGTGGTGCGGGTCATCCTGTTCTCCATGTCGTGCGTGTACATCTTGCACAAGTACGAGGGCGAGCCCGAGAACGCCGTGCTGCCGCTGTGCTTCGTGGTGGCCGTCTACTTCATGGCCGGGCCCATGGGCTTCTACTGGCGCAGCAGCCCCAGCGGCCCCAGCGTGGAGGAGAAGCTGGAACAGCTGGAGAGCCAGGTCCGGCTGCTCAACATCCGTCTCAACCGAGTGCTGGAGAGTCTTGACCGCTCCAACGGCAAGTGACAACCAGCCAGCCGGCCGGGTCCCCTCCTCCCAGCGCCCTCTCTCCAGAAACAAAAGAGAAGAAGAAAAAAAAGAACGCCAAACCCCAAACAGTCTTAATAAACATGTCTGAGCAAGAGAGTGGCGCTTTGCGAGGGTGTTTCCGGCCACGTGTCAACTCTTAGGACATCTTCCGGGAAGAATGGGACAAGATCGTTGATGTAGAACTACCCACCAAGTGTCATTAGTGGAAAAAAATCTTTTTTAAACAAAGGATATAACCATATTAGCTGTACAGGAAGAGAAGTTTATCTGTGCATAGAGCATAAAGTTAATTTTTTCAAGCATTTAAATACGCCTTTTGTAAGGTTTTTTAAAACAGGCAGATCGAGTTAAGTTTTAATAGACTTAAAACTTTACATGGAGGGGAAGAAATTGCTAATTCGACCTTTTGGAAGAGTTTCAAGGCAAGCATTTGTTTTTGCAGCGTAGGGATTGGTGGGTGAGGTCTGTGTGCATTCTTTTCAGGTTCCAAAGCTGTGACCTTCATTTCGTGTTGTTTTTCGTTGATGTCAATTCGATGAATGTTGTTGCTTCTGAATGTGGGCTATTATTGGGTTTCAAGGATGAAACTAAACATCTTTTGGATCCTAGTGACCCTAGCCAAGCCCCCTTCAATCCTATTTCTAAATGAAGAAATCATTATTTGTAGAAAACCTAAGATTTTTTTCCCCCTTCTGTACTTCAATGTATTTTAACCTCAACATTTTGTAAAGGGAAATTCAAGGACCAGGCAAAGAAATGTCTTTGGGGTTCGATGCCGGGAGCTGCCTGGGTAAGCTCATTTAGGAATCTATTTGATGTCCTAATTTCGCCATTTGCCAGCTAGGTTGATACAGGAAAGATACACTCTCTAGGGTTTTTTGTTTATTTGTTTCATCTTGGTTTTGGGTGACTCAGGACCTTAGAAGGAAAACCAACCATAGCAGCTAATAATAACATTTTCAAGTCTGTTGCTGCTTATAAAGCATTCTCAGGAACAATAAGCAGGAATAAGCCAGACTTGGAGAAGATCTGAATTATTTTTCCTGAAATTTTTACAGTGCATGTGTTAGGTGCTTTTTGCCTGGAGTCTGGGGTGACCTCATTTTTAGGTGGTCCCTAGGGGCAGAGAGAGGTATGTGCAGGGCAGACAGCTGTGGGGTCCCGGACAAAGGGGGCTTTGCAAGGCTTGAATCAGGGACTAGTGGAGATGCCCCTTTCTGGGTACCAACAAGCACAGGAGAGCAAGGAAAGAATTCCCCAGGTTTTGCTGCCAGAGGTCATGACTGTCTTTCCTTGCCCACCTGCGTCATGCCCTAGAGCCCCCTCACAGGAGCCCCTCTATGCAGGTTTGCAGAGACCCCTGTCAGATCAGGTAGAACCAAGACCTTTTGGTCCAGGTATCATTTTGGGGAAAACTCAGCTGCCTGCCAACTCCTCGTGTGCCGCTTTTCTGTGACGTTTTACTTGGGGTTACAAGTACCTGGAAAACGGAAGCAAACGTTTTCTGAGGACGTTTATGAAACTTCTGTTTTTAAGGTGCACGATAACGGGACCCAAACTCTCCCACATTCAGTTTGCTTCCTGAAACACATGCATATTCTCTAGAATTTGCTTGGGCAAATCTTTACCCGTGGGCATTTGACCCCCGTGTTTTCTGCATTGAAACCGTTCCAGTTTTGTCAGTTAGATATTTACAGACAAATCTGTTTTAGCACAGGGTATGAAGAACTCCAGGGAGGTCATCTTTGCCTTCCTTCCTTTTGTGCATTTGGCTTCTGTGTATTTGGCATGTTTAGGTATCTGCTTTGCTCCTGTTAGCCAGAAGGGAAATTGACATTCTCTGCACAAAGCTTTGAAGTCTTAAATTACTGGTCTGGGTATAATATCCACTCTGTTCTCTCACACATGGAAACCTGATGGGCACTGTGCTGTATTGAGATCCAGGCAGGAAAACCATGTTAACTTCTAGTAGATCGAGGAAGGCTCACGTGTCTAGGTGCTGGTGGACTCAGGCCACAGCATCAACTGGAAGTTGCTGTCGAGAATATGCACCTGGTTTTCCAAATTGGCTAAGTGTAGGCTATGAAGCCAGTTTTATAGTTCAATATACTCAAAGGAATGATGTCTTTATTTTTAACAAAAGTTAAATAGTTAATTAGTTCACTAGAAGTATCACTTCAGGGTAGAACAGTCCTTGAAATTCTGGTAGAAATCATGGATGTTCGATCTGAATAACGCCTGCTTTTTAATGCGTAAATTTGACTTTTGCTTGGGCGTGTTCTTAACCCCAAATAGTTAGGGTTTTTTTTTTTTTTCTTTCTCCATTCCATGGAAGCTTGTAGGGTATTTGGCCTCCCCCATGCCCCCTCATCTCTTCCTTTTTTCTCTCTTTTGTACATGGAGAAATGTATTTTTGTACCATATCTCATACCTTGAAGAGAAACCTTTTTTATATCTTCAGGGCTGTAGAATATATTAGTGTAACACATCATTCAACGTGATATGAAAACATCCTGACGAAAACTACTGTGGATCTCTGTTTTAGTTAAGACTCAGTTTTTTAGATATCTTCAAGTTCATCAATGTTAATTTCCCAGTGCTTCAGTATCACAGTAAATACCAAGAACAGAAAATAGTCCAGAAAAAAAAAAAGGACCAGCTATCTCCAGATCGCTGGACTTCTGTGGATGTTTGGAGCAATCTCTTCCATGACATCCTAGCAAAGATGCTTGAGTGGCACATCAGCCTTCTGTAAATATATTTTCCAGTACCAATCAGCATTACCTGCCTTCTGGGTTTTTTGGTTTGCTCGTTTTTGTTTTTGTACCCCGTATCATTTCTTTTTTTTTTTTTTTTTTTTAATTTTTATTTATTTGTTTATTTATTTATGGCTTGTGTTGGGTCTTCGTTTCTGTGCGAGGGCTTTCTCTAGTTGCGACAAGCGGGGGCCACTCTTCATCGCGGTGCGCGGACCTCTCACTATCGCGGCCTCTCTTGTTGCGGGGCACAGGCTCCAGACGCGCAGGCTCAGTAGTTGTGGCTCACGGGCCCAGCTGCTCCGCGGCATGTGGGATCTTCCCAGACCAGGGCTCGAACCCGTGTCCCCTGCATTGGCAGGCAGACTCTCAACCACTGCGCCACCAGGGAAGCCCTACCCCGTATCATTTCTGGTAGCAAAGTGTAACAACAGAATTTCCTGAAAGCTAGCCTTGTGAATTATGCCAGGGGTCTTAACTTATGAAGGTGACTGAGTGACAACACGGAGAGAGGTTAGTGCCGTTGAAAGAAGGTTTTTAATACCCACAGTTTCCTGGAGACGACAAGCATACCATGCCATGTGGGACCACAGGAAGCCTGATAACACGCAGGGTCAGGAAGCAGACTGGATCTATGCTCTTCTGACTGTGGTGGGAAGTAGCTAGTTGGGGATGTCACCTGTTGGAACTAAGGGTGAACATGCAGGATGGGGTCAGTGCTTGGGAGGGTTATAATAGGACTTTTGCACACCCACGAGGGCTGGTTTGCAGGGAAGATGAAAATCACTTTGGTCGTTAGTCTGGCCCTGTGATTCAGCAGCCTTCTGGTTAGGAATAACATGTCAGATGTCCAGTGCAGAATCTAAAACATGGCAAAGACACCTTCTCACTAGTGGGAATCCTGCTTTGCTTCATCTCCATGCTTCTGGCTGCTTCTTAAGATGCTTTTGAGGAACGATACCTGCCTTACAATGTGACACCTGAGCACTTCTCCCTGATGGGTTTTGAATTGGCTGGTTTAATCAAAAAACCAGCTCTCCCATCCAGCTAGCTCACTTTAAAAGGAATTCCTGGGAGTTCTCTGGTGGTCCAGTGGTTAGGACTCGGTGCTTTCACTGCCGTGGCCCGGGTTCAATCCCTGGTTGGGGAACTAAGATCCTGCAAGCTGCTCGGCGGGGCCAAAAAAAATAAAAGGAATTCTTTAAGGCCCTAAAGGTGTCAACCTGCTCCCCCAACTTTTTAAAATAATACATCATCATTTTTGTTTATGGCCATTTGAGTAGTTGAACCTTTCCTCCTCACTTGTGAATAATAGAAGTATATATTTTTGCAGGATCTAACACAGTACCCTTAAAATTAGTATTGGATAACCATCAATATGATGTATAGTATCTGGGATAAACAAACCTTGTCGTCAATTCTGTACTCTGCTCTTATTGATTCCTTGATATGTAGGAGATACCCCAGGACCAGTTTTTCCCTGGTGGTGGCATAAAAAGCTGATTGTCCTTTGCACCGTCTCCTGAAGATCTGCGGCAGCTAATGTTGTTATGAACCATATGTTCTAATGTCTTTTTGCATATTTAAAGGTTTTATTGTAGTGTCAGTTTTAATATCCGCATGTGTGTTAAATCTTTGAATACTGTAATTAAATTGATTTCTTGTGGTGGTGATTAGCTCTCACTTAAAATCCAGCGAAGCAATTATTTCCCTCTTAACTGGAAATCATATTTGTGAGGTATGGTACCCATCATCCACAGTGTATTCATGAATCAAATTTGTATTTTGTGTATCTGGTTATAAATTTTACGTAGCATTTAATTTGATACTATAAATCCACTTGATTTTAATATAGTGGTGTGTGTGTGTGCGTATGTGGTGTGTGCGCACTTTAGTTTCATGAGCCTTGGGAAACTGATTCTACAAATATCATAAATAGACATAAATGTATAAGGCTTATTTTTTTGGCAGAGCGATCCGTACATCCCTCTTATATATTAAATCACTGGCTTTGGTGTTATGTAGAGATATTTGTAGACCGATTTCAGAACAGAATTAAAATATTGTGAAAATTACAGCTTAATAAATGTTTATGGTAATTTTGTTGTACAGACTTCCTAAATATATTTCATTACTTCCAACCAAGCATTTGTGGAGTTTTCCCAATCTTGACCTGTAATGCTGATTCCATGATTCTGTTCCCCTGTCCAAGGAGAGTCATACAATCTTGAATTTAATTGTTTGATTGGAGGTAGTGTTGCCACATAAAATACTGGACACCCAGTTAAATCTGAGTTTCAGATAAACAACAAATGCTTGTTTAGTGTAAATATGTCCCATGCAATATTTGGGACACACACCAAAGGAAAACAAAAAAGAGTTGTTGCTTATCTGAAATTCAACTGGGCATTGTATATTTTTATTTAATAATTCAGGCAATCCTAGCAGGGTATAGCAACTGATGTACACCCCTCCACCCGACCCTGAACTGGAATGCTTTTGTGGGTACTAAAAATTGTTTCCTAGCCTTAGCAAACATTCAGGAAGAAATGTAAAGGGAGAACGGAGACGTTAAATACACTTATGACCTGAGAGTATTGCTCCTGGGAATATTTATATTGCAAAGAAAATCTCACAGGGGTCTCCAGGGGACAGTTTGAGGCCAGTCATGGTGACGTTATCTGGAGGCCCCCTGGCTGGCCCAGCACTGGGAGAGCGAACAGGTCAAAAGCAGGGACCTCACACCATGGAGGACAATGCAGCAGTGAGTCACAGCATCAGTGCTGGGTGAGAAAGGGGACCGGAAGGAGAAATGACAGCATTGCCCATTTGAGTGAGTTAAATACATCTGGTTAATCATTGTGCAAGAGTACAGTAAAAAAAAGATCCATGCACCCCAATGTTCTTAGCACTACTTGCAGTAGCCAAGACATGGAAACAACCTTAATGTCCATCGACAGATGAATGGATAAAGAAGATGTGGTACATATATACCGTGGAATATTGCTCAGCCATAAAAAAGAATGAAATAATGCCATTTGCAGCTACATGGATGGACCTAGAGATTATCATAATACTAAGTGAAGTAAGTCAGAGACAAATATATGATTCATATCACTTATATGTGGAATCTAATAAAAAATCATACAGATGAACTTATTTACAAAGCAGAAACAGACTCACAGATCTCGAAATCAAACTTATGGTTACCAAAGGGGTAACGGGGGTGGGAAGTGATAAATTAGTAGATAGGGATTAACGTATACACACTACTATATATAAAATAGATAGGGAATGGTTAGGATTTGGTGCTTTCACTGCTGTGGCCAGGGTTCAGTCCCTGGTTGGGGAACTGAGATCCCACATGCCTTGCGGCGGTGGCCAAAAAATAAAAGAGATAACTAATAAGGACCTACCGTATAGCACAGGGAACTCTACTCAATATTCTGTAATAACCTATATGGGAAAAGAATCTGAAAAACGATGGATATGAGTATGTGTATGGCTGATTCACTTTGCTCTGCACCTGAAACACGGCATTGTGCATCAACTCTACTCCAATAAAAATTTTTTAAAAATAATAATAGGGCTTCCGTGGTGGCGCAGTGGTTAAGAATCTGCCTGCCAATGCAGGGGACATGGGTTCGAGCCCTGGTCTGGGAAGATCCCGCATGCCGCGGAGCAACTAAGCCCGTGAGCCACAACTACTGAGCCTGTGCGTCTGGAGCCCGTGCTCCGCAACGGGAGAGGCCGCGACAGTGAGAGGCCCGTGCACCGCGATGAAGAGTGGCCCCCGCTCTCCGCAACTGGAGAAAGCCCTCGCACAGAAACGAAGACCCAACACAGCCAAAAATAAATATAAATAAAGAAAAGGACTGGAGAATAAATGTACCTTTAAAAAAATAAAAAAAATAAAATAAAAATAAAAATAATAATAAAATAAAAATAATAAAATGTGGCTACTAGGAAATTTTATTTTATTTACTTATTTTTTTTTGTCCCTGCCGCACAGCATGTGGGATCTTAGTTCCCAGACCAGGGATAGACCGGCACCCCCTTCAGTGGAAGTGTGGAGTCTTAGCCACTGGACCGCCGGGGAAGTCCCTACTAGGAAATTTTAAATTACACATGTGGTTTGCATTTGTGGCTTTCATTATATTTTTACCAGACCTCATTGAATAATATAAACAGCACTGGAACAGGGCCAACTTCAATCACTCAGGTGCTTATTACATTGAAGCATAGTGGTGGTAATGGCTGGCTCTGCGGGCTTATGTGGCCCCTGGGGAGGGAACAAGTGTGACTTTAGGGATCTTTATGCCCAGCAGGGGCTCAATGCATATTTGTTGGGAAACAAATGAATCTTGTAACTCAGGACAGTAATTCATCTGCACAATACAAAGTATACTGGAGTCTGGGCCAGAAATTGTCTCATCCTAGGATAATCTACCCTGATAACCCTCAGGTAAATCAGTTCCAGCTTGACAGTGGTCCTCTGTCCTGCACACCATTGCGGAAAGGCCAGAGCATCAGATAAACATGAGGCTGGAGGATTTCCGATTATCGAGCTGAAATTAGAGAAATGCGGGGGGGGGGGGGGGTCCTAGGGAGCGATGATGTGATTTTATGATATAATAAGAAATATATATTTGGTCTTCGTTCCTGGTTCCTGACACAGAGCTCCTAAAATCCTTGGAATTTCCTGAGTGATGGGGGCGAAAGGAGCATCTTTCGCTATTCGTAACACGCCCCTTCAACCTTACTGGAGTTTATGCTAATGAGGTGGCTCTCGGTGGGCCCCAGGATGGGGGCTGGCTGCCAGAAGAACCAACAGTGCAATTAGGGGATTGGAATTTTCAGCTCCCCAGCCCCTAGCTTCCAGGTTGGGGAAGGCATCCTTGTACCAGGAGGATGGCGCACCCCCATCTCCACTTGGACAAGAGCTCCTATACTTGGGAGCCTTCCAGATCTCGCCCTATCTACCGCTGGCTGTTCATCTTTATCCTTTGTCACATCCTCCATAATAAACTAGTAATAGTAAATAAAGCTGTTTCCCCGAGTACTCTGAGCCCTTCTAGCGAATTATTGAACCTGAGGAGGGTGTCATGGAAACTCTGATTCGTAGCCAGGTTGGACAGAAGTGTGGGCAACCTGGGGACCCACCTACTTTTGATCCGCATCTGAAGTTGGTGGGGGGCAGTCTTGTGGGACTGACCCTTTAACCGCTGGGGTCTGCACTAACTTCTGGTAGTTGGTGTCAGGAATACTTAATGTGAGGGAAAACACGCATTTGGTGGTCAGAGTGTTCAATAGTTTTCCCTTAGATGAGTTTTAAGACCAAGGGTCCCACAGGTTGACATGAAAGGTAACAGGAGGGACTGCCCCGGCGGTCCAGTGCTTAGGACTCCACACTCTCACTGCCGAGGGCGTGGGTTCCATCCCTGGTCAGGGAACTAAGATTCTGCAAGCCTCACAGCCTCACACGCGGCCAAAAAAATAAAGAAAAAGACAAAAAAAGAAAGGTAACAGGAGGAGAGGGATGGTGGTTACATGGCCCCTGTAAGTGACAGCAGTAATTCTCATAAACAGAGCCTTCTGTGTGTCAGCTCTGCTCTACCTGCCCTGGCTTGTTGAAGCTACCCACTCTCTTTGCCAGGAAGGGATTATCTCTGTAATACAAACGAGAAAACCCAGGCTCAGAGACGTTGAGAAATACTGCCCCACATCAAATGGCAGAAATCATTATGCCCCTTATGGTCTCTCTCCTGGTGAAGTTGTGGCTTTTGAGGGTTTTTTCCAAACTTGTATCAGTAAAGATATTCATTAGTCACCAAAACAATGACTATAAAAGATGACAATCAGAAAGCTCAAATAACTACCATCTTCTCTATGCTGAAGAGTGGCAGCTGGGAGTAATGATAGATAGTTTTTGTTGTTTTACAGTTTACCATTTTTTGAGAAAATTTAAGACTTACAACAAATTCTTGTTTCGTATGTAGCTCAGAGAGGTTAAGCTCCTTGGACAAAATGGCACAGCTAATAAGAAGTGTGGGGAGAATATTACTCAGCCATAAAAAAAGAACGAAATGATGCTATTTGCAGCAACATGGATGGACCTAGAGATTATCATACTAAGTGAAGTTAAGTCAGACAAAGACAAATCTCATATGATATCACTCTCGTGGAATCTAATTTTTTTTTAAAAATGATATAAATGAACTTATTTACAAAGCAGAAACAGACTCACAGATTTCGAAAACTAACTTATGGTTACCAAAGGGGAAACGTGGTGGGGAGGTCAGATAAATTAGGAGCTTGGGATGAACATACACACCCTACTAGACATAAGACAGATAACCAACAAGGACCTACTGTAGAGCACAGGGAACTCTACTCAACATTCTGTAATAACCTATATGGAAAAAGAATCTAAAAAAGAGTGGGTATATGTATAACTGATTCATGTTGACAATACAGTGGAGAAATACATATATCTGATTCACTTTGCTGTACACCTGAAATTAACACAACATTGTAAATCAACTATGCTCCAATAAAATTAAAAAAAAAAAAAAAAAAGAAGTGTGGGGAGCCAGGACTGAAACCCAGCAGGCATAGAGTGTGTCCTCTGTATCACCAAAGTTTACGTATAACAAGCTTTTCTCCTGACAGTTGGAGAACGTATAAATGCATGCATTTGGTCATTCTCCCTCCATTAAACCAATCTGCAGCCATGCCGGGAAAGTAGGAGCTTAATGTACCTTCACAGCTTTTTAGACATTCAGGAGAATCTCAGTTCGGATTGATTTTTTTCTGGACACTTTTTGGATTTCAGGGGTCTCGGGTCATCCTATTCCAAGAGGTTACGTTACTAGGATTTAGGATCTTGGTCCGGTGGAGTGAAGTAGTTCTCTCCTCATGAATCGGACAAAACCAGGGTACCAAGTGTACTCCCATCAACTTAGATTTCAAAAGACTGCAGAGTTGCCTTGGCTTAGTTGTTGTTGTTGTTTTTTAACATCTTTATTGGAGTATAATTGCTTTACAATGGTGTGTTAGTTTCTGCTGTATAACAAGGTGAATCAGCTATACACATACACATATCCCCATATCCCCTCCCTCTTGCGTCTCCCTCCCACCCTCCCTATCCCACCCCTTTAGGTGGACACAAAGCACCTAGCTAATCTCCCTGTGCTATGCGGCTGCTTCCCACTAGCTATCTAGTTTATATTTGGTAGTGTATATATGTCCATGCCACTGTCTCACTTTGTCCCAGCTTACCCTTCCCCCTCCCCGTGTCCTCAAGGCCATTCTCTAGTAGGTCTGCGTCTTTATTCCCGTCTTGCCCCTAGGTTCTTCATGACCATTTTGTTTGTTTGTTTTTTAGATTCCATATATATGTGTTAGCATACAGTATTTGTTTTTCTCTTTCTGACTTACTTCACTCTGTATGACAGACTCTAGGTCCATCCACCTTACTAAAAATAACTCAATTTCATTTCTTTTTATGGCTGAGTAATATTCCATTGTATACATGTACCACATCTTCTTTATCCATTCATCTGTCGATGGACACTTAGGTTGCTTCCATGTCCTGGCTATTGTAAATAGAGCTGCAATGAACATTGTGATAAATGACTCTTTTTGAATTATGTTTTTTTCTCAGGGTAGATGCCCAGTAGTGGGATTGCTGGGTCATATGGTAGTTCTATTTTTAGTTTTTTAAGGAACCTCCATACTGTTCTCCATAGTGGCTGTATCAATTTACATTCCCACCAACAGTGCAGGAGGGTTCCCTTTTCTCCACACCCTCTCCAGCATTTATTGTTTGTAGATTTTTTGATGACGGCCATTCTGAATGGTGTGAGGTGATACCTCATTGTAGTTTTGATTTGCATTTCTCTAATGATTAGTGATGTTGAGCATCTTTTCATGTGTTTGTTGGCAATCTATGTATCTTCTTTGGAGAAATGTCTATTTAGATCTTCTGTCCATTTTTGGATTGGGTTGTTTGTTTTTTTGATATTGAGCTTCATGAGCTGCTTGTATAATTTGGAGATTAATCCTTTGTCAGATGCTTCGTTTGCAAATATTTTCTCCCATTCTGAGGGTTGTCTTTTTGTTTTTTATGGTTTCCTTTGCTGTGCAAAAGCTTTTAAGTTTCATTAGGTCCCATTTGTTTATTTTTGTTTTTATTTCCATTTCTCTAGGAGGTGGGTCAAAAAGGATCTTGCTGTGATTTATGTCATAGAGTGTTCTTCCTATATTTTCCTTTAAGAGTTTTATAGTGTCTGGCCTTACATTTAGGTCTTTAATCCATTTTGAGTTTATTTTTGTGTATGGCATTACGGAGTGTTCTAATTTCATTCTTTTACATGTAGCTGTCCAGTTTTCCCAGCACCACTTACTGAAGAGGCTTTCTTTTCTCCATTGTATACTCTTGCCTCCTTTATCAAACATATGGTGACCATATGCACATGGGTTTATCTCTGGGCTTTATCCTGTTCCATTGATCTATTTCTGTTTTTGTGCCAGTACCATACTGTCTTGATTACTGTAGCTTTGTTATATAGTCTGAAGTCCCAGAGCCTGATTCCTCCAACTCCATTTTTCTTTCTCAAGATTGCTTTGACTATTCGGGGTCTTTGTGTTTCCATATAAATTGTGAGATTTTTTGTTCTAGTTCTGTGAAAAATGTCGTTGGTAGTTTGATAGGGATTGCATTGAATCTGCAGATTGCTTTGGGTAGTAGAGTCATTTTCACAATGTTGATTATCCCAATCCAAGAACATAATATATCTCTCCATCTGTTTGTATCATCTTTAATTTCTTTCATCAGTGTCTTATAGTTTTCTGCATACAGAAACTATAAGGTCTTTTGTCTCCTTAGGTAGGTTTATTCCTAGGTATTTTATTCTTTTTGTTGCAATGGTAAATGGGAGTGTTTCCTTAATTTCTCTTTCAGATTTTTCATCATTAGTGTATAGGAATGCAACAGATTTCTGTGCATTAATTTTGTATCCTGCTACTCTACCAAATTCATTGATTAGCTCTAGTAGTTTTCTGGTAGCATCTTTCGGATTCTCTATATATAGTATCATGTCATCTGCAAACAGTGACAGTTTTACTTCTTTTCTGATTTGGATTCCTTTTATTTCTTTTTCGTCTCTGATTGCCGTGGCTAAAACTTCCAAAACTATGTTGAATAATAGTGGTGAGAGTGGGCAACCTTGTCTTGTTCCTGATCTTAGAGGAAATGGTTTCAGTTTTTCCCCATTGAGAACGATGTTGGCTGTGGGTTTGTCATATATGGCTTTTATTATGTTGAGGTAGGTTCCCTCTATGCCTACTTTCTGGAGAGTTTTTATCATAAATGGGTGTTGAATTTTGTCAAAAGCTTTTTCTGCATCTATTGAGATGATCACAGTTTTTCTCCTTCAATTTGTTAATATGGTGTATCACATTGATTGATTTGCATATATTGAAGAATCTTTGCATTCCTGGAATAAACCCCAATTGATCATGGTGTATGATCCTTTTAATGTGCTTTTGGATTCTGTTTGCTAGTATTTTGTTGAGGATTTTTGCATCTGTGTTCATCAGAGATATTGGCCTGTAGTTTTCTTTTTTTGTGACATCTTTGTCTGGTTTTGGTATCAAGGTGATGGTGGCCTCGTAGAATGAGTTTGGGAGTATTCCTCCCTCTGCTATATTTTGGAAGAGTTTGAGAAGGATAGGTGTTAGCTCTTCCCTAAATGTTTAATAGAGTTTGCCTGTGAAGCCATCTGGTCCTGGGCTTTTGTTTGTTGGAAGATTTTTAATCACAGTTTCAATTTCAGTGCTTGTGATTTGTCTGTTTATATTTTCTATTTCTTCCTGGTTCAGTCTTGGAAGGTTGTGCTTTTCTAAGAATTTGTCCATTTCTTCCAGGTTGTCCATTTTATTGGCATAGAATTGCTTGTAGTAATCTCTCATGATCCTTTGTATTTCTGCAGTGTCAGTTGTTACTTCTCCTTTTTCATTTCTAATTCTGTTGATTTGAGTCTTCTCCCTTTTTTTCTTGATGAGTCTGGCTAATGGTTTATCAATTTTGTTTATCTTCTCAAAGAACCAGCTTTTAGTTTTATGGATCTTTGCTATTGTTTCCTTCATTTGTTTTTCATTTATTTCTGATCTGATCTTTATGATTTCTTTCCTTCTGCTAACTTTGGGGTTTTTTTGTTCTTCTTTCTCTAATTGCTTAGGTGTAAGGTTAGGTTCTTTATTTGAGATTTTTCTTGTTTCTTGAGGTAGGATTGTATTGCTGTAAACTTCCCTCTTAGAACTGCTTTTGCTGCATCCCATAGGTTTTGGGTCGTCCTGTTTTCATTGTCATTTGTTTCTGGTATTTTTTGATTTCCTCTGTGATTTCTTCAGTGATCTCTTGGTTATTTAGTAGCACATTGTTTAGCTGCCATGTGTGTGTATTTTGTACAGTTTTTTTTTTTCCTGTAATTGATATGTAGTCTCATAGCGTTGTGGTCGGAAAATATACTTGATACGATTTCAGTTTTGTTAAATTTACCAAGGCTTGATTTGTGACCCAAGATATGATCTATCCTGGAGAATGTTCCATGAGCACTTGAGAAGAAAGTGTATTCTGTTGTTTTTGGTTGGAATGTCCTATAAATATCAATTAAGTCCATCTTGTTTAATGTGTCATTTAAAGCTTGTGTTTCCTTATTTATTTTCATTTTGGATGATCTGTCCATTGGTGAAAGTGGGGTGTTAAAGTCCCCTACTATTATTGTGTTACTGTCGATTTCCCCTTTTATGGTTGTTAGCATTTGCCTTACGTATTGAGGTGTTCCTATGTTGGGTGCATAAATATTTACAATTGTTATATCTTCTTCTTGGATTGATCCCTTGATCATTATGGAGTGTCCTTCTTTGTCTCTTGTAATAGTCTTTATTTTAAAGTCTGTTTTGTCTGATATGAGAATTGCTACTCCAGCTTTCTTTTGACTTCCATTTGCATGAAATATCTTTTTCCATCCCCTCACTTTCAGTCTGTATGTGTCCCTAGGTCTGAAGTGGGTCTCTTGTAGACAGCATATGTACAGGTCTTGTTTTTGTATCCATTCAGCCAGTCTATGTCTTTTGGTTGGAGCATTTAATCCATTTACATTTAAGGTAATTATCGATATGTATGTTCCTATTACCATCTTCTTAATTGTTTTGGGTTTGTTATTTTAGGTCTTTTCCTTCTCTTGTGTTTCCTGCCTAGAGAAGTTCCTTTAGCATTTGTTGTAAAGCTGGTTTGCTGGTGCTGAATTGTCTTAACTTTTGCTTATCTGTAAAGGTTTTAATTTCTCCATTGAATCTGAATGAGATCCTTGTTGGGTAGAGTAATGTTGGTTGTAGATTTTTCCCTTTCAGCACTTTAGATATATCCTGCCACTGCCTTCTGGCTTGCAGAGGTTCTGCTGAAAAATCAGCTGTTAACCTTATGGGGATTCCCTTGTATGTTATTTGTTGCTTTTCCCTTGCCTTGGCTTAGTTTTTAAATCCTTTCCTTATATTGCTTAGAACACCCTGTGTGAATTATTTGAATGTTATCCCACAAGCATGTGTGTATATATATATATATATATATATATATGTGTGTGTGTGTGTGTGTGTGTGTGTATATGTATAGATACATATATATGTATATATATATAGACACATATTTTTTTTTTCTCACATGGAGGAAGACTTGGATGCTTAAAAAAGTTCACTCAAAACAAAAAAAAAACAAAAAACAAAAAAAAAGAAGGGACTTCCCTGGTGGTCCAGTGGTTAAGACTCCATGCTCCCAAAGCAGGGGACCGGGGTCGATCCCACAAGCTGCGCTGTGCGGTTAGGTGGGAGGTGGAGAGGGAAGAAGTGTTCACTCATTTATTCCTTTATTCATTCATTGGCCTAGGCCTGCGGTTCTCAGAGTGTGGTCTGGGTTCTAATTACATAAAATACTATTAGTCGTAAGTTGTTTGCATTTTTCACTCTCATTTTCTCACAAATGTACAGTGGAGTTTTCCAGAGGCTACAAGACGTGTGATATCATAATAGACGGAGTGCTGCATCCGAGATGAGGATTCAGCTGTTTTCGTTAAGTGAGATATTAGAGATTTGTAAAAACAGAAAACGATGCCACTCTTCTCACTAATTTTTTTTTTGTTTGGCAAAGTATAGTTATTTTTCCAAAAATATGTTGTTTATGGTACCATATAATGAACTTTTTATTATTTTTAAATGAATATATATATATATATATATATATATATATATATATATATACACACACACACCTATATATTGGTTCTCAGTTTTTATTTCTAATTTGGTAATTATTTCTAACTTGACTGTTAATTCTAATTGATAGATTCTAATTCTAATTGATAAGCCACAGAAACAAAAGCTTTTGGGGTCTTCAGTAAGTCAAAGAATATATAAAGTTCCTCACCTTAGTCTGTTTGGACTTCTATAATGAAAATACCATCAGTTGGGTGGCTTAAACATTTATTTCTCACAATTCTGGAGGCTGGGAAGTCCAAGATCAAGGCAGCCTCGGATTTGGTGTCTGGTGAGGACCCATTTCCTGCTTCAGAGACAGCTGTCCTCTCTCTGTGTCTTCACATGGCAGGAAAAGAGAGCTAGTTTTTCTTGTAAGAGCATTAATCCCATTAATGAGGGCTCCACGTGCATGACCAATTCACCTCCCAAAGGCTTCATCGCCAAATACAATCACATTGGGGGTTGGGTTTCAATATGTGAATTTGGGAGAACACAGACATTCCATCTATAGCAGTCCTGAAACCAAGAAGTTCGAGACCTGCTGGCAAAGATAAGTGATCTCACGGTACACAGTTCAGAGGAACAAAAGGGTGTTGGGTGAACACCAGGTCTTGCTCCTGCCCTGCCCCCGACCACCACATTCTCCTCCCCAAGGCGACCCCGTCATCAGTTTCTTATGACTCCTGCTAGGGATGACCAATGCCTGCAGTAGTAGGTATGCATATACCATTATTTAACAAATAATAGTATATTCTACACACTTTTCTGGACCCCGTTTTTTTGTTTGTTTTTGTTTCTTTGTACATACACCTCAGTTTGCTGTACCATTCTTTGGCTGATAGTACCCCATTTTATGGATATACCACAATTTCTTTAACCATTCCTTTATTCCTTTATTAAGGATATTGGTAAATTTGTTCTGATCAATGGCTGCACTTCCTAAATTGACTTATTTACCTTAAGTGCCCATTATGTTTCTGTGATTTTTATGCAAGTGGTTGCACTTAGTGCAAATATAAAACTATGTAACATTATTATATAACACAATATAACACTTACATGACATAACACAATATAATGTTATTGAGTGTTTAGTTTTGCCGATAGTATTCTAGGAACTAGGCTGTTAATTTCATTTTACCCGTCTTTCCCTTGGTGCAGAAAATTGGAAACCAATCTATGGTGATCAAACAAAAAGGTGCATTTACATCTTTAGTCTAATGCAGCAGTCCCCAACCTTTTTGTCACCAGGGACCAGTTTCATCGAAGACAGATTTTGCACAAAAGGCAAGGGGGTGGAGGGATGGTTCAGGCAGTAATGCGAGCCATGGGGACCGATGGGGAGCTGCAGATGAAGCTTCGCTCGCTCTCCGCTCACCTCCTGCTGTGCGGCCTGGTTCCTAACAGCCCGAGGACCAGTACCGGTCCGCGGCCCAGGGGTTGGGGACCCCTGGTCTAATGGATAAGCTTGCTTTTCTTTTTCCCCCAAACATGTCATTTGTCCCATCTATTCCAGTTGTAACACAAAGAGGCTAAGCATTATTAACAAGAGTGAAATAAGAGTGGTAGTATTTAATCCCAGGGCTCCTTAAGGCAGGCCAATTTCATTCGGGACCCAGGGATTTGGGGTTATTCTTCAGTGGTGTATATGCACTAAGATTTAGTGTGTTCTGTGGCAGAGGTGTGCGGGCCCATGTCCTGGCGCTGGCTGAGCGTCTGCAGCTATGCCCACAGCTCTGCATCTCCTCCAGAGTCTCAAAAGTATGCTAAGTATTCAGCGCTCTATTTTCTTGTCCTGTGGAACCACTGGACATTCTGCCATGACCGACAGGCTCCAAACACTTTTTAAAGATAACTTTCTCACAACAGGCAAGTTTACAAGTCTGGAACACACCTTGATCATGTTTGCATTAGGTCTTGTAATTTAGCAGCAGGTACAGGACAGAAACAGCATCTTATAATTTAAAAGTTTCCACAACTGGATTTCATATTCAAAACACTCACCCATAGCCAGCTATGACTTCTATCCTTACAGTCACTAAAGATGTAATGCCAATTACTTCCAATTACTGCTGAAGTCAGATTTTTTTTTCTCATTCTTAAATCTATACTTGACTTCAACATTGGCAGGCTGCTGTGAATTGGATGTTGATTAAATCATAAAATGTAAGCATTGGGAAAATGTAAATTACAGGCCATGAAATCAAAAATTAACAGAATTAGGCACTTCCCTGGCGGTCCAATGCTTAAGACTCCACACTTCCACTACATGGGGTGTGGGTTTGATCCCTGGTCTGGGAACGAAGATCCCACATGCCACATGGCGTGGAAAAAAAAAAGGAAATTAACAAAATTAGGAAGAGAAACCTCTGCAAAGAAGTTATCTCATAGGGCTTCCCTGGTGGGCAGTGGTTAAGAATCCACCTGCCAATGCAGGGGACACGGGTTCGATCCCTGGTCTGGGAAGATCCCACATGCCACGGAGCAACTAAGCCCATGCACCACCACTACTGAGCCTGCGCTCTAGAGCCCGTGAGCCAGAACTACTGAGCCCTCGAGCCACAACTACTGAAGCCCACGCACCTAGAGCCCGTGCTCCGCAACAAGAGAAGCCACCACAATGAGAAGCCCACGCACCGCAACGAAGAGTAGACCCCGCTCGCCACAACTAGAGAAAGCCTGCGTGCAGCAATGAAGACCCAACGCAGCCAAAAATTAAAAAAAAAAAAAAATGTATTTAAAAAACCCGACGGAAGTTATCTTATAAAAGAGAATGAAATCAGCCTTTAGGTGTCAACCAATTGGAGAAAGAAAAGGAATCTAAAGAAAGGATGAAATGATGAATCCTGTTCAGGTCTAGACAAAAGTCAAAAAGGCCCCTATCAGATTATGGGTAAAAATGCATCTGTGAATAAATACGTATTGAGTGCCTACAGTTTGCCCTGCATTATGACAATGAATTCTCTCCTCTCTTATATCTGTTTTTCTGTGTCAAAATTCTTCTGCAAGTGTTTTATTTCAATGATTGCAAGTCTCTGTTTCTAAGGCTGGTCAGAAAATAATACCACCGTTAAAAAGAGCTGATTTTAGAAATCTGAGAATGCAACTATAAGCTATACATACATATTCTATACATGTGTGTATGTTTAGAAAACGTTTCAAAAAACAGAACTGGATGGGAATTCCCCAGTGGTCCAGCGGTTAGGACTGGACGCTTTCACTGCCAAGGGCCTGGGTTCAATCCCTGGTCGGGGAACTGAGATCCTGCAAGCGATGCAGCATGGCAAAAAAATGAAAAAAAAAAAAAAAAAAGAAAAGAAAGACAAAGAACAGAACTGGAGAAAATAACAGACAAATAAACATCATTATGGAGCCTTACCAGAGCTAGAAGCTATGAACCCAGGTTAAGTTATCTTTTTATTTCTAGAGTTATGTGACTGGAGTGTCACTTTCCTCCTTCTTCTACTTTAGTATTTTCAGTCACTTGTATATATTTATTTTAATTTGGCTCTGGCTCCCACCTTCACAAAAGTCTCAAGTTAGCCTGTGAACTTATCTCTAAGAGTGATTATTTCTACAGTCACAGATTCACTGTTTTGCAGGTATACCATTTTCATCACACGACTTTAAACACACCCTCTGTTGTAAGTACATAATAATCAAAATCTTTAATAAATCCTAAAAATTTCCCCCGAATAGCACAAAGCATTGCACTGTGTATATATTCCAACATTGTATTAAAATAATTAGCATTAATTGAAAGCATTACTTTATTAAATATAAACATTTAAAATAGGCATTTCTGGGAGTTCCCTGGTGGTCTAGTGGTTAAGATTCAGTGCTTTCACTGCCCTCGCATGGGTTCAATCCCTGGTCAGTGAACTGAGATCCCACAAGCTGGGTGGCAAAAAGAAAAAAAGAGAGACATTTAACTCATAACCCAGTTCCAGTATCTCTTCACTTTTTTTTATCCTATGCGCAAAAAAATATAAGTGGCTTGGTCCTCTTTCTCAGCCTCTGAGTTTGGGTAGGTAGTGTATTACTATTTAGAGAAGAAATGCTCCATAAATGTTGAAAGATTGAATTCCTGTAAGGAAAAGCAGTCATTTTTCTAAGGTTTTGTCCTGGGGGAGGTGGGACATTCTGCAAGGCAGTGAAGATCTAAGTCTCCAACAAGACACAGGGCTGCCTTGAAATGCCTGCTTCGCTTAGTCGTGTCATGGGATCCGACCACAGTCACCTTTGCAAGATCCCTCAGCTCCTCAGACCTCACTCCAAGGCAGCACAACCTCGGAAACCTATGATATGTGCGTGTACGAAACACAAACATACCCTGGTCCTACCCTAAAGAGGCAAGCTGATAGCTTCTCAAGCCCATTTTGTCTTCAGGAGGGGGAATGAGTGTGGTCGGACCAGTTGGGGCAGGGAGAGCTTCATATCCCCTTGGAGGCACCTGCGTTTGCGGCATCCAGTCTGCGGGTCCCACACCTCTGCTTGCGCCAAAGCCAAGTAGAGGGGATGGTGGAAAAATGCCTCCGGCACGGATCACATCTGTACTTCTAAAGAGCCCAAAGGTTAACTCAGACCATGCCCACATCAAAAGTAGCCCCCTCCTCACCTCCACCCCCGCCACTCTCTATTCTGTGACTTTATTATCTTCGGGCACCTCTCGCTAACTTGCGTGATCTGATGAATTTGTTCACTTTCTTCCCACCGGACTTTGTCGGGTTCCCTCTGATTCCCCCAGTGCATTGCGTCTCGCACATGCTAGGAGCCCACTGTACACATCTGAACATCTACATGAAAGCCTAAGCATGTCCCAGACACTTCAGACGCAAATCCCCCCTTTAGCCCCACAGGAGTCGAACTCGAGGCTATGACTCGGTGAGGTCAACGGTGAATATCCTGGGATTGGGGGAGACAAACAGTTGCAGCAGGACTGAGTTGTCAAGGTGACAGCACTCCGCCTCAGAGGCCGAAGGATGACCCCGCCCCGCGGCCCAGCACCAATTGGGCACGGCTTTTTCCGAATCCCCTTTACGATTGGCTGAGAGGCGCGGCCTCGATGCACCGCAACGCCTTGCGATTGGTGGCGCTGTGTCCCGCGTTCCTCGGTGCGACGGCCTGGGCTGATGCGAGGCCAATTCCCTGCCAGCCAATCAGTGTGCGGTCTGAGTGTGGTTCGACCGTGCGGCCCGGATCCCTCCGCCGCCGCCGCCGCCGCTGCCGCCGCGGGCGCGGGCTCCTGTCTGGGCTGGTTGTACCCGGCTAGGCTTCCCTTAGGGTCGGGGCGGGGTCCGGTATCTTGGGAGAGACCGGAGAGCGTGCCGTCGTGCCAGCTGGAGGAGAAAGGGACAGAGCCCGGCGGCTTTGTCCAGAGTGCCCTTTCCCTCTCTCTAAGGACCCCCTCCAGCAAATTCAGACTCTTTCGTGGCATCCTAAAAGTTTAAAGAACAAAAACAAAAGAATCTCGAGTACAAATGCACACAATAAGTAAAAGAACGTTAATAAAAATAAAAGGAAGGGGCTTCCCTGGTGGCGCAGTGGTTAAGAATCCGCCTGCCAATGCAGGGGACACGGGTTCGAGCCCTGGTCCAGGAAGATCCCACATGCCACGGAGCAGCTGAGCCCGTGTGCCACAACTACTGAGCCTGCGCTCTAGAGCCCGTGAGCCACAAATACTGAGCCTGCGTGCCACAACTACTGAAGCCCGTGCACCTAGAGCCTGTGTTCCGCAACAAGAGAAGCCACCGCAATGAGAAGCCTGCGCACAGCAATGAAGAGTAGGCCCCGCTCACCGCAGCTAGAGAAAGCCATGCACGGCAACGAAGACCCAATGCAGCCAAAAATAAATAAATAAAATAAATTTTAAAAATAAAAAAAAATAAAAGGAAGATTTCAATTGCCCGAAATTTCCAAAAGAAATGCCCAATAAAGACTTATAATACAGACAGCCAAATTCTGAACCCTCAGTATCTTTCATCTCCCCGTAAGTATTTATTGAGCTGCTACTTTGTCCTGGCAACCGATGGGCAAGAACCAAGTGCTGGCCTGGAGGCACACCAAGGACTTAGTTTCAGATGGTGATTAGCGCGGTGGGTGAAGAAAACGGCCATTAGGGTGGAGAGTCTGGGCAGTATTTTGAATTGTAACCACCTACAATGAACTGGGGGTGGGGGAAGCTGTGTGTGTGTGTGTGTGTGTGTGTGTGTGTGTGTGTAAATAAGATTTCTCTGCATCTTATTACACCATCTATTCCCCTCCTTCACCATTTGTGCCCCCTGACTGCACTAGAGACAATTTTTCAGGAAATAGAGTCCTTCTCCTGGGAGCCTGGCTTCTGAAGAATGAACTTTGCAAATGCATAAGAAGCCAAGTCAAGCCAGAGGGTGGCAAGTCACCTCATCTGGTCACCGTTTCTTGCCCTGTTAAAAACAATATAGAGAGGAAACCATGGCCAGCCTTAGATGACTTGTATGGCTGGTTTAAATCTGTAGGATTAAATGAGGCCTCTGCTGGCAGGAACACCTCTTTCACCGGAAGCACTTGGCTAATAAGGATTCGAGCTGTCTTAAAACCCAGTACGAAGTGTATCACCGAGTTGCGGGTGATCTTGAGTGGCTGAGTGTCGTACAGAAAGCACAAGAAAGTGGCCTGTGCCCTCTGGGTGTTTGCCTTCAAAAAATGCACAACGTAAGAGTTGCGAGTAGTTTTATTTGGGGCAAAATGAGGACTGCAGCCCGGGAGACAGCGTCTCAGATAGCTCTGAGAAACTGCTCCGAGGAGGCGAGGGGGGAGCCAGGATATACAGGAGTTTTGCAACAAAGGGTGGGTAGCCGGGAATGTCAAAAGATTCTTGTTAATTAAAGAAAACCAGACATCTCAAGTTAAGGGATTTAGCGCTTTTCTATGTATGGGAAGATGCAAGAGTGTGGGCTCACTGAAATCATTCCTTTGAGATGCACCTCAGCTCTGGGGCCAGTATCCTGTATTTTCACATTCTGAGTTTCCTCAGGGCTCACGAGCTCACGTTGGAGGGTTGCAGTCGTTGATGACTGTGACATCCTTTGTTTATTGATATGGCAGGAAATATTCCATTTATCAAATGGTAGAGATCAGTGAGCTGTAGGGGACATTTGCATTCATGTGACACATATTTCCTGCCTGCCATGTGCCACCACAAGGAGAAGGGGCCCTGCTTTCCTGAAATTTCATGGCAGTGGGAGAAGACAGAATAGAAAAAAGTAAAGAAATTAATAATCAGAATGATTTAGACTTAGACTATGAAGGAAGCAGAGCGAAATATTTGTAGCTTGGAGAGGTGGAAGGAAGGTGTATCTAATTGTTGGCTGGCTGGGGAAGGCCTAAGGGAGGGGATGACAGTTGAACTGATAACAAATGTCTATGTCAGGTGATCCCAGAAGTGGTCCAATTAATCCAAAACCAATTTGCCAAATGCAGTGTGCCAAATAAGCAATTCACTGGGTTAGCAGAATTGGCCAGATTTACCAACTTATGAAAAAACAGGTTTTATGTGAAAGCCACTGATAAAATTTCATCCCATTCTCCTACTCATGTTTTTTCTAACCGAATGAGCCTTGCATTTTCCCATGCCTCAGCATGCCACAGAAAATATTCACCCACCTTTCATCTCTTTTATATGTATTTGCCCTTCATCAAAATGTATGTCAAAATCAACATATCCATGAAAGCTTTCAGTTCTGAATGAAATCATGAGAAAAGTACTTATTTGGCACTTTCATAGGAGATCACACTGAGGCAGGAGGTAGATGGGCTCCAGGCTAGACATTTACAACTGGCCTCCTGTTCCCACTTCCTGCGGGGAGAAGAAGATGGGCTCCAGGCCAGACATTCATTACCAGCCCCCTGTTTACATTTGCTGAAGCAAAAGACAAACAGGCTCCAGGACTACATATTTATGACCGGACTCCTGTCTATATTTAGAGACCTGCACCTCGATATAAAAACCAGCAATAGAAATAGGGTAAATAACCGGACATTGGACATTTTTATGGCAGGAACAGACTGGGAGTAACTCCTGTTAAAAGATCAAGAGGTCATACATCTCCGATCCTTGGGGCAAGGGAGACATTGCACATGTGCAGGAAGGCCCCTTGGGGGTCAAAAAGGAGGGGACACCACCCCATAATAGGTGATGCCAAGGCCGTCCCATAGGCGTCTGGGCTGTAATCCATGTTGGAAAGAAGTTGCACACACATGTTAGGGAGGGTCCTAGGGCAGGGCAGGTGTGGAGAAAGAAACCAGATAATTGGCCAGAGGTGAACAGAGACCCGGAAGAAGTGCCCTATATGCATGACTTAACCGCCTCTTTACTGGGGTCCTCCTCGTTAGGGGGGACGCCCCCACCCTTCCTCTCCGGCTGTGCATCTCTGCCTTGCTTCTGTCTTAACCAAACTGTTTCTCTGTGTGCTCTCCCACTTGTTGTTGTGCTGTGCCTCTAATAATACACTTTGTACCTGTTTTTACAGTTTTGCCTCCATGAGAAATGCATTTTTCACTGGGGGCAAGAGCCAGGGGGTGTGGTGGCTGGGATTCCTGGTTTTCATCCAGGCTCCCCAGGTTCAATTCCCGGGCAGGGAATTAGATCTCGCTTCACGCCACCACTCACTGCTGCCTCTCCGAGATCATCACTGTGAAATAATATTACTGGTTTTAAAAAAATTTGTGCTTCATCTGACCTCATTCACAATCACTGTGGTCACTTTCAAAACAGTGACTTAATCCAGCTATAATGCAGTTAATAAAATATATTTTGGAACAGGTATGAAAGTTCTTAATAAATACCAATGTATTGTTTTTAAAATCATTAATCATAGCAAATAATCATTCTTTGCATGCAGATTTAATATTCTGGGAATGGAAAATTGTCATAAAATTTGTAAATAATAAAAAAGTAATCAAGATCCTTAAACAAACAAACAAAAAAACACAACAGGTTTTATGGCTTTTTCTTCTTGAATTAGATTTGGTAAGAATATAGTCTTCTGATTTTTCCTTGAATATAGAAAATATGCTTCATGAGTCTATTCTTTTATTTATTTATTTATTTATTTATTTATTTATGGCTGTGTTGGGTCTTCGCCTCTGCACGAGGGCTTTCTCCAGTTGCGGCAAGCGGGGGCCACTCTTCATCGCGGTGCGTGGGCCTCTCACTGTCGCGGCCTCTCTTGTTGCGGAGCACAGACTCCAGACGCGCAGGCTTAGTAGTTGTGGCACGCGGGCTTAGTTGCTCCGCGGCATGTGGGATCTTCCCAGACCAGGGCTCGAACCCATGTTCTCTGCATTGGCAGGCGTATTCTCAACCACTGCGCCACCAGGGCAGCCCCATGAGTCTATTCTTATTCAGTCTATTGAGGATCATCCAGCCAGAGGACCTTGAGTGTTAACCTTGAGGGTTCTATCTTGTTCTGTCTGTCCCTGATTCATAAGCCCTTGTGTATGTGGGGAAAGGGCGTGCTGTGATTGTCTTGTTCCCTCCTGTATCCTCTGAGCCATTCTAGGCTTTTGTATCCATCAAAAACAATTTGTTGAGTGATTGAGTTCCATGTCCAAACCGTGCCCATGGAAATCGTTCTTTCTAGGCTCCAGGAAAGAGAAGGCTTGAAGTGGGGACCTCTGAGCCTGGATGGACATTTGGAAGTATTTACATACACTGTCATCCTTTATTTATTTATTCTGCATATCTTTACGGAGCATCCTTGGGGCGCCAGGCTGTGCTCTAGGCTATGAAACAAAACTGACAGAGACCCAGATCTCGTGGAGCTGACATTCTAAGGGGGAGCCAGAGCATGGAAAGGTGAACCAAGATAATAAGTTTCAACACTGCAAGGAATAACCGAATACATTTCCCTTATAAAAAATAGGAACACAGGGACTTCCCTGGTGGTTGAGTGGTTAAGACTCTGCCCTTCCCTTGCAGGGGGCACAGGTTTGATCCCTGGTCGGGGAGCTAAGATCTAGCATGCCACACAGGGCAGCCAATAAAAAGGAACACAGCAGACAAGATTACAGCGTCTTTCGACATCTGCTCCATGGATTCCATCGGGTGACTCTCTCACTATTTATTTACCCCTATTCCTGGTGAGGACCTTGGGCTGTGGCCACGTCTTCTCCTCCGCTCTCCCCTTGGGTCTGGAGAGGAGGTGGAGAGGTTGAACTTTTGGGCACATCTGGCCTGGGTACCATCCTCCCGATTTCCACAGCCCCATGGGTGGGCGGGGCGGGTTGAGGCAACCACACCGTGGAGGCCAGAAAAACAAATTTTCAAACAACCCTTTGACCTGGTAAGCTCAGGGAACTTGGCTGAGTCCCTGATTGGAATAACCCTTTCCCCTTTCTTCTGGAGCAGCCCGGGAGAACCTCTTGGGCACTAGCTGCTGGAAATGAAAATATGCCAGCTTCTTGCCCCAGGAGGTCTCTCTTCTTCCTTGAGTCCCACTTCGTGACTCCTTTAGTTAGGACTTGGGGGAAATCAGTTTTCTGCTGCAACTTACTTTCACCTTGTCTGGGCTCCAAGGACTGCTTGTTTTACCTTCCAAACTATCTCTCTCTATATATAGACATTTAAAGATGTGGGGACGTCCCTGGTGGGGTAGTGGTTGAGAATCTGTCTGTCAATGCAGGGGACAGGGGTTCAAGCCCTGGTCCGGGAAGATTCCACATGCCGCGGAGCAACTAAGCCCGTGAGCCACAACTACTGAGCCCGTGAGCCACAACTACTGAAGCCCACGCACCTAGAGCCCGTGCTCCGCAACAAGAGAAGCCACCGCAAGGAGAAGCCCACGCACTGCAACGAAGAGTAGCCCCCGCTCACCACAACTAGAGAAAGCCTGCGTGCAGCAATGAAGACCCAACGCAGCCAAAAATAAAAAAAATAAATAAATTTATTTAAAATAACCAACAGGGCTTCCCTGGTGGCACAGTGATTGAGAATCTGCCTGCCAATGCAGGCGACACGGGTTTGAGCCCTGGTCTGGGAAGATCCCACATGCCGCGGAGCAACTAGGCCCGTGAGCCACAACTACTGAGCCTGTGCGTCTGGAGCTTGTGCTCCGTAACAAGAGAGGCCGCGACAGTGAGAGGCCCGCGCACCGCGATGAAGAGTGGCCCCCGCTCGCCACAACTAGAGAAAGCCCTCGCACAGAAACGAAGACCCAACACGACCAAAAATAAATAAAGAAAGAAGCTTTCATTTAAAACAAAAACAAAAACCAACAGAAGTTATCTTATAAAAGAGAATGAAATCAGCCTTTAGGTGTCAACCAATTGGAGAAAGAAAAGGAATCTAAAGAAAGGATGAAATGATGAATCCTGTTCAGGTCTAGACAAAAGTCACAAAGGCCCCTATCAAATTATGGGTAAAAATGCATCTGTGAATAAATACGTATTGAGTGCCTACAGTTTGCCCTGCATTATGACAATGAATTCTCTCCTCTCTTATATCTGTTTTTCTGTGTCAAAATTCTTCTGCAAGTGTTTTATTTCAATGATTGCAAGTCTCTGTTTCTAAGGCTGGTCAGAAAATAATACCACCATTAAAAAGAGCTGATTTTAGAAATCTGAGAATGCAAATATAAGCTATACATAGACATATTCTATACATATGTGTATGTTTAGAAAATGTTTCAAAGAACAGAACTGGATGGGAATTCCCCGGTGGTCCAGCGGTTAGGACTGGACGCTTTCACTGCCAAGGGCCTGGGTTCAATCCCTGGTCAGGGAACTGAGATCCTGCAAGCGGCGCGGCATAGCCAAAAAATGAAAAAAAAAAAAGACAAAGAACCGAACTGGAGAAAATAACAGAAAAGGAAACAGATCATTATGGAGACTTACCAGAGCTAGAAGCTATGAACCCAGGTTAAATTATCTTTTTATTTCTAGAGTTATATGACTGGAGTGTCACTTTCCTCCGTCTTCTACTTTAGTATTGTCAGTCACATGTATATATTTATTTTAATTTGGCTCTGGCTCCCACCTTCACAAAAGTCTCAAGTTAGCCTGTGAACTTATCTCTAAGGGTGATTATTTCTACAGTCACAGATTCACTGTTTTGCAGGTATACCATTTTCATCACACGACTTTAAACACACCCTCTGTTGTAAGTACATAATAATCAAAATCTTTAATAAATCCTAAAAATTCCACCGAATACCACAAAGCATTGCACTGTGTATATATTCCAACATTGTATTAAAATAATTAGCATTAATTGAAAGCATTACTTTATTAAATATAAACATTTAAAATAGGCATTTCTGGGAGTTCCCTGGTGGTCTAGTGGTTAAGATTCAGTGCTTTCACTGCCCTCGCATGGGTTCAATCCCTGGTCAGCGAACTGAGATCCCACAAGCTGGGTGGCAAAAAGAAAAAAAGAGAGACATTTAACTCATAACCCAGTTCCAGCATTTCTTCACTTTTTTTTAACCCTATGCACAAAAAAATGTAAGTGGCTTGGTCCTCTTTCTCAGCCTCTGAGTTTGGGTAGGTAGTGTATTACTATTTAGAGAAGAAATGCTCCATAAATGTTGAAAGATTGAATTCCTGTAAGGAAAAGCAGAGTCATTTTTCTAAGGTTTTGTCCTGGGGGAGGTGGGACATGCTGCAAGGCAGTGAAGATCTAAGTCTCCAACAAGACACAGGCCCGCCTTGAAATGCCTGCTTCGCTTAGTCGTGTCATGGGATCCGACCACAGTCACCTTTGCAAGATCCCTCAGCTCCTCAGACCTCACTCCAACGCAGCACAACCTCGGAAACCTACGATATGTGCGTGTACGAAACACAAACATACCCTGGTCCTACCCTAAAGAGGCAAGCTGATAGCTTCTCAAGCCCATTTTGTCTTCAGGAGGGGGAATGAGTGTGGTCGGACCAGTTGGGGCAGGGAGAGCTTCATATCCCCTTGGAGGCACCTGCGTTTGCGGCATCCAGTCTGCGGGTCCCACACCTCTGCTTGCGCCAAAGCCAAGTAGAGGGGATGGTGGAAAAATGCCTCCGGCACGGATCACATCTGTACTTCTAAAGAGCCCCAAGGTTAACTCAGACCATTCCCACATCAAAAGTAGCCCCCTCCTCACCTCCACCCCCGCCACTCTCTATTCTGTGACTTTATTATCTTCGGGCACCTCTCGCTAACTTGAGTGATCTGATGAATTTGTTCACTTTCTTCCCACCGGACTTTGTCGGGTTCCGATTCCCCCAGTGCATTGAGTCTCGCACATGCTAGGAGCCCACTGTACACATCTGAACATCTACATGAAAGATAAGCATGTCCCGGACACTTCAGACGCAAATCCCCCCTTTAGCCCCACAGAAGTCGAGCTCGAGGCTGTGACTCAGTGAGGTCGACGGTGAATATCCTGCTGGGATTGGGGGAGACAAACAGTTGCAGCAGGACTGAGTTGTCAAGGTGACAGCACTCCGCCTCAGAGGCCGAAGGATGACCCCGCCCCGCGGCCCAGCACCAATTGGGCACGGCTTTTTCCGAATCCCCTTTACGATTGGCTGAGAGGCGCGGCCTCGATGCACCGCAACGCCTTGCGATTGGTGGCGCTGTGTCCCGCGTTCCTCGGTGCGACGGCCTGGGCTGATGCGAGGCCAATTCCCTGCCAGCCAATCAGTGTGCGGTCTGAGTGTGGTTCGACCGTGCGGCCCGGATCCCTCCGCCGCCGCCGCCGCCGCTGCCGTTGTGGCGCGGAATCCTGTCTGGGCTGGTTGTACCCGGCTAGGCTTCCGTTAGGGTCGGGGCGGGGTCCGGTATATTGGGAGAGGCCGAAGAGACTACTGTCGTGCCAGCTGGAGGAGAAAGGGACAGAGCCCGGCGGCTTTGTCCAGAGTGCCCTTTCCCTCCCCCTAAGGACCCCCTCCAGCAAATTCAGACTCTTTCGTGGCATCCTAAAAGTTTAAAGAACAAAAACAAAAGAATCTCGAGTACAAATGCACGCAATAAATAAAAGAACGCTAATAAAAATAAAAGAAAGATTTCAATTGCCCGAAATTTCCAAAAGAAATGCCCAGTAGAGACTTATAATACAGACAGACAAATTCTGAACCCTCAGTATCGTTCATCTCCCCGTAAGTATTTATTGAGCTGCTACTTTGTCCCCGCAACCGATGGGCAAGAACCAAGTGCTGCCCTGGAGGCACACCAAGGACTTAGTTTCAGATGGTGATTAGCGCGGTGGGTGAAGAAAACGGCCATTAGGGTGGAGAGTCTGGGCAGTATTTTGAACTGTAACCACCTACAATGAACTGGGGGTGGGGGAAGCTGTGTGTGTGTGTGTGTGTAAATAAGATTTCTCTGCATCTTATTACACCATCTACCCCCTCCTTCACCATTTGTGTCCCCTGACTGCACTAGAGACAATTTTTCAGGAAATAGAGTCCTTCTCCTGGGAGCCTGGCTTCTGAAGAATGAACTTTGCAAATACATAAAAAGCCAAATCAAGCCAGAGTGTGGCAAGTCACCTCATCTGGTCACTGTTTCTTGCCCTGTTGAAAACAATATAGAGAGGAAACCATGGCAAGTCTTAGATGGCTTGTATGCCTGGTTTAAATCTGTAGGATTAAATGAGGCCTCTGCTTGCAGGAACACCTCTTTCACCGGAAGCACTTGGCTAATAAGGAGTCGGGCTGTCTTAAAACCCAGTACGAAGTGTATCACCGAGTTGCGGGTGATCTTGAGTGGCTGAGTGTCGTACAGAAAGCACAAGAAAGTGGCCTGTGCCCTCTGGGTGTTTGCCTTCAAAAAATGCACAACGTAAGAGCTGCGAGTTAAGTTTTATTTGGGACAAAATGAGGACTGCAGCCCGGGAGACAGCGTCTCAGACAGCTCTAAGAAACTGCTCCGAGGAGGCGAGGGGGGAGCCAGGATATACAGGAGTTTTGCAACAAAGGGTGGGTAGCCGGGAATGTCAAAAGATTCTTGTTAATTAAAGAAAACCAGACATCTCAAGTTAAGGGATTTAGCACTTTTCTATGTATGGGAAGATGCAAGAGTGTGGGCTCACTGAAATCATTCCTTTGAGATGCACCTCAGCTCTGGGGCTAGTATCCTGTATTTTCACATTCTGAGTTTCCTCAGGGCTCACGAGCTCACGTTGGAGGGTTGCAATCTTTGATGACTGTGACATCCTTTGTTTTTTGATATGGCAGGAAATATTCCATTTATAAATATTCCATTTATCAAGTGGTAGAGATCAGTGAGCTGTAGGGGACATTTGCATTCATGTGACACATATTTTCTGCCTGCCATGTGCCACCACAAGGAGAAGGGGCCCTGCTTTCATGAAATTTCATGGCAGTGGGAGAAGACAGAATAGAAAAAAGTAAAGAAATTAATAATCAGAATGATTTAGACTTAGACTATGAGGGAAGCAGAGTGAAATACTTTTAGCCTAGGGAAGGGGAAGGAAGGTGTATCTAATTGTTGGCTGGCTGGGGAAGGCCTAAGGGAGGGGATGACAGTTGAACTAATAACAAATGTCTATGTCAGGTGATCCCAGAAGTGGTCCAATTAATCCAAAACCAATTTGCCAAATGCAACGTGCCAAAAAACCAATTCACTGGGTTAGCAGAATTGGCCAGATTTACCAACTTATGAAAAAACAGGTTTTATGTGAAAGCCACTGATAAAATTTCATCCCATTCTCCTACTCATGCTTTTTCTAACCGAATGAGCCTTGCATTTTCCCATGCCTCAGCTCATGCCTCTGTATGCCACAGAAAATATTCACCCACCTTTCATCTCTTTTATATGTATTTGCCCTTCATCAAAATATATGTCAAATTCAACATATCCAGGAAAGCTTTCAGTTCTGAATGAAATCATGAGAAAAGTACTTATTTGGCACTTTCATAGGAGATCACACTGAGGCAGGAGGTAGGTGGGCTCCAGGCTAGACATTTACAACTGGCCTCCTGTTCCCACTTCCTGGAGAAGAAGATGGGCTCCAGGCCAGACATTCATTACCAGCCCCCTGTTTACATTTGCTGAAGCAAGAGACAAACAGGCTCCAGGACTACATATTTATGACCGGACTCCTGTCTATATTTAGAGACCTGCACCTCGATATAAAAACCAGCAATAGAAATAGGGTAAATAACCGGACATTGGACATTTTTATGGCAGGAACAGACTGGGAGTAACTCCTGTTAAAAGATCAAGAGGTCATACATCTCCGATCCTTGGGGCAAGGGAGACATTGCACATGTGCAGGAAGGCCCCTTGGGGGTCAAAAAGGAGGGGGCACCACCCCATAATAGGTGATGCTAAGGCCGTCCCATAGGCGTCTGGGCTGTAATCCATGTTGGAAAGAAGTTGCACACGCATGTTAGGGAGGGTCCTAGGGCAGGGCAGGTGTGGAGAAAGAAACCAGATAATTGGCCAGAGGTGAACAGAGACTCGGAAGAACTGCACTATATGCATGACTTAACCGCCTCTTTACTGGGGTCCTCCTCGTTAGGGGGGACGCCCACACCCTTCCTCTCCGGCTGTGCATCTCTGCCTTGCTTCTGTCTTAACCAAACTGTTTTCTGTGTGCTCTCCCACTTGTTGTTGTGCTGTGCCTCTAATAATACACTTTGTACCTGTTTTTACAGTTTTGCCTCCATGAGAAATGCATTTTTCACTGGGGGCAAGAGCCAGGGGGTGTGGTGGCTGGGATTCCTGGTTTTCATCCAGGCTCCCCAGGTTCAGTTCCCGGGCAGGGAATTAGATCTCACTTCACACCACCACTCACTGCTGCCTCTCCGAGATCATCACTGTGAAGTAATATTACTGGTTTTTAAAAATTTGTGCTTCATCTGACCTCATTCACAATCGCTGTGATCACTTTCAAAACAGTGACTTAATCCAGCTATAATGCAGTTAATAAAAAATATTTTGGAACAGGTATGAAAGTTTTTAATAAATACCAATGTATTGTTTTTAAAATCATTAATCATAGCAAATAATCATTCTTTGCATGCAGGTTTAATATTCTGGGATGGTAAATTGTCATGAAAATTCGTAAATAATTAAAAGCAGTCAAGAGCCTTAAACAAACAAACAAAACGCAATAGGTTTTATGGCTTCATCTTCTTGAATTAGATTTGGTGAGTAAGAATATAGTCTTCTGATTTTTCCTTGAATACAGAAAATATGCTTCATGAATCTATTCTTATTCAGTCTTTTTCTTTTAAATTCATTTATGTAATTTATTTATTTTTGTCTGTGTTGCGTCTTCGTTGCTGCTCGCGGGCGGGCTTTCTCTAGTTGTGGCGAGCGGGGGCTGCTGTTTGCTGCAGTGCGCGGGCTTCTCATTGTGGTGGCTTCGCTTGTTGTGGAGCATGGGCTCTAGGCTCGCGGGCTCAGTAGTTGTGGCACGTGGGCTCAGTAGTTGTGGCTCGCGGACTCTAGAGCACAGGCTCAGTAGTTGTGGTGCAGGGGCTTAGTTGCTCCGCGGCATGTGGGATCTTCCTGGACCAGGGCTCGAACCCGTGTTCCCTGCATCGGCAGGTGGATTCTTAACCACTGTGCCACGAGGGAAGCCCTTATTCAGTCTATTGAAGAGCATCCAGCCAGAGGACTTTGAGTGTTAACCTTGTGGGTTCTATCTTGTTCTGTCTGTCCCTGATTCATAAGCTCTTGTGTATGTGGGGAAAGGGCGTGCTGTGATTGTCTTGTTCCCTCCTGTAGCCTCTGAGCCATTCTAGGCTTTTGTATCCATCAAAAACAATTTGTTGAGTGATTGAGTTCCATGTCCAAACCGTGCCCATGGAAATCGTTCTTTCTAGGCTCCAGGAAAGAGAAGGCTTGAAGTGGGGACCTCTGAGCCTGGATGGACATTTGGAAGTATTTACATACACTGTCATCCTTTATTTATTTATTCTGTGTATCTTTACGGAGCATCCTTGGGGCGCCAGGCTGTGCTCTAGGCTATGAAACAAAACTGACAGAGACCCAGATCTCGTGGAGCTGACATTCTAAGGGGGAGCCAGAGCATGGAAAGGTGAACCAAGATAATAAGTTTCAACACTGCAAGGAATAACCGAATACATTTCCCTTATAAAAAATAGGAACATAGGGACTTCCCTGGTGGTTAAGTGGTTAAGACTCCGCCCTTCCCTTGCAGGGGGCACAGGTTTGATCCCTGGTCGGGGAGCTAAGATCTAGCATGCCACACAGGGCAGCCAATAAAAAGGAACACAGCAGACAAGATTACAGCGTCTTTCGACATCTGCTCCATGGATTCCATCGGGTGACTCTCTCACTATTTATTTACCCCTATTCCTGGTGAGGACCTTGGGCTGTGGCCACGTCTTCTCCTCCGCTCTCCTCTTGGGTCTGGAGAGGAGGTGGAGAGGTTGAACTTTGGGCCTTCAGTTCAGGCACATCTGGCCTGGGTACCATCCTCCCGATTTCCACATCCCCATGGGTGGGCGGGGCGGGTTGAGGCAACCACACCATGGAGGCCAGAAAAACAAATTTTCAAACAACCCTTTGACCTGGTAAGCTCAGGGAACTTGGCTGAGTCCCTGATTGGAATAACCCTTTCCTCTTTCTTCTGGAGCAGCCCGGGAGAACCTCTTGGGCACTAGCTGCTGGAAATGAAAATATGCCAGCTTCTTGCCCCAGGAGGTCTTCTCTCTTCTTCCTTGAGTCCCACTTCGTGACTCCTTTAGTTAGGACTTGGGGGAAATCAGTTTTCTGCTGCAACTTACTTTCACCTTGTCTGGGCTCCAAGGACTGCTTGTTTTACCTTCCAAACTATCTCTCTCTATATATAGACATTTAAAGATGTGGGGACGTCCCTGGTGGGGCAGTGGTTAAGAATCTGCCTGCCAAGGCAGGGGACATGGGTTCAAGCCCTGGTCTGGAAAGATCCCACACGCTGCGGAGCAATTAAGCCTGTGTGCCACAACTACTGAGCCTGCGTGCCACAACTACTGAGCCCGCATGCCTAAAGCTCGTGCTCCGCAACAAGAGAAGCCACCACAATGAGAAGCCCATGCACCGCAATGAAGAGTAGCCCCCTCTCGCTGCAACGAGAGGAAGCCCACGCACAGCAACGAAGACCCAATGCAGTCAAAAATAATAATAATAGGGATTTCTCTGGTGGCACAGTGGTTAAGAATCCGCCTGCCATTGCAGGGGACACGGGTTCGAGCCCTAGTCCGGGAAGATCCCACATGCCGCGGAGCAACTAGGCCTGTGTACCACAACTACTGAGCCTGCGCTCTAGAGCCCGCGAGCCACAACTACTGAGCCCAAGTGCCACAACTACTGAAGCCCGCGCACCCAGAGCCCGTGCTCCGCAACAAGAGAAGCCACCGCAGTGAGAAGCCCGCGCACCACTATGAAGACCCAACGCAGCCAAAAACAAATAAATAAATTTAAAAAAAAAAAAAAAAAAAAAAAAAAAATAATAATAATAATAAAATAAAGATGTGTACCTACAGAAGCTTATATTTGTAGATAGGTATATAGACCTATAGATAGGTATCATATATCATATACATATCAGATATATATGATACCTGTATATATTCACATTATATCATATATATATCATACACATATGAATAGGGATAAGTAAATGATGGGATAGTCATGCAATGGAATCCATGGAGCAGATGTGGAAAGACGCTGTAATCTTGTCTGCAGTGTTCCTATCTATGATACATATATACAGTCTCCTCCTTTCAGCGTCTCCACCTGTCCAGCAACATCCCCCTAACAGGCCTCTCTGCTTGCACTCTGTCCCACCCCCTCAAACCCAATCCCATTCACTCTGTTACCACATAGCAGCTAGAATAATCCTTTGGAAATGTAGGTCCCATCACTCCCCTGCTCAACACTTTCCAGATGGCTTCTCATCACACTTTGAATAAAATCTGAAGTCCTGACCGCGTGGCCTTCCAAGGCCCTGCATGGTCGCTACCATTTGACTCAGGGCCTTTGCACTTGCTATGCCTTCTGACTGGGAGGTTCTTCCCGAAGATCAGCACTGGGGTGGATGCTTTATTTAGGTGGAGAATCTTCAGTTCTTGTCTTCCCTGTCGTCGTGGACCCCTGAGACACAGGAGTGGTGACAGAGGGGTTCTGGCCTGGGGATCTGACCCTCCCTAGTTATTACTGATGGCTTCACATTACTCATGGCTTCAGATCAGGTGGTCTAGCCCAGCGCACATGCGTGATGAAAGTACCAGGGTGAACAGAGGCCTCTCAGGGTGGGAAGTGAAAGGGTTAAGAGAAACATGAATTTCATGTTGTCGAAACCTCTTTTCATCTTGGCTTCTATGTCAAGTGTGGGTGCCGCTCCTCTTCTAGACCCTCAGTTTGGGCCTTAAAAAAAAAAATTCCTTGGTATTTGCAAATACTCATGCCTTTCACATGAAACTGCTTCAACATATTCCAGAGGACTCAATATGGATGCATAATTTACTCTATTGGTTAACCGTCAAGTGTATAATAGTGAGGACTTTGAAACATGGAAAATCTAACTTAACGCATTCGACAGTGGGAGAAATAAAAAGGAACATAGGGGACCTTATACGTGGAGGGGAGAGTCCAAAGAAGTGACTGTGAGGTCAGCCCTCTGATAACAATGTAAGTGCATTTGGTCTGGCAAATTTCTATATCCTTTAACATTTTTTTTGGAAGCAGCTAGCATACCCTGGGGAATTACAGATCAGGCGTGTGGTGTCTAAATAGTATCCATTTGAATCGTTAAACCAAAAATAAGCAACTGGTGGGACTTCCCTGGCGGTCCAGTGGTTAAGACTCCGCCCTCCCCATGCAGGGGGCCCGGGTTCAATCCCCGGTTGGGGAACTAGATCCCGCAAGCCGCAACTCAGAGCCCCCTGCTACAACGACGATCCCATGTGCCGCAACTAAGACCTGGCACAAACAAATAAATAAATAAAAATAAATATTTTTAAAAAGCAGAGCCAAGAATTAACAAAAATAAATAAATAAGCTACTGGTACATCGGGAAGATGGGAATTGTAGAGACCCAAGGGAGGTCACCCACAGACAGTTTAAGATTCTTGGTAAAGGAAAGTCCTTTCAGCTCTGTTCCCATTTTATTTATTTATTTTTAATTTAATTTTTATTTTCTATTGGAGTATAGTTGATTTACAATGTTGTGTCAGTTTCAGGTGTACAGCAACATGATTGTGGTACATATACATCTATCCACTCTTTTTCAGATTCTTTTCCCATAGAGGTTATTATCGAATATTGAGTAGAGTTCCTTGTGCTATACAGTACGTCCTTGTTGGTTATCTATTTTATATATAGTAGTCTGTATATGTTAATCCCAAACTCCTAATTTATCCCTCCCCAACTCTGTTTCTTCTTTTTTTTTTTTTAAAGAAATTCACGTTCTTTTATTTATTTATTTATTTATTTATGACTGTGTTGAGTCTTCGTTTCTGTGCGAGGGCTTTCTCTAGTTGCGGCAGGTGGGGGCCACTCTTCATCGCGGTGCGCGGGCCTCTCACTATCGCGGCCTCTCTTGTTGCAGAGCACAGGCTCCAGACGCGCAGGCTCAGTAATTGTGGCTCACGGGCCCAGCTGCTCCGCGGCATGTGGGATCTTCCCGGACCAGGGCTCGAACCTGTGTCCCCTGCATTGGCAGGCAGATTCTCAACCACTGCGCCACCAGGGAAGCCTTGTTTCATTTTAAACGGGAAGAACTTTCTTGAATCTCTTCCTTTTCCTCCTCTCTGAGCTTGCTAAGAAGGATATGGGGTAGTGAGGAGGGGCCTGAAAAGGGTGAGAGTGTCAAGGGGTGATGGCAAGTAGCCTGTTAATTTTTTTTTTAAGTTTTCAGAATTTAATATTTGTATTTATGATGAAAAATGTTAAATGTCCACTAGAGATTATGCAAGAGAGAACACAATTTTTCAAAATTATTTTTAGAGGTGTATGTGGAGAAACCCATTTCAAGACCACTGAGTTCAACGGAAACATTGGTGGCCAACGTGGGGCAAGCAGAAAGAACATCGGCCGAGCCTGGGATCCCAGGAGACCTCGGCTTAGCCAATTATTTTGACTATAGCTTACTTCTCCTTGGGTTCTCCTATAGGTGCTGTGCCTGGTTGGGGGGCGCCGAGGTGAAGGAATTAAGAATGAACCAAGCGGCTGTCAGGTGTATAAGTCCAGCCCTCCTCCTGTTCCAAGAGAAATTGTCGGCCCGCTGGTGAAACTCTGGAATTCCATGCCCCATGAGGGCTGGGTCTATGCCTGACACCGTGGAACTCCTCACACCCCCTGCTCCCCGCCCTTGCTAGCCCACAGGATTTACTCACTGGGCATTTCTGAATGAATGAATGTTTCTTGAGTTCCTACTATGGATCGGGCTCTGGGGACCTTGTGGTGACCAGTTAGACAGGGTTTTTGCTCCCGCGGAATGTGCATTCCAGTGTTAAAGGGATGAACATATATACATGAATCCCTCGTAGATGAGTCTTCTTCTGGGTTGAGATGGACTCATGCTTTCACAAAGGAGATGACTTGCAGACGGAGCTAGAATTGGTCCAGAACTTGGAGGTCAGGGGAGGGGGATATTCTGGAAGCACCCTGTCTTAAGTTAGAATCTATGTTTCTTTGTCGTGACTGGGATATGGACACTATTTAAGATTAAGTGGTGGAGGTAGGGGGTTGCTTCCTACAACTCCAACACTGCAAAAAACTGTACTTGGGGGAAGCTGATTGGGTTGCTGTTAGAATAAAGAACGACGAGGAATATGGGAAGGTCCCTAGCACAGTGCCAGCGTGCAGTAAGATTACAGTAAATAAAACTTCAAAATACATCCCATCCCATTTTTCTCTCCATCTCCACAGCCACCATCATCTCTTGCAACATCATCGTAACCAGCCCCCCTGCTTATGTCCTTACTTCCTGAAGGCTATCCTCAACACAGCAGCCAGAGGGATTCCTACGACAGCTATAGTCAGAGCATGTCCTTCTGTTCACCACCTTCCAATGGTCTCATGTCACCCAGGGTAAAACCAAAGTCCTCAGCGGTCTCCAGGACCCACCTGAGCTTCCACCTCTTCCTTTATTGACCTTGTTTTCTACTCTAGGTCTCTCTAGTGAAAGACATTGGCCTTCCTGCTAGTTCACTAACCACGTCCAACACTCTCCTGCCTCAGGACCCTAGCACCTGCTGTTCCCTCTGCCTGGAAACTTTTCTCCCAGATACTAAATAGCTCACTCCTTCTTCAAGTTATCGATAGAAGTACCCTTTTTAATGGGACCTTCCCTGACTTTTTTTTTTTTTTAACATATTTATTGGAGTATAATTGCTTTACAATGGTGTGCTAGTTTCTGCTTTATAACAGAGTGAATCAGTTATACATATACATATGTTCCCATATCTCTTCCCTCTTGCGTCTCCCTCCCTCCCACCCTCCCTATCCCACCCCTCTAGGTGGTCACAAACCACCGAGCTGATCTCCCTGTGCTATGCGGCTGCTTCCCACTAGCTATCTATTTTACGTTTGGTAGTGTATATATGTCCATGCCACTCTCTCACTTCCTGACAATCTTTTTTAAATAGAAACACTCCTCCCATGTTTTCTACCCTCCCCTGATTTTTCATAACACTTATTACCTTTTATTATATGAGTGATAATCTACATATTACTCTATTATGTATATTATGATACTCATTGGTATACTGTTTTCTATTGTATATATTATACTATGTATGACATATATATAATGTATAATATTTGTTGATTGACTCCGCTTCTCCCCACACCTGTCCCTCACCCCTTATCTCTTGTTGACAGAGGGCAGGAATTTTGCTTCGCTCTGTGCTGTATCTGCAAAGCCCGCACAGTGTCCGGTACCCAGCAGGCGCTCGGTAAATTAGGGCAGGAAGAATAAATCAATCGGGAATGAATGAACATATGAACGAGCCGGCGGCCTCTGGCTCTTGCCCTCCGGCGCTGCTTTAACCCCTTCGTTCTCCAGGTGAGGTCGGGGAGACCGGGCCCAACGCGCCTGCGCAGCCCCACCCGGTCGGCGGGCTCAGGCTCTAGTCCCGGCGGCGGCAGCACTCCTTTGCGAGGCGCGGCGCCCGCGGAGGGTTACACTCGGGGCGGAACAGGACCTCCGGTAGGCGGGGCCTTCGGGGGCGGGGCTTGCTGAGAGTACAGTTAGGGCTGCATCTCCTCTTGCAGTTGCTCCACGTCGGCCGCTCCGCTCGGCCTCGTGTCCCGCGCCCCGGCTTCCGCCGCCGCCCGCGGCCCGGTCCCCATCCCCGCGCAGCCCCGGCCTTCCCGCCGGTCGTCCCCGTCGCAGCCATGTCCAAGGAGCCGCGGGCTGGGCGGGAGGAGATCCTGGAGTGCCAGGTGATGTGGGAGCCTGACAGCAAGAAGAACACGCAGATGGACCGCTTCCGGGCGGTCGTGGGCGCCGCCTACGGCCTGGCGCTGGGTGAGTGCGGGGCGCGCGTCCTGGGGGCTCCCCGGCCACCTCCCGGGGCCAGAAGCTTCCAAAAATCGGGCTCCCCCCTTGGGGGTCCGAGGGACCACCCGACAGAGGGACCCTCCTCCTGGGGTCCCGGGCGCCGCCTTTTTCTGGGCGTTGGTGTCAGGGTCCCTTCTAGTTGTTGGAACGGTCTCCTGATTTCCAGTTTCCCTCCTCTGGGGGTTGGACGAGCCACTGGACGGGGGGGGCCCCTCCCCAGGGGTGGGACATCTTCTGACTGTGCGGTTTTGCCCCCTTGTCTGTGCGGGTTGTCACCTCCTCTGCTTTCAGGGAGCCGGTCTCCTCTTCACTGCGGCCTCCATCTCCCGGAGAGGGTTCCCCATCTGGTCCTGGAGCCCCTGTGGACTGAGGGGTCCCTTGCTAGGCGTTCCTATCTGTGAGGTGTGCTCCCTGGGGTCTTGCCGTCCAACCTTGGGGGCTTCCTCCCCGACCCAGGGCCTTTCTGACTCTTAGCTCTTCCCTTCTGTTGGTGGGGAGTCACTTGTCGGCCAATAGTACCTCGTGCTGCCCCCTCATCCCCCCCCAGGCTGACCCTGCTAGAGGCCAGCATGGATTCTGGGCACTGGGGAGAAGGATGGTCAGGTGGGAGCCTGCCTCTGGGACTGGGGCCGAACTCCGTCCCCTCACGTGTTTACACTCCCAGCCCCAAACCGAACCTAGTCAAGGGCCCCCCTTCCAGCTGCCGCCCTGGCCTCAGGAGCCACCTGGCTGGGTGTGGACCTGGGCGAGGAGGCCCTTTTCCGGATGAGACGCTCTCCCCCCGCATCTACCTGGCTGGTCCACCTACCTTCTGCACTCTCCCCGCCTCAGGGGTTTTCAACTCATGATGGCCCTTTCCCTCCTCTTCTGGCCCCCTCCGCTGGCCGCAGGGACTCCTGTGTTTCTGTTGGGGGCATCACAGTTCTCAGGGAGCCTCACAGAAATGGAGACGGGAGTCGTCTGACTTCTTACATCGTCCCCTTTCCAGCCCAGTGTCAGCCTCTCCCCTGGGGCCCTCGTTTCCTCTTCCCTGAACTGGTAGGTTTTCCTGCTTCCTGCTTCTCCTCCCTCTGCGCTTCAGTACCGCCTGCGTGCGGGCTTTGCCAGAGCAGTCTGGATGCACACGTCTGACTCTGTCACGCCTGGGCTCCAGGGCTTACAGTGGCTCCTTGTTGACCGTGGATTTGCAAACCCTGCCGCCTGGCAGCTTCCAAGTCCTCCACAGCACGGGGGTGTCATAGCTTCCACCGAGCTCCGTCCCTTGGCTGGCCCAGCTGCATCCCTCTCCCGCCCTCCTGCTCCCTGGGCAGCGAGCCCCCTGTAGACAGGTGTGGCTTATTACTCTCCGGGCCTTCTTTCGGGTAGTAGTTGGTAATGTGTGTTGGATTGGGGGATAGACTTTTTTTTTTTTTTTTTTTTGCCACACTGCGTGGCTTGTGGCATCTTAGTTCCCCGACCAGGGATTGAACCCAGGCACTCGGCAGTGAGAGCACAGAGTCCTAACCACTGGACCACCAGGGAGTTCCCTGGGGGACCGACTTGCTTCCTAGGAAGAGCCAGGAGTGGAACTGCATTCTTCTTCTGTGTTACCGTGCCTTGGTTCCGCCTCTCTTTCCTCTGCCAGCTGTTCCCCCTGCTGCTTTACAGGATGATTTCACAGAAGGGCAGTCCTGTGAGGTGCGTGAGACCACGCTGTAATCTGACTACCGGGATTTTGAAGTGGCTCCACCACTTCCTAGCTGTGTGATCAGAAGGAAGTCACCCGATCTCCCGAGCCTTGGTTTCCTCACCTGTAAAATGGGCGTAATGAGAGGACCCGTATCACTGGGTGACAGATGATCGGGCCGAGCGCCTGCCCGCACCTGGCCTGGGGGGTTTGCTCAGTAGACACTGGCAGAGACACCAGTTGCTCCCAGTCTGCCTGCCCAGCTCCTCTCTGCCCTTCACGGCTGGGACTGGTGGTCTGCGGGCCATGTCCGGCCTGCAGACTTAGTTCGGGCGGCTCACACGCTGAAAGACCGCATAGGAAAAGTAAGATTTGCAACTTCTTTTGAAAACCCAAAGGCCCGTAATGCTGGGTCTGTGTCCTCACATGACAGCATCAGCTGAGCTGCGTGGGGCTCCTCTCTTGGTCTGGGGGTGGCTTAGACCTTGGTTTTTTTCTTTTCCTCCTCTCCCACGCCTGATGGTTAACCCACCGTGCTTCTCTCCTTTCCGTGGGCCTGGCCCTGGACGTTTTGGTCTTTGCTTTAAGAGCCAACTCAAATGCTGCATTCTCTCTGATTATTCTCTCTGACCGTTTTCTCCTTTCCTCTGCTCTCCAAGTGCATGTAATTTGGACTTTCAGCCTGTCTTGCCTGTTCATTTATTTGTGAGCATTTTTTTTTTTTTTTTGGCTGAGCAGCATGCAGGATCTTAGTTCCCTGACTGGGGATCGAACCTGTGCCCCCTGCAGTGGAAGCGTGGAGTCTTAACCACTGGACCGCCAGGGAAGTCCTCAAGTGTCTTTATACCAAAGACTGCAGCTCGCCTCTGCGTGCCAGCGTCTGGGACAGAGCTGGCCGACAAATAGAAGGCTTGGTCTCTGTTCTCCAGCAGCTCAGGTGTACTTGCGGGGAGAAGGCTCGTGCAGAGGTAGCAGCGCTGAGCTGCGGGCATAGGGGTGGGTGCTGTCCGCCTGCTGAGCGCTGGGTCTCTCAGGATGCTGTTGAAGGGCGCTGGCAGGATCTTGAGCTGAGACTTGAAGGTGTAGGCTGGTCAGGATTCATTCTCACAGCTGGAGAGGAGGAAGCAGGTGAAGTGGCAGGTGAGGCTTACAAACTCGGGTGCCTGCAGGGACCCGGCAGGTGACAGGGGTATTAATAACAGCTAATAGTTAGTGAGCACTTCCTGCACGCCAGGCCCCATTCGGGAACTTGATGCGGATTAACTAACTTAATCCTCAGTAACCTGGCCAAGGAGCTGCGGCTTTGATCTCATTTCCCAGCTGAGAAAGTGGAAGCTCAAAGTCTTGGGTGAGATCTCGCAGCTGTGAGTGGTGGAGCTGGGCTCAGTGCTCGTCACTGCTGTGTTAGGTTGCCTCTCGCATGTGTGTGAAGGGCCAGGTGGGGCAGCTGTTACCTGCTTGAGCTGATTGTCACCGTGTGGAGTGACAGGGCATTAGCTACCTCTTGCTGCATTGCAGATCACCCCAAGACTTGGTGACATGAAACAACGGTAAATGTTTAGTATTTCTCAGTTTCCACGGGCCAGGCTTCCGGGAGTGGCTTAGCTGGTGGTTCTGGCTCTGGGTCTCCTGCGGCTGCATCCACCCGTGGGCTGGGGCTTCCCAGGGGCCGGCTCCCGTGGCAGTGAGTCAGTGCTGGTCGTGGACGGGAGGCCTCCGTTTCACGCCGCCTAGGACTGCTTGAGTGTCCTCACAACATGGCCACCGGCTTCCTGCAGAGCAAGTGATCAAGGCGGAAGCTGCGGTGTCCTTAGGACCTTATGACCCAGCCTCACAAGGTGCACTCGGTCATTTCCTTAACAGTCCGGCTCAGCCGGGGGAGGGGACGACACAGGGACGTAAATACCAGGAGGCGACACTCGTTGGCCGGCTTCCGTGGCCAGATGTCCTGTCTTCTCAGGAGAAGCCAGAAATCCTGCACTTCATTTGGAAACCGAATTTAACTTCATCCCATTCAGTTCCTGAGCATCGCGCAGACTGAACTAAACGTGCCTGTGGTCCGTCCCCCGGGCTTCCAGATCGCAGCCTCTGAGCTGGGGGGGGACGGCGGGGGACACGTGTGGGCAGAAGCCCCAGGAGCCCCTGCTCGGCTGGAGAATCGTGTTGATCCCTTGGCTGAGTCGTGGACGGTGGGAGAGTGTCCGCTCAAAGCCCACCCGCTTCTCCGCCGTCCGCTGGGGTCCTCGCGATGCTGAGATGCCGCTGTGACTGCTCGCTCCCCGGGTCGGCAGGCTGGTTACATCCTCCGCCCTCCCGGATGCGGTGGTGGTGCCCTGTGTGATGATGGGCTGTCCAGGTCTTCAGGGGAGGCCCTGCTCCATCTCTTGTGTCAGCCCAGAGGAGTTTTTGGTGCTGGAGCTCTTGGCAATTTGTGAGGACCAAGGTGACTTAAAAAGCACTTACATAGATTGCCTGAGGCCTCGCAGCTAATAAATGGCCAAGCCAGGATTTGAACCCAGGCCTTCTGGGTCCAGAGTCCATGGTTTTAGGCATGCTGGTTAAGATATAAAATCACCGCCTCGTGACTTTTGTTCATTTGGGGACTAGCGGTGGTGGGTTTGCTTTAACAGAAACTAAGATACCCTGCACTCCCAAGACCCTCTCTCATCAGGTGCCTTTGAACCCCTCAGACACACATAACTCCTCAGGTGTATCCATCTTATCACTGAACCAAGACTTTCCTCCTAAGATTTGTTGGAGTTATGTGCCTTTTTTTTCTTTCTTTTTTGTTTCAGAAAATTACGATGACTTATATCATTGGTCAGTTGAGTCATATTCGGACTTCTGGGCAGAGTTCTGGAAATTCAGTGGAATTGTCTTCTCACGCACATATGATGAGGTAAGTAGAGATTTTGCTTACTCATTATCTTTTCGTGGTTCTGATCCAAAATGAAGTGTTAATTTTGAGGAAGACTAAATCATATCTTCTTTTAAATCCCCACATCATCAAAAAAAAAAAAAATAAATAAAATAAATAAATAAATAAATAAATCCCCACATCAGCGGGAAAAAGTCATTGCCCTAGAGAGTTGGCAGGAAATTGTGTTGGGGTCACGGACCTCATGGGGACTCTGCAGGCTCTGGACCCCCCGATGCGTGTGGACCCAGCCCTTGTCCTGGGAATCTGAGTGATCCGAAGAGTAGGGCATCGCTGTATTTTTATTTTATTGAAATTTTTTAGAATTGCGGTAAAATACACATAACACAAAATTTACCATTTTATCCATTTTAAAGTGTACAGTTCAGTGATATTCCATACATTCACGTTTTAAAAATTTATTTGTTTTATTTATTTATTTTTGGCTGCACTGTGCGGCATGCGGGATCTTAGTTCCCCGACCAGGGATGGAACCTGGGCCCCCCGCCGTGGAAGTGTGGAGTCTTAACCACTGAACCACCAGGGAAGTCCCCATACTGTAATTGTTTTTTCTTTTTTAAGTTTATTTATTTATTTATTTTTGGCTGTGTTGGGTCTTCATTGCTGCGCGCGGGCTTTCTCTAGTTGCGGTGAGTGCGGGCTACTCTTTGTTGTGGTGTGTGGGCTTCTCATTGTGGTGGCTTCTCTTGTTGCAGAGTACGGGCTCTAGGCACGCGGGCTTCAGTAGTTGTGGCACGCGGGCTCAGTAGTTGTGGCTCACGGGCTCTAGAGCTCAGGCTCAGTAGTTGTGGCGTAAGGGCTTAGTTGCTCCACGGCATGTGGGATCTTCCCAGACCAGGGCTCGAACCCGTGTCCCCTACATTGGCAGGCGAATTCTCAACCACTGCGCCACCAGGGAAGCCCCCTGTAATTGTTTTTTAAACTATCAGTAGTTTTGTTATTTACCTGGATTTTAGAGATTTTTATTTATTCCCTCAATAAATATCCAGGGAATAAGAAGTCTGTTGTGTGTTTGGTTTGATTATGGGGTGAGCCATTCTGAAAGGTTCACCTGGAGAAGAAACCAAGGTTCCAGCCCTGAGGGAGGAGGCACGGATCCAGATTCCTAAAAACTGTGGCGGGGTGTCCGGTGGGCCGTGCACTTTGATCTCCTGGTTTCCACGCTCTGGTCAGCCCTGGAACACGCGGCAGCTGCCGTGTCTGTCTCTCTGTCCTCTTCTCATCAGCATCGCTCATAAAGTAGGTGCTTAATAATTAACAGACTAAATTAGTGGGGCGGTGTTTTCCCTTGGCATTAATTTACTTTTAACTTTAGTGAGGAATAATTGATACATATAATTTGTTTTTTTTTTTTTTTTTTGGTCGCGCTGGGTCTTAGTAACAGCAGGCGTGCTCCTTAGTTGCGGCATGCGAACTCTTAGTTGTGGCATGCGTGTGGGATCTAGTTCCCTGACCAGGGATCGAACCCGGGCCCGCTGCGTAGGGAGTGCGGAGTCTTAGCCACTGGACCACCAGGGAATTCCTGATACATATAATTGTATCTATTTCAAGTGTACACGTGAATGATTTGATACACATGTGCCTTGTGGAAGGCGTACCAAGATAACTGACACATCCGTCACCTCACACAGTTACCTTTTTCTTTTTCTTTCTCTTTTTCTTTTTTTTTTTTCTGTGGTGAGAATGCTTAAGATCTACTCTCAGCAACTGTCAGGTACACATTTCTGTTCTGCATTCATTTCTGTTTTCAGTTTCAAGCCTTTGGGCCAGGTCAGCGTTCAGTCTATACAGCGATCTAGTGATGCCTTGGGCCGGCGAGTTAGCTGGCCTCCTGTGACGCAGAATCGCTTCTGTGTATCTGGTGTTGCTCTCACACACGTGCGTGTCTCGGTTTGCTGTCGTCCTCTGTAGGTCGTGGACACGTCCAAAGGGATTGCGGACGTCCCTGAGTGGTTCAAAGGCAGTCGCCTCAACTATGCGGAAAACCTCCTGCAACACGGGGAAAATGACGGAGTGGCCCTTTACGTGGCACGTGAGTCCCGACAGCTACTCAGATTTTCCTCTCGTGGTGTGACGGGGCCACGTGTGCAGAGAGGCTCCGAAGCACTCAGAACCTGCAGCGTATGATTTCCAAACAATAGCTCGGCACCTTTTTTTTTTTTTTTTTATGGTGAAAAACACAAAATACTAACTTTACCATCTTAACCATTTTTAAATGTACAATTCAGTGGTGTTAAGTATATTCACATTGTTGTGCAGTAGATCCCTGGAACCTTTTCACTGAAACAACTTTCCAAAGTGTTTAGTGGAACTTTTCCACTAAACACTGATTTCCCCTCCTCCTCCCCCAGCCCTTGGAAAATTATATTAAAAAAATCACAACCAGGGCTTCCCTGGTGGCGCAGTGGTTGAGAATCTGCCTGCCAATGCAGGGGATGCGGGTTCGAGCCCTGGTCCGGGAAGATCCCACATGCCGCGGAGCAACTGGGCCCGTGAGCCACAACTACTGAGCCTGCGCGTCTGGAGCCTGTGCTCCGCAACAAGAGAGGCCGCGACAGTGAGAGGCCCGCGCACCACGATGAAGAGTGGCCCCCACACCGCGATGAAGAGTGGCCCCCGTTTGCCACAACTAGAGAAAGCCCTCGCACAGAAACGAAGACCCAACACAGCCAAAAATAAATTAATTAAAAAAAAAAATCACAACCAAATCAAAGGATTCTTCACTTAATAAAAACATTCCCAATAGTAAAAAAAGAATCTTTAAATGGCAAATTCTGGGCGTGCGTCTCAAGGACGCCTTTTCCCAAGCCTTTCTTTTCTGGAACGTCAGGTAAACCTGCATCTGGTTTACGTCCCCTGCACCTGTGTAGCGTCTCCCGGGCGCGTATCTCTAACCTGTGTTTTAACAGGTGTGAGTTTTCATCCGTGTCTGTGACTCAGAACCTCTCTTTTTAGGATGGTCCGAGGATGACCTGTCCTTTTTCTCTTCCCAGGGGAAGGCAGGGAGGAGATCGAGAAGGTGAGTTTTGAAGAGCTGCGGCGACAGGTGGCTTTGTACGCCGCGGCGATGAGGAAGATGGGCGTGAGGAGAGGAGACCGGGTCATCGGTGGGTACTTCTGGCGCCTGTCACAGTGGGGGCAGGGGGGTGGCTTGGAAGGAAGGAGGTGGCGTCGGGTCAGATTGCACGCACACGGCTTCGCGTGTGTACACGTGCGGCACAAACCAGACGAAGAGGGACGATCGTTGCAAGGGCGGCCCAGCCACAGTGAGCTGGGCTGTGAGGGTCCCCGGCTCCCGGCCTCCACGTGGGCATGTCCTCCTGAGCCAGTGCTCACAGACGTCTACTATTATTATTAATAATAATTTTTTAATGCATTAGTTATTATTTTTTTTTAATGAAATGTGGACCTTAAACTAAACACAAACCAGAAAGTTCATCAGGTCCTTGATGACAGAGCCAGGACCCCTTCCAAGGTCGGGAAAAGCTGCTGCAGTTTCTGGGCCTGCCCACCTCCAACTCGATGCTTTCCTGAGGCATTCCTGAGGGCTGGTTTCCATTCTGTGATTTTCGCCATCTGTGCTGACACGATTGTAGACTGATTCCTAATCCCCAAAACCCAGCAGAGGGAGTTTTATCAGTGGAGAGACTCACTAGACTGATGTCCTCTGACCCACAGACGCCAGGGCAGGTGCCGCCAGCCTGCTTGTTTCCCAGATGAAAAACCGAGGCCCAGAAGAGAAAAGTAAACTAACCATTTTTTTTTTTAAATTTGGAAAGGATTTTATTAAAAAAAACGGGTGTTGATTTAAACACTATAGACAATTTCAGTTCATAAGGTCGTTAACTGAAAGTATGTGGATATACTCAGCCTCTGGAGATAATAAATAGAGAGTTACTTTTTTTTGGCCAAGCCACTTGTGGGATCTTAGTTCCCCGACCAGGGATTGAACCCGGGTCCTCGGCAGTGAGAGCACAGAGTCCTAACCACTCGACTGCCAGGAAATTCCCTGAGAGTTAGTGAGGCGTGAAATCTGACAGCCAGGACACTTCATCACACATCTGTTGAACAATGGATTGTAATTATTTGGTGCCGCGGTATGGCAGCGTGCGCCTGGGCCCGCGTTTCCTGGTGCCGGGCTGGTGGCCCTAGGCCACGCTGTTCCTTGGGATCCCCGCCTGGGCCTCCTCGCTCAGCGCGGCTTCTCCCACTTAGTTCTTCCTGGTGAGAATTTGTTTAGCAGCATCCGCTCCCTGGAGCCAGGAGACCTTCCCTCGGTGCCTGGCGCTGCCTTTGGGCCTGTGGGTTTGGATGAGGACTTTCTCCTCCCTGGACCTCGAGTTTCTGCATCTTTAAACAGGGCAGCAGAGAGGCTGAGGGGCTTGTTATGCAGAGTCTCTCGTGGGCGGAGAAGTTATGTGGGCTTTCTTGCCCCTGCCCATCCACACGCACCCCGGGAGGAGCTGGTGACAATGACGGATGTGTCCAGGGGTGGTTCCCAGTCTGGGTCCGGCTGGGGTTCTGTATGCTTTTTGCTGCAGTGCTGGGGTCAGAGTTTAAATTGCTCTTTCCGGGATCAGGCATCAGATCTTATTCTTAAACCAAAGAAGAGGGCTTCTCTGTCCTCTGGCCACACGACTTCACTCGTGGCACCAACCCCAGTGGCATCGATGGTGTCCATCCCCTGCTTGGAGGCTCGCTGACCCCCGCTGCCTCCAGGGTGGGAACGAGAACCTGGAGCCGGGTCGGCGGCCCCACGCGCTCGCTTCCTTCCTGCCTCCGCGCTCCCCTCCTGGCCCCTGTCCTATGAGTGTCCGGCAGAGCCTTTGTTGGGAAGCCGGCCACTGCCCCACCTGCCCCCAGCTCTGTCCCCAGATGGCCTCACTCAGGGAAGCCCCCTGGTTGCCCCTGAGCCAGGCCCTCCTGTTGGACCCTCTGTCGGCATCTTGTTTTCATTCTTCAAAGGATGCGTCATTGGTAGTCATCTGTTTGGTTTTGTGATTATTTGAGCATCAGTCTCCTTTGTTTGGCTCTAAAACCCACGAGGCCTGGGGGTCTGGCTGCTGGGCTGCCCTCCCCACCTCCGGGGGCCATGGGACCAGGGCTGCAGGCTGGGACGTCAGCAGGAGAAGCCACCGGGCTTGTTGGCGTGACCGTGCCTCTCCCGGGGGACTCACTGCAAGTGGGCACTCGGAGTGTGTTTGCAAAGAGGACAGCCTTACCCTGTGTAAACCACGTGAAGGGGCCAGACCCCGAGTCTCCTTCTCAGATGATGGAGCTGGGCATGGAGCGACCGCTCGCTGTGTTACTTGACTGGAGAGGAATGAATAGTAAAGGATGTGTAAGGGATGTGCCACATTATCGCCTGTCTCAGCCCTGGATGGAATGTTCTCCTACAGATCCAAGGGTTTACCCTGGTTCATTGAGGTCTCTGCTCAGAAGCCATCCGTGCTGTCCTGTGGAAAAATCCATCACCACTCCCTCTGCACCCCGCTTTATTTTCCTTTGTCGCCTTACTGCCTCCTTGAAGTCACAGGATTATTTGTGTGTGTGTGTGTGTGCACACGTCTGTCTGTCCTCCAGTACCAGAGGATGGGGCTTTGTCTTCTCTTCACTGCTGCATCTCAGTCCGCGGGTACCTGGCGCATAGTAGGTGTATAATGAGTGTTTATTGGATGAATGCATGAGAGTGCTGGGTCAGAGCAGGCATTTTTGTGGTTGAAACCTCAGTATCTTGGGTTCTTCTTGGTCCAGTTTAATTTGTCTAGAAAAGGAATTCAAAAGGTTCTTCTACCATCCAGTAATTTTTCTTCCCTCCAATTTTCATTTTTAAAAATCTCCCTTTGAAGCAAACGTTTCTTGAGAAGGAGAAACGGAGAACAGGATATACTGGGGCTCCCGCTTGGCCGTGCTTACTTGGGGGACGCCTGCTCCGTTGCCCTTGACTTCTCAGAATCAGGCTGGTGCTTGGTGACACCACCTTCTTGAGTGTCACATCTTGGATTCTAATTTGACCTGATCACAGTTACTAGGACAGGGGACTGTGTTTCCCAGAAGAGAGCGCTAGGGAAGAGTGCAGAGGGGGACTGAATGGGGAGATGCTTGGAGGCCTTCAAAGATGCAGTTACAGCTGCTCACGGCGCTGTTCCTCGTCTGTGAAGCGGGCATCTCCTGGCTGCGTGTCAGGCCCCACAGCCAGCAGGTCACCCAGCCTCCCTGGGTGGTGAGTCCCGCCCTGCCTGGGGCGACGGCACCGTGGAGGCACCTCAGTACGCTCACAGCCAAGTCTCTTCTCGGCAGCCGACGTCCGTCAGCGGGCCTGCTGTGTGCCAGGGCTGGGCGGAGCCTGGGGGCCGTGTGAGCAGTGCACGACCCCTGCCCCACGGGACACCCAGCAGGGGAGATGCAGTGAACCCAAAGAAACGAAGTGCCCACCGCTGTGGTCAAGTAGGCAGTTCAGCGCCATGGGAGGAGGGGCAGCGGGAGAGCTGTCCCGGGCACCTCGGGGTGCTGGAGCCCAGAGGGCTTCTGTGTCACCCAGGGAGCCGTGCTCAGGGGAGGCCCTGGACCTTCTTCTCCCTGGTGCCTCGTGCACAGATCCTTTCCTCTGGAGCGTTTAGGACGATCTGTTTAATTGATCGTAGTCTTCTCGTCCATAAAGAGTCTCTGCCGCTATTATCATAAAAGCCCAGAGGACTTCCCTGGCAGTCCAGTGGTTAAGACTCCGCGCTTCCACTGCAGGGGGCCCGGGTTCGATCCCTGGTCGGGGAACTAGGATCCCGCAGGCCGCGGTGTGGCCAAAAAAAAAAAAAAAAAAAAAAAGCTCGGCTTCCTGCTAGATGGAGGGCTGAGTCCCTGGCAGGGTTGTAGACGTCTTGACGGCTCTGCTCAGTCTTCGTTCCCCTGCAGCCTCTCCTTCCCTCCCTCCATCCAAACATCCACCCACCAGCCGGCCAGTAGACCAATATCTGCGGACCTTGATCGGCAGGGCGTACCAAAAGGCATTGGTAAAAGCAGGGAGCAAGACAGGCAACGTCCCTGCCCTCACGGGAGAACCAGATATGCAGTTGCCAGTTATAATGATTATACTTAGGTGATTATTATGCTAGATCTGGTGAGGGAGAAATCCGGTGTGCTTTGTGGGCGACTGGCCAGGGGACCTGAGTTCATGGGGTGGCCTTGGAGAAGGCTTCCCTGAGGGGGTTCCATTTGCCTTCAGAGCTGAAGGATGAGTAGGGAAGGCTGGTGTGGGTGGAAGTGTCCAGGCAACGCAGGCAGCTTGTGCAAAGGCCCTGAGGCAGGGGGAGCTTAGAACTGAAGGGAGGCTGTTGTGACTGAGCCCAGAGTGGGAGGCGGAGCGGAGCGAGAAGAGGCCGGCACCGTGCAGGGATCCCTGATCAGAATGCGTTGGAGGGGGTGGTGACGGGAAGTGGTCAGGCTGGCGGCAGCGATTGGGTCATCCGAGCAGGAGATGTCAAGGCGGGTGGGTTGGGCCTGGCCCTGCTCTGTGAGCCACTCACGGCCAGCCCCTCTCCCCACTCCCACCGTGACTCTGGGAGGTGCTTGTGGAAGTCCGCGGCATCCTCACACCCTGAACCAGGCTTTCTCCCTGTATCCCCTCCACAGGTTATTTACCCAACAGTGTGCACGCCGTGGAGGCCATGCTGGCGGCCACGAGCATTGGCGCCATCTGGAGCTCCACGTCCCCAGACTTCGGCGTGAACGTGAGTCGGGGTCCCCTCAAGTGCCCTGGGTGTGTGGCCCCCGCGGGGGAACATTCCATGTGATTTCCCCATGACATCTTGGGTCGGGGTATGGGCAGCCGCGGGGCAGGACCGGCAAGGCTGGGAGGAAACGGTGTCACGATGGCCTCCCGTCTCCCCGGCTGGTGACTGGAGATCAGCAGGAGAGAAGGAGCCAGAAGTAGCTGAATCTCTTTTTAAGTCTAAAAGTAAACGATCCTTCCTTCCTTTCCAATGTTCCTCACGCCCAGCCGTGTGTATTGGCTGCGTTAGTGTGTGTTACACGCGACAGGCGGTGTTGTGAGTATCCAGCAGGAGATGCCCGGTCACGGCTCCGGTGACTTCATGACCACGTGAGGTTTTCTGATGTTTATCCTCTGCAGATTTGCTCACGGAAGGTTGGCTTACGGAGAATTTGCTCCATAATTGCCATTTCTGACCTCTTACTTTGGGGCTGAGCTTTGTGCTCTGTGCGGGAGGGTGGCGGGCCTCTTTATCCCCGTAGACCCCAAGGGCACCAGGGACCAGGGTGCGCCCGCTGCGGAGTGGCCCAGGTGGGGGCAGGAAGCACACACAGAGCCCCACCATAGGGAAGGAAGAAGCGGCAGAGTAGGACTTGCTGGGACCCCCACTTCCTGATCGGGGACCTTTCCTGGTTGCAGAACCTCGGGGATGAGGGACCCTCAGGAGCCACGAGGCCAGGCCCGTTAGAGGACATGCCGGGCGTCCACGTCCCTGACCGTTCTTCCTCTGCTCTGGGCGTGGGCCCTGTGCTGGGCACCGGTCAGTGCAGCCCAGGGGCCAAGGGCTGGCCTGGCTTTGCTGGCCGTGCATCCCTGGGTGAGTTACTTCCCCTCACGTGCAAAGCAGGGGCATCAGGAAGAGAGAGCCTCATGATACGAGCGTAGACTGCGTGGGCCTGTGATTGACGCGGGAGGACTGATACACTTAGGACACAGGTGCGGGGACGGCGCTCTTCCAGCTCCGTGCTCTGCAGTCCACGTGCCTTGTCCACAGGCTGGGCATTTTGGGTGTGAGCTTGATACTCAACCTCTGCCTTGAGGCTTGCTCTTCTGGAAAAGGTTTTCAAGGTATTTCTTTGCTTTTTAAAAATATTTATTTATTTGGCTGCACCGGGTCTTAGTTGCGGCACGCGGGATCTTTTTAGTTGCGGCATGCATGCGGGATCTAGTTCCCTGACCAGGGATCGAACCTGGGCCCCCTGCGTTGGGAATGTGAATTCTTAACTGCTGGACCACCAGGGAGGTCTTTCAAGGTATTTCTCATCTCCCCCCACCCCGTGCGGAGGAGGGACAGACGTGCTTCTGTGACACAGAGGCCTGGAGCAGTGAGGCGATTGGCTGAGGCCGGCCCTGGCCCCATGGGATGAGGACTGGGTCCCGCTGAGTTCGGGGAGGGGGTGGTCACCCCAGACCTCACTGCTGGTGGCCCTGGTTGTGCCTCCTGGGGCTTTGCTGGGCCTCTCCCAGATCGCCTCCACCCCGGACCACCCAGGGCAGCCAGGACTGACCTGAGCCCGGAGCTCCAGGGGGCCTCTTGGTCCCGAAGGCCCTCTGTGAGGCCATGTGAGCTGCTTGGGACCAGGCCGTCCTCGTGGGGGGTCCTGGAGGGTTGGGACCCCGTCCCTGGGCACTGTTGTCCTTGGATCCCTCAGCAGGCCTTGAGCTGTGCTGGGAAGCCGTGAAGGAGCCTCGGGGCTGGGGAAGGCACGTGGTGAGGAGGTTACCAGCAGGCAGGCTCTTGCCTGGGTTTGAATCCGCCTCTGCCGTTTCCTGTCTCTGTGTCCTCGGGGACACACCGTAGGAGGGCTTGTGAGGACAGCACCATTGGCACCCATCTAGGGTTGGGACAGCGCTCGACCTACCCCCAAGCTCAGTGAATGTCAGCTGTTCCTAATGAGTAGCGAGTGGGCGTTCTCGAGTGAATTGGAACTTGTAAGCAGGTGTGATGTTGCAGAAGCATTGTGGAGCGTGGGGGCGTGGGCGTGGCCTTCTAGGGCCCGGACAAGCCCCTGCCCGAGGGCGTCACAGCGAGCAGAGCTCCTGGGCTGGCCTCGGGTGGTGGGTCTGAGCCACCTGGTGCAGGGCGGGAGGCTCAGGGGACGGGCTGGGGCCCAGGCACCTCCTGCTTGCCTGTAGCAGCAGCTGGCCTTGACCCTGCGCCCATCCTCGTGGGTCTGTCTTGTGCAAAATGTCACCACCGCAGGCCACTCTGGCTGACTCTGGTCCCAGGTCCTGCTGTGTAGAGGATGCAGCCAGCGGGTGGCTCTGGAGCGGCATCCCCGGCGTTCCTCCCCTGGTTTGAGGCTGGTTCGTGTTTTCCGGGGTGGCGGCTCTCGCTGGAAGCGCATGCGCACTAGACGGCAGCGTGGCTCCGCCCCGGCCGCGACCTTCAGCACAGGTGCTTGCGGGAGATCTTTGTGGGCGTGATGGCCTGAGCCTCAGGAGAGCCCTCTATTCAGTCAGAAAGTGACAGGGCCAAACGCCGTTCTGCTAAGATGCTTCGCTCTGTCCTGAGTTCCGGGAAGCGGTCCTCATTTTGCTGGGACCCTAGTGTAGAGCCAGAGGCAGGTAGCCATGTGCACGGTCCTTTGGAGTGATTGTTGAGCAGTGAATGACAGTTAATGTATCAGCCTGGTGCAGGGCCCCCGGCTGCTGGCACCACCTGCCAGCTCCCAAGGGTGAGCCCTCCTGGCCAGGAAGCCCTGGTCCGGGTCACGAGACGCAGCGCTTGCTCACGTGGGCACCGGTACCTGTGTGCTAAGGACCTGGGACAAAGCAATGACTCCAGAGCCTCAGATTTCTTCTCTGTTCTTTTCCAGTAGCTAAAATCTGCAGGGAAGCATCTAGAGTTAATGACGAGGTGCGGCCTGGGGCGGGACAGAGGGGTCCCGGGGGCCCAGGACTGTCCTCTTCAATGGTTTGCAAATCTCTGCTTTAAAAGGAGGCTCCTGGGACTTCCCTGGTGGTCCAGTGGTTGGGACTCTGAGCTTCCACTGCAGGGGGCAGGGATTCGACACCAGGTCGGGGAACTGAGACCCTGCATGCCACACAGCCAAAAAGGAAAAAAAAAAAGGGAGGCTCGTGTTCTTAATTTCCGACATCACCATTTTACACTTTAGATGGTCTCCCGGTTTCAGTAAAGGGTACGTTGCTGAAATTTGCAGTGAAACACGAATGTTTTTCCTACTTTGAATTATTTGCTGCAAATCACTGAAGAATTTTCTCTATAATAAAGGGAAAATTGCCACTCTCTTGCAAATCCTGATTTTAATTATTTGGTTCTTTTACAATGGGGTCACATCATTACTGACTGTGAAGTAAGTTCTAGCCCCGTGGCGCACGCGTGTGGGATGGTTACCAGGCAGTTTACAGGTATGGGGGCGGGGTCTCCATACACGTGGATTCACCTGCCCACAAATGCGGTGGTGACCTCCCCTCGCCTTGCCAGGCTGGTGATGAAAGGACCCCGTCTGTTGGCAGGCCGTATGCCTGTCTGTGCAGGCTGCCCCAGGGAGGGATGGGGACACCGCCTTTGCTCGAGGATGCTGGGGACCATTCCTCACTTCTCTTGAAGCCCCTTGGCTCTGCGTCTGCCCTGCCCCTGCCCCTCTCCTCACCGCGTGCCCCTTCCTCCACCTCTCCCATGTCTCCCACCCTATCTGCTTGGATTTCCCGCCCGCGTTGGGCTCGTGGGCATCTCCAGGTGCGGCGCTGCTTGTTCTTTGGGTCCCCAACCTGCCAGCCTCACCAAGACCTCCAGGTCCTGTGTGCTTTGACGTTTGGTTTTTTCTGTGTTTCACTGTTTACCTTTGAGTGGGGGGCTTTTTCACAGACATCGGGGGAGTCCGACCTCTGATATCCACACATCTCAGAGGGCAGCCTGGAGCCCTCCCCCTCACAGAGCCCTTTCAGGTCGCTGCACGCGCGTGTGTGTGTGTGTACACGTGCACACGTGTGCGTTTGTGCACATAAATAGGACAGCTGTTCTTCTCGCACTGGGTGGCCGTCCACTTGATCCCGCATCGGATGGGCTCTTGGTTTCAGGGCCTGACTGGTTGCTCAGCGTCGTATTTGGGGCAGCTGCACAATCACAGGTGTGTTCCTTTCATCGTGACGTGAAAGCAGTTCTCGACTGAGCAGCCCTCTCCTGGACCAGAGCAGGCCAGCAGCTGGTTTCTGACGCTCAGAGATCCTGACCGGCTCTTGACCCGCCAGGAACACTGCCACCGTGTCGTGGGGTCTCCAGAGTCTTTCCATGGTGCCAAGTTCTGACCTCTGGTTGTGAAACACTTGTCGTCTTTGCTGTCTGTTCTCTCTCCCTGTGAGGAAGGGCCACCTCTGTGATGTCTGAGCCCCAGGTCACTGCTGTCTGGTCCTCCCACCTGTGTGGGCTAGCCCACCAGGAGGGACGCTGGGCGTCATGGAGAAATCTCTGCCGCCTTCCAGGGCTCTCCAGTCTGGCCTCATCCAGCTCCTCCCTGGCTCCAGGCTTTCTAGAAATTCTTTCACTTCCCTGGGCCAGCTCCCCCTGCCCGGGGCTCTTCTCTTGGTGCCCTCTGATCAGCACGGCCTCCCCCTCCCTCCTGGCTGCCGAGGCCGCTCCCCTACATGCCCCTGGGCAGAGGTGCTCTCCGGGGCCTTCCTGGGATGCGCTGGCCATGGTTCTCGCGTCCTCCTCCCGATTCGGTGTTCGGGGACCCCAGTCCTGGCTCTCTTCTGCCGCCCTTTGGTTCCCTGTCCCCAGGGCTGGTCTTTCCTGTGCGGAGTCAGCGCTGTGGTTAAGAGCGTCACAGTGGCACAGCGAGCAGGCTGTAACTCCAGCTCTGCCACCGGCAGGTTGTGAAGCTTTGGGCAAATGACTTACCCTGGTCCTGTCTCACCAAGGATGTGGGGGCGATCGCAGCCCCGCCCGCTCCTGGGGGCCTGACCTCAGATGTGTGAGTGCCCGTCACCAGCTGGAGAGGCGCATGTGAGCGCTCAGTGCAGGTAGGGGTTTTTATTGGCAAAAATGTTCCTCCCAGCTAAAGCGCGGACTCTCTGTCCCTCTTAGAATCCTGGGGTCCAGGCATACTGTTTATTTTGCTGTGTGGAGTTTGTACATGGCCACCTTGCCGAACCCGGTTCTAATGGTTCTTCTGGCGGGTCTCACCGGCTTTCTTCGTAGCCCTTCCTATCGTCCGCTGCTTGGTTCCCTCCTGCCAGCTCCAGGCTCCTTGCTAGACGGGGGCGCCAGGAGAGCGTGGAAGTCCGCGCATGGAAGCTAGTGTCTGTTCTTTACCAGGACTCTTTTTTTTTTTTTTGTGGCCACACTGCGGCATACGGGATCTTAATTCCTGATCAGGGATCGAATCTGTGCCCCCTGCAGTGGAAGCACACAGAGTCCTTAATCACTGGACCTCCAGGGAATTCCCACCAGGACTCTTATCTTTACCATCAAGAGTGATGTGTTTGCCATAGATTTCTGCAAGACACCATTTGTCAGTGAGGAAGTTTCCAGCTTATTAAAGCTTTTTGGGAGGAAAGCATGTTGCATTTTCTTGAAAGCTTTTAAGATAATCAAAAGATTTTTCCCTTTAATCTCTTAGTGTAGTAAATTACTCTGGTCTAATCTCTTTTTCGGTTTGTGTGTTCTCTGTCTCTTTCTGTCCTCTGTAATGGTTTATAGAAAAGGAATGTCCTAGTGTGTGAGGATTTGGTGGCACTTGCCTGCAATTCTGTACCTCCCTGGTGTCTGTGTTAAGAGGTGACCTTTGGGGACTTCCCTGGTGGCGCAGTGGTTAGGAATCTGCCTGCCAGTGCAGGGAACATGGGTTCGAGCCCTGGTTCGGGAAGATCCCACATGCCGTGGAGCACCTAAGCCCGTGCACCACAACTACTGAGCCTGCGCTCTAGAGCCCGTGAGCCACAGCTACTGAGCCCACGTGCCACAACTACTGAAGCCCGAGCACCTAGAGCCCGTGCTCTGCAACAAGAGAAGCCACCACAATGAGAAGCCCGCCCGCCGCAACTAGAGAGCAATGCGCGCAGCAATGAAGACCCAGCGCAGCCAATAAAAAAAGAAAAAAAAGGGGAGATAGACTTTTGACTGCTTTTTCTCCTGTGGTTATTGTCTCTTCAGGTGTTCTGCTGCTTCTTGAATCATTTTTGATAAATTTATATCTTCTTGGGGAATCATCCACTTCATCTGGCTTTTATGAATTTATTAACAAAATTGAACATAGTGCTTTGTCATTTATTATTCCCTCTTTCTGTAGTAAAGTGTGGTTTCCGATTTTGTATGGTTGTATGCCTCAGTTTATCCATCTGGAATATGGGAATAATAATTCTATGTCAGAGCATTAAGTGAGTGAATATTAGTAAAGTGCCTAGGACAGTGCCTGATATGTAATAAGTACTATGTAAGTGTTAGCTAGAAATATCTGTCTTCTTGGTCAGATTTGTCAAGAGGCTTATTTTATTGATCTTTTTGGAAAAAAGATTTTGGTTTTATTGATCAAGTCCATCATTAATTTTTCCTTATGGCTTTAATTCCTTCCTTTCCCCCCTCCCTCCCTCCCTCCCTTCTTGCCTTCCTTCTTTTCGTTTTCCTGGCTACCTAAACCATGGATATAGTTCACTGAAAACAATTAGAAACTGGAAACAAAAACATTTATAATTGCTTTGCTACTCCCCTCCCCCCCCCCCCCCCCCACATAGATTATAGGTTCCAAGGAGAAAGAACTCTGTTTGGTTGCCTGGTACAGTAGATGGAATAAACAAATGCTTCCTCCCCCTCTCCGCCCGCAGCTCTTCTCTGTTAATTCAGCTTCTGGTCTTGAAAGTCCGACGGCATTGAAAATAGAATCAGTCCTTGAATCTTTAGCCCCGAGAGTCTCAAATTTTATTGTGCGTTAGAATCGCCAGAAGCGCTTGTGAAAACACAGATTGCTGGGCCACCTCCAGACCGTCCAGTTCAGTAGGTCTGGGGCCCCGAGTGATGCTGTTGTCGCCAGGACCCCTCCGAGGGGCCCTGGCCTCCCCTTGTCTTAGGCGTGTGCTTTGCTGACTCCTGGGAGCTCTGAGAAGCGGTGCCTGGCCCACTCCGGGCCAGTTAATTAGCTACCTAATGAGTTTAATTAGTCGTCACGCCACAGATGGCTGTAACCTGCAGCCAGGGTGGAGACCCTGCCCATCCGGTCCTCACACGGAGGCTCCGGCATCACTGCTGGTGCCCTTGGAGCAGCCCAGGCACTGACCTTGAGCCGCTGCATTGGACCGAGGGATTAGGAGTGCCATCTGGGCGATGCCTTCCAGGTGCTGTTCTTGTGGATGGAAATGGCTCCTCCATGGTGTGCACTTGGCAGGCTGGGAGGGGAGCGGGAGGGGAGCCCATCCGAGAGGGCCTGTACCTGTCGCCCTCGGTGTCACACGCAGGTTGTATCAGTGCATCATGAGGTGGCGTGCGGCAGTTCACAGCAGTTCCAGAAACAAGTTCCGCATGTGCACGGGGGCTGCGCCTTCTCTCAGGGAGAGGGGTGTGCTTGGCGGGACGGTGATTCCATGTGTGGAGACAGACAGCTGGGCGTGGAGAGCCTGCTTTTTCTCACGGGGCTTGTTTACGAGTGTACACATTTGTGAGTTCATGCATTTGCTTGGCAAGACGTATCATTCGGGGGATTCAGGTACCTCTTGGATTGAAGATGAAAGGAGGGCCTAAATATGGCACCACTTTGCATACAGAGCTGCCTTCTGGGAAGGTGAGTCTCCACTTACATATGCCAGAGGCGCTGTGTTGGGAGGCTCTTGCTGTAAAAAGGGGGATCTCTGTGGTCGTGCAAATACTCACCCTGTGTTTTCCCATTTGATAGGCTCAGTGTATGTCTGTAAGTCCATCCGGTGTTTCTTTGTACCGATGCTTTCTTTGAAGTGATGGTCCTGGCTCGGGTGCATGTCCCGTTTGCTTGGCTGTCTTTCTTGGCCCCTGGGTGACGGGGACGCAGGGACGTGGCTAGAGCGCTGGACACGCTGCTTTTTCTTTCCCTGGAGATGCAGCCGTCCCGTTGGCTGCTGGAGGATTTTGCCTTTTGGATGAACAATGACGACTCTTTCCTTCCACTCTAGGGCGTTCTGGACCGGTTTTCTCAGATTCAGCCAAAGCTCATCTTCTCCGTGGAGGCCGTCGTCTACAATGGCAAAGAGCACGACCACATAGACAAGCTGCAGCAGGTCGTTAAAGGTGCGTGGGGGGCGGGGGACAGGGGGCGGGGGGCAGGGGTGAGAGCCCCCCGGGGGTCCCAGGAGCCCTGCAACAACGGAGCAGTCTCAGTCCTAGGTTGTGTTACGTTTCAGCAAAAAAGAAAAAGATTAGCGACTAGGGATGTTGTGTCCTGTAAGCTTGTGTTTTCTCCTCCCCGCTGCTTTCAGGACTCGCAGACCTGAAAAAAGTGGTGGTGATTCCTTACGTTTCCTCCAGAGAGAAGATAGACATTTCCAAGATTCCAAATAGGTAAGCCAGCCACATGCTGGTCACTGGTTGCATGTGAAACCCACTCAGAGTCCCACCGGGCTGCAGGTTCTCTGGATCTTTGCACCTGGAGTTGGAGTGTTTTAGAGGTGCAAGATGTCTTAGTTAAAAATCGTCCTCCTGTAGGTGGGGACCCGAGGACCCCAGGGGGAATCCCTTGGGGCCACGTGGTAACTTAGTGGCAGAACAGAGACTGTCCCAGGCATCCTAACTCTTCCTGTCTCGTGTCCCTTGGAAGTGGTGGGCTTGGATGGGGCCAGGCTGGCTCCCTGGATTGGCCACAGCAGTGCTGGACGGTGACTAATGTGTATCCACAGGTGCATGTGTGTGTGGATGTGCATATGTGCACACACATATGTACACCTCTGTGTACGTGGTTCATATGTATGTATCTTTGTATGCATGTATATATACACACATGCATCCACACAAAGGTGTACACATACATAATATGGTTTTTTTTTTTTTTTCATTTTAAAACCTATTTTTTGTTGCCGTTGCTGTTGGCATCTTCCTCTGCTTTTCTGACATTTATAAGCCAATAGACCACAGGCCTTGACATGGAATAGAATGGTGAGCACCTTAATTCTGCACAGAAGTTAAGAAAATGGATTATGATTTGGTCCAAGTTGAGATTCTTCCCAAAGTTCTTGTTATACACCTTTTCATCTCTCTTTAAGCCATCATAGAGGAGAGAGTTCTGAGATCAGGTGTGTTTACCTGTGCAGGTAAACCTGTCCATTTAGCCTCGCGTCTGGGCTGCAGGCAGGAGTCTCTGAGTGGCCTCAGGCCCCATGAGAAGCGGCGGCAGAGCCGCGGGTGGGGATCCTGTGTGTGCCGTGGTGGGGGAGGCCTTGCTATTCAGGCAGCTGGGGTGGATGCGTGGCTCAGTGGTTCTCTGCAGGCGCCCTCTGGGGGGCACTGAGAGGGCTAAAGCTCACGTGCTGTCCCCCAAGTTTCCAGTCGAGCTGGGGGGACAAGACACACCTGCAGGAAGGGGGAGCTGTGACCACTCGGCCCAGTAGACACAGCCATGCTCACTGAGTTGGGGGACAGGAAGTGCCCAGGAGGTGAGAGAAGGGCGTGGTTGCTTCTCTGTGGGGCCTGGGGGAGGTGACACCTGAGGGACCTTGAGAGGTGAGCAGGGTCTGGGGACAGCGGCAGTACCAGGGTTCCAGAGGCTGAAGGGAGCTGCAGCAAAGTGACTGTTCCCTTAAGGCCATGGTCTCGAGCCACACTGCTCGGGTCAGATCTCAGCTGTGTGGCCCTGGGCCAGTGATCAGTCTCTCTGTCCCTTGTTTTCCGCATCTGGAAAACGGGGATAACAGTACCTTCCTCGCAGGCTTAGCAGTGTGCATGAAGTTAGCTCTCAGTAATGTCGTCTGTCATCGTGGGCAGGTGACAGCTGCAGGCCAGAGGGGGCTGTGTCCTCTGGAGCATCCGGGTCAGGATGTGCAGGTCCTTACAGGCAGGCCGGGGGGCTTGGACTGTCCCCTAGACTGTGGGAACCCTGCCAACCTTGATAAATTACACCCCCGCCGTGAATATAGCTCCCCTGGTTTTATTGATGGGGCCGTATGCACAAAGGCCAGGAGGAAAACAGGGCGGTTTGCTGGCCCCGTGGTGGCCCAGCTTTTATTTTTCTGAATGTGTTTATTGGTGATTGATAGAAAGTGAGAGCATCCAGAAGTAACATTAATCACTTCGTTTAACTTTGGGCAGTGCGGAGAGCTCCACAGCCCCCGTCCCCCCAGGAAGCAGGCCCCCAGCGCTCTCCAGCCTTTGATTGCTGGGTGCCGCAGATAAACCGAAAGCGTGTCTGCGCCTCTGTGGGGGGCCTGCCCTTTGGGCTTTTCCTTTTTAGAAGAAGCAACAAAAGTAATCGCTATTTACTGTGATTTATAGACCGATGGAAAGAAAACGTTTTTCTCTGTGTGGAGCATCCGATTCGATTGGGCCCTTTGTGTAAATGGGATTTGGATGGGAGGTGGAGGCGGAATGGGGCTTTCATTGGCTGGAAGGTTCCACAGTGAATAATCTTCCTGACACTCTGGAGAGGAAGGGTCTGCTTGTTTACCGCTCAGAATTATTTGGGGTGCCCGTTTCAAATGGCCGCACCTCCCCCAAGAGACATCCTCATCTTTTTTTCTTTGTTTAAAGATTTATTTTTATGTATTTATTTATTTTTGCTGCGCCGGGTCTTAGATGCAGCGTGTGGGATCTTCGTTGAGGCATTTGGGATCTTTCAGTTGCGGCATGCATGCGGGATCTAGTTCCCTGACCAGGGATCGAACGCAGGCCCCCTGCGTTGGGAGTGCGGGGTCTTACCCACTGGACCACCAGGGAGGTCCCACATCCTCATCTTTAAGGGAGCCTTTCCATGTGAGACAGCACACTTCTTCACTTGCGTGTGCATTCATTTGTATTTCAGAGTAATTCTCCTTGGCAGTTTGCTGCAGGCCGAGTTTAACTGACTTCTCCCCCTTCCTTGAAAGAAAGTTCCATTTGACAAAACGGTAGTTTCGATTTTTTCCCTTTCTTCTCCCTTCTAAACCAGTGGAGGAACAGGGCCGGGGTTTTGGAATCGATGTTTCCGCCGATCTCAGAATAGAGAAACCACGTCTCTCCCAGGGTGGCTTCGTGGCTTCCGCTACCCTGTTTCTGCTCAGAAAACAGCCCCTTCAGTGGTTCTTGGTGACATGCAGTGGTGCTTTATGGCAGCTTTGGGGGCAGGGTAGGGGCAGGCTGTTTAGGCTGGAGCCGATAGCTGGGCTTAATTTTATTTGTTCCTGGACAGATATTTGCATCTGGCCATTGTAAACCTCAGGATACAGGAAAATAGTGAGAACAATTACCCCGCAGGTTTTCTGTCACAGAAAGTCTCGAGTTGGGACCTTGCACCACTTTCTGGCTGTGCCCTTCAGGTGTCAGAAGAGCTTACAAGCCGGCACCTCCTCCCCTCCCTTCTCCTGGGGGGAAGGGGAAGAATTCAGACTCCCTGGACTCCAGCTTGCCTTTGGGGAACTTGGGGAAACCAGGTGTCTGCTAATCAGACAGTTCGTAGCAAACAGGAGGTGCGCCTGGGCTCCGAGGACTTGAGCGTCACTTCAGACCCCCTCCGCGGAGTCTGCATACAAACAGCCAATGTGTTAATTGCAAGGGGTCCTTCTCCAAGCGCTTAGATTCTCTGGAGAGACAGCCCTTGGCCCCATCAGCGGTGCTAATAAAGCAACCAGAAATTTTCGGGACTTCCCTGGTGGTCCAGTGGGTAAGACTCCGAGCTCCCAACGCAGGGGGCCCGGGTTTGATTCCTGGTCGGGGAACTAGATCCCGCATGCCTGCCACAACTCAGACCCAGAGCACCCAAAATAAATAAATAAATGTTAAAAAAAGAAAGAAAAAGCAACCGGAAATTTTCACTCAGTTACTTTGTATTCAATTAGCATGAATCCATGAGCCCCGACTTCTCCCTTCTCTCTTGGGAAGCTTCCAGACAAGGCAGGTCCCTGGAATCTAGGTCGTCACCCAGGTAGACGTAGAGGGGGGCGAACGGGAGGACTCGACAGATTTCCGCACCCCCGCCCCACCAGGCGTTCTAGAACCTTTACCGTTTGTCTCCTGCGCCTTTTTGCCCACAGCGTGTTCCTGGAGGACTTCCTGGCCACCGGGCAAGGTGCGCAAGCCCCCCAGCTGGAGTTCGAGCAGCTGCCCTTCAGCCATCCGCTCTTCATCATGTTTTCGTCGGGCACGACCGGAGCGCCCAAGTGCATGGTGCACTCGGCCGGGGTAGGTCTGCACCCCGTCCCTGCCTGGGGGCTTCCTGCTGGCTAGGGCGGCACCCCGTCCCCGCTCTCCAGGTGGGGTGCTGCGCCGCGATCCGGCCTCGAGCCGGGCGGTGGGGGGGCTGCTGGCCCAGCTGCCGTGGCCCCGTCGCCACAGGGTGCCGGGACTCCACAGCGCCGCCAGGGCAAGGCCAGCGCCGGGCGAGCCGGTGACAGTCGTGCCGCACGCCATGACCCCTCAGGGTATTGTGAGTTCAACAGAGGGGCCCTGCCGCATTTTATTTTATTTATTTATTTTTTAATTAATTTTTCTTGGAGTAGAGTTGCTTTACAATGTTGTGTTAGTTTCTGCTGTACAGCGAAGTGAATCAGCTATATGTACACATATATCCCCTCTCTTTTGGATTTCCTTCCCATTTAGGTCACCACAGAGCACTGAGTAGAGTTCCCTGTGCTATACAGCAGGTTCTCATCAGTTATCTATTTTATACATAGTATCAATAGTGTGTGTGTGTCAGTCCCAATCTCCCAATTCCTCCCACCCCCCGCCCCCCCTCCCCCTTGGTGTCCATACATTTGTTCTCTATGTCTGTCTCTCTATTTCTGCTTTGCGATCAAGATCATCTATACTATTTTTCTAGATTCCACATATATGCGTTAATATACGATATTTGTTTTTCTCTTTGTGCCTTACTTCACTCTGTATGACAGTCTCTAGGTCCATCCACGTCTCTACTAATGACCCAGTTCATTTCTTTTTATGGCCTAGTGATATTCTGTTGTATATATGTACCACATCTTCTTTATCCATTCGTCTATCGATGGGCATTTAGGTTGCTTCCATGACCTGGCTATTGTAAATAGTGCTGCAGTGAACATTGGCGTGCATGTGTCTTTTTGAATTATGGTTTTCTCAGGGTATATGCCCAGGAGTGGGATGGCTGGGTCATATGGTAGTTCTATTTTTAGTTTTTTAAGGAACGTCCATACTGTTCTCCATAGTGGCTTTGTCAATTTACATTCCCACCAACAGTGCAGGAGGGTTCCCTTTTCTCCACGCCCTCTCCAGCATTTATTGTTTGTAGATTTTGTGGTGATCGCCATTATGACCATGTGAAGTGATACCTCGTTGTAGTTTTGATTTGCATTTCTCTAATTAGTGATGGTGAACATCTTTTCATGTGTTTTTTGGCCATCTGCCGGCATTTTAAACAGAAGGAAACAGGTTAGGTGAGAATAGAAAATATCAGCGCATCAAGGGTCATAGGAGGTGTTGGTGTGGTTTCTCAAAACTGTCATGTAAGCGCGGGTATGGACGGTGCACATGCCGGGCGGCGTCGCGAAACTTCTGTCTGACCGTGGGCTGGGGTCAAAAAGTTTGAAAGCCGCCGGGTTATGTTATAAAGTGCGGTTAACCGAGGGAGGACTTACCGTGCTGTGTCAGTCAGCTCGGGCTGCCGTAGCAAAATAGCACGGGCTGGGGGGTCTTAAGCAACGAAGATTGACTTCTTTGTGGCTCTGGAGGCTGGGTGTCCAAGACTGGGGTGTGGGCAGGGTTGGTTCCCTCGGAGCCTCTGTCATCGGCTCGCGGGGGCCGCCTTCTCGCTGTGTCCTCACATGCTCTTTCCTCTCTGCACGCGCATTCCCGGCGTCTCTTTGGGGTCTAATCTTCCTCTCTTCGTAAGGACACCCATCGCGGTGGACGAGTGCCCACCCTGAGGCCTCGTTTCAGCCTCCTCCCCTCGAGGAGGCCCGAGGCTTATCTGAGTGGAGAAACCTCACATTGTCAAACAGCCTTCTAGCTATCGCTTGGCCAGGGGGCGGTATTTGAACGTGAAATATAAAATTTCTCTTATTCCAGCTCATTTAGCTTTTACAGCTGTTCTCTGCTAGAGCATCTAGAAGCTGTTTGAACCCCTGCCGTAGAATCACTCTAACGCCTTATACAGCTCTTTACCCAGTGTTTTCATCAGAACGTGGAAAGGAGTTGACACAACTTTGTCATTACCTGGCTTTGGATCCAAGGGAGATCCGATGGCAGGTTGGGAATTATAACCGCCAGGTACACACGAGCCTGTTCACAAGCAGTGGGTGACTTCTCCGGAACCACGGAGTGGGAGGGAGGGGACACCGGGGGCCAGAGGCTTGATCTCTGGGAGCAACGCTGGCCGGGCCGAGCCGAGCGGCCTCTCTAGGAGCGAGTTCTCGTTGCGCACCATCCGGTTTTATCACACTGAGTCGAGCGTGTTCAGGGCCTGAGGTGTGCCTGCTGGCCTCGTGCTTTGCCTGCAGGGGGAGCCCTGGTGTGCCTGGTCGGAGGCTCGATATCCGGCCGCATAGTGTTTTTAGAAACCTTGCAGGCCCGAGGGCGTTGGGGGTGTGTGTGTGGGAAAACAGCACATTTTAGGAAAAACTGAAATGCCCAACTGTACTTTTATTTTTAGTGCTCCTTGCCTAGTGAATGTCCCCTTTTTAGGAGTGGAACATAAAAATGTATTAGATAAAATGTAGTTTGCTCATAAAATCGTCGTGCTCAGTATATTTAGAATATGGAAAAGTCAGGAAAAATTATATTAATTCTGGCTTCGCTGGGCTCTTGCATCTTCAGAGAAGTAACTGAGCATCTTGCCTGTTTTCAAGAGTTATCTTGAGAGGAAACGTGAAAACAGCACGGTGGGACTGCTGACAGCGCCCCTGGGGCCGGCAGCAGGGGCAGGGTTGGGTTGGGAGGTTGTGATCCTCGTTTGCTGGTTTGTGTTTTCTAGGCCCACAAAAGAGCCCAGAAAACAGCTTCCCTCTTCCTTCTTTTAAATTACTCTTCTTGCTTGAGATCCAGAAGCCACGCTGCTTCTACTTCCTGACGCTCAGGGAAAGCATTCAGACTTGCCATAAATATTTAGAAATTAAGGGACGCGCTATTGACGCGACTCATTAAGGTTCATACGGAGAGAAGCAAAGGAGAGTTTTGTGCCATCGAGAGAGTGAGGGTACTGAGCCGGTGCGTGCGTGGCGGGTTATGAATAGGCCGGGCTGACAGAGGCAGACCGTACAGGCGAAGGTGCAGTAAAGGCCAATCTAAGTGAAAAGGGAAATGGGAGGGGGATTTGCCGCGGTTCCTGTAATCCAGGAGCTCCCTGTCCTTTCTGTGGATTTGCCACGTGAACACTTGGCGTTCATCGAAAGGGTTTCTGACATGTTTGTTGTCCCCACGTGGTCGCCCGCCGACTCTGAGCGAGAGCGGTGTGCGTTGAGGGACTTTCCGCGGAAGTCCGTGACTGTCCTGGGTGGGCGCGGGCGTGCTGTCTCTGACCCCACAGTGCACGCACGGTGAAGCCACCGGGCTCTTGGCTCCCGTGTGCAGACCCAGGGGGGCCTCGGGGAACCCTCAGAACGGGCTCTCCCTCCCAGCGGCCTTTCTACCGCTGTCTCTCCCACCCCCATGTGGTCCGTCCCCAGGGCAGGCGTCCCCGCTGCGGGCCTGGTGATGGGGTGCCATCCAGGAAAGACTCGGATATAGGAGCGCTGGCTCTTGAGTTAGAGAATTTGTTGGGTAGGATTGTTTCTGTTGAGCTTTGAAAGGGATCATCTCCTCCTACTGGCTTGTTTTTTATTTCTCTTGGGTACAATGAGGGTCATCAAGGCTGGTTTTAATACGTGGGTCCCGGTAGTTCCTAAACAACCAGGGCCACCGTTGCCGTCAGCCGGCGGCTCCCGTCTGTGGCCACACTGAGTGCAGCGGTCTGGCCTTTTCAGGGGCTTCGGAGGGGCCACGTCCCTGATGTAGCCTTAGGATCTTGTGCGAGATGCATTGAAAGGATGGGAAAGCCGAGAGATGACACAGCTGGTTCAGGGTCCCCTTGCTGTGCTCTCTGCATTGTGCTTGGGGTCGGGAAGCTTCCAGTCCTCCCTGTGAGCCACAGACGACACAGAGTCATTTGGAACTCTGGGCTCTGGGCAGCGGAATACTCTACAGCTGTACGAAAAACCGTGAGGGACGCTCCCTGTATTGATAAATGGAAAAAGCAAACTGCAGGACAGTGCGTCCAAATAAAAAACCAGCATAAATACATACATGCAGATCGGCAAGAAGCATACGTGGAAGTATACACCGGAAACGTATACGGTTACTGGTTGCAGAAGGGGGCGGGGGGCTTGTCATGGTGTATGCTTTCGAGTTTCGGTCCAGGCGAATATACTGCCCAGTAAACATTAAAATAAAAAGTAATAGATCACATGTCGGGGTTGGGAGAGAGGGGTCTGACTGGGCGTTTGAGCTGAAAGCCGGGTCTCGAGCCACCGCTCGGCCAAGGAGTCCCTGAGCTCGGATCCGAGGCTCTCGGAGCTGCAGTCCCAGCAGCGGCTGTGCACCCCGGGGACATTCTTGCTCAGGCATCCACCTTCCCCGCCCACCACGAGGCAGCAAGGCTGGCCTGTAGTGCCCTGGTCCGGAGGTGCAGGTGTCCCTGCACCCAGCCTTTTGCCCTCATCTTTGTGACTCTCCGCTCCGTGATCGTCACTCCTCTCTGCCTGAGGTTGGTGGGTCCCCTGTGCCCCTGATCACCTGGCGCCCAGAGCCTGCAGGCCGGCAGGGTCGGATGAGGCTTTCCTCTCGTGTCCCCGGCGAGTCTCGGGTCAGGTGGCAGAGGGACGGGAGCACTGCTCGTCACGGCGAGGACGCTCAGAGCTCTGCCTCTTCCCTGGCCTCTCCTGCCCCAGGGCCGAGCGTCCGGGCTGCGCGCGCGCCTCTGCGCCCTCGGAGGAAGCAGCCCGGTTCACATGGCATTCCCCCGCTTCTCCCCAGGGAACCCTCATCCAGCACCTGAAGGAACACATTCTTCACGGCAACATGACCAGCAGTGACATCATCCTGTATTACACCACGGTGAGTGCGGGTGCTGTGCTGAGATGGGTGCCCTCCCCCTCCTCCGTGCCCCTCCCAGGACGGGCTTTGGTTCATTCAGGTAGGGAGGCCTTCATCTTTACTCTTCTTTTTGCCTCTCCACCTTTGCACATGTCAGTAGCCAGAAGTGCAGCTCGAGCCGCAGGCAGTGTGCACCAGACCCCGGGCAGTGTGCGCCAGACCCCGGGCCGCGTGCGCCAGACCCCGGGCAGCGTGCGCCAGACCCCGGGCCGTGTGCGCCAGACCCCGGGCCGTGTGCGCCAGACCCCGGGCAGCGTGAGCCAGACCCCGGGCTGCGTGCACGAGCAGCCCCTTCTGCGGGACCCTTCGCTCTTGCTCTCTTTACCTCCCTCCCAGCGGCTGCCCACTTGAGTCTCGGCACGGAGGTCGAGCGCCAGCTTGGCCCGTCCCCCTGTGTTGACCTCGGTTGCCGCAGGGAGCCCTGGAGCCCTGGAGCCCTGGGGAAATCTAGAGGAACCAAGGAGACTGTTAATTCAGTCTCTTGAGCCTGTAGAGGCGGGGATGAGTGTCACCTGACGGAAATCTGCGGCTCAACCAGGGGGACAGGAACTTATCAGAGATGCCACGAGGACGGTCAGTTCTTGGTCATGTGCAATAGTAAAGGGGCTCTGACCAGTTGAGGCGGAAAAGGAATTTACTGGAAGGCCGTGGGGCGGCGTGCTGAGAGGCAGAATAATGGCCCCAAAGGTGCCATGTCCTCACTCCCGGAGCCTGTGCGTGTCACCTGATGCGGCAAAGGGGCTCTGCAGATGTGATTCGGCTGCGGCGGCTCCGGAGCCCGGGAGAGTGTCCTGCGTTATCCGGGGCCCAGGGTGATCACCAGGGTCCTTACACGAGGGAGGCAGGAGCGGTGGAGCCAGAGGGGGAGGACGACAGAGCAGAGGCCGGAGCGCGGTGGGACCATGAGCCAAGGAACGCGGGGGCCCCGTGAAGCTGGAAAAGGCAAAGAAAGACCCTCCCCTGGAGCCTCCAGAAGGAACTCCCAGCCCCTCTGACACCTGATTTTGGACACCCGACCCTCAGAACTCTCAGACAGTACATTTCGGCCCCTGGGGTTGTGGCCGTTGTTCACAGCAGCGAGAGGAAGGGCGTGCAGGGCGGCTCGAGCAGTTACTTCCACGGCTGGGGATCCAGGCGCGAGACCAGGCGGGGCCTGCGGGCGGCTGCGCGGCCAGACGAGAGCCGAGAGCCGCAGCTGTACTGCAGCGCCGGCGGGAGGCCCGCTCTCCTGCCCCCAGGACGGAGGTGGCCCTGCTTCCAGCCCTTCACGTGGTTTAGCGTGGAGCGGGCGTCATCAAACCAAAGCTTGAGCTCAAGGCGCTGGGGGTGTTCCTGACCCTGCTGAACCCTGGAAGGTGAAAGGTTAACAAGCGGAAGGAAGTGCTGTTTATCCCAAGGGAAGAAAACTCAAAATCAGCTTTTTCCAAGACCGCAAATACCAAGAGGCTCCAGAGTGATTTAGCTCCCTTTCCTGGATGACAATTGCGTTCTGAGTTTTCAAGGAAGCAGAATGCTGAGGCGTCGTCCTAACCTGGGAGGTCGAGGCCCAGGCCCTGCTGCTTCCCTGGTGCCAGAGCCCCAGGACCCGACGCGGACACGGGAGGGAGCGCTGACGTGCGACCAGGGGCAGGTCGCCCCGTCCCCCTGTGCCCCCTGTGCCCAGCCGTAAATCCAGGGCTTTGGGCCAAATGATTTGGGTTTCTTTCAGCTGCAGGCTTTCCTTCCATCCCCCTCCCCCATCGTGGAACGGTGAGTGGTGCTGGGCCCCCGCCAGCCTCCGGCCCTTTCACACAGGAAGCCCAGCCCTGGGGCGTTAATGGAGCAGCGTTTTGAATTGCAGAACCCCACCCCCCGGGGCAGCTACAGCTCCGCTGATGTCCAACTCAGCTGCCTCCCTGGGACACGGTGATTCCAAAACACAGGGTTTTGCACCGAGGGGACAATGGAAGGACTCGAGGATCCAGAGCGATTCTCTCAAAGGCAGTTCACTTTTCTGGGAAGCATCCTGCCCACGAAGGACGGGGCTGTTGCGTTTTTCGGTGGAGGACGCCAGGCGCCAGCAGCAGCCTCGGGTGCCCCCAGCCGGCCCCAGCCAGGCCTGTGCTGTCGCTTACTGACTCACTTTAACAGCTGGACCGTGAGGTGGCCAGGAAGCAGTGCTGCCTATTACAGTAATTCCTCAGGAACTCCCCGGCGGCCCAGTGGTTAGGGCTCCACACCTTCACTGCCCAGGGCCCGGGTTCAATCCCTGGTCGGGGAACTAAGATCCCGCAAGCCGTGCTGTGAGGCCAAAAAAACAAGAAAAGTAAAAAAGATTCCTTATTAGAAGGAACTCAACTTAGGATGTTAAAACCCTTAAAAAAAAAAAACACAACTCAACTAAATGGAGGTTTTCGTGTGACCCCTGGTTCCCTTTGCCGTTTCCATGGTGCCAAAGGGGGAGCATAGGTTGGTCACCGCGCTCTTACCCACGTCACTCACACTGTTGTGACCTGTCTGGGGATTCTTAACTGCCACTTGGGTGCCACCTCACGTGGCCGCCTGGTCCCCGGTGGCGGGATTCTGACCTGGGGACACCAGGTGACCCGGGACACTGGGCCGCATCTGCTCCAGGCTCGTGGGTGGGCATCCTGCTGCCCTCTTACGGGGTGGAATTGGGTTGTTCTGCCCTCTGGACAGAGATTCCTGCTCCCTTGTTCCGTCGCTATATTGCTTTAGGCCGGAATCGCCTACAAATTCTCCCAGCGTGGATGGGGGTGCCATTGTCAGTGGGGCTATGAGCACTCTTTGGCTGTGAAATTTTTTTTTTTTAATGAAATAATGCCATTTTAATCTAAAATAAAGTAAAACCAAAGTCAAACAAGCATAAAGTTATCTTAAGTTTACAAAAAAACAAAAAAGTATGTAATTTTTAAAAACAAGTACCTACTGGAGGGATATAGAAACTGAGGAAGGATTCAGTATGTAATAAGAGCAAAAGGATAAACACACCAAGTAGAACAGAATGTGAAATGTTTTTTAATTAAAAAAAAAAAAATGCTCTACTTGCACGTGGTAAGCATTTCGTGCAGCACACGGGAACTTGGTGAGAGGTTGGCGTCTTCCAGGGCCCAGACATCCGCCCCGCTCACTCCCCGGCCCCTCGGGCCCTTTTGCAGGCCCAGGGGTGGGGCTGGGGGTTCTGTATACGAATGGGGCGCTGCACACCCTCTGCCGGGCTGGCTCTGCCACTTTACGGTCTGTCTTCGAGACTGATCCGCACCAAGCCAGGCCTCGTTCTTTTTGACGGCTGCACAGTGGCCGACTCCTGAGTGCTTGCTGGGTGCCAGGCGCCGTTTCCCACGTCCGACCTGGGTTGCCTGCTCCAGCGCCCAGGGTTCCCTGCATGTGTGCACCATGTGACCACGCAGCGGGCATCTCTGTTGCCTTCGGTCCCTTGTTGTCACCAGTGAGGCTGCAGGAAACATTCTCCGACATGTCTTAGTGCACACGTGTGCGTTGATCCCTGCCATAAACTCTTTTAATTTTTATTTTGATTTTGGCTTCATTGGGTCTTTGTTGCTGTGCGTGGGCTTTCTCTAGTTGCGGCGAGCGGGGGCTACTCTTTGCTACGGTGCGTGGGCTTCTCATTGCGGTGGCTTCTCTTGTTGCGAAGCACGGGCTCTAGGCGCGCGGACTTCAGTAGTTGTGGCATGCGGGCTCAGTAGTTGTGGCACGCGGGCTCAGTAGTTGTGACGCACGGGCTTAGTTGCTCCGCGGCACGTGGGATCTTCCCAGACCAGAGATTGAACCCGTGTCCCCTGCATTGGCAGGCGGATTCTTAACCTCTGCGCCACCAGGGAAGTCCCTTGCCGTAAACTGTTGACGGGGAATTGCTGGGGCAGAGCGTTGTGCATTTGGGCCGGGCAGTTCTCGGCTCCTTTGGCGAGCATCGGGTGGTTTTCTAGGGATGTGAGAGGCTGCGTGACGGGGCCGAGGGGAGCCGGCCCGGCGCTGGGTTGACACGTGTTCCCTTCTGTCCGCTCCAGGTCGGCTGGATGATGTGGAACTGGATGGTGTCTGCTCTCGCCACGGGGGCGGCCGTGGTCCTCTACGACGGCTCCCCGCTGGTGCCCACCCCCAGTGTGCTCTGGGACCTGGTCGACAGGATCGGGTAGGTACCCTGGATGCTCAGACACAGGGCGGCCGCTCTCAGGATCTGGGTGCCGTCTCTGGAATGCTTTGCCACCCTCCATGTCCCCCTCTTGGCGGGGGTGGCTGTGTGAGGGTGTGGAGGTGCCAGGAGTAGGTGAAGCTGTCAAGGAGGGTGGGAAGGGGCGGGCGCCCCTGACAGGGACTGACCGCAGATATCTGTGTAGTGAGGAGGGGGCTGCCCCACCCCCCAGGGCCCAGGGGGGAGCTCTGAAACCTCGGGCACCGGGAGAAGGAACGTGGTCTTTTTTTTGTAACTCTGGGTTCTAAGAACTTGCAGAGCAGCGGCCCAGAAGAGAGGCAGACGGAGGGCTGATGAGAGCACTGTTTCACACGGGGCCCATGGCCGCAAGGGTGACAGAGGATGACCCAGGCTGAACGCACATACCTGTTCGGGGGACGGTGTGGAGATGCTCATCCAGGGGAGGGCAGGTCTGTCTCGGGGGCGTTCCCGGCGTCTGGCCTTCCCACCCGCCTTTCTGCGAGCCCTCAGGGCTGGCCGGCGCCTTGAGGGTCTCCCCAGACTCAGCAGCGCGCTTCCAGACGCCCTGCTGCCGGAGCTGCAGAAGGGCGTCCCCGCCTCCCCGCAGTCCTGTTAATAGGGCGACAAGCGGGCATCCTGTTGACAGAGGCAGCGGCCAGCTAAGGGGCGGTGTCGGGGGAAGGGTGAAGTGGCCCCGTTTCTCCCCCAGCCCCCTCCTCGTCGTCATTGCCAGAAACTGTCAGAAGACCCTGTTCCATTGGCACTTTCTTTGCTGATGAATCAATCATAGCCAGCTGATGCATTCTCGCCACTGCGGCTGGTGGTCACCGTTGGCCTAATGATCGTGTTTCCAGGAACGAGAACACGGAAGCTGGCAGAGCTCCTGTGGCCCAGAAGTCAGCCACGCTCTGAAATGTTCTAATTACTTTACCTTTGAGTCCATTTACTTTGGGGAAATAGAAGGAACCACTAATGTTCTTAAATCCTGGGGCATTAATATTTTAAGTATAACTTTGGTCTGGGTGATATTTAAATCCTGACATTTGGCTCACAATATTAGCGAGGAAATTTATTTCCTAATGAGCTTGTTGCCAGTGAAAGGTTAATCAAATCCCTGGGAAGATCTTTGCCCTGAATACCTGTAAGCCGGGCTCAGGAGGAGACACTTTGGACGTGTATGCCTGTGCTACAGGAAGAGGGATGGAGAGAGAAAGGTATATCCCTGGGGCTTAGAGCTAATGAAGTTGAAGGATGGAGGGCCCAGGGAGACCTAACTTTGAGTGTGTATACGTGCACAAGTGTGAGTATGCACCTGAGTGTGAACGTGTGTGTGTATGTGCATGTGCACAGGTGCACGAGAGTGTGAGCACGCATGTCTGTGAATGTGTGCATGTGTGCATGTGTGCACGTGTGTATATGCATGTGCACATACACATATGTGCACAGGAAAGTGGGTGTGTGAGAGTATGTTCACACGTGGGTGTGAGAGCACCCGTGCCTGTGGACGAGTGTGTGTGTGCATGCATGTGATTGTGTGCAGGTGCGTGTGCAAGCGTGCATGTGAGTGCGTTCGCAGCCCTGAGGTCTGGGTCTGTGTAGAACGCACGTGCTGGGCCTCTGCCTTACATCCCGGTTTGGCCTGTGCCCCGGACGCCAGCTGAGCCGTGGCCTTGGCCGTCCTCAGGGCCCCTCTGGCCTGGCCCTTCACCCGGCTGGGAGGGCTCATCTGCTGAGGTCAGCGAGGCAGGGGCCACTCTGTGGCCTGTGAGGGGCGCCCGAAGGACAGCACGGCGCTCCGGCCGCCCACGCGGGTGACAGGAGAGGGGGCAGGTCAGACGGGGCGGATGCCTTCATTCCAGCTCTGCCACCTCCCGACGCTGAAGCAACACCAAATCAAACGTGCTTTCACCTAAAATCCTGTGGGTTTGTGGCAGGAGGAACGACTCTTCAGCGCTGGCAGGGCGGGCAGGGTCCTCGCAGTGCTATCTAAGGGCCTCTGATGTTTAAAATAACGTTGATGCACTTAGGGACGAAATCTTCGTTGATTGTCATCGTTCAGCCCACAGGCTTACTAACACGTTTCATAACTGAGCAGTTGTTTTGCAGACGTGAACAAGGTTAAAGGACGGATTGTCCTCTTTGTTTGGGATGTGTTGCTGGGCTCTGCAGGTCTAGGCCGGGGAACATTCTGGCTGGGGTCAGGGCAGAACTCTGGCGTCTTTGTCCAGGTTTGCAACTGGGCAGGCAGTTCACGTTTAGGACTGCGGGACGCGTGTTCCGGGCTAGGGGAGCGGCGAGTGCCGAGGCCCCAAGGGGACCGAGGTGGGGGCGGTGCGGGGGCTGGGAGGAGGCCCTCGCGGCCGGATGTGGGCAGTGGATTCGGGCGGTGGGGCCGGATGAGGGGGGAGGGCAGGGTCCCCCGGGGATTTCGGGGCTGTGCCGCAGGGCGGGTGTCTTCCGCGTGACGTGGCACCCCGTTGGGGCGTTGAACTCGGGGGCGCTCCACGATGCCCCCGCGAACTGTGGGGTCGCGGGCAGACGGGAGACCGGGGCTCAGGCTGGCGGAGCCTTGGAGGGGCTGCGGCTGCACGCGGCTCCTCGCGGGGCTCCGGGCTGGGGCGAGCGGGGGGGCTGCCTCGTTCTTCGTGGGGTGCCTCCCAGCAGCACTCGTGAGAAAGACACGGCGCCGAGCACACAGGCGAGGGCGCCCGCGCTTCATGAACTCTGTGCTTTTTAAACCGCCTTACACAAGCCCTGGAGACAGATGGGGAGGCCTGGCCCTTTCTTCACACAAGCAGGCCTGGGGCCCAGCCCCGGGGACGCGGTGGCAGTCTTTACACACCGCTGAGGGCACGGTTTGCAGACAGACACCTGCGACTTGGGGAGGGGGGGGGCGGATGGGGGATGAGCAGAAATTGGCGTGCTGCTCCGTGTGGTTGGTGGCTGGAGATCTCTGTTCCTGTGGCTGAGGCTGTCACTGCTGTCCGTCAGCGTGTGATGGGTCCCTGGTCTCCTGCTGAAATACGGGTGACGCCTTAATTCTCAGAGGTGATCTGGAATTAGCTAATCAGACTACCCGAGTTCATGAAATAAGTGAGGAGGGGGTGGGGATTGTGTACGTTTCCTGATCCCCACGACCTCCCAGCTCCCAAAACAGCCTTCACCGGGACACAGCGACCCAGGAGGCGTCTGCGGTTTTAGTGGTGGCAGGGTGTCCCGGTGAAGTGAAGAGAAGAAGGGGACAGGAGGCACGAAGGACAGTAGTTTTGAGCCGTGGATCCCGCCCCTCGCAGCCCAGCGGCCCCGGTTCTGTGTCTGTGCCTCTGAGCCCTGTCAAGCGCCAGACAGCACGTGGCTGTCTCCCTGGAATGGATCTCGCCAGCCAGGCGCGAAGGGATGGGTTTTGCCGCCCAGAGGGGCGAGGAGGGGCCTGGATTTCGTGGCCTCCTTCAGCCCGCAGGAGAAAACAGCCATTAGTTAGGAAGGTAGAGCTTTCGTGGAAGGAAACAGAACATGAAGCAACGCTCTCCCCTTGAAAACACAGTGATTTATACTCAGCATAACGTGTTGTTCTCAGTGCAAACTCGGGGATAAAGGACTAGATTCTAAATGTTCAAAAAGAGAAGAAGAGCGGTTTTCTAAGTTTCATAAAAATGTGAGCTTATTTAAGAAAGGGGGATGGGTCAGGAATTCCAAGCATGGCACCTGTCCTAACAAAAGCTCCCACGGCCCTCTCCACTTCCCTGGAAGACGATCGCGAGCGCTCAGAATTTGAGGGGTCTTGATTCTGTGGCCTCCTTTGGTCCCCCCGAGAGAAAACATCCTGCAGTTGGCAAGATGGTGGGTTTATGTGCAGACAGTTGTTTTAAGTAGAGCCGAAGGTTAAAGCGAGCCCGGTGCTCTGCAGACGAGTCCGTGCTGGCCTCAGAGTAACGCAGGTGTTGTAACTGGCTTCCAACTACATATTAAGCGTTAATTCAACCCAGAAAAATGACGTGTCTTGGATTTTGCAACCTTGTCCGAAATGGGTCACTAATTTGAGAAAGCTTTGGTGCCTGGAACATGCAAGAGCCTTGACAAGTTCCTGGTGTCCTCTTAACTTCAGCATCACCATCCTTGGAACGGGTGCGAAGTGGCTGTCAGTGCTGGAAGAGAAAGACGTGAAGCCAGGTAAGCGTGCCTCCCAGGGCGTCTGTTCCCTGTCTCGCCAGCCGCGGAAGTCAGATCCACCCTGTTACCTGGTTCCTGCAAGCCAGGCAGAGGGTGTCGGGTTTGGCTCTAATCTCTCAGTGATTCTGGCTCTAGTGGAAACTCACAGCCTCCAGACGCTGCACACAATCCTGTCCACCGGTTCCCCGCTGAAAGCCCAGAGCTACGACTACGTCTACAGGTGCATCAAGAGCAGCGTCCTCCTGGGCTCCATCTCAGGTACGGCCCCCGCCATGTGCCTGCGCCGTGGAGAAGGTTCTGGAAGAACCGGAGGACTCGGGGACCAGGCTTGGCCACTAAGCGTGCTTCCCCTGTGACCCAGCAAGCCCCCCGGCTTGAATTTATCTGCGTGAACGGTCAGCAGGGAGGGCATGCACGTTTGCGCGGTCAGTGTTCCTTATTCTCGGTAGTTATGTTCTAGGGAGAGGCTGCAACACTGAGTCAGCCGTTCCTGAACCTTCGCCGGGGGTGGAGAGTATACGTACACACCGCACACTGATCGTAACCTTAGATCCTAAACAACTCGTCCTGGTGCATTCTATTTTCTTTACAAAAGAGGAAACAAGGTTCGCACGTGCCAAGTGACTGGCCTCAGGCCACCCACTAGCTGGGGACAGAGTGGGATTCAAACCCGGTCCTGCCGCCTCAGAGCCGAGCTCCCCTCCCGTCCAGCGCATCCCCTGGTCCTCCCCGGAGCCCGCCTGGTGGGCAGGGGTGCTGCGGTCGGATGGGCGCGGGGCTGTCTGCCGGGCCGGCCCAGCCCATCTCGGAGCAGCCGTGTCTGTTAGGCTCTCGGCCTGTCCCTGCCGCTGTCCCGAGCACCCCAGCCCCAATCCAGAAGCAGCGGAAGCGGCACTCCTGCTCCCAGCGCTGTGCTTCCCTGGGGCGCGAGGCTGCCCCGAGGTTGCCGGTCACGGCCGTGAACGCAACTCTCCCGTCTTCATGGGGCGCGCCGGCCGGTACCTCGAGGTGTCTGGAGGAGGGAGGCAGGCCAGCACGCTTCGATTCTGCCCGGAATTAATCCTGCCCGTTGTTGAAGCGTCGAAACATTTTATGTGGGTTTCGATCGCCCTGCCCCACCCCATTCATATACGCAGAGCATGATCCGGGAGAAGACACTTCTTAAACCACAAGGCTGCCTTTTTAGGTGTACAAACAGGTGTAAAGGGGAGCACGAACACCAGTGTCCGGATCGCCGAGTCTAGGAAGGGACCATGTCGGGGCTCCGTGTATGCCCCCTGCCCACGGCCTCCCCCCCTTTCCTCCCTGGGCTGCCGTCTCCAACCGCTGTGCGCCCCGGCGGGCCCCGTGCGTGTCCCTGCACCCACAGAGTACCCCGCACGCGGGCACGTGTGAGGGGGCAGTTGTCACCGGCTGGGCCCAGGTCCAGGCGTTAATGCCACTCCCTCTTGATGGCACCCGGGGTCCGACTCTCTTTCGAGCCCCTCCCTGAAACGGAGCGTTTCGCATCCAGCATGTTCTCTCTTGCGGGAGACTCGCACTCCAGGGCCACAGGGTTTTTGCTTGTCTGATGATTAAGTGAACATAAACCACGGCAAAGAGACTCTGCACGTGACCCATCTGTCGCGGCAGTTCCTGCAGACAGGTCTGATGGGGCGAAGCTTCCACTTTCGTGAACCTGAGTCTAGGATTTCCGTGCGACCACAAGAGGTCATTTATTTGGTTTCTCCTTCAGCACGTAACCCTGGTCAAAACGATAAATCACCCGGACACGGGAGGTTCAGTCCAGTTTCTAAGTCACCTCCCCGCTCCCTCCCTGAAGAGAAGCTCAGCTCTCTGGGAATTTTTCAGTATTTATCTGGAGAAAGAGTAGTAGATATTTGTTCTCCGGGGTCTTTCTCCTTTATTGTTCATTAATAAAAAACATGGGCAGTTTGTCTCAGCCTTCTGAAATTTTTTTTTTTTTTTTTTTTTTTTTTGGCCGTGCCACGTGGCTCGTGGGATCCTAGTTCCCCAACCAGGGATTGAACCCAGGCCCTCGGCAGTGAAAGCCCGGAGACCTAACCACTGGACCGCCGGGGAAGTCCCGGTCGTCCGAATCTTAAATCTCCTTTTTTTTGCAGGTGGCACCGACATCATGTCTTGCTTCGTGGGCCAGAATCCTTCCATTCCTGTGTACAGAGGGGAGATTCAGGCCCGGAACCTGGGCATGGCCGTGGAGGTGTGGAACGAGGAAGGTGACGGCCCCCAACCCTTTCTCTCTCTGTGACGAGGTGTGAGTGGTAACTTGGATACGCTTGGATGTGTAACTTTGCTTGGGGCCAGTTCTCTAAAACCGCTGCCGCAGCTCGCAGACTGCCGGCCCCCAGGCCTGGCTGAACACCCGCTGGGCTCCCCCGCCTCCTTCAGCCCCTCCGGCTGAGGGGTGGGTGTTGGCCTGCAGCACAGACGGAGGGCCACGTGCTTGGAACGCCAGGCAGGCATCCAAACTTTGGGGGCGCTGAGGCCACCCCACTGCCTCAGCAGCCTCGTGCCCTGACCCTGACGAGGACCTAGAGCAAGATGCAGGACCCGAGGGGCAGCGCGATACCATTTGTGCAATGTTTAGAAACACGCAAAATGACGTGTTATTCAGGTGCATGTAGATGTGGTAAAATTATTAATCCACAGAAGGGCACAGTACAGGATTGAAGTCAAGAGCGAGATCGGGGGAGTGTGGTGGGGCGGTTAGCGTGGCTTTCAGTGACGCCGGGGTGACGGGCATGTGGGTGGGGCCGGCCGCATAGCTTGGATGTGTCTGAAGTACTCTGCAATAGTTCATAGCTTAAAGAAGGAGAGAAGGAGAGAAAGAGAGCCGGGGTGTTTGGCTGTGGCGTGTGCTCAGTGTATCTTTCCTTCCTCCCTGGCCAGGCAAGGCAGTCTGGGGGGAGAGCGGTGAGCTGGTGTGTACCAAGCCGCTCCCCTGCCAGCCCACGCACTTTTGGAACGACGAGAACGGCAGCAAGTACCGGAAGGCGTATTTCTCCAAATTCCCAGGTGGGTCGGGATGCAGGTGGAGCTGCCCAGATTCCCGCCCGGGCCGGGCCTTCGGTGTCTAATTCTGGATGTGCCTGCCCCCTGCCGCCGCCCCCCCCCCCCCCCCCCCAACAAAGCCCGGTGAGGCTGCTCGCAGCTCATTCCGCCAGGGAGGCGATGATGAATTTTTTTTTTTTTTTTTTAATTTATATTTATTTATTTATTTATGGCTGTGTTGGGTCTTCGTTTCTGTGCGAGGGCTTTCTATAGTTGTGGCGAGCGGGGGCCACTCTTCATCGTGGTGCGCGGGCCTCTCACTATCGCGGCCTCTCTTGTTGCGGAGCACAGGCTCCAGATGCGCAGGCTCAGTAATTGTGGCTCACAGGCCTAGTTGCTCTGCAGCATGTGGGATCTTCCCAGACCAGGGCTCGAACCCGTGTCCCATGCATTGGCAAGCAGACTCTCAACCACTGCGCCACCAGGGAAGCCCAATGATGAATTTTTGATCAGTATCTTGTCACCGTCAGCTTGAAGCCATCTTACGAAACCCTAATCTGGGTTTAGATTACTCTTAACCACCCTCTGTGCCCAGAGCCCCTTGGCCCGGAGCCCCTTGGCCCGGAACCCTGCTCCTGGGAGCCCGCATGACCCGCTGGTTTGCCTGCGTAGGGGCGGGAGGCCCGCTCGCTTACCCAGGCTCATCTGCCTGTTCGGGGAGAGATGCGTGTGCGAGAGGTGTCTGGCTGGGGTCTCCTCTGTCTTACACCCCATCATCCAGTCCTCGTGGAGGTGATGAGAGAAGAGAGCTTTTGCAGCGGGATGATTAATTCCCGGCCATCACTCACTCAGGCTGCCACCTTCCGTTCATCTTTGGAGTGGTGTCTTGCCCCAGAGCTGGAAAGTCTTTTTATTTAAAGCTCTGATTCCTGCCTCCTTACCTTATTTCGTAAGCAACCTCGAGTGATTGCAGCTATGTAATTCATAATGTAGCAAGTCTTCTGCTCCAGAGTTATTTACACCTAAGTACTTGCTCTCTTCAGCCTCTAGAAAGGTAATTCTATTTTGCATAAACCACATGTGGTGAATCAGAAAGTGGCAGGTGACCATCAGGGGTAGAAGGTGCCACGGGTCCATCCCGTTTCTCTACTCGGCCTTGCGTGTTCCCGTGTAATGTCCCACGTGAAAGCCATCGCACCTGGCATAGCACGTTGCATATGAGGGTAGCAGGAGCATCCGTCCCCGCCATGTGGCCTGACCTCCATTGGATGCCTGCTGCATTTAAGCCCCACGTTGGGTCCTGCCAGTGTGTAGCTGTTCAGACAGACTAAAGCAGAATAGAGAGAGAGAGAGGGAGAGAGGTTCCTCAAATGACCTTGAAGAGGAGTCGGGGCTCCTGTCCTAGGAAGGGATTAGAACCTCAGCTTGAAGATCCATCTAAGAAATGACATCTCTTCATCTTCTGCAACACCGCTCTTTGAAAACTCTTTTCTGTCACTTTTTGTTATGTATGCAAGGGTTCGCGTGATAAATGTCTCTCAGGATTAATTTCAGAAAAAGTCTTTATTTCCAAAGCTCTGCTATTCCTTCTTGGAGGAAACAAATACTTGGTGACCTGTTATATTTTCCATTTTTGCCTTGGCTGCCAGGAAACTCAGAGCTGCCATCATTGCTCTGTTGTAGCAGTCCTCTCACCCCAGTGCAGAGTTTCTGATTCTTTCAATAATCCCATCATATAGTTGGCTTTATAGGTAGCTTCCTCAAATGCTTTCTGGAAGTAGGTGTGACATACGAATAAATATGGAGAAACAAGGGCAGATAAGATAATGGGATCTGAAGCTGTTGGTCATGGTCAGGGTGGACACAGGCTGAACTTAGACCACTTCGCCAGGCCCAGCACTGAGAAATTCTTGGACCGTATAGGACATGGCTCGATGATAAAAGAAGACAACAACAAAGGAGCAAGGTCTTCCTTTCTGCAACAGGCAGCTGACTTACAGACATCACTACCCTGAAAAATTAGGCCAGGTGAAAATGTAAACTGACAAGGTGCCGATATGGAAAAGTATCCAAGAATTTATTAAGTGACAAACAGGAGTTCAGAACCGAGGGCATTGTATCCCTTCTGTGTGAGTTTTTTTTTTTTTTTTTATCCATTTATTTATTTATTTATGGCTGTGTTGTGTCTTCGTTTCTGTGCGAGGGCTTTCTCTAGTTACGGCAAGTGGGGGCCACTCTTCATCGCGGTGCGCAGGCCTCTCACTATCGCAGCCTCTCTTGTTGCGGAGCACAAGCTCCAGACGCGCGGGCGCAGCAATTGTGGCTCACGGGCTTAGTTGCTCCGTGGCATGTGGGGTCTTCCCAGACCAGGGCTCGAACCCGCGTCCCCTGCATTGGCAGGCAGACTCTCAACCACTGCGCCACCAGGGAAGCCCTGTGTGAGTTTTTAAAAGGAAATGTATGTATGTATGTGTGTGACTAATATGAGCCATTTTGATTTTCTTTGTGACTTTTAATTATTTTTAAAAACCTAATAAAAATTTAAAAGGAACTTAAAAGCAGACTTTAGAAAGATTTAGATCATTCTGATTCTTCAAAGCAATGATTTCAGCTCTGAGTTTCCTGGTAGCCAAGGCAAAAATGGAAGTATGATGGGTACAGGTGACTGAAGATGACAAATTCCAAATAGGAGACCAGGCCTGCCCATGAGCCATCAAGATTTTGAGCTTGATGAGATGGAGCAGCCAAAGCTGCCATTGGCCCTCATTAGCAAAACAGGTCCAGTGGTCATAGGTCCTTTAATAAGAGAAGCGTGTATGTGCAATGTGTTGTTTATTTATATTTACATTTATGTACATGGAAAGCTGGGCCATCTTTTTTTTTTTTTTTTAATGTACAGGTATACATGCTCACTCTAAAAAGATTTGAGGCAGTAGACCTCCAGGAATTAAAAGCAGGAGAAAGGCTGGGTTTGCCCATTCATCCTGGTGTATTTGTTCACGGGTCCCATCACTGAAATGGGAGAGTAGGAGGAGAAGCAGAGTGAAGCAAAATCACCTGCCATGAAAACAAGAGAGTTTGAACTGCAGGCCCAGGGGCATGGAAACCTAGAAGGAAACCCTTAATTTCTCTGACATGGCAACCGGGCACCAGAGCCTCCAGCCACTTGTGGATTCATCCCCTCAGCTTTGGTTTTGCAAGAGGTTGAAGCATGTCATTTCATTTTCACAAATGAAAACTTCTTCCGGGAGATTTGCATCTTCCTTTTTCTTTGCATTTCCAGGGATTCAGTAAGGATCAGACTCATGGGAGGTCTGACTCCATATAAGTCAGACTATGCGTTGATCCTGGCACCCAAGTTCCAAAATGAAAAAGGATTCCCAGGAGGTGGGTGGGACAGGCCCTGCTGCTGTGTCTGCAGCTTGCTGTCTCCTGGGACCACCATTTATAAGCCTGGTTTTCTGAGTAGCCATACAGACGTGCTTCTGCAAAACTTTGGCATGTCATTTGCAAGCCTAGGAATGACTTTTCCACCCGTTTGTGTAGGGGAACCCTTTAAATATCCGATTAGAAAGAAGAAGTTTCAGCCACAGCAATCAGACAAGAAAAAGAAATAAAATGCATCCATATTGGAAGGGAAGAAGTAAAACTGTCACTGTTTGCAGATGACATGATGCTATATATAGAAAACCCTAAAGTCTCCACCAAAAAACTATTAGAACTAATAAATGAATTTAGTATAGTTGTAGGACACAAGATTAAGATACAGAAATGTGTTGTTTTCCTGTGCACTAATAATGAACTATCAGAAAGAGAAAGCAAGAAAACAATTCCTTTAAAGCTGCATCAAAAAGAATAAAATACCTAGTGGGGAAAAAAAAGAAAAGGTTTTATTTTTTAGCTTGGGGAGGAGGGAAGAAGGCCCTCGAGGCCTCCCGTCCTCTTTGCTCAGAATAAGTGAGCTCATGAGGCCTTTCCTTCTCTTCCATGGCCTCCCAAGCACTGCACGCTTCCTGCAGGTGGGGGACCTGGGCTTCATCTCCGGAGAAGCCTCGGTCGTGGCTTGTAGCCACTTGCTGGGATGAGGGCATCAACAGAGTATGTTGTCATTGGAGGGGTAGCAGCTCAGAGTCACGGGCCGACTGGGTTATTAGCACTTACAGTTGGAACGTGTGTCAAGAACTGTGAAGGAAGAGATGGCATCCGTGAGGACCCTGAGCTGGGCCTCCTGGCAGTTCCCCCGTGAGGCGTGGCTTCCCTCTGCTGCTCCGTGTCGGGTGGAGGATGTGTCCAAAGCTGGGGCCGGATCCCTGGGGTCTATTGCTTTGCTGCATCCAGGACGGGGGCCTCCCCATGAACGTCACCAGCCCAAGGGCCCAGCTGCACGCTGCGGGCCACGTCGGGGTGGCTCAGGGCGCACGGTGTCAGTGTCACCTTATTCTTCCCTCTTTCTCCGCCCTCCACGTGCCCTGGGTTTTACCTGCTCGTCAAGCCTCTGTCCCCGTGGCTGGTGCCTCAGTTCAGGCTTAGGTTACTGGGACCATTGCAGTCGCCTCCCACCTGGTCATGCTCCTTCTGTTTATTCTGTTACAAGGTGGGCTGGGCCCCAACCCCTCCAGACCTGCTCCCTCAGCCACCCCAGACCACCCTCTCTTCCCAAGGCGGGGCTTGTACTTTCCCACCCTCCATTCAGAGGCCCCCCTCAAAGCTCCGTCGATCTCCCCAGTCCCCCCTTCACGTCCTCACTGCTGGGGTTGCACTCAGCCCCCATGAATTCCCGCAGCCCTCGTTGGTACCTGCGGGAGGGGCGTTTCTTGCGCGCTGCCGCATCTCAGACCTGGGTGTGGGGCGGAGCCCACTGGAAGGCGTGCGCTTGGGGGCGGGAGATGTCTGGCTCACTTCCGCCCCCAGCCCCACGTCACGCCTGGTTCTGGGCCTCGGGCGTGTCTGTTGACGAGAGTTACGTCGGTGTCATGCCTTCCGAGGGCATCTGTCCAGGCAGCCGGTCAGGATCCTGTCCCCTTGGAGTGACCGAGCCCCTCTGCCCCCTGGCAGGTGTCTGGGTGCACGGCGACTACTGCAGAATCAACCCCAAGACCAGGGGCATCATCATGCTGGGCCGAAGGTGAGGGCCGCGGACTTGGCTTCTCTAACCTGGGGCCACGCTTCCCGAGGCGTCTGGGCAGGGAGAGCGGGGCGCTTCCCGTGTCCGGGACCCTTCCATCTGCTTGGTCTGCGGGGTGGGTTGGCTGCCCCACTTTGGGCCCTTCCTGGGTTCTTCCTGTGTCAGCTTCCCTGGGGTGGGTCTGGGCCTGACCCACATTTCTGTGCCCCGCAGTGCTGGGTCGGGGGGCTTTGGGGTGGGAGGCCCGCGGCCGACGTGCCCCCCCGTGTCTTGTCTGCCGTTGCTACGGCCCTTCCCAGAGTGAAGGGAGGAGGGGCGCCCGCACCCGGGAGGGGGGGAACCTGTGTGGCGGGGGGGCAGGGAGGTGGCCGATGTGCCCACACAAAGGGGACCCCCTTGATAGCTAGCTTTGAGTTTAGAGGGAGAAAGGGGGGTGGTCGGGATCAGGAGCTGGGGAGGCCGCCAGTAATGACGGCATGTTGTCGTGGAAAGGGGGTGACTGTCCCTGGGGCCCCTGCGACGGGCCTCACTCTGGAGCCGCCGTGTGTCCATGACCTCGTCTCTCTCTCCAGCGACGGCACACTCAACCCCAACGGAGTGCGATTCGGCAGCTCGGAAATCTATAACATCGGTGAGCATTCTCTGTCCCGGCATTGTTCTCAAGGCATCCAGGAGCGACGCAAGGACTGTCTCAGCGGGGACCTGCTTTCCAAAGATCCCACCTTTTGGCATAACTCTTGCCCCTTTGCCTCCGGGCGTGAGAATCGACACGTATGAGCATGTCCTTCTTTCTAGAACATGCCTCGTCCACACTGCTTGTGGCTCAGAAAACCTCAGGACAGGATTCTTAAGGTCCTGTGGCCCATCCCCATTCCATTACATCTCATCCTCACGGTGAGCTCCATCAGGTTGGTCAACTGTGTCCACTCTTTATGGGTGAAGAAAGACGCACAGAGAGGTTGTGTGATTGCTGACAGTCACACAGCACCATCCAGGACGCCAGATAAAGACAGTGGGCCTCATGGATGCACAGTAGAGTCACCTGTGAGCCTTCAAAATGTCCCACCAGGGCCACGAAATCAGCCTCCCAGGGAGGCGGCCTCATGCAGATGACAGAGTCCCAAAGTCATGTCAGGGTTGTGTAATCAGGGTGGAATCTTGATCCATGTGATTCCAGCCTTTCTTCCTCCCACGAGTGGAGGACCCTCGCCGCGGCACTTGATTCCTTTCCTTATTTTTAAATTTGTAATTGAGCAAGTAAGGCGGGTGCCCGGCTCCTTGTAAGACGTCAGTCCTTCCAGCGCGAGCTACAGCCCTCTGACCCTGCTGGGGTGGGTGTCCTGCTGCCTGTTCCCCGGGGCTCTTGCCGGGGGGCGCCAGGGGAGCCACGCGGTCCCCATCAAGGTGGGACGGTGTGAGAGCGAGGCCCTGGCCCTGTCTCCGCAGTGGAGGCCTTCAAGGAGGTCCTGGACAGCCTGTGTGTCCCCCAGTACAACAAGGACGGGGAGGAGAGGGTGATCCTCTTCCTGAAGATGGCTTCCGGCCACACCTTCCGGCCCGACCTGGTGAAGAGGGTCTGCAGCGCCATCCGCCTGGGCCTGTCCGCCCGGCACGTGCCCAGCCTCATCCTGGAGACCCAGGGTATCCCGGTACGGCCCCCCAAGAGCCCGCGTGCTTCCGGAGCTCTCATCTAGACGCTTGCTCATGCTTTATATATAGTTGGTGCCCGTTGCCTGGCAACCCCATCCTGTTTTCTTTTCTGCCATCTCCCTCTCTCTGTTTTTTTTTTTTTTTTTTTACTCTTCCTAAATTGCATGTAAAGCAACTTCTGCTAAACACCAGTCCTCAGAGGGTAAGCAGGCCCAGCCTGGCACGTCCAACTGGCTTTTCCCCTGTGTGGTTTTAGCGTGTGCTCAAATTATTAATGTGAAAATTAATTTTAACTTTTTAAAGAGTCGCTGGGGTGCCGTTGCTCTTGCCTTTTAATTTTAAGTTCTGCCTGCAGAAAGAAGATTTGAATCTATTTAGAGGCACGGCTCCAGAAAGCTGCCCCCCCTCCCGCCAATACTTTGTTTCAGTTCGCAGTGGGGGAGGAGATGCACTCAGATCGGATCACGGCTTTAACTTGTGTGCTTACAAAACAAAGGCCTCTGTCAGCCGAGAAGGCCTCTGTGTATACACGTGTGTGCGCACACAGCAGTGTAAGTGCACAGCGGGGCCAAGCCCGCAGAGTAGCTGTTCACAGAGGCGGGGACGGGAATGGGTTAACTGGGCCACCAGGGGAAGGAGAGTCTGCCTGTCGCTCCCCCAGCAGGGGCGGGCGTGTGAGGTGCAGTTAGAACCAGGGCTTTTTATACCGTCCACACATTTCCTTTCCACTTTGGTTATGCGTAGGACGGGCCCCGCGGCCTGGGAGCTCTCTTGTCTCACTCGGCGGGCGACTCCCGGTGACACTGTGCAGACAGTGGCTCTCAGGGAGAGGAGGGACTTCTTGAGTCAGTGACACTCACTGTCTTTTCCCTGGTGAGGGTCTTAGGCTTCCCTTCAGTGGATCAGTTCTGGATCTGGAACAGTTTGGGGAACTAGAATGTGATAGTCCCCTCGGCTTTATTTTGTTGAGAACGAATCTGTGTCCTTTGCTGCCGAAATGGTGATTCCCAAACTGTATCTGCTCCCAAGAAGAGTGGAGCGATTTGCTGGAAGGTGAGGAGCGTCCCGGCCTGTCTTTCTTTCCGTCCTCAGCCTGGCTCTCGCCCCCTGACTTCCGGACACTCAGTTCAGCTCTCTCCTCCTCCGTCCGCTTGGCCTGTGGAGTCGTTTCGAGGGTTCCTGGGGCTTTTTTCAAGTGCCCTTGTGTTCTCAGATCCCTGTGGTCCGAACTAATGGAGCACTTCGGAGAGGATTCGCCCTGTGTCACCAGGCTGGCGGGGGTCCGGCGCAGCCACAGGGACTCGGGGCTGGACACGGCCAAGGTCACGGCCGGGGGTCTGGTCACACCAAGGGGAACACGAGCGGGCATTTGAGGCCCTGCCAGGCTGGAGGGCCCGGCGGCCACGACTGCCCTGATCTCAGCAGGTCTTCGTCACTGGTCACAGCTGACGTGCTGGCCCATCCTGACGGGAGGCTGTGCCTTATCTCTTGGGTAGGGGGGGTAGGGAGGGGGCCAAGCAGGAGTCCAGGGACCTTCTGCCCCACCCCCCAGCCCTTCTCACCAGGAAGCAGGAGCAGGATTTCTTGTAAAACAACGCCTTGTTTGTTTTGTCAGCTGATGCAGGCTGTTCTTGGGGCTTTAAAGCACAGAAAGCACGCGAGACGCTTGCATTTCAGGGCGAGAGGGGCTGACGACGCCTCAGTGGCAGGTGGTCCCTCAGAATCCGGTGCTCAGATCCTTAATTAGTTCACATGTAGACCGAGGTTTTCAATGAATGAATTTTAATTACATCTCAGGATAAAAAAAAAAAAAAGTGCCAGTGCGAGGAGAGATCAGGGCACCAGCGGCTTTATTAAAGGGCTCTCTGTTTGTTCCAGAATTTTCCTGGTCCCTAAACACTCCAGCACAGCTGCCAAATGACCATTGGGGTTAAAGATGAAACGCGTGCTACGAATTTTAGAGGGGCCTTTGAGCATTTGGACAGAGTCCGACTATGGGAAAAGCAGTGCCCCATCTCATTCAGATGACGGTTCTGGGGGAAGATTTGCCGGAAGTTTGGTGAGGCTCTTGGACGAAGCTCACTTTCCGGTGGTCGGGGACAGTCACAGGAAGCCAGCCCACTCCTGAAATAAGCTAGTCTTTCTAGTATAATACAGTGTAAGAAAGTAAATGTAAGCAATAAAGAGGCAGTGTAACAACGAGGCACGTCTGAGAGCTGTGTGCGCCTTAACTCATCGGCTTGCCCACAGCCTCGGGGTGGTGCTCTGGTCCCCAGTTTATGTTCAAGGGGACAAACCCAGGTTAAGGAACTTGCTCACAGTCACCCACCGAGAATCGCTCGCTCTCGTCGCCCCAGGTCACAATGGTCGTTTCGGCTTGGATGTGCCCAGATGTCAGAGCTGAGGGACTTTTCTCCCCTTCGGGTCTAAATGCTCTTTCTGTCTGCTTCCTCCCCTCCCCTGGCAGTACACCCTCAACGGCAAGAAAGTGGAAATGGCCGTGAAGCAGATCATCGCTGGGAAAACCGTGGAGCACCGCAGAGCCTTCTCGAACCCCGAGACCCTGGATTTGTACCGGGACGTCCCCGAGCTGCAGGACTTCTGAGCCGGGCCAGCTGGCACGTCCCTGAGCCACACACGTCTGTCCTGTCACTTCTGTGTGTTCAAGAAGTTACTTAGAGGGACTTCCCTGGTGGCGCAGTGGTTGAGAATCCGCCTGCCAATGCAGGGGACACAGGTTCGAGCCCTGCTCCGGGAGGATCCCACATGCCGCGGAGCAACGAAGCCCGTGTGCCACAACTACTGAGCCTGCGCTCTAGAGCCCGTGCTCTGCGACGAGAGAAGCCACCGCAATGAGAAGCCCGCTTGCCGCAACTAGAGAAAAGCCCGGGTGCGGCAACGAGGACCCAACGCAGCCAAAAATAAATAAATGAATAAATAAATAAATTTATAAAAAAAAAAAAAAGAAAGAAAAGACTTAACCTACGGCTCTTCGCAAAGGAGTTTGCACCAAGTCCGTAGGCTGGGGAAGAACGATTCTCTGTTCTGCGGTTTCACCTGGTGGGTCCCTGACTCTTCCACCCGCCACAGGGGGATCCTGACCTTCAGGGGCCGAAAGGGAGGGTTTGGGTTGTGTGTGTGGCAGTCTGGAGAGTGTGTGTCTTTGCACACTCGCAGGGAGGAGCTGGGGTCTCCTGTGCGTGCACCGGCATGGCTGACACCTGGTCCCCATCCAGGGCCCGCAGGCATCCTGGTGACGGCTCACCCCAGGGCAGTGACCGGCCTGCAGCCTTGTACTGTGGCTCCGTTTCCCTCTCTTAAGGCCCAGATCTCTTTCTTTCCTCTGTGTTGGTCTCCCGGCTCTGGCCGCCACCCTTCAGGGCCCATCTGTCTGCTGTGGCACATTACCTGTCACGGGGCCCGTCCCAGGGGGACTTTACAGCATCTCACGGCAGATTCTCAGGACCCCGGGCCGACCGCTCTCCCACTCTCTGTGTGTCACGGATGGAATCTGGGCAGCTCCTGGGGGAACCGTGTGTCACACCCAGCCATCGGTGCTCCCCAGAAGATAGAGTTCCAGTTCCCTTTGGAGAATGAGTGGGTTTCACGTTTTAATAGGATCTCTTAATTTCCCGGGCTTTGAGTGGTTTGAAATTTTTTTAATGTTAATTAAGTGTGTGGTGTGTGGGTGTTTGAAGGCGTGGGTGATGCCCACGCCGTGGGGAGTGTCACTCAGGGATGCGGACGAGCCCCCAGGCCACGGGTCCTGCTGAGGCAGAGCCGCTGGGCCTCAGGGGGCGTGGCCTCACTGCACAGGGGGCCGGGACCTGCACATCAAAAGCTTGTCGCCAGCAGCTGTATGTACTTTTGAATGTACTGTTCAGTTCAGCCTCTTAACACACTTCTGTCATCGTAATGTTCATTTTTGTATTTTTTAAAACCGAGTACGGTGAAAAACTTTCTTGAACCCTTTTTCTCGTGGATTATAGAAACGGGGCAGCACTGAGTTTACTGGAGCTAATTTATGACCACATTTTAAATGCAGAGTAAAGTCCGGAAAAGTGATTCTATCCTGGGATAGTAAAGAGGTTTCCCCTCAGGTGGCAGCTCTGATAAATGGGTGATAGGCAGAGTGTCCCATTCAGAAGGACTCTGAAGCCAAATCTCAGCTGAAAAAAAGTGCATCAGGATTGGCCAGCAATGTCTGTCATGGCTAAACGATGGATTGTTTCTTGTCAAGTGTGAATGTCAAGTATAAACTGGGTATTGTAAGAGATTGGATAGGTCTCTGCCAACTTAAAGGCAGACACACACACAATGTTTAATAAACGATTTCGAACTTCATAAAAAAACGGGGCAGGTGCTATGAGGCATTTAATACAGTAAGCATATACGTGTATGTGCACACACCCGTGCGAGTGGCGTGCTGCGTGTTTTCTCTGAAGCCGGGGCTGGATCTGAGGGCCTAAAGCTGGTGCTGATGGGCCAGCCAGGAGCCGCAACCCGCCGGGAGATGTTTGGCCCAGGTGGCGGGGGCATGTCCTGGGTCCCTGCTAGTTAGTGGCCGTGCCTGGTGCCCGAATGGCCCCATAGCCCTTCTCAGTGTGAAGCCAGCCCCCAGAGGAGGAGGACTTTCCTCACCCTGGGCTCCCCCAGGGCTCAGGGCTGCTGGGGTTCTGGATGGCACTTCCTCATCATTGCAGGAGCCGGGTGGCACTTGGGTCGTTCCTGGCTCTGTGTTGCAGCATCTGGGCTGCCTCCTGGCAGGGCTCATTTTTCTCGCGTCACGGCAGGTTAGAGGCCGCTGTAGGGCGGGTGCAGGGGCGATAGGTGCCCGGCTCCTCCTGTCCCCTGGGCTCCGCTGTGCTCGCGTGGGGCTGCTCACCCCCAGCGTCCCATCTGTGTCCCAGGCGGGAAGGAGGAAGCGACCAGGGCTGGGTGAGAGGCAAAGAGCCTGTCCCTCCTCGGCACCCCCCGCCCTTTGTATCAGCAAAGCAATGGCTTTCCAGGAAAGCCCAGCCAGTGCACACCTGCTTATGCCTCAGAGGCCAGAACTGGCCACAGGCCACCCCTCCCTGTGGGGGAGTCTGGACAGCTGAGTGCTTTTAAACTGGGCCTGTTACCTTTGTGTACAGGCAGACCTCATTTTATTGCACTTCGCTTTATTGTGCTTCGAAGATACCGTGTTTTGTTTTTTTTACCAACTGAAGGTTTGTGACAACCCTGTGCAAATCTGTGGGTGCTGTTTGCTCACTTCGTGTCCTTGTGTCACGTTTTGGCGATTCTCGCAATATTTCAAACCCTCCACCTGCAAAAAGATTACAGTTCACTGAAGGCTCAGACAGAATTTTTTAGCCATGAAGTATTTTTTAGTTAAGGTACGTACTTTCTTTTTTTTTTTATAATGCCATCGCATAGCTTATAGACTACAGTATAGTATAAACAACCTTTATTCGTGCTGGGAAACCAAAAACTTCATGTGACTCGCTCTATTGCGGTGGTCGGGACAGAACCGGCCATGTCTCCCAAGTATGCCTGTATTAGTTTACTCATGCTGCTGTAACAAATTACCACAAACTTAAACCAGCATGAATTTATTATAGTTCTGGGGGTCGGAAGTGTGACGCAGGTCTCGCTGGGCTAAAATCAGAGCGCCAGCAGGTGGTGTTCCTTCTGCAGGCTCTAGGGGGCGCCCGTTCCTTGCCTTCCAGCTTCTGGAGGCGCCTCCCTCCTCGGCTGGTGGCTCATCCCTCATCCTCAAAGGCTGCAGCATCTGACACCCCTGCCTCCCTCTTCCACGTACAAGGACCTCTGTGATTACCCTGGCCTCACTCAAATAATCCAGGATAATCCCCTATTTTAACACCTACCGATTAGCAAGCTTAATTCCGTCTGCAGCCTTAAATGCCCCTGGCCACATAACCTAATGTTTTCACAGGTTCCAGGGATTGGGATGTGGGCATCCTTCTGGGGGTGGGAATGGGATTATTCTGCCTACTTGGCTTCGCAAACTCTGCCAGGTGCTGTAGGGCAGGAAGAGGGAAGAGTGGTGGTCAGGAAGGCGTGAGCCCCGAGCCGGGAGGGTGGGCATTCGGGACCCCTGGTTGCTGACTGCCCCCGGGCTGGGCTTATCCTCCCCCTGTGACCGGCCTGCCAGCCTCCTTCCCAGGGCTCAGGTCAGGCCCTGGACCCGCGGCCCTCTCCTCCGGCCGGGTGCTTGGAAGCCACTTCATATTGACTGTGCCTGAGGAGTCGTTAAGGCTTAGTCGCCGTGCCCTTTAGTTCTGGCAGGACGTCCCAGGCCGGCTGAGCCCACGCGTCCTTATTAATAGGCCGCGCTGGACAACTTCATTAACGAGAGACAGATGGGCTGGAACAACAGCCCACTCCATCGCCCGCGGAGCCAGCTCTCCCGTGGAGTGCCTTGGCCCCAGCATCGCTCTTCAAAACCCCGGCATCTGCCGGCCAGCTGCACTGAGCCTTCCTCCCTGCTCCTGTCCTTCCCGTTCCCACCACCCATGTCCCAGCAGCAGCTCCAGGGAGCCTTAGGACCTGCAGCGTGGCCTGGCCGGGGCTGCGAGGTTCTGTGCCCCTGGTCGCCTCCCACGGGTGACAGAAGAGAGTAGGGAAGGAGAAAACGGGCAAGCTGACTTCTGGAAAAGTCTTCCATCCACCCGGCCCCGGATGCAGACCCTCCCTGCCGCCCCCGCCCTCCCCCAGCGTCACCCTGTCACCCCGAGCACCACTCGTGCACAAAACACAAGAACGGTTCCGGTTCATCAAGCAAATAGGTGTTGAACACACAGCCAAGGTGATGGGGAGCCTGTCGGATTCCGCCGGAAGCCCAAGCTGGCGTTGATGAGCCGAGTTGCCGTTTACATCAGCACAAACTCCTTCTAAAAGCCTGCTGCCATCATGTCCCCAAGCCTTGAAGGCTGTCATAAATGGAAAAGAAAAGGCCCGTTTAGATGATGTTTAAAATGCACTACGAGCTAAGTGCTGGCTCCTTGTCACGGCTGATCATCTTGGAGCGTGCCCTTGGCCGTCACAGCAGTAAGTGGATGGTCTCATAATTTCATTAGATGACTTCCAGGGGAGAAACCGTTGTTAAGTCAATTCATTATGCTCTGGAACAATTTCCAAACTTTTTCATCTTGGGACGCCCTCCCTGTGCTTCCTCCTCCTCTTTCTTTCCCTGGCTCAAACTGTACATCATGAGTCAGGCTAGGTTCTGGGGAGAGGAAAAGGGACAGCTTGGACCCAGTTTTCATTTTCTGGGCTTCGAGCTTGCCGGTCTCATCCTTCCTGCTCACCATTTACCTGCTCAGCGTGGTCTCATTCCTTTTGGTGTCCGCTTGCATTTTTCAATCATGACTCAGGATTTTCCTGGCTACATGTAACAGAAACCCCGATCCAAACTGGCTCAGGCGAAAAAAGGGTATTATTGGCTCACAGTGCTGAAAACTCAAGTGCTGCGACTAGCTTCAGGTGTGGCAGGATCCAGGGGCTCCGTGATGTCATCAGTGTTCTCTGCCCCCATATCCGCTCTGCCCTCCTCTGTGTTGATCACATTCTCAGATGGCTTCTCCTCTCAGGAGAGAAAGGTGAATACAGCTCCAGGCTACGTCCTCACAGGGCTGAGAGGGGAGAAACATTTTTTTTCCCCTAGTAGTTCCAACGTGAGTTCCCATGTTGAAGCTCATTGGACTGTTTGGATCATGTGCCCAAACCTGAGCCAATCACTGGCCAGGAGGAGAGACTATGCTGATTGGCTAAGCCTGGGTCACATGACTCTCCGGCAGGCGTGGAGCCGCCTTCTTCCAGTAAGCGGGACTGAGGGTGAGGAACGTGGGTCCTGGAGGAAAGTGTGGCTTTTCTTTAAGAAGCAGAGGCAGGGACTTCCCTGGTGGTCCAGTGGTTAAGACTCCGAGGAAGACTCAGCGCTTCCACTGCGGGGCGAGCGGGTTGGATCCCTGGTCGGGGAACTAAGATCTCACAAGCCGGGTGGGCACGGCCCCCCAAAAAAAAAAAAAAAAAAAGAAGCAGCAGAGGCAGCAACGAGCCCCTGTTTCTTTTCATCTTTTCTTAGGTGTCAGCCCTTCTCTTCTTTCCTCCCTGGTTCCTTCTTTCTCTAGGAGAGACTCCCTCTAACCTGTGTCTCTCGCCCTGCTCCTGGGCCCCTCCCCAGCTCGACAGAATCTCAGGTTGCTTGGAAAACAAGCTGGGTCCTGGTGACTTAGAATGGATTTCCAGATGAAGGAAACAGGGGTGGGCTGGGGAGAAATGTGCTCTGTTTTTCCATAACATAAACTCTGCAAAGTAAAGCCCTGAAATCTTAGGTTTGCCTTTAAAAGTCTGTGAGACTCTGGATTAACATCTAGCTGCCCCCCTCTGAGGCCTCTGCAGCCCAGGTGCTGGGCCAGGGGCTGCAGTGTGGGCAGGTGGGCTCAGCCCTCCTGGGGGGCCGACACATTGCCGCTGTAACTCCTGCCCACACCTGGGGCCCCTGCCCCCTACTCCGCCTCCCCTCCCCTCTCCTTCCTCTCTTCTCCTTCCTCCTCTCTCCTCCTCCCCTCCCCCTTTCCCCTCCTCCTCTTCCCCTCTTCCCCCTTCTCTCCCCACCCCTCCCATCTCTTGACTTTAGACCAATCACTTTCCCTCTCTCTGCCTCAGTTTCCTCACTCAAGACGTCGGATGATAAGAGACAACCACCTGCCATGGCTGGGAGAGGCTGCAGTGAGGCCAGAGACGGAAATCACTATAAACAAAGGCACCGGAATTGCTCAGGTCAAACCCTGTCTCACCTGCCTGAAGTTCTTCACTCCTCAAACCACCCCTCCTGAAACGGACTCACATCCCCTCTCCCCGGGAAGCCTGTCCTGCTGTGCCAGTCTGGGCTGACGTGTCCCGTCTGTAGTGGACACACCCTACAATGACCCCATAATTCCCACCCTTAGCACCCACACTTGTGTGTTAGCCACTCCTCTTGATGTGAGTGGGACCTGTGACCTGAGTCTAACCGATCGGATATGGCAAAGGTGAAGAGATTTTGCAGATGCAGTTTAGGTCCATAATCTCACTTTGCATTAATCAAAAGGAAGTCTATCCAGGTGGGCCTGAAATAATGACATGAGTCCTTTAAAAGAAGTTCCAGGCCTTCCCTGAAGTCAGAGACTCCAAGTAGCAGAAATTTCTGGCTTTAAAAAAGCAAGCTACCATGTATTCTACAGCCACAGGAAGTGAATTCTGCCAGCAATCTGAGGGAGCTGGGAAGGAGATCCTTCTCGAATCAGGCCTCCAGATAGAACACAGCTGGACCTCCACCTTTTTTATTGGCTGTGCCACGTGGCATGCGGGATCTTAGTTTCCCGACCAGGGATTGAACCTGTGCCCCCTGCAGTGGAAGCTCAGAGTCCTAACCACTGGACCACCAGGGACTTCCCCTGGACCTCCTGGACCTTGATGGAGCCTTGTGAGACCATGAGCTGTGAACCAGCTAAGCAGTGCCTGGACTTCTGGCCAATGAAAATGGTAAGATAATGTGTGTGTGTGTGTGTGTGTGTGTGTGTGTGTGTGTGTGTTTTAATACATTTATTCATTTTATTTATTTATTTTTGGCTGCGTTGGGTTTTCGTTGCTGCGTGCGGGCTTTCTCTAGTTGCGGTGAGTGGGGGCTGCTCTTCGTTGCAGTGCGTGGGCTTCTCATTGCGGTCGCTTCTCTTGTTGCAGAGCACAGGCTCTAGGCGCGTGGGCTTCAGTAGTTGCGGCTCGCGGGCTCAGTAGTTGTAGCTCACGGGCTCCAGACGCACAGGCTCGGTAGTTGTGGCGCACGGGCTTAGTTGCTCCGCGGCATGTGGGATCTTCCCGGACGAGGGCTCGAACCCGTGTCCCCTGAATTGGCAGGAGGATTCTTAACCACTGCGCCACCAGGGAAGCCCCGTGTGTGTTGTTTTAAACCTTTTAAGTTTGTGATAATCTATTCTGAAGCAATAGAAAACAAATACACCCTCTCAATGGCCCTGGCCTCAGCAGGTGTGATCCCACTCCGCTTAGCACCTTTCTGTGTGTGAGACCTGTCTCCTCAGCCTCACTCAGGCCCTTGAAGATGGGACTCTTCCTCCTTGTCTGTATCTCCACCCCTCAGTCCCAACCACAGAGTAAGCCTTCAATAAAAATGCTCATTTGAACTGGGACTGGCACCGTGACAAAAAGCCATCTCTCATCACAGGCTTCAGGCACAGTGGGATCCAGGAGCTGGGATAATGTGATCAGGTTTCAGCCTCATGCTCTCATGGCATCTTGTAAGGGCAGTAGGGTGTAGTGGTTAAGAGCTTGGGCTCTGGAATTAGGTTGCCAGATAGAATACAGGAAACTCAGTTAAATTTGAATTTTAGATACACAGTGAATAGCTTTTTAGTGTAAGTGTGTCCCCAATATTACATAGGACATATTTATAACAAAAAAATATTCATTGTTTATCTGAAATTCAAACTTAACTGAGCATTCTGTTTCAGTAAGTCTGGCAACCTTACCCTGGAACCAACTGCCTAGATCTGAATTATGGCTCTTCCGCTGTCTGTGTGACCATAGAGAATTTACTTACCCTCTCTGAGCCTCATTTCCCCATCTATAAAAGTGAGGATTAAAAAGACTATGCATCTCACAGGGTTGTGGTGAGAGTGAAGTAACCACATTGCCTATAAATAGTGCCAGGCATATAGTAGGCACTCAGTAAACATCATCTACTACTATAAAATCTTGTCCCTACTTTCTTCTGCAGAGGTGTTCATCTTTGACTTATTGCCTAAGTTCCAACAAAAGACCTGGGGAGAAATCTCATTGGTCTGGCCAAGGTCATGTGCACAATCACTGTGACCAGGGGAATGGAAGGTTCTGATTGGCCCCACCTGGTGGAGTGTGGTCCCCATGTCGGAAAGAAGCCCCGGGTCGCCCTGAGCAGGGGTCCTCAACCTGCGGTGATGCTTCAGGACCACTGGTGGGCACAGGAAACAGAAACAGCGTTTGCCGGAGGGTGCGGCTGGTGCTTATTTCCCACCCAGGCTGCGCTGGAAGGAGCTGATGAATATCACACCGCATCAAGCAGACGGTGGGCCTGCAGCGCTGATAATGATGGCCTGGGTCCCCTCTGTGCGCTGACGTCCGAAGCAGGTGCCAGTTGCCAAAGGCAACGAGCTTGTTTCTCGTCAGTCTGGGCTGTCCTGGTGGCCAAGGGCTGTGGCGCCTGCTGGAGTGTCTGTTTAGCTGTCCTTCTATAATGGACGGGGCTCAGGACCACAGCTTAAGGGCCTGGAGCCATTTGTCTGGGCCTTAGGCTGGCTGGTGCTAATAATAGCCAACATTGACCACGTGCTGGGCACTGTTCCAAGGGCGTGATCCTGACTATGAGCCTGGGAGGTCAATATCATCATTATCCCCATTTTGCAGATGGGGAATAAGGCACCAAGTTCAAGGAACTTGCCTGAGGTCACACAGGGCTGGATTCCAGCCCACGCAGGCTGGTTCCAGACGCTGGTCCTGACCTTCCTCCTGAACCTTTTGGAAAGGGCTTGCAAAGAATGGAGAGAATCCCTTTCTTGATAATCAAAACCTCATTATGTGGTCCTTTTTTTGGGTAGTTCTTTTTTGTGGGGTGGGGTGGGTAGTTCTTGCATGTCTAGATTGATATAAAAAAAAATCACACCTCAGTGAAAAAGATCAATTGCCACATACGGTTTCCAAGTCACTTTGACGTCGTCACAAACCCTCTCATATGTTTGAGCCTCTAATTAGATTTGGAGGAGAATCAATTCATGTGTCATGAAATTTTAAAAGACAACGTTCCATGAGTGGTCCTTCCCATTATTCCAGCTTGATTGAAATTGTGGGTTTTTCACAGGCTGCTATTTATACTCTTAAGACAATGGAGCTTCTAAAAGGATTCTGATTCTTAGGTCTTCATATGTGATTTCTGGAGAAGCGGAAATTTTCAAATTTTCATAATGATTGTGTTTTTGTGGCTGTTTTCCTTTTCTTTTCTTTTCTTTCTTTCTTTCTTTCTTTTTAAATAACCTGACTCGGCAGTGTCTCTCTCCCCCCGATGGGGACCTCAGGTTCTTGCCAAAGTATGTATCACATAATTGCTTTCATGTTCAGACCCCGCAAGAGCACGTTGTAAATGGCTGCGACACAGATGTGACAATTCCATTAGGCCTGGGTCCTTGCATGGTTGACCTTGCAAATTGAATTTGGGGAGGTGAGCCCTTCTGCCTGGCTGCTAGATTTCACGTTCGCAGTTTGGGGAGAGGCCTGGGGAGCTGCCGGCGGAGATTTCCGTGCAGGGCCCGCATAGCCGGGCATTCACTCCGGTGAGCCCTGCACCCGTCCCGCGTCCCCTTGCGTCCCCGGCTCTTCCTCAGCTCTCCAGAGGAAGGCGGCAGCCCATGATCGATGGGCTTCTGCCCACTGTGGCATTATTAGCCACTCTGTCAAGGTGACAATGTCATTTTTAATATTCCATCTTCAGACCTGAGGTTTTTTTTTTTTTTTTTTTTTTAATATTTTACTTATTTATTTATTTATTTATTTATGGCTGTGTTGGGTCTTCGTTTCTGTGTGAGGGCTTTCTCCAGTTGCGGCAAGTGGGGGCCACTCTTCATCGCGGTGCGCGGGCCTCTCACTATCGCGGCCTCTCTTGTTGCGGAGCACAGGCTCCAGACGCGCAGGCTCAGTAAATTGTGGCACACGGGCCCAGTTGCTCCGCGGCATGTGGGATCTTCCCAGACCAGGGCTCGAACCCGTGTCCCCTGCATTGGCAGGCAGATTCTCAACCACTGCGCCACCAGGGAAGCCCCAGACCTGAGGTTTATTTTTAGGTTGGGAGTCAGCCAGCCTTCCCAGAGAGTCAGCCGCAAAGACTTTAAGGGCATGGTTCTCGGCCCTGGGTGCTGGGGAGCTTTTCACCAATACGCATGCCCACCAGGCTGGCCTCTGGGGTGCAGGAAACGTTCTATATCTTGATCCCTGTGGTGGTTACTTGAGCTTATCTATGTGTGTGCAAAAATTGAGCTTTGGTGAGGATGTGGAAAAATCAGAACCCTTTGCATTGCTGGTGGGATATAAAATGCTGCAGCTGCTTGGAAAACCGTTTGGCAGTTCCTCAAAAAGTTAAACACAGAGTTACCGTGTGACCCAGCAACTCCACTCCTGGGTATGTACCCAAAAGAACTGAATGCCAAGACTCAAAACAGATGTTTGTACACCCATGTTCATAGCAGCATTACTCCCAATAGCCAAAAGGTAGAAACAACCCCCAAATGTCCATCAACAGATGAATGGATAAACAAAACGTGGAATATTATTTAGCTATAAAAGGGAATAAAATTCTGATACGTGCTACAACATGGATAAACACTGAGAACATGATGCAGGGTGATCCCGTGGCTGAGGTGGGGTCTGACAGGGCTCTCCACTGTAGAGTTCCCCGCGAGGCCCCATTTAACACAGATGACAGGAAAGAGAATGAAATCATGCCATTGGCAGCAACATGGATGGACCTAGAGATGATCACACCAAGTGAAGTAAGTCAGACAGAGAACCAAAAAGATCATATATCACTTCTATGTGGAATCTAAAAACTGATACAAATGAACTAATTTACAAAACAGAAACAGACTCACAGACTTAGAAAACAAACATCTGGTTACCAAAGGGGAAAGGGGGGGGGAAGAGGGATAAATTCGGAGGTTGGGATGAACATGTACACACTAGTATATATAAATTAGATAATCAACAAGGACCTACTGTAGACCCCAGGGAACTCTACTCAACACTATCATAACCTATATGGGGAAAGAACCCAAAAAAGAATAGATATATGTCTGTGTATAACTGAATCACATTGCTGTACACCTAAAACAAACAGAACATAGTAAATCAACTACACTCCAGAATAAAATAAAAACTGAAAAAAAACCCAAAAAAACCTCAGACAGCAGTAGATGACATTGCCTACCCTCATTGACCTTCCTGCCAATGGGAGGGAAGGAACTAATATTTCCTGTACACCTACTATGTGCCATGCCTTGGGTTACACACTCACATCCACTATCTCATTCAAATTAGCCTATTGATGCTGGATAATGATTTTGGGGGACTTTATTCATTAGAAACCAGAGAAAGCATCCTTAGCTTTCTCTGATTTCTGAATCTGCCTCACCTCACTTGAGTACCGTTTTTTTTTTTTTTTTTTTTAAAGATTTATTTATTGATTGATTGATTGATTGCTATGTTGGGTCTTCGTTTCTGTGCTAGGGCTTTCTGTAGTTGCGGCAAGCGGGGGCCACTCTTCATCGCAGTGCGCGGGCCTCTCACTATTGTGGCCTCTCTTGTTGCGGAGCACAGGCTCCAGACGCGCAGGCTCAGTAGTTGTGGCTCACGGGCCTAGTTGCTCCGCGGCATGTGGGATCTTCCCAGACCAGGGCGCGAACCCGTGTCCCCTGCATTAGCAGGCAGACTCTCAACCACTGCGCCACCAGGGAAGCCCGAATTGTTCCTTAGTTATATTTTGTTCAATTACTTTAACAAGTTGCCAAATGGAACACAAAGCCTGCAAATAGCATTAGATAGTTGTAATGAGACACTCAAATGGGTTACAGAGCCTCGTCTTTGCGTGCATATTTTTTTCCTCCGAGGAAGACAAACAGAAGGTGGAGGCTGGCCCTCGCTCTGCCCACCGGCTGCCTCCAATCTGGGGGGGGGGGGGTGGGGAGCAGCCTTTGCTTTTGTACAAAGGTCAAGTTCGGGAAAACGGAAACGTGTACGGGTGGCGTTGGAAGCATTTTAGGTGATGATGGTCACATGTAACACTAATTACACAGCAGTCACTCTCCTAGGCACACTTACACGGAGTAACGCATTTCATCTTCCTGCCAGGCCCCTGGGGTGGGTGCTATCATCTCCCCCATTTTACAGATGAAGAAATCTAGGCACACAGTCTGAGGGACTTGCCCGAGGTCATGCAGCCCGAAAGTTCTGGAGCTGGGCTCAAACCCAGGTGGGCTGGCCCCAGGGTCTGTACTCTGGACCACCACTTTCAATTTATTATTGAATCTCAGAGAAAAATGTGATTACCTACTTTATCCCGTAAGAGACTATCAATGAGATAGTTTCATTTTAGTCACTTCATTGTTAATATCTGAATGTCTTTCAGAGGCAGAAATGTGAATGTAACTTCCTAACATTTGTCATAGAGCTAGATCACAACACTGTGTCACATGGCCGTCCTTGACCCAGTCGCTAGGGCTGAGGGGATAGAACGTGTTGACACAACAGGCTATGGTCTCCTGCTCAGACAGTTTGATCTGTGAAGATGTTTTGACGGGATTCCACTAACTAAAATATGCACTTGTTGAACTTAAAGAAGCTGACTTGACTAAGAATGTTAGTCGGATGCTTGGAGTGCAAGTGACAGAAACCTGACACATCTGGCTTAAGGAAAAGGGAAGACTTTATTGGTTAATACGACTGAAGCCCAAGAACGGATTTCAAGCATGGCTGGATCCAGGAGCTCAAACAATGTTCCAATGCTCTCCGTCCATCTCACCAAGGGTCTGCTGTCCTCTGTGTTGGAGTCACTGTTGGGCAAGAAGGCCACCCGCAGTTCCATGTGTCCCCACCAGGAGGCGTGTGGCTGGATCTCCTTTCGAGGAGGCGTCTGCCATCAGCACCAGGAGTGCAGTTTGCTGACAGCCTCCTGCTGTAGCTCCCTCAGGGTCTGCCTGAGCTTTTGAGGCCAGGCCTTGCTGATCCCAGGTGACCCCAGCCAATGGTGGTGGGATTAGGGCTTGGTCATTTCTGCTCAGTGCTTATGCTGTTGCATTGTGTGGTCAGATCTGCATGATGGTCTGAAAGCTTCTGCCCACTCCTGCTTCCCTCCCCCCCACTTCTATTCAATATCTTTCACAAGTGTCACCTCCAATAAATCTCTTTCTCTCCTAACCTCATCTCAGTGTCTGCTTCCCAGACCACCCAACTAACACACCAGGGTCATTTTCTAAGAGGTTGGACTTCCCAGGGGCAAGGAACACAACTTTACCAAGAGTTATAGCAAAATTCTCGGGCCTTGCTTCCGTTGGTTGAAGTTGGGTTACGTGCTTATCCTGGCACCCTCCCTGTGAATCTGATTGGCCAGACTTGGGTCATGTGGCCACTTGTGGGTGGGTCATCCATGTGTAAACATCTTGACCCAAAGAAGAGAGCTGTAGTCCCCCAAAGGAAAATCCGGTCCTCTTGCCAGAATAGAAGGGGAATCATTGCTGGTCAGGCACAAACATCAGGTCTGCCTTGGAAGGCTATGAAATCAGAAGGCCTGGCCTTCAGCCAGCCTGTCACATCACCTCTTCTGGGACTCAGCATCCACATCTAGGACATGGGCAGATGGCAAGTGGATCCCACTCTGTTCCTCTTTCTCACTCTCTGTCTCTCTCTCTGTCTCTCACTTTATTTCTCTTTCTCGCTCTGTCTGTCCCTCCCTCTCAGCTGATCTCTGCTCACGGCTCTCCTAACAAATCCATCTGAGCCCCATGCTGTTTGCAGAAGTCCCTTCCAGATGGTGGGATGGATTTGAGTTGATAGCTTGGTGTGCTAATGACACAGAGCTAATTCTTAATAATGATGAAATGTGATAAAATCCTCATCTGGATCAGCTCCAAACCACACTCTCCACTGCAGACCTGGCCGCTGTCACCAGGACAGGTGTGATTATTCTGGAGCCAGAACTTACCTTGCAGTCTCGGTCCCTTCCTGGTACGGCCTCAGAGTTTGGAAAGCCAGGGTCATCTGAATCCAGGACTGGTGAGTTGCAAAGACCAGAATCTCTCTCAAAGATGCTCAAGTCCCGAGGGAGCTTACTGTAGGTGCAGCGGCCCCAGAGCACAGGTGTGCATCAGATAGAGTCGTACCAGTCAGGGTACCCGGATGTGAGTGATCCGGGTACAGAGTCCAGCTGCTTCAAGCTGAAGAGGAATTTATTGAAACGATGCCAGGGGAGCTCACAGGGTTGTTGAGAAGCTGCAAAAATATACTCCCCAGATAAATAGAATGAGGATGTCCAGACAGAGAGAAGCATGCCACAGAGTCTGATGAGGCCACTGCTGCTGGACCTGGATGCCCCTGGACACTGGATATGGCTGCTGCCACCAGAATAGCTTCTCCATGTCTCTGCTTCTTCAGGTCAGGAGTTCTCAATTCAAAGTCTAGTCAGCCAAGCTCTGTCACACACTCATGCCCTTGCTGAAAGGCAGGTCAGGCGTTAAGCACACAGACTCTGGAGACAGACTAGGTGGGTTCACATCTAGGCTCTGCCACTTATCTGTGTGACCCTGGGTGCCATGTGTGCCTCAGTTTGCTCATCTGCAAAATGGAGATGGTAACTGTGCCTACCCCCCTAGGGGTGTGCGAATTAAATGACAGAATATACGTGAAGCAGGTCGAAGAAGTAACTGAGCAAGCATTCTGAGTTTTAGGTATTACTATTATGCTTTTAAAATTATCAATTGTCACTGATGATGTAAGGCAGCTGCTGTTTCTTATGAAGACTCAGACAGTGGGGAATTCCCCAGATGTAGACAGGATGATCTATGTGACAGATGTTTCCCATAATAATTCCCTTTCCTTTCTCTACCGCTCAAACTTATTGCTCTTTTGAGCCCCGATTCCCCTGTGCTTTCCTGATTTCTCAGTCAATCGGGGGACATGCCTACCTGTTCCCCAGGATTGCTCCTTAACAATGAAATCTGAATGCCATTAAGCAGATCATGCATCCTCCAGTTTACCACGGTCCATACCACTCCCTATTGCTCTGCACCTGCCCTGTGTCGCTCATTTATGTTACTTAGCTTGATTCCTGTGGGCCTTTGAATTTAGCATCCTAGAACTAAAGAGCTGGGGGTTTTGGAAGACAAAAGGATAAAACCTAAAGGCTTTTGTATCTGCTTTCATGGAAGTCACATCCCCTCCTTGAGATAATAAGCCAGTGTCTGTCACCTGCTAGATAGGAGGGAAAGGATAAAATGAGTACACAATATTATCCAGCCCTATATGGGTATATATATTACACATCGCCAAAATCTCTGCACTGCCGTCAACCCCAAGGAGACGAGCAACATAATCTCAAAATCCCATCTTTCAGGGTCTGTGTCCTGGAATCATTCCCACAGCGAGTTCTGTATCAGTCAAGGTCCAACTAGGAGACAGAAATTACATCAGTAATTTGAACAGGAAATGTTGGCTACAAAGAATCATTAGCTAGGAAGAGGCGGTTAACTAACTAAAGGGGTAAAAGAAGGGAATTCCCTGGCGGTCCAGTGGTTAGGACTTGGTGCTTTCACTTCCAAGGGTGCGGGTTCAATCCCTGGTGGGGGAACTAAGATCCTGCATGCCACGCAGAGTGGCCAAATTAAAAAAAATAAGGGGGGGGGGGTAAAAGAAGACCCTGAGGGGTCCAGAAGTAGCAGGTACAAAAGAACAGCTGAGGGAAAGAGGATAATGAACGGACCACAGTTTCTCCCTCCTTCCCAAGGCTGAGATTCTTTGAAGAGGGCACAGCGACCGCATGAACACGCAGTCTGGGACTTCCCTGGCGGTCCAGTAGTTAAGACTCTGCGCTTCCACTGGAGGGGGCGTGGGTTCAATCCCTGCTCTGGGAACTAAGATCCTGCATGCTGTGTGGTGTGGCGAAAGTAGAAAAAACAAAAACAAACAAAAAATAAACCCACGCAGTCTGCTGGAGTGCAGAAGCGTGTCAGAAGGTGAAGGTTGCAGCTGGTCCGTATATACAGTCCTGCACTGCTGGAGGATGTGAGCTGCTCTCTGGGAGTGGCCCACAGGCTGGGGAGAGTGTGGTCTGAGGGCGTATTTAGGGCTGCCAGGTGAGGAGAGCAGGACCGGGAGCGCTGCCGAAACTTCTGTGTGAGAGCAGCTGGGCTTCTGCTCTGAATAAAAGAGGCGGGGCTGCCAACCTAATGCCTCTATGGACAGAGCCCAACATTCTACCAGCTGGCAGAGGAGAAACGCTCATGGGGCCAGCTCCAGTGTCCTGCAGCAGGGCAAAGAAGGATGGATTTGGGACTAAGAGATAATAATGTGACAACTGGCTCAGGGAGAAAGACCTGGGAGTCTGGGAGAGAAGGTTTCAGGAAAGTCTGGAGGAAGGAGAGGAGGTATGAAGTAGGAGGGATGTAGATCAGGAGGAAAGGAGAATTTTAAGAAATATTTCTGTGGACCATCCTTTATGGTAAAGTAAATGTAAATGTAAGTAAGGACCTTGGGACTTCCCTGGCGGTCCAGTGGTTAAATCCCTGGTGGGGGAACTAAGATCCCGCATGCCGTGTGGTGCAGCCGAAAGAAAAAAGAGACCAGGAGGTTGTTATTAAAAAAAACAAACAAAAAAAGGACCTTGAGTTATTTTGGAATTTCTTTATGACTGATGGACAGTGTTAATCTGACCACAATATAGTCATCCCGCAATGTAGTGTCCAAGGAGCCTGCTTCCTAGAGCGCCTGCAGATACTAAAATCCTTGGAAGCTCAAGTTCTGTGTATAAAATGACCTAGTACAGTGAATACAGTCTGCCCTCACATTCGCTGTTTTGGCATCCACGGATTCATGGTTGGTTGAATCTGGAGAGGCAAAATCTGTGGATCTGGAGGGCCAACTACTCTTCTGAGACTGGACCACTTGGGTCCTGGGTTTCTAAATGGCTTATGACAGTTTTCTGTTGGTCTAAAGCCATAAAACATAGGTTTATCATGAAGGTTTTCTTTTAAGGGATCCTATTTTATACGATGGGTTCTTGTCTTTCCATGTGTTGGACTGGGAATTTGGAAGTCCAGGTTGTAGTTCTGAGTCTCAAGTTTCACCACATAGCTGTGTGATGCTTGGCAAGTCACTTCACCTCTCTGAATCTCAGAGTTTTTAATCTACCAGATGGGGAAACTAGAGTCTGTTCACCCAAACTCTGAGGGATGTTGTGATGATAAGATGAGATCATGGGTATGAAACTGCTTTGACAAAAGACAAAATTTTATTCACTTACATGGAGTTGTCTGTAACCACACAGCTTGTATATTGGTAAGAAATGATTTTTGCTTGGAGGTAACAGGAAACCTCACTCTTGTGGCTTAATAAGGATTTACTTTTCTCATATATCAAGAATTCTAGAGGTGGTTATCTTTGGATGATGATAAGGCTGCTCAGTAATTTAAGGGCTAATCTCTGATTCTCTTGGCCTTCTCCTCATGGTCACAAGATGGCTGCTGCAACTCCAGCCATCATGGTGACATTTAAATCAGGAAGAAGGGCTAGGGCCTGGTCAGGTACCTCTGTTCCTATTTCTGGGAGGCGAAGGCATTCCCAGACTATCTCTAGACCTCTTCCATTCCATCTTACTGGACGGAAGTAGATCTTCAAGAGAGTCTGGGAAAATGACTATTCAGCTTTCTCATCTCTAAGAGAGTGAGGAGGTAAGAGAGAAAGAAGTTGGGAATGGACGCTGGATTAGATAGCTAACAGTGTTTGGAATAGCTGGCAAGTTTTAGATGGCAAAAACTAAAATCGTTCTGTGATGGAGGGGAAACAACCACAGAAGGATTTTGATTTCCACCTTTGTGATTCCCGCTCCTGTTTATTTGAGCCCTTTCATGGGGCCTGGCTTCATTTGAATAGCTAACATTTTACTTTGGAGGTGGAATTATATTAAAAATCAGATGCTTGTCATTATGCAAATGACTGTCTTGCTATAGCTTAGGATTTTCATTTTTCCATGAATTATTCCTTTTTCAGTGCTTTTCCCCCCACCCCTTGGAAGAAATAAAAACAACCACTGACTAATCAGAGGAATTTTCCAATCATTCAGTCAATGGATATTTACTGAGTGTCTTCTGTGCCCCAAGAGCTGTTCTAAACTCTTTGAAATAGAGGAAGACATGGTTTCTGCAGTACTGGAGCTTATATTCCAGTGGAAAAGATAAGCAACAAGTAAATTAATAAATCAAATACCAAATGAGAATGATACATGCTATGAAGAGGTAAAACAAGGCGAGTAAATAGATTTGCGGGTGGGGCGGGCTTCTTCAGATGGGGTGGTTGGCAAAGGTCTCTGAGGAGGTGATATTTCAGGAGACACTGGAAAGATGGGAAGAGGCCAGGCATGTGATGATCTGGGGCAGAGAAAACAGCAAGTGCAAAGGCCCTGAGGTGAACAAGCTTTTGGTGTGTTTAGGAAGGGAAGGAGAGCCAGCTGGCCGGCACACAGAGAGGAAGAGGACAGCAGGAGACGGGGTTGGAGAGGCTTGAGAGGCTTCAAAGCCAGCAGTGGAGAATCTCACTTCCAGTCAGTTTTTTTTTTAATTACGATTTCTTATTTATTTATTTTTGGCTGCATTGGATCTTTGTTGTGGTGCGCGGGCTTCTCATTGCAGTGGCTTCTCTTGTTGTGGAGCATGGGCTCCAGGTGCGCGGGCTTCAGTAGTTGTGGCTCACGGGGTCTAGAGCACAGGCTCAGTAGTTGTGGCGCACAGGCTTAGCTGCTCCGCGGCATGTGGGATCTTCCCGGACCAGGGCTCGAACCCCTGTCCCCTGCATTGGCAGGTGGATTCTTAACCGCTGCGCCACCAGGGAAGTCCCGGATAACCTCCCTTTCTTAAAGTCAACTGGACCATATAACATAACCTAATCACAGGAATAATCCAGGACTCAAATCCATCATATTCACAGTGCTGGGGATTATACAGGGCCCGAATCTTAGAATTCTGCTTACCAAAGAACGCATGAATGAATCCACCCCCCAACCCCCCATCTCTCATTCTTCCTCCCCATTGGAAGCCATTTCCCAGCCCCTGCCAGCCCAACCACATCTCCTTGTTGGCAGCTACACCTTTTGTTTTCTGGTTGCTGGGAGTTACCTTCTTTGGTCCATGGTGTCTGCAAAGCCCCCAATCTGGGCTATGGGTCTCCATTTGTGCCTTTTTAATAGCAGCACCATCCAACCCCAGGGCCTTTGCACTCCTTGTTCCCACTTTCTGAAAGGCTCACCCCACAGTACCCATGTCTCACTCTTTTAAATATTTGCTCAGATGTTGTCTTTGCAGTGAAGCTTTTTCTGACTCCCTTCCCTTCCACTCTAAAAATACTTCTTTACCTGTTTTATTTCTCTTCTTTGCACTTATTTTCATCTGACCTGCTATATATTTTGCCAGTTTATTTGGTTTATAGTCTCTCTCCCCATGCTAGAAGGTCAGCTTCCCCTGAGCAAGGAAATTGGTCTGATTCTCTGTCCTATCCCCAATGCCCACAACAGTGCCTGGCACAGAGTAGGGACTCAATAAATATTTGTCCAAAGAATGAGTGAGTGAGGGTTAAGGAGGACAGTTTTGACTTTCTTCATTTGTTTTTCCTTTTTTTTTTTTTTTTTTGCAAAACCTGAACAGGCACAAGTCTTCCTTCCCCAGGCAGCTTGTTATATAATCAGAACCTTCGTTCTGCAAGAAGCTGTCAGCACTGCTTCAAGCGGTTATACTTAGCGTTTTCAGCCTCTCATTTCAGCTGCATGAGCTCTCCCGAGGAGCCTTGGAAATTAGGCCTCATTTCAACAGGGAGAGAGGGCTCCTGGCACCAGGCAAGGTGGCCCTGGGGGCTGACGGGGAGCTTGTGGGTGGTGGTGGCCAAGCAGCCCTGACCTCAAGATCAGCCCATGGCCAGTGTCATGCTCAGAGCTTCCACCTCTAGGGATGGGAGGCGAGTTCTGTTCTGTAAATCACAAAGATAGGAGAAGCCGAGGGCCGGAGTGGAAAGAGAGTGATGGGGGTCAAATCTAAGCTCTGCCACTTGTTAGCTGTGTGTCCTTGAGTGCCCTCAAATATCCCAACGTCTCTGTGGATTCAGGCAACACAGCATCTCCAACTCGGAGACTCACTTGTGTTTCTGAAACCTGCAGCAGACATCAGCAAAAGCCAGAACACAAAACAGTGCCCACTGTCCTGGCAGGAAGCACTCACACCGTGCCTGGGGACCTACCCAACGACAGTGGAAAGCATCAGCCTCTTCGAGAGCCATCTCAGCCACTGGCCCACTCCTCAAATCCCAAGGAGTCGTGTGTATGAAGGTTCCTTCCACGGCCAGTTTATTTGAGATCTACAGACTCAACCTCATTTGTTTTATATATTCATTTTTATTTATTTATTTATTAAAAAAATTTTTTTAAAGGAATTCCTTTATTTTAATTATTTAATTATTTATTTATTTATTTTTGGCTGTGTTGCCTCTTCGCCTCTGCGCAAGGGCTTTCTCCAGTTGCGGCAAGCGGGGGCCACTCTTCATCACGGTGTGCGGGCCTCTCACTATCGCGGCCTCTCTTGTTGCGGAGCACAGACTCCAGACACGCAGGCTCAGTAGTTGTGGCACACGGGCTTAGTTGCTCCGCGGCATGTGGGATCCTCCCAGACCAGGGCTCGAACCCGTGTCCCCTGCATTGGCAGGCAGATTCTCAACCACTGCGCCACCAGGGAAGCCCTATATATTCATTTTTAATATACACTGTTTTATGCAATTAATAAAAGATTTCCACTTCAGATTAGTTCATTATACATTATGAATTCGTGAATGTCAAGGAGATGATTGCCATGAAATTTAGATGGTGTGGTTCCAAGGATGCTATACCCAGGGGGACTTTCGCCACTGCATTTAATAAACTCGGTGGCATCCCCTGCCCCAGAACAGGTGCTGGGTCTGCCTGGGGGCCACCGCGGAGCTCAGTACTTTGGCATCTCTAATGCACATGAATTTTCATGCCAGGTCCCTGCTTTCCCAGCCAATCAGTTTTTGTATGTGAGGTTCCATCATCAGTCCTAATAGCGCAGGTTGTTATTTCCTGTTCAAGTTCAACATGGTGGAAAAGTTTAAGCAGTTCTCAGTAGTTAATTGTGTGACCAAACTAGCGAGTCAGCTCTTCTGAGGGGTGGATGTGACCCAGAGATAGTGCTTTATCCCTCTGGCAGGCAACTTTGCGTCTTGACATCAGGAGTAGCTTTCTGACGAGATGGAGGAAGAGCACTGCGGTGCCTAAGACAGGACTTTGGGGACAGCTGGGTCTTGGTTCAAACCCCAGCTCTGCTTTTTGAATGACTTGGAGCAAACTGATTAAACCCCTGAGCCTCAGTTTCTTGATCTGTAAAATGGGGATAAAACCCCCCTCTGACTTTATTGGGATGGTTAAGCGTTTTGTTACACTGGAAGGTCTTAATAAACAGTAAGACAAAGATGATCATATTCAACTGATCAGATATTAAAGGGCACGCATACCTGGGCACTTGAGCTAATAATGGAGGGTTTCCTCCTCTGGGGTAGGGTAATGACTGGACCTGAACATGCTGAAAATTTCATTAATGATGCTCTGGTTTGCGTTTTTCTCTGCTTGTATGTTTAACCAAGATCTCCTGCCTTACTAACAGGTGTTGCTGTGAAAAATTGGGGTACTCCAGCTCTAGGGTTCAAAGTGCAGGACTTGCTCAATGTAAATATGCTTAAGGAAATGCAACCACATTTAAAATTCTTTTTTTACACACTTAAAAGCATAAGCATGTCTTCACCTCCGTCTTCTGCCTGCTGAATGAACGGGCATTTGGGGATTGTAAGGGTGAGGCAGAAGCTCCCTCGTCAACAGCAGCGTCCTTTCCAGGTCTGTTTTTCACACGGAATCCACCTGCAGTGGACATCTGTCCTTTGATTCTCTATGTACCCATCTTCTGAAAACAGCACCTTGGCTCTTCTAGGGAAACTCACCTCTCCCCACCGTGGGGGTGCGGTTTGGGCAAGCTGATGCCCCTCCCAGCTCCACGGTTGGACACATGACTCAGGCCTGGCCAATTAGCGTATTCCACCCCCTTGGGCACAGTGACTGGTCCAGGAATAGGCATGTGACCTCACTGTGGCCAATGATATTCCTTTCCTGCCATTATGCTGACATAGAATCCTGGAACCAGCCAAGCCTGAAGCCATGGACGCTTTGATTGTGTGAGCCAATAAATCCCTTTTGACTTAAGCTTGTGTCATTGTAAAATGTAACACTGCTCTGAGCCCTATGGTCTCAGACAAGAAATCTCTTGGCCCTTTGCAGGCTAAATGCAGCGATTTGACAAGACAATCAATTCCAACTTGGTTTCTCTAAGAGTAGGACCACATCCACCAAGCACTGGTCTCGTTTTTCCATTGATGTTTCCACAGTTCCACCCCAGTCCTGTGTTGAAGGACACACATCCTGTCCTGTGTTGAATCATTTACTGTACCTCTGCGGAGCTGCTGTGCTTTGAAAACCCGAGAAGCTAATTAACATTAATCCTGGCGTGGTACTAAATGCTCTCTAATTTTCCCACAGGAAGCTCCCCTAAACAAAGACTAAAGGATAAATATAATTTGTGAGAGAAACAAAAAATATCTAAAAGTGTACACAGGCATATGTGGTCAGGAGAAAGAACTACACAGACAGAACAAGCCCAGTATTTTCCTGACATTGGTACCATATCATCCCTCCCACACAGATTTGACCAAAGGGGAGCGGCTTAAAAAATATGATAATGAGTGATGATAACATTGCAACTAGTGATGATTTCACTAAATTTCTAAATTTCATGGCTACCATCTCCTGGATGTTTACAAATTTATAATGTATAAAGAACTAATCTGAAGGGGAAATCTTTCATTAATTGCATACACCGGAGAATGTATATGAAAAATGAATTAAATAAAACAAACAAGGTTGAATTTGTAGACCTCAAATCCAGATTTGAGCAAATGGGCACTGCCATGAACTCATAGGAATTTAAATGGGTGCAACTTTCCCGAGAGGCACTTGATGTGAAGGTCCCTCAACTGCACAGGTTTTCACTTGACAATTTGTTTTTTAGGATTACACCCTGAAGAGGTAATTATGAGCATGTATAAAGGTGTAGGAATGAGACTGTTGCTTTTGAACAGTGAAAAATTGTAAATGACGTCAAATGTTAGCCACGTGAAAATTGGTTAAACAAATGATGGCATGTCCAATGATAGGATTGCACTCATTAAAACTGTCATGTAGAAAAATGTTTAAATGGCATGGAAAGATGTTCATAATGTATAATTAAGTGCAAAGAGCAAGTTAAAACAATACTTGCCGTGTGAGCCCATTTTAAATAAATTAGTGGGAAAAACATTAAGATATTAGGAGTGGTTGTCTCTGGGGGGCGGGGGGTTATGATTTTTCAATCCTCGTATCTTTGAATTTCTGCCAGGAACACATAATTTGAAAAATAATTTAACCCTCACAGAGTCAGCATAAAGGAAATACAATTTTCTGTATTTTTTCTACCATTTGACTTAAGTTATTTTGTTGAGTGGTAAGTGCATATCAGTCTATTTGGGTTTTTCCTGACTTTATCAATTAGGCTGCTTTTGGCTGCAAGTAATGGATGTCCAAATAGCAGTTCTTAAACGATCCAGTTTATCATATCATCTCAATGAAGTGGAAGTCTGCAGGCAGCTCTTCTGGGGCTGACACTGTGGCTCAAGGGTTGTCAGGAGCTCTCTATCTTTCTTCTCTGCCATCTGTAGTTGGTGGTGGGTACTGCAGTGCCTCAAGGTCAAAAGAGGCTGCCAGAGCCCTCCTATCACACCTTTACTCTACAAGACACCAAGAAGAAGGAAGGAAGTGTAGAGGAAAAAGGGCCCTTTGCCTCTTTCATCTGATCAGGGAGAGCAGTCTTCCCACAACTCTCCTTTACATCTCATTGGTCAACACTGGGTCATATGCCTCAGTCAGAAAAGTCCCTGGTATGAGGCTTTGTGGTTGGCTGAGACCTATGAGAATCCATACCCCTGCTCCCAGGGCTGGACACACTGCCGCTCAAACCAACTGGGAGTCTGTTGAGAAGGAAGATAGAGCTATGCTGAGTTTCTGGGGGTCCTGGGTTGTGCTGGGGCAACAGTGGGTGGAGGAGGTGAAACCCATCCTTCTCGGGGGCTAATGGATCCTGGAGTCTGACAGCCTGGGGTCAAATCTGATTCAGCCACTCCCTGCTGGCAGTGTGACCATAGGCAAATTGTTTCATCCCTCTGTGCCTCAGTTTCTTCAATCAGAAAACAAATGGATGGTTGTGAGTTAAAACATGTCAGCCCCAAAGAATGGACAACAGGTGTTGCAACAAAAACTTGGACACAAGTGTTTACAGCAGCACTATTCATAACAGCCAAAAGGTGGAAACAACCCAAATATCCAGTAACAGCTGAAGGGGTAAACAAAGGTGTCATATCCACACGATGGAATATTATTCAGCTATAAAAAGGAATGAAGTACTGATCCATACTACAGTGTGGATGGACCTTGAAAACCTTGAGTGCCAGAAAGCCCGACACAAAAGAGCACATGTTGTATGCTCCCTTTTATATAAAATGTCCAGAATAGGTCAATCCATAGAGACAGAGAGTAGGTGGTTGCCAGGGGCTGAGGGAGGGGAGAGTAGCTGGGTACAGGGTGTTTGTTTTGGGTGATGAAAAAGTTCTGGAACTGAATGTAAGTGATGACTGCACAGCATCGTAAATGTACTAAATGCCACTGAATTGGACACTTTAAAATGGTTAAAACGGTAAATTTTATGTTGTGTATATTTTACGACAATTAAAACAAACCATGCAAAGCACTTTGAGCAATCCCTGCCCGGCAGGTGTTAAATACCATGTCCTTGCTCCTGATGAGTCTTTGTTCTGCTCTAGCATCTTCATTTTTCAAAAATTTTAATAATATTTATTTGGCTGTGCAGGGTTAGTTGCAGCACACGGGATCCTTTAGTTGCAGCATGTGAACTCTTAGTTGCGGCATATGGGATCTAGTTCCCCGACCAGGGATGGAACCCCGGCCCCCTACATTGGGAGCTCAGAGCCTTAGCCACTGGACCACCAGGGAAGTCCCTACCCTAGCATCTTTAATCTTGCTAACAACCCCAGCCCTCTGGTGCCTTCCTCACACCCACTCCCACCACGGCTCCTGGGCGTCCAGGGAACTTCTGTTGCTTCCAGGCCATGCTGGAAGTTACAGGGGGAGCTGTTCAGGGTGCTTTCTGCATAAACACTCTAGGACGCCATGCTTCCCGGGGGTCTCCCCACCCTCTGGGGCCCTACCTGAAAGTGAACTCCAGCCCCTTCTGTTCTCCATTTTCACATGCTCATCAGGGCTCTGCAGCCTCCCTGGGCTCAGCCCTTAATCTACTGTCCTTCATTCATTCACTCAGTTGACCACTATTTATTGGACATTCCCCTTGCCCTCAGCACTGTTCTTGACACCAGCCATTTGGTGAACAAGACAGGGGTAGTGGAAGAGACCAGCAGTCAAGACGTTTCTTCCTGTACACATGATGCCAGTAGTAACTGTTATGCAGAAAAATTAAGTGGGGAAAGGGGACAGAGAGAGATGGGGTACTTGAGGTCCTGGGTCCCCAGAAAGGTTGTCAGAAACAGGCGCCCTTCTTTCCATCACTGGTCCAGATATCCAGGAACGGTATCATTCTTGATTTCCTATATAAGTGAGTTTGATCGCTTTTTTATTTTATTTTATTTTATTTATTTATTTTTGGCTGCATTGGGTCTTCGTCGCTGCGCGGGCTTTCTCTAGTTGTGGCGAGCGGGGGCTACTCTTTGTTGCGGTTTGCGGCCTTCTCATTTGTGGCTTCTCGTTGCGGAGGCTTCTTGTTGCGGAGCACGGGCTCTAGGCACACAGGCTTCAGTAGTTGTGGCACACGGGCTCAGTAGTTGTGGCACATGGGCTCAGCAGTTGTGGCTCGCAGGCTCTAGAGCGCAGGCTCAGTAGTTGTGGCGCAAGGACTTAGTTGCTCCGCAGCATGTGGGATCTTCCTGGACCAGGGCTCAAACCAGTGTCCCCTGCATTGGCAGGCGGATTCTTAACCACTGCACCACCAGGGAAGCCCCGATCGCTTTTTTGAGAGGCTCCCCTGCCCCACCATTTACGGATGGCGGAGACGTGATTGAGTCGATTCTGTTCCCTGGAGAGAATGCCAGCGACGGTTCAGGTAACCGTGAGCATTTGCATTGGAAAACGAAGACAGTTCCTCTTGGCAAAGAACATCTCAACTAGTGAGTCACGATGGGGATCGCCGCCCGCGGGTTGGAAACGTTGGAGGTGCAAAGGATACGGGGTCTTTTAAAGCCTCTCCGAGTTGGGGGAGGTGGGGAAATCTCTCTGCTTAGTGCCCCCCTTGCCCCCGCCCGCTCCGCAGTCTTTCTTCCGCTGCTCAGGCCAGGCCCGCAGTGCCAGCAACAGCCACGAGATGGCAATGTCGCTCTATGCTTGTTGCCCGGCGGGCGCGTGGGCTGAGCTGGAGCAGAGCGGGGGGCGGGGAAGGGCGCCAGAGGGCCCGCCTTGGGGGCGGCTGCCTGGTGGGTAGGCGGTGGTGGGACCTCGGGGAGCCTAGCCCGGAGGAGAGGGCCTTGGGCCGGGGGCCGAGGCTGGCTTCTAGCTGGATCTGCCTCCCCACATTTACAGAACGTAGGGCAGGACCATTCCTGGCCTCAGTTTCCCCATCTGTACACAAGGGGGGAGTTTGAACTGTGTAATTCTTATGATCCTGCCCCAAGCTCTGAGGCCAGCAGGCTGGGGGTGAGATTCCGGGATTTGCTGGGTGGGAGGATGGGGTGGGAGGCCTGGGATCTCCTAGGTCGCTACTGGCAGTCCCTCTTGCCTTGCCTGAGCACCTTCAGGATCCAGGAAGGCCTTTTCTGCTCAGAATAACCCCTGAAATACTCCCATTAGATAGAGACTCAGGGGCCTGATTAATATGCAGAAATTCTCACCCAACTGCGGGATAGGCTGAGGCAGGGCTGGAGTTCTCATCTCTACTGATGTATGAGCTCAAGAGAGGGTTAGGTGCTTGTCCAAAGTCACACAGCCCAGGCGTAGAAAAGCCACCTTCAAAACCAGATCCTTCTCAGCCTCTGGTTCCACCATCATCAGCGTGGATCAGGGAGTGGGGGAACCGTGTCTACCTCAGCTCCCGAACAGCAGGACTTAGAACAATACGTGAGCGGGGCTCCAGAGGGAGTGGGCTGTGTGGAGGAGTCTATTTTAGGTGGTGTGGTCTGGGAAGGCCTTTCTGAGGAGGCGACATTTGAGCTGAGATCTGAAGGGAGAAGAGGCCGCGGCGGGAAGACCCGGGAAGGCTGGGCCAAGAGTAGGAGACGGCGAGAGCAAAGGCGTAGAGGTGGGAAGAGGGCGAGCCCAGGAACCTCCGGGAGGCGGGGCCGGCTGGGGTGCAGACGTGGGCCGGGTGGCTCTGTGGGGTGCGACGGGGTGGTCCTGAGTGGGCGGAGGCAGGCGATCACTGTCTGCCGTCACCGGATACCATATAACCCTTGGCCTGGGGACTCACTGGACCCATTCAACCCCTCCCCATGCACCCCTGCTAGAAAACGACTTCTTCTCCTTGGCCACAGCCCCTCCCCCAACCCTGCTGCCTAGTCAAGATGCCTGGGGCATCTTGACATAGACACCGTGGGTCACTCCTGCTTTGTGCCCCTGCGGTGGCTGTCCCTCGAGGTCCCTTGAGTTTGGGTTTTCCCCTCTTCTGAGCTAGAGAACTCGCCCCTACCATCACCCCACACGGGCCTGGCACACAGTAGGTGCTCCACTCAGCAAATACTTATGAATGAGTAAGTGGGAAAGAGAAGAGGTGGCTTTGGCAGCTGGGCACGCAGGATCCCAAGAAAGGCCTGGCAGCATCTCAGGGGAGACGGTCACAGAGAGGGGACAGGCGGGCCCCGTGCAAGGCCACCCCAGGCCCAAGGAGACCGCCCACCGTCCAGCCTGTCATGTGGCTCTCCCTGCATCCCAGGCTCTGAGCCCAAAGGGGGCTCAGCCAGGGCATGGGTTCCTTGCATAGGGAGTCTGTTAGCTGCATGGGGAAAATCCCTTTATGTCTCGCGATCAACCTCAGGTGGGCCTGAGACTGGCCACCTGCCCCTAGCTCTTTCTTCGTTCTTTTATCTAGCAAGAGCTGAGTACCGCCTCTGCTAATGAGCTTGTCTGTACTAATGAAGCAGATGCCCTGTCTGCGCCCCCCCTCGCCCCCCAATCTCTCCTTGCCAGCTGGGAGGTGCAGAGGATTGTTCTGATGTGCGTGCTGAGCCCACAGAGGAAAACTAGATACATAATAATAATGACCATCATGATGAGAATGATAATGTGGACAGCGGATCCCTTTACATGAGCTCTTACTTCATAGGTCAGGGGCTTTAGATACGTGTTCTAGGACACCAGGCAGATGCTGCAATGGCTTCCATTTCTCAGATGGGGAGACGGAGGCTGGGGAGGTTAAATGACTCCCTCCAGGGCACAGCTAGAGTGGCAGAGCCGGGATTCTCTGCCAACACTCCATGACTCTGAAGTCTTCCCCAAATTTGTCTTTGCATCACTCTCCGTACACTGCCTTATTGACTGTTTGCAAAGAGTTTGACCCACTTTTTTCACGGAAAACCGAGACTCTGGAGCCAGTGGCTGTTGTGATGGGGCTGGGGGCAGAGCAAAAACTCCGACGCAGGTGGACCCCTCCCCCCGCCAGGCCCCCGCTCTTCCGGCTGTGGGGCAACTTTCAAGGCATCTGAGGCCTGCGGGCGGTGTCCGCACGTGCGCCCAGCATGCTTCATCCATTTTGTTTCGCCCCCGTGGCCTAGCCCGGGTTGGGGGTTGGGACGCCCGGGGGGGGGGGGAATCTAGGACTTCCGGAAAACGGGTACTGTGGCCCCCGCCGAGGCCCTGCCCCCGGGCTGGAGGAATCCGACCACCCGGTGCCCATCCCCGCCTCCGCTACACCCCCGCGCGGTCGCTGTTTGACCCCGCGCCGGGAACTCGTTCCGGGGACCGCTCTGGCCCGCGCCCCTCCCTCCGCGCGCTCTTAGGGCCTGCGAGAAATGGGCAGGCGTGGCCTCTCGCTCGGGTAAAGAAGGGCCCCCGAGGGTCTCCGCTTCTCGCCACCCGTGGGGCGCCATCCCTGAGGCGCCATCGGTCTCGCTCAGGACCCCTGACCGCGCCCAGCCGGCGCACCCAGCCCCGATCCTAGGGCTCTGTAGGAACTCCTCAGGTAGCCCCCGACTCCCGGAGGCCACCCCTGCCCTCCCCTCCCCACAGGCACCCCCAAGCTGTGCCAGATGTATCCCAGGACCTCTGGGCTGCGCTCCGTCTCCCGGTCCCCGTCCCCCGCAGACACCGACCCTCCAGACGCCGCTGCCCCATTCCGAGGACCCTCCCCGTCTCCCTCATCCCGCGACCTTGGGAACTCCCGCCTACGGCCCGAACGCGCCCGGATCTGTCCGCACTTTGCCCAGTAGGTCATCCGTCCGGCCGCCCCTGTCCCCGCCAACGCCCTGGCCACCCCCGCAGGGCTCCCCAGGCCTCTGCGGCCAGGCGCCCTCCCCCGGGGACGCCGGGAAGTGGCACGTCCCGCCGCCTATCGCCGGGCGGCCGCCTGGTGCCCCGTCTCCCGGCGGCGGGCCCCTCCCCCGGCCTCTCCGGCCCCTCCCCCCGCCCGCCTCGCCTCCCTCCTCCCCGGCGCTCGCGCGCTCGCTCACTCTCTCGCCGGCTCGAGGGGCGGCCAGCTGCTGGCGCGGGCAGAGGCGGCGGCGGCGGCGGCGGCGCGACCGGGATGGGACGGGCGCCCGGGCGCGGGAGCCGCGGCGGCGGCGGCGGCGGGGGCCGAGCAAGTCGGGCCAAGTGCGGGGCCGCCGGCCAGGGCGCCAGGCGCTGAGCCCCCGCGGCCCCCGGCTCCCCGGCCGCGCACGGCCGAGCCCGAGAGAGCGCGCTGAGGCGCAGCCCGGGAAGCGCCGCCAGCGCCGGCCGCCTGCGACTGGGGAAGAGCGGCGCCCTGGGAGCGAGCCATGCCCGGTGCCCGAGCGTAGCCGCGGGGGCCGCTCCCGGGAGCCGCGGGCCGGGCCCACCGCGCGCCGAGGACCATGCCGCCCCCGGGCCGGGCGCCGCCGCTCGGGCTCCTGCTGGCGCTGACGGCGCTCCGGTGCCCAGGTAACGCGCGTCCCCGGTCCCCATCCCCGACCCCTGCCGCCGCGCATAAAGTTGGCTCCCGCACGGGGCGGCCACCTCCTTCTCAAGTCCCCGGTAGCTGGCGTCTCCCGGACTTGCACAGATCTGGGGAGACTCTGGGAACCCAGGGGTCTCCAGCCCGTACCCCTTTGCCCAACGCGAGAGCCCGCCCGCCTTCCTCCCCAAACCCCCAGCTCCCCTGCGGATCCGTTCAGGGCGCAAGGGGGGCAACCGGCCGGGTGCGCTCAGCCTCACCAGGCGGGTTCCAGGAACCGAGTCCCCTCCCCGCCCCGCCTTGGGGCAGCGTCCCCCCAGGACGCGGTTCCCGCGGCGGTTTTGCGGTGGCAGGGAGTCGGTGGGCCCCTTCTGCCGGTTTCCTGATGCCCGCGGACGCACCGCCGGCTTTCCTAGGACACCTGCGGGGCCCCACCTTGAGGTCGTCTCGGTCGGAGCCGTCTGGCTGGTCCGCAGCCCCTCCCCACCCTCCTGCTTTTACATCCCCGCGGAAGGTGCCCCCTCCCCAGGTGGCCTCCCCTTGGCTGCTGCGTAGCCCGCTGATCGCCTCCTGCAAACGCGGGCTGCCCCAGCGCCCCGACCCTAGGGCGGCCGGGCAGTTCAGGGCGCGCAGGGCCGCCTGGAACGTGGTGCTGGCCAGAGCCATTGCTTGGGTACCGTGGAGCCGGGCTCCCCGCTGGCACCGGCGCAGCTGTCGCCGAAACCTAGTGAGTGGGAAAGGCAAAATAGCCAGGTATTTTGGGTCTCCGCTGGAGTTTGGAAAGCTTTCTACCACCTTGGTGTGGCTACGTGTTGGTCCTAGAGGACGTGTATCCTAAAATGCCAGTTCCTCCCCTCCTCCCACCCCAAGCCGCGGAGAAAATTCTAAAGGCTCAGAGGAACCGGGAACAGTCACCAGCAACATTCATGTGCATTTGGAGAGCTCGGTTCTCCAAACCTGTTAACATCAGGACCCGTGATTTGGGAGCAGGTAGCTGTTGCTTGAGAAGATTCTTCTCATCTTCTTAATAAACAAACCACACAGCCACCCAGAACGCAGCAGCAAAATACAACTGTAACTTTTCAGCTTTAACTGTCTTGGAGGGTTGCAGTTAGTAGCAAACCTTGTATGCCAACTTAATGTGTGATGTATTTGCTTGGAAAAAGTAAATATTGTTTTCCTTCGAGATGCCCTTAAGTGACCCAAAATATTTAATAAAACCTTCCACTCGGAGAAAGCCTTTTGTCAGAGACATCCATGGGCATTCAGCTTTGGCTCAATTTAGAGAGCGGTGTTGGGCTTGACGTGGATGAATCTTTAATCTGCTTGGCTAATAAGCAGCTCTGATAGCTGTTTTGCTCTCCGCGTTGCTGGGGTCGAGGCTGTTTCCTCTTAGCTGAAGCCCTGGAGCCCGTTCCCCAAAGTGCACAGTCCCTCGGACCGGAAAATCGCAGTTTTGTCTTGATTTTGTCCCTGCACGGGGGGTCAGTGCTCCTAAGTGAATATCAGAAATCTCTCAGAGAAGCTGCCTGCCTAGTGCTGTGTTAAGGGAACATGTTGAACCCTCCGTTTCCCCCTTCCCTAGCAACAGAAGAGCTTGTGCCTGGCTCTGGGCGGCCCAGTCCTGGTTGGGAAGGTATGCCACCCCGGAAACCTGGTGCTGGCCCAGCTCCCGAGTCTCCCTGGAGGGGGGGGTCTCAGCTGGGCAGCTCATTCTGGCAGGTGCTGCTAGAGCAGAGTCCCCAGTGCCGTCGCCAGGTCCTTGCGAGCACATGTAAGCCTTTCACCGGTCCCCACCAGGGACACAAAGAGACGACAGTTTGATAACTCTATATTTAGCACCAGTTAGGAGAGCTGGGGGAAAAAAAAAACAGGGCTGAAATTCCTGAAAGGTACTTAACTGCCTGCCGTTGGTTGAAAGGTTCGGAGGAATTAGCTAGAGCATCCTTCAGAGCTGGTTGGATTTTCTGGATAATTTCTGGCATGATTTCCCGACCACGTTTGGCTGAGGCTCCCGGAGAGGGGCTGGAAGAGTTCAGAGGCGAGGAAGGACGCGATCTCTCCCCCATCACACACAAGGACTGTCTGCTTTGTGCCCCCTCCCCCCTCCCGCGTGGGTAGCTGCCATGGTAAAGAGTGTGGTGGGTGTATTTCTTTCAGCCTTGCAAGCGCTTAAACATATGGAACTGTACTTGGTAAGAGTCAGCACAAATCCCCCAGCTTAGTGACTAGGGGGCCCCTGTTATTCAAGCCACTTTTGTGCCTGCTATGGCTTTGCAAATTAGCGGCTCTGTTACTGTCCCTGCTGGGGAAAATGGACGCGCCTTGCTCCATTGACCCATTATGCTCAAGGTCTGTAAAGTCAGGGTGGGCGGAGAGCCCCCGACAGAGGGTCCTTGTGAGTGGCAGAGCCTGCTGGTTGGAGGGAGGGGGGAGACTGGCTTCAAGGCAGAGACGCTCTTAGCCGTGCCTGGCACCTTGGTGTGGTGTGTGGTATATTTCTTTCTCGTTACAACAGTGATGTGTGTGTGGGGTGCCCATGGGTGGTGTTTCTTTTCAGAGAGGTGGCACTGGGGTTGGCGGGGAGCCGTGTACTAATGCTGTCGCCTCCCCCCGGGTGATTTAAGGGCCGGACCATGGAGGTTCCCAGAGTAAATCATTTCGTCCCTGCCCCGCCCCCGCCCTGGATGCAGGGAACTTGGGAGGCATCAGGCTTCTGCTTGAGCTGCGACGCTTGAAGCCAGTAATGAGCGTGGTGGTTGCCATGGTCCAAGGGAGCACAAGAAACCCCTCGCTTGTGGGTGGGTGTGAAGTCAGGGAGGGTGGCCTCTGGGTCGGCAAAGCCCTTGCAGCGGCCTTGTGCCCCCTGCGTTGTGTGCGGATGGGTGCCTCCTTTCTTCTCTTCTGGCTCAGAAATTGAATGGGGATGGAGAGGGTGCATTTCCCTTCGAAGCGATGGGATTCAGCAGATGCTTCGCCTCCCATCACCGTGGGGAGACGGAGGCACCCTGGCACGAGAGGCAGCATCATGGGGTGGTCGTGGTACCACCACCCATTCCCCAGAGTAAATGAGTGGACTTGGAGAGCAAGAAGTGTCTTAAAGCATCTCCTCCAACAGCTCCCCCTGCAGGTGGCAGAGGAGACTCGGGCATGGGAAGTGACTCGCTCAGGGTCACACCGTGAATTGGTGTCAGACTGGGGCTTGTGGCTCCCACAATTTCTGTTTTTTAAAAACTCCTTGCCCAGGTCTTTCTCACCCTACACAGTGGAGCCTTTCTGGTCAAGGAGTTCTACTGTCTGGTCCTTTAGAGGACTGTGACTTCATTTAAGGAGCCCAAGGTCAAGAGACAGACAGCCGCTGGGGGTGGCTAAAATAGCAAACGTCAACTCAGAGAGGCAGGTAGCAAATCATCACAATGATGATGATGATGATGATGATGATGATGATGGTGATGTGATGGTGATGATGGTGACAATGATGGTGATGGTGATGATGATGATGGTGGTGATGGCGATGATGATGGTGGTGACGGTGATGGTGGTGATGGTGATGGTGGTGGTGATGGTGATGATGATGATGATGATGATGGTGATGATTATGGTGGTGATGGTGATGGGATGATGATGATGATGTTGATGATGATCATGATGATGATGATGGTGATGATTATGGTGATGATGGTGATGGGATGGTGATGGTGATGGTGATGATGATGGTGGTGATGGTGATGATGATGTTGATGATGATCATGATGATGATGATGATGATGGTGATGATGGTGATGATGATGGTGATGTGATGATGATGGTGATGATGGTGATGGGATGATGGGGTGATGATGGACACGCATGCTTCTGAAGTCGCTCCCTGTGTTGTGGGCACCATCGCAGGCATTTCCTCATATGAACGGGGTGAAATACTCACCACTCTGGCAAATGGACACCCTCGGTATTCACAGTTTACAGATGAGGATATTGAGGTCCCGAGATGCCAAGTAACTTGCCTGAGGTCACACAGGGTCAGGATTCCAGCCCAGGCGCTGGTCTGTGCCTTACGCACCACCTCACACAGCCAGATTCCCCTCCACAGCCTCGCGCAGAACTGTGTGGACAGACTCCTGGACAAGCCAGACTGACATTCCAAGGTGGTGGGTGGTTATTGAGTCCCTTTCACTTCCTTTCTGCTCTCTCTCTGCAACAGATACACCTATTAATGCGAGCTAAGGTTTCCGGCCATAGAAATCAAACAGATTGGAGTCAGCTCTGCAGGCAACTAGGAATCCTTTGAGTTCTGTGCCCTCGAGGGATTAGACGGTTACGTTAAAGGGTGAGACTTTGACAGGCAGACACCCCCCTCCTTTCCATTTGGTCTCCTGCGCTGGTTCTCCCACGTCAGTGAGGCTCAGAATCAAAAGCAACACTGCAACTAACCCTGATCTACACGTACTGTGCGTTCTAAGCCCTTTGCTGATTTTACTTCGTTGAGTCCTCAGTGGCTCCCGTGGGGTACGGACTTCTGTTTGCCCCATTTTACAGATGAGGAAACTGAGGCCCAGAGAGGTGCCATGACCTGTCAAGGTCACACAGCCACAAAGGGATGGGCCGTGGATGTGAACCCACAGTGTAACCGTCTCAGAGTCAGGGCTCTTTGCTGCTGCCTTCTCTACGTTTGTAGGCACTTGAGTTTTGTGGGCAGCTTATGGATTCTGAGACTAATTTGGGCCCAGGGACGTGTTTCAAGTTGGGGGCAGAGCTGGGTCTTTTTTGAGAAACCGTTTTGGGGAATTTTGTCCCCTCTAAAGTCAGCTTGGAGTCCAGGGGTGCATCGGCAAGGAGGGGTTTGGTGTTTTTTTTGGTCCCAAATATTGTTTTATTAACACTTGATGTTTTCTAGGATTTAAAAGTTTATTTTTTAATTATTTTTGGAAATTTATTTATTTATTTTTGGCTGCATTGCGTCTTTGTTGCTGCGTGCGGGCTTTCTCTAGTGCGGCGATCGGGGGCTACTCTTCTTTGCAGTGCACGGGCTTCTCGTTGCAGTGGCTTCTCGTCGCGGAGCTTGGGCTCTAGGCACGCATGCTTCAGTAGTTGCAGCACGCAGGCTCAGTAGTTGTGGCTCGGGGGCTCTAGAGCGCAGGCTCAGTAGTTGTGGTGCACGGACTTAGTTGCTCTGCAGCATGTGGGATCTTCCCGGACCAGGGCTCGAACCCGTGTCCCCTGCTTTGGCAGGCGGATTCTTAACCACTGCGCCACCAGGGAAGCCCCAGTAGTACGTAACTTTTTTTAATTTAAATTTAAATTTTTAAATTGAAGTATAGTTGATTTACAGTGTTGTGTTAGTTTCACATGTACAGCAAAGTTATACCATATATGTATATGGTGTATATATGTATATTCTTTTTCAGATTCTTTTCCCTTACAGGTTATTACAAAATATTGAGTATAGTTCCCTCTGCTATACAGTAGGTCCTTGTTGGTTATCTATTTTATGTATAGTAGTGTGTATCTGCTAATCCCAAACTCCTAATTTATCCCTCCCCTTCACCCCATTCCCCTTTAGTAACCACAAGTTTGTTTGCTATGTCTGTGGGTCTATTTCTGTTTTATAAATAAGTTCATTTGTATCATTTTTTAAAAGATTCCACATAGAAATGATGTCATATGATATTTGTCTTTCTCTGTCTGGCTTGCTTCACTTAGTATGATCATCTCTAGGTCCATCCAGGGCTTGGCATTTTGGGAAATTGAGCCGATGTGGAAGGCTGCTGGCTGCCTTTGGGACATGTCTGGCTTGAGGGCTTCTCAGTTGCCAACATTTAAAAAGTGGGAGATGTCAATATCACCATCCAGGTTTCTGGCTTATCTTGAGAAATTGGGAGATCTGATCTAACCCCTTCTAGCCCCTTGGCCTCTCCAAGACTCAGTTTCCCCATCTGTAGAATGGGCCCTGCCATAGTCCATCCAGGCAGCTATAACAAAGTACCACAGGCTGGGTAGATTATAAACAACAGACATTTATTTCTTACAGTTCTGGAGGCTGGGAAGTCCAAGATCATGGCGCCAGCATGGTTACATTCTGATGAGAACCCTCTTCCTGGTTCATAGATGCCCGTCTTCTCATTGTGTCCTCACTCGGTGGAAGGGATGAGGGAGCTCTCTGGGGCCTCTTTTATAAAGGCACTGATCCCATCATGAGACTCCATCCTCATGACCTAATCATCTCCCAAAGGTCCCACCTCCTAACATCATCACATTGGGGGGTCACCTTTCCACTTATGAATTTTGGAGGGACACAAGCATTCAGTCTACAGCAGGCCCTGACCCACTGCTGATCTCATCACAAGGTTGGGAGACACCAGCAGGGTGACGACGGGGGTGAGAGGGGTGCTGTCCTGCGGGGCCTGCGGTGTCTCAGGAAGGGAGGGGCTGATGAGGTCTTCTCTGCATCAGTCAGACCTGTGAAGAGAAGGATAATGGCCCCTCCGCTGCCTACCAAGTGGTTTCTCACTTCAGGATTTCCCTGGATTCTTCCCTCTCACCCAGGGAGAGGTTAAGGGCTCCGATGTATTCCCAGATGGGAGCACCGAGATTCAGAGGAGCTCAGGGACTTGCTCAAGGCAACACAGGCCGTAAGTAGCAGGGCGGGGTCTCCTCCCCAAAGTCTCTGACTCCTGTCTCCCCTGCCCCTAAGGCACCTCCTTGTCCTGGAGTTTTGCTTCAGTTTCCCCGCCCTCAGTCTTAGGTGCCTGTGACCTTAGGGGCTTGCATTATAGGGCAAGTTTGGTGTGACAGAGCGAGGGATAAGAAGCCAGCAAATACATAAGCAGGAAAGTCTCAGACAGTAATTTACACTCTTCATACTCAATACAAAGCAATCTGATGGGGAGGGTCTAGGTGATCCAGGAAGACTTCTTGGAGAAGGTGGCCTTTACCTTATTTGAGACCTAAATGTGATCAGACCAGAGCCAGCCCAGAGAAGGGTGTCCCAGGCAGGAGGAATTCGAGTCTTTGCAAGGTTCTTTGCACAGTGCCTGGCACACAGCATGTGATCAAGAGGTCCCAGCTCACTCACTCACTCACTCACTCACTCATTCATTCATTCATTCATTCAACAGGCATGTATTAATCAGCGCTCAGCACTAGGGACACAGCAGGGAACAGAAGAGACGTATCCCCCATTCTGAGGAGCTGTCATTCTGGCAGAGTGAGACAATAATAAAACAGTGGACAAACAAATACATAATTTAATGTCAGGGGGTGATAGCGCTACCGGGAGAAATAAAGCAGGGTCACTCGTTGTCACTTTTATTCTCCATCTGGGTGCTTGTTTTGCATCTTCCTGGAAACTCAGGGGCAGGATGGACCCCTGGTGCCGCATCTCTGCGAAGGGAAGGCGGGAAAGGAGCCCAGGTTCTTTGGAGTGGAATTCCATCATCTTCTCTTGTTCATCTCGCCTGGGGCCGCAGTCGCAGTCGGTGTGCGCAGAACTCCCCCCCGCCCCCCGCCCCCGACATGTGACTCCTGAACTGATCAATACCGTCTCCTTATGTTTCGGTCCCAAAATAGTTACATAAAAAAATCAATAGAGTCCAGTTGGATTTGCTGTATTTTATTACTGAGGGGGATGGAGCGTCTAGAATTGCCCGGCGCTTCTGAGCCCGGCTGTTTTGCGGTGTTAACCTAAATTAACCTGTTGGGGGACCTAACTCACCATGGCTGCGCTTCGGAGCCCAGGATTCAGCGCCTCGGAAGGGTGACTCAGTAAATACTGCATCTCTGATGTCTGCTTTGTGCTTGGAATGCCTCCCACCAGGGCTCTTAGTGCATCGGAGCAAATGGACACATAAAAATACTGCTGTGGCTGCAGCCCCGGCTCGCGGGGCTGACTCTGTGGGCCTGCCGGAGGGTCCTGGTTTTCTTCCCAGAACTCTGGAGTGCCGGACTGGCCCTGCCCGGTCTCCTGGCTCTCAGAATCCGTGGCCCCCTTTGTTTGCCCGGTTCTCTCCGTGCTGTGTACTTGTCGATGGGTTTGTATCCTTGGTTTGCTGTGTTCCTCTGCGTTTGTGCCATCTGCTGCCGCAGGCTCTCCCGGGTGAGCTGGTGGGGCCAGGTGAGCGGGGATGGGAGCCCCGGGGCAGAGGGCTGAGGGTGCTGTGGCAAGTGAAGCCGTGGCCCGGTGGGAGGGGACCTTGTTCTCCTGCAGTCCGCTCCGAAGACGGCACGGGGAGAGGAAGGGGCGGGGCATGGTGTAGATGGAAAATGTTGTTTTGCCAGGAAAAAGGTGTTTCTAGGGTGGCAGTGCAGCGGAACTTTCCAGGCCGGTGGAGAGCCGCTGGCTGCCTGTGGGCCATATCTGGTCTGCAGGCTTCTCTTGTTAGTTACCGGCATCTAAAAAGTGGGAGATGCCAGTATCCAGGTTTCTGGCTTCTCTCAACAAATTGGAAGATCTGGGAGTGCTGGTGTGGCTCCTTGATCTCTCTGAGACTCAGTTTCCCCATCTGTAAAATGGACCCTACATCCCCCGCTGCTGATCTTTGAAACCTCATCCCACTCTGCTTCCTTCCTTCATTCTGCGTTAGTTCATTGACACGTGTTTTCTTGTGCACCTGTGCTGTGACAGGCATTGTACTTGGAGCTGGTGATACAGCAGGAACAAGACAGGCAAAGGCCCCTGTCCTTGTGGGGTTAGCGTTAAGGTGCAGGGAGATAGAGACTGAAATAGCTAAATAACTAAAATATACTGTTTATTAAGTGGTCATAAGTGCTTTGGAGGAACATGAAGCGGGGGAGCAGACAGGGAGTGCTGGAGGGATGTTCTGCCATTTTAAATAGCAGGTGTCACTCAGAAAGGTGACATTTGAGCAAAGACCTAAAGAGGTGAGGGAGCCAGCCAGGGGGCTATCGGAGAGAAGAGCGTTCCAAGCAGAGGGAATAGCCAGTGCAAAGGCCCTGAGGTGGGAAGGTGCTTGGCAGGTTCACGGACAGAAAGGAGACCAGTGAGGCTGGGCTGAGTAGTAGATGAGGTTAGGGACCAGAGCCTGATAAGGACTGTGGCTTTTGCTCCGCGTGAGGTGGGAGCCATTGGCAGGCTTGAGCAGAGGAGATGGTGCTCTCACTCATGGGAGCAGAAGCAGGGAGAGCCCCACGGGGCTACTCAGTAGTCCAGGCAGGGATGATGGTGGCTTGGGTCAGAGTGGCAGCTGGAGAGGAGGTGAGAAGTGGTGATATTTGGGGTGTAGTTTGAAAGTTGCGCTGTGGGGTTTGCTGATTGATAGATTCGTTCAATAAATATTCATCGGGAGCCAACTATATGCCTACTTCTGTATTGATTTGGGGGCCAAATCAATATTTGTTAGTGGTGGAATTAGCAAACAGAACTTATACCTGTGAGTTGGGCTTTTGCCTTTTATGTGCTCTTCCCAACAGCTCTGGGGAGAAGGCTGGGATGGATGAGCCCGTTTTTCTGCATCTGTGAGATGGACATAAAGACGTCATTAAGGAGAGTAAAGTCAAGAGGATCCAGTGAGACAATAGATGCAAATGCTTCTTAGCAAGTGCCCAGCACATACTAAGTGCTCAATAAATGAGGGCAATTATTAATAATGTTGGTAGGACAGTTGAGGAAACCAGGGCTCAGATGTGCTATTTGCCCCTGGAAATACGTGGAGGAGGAGGTTGGATCTGAGCTGTGACCTATCAGATTTAGCTTGGGGTTCATTTTTCTTGCTGGAACCACTAATATTCGAAGAAAAAAATTCTTCCTGTCTTCATGATGTGATTATTCTGGCATAATTTATTATTGTTAGGTTGCCAGTGCAGGTGTACTTGCTTTATTTAGTAGATGTGTAGGTGAAAAGTTGTGTGTCAATCAAATTCTATTTTCTCCATCCAATTCCACAACAGTTGAGAGATGTGTAAATTCCATCTGACCCTGTGCTGGCCTTGGCTCCTGTGTTGTTGCTTGTTATTTTCTGTACCCATTAAATCGGGCATCACCAGGCTGTGGTCCATGGACCAAATCCGGCCCTCGACCTGTTTGTGTAAATAAAGTTTTATTGCAACACAGCTATGCCTGTTTGTTTACTTATTGTCTATGGGTGCTTTCTCACAACAAGGGTAGGGATGGGTAGTTGTGACAGATCCTGTGGCCTGCAAAGCCTAAATAAATTACCTACTATCTGGCTCTTTTTTTTTTTTTTTAAATATTTATTTATTTATTTATTTTATTTATGGCTGTGTTGGGTCTTCGTTTCTGTGCGAGGGCTTTCTCTAGTTGCGGCAAGCGGGGGCCACTCTTCATCGCGGTGTGCGGGCCTCTCACCATCACGGCCTCTCTTGTTGCGGAGCACAGGCTCCAGACGCGCAGGCTCAGTAATTGTGGCTCATGGGCCTAGTTGCTCCGCGGCATGTGGGATCTTCCCAGACCAGGGCTCGAACCTGTGTCCCCTGCATTGGCAGGCAGATTCTCAACCACTGCGCCACCAGGGAAGCCCCTATCTGGCTCTTTTAAAGACAAAGTTTGCCTTAAATGGTCAAGCAGTGGTCATGTAAATGTGTGTTTATAGCACTCTATGGTCAAGACAGGTACCCACTTTTAATGTCAAAAGAATTATCCAGCTCATCTGAGCAAGAAGAATTGTGGGTTTGGTATCCCTTGGTTAAAAAAGAAAAACATATTGATTGAAAGTTGCCATCAATTCAGTAATGCTCTTGAACGAGTGGGTTTTGGTAATTACAGTAGCATTTATGTAGCATTTTAAGAATAGTAGTACGTGTGTGGGAGATAGTTTTTACTCTGCAGGCAAAGCTCCATGGCTCACAGCTCAGAAGACCCCTTGGAGGGATGCTGCTGGAGGGAACTAGTATTAAAGGAACCTACTGCGTAGTTATTTTATACTCAGAATGACTCCAATCAGTGGATCTCTTTTATGACCTTGTGTTTTTTCCTATTTGGTTGTTTTAAAGATGAACGTAGCCTTCTCTATTTTATCTGTGACGCCCAAGTCTGTGATATTTTAAGTTTCCAAATTTAAGATTTTAAGTGCACTCATGGAGATGATGTATCAAATGCAAAGGTATGTCAGTGGATTAAATCTGGATTCTCACAGTTGCAAGGGACAAAATGGGGAATTTACTAGTCCCTGAAGGTGGGAAGCTTAAGGAGGAAACAGCTTCAGGCATGGCTGGATCCAGGGGCTTACTCTCCTAATGAGAACTTCTGCTCTCACTCTGTCTCTTGGTTCTCTTTTTCCCTGTGTTCACCTAATTCTCAGACAGGCTTTCTCCACCTTATGGCAAAGTTGGCCACAGTTGGCTCTAGACATTCCTCTGACCAGCAGAAGTCAAATGTCTCTTTCTTAATTGTCCCAGCAAGAATCCCAGGACTGACTTTTACTGGACTAGTGTGGGTTGTGTGCTGACCTCTCAACTAGAGACGGTGGCTGTGGGGATGGAATCCTGCAGCCGATCAGTCACACTTAAGTGTCTCTGGAGCTGGAATTGGAAGCAGCTTGCTGGAGAGATAGGCAAGGGATGATTTCCCAGAGGAAAATCTGGGTGCTTCCACCAGAAGGAAGAAAATTTTACTGCGACAGGCTACCAGGTGAGGTGGGGACCCCCCCCCCCACCCCAGGTCAGGAGAGCCCTCATGCCTGGATTGACACCTCTGGTGCCCCTCCCCCAAGGAGCCAACACTCACCCCTCCCCTCCCGCCCTTTTGTGGGTTCTCTCTTGGCTGCTGTCCAATCTCCTGGGGCTTCTGTTTTGTACGTGTGACCTCTGATCCAGTCCAGTGATCTCACACATGTCTTAGTTGCTTTGGTTGAAAACATGGACTGTTTGGAATGTAATCTGCTAATATATATGAAAAGAGAACTTGATCTGTGACCCAGCAGTCTCACTTCTGGGAACCTATGTTTTCTAGAAATAAAAGCACCACTGGTAAGGTTGTATGTTCACGGATATTTATAGCAGCATTGTCTGTGGTGGTAAAAAAGAGAAAAAACCCTAACTTTTCATCAGTAAAGTAGTTCTGGACTAAATGGTGGTATTTCCATGCTTGGACCACCAGGTAGCTGTTAAAAACAGTGGGTTGGACATCCCTTGTCCTGGAGGGATGACCGGGGCTTATTGTCAAGGAGAAAAGTGAGTAGCAGGGTAATTTATCCTGTGCAATGTCATTTTAATATAAACCAACCAAAAGTCTCCTATGTGTATAAAATAGCTATATTTATATAGTGCTTTCTGTGTGCCAGCCACAGTTCTAATATAGCTACACATATTCTCAACAAGCCTGGGAGGTGTGTGGGTATTATTATTATACCCATTTTAAAGAAGGGGAAGTAGAGGCACCGAGAGGTTAAACAAGGCTATATAGCTAACGAGTGGTGGAGCTGGGGTTTTAATCCAGGTAGTTTGGATCTTAACCCTCACTCCATGCTGCCTCTTACACTGCCCACCCCAACTGCATCCCTTCACACACATGCCTTTATATTATTTTATTAGTGTGGAGAAAGGTGTGGCTGGACTACTGACCTCAGTGAAGGAATGAAGTGGGTGGTACTGGTGGGGTGGTGGGAAGGGAGTTGGTGGGGGCTTAAAGGGAGGAAACCAGGAATGTTTGAGACATTTCAGCCACAACAATGCTGATTTTGAAGTAGAGAGCCCAGTTCTTTCTCTTAGGGTTTCTGGGTCCCTGTTGGGGCTGGTGAGAATGCCTTAGTGGGGACCCTCTGAATTTGCTGCTGTGCTTTGCTGGTGCGGGGGGCTAAGGTGCGTGGAACTCAGACCCAGGAGGGATGCTGCTTGGTGTTTCACTGGGAGAAAGGAAGACTGGATATGGTGTGATGGGCATATTTGTTGAAAATGGGCTCATCAGTGAAAGATAGAGAATTAAAATAGTGATGGCTTGGGAATTCCCTGATGGTCCAGTGACTAGGACTCCGTGCTTTCACTGCTGAGAGCACGGGTTCGATCCCTGGTCAGGGGACTAAGATCCCAAAAGCTGCACGGTGCGGCCAAAAAAAAAAAAAAAAAAAAAGTGATGGCTTAAAAAGTAGGAGTTTATTTCTCTCCCAAGTCAGATTCTAGAGCTCAGAAGCCCAGGACTGTAGGTTGTCTCTGTTCCGTGAAATCCTCTTGGACCCGTGCTTGCTTTTACCATTTCAAGGTTGAGGTCTTTGTCCTCATGGTCTAAAATGGCAGCTACCGGTGCAGCCATCTCATCTTCATTCTAGGCACCAGGATTGGGGTGCAGATAAAGAAAGGGTAAAGGATATGCATCAATTGTCTTTTACAGAAGAGTCCTAGAAGCAGCCCCATGATGTTTCCACTTATATCCTATTGGCTGCGACTGAGTCACATGGCCACATCTAGTTGCAAGAGAATCTGGGAAATGCAGTCTTCTTTTTTTTTTTTAAATTAATTTATTTATTTTATTTTATTTTTTTAATTTTTATTTATTTTTGGCTGCATTGGGTCTTTGTTGCTGCGTGGGCTTTCTCTAGTTGCGGCGAGCAGGGGCTACTCTTCATTGCGGTGCGTGGGCTTCTCATTGCGGTGGCTTCTCTTGTTGTGGAGCACGGACTCTAGGCGTGCGGGCTTCAGTAGTTGTGGCACGTAGGCTCAGTAGTTGTGGCACACGGGCTTAGTTGCACCACGGCATGTGGAATCTTCCTGGACCATGGCTCGAACCCATGTCCCCTGCGTTGGCAGGCAGATTCTTAACCACTGCACCACCAGGGAAGCCCGGAAATGCAGTCTTAATTTGAAGTTGCTAAAAATCAAAAGTTCTGTTACTCTGGAAAAAGGAGAGAATGGATATTGGGGGGATAATTAGTAGTTGGTGATGAATACCCTATCAGGGATAGCACGGCATTTGAAGAGAAGGTGTAAACAGGATCTTTTATAATCATACTGTGTGTGTGTGTGTGTGTGTGTGTGTGTGTGTGTGTTTGATTTTTTTCTGCCTCCTAAGGTGGAAACCTGGGAAATATAGTTTTTCTGGGTGAAAGCAGTTTGGTGACTGCATAACATTATCTCTGTCAAAGATGTGAAAGTGGGGACTTCCCTGGTGGCGCAGTGGTTAAGAATCTGCTTGCCAATGCAGGGGACACGAGTTTGATCCCTGGTCTGGGAAGATGCTGCAGAGCAGCTAAGCCCGTGCGCCACAACTACTGAGCCCATGTGCCATGACTACTGAAGCCCACGCACCTAGAGCCTGTGCTCTGCAACAAGAGAAGCCCCCGCAACGAGAAGCCAGTGCACCGCAACGAAGAGTAGCCCCCGCTCGCCGCAACTAGAGAAAGCCTGCACGCAGCAACGAAGACCCAATGCAACCAAAAATAAAGAAAGAAAGAAAGAAAGAAAACGATGTGAAAGTGGTTTAAAAAATATGAGAGATAGGTCTGAAGTCCCTTTTGAACAATTTCATATCTTTCCAAAAGGTAACTGCTCTTTATCAGTTTGCTGTGTATTTTTCCTTGTAGGAAATATATATATATATATTTATAATATAATGTTTTAAATTTGTTTTTAATAGTATACATCGTGTCTCTTCTCCAATATCCATGTACATACAGAACTATCTTATTTTTTTGTTTATTTATTTTATTTTTGGCTTTGTCAGGTCTTAGTTGCAGCACACGGGATCTTTGTTGTGGCACGCGGGATCCTCTGCTGCGGCACATAGGCTCCAGAGCACGTGGGGTCTGTAGTTGCGGCAGCGGGCTCTCTAGTTGTGGCTCGGGTGCTCAGTAGTTGTGGCTCGCGGGCTTAGTTGCCCCACGGTATGTGGGATCTTAGTTCCCTGACCAGGGATCGAACCCACATCCCCTGCATTGGAAGGTGGATTCTTAACCACTGGACCACCAGGGAAGTCCCTGAACTATCTTATTTTTTTGAATTGCTGCATGGTATTCCATGGCAGGGAAATATCAAGGTGTATTTAGTGATTTTCCACTGCCTCAGAAGATGGAGGATTTCCCAAACATAGAAAGGAGGTTTAGAAAGATTTACAAATGGCCATCCTGCCCAGCAGGAACACTGTGCAGAAATCAGCATCCAACCAGGATCTGCAGACATTTGAGGAAAGACAGGGTGAGACTGAGTGACAGTGGATGAAAGAACTGACACTTGAAGAAGTGGAGTTAACAGAGAAACGGGGATGAGGAGGGCTGGTTCTTAGAACCCAGGCCGCTTGCCCAGAGCTGCTGCTCCTTGATGGCAAGGACTTGCCGATGCTGCCCGAGGCTCCATTCCCAGTGGTTCCGGCTGTGGATGATCCCCAAAGGGCTTGGAGTGCCAGTGCATCTACTCATGGCATTTCTCTAGCTTCCAGAAGCTTCCGTCTTAGAAGAGAGACATCTTCTGTTCCCCAGTCTGTGCCTCCATAGCACTTACCACAGACACATTTCTTTCTAATGCAAAAGCCTCTTTAGGGAGCACCATGAACTTACGATGAATTTTTAATTTCCCTATGATATTTTTTTCTCCTTCCACCCACTCTCCCCCCCACGCCCAGCCCAGTTAAAGTGTTTTTCTCTTAAATTTATGGGCTGAGCTGTTAAGAGGGTCTGTATATTTCAAGAGGAAAAGTGTTGGGGGCGGAGGTTTTGGCCTTACTGTTTGCACCAGCTTCACTCACACACGCTCCAAAGTGGCCTCATTTCCTACCTGATCAGTTTGCCTGTCATCTCGGGTCATTATGTAAGGGCGACTAAATTCTGCTTCTCTTCATTGTAGCGTAGAGGACAACATGAGGGAGGAAACTGCTGGAATTTCTTTTTCAATCTTTCCCATCCTGCAAGGTTCCCTACCTCCTCTTATTCCCCATCTTTTTAATTTATTTGGTTGTGCCGGGTCTTAGTTGCGTGAGGCAGGCTCCTTAGTTGCGGCTCCAGGCCTCCTTAGTTGCGTCACGTGGTCCCCATCTCTCCTTGTGAAAGTTTTTAATAAGTGTTTGAGTGAGGGAATGAACTTCTATAGCATCTCCTGTCAGCTTTCTATCTCTCACTGCTTGATTAGATATGCTTTGCTCCTCTGGCTGCTCTCGCAAACTGTTTCAAGCAGATCTCTGAAATTAAGGGCATGAACTCAGGTGGCAGACTGCTTGAGTTCAAATTCCAGCTCCACCACTTGCTAGCTCTGTGACCTTGGGTGAGTTACTTAACCTCTCTGTGCCATAGCATGTTCATCTGTGAAAGGGGGAAAGTAGGAGCTCCTACTCTTTGGGCTGTTGTCAGGATTAAGGGAGATGTTGTATAAGAATTCAACACAGTGCTTAAATCCACATGGGTCTGTAATAAATGTTAGCCCTTTTTAATCCTCTTCTCCAACCATCGAGTGTTTAGTTGAACACCTACTATGTGCCCTGGTGCGGTTTTTCTCATCTCTTCTTCCACATCCCTTCATACCAGATCTTGCGGTATGATAGTGGTTGACTGCTATTTTTTTACCTTTCTCTGTGAATAACACCCTGATTTTATTTTGGGGAACCACTCTTCCCCTGCTTTGTGGTCTGGGTATTGCTAACTTCCTCCTCCTCCTCCACGGGTGGGCTCATGACTTGTGCCTGACCAATCAGAACAGCTCATCTCCTAGGCTTCAAGGATTGGCTCAGGCTTGGGCACATGACCCAAGCTGGGCCAATGAGAGCCAGCTCTGGGATGTTTGTTGTAAGCATGGGGAGGGGTGGGGAAGGGCTTCCTTTTCTATTGCAGTTGCTAAGCTGGGAGGATGGGAGCCTGAATGTAGCAGTTGTTATTGCTGTGTAACAAATTGCCACAAACTGATGGCTTAAAACAGCCCACATGTATCATTTCACAGTTTCTGTGGGTCAGGAGTCCAGGCACAGGTTAGCTCTGCTTCTGGATCTCTCACAAGGCAGCATTCAGGGTGTTAGCCAGGGCTGGGCTCCCATCTGAAGGCTGGACCAGGGAAGAGTCTGGTTCTGTGCTTACCTGGTTGTTGGCAGGATTCAGTTTTTGTGGGCTCTTAGGCTGAGGGCCTCGGCTTTTTTGACACGTGGTCCTCTCCATATGGAAGAGAGTGGCTTCACCAAAGGCACTAAGTGACAGTCTCTTGTGACCTAATCACAGAAGTGATCTCCCTTCCACACTGAGGTATGATATTGGTCAGAAGGAATTTACTCAAGGGGAGAGGACCACGCAAAGCCATGAATGCCATCAGGTGGAGAATACTGGAGATCATTTTAGAAGCCACCTACCGGGGAATTCCCTGGCGGTCCGGTGGTAAGGACTCCCCGCTTGCGCTGCAGTGGGCCTGGGGTCGATCCCTGGTTGGTCCGAGAACTCAGATTCCTCAAGCCGCGCAGTGCGGTGCAACAACAACAACAAAAAAGGCAGCTACCTACCATTCTGGATCTGTGTGAGAATGAAGCAACATGGGGGAAAACAGAGCCGAGAGGGGGAGAGGGGGGAGAGTTTCCTTGTGACCATACTGGAGTACCCAAAAGTAGCTGCTTCTGGTAAGAGCTTTATCTTGAATTTCCCCAGTACAAGACCCAATACATTATTTTTCCCCTTAAGCTACTTTGAGTTGGGTTTCTGTCACTTGCAAGTGTCCCGATGAAGTCCTGTGAAGGCTTCTCACATTCCCTTGCCTGGCAGTGACTGCGCCTCCTTGGAAAGCCTTTGGCATTCTGTGTGCTTGACTAAAATCTAGAAAATGTCACATGCCTTATCTCCCCTCTAGGCTGAGCTCATGGAGGACAGAGTTGCGTGAATTTTTTTAACCCCTCTTTCTTGCTTTAATGCTGTCAGACACAGCGGATGCCATCTGCCAGTAATTACCGGCATGAGAGGCTCTTCTTCGTCCCTCCCCCTCCCCCTGCCAATCAAAAATGTCTCAAAAATGATCTCAGTCGTCCTGCACCTGGCTTAGGGTTGGGATCCTGGGTGTCAGAGGCGAAAACATCTCTGATGCTACCCGCCAGAGGTAGCGCACATCTGCACACAGAAATCGCAGGGAGAGTGTGAACTTCACAGCGTTGGGTGGTTCATCCTAACATAAATGACAAGTCACAAGCAATAGAACTGATCAGAGGTTGCGCTTGGCTGATTCCCTTAACATTTTAGATTTTAACGGATGACTTTTATGATGACCCTGTGCGAACTTTTACTGATACCAACACATTTCTTTTTTTAATTCAAAAAATTAAAAAAAATTGAAGTGTAGTTGATTTACAATGTTGTGCAATCTCTGCTGTACAGCTAAGTGACTCACTTTTACACATATATACATTTTAAAAAGAATATTCTTTTCCATTATGGTTTCCCAGGAGATTGGATATAGTTCTCTGTGCTATACAGTAGGACCTTGTTGTTTATTATATTCTAAATATAATAGTTTGCATCTACCAACCCCAAATTCCCAGTCCATCCTTCTCTGTCCCCTCCCCCTTGGCAACCACAAGTCTGTTCTCTATGTCTGTGAGTCTGTTTCTGTTTTGTAGATAGGTTCATCTGTGCCATATTTTAGATTCCACATGTAAGTGATATAATATGGTATTTGTCTTTCTGACTTACTTCACTTAGTATGATAATCTCTAGTTGCATCCATGTTACTGCAAGTGGCATTATTTTGTTCTTTTTTATGGCTGAGTAATATTCCGTTGTATATATGTACCACATCTTATTTATCCATTCATCTGTCGATGGGCATTTAGGTTGTTTCCATGCTTTGGCTATTGTGAATAGTGCTGCTACCAACATATTTCTTTTTAGTGATAGGATTTTATAATTTTTCTAGGGTTAGTAGAATTTTCTTGCATACCCAGAATGTATGATCTCCTATTGGATGCCAATATATAAAAAATATATGCTTTTTCCACAAAACCATTTTAATATGCTTTTCATTAATGTATTCAGTCCATTGCAACGACCCAACCTCGGAAGTCATTCAGGGTCACATCCAAGTGCATTTTATTCACTGGAGGCCAGCCGTAATCAAGGGAAGGGGAACCTGACTCCCCCCTCGTGATCGGAAGAGTGTCAAAGAATTTACAGATATATTTTAAAGCCATCACAAGTGCTTTGGAGAAAGATGGCTGCAGGCAGAGGGACCTCAACAAGGATTAAAAAGTGAATCGTCTAACAGACCTCTGACCAGTGATGGATGATCAGTGACCTCTGGTCAGTGATGAGTCTGACTAATGAAGGGGTGATGGGGTGGGGAGAGAGGAACGTCTTGGCTCCTGGATTCAGGAAGGCTGTGCTGTGATTGTTGGGATGGAGGGTGGGACTGCCTGAACCCCCAGCTGGGAGGTGGTGGACCTGGTCCCCTTTCCTCTTAGTTTTTCTTTTTTTTTTTAAAGGAAGTATTTATTTATTTATTTATGTATTTGGCTGTGCCGCGTGGCATGTGGGATCTTGGTTCTCCAACCAGGGATCCATCCCCTGCCCCCTGCAGTGGAAGCGTGGAGTCTTAACCACTGGACCGCCAGGGAAGTCCTCCTCTTAGTTTTTCTTGCTGTAATAATGTCCTGCTGGTCTTCCTCAGAGACACCAGATGCCCTGAGCCCTTTGCTGGTGATGTGCCTTGGGGACCTATGATTTAAACGTGGTCCCTTATAGTCTCTGGCCTGACTCCTGGTCAGCAGATTTGGTGTGGGGTTCTCCACCACGGGGCCACTAGCCACAGCCGCAGTGGCCTTGTGTACAGTATATCCTGGTGGTGGCTTTGGTACCCAGATATTTCTTCTCCACCTGCCTCTGTCTCCCTCTTTATTCATTTGCTCATTCGCTCCTTTCAAAGGGATTCTTTGGGAGTTCTTAGCATTCCGGGACGGTGGCGGGGCTATACCTTCCTCAGTGGGAGAGGCTTGAATTGGAATATGAATGTCACCTGGGGCTCCGCACATTGTTTCTGTGTTGAGCACACATCTAAAAGGGGAAGAAAATGTAATTGGCTCGTTCCTCCTGTGCCTCTTCCACAAGCCCCTGGGGGAGTGAATGGGAGGTTTTAGAGTTTCTGTGCCCTGCTGGTTTCTCCATGCAGGGTTCTGGAACTTCCCGTCCTGATGCACACGTGGAAGGAATCTTTGCTACCTCCTGATCCAGCGGCTGTAAACCAGTATCTCATGGCCACATACAGCCCAGGGGCATATCTGTTTGGCCAGCCCCGTGCTTTAATAAGTTTTGAGCTTTTATTCAAGATCTGGAAGATTTAGTGTTAAAATCTGGATTTTCGGCTTCTCTTTGGAGGGCAGTAGGGCTGGTCCAGAGAGTGACGAGTGGCTGCAGTGACATTCGCCGATTCATTTGCCGATTCATTCATCAGATATTTAGCTGCGCACCTTCTGTGTGCCAGGCACTGCTGTAGGTGCTGGGGATGCGGGCCCTGTAGTCGAGGAGCTTCCATTCCATCTAGAAGGCGTCGGTCATTTATGTCACCTGCCTGGTCACTGTCCTGTAGAACTTTCTACGGTGATAGGAACGTTCTTCACCTGTGCTGTCCAGTATGGTAGCCACTAGCCACGTGTCGCTGTGGAGCGCTAGAAATGTGGCCAACTAAGCAACTGAACTTATGATTCCATTTCATTAGAATTAAAGTGTAAACAGTTATACCTGGCTGCTGGCTAAAGTATTGGGCAGTGTGCCTCTAAGGAACTGAATTTGCATCTTCCACTCGTCAACTAACCCAACTCCTTCATGTAAAAGTTGGGGAAACTGAGGTACGTGGACTGTGCAAAGCCAGCACTGGAACTCAGATCTCCTTGATGGCTCACCTACGCTGTCCAGTGTGACGGACGCCAGTTAAACAGCGAATGGGTGGGGATGACATTCGAAATAGTTGGAGAGATGCCCGGGGCTGAGGTTATGCAGGGCCCTGTAGACTAAGGGGAAGAATCTGGATTTTTAAAAAGATAATTTATTTCTGTGAGAGTCACATACAAATTAACCATTTAAACATGTGCAATTCAGCGGCATTTAGTCCATCCACACTGTTGTGCAACCATCGCCTGAAAATGTCCCAAAACATTTTCATCACCTCAGCAGAAACCCCATATCCTCTATTTTTATTTTTTGTCTCTGCTGCGCAGCTTGCGGGACCCTAGTTCCCCAAGCAGGGGTTGAAGCCGCACCTTCGGCGGTGAAAGCGCAGAGTCCTAACCACTGGGCCGTCCAGAAACCCCCTCGCCTTTAAGCAGTCACAGCCCATCCTCCCCCTCCCCCAGCGCCTGGCAGCCACCAATCTACTTTCTGTCTCTCTGGATTTACCTGTTCTGGACACTTCATGGAGATGGAATCATGCAATGTGTGATCTTGTGATCTTTTGTGTCTGGCTTCTCTCACGTAGCATCATGTTTTCAAGGTGCGTCCGTGTCGTAGCAGGTGTCAGTGCTTCGTTCCTTTTTACGGCTGAGTCATATTCCCCGGCACGCATAAGGAATTTGGACTTGGTCTGAGAGCAGCTGGGAGCCACGCAGGGTCTCTGGCAGGGGGGTCGTTTCTTTCTAAGCGTTGCCGGAAGAAAGTCCCCATTCTGCAGCCCAGTGCCAGACAGGGTTTCCTCCCCTGGGTTCTCTGAAGCCAGTTCTCAGCTTTGCGTGTGGGGTCCAAGGCGCGGGGCTGTCCCAGCCGCCAGCCCAGATCCTCACACGCCCCTCACCCTGTCACCATGGGAACCCTCCTAGGACCCCCTTCTGAATTAATTTGAGCTTTGAGAGGTGGGGGGGGGGTCCCTTTCCACCTGCCTCTTGCCACTCAGATGCCCGCCAAAGCGCAGGTCAGTGATTCACATGAGACAAGTTATGTTTGGAAAATCGATTTGATTTGGGAAGGGAGCTCCCACATTGAGGAGAAGGATTTGTGCTCCAGGTGGCCTTGCCTGGGAAGCGGGGGCCAGTGGGTGGCGGTAACAGGCTTGGGGATTATTGTATTCCCATCTATTTCTCCCTTATGTCTGTTAGTATTTGTTTTATATACTTGGGTGCTCCTACGTTGGGTGCATATATGTTGATGGGTGTAATATCTTCTCCTTGTATTGATCCTTTTATCATTATATAGTGTCCTTCTTTTTCTTTCTTTGTAACCTTTGTTTTAAAGTCTATTTTGTCTGATATGAATATTGCGAGCCCCGCTTTCTTGTCATTTCCGTTTGCATGAAATATCTTTTTCCATCCCCTCACTTTCAACCTATGTGTGAGGCTTGGGGATGAAAGAGAGGAAAAAGGAAAACGAGACCCTCCATCCAGTGCAGCCTGAACAAGCATGAGAGGCGTTCTGTCTCTATAACTGAGTGCTGCGCCCGTGAACTCAGAACCTGGCCAGCCCAGCGCAGCTAGCCAGCGCCAAGTGGGGCACAGGCTCAGGGACCCACTTTCCCCCCGGTGGCCCAGTGGCCAGCTGGGCTTCCTTGTGCTGCCTCCACAGGACAGACATTGGTGTGGTAGAGGAACATCCTGGCCACGGGGACAGAGCTCTTCTGGGGGCAGGAGGCCACCAGGTTTCTGTCCAGTCGCCCCATCCTGGGTTGGGGGGGAATCCTTGGGGAGGGGGCAGATACTTGGTTGGCCCTGCCCCAGTCTCTGACAGAAGGGCCAGGCTCAAGGACCCCCGTCTCCTCTCAGTGCCCCTCTTTTCCTGGCCACCATGGTGCTGGTCACCCCTGGAGCATGGAGACACTTGTCCCTTGTTTGTCAAACCCTGCTGGTCATAGGTCTGAGCCATTTGGTGGAGCTCAGCGTCTCGGCGACTCAGCCTTCTGGTTTGTGGGGTGGCTCTTCTTTTTTCCACGAGTTTTCTTTTCTCTTTTACACTATGCAGTGCAATGGCTATCGATTTTATTTAAAAAATGAAATGATAAAGTTGTTATGTGTATATTTTCTCCTAGTAGAAAATGAAAACGTTCCCCAATCCTGAATGCTCTCCTCCTTCCCCGGAGATGACTACTCTTGGAATTGTGTGTCTTTCCAGATGCTTTTCTGTGAGTCTCACCTGTATTCATTCAGCACATACTAATTTACTGAGTATTTATTCTCTGTGTCGGGCACTGTTCTAGACTCTGCAGATGTATCAACGAAGGAGGAAGACAAAATTCCCAGCTCTGTCGTGGGGTGGAGATTCTAGGGGGGACGTGAGTGCTGTGGAGAAAAACAAAGCAGGGAGGGGTTGGGGAACCCTGGGTTGGGGGGTTGCCATTGAGAGGGTGGTCAAGGTCAGAAGAGAGTTGGCTGAGAAGGTAATGCTTGAGCAGAGGTCCCGGGGGCATGAAGGAGCAAACCACGTGACTGTCTGGGGGAAGGGTGCTCTCACCTGTGAGAACAGCAAGTGCAAAGGCCCTGAGGTAGGAGATGCCAGGTGTGTTCATGAATCAGTAAAGAGATGGGTGTGACCAGAGGGTCCATAGAGCAGAGGAGATCAGATCAGTGATGAGGCCGGATCACAAGGGGCTTAGCGATCCCTTGCGGTGCATTTGACTTGTACCCTGAATAGAAAGGGACCCATTGGAGAGTTTGAGCAGCAAAGTGACCTGGACTAATTCCCATTTTAAAAAGTTCCCTCCGCTGTGGTGTAGGAGACAAGCTGATCCGGGCTGGGGTAGGGTGGGGGGGTCAGGCAGGAGACCAGGGAGGAGGCTGCAGCAGCGATGGGGTGACACTGGAGGTGGGGAGCAGGGTGGGGCCGGGGATGTCCCCGAGATTCTGGCCTGAGTTCCTAGAGGAATTGATTTGCACCGAGTCAGCTGGGGGCAGTCTGAGGGTGGCAGCGGTTTGGGGCCGTGTTGGATCGCAGATGCCTGTTCCCAGCGGAGGTGTCAAGCGTACTGCGGGATTCATGGGTCTGGCATTGAGACCTTTACCTGCCTCCTGCCCCAGATATTAATATTTGTCACCCAGCCAGCCCTCCATCACTTTGTCTTCTTCTCCTCCCCCCAGGATCACCCTCCAACTCTGCAAACTACCCTGAACGCTGCTGCCCCTCCCGGACAGGAGCGGGGAGGGGGGCCCCTCCCTGCAGACCGCCTCCCTCTGGCCTGGGCATCTGAGCTGTGTCGGGGCCCGAAGGCTGAGTCCTGGAGGGAGAACTCAGGGCGGGACAGGTGGAAAACCAGGAGATCCAAACAAATAAGTTAAAAATCCTAAGGAAGGCCAGCGGGCCCATCCCGGGAGCCCCCCTCCCCCTCTCTTCCCCTCCCTCCCAACCACCCCATTCCTTCCTCGCAGTCAGCCTGGCTTCCTCTGTCACCAAAAAGAATAAAAGTCATGATTTCCTGGCTCCTTGCTGGCAGGGGTGAGTGAGGGATGCCCTTTCGCTTTGCTGTGTCGGCCACCCCCGGACTCCTCCTTTGCTCCTGCCTGCAAAGAGGGCCTGGGGGCAGGGCGGGGGGCTAGCGCGGGGTGGGAGGTGAGCACCATTGTGAGATGCCCCCAGCTTCATTCGTTGATGGGCACTAACGGCCTGTAGTGAAGACCGGAAAGAACCTGCAGCGCGCTTGTTTGTTTCCACCGGAAACGGTATTCGTGAACTGGGTTGTCTTTCTTCCTAACTCTTCAGAGCCCTTAGCTACCCCTCTCCCACCTCCTCTGCAGAGTCTTCCGTCTGCACCACCACAACCAAGGGGCTGCCTGCTCCATCTCTGGTCCCCATGCTTGGTGGGCTTGGTTTTGTTCTGGATGGCAGGGGTTACCTCCTAACCCAGGGCTTCCCTACTCTGCTGCCTTTAGAATCGCCTGCAGGGAGGGAGGGAGGGAGGGAAGGAAGGGAGAGGGGTTTCCACTTTCGGGGGCGGGGGCGGGGTCCGCACCTGCTGAATCTCCGTGGATGTGGCCTGGATACCTTTTCTGTTTTGTCTTTCACATATTGAAAATTCTGTTTAATGCTTCAGTATTTTTTTGTGTGTGAGCTGAAGTATCAATGTAAAATTAAGGTTTATGGAACTTACTGGCAACAGGGTCTAAGTAGCTAGCTCCACTATTTTTCTTAAAATTGAGGTGAAGTTCACGTAACATAAAACTAACAATTTTAAAGTGTGTACAATTCAGTGGTTTTTAGTACATTCACAGTGTTGTGCAATCACTGCGTCAATCTAGTTTCAAACTATTTTCATCACCCCAAAAGGAAAGCCTGTACCCGTTAGCCCTCACCCCCCGCCCCGTTCCACCAGCCCCCATCCCCTGACAACCACCAGTCTACTTTGTCTCTGTGGATTTGCCTATTCTTGATATTTCCTGTAAACAGAATCATACACTATGTGGCCTTCTGTGTCTGGCTTCTTCCACTCAGCCTCACGTTTTTGAGGTTCATCCACATTGTAGCCTGTGTCAGTGCTTCATTCCTTTTTAATGGCTGAATCACGTTCTGCTGTGTGGATGGATCACATTTCGTTTGTTCATTCACCTGTTGATGGACATTCAGGTGGTTTCCACCTTCTGGCTACTGTGAATAGTGCCGCTGTGAACATTCGTGGACAGGTATTTGTTGGAGCACCTGTTCTCCACTCTTTTGGGTCCACCTGGGTGTTTTTTAAAAGCTCCATATATGGTTCTAGTGGGCAACCCCTGTGAGAACCACTGGAACCACCTTTGACCCTGCCTTGGAGTGTGGGTGGGAGTGGGCCAGTATGGGGGGTGGGGAGCTGGAATTCTGAGCCTGCCAAAAGACTCTTTTATTGTTAGACAAATGGCTTCTCACTGGTCACTCTGTGGCTTCTTGTCCGGCGGTGCCTTCTCCAGCCCAGGCTCTCTCTATAAACAACCACCCTGTTTGATTTTTCTGCTGAGCCCTTATCACCATTTGAATGAATCTCTCTTTGTTGCCTGGATGGATGGTTTACTTGTATATGATCTCGATTCTTTTGCTTTAGACCAGAGTGTGGTCTCCATAGGAATAGAGACCAGGGCTACCTTGTTCACCCCTGTCTTCCCAGCACCTAGAGGGGTTCTCGGCGAACAGTGTCAGGTTAGAATCTACTTTATCTACTTTCTGAAAATGTCAGAGCCTGCTGCCAAAACTGCCTTTGGAATAACTCATGCAGTCATCAACCCATTCATCCATCCATTTAGTCATTTGACAAATATTTGTTAATGCTCACTCTGTGCCTGGCAGTGTACTTCAGTGCCGGGCATAGAAAGACAATGCCCCTTCCATCAACGGGCTCTTAGTCTGTTTGGAAGACAGACAGGTCCCAATATAGTGCAGGGAGTTAACACTGTGGAGGTGTGAAGCGGCAGTAGGAACCATTAGGGTTAGCTTCAGGAAGAGGTGTGTTAGTTAGGATTATCTTGGTTGCAGGGAACAGAAACCTAATTCAAAGTGGTATAACTAAAAGAGAATTTTAAAAAATTGTTTTATTGGAATGTTCTGTAAGGGCTTCAGGTATGGCTTGATCCAGGGCCTCAATTGATGTCATCAAGACTCAGTCTCTCTCTGTCTCTCAGCACTAGTTTCTTCTTTCGTGGCTCTATTCTCAGGCAGGGTCTTTTCAAAGATGGACACTAAGTAGGGCTCTCATCCTACCAGCTGAGCAACCACAGTGAGGAAGTGACCATCTCTTTCCAATGGTTCCAGCAAAAACCCCAGATCTGACTCTCACTGGTACAATTGGGTCATGTGACAATCCTTGAGCCAATTGCTGTGACTCTGATTGGCCAGGCCTGGGTCATGTGGCTTCTTCTGGAGCCAGGGAGGGGGTAGGACTACTCCACCTGTACCATTTGGACAGGGAGTGGAGGGGGTCCTGCAAAGAAAAACTGGGGTGTGGCCACCACGGGAAGAGCCAGAAACACAGGGGCCCACTCTGAGAGTCAGGCTTAAAAGAACTAAGAAGAGCTTATTGTGCTTAAAAAAGGATGTGCTGGACATTTCTTGGTTCCCTCCACTCAGATTTGTTCTGCGCCCTCTTTGCCCTTCCCTGTCCCTGGGAAGCTGGCCCCCAGGGCTGCATCATCTGGCCCTCTTTGTCCTTCAACTTCCAGTTGGATGTGGCCAGGGAGAGACCAGGCTGGGGGTCCAAGGGTGGGGCAGGAGAGAGCGGAGGTGTCTCTTCCCTGCTCCTCTTGCTCTGTCACCAGGTTTCTGCCCGGAGCTTCATCTCCTCCTGTTCCAGTGGGGAAGCCTCGCCTCCCAGATGTGACTGTCACTGGCTCCACCACACTGTGCTCTCTCCTGGTCTCCTGAGGCCCCGGAAAGTAACAACTTCCCGCTCCTGCCAGCATCTCGGTGCCTCACCATTGTTGCTGTCTGCTTGTGTCCTTTCATTGAAATCTCCCCATTTGAACCATCCTGGAGGGTGAATTCTCTTTCCTGCCAGGACCCTTATGGACTTTTGCTAGCATGTTAGTTTCCTATTGCTGCTACAACAAGTTAGCACAAATGTAGTGGCTTAGAAGGACTTGAGTTTATTATCTTACAGTTCTGGAGTTTGGAAGCTCAAAATGGGTCTTGCTGGGCCAAGGTGTGGGCAGTGCTCTGTTCCCTCCAGGGGCTCTAGGAAGATTCTCCAGGGGAGCTCCCCTGCTTCCTTGCCCTTTCTTTGTTTTTTTATTAAAAAATTATTATTATTATTATTTTTATTTTTGGCCACACCACATGGCTTGTGGGATCTTAGTTCCCCGACCAGGGATCGAACCCGTGCCCCCTGTGGAAGCATGGTGGCCTAACTACTGAACTGCCAGGGAAGTCCTTTCCTTGCCCTTTCTATCTTCTAGCAATGCATGCCTTCCTTGGCTTGTGACTCTTTCTACCATCTGCAAAGCCACCCCAGAGCATGTTCTTTTCTCTCTGACCTCTGCTTCCATCCTTACATCTCCTCTCTCTGACCCTGACCCTCCTACCTCCCTCTCACGAGGGCGCTTGTGATCACCTGGGGCCACCTGGATAATGCAGGACAGTCTTCCCATCTCAACAGCCTAAACTTCATCCCAGCTGCAAAGTGTCTTTTGCCGGGTAAGGTCACATGCACGGGTTCTGGGGATTAGGACACGCACATCTTTGGGGAGAGACCATTGTTCTCCCTTCCATAGACACCTTTGTCCATTTCCTCTTAAAAACCTCTTTGACCTCTGAACGTGGGCTTCCCTGGCAGCCTTGATGCCATCTGCCTGCTGTCGGGCTGTCATAGCTTGCTTGGGCTGCCATAACAAAATAGCACAGGTGGGCGGTTTAAACAGCAGACATTTATTTTCTCACAGTTCTGGAGGCTGGAGGTCTGAGATCAAGATTTGGTTCCTGGTGAGGACTCTCTTCCTGGCTTGCAGACAGCCACCTTCCCTCTGTTCCTCATGGAGGCGGGGTGGAGAGAGAGAGAGAGAGAGAGGGAGAGAGAGAGGGAGAGGGAGAGGGAGAGGGAGAGAGAGAGAGAGATAGAGAGTGTTCTTGTGTTCTTCTTACAAGGACACCAGTCCTGTTGGATCAGGGCCCCACCCTTATGACCCCATTTAACCTTAATTCCTTCCATAAAGGCTCTATCTCCAAAAACAGTCACACTGGGGGGCTTGGGCTTCAACATATGATTTTTTTTTGGGGGGGGGGGACACAAAACTCAGTTTTTAGCACCTCCCCTCCCTATGCTTCTTTCTCTAATCCTCAGCCTTGAAGGCCCTCTTTGTGTCTTTGTCGAGAAAACAAGAGCCGAGATCCCTTTTCAGTCTTGCCTCACCCTTGAAATTACTCTGTTACGTGGCCGGCTTCTCTCTGCTCTGTGAGTGGGGGCAGATTGACAGGATGTTAAAGGATGTTCCAGAAAAGGTCACTGATAACAGGCCTTTGATTAGTTCCTGAGAAGAGGAGTCGGTGATTCCTCTCCTGGGCTGGAACGGGGGGTGCAGCCTGAGGCTGCACAGATGTCTGGACAGAAGGGGCCTGGCTGGGTCCACCCCGGGCTGTGAGCTTACGGGAGGCATCGCACCTCCTCCACCACCCGAGCCGGCTCTGCGTGGAGGATGCCGTGGCCGCTGGCTGTGATTCTGGCGTTTTGCAAGCTGGAGCCGTCGGGCCCCTGAGTCGCTGAGCTGCACAGATGCCTTCTCTGTACACTCTGGTTTGTAATTAAAACACAACTTGCCACTCTGATTAGATTGAGCAGTTAAGTTCATCTGGAAGAGTTTTTCATCCGCATTGTGTAATTAGCAACATATGATGCTTGTATTAGCTCAATTAAAAGTTATGGTGATTAATATGGATATCAAAGCAACACCATAAATCAACAGATTCGGGGCACTTGGAGTTCAGGGGCTGGAAGGCAGAGAGCCAGCCGTGGCCCGGCCCCGGGGAGCGTGACTTAGATGCAGCCTGGCTGGGCGCTGGGTGGTGAATAAGCAGAGGCTGGAGTCTGGAACCCGGCTGGGTTACTCCCGACATCCCTGAACCTCAGCTTCCCCATCTCAGAAATGGGGGTACCAACACTTGCCCCTCGGATCGTCCTGGGATATGCTTTGCACATGATCTTTTCCCCTCTCTTCACCCTTGCTTCTAAAACGTGCCGACAGGCATTATCTGTCAAAATTAAAAACCATTCCTCCCTTTCCCCAGCCACCCCACGCTGAGATATTTATCATTCAGATACATTTCCATGTGTGCAAAAATGTGGAACTTGTGCTAATAGTGACGGCAGTGATTGTTCGTCACAGGAGAGATTTGGGAAGAGCCTAAACTGATTAAATAAATCATGGTATATCCAAGCAAAGAAATACTTTGCAGCTTGTAAAAAAACAAAACAAAACATGGCAGGTCCATTAATAGTGATACAGAACTGACTCTAAGATGTGCTGCTAGTGGATAAAGCAAGATGGAGAACAGGGAGTGTAGAGTACCACCGTGTGTGTGTGTGTATGTGTGTGTGTGCAAAAGAAAATGCATATGTAAGTGTTTACAAATGTTGATTCCCGTGAAATTGGCAGCTCCTCCTGGGAGCGGAACGGGTTGTCTGGGGGACAGGAGGAGAGGTGACAATTCTTGCCGTGTATCTTTTCAGTTTGGTGCCATTGTATATTTATTATTTATTTAATTAATTTAATTTAAAAATATTTTCGAAGAAAAATAAAAAAAGCAACCAACCAACCCACCTTCCCCCCCTAAAATGAGAAAAAAGTGCCTAGTCTAGTACTTTGTACAGATTTTCTCATTTAGTCCCTGTGACAGAGAACTTTCAGAGTGATTTTTCTTTGCTGGGAATTGTAACATTTTGTATCTGTCTTCTAGATTTTTAATACAGAAATGAAATCTAAAAATCCCAAATACCCGGGACTTCCCTGGTGGTCCAGTGGGTAGGGCTCCACGCTCCCAATGAGGGGGGCCTGGGTTCGACCCCTGGTCGGGGAACTAGATCCCACATGCCGCAACTTAAGAATTCCGCATGCTGCAACGAAGATCCCGTGTGCTGCAACTAAGACCCAGTGCAGCCAAAAATAAATAAATAAATAAATAAATAAAAAAGAAATACGTAGACTGAATAGTGAGGCTTCCAGCAGCAACTCAGGGACTTGTGGCAGAGATGGAGGAGTGCATTACCAGAGTTTGGACCAATATTCTGGATGATGCTGACAGCCCATTACAGTCTTTGCTCTCTGCCATATTACATAGAGGTGCTTGTTTCTTGTATATCCTTCTAGAGTTTCTTTGTGCACATCCAAGCAATTACTAATATATTTTTTTATTTTTTCTAATTTTCTTAAGGAAAAGAAGCATCCTTTTGCATTGCTCTGTGGCATGCTTAGTAATACATCTTGGTAAACGGAGGTTATTTTGCATGAGGGTTTGGGAAAGGGACTCCTTCCTTCCTCCAGACATCTTTTTCTGAACGGAGGCTTGTCCTAACCTGCATCTGTGTGAGAACCCCGGGGCGATCCAGCCTCACTGCCTGGAGATCTGTAAGGAGGTCTAGGGGATCTTGTTCGGCTGCAAACCTTTAACAAGCCTACAGATGACGCTATTTCATGGAGGCCCAGGCAATCCTTAAACAAGTACAGACTAAATCCCTGTGTGTTCAGTATTGATTTGATCTGGGCGTCCTGCCAGCCTTGGAGGAAGCCAAGATGGTGATGCAGGCCCTTCTTTCTCAGCAGCTCCAAGAGGTCTGGGATGACAACACTGGCGGGGCTTGTGTTTTCTGACAGTGGGTGGGGGCAACAGCGGCCTCCTGGCTTTGATGTTTTCTTGGTTGGGCAGGCAATCAGCAGGTCCTGGAGGCCGCAGTAGCTTCCTGGTGGGTCTCCCTGCTTTTTTCTTGTCCGTCTGTGTTTGGTTTTCGGATCGTAGCCAGAGTGAGCCTCTTAAGATGTTCAATCAGTTCGTGTCTCTCCTCTGCCCCAAGTCCTCCTGTGGGTCCCAGCTCACTAAGTGTAAAAATGCAAAGTCCTGAGCACAGCCCCCAAGGCCCCATCCCCTTACTTGTTATTCACCAGCCACTGGCCTCATTACCGGTCCTGAGAGGCCAAGCACACACCTACCGCAGAGCCTTTGCGTGCACTGTTCCATCCATCTGGAATGCTCTTCCTTGACATTTGCATGGCTTACTTGCTCAGTTCAACATAATTCCGGTCATATGTCATCATATCAAAAGGACATTTTTTTGACCATCCTGGCTCCTATAGCACCCAACCCTGTTCCTCCTTTCTCTTGCTTTGTTTTCCCTCAGCGTTTACAGTCACCTGCCCTAGAGTATAGTTCTCAGTTTATCTGCGTTTTGCACTAGGGTGTCAGCTTCATGAGAGCAGTGACTTCCTTTGTCTAGTTCATGGGTGTACCCCCAGGACCTAGCACAGCGCCTGGCACATAGTAGGTGCTCATTAAATACTAGTTGGAAGCATATTTAATGCGCACTTACTTTGTCGTGTACTTGGCACATGAGGATTTAGTGAGAATAAGACATGCCCCTTCTCTTCAAGAAGCTTAATGTCTAGTTAGAGAGGTGAATGGAATCATTTTATCCGTGTGTTTTACAGGCACAGTGCCTTGGGCTCACTAGTGTCTCTGGGATTATACCTCAGTGAAGCTGGAAAAAACTTGAAAAGTAGTTACAATAATCAAGTGTGTATTTAAATCTTATGCTTGGTATTCATACACTTTGTAATCTGCCCTCATTAATTTTAACGAATCAGTGGACATTAAGGTTGTTTCTGACTTTTCGCTCTTCTGTACACAGAGCTAGAAATAACTGTTTGGAAACAAATTAGAAGAAGAAACAAACAAAAGTTTGAGACCTGAAAAAGTTATTGGTTCCAAAATACGTAAAGAAAATGGTAATACCAAAGCTAGTGTTCATACAACCATAAAACATAATATAAAGTTGAAAAATTGATCAGTCAACCTCAATTTGCGTCAAGTCATAAAATAATTTTATATAGCATGGGTTGCAGGAGCGTTTCAGTATGTTTAGTACAGTGGAAGCCTTGAAAAGGAAGAAGCCTGGAAAAGTCTTAAAAAATGCTTTGGAGATAACTGGCCTGCCTGAAATAAAGTTATTAAACAGAGTGTAATTAACCCCTGCAGGAACAGTAGAAATTCAGAGAAGAAGGGAGAGCCAGGGGCAGTTCTGGGAAGACTTCCTGGAGGAGGTGTGACTTGAGTTAGGACTTGAAGGTCTGGTAGAATTTGGATAAGTTTTGGTGGCAGGGGAGACTGGAAGGGGGAGTAGATTTCCTGACTAAGGTGCCTTGGCCAAGCCAGTGAGCTTGGGACAATGGCGCCCTCTCATGGAGTGGTCTCCCTGCCAAGGGCTGCGGCTCAGACTTGTGGGGCCACTGCAGTCTGTCTTTTGAGGTGTGTGAAACTGTCTTGCTGCGGACCCATATAAAATCTTCCCTCTGAACATCTGCATAAGAAAAATTGGATAGCGGGACTTCCCTGGTGGCGCAGTGGTTAAGAATCCGCCTGCCAATGCAGGGGACACAGGTTTGAGCCCTGATCTGGGAAGATCCCGCATGTTGTGGAGCAACTAAGCCCGCGAGCCACAACTGCTGAGCCCATGCGCCACAAGTACTGAAGCCTGCGCGCCTAGAGCCCGTGCTCCGCTACAAGAGAAGCCACCGCAATGAGAAGCCCATGCACCGCGACAAAGAGTAGCCCCCGCTCACCTCAACTAGAGAAAGCCCACATGCAGCAACGAAGACTCAACACAGCCAAAAATAAAATAAAATAAAATCTTTTAAAAAAAAACAGTGTAATGCTGGGATGGGTCTGTGTCAGAAAAATATACCAAGAGAGACTGAGTGTAAATTTGGCCTGAGCATCCTGGCAGCCAGGGCAACAAAGGAAATAATCACAGGAAGCAGGCTTTCCATAAGCACAGGGTCCCGATGCAGCAAAGTGGATTCCTCCTCGTGGGAAGATTCCTTATTGGAATTACTGCAGTTATGTGGTTGCCTGGGGATTCAAAAGTGTCATAACATGAAGTACTTCCCAATGAACTGACTATTTATAAATTTAGTTTCTAGTCAACATTCTTCTAGGTCAGGGTTTCTCAGCCTTGGCGCTCTTGACATTTTGGGCTGGATCATTCTTTGCTGTGGGGTCTGTCCTGTGCATTGTAAGATGTTTAGCAGCATCCCTGGCCTCGACCCACCAGAGGCCAGTAGCAGACCCTCCCCACCCCCGCAAGTTGTGACAACCCGGAGTGTCTCCAGACATTGACAAATGTCCCATGGTGGGGGGCAAGACTGTCCCCGCTTGAGAACCACGGCTCTCTAGTAAAAGGTAATGTTTATTCCCACCCATCCCATTATATCAATATCTTTGTTGAAGGATTGGGCAGGAACTGTAGATTCAATACATTATAATGAACTGTAAAGTCAGTGCAGGTCAGAAAGTAAAATCGCAAGTCTTGCAAGAAATGTAGGATTTCAGGATGTCAATGAAAGTGATATTGGCGATTTGCCAGAACCACAGCAGAACCATGGACCAATGAGGAACTCTCAGAGTTGGAGCAGTTAACACGTGAAGAAGAGGAAACTGACCAAATTGCTAATTTAATGGATGCTTCAAAATAGAATGATTTGAGCTTCAAAGGATTAAGAAATGACCTTGGGGAAATTGATGATGCCATAAAATGTTTTAGCCAAACCACGTATCCTTATGATCATGTTACAGAAGTCAAATGAGCAGGGAAGGACATTGCATCCTGCTCTTAAATATTTTGTTGGATGAATTAGATGATTGCTCTCAACCTTTTACTCATGCTTTGGTCTAAGGATTGGCCCATAGTTGCATTTATAATTTACATTTTGTAAAACATAAGAAAACAGTCTTATTTGCAAAAGTTTTATTTCGTTTTTTTTTTTTTTTTCTATATAAAGTCCTAGTCAGGCATGCCTTTTTTTGTGGTGGTAAAATTCACATAATATAAAATTCACCATTTAAACCATTTTAAAGCGTACATTTCAGTGGCATTTAGTACATTTACAATGTTGTTGCAACTATCACTGCCGTCTAGGTCCAGAACATTGTCTTTTGTGGCTGTACCGTGTGGCTTGCAGGATCTCAGTTCCCTGACCAGGGATTGAACTCGGGCCCCGGCAGTGAAAGTGCTGAGCCCTAACCACTGGACCGCCAGGGAATTCCCTAGAACATTTTCATCACCTCAAAATAAAACCATATCCATTAACAGTCACTCCCCGTTTCCCTTTTCCTACAGCCCCTGGCAACCAGTAGTCTACTTTCTGTCTCTATGGATTTACCTTTTCTGGACACTTCACATAGCTGGAATGATAGAATATGTGGATTTACCTTTTCTGGACACTTCACATAGCTGGAATGATAGAATATTTGGTTTTTTGTGTCTGGCTTCTTTCACTTAGCGTAATGTTTTTAAGCTTTATCCATGTTTAGCATGTGTCAGTACGTCATTTCTTTTTATGGGTGAATAATATTCCATTGTATGGATAGACCACATTCTGATTATCCAGTCCTCCATTGATGGACATTGGGGTTGTTTCCACATTTTGGTTATTGGGATTAGTGCTGCTATGAAGATTCATGTACAAGGTTTTGTTTGAACACCTGTTTTCATTTCTCTTGGGTGTATACCTAGGAGGGGAATTGCTGGGTCATATGGTAATTTTATGTTAATTATGTTATATGCTAATTCTGTGTTAATTACGATACGGTAATTCTAAGTCATGATTTTTTTGCTTTTTTGGCTGCATTGCGTCTTCGTTGCTGCGTGGGGGCTTTCTCTAGTTGCGGCGAGCAGGGACTCTTCATTGCCGTGCGCGGTCTTCTCATTGCGGTGGCTTCTCTTTTTGTGGAGCACAGGCTCTAGGTGCGCGGGCCTCAGTAGTTGCAGCACATGGGCTCAGTAGTTGTGGTGCGTGGGCTCTAGGGCGCGCAGGCTTCAGTAGTTGTGACGCACGGGCGTAGTTGTGGCGCATGGGCTTAGTTGCTCCACGGCATGTGGGATCTTCCCGGACCAGGGCTCGAACCCGTGTCCCCTGCATTGACAGACAGTCAAGAGTCTTAACCACCGCGCCACCAGGGAAGTCCCGTTGTGTTTTTTTTTTAATCGGTGAAATTTCTGCTCTTAGCTTGCTATCAATCCAAAAATCCCATTTTTACCATGTGATGCATATTGGGGCTGCTTCCAGTCTTTGCCTTCTGTGAAAACAATGTAGCGTGCGTGTCCTCGTATGTTCATCTTTGTGTGCAAGTTCACATATACCTGTTTGGTTTTCATTTTAATGCAGCAGGAACAACTCCACATCCATTTAGTAGCTTGCTCACAGATATGGGTGTCAAAGTTGCATATGACGGAGTCCCACAGAGATGTGTCGGACCAAATTAAGGGGCTCGAGCCTGGGAGTTAGCACCGTGGCTTCCAGACCTAGCTCTGCCTTGGACCAACTACTAAACCTCTTCGACTTTAACGGGGTTGATTATGATATTAGCTGACATTTCTTGAGTACTTGCTATGTGCCAGGCACTGTTTTAAGCTCTTTACACAGTGATAACATTTAATCTTCACAAAAAACTTGTGAGAAAGGTACTTCTGTCTGTCCCATTTTGCAGATGAGAAAACTGAGGCACAGACAAGGTCAGCAAATTGCCCAAGATTACATAGTTAATAAATGTGCTCCTTAACTAGTAGAGTGATTGGGAGGGTGTAATAAAAAGGCTGCATGGGTGCGGTGGAAAATGGCTAGCCTCAGAATCAGTTCTGCCCTTCCCTGAGTCTCAGTTTTCTCATCTGCAAAGTGGGAATAAGGTTTACCTAGCAGGGTTTATTGGATTGGTCATTACTCCATTTATTCATTCAGCCAGGACTAAGCCTACACTGGAGGGTGATGGAGAATTGTTACAAGGTATCAGCTCTCACAGGGCCCACAATCTAGAGGGAAGGTTCCCTAGCATTAGAGCAACGGCACATTTAGCTCCTGACTGTACTCAGTGCTTTGTAAGCCCTTGAGGACTGGTAGTTATAATAATGGATAATCACATGTGTCATAAATGTTAAGTGCTGTACCAGTGTCAGGTAGAAACAGTATTGAAAATTCTCTTGTCTCTTAGAAGGTGTCTGCAGGGAGCAGTGATGAGAAAGGTATGGGGGAGACCCAGGTTTCTTGGGACTTAATATGAGTTACGTTTGTCAAGGACTGACTTTGTATCAGATCTGGAAGTACTTTACATGTATTAACTCATTTAATCCTCACAAAAACCCCACGGGGAGGGTACTATCCTTATCCCCGTTTTACAGATGAAGAAATCGAGGCACAGAGAGATAGAGTAACTCACTCAAGACCACACAACTCGTGCGTGGCAGAGCTGGGGTTCAGATCCAGGCGGTCTGGCTCTAGACCTGTGACTCTGATCATTTTGCTCTGTGGGGCTCCTGCAATGGGTCTGGAGTACTGGGGTAGGGTAGGGGTGCCTGCCGTGCCACAAGGGCAGACTCCTTCCAGGCCAGGAGGGGCGGCGTTGGCAGATGCTATAGGGACTCACCTGGGATGGTGTCCTTGTGATCCCAGGGCCACCTCTCTCACAGGATCATGCAGAATCAGCAGCTCAGAGACCAAGGCAAATTTGACAAAGTCTAGAAGACGCTGTGGTCCCTGCCCTCACCCCTCGCCACTACCATGCTGGTCCAGCATCCTACCACTGACTCCCGTGGGTTTCCTCTGGCCATGAGAGCCACTCTGCTTGTGTGTAAGGCTGATGAAAGGTGCCCGGAAATAATGACTTCCAGGAGTCCAGCTCCTTGGGATGGGATAACACTGAGTTTTTCCTGCACTGTCTCCCAGGGCTGCCCAGCAGGGTGGAGCCCAGTTGGTCACAGTGCTCCGTGCTATATCAAGGGTGCTCTAGCTTGGTAACACTCTCCTTATTGACTCTTCTCATCTCTGCCTCACTTTTAACTCCCCGCCCAATGTTTCCTGGGGTCACCTCCATCTCCGCTCTAATTCTTGTCTCAGATCTGCTTCTGAGGTTCCCAAAAGTTGCTGGGGTCAGTTCCACCATCATCTGGAGCCAGCGGCGCGGGAAGCCCACCCCCGCCCCTGCCCTTGGCTTCTGAGCCTCACTGCAGGACCGTGAAGCTTCACTGAGGTTGGACCGGCGGGAATTTGCATGGCCTCTCGTTCCCCGGCCAGCTGCCTTCATTAGCACCTCGGGGGCTCCCGGGACCAGAACACATGTGTGTGAATAACTGCAGATGGTCGGCGTGTGAGGAGGGATTTGGCATCTGGATCTTGATTAATGGGGAATTGTGGAGGTTGGCAGCTTTGGGGTGGGAAGGCAGCAGCAACTCTCTCGGCTGCTGACCCTGAAAAGATTTTGGGGAAAAGTCGAACAGTTTGGGCCTTGATGCTCTCCCGACCTCAGCATTTCTGACATGCTCCTGTGCCCACCATGATTCACTGCAAACCACAGGCAGCAGGAAACTCAGATGCTTTTGCAACAGGGCAAGAGGTCAGGGCTGAACCTTTTCAAGCTTGGAAGGCTCCCTTCTGTGGTTGGAAACCTGTGAGGGGGTTGGTGGTGCGCAGCGGCGATGGCTAGAATATTCTCTACCGTAGACATCCCTGGGAGCCCACCCAACAGCCCGTGTCGCTTCTCCTTTGTGGCTAGAATAATATTCATTCTGCAGATGATGGACCCCCATGAATCCTGATGGGTCTAAGCCTATGTGTCAACTAGCTCCTTCTTTGCCAGTGATTGGTCTAGAACTGGCCATGTGACCAGGTTCTAGCCAATGAGATAGAAGAGCAAGTGTGCAGAAGGCCCTATGAAAAATGCACTCCCTGGAGAGAGGGTCGTGTGGGCGCAGAAAGTCCTTCTTTGCTACGCGCTTCCTTCCTGCTTGGGATGCGGTCGTGTGAGGACGTGCTGACTAGCTGCGTAGCCACGGTGCCTTGGCGAGCATGCGCAGGAAGGCAGAGCAAAAAGCTGGAAACACGCCTGGGTCCCTAAAGACACCACCGAACCTCTGAAGCAGTCCTGCGGCTGCCTACCTCTGAATTTCTCTCCTTAAGTAAATAACACGTCCTTATGGCTTAAGCCACTTTTAGTTGGGCTTTCTGTTATTTCAGCCAAACACCGTCGTGATGGATAAGGTCACTTTCGAGAAGTCTTTCTGGGGGATTCTTTAGTATTTCAGCACTTGCTCCAGGACTTGTTTTTGAACTCTCAGCACTTTACAGAGTCAGAACTTACATTTTTCTCCCTCCTAGAAGACTGTATTGACATCTGTATTAGTCAGGAATCTTGGGGTTGCTGTGAAGAGAAACCCAACTCAAATGGGCTAAATAAATAATCTATTTATCTATCTTTCTGTCTATTGAAAGAATTGATGGGCTCTGCAATGAAAAAATCAAGGCACAGATTTTCTAGTGTTGCAACTTCAGGTATAGCTGTATCCAGGGGCTCAAACTGTATCATTGGGAATTTCCTTTCCTTCTCCTGGCTTTGCTTTTCTCTTGGCTATGTTCCTGGGCAGGTTTTCCTCTTGAGGTGTCAGAATAGCTGCTGATGCTTCCAGATTTGTATGTGCCCATCCTCCCAGTTTTGCAATTCTAGTGGAAAGAGAATGGCTCTTTCTCAGTAATTTCACCGTTTCTCCCAGAATTTCATCGAAGGGGCCCAGCTAGGGTCCATCCTGGAAATAGTCACTCTGCTCAGGACGATAGAGAATGCCGGTTGGCCTGGGTCAGGTGCTGGCTGGCATCAGTCTCCCCGAACTCCATGGGCTAGGAGTAGGGGAGGAGGGCCCCTGAAGGAGAGCTGGGAGTGATGAACAGGAGAAGGGGACGGGAGCCCAGGCAGGCGGCAAAAACAACAGATGTCTCCTGCACAGTCTAAGGTATTTTGGGAGGAGAGGAGACACTGCAGATTTCCTCTAGTTTCTTTTTTTAATTGCTAGTTGTAGAGCCTTTTGTTTTAAAAAAAACCTTACATGTGAGGCCAACATGTAAAGGAGAAGGATGTGGTGCTTTTCAGCCTGCAGCTTCTGGGAGGGGGTTGCAGTGGGTTGTCATCTGTTTGAATCAGTAGGACAGTGCTTCTTAAAGTGTGGTCCTTGGGCTGGCAACTTCAGCACCTGGAAACCTGCTAGACATCCAGATTCATAGGTCCCTGCCCTGGACCCAGGCAGCCAGAAACTCTGCATGTGAGGCCCAGGAATCTGTGTTTTAACAAGCCCTCCAGGTGAATCTGAGTGTGCTAAATTTTGACAACTACTCAATAGAGAATGTAGAGGTGGAAACCTCTTTTGGTTTGGTTGCTGGTTTGTGGCCTATCAACACTGCTGTTTTATCCTCTCTCTTCCTTTTGTGAATTGTGTTAGTTTCCTAGGGCTGCCACAACAAATTACTACCAACTTGGTGGCTTTAAAATGACAGTTCTGGAGGACAGAGATCTGAAATCAAGGTGTTGGTCGGGCCACACTCCCTCCGAAGGCTGCAGGAGAGTCCTTCCTGGCCTCTTCCACCTCCTGATGATCGCCGGCCTTCCTTGGCTAGCACACCCATCCCTCCAGCTTCTATCTCTGTTGTCACCTGACCTTCTCCCTGTGTGTCTCTGTCTCCTCTTACAAAAACACCACTTATTGGATTCAGGGCCCACCCTAATCCAGTTAGGACTGCATCTTAACTAATTACATCTGCCAAGACCATAAATCCAAATAAGATCACATTCTGAGGTTCTAGGTGGACATGATTTTGGGTGGGGCACTGTTAAACTACATGGATTACTCAATGAGCCCAGAAATGTGAAGTTTTAGACCACATCCATCCCTGAGGCTTGAATAAGCAGAACCTTTAAGTCCAAGCAGGAAAACTTGGGCACATTTTTCTCAATAAATAACAATATGAATAAGCTTGCACATTTACACTGCCCTTGTTCCAGTGGTTTTTGAAATATATTTTTTAGTGGTGGAACTCTTTTATCCCTGCAAAAAATATTGTGCAGGAACGTGGGCTATAAAACACAGCGGCCCTGACTCCAGCCAGGTTAGAAGCTCTGTCCACTCTTTGCCCAGACGTAGTTTTTTCTTTTCTCATTTATTTATTTATTTATTTTAAAAATTATTTTATTTATTTACTTTTGGCTGCGTTGGATCTTCGTTGCTGTGCATGGGCTTTCTCTAGTTGCGGCCAGCAGGGGCTCCTCTTCACTGCGGTGCGCGGGCTTCTCGTTGTGGTGGCTTCTCTTTGTTGCAGAGCACGGGCTCTAGGTGCGCGGGCTTCTGTAGTTGTGGCTCGTGGGCTCAGTAGTTGTGGCTCGTGGGCTCTAGAGCGCAGGCTCAGTAGTGGTGGCGCATGGGCTTAGTTGCTCCGTGGCATGTGGGATCTTCCTGGACCAGGGCTCGAACCCATGTCCCCTGCACTGACAGGCGGATTCTTAACCACTGCACGACCAGGGAAGTCCCCAGACATAGTTTTTAAATTCTAAGATTCCAGAGAACAGAGTTTGAAAACAATTGCTTATACATTTATAACTCATATCAATCCCTGTTAATACCTGTTTTTTTCTTTTTTTTTTGGCCGTGCCATGCGGCATGTGGGATGTGGGATCTTAGTTCCCCCGCTGGGGAATCGAATTGGTGTCCCCTGCATTGGGATCACAGAGTCTTAACCATTGGACCACCAGGGAAGTCCCTCCTTAATACTTAAAAATACACATGACTTGGTAAAAACAGGTCAAATAGTACATAGTAATAAAGTTATAAAATGAAACTTCTTTTGTGTTCCCCTCCCCCCGATTCAGTCTTTAAAGATACCATCTATCTGTCATTCCAGAAAAATCTTACATGCATGTACAGTCTGTGTGTGTGTGTGTGTGTGTGTGCTTTTTCATCTGTGTGAAGGAAGGCGTAGTGTACACGCTCTTTTGTACTTTGATTTAAAAAATTCACTTATATTCTAGAGCTTTCCCCACAAATGCACATATAGATCTGCCTTATCCTTTTAATAGCTGCATAGTATTCCACTGTCTGCATATATTATAATTTACTTCAAAAACCTCCCCGCTGACGGATATTTATGTTGCTTCCAGTTTTTTCCCCCATTATACACAATGCTGATGTGAATACCTTTGCCTTTGTCATGCATTGTTACTCTCTCACAGTTCCTTTGCTAGACCTTGTCTTAATTCTTTCTAGAGCTTCTGCATGAGAGGGCTTCACATTTGAAGGAGATGGAAATTTGAAAGTGAGGTGGTAGCCCCAAATTACAGGCATTTAATTTCTTAAATTTCCTCTGCCAAGAATTTCTTCTTGGAAAAAAAAAAAATCAACTTCTCGTTTTTCTAACTTTTTTTTCTTAAGATTTTTTTTTGATGTGGACCATTTTTAAAGTCTTTATTGAATTTGTTACAGTATTGCTTCTGTTCTATGTTTTGGTTTTTTGGCCACGAGGCATGTGGGATCTTAGCTCCCCGACCAGGGATTGAACCCACACCCCCTGCATTGGGAGGCGAAGTCTTAACCACTGGACCGCCAGGGAAGTCCTCTAACTTTTCTAACTTTTAACCTACTTCTCTTTTCTAGACAAATGCCTGCAATGGACAGCCCCTGATCATGGAATTTTCCTGATGTATTCCCAACCAATAAACATCTCCTGATTAGTTGATTTATAAATTGGCTTTAGGAGAAAGTTTCAGGCACAAATTAGAATTGACACCTGCTTGCCAAGACAGACAGGGATATGCTGTAAATACTGGGACAGGGTTAAATGTGCAAAGTCACGTTATGCATTTTTTTCCCTCTCACAAGTACATAAATAGCTCCCATGTTGTTCCTAAGGACTCAAGCTTGACTTCTTTGGGCAATTAATTAATTGAGGTGTTCAGCGAAGTTGTTTTGTTCTTTTCTGTTTTTAGATCTGGCAAAAGTATATTATGGACTCCTCTAGTGAATGAGCAGACCTATCTGATGAAAGTTACTTTAATATAAGAAGTCCTAGCCTGGAGAAGTTGGGAAAATCTTTTTTCTTCTGAGGGTCTTAATTTCCTCATCTGTCAAATGGGTTGTGTGGATCAGAGAGCTGACAAAACTTTTCCAGTTCAGCTATTCCGTAGCTCTTTGAGGGTCATACTGGCTTGTATATATATCTGTGATATCACTGACTTTGGGTGTTTTCTGCCTTAGGTGGGTCAATGTGTTAACCTTGGGAAAGGAGACTTATCCAGACCGGGAATAGGATTCTTACCTAACCCAAGTGTCTGGTAAAAGTGGTTACTAGGCCTTTAGTCATCTGAGATTAGGTTTGGCTGTCTAGAGCAGAGGAAATCAAAATAATAAGGGCTTAAACATGGGAGAAATTAATTTTCATCTCTCACCACTGGTGTGGTGACTCCATGTATCAAAAAATCATGGGTTCCTTCTACCCTTTGCTTTGCCATCCTCGGCTTGTGACTCCTAGTCTCATGGTCACCTCATGGTCCAAGGTGGCTCCCAGAGCTCCGGCTATCACCTCCACCTTCCAGGCAGTGGCTGGAGGAAACAGGTCCCTCTGCTTGCTGTTTTAGCTCTCTTTGAGTGGTCTTCTCAGAAGTCCCACACTGAGCTGATAAAGTTTTTTGCTAAGGACCCTTTTCACGGAGACATAAGCAGTGTCTCCAAGTCAGGGGACCTGTCTTACACAACCACCTCCCTAGGAATCTGGCACAGTTCTGGACAATAGCGCCATTTAGTAAGCACTTGTGGTTTGATAATTGAATTTTCTCCTAATTTAATAGTGCATTGGAAAGTCTTTTACTGATACTATTATAGAAGTATGTATAAGGGTCTGTCTTTCCTGCTAGAGACCAAAGGCTCTTGTAGTCGGGCATGTGGACACTTGCCCTGGGAATCCCATAGCACAGTTTCTAGCACATAGTCAGTCCTTTGTAGGTATTTATTTGGTATGGTCAGCAGGCTATTTTTCAACCAGTGCTGATCCTGTAGACTCCAGGGTAAGAACGTTCATTGTTCTGTAACATCTATGATCAGGTGAGGACATTTCTTCCCTTTTGGCCCAGAGCTGGAATTATTTTCATCTTTCCCATATTGAATATGTAGATTGACATGATTTTGGTCTTGCTTTATCTGCTGATGCCAGATGTTGGGGAGGACCCATGTGATCTAAGCCTGTGGTTCTTGAGCTTTGCTGTGTAACATCATCTCTTAGGTACTTGTTAAAAAATGCAGATTCTGGGGCCCAACCAATGTGATTCAGAAGGGTTAGGCTGGGGCCCAGGAATCTGTATTTTCAGCAAGCAGTGCAGGTGATTCTGATGCAGGTGGTTCGAGGCCAGCAATCCGAGGAACACCTATCCAAGCGCTGTCCTTGGTCCTGACACGGTATCAGACAGATCCCTGCCGTGTCCAGGAGAAGGTTGCCTGTGTCACCTGGTGTCCGGATGCACCAAAAAGATAAGACTTCTCTCCTCTGTGGAGGAGAAGATTCCTGCTCCATTATTAACATAACGTTTACATTGCTGTTTCTTTATCAGGGGTGAGGGCTGCGATGGTGATGGACACATCCTAACTCTGGTCCTCCAAACTCCAGGGAGGCTGCTGCTGCTTTTTGATGGTAGTGGTGGGCAGAGGGCGGTGGGACCCCTGGCAGTGGGTACATTGTACTTCTCACCTATACAATAAGGGGTTAATAGGAAGTTCAACTCAGGTCAGGTGGCAAACAAAGGGAGAGCCCTGCTAGCTCTCACTTTGTGCTGTGCCCAAGTCCGAGGCCAGCCTGGCAGTGCCAAATTATGATTTGGAACTCCCCAAATATATCGCAAATGGTCCACTTCTCTGTATTTCCCCGTTGCCACCCTCATCCAAGCCACTGCCGTCTCTCGCCCGGGAGATTGCTGTCCCTCCCAGCTCCTCTCCCCGCTTTCCCTCTTCCACCCAGCCCGTGCTCCACCCATGAGCCAGTGGAATCATCTCCTCCTCCTCCTTCGAAATTCACGTAACATGAACTTAAACAGTGACAACTGAGCCGTGCAGTGGCATTTGGTACATTCACGCTGTTGTGCAACTACCACCTCTGTTTAGTTCCAAAACCTTTCCGTCACCCCCAAAGGAAACCTTGTACCTATTAGCAGCCGCTCCCCATTCCCTGTCATCCCAGCCCCTGGCAGCCACCAGTCAGCACTCAGTCTCTGTGGATTTGCGTATTCTAGACACTTCATATCGTTGCGGTGCACAGGCTTCTCATCACGGTGGCTTCTCTTGTTGCGGAGCACGGGCTCTAGAGCTCAGGCTCAGTAGTTGTGGCGCGTGGGCTCTAGAGCTCAGGCTCAGTAGTTGTGGCACACGGGCTTAGTTGCTCCGCGGCATGTGGGATCTTCCCGGACCAGGGCTCGAACCTGTGTCCCCTGCACTGGCAGGTGGATTCCTAACCACTGCACCTCCAGGGAAGTCCCTAAGATCATTTTTTTTGGAGGTCCAGGTTGTGGCATGGATCGACACGTCATTCCTTTTTTATGGCTGAATGATGTCCCATTGTACTGATGGGCCACATTTTCCCAGTCTGTTCATTCACTGATGCACACTTGGGCCAGCAGAAAAAATTTTGAAAGGTAGTGTCATGCCTCTCCCCTGCTTATGACTCTACTTCAGTGCTTCTCCTCCACTGTCTTGGTCCCTCGTGCTGCCTGTTGACCCATCTGACACCTGTCGAAACACCAGCTCATGCCATCTGTCCACTTCCCTGGCCTTTCTGTTCTTTGAAAACCTGAGCTCTCTGACTTTGAGCTAGGCTGTTCGCTTTCCTGTAATCTTTTCATGGCTGCCTGAGTTTGTGTCTCCCCAAAGGCAGACCTTGAGACAAAGATTTGGGTGCAGGTAGGTCATTGGAGGGGTGATTGCAGAGAGTGGGGAGTGGAGACAGGGAAGAGAGGACAGGTAATCACAGGTGTGCTAGTGGGCAGATCACAGGGCACCTGGGGCTAACTCCCCCTGGGTGACAGGGTAGAACACACCTCTAAGCATTCCAACCTGGGCGCAAAGAAGCGGGGATTTATCACCTCCTTTCCACCCTTCTTGGCTGGCATTGCCCACACCAGGCTGAACATGCTCCAGGGGCCAGGAGAGCCTCAGGTAGAGAGAGGTGGGTAGAAGTCACCAGCGTCTGGGAGCCGCCCGTCAATGCCGCAGGTGACCTCCAGGGGGCGCCCAGGGGATGTGGCTTCGCTTTGATGTCCACACTTCTGACAGGCTTTCTCTGCACTTGCCGTTAAGTTCTCTCTCCTGGTATCCTGTTGTTCTCCTTCACAGACGTGATTTCAACTTGTTAGTGTAAGTTGGCATACTTATTTAAGTCAAGTTCGCCTCCTGGATGGCGGCAGCTCTCACCGTTGCTGGTTGCCGTATTCCTTGTGCTTAGGAACAATATTGGCGCACAGTGGATGCTCGGTGTATACGGTCCAGTGAATGAATCAGCGGCTCCAACGTCCGCTGATCTCCCCGCTGAGTTGTTCAGAAGGGCCGTGGTTCCAGGAGCAGGTTTTGATGTCCCAAGGACCTAATCTTTGGCGCTTTTCACCTGAGAATGCACAAAAGCCTGAGATGCAGGAAGCACAGAGCAACTGAGCATATTTGTTTTTCAAAACCAGACTTGATTGTATTTGGATTTTGTGTTCCTTCTTTTTCTTTTTTTTCCTAAAGGGATTGACTTCTCAGAGTAAAGACGCTGGGGAATTTCTTGGAGGTTATTACATATTTTCTGTCACGTGGCCGCCTCTCTTTGTCAAAAGAATCTCAAATTTGAGCTTTCCTTTCTCTGCTTTATGCAATTTGGTTTCCTCTCCCTGTTCCTTCTCTTTCAAGCTTCGGGCTGTTCTGCTGAAGTTAATTCCCAGGAGCGTTAGGTGTTGATTTTATATTTGTTCATTTCTTACAGCGCATTCAAAGAGCGATTTTTATAAGTCCAGTGGTTCCGTTTTCTGGGCTTGATTTTTAAGAAAGGTTTTGTTTGGAAAGCTCTGAAAGTCAGAGAAATGTATGGAAGAAAACGATGAGAAAAGGTGATTGAGATGGGTAAGAAAAGTGGAGGGTTGGGCTCATGTGGGAATTTTATAGTTTTGCAGACCACTATTGATCTGTTTCCTCTCAAAATGCTGGTATTTATTTGCATTTAAAAGTGTTGAGAATAATTAGAAGGAAGGGGATCAGGGAGTTGATAAGAAAAAGGGGAGGTAAGGCAGACAGTAGACCTGAAGGAGATGCATTCGTTTCTTTGTTAAGAAAATATCAGTAGAACCCCACCCAGTCCCAGTCTCTGATTTAGTGCTGGGAATAGAAGACGAAAGATACAGACCCTTGCTCTCGAGAGACTTACATTCTCTAGAGGGAGACCAAGTTTCAGTCCAGCGTGGTATTATGGTAGCATGTGCCCAGAGAGAAGGTGGGAGGGCAGAACTGGGATGCCAGGCATGGGAGGGTCAGGGAAGGCTTCCTGGAGGAGGTAATGAATGGGCAATTCAGTTTTGTCCATTCAGGAGAGCAACAGAGAAGGGAGAAGATGAGCTGAAGTCTCAGGCTTAGAAAATGTAAGCAAGGAGGAGTGTGAGATTTATAAGTGTTGATGATGCAACCAGACCAGGCGGTTCTGATTTGCTGTGGCATGTGTCCCCAGGGATAGACCTAAGGCTCTCTGGCCTTGGGAGTTGAACCAGAGTCATAGACAGGATTCTTTGGGTTGTAGGAAACAGAAACTCAAGTCAAACTGCTTAAGGAAAAAAAAAAAAAGGAAAAGAAAAAATTTACCTCCCATTTGGGTATATATAAAGAAAAAATTCAGAGGGCTGGCTTCAGGCATGGTTGGATCCAGGAACTGAGGATATTTGTTCCATTGGAGCTTGGTCTCTTTCTTTTAGTCTCTTGGCTCTGCTCTTTTCTGTGTTCTTCTCACAGTGGCAGGATGGCTGTCAGTAGTTTCAGCCTACATCCTTGCCTTTCTGTAGGCCCAGCAGAATATCATGCCTTTTCCTCGATGGTGCCAAAGTCCCGGAATTGAGTGTGAGTTGGCCCAGGTGCACACACTTGAGGTTTGGAAGGTGGAGATTAGGGAGAGCTACCTTTTTTCCTTTTCTCCAGGCAAGTGTCATAGCGGAGGTGCCTGGCTTTTCTGGGGCAGAGTCAGCAAAGCCACTGCCTGCTCATGGCTTTGAGGGGGTGGAGAGGCAGGCGTGGGGACCAGTTTTGATGGGGTGGACTGTAGCAGGCATGGTGCCACAGTGGCAACCTGTAGATTGTGGCTTTTTCTGGATAGTAGTGGCTTCCTTGGGGTACTGGCTTCCAGATGGTGGCAGAGGTGGTGTGATTCTGGAGGGGGCAGCTGGGGTGGTGATTTCCTAGTTCAGCTGGTGGCTTCCTCATCATCCAGGGGACAATACCTCTTCTGTGCCCTGGATCCTCCATGTGGCTTGGAGGGTCCTTTCTGAAATATTAACCTATAGAGCCTGCTTCTTCAACCTTCCCAGTGATCCACCGTAAGCCCTTTGCTTCCCTCTAAGACGTCTCTCTCTGCTTCAGCTAATGGCAGTGGATTCTGTTGTCTGCAACAAAACCCTGACCAACACGTTTAGTGGCTGAGGCTGTCAGGCTGGAGCCGAGGGAATGCACTCCAAGTTGGTTTGGGAATAAGTCCCTGTCTCTTCCACGGTGTCAGTAGTAGAACAAACTCCCCAGGATTGCTATTCTGATTAGTGGCATGTTTCTCAGCTGTCTGCTCCCTTTGACAGGACCTGTTATTCGAGCTGACATCTTCCCAGGGCTCACCAGCGCATCTCCCCAGCCCTGCTGAGCTACCTTGCAGGTAAGGCCTCACTCATGGGCCTTAAAAAAACCCCACATAAATGAAACTTCTGACCCTGGATGGTCTAGAGTCAAAGGGTAGGCGTGAGTCCTTGATACCCTCGCTTGACCTCCTCCAATTTTTCTTTTGGGCCACGCTTCGCGGCTTGCGGGATCTTAGTTCCCCGGTCAGCGATTGAACCCTGAACCCTGGACCCGGCAGTGAAAGCACCAAGTCCTAACCACTGGATCGCCAGGGCATTCCCCAGGAGACCTTTTTTTTTTTTTTTTAATCAGTCATCAATTTTATACACATCACTGTATACATGTCAATCCTAATCGCCCAATTCAGCACACCACCATCCCCACCCCACCGCAGTTTTCCCCCCTTGGTGTCCATATGTTTGTTCTCTACATCTGTGTCTCAACTTCTGCCCTGCAAACCGGTTCATCTGTACCATTTTTCTAGGTTCCACATACATGCGTTAATATACGATATTTGTTTTTCTCTTTCTGACTTATTTCACTCTGTATGACAGTCTCTAGCTCCATCCACGTCTCAACAAATGACTCAATTTCATTCCTTTTTATGGCTGAGTAATATTCCATTGTATATATGTACCACAACTTCTTTATCCAGTCGTCTGTCGATGGGCATTTAGGTTGCTTCCATGACCTGGCTATTGTAAATAGTGCTGCAATGAACATTGGGGTGCATGTGTCTTTTTGAATTATGGTTTTCTCTGGGTATATGCCCAGTAGTGGGATTGCTGGATCATATGGTAATTCTATTTTTAGTTTTTTAAGGAACCTCCATACTGTTCTCCATAGTGGCTGTATCAATTTACATTCCCACCAACAGTGCAAGAAGGTTCCCTTTTCTCCACACCCTCTCCAGCATTTGTTGTTTGTAGATTTTCTGATGATGCCCATTCTAACTGGTGTGAGGTGATACCTCATTGTAGTTTTGATTTGCATTTCCCCAGGAGACCATTTTTAAAAGTACACGCACCTACTTCTATAAGGGCGAATTCCTGGGAAATCGAAAGCAGATCTTTTCAGTTCAAACGCCACTTCCTGGACTGCCTGTCCTTCTTCCAGACGAGGTTCAGCTTCCCCCTTGCATCTCCCTTTGGCCCCTCTGTGCTTTGTTTTCATGCGCCCAGCCCATCATAGTTTGTAATTGGGGATTTCGAGGTGTGATTACTTGGGAGACGTCTGCTACTCCCGCCGGGCCGGAAGTTCTGAATGGCCAGGACGTTGATGCTGACTTGATATATAGAGTATGGGCCTGAGACACCTTTGCTGAATGAGTGATCCCGTGAGCGCGTGGGGGGGGGTATAAATGTCTCCAGAGCTCCCAAAGTAGGCAAGTGGTGGTGGGCTGGGATAGAGCAGCTTCCTTTAAAGCAAGGATTCTTAGCCCATTTTGCACCCTGGGCCCCTTTGGTAGTTAGGCAAAGTTGTCTCAGGAAAATGTCTTTAAATGAATACCAATTAAAAAAATTGAATCACAAAGGAAACCAATTTTATTGAAATCCAGATATCAAAATACGAGAAAAAAAGAAATTTAGTACATTCACAATGTTGTGTAACCATTACCACTGTCTACTTCCAGAGTTTTTCATCACCCCAAAGGAAACCCCACACCCCTTAAGCTCTTCTTCCTCATCCTTCCCCCTGCCCCTTAGCAACCACTTACTTACTCACTGTCTCTATGGACTTGCCTGATTTGGACATTTCATATAAATGGGATCATACAACATCTGGCTTCTTTCACTTAGCATCATGTTTTCAAGACTCACCTATATCGTAGCACGTGTCAGTACTTCATTCCTTTTTATGGCTGCATCCCATTCCGTTGTAAGCATGGACCACATGCTGTTTATCTGTTTATCTGTTGATGGACATGTGGGTGGTTTCCACCTCTTGGCTGTTGTGAATACTGCTGCTGTGAACACTCACAAGTCTTTGAATACTCGTTTCCAATTCCTTTGGGCATGTACCCAGGAGCGGAATTGCTAGGTCACATTCGGAACTGCAGATCTCACTTACTGAGGAGCCCCAGCCTGCTTCTGAAATGAGAATGGATGTGGGCTTGAGCTATCACTGTGGTCTCAAGGGGATGATGGCACAGCTCTTCGAAGCCCTGGTCCACCCATGAGCTGCTCTTGCCAAATCAACTCCCATGTGGCGACCGAGGCCTGCCCTCATTGACATGGCCAGGCTGCATCTGTCCCCAGCACGCTTTGTCCCCATCACCAGCCTAGTGCCACTGAAGCAGCTTCTGCTGATCTGACCCGTGGTCAAAAGACCTTCCTCCCCTCCCCCACACTTCACTCAGTTCACTCAGGTGACAGCGAGACCCCCCCTGGAAGAAAACCTTCAAAGCCTGGGAAGGGGCGATACTTTTCCTCATGGAAGCAGTCACTGCAGGATGGCTTTAAAATGAAAATTCCATGTCTGTGAGTCTAATTCTGTTTTGTAAATAAGTTCATTTGCAGCATTTTTTCTAGATTCCACGTATAAGAGATATCATATGATATTTGTCTTTCTCTGTCTGACTTACTTCGCTTAATATGATAATCTCTAAGTCCAACCATGTTGCTGCAAATGGCATAGAAAACAAACTAATGGTGACCGAAGGGGATAGTGGGTGGCAGGGGGAGATGAATTAGGAGTTTGGGATGAACGTAAACACACTGCTATATGTAAAATGGATAAGCAACGAGGACCTACTGTACAGCACAGGGAACTATATACAATATCATGTAATACTCTATAATGGAAAAGAATCTGAAAAAGAATATACATATATATATGTGTATAACTGAATCACTTTGCTGTACACCTGAGACTGGCACAGCATTGTGAATTAAAAGTTATTAAAAAAGGTTGATTATAGTAATAATGATACAAAACTATCAACAACAGGCTTTTGGGTAGAAGTAAGCATGCACATTGACTCAGAGGCTATCTTTCTCTTTCAAAGAGCTATCTCAATGTGATGGGATCTGTGCATTTTGTTAATTATATGATTCAATTAGATAAAATGATGGTCAAATTTAAAAAAATGGAAATGCCCCTCCTAGATGTGAGTGCTGATTGAAGCTCATTAAGCCCTGAAAGAGGCACGGGGAGTCTGAAAATGCCCCGCAAGGAAACTGCAAACAGCCCCCTCTCCTAACATCTGCACCAAGTCACTGCCGTCTCTCAGCTCTGTCCTCAGTTTCCCCATTTGTGCGATTAGGGGATTGAACCATTTTAGTGTTTCCCAAATATCAGTCAGCATCAGCTGTCTCTAACTCATTTTTCACTGAAATATGTTTCCTTCTGACAGCAAGCATACACCGGTGTTAGCACGAATGGAAAACCAGTGTCCCTTGAAATAATTCGGAGGCAACAACTAAAGTACTTTCGTTGGCTTCCTTTTGTTTTTATTGGTTTTCATTTTAATAGTTTCTTTTTGGAATCCTATTATGAAAGAGCCATGTTGCAAACCAAGGCCCCGGAAAGAGGGTTTGAACCCTTCCTTGTTCCTGGCAGCCCCTGCCCTTCCCCAGCTGAGCCACGATGCAGTTATGGGGGTGGCTGGAGGGCTTGATACTCTTGCCCCGACCCTGACTGCCGGGGAAAGACCCCTACTGGGCAACCCTGGCCCTCCCCTTATCCACCCTTGCAAGTTAATCCTGGTTGCAGGAAGCCGTGGTAAGAACTAGCATCCTTCGGGGTTCTGGCCCTGGAAGGCACGGCCAGGGCGCAGTCTGTGGAGAGCTCGTCGCACTCCGGCTGGGGGTCCCCTAGTGCCTCGCGGCCAGAGAGCCAGTCGCCAGGATGGGGACCTTAGTGGGAGCTGGTGCAGGTCGACGCAGCCAGCTTCGGAGGGCCAGCAGTCATTCCTGGAACCAAGAACCAACGTCAGGTCTGGCTGATTGGAGCGCAAGCACCCTGGCTCCCTGCTCACCCAGAGCATGGGAGGGACCTGGCACTGGGCACAGGCCTCGGTCCTGTGGGTTCTTCTGCCAGGTGTGCAGACCACGCAGGTGGGGACGGCTGGGCAGGGGGCACAGACCCGCTCAGCCTCTGGCTTCCTGTGCATCGCAGCCTTGCAGGTGCCATGGACCTATCCCACTGCCCTGCCCCCCAGCTGCCCCTAGAGATCCCGGCTCTGCGGTGGGATCACCAGCTCTCGGGCCAGGCCTGCTTTGAGGTGCCTGAACTGACCTGCCCAGACACCTCTGTGGCCTGCTGCCGGCTGGGGGAGCCACAATCCCGATGATCAAGGTGACGCGAACCAGGAGGTTTGTGTGCTGCTCCCACGAGGCCGGGCTGGCATAGCCCTGCCGCTGACTGCAAGCAAGTGCCTTTCGACCGGGGGGACTCTGGCCCTGGCAATGACCAGTGGCACCTCTCCTGTGATCTAATTGGCTTTCTGCTTGGTGACAAGGGATAGCTCAGGATCGAGTGGAAATTGCTGGGCTGAATGGAACGTCGGTCCCGTTAGATCATGAAAACCCCCATCGCTGTCAGTGTGAGCTTGGGCAGCGGCCCTCCTCTCTCCCACCTTTCCTGCCACCACCGGAACGAGAGCCTGTTTGGGGTTAGGGAGCTAGCTGATCCGTGTAAATAATGCATAGGATTATGAATATGAATAGAGCACCCGCTAAATCCACGAGGAAGTCAGCTTCCTGGGCTGCATCTCTCGCCCTGTTTATTGACGTGCCATCCCAACTCGGGTGCCGTGTTTCGAAACAGCGTGCCAGTGTTATGGTTGTGATTACTATTATTATTTGTGTGGCGGCATTTGGAGGCCTTTATTAAGTGATCCCCATTTGCTTCGGCATGAATGCACACTACGCGAGACTTGGGGACAGTTTCAGTGTCTCTGGCGCACACAGTGCCATTTAAGGAAGAAGCCCCAGATTCCAGGGTTGGCCTCTGTGTACAAACAAATACTGATTTTTCCATTTCGGGCTCTTTTGTGGAATGTTCAAGTGCTTTGATTCTTAAAGCAGAGCCGGCTCTCAGGCGTGTTTCATCCTGCCCTTTGTTCCCTTGGATGGAAGTGATGGATTTTGCAGTCTGGAGGAATCCGTCATTTTGGCTCCATCTGCTTGTTAAGCATCTCCAGTGTCTCTGATGTGACACTGTTTGGAGTTTTAGAATTTCATCTTATCTCCCACTGGGAGAGCCTGGGTGGATGGCGAAGGGGGCAAGGGACAGTGTTTTCCACTTGGTTTAAGTTATTACCATCTGGGCATGGGATGGATATTTTTAGGAGACATTAAGTCAAGTGAAAGGAATATGAGAGGTTCCCTGTCCCTATGCAGGGACATGCCTTCTATGTGCTTCTTGATTGCTGCCAGTGACGAGGTGCTCACTACCTAGAAAGGTAACTCAATCCATCAAAGCTCAGATCTGGTTGTCATGGCTTGCTTTTTTCTTCTTCCTTTGTGCCCATAATCATCCACCCCTTTGAGTGTCCAGAGTTGTTCTGAACAAGTCTGACCATGCTTACCTATTTGACAAACATTCTCTCCCTGCTGCTTTTAGTTTGCTGACAGCTTGCCTGGGACAGTTTCATACAAAAGGCTGTATCTAGTCCAGAACCTCCCAGGAGATCAGTTCTGGGGGATCCTGGTGGGTTCCCCCAAGATTCTGCTTGTTCACAGAAGATGGGATATGAGCTAGTCTTTTATGCCTCAGCCAGCCCTCTCCTGTCTGCATTCTGTTGAAAGGCATTCCTCGAAGATTTTGCTATGTGGCTGGTTCCCAGCCCTGATATTCTTGCCCCCTCCCCAATTATCATTTTTGGTCCTGGGGCGCTGATATACCTTTAATCCCAGGGAGGCATGTGACCAATCAGAGATCCCATTCTGGCCAATCAGAGCATAGCATCTCCCCCAGCCGCTGTCACTGGCTCTGGGATGGACCTGACCTGTTGGACCATCTCAGAACTTTTACTGGAACAGTGCAAGAATGTGGTCTGTGTCATCCTCCTCTCCAACCCCCGGCCTCCCCCCCCCCCCCCCACCCCAACCCTGCCAGAGGGCATGAAGTAGGACTTCCCACTTGCCTTTTCATTTCCTTCAGCCAATAAACTCCCTTTTCCACTGAAGCCAGCTTGAGTTGGTTTTCTGTGATTTGCAGCTAAGAAACGACCTGAGGCACTTAGTGCTTCAGGGCACATCCTTCAGCATTACTTTGGATTTGCACATAGATTCTCTGCAGCCAGGATGCTACAGCAGAAGACTTTAAAAGAAAATCCCGACCAGCATGATTTTTATTCCCAGAAGCAAATCTTGGAGATGGTGGCCAGGAAGGAGATTCCGAAATACCATCCACAGGCATGTTGATACCCAATGCTAGTAGTTTAAGCAATGGTTCTGCAATTCTGAGGCCCCTGATCTTATCTTCCTGCAGGGGGAGAATTAGGAGCTGGTGGGAGACACATCTAAGAAAACAGAACCTCAGAGACACCTGAAGAAGCAGCTTTATGAGTATAAACCAGATTACTTCCATCTAGCCTTATTTAAATATCTTAGAGCTCAAAACGGGTTTATCTCAGAGCAGAAAAACAGAATGAAATCTCTGACTGGAGACTTGAATTATTGTAATATTTTAGGTAGGTTACCAGGGGCCATCAATTATTACGTTGCCACTGGTCCTTTACTACACCAACTTTATTACCTTTATCTGGATTTATACATACAGCGTTTGATAGAGTTTATATGGCTGGATGCATAACAAAAAACCTTTCAGTGTGCTCACGGCTTTGTGTCTGAGTGTGCCCCATGGAAGAGCTAATAAATTATAAAGCAATCTATCTATTCTACTTAAAGGTATAAACCCAGTTGATTCAGGCTGTTTTATTTATATTTTGTTATGCTTCAAGCTGGTGTTTTTTGTGGGAAGGAGCCTCATGGGGGGAGGGGCGGCAGAAGTGGGGGAGTGTCTGCCCAGAAGTTGTTACGGTCAGTCGTCAGCTTGTACCATGATTCCCCTTCTCCCTCTGCCCACTCCTGCTCCCCTTTCCTCCCTTCCACAGGTGCCCTCCCAGGGATACACCCCAATAACCATCCTTCACTATTCCCTCCATCACAGTCTTCTTCCTGGGGAACCTAACCTGTGACATCTCCCTCTTACTAACCAGCTACCTGGCCCCCAGACATCCTCCTTCACTCTCACCCCCAGGTCACATAGCTCATAAAGGACTTAGTGCCACGTAAACCTCACCTTTGCCCTAAACCAGTGGTTACCAGCCTGGGGGCCAGGCAGGTAGTTAATAAGAGGGAGTTGTCTTAGTCAGTTTTGGCTGCTATAACAGAATGCCATCGACTGGGCAGCTTAAACAACATTTATTTCTCACAGATCTGGAGGCTGGATGTCTGAGATCAGGGTGCCAGCCTGGTTCTGGGTGAGGGCTCACTTCCTGGCTTGCAGACGGCCACCTTCCTGTTGTATCTTCGTAAGATGGAGAGCAGAGCAAGCTCTTAGAAGCGCAGTACTCCTATTCATGGGGGCTCCACCCTCGTGACCTAATCACCTCCCCAAGGCCCCACCTTTTCATAGTATCATACTGGGGGCTAGGATTTCAGCATATGAATTTCAGGGGGACACAAACAGTCACTTCGTAACAGGAGGTGCTGCAGTTTGGGTTCCCAGGAAGAAGACTCTGGGGCAGAGGTTAGAGTACAGGGCGTCTAATTGCGAGTGTCCGCATTGGGCTGAGATGGCTCAGCTTTCACACCCCTGGCCTCCATCGGTCATTAGCTGTGGGTCACCCTGGGAATAGGTGTGACCTTGGGCTCTGTGGGCTAAGGCTGTGTGTAGCCCATACTCACAGCAGCTGGGGCAACAAGGCCCTCATGGCAGGGGGATCTGGGCAGTGTGTCCCTGTGGCCATCACAGGAAGGGGGGGCCAGAATGTGAGAGCCGTGGATGAGGTCCCTGATAAACTAGTCCTGATATTTCAGGAGCCTGCAGAAAACTGGCTCCTTTACCTGCAATTAAGTCCCCGTTGCATAAAGAAAATGTCAAGTCGTTTTGTTTTTGGCAGAAATAGTTACCTCGATGTTCTATCTTGTGCTTATCAGACCTTCTCTGGCTCCTTGGATGCCCTGGTCGTGGGCCCTGCTGACCTCACACCCTCCTTGTGTCCCCTTCCCCTCTCCCTTCCCCCTAGCCGGGGGAACCCACTCCGTGTCCAGGCAGGAAGCTTCACTCTTGCTCATTACATACTCTGTCAAATCTTCTGTCTAAACACAAGAGTCCTGAGTGCGCCCCGTGAGGCACAGGCTTTTGAAACTCAGAAGCTGAGCATCCATTCATCCATTCTTCTTTGCTCAGCTCTCTTTAGGTCCCTCCTTCCCGGAGGCAGTGAACACAGGAGGCCCAGAAAACTGGACGGGAAAGGGGGTGCTGAGAGTGAGAAGGATGCTCTGGGCCCAGCAAACACAGCGACTTATGTTTCAGAAATATCATCCCAACTTGTCCTACGAATGTAGGTGTTGGATATGATGGAGTGAAGCCGGTGGGGCCAGAGGAAGAGACGAGAATGATGCTTAGAAGGAAGAAGTTGATTATACTCACAGAGACGGGGTCACCACATGGCATGTAGGGCCATGGGGGAAGCACCGGGGTGGCCAGGAGGCAAAGAGGAGCAGGAAGAAAGCTGAGAGCCGTTAGTGGGGTTTCCACGGGAAACGTCAGGCAGGGCAGAGTAAACAGTTTGGGATTGGCTAGTTGGAGGAGTTCCCGTGGGTTCCGGGCTGCAGAGCTTGTCTCTAGTGGCCTGGCACCTGGCCCTGGGATGACTGAGGGCGGGGGCAATACTGGCCTGGTGTGAGAGTTAGATAAGGAGGTCACTGGGGGTATGGACTCGGGATTGGTTGGTTTGTGAATGAAAGGTGTGTTCATGGCAGGCTGTTACCATCTCTAGGAATCAGCCAGTCCTAGAGGCAGCCTCTGCCCAGGTCTGTGAGGCTTCCAAATGCCGGAACATCAAAAATATAGAAAATAAGAAAATACAGTTAATATCATTGGCTGTGTAATGAATGGATGCCAAATAGACAAAAACTGTGAATCTAAGAAAACACAGTTAAACACATCCACACTCACGATCCTGAAGGGTTCCCCCTGAAATCTGCTGGGGAAACGGCCATGGCTGTCCTCACCCTTTACTTCCTGGAAATCTGGGTCTCCATCTATTCCATTAAGAAGCCCAGCATCACATGCCATCAGTTCCCAAGGTGACCTTTCAGCATTTCCTGCTTTAATGCCTCCGTCTCATTTGATTTTGTAGTAACATTTAATGAGGTTTCTCTGTCTACAAAGTCAAGAGCATTTCCAACAATTGCTAATCTAGCACTAAGTGCAGTAGCAACGCTCAAGAGTGAGTGGGGTCTCCTTTGATTTCTTTATTTACACACTGTCTGTTTCAACAGATTTCAGTAGGGCACAGGTATCTTCCTGGGGCTGGCCTGGGAGTTTGAGAATTGAATGGCATGGAGGAGAGGGTCTTGCTGCTTAAGACGTAGTGCATTTGGCTCAGAAAGTGAGACTGGTTTTGAAAGTATCAAAAAGTATCTTTAATTTGGGCTGAACGCAGCTAGTTTTTAAATTCAATATTAAATACTATGAAAAAGCGTTTTAGAAAAAAATAACTGGTTGGGAATGTATTTTGTGACTTGAGATTTTTCATCAAGGATGGGCCTTCAGGTATAGTTGTATCTAGGTCCCTTGCTGGAAGCAGCTACATGAGCCTTAAACCAAGGATTGCGAACTCAAATACCTGCAGGGCTCAGGCAAGAATGTAAGGGAGAGAGTCAGGCTGGGTGGAAGAAATTTGCTGCTCTCTGCCTACCTTTTGATTTTTGTTTGGATGGGGAGCTGGGTACAGAGAAATATTTCTCTACTCTAGGAAAAACAAGTGTAAGCTTGCCGAAGCGACTGATAACCCAGACTCCGGGCTGGTGGGACAACAGGGAATGGAGAGGGCTGTGGTAAACTGGAGACCGTGTGCCCTAGATGAAAGCGGTGGGGACAGGTCAGCTCTAGCTAGTCGGTTCCACGTAGGAATACAGGCGCTGACTTTTTCCAAAAGACCACACACTTGGATTTTCACGTGAAACCTTCCAATTTTACAATGAGTTACAATAAAAAAAAAAATAGTGGGTGCACAAAACCAAACCAAAGAACAACAGCAAATTGAAACACATCTCTGCGCCATAACTGGTCTAAAGGCCTCTAGTATGACCTCAAGTTTTCTAGAATTTTCTGGAAGGATTCCTAGGATGTGCTAAATTCACCCTCCTTAATTTAGGAGAGTTATGTGTGCAGCCTTCTTACAGAGAGGCATATTCCTCTAGAATACTCCGACTGCTGGTGCGCTCACTACCTAACGAGGTATAGAATTCCCATTGTTGACTGGCCAGAGTTGTAGTAAATTCTCTTGGGTGCTAAACCAAGGCAAGACAAAAGCTGTCTTGTGAAGCCTCAGGGCAGAGTGCACCCAGCTGGGCCTCAGGAAGGGCCTGGAGGTTAGGAAATGGAGAGTCACCAGAATCCCCTGTCACTTTCCCCTGCTCCTCTCCGCGCCCTTGCTTTCCTTCTCTTCCCTCTCCAGGGCCTGCTTTTCACCCGGTTCGCTGGTCCCCCTGGCAGGACGTGGTTGCCTCACAGCTTCTGTTCCAGCTTCCCACAGAGACCCACACTCCCTGTCTCTGGGTCTCAAGTCCACATGCCTGGGAGAGAGAATCTGACTGGCTCACCTGGAGTCAGATGTCCAGCCCTGGTCCAATCAGCTATGGCCACGGGGCAAGTTCACATAGAACAAAGGTGGCACCTCAACACACCGGGCCAACGGACTGGGTGCGTTGTTCTCGTGATGTTCAGAATGGCCAGAATGTCTTCAAGGCTCACGTAACTGCTTTGCAGAAAGGCTGGAAGTCCAGAGGGTGTGCATCTGATTCTGTTGAGCTAAACTTTGTTTCAGGGTGATTGTCTTCGTCCCGCCTCCCAGGGAAGCATGGAGGTATCCCTGCCCATCACCGGGGACTTCTCTCCCTGGAATGTTTGCCTCCTGGCTTGATATTCGTAGTCCTTCCACCTGGTTCCCGAACAATGAGTCCCAAGGTCTTTCTCTGCTCTGGGCGCTCCCTCAGGAAAAGCTTTCGTTGGTCCAATTTTTCTTGAAATGTGCCATCAGATCCCAACCCAGCCCTCTGGGACAGTTGCAAAAATAGTGACATTCCTAAGAACTCAGAGGTTTCACCAGGAGATGAAAGCAGCTTAGAAAAATCCGCTCGCTCTGTGTGTGGAGCCCCGTGGAGCTAGGCAGGGGCAGCTGGCCTCCCCTGCGAGATGCCGAGGTGGCATTGTGAGCTGTCTGATTTTGAAAAATCCATCTGTAATCACGAAGAAGCTTGGCAGACAAAATGACCCCCTGGGGGAGGCCGCCTCTGACCCCCTCCTTCCCAGGCAGAATTAAACACTCTCGCCTCTGTGTTTCTTGAGCACTGCACCTGTCTTCTTAGGATGGCCGTGTCCCTGTTGTAGCCTGGCCATTCGTGATGAAAATAACCAGAGTTCACACTTACTGAGCATTCACTATGTGCCCGGCACCCATTTAGGTCCCTCACAAGGAGTAGTTGGTTACTTATCCAACATGTGTTAATCAAATAATAATAATGATGATGGTTATGATAATGACTTTATATTGAGCAAGGCTCTAAGCACATACACATCTCACCGTCCATCCTCATAATAACCTCCTGAGGTTGTACTATTATTACCTCCATTCTAGAGCCATAGAAAGATAATATAACCCGTTCAAGGTCACCCAGCCAAGAAGTGGCGGGGCTGGGATATGAACCTGGGTCTGACGTTGGCATTTGCGCTTGGCATGGCTGTCTCCTACAACTTTGTATTCGTCCTTGTTTGTGTGGGTCGTAGCCCACGCGAGGAGCTTGAGAGAAAGAAGGGATGGAGGGAAGGAGCAAGAGACCAAAAGTAACTTTGGGAAGAAGGGCAAAGTCAAAGCCTTGTAGGTGACCCCGGGGGGACAGCTCGTTTGGGAAAGTTCTGAAGTGAACTTAGACCAGGCCCTGTCCACTCTGCTCAGCCAGGTTAGACCTGAAAGCAGCACATGTTTCCTCGAGGTGTTTGCTTGTAAGGGGTTAGTTTTGCCTGCCAGCTGAGTGAGCTGACACTCTGTCAGGGGCATCTCTGTACCCGTCACCCCCAAAGGACCTGGGGAGATTGTCCTTTATCCCTTCAGGGGCACTGGAATCAGAGATGGAATTACGTTTTTGGTTAAGTGCATTTTCCCCTCTCCTGGGGCCTGGGAGTGTGCTTACAAATCTCTTCCTGCTTTAATTTTATTTAATTAATTTAATGATCTTTGGCGGCACCACGTGGCACGCAGGATCTTAGTTCCCCGACCAGGGATCGAACCCGTGCCCCCTGCCGTGGAAGCACAGATTCTTTTTTTTTTTTTAATTTTTTATTTATTATTTATTTATTATTTTTATTTTTGGCTGTGTTGGGTCTTCGTTTCTGTGTGAGGGCTTTCTCCAGTTGCGGCGAGTGGGGGCCACTCTTCATCGCGGTGCGCGGGCCTCTCATTATCGCGGCCTCTCTTGTTGCGGAGCACAGGCTCCAGACGCTCAGGCTCAGTAGTTGTGGCTCACGGGCCCACTTGCTCCGCGGCATGTGGGATCTTCCCAGACCAGGGCTCGAACCCGTGTCCCCTGCATTCGCAGGCGGATTCTTAACCACTGCGCCACCAGGGAAGCCCCAAGCGCAGATTCTTAACCGCTGGGCTGCCAGGGAAGTCCCTCTTCCTACTTTTAAAAGGTGGGAACGATGGCAAGGAAACGACACGGAGCCCTCATCCTCTCTGATGCGCTGGAACGCGTGGAAATGCGGGGAGCAGGCTGGGGCATCACTTTGCGTTTCAGTGGGGTTGGCGGAGGTCCACGTGACGAGTCCCCACCTTGGCCACCCCCCATCCCTAGTTCAGAACCAAAGTGGGGGCCAGGGGGAGGGGTAGCAGCTTGCAGAGCAAACTGTGTGTGACAGTGTGTGTGTGAGTGTGTGTGAGTGTGTGTGACTGTGTGTGTGTGTGTGTATGAGAGTGCGTGTGTGTTGGCGGGGGGCTGTCAAGCCACGGTTGCCCATGGGGGCGGCGTGGCTGTTCTGTAGGCTTTAGGCAGTTATCAGTTCTGTCTCTAATTCTGCTCAAGGTGACTGTCAAAAATCCACAGAAGACTCTTGTAATGAAATGGAAAAGCGTGCAAATTGATCCTCCCGCATACAGATGCCTTTTCTTTTTATCGTCTAACAATTGCTCCCTTGGGTTCAGCTTCATGGTATGGAAGGGTCTTCTCTTGTTCAACAGTTAGTCAAAACGGTCCACCCTGGGTACCTTCTGGAGTCTGGACCTTGGAGGCTGCCACGCGGGAGCCAGGGCCTGGGAGTGAGGTCTCTGACCTTTCTCTTTCTTTCCCTTTTTACTTTATTTCTCTCTTACAGGGGTGGTTTGAACACTGGTGAAATGAGATGTTCTTGAGAGTGGATATGTCTGAGGGAAAAATAACATCTTTCAACAAGTCAAGATGAAAAGGTGGCCCCGAAAGGACATATTCTGGTTGAAGTTGTCACAGCAACTGACTGTGGGTTTGCTGAAACTAGTGTCTAATGCTGGGGAACAATTAGCACGTTTACCTGGGTGCTGTCTTAGGCTGCCGTTGTCAACCTTCATCACCGAGTTTTAAGTCATCTGGTTGTGTGTGCTCTTCTTTACACCCGCATTTGAATTTCTCATCGCTTGGGTGTCACAGAAGCAATGCTGGGTCAGTCGGTTCATTCACGTCCCGGCATCTGTCATCCTGCCCCAAAGATCTTGCTGAAACTGAAGAATGGTTAGTTTTTGCTGCAGGGAGGTGGAGGCTGGCTTCAGGAACTGCTGCTCTTTTCTCTCTGACAGCCATGCCAGGAAACAGGGAGGTAGTTTGGAAATCACAGTAGCATTTTTTTAAAAGAAGGAGTGTGTCAGTCCACAGGATTCATATATTTTTAATACAGCCTCAGTGAAGGAAATGCAGAAGCATCATCAGCTGCGCTTTGAGGAAGGTCAGGTGTGTGGGAGATGCTGCAAAGCTTGTTCTGAAGGTTTGATCGCCAGCGAGGCTGGAAGGTGAAAGCTTGGACTTAGGGATGAGTTTGGCAAACTACAACCTGTGAGCCTAATCCGGCCCCCAGCCTGTTTTTGTAAAAAAGTTTAATGGGAACACAGCAAAGCTCATTCATTTACATATTATTGGCAGCTGCCTTTAGAGCTACCATGTCCCGTCCCCTCGCCGCCATTATACCCTTTCCAAGAGTGAAAATGAAAATCAAGGCAACTAGATCGTGCAGCTGGTTCATGGCTATTGAGGGCTGCTCATTTACCTTTGCTTTACCTTTTTGGGGGGATTTTTGGGGGGGATTTTCTGCATCTTGGCAGCAGTTCTGACAAGTGGGCTTTGGGGACAGAAGTTGGAGGTCTTTGTGATCATCAGGCCTGGGACTGATTAGAAACTGCAGTTCTTGTAGGTAAAAAAATGGTCACAGAGCAGGCATTTCACATGCTTCAACCTTATACTTGTGCATCTTATACCTGGAGGCTCCCTGTTTTTGCTTTAAAGGTCAGTGGAGGGAGAATAAACAGCCAAGCTGGCTTTTCTTTGCACGCTTTAATCTCTGCTCCAGCTTCTCTAAACATACAGAGGTTCTGCATTTCTGGGTGTGACATCTGCCACAGGTGTGGTGCTAGCAGAACCCCGTGGGTAGAAGATGTGCGTGTGGAGGGTTCTCCGGGCGCCTGCTGTGTTGCCAGGAGCTGGATCTGCTTTCTTGGATGGTGTCCTAGGCTGAGTAATGTCCCCTCCCCTCCCAAGATGATCCTAATTTCTGGAACCTGTGAATGTGACTTTATATGGCAAAGATTTTACAGAGGTGATTAAGTTCAGGCTCTTGAGATGGGAAGATTATCCTAGATTACCTGGGCGGGCCCTAAATGCCATCACAAGTGTCCTTATCGAGAAGGAGGCAGAGAGAGATTTAACAGACAGACAGAAGAGAAGGCCATGTGACCTCAGAGGCAGAGACTGGTGTGATGTGGCCACAAGCCAAGGAACGCCCCACCCACCTAAAGTTGGAAGAGGCAGGAACAGATTTTCCCCAAGAGCCCACGGAGGAAGTGTGGCCCTGCTGACACCTTGATTTTGGCACAATGATGCTGATTTGGGCTTTTGGCCTCCAGCATTAAGAGAACAAATGTGTGTTATTTAAGCCACCATTTGTTGGCTTAAACCAACCATTTGTTGGTTTGTTATTTAAGCAACCATAGGACACTAATACTACAGTTTTCCAACTGTGCAAGTTTTTGCCATTGTTTCCCTTTTTAGTTGCTCAAGAAATGTTTATTGAGAGCCTCTTGTGTGCTAGGCACTGTTCAAGGGACTGTGTACAAAACAGGCACAGTTCCTGCCGCATGGGATGTTGTGCCTCGTGGGTGCAGCAGACAATCAACAAACGAATGAGATGCTTTCATTTAGCGGTAAAGGCCATGTTCCAGGCACTCTTGCTGCATAAGAAATTACCCCCAAACTAAGTGTCTTATAACAACCATTTTCTTACAGTCCCGGGTTCTGCAGGTTGGAAATGTGACCAGAGCACAGTGGGGTTGACTATTTCTGCCCCACAGTGCCTGGGGCCTCAGCTGGAAGTCTGCAAAGTTGGGGGTGACTTGATGGCTAGGGGCAGGAATCACTGACAGCTCCATTACTCACATGTCTGTCCCCCCACCCCCCTCCACCACCGCCCCAATGCTCTCGGCTGGAGTGACCTGAAGACTAGGACTGCTGGTCAGAGTATCTTCAGTAGCCCCTGCATGTGATTGGGTTTCCTTACAGTATGGTGGCCTCTGGGCTCCAAGTTGGAGGCAACCTGCATGGCCTTTTAGGACCCTGCTTCCAAAGTCACACAGCGTCACTTGCGCTGTACTCTACTGGTCAAAGCTGTCACAAGCTCACGCAGATTGAAGGGGAGGGGACATAAGGCCTAACCTCTTGGTGGAAGGAATGACAAGATTACATTGTAGAAGAGCGTGCCAGACAGGAGATGTATTGCCGCCATCTTTGGAAGATGCCATGAAGATGATGAAACAGGATAACGGGAATGAGAGTAACTGAGATGTGGGGGTCAGTGCTAAGATGCTCAGCCAAGGCCTCTCTGAAAGGTGACATAGAATCTGAATTCTGAATGGGAAGAAGGAGCCAGCCTTGGCAAAATCCATGGGGAAGACCTGTCCAGGCCGGGGGAGATATTTGTATCTTTACAAATGTGTGGTCCAGCGTTGACCAGCCAGCAAGTACTCCATCCATTCGGAATGGGTGCCAGCCGTGCGTTATGAGGGTGACTGTGCCCGTGACGTCCCAGGCAGAGAGAAGACCAAGGGCAAAGCCCCTGGGGTGGGAGTGAGCTTGGCTTCCCCATCGCTCTATCTTACAGCCCTGTCATCCTATCGTATTGTCTTTGCATTTATCCATTTTCTGAAAGAACCTCATTTGTCCACTTGTTGATGCTTTATCTCTTCCCACTAGATGAGAATGAGGGTCTTGTCTGACTTGGAAACCTGCCTTCTCAGTGTGTTATTGGAGACCCTGGCATACAATAGGTGTCTGGTAAAAATTAGTTAAGGAAATGATGCATTTCCTAGAGTGGGCCCGCCTCCCGGCCACAGGGCTGCCTGGCATAGAGTTTCTCCTTAGCTTTGACCTGTGGTAGCTTCAGTAATGGTCACCAGATTAAGTAATTAGAGAAAAGCAGACGAATGTTGTCAGCCTCCTGGACACTGGAAATCTGTCACTGGGTCGAGTTGGAACCCAGGAACAATGCTATTCACACGGGCCATTGGTCTTTTTTTTTTTTAAATTTATTTAATTTATTTATTTTGGCTGCATTGGGTCTTTGTTGTTGTGCGCGGGCTTTCTCTAGTTGCGGCGAGCAAGGGCTACTCTTCGTTGCGGTGCGTGGGCTTCTCATTGCGGTGGCTTCTCTTGTTGCGGAGCACGGGCTCTAGGCATGCGGCCTCAGTAGTTGTGGCTCGCGGGCTCTAGAGCGCAGGCTCAGTAGTTGTGGAGCACGGGCTTAGTTGCTCCACGGCATGTGGGATCTTTCTGGACCAGAGCTCGAACCCGTGTCCCCTGCATTGGCAGGTGGGTTCTTAACCACTCTGCCACCAGAGAAGCCCTGGTCTTCTTTTTTAATAGAAGCCTTTAATCATGTGGACAATACAATCAGGTTTCTTTTTAAAATTTTATATATATATATTTGGTTGCGCTGGGTCTCAGTTGCAGCAGCCCAGCTCCTTAGTTGCGGCATGCATGTGGGATCTAGTTCCCTGACCAGAGATCGAACCCGGGCCCCCCGCGTTGGGAGTGCGGAGTCTTATCCACTGCGCCACCAGGGAAGTCCCTCGAGTCATTGGTTTTTTAAATGAAATTCTCTTTCCTTGGTTTGAAAAATTCGCTGAGAATGGGGAGGGAGAGAAGCCTAAGGAGCCCTTCATCCACGGTTTCTGTTATGAATCCCCCGGGACTTGTCAACAGAGGCATTGCGCCCATTACTTACGCACAGAAATAAAGATAAATGTGCCTGGATAATAGCCCTGGGAAGGGATAAATCTTGCTTGTTTATGGGGGAAGGCGGCACACGGAGACTTGTCACTTTGATGATTCAGGTTCGTTTAGATTTATGAGGACACGTATACCGGTAGGAGCTGAGATTTAGAATCCGAAGGTTACGAGAGAGGATGGATGTGTCTGGCCATCCTTATGGCTTCGGGTCGAGCTCCCTGCGGCATCTTCCGGTCAGTTCTTGATGAATCCTGTCGACCCAGAGGAGACCATCTCTTCACTCGGTTGCGCACTCAGCAGCCACTGTCCTAGGGGAGGGCTTCTCATAACCACAGAAATTACTCTTCCCTTTTGAATGAGCCGTGTTTGCAGGCTAACTTGGCAGAAGCCACTGATAATCACAGAAGACATTGTGCCAACCAGGATGGAGCTAGGACAGAGAGATCAGAGTTGGTGTTGGTGTCCCGGGATCTGTTTCTTTTGGTCAGTCACTTTGCCATCACGCATTTACATGTTTGGTCAACGTTTTTTGAGCTCCAGCTGTGTGCAAGCCTTAGGCGAGATTCTGTGGTTTTCTCAAAGTGAGTCTTGGTCCCTGGAGTGTATCATTACTTGAATTAGTTCCAGTGTTTCCCAAGCTGCTGTTACTTCCTAATGACCTTGTCACCATATACCAACGCTACTATGACTTCTTAATATTTATCTTGAAATTGACCCACATTTCTAAAATTAAAATTAAAAAAATTTTATTTATTTATTTATTTATGGCTACATTGGGTCTTCGTTGCTCTGTGTGTGGGCTTTCTCTAGTTGCGGTGAGCGGGGGCTCCTCTTCGTTGTGGTGCGCGGGCTTCTCATTGCGGTGGCTTCTCTTGTTGCGGAGCACGGGCTCTAGGCGCACGGGCTTCAGTAGTTGTAGCATGTGGGCTTCAGTAGTTGTGGCGCATGGGTTTAGTTGCTCCGTGGCATGTGGGATCCTCCCAGACCAGGGCTAGAACCCGTGTTCCCTGCCTTGGCAGGCGGATTCCCAACCACTGCTCCACAAGGGAAGTCCCAACCCACTTGTTTTTAAACTTAAGTGCCAAGCTTAGCTTTGTCCCAAGCTGTAAATCTTACTGCTTTGTTCATCCTGGTTTGTTGTGCTAGCTATATTTCTTTCTCACTCATATTAAAATAAATAAAATAAATATATGTGTTAAAAATTTCCCTTGTCCACCACCTAAAATAATACTATGTCCTACACAGTCACCTTCCCTGCTGTTGTGGTTCGCATACCTCACTTTGAGAAGTGAAATATTTGCTTTGGCCAAATGTCTTATTTCCTACTTCGGCGGCCCTGTGAATTTGCAACTTCTACCTGTTGGCTCCTATGATGGTTAATTTTATGTGTCAACTTGACTGGGGCAAAGGGATTTCCAAAGCTGGTAAAACGTGATTTCTGGGTGTGTCTATGAGGATGTTTCTGGAAGAGATTAACACTTGAATTGGTGAACTGAGTAACGAAAATCTCCATCACCAATAAGGGTGGGCATCATCCAATCTGTTGATGGCCTGACTAGGACAAAAGGCAGAGGAAGGGTGAATTTGCTCTCTCTGCTTGCGTTGAGACATCTGCCTTTTCCGGCCCTCGGATATCGGTGCTTCTGGGTCTCAGGACTGGAGCTACACCATTAACTTTCCTGGGCCTCCGGCTCGCAGGTGGCAGATCATGGTCTCCATAATCGTGTGAGCCAATCCCTCAGAAAAAATCTTTCTATGTGTCTATATATCTCCTCTTGGTTCTGCTTCTCTGGAGAACCCTGACTAAAGACGTCAGCCCAGAAAGAGGTTTCTGGCCCAGGTGTTTTAGGGGCAAAGATAGATCCTGCCTTACATTCTGTGACTGTTTTCATTGCCCATTTGTTTCTTTCTTTCCTGCAAAATGGTGTAAGAAAGACTTTCTCAGATCACTGTTGACTGACTTCCAGAAAATTCAGAGTGAGTTACCCAGAGTGACAGGTCCTTTTTCATGGACCTGAAATGCACTATTATATTTCTCTTGCTTCTAGTCTAGTGCTTAGAATGGGACTGTGTACCAGCTGGTCTTAGCTGCTCTAATATCATTGTCTGACTCAAAGGTCTGGTCCATTAAATTGGACTTCAGTGGTCAGCTGAAAGATAGAGAGAAATGCTGCTCATTTCGTTGGTGGAGAGGCAAACTCATATATACCATGACCATATTTCCTCGACCCCAAATCGGGATGTATTATCTAAATTTATTAATACGCAATGCCTCACGAGTGTAGAGAAATCAAATTGTTATTAGCTATGCGGTTAACCAATGGATTTTATTGAAAGAATGACATTGCACAAACATGTAATGATTTCAGAATATCTGAGTTGTACGGAGGCTGAATGGGAGATTTCTCAAACCAGAGGAAGGCCAGGAAGGAGGGTTGTATGTGCTCCCGGACACTGGAATTTGCTTCCGTAATCCATGGCCCTTATTTCTCCTAAGCCAAAGATGCAAAATGATGCCCCCTTGGGCTGAATCTGACCAATAGACATATTTCGTTTTGCTTATGGAATGTCTGAAAAAGAACATAGGTGCCCACTTAAACAAAAACTAGATCATTGCTCATAAATATCTGAAGTTTTGGTCTGTCCTGAAACAGAGGAAGCTCTGCAAACACTGGCCCTGCAATCTCACTTGGAAACAGACTCCTGGAGTGGCGCTGACCAGTCCGCACCCCTTTGGACAAGGCATGGGCTCACACTTTGCTGCGGTCACCAGCACCCCGTCTTGTCTTTTGCACTGAGGCTGTCATTTACCACTCATAATTCTCCTTGAACCATAGTTTTTCTTAAAGGATCCTTTTCTCAAGGGATTTCTCTGTTTCTCAGACTCTGTCAAAAACGAGAGGTAATTCCAGAGAGCTGTGTGTTTCGAGAACAATAAGAACATTTTAGTAGAAGTAAAGATCATTCTTATGTATTTAATATGCAAGCAAGTGCGTTGGCTGTCTCTGTTCTTTCACTGTTGCTGTCTGGTTCCTGCAGGCATTTGACTTTCTGACCCTTGGATTCAGCTAAGAGGTCAGGGAGGGACTCTAGCAGGCTGACAGTCGATTGGGAAGCCCCTTGCAGAGCCTGGTGCCCTCAGATGCAATAAACTGGCCTCCTGGGCACCTTAGGGATGGAGTGGATTGGAGTCTGTTTCATCCTTAATGAATGAATTGAATAACTCACAGCAGGGGAAGCTTTTACCCAGCAGTTTTCCACTTACAACTACCCTCTCCTTCTCTCCTCAACCAAACAACCGAGTTTGCTTTTGTGCATTATCCTGTGGAATTGATGGTAGCGATTTTACGTCTGTGGGGACACTGATCCCCCCAGTTTGAGGTCAGATTTTCCTTATATCATGTGTCCGTACCCTCCAGACATGGAAGGCAGCACAGAGTGGAATGAAAACTTAATGTAAGCGGGTCCTTTCTTGCTGGATGGTGTAGGGAGGTGGATAAAAGCAAACTGCTTGTGATATTGTGCAAAGCGGTTTAATCTTTGTGCTCCTGAGTTTCCTCATTTGTACAATAGGCCTAATAATAACAACACTTATCCTTGTAAGGGTGCTGTGATCAGTGATAAGCTCTTATGTGTAAGGTTCTTAGGACCTGGCACGGAGCAAGGACCATCTGTATTTGTTCACGGAGGTATTTCCAACACACAGAGTAGTTTTGTTCCGTGGTGTAACTTCAGCACCTAGAACAGTTCCTGGCCCTTAGTTGTTGGCCAATAAACAGTTATCGCAAGAAAGAATGAATGGATGGTTTCAGGATGATTTTTGCAGTCAGTGTGCTTCTGAGATACGGGTACAAAGACACAGTCTGCAAACCAGAAGCCAGACATGTGGTGTGACCAAGGATTTTAGTGTCCCTGCCAGGTGCGAGAGGTGGCTTGGGACACGTAATCTGGATGTGAAACCCTCGTATTTGTGAATTTGTTAATGGTTTATGGTGGGATGGGACCAGATGTGGAAAGACACAACCATCTCAGGGAATTGTGGGGTAAGTTTGCCTTCATGGCCCTGGGTGCCGCTGTTGGGGAAACCTTCGGGCTCATGTATTAGTTTCCTATTCGTGCTGTCACAAATTACTGCAAACTTAGTGGCCTAACATAGCACAGATTTATCATCTTCTAGTCTGGAGGTCAGAAGTCTGAAATGGTCTGAAGAGCTAAAATCAGCATGTTAGCAGGACAGTCTTCCACCTGGAGGATCCACGGGAGAATCTGTTTCCCTGCCTTTTCCAGCTTCTAGAGGCGCCTGCATTTTCTTTGGCTTGTGGCTCGTTCTTTCATCTTCAAAGTGCATCACTCCAACCTCTGCTTCCGTCGTCACATCTCCTCTCTGACTCTGACCCTCCTGCCTCTCTCTTATAGGGACCCTTGGGATTACATGGGGCCACCTGGGTAACCCAGGATGATCTCTCCATTTCAAAATCCTGAACTTTAAAAAAAAAAAATTTAATTCATTTTCAAATTGTTTATTTGTAGTTTATAGAAATACAATTAATATTTATCTGTCTGTCTATCTATCTATCTATCTATCTATCTATCTATCTTTGGCTGCATTAGGTCTTCGTTGCTGTGCATGGGCTTTCTCTAGTTGCGGTGAGCGGGGGCTACTCTTCGTTGCAGTGCGTGGACTTCTCATTGAGGTGGCTTCTCTTGTTGTGGAGCACGGGCTCTAGGCACGCGGGCTTCAGTAGTTGTGGCACACGGGCTCAGTAGTTGTGGCTCACGGGCTCTAGAGCGCAGGCTCAGTAGTTGTGGCGCACGGGCTTAGTTGCTCCGCGGCATGTGGGATCCTCCCGGACCAGGGCTCGAACCTGTGTCCCCTGCATTGGTAGGTGGATTCTCAACCACTGCGCCGCCAGGGAAGTCCCTCAAAATCCTGAACTTTAACCACCTCTGCAAAGTCACTTTTATCATGTAACTTTACAGGTTCTGGGGATTAGGACGAGGACATTTCGGGGGGTCATTATTCTGCCAGCTGTAGCTAGGTAGGGCCCTGGGGCACCAGAGAGGATAGAGGTAGTATGCTCTGGTGGAGCTGCAGCCAGGAGGGGCCCAGGCAAAGCAAGGTGGCAGCTGCGTCTCCAGGCCCAGGATCTGGGTCTGCCTTTACAAATGCTGGGAGGGCTTCATCCGTGCTCATTCATTCCCGGTGCTCTAGAACAGAGGTTGGCAAACTATGACCTGGAGGTTTTTCTGCTTTGGCTTAGTTGGGGCTGAAGGTCGGGGTTGGTGTGTGGGTTTGAGTAGGGGGGTTAGGCCTTTTCCTCTCCAAAATTGTAGAAAAAAGTCACCCAAGTTTTCTTCTGGTGCTTCTGTGGTTTCTTCTTCTTTGATATTTGGAATTTATTTTAGCATTAGTGTGAATTAGAGCTCCATGGCCACATCCCAATAGCTTCTCAGTTGTCTCAACATGAATTATCAAATAATTCAGCCTTTTCTGACTGTTTTGAAGCAAAGTCATTTAAGTTGAAGTTGAATATGTTAGATGGCACTTCGGAACGGGCTCCCCAGTAAGACCGTCACCGAGGGTACTGGACGTAGGGATGGACACTCCACAAGCTCAGGGGCCGGGGGCCAGGCCGGAAATGTACATGGCGAAGCAGTTCCGTGTTTTCACGTTCAACATCCGGGAATATTCTTCCCATTCACAAAGAAACATGCTTTCTCTCCATCTTTGGGACCAAGAGAGGGGCTGAATCATGGCGACCCCAAGGTCCAGTGGCTCAAACAAGAGAGACAGTTTTTTCTTTCTCATTTCACCATCCTGATGTGGGCAGGAGGTCCCAGGTAGACATTTGCCGTAATCTCTGGCATCGTCCTGGGATGCAGGGGTTTCTCTGTCTTTGCTCTGGCCCACCCCCCCGGGTGGTCTCTGCATCTCATGGTGGAGGTTGTCTTATCCCCATGGCTCATCCCATGTTGGGAAGGGAAAAGAGACAGGAAGTGGAGGGAGAGACATTTCGTTTTCAAAGGATATGACCTGGGAATTGCACACATCACTTTAGCTCATGTCCTAGAGCCTGGACCTGAGTCATGTGGGCACAGTTGGCTGCTGGGAGCCTGGAAAAGGGAATATCTAGCCTTGGGCACAGCTCAAGCTTTGGTGGGGGTGGGTTTCTATTATCAGGAGGAAGAAGGCAAGAAAGGACACTGGAATTAGCCATTTTCTGCCACATCAGCCCAGTGTTTTGCCCTTACTTCTGATAGGCACATGGTTATAGAGGGCTGTTTCTCTACTGTAAGGAAAGTAACAGCGCAGGTGGGATGATCATCGGTAACTGAAACTCGCACTCGTGGTTGGGAAGACAATAGGGAGTGGTGGAGACAGTGGCTCCTTGGAGAGCTTGCGCAAGGAGGGCAGCTGCTAATCAGTGATTGCATCGTATTGCCCTGCAGGAATGCAAGCTGAGAGTAAATAGACTTGATTTTTTAAGAGAACCCAGAAATCAGATTTTTTTTAAGTGAGAAATTTTTTGATTTTTTAATGTTGGCTCAATTTAAGAAGTGCTGTGTGGACCAATCAATATAGGTGTGCAAGGCCTATTTGGCCTGTGGACCTCCAATTTATGATTTCTGTCCTAACTATGTCAAGTTGTGACCATATTATCTTCTGACTGGCAGAGCTTGAGGATACATTATCAGCTTCATAAATGAGGAAGTTGAGACTCAACTTTTATACGCTGATAATGGCAGTGCTGGTTCACTTCCTCTGGAGGGCAATTTGACATTGTCTATCAAAATTGCAAATGCATACACTCTTTGACCCATCCATTCCATTTCTGGGAACATATTCAGAGAGATTGTACATGTGCAAATTAACCTACGCATGATGTTGTTCACTGCGGCCCTGCGGTAGCAAAAGGCTGGAAGTAACCTGAATGTCCATCAAGAGGGGACTTGTTAAATACATTTTGGTGCCTTCATACAATGGAGCAATATGCAGTTCTAAAAAAGAATGAAAACATTCTCTATATCGGCTGTAACCCTAAGTGAAAAACAAAACAAAACTAGATGCAGAACACAGGGTATAGTATGCAACTATTTATGTTAAAAAAAGGGAAAAGAATATAGATGTGTGTGTGTGTGTGTGTGTGTGTGTGCACGCACGCGCGTGTGTGCTTTTGTATGCATAAAATATTTTTGGAGGGTTCATAAGAAACTGATAAGATTGGTTGCTTCTGAAGATTCGAGTGGCTGAAAGAAGGTGGCAGAAGTGATATTTTACTTGAGATTCTCGTACCATTTGAAGTTGAACCATGTAAATAATCTACCTATAAACTAAGATTACAAAACAAGAAAGATCAGTGGAGCTCAGAGAGGGCAGGTGTTTCCCGAGTGTCACAAAGCAGTTCGGAGCCAGGATCAGCATCCATTTCTGCATCTCCCAGCACCGCGTTTTGTTTCCTTGGCAATCTTCCCACGCTGCTGGTTTTTGCCTTTAGAGATGGTTCAGAAGAATTTGTCTCCCATATTAACTAGCAAGTTGGAATATATTTTACCAGCTGATATAGTTAATTTGGTTCTTTGCCAGAGCTGCTGTTTTCCTCTGCCTTAATAATAACACCCCCGAGGCAAGACCCTCTTCTGCAGGATCTCGGGCTCTAAGAGCCACCTCTGCTTATATCTACAGTTACTTTGCAGTTCGCTGAGCACACCTGGGCCAGTTCCCTTGAGCTGGCTTCATCACCTGGGCGTTGGTAACCTTGGCAACTGAGGCAGGGGCCAGGGGTCCTCTGGGTATTGTTAGAGTGCCGGTGACTTGGAGGGTCCTTGCTGCTTCACCTCCCTCAGTGGCACCAGGAAAAATAATGATTTCTTGGCTTCAGAAAGCGGGGTGACAAATGTGGGGCCTCTGTGGAGTGAAACAGGCAGCCTTTCTGTTTCCCTGGCAGAGATGCTGTTTAAATGACAGTTTTCTTGAAGATGAGAGAGATGTTTGGGGCCGCCTTGGGACTGGAGCCTGGTAATTAGCTCTTTACCTGTGTCCTGAGGATTTTCAGCACAGTCGCTTGTCAAGGGAGCTTGGAAGAGGATATACGGTGTTCTGACCCAAAGATGAATTAGAACTTTCTCCTTGTTGAAACAAAATGAGAAATCCGGGTGTCCAGGGATCGTACTGTCGCCTTAAATCTCCCTAGTCCCGTAGGATGTAGCGTGGGGTGTGAATGATCACTTAGATTGTATGTGTTAGGTATAGAATAGGTTGGCTGCTGATAACTGAGGCCTTAAATAATAGTTTAAGGAAGATAGAGTGTATTTCCCTCTCATCTGAAAGGGCATAAATAAGCATCCAGAGCTGGTACAGCAGCTCTACCGCCAAACCCTCAGGGCAAGTTCCTTCCGGCTCACTGCCATTCCTAAGGAGTGGGTCTCTCTTCTTGGTGCAAGATAGAGCCCCGGCCATCCCTTCCACGGTCCTGGCAGCAGGAAATGGTCAAGGGCAAGAAAGTACATGTCCTTGCTCCTTAAAATGACTTTTAAAGAAGTTGCTTGCAAAACCTCCCTAATGTCCTACTTCCAGAACTTAGTTATGTCAACTTGGCTTCCCCATCGCCACCCCGAGAGCAGATCCTGAAATAAAGGCTTATGTTCAGGTGATTTATTTTGGGACTGGATCCAAAGGAAGTTGTGATGGGCTAACTGGGGAGAGGAAGCAGGGAAGGAGAGAAAACCAATTCAAGGGTGCATATTGAGTTGGTTACCACTGTTGGCAACTGGGGTTCAGTCCAGGAGTAGTGGGAAGGACACCTCGAGATTGTTTGCCCAAGACGAGATAGAGGGGAGTATTTGCCCACAGGCTGCAGTACCCCATGGTCAAGGGTTGCTCTCCGCTCATTAATTCACTTGCATTTGAATTATTTACATGCACAGAATGGCTGGAAAGAATCTCTGCAGAGACTTTGGTGTGCAGATCCTGTGGCTGCAACAATGGCCAGAACCAAAAGGATGGGGGGAAAGGATGCAAGATGGAGCATTAGTTATACGGCCTCACTCAGCTGCAAAGCCACCTGGGAAATGTAGTTTTTATTCATGGTGGCCATGAGCCCAGCAAAACAACAACAACGACGACAAAAACAAACAAAAAAACCAAACAAACAAAAAAGAAACAAAACCAGGGGGTTTGGTTGTTGTTGAAAGGATATTGGAACACAAATGGTAGAATCTGGCACACCATAACCTTTATTTGTTCCCAAATTAGGGATTTGTCAATCTCAATGATCTGGAACTCAACTAAGGATATATAAAAGGCCTCTGAGTGGCCAAGGTAGCCATCAAAGTCCATGTACTGGAGCACGTATTCAAGGCTGGCCTCTAAGAACCCATATGAGGCCTGTTGCCTGTTGCTTTGGACACAGTTCTAACAAGCATAGTGGGCTGTCTTCCCCATGGAAGCAGATGGACATGGGGGCATTGCTAAGGGTCTGTCCACAGATGGAACCCTAACATTTTCTCCCAACTCCAGTCTGTCCTTTACAGACTTCCAGAGTGATATCTACGAATGCAGAGGTCACTTGCTCCTTAGAAGCTTCTCAGTGCCCTTGGGAGCTGGTCGTCGTCTCTCTGGTCTCTTGCCTGTCTGCCCTGGAGCCACACTCCAGGCGGAATTTCACTCTTCTAACGCCCTCTGCACATGCTGTTGCCTCTTGTCCAGAGGCTTCTCCCCCTCCTTGCCCCGGCCTAGCCACTCCTGGTCATCCTTCAGCTTTTTGCTGAACATTACATTGGCTAGGGTCTCCCACCAGAGGCTCTGATGGCAAATACTGTATCACTGTTTCCTGTTCGATGGTCTTTCCACTGTGTGACTGTGTGCTCAGTGAGGGCAGGGATGGAGCTGTGTCCATCCTGATCGTTGCTCTATTTCTAGGACCTGGCACACAGTTGGTGCCAGTAAGTCTTTGTGGGATGGATGGATGGAAACACTGTATCTCTGATCCCAGGTAACTTCTTTCTAGTGTGTGCCCTCGGTTCCTGGGTGAGAGAGGGTGCAGAGTACACGCCAAGCCTCTTCCACTGCTGGGGTGCAGTTCCGAGCTCATGCCTTATTCCGGGGGAGGGGGGCAGTGAAAGATCAGCAGTGTGGCTCTACTTTACTATTTATTTATTTATTTATTTATTGGCCATGTGGCGTGGCTTGTGGGATCTTAGTTCCCTGACCAGGGATTGAACCTGTGCCCTCTGCAGTGAAAGTGCCAAGTCCTAACCACTCGACTGCCAGGGACTTCCCAGAGTGGCTCTACTTTAGAACTACTCCTAATTTCTACTACTCAAGGCTCATCACAGAGATCTCCAAAAAAGGGAGCTCCATGAATGAATCGATCATCCAGCAGGTTAGCCCTACTCAAAGTGGGACACTGCCTCCTGCTGGATTTTGGATGTATTGGAGGCTGAGGCACCTTGGCACTGGCAAGAGCTGGTTATCTTTCCAATTTTTACTGCCACCCCTTTACTTTCAATTAAAAATATTCACAAGCTTAAGCTATTTCCCCCCAAACATAAAACAAACTCTATGGATATAAAAAACTAAACTAGGGCTTCCCTGGTGGCATGGTGGTTAAAAAATCTGCCTGCCAATGCAGGGGACACGGGTTCGAGCCCTGGTCCGGGAAGATCCCACATGCCGCGGAGCAGCTAAGCCCATGTGCCACAACTACTGAGCCTGCGCTCTAGAGCCTGTGAGCCACAACTACTGAGGCCGGGCGCCTAGAGCCCGTGCTCCACAACAAGAGAAGCCACCGCAATGAGAAGCCTGCGCACTGCAACGAAGGGTAGCCCCCTCTCACTGCAACTAGAGAAAGCCCACGTGCAGCAACTAAGACCCAACGCAGCCAAAAATAAATAAAAATAAATTAAAAAAAACAACTAGTTCTCCTAAAAATTCTTAGAAAGTACTCTTCCTCCCAACCTTGATTTTCAAACTCATACTGAAAATTTAGAGCATACAGAAAAATATAAAGAATTGAAATAAAAACCATCTGGGAAAAGACGGCGGTAATTTACTTTCTTCCAATCTTTTTACAGTGCATATTAACATGCCTGTAAACACACACACACACCCCACTTAAGTGATTACCCTAAATGTAAAGGTTTATATCTTGATTTTTTTTCACTTTACATGAGCTTTTGAGCATGTTCTTATGTCTTTTTTTTTTTTTTAGATTTTTAAATGAAGTTTCATTTTCTCTATATCATTTATTATTACTTTTTCATAAAATTCACTTTGGTGAAACTTATTTTTCTCTTATGTCTTTAAATAGTCTTTAAGAATGAATTTTGAAGTTGGCATAGCACTTCAATGCAAAGGCACACCTTTTAAAGTGTAATCAAGCCCCTATAATTTTGAGCAGTTAGGTTATTGTGATTTTTCACTGCCATGGCTTTATTGCAATGAATTGATTTTTCTTGTATCTCTGGTTATTTCTTTTTTTGATTACTTCTTATAGATTCTTAGGAATATAATTCCTGGGTTAAGGGTATGATTATTTTTCAGTCTTTCAATTCATGTTGCTAAATTAGTTTTTAGATAGATTATCTGTTGACATCCCACCAGTGATATCTGAGGGTCTTTTGTTTGTATTGTTTTTATTTTACTGCACCTTCAGCAATAGAGATTATGATAATTTTAAAAAAGCCAATTTGATAGTCTCCAAGTTACCTTCTAAACTTCCAGGATTGTATGAGTTGTTGTGTAGTTCTGATTGATGTGTAAATGAGGCAGCTTTCTTTCCTTATTCAAGTGTTTATATCTTCCCTATTTCCAAAACAGGATGTGCAGTAGCCCACAGGAAAAATACAAAGATACAGCACAATAGTTAAAAACAGCTTTTGTCACTTCACATTTTATGAAAACATTTTCATGTGTTAGAAACATTTGCATACACCTTGCTGTTATGGGTGATAGGTGTTGTGGGAAAGAGTTCCACGATCGATTGGTAATGTCTGCCACGGGTGCGTCTGTGAAGAGGTAGAAGGCTTGCTGCTGAGAGTCTGCTCTCCCTGACCTTTGGTGGTTTGCAGCCACTCACAGTTCAGCTTTCAGTGAGAAAAATTTAAACATTTGCTCAGAATGGAGTGGTAAGAGGTCACTCTGGAATTGGCTTTCAGCTTATCCCAACCTATGCTTCCCTTTTCTGCTGTCTCTGGTCCTCCTTTATATTTTCAACAGACTTGAACTGCAAACCTATTATGTGCACACCTAGTCCCTGAATTGGTAGAAAGGAGCAGAAGATACACCAAGGAGGCTGTTTCCCAAACTTTAGTCTTTAAAATACATTCCCTTCACAATTTTTTTTTTTTTTTTTTTGCCATATCTGGGGTATTCCTGTGCTATTTTTAAAAAAATGAATTTAGTTATTTTATTTATTTAGCTTTGGCTGTGTTGGGTCATTGTTGCTGTACGTGGGCTTTCTCTAGTTGCGGCGAGCAGGGGCTACTCTTCGTTGCGGTGCACGGGCTTCTCATTGTGGTGGCTTCTCTTGTTGCGGAGCACAGGCTCTAGGCACGTGGGCTTCAGTAGTTGTGGCACTCGGGCTCAGTGGTTGAGGCTCGCGGGCTCTAGAGCACAGGCTCAGTAGTTGTGGCGCATGGGCTTAGCTGCTCTGCGGCATGTGGGGTGTTCCGGGGCCAGGACTTGAACCCGTGTCCCCTGCATTGGCAGGCAGATTCTTAACAACTGCGCCACCAGGGAAACTCCTCCTGTGCTATTTTAAATTTAATATGTAATGTAAAATTGACTCATTGATTTTGCTTAAATATGATTATTTTAAAAGCAGTCACTATCACTCTCACAAACACAAGCCAGCATCACTTGCCTTAAATCGATGAAACTCTTCCAAATAAAGACAATGCAAACAAAACAATGGTCTTAAATTCCAGCTCGAGACTGTTGCTTGCTAAAGGCTCTCAGACGGAGGCCTGCTGTCTCTTGGTTGACAAGGGCCATTAGCCGTGTGTTAGAGACTCATTAGCATGAAACGGAGGCTTTCTCTTTTTAGGAGAAGGATTGTAGGGGAATTAAGAAAGTAGTAACTTTCTAATTGTGGGATTTCATCTTCCTGAAAACATTTGGTAAATGGCCCTCCACACTGCTGCAGAGACCTAGGAAAGTGCTGGCGAGGGCAGTTTTGGGAGGGCATTGAATGCCGAGGCAAAAGAGACTGGTACCTTGGCAGGGAGTCTTCTTGGATACTTTGGGGGATTGTTCGGGGCACAGGAGTAGTTTGTTTCAGTAGCAGAATTATTGATGAATAGGGCTTCCCTGTCCCCTAAAGGGAGATACCCATTTAGGCAAACGACTCCCCCTTTGGTCCAGTGCTTGGTGAGAGGCAACCTATGACCCGATGGGCCCACCTCTGTCTTTAAACAGTCACCAAATAGCATCCCTTCCTCCAGAGGTGTCCTGTGTTGCTTGAGCTCCCGTGAGTTCTGGGCACAAAAATAATAATATCGAGTTGGTACCACGTCCAAGTGGCATGTGGCGCGGGCGTGTGCCGTTGGATTATTTTTATTTATGATAGCTGATTCACAATCGTCTCCATGGCGATGGGGGAGTTGAAGGCGGAGGAAAGAAGTGAGTCGTCACATTACTAAATGACCCAATGAAAGAAAAAAGCTCTTAAACACATTAAGGATTAATTTAATGTCGTTGCCTTGCCTGGCGGGTCATTACCCGTCTCTGCTACAGATGTTGGCATTTCCATTTCCAGAGTGTTCTGAACTGGTGTGGCTCATCTGTTTGCATTTGATGTCATTCTCAGCTCAAATGCAGCCAGATGCTGAGGGTCAGGGGGGCCACCGGCAAACTCATCGGGAGATGCTGTCTGCCATAGAACATTCGGGAAGATGCTATTTTGGATGCCAGTTTGTGTGTATATATATATATACGTATATATATATATATATACACACATACATGTATATATATATACGTATATATATACACACATATACATATATACACATATACATATACACACATATATACATATATACACATATGTACACACATATACATATATGCACACATATATACATATATACACATATACATATATATACATATGTATGTGTGTGTGTGTGTGTGTGTGTGTATATATATATATATATATATATATATATATATATATATATATATAGTTTTTTACAGACTTGAAGAAATGCAAAATCATCTGTATAAATTGCATGTAAGAAATCCAAGCCTACAGTGAACACCCATGTGCCTACCACATACGGGAAAACGGTGACATGTACAGGATGACAATATGTCTTGATTTCCCAGTTTTCTCCTTTTCTTAGCAAAACCCTTAATAACATCCCTTTTCATTCTTGAAATAGGTTCAGGTTTGGGTGATAATTGTGTCTACTCTGCTTTTAAGCCTTCTCTGAGCTCCCCACCCTAATCTTGTTCCCTCTCCTTGCACAGAGAACCTCTTTTCGAAATTTTAGTTTCTCATTCCTTTGCTGTTCCATGTTTGCATCCCTAAGTGGTCTATTATTTTGTTTTGTCTCTTTGTGAACTCTGAGTGAAACTGTACTCTGAGTTTTCTTTGGTGTCACTTCTCTTCCACTAAATGTTGCATTTCGGAGATGCATCCTTGTTACTATATGTAGCGGTAATTCATCCATCTCTACAGCTGTATACTACCCCATGGTAGGACTGTATCACAATTTATCCGTTTTACTGCTGGCAGACATTTGGATGGTTTCCCGCTGCTCTAATAAACAGGGCTGCTAGGAACGTATTTGTGCGTGTATCCTGATGCACGCCAGACTGAATTCTCCAGGCGCTGTGTCCAGAATTGCTGGGTCATGTGTTCAGTGCATGTCCAACTTTACCAGATGATGCCAAACAGTTTTCCAAAGTGGTGGTACAGGTTTGTTTGTTTGTCTGTTTTTGGGCACGCCACGCATCTTGTGAGATCTTAGTTCCCTGACCAGGGATTGAACCCACGCCCTCGGCGGTGAAAGCGTGGAGTCCTAACCACTGGACCGCCAGGGAAGTGTCTGATGGTACAGTTTTATGCCCCTACTGGCAACAGGGGCAGAACACTGGAGGTGTTCTCGTTGCTCTGTGTCCTTGTCATCACTTGCTGCCAGGCTGTTCAATTGTTACCGGCCTGATGGGTGCAGGATGGTATCTCATTGTACCTTTATATCTCCAGGGCTGCCTGGGACCGTTGTGTCGCCAGCCTGCCCAACTCTGGGGCTCAGTATGAGGAGGTCCACCTTCCTGTAAATAAGCTCTGCCCTCCAAAATAAACTTTATAGTAATAAAGTTGATACTTGGATCTATAGCAGCCTTACTTCTTTGTTTTAATTGGTTGAGAACTTGGGTGGGAAAGAAGGATGTCCCTTAAGGGTGCTGAAAAGGAAAAAGCTCTGTGTGTTTTCTCCACTCTCACGCTGTGCTTCCAAAACACTTCCACTCCAGATGTGCAGGGGGATGCCTTTCCCCTCATCACCAAGCAATTCTCTGACACCAGCTGGGTGTCCTGCAGTTGACCTCAGTTCAGACACTATCTACCTGGAGACAGCATCAGATCCCGCGGTCAAGGGCTCAGCCTCGCAAGACCGCCCTCACCTTCAGATGCCAGTGCCAAGTCCGGGTTGTCACCTGTGCTCCTGACCTATAAACTGGAGTTTCCCATGACCCCCTTCTCAGGCTTGACCATTTGCTAGAATGGCTCACAGAACTCAGGAAAACAGTTTACGTACTAGATTACTGGTTATTATAAAAGGATACAACTCAGGTATAGTCAGATGGAGGAGATGCACAGGGCAAGGTCTGTGGGAGGGGGACTTAGAGCTTCCATGCCTTCTCCGGGTGCACCACCCTCCCGGCACTTCTGCGTGTTCACCAAACCCGGAAACTCTTAGAACCTCATGCTTTGGGGTCTGTATGGAGGCTTCATCACATAGGAATGATAGATTAAATCATCAGCCATTGGCGACTGATTTAACCTTCAGCCCCTCTCTCCTCCCTGGGGGTCAGGAGGTAGGGCTGAAAGTTCCAACCCTCTAATCACACGGTGGGTTCTCCTGGCAACCAACCGCCTCCTGTGGCTATCTTGGGGCTTCCCCAAAATCACCTGATTAATATAAACTGAGATGTGGTTGAAAGGGGCTTGTTATGGATAACAAAACACTCTTCTTTCACCTTTTTAGCTCTATCACTTACAAAATTTCAAGAGAGTTTTAGGAGCTCTGTGCCAGGAACAGGTATGAAGAATAAATATGTGTTTCTTATTATAAATCACAACATCACAGGTGTCCTGCAGACCATCACACACACACTAGCAATGCTATCTCTTATAACTTCCATTTTCACGTGCCTCTAATTCACCTGTCCCAAACCTAGCTAACCTGGAGCTTTCTCTCCTTTCATGGAGCTCCAGCTCATCCCGGCTCACATGGCTTACTTGGTCCTCTGTTTCGTAGGATTTGTTTGTGGGTTTAGCCTTTTTCCTATTTAATCATATTCTATTAGCCCTTTGTGGGATGTAAGTCTTGCTTCCTTCGTCTGAGATCTTCAGAAGTTTTCCTCATCTTCATATTTCCTTCAGGGACTAACATTGTCCAGGCTCATTCTTCCAGGAAATATTCGGCAGATCCCATTGTGTGCTAAGGCTGATGATAATGGCTGAAGTAGTCAAAGATAAAGAAACTGAATTACTTGCCCTTATCGGGGAACGTGCTTTCCAGAAAAAATGAAAGAAACAAACAAGAGCAATGTGATGTGACTTTGGATAGGATGAATACTCAGATTATTAAAGAGACTTCCTTTGCCTGGAGAAGTTGGGTAAATGTTCCCAGATGAAAGGTAACTTTGAAGTGGGTTTTGAAGGATGAGTAGGAGTTGCACAAATGGCCAAATAGCTGTTAGGAATCTGTACTGGTAAATTAACTATATCCTGTCTTCCTAGCTTTGGGGATTATTGTAGTTTTTTTTTTTTTTTTCCATCCTTGGAAACCTTTGGCTAGTCAATTTTTATTTTGTTTAAAAATATATGTATTTATTTATTCATTTGGCTGTGCCAGGTCTTAGTTGCGGCTCGCGGGATCTTTGTTGCCACTTGTGGGATCTTTGTTGCAGCATGCGGGATCTTTTATTTTAGTTGCGACATGCAGGCTCTTAGTTGTGGCATGTGTGATCTAGTTCTCTGACCAGGGATTGAACTCGGGCCCTCTGCATTGGGAACGTGGAGTCTTAACCACTGGACCATTAGGGAAGTCCCTGCTAGTCAATGTTTAAAAGGTACATATATATTTTAAAAATTTTATTTATTTAATTTATTTATTTTTGGCTGCATTGGGTCTTCATTGCTGCGCGTGGGCTTTCTCTAGTTGCGGTGAGCAGGGGCTACTCTTCGTTGCGGTGCGTGGGCTTCTCATTGCGGTGGCTTCTCCTGTTGTGGCTCACGGGCTCTAGAGCGCAGGCTCAGTAGTTGTGGCACATGGGCTCAGTAGTTGTGGCTCACGGGCTCTAGAGCGCAGGCTCAGTAGTTGTGGCGCACGGGCTTAGTTGCTCTGCAGCATGTGGGATCTTCCCGGACCAGGGCTCGAACCTGTGTCCCCTGCATTGGCAGGTGGATTCTTAACCACTGCGCCACCAGGGAGGCCCTAAAAGGTAAATATTAATGAAAATTAAAAGATATCCTTTCAGTGACCGTGGAATCTTGACCCTGGCCATTAATGCATTGGAAATGAGGTGAGAAGTCAACACGAGAGGTGACTTCTATGCATTCATTCTTTTATTTGAATGCATAGTTTGCATCTGTTGGATGTTTGAATAAAAGATAAAGGAAAATAGAATAAACTGCATTCTTAGAACTGGGACTCCCCTGCCTTCTCTCCTGACCTCGCTGGGGTCAGCCGACTCCAGCTGGTGGCAGCAGCTGTCACCACCGAGGTGTGTTTCTGAGCATTTTTCAGCTGTTTAGCTCAAACTGTGGGTCTGATCACATGTGGCCAGAATTACACAGAGTCACTGTGGGCATTTGGTTAACTAGAACAAAGCCGTCAGGTGAAATGAACGATCCATTCCCAGACTCCGTTCTAACCATCATTAGGCGGGATCTCTGATGAGCTGGCCCTGGGCTGCGCTTGACTCCGGGCATCTTAGGACTGTTTGGAGTGTTAGTCAAGGCTGAGTGGCTGGGCAGGAGTTGGGAATGAGATGTTTTTCTCAGGGGGGAAATCTCGAGAGAGTGTTTGTATGGGTGTGAGTCCCTCATGCCTTTGGGCGCTGCCTGTCTGTTAAGCAATGCTTGCTTTGTCCTTGGCCTTGACCTGACCCTGGTGCAGCTGTCAGTCAAATAAACAGAAGCACTGGCATCTCCCCTGACAGCTGGCGTGGTGACCACTGTCAGAGTGCAGGGAGGTTGGCTTGCCGTCCAGAAGGTGCGCGTGTGATGTTTTAAACTGGAAAGGGGACTCTCTGAGGGATTGGACTGGTGAAAGGCAGGCAGGGGTTCAGGTCCTCCTGAAAATCCAATTTGGGCAGAATTTTGGATTCTAATAAAGTCGTCTTTCATCACCTTGGCTTAATGTGTTAGATTTTAATGTAGAGGTTGCAAACTGGAGGACCCTGAGCTGGATGTGTGGGTGTCATGGGTTGCATCGTGTCCCCCCCAAGAGATATGTCCAGGCACCTGCCAATGTGACCTTATTTTGCAGATGTAGTCAAGTCACAGTACGATCATTAGGGTGGCCCCTAATCCAGTATGACTGGTATCCTTATCAGAAGAGGAGAGGGACACAGGGAGAAAGTCATGTGAGGATAGAGGCGGAGATTGACCGCAGTGATGTGTTACAAGCTAAGGAATGCCAAGGATTGGCCACACCAGCGCGTAAGAGAAAGGCATGGAACACATTCTCCCCTAGAGGCTTCAGGGAGAGCACAGCCCTGCAGACAACTTGACTAAAGACTTCCGGCCTCTAGAACTGTGAAAAAAGAAATTTCTGTTGTTTTAAGCCATCCAGTTTGTGGTAATTATTTATGGTTGCCCTAGGAAACTAATAGAGTGGTTTTTAAAAATTGGATTCATGGCTACCATTTATTTTTTTATTTTTTATTTTTGTTGGTCACGGTGCACGGTTGGCCGCGGTGCACAGCACGCGGGGATCTTAGTTCCCCACCCAGGGATCGAACCCATGCCCCCTGCAGTGGAAGCGTGGAGCCCTAACCACTGGAACGCCAGGGAATTCCTATGGCTACCATTTAAAAACAGAGATTTCATGCAAAAATTGGGATTTCTGGCACCTCTAGAAACATCAGATCTGTCCACATAGGGCCAACATTCTCAGATGGGAGCTGTCTGGACCTCTGCATTTTACCCCAGTCATCACCACTCCTAGTTGTCTGCCTTTCCTACCTGTGTTTCCCATCGAGCCCTCTAGGTATCTGAGTTTGTGGCCCTTTCTTTCACAATAGGTCTGGGATGGAAGGGTTGAGAAAGGGCCCATCTCTGGCTTTCTGGCTTCTAGAGCAGGAGATGGCAAACCACAGCCCATGGGTCAAATCCAGCCTGCTGCCTGTGTCGATAAATAAAGTTTTATTGGAAAACAGCCATGCCTACTTGTTTACGTATTATCTGTGGTTGCTTTCACACCACGATGGCAGAGTTCAGGAGCTGCAGCAGAGACCATTTGGCCTGCAAAGTCTAAAATATTTACTATCTGGACCTTTATAGAAAGAGTTTGCTGACCCCTTTCTGGAGAATCAAGAAATTCAGATTTTTACATGAATTCTCCTTGTTTTTAAATGAACGCAGCTAATTCATATTGGTTTTTAATTTCAGAAAACCTAACTGTCAGTCAAAGACATCTTTCCATGGCAATAAATGTGAATGTCATCATTAAAAAAACCCGTAGAGTACTATGACTTAACCAATTCTTTATTAGTGGGTATGTAGGCAGTTATGTTTAAAATTTATGTGTACTAGTCAGGACTGGCTAAGAAGCCCCACACTTGAGCATTGAGATTCTATTTTTTTTTTGCAAATCTTTTTTTTTTTTTTTGGTCGTGCCACACAGCCTGCAGGATCTTAGTTCCCCAACCAGGGATTGAACCCGGGCCCTTGGCAGTGAAAGTTCAGAGTCCTAACCACTGGATTGCCAGAGAATTCCCAAGATTCTTTTTTTAGGATGAGGAGGGAGTGTGTGATTGGGGTTATTTAATTCAGATGTAGAGAGCCAGTAGACTATGCCATCATTCTTGTCAAACGTTCATATTTCATTTTTAGGGCGAGATATTAAACACTGATTCTTGCTGTTCACAGAGGACTGCGTGAGAGACAATGACGTCAACAGCAGAAAGGAATTGTTTTGGGTGTAGGGAGGAAGATTTTGTTGCTCAAGGTGGTAAATCTTGGAAAGTGTAGCAGAGAGAAAGTCTCTCTGCTGACCTTCTAGGAAGCGACAGCTCTGCCCAGGTTGGATGTCACCCAGGGATGGAAGATCAGGTGACCCACTTCTGCTGCAGCAGGAATGGCTGTCTCTAGCCCAGCACTGAGCAGACCTCGGCATCGTGTTTTGCTCACCAGGAAGGAGTGCTGGGGGTCATTGGCGGTGGGGCTATTTGGCGAGCAACCACCCACCCTGGATTGGAGGGCACAGGCTAGGCCAGCTGATGCCACGCCCCGCTGACCTCCAGAGTCCTCATCTATGACTGGCTGGCTCCATCCTTCTGTTCAAGGCCAGTTCGATCCCCTCCAGGCTGTGCGGCTGTTGGGAGGGTGTGGATGTGTGAGAAAATGGCCAACATTGTTGATGCGAGGTTGTTATCCTTAGAAAGGTCTGCTTGCAAGGTTGGCTGTTGGCTGGCGTCTGAGAAGGTGGCACTTGAACTGTTCCCTAAGTGATACGTGTGGTTCACTGTTCCCAGACTGTATGAACCATGTGATTTATGCTGAACGTCTGCTTTTCTTCTGAGAGTCTGGAATGTGGGCACCTGCTAGGCAGAGGGTGCCTCCATCACCTGCCCCCGGTAAAAGCTGTGGGCGCTGAATCTCGAATGGGCTTCCTTGGGTGGAACAGCACATGCACGTTGCTGTGTTTTTGTGGCTAAGAGAAGAGTGAGGTCTGTGTGACCCTGGTGGGAGAGAGACAGTATAAGCAAGCCTGTGCATAGATCTCTATGCACTCTGCCTGTGTCTTTTCCCCTTGCTGATCAGGTTATGCAGTAAACCTTAGCCATAAGGACAGCTGTATGCTGAGTCCCATGAGTCGTCCCAGTGAATCACTAAATGTGTGAGTGGTCTTGGGAAACCCCCAGGCAGGATGATTTATTATAAACTCAATTCCAGCATTAAAAGAAATTCATTGCATGCCTTGGTGCTAATGATAAAAGTATCAGTGATTATGTTAATAACTAATACTCATTAACGTGCCAGGCGGTAGTCTAATCTTCACAGATTAATTTAATCATCCTCTTAGAGGTAGGTATTACTTTCATCCCCATTTTACAGATGAGACAATGGAGGCACCGAGAGGTTAAGTGACCTTCCCTTTATCAGCTAGCTCATAAGTAGCAGAGCTGAGAATGAAGCCCCCAGATACTTGAGATCTTCCTAAAACACAGGGCTGTTCGCAGAATGATGACTGGGGCTAGTGCCTTCTGAAAAGCTAGCTTTAGTCTAAAGAGGCTAAATACCGTCTTTATCTTTTCTGATGGAGGGCAAATCGGGGAGGAGAAGCTGAGATAACAAGTCAGCTCAAAATTTCAATGGATTAAAATAACATTTTTTCCCTTGACCAATCTATATATCCATCCCATGCTGGCTGGGGGCTGCACTCCGTGTGGTCCTCACTGAGGGTCACCCAGGCTGCTGGAGCAGCCGCCATCCTCACGGGCTGCCGAGTGCCCTGGCGGACGGGGGTCCGGCATCTGCGCTTGGATGCAGCAGCCCAGCAGGGACTGCTCAGATCTCATTGGTGAGAAGTGTCCCATGACCCCACCCACGCACAAGGGAGTGTGGAAGTGAACCCACCGCGGACCCAGAAGGCAGAGAGTAGACTCGTTAGTGAGCAGCGCGTGCAATACTACCTACAGCAAGGATTAGAAAAGCAACCACAAAACTTATTTCCCCTGACTCCAGATTTGGGGGGAAACTGCTCATGGAGGGAAGATCAGGGAGTTGAGAGCAGAGGGGTGGAAGAGAGCTGGTTATTGTCAAAGGCAGGAGTGAGAAATCTGGGGGGCTGGATAGTTCAGTCCTTTCAAAGCAAATGAAAGTAATTTCCATGACAACAGTTCAATTAGAGAACGACGTGAAGTTCTCCTCTGTAAGGGAACACCGAGGAATGATTGCCAAAAGGAATCCGAGGCGGATTGGCCCTGTGGGTGGAGAGGGAGAGAGAAAGTGCCCCAGCGGGGCGCCCCCAGCGGTTCCTGGATGCGGACACGCCCCCCTGATTGCGAGGCTCACCCCTGCACCGCGAAGGCCGGCGCCGGGGGAGGAGGGAGGGGCGTTTGCTAAATGCAAAAGCAAATGCAAGATTTAAGGGAGTGGGAGTGAGATTAGGAAGCGGGAGAGGGCAGGGACAGGGGGGCACCTGGGCTTTGCTTTTGAGGTTGTGGAGGCTTGGGAGTACAGGTTGGCTGGTAGGGTCGCAGAATAGGTGTTGAAATGTTCCCCCGCAGAATTAAAATTCTGACTTGGTGGGAAGAGAGAATGAGGTCCCAGGGTGTGGTGGAAAGAAACCAGGCTTTGAAATCACACTCTCATGGCTTTCAATCAGTTTTTTATTTTGCTTTCTGTGTTTGAATTTAAGCTCCCCTGAGCCTTAATATTCTTCACTAGGTATGCTATTAGCAGGATGATGGTGAGTAGTAATGTAGTCTCCCATTTGGCACACAGTAGGTCCTCTCTATAATGTGCCTGTATTTTCCTCTCTTTAATTAGGGATGATGGCAATGAGACTCCATCTCAGAGTCAAACCGTTCAGAGTGATGGCTCCCTGGAGCCTGTGTTAAGAAGGATTCTGAAGCTCAGTGAGAGAGAATGGTACAATTGCTATTGATGTCTGTCACAGACACGGGAGGTGATGCTATGTGTGCCACATATTTGCCATCCTTGGTTTAGCCTCTTTCATCTGAGCTTTTTTTTCTTTTTTTAAATTTTGTTTATTTTTGGCTGCGTTGGGTCTTCGTTGCTGCGCATGGGCTTTCTCTAGTTGCACCAAGCGGAGGCTACTCTTCGTTGCGGTGCATGGGCTTCTCATTGCTGTGGCTTCTCTTGTTGCAGAGCACAGGCTCTAGGCGTGCGGACTTCAGTAGTTGTGGCAAGCAGGCTCAGTAGTTGTGGCTCGCGGGCTCTAGAACGCAGGCTCAGTAGTTGTAACCCACGGGCTTAGTTGCTCCATGGCATGTGGGATCTTCCCGGACCAGGGCTCGAACCTGTGTCCCCTGCATTGGCGGGCGGAGTCTTAACCACGGTGCCACCAGAAGTCCCCTGAGCTTATTTCTTACCCCTCCCTTCTGTGCGTCCTTCTTCCATTCAAACTGATAGCGGTCAACTCACTGCACCCTGAGCATGCTCTGTGCTGCCTGCCTTCTCTCTCTCACTCCCCCGCCCATCTAGATCTGTGCTGTCCTTCATGGACCAGGGAAGCTCTACCCACCCAACCCCTGCCCTGGTCTTTTCAGGACCAAAGGATTGCATCTTTTTCTGAATTCCCGTAACACTCACCACCTCTTCCGTAGCCTCGACATACAGCCCCTAACAGCCTGTCATTTAGGCACTGGTGTCCTTTCCGTGTGCACATTAGCTGGCCTCTCTTGACTCTAAGCTCCCCAAGGGCACCCACGCTGTCTGTTGCTCCATTACCCCCATACCCACTGACCCCAGCCTTCACACTGCTTCCCTATGCAGGGAATGGGATTTGGATGATTGAGTTGGCAGAGTGTGGAAATGTACTGCTTAGGGGCCTGGATGTGGCAATCAGGGATTCTGGCGCTGCTGCTTCAGGATGGTGTGACCTTAGCTAAGTCCCTTGATCTCTCTGAACCTCAGATTCCTCTTTTAATAATACTGAGAGAGTCACTGGGAGCATACAGTACGATGATGTGTGTCTGTTGCTTTCTTGGATCTGGGCACACAGAAAGCACTTAATATTTGGTAGTGGCTATTATTCTCTCTTTTCTCTCTGCCCTTCTTCTTTCCTCCCGTGCCCTGTCCTTTTTTTTTTTTTTATTTTTTTATTTTGTGTTTATGGCCACTCCGTGTGGCAGGCAGGATTTTAGTTCCCTGACCAGCGATCGAACCTGCACTCCCTGCAGTGGAAGTGTGGAGTGGACCTCCAAGGAAGTCCCCCGAGCCCTGTTCTCATACGACCATCTCACTGCGGATCTTTCACTAGTCTGGTCCTACAAGTATTGATTGGGAGGCACTAGGAGTTGAGCTGGTGCAGCCTGGGTGCCGTGGATGGCTGGGTGCAGGAGAAAGAGGATATCTATCCACTTGCGGAAAAACCCCAAGTCCATGGGAGCCCCCGGCACTAGTTCCCCCCCTTTAGGCAGCAGCTGTGTTCTCAAACAACTGTGTGCAATTTCAATTTGATTAGCTTCACCATGAGCCCCCTTTTTAGGAGTCCCAGGGGACTTGCCAATTAGCGACCTTTTTGACAAACGCTTTTGTAAGTTGCAGAGTCACCAAATTGTTCTGCTTTGTGATTTTGGATTCATATATATTAGGTTTCCTTAATGTAGGTACTATTTTAACGGTGAAGCCTCCTTATCGTATTCCAGCCAAGTTTTTGAGCTTTGGCAGTCAAAATTGGTTTTTATTTCAACCCGTTGAATATGTATTATATTTCAGAACAATATTTCCAACTCATGAAAATTAAGTGAGAAAACTAGAGTTATCCGGGTTTGTCTTCTGTACTCGCTATGTGCCGGCTCTTACTGGGGCGTCACTGGCAGATGCTCTGCTGTCCTTGATAAAGGAACAGGAGTGATAAAAAACCGGGAAGATGCCTAGAATGAATAATCTGGTTGAGGAAACACGTAATTACCATGAGTGTCAGTCTCCGTAACGAAGCATTGATAGGGCCAAATCCAGAGCATAAATAACCAGGGAAGGGGGCGAGGTAATGTGTCGAGTAGAATAATTTAGCCTCTGAGTAGCTCCTGGCGGCAGTCCTGTGGTGCGCCAATGCAGGCCAAGACAAATGCTCCCACGTGGAAATCCAGCGCACGCCACCTCCCAGGGAGTCGGGTGCTAATGACTCCAGCGAGGATGCTGAGGTTGCTGCCCTGTCTGCCACTCTCTCCTGGAGGGAGGCTAGATTTTTAGGACAGAACTTGAGATCACCGGCCAACCCATTTTACAGATGAGGAAACTGAGGCCCAGGGAGGGCAGTGGGATTCCCAGAGCCTCCTGGTGAGTCAGTAGCCACAGTTGGTCCCTGAACATCCATCTCCTGACTTTGGTTTGCCTTCATCACCTGCACTGCCACACACCCCACCCCCGCCACCCCAAAGGATGCAGAGCAGAGATCAAGCATGGATAACAACCCCGTTTCCTAGGGGATGTGAGTTTCTAGAGAGAGAGAGACAAGAGATATTTTTCCTTCTATGAGTAGACGACATTTTGTCTTGTTATTTATTCAGTTAAATTTTCGGAACAGATGTGCACGTACATGATTCAAAGTTCAAAAAGTATATGTTGAAAATGAGGTTTCCTTCCCTCCCAGCCCTGTTCCCTGACCTTCCTGGTTTCCTTCTCAGAGGCAGCCGGTATCATCAGATGTTTTATATATCCTTTCTGAGACTTTTCCATGCACACAGGAGCAAACACTTGTTTGTTGGTTCATTCACTCATTCAGCAGTTTATTGAGAACCTTCTGTGTGCCAGGCTCTGTTATAGGTGCTGAGCTACGGCAGCGAGACAAGGATCATGTTGCCATGGAGCTGACATTAGACCTCACAATCTCTCCCTCTCCCCGACCCCTCTCTTATGTTAGCTTACACGTAGTTCTGTGCTTGTATTAAAACTTAAACATATCTTTCACTCTCTTCCTGCTAGTTCACAGGGAGTTGCCTCTTTCTTTACAACCATGGTGTTGCACTTCATTGTGTGGATTTACCATAATTTACTTAGCCAGTACCTAATTGATAGATATTTAGTTGGCTTTTTTTTTTTTTTTTTTTTTTTTTGCTATTATAAGCAGTGCTGCAAGGTCCTCGTACGAATATTTCTATAGGCACACATGGGAGTAGATCTGGCAGTTTATTGACCAGTGTGACTAAAACGTCCACAGGGATTGGTATTCAGGTGTGGCTATATCCAGGTGCTCAGACCTATCACTTGGAACTGATCTCTCAGTCCTGACTTGGCTTCATTCTCAGAATAAGAAACCTTATTAAATCCTTATTCAATACTATTAATTGCACACCTACAGTGGGCTAGATGTTCTAGGTGCTGGGCATATATCAGAGAAGAAAACACACCCAAATCCTGGCCTTCCTGGAGCTGATATTCCCAAGATACTGCACGCCCATCAGTCTTCCATCAGTCTTCCAGGTTGGAGGAAAAAGAAGCCTTCCTCTCAGCAGTAACAAGTCTCAGTATTGAATCTCATTGGACCAAGTTGGTCATGTGACAATCCCTGACCCAATCATTTTGGTGGGGGTGAGAATGGAATGAGATGATTGGCCAGGCCAGGACCCCTGGGGCTAGGGGGTGGAACTAACATCATCAGAAACCACATGGACTGAGGGTGGGTGAGGGGATTCCCCAAGGTGAAAGGGTTCTGTTATCCAGAGGAAGGGCGGTAGCTTGCGGGTATGGAGGTTCACAGGCAAAGAACCACAGGAAAGAGCAAGAAGGGGGAGAGGAAGTGAGAGTGAGCTTGGGGCTCAGGCAAAACCTTTAATGGCTACTGGGCAGGCCCTAGGGAGGCGACAGAAGCTGGGGATGGGCGTCGTTAAAGTTTAGAGAAGATCAACATCCTTGAAAAGGACTTTTGGGGTGCTTACTGCTCCTGGAAACCCTGTGCCTATAGCAAGAGCATTCCACTCAACACCTGTTTACTGAGTACCAGTGGTGGGAAAAAAGCCATGCGAAACTCTACGTTAACCTGAGATTAATGAGAGGAATGATGCTCACTTGTATTGAAGTCATGCTAGTGCCAGGTACTTAACACGTGTGAATTGATTTCATTCCCACAACAGCCTTCTAAGGTAGGTATTATTATGATCCTCATTTGGGGATGAGGTAATAGAGGCACAGAGAGATTAATCGACTTACTCAAGATCACACAGCCAGCAAGGGACAGAGCCAGCATTTGAACACGGGCAGTCTGGCTCCAGAATCTGTGCTCTGTGTGCAGCCTTCTTCTGTCTGTGCCAATTTGTGTGTCAGAGAGTGAAATGGAATAGCAAACCTGAGCCCTAGTGCTGGCTGTGACACCAGGTAGCTGCATGATCACTGGCAACTGTCATTTCATAATGCTGTGCCTCAGTTCACATATACAGAAGGGAATACTGTCCGAGCCCAGAGTTCATCAAGGATCAAATGAAGTATTTAGCAGAAAAACCTTTTTACGGGAAAATAATACAAGCGCCTTTTGCACACGTGTTAGTTTTCTCTTGCTACCGTAACAGATGACCTCAAAATGAGTGGCCTCAAACAACACAAGTATAAAAAAAAAAAAAAAAAAGAAGAAGAAGAAGAAGAAAAAAAAAGAAAACACAAGTGTATTATTTTACAGTTCTGGAGATCAGAAGCTGGAAATCAGTCTCACGGGGCTAAAATCAAGGTGACAGCTGGGCTGTGTTGCTTCTGGAAGCTCTGGGGAGAGTTCATTTTCTTGCTTCTTCCGGTATCTGGAGGCTGCCTGCACCCCTTGGCTCATGGCCCCTTCCTCCATCTTCAAGGCCAGCAGTACAGCATCTTCTAGGCTGACTTTCTGTCTCCCTCCTTTCCTCCTACCCTCTCTCCTCTCCTTCTGTCATCACGTCTCCTTCTCCGTCTCTGACCCTCCCGCCTCCCTCTTACAGGGACCCTTGGGATTACACTGAGCCCACAGGATAATCCAGGGTAATCTCATCTCAAAAATCCATAATTTAACTTAATCACATCTGTAAAATCCCCTTTGCCATGTAAGGTAACGTAGTCTCAGGGGCTTAGGACGTGGACATATTTGGGGGAGGCATTTTATTCTGTCTACTTCAGTCCACTTAAGATCATTTTAATTATTTCATTATCTAGCACCTGTGTAACTATTTTTAAATGTACCATTGTTCAGCCTTTTAAGACACATGTAGATGGACACTCAGAAGAAAACAACAAAGGGCCTTAAGCTCCCTGTCTGGATAACCCCAAGGGATAATTTTTCCGGTTTTGACATTTAAACAGAAAATGCAAGTAGTATTAGTAGAAGGATAAAGAGTGCAAAGAACAGAGTGATACAAGATGGAAAGTTAGAGCTGTCTGTCCTCCTCTACCCGCATACTTTCTCCCCTAAGGTAACCACTTTACAGTTTTAGAAGATTCCTTCCAGAAAAAAAGAGACTAATGCATAAAACAGAATAAATGCATCCATTTATACCTTCCCTTCTAAACAATATGAGAGATCGTCTTATTCACAGCATTATGCATCTTACCTTTTTCCACATTATTCTCTGTCTTTTAGATCTTTTGGCCCCAGCAGGTAGACTTCACTTTTTCTTTTAAAAAGCTCCCAGCCTTTCACTGGAGCGCTGGCACATCATTTATTCATTTATTTTTGTAACTAGTCTCCTATTGTTGGTTACTTTGGTGGTCCCCAGCTTGTTGTGAATACAGACACTGCTGCATGGGTATGCTTGAATGTCTCATCTAAGACAATGACCGTGACTGTATTTTTAGCATTTTGGGTTTCTTGACATTGGGAGCAAGATAATTCATGTTGCAGGGGCCATCCTGGGCACTGTAGACCATTGAGCAGCAACCCTGGCCTCTACCCACGAGATGCCAGTAGTGCCCACCGCCTGAGTTGTGACAACCGTAAGTGTCTCCTGACATCGCCAAATGTCCTCTGGGAGGAAATCACCCGCTTTGAGAATCTCTGTTTTAGGGGCGTTCATCGCAGTGGGAAGGTGGAGGGGGGGTCCGCTTTAGAAACCTGCCCCAAGTGGCAGGTGGCTGGTGGCCCTGGCTAGCTCCAAGGGCAGGTGCCATACAGAGTCAGCAGGAAGCTGGCAAAGGACACTGTAGCTTGGAGTTGGCAGGTGGGTGACTCTGAGCATCTTAAACCTTGTTGCTGGGAGTTATGCAGTGACTGGCACCCTACCTGTTCCTGAGACCTTGTCTAAGCTCTGTCCAGCTTGATCTGGAATGTTCTGTGGGGATGTGTCCTGCATGCCCGACTTTGCAGTCTCTCCTTTCCCTGGCCTGGCCACGACCCCCACTCTCTGCTCTGAGCCTGAAGCATTTCTGTATTATAATTACATAATAAATAACTCCAAACAAACACATAACCACCTGGTCCTTTGAGAGGATTTTTTCCCCCCTCTTTCTGAAATGAGGACAGAATAAATCTCCCCAAAGCAGAGGCACACTGCACTCTTGGGTGGGCTTTCTTGTATTAATTTGTCATTCTCACAATCTTCCCCGCATTATTATCATTCCCATTTGACAGGGGAGTAAACTGAGGCTCAGAGAGGGCATGTAACTTTTACCCCAGGCCGCATGACTCTCAAGTGGTGAAGCTGGGATTTGAACCCAGGGAGGCGAGCTCTGGCATCGGTGCCCTCAACCACTGTGTTAGGACCGTACTGTTCTACAATGAAATGCAGACAAATGATAACAACAGCTGACACTTAACACACGTTTGCCACATGCCGGGCTGTGTTCCAGGTACTGTATACGTGTTCACAGGTTCAGTCCTCAGAACAGCCCTGTGAAGGAGGTCCTTTCGTCACCCACATGTTGCAGACAGAGATCCAAGGCACGGAGAGATCGAGTAACTTGATCGATGTCACACAGCTGAAGTGGCCAAGTGTGGATCCAAACCCAAGAGGCTCCAGGGTGCAGGGGCGCAGCCATCAGACCACACTGCCTCTGGACAGATGAAACCAGGATTTCTAAAGCCACGGTGGCCCTGGCCATTGTCACCTTGGGAATATCCCCCAGGCTTTTGGAGAATTTCTCCGCCTAGTGATCCTGGTGACATATCTGGACATTCTTCAATCCCCCAATAATAATCCATCATGCTTTACGTCCCCCTTAAATCAAAAATATACTCTATTTGCAAGATGAAGCCTGGAGATGCAACACGTGTTTTCCTAGCTGGTGATTGTTTCTTCATTAGAATCCACAAAGTTGGTATGTTTTCAAATCCAAAACTGAAACAAAATGAAAGCCGTCCATGAATCTTCGCTGGTGTTGGGCTGTAATTCATTCGAGTAGCTCATTATACATCCGAATCACCCAACTGCAGAAGCTTCTCAACCAACTGCAGAAGCTTCTTAACAGCAGGCAATTCCAGAATTTCAGTTTCAGCTTTCTCTTCTTATTGATTTATGAAATCTCACTAATTGGAAAATTATGAAATATTCCAGGCATCCAAGGAGATAGAATATTTTAACAAACACCAAGCACCTACCACCCAACCAAAGAAATAAAACATGACAGTTACAATCAGTGCTTCTGTTTACTCCTCCCAGATCTCATTTCCTTCTCTCTTTCCCCAGAGGAATTCACTGCCTGAATTTAGCATTTTTTTCTCAAGTTTGCTCTCCTTATAGGTAATCATGAGCTACATAAAGCATGGGGCATGTTTATAAACTATATAACTAGCATCTTATTACACACATCCTCCTGCAGCTTGTTTCCCTTGTTACGTTTGTGGGAGTCGTCGTGCTGAGACATGGCTGTAGTTCATTTTCACTGCTGTATAGTATTCCGCTGCATGAATATCTCACACTGTATTCATCCATTCTCCGATTGATGGGCATTTAGGCTGCTTACTGTTTTCCACTATGATAAGCAATGTTGCAGTGAGTGTTCTTGTACATCTCCTGTGTACAATCACAAGAATTTCTCTGGAGAATATAGGTAAGATTGGAATTGCCAGGTTTTAGGGCATGTGTGGAAGACAGAATTGAAGATGGTCTCCAACTTTCCCCACCCCCTGATGTAGATGTCCTGTATGATTCCTGGGACTTTGAATAGGAGGGGTATCCCACTCCTGAGATTGGGGTACATTTTATGGCACAGTTTTTTTTTTTTTTTTTTTTTTTAAGAAAGGGAGATTATCCAGGTGGATGTGATCTAATCAACAGACCCTTCAAATCAAGGTCTATGGGTTAGAGACCAAGAAGTTTGAGAGATTTGAGGTATTAGAAGGATTTTTCACAGGGGGTGTCTCCATTGCTGGCTTTGAAGATGGAGGGGGCATGTGGTAACGAGCACAGCCAGCCTCTAAAAGCTGAGATCAGCCCCTCCCCACAGCCAGCAAGGGTACCTCAGTGCTACAACCGCAAGGAACTCCACTCTGCCAGCCACCTGAGTGAGCTGGGAAAGACCCTGGGCTCCAGAAAAGGACACGGTCAGCTGACACCTTGATTCCATCCCTGTGAGAGTCTGAGCAGAGAACTCAGACACACTGTGTCTGACCTTCTGACCTATGGAAACGGAAATAAATTTGCATTAAAAAATTTTTGTTTGGCTGCCCCATGTGGCATGCGGGATCCTAGTTCCCTGACCAGGGATTGAACCCACCCCCACTGCAGTGGAAGCGTGGAGTCCCAACCACTGGACCACCAGGGAAGTCCCAAATTTGCGTTTTTTATTGTGGTAAATTGGACCATTTTTTAGGTGTACGGTTCAGTGGCAGTACGTACATTCACGTGGCTGTACAACCATCGTCACTATCCATCTCCAGAACCTCTTCATCTTCCCCAAATGAAATTCTGTCCCCATTAAAATGGGCATTGTTAGAAGTTGCTACGTTTGTGGTAATTCATAAACAGCAAAAGAAAACTCACACAATATCCAAAGCCATAACATTTTTACAGAAATTATTTTACCCGAGTAGTGTCACTCATTTGCCTATGTTGAGTATCACCGTTCCAGTCTTTCCAGGGTGCAGTTATTACCAACATAGAGAAGAATTAAAATAGCTCAACTTTCGTTTCATTCTCCTGTGGAGGTTTCACGCAGGTAGCCACTTCAGAAAGAAATGGAAATAGTTTCTAACTAGATTAAACCTGCTAATTCTCCTCCCCCTCCCCCATTACATATATAATTTGTTGCTTAGAAACACTCTTATTCCACCATTTTATTTTTTAAATTGCTGTGACAGAATGCATGGGAGGGAGATGTTAGGTGTTAGCTTGAAAGGTTTTACGAAGTGGAACAAATGTGAAATGTTTCTGTTTCTCTTGTTTCGGAACTGGTGGCTTGCAGCCAGGGAAGATTTTATTTATTTATGTTTTTGGACGGTATGGGTTGATGTTGGGTGTAAGAGCAAGGCCAAGGAAATGATGATGATGAGACACATAAGGTAGTAGCTAGACATCTTATTTACAAGTGACAGAAGCTCAACTCATAACTGGCTTAAGGGAAGGAGAAGATTGGCTCACAGAACTGTAATATCTCAGAGGTACAGCTTCAGGCTTGGCTGTATCCAGGGGCTCAAATGAGGTCATCAGGACTTGGTCCCTCTCCATCCCTTGGCTACTGGCCTCTTTATCAGGCTGCCCCTTCAAGGAGTAGCCTGTGACAATCCATGGTCATGCCATCCTTATAGCTGGTGATGGAAAAGAGCTTCTCTTTCCCAGTTGTTTTAGCAGAAGTGACACGATAGACTCTCACTGGATTTTTTTGGGTCATGTACCTGCTCTGAACTCATTACTGCGGCCAGAAGTTTGGACAGTGCTGATTGGCTGGGTCTGGGTCACATGCCCAACCAAACCAAAGAAAAATTGAGATGTTGTTAATGACCGTGTGGGGAATGGTTGCTGGCTGTGCAAGGACAATGGCTATTTCATTCAGCCAGGAGTTTTAAAGCCAAGGTCATGGGTTTGATTGTTTTGAGAGCTGGGGAGCTCTGTGCTGTGGCCTCCAGCTGGACCCCTGCTGGGGCCAGCCTTCTTACGAACACACGTCCCTATGGAGAGAAAGTCATGACAGTGGGAGATTCAGTCCAATCTCTCTCTCACTGTTGGCAAAATCTACCAGACTCTCTGCTCACTCGTGATTGCTTATTACACATAAGAGGATGTGTTTCCCTCACATTACTTTATTGAGCCAATTCATAGTAAAAGATATGCAGCAATTTAAAAAACCGGTCACACATTTATGACATTCCTCCCAAGGAGAGATGTGGGGTCTGTGTCTCCTCCCCTTGAATCTGGGCTGCCTTGTGGCTATACCTTGTGGTGGAAGTGGTGCTGTGTGACACCTGAGTCTAGGTCCTTAAACGCAGTGTGGTTCCAGGAATTTCTCTTTTGAGATGCTTTTGTCTCAGTTGCCATGCTGTGAGGAAGCCCAAGCCACGTGTAGAGGCCATGTATAGACACTCTGGTTGACAGCTGGGCCCAACCTTCCAGCCACGCAAGCCCAGGCGCTGATGTATAAGTGAAAGAGCCTTCAGATGAATCAAGTCCAAGTCTTAGAGTCAGCGCAGCCATTCAGGTCTCCCCAGCTGAGACTGCCATCTCTGTGAAGCAGGCAGCCCATCTCCTCTGTGCCTGGTTTGACTTCCTGACCCACAAAGTCCGTGAGGTATAATAAAATGGTGTTGGACTACACCACTAAATGTGAGGCGGTTTCTTATGTAGCAAACAGTGGAACAGGCACGCTCGCATTGCTGGCAGTATCTGTGGACAAAGCCAGAATTGGCAGAGTTTTCAGTATTACCCATATACTGCTTGGCCCAGTGTTTCTGCTACTAGAAATCTATCAGAAGGAAATAATCTCAAATGTGAAAAATGAATCGAGCATTACGCACAGAAATGTTCATTACAGTGCTATTCATAATAGTAAGAAATGTAAAACAACTTAGTTTTCCAATGAGGGGGATATGATTCCTTGGTAAAATAAGTTGGCTCCCATTGGGTGCTTGATGTGTGTGTGGCAGGAGAATGATTTAGAAAAGCTACGGTAAAACCATTCAATGGCATATTAGGTAGTCTTTATAAACGATGTGTATGAGGAATTTTTAATAATAGGAGAAAGTGTTTATGCTCAGTTAAGTGGGAGGGAAAATGCAGAAGGAAAGCCGTATATTCAATGAGATATCAACTGATTAATACTATGTAGAGAAAAAGAGCAAGAAGTGTAGGATTGTGTGCAGAAGAGCCACCCTAAGCTTTTCTGTATCTTAACTCTTCTACTATAAGCAAATGCTACACAAGACAAAAGCTCAAAAAGGATGCGATCAAAAGTTAGCAATAGTCAAGCCTAATTAAACAATGAAATGACAAAAGAGAGGCAAAGTTGCTTGTTAGTTTAAAAAAAAAAAACACCCACTGCTATGACAATTGTGTTGTGCCTCTGTTCTGTAAGTCGAGTGGGGGAAATCTTTGTGTCTGGGCCAGGGTGGGAGGACCCCCGAGCTCTGGGCAGGACTGCTTCCTCCAGCTAGGGTTCCGGGAAGGAACGGCTGCTAACATCTCCTGTAGCGACAGAGGGGGTGGGATCTAGCCTGTTGGGGCAGGAGCTGCAAGGGAGCATGGGAAGAAAAAGATGGGACAGAAACACGCATCATGGGCTGGAGGAGAGATTCTGGGGAGGTGTCGGTCACATGGGCTGGCTCTCTCCGCCTTGAGCCTTGTATATGTGTGTGTGTGTGTGTGTGTGCGTGCACGCACACATGTATTCACGTGTGTGTGTTAGAAAGAGGCAGACAGACTTGGTGTCTGGGGAAGACTGCTGTACTGGGACCATGTCTTGTGTCTCCTTAAACGTCTCCCTTGAATTAATTTCTAAGAGTGTGCACTAATTACAAATGTGGCCCAAAGCGCGTTGTGCTTAAGGCTCAGATCTGAATCTGAGACTTGACTCCACCGTGAATTAGTGGCTTGGCCTTGGGGAAGATAGGATAGAGCCTCAGTTTTGCCTCCTTTGCAGTGGGAGCAAGGTTGCTACCTTATTCACAGATTCATCTCCAGGATGAAATAAAAATGAAGTATCATGCAAATGGGAAGCACTTAGCACTGCAGCTAAAAGGTTGTTGTTGCAGGTAGTAACACAGATTGTAACGGTGTTATCTGTGGCTGGTGGTGGCTGCAGAGTCACCCAGAGCAGATCTGTCCACAGAAATCCTATGTGAACCTCGTATGTCATTTAATGTTCTCCAGTAGCCACATTTAGAAAGTAAAAAGAAATAGGTGGGGAAAAAAAAAAGAAAACAAAACAAAACAAAAAACAAAACAAACAAACAAAAGAAACAGGTGGGGTTTTAATAATGTATTTTGTTTAACCCAGTCTATCCAAAATGTTATTTTTCCAACATGTAATCAATATGAACATATTATTAACGAGATATGTTACACTCTTTTTTTATCCTCGGTCTTTGAACTCTGCTGAGGATTTTATATTTATATCATCTCTTGACTTGGATGCCCACTTTTCACCAGAAATGCTTGATCTCTGTTGAGGTTGCATAAAATGTATAGTTGAAAAAGTAGATTCATACTCAAGTTCCTCTAGTAACTGAATCGAATGTCAGTTTGTAGATTTAAATTAATTGAAATGAAATAAAAGCAAACTTTCAGTCCCTTAGTGGCAGAAGCCACATTCCAAGTTTCAATAACCACACATGGCTAGTGGTGACCATGTTGGACAAGCGTAGGGTTGGAGATGATCCTTGTGGGCTGCAAACCCAGTCTGCCTCGGATCCAGTCTCGGATCCACTTTCCAGCTGTGTGACCTTGGGTGAGTTACTTAACCTCTCTGAGCCTCTGTGTCCTATCTGTAAAACGGGGATGGTAACAGTAACATCAATTACTAAGGTTGTGAGAATGAATGTATAGCCCTAAGAATGGTACCAGACACACGTAAATGTTGCCTATTAGTCATATGCTTTGCAAAATATGTGTCAAACTGGATTCTAGCTTTGGCTTAGTTAAATAGCCAAATGAGCCAATGCTAATAGATCTACAAACAGTAGCCATGTCTAGAAGGCAGTGTAGCATCGTGGCCAAGAGCACAGACCCTAGATCTAGACTTCCAGTGTTCAGGTCTCTATTTTGCTACATAATAGCTGTGTGATCCTGGGAGAGTTATCTGTTTGCCTTGGTTTTCTTCATTAGTAAAATGGGGTTAATTGGTTGTGCAAGATTTAAGCGAATGTACATACTGGTACCTGGTACCCGGTAGGTGTTGTATATTGTACCATTGCTTTACTTTTTTAAAAAAATTTAATTTTATATTGGAGTATAGTTGATTAACAATGTTGTGTTAGTTTCAGGTGTACAGCAGAGTGATTCAGTTATACATATACATGTATCTATTCTTTTTCGAATTCTTTTCCCATTTAGGTTATTACAGAGTATTGAGCAGAGTTCCCTGTGCTATATAGTAGGTCCTTGTTATCTATTTTAAATAGAGCAGTGTGTAAATGTCAATCCCAAACTCCCAATTTATCCCTCCCCCCTCCCCCCTGGTAGCCATAAGTGCGTTCTCTAAGTCTGTGAGTCTGTTTCTGTTTTGTAAATAAGTTCGTTTGTATCTTTTTTTTTTATATTCCGCATATAAGCGATATCATATGATATTTGTCTTTGTCTGACTTACTTCACTTAGTATGATAATCTCTAGGTCCATCCATGTTGCTGCAAATGGCATTATCTCATTCTTTTTAATGGCTGAGTAATATTCCATTTTATGTATCTACCACATCTTCTTTATCCATTCATCTGTCGATAGACATTTAGGTTGCTTCCATGTCTTGGCTACTGTGAACAGCGCTGCAGTGAACGTTGGGGTGCATGTATCCTTTTGAACCATGTTTTTCTCCAGATGCATTGCTTTACTTTTTGTTGATGTACTATTATCAAAATTGTCATTTTTCAGTCCATTAAAATTTGCTGATTCAGAGGTAAACCCTTTTAGATCCATAGAACCATAAAAAACCAAAAAAATCTTAGGAACCTTCAGGATAGAAGTTATAGTGGGTAGGAATGTGCCTAATCCTGCCCGTGGATGTGTTTTGTTTGGCTTGCTTAGTGTTTGGCCCACAGAGAATTAAAAAAAGGAAGTTAGTTGCCAAACTTTAAAAATAGAGAGATTTCAAATAAAAATCCAGTTTTCCAGCTTCTCTTGAAAAATCATGAGATTGAGGCACCCTGGACCAGTTTTCCTGTTAGGCAACAGTGGGCTGGAGCTAAAGAGCTGCATTGCCTTGAGATGGGGGTGAATTTGCAGTTAACCACAGTCCCCACCGCTCCCTTTTGCCTCACCCCTGGCCTGCTTCACTCACTTACCTCTCTTGCCTGGCCCTAGGTGGCATTTGAGTTGGGGGTCCTGGCGTCTATGTATAACTCTGAAGGTACATATAAAAACCAATGTAAACTTCAACGTAAATGTGCATACGTGTTCACACCTGGCTTTTGCAGGAGTAACTTGGGGCCTTTGGAGTTGAAGCCGGGTGCCTGGGTCTGTGATGAAACCGATAGGACTGTTCGTGACAGCACAGACTTCCTGGCCGACAGTCCTTCCCAGATGTTCTCATCCTCCTTGGTGCCAATTCTATCCTCCAAAACCCTGGAGTCACCCTCGACTTCTTTTGATCTTTCATCCCACATCCTATTGGCTGTACCTTCAAAATATGTCCAGAATCAGTTTATTCTCCCCACCCCCGACCGCCTACTGCCTCTCTGCTTCCTCTCTTTCCTCTAGTCTATTCCCAACACAGTAGCCACAGTAGTCTTTTCTTTTGTTTAAGAGACTTTATTTTTTTTAGAGCAGTTTTAGGTTTACAGAAAAATGAGCAGCAAGTACAAAGAGTTCCCATACATTCCCCCCACCCCAGTCTCCCCTGTTATTAACATCTTGCATTAGCATGGGACATTTGTTAAAGTTGATGAGCTAATGGTGTGATACATTATTATTAACTAAAGTCCATGGTTTACATTAGGGTTTGCTCTCTGTGTTGTGCATTCTGTGGGTTTTGACAAATGTAGAATGTCATGTGTCCACCATTACAACGTCATACAGAACAGTTTCAGTGCCTTAAAGATCCTGTGTGCTCCGCCTATTCATCATGCCTCCTCCCTGAAATGCTGGCAACCGCTGATCTTTTTACTGTCTCCGTAGTTTTGCATTTTCCAGAACATCATACAGTATGCAGCTTTTTCAGATCGGTTTCTTTCACTTAGCAGTATGCGTTTAAGTTTCCTCGATGTCTTTTCTTGGCTTAGTAGCTCATTTTTATTGATGAATAATTTCCCATGTATAGACGTATACCAGTTAGCTTATCCATTCATTTATTGAAGGACATCTTGGTTGCTTCCAAGTTTTGGTAATATCTACCCTATTTGTTACTGCTTTCTATTCGTTGCCCTTGTTCTTTGTTTTGGGTTCCACTCTTTTTCTGCATCTCTGGTTTTAACTGAACGTTTTATATGATTCCAGTTTTTCTCCTCTCTTAGTATATCGATTATACTCCTTTTATTTTTTTCAAATAAATGTATTTATTTATTTTTGGCTGCATTGGGTCTTCGTTGCTGTGTGCGGGCTTTCTCTAGTTGCAGCGAGCGGGGGCTACTCTTTGTTGCAGTGCACGTGCTTCTCATTGCGGTGGCTTCTCGTTGCGGAGCACAGGCTCTAGGCACGCGTAGTTGTGGCACACAGGCTCAGTAGTTGTGGCTCGCGGGCTCTAGAGTGCAGGCTCAGTAGTTGTGGTGCATGGGCTTAGTTGCTCCACGGCATGTGGGATCTTCCCGGACCAGGGCCCGAACCCGTGTCCCCTGCATTGACAGGCGGATTCCTAACCACTGCGCCACCAGGGAAGTCCCATATACTCCTTTTTAAAAACTTTATTTAGTGGCTGCCTTTGAGTTTGCAGTGTAATTTACAGCTACTCCAAGTCAGAGGGAGCCTTTTGAAACCAAAGTTAGATCATCTTCTTCCTCTGCTCAGAACCTGCAAAGACTCCATCTCACTCAGATAAAAGCCGGATCCTTAACAGTGGTCTCCAAGGTCCTGCACGATCTGACCTGCGACGTCCCTGAGCCCTCTCCTCCGCACCCTCTTGCTGCAGCTACACTGGCCTCCTTGCTTTTCTTTAAACCCATGGGCACCTCCTGCCTCGGAGCCTTCGCTCTGGCTGTTCGCTGCCTCAGGAGTGCTCTTCCCAGATACCTGCTTGGCCAACTCCCTGACCTCCTTCGAGCTCTGCTCAGATCCCGCCACTCAACTTGGCCTTTGGTGGCCTCTCTCTTCACACCGTCACACCACCTGACCCTCCAGCACACCGATCCTTCTTGGTCCTGCCCTGTTTCCCCACTGCTCATGTCCTCTCTAACAGCCTACATAATTGACTTGCTACGTCTGTGCTTTGCTGTCTGTCTCCTCCCGCGAGAAGATCCATCCATCCCACGTGAGGCAGGGACCACGCAGGTCGTGTTCTCTGCCGTGTCCCGAGTGCCTCGCACAGAGCCTGACTGATAGCAGGTGCTCACAACTCTTCGTCCAATGAATGGGTACGCATGCTGCAAAGCATCTTTTCAGACAGATCCTTTAGCACTGTGCCAAGAATCATAGAATTCGGACCAGGCTGTTTGGAGGGCACCAAGGCTCTCCAGGCTCCTTACGCTAAGTCTGGGATCAGAGTGAGAGGAGCTAAGAAAAGCTGTTAAGCTGGCAGCCCGGGCTGGGTAATCTCTTAACCATGCACAGGAGTCCTTGCAGATTCCCAGCTGCTGCTACGGAGGCTGCGTGCTTGTCCCTAATTGGCCTGTGCGAGCAGCCTGTTAATGAGCTTGTCCGGGGGTGGGGAGCAGTGGGGAAAGGGCCTTGCCTGGTGCTCTGTGCTCTAGGCCCATAGGAGGGCGTCGAAGAGGGGGTGCCGGGGCTGGAAGTTGCTGTGCTGGATACAGGTCGGAACACTGTGGGTCCCTCCCTGGTCCTGCCTGGGTCAGCGCTGGATGGCTTTCCTGTTTGGTGGAGTGAGCATCTTTATATCACAGGGGTGACGGGAGGAGGACAGACCTGCCATCCCTCGGAAGGGGATTATCTCCTGTCCCCAGGCAGGGGCAGGGGTGGCACTGTCACTTCAGCCTTCCTGCCACAGGTGTAGACCTGACATGTGCCTAGGGGTTGAGAGGGGTCCCTCCTCTGAGTTACTTTCCTTGGCTTGCTGCCCCCAGATGGCCTCTTCCTGGGATCCTCTGCATGGTGACCCCCCCCAGGGGGGAGGGGGATGGTCAGCCTTCTGGCTTAGTGCTGCCCCAACTCCATCCATCCGCCACAACTTAGGAGGCCGAGCAGGACACTTCGGCGGCTGCCCATGCTGGCCATTCAGCCCATCAACATTTATTAAGCACCTACTGTGTATCACGCATCGTGCTCTACACTGGGTTTACAAGACGGAGTAGTTGTAGTTTCCGCCTTCACTTACCTGCTACCAGGTAATGGAATCAAGACTTGAGATGCTCGGCGGGGGGGGTGTCCAAAATGTCAGCCAGTTCAGCACCAGCACTGGCCCATCACAGTCGTAGTGCTCTAACCCACCAGTGTGACTTCAGGAATGTGAGCCCTGGGAGGGACGAAGACAAGGTCTTCCAGGGATGGGTGGACACACCACAGAGTGAGAAATCCGGAAACACTTACGTGTTGGTTCCCATCTCCTCCCCTCTCCCCGACGACTCTTCCCATTAGTTCTTTCTCCTGCATTACTGACCCCCCTTCTCTGCTGGACCATTCCCGGCAGCAAACATGCTCCGTCTTAAAGAAATACCCTTGACATCTTCATCCCCCATCCTTCCCCACCAGCTACTTCCCTCATTTCTGTACTCTGGTTTATAGGAAACATTCTTCGGAAGCGTAGCCTCTGCTCATGGCCATCATTTCTTGTGTCTCATTCTCTCTTGAACCCACTTCAGTCAAGCTTTGTTCCCCCATCACTCTAGGAGCGTCGCGTGTCAAGGTCACTCTTGGCTCCACCTTAAACCTCCCGTTATCAGCTCTGACGTTTGACTCGGTCACTAGCTCCCCCGCTCCTGGGTCATGTCCTTCCCTTGGCTGTGGACTCATCACTCTCCTGGTTTCTTCCTGCCTCCCTGGCAGCTCCTTCCTGATCTCCTTGCAGCTCCCTGTTCATCTCCCTGATCCCTGGAACTTGGAGCCACCCAGGACCTGGTCCACGAGCCTGTCCCTGTGGACACTTTCTCCCCAGATGATGTCTTCCGGTCTCTGCTGATAATGCTTGTGTATCTCCGAGGACCCTCACTCTTCCCTGAACTGTAGACCCGCCTGGTAGCGCCTCGGAGACTTAGCCTCTAGCTCCCTCGACCTGCCCTTCCTTGGGTGTCCCTCATGTCAGAAAACCTTCATCCCCCACACCCTGGCATCATCCTTGACACTCACTGCCCGCCATCCCAGGCGCAATCACACACGTCCTGTCCAGTCCACCAGCAAATCCTGCTAGCTCTGCTTCCAAAATATATCTGGAATCCTGCCTCTTCTCGCCCCGGCCTGAGGGACCCCTCGCGCCCCAGGACAATGGCAGTAGACTCTTCCAGGGTGGACACGTCTGCATCCACCCTTGTCCCCCCGCCCCCTGCAGTCTGCTCTCACACGGCACCGAGCCCACTTCCTGTACGTTGTAAATCACATCATGTCATTGCCCTATTCTCAACTCCCCAGGGGCTTCTCATCTTGCTCAGGGCAGAAACCAAGCCCTGATGAGGGCCCGGGAAGTCCTGTGAGACCTGGCGTCCTGCCTGTTCCTCCAACATAATAGGCCTGCTCCCACCTCAGGGCCTTTGCACCTGCCGTTCCTCTGCCTGGAACGCTCTTCCCCCAGATATCAGTGAGGCTCACTCCCTCTCTTTCTTCACATCCCTGCTCAAATGTCACCCTCTCAAAGAGGCCTTCACTGGCTGCCCCACCTAAAATAGCCACCCCCCCTTTCTATCCCAGCCGTGCTTCCTCCCCTTAGCCTGCTCTGTTTTCTTTATGTCCCTTGTCACAGCCTGACATCCTGACAGCCTGCCAGAGCCGGGAACTGTTGGGGAAGCTGAGTCAGCCCTCAGCTGGCATCAGCTGGCACCTTGACCCTCAAACGTGGTCCAAGAGAAGTGATCCCCTCCCCCTCCCCCTCCACACCGTATGTGACGCTGAGACTTTGTCCAACAAAGGGAAAAATCTCTGTAATAATAATAACAACAACATCCACCATAACTCCCATTATGGAGTGATTAATGGATACTAGGGCCTGGTCCAAACACTTCGGGAGAATTAACTCATTGAATCCTCAGAGCAACTCCATGAGGTAAGAGGAGCTATCATTAGCCAGTTTTACAGACAGGACACTAAGACACAGAGGGGTGATGTAACTTGCTCAAGTCACACAGCTGGCGAGGGGCCAGGCTGGGGTTTGAACCCGAGCGGTGTGGACCCAGAGCTGAGTTCGTTGCGCAGCATTGAAGAACGTGGCTCTGAGTGTCGGGGTGTCCATCCTGGGACCTGTGGGTTGAGGGTGGTGACATGCAGGGAAGTTCCAGGAGGCCACCAGTGTCAGCCCGTGGTCCTTGCTGGGTGGTGGGGATACGTTTCTCTTCCGACCAGTGATGGTCCTGCCCCTTTGTTATGCTCTGTTCATCTTCCCGCTGGGTACCCGAGGCTCTTCCCAGGCAAAGTCCTGGAGCAGACGTTCTGCTCTGAGAAGCCTTCCTGACCCGTGCAATGTTCTTCCCATCTTTCGGGGATTCCCTCCTTTCTCTGAAAGCTCACGCTTCTCACCGCTCTCTACCTCTTTCTTGTGGCTGAGGAAGTCATCTATTAAGCCAAATGCTGGCTGACTTCAAGGACCTTATTTAGTGTGAGTGCATCTTAAAAAGACTGCAAAGGGCCATGCTAAGCCTGATGGAGTTTGTTGGGAGGCGGCGTGGTCTCAGGCCCCATGACTCCTGAAAGCAGAAGATATTTAAGAGTGGGGGGATTTTCTGCACCTCCAAATCATCCAGGAAACTATCGTTTTCCACCTTTGTATACCACCTTCATGATTTCTGCTTTATCCAAATACCACTTGTACTGTGAGATTTGTGTTCTATTCACACAGAGGTAAGACCTGGTGTAGAATATCTGCGTAGTTACACCATCATTCTGGAATGACCTACGATCGCAGGCAGTCTCCTTCTGTTTAAAAGTTAAAGCAAAAAAAAAAAAAAAAGTTAAAGCAACAGTATCTAGAAATGTTTTAAGAAAACTTCTAATTCCTAAAAGTATAGTACTTTTGGGTGGTGTTTTTTGCTGATGCCGAAGTTTACGTATGGTGGCAGCTTTGGGAGTCTCCTCACAAAAGGATGACATTCTTAGGTTGTGCTGAGTGAGCCCAGGACAGCACACCTGCTAATCCGAGGGCAGTCTTTTCTGTATATTTCTTAAAGTCACCTCAACTCACTGTTTTGTAAATGAATTCTTCTCCACCCTAAGCAATGCTGTCTGTGAAATCATGGGTTTAGTTAGACTTTAGGTTGCTTGCAGTCAGAGAGACCCCCCCAAGAATCCCACTGTTATGGTGGTATAGATAAATCGAGACATTTACTTCTCTCTTACATAATAAGAGTCTGGGTGGAAGCTGTCCAAAGTCAGTGCAGAGTCAGGGACTTGTATTCCTATCTTGTTCCACCTTCCCTAAGTGATTCACTCAACCACGTGGTCCAAGATGGCCCCCTCCATGCCCACATTCCAGCCAATGGGAAGGTGGAAAGAGGATGTGGAGGACACACCCCTTTTGTCATCACTGCTGCTCAAATCCCGTTGGTCAGAACTCAGTCATCTGTCTACACCTAGCTGCAAGGGAAGCAGGGATATGTAGTTTCTTCTGCGAGAAATTTTGGGGATTCTATTGACATAAAAGAAGGGGAGAGAGAACATTTGGTAGTTTCTGTTACAATATGAAGGTTGTGTATTTTTCGAATAGATATTAAAATAAATCTTACTAAAATTAAAAAACAGTTTATTCCTGTACCACCTCCCATCATTTGGTGCATGTATCACACTTGAGAAGACAGTATTGTAAGTCATCGTCCTTTGTGACAGTCATTCTCCTGGAACCCTTACCTTGTTACAGGTAGAACAGTAGTTTGGCTATTTCAGGATGTGGGCCTCGTTGTTTTTTATTAGCAACTCTGGGAGAGGTTGGACCCTCCTCTTCGTGGAGAGGCGAACGCCCCAGCTCCTTGGAGTATGTCGATATGCTCCTGCAGCCTTACAAGGGCCACCTGCCTACTTTCCATCCCAGCCTCCGACTTCCTCCGGGAGTTGCCATCATGGTGCTCAGACATGGGCAGGAGTTTAGTTGGGGAGTTCCACTTCAGCTCTCAGAGGCCTGGGGGAGTGAATATTGCTAACATCTTTGAACTGCAAACCTCCACGTGCTATTCCCGAGGCTGGGATTTGTCCTAGCGTGCATGCGTCCGCTGGAGCTCATACCTGAAGTTCTGATGGGAAGCAGGAGTCCAATTTTAATGACCTATCAGCACCGTGTGTGGTGGCAGCTGCATGTCCCAAAGCTGGGGGAAGCCTGTCTGTTAAAAGTTAATGATCTAAGAAGTCCTGACATAAAGTAAAATCTAGAGTGAAATTCCATGGTGTTGTGGATAGTTAATTCTTTATTAGGTTTTCCTAAGATTGGGCTAAAAAGCATTTCATCTTTTTTAAGTTTTGCGTTAACGCGTCATTGCATTTTATTGATGCATTGATCTTCATTTGGCTGATCTGGGGCGGGGAGTGGAAATCTCTGTGCTGTGGTGTGGCCGACAACTTCCTAACAGATTACCGACCTGTAATTTTTGTTTTGGTGGGGATCTTAAGTTTGAAAGAGGAGGCAAATGCGGACCATATGGGACTGTTTGCGTTCATTCATGGCTGGCTGGTGTTGAGTCTCTGTCTTTCTCTGTTGCCGTATGTGTTTAACAACTTCATACTCCACTGAAGTTAGAGATTATATTAATTTGTTTTGTCTGAGAGAGCCTCGTAATGTGCTTTTCTGGAGAGAGAAGAAGAAAAATCAAAAGTTCCAGGCTTCACTAGTTTTGTTGCTATAGCGGTTGTCAAAGCAGAGATTCATTTTTTTTAGAGTCTGGTGTCAGGAACGGAGAATCAGATGCCCCAGGGACAAGGCAGGTGAGGTGCCGATTTGGTTTGGCCAGCTGGGGGCTGCCTTCACTGCCTGGTCCAATGAGAGGAGACGCTGCTCATCTCCAGGCGGGAATTGGGGTCCAGAGTTGCCAGATTTTCCAATTTTTCAACCGTGGCTGGAAATCTGGACTTTTATGAGAAATGTAGGAAATAAATCTAAATTAAAAATACTATGCAAGCTTCATAAAACACACCTGTAGTCCAGTGTAGCTCTTGGAATCTCAGGTTTTAGCAGATGGTTCATGAGGCTTGTTCATCTCCAGCCAGCTCCTCCCCTGCGCGCTAGACTTCTCTGTCTGTCTACGTGACATATGTCCCTGGAGGTCTCATGGGCGTCTCCTCCTTACCTGGTCTTTGCTCTGAACCCATTGCTCCTGCAGCCTTCCCTGTTTCTGTTGATGGCCGCTCCATCCTTCCAGCTGCTCAGGTTGAAAAGCCTGGAGCCATCTTTGATTCCTCTCCTCTGTCACATCCAAGCCATCAGCAATTCTTGAGACTCTACCTTCTAAATATATCCAGAATCTGACCCCTTCTCCCCACCTGTACTGCCCGACCCTGCTCTCAGCCGCCATCATTGTTCACCTGGACTATTGCAGTGGCCTTCTGCCTGGTCACCCTGTTCCCTGGCCTCACCTCACCCCAATCCTTTCTTACCACAGCAACCAGAGCAGCTCTGCTAAGTGTTAATTGGACCACATCCCTCCTCTGTTCAAAATGTTTCAATGGCTCCTGTCTCATTCCAAGTAAAGGCCAATATCCTTAAAACGGACCAGAATGTCCTAAGTGATCAGGCTTCTCCACTAGGTCTTCAACCTCCTATCTGTTGACTTGACCCACTCTGGGGACAATGGCTTTCTACTGTCCCTGGCATTTCCCAGGCACGTTCCTACCTCAGGACATTTGCACCTGCTCTTCCCTCTTCCTGGAACCTCATCCTTTCTCTCACCCTCACCTTCTCAGACCTTTCTGCCAGTGGCCCTTGCTGAGAGAAGGTTCTTGACCATCCTACATAACATTGTGACCACCCCACCCCACTCCTGCCAACATTCTTTATCTCCCTTCCTGTCTTTATTTTTCTTCATGGCCCTTGCTACTGTCTAACACGCTATACATTTTATTTTTTTATTCTGTGGATGATCTTTCTTTTTCCCACTAAAACGTCTACTCCACAAGGTCAGGGATTTCTTCCTGGCACGTGGAGAGGACTCATTTTTGCATGAGTGAATGAATGGTGTAGGTTCAGGAAGGTTTTGTGCATTATTATTACAAACCCATGGATTTATACAAAGTTATTATGTTGGTTTTTTAAAAAATTAATTAATTTATTTATTATTTTTGGCCGTGTTGGGTCTTTGTTTCTGTGCGAGGGCTTTCTCCAGTTGCGGCGAGCGGGGGCCACTCTTCATCGCGGTGTGTGGGCCTCTCACCGTCGCGGCCTCTCTTGTTGCGGAGCACAGGCTCCAGACGCGCAGGCTCAGTAGTTGTGGCTCATGGGCCTAGTCGCTCTGCGAGATGTGGGATCTTCCCAGACCAGGGCTCGAACCCTTGTACCCTGCATTGGCAGGCAGATTCTCAACCACTGCGCCACCAGGGAAACCTATGTTATTATGTTTCAGTCTGTCACAATTGTTACTCTCTCTGATTTCGGTAAGTTTCTTTTTTTTTGGCCGAACCTCGTAGCTTGGGGGGATCTTAGTTCCCGGACCAGGGCTTGAACCTGGGGCCACGGCAGTGAAAATGCCGAGTCCTAACCACTGGACTGCTGGGGAATTCCCTAGGTAAGCTTCTTAACCTCTTTGTGCCTTGGGATCCTTCCTGTAAAATAGGAATAATGATAGCACCCAACCTCCTAAGGCTGACGTGGGATTAAATGGATAAACACATGAAAAGCACTTAGAACAGCGTCTGGCAAATAGGAGGCACCATCTTAAGGTTTGCATTATTATTATCACTGCTACTCTTATTTATCCACGTGAAAATTAAAATGGCACAAATAGGGGTCACAACTATTATGATCAATATCCCAAACCCCGCTTCTCTACCACGCTTTCTCCTCAGAGATAACCACAGTTATTAACAACTTTTTCTTTATTTCAGAACTTTTCTATGCAGTTAAATATAAACATACGTACCTGTAGAAAAATACAGTACTTAGACAAATAAATGCTATACTTCGCATAATTTTTTGCAGCTTGCTTTCTTTTTCTCTCTCGACCATACATTGCGGAGATGATTTCACACCATTTCATAGACGTCTACATCACTCTTTGCCACTGCTATATACTGTTGTAGAATATGGGGCTGCTCCAGATTCTGTGGCTCTTCCCCACTTGTGGACATTTAAGCTGTTTCCAAGCTTTTGATGCTACAAACACTGCTTAGTCAGCATCTTGGCATCTGCCCCGTGAATGCGCGTGCCTTTCTCCAGGGTAGACACTGAGGCATGAGACTGCTGTGTCCAAAGGTTGATGCATTGCCATTTTAATACATTTCCCTCTAAAATGGTGTTGCCATTCACAGTCTCCTAGCAGGGTGCGAAAAGCCTTTACTTTCTTTTTTTTTTTTTTTTAATTGTAATTTTTATTTTGAGAAACAAAATAATGTGAAACGTACAAAGAGTAATGTAACCAACATCAGTGTACTTAGGAATGTCAGCTGTTCACAGTTTGTCACATTTGTAATGTCTTTGATTATTTTATTAAAAAACCCCCCCAACATTACAGAAGAAGTTGACATTCTCTTTTGCACAGTTCATCTCCCTCCCCAGAGGCTATCACAATTATGAATTTATCTTGAACCCTTGCAAACCATTTTTATATTTTACCTATATGTAGAACCATGAACAATATATTATTTCTGTGCATTTAAGATTTTTATCTCAGTGTTGTATCGGCCATAGTATTCTGCAACTTGCTTTTTTTCAGCCAACAATGTATCTTGTAGACCTATCCACCTTAGCACATTTAGCCCTCCCTCATTCTTTTTACCTGCTGTGTAATATTCCTTTGCGCCGTGGTTTATTTCCTCTTCTCCAAATGATGGGCATTTAGGCTGACTCCAGTGATCCGCTGTTACAACCAGTCCTGAGATGAACACCCTAGTCAGAAAACATTCAGATGCTTCATTGCGTATTTTTATAATGCTTTGGTTTTATACGCCATACAGAATAAGATGCTCTTTTTCTTTTCATAGACATAGAAATAGCTTTGAAAAGAAAACTACCACTTTGTCTTCTTCCACCTGCCAGATGCTGATTCTTTCAAGGACAGAAAGACTGGATATTTACAGCTTGCTTTTATTAATTTAGTTATTGTCGTTACCGATGGACATCATGATGGAAAATTCCCACACTCTAGGATCTTAATTATTTGAATCTTTTTGTGTTGGACGTTCTCTTTCATTCCACCGATACTCGCTGAGCACCTCCTATGTGCCAGGCTCTGTTCCAGGCAGGGAAAGCTCAGACATGGTCCTTGTGGTCATGGATTTCCATTCTTGGGGGAAATGGACACTATAACAGGCATAAATCAGCACCTGCTCTTCCCCTTCTAGAGTTCATTACTGAAGAGGTAATGGCGGTGTGTTTCCTTGGCCAAGTCTATCTCCTGGCTGAGCCCTCAAGGAGATTTGCGGTGAGCAGTTTGAGTGGTGTTCTGCTTATGTGTTGCTGCATAACAAGCCAACCCAACAATGACATTTATTTTGCCTTCTAGTCGACGACTGGGGCAGGGCTTGGCAGGGGCAGCTGTCTCTGTAACTTTCACCATCAGCTGGGGCATCTGGAAGGAATCACCTGAAGACTTGCTGGCTCACGGGTCTGGGGGTTGATGCTGGTTCTCAGCAGGACCTCAGCTGGGCTGTGGCTGGGCCGCCTCCATGAGGGCTCCCCATATGGTTGCCTGACTTCCTCACAGTACGGCGGCCAGTTGCAAGGCTGAGCACCCCAAGGGGACCAGGCAGCAGCTGCGTTGCCTTAGCCTCAGAAGTCACATGGCGTCACTTCTGCTGCAGTCACAGGCCACTTCATACTCAAGAGGAGGGCACATTGGCCCAGGGAGGTGTGTCGATGTCGGCTGTAAGAAGGGCACGTGGCATGGATATACTGGTGCGACCATCTTTGGAAAACACCATCCACCACAAGGTGGGCAAAGCCATCCTTAGTCCTGTACAGGTGTTTAGCCAGATCTGCCGGTGGGCAGCGGCATGGCTTGCCTGGATGGAGACGGCCATGTTGACTGTGCTGGGATGGCAGCAGGATCACTGAGGGCGACGCGATGCGTTAAGACCTTGCACTGTCTCCTAACACCGCACAACACCTGTTGTCTCTCCCATTTTACAGATGAGGAAACTGAGGTTGGGAGCCCTTGCGTAAGCTCCAGGGTCCACAGTTAATAAGCAGGGATGCTTGGGTCAGAACCCAGGCATGTCAGTTAGATTGCCTTCCTCAAGTCAGCATACCCATCCCCATCCTCCAGGGAGGCAAGCCTTCTCCGTTTGCTCTGAAAGCTCCCCGCCATGGGACTCCACGGGGCTGCCTCTCCATGGCCACTTGGTCTGCTAGGCCTCTGGTTACCATGGCGACAGTGGCCAGCCACGCAGAGAGACACTTGTGACCTTTCTCCCTTCCCCCCACTCAGTGGTTCTTTCCCTTATTGAGCAGAGAGAGGCATCAGGAGGACACCTCCTATCTGTCCGCTAATGGGCTTGTTGATTAGAGAAATGGTCTTAGGACGCCTCCTTGACTCAAGGCACGGGCGGAGCAGTTATAACAATGAAATATGACGTCACGTCAGGCGGCCCATCACTGAGTTCTGATGCCTGAGACTGTTCAGTTATACACACCTGTTCCCAGGCTTCCAAACTCTTCTGTAAAAGACCTTTCAGGGTGGAATTTTTCCTGCTCGTTCCTCTGGGCTATTTTGGGAAGATGTTCACATATTCTTAGACACAACTGAGCATGACGAAAGGTGGGTGTGTGGCGGTGTTTGTGGAAGAATTCTGTAGTCCATGGCCCTTTCAAAGGGAAATTCACCCTTAAGGATGTTCCTGGCTCTTTAGCGCTCACCCCGCGTGGCACCTCTGCTTATTAGTCGTAGGGTAGCCGGGCCACTGTTATAAAAGTGAGACCACTTCGATCCTGGGTTATGAGAGGAGGCAGCTGCCGCTTCCGAATGGTGGTTTAAAATCAAAATTAATTGGCATTTAAAATTAATTGAAATAGCCATGAAAATTTTACATTCACAAAACACACCCGGCAATTGATGGCAATTCATCCTTCCGGTTTGCTCAGGTGCACAAGTCATGTCACCCCTAGCTTCAGATACCCAGGATCTAATCGCATCTTTCCCCTCCACCTGGATCCAAGCCCCATCGCATCCTGCCTGGAATCTGCCATGAGCCCATCATGTCTTCCTGCTTTCATGCTGGTCTCTTTACAGTCTGTTCTCATTAAGGAGCCAGAATGAGTCTTTAAAAATGTAAATCATATCGTGGTGCCTCTCTGCTCAAAACCCCAAACAAATAGGGCAGAGAGTGGACAGTTCAGAGGGCAGGGAGTGTGCATGAGGAATATGATACATCTTGTTTCAGTAACTTGCTATTTCCTTCCTGGCCTTGTGAGAAGCAGCCTGGGGGAAGCGGGAGTGGTATCTCCTTTTACTGGTCACGCCCGATCTGACTTCCCAGGATGGCTGGATGAGGGGTGTGCCAGGTCGGAAAGGACATTTCAGATCAAAGTGACGGGCACGTGGTGTAAAGGAGTGAAGTGGGTGCTCATACGGCAACTAAAGAGCCCTTGGGACTCTCTCTCCAGGTCAGGCAATCGGGAGTGGTAGGGACTGGCGACGTGGGGACCCGTGTGCTGAGCCTATGAGGGACCCCCCAGCCCTGGCCGGTTGTAGTCATATGGGACTGATGGCTACCAGATCTTCAAGGTTTTCAAGAGAAGTCAGAAATCCAGACCTGTGGACTCTCCCTGTTTTTGTTATTGTTATTTTGTTTTTGTTATTTTGTTATTTTGTTTTTGTTATTTGACTCTCACTCTCACTGTGAACTCAGGGATTTTAGCATACATACTCCATGTGTTTCAGCCGTGGAGTCACTCCTCGTTTGGATGCTCTAAATCATCCCAGCTTTGGCCGGCAAGCGCTCCTTTCAAGCTGCCTCATGTGTCCTCCTGACGCATTCCTGTCAGTTTTGGAGCGTTCTCCTATTCCCTGGCACAAGCTGTTCTAGGTTCATCTGGTACATTTCCTGCTCCAGAATCAACCATTTCTACAAGAATCCTGGAGTTGAGCTCTGTTTTAAAAAGTTGATAGTAAACCCACGTTCAGAGTGAATGCTCAGCGGTAGCCCGATCTGCTCCTAGGGCGGCCCCCTGGGGTCCCCGGGTAGGTGTCTCTGCAGCGTTTGGAAAACCCCAGGCTGAGTGCCACCATCTCTGCGGAGACCGGCCTCTGCTCCCGGGCCCTGCGGGGCTGATGAACGACACAGCTAATGCACCTGGACGGTTGCGTTCCACTTGGGGCAGCCGCCCAAGAAATGTCTGATAGGCACTTTCCCCGAGAGCTGCTCTTACAGGTTGCATCTCGCAGAAATCTGTCAACACTCAGGTGTGCATTCCGAGGTGACAGAGCAGGCTCTATAGACCGTGTCATTTTCCCCAGTCCGTTGTCTGTCCGTTATTGCGAAGTTACTGGGAGACCCATGATGGGGCGGTGTCTGGAATGGGCCATCCCTAAAGCACAGACCCTAAACCCATGGAGAGATCTCCCTTAAGACCTGCCTCTGCCCCGTAGGCCACTGGGTGCTGCCTGTGTCACGCGGAAGCCTGTGCATGCCGAGGACGTGGACGCTGTATGATTTCTCTGGAACATCTGTAGCGTGAGCTCGGGCTCCGACCGCCAGGGGTTGAATCCTGGCTTGGCTACGGACTGGATTTGGAACGTTGGGCAAACTACTTTATCATCCTGGGCCTGAAACAGACTCACAGACATAGAGAACAGACTTGTGGTTGCCAAGGGCGGGGGGAGGGAGTGGGTTGGACTGGGAGTTTGGGGTTGGTAGATGCCAACTGTTACATTTAGAATGGATAAACAACGAGGTCCTACTGTAGAGCACAGGGAACTATATTCAGTCTCCTGTGATAAACCATCATGGAAAAGAATATAAAAATATAGTGTCTATATGTGTATAACTGAGTCACTTTGTTGTACAGCAGAGACTGGGACAACATTGTAAATCAACTATACTTCAATAATTAATAAATAAATAAATTTAAAAAATAGAATCAAAGGGGAAAAAAAGCACAAACTTGCAGCTATAAAATAAGTCACGAGATGCAATGAAAAACATAAAGTGGAGACAGGAGAAACCTACCTCAGAAAGTTGTTATGACAAGTAAATGAGTTAATACATGTAAATCCCTTAGAACAGTGGCCGAAACACAGCAAGGCTCGATAAACATTGACATTTATGATTATGCGAATCGCTGGGTCCAGGCAGGCGTAAACAATTCCTGGGCTGTGAGTTGCATGGTCCAGTACATTTCTTTTTTCTTTTCCTTTTTCTTTGCTTTCCTCTCTTTCTTTTCTTTTTTTTTTTTAAATCAACTTTATTGAAGTATCATTTACGTACAATATAATATACCCATTTTAAGTGTATAGTATTTTGGTGAATTTTGACAATTTATATACACATTTAGTCTTCACCATAATTGAGATATAGAAGATTTTCATCACCCCCAAAATACCTTATACCACTTTCCGTACGGTACATCTCCCACTCCATCTAACCCTCTCCAGCCCCAGGTAACCATTGTTATGCTTTCTGCCACTATGGATTAGATTCGTCTTTTCTAGAGTTAAATATAAAATTTCCTCTCTTTCTTGACTCCCCTTGCCACTTTCCCTCCCTCCTTCCTTCCATTGGCTTGAACTATGTTTCTGTCACACGCATCCTCTGCTGGCTTCGTGGATGTATGACCCGGGCAGTTACACAGAGTGCCACCCTCAGGAGGGTCTCGTACTTTGTTCAATGCTTTGCTGTCGCCGGCTTGAAAATCTTAATAATTTTTGAACAAGGGCTCCTGCATCTTCACCTTGCATGAGGCCCTGCAAAGTCCACAGTTGGTGCTGCATGTCACCAAGGCGGTTCTCTCTGTTGGGGCGTCTCTGGTTCTCTGTTGCTGGGCACACGAGGGGCTTTCAGTATACACACCGATTGAGTGGAATTCCTATCACTGGGGCCAGTGCATCTTTTCCCGCCTCTGTTCTCTCCATCCAGCAACCCGCCTGGGCGGTGTGTGAGCTCGTATATAACTGTGTGCAGAGCACTTTAGCTGAGTGTGCGGAGTGAATTCCATGATGCTCTCTTTTTCCACCCAATTTGCGGTCCAGCAGCCGGCTCAGCTTTGGGAGCCAGCCTCGATTGCCGTGTGGGTGTCTGAAAACATTAACAAGGTCTTGCTTTCTACAGCCTGTCCTCAGTAGTTGGAGGTCTTGCTGAAATCTGACATCAACTTGACAGCAGGGGGCAGGCCGTCCCCTCCGTCCCGCTCAGAGCAGGTTCCCAAGTAGAAATGGCCTTCTGCCCCGGCTGGGGTGGGAGGACCCGGGGACAGGGGACAAGCGGGCTCCTGTGGGCATCTTGCTCCGCATTGAGTAGGCACCTCTGCATACAGGCTCACGAGAGGCTCAGCCATTTCTTCCAGCAAGAGCCCGAGCGGGCCAGGGCCTGGACCCGGCAAAGCCTCTAAGCTGGGAACAGCTCAAGGTCACGAACCCTCTCGAGGGAGGCACAAAGATCTTTTCTTCCAGCCCAAATTAGCGAAATTGCCAGGGGCTGTTGTCATTTTTCGGCTGAGTCCGAGGGGTTAGGGGTCGGGATGAACTTTCCTTTCTTTGGCGCGAATGACCAGGCCGCCTGGCTGCTCTTTCATTGATCAGAATCGAGATGAGCTGAGACGCGTCTTCTTTGTGCAAAGCGCTCTCCTTGGCGTGGCAGCCACCTGGGAGGTCTGCGAGGCCAGGCGGCCGGCTGGCTGGGGAGACCCCGGCCGCACAGGTGGTGGGTGGGTGAGCGCTGTGCTTGCAGGCGGAGTGCGGGGCATGGGGGACGTTAGCGGGGTCAGGCTCTTCGGTGCCCTGGCCTGGCTTCCGCTGTTTTTCCTCACCCCAGAGAGGATCCCCCTAGGCTTGCCAACTCTGTCAGTCACAGAGCCCACACAGGCATGCACACAGAGAAGGTAGATTCAGGGCTAGAAGAGGCACAGCACGATCGCCCATTGCAACCGATCGATAATTTGCCTGGGTGCGGATGCGATGTCTCCGACAGAGGATACGCCGCGGCGCTTCTCCCAAGCGCCGCTTCATTTTCTCCTGCTCGCTTTCTTCACTCTGCACCGCCTTCCTGGCCCAGCTTGTGCTTGTGTTGGTGGTCCCCGCTTTCCAGTTGTTCTTGGTGTTTTTTCAAGGGTGAGTCAGTCCCACAGGTGGCTTTCGAACCACATCCTTAGGTACCAGCAGGAGCTCAGTGTGGGCAACCTGCAACTGCCTGGGTTCAAATCCTGCCTCCGCCCCTGCTAGCTGTGTGGCCGTGAGCAAGTGACCTAACCTCTCTGTGCTTCTATGGATTAGATTCATCTTTTCTAGAGTTAAATATAAAATTTCCTCCATTTCAGCCCCTGATGGAGCTGACCATGGTACCTCTGCTTGTAGGGAAGGTGAAAACGGGTTAATACATGTGAAGTGCTTAGGATGGGCCCCTGGCACAGGGTGAGTGCTGTGTAAATATTAAACACTGTTATTTAAATCCACCGAGAGCTTTTCGTGGCCTCACAGGCATCTACGGAGAAGAGGCCACGTGCCTCCGCCTCTCATAAGTAGCTGATGTGCTAAAAGCACCAGGCCACGTGCATCCCTGGCTTGCCAGCCGGGCAGCACTAAGAAGGGGGTGACATTCTCTCAGCCCCTGTCCTTGCCTTTTCCTGGGCTGGGAGTGGGACACTGGCTTTCGATCCTGGTCCTGCCGTTTCCGTGATGGGTGCCTGTTGGCGAATCCTCCTGCCTGCTGGGCTTCCACCCCGAGCCTTCACCTTCTGGGGCTGCCGAGAGGGCGGGTAGGCACTACTGGGAGGGGCTCCAGACCTGCCTCTGGTACATCCAGAAAGCTCTTAGCTCTCATCTTTATTGGCTTCCCCGTAAGAAAGTTGTTCTTTCCTGAAACTCTACTCTTAGGTAAGTGGAAATGCAAATAAATGTAAACAAGGAGACACGTACGAGAAGTGTTTCTTAAAACATTACACGTCATCAGGGAGACTTGGAACCCCTTTCAAAATCCAGCAGGAGAATGGATCCATATGGTATTTCCATACAATGGGATACGAGACAGTAGCGGAGTGAGTGGGTGACAGCAATGTGCATCAATAGACGTGAATTTCACAAATACTATGTGAAGTGGAAAATGCAAATTGCAGAGGAATAGAATATACTGCCATTGATAGGAAGTTTAAAATTCCAGAAACAATACAGCATATCATAGTGTAAGTAGACATTCTATACTGTAATCAAGGTAACAAAGGATGCAACCATGATGAACTCCAAGTTCAGAAAAGGGGTTCCTCTGGGGTCAGGAGGGGAGAGTGATCGGGGAGGGGGCCCAGGGCCTTTAGCTGACTCGTGATGATTTGTTTCTTCAGCTGAGTTTTGGTACACGTGCATTCGTTGTGTTTCAAACGCTCTTTTGTAAATCTTAAATACCGCATCATATATAGTGTGTCCGAATAGAAGTTTGTAGAGCTAAAAAAATAAGTCTGAAAGGTACTGGACTGGATGTCCTTGATTTGCTCCCTGGCCCTGACCCTCTGGGATCCCCTGGGTGTCCGCAGAGGCCATCATTGGGACCTTGGTTTCCCAGGCAGGTAGGGTGGTGCCGTGGTAAGAGAATCGGAAGAGGTGGCTGGATCGTCCCGGTGACCTTGGATAAGATCTGGGTCCTCTCTGAGTGTCAGTTTCCTCCCCTGTAGAATGGGGAGAATTCAGCCCCTGTAACTATACTCACAGGGTAGGCGCAGGGACTTGCTGGGGTGATGGTGCCTTAGGGCATTCGGCTCAGAACTGGGTGCCGTGAACGTGCAGGACATAGTAGATGCTGTTAGTGATGATAATGAACTCAAGAGCGACAGGTGGAGGGAAGGAGGAGGGGAAGTGATGAGGACGTGCCCTCCACAGCAGAGACTTCTGCTCTGGTAGCTCCAGATGCCTCTCCCGTCTCAAGTTCAGAGCCCCACGAGGAGCAGTTCGTTTTGACTCACGCTGCTTCCCGGCCTTCTCTTCTCTTCTGTTCGGGTTGCACACACTGCCCCTTTTCTCTTGGCCACAGGCTGACCCTGACCCACTGCAGATCCCATGGCTAATGGTGACCTCAGACTAACCTCCCCATCCTGCTGGGCCAGGCACGGGCTCTGTGCTTCCCCTCGGGGCTGGGCTGGGCTGGGCTGGGCTGCCCTCCCTCTCACTGACCCCGGGTGCTAGGGGCAGCCTGTCTACCCTCTGCTGGTGGGTGGGCCTTTCTCTCTGGCAGAACAGGGGCTCTGTTCAAACGGAGAGAGAGCAGAGGGAGGCTTGCTCTTCAGGGGCGCGGTCAGACGCCCTGGGGCAAACCCTTTCCAGGACCGCTCCAGCTCCTCTTTGTCACGGAAGCTGGATTGGTCTGGCTGGCCGCCTGTTTTGCACCCGGGTGTAGGATGCATTCCACAAGGTCACAGGGAATAGAGCTTATTGGGGATAGAGGAAACCTACAAGCTGGAGAGGAGGAAGGGGGAGAAAGACCAGGCCCCATCTTCCCATGGGCCGTGTGGTGGGGTCTGCGGGGTCCTGGCACTCTGTTGAACTTAGAGTGTGGGGTTTGCATTGCACGGAGGGTCGCTGCCCAGGCTCGCCCACTTTTTGTTGGAACTAGGCAGAGAGCAGCCTTGTTAGTGGGGACGTTTCCAGGCTGTTTGAAACCAGGCAGTGTGGACTTGGAGGGCCAGCTGTTTATCAAAGTCATCTGGAAATACCAACAGCCCATACCTGGGAAGCTCGGGTCCATCCCTCCCGGTGGAGAGCGAAGCCCCTGGCCTTTCGGGAAGCTGGGCTTGGTGTCCAGTTAACCCTTGCTGTACACCCAAGTCTTGATTGGACAGCCGTGCTCCTTGTATCACCCCCTTGCTTTCCTGCTTGCCTGGGACCTAGATCTGGGGCATTATGTCTTGGTAGGTGAAATCCTGTCTTCTCCAGCCCTCTGAGGAATCAGACACCCTATTTATTATCACAGAGGGCCCAGTTTAATGATGGGGTCATTTTCGTATGATATGCTCAAAAGTGATGACCTCAGTAAAGGCATTTTTGGTTTCAAGAGACAGAAAACATTAGACAGGGAAAATAAGAATGTATTGGTTCATGTAGTTGAAAAGCTTCAGGTGTGGCTTGATCCAGCAGTTCAAAGAGTGTTACCAGGACCTAATATCTCTCCTTGTCTTGGATTTCCCTTGAGGCTGAGCTTATACTGTGCATCCATATGGGATAAGATGGCCTCTCAGTAAAGCCCAGAGAGAATTAATAGTTCTTGCCAAGTATTTCAAACAGAAGTCCTATGTCTTATTATCACTGACCTGTGCTGGGTCTCTGATTGGCCAGGCCTGGGTCAAGTACCCATTCCTGGAGATGAGAGTGGAATTGCAATTAGCTGAAATACAGAGAGAGGGAGGAGATAGTTCCCAAAGGAAAACTGGAGTGCATTTACCAGAAGCGGGTAAATAATCATGCCGAATGGCTAATAACCACAGATGTCCACAGGCATCTAGAAGGGAGCTACCCGTCTCAGGCAGCGCAAGTCATTGTTTCTGACAAGGACCTGGTCTCGCTTCGTAATGTCTCCAAGTCCTGAACTAAGCCCGTAGCCTTTGTTTGGGACGTTGGCTTGAATCCTGGCCTTTCGCCCAGAGCCCCTCGCTGGAACCGTCAACAGTGGCCCGGAGAGAGCGTCTAACCCAGCGGCCTCCTTCATACAGGAACCAGGGAGGAAATAGGAGCAGAGCGAAATTGCTGGCCTGTGTTAAATTTAGATTTATTCTGCTGGAGCTAATTGTAATCTTTATTTGGTCCCAAGTGATTCATTCTTATAGTTCTTATTATAGTGGAGAAAATTAATTTTTATTCTGCCATAAAGGTTGTTGTAATAATCTGGGTTCAGGGAGGGGGATTACTTTAATAAGATTTGCCAGTAGGTTTTGAAATAGTCGGCTTTTATGAGCGTGGAGCAGGCCTGTTGAGGAGAGGATGCAAGGTGGGTCCGGGTGGGATTGCCAGGGTGAGCTCAGCTAGGAAAAGGAAAAGGTTTGTTTGCTCTGTAAAGAGTGCAGGCGTCATTTCATTCTTTAAGTACAGGGGAGGCTCCAAGAGCGGGAGATACAAGCAGATCTCAGAGTCTTTGACCGACTTAAATGGAAGCAAATGCATTTAACCAAATCCTGAGCCTGCTTATGGGACCAGGGAAAATGCCCTCGGAGGTCAGGGCAGTCCTCTATGTGGGCGCTGTCGGGATTTGGAAAGCACACACCTTCTTTTGAGGGAGCAGGTGTTACAGACCCATAATCTCTCATTTGAAATTCCAAATCCTGAAAACTCTGACAACTAAAATGCTTTGGGTAAATTTTCAGCAGAATCGTTTGGTGATAAAACCTCGCCTGAACTCATTTATAACTTTACTTACGCCACTGAGGATGAGTGTTCCTATCTTTGACTTTGGAACCATTGTTGGTTTGAGGAAAGGATGCTGCTCTAGACCCCACTAAAAATGTTACTATCAGGCGGGACATGCAGTGTATAGCTTTCCTATGTCAGGAAAACAAGAAAGCAGGAGATCTGGAAAAGAGGCGTTGGGTCTCTGTGAATGTCAGATTTGTCAGATTTTTCTGATTTGGGGGAGAGAGATCAGAGTTCCTGATCTTTACGTGAAATTCCTCAGTTTCTATAGGTTAGTTTCAGATTCAGATCTTTAAGTATCTTTTGAAGACAGAAAAAGATCCTCCACACCACTAGTCATTAGGGAAATGCAGATTAAAACTGTAATGAGATACCGCTGCATAACCAATGGGATGGCTAAAATAGAAAACACGGCTGATGTCAAGTGTTGACAAGGATGTGGAGAAACTGGAACCCTCTGCTGGTGGGAATGTAAAATGGTACTGTTGCTTTGGGAAACAGTTTGCTAGTTTCTTGAAAAGTTAAACAGACTTAAAAAAAAAAAAATGTTAAACAACATTGCCCTATGACTCAGCAATTCCAGTCTTAGGTATCTACCTAAAAGAAATGAGAGACTTGTTTATAAATGTTCCTAACAGCTTTATTCATCATGGCCCCCAACTGGAAAAGATCCATCCAAATGTCGATCTACTAGTGAATGCATGAACACACTATGGCATATCCATACAATGGAATAAAAAGGAATTGCCCAGTGATTTATGCAACAATGCGGGTAAATTTTAGATAATTATGCTGAGTGCAAGAAGCCAGATGCAAAAGTCTGTATATAGTATGACTACATACATATATGAATTTCTAGAAAAGGCAAAACTATAGAGGCAGACAGCAGATCACTAGTTACCTGGGGCCATGGGTGGGGATGGGGGTTACCTGCAGACTGGCACAGGGAACTTTAGGGGATCAATGGAAGGGTTCTAAAACTGGATTGCGGTGATGATTACGCACCTGTACAGACTCACATTGAACTGCACACCTTAAAATGGGTGCATTTCCTTGTATGTAAAGTATACTTCAATAAAACTATTAAAATATGTGAAGATAAAATACATTCATAGGGTTGAAATTTAAAAAGTATAGAAATGATGATAATGAAAAAAAGTGATTATGATGATTATAATAAAAATAAATCTTGACTGCCCCACAGCGATCCAGTTTTCTTTTGCCCAAGCAACCAATATTATTAGGTTCTCCCCAGTGTGTTCAGAGAGCTTCATGCATGGAAAAGCACATAAATATATCTTTCCATGTATTTATTTATTTTTATATATATACATACGTATATATATATATATATATATATATATGCTATGTATAGTTTTTTTTCCCCTCTCAAATACTAGTAAACCACGAACACTATTTTGCACCTAGCTTTTTTTCCACTTAACATACAGTATGTCTCAGAGACCTATCTCTAACATCAAGAGCTGCATTTTTTCACGTGCTGTCATTTCGCTTCATGCCATGCTGCTCCAACACTGATGCAGTCACTCTTCTATTGGTGGAACTTGGCTCGTTTCCAGGCTTCGGTCCCTACATAGATACTTGGCCAAGTTGCTTCACTTCATGGTGTCTCTCAGCTTCCTCATCTTTCAGTGGGGCTCCTGGTCTCACCTGTCTCCCTCCCATAGTCGTGAGGATGAAGTGACTCATCTATAGAAAGTGCTTAAATGGTACCTGGCACACAGAAACTCCAGGTAAAGCGTTAACTAGTATAATGACTGCTTCCAAGAGGAAACTTGCACATCTGTCATTTGACCGGTGTGCAGGTATATATATTAGGATAAATTTTGAGAAGTGCAATTACTCAATCAAAGGATACGTGCAGATTAATTTTGTTTTGTTTTTTTTGTTTTTTTGGGGGGTATTTTTTTGCCGCAGTGTGTGGCTTGTGGGATCTTAATTCCCCGACCAGGGATCGAACTCGTGCCCCCTGCAGTGGAAGTGCTGGGTCCTAATCACTGGACCGCCAGGGAATTCCCAGGTGCAGAATAATTTTGGATGGATTTTGCCCTATGATCAGTTTTACACCTTTGAGTGATGAATGAGATTGTGTCCCCAGAGCCTCACCAAACCGCAGTAGATCTGATATTTTGGATTTTTGTCAGCCAAAGAGGTTAGAGGTGGCATCTCCCAGTTTTGGGAGGAAAAACCCTCAACTCAATGGGGTTGAAACAAAACTCTTTGGGCTCACTGGCGTAGCCTGTTTTCTACTGGAAATGCAAAACAAGAGACCCCTTCTGGGATTCTTTCCACTGAGGTAGCTAGTAACCAGGGGAAGACCTCACAGCCTGTGGCACCGACTACATCACGTTTACATTTTGCAAATTGAATAAGAAATGCAAACGATTTCTCAGGACACAGCTGCCATGTCCCAGGAACATATGGATAAGGTACAAACACAAACACATGAAACCCAGAGAAAAGCACAACACCCCAGCTGACAAGAAGCCTTTTGATTTCTCATCAAAACATGAACGTTCTGAGGCACCGTAAAATGCGTGGCTATGTGAGAAGCATTCACAGTCCGGACAGGAGGAGAATGACACGAAAAGCACACGCTTTATGGAAAGTGGAGCAATTTTCCGGTTCAGACTGGCTTGTTTTGGATCTGAGTGTTTGGAAGAAGTGGCCACGTTGGAAAAATGATTAGAAAGTAATCTGTTTGTCAATGTACTTATTCATTAAGCATTCCAAGAATGATTATTTGAACACATGGATTGTTGGCATTGGAAAGTCATTATGAGAGATCTGACATTTTTGCAAAGAATTCCAGAAACACGGGGCCTCCGGTGTCTCATTGGAAGCTGGCTCATTTTTATGGTGCAAGGAGATGTTCATTTCTTGTATCTTTCCCTTTGCCCTTTGTTTTTTAAAGGACTTTCTGTTTTCTGTTTCCAACTGTTCAGTTGGAACTTTCTGGCTGCCTGTCTTCTGGTGGGAGTTTCTCCTCTTTCTACACAAGTCATGGAACCTCACAGGATACCATGGATTCAGGATGTGTGCATGCAAGAGTTCCTCTAATCGGAGCCAGCGACTTAAAAAAAAATTTTTTTTTTGGCGTATAGTTGTTTTACGCTGTTCTGTTAGTTTCTGCTGTACAGCAAAGTGAATCAGCTATATGCATACATATATCCCCTCTCTTTTGGATTTCCTTCCCATTTAGGTCACCACAGAGCACTGAGTAGGGTTCCCTGTGCTATACAGTAGGTCCTTATGAGTTATCTGTTTTATATATAGTAGTGTGTATATGTCTGTCCCAATCTCCCAATTCATCCCACCCCCCACCCCCCTTTCCTCCTTGGTAACCATGAGTTTGTTTTCTACATCTGTGACTCTATTTCTGCTTTGCAAATAAGTTCATTTGTACCATTTTTCTAGATTCCACATATAAGCGATATTATATGATAGAGGCAGCGACTTGACCCAGCAGCTCTAAGGACCCAGTTTCTCGTTGACTTCTGGTTTGCTCTGCGTGGCGTGGGCTCGAACTTACATCCCTGGAGCTCTGAGCTCCCTGCTCAGTGCAGAACTACATCCCTCTGTAGTTCCCAGGCGCCATCCTCACACCACACTGCTCCTGGGAAGAGGGGAGGTCTCTTTGGGGAACTTTGCAGGGGTCCAGAGAACTTGTATCTCTCTGCAACTGGCCTGCATTGGGTCACGTGCCCATTAATGACCAAATGGGCAAGGTTTCCGCCAAAGGGAGAGAAGAGAAACAGATAACTGGGGAGGCAACTAACAAAGGCCTAAATAATAAGAAAAAGACTTCTAAGAGTCTGGCAGTTGGCCAGTCCCTGTGCCTTTGGACTTTGGAAGAATCGATTTGGGATCTGTTCATTGCTTTGGGGAAAATGACTCTTTCTTTGAGTGATTGGTCTTGGGCTCAGCAATCTTTATTTCAGTACTTCAGATTCTGCTGAAAAAGCTACCCGCCCTCTTCACTGACCTGTTTTCAATAAAGACGGTATGAGCTCAAGATGGAGCACGCGCTGACATTCCGTTGTCATTGCAACCCGGGTGGTAAACATCAGCTTAATGCTATTTATTTTTAAAATATTTATTTATTTATTTATCTTGGCTGTGCTCGGTCCTAGTTGCAGCACACCGGTCCGGTCCTTCGCTGCAGCATGCGGACTCTTAGTTGTGGTATGTGGGATCTAGTTCCCCGACCAGGGATCGAACCCTGGTCCTCTGCATTGGGAGCGTGGATTCTTACCCACTGGACCACCAGGGAAGTCCCAGCTTAATGTGTTTAAAGGGGAGGGGTGACAGGAATTAGGAATTGAGGGGATTTGAGGAAAGCTGGAGATTTGGAGCCCTAGTCTCAGCTCCAGATTCTACGGGAGATATTCAGTGGGATGTCTGGGCGGACACCACTTCTGGCTCCACTAGGGGACCTCCAAAGGGAATGGGTTGGAGCTCCCAGGAGAGGGTTTCAGACCAGACCCAAGGGAGGGTCCTCTAACTCCTATTCTGATCTTCCCTTTGTGGCCCACTTCTTTTTTTTAAAATTTTATTTATTTATTTATTTATTTATTTATTTATTTATTTATTTATTTATTTATTTATTTATTTATTTATTTATTTATTTATTTATTTATTTATTTATTTCTGTGTTGGGTCTTGGTTTCTGTGCGAGGGCTTTCTCCAGTTGCGGCAAGCGGGGGCCACTCTTCATCGCGGTGCGCGGGCCTCTCACTGTCGCGGCCTCTCATGTTGCGGAGCACAGGCTCCAGACGCGCAGGCTCAGTAGTTGTGGCTCACGGGCTTAGTCGCTCCGCGGCATGTGGGATCTTCCCAGACCAGGGCTCGAAGCCGCGTCCCCTGCATTGGCAGGCGGATTCCTAAGCACTGCGCCACCAGGGAAGCCCCTATGGCCCACTTCTTGAACGAGCTGTCTGTTCTCGGTGCCCCCCCTCGTGTTCTGCCTGCTCCTCGTCGCCATCCTTGCGCTTCCGGCCACCGCGTCGCCACTGAAGCTCCACTGAGCTCATCCAAGCTGTTGTCAAATGCTCGGGCTCTTCTCGGGGCAGGGTCCCTCCTTCTCAGAAGTCTCCCCAGCTCTCCGATGGCTCTTCTGACACACGTCCATCTGCCTTTCCGCCCCTGCCCTGGACGCCCCTCGGAGCCTTCTCTGCAGGCTTCGCGTCCCCTGCCGCATCCTCCCACGTTAGGGGGTCTCGCCCCACCCTGCCGGTGGCTCTTCGGGCTGCTTCCTCCAGTGACTCTGTCGCCACCTCCCTTCCGACAGCACCCGCTTCTTCGCCCCGGGTCCTCCCGCGCTGCAGCTGCTGCGTCTAATGCATGACCTGGTGGGCATCTCTCCTGGGTGGGCCCACACCTCTCTCAGACTCAATATGGCCCACGCGGAACGCATCACCCTTCCCCAAAGGCTGCTCTCCCCCATCCCAGTGACTGTCCTGCCCTTTGCCCAAGCCTCAACCCAACACGATGCTTAATTCTTTCTTTCCTCTCCCAGCTCCCTTTTCTTTCCCACCAGAGCTCAGTAATTTCCTAGTCCTTTCAACATCTCTTGAACCTTCTCTCTCCATCCTGATGGCCCTCTCTGCAGTAGAGACTGGGGTGAATTTGAGGATATCGGAGCTGATCAAACAAAAAGATATGACCGTGAGATGGCAGGAACCACGAGAGAGGCAGAGCGTTCCTGGGGGAGACGGGCAGTAGCCAGGGGGCTCCAGGTGACGTCCCTCACCAGCTTGGTGGGAGGTCAGGAAGCTCCCGAGGGCCGTAGCACCTGGGGGTCTTGTATAGCCCGGGGTTTTTCTTATGGAAGGTAGCAGATGTCGGGTGCATGAAAAGCAAGCAGTATCTAAATAGCTAAAACCATGCTTATTTGGGCTACATTTAAAGCAATTGCATATGTAAAAAATTGAGTTTGGCAACAGTGGTCTCTGGGCTAATGGTCCTAGCCTAGTCTCAAGAAGTAAACATGTGGGCAGGAGACAGGAACCTTCTTTGGTCCATTTGTATAACAAAGTCACCACCCTCTATGACTTGGACCTTTGTATCTGTGTCTGTCTCAGTCATTCCTGTTTCCAGCCCATTCTCCATCATTCCAGGGTGATGGTTTACCAATTGCATCGAATGGGCCCATGTTCCCATGACATCAGCGACTTTAGAGGCTTCCTGTTACCCCTGGGATGAAGTCCAGGCACCATCAAGCGGCCTCCGCCTGGCCCTGAATGACCTGGACCTTCCTTCCTCTCCAGCCTATCTGCTTCTCTCTCCTTCCCCACACGTGCTCCAACAGGGCTCTGTGTTCCCCCCTCTGGTCCTTTGCCCATGCTGCTTTCCTTCCCCCAAACCCTCTTCCCACCCCTTGACCTGGTTGATTCCATTCATCCTCTGGGCACTACACTGGATTCCTGTGGCTGCCATAACAGATGATCACACCCAGGGGGTCTTAAAACAACAGAAACCTAGTCTGTCATAGTCCTGAAGGCCAGAAGTCGAAAATCATGGTGCCGGCAGGGTTGGTTCCTTCTGGAGGTATGGGGGAGTCCATCCCATGCCTCTCCTGGCTTCTGGTAGCCCCGGGCATTCCTTCTAGAAGTTGCTTCACTCCAATCTCTGACCCCGTCTTCACATGGCTTCTCTGTGCATGAAAATCCCTCTCCTTTCTCTTAGAAAGACGCCAATCACTGGATTTTATCCAGTATGACCTAATTACATCTGCAAAGGCCCTATTTCCAACTAAGGTCATATTTTGGGGTTCCAGGTAGACATGAGTTTTTGGTGGATACTGTTTAATCCACTGCAGGTCCCATGTGCATTGGTTCCATCAAGGTTGCATTAGGGGCCCCTCCACTGCCACGACTCTTGCTTTTCTTTACTGGAATGGCTTATTTATGTTCAAACCCCAAACTAGACAAAATTCCTTGATCCATTGTGCCCTCTGCCTTTGGTGATTGGCACAGGGCTGGCCCATGATAAGCCCTGAGTGAATCCCTGATGGATGAATGGCCATATGGACTGAATGTTTCTGTCTCCCCCTCCCCCAATTCCTATGCTGAAGCCCTAACCTCCAGTGTGATGGAATCAGGAGGTGAGTTGTGGGCAGGTGATCAGGTTTGGCTGAGGTCATGAGGGTGAAGCCCCCCGTGATGCGATAAGTGCCCTTATAAGGAGAGGAAGAGACACCAGTGCTCCCTCTCTCTGCCATGTGGGGATACGGGGAGAAGCTGGCCATCTGTGAGCAAGGAAGCAGGCTCTCAGCCGACGTCAAAGTGGCCAGCACCTTGATTTTGGACTCCCCAGTCCCAGAACTCTGAGAAAATAAGTGTCTCTTGTTTAAGCTGCTGCACCTGTGGTACTTGTTATAGCAGCCTGCACTGACTAAGGCAGTGGGTATGCCTGATCCATCCCATGTGATGCCCACACCCCAAGGATCATCTTCTTGTCTCCCTTTTTCCTGTGTTTCTCAGGGCGGCGGGCTGGGGTGCTTGCCGTGGTGACCAGCTGACTGAGAGGTGGGCTGATTTTCCAGCCAAGGTCACCTGCTCTGGAGCCCAGGCTCTTCCCCTACTCCTTGGGTTTGAGGGGGGTGCTTCAAGGAAGCCAGGAGTGTGGGCAGGGCCTGAGTGACCTCTGGCTGGATGGAGAGCAGGTGATGGGCTGTGTCCTTCCATGGGGACGGTTCCCTAATAGACGTCTCAGCGCTGGGTGGTCCTGTCCTCATGTCACTGTCACCACGCAGGCTGGATTCATCCCTGTTGGGATTGGTGTTTTCACATCTTCCCCTGCCCGGGCCCCTCAGCACTCAGGTGGTCACTGAGAGGGAAGAACAAGGAGAGTTTGAGTCAGAGACTGGAGAGATTTCCTCCTGGACCAAATAAAACTGAAAAAAAGGGAAGAAAAGCTCTTTCATAAAACCACCAGAATTTCCCTGGAAGGATGTGACTGATACAAAAATCATTTCTTTTCCTTTCTGTGATTTCTCGGGGTGAAACTAGTGGACAAAGGGAAGGGAGAGAAAAGGATCATGGGGGCAGCCTGGAGCTCTGCCCAGCTCACTGACCGATCAGTGGTCTTCGTAGCCCGTTTGTGGTGGGGGAAACCCAGCTGTGTCTCCGGTGGGGTCTGCGGTGTCTCCTCCCTCCTGGGTGCACTTTCCCGTCCTTCCAGAGCACAGGGACGCCAGTTGTGTTGGATGCTTCCTCCTCCTCCCCCCACCGCTTTGCTGCCTCTGGTCCCCTCTGTCCCAGGCTGAGGTCTGGGGGGGAAGGCGACACCCTTTCTCACTTAAGCCCACCCGCGTTGGGGTTTCTGTTGCTTGCCCACAAAGAATTTGGTTCTAGAGAGTCATTGTGCTTTGTCTACTGGTTTTCTGCCAGAAAGCAGCAACGGGTCTTGGTTAAAGTCCCCAAAGCGCTCGGCATCGCCCCAAATCTGCGTTTCAGCTCTGGAAATGGAGAACCGACCACCTGCTTCTGGCTCAGTGGGAACAACCTCGGCCACTAGGTGGCAGTGTTGCCGCACACGAGGTCCCTGTCCTGCAGAGGCGACAGGAGAGGGGAGCCCGTGGTCTGGGGCAGCTGGGGGTGAACCTAGTGCCCGAACGGGGGTGTGCCGGGCTGGGTGCAGGTGCCCACACCGCGGCATCCCCAGGGACCTGCCCCCAGCTTCAGGGGTGCTGTCCTCTGTGTCCCTTCATTTCCAGGATGACTCTGCCCAACACAGAATAAACGCGGAATTTAATTTGAGAAAAAAGGGACTGAGGGTTTTTTGGCTTTGTTTTTCCCCACGAAGACTCCCCACAGCTGTTGCTGAGAAGCGGTTTTACGTATGACAGGGGTTCATGGCACAGCCCCTGGGGCCAGTGTGGGGAGGATGTTTCTATTTCTTTCTTTGTGTTCTTTATGGGTTTTATTCTGGGTCATATTATCAGTCAGAAGCTATAATGGAGCCCTTCTTTGCTTTGGTGAAGGGAGATGACTGAGTCTGGGACGTTAGCCGCCATGGGACCAAACAGAGGAGAATAAGCAGAAATGTTCCGGGAACCCGCAGAGAATAGCAGTCAGAGCCTGGACTCTGGAGCCCAGTCCTGGCTCCACCCCTTACATGCTGTGTGACCTTAGGCATGTTTCTTGACATCTCTGTACCTTTGTTTTTCAGTCATAAAATGGATATAATAATATTACTTATAAATTATATCATAATATTAATAATACAACAATCTGAAAATAATATACCATCTCACAGGATTGAGTAAAGAATAAATGTGTAAAGAGCTGATACACATAAATCAGTTATAATGGTGACTGGCACGTAGTAGGCACTTGACAAATTTCCTAGTTATTACTACTATTAATTCATTCATTGGAGCCTACTAGTGATAAACTTGTGATAATTCCCAATCAATATTGATCTCTTCTTTCTCTGAGATTTGGCATATGTAACTTATTTCAGGCAAGTTAACAATAGATCTTTTACTTTCTTTTATTGTTATCACTTTTTAAGATGCAGGTTTGTCTTCTCTTCTCCATTAAAATTTTAAGTTCCTCAGAAGCAGGCTGTGTCCTCTGCTTGTTATTTTTGTTTTTTTCTTTTTGTCACAGCTCTGCACTCCCTGCACCCTGACTTACTTGACTTACTTGATTATCCAGAGAAATTAATCCCGACAGAAAATACTCTTGTTTTTTTGTGTTTTTGTTTTTTGCCGGCGGTAGGGGAAAAGACATTTTCTAGCAGTTGAATAGCCTAAAGGATTGTAAGAGGGATGTTGAAGTCATCTGAGCTCTTGGTGTTTAAACTCCTGACCCTTAAAAAACAGTCTTAAACTGCCTTTATTCAAATCTGGATTCCGCTACTTGCCTCCTGTGCAAGGTTATACATCCTCTTGGTACCTCAGTTTTCTCACTTGTAAAATAAGAGTATTAGTACTCGTTTCATAGGATTGTGAAGTTTAAATGAGATAATTCTTATAAAGCATTCAGCATAGTGCCCAGCACGTGGTTTCTTAATATTTGTTAAGTACTTTCTACATGCCAGGGAATACCATAAGGGCTTTACGTTAATGAACTAACAAGACTCACAACAACACACCAAGGCAGGAACCTTCTCCATTTTGTATACAGAAAAACAGGTCCAGAGCTAAGTCATCCAAAGTCACGCAACTAACAAGTGGAAAAGCCACAATTGGTACCTCAGGCATTCTGGCTCCAGACTCAGTCTCTCTACTATCATCTCCTGCCTCTCAATAAATAGTCCCTATTGTTATTGCTATTTTAACACATTTATTGAAGTATAGTTGATGTACAATAAACTGCACACATTCAAGATGTACAATATGATAAGTTTTGACATATTATACACCTGTGAAACTGTCACCACAACCACACCGCAACCTGTGAAACTGTCACCACGACTGTCACCACAACCATCACAATATGATGGATGACATATCCATCACCTCCAGGAGTTTCTTCAAGCCCCTTGGTAAGCCTTCCCTCCCACCACTCCCCACTCCCCACATCCCCAGGTGACTACCTATCTGCTTTCTGTGACTATGGAATAGCCTGAATTTTCCAGATTTTTCCATAAATACAGTCATACAGTTTGGACTCATTTTCATCTGTTATGTCGAATTTCATTCATGTGTTGCATGTATCAATAGTTCATTCCTTTCTATTGCTAAGTGTTCCATTGCATAGATACACCATACTGTAATCTGTCCATTCATCTATTGATGGACATTTGAGTTGATTCTTGTTTTTCACTGTTACAATAAAGCTGCTATGAATAAAAAAACAAAAAAAAAAAACAGTCTTCAAGATTCACTGAAGTAGATTCTCTAGGCAGCAGCCACAAAGACTGGACAACCTTTGTTTCCCTTCCTCTCGTTACCTCATGTGTTTGAAAATTACAGACTGCATTAAAAAAATAAGGAAGAGAAAGAAAGATATTCCATGAATGATTTTGGATTGATCCAAAAGCTAGCCTGGGTTAGTAGTGTTTTATTGTGTTTGTCCAATGCCTTTTCTGCATCTGTTGAGATGATCGTACATAGGATTTTTCTCTTTCTTTTTATTAATGTGGTGCATCATTCATCTTTTAATCGTGCAATACCGGTTGTGCATGCAGATAGAAGAGCAATGAACCCACATGCGGGATCCTCAAAATGACACAATTCATATTTAATAGGTCATAACACGCATACGCATTTTAATATGACCAGAATAGTGGAAATGCTTCACAGAACTAACGCGACTGGTTTCACTTCGCTTCTGGATGTGGACACCTTCTACCAGCGTGAGCTTCAGCTTGCTGATGTGGAAGGAGGGCCTGGGAGGAAAGGAACACTTCTTCCCTTTCTTTCTGTGTCATCCATTTTCAGCCTCAGTCGTCTAATACAGGAAAGTAACGGGAGTAAGAACGAACAGGATGGGGTTTCTTGGCTGGTTCTGTTTCATAGAACGCCTTTGCCTTTTTTGCTGCGTTTGAAGAGAGTTCTGGTTTAATGGCGAGCTCGCCCTCTCTGAGCTGTCAGTGGCCCTGCTGGTTTGTCGTAGAGGCGTTACACTTACTTGTACTGGCTTTGTGTCTTGCGGACAGAACTCCCGTGCATCAGGGCCCCCGGAATTCTGTGCTCACGGGGCATCCAGAACACAATATGCAAGTAGGGCACCAGCAGACAAGCAATTACATGTACCTCCTTTGCTCATGCGAATGCTTCGTTGTCTCCTTAGACTTGACTTACAAAGCACAAGTTCAAAGATAAAACTCTTAAGGATTTCAGAGGTATAGAGCGTGACCGCAGGGCAGTGAACCAAGCCCGGGCCCTTCTGAGCATGGGCCCCTGTGTAACTGCATAGGTCACATGCCTAGGACGCATGTATATACTTCTGTTTTGTGTACTTCTGTTTTGTCACTGCCCGCTGAGATCAGTTTCAAAGACTCAATATCCTAAAGTAAACATATTAGCCCTGCAGTGGAGGTTGGTTTATTCTGGGCCCTGGGTTCAGATTCTCCAACTTGTGTTTCATACGGAGAATGTCAAACTCTAAAAGTAACACACTTCTTCAGGGTAATTAATAAAATGTCTTGTTTGTGATCTCAGGCATATTCCTGAGTTTTTGTTCAACAGTCGTACTGGCAGTAAAGAGATCAGCCTTGACTTGGTGTACATTGTTTCATTTGGGTAATAGAGTAGACTTTTGTGTTGCTTCCGACAAAGAACATCCTTTTTCTTCTTGTCAAAATGGTACCCTGATGATGCTTTGGGGCATCCCCCACTTCATACTTCAGCTAAAGCCCATCTATCTCCAGGCTTCTGAGAAGAGACACATGACTTTGGATGAGCCAATCAGAAGGGACCGCTCCCCCCCCCTCCCCCCCGCCACAGTGATTGGTTCAGGAATGGGGCATGTGACCAATCAGAGACAAGAAGATGCACTGAGATTTTTTTCCCCCCGGAAACTTCAAGAGAGAGACACGTACTGCTTCTTGTTGGGTTTTAAAGGAAGGAAAATATGAGACTTGGCGAGGCTAATCTTACTGAAACATGGAGATTGAGAATGAAGCCAGCTCCATGGAAGAGAGTAGAGTGATAGATGAAAATGCATCTTTAGAAAAATTTTTTAAAAATTTTACTTTCAGTAGACTTCACTCTCTTTGGCATATAGCACTATGACTTTTTGACAAGTGCATAGAGTCGTGTAATCAATGCAACAATCAGGATACATCATCCTATCCCTAATTCTTTGTTTTAAATTTTTAAAGTTAAATCCTAGCCCTGATCTCTGGCAATCACTGCTCTGTTCCCCCATCCCTCCAGTTTTGATTTTTCTAGAATGTCACAAAAATGGAATCATACAGTAGGTAGCTTTTGCAGGTTGCCTTATTTTAGGCAACAAAATGTGTTTGAGATTTATCCATGTTGTTGTATATATATCCATCGTTTGCTTTATTGCTAAGTTGTTTTCCATTCAACGGCTGTACCACCATTTGTTTGTGTATCCATTCACCCATTGAAGGAGATCTGTGAAGATGCATGGGGATGACATTGTTTAAACGCTGCATCCAGCCAGACCTGAAGCTAACCTCCCTCTCCAGCTGTGACTGCTGTTAAATTCCAGTTTTGTTGAGACTTGCATGGTGCGGATTTTCTGTGAATTGAAAGAATCATTTTTGATATCCACAATGGCCGGAGGATGGGAAGGCTAGTCTGAACTAGTGGGAAGTCTAAAGCGAAGACACTCCACATATGACATTCCTACTAATGCAGTCACACAATCACAAGTCACATTATTGGGTTCCCTCACGGTATGTCCCTGATGGGTGGCAGGAAGTGACACCTTATTTGACACAGAGGGAAAGTGAATCCCAGGGGGATGAAGTGACTTGGTGCATAAATTGAGCTGATGGCAGACGTGGGACGTCAGCCCAGGTGTCCTTTGCCTCTTGTAAGCCTCAGCGACCTCCCTATATCTGGCAATGGCAGAGCTATCAGGGTTGCTTAGTGAATTTCCCTCTCTTACTTAAACAATCTCTATGGGGTCCAATTTAGAATAAATATAAATGGAAATTAGAGCAAGCTCGTCAACATTTCCCACTGTTCAACAGCTGGCGGTGCCTTATAAGAGGTCAAAATTACTGTCACTAAGATCTATATAATCCGTTTAATAATGCTCTTTTTACATCTGGTGCCCTATGGAAACCTCTCACGTTGGCTTAAGAGCACTTCACTTTGTTTCTCCGAGTGCCTGTATCTCCTTGCTAATGAAAGCACAGTTTACCTTAAGGAAGACATGTGAAGTTTGTTCCAGCTTTTTAGTAGGGGCAGGATCAAAGCCGTCCAAATTGTTAGCCTGTACAATGTTGTATTAGTTAGGTATCACTAGCTGCTGTAATAAATAAACCCCAGCAGTGGCTCAACACATAATAAAATTCTTTCTTGCTCCCATCTAATGTGGGTGCCATATTTGGCAGGTGGCTCTCCTCCAGGTGGAGACTCAGGGGTCCTGGCTCCTCCCAGCTTATGGCTCTGCCATGGCCTGGGGCCTCAGAGTCGCCTGCCTCTCACTGGTGGAAGGTAAAAGATAAGAATTTTGACTTCAAAGTGATACGCAAGACAGGCTCTTATCTCATTGGTCAGAACTAGTCACATGGCCACGCTGGACCGCAGGAGAGGCCAGATGGTCCCTGGCTGAGCGGCCATATGAGATACAGTGGATGGAAAGTTTCTGGTGCTGTCTTTTTTTGACAGGTAGACATCTCTCCCATAGACCTGATGCCTTGTGGTCAAGATTAAGGCCACTCTCCCTTTACCCCACACTCAAATTTCCAGCATCTGTTCAACGCTGTCCTCCCCTGCTTGGCTAGTTCTGGGTTCGTGCAGACAAAGCCTACGCGTCCTCAGGGTCATGCATGCATGTGGGGAAAATAAAATGGCTCAGGATAACTTTCAAAGAAAGGCAATCGTCTTCCATCCCCCTGTAGCTTTGATCCCTCTCCCTGACGTCAGCCAGGTCCAGTCATTTCTGATTTTAGTTCTGTTAGTGGTGATTATTTTTATCATTCTACATACCATTCCCTATACCTGTACTCCTTGCGTTAACAAATTTCAACAGCAGTGCTCTCTCTGTAAAAGACGAGAATTTAGCTGATTTACACTCCTCCTTACTTTCCTTTCTTACCGGTTAACACTGTATTTGGCTGTAAGTCACAGAAACCCCTGGCCATCATAGCTTGTAAATGGCCACCTTCCTCCTGTGTCTTCACATGGCCATCCCTCTGTGTGTATCTATGTCCTAATCGCCTTTTCTTACGAGGACCCCAGTCATGTTGGGTTAGGCTTAGGCAAGGGGGAGCTGATGTTATTCCATTGGTTCTTTAATCTCATGTTGTCGTTCGTCCCTTCTGACTTCCGGCATTACTTTCTCAGTGTGCACCTTCAGTGCGCATGGTTGCACGCTGGCTGTTTCACCTCCGTCCCCTCTCAGGATGGGAGCCCCAGCGCCCACACTTTTACACCTGACCTTCCCGTCAAGGGTTAATTCAGGTTCCTTAGAGAAGAGTTGAGTTTTGACTGGAGATAAAGACCAAGTATTCTGCCTTTTACTATGGGTGGGGACTTTGGGAGGAGGGCTGCCTGGACGGGGTGTCCCATCTGCAGAACTCAGTTACTCCCTTGGTTTTCAGGGAGTAAAACCACTTTCTACTCTTGTCCTCACTCTATGTGCCAACATGGAGTCGAGAGCCTCTTGGGGCTCCCAGTGGGCAGAGTAGTTCCAGCTCAAGCTTTCCCCTGTTGTCTTGCCCATCAATGCACTTTCATCCACTTACTATCTTCTATAAATTTGTTGAAATATTTTATCTTCAGATGGCCCTCCTCCACTTCTCTTGTTCATAAGTTTATTCCTTTCTGTACTTTTACGCTTTTATTTCTCCAGGGTTTCTGTAGAGATGCAAGGAAATGAGTGTGTTCAGTTTGTTACTTAAAATCAAGTTCCATATCTTTCTTTTTAAGGGAAAAAATGTCAGTATTTCTCTTAGATTAAATAAGCAAGAAGACATGTTCATTCTAGAAAACTTGCAAACACATAGAAAAATGTGGCAGAATGGACTTCCCTGGTGGTGCAGTGGTTAAGAATCCACCTGCCAATGCAGGGGACACAGGTTCGAGCCTTGGTCCAGGAAGATCCCACATGCCACGGAGCAACTAAGCCCGTGTGCCACAACCACTGAGCCTGTGTTCTAGAGCCCGTGCGCCACAACTACTGAAGCCCGCGCACTCTAGGGCCCGCGTGCCACAACTACTGAGCCCGCGAGCCACAGCTACTGAAGCCTGCACGCCTAGAGCCCGTGCTCTGCAACAAGAGAAGCCACCGCAGTGAGAAGCCCGTGCACCTCAATGAAGAGTAGCCCCCGCTCGCTGCAACTAGAGAAAGCCCGCGCACAGCAGTGAAGACCCAACGCAGCCAAAAAAAAAAAAAAAAAAAAGGGGGATAATGAAGAAAAATATGGCAGAACCCTTGCCACTGCAAGGCATCCATAACCCCCATATGCAGACCTTCATCTTCAGGTAAAAGGGTCTGACTGGGTTTGGGGCAACTTGACGGAGTGAATCTAAAGTGATCCTGAAGACAAAAAAAAGAAAATAAGCAAGATGAACTGATAGAATTTTGATAAAGAAGAGTAATCTCTCAATTTTAGGGCTTCCATAACAAAGTACTGCAGATTCTGTGACTTAAACAACTGAAATTTATCCTCATGGTTCTGGAGGCTGGAGTCCAAGGTCAAGGTGTGGGCAGGGCTAGTTTCTCCTGAGGCCTCTCTCCTTGGCTTGTAGACGGCCGTCTTCTCCCTGTGTCCTCACAGGGTAATCCCTCTGTGTGTGTCTGTGTCCTAATCTCCTCTTCTTATAAGGACCCGTCATACAGATTAGGGCCCACCCTAACGACCTCGTTTTAACTTAATTACCTCTTTAAAGCCTCTATCCCCAAAATACAGTCACATTATTTTTCAATTAAAAAACCCTTAAACTATGAAGTCAAATAAAATACTTCTGCCGGCTGATTCAGTTGTGTGCCAGGTACATTATACCCCAAAAGAAGCTTCAGATGGATTCAAGAATTAAACGTAATGCATACAATTCGATAAGAGGGTAGATCTGAAGTATTCTCATCACGAAAAATATCGATTCATATACCCATCACCTCAGATTCATCATCTGAGGTGATAGATACATAAATTAGCTAGATTGTGGTGATTTGTTCACAATGTAAATCATCAAATTGTACACCTTGAATATATACAACGTTTTTTCCTTTTTAAAAATTGAAGTATAGTTGATATACAATGTTGTGTTAGTTTCTGGTGTACAGCAAAGTGATTCAGATATATATATATGTAGATAGATATATCCTTTTTCATATTCTTTTCCATTATGGTTTATTACAGGATATTGAATATAGTTCCCTGTGTTATAGAGTGGGACCTTGTTGTTGATCTATTTTATATATACAACTTTTAATGGCCCAAAATACCTCGATAAAAAAGAATTAAATGCAAAAATGTAGACACACACATGAATATACATATACCCACCCATGGAAATCCAGTTGAGAGTATAAGTGAGTATATATTTGATCTTGGGATATTGGGAAGGACCTTTATGGCATAAAAGAAGTGGTGGACCTCATGAAGAAAAGATTAATACTCTTCCTTATGTTTTAAATCTTGTACACTGGCCTTGGATGGTCTATGTAGAATATTTGTGCCCCCAGATCTTGCCAGAGAATATAGTCTCAAGACCTGTGCTACTTACCACTTTCTAAGACCTTAGCTGGTTTGGTAAGAAAGCATGTTCATGGAGGAGAGTTTGAAGGGTAGAATTCTCCTCTAGGATCTTATTCTGGATTTTATTTTTCCATCAGGCCAGACCTTCCAAGACCTGTCAGCTGTCTTGCCTCACAATCCTTTGTCCTCTGCACAATCGCCTTTGCCTGATGGTCCTTCACTGTCGCATCCCGCCTTGTGCGGACAGTACCATAGGGAGCCTGCTAATAAATTCACTGTATTGTAGGGATGTCATTGTGTCCCTCAGGGCACCACCACCGGAGGAATTTCTCTTAGAGCCAGGAAAAGCTTTGCTTCTTGCTTTCATCTTATGAATGGTGTCCAACTAGTGACCTCATCTCGTGCTTTGAGAGCTGGACAATTCAGAGGCACATTTGCAGTCCCTTTAGCCATTGCCGAAGCTCTCACAATGTAGACTTTGCTTGCTAAGCTTTCCTCTGGCAGCAGAACATAGTGGCTAAGGGTGCAGACTCTGTCTGGAGCTTGACAACTTGGATCCAATTTCCCCTCTGCCACTTACTAGTTCTGGGATCTTAGGCAAGTCACTTAACTGCCCTGTGCCTCAGTTTCCCCATCTATGAGTGGGGCTGATAATCAAATCCTCATAATCCAAAAATTGTGAAGATTAAAAGAGTTAATACCGGTGAAATGCTTAGTCTAGTGCTTGGTACATCATAAGGATTGTAAATAAATGATGACTATGATGATGATTCTATTCTTTTCTCGTTGCCCTTATTTCTCTATATTTTTTATTATCACTGTAATTTATAGTCATATCTAATCCTTAATGGGTTTACTGGTATGTGACCCAAGACTTGCCCTCAAGACAATGAGTGACTATTCATTTTTGAGTACCGGTACCCGCCTGCTTTTTGAAAGTTCACTTTATGCCACTTGGCTTTTACGAAAGAATTACATGAGTACCATTTTTCGCTAACCTGAAAGAAATCTAAAGAGGATTTCCCCTTTTACAAAAAAAGGCCAAAAGTGAAAAGAGTGTCGAGCGTTGGTTTTGCAGTGAGCCTTTACAGAGGTATCGTGCACCCCGATGGGTGAGAGTGGCACCACCAAGCTCCTTCCCCGGAACTACATACGCTCAGCATCAAGTCGCCATAGCTTTGAACTGTGTGAGCACCTGTGCTTTATCTCCCTTTATTTTGTGCATCATTAGCAAGATGTGCTCTAAGGTAATTGCTTCTTTGCTTTGTGCCATTTCGGCTTACGAAAGACTTCACAGGAATGATTTACTTTCAGATAGCGGGGGAAACCTATATACACAAAGCACCTACTGTGTACCAATAGTGTCTTTGAACTTTTAGTGGTGTTTCTTTCCACTGCTGTTCAGTTGAATCATCTAGAGAACACAGAAACAATTGGGCCCTTCCCTAAGACCACTTAAATGAATTCTGGTGGGCAGGGCCAGGTATAATACATATGTTCTTTACCATGTGTACTTACTACGTAGCCAGAGTTCAGAATCCCTATCTTAGGATGTGGCACCGTGTCTAAAAGGAGTTTACCTTTGTGTGGAGATGAAGTTGGTGTCCACCTCCTCCTGAATCCCACATTCATATTTTCACCTGTCTCCCCATCATCTCCCTTTCACCTTAACTCGAATGTGTCCAAACCAAAGTGTTTATCTTTTTCCTCCAGACCGGATGTTATTCCCATATTCTCCATTCCACTGATAGTTCTACAAACTACAATATAGTACCTAGGAGTTCTCCATGGTTCCTGCTACGATTCTGCAGCCTCTGATGGGGACACACAATTCTGGATTCCTGGCTTCTTCTCTAAAAACTCTCACTTTCTGGGTTTTATTTTGTGTTTCTCTAGAGTCTCCCTGTCTCCCTCTGGACCAAGAAGGAATTATGGGACAGCCTGGAGATCAAGGAATAAGAGTTCTTCCTTTCCCCAGCGGGCTCGATGTGTGAAGCTCTATAGGGCGGTGGTTAGGGGTGTACACTATAGAGCCAGTTTTTTGGAATCCTGACCTGGAACCATCATTTACTAGACTTAATGCCTCTCTGCTGCAATCTTCTCTTCTGACAAATGGGATCTCAGTTGTTAAGTTACTGTCTCTTAGTTCCAAACTCATCTTTCCGTTCTCTGGTCTTTAAGGCTGGGGGCTGGAATCTGAAAACCACGTTTCTCTTAGCCAGTTGTTTCTTGTTAGTCTCTGCTAATGGGGGTGGGGGTGGGGGATGCTGTAGGAGGTTGCAGGGCTGGAGCTGGGAGAAGGGACCTGCTCCCTGCTGCCTGTTCCTGTCTGCTTCCTGTCTGCTTCCTGTCTGCTTCTCTTCTGCTTCCTGTTTTCCCCCTGCTTCTGGTCTGCTCTTTATCTGTTTCCTGTCCTTGTGAACAACCCATGTTTGGCCACACAGGGCTCCCCACTCTGAAATTGGAGAAGAATCTTGGGACAAAGGCGAGCATCCCTCCTGCCTGATGACCAGCTGGCCTTGGTGGCTTCATGCCCTCCTGTCTGTATGGTCTCTCCTTCTCTCTCAGCCATGGTGTATTTTATCTGGTTGAGAAAGACAGAAACTCATCTGACTTCTCCCATCTTACTGTTATATGGGTGGCTCTTGAGTTCAGTAGTTAAGTATTTGCTGCCTTTTCTTGGTTATGTGATCAGTGACTTGTGTTTCAAATGCAGAGGCGTGGAAGGATCTGGTCCCCAGGGTACAGTGACGGGATACAGGTGGGGGTGGGAGCAAACTGGATGAGGATGTACAATAAATTCCACCACAGCTGGTCGTTCATGAATAACTCACCACTTGCACTTCTCCTCCTTAACCTGAGAGTGTTTGGTTTGACTTGTTGCATTGGCTCCTCCTCCTGAGGCTCCAGGCCGTGTGCAGGGGTTTACAGGTAGCTGTGCTTTTCCACATTTACTGCTACCTTAAAGGTATGGATCTCTGGCTGCTTTGCCAGCAGCTGGGTCAACTGTATCTATTTTCCTGCTCTACCTGGGAATCCAGGCTGGTACCTGGGATGGGAGACAGTCACCTGTGACGGTAGAGTGATGAAAGCCTCACTGGGTGTGTAGGGATTTTGTCCATGAACCTGGAATAGTGAGCATTGAGTTCCAGCTCCTTCAGCTGACCTCCATATAGCCTTGGCCTCACTGTAGAACCACCAGGCCAGTTGGCCCTAGGGCCGTACAGAGAAGTGGAAAGCCTTTGGAATTGGACAGAGCTGGTTTGAACGCTAACTTCAACCATGTTCAAATTGCTTAATTTCTCTGTGCCTCAGTTTCACCATTTTCCAAAAGGGACTAACTATTCATCTCACAACCATTGTGATAATCAACGGACTTAGCAGTTATATATGCCCAGGTGTGTTGGCACATCACAAGTGCTCTGTAAGTGCTGTTTGTCCTTTAAGTGGTATTTTTTCCTTCCATGTGAGAATTGCAGCGCTTTGCTTGGCAAACCTAGCAACCAGCTTAGTGACCACAGCGATGTGATATTTGAGAGGACATGAATGGAGTGATAACGTGATGGACCAATGATTTGTTAATACTAATGATATCTATTAACAACCTTGGGGAGAAGCCAAAGAAAGGCTCAGAAGGAACACAGAGAGATTTATTCTCTCAAGCATTAAACCATGGCAGTCTTAGTTGATGGACATTCACTCAGCACATATTTGTTTAGTTTCTTCTGCTAGGTACTGGAGATTCAGCAATAAACTGGACATCAAAGTCTGTGCTCTCATGAGCTTGAATTTTAATAGAGAGACTAGATAGAAAATAAACAGGTAAAAACATGAAGGCTAATTTCATATGGTGACCGTGGCCTTGAAGAAATGTAATAGGAAGGTGTGATTAGTGACTGGATGTATTTGTCAGGCTTTAGCCAAGAAAAGAGAAACCACTCTAGTTATTTCCACAGAGGGAGTTTAATCAAGGGAATTAGTTACTCAGGTGATGGAAGATCTGCGAAACCAAGTCGGGCATGGTAAACACCTTCTGGGAATGGTAAAGTAATCCAGAAATTAATAACAGCAGGAAGCTGCTACCAATTGGACTGAAGGGACAAAGTGGGGAAATTGGATTATCAGAACCCAGAAGCTGGAACCATCCAGTAGATATTGGAACTACTGCCTAGGAGAGCTGTATCCGTGGTGGGGAGCGTGAAGAGGGCTGGAATCAGAGAAGAGGCACGGTCTCTGCCAGGAAATGCTGGCGGACAAGGGGAGAAATACCTCCCATGCTCCATCTTCTACCAGAGCATCCCATTGCATCCAGAAGCCAGGGAGCAAAGGAGCTTGGGAAATGTAGTTTCCTGTGATGCAGAGAAGAGCAGGGACAGGGCTGGAAAAACCCTTCCTGAGCTGAGAAATCCTGGTAGGAAGGAGTCTGCTCTGCTCACAGGTGGGTGATGAGCTTCCCAGCAAGTGCAAAAGTTCACAGAGGAAGACACAGAAACAGGGTGGAGATAGACAAGAAAACACGCGCGTGAATGAACTCCTGGTTCATTCCTCCACCCCAGAAACAACATCCACTGCACCATTCTGAACGGATATGAATGCTTCCAAGGGCCTCCTTGTAGCTTCTGGCCACCATGACCATGGACATGGGGGTGCCCAGATGGTGGCAACTATTCTTCAGGACCACCCTTTGACAGATCAGTGAGCAATTTCTCTTGCTGCTGGTTTTCAAAGACCTGGCCATCTGGCCCACTGGAAGGAGAACCTTCTATTCCTGGCTGTGCACGTCCGTGTTGTCTTGTGGGAATGAGAAGAGACTCAGCTGCAGACATGTCACAGGCCTTGACCCTCAGATGGGTGACCAGGAGCCACAAGACTGGTACTCAGCTTCCAGGTAGGGCTGGCGATGGTAGTGGAAAGGTTTGTGAGTCTGTGGGCTGCATTATCTTGGAGCTGCAGGTCCCTCCACTCCTGACCAAGGCGCGTGCCCAGGAGTATTTTTCGCGTGCCAAGCACAGCAGTGGTGTCCACCCACGCACTTTGGGTCACAGAGTCCCTGCCAGGACTCCCAGCGCCCTGGGAGCTGCTTCGTTCCGGGAAGTTGTTAGTTTCCCCCCGAAGCCCTCTTGGGGCTTCCTCGGAGCCACCTGCCAGTCAGAGTGCCCTTGAACCACAGAGCATCCGTCCGGAGCACCTTGTGCTCTTGGTGAACCTGCACTTGATTGTCTTCTTGGCTCATAAGGGGGGCAGTGACGAGAAGCCCTTTGCAGCTGGGCCTCACTAAAACTTCCTCATTTTCTATTTATTTATTTATTTTTGGCTGCGCTGGGTCTTCGTTGCTATGCGCGAGCTTTCTCTAGTTGTGATGAGCGGGGGCTACTCTTTGTTGCGGTGCGCGGGCTTCTCATTGCGGTGGCTTCTCTTGTTGCGGAGCAGGGGCTCTAGGCATGCGGGCTTCAGTAGTTGTGGCGCGTGGGCTCAGTAGTTGTGGTGCATGGGCTTAGTCGCTCCGCGGCATGTGGGATCTTCCTGGACCAGGGCTCGAACCTGTGTCCCCTGCATTGGCAGGCGGATTCTTAACCACTGCGCCACCAGGGAAGCCCAAAACTTCCTCATTTTCTGCTCTCAGGACCCACCTCATTCAGTCGGGTGGTGAAAAGCCCTCTAGGAAATCAGCAGACTGAATAAGGCCTCATTTCACATTCAGAACTCCGGCCACACGGTCTATCTGCCAATGGGAAGAAGAATGGTGCCACTATATGACATTAGGGGACCAAAGGTAGGGGTGTTAGCTTCTCAGACCCTGGATGTCTGTCTAAGGACAGTCTCTCGGCTTCATAAAATGCTCCTAAATTTGGATGTCATATTTTGTGGCAATCTGGTTTGAGGACAAAATGAGGATCTGGCAGCTGATATTTATGGCTTTCCGTATCAGCCTTCAGACAAAATTTGTATTGTATTTTGCTTGAGTTATGGTGGGACAGGATTGTAAACTTCACACTGTTATTTCAGATAAAATGCAAGCTTTGGCCATAATAAAGAAGAGAGAAGGCTCAGCTTTAAATTTCTTGTAAATCAATTCTTGAGAGGTATAAAATATCGATATAAATGATAATGAAAAAATAAAACAAGTCCACAATGGAAACAGAGCATATTAAACTTTGCATTTATTTTAATTTCCTTTTCCACATCTGTAAATAAGTCAGAATTTAAACCTTGCCTTGGGCTTCGCCTAGATTTTATGAGAAGGTAAAATTTGAACCTCTTTCTTCCCAAATCTGGGCGGCTGTGTGCCCACCCATCTCTGCTGAAGCATATTGTCAGGCTTTGGAAGACAGACTTCCCTTGTTGCCAATTAATTTATGGGTAAATTCACCAAGAATTTAACTTCTTGGTTTGGAGAGGGGAAATAAACCAACCAAAAAATACTTTAAATTTCATCTGGAATGGTGTTTCTGCATTGCTTGACATTGTCAAAATACAAATTGCCCCTTGGTGGCGGCAACAGCTAAAACTTTGCTTTGGATGAGGCTCCTTCTTCAAAGTCATCTCTCTTCCTCCTCTGTCTTTGATCCGAATCCTGCCCGATCTATGGGGATGCAATCTGGAGGAAACCCAGGTCTATATTATGAAAGTGAATGTATCATATGCATATTTATGTATGTATATATATTACATACATAAAATACCTACTATTGAAAATATATTTTAAAAAGATGTGGGATAACTTAAATCAAGATTTGACGTCTGTTCTTTCACTTAAGATGTCGTAAGCATTTTCTCACGGCGCTACATATTTGTTGAAATCGTGGTTTTGATGACCGCTTAATATCTCACACAGAGTAAGATTTTAATCATTTATATAATCATTGCCCTCATGATGAGTTTTTAGGTTGCTTCCTGTGTGTTGCTGTTATAAATCATACTCGTGTTGACGCTTGCACATTAATCTCCTTTCTGATCATCTCTTATTTCCTTCTCATGAATTCCTAGGTGGAGAATTATTGGGACAGGCGTTTTGAAGGGTCTGAACGTTCACTTTTGTAACTGCCTTGTGTAGGTTAGCCGTGCCTTTCTCCAAAGTTTGCCTGCTCCGTGGGGCGGAAACCACATCTGTCTTGCCCCTGTGATATCCCTACCAGGGCTGGAAATATAGTAAGTGAGTAGTAAATATATTTAGATAGATAATTGGAGAAATGAATAATGAATAACACTTCTCCTCCAGTAATTAGTCTGACCCAGGACTGGCCATATTGATGACACTTGAGAACTTTCTTTCTTTCTTCCCCCCTGACCCCATACACATTTTATTTGGTTGCACTGGGTCTTAGTTGCGGCAGGCGGGCTCCTTGAGTTGCGACATGCGGACTCCTTAGTTGCGGGACGTGGCCTCCTTAGTTGCAGCACGTGAACTCTTAGTTGCAGCACGCATGTGGGATCTAGTTCCCCGACCAGGGGTCGAACCCCGGTCCCCTGCATTGGGAGCACGGAGTCTTAACCCCTGCACCACCAGGGAAGTGCCTCCCCCCTCAGCTTTACTGAGATATCACTGACCTGTAAAAAGTGTATATGTTTAAGGTGTACAATTTGGTGTTTTGATATATGTGTACATTGTGAAATGATCACCATAATCAAGCTAATTAACATATTCATTACCTCCACCTAGTTATCGCTGTGTGTGTGTGTGTGTGTGTGTATGTGTGCGTGTTGAGAAGATTTATTTTAAAATCCATTCTCTTAGCAAATTACAATGTACAATACAGGGTTGTTAACTATGTCGCATTGCAGTACATTAGCTCTCCTGAACGTGGTCATCTTGCTTAACTGAAACTTTGTACCCTTTGCCCCACATCCCCCCTTCCGCTCCCCCCAGCCCCTGGCAGCCACCATGCTACTCTCTACTTCTACGAATTTGACTATTTTAGATTCTGCATGTAAGTGAGATCGTGCAGCATTTCACAGAGAACTTGCCTTCTGAACACCTTCTTGGAGAAAGGATGCGTCAGCCCTTTCGTGGTTGTATCTGTTTCACAATCTCCTAATTACAATTTTGCCATCCACTAGGAAAGGAAAGCTCACCAAGGACAGCCCTGAAAAGGCCAAAAATTATTTAAGTCAACAGAAAACTGTATTTCACAGAATTTGTAATGGCTGCAGAAAAAAATGTTACCAGGAGTCAGAGTCAATGGAGTATTTATTTGCCTTTTATCCTCTGGTGATGCTGTATTGTAAACACTGCCGCCTGGTTTATTTCCTCTTGCTCTGGTTGGAAGCCAGGCTCCAGGGGCAGAGGTTTATTTCAGGGCAAGGAAGAATTCCTGTCTGTTCTTGGCCTGATTTGCCAACCCTGGTTCCTGGTGGGCTGTCTTCACTTTGAAGAAGCTTCTTGGTTCTTTGCTCTTTGTGTTTCCCCACTTGAAAGAAACACACACGCACATATACATATGCCCACATATACATGTTTATGTATATTTATATGTATTTTAATTAACAAAGTAATACATGATTATCGTAACAAGTTTTAAGAAGGTAGAAACATAAGTGGTAAAGGGCAAAAATCCTTTCTGGATTCTATAGATACCAAACATAAATATATGTACATTTACATATGTACATATAGAATCTTAAAAAATTACCCAAATAGGATCATATGTGATACATTTATAATTTTTTATGCTTAATGACATATTGTGGACATTTTTTCAAACATGCTGATATAGCTCTGCTTCATTTTTCTTACAGCTGCCTGTTACCCCACTGTAAAAGTGTATAGTTTATCTGGTCTCCTCTTAATAAACCTTTGGAATGGTTTAAAGTAGTAAATAATAATGATAGCAGGTAAAGATTGAGCATTTATGTGTGTCAGCACTGTTCTAAGCACTTCATATTTATGAACTCGTTAATCCTTACAATCATTTATATTTATATCCTACTTTATATGAGGACGTTTGAGGCACAGAGAAGTTAAGTAACTTGCCCAAGGTTGCTCAGTTAGGAAGTGGCAGAGCCAGGATTCAAATCCAGTCTTCTGGCTCCAGCACATAAAATAAGTTTGTCTGCAATTCAAAAGGATGCTGCAGTGGGCATCCTTGTAGATAAACAGATCTTTATGAATTCTCACTCGTGTTTCGGAAGGAGAGATTTCTAGAAGTGGGAACGCTGAGCCATCGCTTCACCCTCATTTCAAAAAGAATTAGGCGGCGTCTAAACATCCACGTGGACACCACATCTAGGAGGGATGGGAAGAAGCATAAATATCAGAGTAATCAAGCATTAACACGTCATATACAATGGTCCAGTGCCTGGTTGTAGAGTGGGCTTGGTAGGCGTGCAGCCTACTCTCTGGGGGGTGATTGCAACAGAGATGACCACGATCCTCTGAGTTCGGGGCTTTGCAAGAGCAAGAGGGTGCGACGTTTTCCCTCCAGGGGGCGGTAATTCAGTCACAGGACGATTGGATCAGTGGCACACGGGGCTCCTTCCCACCCTTGCCCTGGTTATTTCGGAACACACTTTATGTAATGACAGGACTTTCACCGCGAGGAGAGCCAGGCGTCGGATGGGCGTGGCCAGTGGGCGTGTGTTGTGTGGACGGGTGGAGGCGGCCCTGCGTTAATTTCATCACCTCTCCGGACGCGGCTCTCATTCTCCCTCTGCTTTCGTTTCTCGTGCAGTGACGGAGAGCCGCGCCATCGTGGACAGCCTGCAGAGGTTTTCCTCGCTCCCTGCTTACCTTCCCACGAGCTTCCACGTCTCTAACGCAGAGGAGTCCTTCTTCCTGAAAGAGGCCAACCAGGACGTCACTCGGAACTGCAGTCTGCAGGCCCGGGCGGAGTCGTTCTTTATCTACCGAGCCAGGAGCCCCCCGATGGTCAATGCCAGCTATGGGCCATTTTCAGTCGAGAAGACGGTCCCCCGGGAGCTCATGCTGACCTCTGCACCCTTTGGCAACATGGGCCAGTTTCCCTTCAACTGGAAGTTGAAAGCCCACATCCTCGGCAGCTCCATCTACTCCAACAGACCCAAAGTGCAGACCTTGTTCTACATCACCGGGATGGGCTGGACCGACGGCGACCCTGCGGAACAGCTGCCCTGCGTCAAGATGTTTGCTTTCCCGGAGGCCAGGGAAGTGGCGGCCAGCTGTCGGCTGCAAGGGACCCCTGGGCTGTGTGTGGCCGAGCTGGAGGTGCTGCCCGAGTGGTTCAGCTCTGGGCTGGACCTGGAGCCCGAGGAGGAGATCCCGGCCCTGCTGGGCGGCACGGCCATGGAGCTCTTCTTCACGCTGTACCCGGCCGACCCGGCCGGCCAGTGTTCCCTGGAGGAGGACAGCAAGTGGGAGAACAACATCCACTCGGGCCAGGACGGCCCCCCGCCAGCGCCTCCAGCCCGGGAGAGGATCGGGAGCGTCGTGGTCTACCCGACCCAAGACGATCTGAAGTGGTCCCTGCTGAGCCTGGATGAGAACGTCGTCATCTCCGTACCTCTGAACCTGGTCCGGGAAGGGGACACCGCCACCTTTCTGGTCTCTCTGGCCGCTGGCTCCGTGGCTGACCACTTCACCCTTAGGTAAGAGGCGTTGCGGGGCTGGATGGGATGGAAATCAACTCTTTTTTTTTTTTTAAATTAATTAATTAATTTATTTATTTTGGCTGTGTTGGGTCTTCGTTTCTGTGCGAGGGCTTTCTCTAGTTGCGGCGAGCGGGGGCCACTCTTCATCGCGGTGCGCGGGCCTCTCACTATCGCGGCCTCTCTTGTTGCGGAGCACAGGCTCCAGACGCTCAGGCTCAGTAGTTGTGGCTCACGGGCCTAGTTGCTCCGCGGCATGTGGGATCTTCCCGGACCAGGGCTCGAACCCGTGTCCCCTGCATTGGCAGGTGGATTCTCAACCACTGCGCCACCAGGGAAGCCCGGAAATCAACTCTTGATCATCAGTGGTTGTTAGTCTGTCAAGCGGCTGTTGATGCTTTGCTGAGGATCCAGCATCGTGAGGAAACTTACAGACATAAAATAAGACCCATCGAAACAACACGCCGGACAACGTAAAGCAGAGTATTTGGGGGTGGGCCCTGGGCATCCCTATTTTCTAAGCACCCCCTAAGTATAATTCTGGTGTGAAGCCAGGATTAAAACTTCTGCTTTGAGAGGAGCAATTCGGGCTGTGAGGTCCAAGTTTGTCCCCTTCAGGCTCTCACGTGATAGTCTGAACCTCTTACTGCCCCCTTCATGTGCCAGGCAGAATCCCATAATGCCTGGAAGTGGACACCTTGTAAATGAATTCCAGTTTCTAAATCCATGAAGGAGCTTTCTGAGACAGTGTTTCCCACCTCGCAGCTTTTCATCAGTAAAGAATCCTTTGTCAAAGCAAAGCAGCTGTCTCTATCTGTAGGACAAAGACTTGGTTTTAGGATTGCAGAAAGTGAGGAGCTTCTCTGAGCTAGGGTGACAAACCTGTCTTTAGCTTATTTTGCTCACATAGGTTCCTGGGTAGTAGTAGGAAGTAGCAGTAGCTCTGCTACATACCAGCTGTGTGTCCTGGGGCAAGTCACCTAACCTCTCTGGGCCTCAGCTTCGTCTTTGGTAGGATGGGGATAATGGTGGGATCTATCTCCCAGGGTTGTTGTGAGGATTACACAAGTTAATAAAGTTCTTAGAATAGTGCCTGGCACATGAGGAGTCTCCACTGAATGTTAGGCTGTGGTGTTTCCCGGTCCTCAGACACCAAGCTGGTAGACATATAAACTGCAGTGCATGTGGGGCTTTGTTTTGCTGGGTGCAGGTGAGGAAAAATAAGAATTAATCGTGAGTCCAGTACGGTCCTTCTGATTCTGACAGAGGCCCTGATGTACCAGATCACGTCTGTTTGGAGGTGTGCTTGTTCAGAGCCTGGCAACAGGATCCCGAGGCTCTGGCAGATCCCAGGGTGGTTTAGTAGCCCGCAGGAAGCGGGCTTCCTATTCGGAGCCCCTTGAGTTAGTCTTGGTGGTAAAACTGATTCAGAAACTGGTGTGGACCCAGCCCTGTGCTAGTCACCCCACTGGTGGGACTGGGGTGGTCTAAAACCCAGTTCTTGCTCTGCAGAGATTCTTCCAATGCAAGGCAGTGCAAGCCGCTCACTGTAGACCAAGAATGGCAAAGGGATGGTTTCTGCTTTCCTGCCCCTCCCTCTCCCAAGGCAGACATGACCAGTCAACTGCAGCACCTCAGCACTCCCTCTGCTGTGGCAGACATTACTAATCTACTGCACTGAGCTCAGAACTCCAGGCAGCGCCTACCAATTCATGTGCGGTAGAGGGTATGGCACTTAAGACTGAACTTATTTGCCATCCCTGGTGTAGAGAGAATGTTGTTGGGTGAGAAGTTTGAGGAAAGGGAGAGCAGGTGGCCTGGTGGTCGGGGAAGTCTGGGAGCCTGGCTGGGAAAGGCATTTCAGGACAGGGGAATGTCATAAACAGTACTAGGTAACTTTCACTGAGGACTTAGAATGGTCCAGGCCACGTTCTAAGTCGTTTACATGCCTTAACTCACTGAATTCTGACAACAAACAACACAAGGAGGCAAGTACGGCTATCATCCCCATTTTCCTGAGGCACAGAGAGGTTAAGTATCTTGCCCAGGGTCACACAGCTAGGGAGCAGTGAGTGTGAATCCTGGCGGTCTGGCTCTAGAGCCTGTGCCCTTCACCCCCATGGCCCACTGCCTTTCGAAGGCAGGAGGGGGCCGCTGCCGCACCCCCAGGCTGCATGTGGCTCAGTCATGCCAGAGCTGAGGGTCAATTTAGGGAGGGAGAGGCTGCTGAGACCAGAAGAGGATCCAGTATCCACAGTGTAGAGGCTCCTGAAGTGTTATCTTCATGGTGAGGAGAAACCCCTCAAGTTTTTTCTTTCCCACAGAAGTTAATTTTAGAGCTGAAATGGATTATAACACTGACGTTCCCTTGAGAGGTCAAATCGTGAATTGTCAGTCTCCAGGAAGTAGTATCCACAGGGCCTTTAGTGGTGGGGCCTTGGGACTGTCCCAGAGGAAGAACATCTAGCCTAGAGTTTGCAAACTGGTAGTCATAGCAAATCTAGGCCACAGATGTATGCTGTTTTTTTTTTTTTTTCTTTCTTTTTAAAGCTCATATGGCATCCCTTAAAATATTGAAAAGAATTGCCAACCTCTAACAAAAGGGAGATCTCATGTGTCATTTACTTGGAAAGTGTTGAAGATTTGGTAACTTGGCAACAGTTGGCTGTAGTTAGGGAGTGGCTTTCCCCTTTAGATGGATCATGCATCGCCTACTTCACCGCAGTCCCCACTACACCCTATTGTCCCACACCTGGCCCATTACACTCACTTATCTGGCTCCTGTGAGCATTTAAAAACTCTGATGTAGTGTTGAAAAAAGAGGGATGCAACGCTTAGAAGAGGGGCTAGATTCTAATCTGTGAAGGCAGGCATCACCGACTCATTCACTGTGTGTCAGGGAGACAGAAGTGGTCAGTGGGTGCATCACAGGAAATGAAACATCCCCTCCATCATCACCGGCATTATTTAGTGAATTAGTTGCTTCATGTAAAGCAATTAGAAGGGTGCCTGGCACCCTGTAGATGTTCAGAAAGTGTTGATTGATACTATTATTTATTATAATTGATGATGTTATTCATACTATTGTGTTAATTGATACTATTTAAAAAATTTTTTTATTGGAGTATAGTTGATTTACAATGTTGTGTTAGTTTCTGCTGTACAACAAAGTGAATCAGTTATACATATACATATATCCACTCTTTTTTAGATTCTTTTCCCATATAGGCCATTACAGAGTATTGAGAAGAGTTCCCTGTGCTATACAGTAGGTCCTTATTAGTTATCTATTAATATTTTATATACAGTAGTGTGTATGTGTCAATCCCAATCTCCCAATTTATCACCTCCCCTTTCCCCCCTGGTAACCATAAGTTTGTTTTCTACATCTGTGACTCTATCTCTGTTTTGTAAATAAGTTCATTTGTACCACTTTTTCAGGTTCCACATATAAGCGGTATGATATTTGTCTTTCTCTGTCTGACTGACTTCACTTAGTATGATAATCTCTAGGTCCATCCGTGTTGCTGCAAATGGCATTATTTTGTTCTTTTTTATGACTGAGTAATATTCCATTTTATAGATGTACTACATCTTCTTCATCCATTCGTCTTCCATGTCCTGGCTATTGTAAATAGTGCTGCAATGAACATTGGGGTGCATGTATCTTTTTGAATTATGGTTTTCTCCAGATACATGCAATCAATACTATTAATTCATGCTTTTTAATAATTATGTATACTGTGCCAGGCTCAAGTTGTATCTCTCATTGTATTATCATGGGCACTGTACAAAGTATTCATGCCCATTTTATGAATGTGGAAACTGAGACTCAGAGAGGTTAGGGGTTACCTGCCTGAAGTTGTGCAGTGGGGAAGCGGTGGGACTGGGGTGTGGGTCTGCATGCAGGAGTTGAGAACTCTCTTTTAAAAAACACTCTTTTGGGCTGTTCTGCTTGTGTAGGTGGGGACTGAGCTTTACCTCTTGAATCTTTCTGGGTCAGCATCTAGAGTTTCTTGTCTTTATGCCTTCCTAGATAGGACTTTTATTTCTTTTTGTTTGTTTGCTTACAGAAACTTTATTCACATGTAAATGATATGACAATAAATTTGATTTAAAAAACCAGTATATAACTATCAATTGCATTCTTATACAAGGATAAAGTTCTCATTTCTTTTACTGGAGTGTAGTTAATTTACAGTGTTGTGTTAGTTTCAGGTGTACAGCAAAGTGATTCAGTTACACATACATACATGCATGTATATGTATATATTCTTTTTCAGATTCTTTTCTGTTATAGGTTATTACAAGATATTGAGTACAGATGACTATTATTTCTTACGCTGTACTTTATGGCCAGAGAAGACTGCACTGAAATTATGGCAATAAACGAAGATCACCCAAATAAGGACACACAGAGCCTGTTTATCCAGAGCTTGCTGTATGGCAAGGGGGTCAGTCGCCATCACTGGTGTGTGGCAGAGACTCAAGGGCAGACGGGGAAGGGGGGAAGTTTTTCATAGAAACAGGGAGACTCAGGTCTGCTCCGATTGTTGCCCTGGGGAAGCTGCGGGTGGGCCCCCTAGCAGTGAGTATCTTATGTGATGGATCTGGGGAGCGTATTTGGCTTTTTTCTGGTTGACCTTGAGTTGGAAGCAGAGGCTGTAAAAAGGGCAGCAGGCAGTCGTGGACCAACTTCAGACCTTTCTGGGCTGATTGTTGCCGAGGCTGTGGTTTGGCTTTTTGCCTTGGTTGCTGCAAGGTTGTGGGTCAGACTTTGTCATATATGGTCTGGCTGTTGTCTTTTTGTGTATTCAGGCTTTCAAAATAAAACACTGTTTTTGGGCCCAGGGGAACGTGTTATTTCCTAACATAACTGATTGTCTGTTTTAATCATGTCTTTTATGAATGAAATGTGACATATTTCATTCCGGCTCAGATGAGGCCCCGGATCAAAGCGTGAACGTGCACAAGATTCGCTGAGATCTAATTTCAGAGCTGAAGACGTATGGACAGGGGACAGATGCGTGCAGTTTTCATGTGTCACATTACTATTTCTGACTGCATATTGTATTGGGGCCAGTTTGAACAAAAGTTGGATTGGTTACTCTCTAACACAAATAGATTCTGTTAAACGCTAGTATCTAAAACTGACCCTATATTGAAAAGCCTTTCAGCAAAGGGTTAAAAAGTGTGGTTTGGAGGGGTTGGGGGCTGCTGGCAGGGCAATGCTAGGCTGGATTCGGGGTAAGTCTTTCAAACCAAGAGAGTTTGACATGTTGTGAAAATTTCCCTACTCCATCTATAATGTCTCCAAGGCTGAGAGTGATCCTGAGAAACTTTATCCCTGATTTATGAAAATAGCTCTTTCTCAGCTCACGTAGAGACCCTCCTGGGCTGACCTCTCATCCTGTTAGACTGTGGAGCCCAGTGGTTAAGACTGTAGACCCTGCGGCCAGACATCCTGGGTTCAAATCCTGGCTCTACCACGTACCAGCTGGGTGACTTTAGGCAGGTTACTTAACCTCTCTGTGCCACAGTTCCCGCATCTCTAAATGGGGGCAGTTTATGCTCTAAGTGGCTATTTAGGAAACATCAGCTTTGTGCTCAGCCAGATTCTCCCATTTCATCTGTTGTCACCCAATCCTTCTGGTTGCTCAGGCCAAACATCTAATCACCGGACTGACTTTTGCCATTTTCTTATACCTCCCCCTCCATCTGAACGGTCCTCAGATCCTGGGGCTCTTCCTGTAAAGTATCCAGGATCGAACAACTGCCGTTGCTATGACCCAGGTCAAGCCAGGGTCCCCTCTGGGTCCCCTCAGGGATCAAGGAGGCACCAGGAAGCATCACTTCCTGGTCAGCTCAGTCTCCCCCACGGATGTCCTTTCTCTGATGTCACTTCCTGTTCCACACCACTTCCTTGGGGACTTACTCTGTACCTTGCATTGCTAGTTAATGCTCCAGGTTGAGAATGTCAGACACCCCAAAGCCTTCTAGATCCCCTGAGCACATACACCATCTTCCTTCATTTCAGCACCGGCAGAAGGGAGCTCAGAAGGGGTCGGAGGCAGAAAATCTAGTTGACTGTTGGGTGGGTGAGCCCTCAGTCTCGAATCTAGCTGTCACTGATGGAACAAATATTTTGTGATCACCTATTAGGTGTCGCCCACCTTTGGTTTGCTTTTCTTTTTTCCTTCTTTCTTTTGAAAAAACCACACACGCTCTCGTCCCTCATCAAGTTCACACTCTCCAAGGAGGAAGACAGTAAACAAGCAAATAAACAAAATTATACATCATTAAAACCCATGCCAAGGGCCATGAAGGAAACAAACAGAATGCAGTATATTTAAACTTCATTTATTTTAATTTTTTAAAACTTTTTGTCTTGGGATAATCTTAGACTTAGAGAAAAGTTGCAAAAAAATCCAGATTTCCCCTAATGTGAACATCTTAGGTAACCACAGTATGAATATCAAAACTAGGAAGTTAACATGGGCCTAATATTATTAACTAGTCTACAGACATTATTAAAAAGTGCCATGTGTTCCTGTAACATCCTTTTTCTGCTCCGGGATCCCACATGGCATAGAGTTGTCGTATTTCCTTAGTCTGATGAATTCTGGTCTTCAGTCTTTTTTTCCTTTTTCTCTCTTTCATGACTTTCATACTTTTGAAGGATACTGAGAATGTTCCTCAATTTGGGTTTTTCTGGTATTTTCTCATGATTAGATTGAGGGTGTATGTATTTGTCAGGGATCCCAATGAAGCACTCGTCCGTCTCAGTGTCATATGGGAGGTATGTGATGTTGACATGCCTCGTTACCAGTGATGTTTACTTAGGTTACCCCGTTAAAGTGGCATCTTTCCGGTTTCTCCATTGCAAGTATGCTTTCCCCCCTTTGTAATTAGTAATAACATCTGGGACGATACTTTGTGACTACCAACATCCTCTTTCATGTTATACTTTTGCATTTTAGCATCTGTTGATCATTCTTGCCCAGAATTTTTAAATAATTGAACCAGGAGTGAATATTACAGGAGAATTTTGGCTCTTCCTGATCATTTCTTATTTGTATGTAAGGAAGTGAGCCAATAGCAATTAGTCACCACCGAAGTCACTAGACTTTTTCTGCTGAAATGAGGGAAGATGCTCTATGTACTCAGGTGGTCCAGAAGGCTTTGAGGTGACTGCCTTTCTTGACCTGGAGCATTAACTAGCAATACAAAGGTACAGGATAAGTCCCCGAGGAAGTGGTGTGGACAGGACGTGAGGTCAGAGGAGTGAGATCAGTGCAGTCCAAGGGGGTTAACCAGGGCAGGCTTCCTGGAGGAGGAGGCTTGGAGAGTGGGCAGGTTTTGATCAGTTAAAGGAAAACGGTAGGGCAGTATGATCAAAGAGTGTGGTGTGCCCAGGACACTCTTGGAAGGCAAGTTTTTTAAAGGGTTAGAATCACTGAGGCTTGCTGTCGTATTTCAACTCCCCCTTCCTGGCTGTGTGACCTTGTACAGGTTACTTCACCTCTCTGAGCCTTGCCTTCCTCTCCTATATAAGGAAACTAGTAATAGCATCTGTCTTTTGTGATGGCCGTGAAGAGTAAACGACATAATGCAGGAAGGTACTTGGCTTCAATTTTGCCTGTGATGCTTGGTGCTCCTCTCAGCAGCATCTAAGTGGCACCTGAAAGCTTCCTCCCGCACACGCTATGGGGATTCCCGCCACATGCACTTAATGAGCGTCAGTCACGTGCCAGGCTCCCCATTAGACCTTATGTGCATCCTTGTGACAGCTCTGGAACTTACCTGTTTCCTCTACTTCCAGATGAAGAGACAGGCTCACAAGCACTAGGGCACTTGCCAGAAAGTGACAGAGCCAGGACTCCAACCAGACCCCCGCACTTCAAGCCCTCACCCATCTGAAGGCCCCCCATTTCAGATGTTAGTAACCTCAACTCGGGAATTCCCTGGTGGTCCAGTGGTTAGGATTCCGCGCTTCCACTGCTGGGGGCCCTGGGTTCGATCCCTGGTTGGGGAACTAAGATTCCACACGCCGTGCGGCGCAGCCAAAAAAATAAATAAATAAAAGTTAAAAAAAAGTAAAAAAAAAAATCTCAACGCTTACTTTCATACTTAATAGCAAGCTGTTTGAGTAAGGTACCTCAGGTGGCACCCAAAATCCAGGCTTTATTAATTTTTTCCCCCAAAGAAAACTCAGATTTCCCTTGAGGAAACTGTGTGTAGACACAGATGCTCTGAAATCTGCAATCTCAGAGCCCAGATCAAGTCTAGGGCTTAGAGCTAAGGCTTCAGCAGAGCTTAGAAAGGAAGGCAGGTGATTATTTCCCAAACAAACCGTAACCTCTGCAGCGTGTTTAGCCAGCTCCAAACGTCATGTGCTGCATTCAGTGAGTGTATTTCTGTTACTTAGTACACGGTGCTTGGTCCCAACTCTATCCTGCTTTCCCTCCCAAGTTCACTGGAGTCTGGGAGCTCCGAAGGACGTTGGTAGGGAGCAAGTGTAAATTTCAGAGGCTTAAGGATTCTAGCTACAGAAGGGGATTTTGTTTTTTTATTGAATGAAAGATTCTTTAAATTCTATAGTGATTTACAATTTTCGAAAGTTTCACACATATGATTTCACATAATCCCATAATAACCCTTTCCCCCACCCCTGTCTTGCCCCTCCCCCCTTCCCTCTCCCCACTGGTAACCACTAGTTTGTTCTCTGCATCTGTGAATCTGCTTCTTTTTTGTTTCATTCACTATTTTTTTAGATTCCACATGTAAGTGATATCATACAGTATATGTCTTTCTCTTTCTGACTTATTTCGCTTAGCATAGTGCCCTCCAAATCCATCCGTGTTACCTCAAATGGCAAAATTTCATTCTTTTTTAAATGGCTAAGTAGTATTGCATTCCATATCTGTATCTATATCTATATCTATATATCTCACATCTTCTTTATCCATTCATCTGTGGATGGACACTCAGGTTGCTTCCGTACCTTGGCAATTGTAAATAATGCTGCTATGAACGCTGGGGTGCATGTATCTTTTCAAATCAGTGTTTTTGTATTTTTTGGGTATATAACCAAGAGTGGATCATATGGTAGTTCTAGTTTTAGTTTTTTGAGAAACCTCCATACTGTTTTCCACGGTGGCTGCACCAGTTTACCTTTCCACCAACAGTGTACGAGTGTTCAAAAGGGGATTTTTTTTTTTTGTAAATAAATTTATTTATTTACTTTTGGCTGCACTGGGTCTTTGTTGCTGCGCACGGGCTTTCTCTAGTTGTGGCGAGCGGGGGCTACTCTTCGTCGCGGTGCGGGGGCTTCTCATTGCGGTGGCTTCTCTTGTTGTGGAGCATGGGCTCTAGGCACGCTGATTTCGGTAGTTGTGGCACACGGGCTCAGTAGTTGTGGCTCACGGGCTTAGTTGCTCCGTGGCATGTGGGATCTTCCCGGACCAGGGCTCGAACCCATGTCCCCTGCATTGGCAGGCGGATTCTTAACCACTGCGCCACCAGGGACGTCCCTGGGATTTTTAAAAATTTATTTCTTTATTGAGCAACCTTGGCTTATAACACTACGTAAGTTTCAGGTGTACAACACTGTGTTTCTCCTCCTGTATACACTATAGCCTGCTCACCACCAAAAACTGAGTTTCCATCCAGGCCTCAGTAGATGATCCCCTTTCCCCGTTTCCCCCTCCCTGCCCTCTTCCCCTCTGGTAACCACTACTCTGTTCTCTGTATCTATGTGTTTTCACTCATATGTGGAATATAAAAAGACAAACAAACCAAAAAATAAATGAACAAACCAAACCAAACAAAAACAAACAAAAGGAGATTTTGACCTGTGTGGAGAGCTTTATCTCAGGTCGTAAGTCTGGAAAACTGGAGTGTACCTAGATTAGGGCGGTGGCCAAAACCTTGGTGCACATTTAGTTAAGCCACACTTAGATGTTTCGTTGCTTTAACCTTGGCAGTCATGCTAGGAGGTTGGGGTGGTTATCTTCAAGGCTGTCTTATGGACTGGGAAACCTAGCCTGCCCTCTCCTTTCCAGAACCTTCTCCTGCCTGTGGGCATAGAGAGGGTGGCAAGTACCAGCAGTATCAGCCGCTGCTCTCCTGTGCCAGGTATCTGTGGTGGGGCTGCTAGTCTGCAGGTGGCTGGTGCATGACCTTGGCACCCAGCCTCAAGAGGCTTCTTTCCTCTCCCTGCTCAGGGTTGCCCTGTTCCTGGGGCACTGATTGAAATGCTCGCAGGGTGTGGCTCCATCACATCCAGGGATGTATCAGGCACAGCATTACCAGTCTGGCAGCTCAGACATCATCGGATAATTGCTTCTGTGTGTATGTGAGTGTGAGAGAGAGAGAGAGAGAGTGTGTGTGTGTGTGTGTGTGTGTGTGCATACACGTGTATCCATCATCTGGTTTCATTTGGCCAATGGCAGGCACTGGGCAAGAGTCTGGACAGCAACAGAGAGAGAGGGGACAGCATAGCTAGTCCCCCTCTTTGCCCTCTGCTAGGCTGCGGTGTGGTTACATCCCTTCATCTCTTGCCATGGCAACTGCTGGCGGCTCCTCTCCGGTAATTCTGGGATTTAGTAATCACTCCCTCCTCTCGTCCCTTTAGACTAGGGGTAATATGGTAGATCCACAGATCCACATTGTTCCAAACATACTTAAAGAATTTCCAACAACTGAGTATCAGTGTTTAAATTTCAATTCCTTAAAGTAAAATAAAGTTAAAAATTCAGTCTCAACTGAACAAGGGTCCCCAGTATTGCCCACACTGGGATGCTTCACCATCCCTAGTCAGTCCTCTCTGCTCTGCCCACACACTTCTGTGAATAGCCCCTCCTGAGACCTGCTGGGGCCCCGCTGGGCACAGTGGAGAGTCAGCCAAGGAGGTGGTCAGGGAGGAAGATCTCTGGATACCGCTTCAGCTACCTTTGAAGGTTTGCCTGACGTGCTTCCCTGGCTGAAAGTGAGGCTCTGGTTGCCATGTTAGGGTCTGTCTCCTCTTCAGAAATTTAACCCTGTGAAGGACAGCTAGGAGTTTTCGTACTTGGTAGTATTGATGGGGCCGGAGCCAAATGGGGTTGGCTGTCCCCCCGGGGCTGCCCCATTCTTTATGCTTCTGATTCAGGGTATTGAGCACTCGCGTGTGTCAGGCAGACACTGTGCTAAGTGCTTTCCATCCATCCATCTTATTTACTTCCTTTTGGTGGTCCTCAGTGAAGACCACCCCCATTTGTCACATGAAGAAACTGAAGCTCAGAAAGATACGAGACTTCCTCAAGGGACACGAAGTCAGGATTGGAACCCAGGTCTTTCCATTCTCGGAATCTGAGCCCCTCGTCACTACACTCAGAGAGACCACATCTTGAGATGATTTAGCTGAAATATCCATCAGAGGAGAATGGATAAACAGTTAAATATTTATATAAAGAAATACTCTACAGACGTGGAAATGAAGGCATGCTACAATTGTTGGACAAATCTCAAAAATCTAAGGCTAAGGGGAAAAACGAAGCAATTTGCCAGCTCATACCTACAGCAGGATACAGTTTTAAAACGTGCAGTGCAGTTCTGTTTGTTGTATATAAACGCATTCATGGGCTTCCCTGGTGGCGCAGTGGTTGAGAATCTGCCTGCCAATGCAGGGGACACGGGTTCGAGCCCTGGTCTGGGAAGATCCCACATGCCGCGGAGCAACTGGGCCCGTGAGCCACAACTGCTGAGCCTGCGCGTCTGGAGCCTGTGAGCCTGTGCTCCGCAACAAGAGAGGCCGTGATGGTGAGAGGCCCGCGCACCGCGATGAGGAGTGGTCCCCACTTGCCGCAACTAGAGAAAGCCCTCGCACAGAAATGAAGACTCAACACAGTCATAAATAAATAAATAAATAAATAAAATAGAACGTGAATTTCTTTAAAAAAAAAAAACGCATTCATATGTAGTCCATGCATGAAATATGCATGAACATCATAAACACTAGCATCAAGAGATGTGGGTTGAAGATACACCGGGTATTTCAACTATGTCTGCATGTTTTATTTGTTAATCTGGTTGGTGGGAGATATGGGTGTTTATGTGTTCATTTTATTATTCTTCATACTCTTTTAGGTGTTGGCAATATTCCATAATTATAATTTCACTAATATTTTATTATAAAAAATTTCAGACAGATGGCAAAGTTGAAAGAAATTTATAGTGAGAATCCACATGCCAACCACTTAGATTCTACCATTACTATTTTACTGTTTTTGCTTTACCACGTATTGGTCCATCAGTCAATCCCTCTGTCCATCCATTAACCCATCTTATTGTTTGTTGTATTGAAAAGTAAATTGCAGACATCTATTCACTTCCCTCTAAATAGTTCAGTATGTGCATCGTAGGCTAGAATTCAGTATTCATATGATTTTGACTGGGATTGCATTGCATCTATAGATCGATTTATGGAGAATTGCCATCTTAACAATATTGAACCTTTCAATACATGAATATGGTCTATTTCCCCATTTATTTGCCATCTTTAATTTTCTTCAGAAATAGTTTGTAGTTTTTAGTGAACAGGTCTTGCACATCTTTTTTTTGTTTTTAATTTTTATTTATTTATTTATTTATTTTTGGCTGTGTTGGGTCTTCGTTTCTGTGCGAGGGCTTTTTCTCTAGTTGTGGCAAGCAGGGGCCACTCTTCATCGCGGTGTGCGGGCCTCTCACTATCGCGGCCTCTCTTGTTGCGGGGCACAGGCTCCAGACGCGCAGGCTCAGCAGTTGTGGCTCACGGGCCTAGCCACTCCGCGGCATGTGGGATCTTCCCAGACCAGGGCTCGAACCCGTGTCCCCTGCATTGGCAGGCAGATTCTCAACCACTGTGCCACCAGGGAAGCCCCTTGCACATCTTTGGTAACTTTATTCTTTAATATTTTATTTTTTAATGATATTATAAATGGAGTTGTTGATTTTATTTTCATTTTGACATTTTTATTGCTGGTATGTACAAATACAATTGACTTTTATGTATTGAGCTTGTATCCTGCAACCTTACCAAATTCACTTATCTGTGTTTTTATACTTAAAATGTGTCTCTTGTAGACAGCATATAATTGTGTCTTGTATTTTTATCTATTTTGATGATCTCTGTCTCTTAATTAGGTTATTGCATTAATATTTAATGTGATTACTGATGTGGTTAGATTTGGGGTCACCATTTTATTGTTTGTTTTCTATTTGCTCCTCCTGTTTGTTGTTTCTCTGTTCTTTTCCTGCCTTTCTGGGGATTATTTGAATATTTTTAAGAATTCTAGGTTAACTTTTCTATAGGCTGCATTCTCTTGCATTATATTTTTAATGGTTGCTTCAGGGCTTGCAATATATATACAACTTTTCACAGTCTACTTTGAGTTCGTGTGTCATTTCTAGTAAAATGTAGATAGATAGTAGGTCCATTTTACCACCCGTGTCCTTGAAAGCTAAAGTTATTTTATATAATTCCATAACATAAAATATGTTAAAACCCCCAGAAGACAGTATTATAATTTTTGCCTTAAATAGTTTTGTGTAGTATAAAAAATTGAGGAAAAAGCAAAAAACAAAATAGGTTTTTGCATTTATCCAGTTGTTTGCCATTTCTGATGCCCTTCATTCCCTTCTGCTGGCGGGTCTGTCTTCATTTGTTGCCATTTCTCTTCAATATGTAGGACTTCTGTTGGAAGTTTTTTGTAGTGCAAATCTTCTGGCAGCGAGTTCCTTTTATCTGAAAATGTGTTTATCTCATCATCATTCTCAAAGAGTATTTTTGCTATTTATAGAATTCTGGGTTGGCAGATTTATTTTTTTCTTTCAGCACTTTAAAAATGTTGTTTCACTCTCTTTTGGCCTCCATAGTTGCTAGTGAGAAGACAATCACGCATGGAGTTGTTCCCCTGTAGGGAGTGTGTTGTTTTCCTTTTGCTGTTTGTTTGTTTTATATGCCTTTCAACAGTTTGGCTATGATGGGCAGAAGCATGGCCTTCTCATGTCTGTCTTGCCTTGGGTTTGTTGTGTACTTGAATTTGTGCATTTATATCTTTCATCCACTTTGAGAACTTTTCAGCCATTATTTATTCAAATATTTTTTTCTGTCTCATTTCCTCGCTCCTCTGCATGTCAATTGTAGGCTGTCATTGAGATCATTTGCTATTATCTAATGGTTCTCTGATGCTCTATTAATATTTTTCTGTCTTTATTCTTGTTCTATACACATTGGATAACTTCTCTTGACCTGTCTTCAAGTTCACTGAATCTTTTCTTTGTCATCTTTATTTAGCTATTAAATTTATCAAGTGAAATGTTGTTTTCAGATATTGTAGTTTGATGTTTGGATGGAGAGGTGGAAAGGGTAGTTAGAAACATGGGTCTGAAACTCAAAATAGTTGTCTCTCCTGCAGATGAAAATTTAGATGTCTTGATCATAATAGTAGTTTGATCATAATAATTGAAGCCTTGGAAAGGATGAGATTTTTTCAGTAAAAATGCTGAGGAGAAAAGAGGGCTTGTGACTGAGTCCTGAAGAACACCAACATTTAATAGTTTGATAAATAAAAGAGGAGAGTCTTCAGAAGAGCATCCAGAGAAGGAGCAGAAAAACCAGGAGAATGTGATGTAACACACACCGAGAGAAGACACAGAACACACGGGAGAGTCAATAGAGGTGAATGCTGCTGAGAGATCAGGCAAGGAAATGAAAATTATCCTTTGCATTTTACATCTGGAGGCCACTGGTGACTTTAATAAGATGATTAATGGACTCTTGTGGATAAAAGCTAGATTGCAGGGGTTTGGGGATAAGATATATTAGTTAGAGATTAAGGTCACCTACATGTAGTAGAAATCCCAAAGAACACTGACGTCACCAAGACAGGGATAGATTTAGGGAAAGGCAAGAACTTCCACAGATAAGTATCAGTCTGGTGGATCAAGGATGTCAGAGCATCAAGGATTGTATGATTCCCTTGGCCTTTCCCTCATTGTCACAAGATGGCTGCTGCAGTGGTGGCCATCATGTCTACATTCCATGCAGAAGGAAGGCAGGAGGGAGAAGGCAGGAGGGAGAGGGGCAAAAAAGTCATGTGCACCTGAGCCTGCCTCGCTTTAGGGAGATCTTCCAGAAGCATCAGTCAGCATTTTTTGATTAATGCCCAATGGCCAAACTGTTCTCATGATCAAATCCATCCATGGTGAGTAGGGAATTGTAGGTGTTTAACTGGGCATAATGCCAGTCTCCTCACCCCAGATCAGGGTTTTCCTGATGAGGAAGAAATGGAGGATGGATATTGGGTGAGCAGTTAGCAGTATCTGCCACCCATGATTTGATGAATACAGGGAGCCCAGTGTCTTTCAACGTCATTTCCAGCGTTTAGCCGGGAAGAGGAGGAGAAGCCGGAGAGTAAACTGGGGACCTGGGGTATCAGGAGGATTCTTTTCCCTAAAGCTGAGGGGAGCCTGTATGTGTTTAAATGCGGAAGCAAAGCTCAAAGTCCTGGTGGGGCTGATTTCCCAGGGCCAAAAAGAACTCCTCTGTGTACCTTGTAGAGTTCCAAGACACAACTGGGTGCCCACTCACTTTAGAGTGGTGAAGAATTTTATTTAAAAAAATAAGTAATTGTGTGCACAGTACATCTGATCCACGTGATTCGTTAATGTGAAGCTGGTTCATTTCGCTCTTTCACCGTTTTGTAGTTAACTGCCAATGACTTGGGCAGTAAATAATTGTAGAGAAATGCCAAGGGGCAGTACTCATCAGAGATGCAAACTACACTCTGTGATTCTTTCATCCTGATTGGTGGAGTATTGCTTGGTGCCAGTTTCATTAGATTTCCAATAAAAGTGTAGTGTACTATTCATCTCTCTGTTGATTCCATTAAAAATGAAAATACAGTCTCTACCTCCTTTACGGTAAGATTGACTACCATTCACTGTCATTTAGATGAATTTCATAAAGCCAGGAAGGAGGAAGATAATGAATTATGTAATGGTGAACCCTATAATCCATAATTTTAAGGTTAGATTTTTAAATTGCATTTCTTTCTATCTAGGTGGTCTAAATCCACAAAACTTTTTGCAAGAAATTCACCAGGCACGCCTCCATGTTCTTGGAGTATTTTATTCACACTTCTGATCTAGCCTTGATCCCAGCACATTGCAATTAACTGAATTTGTGTCAGTGTCTGCTTATTCGCTCCTGCAGCTGGGGACTGCTGATTTGTCAGTCTGTGTCCTCGGCGAGGACTAACAGGCAGCCTGTTAGAGTTCCTGAAGTCTCCCTTGAGTCGAATTAAATTTGAAATCCAGAATAAGAAAACTTGCCATTTACCTCCAGGGTCCCAAGTAATGATTTTTCTTCACTGATGACAACACAGCTGCACCTGTTATCTCATGAATCCATGGGCGGTTTCCCTCTAAATGGGAAATCAAAAATCTTTCCCGGGACTCGTGCCCTGGTGGGTTTAGCCAAAGGCGCTTTCTGCCTGCCCTTGGGGTTGGGACGTCAGGATCAATGTTCAGAGACATTTTTCCTGAGGGAAGGAGTAAAAATAAAGATACCCATTTTGCATCGGTGAGGATCACCGCTGCGGATGCTTTATACATAGTATTTGAAATTCTGATTGGGTTAAATGGCAGGAGAAAAGTAAAGTGGCACCTTTCCTGTTGCAGATTTACTGTGATCGTGATTGTGACCTAAGGAAGCAGGGAATAATATAAGGAGGACAGACCGAATGTTGATCAAGACCGGGTCCTCCTCTCCTTCCTCGTCTCTCACTATGTTCCAACTACCTATACCGTCTCTCGGTTCCCAGAAACCGCCACGTCTACTCCCAGCTCAGGACATTTTGTTTGTTTGTTCTGCCTGGAATGCTCCCCCATGGTGAGCAAGGCTGGCCCCTCATCCCCTTTCACTTCTTACCTCCAATATCCCTTTTTATTTTTTATTTTATTTTTTGGCCACATGGCTTGTGGGATCTTAGTTCCCCAACCAGGGATTGAACCCTGGCCCCCTGCAGTGGAAGCACAGAATCCTAACCACTGGACCGCCCAGGAATTCCCTGAATACAGTATCCCTTTTTAAGATAAGCCTTCCGGACCATTTCTAAATGGTCACCAATGCCAACCATGCTTCTCTTTTCCAGCCTCTTTTCTTCCTGGCACTCATCACTGCCTGAAATAAACCAGGCTACTTTTCAATGTTTGTTCACTTATTTCTTGTCTGTTTCTCCTACACTGGCATGCTGGCTTCATGCAGGCAGGGACATGCCCCTGGCTTGTCACTGGGACTCAGTAACTGGGGAGCAAACACACCTTGCCATCCCAGATACAGCAGTTAACTCGTGGGTGGACGCCTGTTATGGACCGAACTGTGTCCCCGACAAGTCCATATGTTGAAGTCTTAACAACCCACCCCCAATACTTTAGAATCTGACTATTGAGAGAGAGAGTTAAAATGCGGAAAGGAAAAACCATGTGAGGACCCAGCAAGAAGGCAGCCACTGACAAGATGAGAAACCTCAGAATAAATCAACCCAGATGGCATCTTGATCTTGGACTTTCAGGCTCCAGAACTGTGAAAAAATAAATTTCTGTCGTTTAAGCCATCCAGTCTGTGGTACTTTATGATGGCACCCCTAGAAAACGAGTTCAGTGCTCTACAATGGAAAACAAATAACTTTTAATAGAATTAGCTGGTGGTTCAGAAGTTTCTTACCTTCCCTGATCCTTGAACTGTCCTTCATGACTCCTTTGTTTTCCGTTCTGCTTCATTATCAGTTTCAGACTTCCGAGAGCACAGATTTTTATTTTGGGGTTGGATTGATTTATTGGGGTCTCTGCTTGACAGATATTTGATCCACAAGGATCTTGCTCTGGACTTTGGGTGTGAAGAGCATTGTTAGGGCAAAAGGAAAGATCTTACCAAGACCTTCTTACTCCCCAAAGTCCTCTCCTTGTAGCCTCATCCTTCTTAGGTGGGATATGACGTTTCCACTTAAATTCTCCTGGGGCACAGGAAATTCTCCAATATTCTACAGAATTCTTGTGAGAGTTTGCAGAGAGGTGAAGCTCTTAGCTCACTCACAAACACGTTTCTTTCCTTGTGTAGATGTAGAAGGTGGCTGGTTTTAACCAGTAAATTAGTCCCTTGAGTCCTAGATGTTTCCTGCCAGGGTTCAGTGTGAAACAGGCAGACGCGTGGAAGGAGACCTCCTTTGGGGCTTCTTGGGAGTTTCAGCCATGCTTTCTTAATGCCTCTTCCATTTCAGAAGCCCCCTCCCTTCCCCCATGCTTCTCTTTCTTTCTGGTGTGTCTAGGAGTCTTCACTCTTGCTTGGCAATCATGTGTGTTGGTCAATTAGTCTCCCTCAGGGGTCGCTGGCTAATTGTAATTATGTACTGTTCAAGAAAACGGAGAGCAAGAAGAGACCATTTGTGGCTCGAGAGAGAAATGAGAAAGAGTGGCTATTTCCAACGCTGCCTACAGAAAGAAAAAAAAAAAACCCTCAGTTTTGGTGGCTTCATGTTGCATGTCGAGAGTTAAATTTCATTTTGTAGCAGGACTGGATTGCACAGCTGAAATCCATAAGATCAGATATAACATTTCCATCACCGAGCAGGTTAATAAAGTCCCTAATAGGATTTGCTGACCGTAAGAACGGCAGACCAAGCGGCAGAAAAGTTTTATTTATTTGCCATCTGTACGTAAATTTTGCTATTATGGAAATTGTGTCAGAAATTGGACTGCAGCTGGATTGCACACGATGTACTATAATATTTGAGCTAAGATACACACACAAAAAGCCACCTCTGTGTGTGTATGCACGTATGAATAATCCAGCTCCTTGTCGCTTTCTCTAAGAAACTTGGTCTCAGACTCTGAATCTAATCTCTGATCACCGTGGACAAGCTCATTTAAATATGCAACAGGCACTCAAAGACTAGGAGATGGGGGTGAGTTTCCACGGGAGAAGGAGTGCCCATGCCTTGCCTTATTATTTGATCTCAATCCAATGCCAGTCCTTCATTGCTAGAGGACAAGTATTTTTGGAGTTAATTATAGCTAGTCAAGGAAGAGAGGAACACCTCTTTGCTTTTATCCTGAAAGAAGGTCAACTGACATGAAGAAATTAAATTGGGACTCAGGAATGTGGATGTCAGCTACGTTACATAATTAGCATCCTGGGGTTGGTGAGCAGGCAGAGGCTGCCTTTAAGGAGCGTACATCACATTCTGTCACACCTGGTTAGAAACTTTGGCCACCGCCTCATGTTCCCATAGTAACGCTGGAGTCCGGAGAAAGCGGTTAGACTCTTCGGTGAGACCCACACATAAATTCAATCACTTTCTGTGTTCCCGTGAGTTCTTAATTTTGTTGTTTCACTTACTTCAAAAGTTACCAGGTTCTGGAATGACTTTTCCCTTTAAATTCATCTTAGATACCACATAAAATCAGTCTGTACCTTACACTTTGGGAACTACGAGTTCAGGGGAAAAGTTATTTCAGGCTACACCCGAGATGAGTGTAGGTTTTCAAGTACTAAACATAGGTGCTTAGGTAACACTGAGTTATCCAGTGAAAGTTGATTCCTTTTGCCTCCTCTTTCTATCCTGGTTCAGTCAAGGAGATAGTCTCTGTTTGATGCTCCAAAGTCCCTTGCATCCCCTAACCACTTGCTGATCTCCTTGTTGGTTGGTTTTGGTTTTTCTTTGAACAGTGCGAGTCCACACCTGAGGTTGGGAGCCTTTGGCAGGCAGCAGTGGCTGGCTAGAATTCAGTAATATTGTTTTTATTGTACTTATTTTAGGGGTTTCTCCTCTTTATGGAAAGTGATATTGGTTTTTCAATTTAACTGCGGATACATCACTTCCTCTCCTGGCTTCTGGTGGTGGCTGGCGATGCTTGGTGCTCCTTGCCTCATGGCTCCGCGGCTCCCGTCTCTGCCTATGTCTTCATGTGGTCCTCCCTTCTCCGGTCTCTCTGTGTCTTCTTTTCTCTCATAGGGACACGTGTCATTGGATTTAGGGCCCGACCTTATCCGGAGTGATCTCATCTTGACATCCTCTCCAAATTATGTTCTCCAAATAAGGTCACACGCATAGGTTCTGGGGACACCTGTCTTTGGGGAGCCACCCTTCCACCCACGACAGTGGGCAAGGAACTCAGCCCCTCCTTCCGGGCACCGAAGGGATCTGTGGGTTGACCCCCAGCACGGTGATTGGAGTGTGGTGCCTGGCTCTTGCCCTCAGATCCAGTTCTGGAGCTTTCTTTGCTCTGCCTGTATCACAGAGGGCTGGCCCTGCAGGTCTCAGTTTCCCTTCAGCTGGCTGCAGCCGGTGCGAGGCACTGACCAAGGGCCGGAGGGCAAGGGGAAGGGAGCACCTGGTGTATTCCACCCCTTTGCTCTCTGCTCCGGGCGTCTACGGTATCTATGGCAGCAGCTGCACTTCTGATGGATGAACCCGCTGTGGTTCTGTCATTCTTCAGGTGACCCTGGTCCCTGGCTCTGGGACCATTACTTCCTCCTTCTGTCCTTCTAGACTAGGGGTCTAGCAGCTTCCTCCTGAGCTAGTCTTTTTTTTTTTGAATTTTTATTTTATATTGGAGTATAGTTGATTTACAGTGTTGTGTTAGTTTCAGGTGTACAGCAAAGTGATTCAGTTATACATATACGTGTATCTTTTTCAAATTCTTTTCCCATTTAGCTTATTACAGAGTATTGAGTAGAGTTCCCTGTGCTTTACAAGCAGGTCCTTGTTGGTTATCTATTTTATTTATTTATTTTTTAGTTTTTATTGGAGTCTAGTTGATTTACAATGCTGTGTTAGTTTCAGGTGTACTGCAAAGGGAATCAGTTGTACATATACATATATCCACTCTTTTTTAGATTTTTTTTTCCATATAGGCCATAACAGAGTATTGAGTAGAGTTCCCTGTGCTATACAGTAGGTCCTTAGTAGTGATCTATTTTATATATAGTAGTGTGTATATAGCAGTGTGTATATATCAATCCCAAACTTGTGCTGATCTATTTTTAAATTTATTTCTTACTGAAATATAGTTGAATTACAATGTTGTGTTAATTACTGCTGTACAACAAAGTGACTCAGTTATACATATATATACACTCTTTTTCATATTCTTTTCCATTATGGTTCATCACAGGGTATTGAATATAGTGCCCTGTGCTATACAGTAGGACCTTGTTTATTCGTCCTGTATATACCACTTTGTATCTGTTAATCCCAAAATCCCACTCCTGCCCTCTCCCACTCCCCTCCCCCTTGGCAACCACCAGTCTGTCCTCTACGTCCCTGATTTTGTATCTGTTTCGTAGATAGGTTCATTTGTGTCCTATTTTAGATTCCACATATAAAATTTGTGCTAATCTTGATTGAACTTCTCAGATACACATAATGGAGTCGCCCCTTCCCTGGATTAAACTTCCTCTGTTTTTATGTATGTATGTACTTATGTCTTTGTTTCACTTATGTTTATTCTCCTATTTATTGCATGTGTGACATTAACGAACCACTTCCGCTTTCTACAAAAGAACAGTTACCTAGAAAGCCATTTATAGCTAAGGTCCTGATTCTACAGGCTAAGGAGATACAGTAGTTCACACTCCCATTGGTTCTGTTTCCAAACTATAGTCTGAAATTGTCCACTTCTTTCCGTCTCAAATTCCACCACCCCTGTGCAAACCACCATGGCTTCTGACCTGGAGAGTATTGCAATATACTCTCCTAACTGGCCTCCCAGTCTCCCCTCTTGCCCCACGCATCCGTTCTCCCCATAGCAACCAGAGTGGCCTTCAATACACACCAATCAGGTCATCCCCACCTTCTGCTTTGATGGCTTTGCACTATACCCAGAATAAGCACACCGGCCTGCAGATGCGATGTGGCACATCCAGATGGCTGTGTCCATCTTGGGCCACTCTTCCTCCCACCTAAATTTCCTGTTTTATTTATTTATTTATTTTTTAATTTAAAAAATAAATTTATTTATTTATTTATTTTATTTTTGGCTGCATGGGGTCTTCGTTGCTGCGCATGGGCTTTCTCTAGTTGTGGCGAGCGGGGGCTTCCCTTGTTGTGGAGCATGGGCTCTAGGGCACGTGGGCTTCAATAGTTGTGGCACGTGGGCTCAGTAGTTGTGGCTCCCGGGCTGTAGAGCGCAGGCTCAGTAGTTGTGGTGCACAGGCTTAGTTGCTCTGCGGCATGTGGGATCTTCCCAGACCAGGGCTTGAACCCATGTCCCCTGCTTTGGCAGGTGGATTCTCAACCACTGCACCACTGGGGAAGCTCTCCTCTGTTTGAAATGCTCAGGGTTTTCCCTGGTCTCCTGAGCAGACTCTTCCTGCCTCAAGAGATCTGGGGAGAGAAAGGGAGGTGCTGATTTTATGTGTCAGCCTCGCTACCAAGCATAGTTTGTGTCCCAAACTGAAGTCTGCCTCAACTCCGTCCCAGCTCGGGGCACTCATAAGCGGGTCTGGTGGGACATTAGGGGTTTATATTCCACACAACTTCCAACCTGCTGGGGAGTCCAAGGCCCTAACCTTCTTCTGTGAAGAACGTTGCCTGGTGCACAAGTGAGCGTAAGATGTACGTGTAGGTCCCCAGCAGATCCTAAGACAAGGAATTGGGGCCCAGGTGGCTCATCTGGGAGATGATGGCAGAAACCAGAAGTGTGAGGTGGGGAAAGTGGGGCAGGGAAGGAGGAGAGGCTGATAAAGCTGCACGGAGGGGGTCCCTGGGGGCTTCATCCGTCCTTGGAGCTGTGCAGAAGGCACCTCAGAATTGTCTCGCTGGAAGATGGGGTGGCCGGAGCGTTTATCTGCTGGCGTCCATCCCAGTTGGTTGGATATTGCCCTGGGGAAGTAACTGGGAGGAAACATCAGAGAAGCCAAGAACACTTTGGTGAAAAGCCACAGGCATGGGCACATGGAGCTGTCCACCACGGCTGTGCTGAAATCGGGCGGGCTGAGAGGCGGGGTTGTGGAGGGAGGCTTCACACGTGTCTGCTCTGTCCGCGTGTGCTTACGTGTATGTACGTGCATGCACGTGTGTGTGCGTATGCATGTGTGTGTGTTCACATGCATAATTCATACGGGGACTGGGTTGGGCAAATTTGCAGTTCCTCCTACTGGCTGGTCTACGAGTGGTATGCATCTGCTCTGAAGGGAAATTATGGATGTCTGTGGGAAGTGCAGTTACTACAGATTACAGGTACACGTGATGTTTGGTGCCAGCCGAAGTGGATGCTTGGGTGGGGTCTGCTGATTCTGGTCGGATGGTCTTGGTGGCAGTCCTGCCAGTTACCTGCCCTGGATCTGGGCCCATTTCTGGATTTGGATTTCCATCCTTCCCGTTCATTCTGTGAGATGCCTGGTCTCTCTCTCTCTCTTTTTTAGCATCTTTATTGGCGTATAACTGCTCTACAATGGTCTGTTAGTTTCTGCTTTATAACAAAGTGAATCAGCTATACGTATACATATATCCCCATATCTCCTCCCTCTTGCATCTCCCTCCCACCCTCCCTATCCCACTCCTCTGGGTGGACACAGAGCACCAAGCTTATCTCCCTGTGCTATGCGGCTGCTTCCCACTAGCTAGCTATTTTACGTTTGGTAGTGTATATATGTCCATGCCACTCTCTCACTTTGTCCCAGCTTACCCTTCCCCCTCCCCGTATCCTCAAGTCCATTCTCTAGTAGGCCTGCGTCTTTATTCCCATCTTGCCCCTAGGTTCTTCATGACCATTTTATTTGTTTGTTTTTTAGATTCCATATATATGTGTTAGCATACAGTATTTGTTTTTCTCTTTCTGACTTACTTCACTCTGTATGACAGACTCTAGGTCCATCCACCTCACTACAAATAACTCAATTTCATTTCTTTTTATGGCTGAGTAATATTCCATTGTATATATGTGCCACATCTTCTTTATCCATTCATCTGTCGATGGACACTTAGGTTGCTTCCATGTCCTGGCTATTGTAAAAAGAGCTGCAGTGAACATTGTGGTACATGACTCTTTTTGAATTATGGTTTTCTCAGGGTATATGCCCAGTAGTGGGAGATTCCTTAAAAAACTAAAAATAGAACTACCATATGACCCAGCAATCTCGCTTATGAATCTCTTTCTCATGAGCTGGCCAGATGGGGTTTCTATTGTGTACAAGCAAAGAACTGTAACTTACAGACTTCCTTGAGTGTTTGACTTTTTAGGTTATTATCACATGATTTTATAGCAAACATAAATAATTTCCATTGTGCCCCCAATATCTTTAGATTCCTAAAATAGAAACAAAAGTAGGATATGGTTCACCTTTTCTTCAAAGGCAAATGTAGTTTCTCAGTGCAGTTCACCATCTCTTTTTATTCTAGTTGAGATCACTTGGTTTTATCTTTTTCGTTCCCATAGATGGTCCCAGGATATTGAATGATAATTCTTAACAGGACATTTGGTGCAAGAGGATGAAGAAGTGCATTCTTACTGCCTTCTTAATGAAGCATGATATTGGATGGCGGAGATAAAAGACACCTAGCAGTTGGACATCTGAGTTCTAGACCTGGCTCTTCAGGACCTTACTCAGGTCACTTCACTTCTCTGAGGCTCAGTTTCTTAATCATAAAACCATTAGAACAGCTGAGATGTACCCCAAATACAGAGGCCCTTGAAATGTTTAAAAGCCCCGGAAAGATAGGTGGTTTGATGGCTGTAATCAGATGCCCAGAAATTCCACTAAAGCCCAGTTTGATAACATTGCTCTTGAAATGTGTTTCAGGGTTGAACCACTCTTCAGATTATTCTAGCTCAGTCTAAATTTGTGAAAGCTGTGGGTGTTTTGCTCTTGAAAAATCTGTTTTCTTTGCCTTCTCTTTGCTTGAAAATCCTTTCTGTTTGTGGCTTCCCATTCTTGGCTGTTCACCAGCGGCAGAGACAGAGGAGATGTAGACAGGTGAAGGCAGGGTGCTGTTGTGTTCCCCAGCGGAGTGCTTTGACAACTGAAGACAAACTCAGTTCCTTCTCAGCAGCTCGATTCCTCCTCCAGATAGGTTTCCTTCTTTCTTCTGAGCGCTTGAGCAAACCTAACCTGGAGTGGGATTCTCAGATTCCTCTGCCCTCAGCTGAGTTGAGCCAGACAGGGCTTTCTTGTGGTAGAAAATTGCCTCTTTGATTTGCAGCTTGAAGACCTCTGGGTGCAGCTGCAGGGTGTGAGGCTGCCTGTGAGAGCTGGTCCAGGTCATCCCTGGAACTGGCGTTTCCCAGAATTCCAGTTTTCCCATCCCTACCCACCAACCCAAACTCTTTTTCCCTTACTATTTTCATTTCAATTGATATCCATTTTTTTGGGGGGCAATACATTTATCTCAAAATAAAAAATGTTATATTGCTCCCTTAAGGCAGAAGATTAATCTCTTGATTTTCTGGCTTTATTTTTTTTTCTAGTACACATTAAAATAAATGTGTAGCTATGGTAGGAATGAGTTTATCACCTAAACCTATTTACCTTGGGAATCCTGACCAGAGGGACTGGGCAATTGGCATTGTCTTTTTCCCATGAGATTTCACTATTTCTTCCACCTGTACGTAACACCAGCACTGCTGTTCAATTAATATTTTTCTTTAAATCAGGTCATATTTTTCTTGAATTTACCTATAACAGGAACTTTATATCTCTTCTATAAATGGAAAACCAGTATCATTTGCTGTAAATAGAAGGCAACTGTAATAATAATTATGCACAAAAGCCAGTGTTGTAACATTCAAGCAAGATGGTGGCAGGCTCTAAAATGCCTTGATTTGGGGGCTCATTAGTTTTCTCTGTTTAAAAGGGAGATTTGCAAGTGTTAGAGGGGGTTAAAGACATTAAGACACTCAACTGGAACTTTCCACCTGATTTAATCAAAAGGGTTGATAAAAATTAGAAACTCTCTTTTGTCCAACTCAATATTATTTAATATTATGTCCTTGTCATGCCACCTAAGATATTCTCATGTGCCCTTAGGTGTTTGTCCCACGTCCTGAAAATACAGTTAAAAATAAAATTAAAAAAAAACATTTTATTTCAGGCATTTAAAGAATTGAATGAGTTGCAAGTATTTTAAAATTTGGCGAGATGAAAGCTTGGTTTTTATCTCTGTTCCTTCCTGACTACATCTGATGGAATGAAAAAACTGTATGTGGCCTCTTGAGAGTTGGATGTCCAAGGGTGGCGGGGCCCTGGCCCCTAGCTCTTTGCTTCCCACCTCTGGGCTGTCGAGGGAAGCCCCCCTGAGCCCCTTGTTTCCCATCCTGCCAAGGGGCTTGGCAGCTGGAGGCTGCCTCATGGACCCTATTGTTGGTGTTTGTTGATGCCCTTGCACTTTCTGTCCAGAAGGAGCCTTTTTAGTAACAGGGAGCTAGAATGTTCTAGGTCACATGAGAACAGATGCCGATAAAATTTGTGTTCCACACAGACCTGATGTAACTCTCAGGCTACAGTTTCCCAGGGGAAAACACCATTATTGTTGTGACTTTCCTGTACTTTAGAGTAGGTTTGGCAGCTAAAAGAAATACGAGGGATTTATTTGAACAAGTTTCCAAGGAATGCCAGGGTCTTAATAGTATGTTTTTCATTTAACCCATGGGAGGCAGATCAGTGTCATATACTGTTTCTCTTGTGGGAGATTCATTCATTTATTAACTCAACAAATATTTGAGTGCTTTCCATTTGCCAGGTACTGTTATTGTGCTGACTCTGTAGTGGGGAAGGATGTAGTTCTCTGATCTTGTGGAGCTTACATCCTCATAGGTGAGGCCCTTGGTGTTCTGGTGTTTATGGTGGTCCTATTTTCTGCACCAAACAAGAACTGGAGTACTTGCTGGTTTTGAATGGAGCCAAGTCCAGATGGCCCCACAGTGGGAGGCAGGGAAGGTCAGCTCGCTGATGAGGAGAGAGAATATCTGGCCAAGAATGGTCTGGACATGGGTCAGCATTGGGACTCTTGATGTCTTCTGAATCGGGGAGCGGTGTATTAAAAGTGATTTTGTATGACAGTCTCTAGGTCCATCCACATCTTTGTGGAATCTAGAAAAATGGTACAGATGAACCGGTTTGAAAGACAGAAACAGAGACATAGATGTAGAGAACAAACATAGGGACACCAGGGGGGGAAAAGTTGGGTGGGATGAATTGGGAGATTGGGATTAACATTTATACACTAATATGTATAAAATAGATAAGTAATGAGTACCTGCTGTATAGCACAGGGAACTCTACTTCACTTCGCTGTACAGTAGAAACTAACACAACATTGTAAAACAACTATACCCCAGTAAAAAAGGAAAAAAAAGTGATTTTGTAGCATTGCCGACTAATGAAAAAAATGCCCATCACAGAAGAGCAAATTAGTAGATTCTGCTTGCTTTTGCATGTTTGTTCTTAACAGTTTGTTGCCTTTTGTTCTCTACTTAATGACTTGTTTGTTGCTGTTTAAAACGCCTGTGGACACAAGACAGGGTACATCAATGAGTGAAGAGGCTGAATCCAGTGAGATGGGCGTAATGACGGAGCACCGGGAGAGCTGAGAGGGCACAGCCAGTGTCAGGCTCCGGGGTGGGAATAATCTTGGCTTTTAGGAGGAATAGAAAGGGGGAGGGTTTTCCCAGATCCAATCCTATCTGATTAAGTTTTTGCTTCTGCAGAGGTAAGAACAGTTCACCAGATGAAGGCACCTCGGAGATGCAGCTTTGGTGTCGCAACAAGCAGTGTCATGATTTAGCTGGTATCACAGCAACTGTTACCCAAGTTTGAAATAAATCCCCAGCTCTCTAAGACCTGGGGCTTCTTGTCTCATATGCCTCTGGATGTGTATTTTTAAAAAAATTAAAGTGTAATTGACTTATAATGTTGTGTTAGTTTCAGGTATACAGCAAAGCAATTCAATTATATATATATTCTTTTTCAGATTCCTTTCCATTATGGGTTATTACAAGATACTGAATATAGTTCCCTGTGCTATACAGTAGGTCCTTGTTGTTCATCTATTTTATATATAGTAGTGTGTAGCTGTTAATCCTAAACTGCTAATTTATCCTTCCCCACCTTTCCCTTTTGGTAACCATAAGCTTGTTTTCTATGTCTGTGAGTCTATTTCTGTTTTGTAAATAAGTTCATTTGTATCATTTTTTTAGATTCCACACATAACTGATATCTTATGATATTTGTCTTTGTCTGACTTACTTCACTTAGTATGATCATCTCTAGGCCCATCCATGTTGCTGCAAATGGCATTATTTCATTCTTTTTTTATGGCTGAGTAATATTCCATTGAATATATGTACCACATCATCTTTATCCATTCTTCTGTTGATGGACACTTAGGTTGCCCCCCGTCTTGGCTATTGTGAATAGTGCTGCAGTGAACATTGGGGTGCATGTATCTTTTTGAATTATAGTTTTCTCTGGCTACATGCTCAGGGGTGAGATTGCTGGGTCATATGGTAGTTCTATTTTTAGTTTTTAAAGGAACCTCCATACTGTTCTCCGTAGTGGCTGTATCAATTTACATTCCCACCAACAGTGTAGGAGGGTTCCCTTTTCTCCACACCGTGGATGGGTAATGTTTATAATCTGTCTCTGAAGGCTGTTTCTGAAGAGATGACACACAGTTAAAGAGTCTGCTGGACAGGGGAGACTGTGCCTAAGGCAGTTCTGAACACCCTGAGCTGCGTTATCCATGGCTTTGAATATCCCAGACAGAAATCTGGTCTCTTTACAGTACTTGCTTTTTTCCCGCTCAGGGTGCGTTCATGACCCATTGCATAGGAAGTCTCGCTTTTGAAAGGAAGATTAAGAAATATGGTTGCTTCTCACTTTCCAAGTCTCTGTAACTTTGGAGCTTATTTCACAGACACAACTAGAAATACAGGAGCCTAGAACACAGGTACCCAGCGGGGTTCTCTGGTTGTTCATTCATCAAAGAACAGATGGGTCTCTGGTCTGTGTGCAGAGGACAGAATTGTCCCTGGCAGGACGCCAAGCAAGGCAGTGTCGCCTGCAGCTTGGTCTCCCTGGTCTTTGACGCTCCCACAGTGACCGCAGTCGATAACTGATGTGTCACCCAGCTTTTTTGCATCTGTAGGATCTGAACTAATGGCTCATTTTTTGGTCACAGCAGCATTAAAACAGGGATTTGACTGAAAGATCGTGTGTGTGTTTGTGCATGTGTGTGTATGTATGTGCTTGACTCTGTGTCAGCGTGGCCTTGGGAGATTGTGCTCCTGGGCTGAGTAAATGGAGGAACACTGTCCTGGGGTGGAGAGAGCAGAAACTGCTCTGGGAACACCTCCCAGAGAGCAGCCTCGGGGCTGCAGAGCCGCTGCATTTCAGTGGGTACGAAGTGGAGTTACATACGGGGCACAACCAAGTGGGCGGAAGGGCTTGTTACCGGAGGGCTCCTTCGACGTGTTGAAGGCAGAGGTTTCTCACGGGCATCCCCTTAGGTTGGGGCATGTGAGTTAGTTACCTGTTCACTGTAGTGTCCACCCGTCCAGTTACTCACCTTTATACCTGCCTGGTCCCTGGAGGCACTTGAGTTTACAATCATGGGTCAGAGGAGCTGGGACCTGGGTAGCCTTCTAGAAGCCTCCTAGCCCCAAGGCTGGCAGAGAAGTAGTAAAGACACTGCCCCACGCCCACTCCCACCCCTGACCTGAGGGGCCACGGGAGCCGCCGTGACGGACATCTCAGGGACAGTCGGTGAAGAACGGAAGTTCCCATAGCCTCTGCCCCCTCCCATCTTTGTCCATCCACAGAATCCCACCCCTCCTCCATCCCTAGAGCGGAGGACAAAACCTCAGGCAAGACTACCTTCAGTGTTTATTTTTAAACCAGCCTGGCCAAATGGGGCTGAGAATGAAAATTAATTTGAATTTTAGGAAGTAAAGAAAACAATGAGTTTGTGGACTGAGGGTCATACCTATGACATGTCTTGCCCCCCATCCACGGGCCGGTGGGAGGTGGAACAAAGTGGAATAAGATGTCCACCTCTCCCCAAGGCTAGCTGTTATTTCATGAGGACAGGTTAGGTTGATGATGGTTAGAAGGTGCACAGAGGGGGTGAATGCACACTTGTTTGCCATATGCCAGGTCAGGCATTGTACTGTGGGGTGTAAATACATTCACGCATTTAATACTGAAGGCTACCATCCAAGTGGGCACTTTATCCCCATTTTATAGACAGGAAACAGGCCCAAAGAGGTTAAAATAATTAGTGTTAACTTACACAGATAGAAAGTAGTAGAACTTGGCTTTGAACCAAGGCATCGGGGTCTGGAGGTGTGCTCTTAACTCCTCTGTTGCAGTGCTTTTTCAGGCATTTTCCATCTGGATAAAAGGGACCCTGGAAGAGGTTTGGAGCACTTCACCTGACAAACAGCCCGGAGGATGCAAAGTCCTGGGGGGCGGGGCTGGCTGGCGTCCTCCTGGGAGGAGCCGTGAGCTGGGACCCGTGACCACAGGGATGCAGCCCCGGTTCTGTGTCTGCCCACTTGTGTGATTGTGGGCGTGTGAATCATTTCTCTGTGGCAGTTTCACAGGTTTTCACGAGGAACAAATGAGAAAATACGTGTGAAAGTCCTTGGCAAGCGTTCGGGTGGTAACCGAACGTGAGCCGCTGTTTCTGCGGCTACTATAAGCCACACACGAGGACGGGGTCAGACTTCGTCCCGGGGCCTCGGAATCCACGCCGGCTTCCCTGCCAGGCTCAGCCTGCCTCTGTGCCCGAATTTGCCACCGAGGCTCCAACACCACGTTTGACTAGAGAGCCTTCGTAATTAGCAACCAGCTCAGCATCAGAGAGATGCGGGCGTAGGCCTCTTCTGAGCGCATCTGCCTTAGCTTGAGAAGCGAAAGTGGCTTGGCCTGGACATCACTGCTCTGTTTCCTCCTGTGTTGGATGAAGCCCGGTCAGTCCAGTTACGGGGACCCACTGCATTTCATTGTGTGATTGATTAATTCGACAAGTGTGCACTGAGTACCACGTGTGTGCAAAGCAGCGTAGGAAGTGGAGGATGTGATCAAACAAGCCCGATGTGGTCTCTGCTGGTGTGAGTCTTCCAGTCTCGGGCACCATAATGTATATAGAAACTTACACAGATGATAATTATTTAATATTAGCTGTGATAAGTGCTGGGAAGGGAAAATCGAGGTGCCGTAAAAGAAAAAAACTAACTCAGTCCTGTGTACCTGGGAAGGCTTCCCTGAGGAGGTGTTGATTAAGAATTGAAGGATGGAAAGGAATGACCTGGATAGTTGGAGGTGGAGGGTGGTGTGAGGGAAAAGTTTGAGGCATAAGGAAGAGTATTTGCAAAGGCCCGAAGCATTCAGGGTTCAGGTGGGAAAGAGCTGGTACCCCAAAGAGAATTTCATGGAGGGGCTTTGACTAAGTGGAGACAGGGTCAAGGTGGTAACTGGCCCAAGGCTAGGGAGGAATTGCAGGAACCCAGGGAGAGCGGAGATTGGAGGACAGGGCTGGACCACAGGAGCTGTGCTCACAGGGAGGGGATCTCAGCCACCGTCACCAGCAGGGAGAAGCCAGGGGTATCAATACCCCAACTTCTCTTCTCGTACCATCTAATCTCCTGCTGTGCCTTCTATTGATTGAACCCAACTGGAAGCCAGAGGGAGGACAAGGGGGCCTCCAATGATGCTGTGCACAGCTGTCAGCCTCTAGCGGTACTGGACAAGAAGAGAAGGATAGGAAAAGGGTCTGCAGGAGAAACAGAGACTAACCAGTATAGCCAGGTGCAGGGAAAGTCTGGGGCTTCCGAGGAACTGAGAAGGACCAGTAGGAAATCACAGAGCCACGATCCTAAAGAGAGAATTAAAATTGCACCTGCTAAAGTGCTTAAAATTCAATCCTCATATGACACCTATGAGATGGCTTCTGTGCTTCCATTTTACAGATGAGGAAACAGGGGCTCAGAGGGGTTGAGTAGATCGCAGAGTAGATAAATGCTAGAGCCAGGATTTGAATCCAGGCAGTCTAGTTCCAGAGTCTGTGCTTTCAGCCACTACGCTATTAGCCACTGCCTCTGCCGGGCAATTTTGTGATCTCTTAATCATGGTCCAGACCATGCAGGGTCTTGTGGGATTTCAGACTTTTTCTAACAAAGGTGGTAACCAGTGAAGAGTTTTAAGCTTGGAATTTTGATGGCTCAGGATTTGGAGCAGCTCACCCTGATTGCTCTGTGGCTTGTAGCAGTGGTTGCAGGGTGCTTACAGCAGTGACACACACAAGGACGATGGCAGGGGACTTGCTGATGGGCTGGATATGGAAGGCAGTTACAGAAAGGAGGCTGTCAAGGTTGACGCCCATGTTTCTCGTTTCAGCGATTTGGTGGATGGTGATTGCCCTGGACTGAATGGTGGTTGCTATGGACCGAATGTCTGTGTCCCCCTGCCTCCCCACCTTGCATTGATCTGCGAAAATCCCAAACCCCAGTGCGATGGTATTTGGCGATGGGACCTTTGGGAGACACTTAGTTCATGAGGGTGGGGCTATCATGATGAGATTAGTGCCCTTATAAGAAGAGACACGAGAGAGCGTTCTTCCCCCCTCTGCTCCCTGCCACGTGTGGACACAGCTGGAAGGCAGCTGTCTGCAAACCAGGAAGAGGGCTCTCAGGAACTGAATCTCCAGCACCTTGAGCTTGGGCTTCCTAGACTCCAGAACTGCGAGAAACAAATTTCAGTCATTTAAGCCACCCAGTCTGTGGTATCTTGTTATAGCATCCTGAACTAAGAGAGTGGTCTTTTCTCAAAGAGGACAAGAGAAGTAAGGTGGTTTTTGTTTTCATTTTTGGCTGAGTTGATCGTGAGTTCAGTTTGGGCTGTGTTGAGTGTGATTTTCCTTTGAGACTTCTAAGAGGTGATTTCAAGTGTTCATTTAGCTATGCATTTGGGACTTAGAAAGTTCTGTGTTGTAAAAGTAACTTTGTGGATCATCATACTCTAGAAGATAGATGAAGTTGGGAAAATGGATTTGTGTGCGTGTGTGTGTGTGAGTGACAGGAAGAGAGAGAGAGAATTTATTTCTCAGGAGCTATAAATACCAAGTTACTGAAAATTACTGACAAGTTTTCATGGAGAGGAAATATCCAATGTAACAGGGTGATCCCTTGCTTGTGTCCAGGTTGGAGAGGAAAAAAATTCATAGTGGCTCAGAAAATGCTTTAAATTACTATGAGGAAATGATTCTTTACTAGGCATTCGAAAATTTATATCACTAAACATTCTTAAAAAAAATAGGTTTGACAGAAAATGAGTTTAATTCCATAAAAGGTCAGGTTATTTTTGAGTTATGAATTGAATTTTTATACCTTAGCTTTGTTTATTATTTGGGATGGATATCACAAAGGGAGAGGATCTCTGATTGTTTCTGTAGATTCCCTTTATTTAATATTTGCTCTCTGCGCTCACAAGGACTTGGAAATATTGAACATCCTTTCACCATCTGTTCTGTCCTTGCATCACAGGTGGTAACTTTATATGTGTATCGTCTGTGAACTTTGGGAGGATTTTATTTGGTACTCTGAGTGGTAGAAATGTCAGAACCTGGCTGTTTTTGTCAGTGCACTTTCAAATGCAAATAGAAGAAACCCAACTCAAAGTGGCTTGAAGGGAATTTACTGGCTCATGTAACTGAAAGACAACCTCAAGTCTGGCTGGATCCAGGTGCTTAGACAGTGTAACCAGAAAGCCATCTCTTTCCACCTCTTACCTTTGCTTTCCCCTGCTGGTTTCATTCTCAGGCAGGTGGTGGGCTCTTGCAACACTTATTGCTTAGTGAAAAGAGAGCTGGGCTCAACTCTCCCTGAAACATTCTGGGTGACATGTCTGTTTCTGGGCCGATCAATTCAGGGGATGGGATATGCTGATTGGTTTGGTTGAGTCACATGCTTCCTTCTTGAACCAACCACTGTCCAGGAGGACACAATGCTTTGAATGGCTACACATACCAACTCCTGAAGCCAAGGGTGGGGTCAGCCTAGCCTGACATACCTGGACTGAGCATAAGTCGCTCCCAAGGGAAGTCCAGGTAGGAGCTGCCTCAGAAGAGGAGGATGGTTTGCTGGGTAGACTCGTCCACCTGGTCTTCTGTGGATCCGATGACCAGGGTTGGGAGCTTGTTGGATAACTCTCGTGACCGCTTTTCTGCACTTCTCAGTCTGTCTCTGGAGCATTTTAACACCAAGGGATGGTCCTTTGAAATGTCAGCATTTAGAGCTGGGATGGGGTCACCACGTGGGCATTCCTGTCACCACCACCAGCATAGTGAACCCTGCATAGTTGCTATATGCCAGGCTCCGTTCTAAGCATTTTGTGTGTACCGTCTCCATTTAATCCTTGCAATGACACTGTGCAGTAGTACTATTATTAATAGTCCCATTTTACAGATAAGGAAACTGAGGCACAAAGAGGCTAAATGACTTTTCCAGGGTCACACAGCAGGAGTCCAGGTGTGTTCTCTTGTGTCCTTTTTTCTTTCTCTCTTAGAGTCCAAGTTTTATCAGAAATGTGGTCTTAACTTCACTATTCTGTCTGTCTGTTTTGTAGGGCTGTCTATTTCTCCTGCACATAGTAGGTGGTTAATGCCTGACATGTGGTAGATATGCAGTGTGTAGACCTTAAATTAAATCAAATACTTCTCAGTCACATTTGAATTCCAAAGCCCTGAGGCTGACTGTATCTGCTTTCCAAAATCCCTTTCATTTCAAAAGCATTTCTGGTTCTTAATGGCTGTACATTTACTAATCCTAGGTTCCCATAAAACAATATTACCTTGTTAATTGGATCGTGAGAAGCCATTAATCGGGCCCTGAGAAATTATCAACCTCCCTGCCCCTGCCGCGTGGGTCGCTCATGGGTGTGTGTGTGTGTGTGTGTGTGTTTCTCTGTTTTGTGTGTGTGTATTGAACAGCTCTGCTGTCAGAGAGGCGCACATTGTCTTTGACTTCACTCTATGGGACATGATGATCAGAGGCAGTGGTTGGGAATCAGAGGGTAAAGCTTTCTGTGTTTTGTTGTGTCAGACGTTTAAATGTGATCTGAAAGTGAACTGGGTTTCATGGTGGGAGCCAACACTTGGGGCTTTGCAAAGAAGTTAAAGTGGGTGAACAGACTATATTCCTGATGGTACCACCATAATGGTCTTGAAATTGTGGCACATGTTGGCTTCATGGCTGTGACACAGCACATCCCGAATTTGTAGGGGGGCTGCTTCCCCTCAGGTCCACTGACACTGAAGAATAAGCATGTGCTCCACATGGGGACAAGGGCAGAGCAGTTAGGGAGTGTCTGCAGCTCAGCCTGGGGTCCAGTTTGCCAGGGAAAGCGATCCCAGGCATTTGTGTTGGGGGCAGGTGGTGGTGGGGATATTATCTCTACAGAGGCTGAAAAATCAGGTGTCTACAGTGTTTCTTCGTGGGGGCACGATTGGCATGTGGAGTGGGGCAGGACTGTTCCATTCACAGCAGGGCAATGAGCATCCTGGCCCTAATCCTTTATTTATTAATTTTTTAAAAGATTTTTTTGATGTGGACCATTTTTAAAGTCTTTCTTGAATTTGTTACAATATTGCTTCTGTTTTATGGCCCCGAGGCATGTGGGACCTTAGCTCCCCGACCAGGGATCGAACCTGCACCCCCTGCATTGGAAGGCAAAAGTCTGAACCACTGGACCACTAGGGAAATCCCCCTAAATCCTTTAAATGCCAGCATTCTCATCTGAGTCTCGACTGGGGAAGAATCGGCTTCTGTACGAACTGGTGTTGGTGGCAGAGTGTATTTCCTTGCTATTGTAGGACCGAGGGCCCTGGGTTTTTACTGGCTGTTGGCCCTCAGCTGCTAGAGGCTGCCCAAGCTCCTTGCCACATGGGTGTCCCAACATGGCTGCTTACTTCTTCAAAGACTCCTGGGAGAGAGATTGCCTGGAGCTGGTCTGCTTGCAAGATGGAGTCTTATAAAATGTAATGGAACCATGGAATGACATTTCATCCCTTTTATCCTACTATTCCAGCTAGAAGCAGGTCACAGGCCCTCCCCACACTCAAGGGGAAAGGATTCAACAGAGGTATGGTCACCCGGAGTCGGGGGTCATCGTGGACCACCCCAGAGTTTGTCTGCCACACACGGTATGGACCAGAAACAATTAAGTGGCTAAGTCAGACACGCTGTAGGCTGGATCCAGTCATTTTTGTTGTTGTTGCTGGTTTTGGATGTCTGGGGCCAAGGCAGGGTCTTGGATGTGCTTATCTTAATGCCTTAGGAAGTGTGAAGAAGGGAGTGATTTGTCAAATTTCCGATTTGTCAAAAGCTATACGTATAGTTTGCTTAATTTTTAACTTTCTTGGGTGAAAGATTAAATTAAAATGTGAGACAAGAGAGGGGAGATAGCCCCATGGGAATCAGCATGTGTTACTTTGGGAACGTTCTCACTTGCATAAAGGTCCCACTTTGCATGTCCCTGTTCTCGGGGCTGAAATCCACGCCCTCCAACAGTCTGCTCTGTTGGATGTGATTTTCCAGCACTGGTGGTCTGTCTGTCCTTCAAGCTGGCTCCTGTTCTCTTTCTAACTGAGACCAAAAATATCTGTCCTCAACATCCAGGTTCAGCCACCTGGACCAGAGAGAGCCCCCCACCTGCTCTGTGGTCATGAGCATGGTGGCCTCCTCGCCTTGACTCTTTCCCCTGCCCTGTAATCTTTCCAAGTTTAAATCGTGGTCTGAAATGAGCTCTCAGCAGAGCCTGCCTTTGCCAGCCTCCAGGTGCCTAGTGGGAGAGGCGCGCATCTCTCTCTGTGGTTAATTTATCACAGAGAAAGTGGTTTGCCGGGGAGTCCAAATTAGAAGTATCTTTACACATCCTGAAAGTGCTCCAGCGCCCAGGGCTGGGCTTATCTCAGAAAGTGATTCGAACACCAGATGTTCCCTGGCATTATTCTCCTTGACAGAATGTGATTGTCTGAAATGTGTCGCAAGCACTCTTATCCAAAGAATGTTCTGGGGGCCGCCTGCATCAGAATGGCAGCCTGTTGAAAAACATAGCACAGTTGGGTTCCGCCCCAGACTTACTGGATCACAATCTTTGGAGGATCCAGATAACCTGTAACTAGGTGATTCTGATGTGCTTAAAAGCCCGAGAACCTCTGGTCCATAGGGTTCCAATGCCTCCCTCCTGTGACCTTGGTAGCTTTTGTCCCTTACTGGACATCTTCAGTCCTCAGTCTGATATTTATGGAGCACCCAGAGACAGATGGCACCTTAGATGGAGACCTTTCATTCTACGAGCATTTATTAAGCACCTCCAGTTTCCCAGGCGTGGCTCTCAGAACCATGGATAATGCAGGAAACAAAACATTAAAAAAAAAAAAAACCAAAAAAACCCTCCCCACTCTCCTGGTGCTTCCATCCAGTGGGGGAATACAGAGAATAAACAAGGGAAGAAAAGTTTCGGGGTATTAAATAGGGCTTTTCTTTCGATCGGGTGGTCTGGAAAAAGCTCAAAGAGGTGACATTTGCCCAAACCTGAAGGAGATGAGGGAGTGAGTCCTGTGGGTGTCAGGGGAGACCTTTCCAGGCAGAGGGAACAGCAAGAGCAAAGGTTTAAAGACAGGAAGACACGTGCTGTTTTAGGAACCACGAGGAAGCCAGCTCCTGGCCAATACAGAATGTTAGCGTATTACACACCATAAAATATGCATTTTTTAGACCATTGCCATTTAAAGCTACAGGTTAGTTATGGGAAGCTTTTCTTTAATTTGAGAATATTTGGCCAATGAAAATTAATCCACCGTAAATGGGAACGTAAAATCACGTAGAAAATCTTGAGAAAAAGGAAACGCGATTGGGATTTTTCTTCTTCCTTGAGAAATGAAATAAAGATAAACAAACAAGTTTGTTTTATCTTACAGTAAACAAAATTCAGGCTCAGTAACTCCCTTTCTGTGCCGCTCGGAACGAAGCATGCATTGCCCGTTGACAATTTTTTGTTGTTATTTTCCTCCAATTTTATATAACTGCACAGTATTGCATTTTTCATTTCACACTTGACATTGCCAACAGGGTCACAAAAAGGATCAACTTAGCGGAAGTATTTCAGGGCTTCCCCAGTTTCCCCAAGAGCTTCACTCTGCCTTGCTATGCAGACTGCTGTCTTTGGAAGCACTTATCTTTTCTTGTTGATTTTCCCTTCTTCACTTGTGAACTGTCAGTAGATATGTCTTGAGGGGTGGTTGGTGGATCTCTGCTGGGTCCTCTTTCTCAGTAGCCTTGCTGGCATTTGTCAGTCCTCCAATGCTACAAGATTCAGCGGTTTCACTTTGCAATGGATGTGCATTGTGTTTGCGTTGTATTTGTAGCTGACGATCAGCAGAGCCTGACAGCCCACCCTTACCAAAGGCAGAGATGCTGCAGCAGGGCTGCGGTCGGTGTCACCGTCAACCAAGGGTCAAGTGACAGTGGGGACTGATTTCCTTAAGGCTCAGTTCATCAACAAGTATTGATAGTTTCTTAGTCTGCCAATGTATTCTCCTCTGTGTAATCCCTTAACTTCAAGAATACAGATAACATATAGTTGTATAATGAAGACCCTATCAAAGTATGAATGTAAGTTTTTTTTGTGAATGTCAGGAAGTAGTTGTTATATAAATGAGCCAGAGATGGTCCCTGTAGGTTGGCCCCTGTGTTGTTTATTTCTTCATAGCAGACTGGGACCTGTTAGCTCAAGAGCCAAACTCAATTTTTTACGCATCTAATTGTTTTCAATATACCCTAAATAAGCCTATTTTAGCCATTTAGAGCCTGCTCTGCATACCCTGAAAAACTGTTCCCAATGTCTGTTAGCCATAGACCTCAAGCTGCAGCTGCCCTTTGGAGCTGTTTGACCTGGAGACATCCCACAGTGCTGCTTAGTGACATGTAAGCGCCCTCTCTGATCCTCTTCTCCCTGGGGTTCCCTGCCCTCCTCCCCTTCTGGCTAGGTGCCCTCATGCCATGTCATTTGGAAGGTCTTAGGCTATGAGGGACTTATGCATCACACAAACTTGTCAAATTGTTGCCTAGGTAAAGCTTGTTGCATGCTACTGCCACCTTGTGGTCATATCTTTCCCTTGATCAGCCCCCAAATCCCTCAAGCTCATTACAGGGCTGAGACCATTAATCGTTGTCACAAGGTTTAGATTATTGTAGTTTTTAAATAACAAGAGTTAAGAATATCACCAAGCCTAAAAATATTTCTCTAAAACAAACTTAATGAATATTCAAGACATGGATTTTTCTGGGCTTAGATTGTTCCAACAAATAGAATCTAAAATTGGGAAGGATTTGGACCAAGAACTGGGATTTTGGAACAATTTTATAACTTGTATGTAGGAGGGAGGCAGAACCTCAATAATTTGGCTTCAGGCCTGTGGTTTTGATTCCTACCATCCATTTCTTCTGTTGTAACTCGAATTTCCTTTTGGGAGCCACTCCCTGCTAACCCCTCCCACGTGGTTCAGATGGGATTAATTTCACTCTTAGTGCAGGATAGTCGTTGACTGGGCAAACCAATAAGCATTGTCCTTTCACCCCCCCCAGGCCACAGTTATAGGTCCAAGGTTGAGTACTCAATCAAATTCAACCAATGAAAACCTGGCTCCAGGAGTTTATTCTAGGAGAGAGAGTCTTGCTTTTCCCTTGTGGATGAGGAGGTGAGATCCAGAGCTGTTGCAGCCACACTGTGACCACAAGAAGAGAGCCTATCGGTTCACAAAACCCACATATGTGAGACCTGAACAGAGTCAGGTGCCTAGGGAAGTGGGGACATCATTTGAACCTTTGTGGTGAGCCACTTCTAAAGCTGGTCCCACTTCTGGACATTGAAGTAGACTAGACATGAACCAGAATTGGATTATTTGTTTGGTCAACTACAATCACAGAAAATTTCTGAGACTTTGTCAGGTGCACACTGGTGTCCTTTGAACCCAAAGTGTCGAAGGTTCAAGTGTAGAGTAACCTTTATGGAAAAAAAAAAAAAAAAAAAAGGATTTACTACGGCAAATGGAGGGTTTGCTCCGTCTTGGGATATGAGAGGAATTTCCTGCCAAGGAAAAGGAGTAAGATCAGGGAAATCATATCCAGAGAGGAGGTGGCTGGGATCCTGCGTGGAGACTTAGAGCAGTTACAAAGGACATCTCACAGGGAGGGGGCTTGATGCCTGAGTGTATGATCTCTGGAGAGTATGCAGTAGTTCATGGTGAGAAAAATCATAATAGCTAACGCTGATCAGTTTCTTTGTCCCAGGTGTTCTTCTAAGCACTTTATATACAGTGATTCACTTAATCTTCATACAAACAACACTACAGGTAGATATTATTATTACACACATTTTGAAGATGAGGAAACTGAGTCACAGATGTTCAGTGATTGGCATCCAAACTCTCACAGTTAGTTCACTGTCATCATCACTAACTCCACCACCTCCCTGACCTTCATCCTTAGAAGCATCCAGCTCTCCTAGGCAGGTAGGAATGCCTGGGGCTTCAGAACCATCCAAAGGCAAAAATAATTAGAATGTATTTCTTCTGGGGAAGAGATAGGGAGTTTGGGATTGACACGCACACACTGCTGTATGTATGTATGTATGTATTTATTTATTTATTTTTAACATCTTTATTGGAGTATAATTGCTTTACAATGGTATGTTAGTTTCTGCTGTATAACAAAGTGAATCAACTATATGTATACATATATCCCCATATCTCCTCCCTCTTGCGTCTCCCTCCCACCCTCCCTATCCCACCCCTCTAGGTGGTCACAAAGCACCGAGATGATCTCCCTGTGCTATGCAGCTGCTTCCCACTAGCTATCTATTTTACGTTTGGTAGTGTATATATGTCCATGCCACTCTCTCACTTTGTCACAGCTTACCCTTCCCCCTCCCCATATCCTCAAGTCCATTCTCTAGTAGGTCTGTGTCTTTATTCCCATCTTGCCCCTAGGTTCTTCATGACCTTTTTTGTTTTTTTTCTTAGATTCCATATATATGTGTTAGCATACGGTATTTGTTTTTCTCTTTCTGACTTACTTCACTCTGTATGACAGACTCTAGGTCCATTCACCTCACTACAAATAACTCAATTTCGTTTCTTTTTATGGCTGAGTCATTTTCCATTGTATATATGTGCCACATCTTTATCCATTCATCTGTCGATGGACACTTAGGTTGCTTCCATGTCCTGGCTATTGTAAACAGAGCTGCAATGAACATTGTGGAACATGACTCTTTTTGAATTATGGTTTTCTCAGGGTATATGCCCAGTAGTGGGATTGCTGGGTCGTATGGTAGTTCTATTTTTAGTTTTTAAAGGAACCTCCATACTGTTCTCCATAGTGGCTGTATCAATTTACATTCCCACCAACAGTGCAAGAGGGTTCCCTTTTCTCCACACCCTCTCCAGCATTTATTGTTTGTAGATTTTTTGATGATGGCCATTCTGACCGGTGTGAGATGATATCTCATTGTAGTTTTGATTTGCATTTCTCTAATGATTAATGATGTTGAGCATTCTTTCATGTGTTTGTTGGCCATCTGTATATCTTCTTTGGAGAAATGTCTATTTAGGTCTTCTGCCCAGTTTTGGATTGGGTTGTTTGTTTTTTTGATATTGAGCTGCATGAGCTGCTTGTAAATTTTGGAGATTAATCCTTTGTCAGTTGCTTCATTTGCGAATATTTTCTTCCATTCTGAGGGTTGTCTTTCCGTCTTGTTTATGGTTTCCTTTGCTGTGCAAAAGCTTTTAAGTTTCATTAGGTCCCATTTGTTTATTTTTGTTTTTATTTCCATTTCTCTAGGAGCTGGGTCAAAAAGGATCTTGCTGTGATTTATGTCATAGAGTGTTCTATGTTTTCCTCTAAGAGTTTGATAGTGTCTGGCCTTACATTTAGGTCTTTAATCCATTTTGAGTTTATTTTTGTGTATGGTGTCAGGAAGTGTTCTAATTTCATTCTTTTACATGTAGCTGTCCAGTTTTCCCAGCACCACTTATTGAAGAGGCTGTCTTTTCCCCACTGTATATTCTTGCCTCCTTTATCAAAGATAAGATGACCATATGTGTGTGGGTTTATCTCTGGGCTTTCTATCCTGTTCCATTGATCTATATTTCTGTTTTTGTGCCAGTACCATACTGTCTTGATTACTGTAGCTTTGTAGTATAGTCTGAAGTCAGGGAGCCTGATTCCTCCAGCTCCGTTTTTCCTTCTCAAGATTGCTTTGGCTATTCGGGGTCTTTTATGTTTCCATACAAATTGTGAAATTTTTTTGTTCTAGTTTTGTGAAAAATGCCAGTGGTAGTTTGATAGGGATTGCATTGAATCTGTAGATTGCTTTGGGTAGTATAGTCATTTTCACAATGTTGATTTTTCCAACCCAAGAACATGATATATCTCTCCATTTATTTGTATCATCTTTAATTTCTTTCATCAGTGTCTTATAATTTTCTACATACAGGTCTTTTGTCTCCTTAGGTAGGTTTATTCCTAGATATTTTATTCTTTTAGTTGCAGTGGTAAATGGGAGTGTTTTCTTAATTTCACTTTCAGATTTTTCATCATTAGTGTATAGGAATGCAAGAGATTTCTGTGCATTAATTTTGTATCCTCTGCAGGGAATTCTGTGCATGGGGCAGAGTAGGAGGGAAAGGGAGCGGGTTTTGGAGTCAGGGGATCTGGTTTCCAATCCTGGCTCTGTCACTGTCTAGCTCTGTGACCTCCAGCTGGTCGCTCCCTCTGGGGATGTGAGGGTCACAGTTTGATCATCAGGACATTGGGAACAATAGTAATCATCCTGACCATGGGGCTGCTTGGTCAAATTGCTCTGTGATCCGTGTATGTGGAAGAATGTGATAAGCCATTAAAGTGGCAAGTACTGGTAGAAATGAGGAGGTGCTCTTGACAGTGGGAGGACTCTGCTTACGGAGACATGCATTCTGGAACGTTCTCTCCAGTTGCCCCTTTGGCAGCAAGATGGAATGGCTGGAAACAGGGACACAATGGGACGCCTCTATTCATGGCTTGCATAAATTAATTCCCGGAACTTTGTGATGGCAAGAAAGAAAGCTTTGAGGAGTTAGCATATGTAGTCACCAGAATTCAACAGGAAGAACCATCCAGTTGGGACAAAGAATGGCACCTGACTCTCTGGAGGGGGTCAGGAACGCCAAATGCAAGAGCGAGCAGGTGTATGTCTTAGCATCTGTGCAAGGTCCTATAAGAAGGGAATACAGGAAACAGAAACTTTAAAAAATTTAATTAGGTATGCAAGTATTTGAGTCCACTAATTCCACCCCGGGGTTCCTTATGGTAGGCAGCAAAATCAGGGGCTTTAGGACAACCCTTGAGTCCAGAACATTCTCTCCTGCTGCTTGAAATTCTGACTTTAGGGATTCCCTTCTTTGGGTCTATTTTGGATTTTGATACATCCTTTTTTAAAGTTTCAGTCGCTCCTGGGAGGGTCCATTCACCTGTTTTTTCTTCTTTTCTTTCTTTTTTAATTGAAGTGAATTTCACATAACATAAAATGTACCATTTCTAAGTGAATAATTCACTGGCGTTTAGTACACAGTGTTGTGCAGACACCACCTCTATTTAGTTCCAAGACATTTTTATGACCCCAAAAGGAACCCCATACCTGTTAGCTAAGCAGCTACTCCGTGTTCTGCTCTTCACAGCCCCTGGAAACCACCAATCTGCTTTCTATCTCTGTGGATTTACCTATTCTGGATATTTTATGTAAGTGGAACCATACAATACATGGCCTTTTGCGTCTGGCGTCTTTCACCTGGAATGATGTTTTTGAGGTTCATCCACGTTGTAACATGTATCAGCACTTCATTCCTTTTTGTGGCTGAATAGTGTTCCACGATACGTATATATCACATTTTGTTTATCCTTTCATCACGTGATGGGCATTTGGGTTGTTTCTGCCTTTTGGCTGTTGTGAACAGTGCTGCCATGAGATGCATGTACAAGGGTTTGCCTGAGTATCTGTTTTCAATTCGTTTGGGTCTATATGCTGGAGTAGAATTACTGAGTCATATAGTAATTCTACGTTTAACTTTCTGAGCATCTGCAAAGCTGTTTTCCACAGAGGCTGCCCCATTTTACATTCCTACCAGCAGTGTACAGGGGTTCCAGTTTCTCCACATCCTTGTCAACATTTATTATTTTCCCTTTTTTGATGATAGCCATCCTCGTGGGTGTGATGTGGTATCTCGTGGTTTTGATTTGCATTTCCCTGTTGACTAATGATGCTGAGCATCTTTTCATGTTCTTGTTGGCCACGTATATCTTCTTTGAAGAAACATCTATTTTCAGATTGAGTTATTTGTCTTTTTTTGTTGTTGAGTTGCAAGAGCTCTTTATATATGCTGGATACTAGACCCTTATCAGAGATATGATTTGTGGATGTATCCTCCCATTGTATCCTTTCACCTTCATTCATGTGTTTTTAATTGCATCTTAGACCCTGCTGTTATGTGTGGATTTGATTAATAAATCTCTTGGAGGGAATCTTTGCTTCTAAGTTTTTGGTGGCGGTGGAATGTCTGTCTTGATGGATCTGTCTTTGCTGATGCTCCTGTAACTCCTGCACACATACCATTTTTTTGCATCGTGGCATTCCTTTTGCCTTCTCTGTGGAAAAGGATGCCCAGAGCCTCACTGGGCATTTCTCGTTAGTCCACAGGCCTCTGGGAAGCAGAGGGGGTTCAGGTACCTTCACAGCCAAGCATGTGCTGACCCTCTGCAGCATTAGTTCATGCACCCGGAAGTCCAATGACACCCTTTTCGTATTACTTACATTTAGTTAAGGCACAGCAAGCAGCTTGGCTTTCCGTGGCCCTGTCTTCCTCCTGACTGTTCTCCAGACAAGTCCACAGCATCTGGGCAAGTCCCAAGGCCATTGTCAGAGAACTTGGAAGATGCCTTGCAATCCCCGTGGTTACAGAGGAGATGTATTCTGGTTAGTAGCAACATGAAGATCGTTCTAGGAGCAGGGAAGAAACGGCAGACAGTCCAGGCTGGGAACTCTCTTTGGCCTTTGCTCAATGGATGAAGCAGCTGGGGCCTTGGATTCTTCCTTGGGGAATTGAGTTCTGCAAACATCGTACCAGGCAGTACTTGGCCACTTTAGCCTGCCTGAATGCTGTATTTCTTTTGCTCCTCTGAGGACCACATGGTCCCACTGTTTCCTCTTCACAGTGTGATCAGTGCTGCCTGCCTCCCCCTTGGTTCCCTGGATGGTACCATCCCCTGGGCTGGCATAGCCCCTGCAGCCTCTCAGACCCTCCCACCTCATGGGGGCCCTTCCCCATCCCCAGGGGAAGAACCGGGCCCCAGATTCCATCCACGCCTACCAGACACATCTGTCTCGTCTCCGGCCCACAGGACTCCTGAAACAGAAAGCGATCTGGTTCCCAACACACCGATCAGACAGAAAATTAACAGACGTGGCGAAACGCTGGGGCTCCTACTTTGGGGCGCTTGTAAAAATAACAGGACACTTAGTTTTCAAAGGAAAGGCATTATGACCACTCTTCCCTACATGTCCCAGAGGAAAGGGGAGATCTGTTCTAGCTCCCTATTTTTGCTCCCTGTTTTGAACTAAAATGGTCATATATATATATATATATATATATATATATATATTTTTTTTTTTTTTTTTTTTTCTACCCCACAGAATTAAGGCAGCAGCAGGTGTGAAAATAACCGCAGTGAGAGTCAGCAGCGAAGACCAGTGGGCAGTCCAGGAAGAAATTGACAATGACAGTGTTCAGACAGCAGCTACCCTCACCTGCGTGGGTCATCACCCGGACACACAGAGCAGGTAAGCGCCGAGATGCTCAAGGTACCTCGGCAGTGGTGGGTTGGGGATGGTTGCAAACGCTGATAGGAAAATAATGACTGTATAAATAAAGTGGTGCCTCTGCATTTTAATTTTTTTGTGCTCTTTTTTTTTTTTAAATTTTATTTATTTATTTATTTATGGCTGTGTTGGGTCTTCGTTTCTGTGCGAGGGCTTTCTCTAGTTGTGGCAAGCGGGGGCCACTCTTCATCGCGGTGTGCGGGCCTCTCATTATTGCGGCCTCTCTTGTTGTGGAGCACAGGCTCCAGATGCACAGGCTCAGTAATTGTGGCTCACGGGCCTAGCTGTTCTACGGCATGTGGGATCTTCCCAGACCAGGGCTCGAACCCGTGTCCCCTGCATTGGCAGGCAGATTCTCAACCACTGCGCCACCAGGGAAACCCTTGTGCCCTTTTTAAAAAAAATTTTATTTAATTTTTTTTTATACAGCAGGTTTTTATTAGTTATCCATTGTATACATATTCGTGTATACATGTCAATCCCAATCTCCCAGTTCATCCCGCCACCACCCTCCCCCGCCTCCACGTTCCCCCCTTGGTGTCCATACGTTTGTTCTCTACCTCTGTGTCTCCCTTTCTGCTCTGCAAACTGGTTCACCTGTACCATTTTTCTAGGTGCCTCTGCATTTAATGGGAGATGTGTTCCTTTGAGTTCATCAGCTCAGCTCCGTCCTACAGCTTCTGAATGTATCATCGGATGTGCTGCAGGATGAGGGCTTTATCCTTTGTGCTCTTTATACATCAATGACCTAATGAGGTTGATGATCTCAAAAATTACCTGAACGCCTATTTCTCACAGTGCAGGGTTTGAGAACCGTTATTTTAAAATCTTAGTATTGTTCCTGTTATTGTTGGCAGTAAAGAGCTGAAGAATGAAATGGGGGAAATAGAAATGATTTAAGAGGCAAGGGGGAAATGTACTTTTTTACGAGTGAACTGAGGGTGCCTCTAGCTGTCAAGTAATTGTCTCTCAGTGCTTAAAGGTCGTCGTTTTGCAGCTATCACACCCGGGTATTGGCATATGGGCTCGGGATGTGAGGTTGGGGAACTTGGCACTGCTGGCAGGTCTTCTCCAGCTCCGAGAGCAGCAGTGCAGGGTTTTATGGGGCTGAGCTTGCCTGGGAAGCAGAAGGAGGTTGTTGCTAATAATCTTGCATCTGGGCTCCCAACAGGCAGAACGAGCTCTCACCCCTGTTGCCACTGTCTTTTCTACAGTCTCTTGGCCTCTCTTCTCTTCCCTTTTGACTGAGCAGTGCTGGCCACGCAGTTCCCCCGGCTTTAGAACCACCAGTGGCTCCCACTTCAGCCAGGATGAGACCCCCCGCTCCTCAGGCTGCCACAGAGCCCTGTTTAGATCTTTCACTTATCATCTTCTAGCGTCACAACCTGTTCTCTTTTCTTTCGTTTCTTGTTTTCTTTTTTCTTTTTTTGCCACACGGCGCAGCATGCAGGATCTTAGTTCCCCGACCAGGGATTGAACCTGCGCCCTCTGCAATGGAAGGACGGGAGTCTTAACCACTGGATCACTAGGGAAGTCCCTCTTTTCTTGTTTTAAAACCCTTTGAGGTCCACGATGTTGGGCACCAAAGGGGCACTGGGTGAATGAATGAGGGAGCTGGTGGGTGGGTGGGAGCATGAGAAATGGAGAGGTTGTGTGGAGCTTGCCTTTTCAAGTGGATTTCTAGGCTGAGGGCTGTCTCTGCTTGGGCGACCTCAGCCAACCTCATCTAGAATTCTGTTCTGCCTGATTTTGAAGAGCTCTTTCAAAGGGAAAGAGTGACTCAGGTTGAGTGATCAAAAGCCTCTGATTAGGAATATTGACCAGGTGATCTGGGTTCCTCTCACTCCCACTCAACATCCTGGTCATTGTCCTTTACATCCCTTGACAGAGCTTTTAGTCTGCAGCCTCATGTGACCCATGGTTTCCCTGGAAATCTGAATCTGCTGTCTAAACACTCCCCTATCCTGAGATGTCGATACCTGGAAAGAGTCTAGGATTTTTATATTTGCTCAGTTGCAAGTACTAGAATTCTCACTTAAAAGTGGCTGCAACCATAGGATTTTGTCATCTCATGTGACAAGAAGTTTGGAGGTGGGTGGTTCCGTGGTTGGTTAATCCAGCAGCACAATTGTGTCACCCAGGTGCATTCCGTCTTTCTACTCTATCATGCCCAATTCACTGGCTGTCATCCTCCAGCTTGTTTCCTCACGGCTGCAAGACGGCTGCAGCAGTTCCAGGCATCACAAACTTATCTAGTTGTATACAACGACTGGAAGGGAGGGGGGCTTCTCTTTTTGCCAGGAAAGAAGACCTTTCCAGCTGGGAAGAAGACTTTCCCTGGAAGTCTAAGATCTCATCAGTAGTTCCATGCCTTTGCTCAAGAAGCAGGGTAGTCTGGAAAATTGAATATCTGGTATTATTTTCAGGCTTTGTACTGAGAGATAGTCTTTGATGTCAGGGAGAAGGGTGGTCAGCGAGCAGTATTTGCCACGCTTCTTAAAGCTGGGATCTGTCCAGGGTTGTGCCTTGATCTCTGGTTATTTATTTATTTATTTATTTATTTATTTTTTATTTATGGCTGTGTTGGGCCTTCGTTTCTGTGCGAGGGCTTTCTCTAGTTGCGGCAAGCGGGGGCCACTCTTCATCGCAGTGCGCGGGCCTCTCACTGCCGCGGCCTCTCTTGTCGCAGAGCACAGGCTCCAGATGCGCAGGCTCAGTAATTGCGGCTCACGGGCCCAGCTGCTCCGCGGCACGTGGGATCTTCCCAGACCAGGGCTCGAACCCGTGTCCCCTGCATTGGCAGGCAGACTCTCAACCACTGCGCCACCAGGGAAGCCCCCTTGATCTCTGTTTTGACTCCACTGGAAGACTTCCTCTTGGTTGCTGGGGTGTTCGTCCGGTGGACTTTGTCCTACTGATGCCCTTAGGTCCCACACGAACGAAGCCCAGGCAGAAAGGGCTCCTCGACTCCTCGTGCGTGTGGAGAAATTCGGGGGGGCAGGTGCCGGGGGTGTCTGGATGCAGCATTCTTAGCAACCTGTCTCTTTGTCTTTCCTCTGGGTTGGCATCGTCTCCAGCAGGGCTTCCCAGCATCAGTCCTACTGGCTTGGTCAGAACACTGTTCTGCCCCATCACGTCCAGCGCAAGTCTTGGGGCTGCTCATCACTGGATCCGCCTGGGGTAACATGGACCTTGTACTCACTCCGAACCGATCTCTGTAGCCAGCTGTAAAAGTAGGGGATGGGTGGACCCACCTGAATGACTTGGGCTTAGAGTACGGGAGAGGGTTCTTGGGGGAAAATGGGAGGGCAGAAACAAGAGGTGGCCAGGAAGTTACGACAGTCCTGCTGACCCTCTTGTTGGGCTGGAGGAGCCCCAGTGGGATGCCCGGACTTACACCCTCAGAAATCACTGTGTGGGTCTCTAACGGCCGTCTCCGTGGTCTGCACATGGGAAACTGACTTGGTTGAAATACTGGCCGATGGAGTGGTGATGTTTTAAATTGAAGGGAAAACACAGGCTGTGGTTATCACTGTCGGTTCTGAGAGAATCAATTTTGCATTCTCTTTAGAAGAGATTAAAAAAGTTACAAGAGAAAAAAAGTAGTTACATAACCAGAGTTACATAAGTATGAGACATTGCAGCGTCCTCTTCTTCTCTTGCTTCACTTTCCGTTTTTGCCCTTCCCTGGGCTGTTAGAAGGGCAGGGATTGTTGCTGGCATGACAATTTATGCTTATCTAATATCCCTCTAAAATCGCTTCCATAATCTAAATAAATAATTGCTTCTTTTTATACTTTTTTTTCTGTTGTTGAATTGTGAGATCAAATGAGGTGTGAAATACCAGCTCATGGACCGTGTTTGTCAGGCTAACAAAGTGAATCTATGAATATATCCCTAACAAAACATCCCGCCGAAAGCTGTAATCTCTGAATTGTGACAACCTTGGGCGGAATAGGGTTTTTAATAGAATATAATGTACCAACTGCCTGAAGTTCTGTGATAAGAATTAAAAATGTGTCAGTATGGGAAGACTCAATGGGCTCGGTTAGGAAGGCAGAAAGGTCTTAATTCAAAATATTTTAATGAACACTCATTGTGAGGAAATGTGAGTAATAAAGATGGAAACCACAAGGGACTTCCCTGGTGGTGCAGTGGTTAAGAATCCACCCGCCAATGCAGGGGACACGGGTTCGAGCCCTGGTCCGGGAAGATCCTACATGCCACAGAGCAACTAAGCCCGTGTGCCACAGCTACTGAGACCATGTGCCACAACTACTGAGCCTGCGCTCTGGAGCCTGTGCTCCGCAACAAGAGAAGCCACCGCAATGAGAAGCCCGTGCACCGCAAAGAAGAGTAGCCCCCGCTTGCTGCAACTAGAGAGAAAGCCTGCACGCAGCAACGAAGACCCTACGCAGCCAAACATAAATAAAATTAAATCTTAAAAAAAAAAGATGGAAACCACAAGATAATGAGTCGCATTGCCCAACGAAGCGAGAAGGGATTAGAAAAATAAGCAAATTTGAAAGTGTTCAGAACAGATAAAGCGAAACCAAGAGAAATGAAAGCCGGATGATGGACTCTTGGTGTGGAAACCACATGCAGCCAGCTAGGTTGAGACGAGGTGGTTTCTTCAGTGATTTCTGTCTGGCCGTTGGGACCCAAACCTCAGAGAAAGTAAGGTGCCACTCTCTGTGGTCAGAAACCACAATGCAGAGCTCATTCTCGTCTGAAAGTTGGTACAGAGGCAGAGAGACGCTCCGGGGTGCACCATGGAAACGGGAGTCTGCGCTGCTCCGTAGGATAGAAGAGCCAAACCCTAAATTTACGTTTGTTGTATAGAATGGAAAGCACGGCAAAAACAAACGTTCGTTAATCCATTTCTGAGATTTTTCTGTGAAAAGTTCGTGAAAGAAATAGACACACCCCACATGATTGTAGCCCAGTTGAAGGTGAAATGGACATCAAAGTTAAATGTTTACTGTGAAGTGTTACCATGTTTGAACATCTGGATTCAATGTTTCAGGAGTTTTTCTTCGCCTGCTCTAATCCAGAAGTGATTATAACGGGTTGAGCAGAAGAAGGGATCACCCTCTCAACTAACTTGACTAACTCATTGCTTTTTGTGAAATTTAGCAGTTGAACCTTAAGGAACAAACAATGGTAATAGAGGAAAAGTCACCAGGTCGTGTGTCATTTTATGGATCCGTGAAACACGAACCAAGCTAAATCTTTTTTTTTTTTTTAATTTATTTATTTTATTTATTTATTTATGGCTGTGTTGGGTCTTCGTTTCTGTGCAAGGGCTTTCTCCAGTTGCGGCGAGCGGGGACCACTCTTCATCGCGGTGCGCGGGCCTCTCACTATCGCGGCCTCTCTTGTTGCGGAGCATGGGCTCCAGATGCACAGGCTCAGCAACTGTGGCTCACGGGCCTAGTCGCTCCGCGGCATGTGGGATCTTCCCAGACCAGGGCTCGAACCCGTGTCCCCTGCACTGGCAGGTAGATTCTCAACCACTGCGCCACCAGGGAAGCCCCAAGCTGAATCTTTTATTGTGCTTAAGGCGTCTTACTCAAGTTAGAGAAGAAGAAGGAGAAGGAGGAGAAAGAGGAGGAGAAGGAGGAGGAGGGGGGGGAGGGGAAGGAGAAGGAGAAGAAAAGGAGGGGGAGAGGGAGGGGGAGAGAGAGGGGGAGGAGGAGGAGGAAGACAGGTCAGTGATGGTAACTGTTGCCTCTGTTTCTAAGAAGTGTAAGTAGATTTTTCCCACCAGACTCAGTTCAGGGTGGTTAGTTTCCTTCTGTAAAATGTTTTATTGAGACGTAAAAGATAGAACACGTGGAACGTTGTAGTATGTCTCTGAGGGCAGTTTTCTGTGATTGTGTTCCTTATTTATTTGAAAAACTTCTTGAAAAACCATATCATTCGGTGCCTGACACCACTGTTAAGTCTTTGCGGGAAAACACACTTTTAAAAGTCAGAAATCTTAGAGCCCTAGGAGGCAGATGACTATTATCATTCCCATTCAACAGATGTGTAAACTGAGACACAGTTTCAGTGATTCCCCCAGGTCTCAGAACCAGTAAGTAGCCAAAGCACTCTGCCTTTCGGGTCCGCGCTCTTGTCCACGACCCTGGGCTCTTCCCGAGGCACGAGGAGATGCCCCTGCTGTGCACCCTCCTTCTCCCCCACACCCCATCCTTCAGCTCTCTTGCCTCAAGTGGACGGAAAACTCAGTAAAAAGCAGCGTGCACAGCACTAGCAGACCATCTAGCATGTGGAAATAGGCGCTGTAGTGAGTTGAAGGGTGGCCCCTCAAAGGATGTGTCCACATCCGAATCCCTGGAACTTGTGAATGTGACCCTATTTGGAAAAATGGTCTTTAGAGGGGTAACTCAGAATCTTGAGAAGAGGTGATCATTCTGGATTATCTGGGCAGGCCCTCAATCCAGTGACGTGTCCGTATAAGATAGACACACAGAGGAGCAGGCCACGTAAAGATGGAGGCTGAGACGGGAGGGATGCAGCCACAAACCAAGGAAGCCTGGTGCCACCAGAGGCTGGGCAAGGCAATGAATGGATCTCCCCTGGAGGCCCTGATGATACCTTGGTTTTGGAGCCCTGGCTTCCAGAACTGTGAGAGAATAAATCTCTATTGTTTTAGGCCATTACATTTTTGGTAATTTGTTGAAGCAGCCCTAGGAAACGAATATGGGGACTTAATGACTACTTGGCAAATGAATAAATCAAGGCATCTCAATCCTGGATGTGTATCAGAATAGCCTGGGAGTCTCTAAAAACCACACACTCCTTAGACCTTAACCCCTAATTGGGTCACAGGCATTGTTATTTAAAAAAAAACAACCCTAGTGATTTTAATGTGTAGCCAGGGATACAGGAATAAATGAAATGTTAATGAATTTAAGCTCCATAGAGAAGATAAAGGTACTTTGTTTTTTAAACAATTTTAGGATTGGAAAATAATTGACTTAGAGCACGGAATTCTTGGATTTACAATAGCATTTGCCACTGCACGCCTGGAGACCTCTGAGTACCAGCTATCACAACAGTTCAAAAATCACGATTTGATGTATAGAAATGCATCGTGCCCTGGACTCGTTTGTAATTCTCTCTAGAAAGTGGCAACAGAATTCACCTATAGGAAACAGAGGCGTCCTCCCCTCCCGTCAAAAGGGACCAGACCAGCTGAAGAAAAGAAAAAAAGAAATATTTAAAAAAGGTTTCTCCTCTTTTCCTAACCAGTGGGAAACTCTTTGTGCATTTATGCAGCTGGCTAGTTTCAGCCTAAGTGTAGTAGAAAGCTTCTTACTTCAGAAGTAATAGGTGTTTAGCTGTAGAAAATTTAGAAAATACAACTGAGTAAAATGGAGAAGATGAAAGTCATCTCTGAACCAATGTATGAGTCATAGGTAGCCATTGTTACTATTTTGATGAGTATATCTGCACCTGCTTATCGTTCACATGTATATGAATGTACATAAATACATGATTTTTGGCAATACTAGAATTTGTTTACCTTTGAAAGCTGTTGTTTTCTGTAATAATGTAGTATAAATACATGGCAGCATCTTTTCATGTCATTAGATATTTAACCATAAAAAGAATTATCAACCCTTTTGAAAAACTGAGGAAAGTGGTGGATTCCTCCCCCCCCCAAAACTACAAATATGCACACATAAACATTGTTTTCTAACAATTTCAAATAAATGGGGCCTTTCCATGAACCTGTAGTTTTTAATGTAATATTTAAAAGTGGTATATAGTATTCTGTTGATATTATAGAGGTGTGTTTTATTCATTTACCATGTTTCGTTTTTTTCCTCTTTAAAACATTGCTGCTGGCCATTTGTATGTTTTATTTTTTCCTCCTTTTAAGCATTCTTTTTTTTTTTTTTTTTTTTAAACCTAAAATGTCTGTTGCATATTCCTGTAGGTAAGTCTTTGGGAGAGAAAGCTACAAGTGAATGGGTAGGTTCAAAAGACATGACTATGTTTTAAGTTTGTGATGCTTTTGTGAAATTTTCCTGCCAGTTTACACTGCCAGCTCTGTGTAAGAGTGCCCAGTTCTCCGTTCCTTTGCCAACTTTGGGCATTGCCTTAAAAAGATAATTTGATTGTTGAAATATGGCTGTCTGCTTGCATTGACATAATTTCTGGTGAAGTTTAACAATTTTTGTCATGTTTGACTGCAAATATTTTTCCCTACCTGTTGTCTTTAGTGTTTTTTTTGTTTGTTTCTTTTGTTATTTTTGTATTCTGACTTTAGCGATGTTGTAGGCTTTTGTGTTGTCCCATCCAATCATCATTTTCTTTCAAGTCAAGGGCTCCCACCTGGAGGAGGGATGGTGTAGGGGTGGGCAGGATGCGTGAAAGGCTCTGTCAAAACCCACCCGTGAGGCACTTCCCTGCTGGTCCAGTGGGTAAGACGCCGCGCTCCCAATGCAGGGGGCCTGGGTTCGATCCCTGGTCAGGGAACTAGATCCCGCATGCTGCAACTAAAAAAAGATCCCATATGCAGCAACTAAGACCCGGCATAGCCAAATAAATACATAAATAAATATTAAAAAAAGGCCACCCATCAGCCCAGCCTCTGAGTGGTGTCAGAGAGAACCGGAGCCAGACACTGGTTAAAGCGGTGGAGAGAGATTTTATTCAGAAACCATGGCAATGAGGGAAGAGAGACCCCAGGGTAGAATTGGGCTCCATTCCCAATACAGTAAAGACAACTGGAGGTTTACAGCCAAGGAACAGAGTGGGCGTGGCGTCGGTAGATGGCAGATTGCCAAAAGGAGACAGTGAGGGTAAGGGGATTCTTGCTAGACTGACCAAACCAGATTCTTGGTGAGGGCAGGCGGGACTGATCAGACAGCAAGCGTGGGTGTGAGGAATCTGATTGGGTGTGGGGGTGATCAGCCATCGGGGGTGGGGTGGGATGTCTCTCAACTGACTTAGCAGGATTCTTGCTGTAATTGGGCTACGCAGGTGTGGCAAGGACACGGCCACCGTCAAGAGGAGGGCGGGCTCAGAGGAGCCAGTCTCAAGTTCGGTTAAAGCGAGAGTCTTTGTCCTGTGACTGCCCAGAGTAGTACCCACTGCTGGCCTGGCAGAGGCAGGTGGTATGAGTGGGAATTAAACCTTGGTCACCTTAAGCCATTGAGGGTTTTTTTTTTTTAATTGAAGTATAGTTGAATTACAAGATCATTTTAGTGTCAGGTGTACAGCAAAATGATTTGTGTGTGTGTGTGTGTATTCAGATTATTTTCCTTTATAGGTTATTACAAGATACTGAATATAATTCCCTCTGCTGTACGGTAAATCCTTGTTGCTTATCTATTTTATGTATAGTAGTTTGCATCTGTTAATCCCAAACTCCTAATTTATCCCTCCCCCCTTCCCCTTTGGTAACCACAAGTTTGTTTTGTGTCTCTGAGTCTGTTTCTGTTTCGTATCTAGAGTCATTTCGTTACCAGCCTGAGCCGGAACCGAACTCAGGTTCGGCTGCCCATTGTCTCTCAAAAATTCAATGTTTGAGAGGCAAGGGGTGGTGGAAAAAGAAAAATGCTTTATTCAGGAAGCTGGTGACCCCGGGACGATGGCAGACTAGCATCCCCCAAGCGATCTCCCCATCGCCGATCAGGGGGCAAGAGCTTTTAAAGGAAAGCTTCCAGGGTGCGCAGGTGGGGGCCACGTGCAGAGCAGCACCGTCAGCTCTGGCAGTCATCTTGAAGCTGGTGGTCTGGTGGTCTGGTCAGCGTCATCTTGGTTGTTTTAAGCACACTTAATCTTCAACTCCAGTGTTGGTTTGTTCCCATTTTCTTGAGGCCAGTTCCTGGAATTGTGCAAGCCGTGGATTCAGTACTGCTCTAGATGGAGCAGCTTGTGTCATGGTTATCATGCCATTAGCTTTTTCCCTCTGGTGGCTGTTTTAGCATCTGCAGAACAACTCAGGAATGTGCGTCAGACACTGTTATCTAAGTCCTTCAGGGAGGAACTAAAGATTCTGTGATGCTCTTGCCCTAACCATTAACTGCCTGAGGCTGCTTTTTAGTGACTCAGGGGAGGCCTGGGAGACTACAGCTTTTCTACAAACAAGAGACAGGGCACATGGAAGGGCCTTTGTACATGGGAGGGCCCCTCAGGGCCCTGCTCGTTTTCAATGTGTATTATTTTTTGATTCTACATATAAGTCATATCATATAGTATTTGTCTTTCTCTATCTGACTTACTTCACTAAGTATAATATTCTCTAGGTCTATCCATGTTGCTGTAAATGGCAATATTTCATTCTTTTTTATGGCTGAGTAATATTCCATTTTTTATATGCACACCACATCTTCTTAAACCAATTGTCTGTTGGTGGGTACTTTCCATGTCCTGGCTATTGTAAATAGTGCTACTGTGAACATTGGGTGCATGTATCTTCTTGAAATAGAGTTTTTGTCTTTTCCTGATAGCCCAGAAGTAGGATTGCTGGATCACATGGTAGCTCTATTTTTAGTTTTTTAAGGAACCGCCATACTGTTTTCCATAGTGGCTGCACCAATTTACATTCCCACCAACAGTGCATGAGGGTTCCCTCTTCTCCACACCCTCTCCAGCATTTATTATTTGCAGGCTTTTTGATGGTAGACGTTCTGAACAGGGTGAGGTGATACCTCATTATGGTTTTGATTTGCATTTCTCTGATACCGAGAGATGTTGAGCATCTCGTTATGTGCCTGTTAAGCCATCGAGGTTTGAATTCACTTGTTACCACAACATGAATAGTCTATCCTGACTGATACAAAGGGTATCCAAATATACAGTTAAAAAATATTAAGATTTTTTTTGAGCAGTTTCAGGTTTACAGAAGAATTGAGTGGAAATTACAGGAAATTCCCATATTACTCCCCGACATACAGTTTCCCCATGATTAACAGCTGGCATTATTAGTGTGGCACATTTGTTACAATTGATGAGCCAATATTAAAGATGCATTCTTTCTTTTTTAAACTTAACTTTTATTTTATATTGGAGTCTAGTTGATTTGCAATGTTGTGTTAGTTTCAGGTGTATAACAAAGTGATTCAGATACGCATACACAGATATCCATTCTTTTTCAGATTCTTTTCTCATATAGGTTATTACAGAATATTGAGTAGAATTCCCTGTGCTATACAGTAGGTCCTTGTTGGTTATCTATTTTATATATAGTAGTGTGTATATGTTCATCCCAAACTCCTAATTTATCCCTCCCCCCTTCACCTTTCCCCTTTGGGAACCATAAGTGTGTTTTCAAAGTCTGTGAGTCTGCTTCTGTTTTGTCAATAAGTTCATTTGTGTCATATTTTAGACTCCACATAGAAGTGATATCATATGACATTTGTCTTTCTCTGTCTGACTTACTTCACTTAGTATGATAAAGATGCATTCTTATTAACTAAAGTCCACAGTATACATTAGGGATCACTCTTTCTGTTGTACATTCTCTGGGTTTGGATGATGCATAATGACAAGTATCCACCATGCCGGCGTCATACCAAATACTTTCACTGCCCTAAAAATCCTCTGGGCTCCACCTAATCATCCTTCCCTCCCTCCACCCCAAACCCCTGGTAACCCCTGATCTTTTTATTATCCTTATAGTTTTGCGTATTCCAGAATGTCATAGAGTTGGAATCACAGAATGTAGCCTTTTCAGATTGGCTTCTTTCACTTAGTAACATGCATTTAAGGTTCCTCCACGTCTTTTCACGGCTTGCTAGCTCATTTCCTTTCAGCACTGAATGATATTCCATTGTCTGGATGAACCACCGTTTATTTATCCATTCACCTGCCAAAGGACATCTTGATTGCCTCCAAGTTTTGGCAGTTGGGAATTAAGCTGCCATAAACATCTGTGTGTGTATTTTTTGTGGGCTTAAGTTTTTAACTCCTTTAGGTAAACACCGAGGAACGTGATTGCTGGATCTTATGGTAAGACTATGTTTAGTTTTGTATGAAACTGCCAAACTATCGCTGAAAGTGACTACACCATTTTGCATTCCCACCAGCAAAGAATAAGAGCTCCTGTCTCTGCCCCGTATCCTCACAGATATTTTGTTGTTAGTGTCTTGGGTTTTAGCTACTCTAATAGGTGTGCAGTAGTTTCTCACTGTTGTTTTAATTTGCAACTCCCTAAGAACATAAGATGTGGAGCATGTTTTCATAGGCTTATTTTCCATCTGTATCTCTTTTTTGGTGAGGTGTCTGATCAGATCTTTGGCCCATTTTAAAAATTGGGTTGTTATTTCTTATTGCCGTGTGTTAAGAGGTCTTTGTAGATCTTAGATACCCATCCTTTATCAGTTATGCGCTTTGCAAATATCTTCTCCCAGTCTGTGGCTTGTCTTTTCATTCTCTTAATCAAATATACATTTTGAGTAGTGATACCATGTAGGGAATAAGTTCATAGGTTTCAAAGTGGCTACATTTATTTGATGAAGAAGTTTTCCTAATTCTCAGTATGGCTAGTTTGGAGCAGAAACCTTTATATTTGGGTGTTTGGGTGTGGTTGCTGAAAAAATGTGTCTTAGTTTATGCCTCTGAGTCCTCCTGCTGACCAGGAGGGCCTTGCTGGCTGAGGACTGTATTCCTGGCAGGCTCATTCCTAGAAATCCCTTGTGGCCACCACATGGCCTCTGACTGTGGTCTCTCCCCACTAATCCATTCTGCTACCAGCTGCCAGACTAATCTTAAAATACCGCTTTCATCACCACCTAGTGGTTCCCTGTTGCCTGTCTCAGCAAGTCTAAACAATTGGCTTGACTTTTTGTGGTCTTTTTAGAAGCAGGGTTCTCTCTGTCACCCAAGATGCTCAGAACTCTGGTGCAAGAGACAGATGCTGGGACAGCAAACTCAGCCAGTAGGTGGCGCTCTGCAGAGTTTTAGGACAAGAGCCCAAGTGCAGCAGAACAAAGAAGAGGATGCAATGGAGGAAAAGTCATCTCAGAGGAGGTGACATTTGAATTGGTCCTTAAAGGATGAGTGGACGTTTAAACCTAAACAATTCTGGGAAGGTGCCCTATTAAGCCATTCTTTAAATAGTACAAACGCTTGTATTGTATTCGTTTTCCAGAATGTTCTTTAATGCACAAGTTTGATAGTGGGTGGATTGTCTCAGAATGTGGAGCATCTGTGGAGAGTAGACCTGGATGGGGCCGTTTTGAATAGTCTCGAAAGGTGCCAACATGGGAGGAGTTTTCAGGGGGTATTGGAAGCAGATCCTATTAAGTGCAACGCTTATTTAGCACCTACTTTGTGCCAGGTTCTATGCTGTATATTATCCCTGTGAATGATCAAAATATACCCGTGAAGAAGGTAGCACAAATAACCCCACTTACAGATGCGGAGAGTGAGGCTCAGATATTAAGGGTCCACAGCTCGGTCCATAGCTAGGACTGCTGGATCTGGGATTTGAACCCAGATTTCAATATCCTAGAACAGTGCCTGGCACACAGTAGGCACTCAACAAACATATGTCAGATCATTCTAAGCCCAAGACTCCTTCCCCAGCACCAGGGAAAAAGGGAAGAGAGTGGTGCTGAAGGGAAACTCTGCCAAAGGTCAACACTTGGGCAGGATTTTGGTGGCCTCCCCAAATCCCCAATTTAAGCAACATTGTTTGAGGCTATAGGAAGCTCAGCCTTAATCATTGCTTTGTCAGTTTCATGCATTATGGGTCCTTTGTGAAATAGAAATAGAGAACAGAGTGTCTCTCAGACACTCAAGTATCATGGAGATTCAGACATGCCCTTTCTTCCTGAGTGCAGATTTGATTTCTACTGTGGGATTTAACTTCTGTAGTTCCCTGATGCAGGCAGAAACTGAGCCAGAGGAGACGGGAGGCTTTCTTTGCAAAGGTCTGCCCAAATGGTGATCTGCCGTGGGAGCCTTTGCAACAGATTTCTCATGGGCAGTTGATGAAATTAATCGAGGGTAACCTGCAAAGCTGATGCTCTTGGGAATGACTCTTTGTTTGGCCTTTTAGGTTGGTATTTGTCAGAAACCCCAGCCGCTCCATTAAATCATTTTCATGTCATTATTGTGATGTATTTATTTACTTATTTTGACATGTTTATTATGATGACATTATAGATGTCATTGACCAAATTGACCATTGGAACTAGGAAACCTTCCTCAGGTCTGGTGCAAGTCTTTGACAAAAGCAATCAAATGAACCTTTGAGCGCTTCCCCCGAGCCCTCCACCCCTACACTTCCCTCGCAGTTTCCTGGAGAAAATACTCTGTGATTGGAAAGTATTCATTTAATGCAACCTGCCTCAACCAAGCATCCATTCCTGTAAGCCTACAGAAAAGGTAGTACACCTGGTTACCTTTTTTTTTCCTGTGTGAGCAGAAACCTCCATGTTTTTTGAAAGGACATTTGATTTGGTTTCATCCAGCTCCATGGCCAGCGTCCTCTGTTGCTTTCCGTGGGTCCAGGTGCAGCGTGGCTCCGTCTTCTGTCACCTGTATCCAGACATAAGTATTTAAAGCCACTTGATGCTGTTTGCTGGAGGGACGTGCAGCCTTCCTCCCCCAAAGACGTTCCTCCGTCTCATCAGAAGATCCACTTTTTTAATCAGTAGACTTTATTTTTTCTTTTTCTTTTTGTTGGTTTTTTTTTTTTACTTTAGACTTTATTTTTTAGATCAGTTTTAAATTTACAGAAAAATGGAGCTGAGATTTCCCATATAAGTTCCCCACCATTCCACACCCACTTTCCCCCATTATTAACACCTTGCATTAGTAAATTGCGTTTGGTATAATTGATGAGCCAATATGGATACATTATTATTAACGAAACTCCATACTTAATTCAGATTTTTTAAAGTTTTCACCTAACGTCCTTTTTCTATCCCAGGATTCCACCCAATACACCACATCACATTTAGTCATCATGTCCCCTCAGGCTGTGACAGTTTCTCAGACATTCCTTGTTCTTGGTGACCTCGATGGGTTTGGGGGGGAGTGTTGGTCAGGTATTTTGTGGATGTCCCCCCATTGGAATTTGCCTGATTTTTTCCCCCGTCCTAATTAGACTGGGGTTATATGTTTTTTGGGAGGCAGACCACAGAGGTGAAGTGTCATTTTCATCACATCATACCGAGAGTACCCACGACCAACACTACTTTATCACTGTTGATGTTGACCTTGGTGACCTGGTGGCAGCCAGTGTTTGCTAGGTTTCCCCACTGTGAAGCTTCGCCATCCCCTGCTGTCCGCACTGTCCTCTTTGGAAAGGAAGTCGCAACGCAGCCCATATTTAAGGGTGGGAGTCATGGTCCCCTTCCCGTGTGGTAGGACTGTCTGCAAAACGTACTTGGGATTTTCTTTGCTGCTCCATTTTCACTTCCCACACTAATTGCACCTAGTCTGTGAGCTCCAGGACTGAAGGATCTGTGTGTCTTTCCACACAGAGTCGCTGTTGCCCAGCGCCATGCCTGGCACATAGTAGGTGCTAAATAAGAAATGACTGGCTGCATGAATACTGAAGGATGGTCTAGTTAGGAACGCCTCACGTCCTGGACTTCTGCCGCCCCTTAACAGAGAGGGACCTCAGCTGCAGTGTTGATGGTCGGTGGGTACACTGGAGACTTGGGCATCACATCGTCCATCAGAGTTTCACTTTAGCCATTGCACACAGTGAAACGCGTGTCCACAGAGCAGAACTAGAGTCATGTGACGGAGGGTGACGGGCATGGGGACGGGGCTGCAGTAGGTAGGAGGGGCAGAGAAGGTCTGTGTGGGAAGCGCCATTGGCTCTGAAATGGGAGCGAGGAAGAGCCAGCCACGAGATGACCTGGGGAAGGACTTTCTAGGCCGAGGGAAGAGCAGGTGGTGCCTGATTGGTGGGTTGGAGCTCTGGGAAGCGTCCAGCTGAGCTCGAGCCAGTGTCTACTGAAGGTTGTGTCTACATCTGACAGGCAACCTAAGGCATCACAGGTTCTGGGGGTCAGGGTGTGGATGACTTCGGGCGATGCTGTTCTGCGTACCCCCGTGTGTATTTGCAAGCCCACAGAATTGGAATCTGTGATGTGTGTCTCCTGGGCTTATGTGCCCGGATGCTGGGTCAGTGGGCTTCCGTCTGGGTCTGGCCTGTGGGCACCACTGCAGGAGAGCAGAGGATGGGAGGAAAAGGAGGCAGGGTGGAGACATCCCTTCTGTTGCTGGCCCCGGCGGTGACTGCACCCTCCTCACAGCCCAGCTCCTGCCGGAGGGGTGGCTGTGGTCAGTCTCCATCCAGGGGTCCTTGGGCTCCTGTCCGCCCACCTCCCCCCATTGCTCCTCTGGCCTGGAGGTGGTCCTGGCTTCTTGCTCTTCTGATCTCTGCTTTCTCACCATCCCATCCTACTTTTCACATTTGCTGTCACCTGGGCAACCAATCCCCTGCACTAAGTTCCCTTTCTTGTTTATTCCTGAGGTAGTTTGCACCCTGCTCACACACTGGCCTGATATAGTGAGGCTGGGGGCCAAGAGCTCCCCGTCACGCTGAAGGTTTTTTGTTTTTTGGTTTTTTCAGTATGAAACCCAGAGTGCATGAGAGGAGGGCCTGGGGTGGTTGAGCCAGCCTTGGATTCTTGCTTCACTAAGTGTTCTGGAAACCCCCTCAGTGCACCTGAGCCATCCCTCGCCCCATCGCTGCAAGCAGACGGACAGATTGGGGCCCTTGTCTCTGGTTCCCGAGAGGGACTGCTCAAGTCGACCCTTCCAGAGTGACACTGTAGCATTGCAAACCCCCTGCCTGAGGCCACCTGGTTGGGAGGCCCTGCTTTCTTGCTCTTTTGAGTGACATCTCTGTGATTATCTGGGGAGATATTTGCATTTGATTTCCAAGAGAGGAAAGAGAGAGTTGGGTTTGGTTGCCACTAAGATTGGGGTGCAGAAAGGAGTGGAGCCCCCAGCCCTGCCCATCTGGGGCCAGGACAGTCTCCCAGTTTCTCCAGGGAGAGGATTTAGACATGTCCACCCTGGTCCCCAACAAGGACACACCAGCCAGCACCAGGGTCCAGGACTGCCCAGAAACATTTATTCACTCAATGTCTCTCCCTTGTGAAGTTTACATTCTAGTGGGAGGAAACAGACAATAATAAGTATTTACTATAAGATGGAGAAAAGTTCTAAGGAGATGAGGTCATACTGGAGTAGGGTGGTCCTAATCCAGTATGACTGGTGTCCTTACAAAAGGGGGAAATTTGGGCACAGACACATAGGCAGGAGAACGCCATGTGAAGGTGAAGGCAGAGATCGGGGTGATGCTTCTACAAGCCAAGGAACACCAAAGATTGCCAGCCAACTCTCAGAAGCCAGGGGAGAGACAAGGAACAGATTCTCCTTTGAAGCCCACAGAAGGAACCAACCCTACCAACACTTTGATTTTGGATTTCCAGCCTCCGGAACTGTGGGAAAATACATTTCTGTGGCTTAAGCCACTTTGTTATGGCAGCCCTGGCAGAGGGGTACACTTCCCCCCTTCTTCCTTTGTCCCCCTCCCAGGAATATAGATCTACAGCGGAACTATTTACAGTTGAGTGGCTGGAGTGGTTCCAGCCCATCTTTTTTTTTTTTTAACATCTTTATTGGAGTATAATTGCTTTACAAAGTGTTAGTTTCTGCTGTATAACAAAGTGAATCAGCTATATGTATACATATATCCCCATATCCCCTCCCTCTTGCGTCTCCCTCCCAACCCTCCCTATCCCACCCCTCTAGGTGGTCACAAAGCACCGAGCTGATCTCCCCGTGCGATGCAGCTGCTTCCCACTAGCTATCTATTTTACATTTGGTAGTGTATATATGTCCATGCCACTCTCTCACTTCGTCCCAGCCTAACCTTCCCGCTTCCTTGTGTCTTCAAGTCCATTCTCTACATCTGCGTCTTTATTTCTGTCCTGCTCCTAGGTTCCTCACAAACATATTTTTTTAGATTCCATATAAATGTGTTAGCATACGGTATTTGTTTTTCTCTTTCTGACTTACTTCACTCTGTATGACAGACTCTAGGCCCATCCACCTCACTGCAAATAACTCAATTTTGTTTCTTTTTATGGCTGAGTAATATTCCATTGTATATATGTGCCACGTCTTCTTTATCCATTCATCTGTTGATGGACATTTAGGTTGCTTCCATGTCCTGGCTATTGTAAATAGTGCTGCAATGAACATTGTGGTACGTGACTCTTTTTTAATTATAGCTTTCTCAGGGTATATGCCCAGTAGTGGGATTGCGGCAGCCCATCTTCTTTTCCAAGTCTCAGAGTGATCTCCCCAGGAGGGGGTGCAAGTCCATTCTGCCACCTGGGAGGGTTCTCTCTGGGCTCCAGGTGGCCTTTGACCCTCAAGCACAACTCATCTGCAGAGCACAGATGTGTTTGGGTGGATAATTCTGGTGGACACAGGGATCAGGGATTCATGCCACATACTCATTTAGCCAATAGATGTTTGGCTGAAAGCACCGATGAGGGAAGGAAACCCAAATAAGACCTTGAATGCAGATAGCCCTGCCCACCATCTACTCAGGAGAGTCTGCCCTGGAGGGAGCATGAGACAGGAGGGTGGCCCTGCCCTTCCTTGGTCTGGATACACTTTCCCTCGGTTTCTCGTACCCTGAGCATCTCCACACACTGACTGCCATCCTGGGGCTTGCAGATCTCAAATTTTCATGTAGCATGACCCTGGCACAAGCCAGCTACCGAAAACAAAAGATGGACATTTGGGTCATTTCCACCTTTTGTTTATTGTGAATAGTGCTGCTATGAACACTCGTGTATTGTTTAAACACCTGTTTTTCATGATTTTGGGTAGATGCCTAGGAATTGCTGGGTCATAAGGTAATTCTGTGTATAACTGACTGAGGAACTGCAGCTGCTCCACTCCACTTTCCTACCAGCAATTTACAAGGGTTCTGATTTCTAACACATCTTTGGATGAATTAAGAAAATGTGGTCCACCTATATGGGAAAAGAGTCTCAAAAAGAGTGGATATATGTATATGTATAACTGATTCAATGTGCTGTACAGCAGAAAGTAACACAACATTGTAAATCAACTATACTTCAATAAAGATTAAAAAAAAGAACATGTGGTCCATCTATACAGTAGACTATTATTCAGCCATAAAAAGGAAATGAAACACTGACACAGGCTACAATGTAGAGGAACCTTGAAAACATGATGCTAAACAAAAGAAGTCAGACCCAAAAGGTCACATATTGTATGATTCCATTTATAGGAAATGTCCAGAATAGACAAACCCACAGAGATGGAAAGCAGATTGCCAGGAGCTGGGGGGAAGTGAGTATGGGGAGTGATTGCTTAATGGGTAAGGAGTTTGCTTGCAGTGTGATGAAAAACTTCCAGGACGAGATTGTGGTGATATTTGCACAACATTGTAATCTACTTAATGCCATGGAATTGTATGCTGTAAAATGGTTATGTGTAGTTTACTGAAACCAAAACAACAACAACAAAAAAGAGAGAAATTCTTTTCTCAGCAACACCTACAATGTGCTTTAAGGCCACTTTAAGAGACATTCAGAGGCTATTTCTGACATGTAGTTTTTACCATCCATGTGGTCTTTCAAATTAAACCCCTGTGTAAGAATCAGCTCCCGCTCTTCTCCCTATAGTGAGACTTTCCAAGAATTAAACATATTTTTTAAGAATGCAAAGCTAATAATTTCAGAGCTTACAATTCCATGTGGGTGGTTATTCTAGTAGGAAGGATCCTAGCAAGGCTTTATGAGAATTAGCAACGGCTCCAGATTCAATCCCAGAATCTTGTGTGACTCTTGAAAGAGCATGGAGGCAAAGCTAAAACACCCACCACTGAGAGGCAAAGCAAAACTGGAAACAAGCAGATACCCTGCCACCCATGATCCACCACGTTGCACACGCAGGTCCAAACAGCAAGGAAGCTGACTGCTGTCTGCTTTATAAGTGGACAAGTTGTTTTTCTTTACTCTTCTTTCTTTAAGAATGATTTCAAGGGACTCCCCGGGTGGTGCAGTGGTTAAGAATCCGCCTGCCAATGCAGGGGACATGGGTTCGAGCCCTGGTCTGGGAAGATCCCACATGCTGGGGAGCAACTAAGCCCGTGCGCCACAACTACTGAGCCTGAGCTCTAGAGCCCGTGAGCCACAACTACTGAGCCCTTGTGCCACAACTACTGAAGCCCGTGCGCCTAGAGCCTGTGTTCCGCAACACAAGAAGCCACTGCAATGAGAAGCCCGCTCACCGAAACTAGAGAAAGCCCCGCACGCAGCAACGAAGACCCAACGCAGCCAAAAATAAATAAATAAATAAATTGATTAAAGAAAAAAGATTTCAAGCCTATTTAAAAATATAGTGACTATTGTAACAAATATCCATCTATCTGCTGCATAGCTTTGTCACACTGATATTTTCCTACATTTGCTGCAGAGCTTAAAAAAACAAAAGCAAAGGGAATTCCCTGGCGGTCCAGTGGTTAGGACTCCACATTTCACTGCCCAGTGATCCCTGGTCGAGGAACTAAGATCCAGCAGGCCGTGCAGCGCAGCCCACAAAACAAAAAATAAACAAACAAACAAAACCCCAAAACGAACAACAAACTATCCTTATTGTATTCTCCTTCCTTCCTCCTTAGAGTTAACCCCTATCCTGAATTACATGCTTCTCCCTGTTATGAATGTTTATATAATGTTATTACGTAGATACTGCTAGGGTTCAAATGCTTGTGTCCCCACCCCCACCCCCACCCCCAATTTATATGCTGGAATCCTAACCTTCAAGGTGATGGTATTAGAAGGTGAGACCTTTGGGAGATGCTTAGAGGTCATAAGGATGGAACCCCCGTGATGGGATTTGTGCCCTTATAATAGAGACCTCAGAGAGGTCCCTCCCCCGTTTCACCATGTGAGGACACTGCAAAAAGTTGCCATCTAAGGATCAGGAAGTGGTCCTCACCAGGTACTGAATCTGCTGGCACCTTGATCTTAGACTTCCAGCCTCCAGAACTGGGAGAAATAAATTTCTGCTATTTATAAGCTACCCAGTGGGTGGTATTTCGTTAGAGCAGTCCCCATGGACAAAGACAGGTACAATTCCATAGAACTGTGTCTATGTCATATTTTCAAACTATGTAAATGGCATCATGCTATCAGGGTCATTCTGCAACTTGTCTCTTCTCCTCAGTGCAACATTTCCTATGTTAAATTTTTGCCTTTCTAGATTTCAGTGCCCATTCTTGTATGTGCAATCTTAAATGTTTGCACCAGGTCCTCTGGGACAGTGGTTTTAAACTGAGGGTTGTGACTGTTAATGAGTAGTGACAAGTATTAAAAAAAAAAAGGGGAAATTGAATAGATTAGCACAGAATAGAAAATATCAGAGTCCATAGCATTTAATAAAGAAAACTATTATTTCATGAAACTTTAGTGTTGTTCATGTGTGATTTTTCTGAGTGGCCATGCAAAATCTATTCCTTACTGGGGACTGGAGTAAAAAAATGGGATGCCCAAGCTCCAGGGTCTGTCCTAGCAATGGGATTGCAGCATCCTTGGGTGTACATATCTTCAGCTTTCTACATGTGGCCAAACGGCTCTCTAAAGTGGTTGTACCAACTGTCAAGTTGTCTTTGAGTTTAGAAGTTTCCTAACTTTTGGAAATGAGAGGAGTTTTTCAGAGGCTTGTCCCCATCTACCTTATTTTGGGTTGATGTTCTTCTGGCTTAATTTTATGGATCTGCTGTTGGTGTTTGGTTGGTGAAACACTCATCTTAAAGTCTTGCCATTTAATTTCTCTGCTGTCAAGAGGCAGGATGAAGTTATTCCTCTTTTTCAAAGAATGATTTAAGTAGAAAATAATGAATGCAAAATGCTGTAGTTAAACATCAGCAGATAAGCTGATGGATCGGCTGTCACTTGGATCTTGCTCTAAAGGGAAAGAAAAGGATATTTAATCATTTGCAAAAAACAAAAACAGCGGTGATGAATTCGACGCACTTTGACGCTGAGTGACTCATTAGGGTGCACTGTTATCTTCCAGTTAAAAAAGGCGCCTTGCATCTCCCCTTTGATTAAACAGTTGTGAAGCAAGGTCTTTGTTTTCAAGAGCGCACCAGGTCTCCTGAACTGTGTAGACGTGCGAACTACTGGTACTTAGCATGGGGTCAGTTGGAATCTCCTATATCCAGGTGGCAAATTGGTAGACCTTGAACCCGTTTTGTGTGACCTGCTGAATGTTTTTTTTTTTTTCCCCTTCAATTTGGGCCAACATTTAAAAACTCAGGAGCTTTGACTGCAAATACACATTTCAGGCATCTCTGGAGAAGCGGAAGGTCGGCAACATGGCGTCAGGCTGATGTTGGATGACCACAACTGCTGATGCTGCCTGTGGCAACTCAGTTTACAAGGGGCTGAGCTCTCTTATTTACCGCAGTCCTCTCCACTCCCTGCTGTCCTCCCCAAACTGGTAAAAAGCCTGAACTCAGTTCCAATGTGTGTGTGTATATGGGGGTGGGTGGTTCCCCCCATCACACCAAGCAGGGCTCCCACACCAGCTGGGTGTCCTACAGTTCAACTCGATTCTGACTCTGCCTACCTGAAGTCAGCATCGGATCCCACAGGACCGCCCTCTCTTCCCCCACTGAGATGCCAACTGCAAGTCCAGGTTGTCCCCTGTGCTTCTGAGTGACCAGCTCTACGTCGAAGGTTCCAACGACCGCCTCCTGGGCTTGAGTAATTTGCTAGAGCAGCTCACAGAACTCAGAGGAACTTTTTACTTCCTAAATTACTGGTTGATTATAAAAGGATTTAACTCCGGAACAGCCAGATGGAAGAGATGTGTGCAGAGCAAGGAATGCAGAGAGGGCATGGAGATTCCGTGCCTCCTCTAGGCCGCCGTTCTTCCTGGATCTCCACGTGTCCATCCACCCGGAAGCTCTCTGAAGCCCATCCTTTTGGGTTTTTACGGAGGCTTCGCTACACAGGCATAATTGATTAAAAATCATTGTCCAGGGCTTCCCTGGTGGCGCAGTGGTTGAGAAGCCGCCTGCCGATGCAGGGGACGCGGGTTCGAGCCCTGGTCTGGGAAGATCCCACATGCCGCGGAGCAGCTAAGCCCGTGAGCCACAACTACTGAGCCTGCGCGTCTGGAGCCCGTGCTCCGCAACAAGAGAGGCCGCGATAGTGAGAGGCCCGCGCACCGCGGTGAAGAGTGGCCCCCGCTCGCCGCAACTAGAGAAAGCCCTCGCGCAGAAACGAAGACCCAACACAGCCATAAATAAATTAATTAATTAATAAATTTAAAAAAAAATCATTGTCCATTGGCAAGCGATTCAACCTCCAACTTCTCTTCCCTCCCTGGAGGTCAGGGGGTGGGACTGAAAGTTCCAACCCTCCAATCACACAGTTGGTTGCCCTGGCAACCAGCCGCATCCTGAGGTGAGTTCCAAAAGTCACCTCACTAAGGGAACAAAAGATGCCTTTATTACTCTCATCATTTAGGAAATTCCAGGGGTTTTAGGAGCTCTGTGCCAGGAACAGGAACAAAGACCAAATAGATCTTTCTTATTATAAATCACAATATCACCCTGGGGGTTGGCTGTTAGTTGGCATTTATCATTAAGCACATAGTGGTGGTTTTTTTTTTCTTTTAGGAATTATTTCTTTTTTTTTTGATTGAAGTAGAGTTGCTTTACAATGTCGTGCCAATCTGGGCTGTACAGCAAAGTGACTCAGTTACACACATGCAGACATTCTTTTCTTTCATATTCTTTTCCATGATGGTTTATCACAGGATATTGAATATAGTTCCCTGTGCTCTACGGTAGGATCTTGTTGTTTATCCATTCTATATATGCTAGTTTGCATCTGCTAACCCCAAACTCCCAGTCCGTCCCTCTACCACCCCTCTCCTGCTTGGCAACCACAAGTCTGTTCTCTGTGTTTGTGGGTCTGTTTCTGTTTTGTAGATGGGTTCATTTGTGTCGCATTTTAGATTCCACATATAAGTGATATCATATGGTATTTGTCTTTCTCTTTAGGAAATATTTCTTGATATCACCACTTATTCACTATGTAACCTTGAACAAGTTATTTGAACTCCTGTGCTCCCATTTCCTCAACTTTAAGGAAATTGTTGTATCTACTGGTAGGGCTGTTGTGGGATTAAGCTATTTTATCTTTTTAAACTGCTTACAGCAGAGTTTGGCACAGAGGACGTGACCTGTAAATATCACAGAATTAATATTATTATATCCACCTCTGGGTCAAGATAAACATAGAAGGTGATGTGCTTTAAAGTAAGTAAGTACCAAAGAATATTCCTGTATGGCTACTGTGAAAACAAAAGATTTCCAGGTTGAAAGAAACAATTTAAAACACCCATTAGAAATAAACCTTTGTACCACTGTGATAAATACACAGAAGTGATGGATGATGAAAAACGTAATGAACCGATAAAAAGGCCGAGATTTCAACAGGGTTTCTTTCTAAATGTAAATAAGCTGAGTGCTGCTTTCAAGAACCACACTTGTGTGTTGTATCTGCAGGGGTCTCACCCTCTGAGGGTGTCTACTGACCCTTCCGGCGCTGAGACCCCCGCACACCACCCTGCATCCAGCTGTGACAGAAGCAGCCCCAGTGGGATCTGGAAAGAATCTCTCAGATCCAGGGACAAGGGAGCTTTTTAGAGGCAGGTGTAGCCTGGGGTTTGAGAGCAGAGAGCTGGGTTCCATTGTGGTGCCTTCATCTGTGGCCAGCTGTGTGACTTGAGTCAGATGACAAACTCTCTGAACCTTTTCTATGAAGTGGGAATTTCCTTGCAGGCTCACTTTGGGGATTAAGTAAAGTAAAATAGAAAGAACAGCCCAGGCTCTGTAAATGCTCTCTTAACAGTTTCTTCCCTCCGTAGAAATCCACCCTAAAGAGGCTGGGATTAGCAGGTACACACTACTATGTATAAAATAGATAACCAACAAGGTCCTACTACTGTAGAGCACAGGGAACTCTACTCAATATTTTGTAGAAACCTATAAGGGAAAAGAATCTGAAAAAGAATATATATATGTATATATAACCGAATCACTTTACTGTACACCTGAAACTAACATGATAGTCTACTATACTTCAATTAAAAAAAATCCACCATAAAGACTTGAATCCAAATGCTGTGTTTTTAAAGATTTTTTTCCCTCTAACACTGATTTTATTGACCCCAAACACACAGTTAGGCAAAAGCAAATGTATCCTTAAGGAGAATTTCAAGGTACGTTTTGTTTTTCTCCCCAGAAGCCCATTTGGATTCCACCTTTACCTGTTTCAAAGGCAACAGCAAATAAAGGAATAGCTTTGCCAGGGGCCTGGACCATGAGTTATCGAGGAGCAGAAAAGACAGGAGATTTAGAAAGTATTCGGGAGAGAAAATTGCTGTGAAATCCGTTGTCCGTGTGCTTTTACTGCCTCTGGGAAAATCGAGCTGGTGATGTCTGAAATCGAGAAGTAGCAGATAGCTGTTTAAATTTCATGGCAGCCAATGTTCCTAGGATTGGGAATTTGAATATTACCTATAAACTGGGGATGGTTTTGGGATTTGCCCGAATCGTCTACTGGGAGGTAAATACTCTAGTCATTGAAAATTACAGTCTTTAGAGTCAGATCTGGGTTCAAATCTTGGCCCTGTCATTTCCTAGCTGTGTGACCTCAGACAGATGACTCAGTCTCTCTGTTCCTCAGTTTCTCATCTGTGACATGAGGAAGAGAATAATACTTACTGTGAGGTTTGCTGTGGGGACTAAACGAGATAATTATCTGAAGTTTCTTTTTTTTTTTTAAGATTTATTTATTATTTATTTATTTATTTGTTTCATCTATTTTTGGCTGCATTGGGTCTTAGTTGTGGCCTGCGGGATCATTCGTTGCAGCGTGCGGGCGGGCTCTTCCGTGCAGTGCACGGGCTTCTCTCTAGTTGTGGTGTGTGGGTTTTTCACTCTCTAGTTGTGGCACGTGGGTTCCAGAGCACGTGGGCTCTGTAGTTTGTGGCATGCAGGTTCTAGCTGAGGCGCGTGAGCTCAGTAGTTGTGGCACATGGGCTTAGTTGCCCCGCAGCATGTGGGATCTTAGTTCCCTGACGAGGGATCGAACCTGCATCCCCTGCATTGTAAGGCAGATTCTTTACCACTGGACCGCCAGCGAAGTCCCCGAAGTTTTTAGTACAGTGCCTAGAACAGAGTAAGCCCTCCATAAGTGATCTCCTTAAAAAGATAGAGAAGAAGTTCTAGTTAGGAGCGAGGAATAAAGGCTCAATAAGGAACACCACCCCATGGAAGCCGAGACCGTGGGAGGGGTTCTTCTCTGTGCCAACTTTTGATCATCATGCATAAAATCACAGTCTGTCCTGCAAGTAGGGTTAAGTTTTGGACACAAAAATACATACCTTTCTATGAAATCTCTAGACACTAATTTAAGTTTTGACACATGCTGAGTGGGCCAACGAAGATGATCTGGGGGTCAAAGTTGGCCCCTGCTCTCCAATTGCCAACTCTCAAACACTGAGCAATCCCTCTGAGTTGTGAGAAGTAGCCCAAGGGATGGGTGTGGCTGTCCAGTTTCTCCTTATGGGGGCGGAGGGGGTAGTACATTCAGTTTTTAACTTATAATTACGGTCAGAACCAGGAGTCTCTGAGCGGCATTTGTGGGTGATGCTGCTCAAGGCACTTCTGTTTTTTTTTTTTTTTTCTCCAAGGGAGAGAATGGGCTTCTGTTGGTTTCCCTTTTCCCGATCCATAGCAGGAGACCCAGGCTGCAGTGGATATTGTCCCTTGTTGTTCTAGAGAAATCCACCAGGTCCAACTGGTAGGTGGAGGGCTGCCTGTGATGTTGCGGTCTGTGGGAGAAACATTTGTGTTTCCAGCGTCCATGGCTGGAAACTTGCTTTATTTGGTGCAGGGAGAGAGCGTAGGACGACCTCTTTCTCCGTGACCTTCAGTGGAGCACGAGAATTTCCTCAGGACCTGGTGGGGACACTGATTTTGTCTCCTCTGTGATTACCTGTCGGTCCCTTAAAGACTCCTAAGTGGCAGTTCTGGGATCCCTGGGGGAGGGATTGACTGGATTCCTGCTTTAGGAGAGTTTTGGGGGGCTGGGTAACAATCACTGCTGTGGATATTTTCCCACTCTGTTTCCTTGGGAACAGTTTTCTTAAGATAGAAAGCAAATTTATCTTAAATTGAAATGGAAACATTAAAATTAAACATTTACAACCAAAGCAGATTTATAGCTATGGGGGTTACATTTCGCATTGTCAACAGATGCCATTGAAACTAAATAACCCATCGGAACTGTAAGAAAAAAAGCCAGTTTTTTCAAAACGTCTGCTAGCAATGGTAGTCTTTATTCTATTTGTTTTCTCTGGTGCCTTAGTGACAATAAAATAGAAGGCAGTCGTGCACCGTGAAATTGAGCTGAATTGGGAACGGCAAGGCTGGTGAAAGTGTATTTTTTTTCCAGTAATTTATTAAAGTTACCTTCACAGTAACTTGGGAAGGTAACTATGGCTGGGAAATGTCCTGTCTCTTTGGGGTCTCTGCTGGGTTGAGGGAAGTGTCATTTTTTCACTTTCAATCTTTTCTCTTTTTTCTCTTAAAGATGAGAATAGGTCATTCATTGACCTCATTTGCATACAAAAGACTTGGGGTCTGTAATAGGACAAAACACTCCTAATTACTGGAATGACATCTCACTTTTATACAAGCTTCCTTAGTTTGCATGGAACATTCTTCTTTATTTCACTCCGTGTAATGTGAAAAGTAATACAAGGTCATTGTCAGAAAATTGAAAAACAGAAGCATAAAGAATCACTGTTACCATATTTTTCTAGTTCCACTTAATGCTCTTATTCTCCGAATTTATTACATTCTGTATAAACAGTTTTCTCTCCTGCTTTTCTTGGCTTAATATTTCATCACAGGCATTTACAAATATAATTGTAAATATTTTGTAAACCTTTCACTAGCTCTGCACTATTTCTTCAGACGAATGTTACGTAGTTTGCTTAATTTCTTGAATGGGGCCAGTTAGGTCGTTTCTAAATAGTTTTCTGATCTAAATAATTCTTGAAGCTTTGTCTTTTAGCTTATTTTCTTAGGTACATTTGCAGAAGTGATGGTACTAGATATTGATATTTTAAAGGCTTATTCAATGCTTTGGAAAACTGCTTCTCCGAAAGTATTAGCTAATGCTTGTGATGGTCAGTTTTATGTGTTAACTTGGGACTAGACTATAGTCCCTGGTTGTTCAATCAAGCGCTAATCTAGGTATTGCTGTGAGTATATTGTAGATGTGCTTGATGTTCATCATCAGTTGACTTTAAGTAAAGGAGATGATCCTGGATAATCTGGTGGGCCTGATCTAATCAGTTGAAACACTTTGGGATAACTTTTATTCTGCCTTTGTTAGTATTTTATTTAATAATGTTTGCTATAGACAAATGTTATCTGTTTTTGTTGGAATGCAAATGCCTTCATTTCATTTTTGTTCTGGAAGAATGATTTGCTTGGTAGTAGAAATCTAAGTTGGCAGTTATTTTCTGTCAGCACTTTGAATATATCATGATACCATCTTCTCGTTTACATTGTTTCTGTTGAGAAGTTACTGTCAGTCTGTTTTTACTTTCAAGGCAATCTTTCTTTTTTCTGTGGCTGCTTTTTAAAAACTAAAAAATACTTGAGGTACAATTCGGATACAATAAAACACACCCACTTTAAATGTACATTTTGATGAGTTTTGACAAATTTATTCACCCGACTAATAAGTACCACTAGCAAGATGTATAATATTGTGATGACAATGAAAGGTTTCCCTGTGTTATTCCAGTAAACCTCCCCCACTCCTGTTCCCAGGCAACCACTGACCTGCTTTCCATCTCTGTAGCTTAGATTGGCCTTTTCTACGGTTTAATATAGATGGAAAGATGTGTTTGGCATCTTTTGCTCAGCATAATCTTTTGAGGTGTATCCATGATGTTGTGTGTATTAGTACTTCATTCCTTCTCCCCTCCCTTGTATAGATACAATTTGTTATCTATTTGCCCATTCATGGACATTTAGGTTGTTTCCAGTTTCACGTTATTATGAATAGAGCTGCCATAAGCATTCGTATACAAATCTTTGTGTAGAAAAATGTTCACCATTCCCATGGTTAAATAGTCAGGATCATTGGATCATATGGAGGGTGTATGTTTAATTTCGTAAGAAACTGCCGAATTGTTTTTCAGAGTGACTGTGTCATATTATACTTCCAACAGAAGTGTAGGAGAGTTTCAGTTGCTCCTGCTCCTTGTCAACTTTTGACACTGTCAGTCTTTAATTTTAGCCATTCTAGTGAGTATATAAGGGTATCTCATTGTGATTTTATTTACATTGCCCTAATAACTAAATATTTTGAGCACCTTTCCCTGTGCTTATTTGGCATTCATGTATCTTCTTTGTTGAAATGTCTGTTGAAATCCTTTGTCCATTAAAAAAAAATCAGGTTGACTGTTCTCTAATTATTAAGTTGTAAGAGCTGTTTTTATATTCTGGATACTAGTGTTTTATTAGATATAATTGGCAAAATTTTCTCCTGGTCTGTGGCTTCTCTTTTTATTTTCTTAACAATTCCTTTTATTTTTTGTTTTTTTTTAAAGTCTTCTATCCATTGTAGAGCATTTATTTTCTTTCTTTTTTTAAAAAAATATTTATTTATTTATTTATTTATTTGGCTGCATAGGGTCTTGGTTGTGGCATGCGGGATCTTTAGTTGTGGCATGCAAACTCTTAGTTGCAGCATGTGGGATCTAGTTCCCTGACCAGGGATTGAACCTGGGTCCCCTGCATTGGGAGCATGGAGTATTAGCCATTGGACCACTAGTGAAGTCCTTACCAATGCCTTTTGAAGAACAAAATTTACCAATTAGTAATTTTATGGTTCGTGGTCTTTGTGTCCTATCAATTTTACCCTGAAGTCATAAGGATTTTGTACTATATTTCCTGGTAGAAGTTCTATAGTTTTAGGTCTATAATTCATCAGAGTTTATTTTTGTATATAGCAGGAGATAAAGGCCCAGGTTCTCTTCTTTTCTTTTTCCTTTTTTTCTCTCTTCCTCTGTTTGTCCCTCCCTCTGGCTCTCCTTCCTTCTCTGCATCTGTCCCTTTCTCCTTTCTTTACTACCTTTTTTTTTGGCCAATTTTTTTCTAGCACATTTATTGAAAAAAAATTCTTTCCCCATTGGAAGTATCTTGCTACTTTTGTTGAAAATCAATTGACTCTATACATTTGCAAGTCTATTTCTGGACTCCCTATTTTGTTCCTTGCAGCTATATATTTATTTGCCTACATTATCTTGATTATTTTGAAACTAGGTAGTGTAAGCTCTTCAACTTTCATCTCTGCTTCAAAATTGTTCTGCTAGTGTAAGTCTTTTGAATTTCAATATAGGTTTCTTTGAGATTGCAGTTTCATGGGTAGATTACCTAAGCCTCTGCCCCTCTGTGGGCTCTGGACTCCAGTATTTGCCCCAGCCCTGTGAGGCTGTCAAAAGCTCTCAGCCCCTCAGCTGTCTCCTCCGATACTGACAAATGCCCACAGAGGGAATGACACCTCCAGTCCTAGGCTCATATTCCTGGCCCTCCGCTGTCTCCTGGATTCTGGTGCAGTAATTCTTCACTTTTTTGTTTGTTTCTCTGATGGCTTCATTAAGTCATCCTTATATGTTGAGCAGCTTTTATTGTGTCCTCAGCAGGAGAGCTGGTTGGAATTATCCAGGCAACCATTACTGAAAGCAAGGGTCTTCCGGCATGATTCTGTTTTAAAAATTAAGATATAATTGACATATAACATTATATTAATTTCAAGTGTATAGCCTAATGATTTGATATTTATATATATTGCAAAATGATTACCATAATAATCTAGTTAATATCCATCACCAACAGTTACAAAATTTTTTTTCTAGTGATGAAAACTTTTAAGATCTGCTTTCTTAGCAACTTTCAGATATGCAACTCAGTATTATTAACGATAGTCGCTGTGTTGTACATTACATGCCTATGACTTATTCATTTTATAACTGGAAGTTTGTACCTTTTGATCCCCTTCATCCATTTTGCCCACCCTACTCCCCCACCTCTGACAACTGCTAATCTTTTCTCTGCATCTATGAGCTTGTTTTTGTTTCTTAGATTCCACATATGCGATCATACAGTACTTGCCTTTCTCTGTCTGACTTATTTCACTCAGCTTCGTGCCCTCAAGGTCCATCCACGTTCTTGCAAATGGCAGGATTTTCTCCTCTTACGGCTGGATCATATTCCATTGTATGTATAAACCACATCTTCTTTATTCATTTATCCATCCATGGGCACTTAGGTTGCCTCCGTTTCTTGGCTACTGTGGATATAATGCTGCAATGAATATGGGGTACATGTATCTTTGGCTTGATTCTTTTAACTGCTACAAGAGTCAGTAATTGGGATATGTCATGGCTTATTTAACCATTCCTGCATTGGTGGATGTTTAGTTTTTTTAATAAATTTTCTCTGTTTCCCATAATGGTGGGTTAATTGTATTTGCACATGTCTCATTATGAACATGTGTTAAGCACTTTTCTAGAAAAAGTTCCAGGAAATGGAAGTGCTAAGTCAGAGGGTTTGCACATTTTGAATATTTTGAAGCAGCCATTTGTTTTCCAAAATCTCTGTGCTAGTGGATACCCTCCCAGCAATGTCTGAGAGTTCTCATTTCCCTCCAGTTTCCTTGGTGCTTGGTATTATACAATCTTTTAAATAATGTCAGTTTGATGAGTGACAGTATCTCCTTATTGTTCTGATTTTCATTTCAGTGACTGTTGGGGAAGTCGAACATCTTTTCATATGTTTATTGGCCATTTACATTTCCTTTTCTGGGAAATCTCTTTTCATATCATTTGGCTATGAGTTGATTTTTCTTTACTGATTTATAGGTGCTCATCGTGTATTTTGGATATTAATTTTTTATTTATGTATCCAATATTGTCTTGACTTCGTCCTGTCCCTTCACTTTTTGTGGAGTCTTCTGTTACATATGTTTAAAATTTTATGATAGTCGAATTACCAATCTTATGTTCTATGACTTGGCACTTTATCTCTTACACTAAAATCTTAAAGCTTGTCTCCTATAATTTTCCTAATAATCCTGCTTATTTTTTTGCATCTCAATGACTTGCATAGATATACAATCCAGTATTAAATTTTGTTGTTGTTATTCACTCACATATTGTGAGCTTTTGCTGCTTGTATTTCACTTTCAGATTTCGTGGTATGAATTTTAAATGAGAGCATGTGGTGACCTTTTTGTAGGCTGCAAAAGGAGTTGCTTTTCCCATCACATCTTTTCTAGTTTTTTTTTTCTCTAATGACAAGAGAAAGATGACAAGAAGCCATAGTATAAAATGATGACAGGACCCTGGGTCGAGCTTCAGGGGAAAACAGACCGGAATCTTGACCACCACCCGGCTTGCCGTGTGTCTGTCCACCCACCAATATTTTCTCTCTTGGGGCCTCAATTTCCTCTACCTTAAAATGAGAGTGTTAAGTCTGCAATCTCGAAATTCTTTTTCCAGCTCTCCTATTTTTGTTGGGTTGGCCAAAAAGTTCATTCAGGTTTTTCCGTAACATCTTATGGATGTTATATACACTATATGCAATATAATACTAGCATGATGAAGCTGATTCTTTTAAAAGACTTGTATCAGTGTTGCGTAAGACCTCTGGCCTGAAAATAAATTATACATTGAAAACCAGGGGCAATAAGATAAAATAAAATAAAACTAAAACAAACATTGAAAACCTTCTCTAGCATAGTTATTTCCCAAAGGTCACATACAGTAGATTAGTCTGCTTAGAGACCTTCCATGAAACATTTGGAATACGTTGGGAAAATACGTTTGGAAAATGCCTCATACTGTATTCTCTATTCATATTCTACTCTTGGAGATTCCAAATGCACATTAGCTTCTTAAACTCTGCCAGTTGGTGGAGGCAGGTGACCGTCACCAAACCCCGGACAACGCAGGAATTCTCAGCCTGGTATGTGCAGACCCCGCTTGCCTTGGCCAATCACACTGCCCTTTGGGGTTGTCCCTGTCTTGTTAATTACTGTTTGGGCACCTTGTCCTAATCCCCTACCCTCGGAACAGGGCCAGGCCTGACAGAAGACATCTCTTGTCCTTGCTGAATTTACTATTGTTTGGCTTCTGCACATGGCTCTGGAGAGCTGAATGGAGCTTTCAAGTAGGGCTTGTTTGAACAGAGATTTCTGGGTTCTGGCTTGGACCCACCTAGGCTGACTGTGCCCTGTTGAGAATGCCAAATTTGCATTTTCAGAAACAGGCAGCAAAGTTATTATGATGACAAGTTTACAGTTAAGAAGCACTGCGGTCTAACTTTGATGCGGCTTCTGAAATAAAACAATAGGTGTCAAATAGGATCCTGGCGTTGAATTCACTGCCTCTCTTCCTCCTGGCTCAGTTTTCCACCGTGAGCCTATTCAAGGCAGCAGTTGTTCAGAAAAATGGCAAAAGGAGATGTCTGCATAAAACAGAAGTGTGTGTGTGTTTGTGTGTGTGTGTGTGTGCGTGTGATGTTCCTGGTCATTCCCAGCGCCCCACGGGATGTGAAGGTGATGGGGGGACTATTCCCTCTGCCTTGAAGCCAAGTGCCAGCAGATAGCTTGGCCTCTTCATGAATTTAAGATCATTCATGTAGGCATTTGCAAAGATAGAGCTGACATGGTAAACATCTTGCCTAAGGCATAAAAGAGAAAACATTTCTGTCATCCAGAAATCAGCTTATTTATCTCTTAGGAAAACATTTATAAATATAGTTGTAAGGAGACAGAAACCATTCCATTCTGGGTGATCTTGTTAAACTTCTCAGTTTGTTGACTCTGCATTTGAATACTTTCCTAGTTCCTTTGCTGTTTTTCTGGTTAAGTGGATCTGGCGTCTTCTTTGATGCTTATTTTCAATCACAATGGAAACTGAAATATCTCTAGGTTAAGAAGTGAAATTTTAAATGCCATGTGCTGATACTTTTCTTCCCCCCTCTGTGAAGCTAATAAGAGAACTTTCAATGTGGGTCTTAAAATGAGTCTACACTGAATTGGACTCATTAAAAACTGAAAAGACACCTCACCATCCAAGGCCCTCCAGCAATTTGAACAGAAGGTGCTCTATGTATTAAAAGAAGAAATAAGCAGTTTGAGTTGAAGAGACTGCAACAAACAGCCATTGATGATTCAAGGGAATTCTGGACTGATTCCTAATTGGGGGGTGGGGGTCGGGGAGAGTCTGGAGCGCTGTGGAGGCGAGTGCACATTTCAGGAGTGGGGACAATGGGGTAGAAGGAAATTGGAGGGTTGGAGGGAGAGAGAATAAAGACCCGGCTGGGCGAGAGAAAAGGAGGGGAAGAGAGGAAACTTGAGAGCCCTAAACACTGGTGGTCAACGCTGTCTTGGGAACGGAGGCCTTGGTTGAGAGGCAAGAACATAGTGCTTACAAGGATAAAGCCTGTCACTTTGGGACATTTGTGGGAATCACAGCTTGCACGTAGCGACTAAAGTAAATCAGATTTGAAATTGTGCCCAGTTCAGGAAGGCACAGAAGACTCTCCGAAAGGGCTTGAGAGAAGTTTGCAAGGATACGGGGGTGCCAGGAGGTTTGAATAAGAAAGAAAAATACTGGGGGTGGGATGAATTGGGAGATTGGGATTGACATATAGACACTACTATGTATAAAATAGATAACTAATGAGAACCTACTGTATAGCACAGGGAACTCAACTCGGTGTTCTGTGGTGACCTAATGGGAAGGAAATCTAAAAAAGAGGGGATATATGTGTACGTATAGCTGATTCACTCTGCTGCACAGCAGAAACTTACACAGCATTGTAAAGCAACTATACTCCGATAAAATTAATAAACAAAGCAAAATGAAACAAAACATAATAGCTATCTGACATTGAGCAAATCAATCTCCTTAAGTTCCAATGTTTACATCAGTAAAATTAAGGTAACAATAATACTTTTTATACAGGATGTTGTAAGAATTTAATGAGAGAGTGCGTGTGAAAGGGTCTGGCACGTTATATAGTCTCAATGAATAATGTTAGCTATTACTGTTACTACTAATAGTAATCCACGCTATTATAAATCCTTAAAATGCAAAAGGCAGATTTGTTGATCTTTGGCAATAAAGAAGGGAGAAGCTGGGAAAAAAAATACTAATCAAAGAAAGGATATGTGTGTTGGTGTGTGTGTGTGTTTTTTGAAGCGGTGTCTTTATTCTTTCTTGACTTTTTTTTCTGAGTTTCCTGAAAAGGCCAGCGGACCAGATGGCTTCCATATGTGGTTTTTGCCTGGGATAGATCGTTTTCAAGGGTTTGCGGAATTCTTTATTTTAAAAAAAGGAATCTGAAGGTGTGTGTGGTCACTCCTGTAGTTCATCAGGAATTTGATTGCACCTCCAGCCCCTGTGGTTGGGTAGAGCCACATGACCATTTCTGGCCAATGAGTCGTGAGTGGCGGCGTGTGTAATTCACATGTACTTTCATGCCGGAGCATTTATTTACTGCTGCGGAACTTTCCGGAACTCTTCCCCAAGGGATTGGTCCTGGCGTCAAATGACAGGCAGTAGGCCAGGGATCAACACAATTTTTCTGTAAAGGGCCAGGTAGTAAATATTTTTCGCTTTGCACAGTGTGCAGAAAAGCAGTAAGCAAATGAGTACGCCATGTTCTGATAGCCCTTCAGTTTACGAAAGCCGGAGGCTGGCAGAATTTGGCCCGTGGGCCTCAGTTTGCTGATCTGCAGAGGAGGGCACCCAGCCGGTCCCTGCCAGACCTGTCACATGAGCAATGAACTAATTTTTTCAGCCACTCTCAGTTCTGGGGTGGTTTGTGGCCTCTGCATACCTAGACTGATAGAAGGTGAAATGGGGTCAATTTCTGGTTTATAAAAGTGAGGCAGCTTTCCTGGGAAGATGGCCAGGATGAATCCCCAGACCATGTCAGTTAAGTCTGCATTTATTGATCGCCAGCTGTGTGCTCCTAACTGTTCTGATGCTTCTAAAATGGTTCCCAGGGAACAGTCAAAAAATGTGTCCTTGTGAAAAGGATCCGAGAGCAGGGGTTCCTGACAGGCCTGCGGGGATGATGGGGGTAAAGATTTTTTTTTTTAAAGTTCTTGCATGCACATTAAAAAATAAGGTTGTACCGGGTCTTAGTTGCCGCACAGGGGATCTTCCTTGTGGCATGCCAGGGGATCTTAGTTGCGGCACGCATGTGGGATCTAGTTCCCTGACTAGGGATCGAACCTGGGTCCCCTGCATTGGGAGCGTGGAGTCTTACCCACTGGACCACGAGGGAAGTCCCAAGGTAAAGACTTTTATTTGTTTTCCAGTCTACCTTGCTAACGCTCTCTCCTGTGAGCCCCTCCTGGGTCTCGTGTCTGTTTCAGCCACGCCATCCGTCACGCTGCATCCTCTTGTGTTTATTCTCGCATCTCACCCATACAATCTCTCTGTGCTCCTCCAAGGAGAGAACTCTGCCTTATTCATCTCTGTGTCCTCTGAGGCTGTCGCTTCGGAAATTCCTGTGGACCCTCAAATCCTGAGCCTGAACTTCTGGAATTTTGTTTATAATTTCTGTAGCAAAATCCACAGAATTTCGAATTCCCACTTAAAATCTCTGCTCTATTGGCTGGAGAACCTCTTTCCAAAGCGCGCCCTACTCCACTTCCTTTATGATCGTCTCTTTCTCATCTCGGAGACACATCCTCAGCCCATGGTGCTCCCTCCCCTACACCGGCTGGCAGGTTTGGGCTGGGACGTGCCCTTGTACAGCCTGCCCTTCTGAAGTTCATGCATGTTTTGTGACTCAGAGGGGACTTTTTATTCTCTCGCTTGATAATAAAGCTGCGTGTATACAGTGACGAGAGGCTGAGAGACGGGGGAGCTGCCAGGAACTGTGTCCTTTGCTCCCACCCTCTCGTCATGTTCTTCACAGGGATTCATCCGTCTCTCCCTCAAGACTGTCTTTTTCCTCCTGATTTTGCTTGGCTTGAACATTTGCTTTCAAACGTGGTTTGCTGATGTAATTCTACCGCTTTGGGTCCCGTGTGGGGTGGAAGGTGAATCAGCCCCCGTGCTCGGAGCTGGAATTGGGGCCTGCTTTCTGGGGTTCCCTGATGTCCGTATCAACCAGAGCCTGCTTCTGTTGTTCACCGGGGCCTGATTCACTTCAGCCAGAACGTGAGCATTTAGTGTGTGCGGGATCCTTGCAGGGGTCAGGGCATCAGGAACAGGCAGTTCTGCTCTCCAAGTGTTTGCAACCCTGAGAAATCAGGCAGGCGCACACAGCCCACCAGGCGTCCTGGAGGCTGGTGATGTACGCAGGGGGAGGGTGAGAGAGAGGAGGGGACGGTCAGTTTGACCGGGGAGAGGATCTTACAGGTGATGGTGGAGCTGCCAGGGGCTCTCGTAGGGCAAGCCTGGAAGAAGAGCATCCTGGGGCAAAGGGAGAGGCCGGGCAGAGGCCCTCGGGGGTTTGCATCCAGGGGCGCCTGCTTCAGAGGCCCTCGGGTGCGCGCGTCCAGGTGAGCCTGGCTCAGGGGCCCTCGGGCGCGCGCGTCCAGGTGAGCCTGGCTCAGGGGCCCTCGGGCGCGCGCGTCCAGGTGAGCCTGGCTCAGGGGCCCTCGGGCGCGCGCGTCCAGGTGAGCCTGGCTCAGGGGCCCTCGGGCGCGCGCGTCCAGGTGAGCCTGGCTCAGGGGCCCTCGGGCGCGCGCGTCCAGGTGAGCCTGGCTCAGGGGCCCTCGGGTGCGCACAGGCAGGCACATGCAATGGCAAGAGCAGGAACCGCCTCCAGACTGGCAGGTGGGGATGAGGTGACCTGAGTGCCCTCCTAATGGAGAGCAGGGCCGCTGTGAGCAGGGCTTGGGTGGCGGTGAGCACAGCTGCGGTGTGAGGGCTGTGTCTCAGGACGACGCCCCTGGTGGGGCAGGAAGAAGGAGAGGCAGAGGCCTGCCGTGATGTCCTGTCAGTGAGATTGGCGAGTGGGAGGGAGGAGGGCAGAGATTCCAGGGAGGAGTCTGGCCGGAACCAGCAGGAGCCGGGACAGAGTCCACGTGGCAGACCAGAGCGGAGTAGGAGGCCGAGGTGTTACAATGTGGGCCGTGGGATGGGGCCTGGAGGAAAGCTCTGGTTCACGTGTATTTATTTTCAAGGGTTGCTCACGGCCTGTGACCACGGTGGCGTCACTGGCTGTACTTGCCCTCCCTCTGCAAACAGCTGAAACCTGGCCAGAAGACATGAAACGACTGTTTTCAGACGTGAAACTGGTGGCACAGACCTGTGATCCACGAGGGAAGGAAACAAAGGCGGCTGCGACCCCAGGAAGCCAGCCAGGGTCACTTGGTTTGGGGGGGACCTTGCAGGGACTGGGGAGCTGTGAGCTACATAATTCCCGGAGATTCTTCAGGGCTGGGGGTCGGTCACGTTCGGAGCAGCTGGGTGGAAGTCGGGGCATGGACTGTGCCAGGAGCACGGCCCCTGGAGGTGAGACGTATGTTCAGAGAGTCAGCTGTCTGGGGTGCCCACCTCTCAGGACGGCTGGCCTGGGAACCCCGCTGGGAGCACGTCCTGCCCTGACTTGCTGTCACACTGAGTAGCATCATTGCGATGACCCATGTGGGCGCTGGGAATCGAAGGACCAACGAGAATAGAGGAGGGTGGAGTCCTGTTCACAGAGCCACCCAGCGGGAGGATCATTGCTCACCTGGTTGTTTTTATCTTCCTTCTGCGCCCTAACACCCCCAGTGTACAGACGAGGCCAGGTATGGAGTCATGAGTGTTTACATTATTTGCACACTCAAAGGTCACACCAGCGATTGATGTCATAAGTGTGTTGCCTTACAGCTCAGTCTGGGTGTGATCCCAGCATCTTCTCAGGACCTCAGCATCTGTCCATTGCACAGTCCCTTCCAGAACACCCATCAGTCTTGTGCCTTACGTGGAGACAGCTAGGTCTCCTCAGGCTTGGGCTGGTTACTACTTTCTCTGGGACCATGCAGATTAACGCAGGGAGGGGGCTAAAACTGAGGCTGCCGGGAAGACTGTCTCTTAGCTCCAGGGCAGGGACCCTCTTCTGCATCTGGGGAGACACCAACTGTGTTCTTGGCTCAAGTCACCTCGGAGGTCGTGGGAGTCTCAGTTCTCGGCAGCCTCCAACTCCGCTGTTACCCCATCTGCTGGTCCCAGGGTCTTGCTGACCAAGGCACATCTTTCTAAAGCTACTGAGAACGCACCTTAATTTTTCTCATTGAACCAAACACATCATCTCTACTCCAGCTGAATCCATCTCCCTCTGGAACCGTGGGAGTAATCACGTTAAGTGTTTCTCTCTTTTTGAGTCGGGGGCCATTTCTCTGTTCTCAAGCCATAGCCCAGAGTCAAAGGATGAAATAAAACTGAGTCCGTCTGAGACCCCAGACTTCAGTGCATGTCATTGACACTGGATTTGAAGGGAAACCACTTCTTTTGAGGACTAGCTACTGACCTCATAGGCAAGGAGCTGGAAAGCGTTCATGAAATCTAATCTCGGCCCTTCTTTGTCATCTTTTAATTCTACTCTTTCTGAAGATGATGGACCATCATCCGTGTTGCTTTTCATTTTGGAAGTTTTTAAGAAGCTCTTTAAAATTCAGCTCCTCCCAGAAAGTTATTTTTGTCTTCTATTTTCCCACATCTCCTGTGTTTTTCATTAATGAAGCAAAGGGAAGGGGCGTGGGTCTCTCCCCAGTGGAACCATCTGAGTTATGAGTCTATTTATTGCAAAGGGCTTCCTTAATCACTTGAATGATAAAGGCCATCAGGAAGGTGATCTTATTGAGAAATAATATCAAAGTTAGTGGAGAATGTTCACTGGGGGAGGTGCTGACTACACCCAAGACAGCAAAGCTGGGAGGTTCTCGAAACTTCTTTAAGTAGAGCATCTCCTGTTGACTGTTTCAAAAGAACATGCACGTCTGGATTTGATGTGAAGCATCTCAGTTTTCAAATGATGACACTCTTTTATTTTATTTTAATTTTATTATTTTTTATGGCCACGTCACGCAGCTTGCGGGATCTTAGTTCCCCGACCAGGGATCGAACCTGGGCCCCCTGCAGTGAAAGTGCTGAGTCCCAACCACTGGACCGCCAGAGAATTCCCCAAATGATGACACTTTAAAAACACCATGAAGGGCAGCACATCTTCAGACCAGTTTATAAACTTTGTAAGTGGCCCTCTTCCATTGTCTGCTGAAGGTTCTTTTGACTTTATGTTTGTTTCTCTCCAGGACCTCCAAACTCAGCCTACATCTTACATCCAGGTGGGGCATTCCTTTCAGGCTTTGCCGTGCCTACCGTGCCTGACATCTATTTTACCCCACTGGTCTCACCAAGTCAGGAAAATTGATTGCTCCTCTGCCCCTTCCTCTTGCTATGATCCCACTACCTTCCTCTGTGCTCTTCTTCTTCTTCTTTTTTTTTTTTCTAGTGACAGAGACATCAGTGGTTTGATGGATAGGGAGATCTTCCATGTCTGAAGCAAGGTCCTGGAGCAACACGCCCCTGTGTACAGCAGATGTTGGGCAGGACATGGCAGTAGTCTTTTCTCTGTGCTATTCTTCGGGTCTCCAGCAGGGGTCCTCCTCTTCTTTCTGCCCTTCTGAACCTCATCTACCTTTCAAGGGCCAGCCCAGTTCCAACATCTTCTGAGAAACCCTCTTCAACTGGATTTTGAATTCATTTTGCCCCGATTCTGTGCATGAGGTGGTTTGATGGAAAATACACTGGTCTCAGGGTCCCTAGCTTCATTGATATATTTTACGGGAGGCTCTCCTCAAGCAACAGAGACCCAACTCTAATGTCTTAATCCATAAAGGAAACAAATTAGCTCATATAATAAGAAAATCCAAGGGGACCTCTGACATCAGGTACAGCTGGATCTAGGTGCTATAATAATACCAGCAGGAATCTGTTTCTCCATCTTTTGGATTTCTCTAGGTTTTGTTAATTTCCACTGGGGTGACAAGATGGCCCATAGCAGCTCTAGGCTTTCACCCTCTCAGTAGTGCAATCTTTTCACCATGGATACTTCTCTTTCCCCGTGGTTCCAACAAAAATCTCAACTTGTGTTTCATTGGCCCAACCTGAGTCATGTGTCCATCTCTGAACCAATCACTGTGACCAACGAAATGGAACACATTGATTGGCCTGGGCTGTCCCATGACAACCCCTGGAATTTCAGATGAACCTAGGGCCGTCTGAGCCACAAGGACTAAAAGTGTGGCATGCGTTTTTCTACTGTTATCAGAAAAAAAGGAAATAGATGCTAGGTTGGCCAAAATCATATACGTCTGCTACACTCGGATCTCCAACAAAATTAGAAAATTTAGAATTTGTGAACCAGGACTCTCAGCCAGTTTTATCCCTAAGTAGATAGTAATCCATTTCTTTATTAAAATAAATGAATACATAAATATTTTTGTTTTTATTCGCTGTGTGATGTGCTTGGTTGTGTCTCTCTGTGCTGAACAGGAAGAAAGGGACAGCTTCTGATGAGCCTGGCGGTGAAGCTGGACTTCTCAAGAATGACCCAGATAATTAAGTATCGTTATGAGAAGTGCTGTTAAAGGAGAAATATTAGGAGCTTTAGAGTGTAAAACAGGGAAGTCTGGTAGAGTCGAGGAGTGATGGCTTTTTTGAAGAGGGGACCTCAAACTGAGACCTGAACGGTAAATTTAGGTTTATCACTTTACAGCAGGGTCCTTGCAATCTCAACCCGCTCTGGTTTGAAAGGAAGTGGTGGGCGGGTTGGGGGATGGGTGTTGTTTCCACATGCTCATTAAACCCAGAACGGATACTGACATATCTAGCAGCATGGGTTAAATTTCTATAAAGACTTCTTAATAAAAAAAAGCTTCTTTGAATTTCCTGAGGATGATTACCACCTTAAAAACTTGGCTGTCCTTTCTCTGGAGGTAAACTTGGCTGATCCCTAATCAGCAGCTGGTGAACTTCGGGTCTATATAATTATGTTGGTATTTTTGCTCTTTTTGAACCATCCACAAAGCCTCATGCCCAGCACCCACAAGCCCATGTTAAAAGCTGACTAGCCAAGCTTAGGGATGGCATTTGGCCCCAAGAATGAAGTTTCCCACTAGAAAGCTAACTGGTCCCCAGGATGTTGAAACGTTCAGCCTTAGTCTTGAAATTCTCATGATCCAGTGATTCCAACTTAAAGTTTGCAGGGTCAGAATTGATCTCCCCAATATTAAGTACACTAAAAGCATTGAACGTCTCCTTCTGAGCTAAAGCTTCCAACTGATAACATTTCCAATCCTCTCCTGACCCAGACTACTTAATTCAAATCTTACTTGTGAGCAAATGGGTTTTCATTAGTGGCAGGATATTTTTAAAGTGCACTTTTCATAGTGCTCTGTTAGCCGGCCCTCCCTGGAGACTGGAGTGGGAGCTCACCCTGTGGTCTGAGTCGCTACATCCTTGGTGATAAAATATCGTCACCATAGATTGGATGTTGATGGGCTGGGCTCAGAGTGTGATGTGCATTTCAGAATCACATTTCTTCTCCCTTTTCTAAGATAAACACTCTGTTAGTTGTTTATAGATTTCCCCCTCTTTGTGCTGATGACTTCTCACGTTTTTGATGTATAAAAGCAATTTTATTTCTCTTGCATTTTCTCTATCTACGATTGTGATTGCCTGCACTGACTGTCCTTGGAAACCCATGAGTGTGCACTTGAAGAAAATGAACAAGCGAAACATCCAGTCACTTTACAGCAGGGTCCTTGCGATCTCAACCCGCTCTGGTTTGAAAGGAAGGTCTGGAGCCGCAGCTCAGCTCGAGGTTCTCTCTGCTGGGAGGGAAAGAATTAGAAGGATGGTAAATGGAGGGCGATTTCTTCCTCTCCTGTGTGGTCCAGGAAAGTCACTCAATATCTGTCCATTTGAAAGGTTGACCCGATGCTAATGGTGAAAAAATATTAACAGGAAGCCAGTGAATTTCTTCTCTGCCAGAGGTCACCTCTGCTGGGAGAGGACGTCAGTTGGCCCTGGGCAGCTGTGAGGTGAGAGGTGGCCCTTTGGACTCTGTGGGCTGTTCTCTGATTCAGTCCAGGATGTCAGGTGTCTGCTTGGGGCCGGGTTCCCTCCCTCTTTAGCTTTGGGATCAGGGGATGGGCAGAAAGTGACCATGATCTGCAGAATTAAAGCCAGTCTGAACGGACACCAGCCATCGCTGCATAGTGTGGACCGAGGGACACCGGGCACCTTTGGTCTGCACGGTAATTGCTGTGTGCAAGTTACACAGTTGCCCTGCGCCTGGGTTCTGGAACCGATTTCCAGACCAGACTGCGAGACTCTTAGCCCAAGGCTGAGCTTAGCAATCAGCCTCAGGGGCATAGGGTAATTATTTATTTTGCTAAATAACACAGACAACGCTCTGGCTTAATTATAGTAGTTTCGCTGGGAAAAAGAATGGTGGTGTTTTCTATGTCACTGTCTGTCATTAATGAGACTTTGCTCGCTTTTATTGGCAAGACTCGGCCGTGCCCTTTGGTTTGAAATGATTTTCTAATGTGCCCGTGTTGTTTATGAAAGAGGAACGTTTCCAAACTATCTTTTGGAGGTGAAATCATTGTGTTTTGGGAAAGCCTGAATGTTCATCTCTTCCTGGGTTTCCAGACTTGACTGTGTAAAAATAAACCATCTTCGTATGTCTCCATATCATCAGTATTTGTTTTAATCCCAGCATTAAGAATCCCAAGTGTCAGGACTCTTTTCAGGGGTCCTAACGATTGACCCCACTGACAATCAAGGGTCCTGGGTCTGAGTCCCAGCCCTGTCCCTAGGTAGCTGCGCAGGGCAACTGAGTAACTTGCACACAACTATTACCGTGCAGACCAAAGGTGCCTGGTGTCCCTTGGTCCACACGATAATTTGCCTTGGGCAAATTCTTTAACGTTTGTGAATCTCAGTTTCCTAATATGTAAAACAAGGGGGTTCATTCTTCTATTCACATATTAGCTGAGTGGCTACTGAGGCAGGCCCTGTTGTAGGTACAGTACTAGGAATAGAGCGAGAGAAGTAGACAAGATTCCTAGTCACCAAGAGTTTATATTCCAGTGGGAAAGACAGACAGTAAGCACATAAGTGAATAAATGAGATCATTCTATGACACAAATAAAAATGTCATTGAGACAGTTGGGAATGGAGGGGGGAGGCTGCTTGTGAGAGGGGCACAGGGAAATCCTCTCTGAGAATGGGGATATTGGGAAATGGTGGTATTGGAAAACTGAACAAAGCAAAGGAGCCAGATCTGCAAAATTTGGAGGACAGGCCGTTCAGGCAAAGGAAAGAGCAAATTCTCAGCCATGCAGGCAGGTCCCTTGAAGTGTCATCCAGCTCTAAAATCCAGAGAATTATGTGCCAGGCATTTCTTTTTTGTTTTTTTTTGGCCACGCTGTGCGGCATGAAGGACCGTAGTTCCCCAACCAGGGATTGAACCCGTGCCCCCTGCAGTGGAAGCACGGAGTCCTAACCACTGGACCACCAGGGAAGTCCCCAGGCATTTCCAACTGTGTCCCACAGTTCTTTCAGGCTCGCTTGAGTCAACGCTGTTTACGTACTGTCCTGGGTCTGATTTTTGTGTCCTTACTGAGGTTTAGCTGGTGTCCTAAGCACCTTACTATTTATTATGTGTTAAACCTCCCTTCTCTCCTGGCCTCTTGCTTCACTCTCTGCCTCCACCAAGTGAAATTCAGGCTGGGACTTGCCCTCTATCATCTCTGTCAGTTTCATGCTCCACAGGCACACCTCGTTTTATTGTGCTTCGCTTTGCATATACTGTGTTTTTTGTTTTTTACGAATTGAAGGTTTGTGGCAACCTTGCGTCAAGCAAATCTGTGGCGCCATTTTTCCAACAGCATTTGCTCACTTCGTGTCTCTGTGTCACATTTTGGTGATTCTCGCAACATTTCAGACTGTTTCGTTATTATTATGTTATGGTGATCTGTGATCAGTGACCAGCGATGTTATGATTGTCATTGTTTTGGACTGCCACAAACTGTGCCCATGTAAGACCTCGAACTTGGTTGGTAAATGGTGTGTGTGTTCTGACTGCTCCACCAACTGGCTGTTACCTCATTTCTCTCCCTCTCCTCGGACCTCTCTATTTCCTGAGACACAGCAATATTGAAATCAGGCCAATTAATAGCCCTACAATGGCCTCTTAAGTGTTCAGGTGAAAGGAAGAGTCTCAGGTCTCTCACTTTAAATCAAAAGCTGGAAATGATGAAGCTTAGTGAGGAAGGCAGGTCGGAAGCTGAGACAGGCTGAACACTAGGCCTCCTGCACCGACCAGTTAGCCAAGTTATGAATGCAAAGGAGAAGTTCTGGAAGGAAATTAAAAATGCTACTTCTGTGAATGCACTGAAGAACGCTAAACAGCCTTATTGCTAATATGGAGAAGTGATAGTGGTTTGAACAGAAGGGCCAACCAGCCACAACATTCCCCTAAGCCAAAGCCTAATCCAGAGCAAGACCTTAGCCATCTTCAATTCAGTGAAGGCTGAGAGAGGTGAGGAAGCTTCAGAGGAAATTTTGAAGCCAGCAGAGGATAGTTCATGAGGTTTAAAGGACGAAACCATGTGTACATAACATAAAAGTCCAAGGGGAAGCAGCAATTGCTGATGTAGAAGCTGCAGCAGGTCCTCCAGAAGACCTCACTAAGATAGTTAATGAAGATGGCTACACTAAACAACAGTGTAGACAAAACAACCTACTCTTGGGAGAAGATGCCATCTAAGACTTTCATAGCTGGAGAAGAGAAATCAATGCCTGGATTCAAAGCTTCAAAGGACAGGCTGACTCTCTCGTTAGGGACTATTGCAACCGGTGACCTGAAGTTGAAGCTAATGCTCATTTCCCATCCTGGAAATCCTAGGGCCCTGAAGAATTATGTTCCATCTACTCTGCCTGTGCTCTACAGATGGAACAACAAGGCAGCTCATCTGCTTACAACGTGATATACTGACTATTTAAAACCCACCGTTGAGAACTACTGCTCAGACAAAAAAGATTCCTTTCAAAATATTACTTCTCAGTGACAATGCACCTGGTCACCCGAGAGCTCTGATGTACAACGAGATTAGTGTGTTTTCATGCCTGCTAACGCAACGTCCATTCTGCAGCCCACGGATCAAGGAGTAATTTCAACTTTCAAGTCTTATTCATTAAGAAATACATTTTGTAAGGCTATATCTGCCACACATAGTGATTCCTCTGATGGATCTGGGCAAAGTCAATTGAAAACCTTCTGGGAAGGATTTGCCATTCTAGATGCCATTAAGAACATTTGGGATTCATGGGAAGAGGTCAAAATATCAACAGGAGTTTGGAGGAAGTTGATTCCAGCTCTCGTGGATGACTTGGAGGGGTTCAAGACTTCAGTGGAGGAAGTCACTGCAGATGTAGCAGCGCAGGAAATAGCAAGAGACCTAGAAATAGAGGTAGAGCATGAAGATGGGACTGAATTACTGCAATCTCATCATAAAACTTTAACAGACGAGGAGTTGCTTCCTGTGGATGAGTGAAGAAGGGACTTTCTTGAGATGGAATCTGCTCCTGATGAAGATGCTGTGAAGATGGTTGAAATGACAACAAAGGATGTAGAATATGACATAAACTTAGTTGATAAAGCAGTGGCAGAGTTTGAGAGGACTGACTCCAATTTTGAAAGAAGTCCTACTGTGGGTAAAATGCCATCAAACAGCCCTGCATGCTACAGAGAAATCACTAGTGCAAGGAAGAGTGAATCAACGCGGCAAACTTCACTGTTGTCTTATTTTAAGAAACTGACACAGCCACTCCAGCCTTCAGTAACCACCACTCTGATCATTTAGCAGCCATCAACACCAATGCAAGACCTCCCACCAGCAAAAAGATTACAACTTGCTGAAGGCTCAGTTGATGATTAGCATTTTTTTTCGCAATAAAGTATTTTTAAATTGAGGTATATACATCTTTTTAGACATAATGCTGTTGCACACTTAATACACTATGGTATAGTGTAAACATAACTTTTAGATGCACTGGGAAACTGACATTCATGTGACTCAATTTACTGTGGTCTGGAACCAAACCCGCAGTATCTCTGAGGTATTCACTTTTCTTACCGCTCTCCCAGTGATTAGAAATTGCCTGAAAAATAATATGCAATTTAAGATTGTAATTCACCAATTATTTTCAGCAAGGTCTAACGATGAAAAGTGCTGGCACTTCTAACCAGTGTTGATATTATTCTAATTCATGAGGTCGATTAGGAGAACCAGGCAGCGACTAAATAATTGATGTCTTCAGCTGGCAAGGCACTAATTCTTCCTATGAATACGTTATGCCTTTATGTGTCTACCTGGTATCTAGAAATGAACTACTCACTGACAATGTCCGATGCATCTCAATACACTGCTAAAGAGTGAATAGGCTTAGAGTCTGGTTCACATCCTTTTGGGCAGGCCTGGACCTGGCTTCCCACCACCTTGGGATCCATTGACCCAGGGAGTCCCACCTGGATGGACAGGCTCTGGCTCTTAGCCCCATTTCCAGTGAACACTACCCTCCACATATTATTGTCATTTTCTCAGGCCAGTTGCTCCATGGTCCATCTGGTTAAGCTAACCTCCTGAAGGGGCATCTGGTCAACCTACTAATCCGGACCCATGGTCAACCCATCTTCCAAACAGTTATTTATCATGATTATTGAGTTTTCTTGGTGCCCTCTTAAATTTTATGCCCTAATTCTGGCCCTGATGTCAGGCTTCAGTGACAACAGGAGGGTTCCTTCTTCCTGATGGCCCATGTTCCATGAAAGCATGTTGGCACAGTCAGGCCACGATATTGCCTCAGTTCACTTGTTTGTTCAGGCTAGTGTTTGTCTGGTCTCTAAAAATTGCTTGGAGGATCCACGTATAGAAATGTGTCTAGATATCAGGCAGCACTAGCCCCTCTCATGCTGGATTCCACTTATTAGTCTCCTGACCTTGGAGAACTCAGTGTCTTCATGTATTCCTTCTTTCCTTCCTTCATTCATACATGCATTCCTTCATTTTGAGTGCCTAAAAATGTGCTTCAGTTTTTCCATCTGAAACTTGGTGTAACGATATCAACTTTAATAATATATAATAAAACAATAATACAATCCTATTTAGACTCTGTATTCAGATCTTTGCATCGCCAGCCCCTTGGGGTCATTCAAATGTCACCTCCAAAGGCAGACCTTCTCTGACCATGAACCCAAAGTTGTCCTTCTTCACCAGTGTCTATCACATCAGCCTGTTTTCATTCCTCTCTAGCAATTGCATTTTGAAATTCTGCTTTTGTGTATTTATCGTTTGTCTCTCTCAGTTTTAGAATGTCAGCTCCATAGGGGTAGGGACCTTATTGGTTCTTTTAATACTGTTATATCCTCAGCACTTAGAAGACAGTCTGGTGCGTAATAGATGCTCTTGAAATTATTTGTTGAATGAAGGTCAGGGCGTGGGTCAAATGCTGCTCCGATGTTTGTGAGAGTGTTTTGTTTCTTCTCAAGCTTCATATATATGATGAAAGGTAAATGCTTGGAGGACTTTGGCCCAGCAGTCTCTGGGGAAAGTAATTTTAGTTCTCGGAATCTTGGCCATCTCATCTGTAAAATGGCAGGAATGATAGTATGTTCCTCATAGGACTGTTGTGAGTGTTAATTTGATAAGATAGCATACGAATAGCACTTGGCCTGGGACTAAGTGTTAAGTCACCGTGGTGTGATGAGTTCATGGCACCAGCCTCCATCTTCAGTGAATTCCAGAAATACCCAGAATTTATTTAACGTCCCATTAGAGACTTTTTTTCATTATCAATTGATCCAGCCCTTTAAAACCCATTGAAGTGTGAGGTCATTTTCATAATGGTGAGTTCTCTGAGTTTACGCTTTGGTTGTTAAATTGGAACTTTCAAAAATTCATCATGAATCTCCAGGTGTGATTTAAGTGGAGGTGAGCTTTCGTGGACTCCTCCTAGGTCTAAGTCTTGTCCTCTCCTAGGGCGTCTCTCTCTTCTGTGTGATGTTCATTCAATAATTTTTTACTGAGCACCTACTTGGTGCCAGGTTCTGTTCTTGGAGCTGAGTGGAGAGTAAGATAGGAAAGGTCCTTGTTCTCATGGGCTTATTCTATTGATGGAGAAGTAACATACATATGCACAAGTTAAGTGAACACACATACATACATGTAAACTGTGCAGGGGTAGATGCTATGAAGACATAAGACAGTATAATGCAATAGAAGAGGGATATGCTTGGTTGTGAGGGGGGTGGATGATTATTTTAGATAGAGTGGCAGAGAAGACCTCCATGAAAGGGTGGCGCTGAAGGAAATGGGAGGTCCAGGCACATGGGTGTCTAGGAAGAGCATCTAAGGCAGAGGGAGGAGAGATTGGAGAGGCCCTGAGGCAGGGGTGTGGTGTGCTTGGTGTGTTTGGCAAAAAGAAGTTGGCCAATGCCACTGGAGCACTGGCTAACTTCTTTTTGCCGCACAGAGGGGGAAGCCATGCCAGAGAGATGCTGGAGCCTTTGTCTTTTGGGTCTGGTAGGCCTTGGTGAGGACTGTGGATTGTACTGAGTGAGGTGGGAAGTTATGGGAAAGAGTGGCTTATGTTTTCAAAGGATATCTTGGCTGCCCCTGGGGAGTCGTTTCTGGGGGAGGGACAGAAGCAGGGAGACCAGCGAAGGAGCTGTTGTGATGGTCCAGGTGAGAGATGACTCTGGCTTGGGTTAGGCTGCTATAGAGCAGGGAGTGAGGAGCCCTCAGAATCTGGGCTTATTCCGACGGTGGAACTGATTGGACTTGCTGACATTTTGGAGCCCTGGTGTGTGAACGAAAGACAAGAATCAAGGATAACAGCAGAATTTCATCCGAGTGACTGGAAGATGGGCTTGCCCTTTATGGACCTGGGGAGAAGCGCTGGGAGGGGCCGGCCGGGGAACAGGGTGGCATCCCGTGACAGGTGTTGGCCACAGCAAGTTTGAGATGGCTGTTCAACATCCATGTAGGCAGTCTGGAGATCAGAGGAGAGGTCTGGGCTGGAGACGTAACTTTGGGAGCCCCCAGTGTGGAGTGGGTATGAAACACAATGTCATTTCATGGCTTCTTAGATTTTATCATCATCCCCTCAGTTCACCTTTTCCCACAGGAGCTGGACCACATATTGGCTCCTCTCCCATCATTCCCAGTCCTCGTCACGGTCCCACCCAGGTCAGCAGACGGCCCCACGGCAGCCAGGGTGAAGCCGCTTAATGGGATGAGTGCCCAGCGGCGTATGGTGTGAAAACCTGTGCTGCGAGAGAGCAGCCCACGGTGCAGCGGAAGTCGCCCTGGTCTTCGTCGTGTCACTAGTGGGGAAGGGAAAACAGGATACAGTCTTTTACGGGTAGATCTCACCAGGGCGACGGGTGAGATCCCTTCCTGTTCGGAGTGTCACTGCTCTGCTCTCCAGAGCAACTTACATGATTCACATGGCGCAGCCGCCTCCGTACCCGGCCTATAGTGTTTTGGAGTTCTGAGCATCTCACGGGCTAGTGGCCAGAAGTAGAAAAAGAGGTTCTTTGTAATTGGGGAGAAAGGAAGAAAGTGCTGGACTATGAAATTCTGAGAGCAGAGGCTCTACCACCTGGCGCTGCAGACCATCTCCATCCTGAGTCTGTGCAGAGGCTGTACCTTTCACAGGGACCTGTGACAGTTTTCCAGCAAAGACCCACTTGTTTGTGTATTTCTGTGACAGTGAGTCATTAGTCTGGACCTGGCACTGGATAGTGAGGGGTGGGAGACATGTGCCTGCCCTTTAGGGTCTGATGGAAGATGCACACGTAAACGAATGAAGTTTACATGCTAAAATAAGGGCACAGGGATGGTCTAAGGACGGATTGACAGACCTTCCTGGTGGATCAAAGAAGACATTTCCAAGGCTGTCCCTGTATCTGCCCATAGTGATGACCTGGGGATGGGATTACGATCCAGCTCTGCCTGATACCAGGACCAAGACTTTTATTTTACTGCCAGGGAAGAGAACAATCCTCTCTCTTTCTCTCTCTCCGTCAAAACACTGCTGTGTGGATATATATTTTCATTTCTCTCAGTGTCTGGGAGTGGAATGGCTGGGTCCTATGGTAATTCTATGGTAACTTTTGGAGAAACTGCCAAATTGTGCTCCCGTGCAGCTGTACCATTTTACATTTCCCAGCAGCAATGTGTGACAGTTGCAGTTTCTTCCCTTTCTCCCCAACACTTGTTATTTTCTGTTTTTTCTCTCTCTCTCTTTTTTTTTTTCCAGATGAAAGCCATCCTAGTGGGTGTGAATATCTGTTTGTTTTGGCTTAGACTATTTTAGCTCTGTTTTCTGTCCCTTGCCCAGAAGAGTTTTATTTGGTGCCTTTTGGAAGGATGATTTTGACATGTGGTGTTGGTACGGATAAGAAGTTCCGACCGAAGGAACTGCATAGGCTAAAGCATGGAGGTGGGAAAGCCTAAAGGATGTTCAAGGAATTGCAGACGATCTGGGGTACTGGAAATATGGTGTGTGAAAGGCCAGGAGGTCGAGGTGAGGGGTTGTGATGTGGGGAATCTTGGCTGTCAGACTGAGAAGGAGCTCGTGGGGTATATGAGTGGACAGATTTAGTTCATTGTGCAGTTAGTTTCTAACACCTTTTCTAAATGAAAATTTTTTTGTAGTTACTATGTATGTACCAAGAAAGCTAATAACTTAGGGTTTGGTTGTGTTTTTTTGCCGGGGGAGTTTTGTATTTTTTGGAATGATTTGTTAATTTTTCTAACTTGACCAAAGATTGCAGCTTATACCTCAACAGAACAGGGATATTTTAAATCACATGAACTGCAGACAAACTGGAGCAATATTGCTTTAAAAGTTTCTCTTTTTTCATTGGATAGCTAATGAAATGAACAAATAAACGCAAACTAAGAACTACGATAAACATCATGGGAAGATTTTCGCGTCTCTTAGGGGTTTAAGTTTCTACCATGTTTACTGGGGAGCAGTGTGCATCCCGGATGTTGTTTTGTTCTTTTTTTTTTTTTTTTTAGTCATTAAATGATTTCTCTTTGGTTATACAACAGTACAACGAAGCTAAACACATGGGTAACCCAGAAGCACTAGACCTAGAGTCCAGTCTTTCTAAACAACGCTATCATTTTCTTTCTTTTTCATGTTCTTAAAATGAGAGAGTGTCTAGAACACAGCTTGCATAATACCTGGGGCGCGGTAGGTAAACTGTAGATATTATTGGACCATCTCTAGCAGTCCACACCGGTGCACACGTGCCTTTTCACCTAAAATGATGCACTCTTTTAGGAGTTTGGGATTAACATATACACACTACTATATATAAAATAGATAATCAACAAGGACCTACTGTATGGCACAGGGAACTCTGCTCAATATTCTGTAATCACCTAAATGGGAAAAGAATTTGAAAAAGCATATATATATATATATGACTGAATCACTTTGCTGTACACCTGAAACTAACACAGCATTGCAAATCAACTATACTCCAGCATAAAATAAAAATTAAAAAAAGTAAAATGATGCACTTTTATGTTCTACTTTTTCATTTACCATTCTATCAGAAGAACTTCCGGTGTTGCCATGGTGTTCATAAACACCCCTTCAGGGCTGCAAATGTCTGTCCAGGGAGTTACCATCATGTCACTGCTTGTCCTCTGTTGGACATTCACAGCTGAGGAGAACCTTGACAGATTTTATCCTGTCCAGTATCTAGTCTTCATCTGTCTGGCAGGTGCACCCTTACTGTGTCATGGGAACCGTCCTCCCCACTCTCAGTCCGTGTTGTTCAGGGTGAGGGTCACGCCCTTCCCTGTTCCCGGTGTGGCCACGTGTCCTGGGGTTGGACACTCCGATGACTTCATCCCTCTAGACACTGTGATTAAGGCTTGGGCATGTCACCCAAGTCTTGCCTGTGAGACTCAACCATGAGCTTTTGTGTGAACAGTTTGGAAAAAGAGTTTCTTTCCATGGAGCTTATCAGCAGAAGGATGAGGGGGTCTGGACTCTCAGACACCACCTCCTGAACCCGGGGTCAACACAAAGAAGTAGAGAGAGACTCTGTCCTGATGATGTTTTTGAGCCCAAGATCCAGTCTGCCCACATTGCAATATTCTGTCATAGGAGCCAATACATTTTCTTTAGTTCTTTTTTTTGTGTGATAAAAAAAAAACTCGTACCCTAAAATTGACCATCTTAGCCAGTTTAAAGTCTACCGCACAGTAGTGTTAACTAGAGGTAATTTGTGCAACAGATTTCTAGAAGTTTTCATCTTGTGAAACTAAAAATCTATGCCTATTGAACAGCAACTTTCCCTTTTCCGTCCCCCCAGACCCTGGCAACCACCATTCTACTTTTAGTTCTGAGAGTTTGACTACTTAAAGACCCATATAAGTAGAGTCATGCAGTATTTGTCTTTTTTGTGCCTATCTTATTTCACTTAGCGTGATGTCCTAAAGGTTCATCCATGTTGTAGCATATGACAGGATTTCCCTCTTTTTAAAGGCTGAATAATATTCCACTGTATGTGTGTACCTCATTTTCTTCATCCATCCTTCAGTGGTGGACATCTGGGTTGCTTCCGCCTCTTGGCTATTGTGAATAAAGCTGCAATGAACATAGAGGTGCAACTATGTCTTCAAGATCCTGTTTTCAGTTTTTTTGGCAATATATCCAGAAGTGGAATTGCTGGGTGATATGGTAATTCTATTCCTAATTGTTTGAGGAACCGCCATACTGTTTTCCATAGCAATTGCACCATTTTACATCGAACCAACAGTGCACAAGGGTTCCCATTTCTCCACATGCTTGCCAACATTTGCTATTTCCTGAGTGTGTTTTTTTAAAAAATCCTATCAGGTGTGAGGTGGTATCTCATTGTGGTTTTGATTTGCCTTTCCCTGATGATTATTGATGTTGAGCATCTTTTCATATGCTTGTTGGTCATTTGTATACTTTCTTTGGAGAAATGTCTATTCAAGTCCTATGCTCATTTTAAAAATCAAGCTATTATCTTTTTCTCATTGTTGAATTGTGGGAATCTTTTATATACTATGGAAATTAACCGCTTATCAGACATACGGCTTTGCAGATATTTTCTCCCATTCCATAGGCTGCCTTTTCACTCTGTGGATTGCTTCTTTGGCTGCGGTTTTTCAGTTTGATGCGAGGCAGGGTGGTCTCCAGTAGACCCCAGGTTTCGCATCTTCCGACGGAGTGTCTTTTACCCTTGAAATGGTGAGCTGCCGCATTTTATTTGTGGCATTGCAGGAGAAACCCTTCACATGCAACTGCTTATTGAAACAGCTGCCTGCTAGTTGAGGCATGTATTCAGCTATAAAATAAAAGCAGTCTTTCTTGTATTTCCATGAGACAGGTGTGTGCAGTGCACTGGAACCAAGATGAAAGCTTCGTTCCTCACGCCCTAGAGCCTGAGCCTCCAAACCACATTCCTCAGAAGGTTCTCTTGCATGCTGTGAAGACAGATGTGCTCTAGGAAATGTCCAAGAACAGGCCGTATTCAAGGCAGGGAGGCTGTGTAACTCCTCTACATTAAAATACGATTTATTTTGCTTTCCAGTGACCATTTTCAGAAGGCATGTGCAGGTTGAAAGTCCCGTTTGCTGGTTATAGCTGGGGTCACCAGGGCAGAGCTGGGCTCCCGCATTGGGGATTGTACATGTGGGTCTAGGACAGCGAGGTGGACCTGCTCCATCTCCCTTCAGGGAACACTTGCTCTTCGCTGCAAGGAGGACAGTGTGTGACAGCTTCCAGCTGCTACCACCCACCCTCAGGGTCCCTCTGGGCTGCAGAGCTGAGCTGAGGCCACTTTCTCCCCAGGTAGCCCCCAGCCAGCGACTGTGGACCACACGGATTCTGTCTGGGCTCTGGCCGTCCCTGCCCAAGGCCGGACTTGTCTCCCAGGCATCTGTGCTCCAGAGCTCCGCGCTGGGCTGGGCGAGCCTTTTTCAGATCTGCATTGCGGTCCGAGCCTCTCCCTGTCCCATCCTGCTCCCTCCTCCTTCTCTCTCTCCTGGGTATCACTGTCAACTTCCTCACTCCCAGCTCCATTTTAGCATTTGCCTCTTGGAGCATCGAAATAACACAGGGTCCAAGATGCTTTCTCTCTTTACATCCCTCATGTTTTTTGCTCCTGAGCCATTGAACCCAGTTTCTTTAGGAGCCATGTCTCAGTGGCTGGTCTTCAAGATTGGGGGTGGGGGGAAGAAATAGCAAAAAGAGGTTGTAAAGAAAAGTTCCGAGTTCGTGTCACTTTGGAAATGAGGGTGGGAGCAAATCCAGACACCACGGGTCCTATCTGGGGAGGCCAGCTCCCCATCTGCGGTCGCTGATTTGTTCAGGGGTCAGAGTAAGGAAATGGTTTGGATGCCTGGACATCTTTTGAGTCGACATCTTTCTCTGGGAGTCGTCTTCCCTGCTTTATCATCCTGCCTCCCCGTATTTCTGTAAGTGTTCATCCTCGCCTAGACCAGGCTAAGAGGAGGAGGATCGTCTTGGTCGGCTTTGCTGAGATGAGGTAGGCACCCTCCCTGTCCCGGCCAGCTCTAGTTAACCCTGAGATCGCAGCTTAGCAGCGCAAAGGAGAATGATTGGCTGGCGTAACTGATGAGTGCAGGGCAGGACTGGCTTCAGGCACAGCTGCCGCTGGGGGCACCCACTGCTGCCATCAGGACACAATCTCTGCCAGCCTCCGGGCACCGTGGATCCTGGGATGGTGCCACCCGGAGGTGGGTTCTCTCCTGGGTGTGGTAGGGGGCCTCCATCAATTCTAGGCTTACCTCCTGGCCTCAGACAACCCCCCTGGGAAAGATGTCTGTTCTCACAACTCCAAGCCAAGTCCCGGAAACGGGTTCTGACGCACCTGGAAGGAGCCGGGGGTGGAGTCAGCCCCACCTGGACAGAGTGAGGGAGAAGTTGATCCCTAAGAAGACTCAGGTGTGTGACAGGTAGACGTCGCCTCACCTGGATGACAGGTTTAGAGGAAGGTTTGAAAAAACGAGGTGTGTGTGGGACCACCCAGCACAGTGCCTGGCTCACACGCAATTAGCAGTTAGTGGAAGTTGTAGTTTAGGTTAGTATGATTGGCATTGCTATCACCATCGTTATTACGGTATTTTATTTTATTGTTTTATATAACAAAATGTGTCAAGATGCATATTCCCTTTAAATAGCTGTAGAACTAAGAGGAAATCAGCGAATTCTGCCTATACCTTTCTTTGTGATGGTGAGAAGTACATGATCTTGTCTTCTCTTTCTAGAACATTAAGGAAGCATTTGAGACATCAATTAAGTTTTTTTCTGTATAAGGATTGCTGTTACCAATCTTGAGTATAAAAGTGGCTGTGAAATTTAGCTCTGGTTTTTCTGTTGACATTAATTGGATATGTAACTTTGTCACCTACTTTTGCACCTTGTAATTAAAACATGGTGTGTTTGCGTTAATGTCTGGGGAGTAGGGGGCTCAAAAGGTGTTTAAAGAAGGCGAGTTTGGCAGTATGAGCCTATATATTATAAAAATGGCAAGGTTTGACTTTCGGGGGTAAGGCAAATTATCATCTTTCACTGAGTTGAAATTCACATAATGTAAAATCAACCATTTTAAAGTGAACAGCTCAGTGGCGTTTGGCACATTTGCAAGGCTGGGCCACCGGCATCTCTAGTTACAGAACGTTTTAAGCAGTTGCTTCCCAATTTTCCACCCCTGTCCTCGGGAATCACCGATCTGCTTTCCATCTCTGCGGATTTACCTTTTCTGGATGTTTCATATAAACAGAACTATACAACATGTGACCTTTTGTGTCTGGCTTCTTTCTCTTAGCAGAGTGTTTTTGAGGTTCATTCACAGTGTAGCATGGATGGGTCTGTCATTCCTTTTATGGCTGAATAATAGTCTGTTGAGTGGATACACCACAATATGTCTGTCCATTCATCAGTCGATGGACATTTGGGCTGTCTCCAGCTTTTGGCTATTGGGAATAGTGCTGCTATAAACATCTGTGTGCTAGGATCTGCAGGAGTCCCTGCTTTCTTTTTTTAGGGGGGTGGAATATATACCTAGGAGAAGAACTGCTAGTTCATATGGTAATTCTATGTTTAACTTTTTGAGAAAATGCCAACCTGTTTCCAGGATTGCCTTTTGAAAACAATAATAATAACATCTACCTTAATTCTCGGGCTTGAATGCCAGCTGGGACCGGTCTTCCAGGAAGTAGACATGTGTAAAGCTGGTCTTTCTCACAGATATGCAGCTTCATGGGAGACTGGAACAGAGTCTGAGGCTCATTTGCATCGGTCAGGCTCAAATGGTGAGAAATGATTTGCAAAAAACATCATAAAGCAGAATCTTCCTCTCCACCCAAATCTGTAGTTGTTAGTGGATGGCAAGCTATTATGTATGGACTGCTGAGTATACTTTGGGAAAATCTGTCTGGATACTTGTAATCAGGTGCAGGACAGCATTACCGCAATCCTGATTTAACGCCAGCCCTATTAGAAGCAGGCTCTCATCAGCTCCACACAAATGATAATTTATGTTTTCATCAACTGCGCACTTCTCACTGGCTTTTGAATCAAACCTGGATATATATCTCCTTTTTTTAAGAGTACAGTATATTTCACTTTCACTTAAAGGCGTCCGAATGGATTATGAAAAGATTCAAACTCAAAACTGATTTTATCATAATTTAAAAAAATTATTGGGAAAAAACTGAGCCACTTGGACAGCCAAGTCATGCGGTTATCCTGATTTATGGTGCAGATTTCCTCTCTCTTGCTCAATCCACCCCTTTCCTTATGAGAAAGAATTCTGAAGAGTCTTTAAGCTAAGTTAGTTAACTCTTCCTTCACCCGATTTTTCTTTCTTAAGAAAATCCCTTTATTTTTTTCCAAGAATCTAAATTTTTTCTCTTCCCACTCTGAGACAAAATTATTATATTTTTGGTATTGGGACTCTTCTATTCTTCCAACCGTAGTTAATACTGACCAACTATTGAGGTTCTGAGGGCTAAAGTTCAAACATTCCTAACTTGGCATTTTGGATTTTTAATTTGCTTCCATTTAAAGAGCAGATAAAAGCATTTTGGTTCTGTTAATTGGTTGAGTTGGGGTTTTTTTTGGCAAAGAGAGACATCAAGTCTTTTGGTATCTGTCTTATTAGCTGAGGTCTGGGTGAAATTTTTTATCTTGGACTAGACAGGGACTGTTGCTTTGGGAAGAATAAAAAACCAGACGTGAGTAAAAAAAGGTAGTTTATTGGGAGGATACTAGGTTAGTGCATGAAATTTGGAGGTCCACCAAATGACTGAGCTACAGGAAGATCAAAGCCAAAGGTATTTCTAAAGACCTCAGAGGAAGGAATTCCAAGAAACTCACTTTAGGGTTCTGTCCTCAATATTGTCTTATCTCTCAATCTTATTCTTTATTTTAATTCATTCATTCATTCATTTTGGCTGTGCCGCGTGGCTTGCAGGATCTTAGTTCCCCAACCAGGGACTGAACCCGCGCCCGCTGCAGTGGAAGCGTGGAGTCCTAACCACTGGACCGCCAGGGAAGTCCCTCAATCTTATTCTTTAAACTCAGTTTATCAAAAGAAAATCTGATTGGCTCTTTGCTATCCCATGGACTGGCTTTCCATAGGTCAGACATTGCTCTGGTCCAATCAGTTTGGCTAGATGTAGGCTGGTGGAGGAGAAAGGATCACCTAACACAGACTTAGCTGCTGGAGTCCAAACCTCTGAAGAGTCTTTCTCAGGGATGGGCTACGAGCTGAGCAGACACCCCCAAAAGGTATCCTCTCACACCCTACCCCTCTTGCTGGGTAACCTCTATGTAACCTAATCTTCTCTACCTTTGTGTGCACATACTACATGGCGAGAACACCATTAAGTTTGGGCCACCCCACGTCCATATCTTCTTCTTTTCATGCAACGTCTTGACTTCCTTCTGGGGTCTTCCTTTCTCTTTTCACGAGCATCGTGGATGGGCTGCAAATTAAGGTGCCCTACATGCACTGACCATGCTATGGGGACATCACCTGGTCAGTCAATCAGATGGTGTCTCCTGGGACGTTGAGTCTGGACTAAGTTGGCGCAAGGTTGGACAAGACAGTATGAGCGTATCCATTTTATCTGAGCTGTTACCAGCTGCCCTGGTTTCCGTTGTTTCTGAGACCTATTTTTTTTAAGCTTTTCTTTTAAACCAGTGAGCTATAGCCACCTGGTGTCCTCCAACAAATTCGACAAATTCTGCTTAAGTTATTCAGAGTCAGTGTCTGTTGCTTACACTCCCAGAGCCCTAACTGATTCACTGTTGAAAGTCAGGAGAATGGCTCCGAAAACTTGGGGGTGTGGGTCCTTTGTCAGAAAGGAGAGTGTCAGTTAAGGTCACTGGGCTGTTTTTACTAAGACCAGAAGATAGTCCCCAGAAATTATTTGTAAAAGAAGGGAAAAAAGGCTCTAAAAATTCTCACTTAACGCAGTCTGGTTAGCTCTTGAACACCCGGATTCACTAAGGTTCTATAAAATCGCCTTCTCTTTTAACTGACCATATTTTTGATCATTGCAAAATGAGTTGCCTTTTGCCTCTTTTTCCCTCTTGACAAGGGTCTTCTTGTCCGATACTCCCGTTTTGCTACCATGATCCCTTGCCAGTGGTGTTCATTGCTGCAGTTTCTGTGCTGCTTGCACATCACTACGACGCTTAGAAAGAGCAGCACACTGTAACATACTTAGCTGGGACGAGGTCTCCTCATTCCCCTGTGACCTTCGTGAGTGCTGGAACAAGGTCTGATCTCCCTTCTTACCTGTTATGCCATACCCAGTACTTGGCACTTAGGGGTACTCAATAAATCTTTATCGAATTGAATTGTGTTACTATACTTTTTACCAAAACCTGTGCCTGAGTTTCCATTTTAGAATGCATTGAAGGTATTGTGGTTCCATCCATTGAGTGAATTAAGAGCTCTGGGTCTTTCCTCTGGGAGAGATTTGGAATCTGAATTTTAATGTTAAACGTGGTGAGATTAGGCAAGTTGGGCTGGAAGTAAAGACCCCACACAGCTACCTTATGGCTTCTTGACTTATTCCACTCGCTGCCAATGGAACCACTCTAAGCTACTGTTTCTCTCCATCTTTGATTCTGAGCACCGACTGCAGTCCAGACTTAGCTGTCATCTTTTTTTTTTTCTACTAGCTTTCAACTGAAGGACCTACTTGTCGTCCAGTTTAAGTATTGGCAAGAATACCGGAATTACCTGGGACTAGGGATATAGTGTGTGTGTGTGTGTGTGTGTGTGTGTGTGTGTGTGTGTGTGTGTGTGTGTGTAGTAGCACAATTATGGGCAGAGTAGTGGTGGTACAGGGAATCATAAAATTGCCCCTGGAAGGAATATCATTCCTTATGCTAGCTTATGCTGTATTCGTCTCAGCCCTGAGACCTGTCCAGTTAAAAAAAAATCTGTATTTGAGCAAGAAAGAGCTGGTGAAGAGAAAATTAGAATGATTCCTCAGTGGAAAGGGCATGGACATAAAATCAGGTGTGATCCTTGCTTTATTGAAGTATATCACTCCACTGTATTATATGATTAGTGATAGAGTATTAGCACATGATATTGTGTGTTGCCATATTGTGTTACATGTATTGATTATGAGAGAGCGTAACTGTGATGTTAGACGGCTTGGGATAAAATCTTGACCCTACTGTGTGCTGGCTGTGTGACCTTGGGTGAGTTGGGATGATTTGACCAAGAAACACATTTTTGAGGTGTTATTAGAACAGGGTGGATGTACTTACAGCAGTCTGGTGCAGATGTGAAAAATTCTGGGCCTGAAGGATCATGGGTTCTCAATGTATTACGTCCGAAGGCCTTGAGAATTGATACCAGAGGCCTGATGGGCTGTGACAATTACTCTTGAGCTTCTGCACCCCCAGAACCTTATTTTGCTGTGGAGTAATATTGTCTTCTAACTACGAAGCTCTCAGGTGCTGTAAGAACCCTCTGAGAGTGTGGCCACTGCTAAATTTCTATTTCCTGGCGTCAGGAGACAAATGTGCCCAATTGTTGACCGTCCCCAGTTTTTTTTTTTGGACTGACTTAATATCTTCAGTGGAATTAATTATGATCTCCCTTTGGGGTGGGGTCAGTTTTGATGTGTCTTGCTTGTGTTATTCTCCCTGCTGAAGTTAAGGGGATTGATACAGTATGCAATAGCTCACTTGAAAGTGCTAAGATCAGAAGGTAAAGAAAGGAATGTTGCTTAAGAAAGATCATCATTCCCTGGGCCCAGCAAAGAGACCAAGTTTCCAGAGCCCTGAAGACAAGGGGTGACACCCCAAAATATGGACTCATTCTCCACTCTAACTTCATTGGCCGAGCAGCTGCCGAGAACAAAGGCCGCATCTCCCGATACCTGGCAAACAAATGCAGTATTGCCTCAAGAACTGATTGCTTCTCTGAGGTACCTACCTACCAGTGTATTTGGGGAGAAGCTTTGAGAACAAGTTGAGGAGCGGCTGTCCTTCTATGAGACCGGAGATTGTCCACGAAAGAATCTGGACATCATGAAGGAGTCAGTGGTTCAGGCAGAGGAAGCAGCTGCCGAGATTACTAGGAAGCTGGAGAAACAGGAGAAGAAAGGCTTGAAGAAGGAGAAGAAAAGGCTGGCTGCAATTGCCCTGGCATCCTCAGAAAACAGCAGTAAGACCCCAGAAGAATGTGAGGAGACAAGTGAAAGACCCAAAAAGAAGCAAAAGCAAAATCCCCAGGAAGCTCCTCGGGAGAATGGAATGGAAGACCCATCCGTCTCCTTCTCCAAGCCCCCCAAAAAGAAATCTTTTTCCAAGAGACAGCTGGCAGTGGAAGTCTCACCAAGAGGAAGAAATCTTTCCCCAAAGGGGAACCAGTTAGCGACCCTGAAGAGTCAGGAACAAGAGGGTCCCCAAGAAAAAGAGGAGCTTCTCTTCCGGGGAGGAGCCACTCAGCAGTGGACCCCAGGAAGAGCAGCAGCTCCAAGAAAAAGAACAAGCTCCGAAAGCTCTCCCAGGAAGATGAGAATGGACATTTCCCTAGTAGGGCATAACTTGCAGAGATATTTCCCAACCCATCCCCTATAGCCCAATAAAAGTAAAAACAAAACAAAACAAGAAAGATCATCAGCATTGTTTTAAAATACAAGTAGCAGGGTACTGCATTTGATTCAACTATTTTAAGTACTTGTTTTCGCAAGCTAAATCCCTTATATGTGGAATCTTAAAAAAAAAATGATACAAATGAACTTATTTACAAAACGGAAACAGACTCACAGACTTCAAAAACAAATTTATGGTTACCAAAGGGGAAACATGGAGGGGAGGGATAAATTAGGCGTTTGGGATTAACATATACACACTACTATGTATAAAATGGATAAGCAACAAGGACCTATGGTATAGCACAGGGAACTCTACTCAATATTCTGTAATAACCTAGATGGGAAAAGAATCTGAAAAAGAATGGATATATGTATATGTATAACTTTATCACTTTGCTATACACCTGAAACTAACACAACATTGTAAATCAACTATAATATAAAATAAAAAGTAAATTAAAAAGAAAGTTGAGGGGATGAAGTGGGAATTGAACAATATGAAATTTCCCAAAGACAGTGTGCATCCCTGAGTAGCCTTGTCTGTTTCTCCTTACTGAATTGTTGCTGTCGTGGTCTTGAGATTGTGTTGAAACCACAGGAGGTCTGAATTCCGTTACCTAGGCTGCTAACTCCCCAGTCTATTGGGAAGAGAATGCCTCAGTCTGTTTTCTAACTTTTCCTTTCAAATACTATTTAGCATATCTTTCAGGACCCCGTTATTCAGCAGCCTTGGTGGAAGTAGGTTTATTACAACAGGTATCTCCCTCTTCACAGGAAAATCAATAAGGTTCTTTCTTCCTTAGCTCCGGAAATGAAGGCTGTCTTTGAAAATGGAAGTTGAAGGCTAGAATTGCAGGCCAGTGGGTCTAGCATAGGGTGACTGGTCTCTAAGGAATTCACTGGGATATTCCAGTTGTTAGATTCTTTGAACGCTACCCATCATAGCTCTTTGTATTCGTTAAGATGATTGATGTTAGCTGCTGTAACAAATAACCCTGTATCTCAGTGGCATAACAGAGTCCAACAAGGCCTGGATGGAGTTTCTGAGCTACATCCAAGTTCAAGCTGTGGTCAGGGACTGCTTCTGTCCTATGCTGTGCCATCTGGAAACTGTGCTTGTTGCCATGCCATCCTTAGAAGTTTCCATGGAAACCCTGGAACATCTCACTGGGTGTTTTCAAAGGCCAGGTTTGGAAGTGGCTTATGTTACCTCTCTCCACATTTCATTGGTCAGTAGGCGGAGACAGGGATTCAAGGGAGGCTGGCAAGTGTAGCCTTTCTATGTGCCCAGGAAGAAAAAACAGCGAGGTGAACGTGTTATACAGCCTTGATGCACTTGTCAAGTATATTTTGCCATTTTCCACCCTTATGTTGTCTTCTTCTCATGGAATTACTTGTTTTCTTTTCTTTTCTTCCTTCCTCTCTTCCCTCTTTTCTTTCCTTTCTTTCTTCCTTCCTTTCTTTCTCTCCCCTTCCTCCCTCCCTCCCTCCCTTCCTTCCTTCCTTGTCTTTCTCCCTTCCTTCCTTTTTGAAAGTCACACTCATGTTCCCATCTGGACGTCTGTTGAACTTGACCTCATATCTTTCGTATTCATCATTTGACTGTATGCTGTTGTGTCTTATTCTTTAAATGTTTTCTTTGTCTCAGTCTTGTCTCGCCCATCATCAACTGCTCAATATGTTCCCAAAGTGGTCAGCTCGGAAGAAGTTTCCCATTTGTCTGGAAGGGGTTGCTGCTCAGTGCCTACAGAATGAGAGCAGTGCCTATTTTAGCTCTTAATTTATGCAAAAACTCTTAGCAAAGTAGAAATAGAAAGGAACTTTCTTAACTTGATAGACAGTATCTTTCAGAACTCTACAATAAACATTATGTTTAATAGGAAATCAAAGTTAGGACAAAAGAGGAGGAAGTGTGTTAGTACCATGGCTGACATTGTACCGATTGTCTAGCCAAGACAATAACACATGGGAAAGAAACAAATTATAAAGATTATGTATCAGTTTTTGCTGCAAAACAAATCACCCTAAAATGAAGTTGTCTAAGATAACAACCATTTACTTAGTGTGTAGTTATGTGAGTCTGCAATGCTGGTGGGGCTCAGCTGGGCAATTCTTTTCATGGACTTCTCTCTTGTACTGGTGGCCAGCTGCTGGATAGTTGATTGTTGTTGTAGCCACTAAGTTGGGATGCTTCCTTTCACAGAGAAACCTAACTGATACAATTAGAAGAAAGGGGACAACACGCTCATTATCTGTGGGTGATATTCTAGTCTACTAGGAAGATCTTAGTATTAGGAACAAGACGCATTGAAGAAATTGGTTTTATCACATTTAAGCGTATGTATACCAGTCAGCATTTTGGGGGGCCAGATGTTGGTCCTGAGAGACTTTTTTCTTCAAGCGATGCACTTGCAATCATCATTTGCATATGCAACGATCCCTTTAATTATCTCTGGGTTTGTCTGCAAAAGCTTTCTTGTTATCCAATCTCAGATATCACCCACAGATGAATTCAGAGAACTCGAAGATGGTTAGCACTTGACAGAACATGAGAAATCAGGTATTCAGTACCTTCATTTATGGTTGAGAAAATTGAGGCTAAGAGAGGTTAAGAGACTTGTCCATGGTCACACAGCTAGCATAGAGGAAAAGTATGTGTTATCAGTAGAAATATTAGTATCATATTAGAAGCTAGGCTTTTTGATGCCCAGGTCAATGCTCTTCTAATATCACAGTCACAATTCTCTGACTTAGGTCCACTTAAAAGAAGAGGCAGCCAATGGGAATGATCCTAGATGGAAGAGGACAAAAGTAGAACCCTCAATTGGTTCTGGCATCTTTTGAAGGCAGAGTCTGCCTAAAAACTTTTATGAAATTTGAACGTTGGTTTTGTCCTAGTGCAACTCAGTATGTCTTGGAGTCATCAATGACCTTATATCATGTTGTTATTTGTAGGACACTGTTGAAAACTTAGCAGTTAGAGTGGACAACCTTGTCTTGTTCCTCATCTTAGAGGAAATGGTTTCAGTTTTTCACCATTGAGAACGATGTTGGCTGTGGGTTTGTCAAATATGGCCTGTATTATGTTGAGGTAAGTTCCCTCTATGCCATATGGAATCTAAAAAAAAAAATGGTTCTGAAGAACCTAGGGGCAGGACAGGAAGATGTTGAAAGATGTTAAAAGACGCAGATGTAAAGAATGGACTTGAGGACACGGGGAGGGGCCAGGGTAAGCTGGGACGAAGTGAGAGAGTGGCATGGACATATATGCACTACCAAACGTAAAATCGATAGCTAGTGGGAAGCAGCCGCATGGCACAGGGAGATCAGCTCGGTGCTCTGTGACCACCTAGAGGGGTGGGATAGGGAGGGTGGGAGGGAGACGCAAGAGGTAGGAGATATGGGGATATATGTATATGTATGGCTGATTCACTTTGTTATAAAGCAGAAACTAACACACCATTGTAAAGCAATTATACTCCAATAAAGATGCTAAAAATAAATAAGTTGTATCTACAAAAAAAAACTTAGCAGTTATACATTTAAACAAATAATTATCTATTTTTGAACTATGTATATCCACTTATAATATTTTAGTGATGTTGAAGGGGGAGGGTTACACCAGAGATTAATGTGCAAAAGATGCTATATTGTTCTCCTTTACTCTAAATAGCAATTAAAATATTAATATGATGAGTTGAATTCTTGCTAGAAGCCAGACACTGTGTTGAACACTTTGCATATATTATCTAAGTAAATTCTCACAACAACTAGGCAATGTAGGTATTATTATCCACATTTACAGATGAGGAGACTGAAGTGTGATGGGGTTAAACCCAAGGTAAGCAAATGACAAAAGGGGGATTCAAACCCAAGTCTGTCTAACCTCCAAGTTCCAAGTTCAACTCTTGTTGATGTTTGCTCAGTAGGCCTGTGATAGTTTGAAAATAGGTATATACATTCTTATGACACTCCCTCCTTTAAGAGGTGGAGCTTAATTCCCCTCCCCTTGAGCGTGGGCAGGACTTAGTGACTCACTTCTAAAGAATAGGAGATGGTGGGAGTGATGGTGTGTGACTTCTGAAACCAGGTCACAGAAGGCATTATGCCTTCCTCCTTGTTCTCTCTTGGATCTTGCATCCTGTGGAAAGCTAGCCACCATGTCATGAGGACACCCAGGCAGCTCTTTGGAGAGGTCCGTGTGGTGAAGAACGGAAGTCCCCAGCCAATGGCCATGTGAGGGCGCCATCTTGGAAATGGCTCCTTCAGCCCGTCAAGCCTTTAGATGATGCAGCCCCAGCCGACATCCTCACTGCAATCTCATGGGTGACCCTGAAACTCTGCTCAACGTTATGTAACAACCTAAATGGGAAAAGAATTTGTAAAAGAATAGATACGTGTATATGTATAACTGAATCACTTGGCTGAACACCTGAAACTAACAACATTGTTCATCAATTGTACTCCAGTATAAAATGAAAAGTTAAAAAAAAAGAACTCATCAGCTTAGCTCACTCACTCTGATCCATAGGAACTGTGAAATAATAAATGTTCATGGTTCTAATCTGCTAAATTTGGGGATAATTTGTTATGCAGCACTAAATAACTGAATACAAGCCCTTCCAAGGTAGACATGAACTCAGGTAGGCTTGTCTGAGTGAACGCCAACCCTGAGCTGCTAAGGGCTGCTTTAGTCAAGTTCCCCTCAAAGTCACAACTCAATGAGGGTAGCTTGGTTTTCCCCCCAGTGTCATAATGTTCACTAAACATTCAGGCGATGCTGCTTGTGGGCCGTTGGGGTACACAGGTCTCAGGTGATACCTCCTCAAGGGTGGAGAGCCCTGTACCTGGCCTTTCACCTTCTCCAGTGTGGCTGCCTGTGGACCTGTGAGCCCACAGGAGAATGGGATATTCTGCTGTGAGTGGACCCTACCCACGTGGACCCTACCCACGTGGACCCAACTCAGCTTACTCCATCGTCCCTATGACTCACTGACTCAATGGATCAGTAGACCTTTGCTTGTTTGGCTTAACCACGGGGCCTGACCTGGGCGGAAAATGCAGCCAGTCTTAGTGCATCAGAGACTGAGGATTTCTTTTCTGCTCTTACCTGAGGCCACCTTGGAAGACATAGCACAATATTTAAATCAGACCACTTTTTTTTTTTTACATACACACGTATCTATTCTTTTTCAAATTCTTTTCCCATTTAGGTTGTTACATAATATTGAGCAGAGTTCCCTGTGGTATACAATAGGTCCTTGTTGGTTATCCATTTTACATATAGCAGTGTGTACATGTCAATCCCAAACTCCCTAACTATCCCTCCCCCCCACCCATCCCCCCTGGTAACCATAAATTCGTTTTCTAAGTCTGTGAGTCTCAAACAGACCACTGTGAATGAGCAGGAATGGAAAAGTCAACCTCTTTCTCTGGGAAGCAGGGTTGGGGTAAAAAGGAGTCTGCAAAGCCAGGTGTCAGATTGACAATTAAATCAGATTAATAAACTGGATTTTCGGGAAGGTTCCTGGAAAAGGGGAGCATTTCATCAAGGAGGCCCAACAACCCTTTCAAGAGGAAGTGGCCCAGGGTCACGGGGACCTGGGTTTCCGTGGGTTTATGAGAGCAGCCTGCTACCCGTCCCTTCTCGCCTCACAGGACTGCGGAGCAGACGGGGTCTCTGACCATCTGTGCAGGCTGTTCTGTGTTCAGTTCAAATCTGAAGCTCAGCCTTTGTCTGCTCCTGACGCGACTGCTGGTTGACTTTTGTGCCGCTCCTTGCGGTGTCCTCCAAATACTGCTTCATGCTGTTTGCACAGCTAATTGCACGTATCCCACATCTGGCGGGGCAGGTGTGAATGCGGGCTGCGGCTTTGCCTCTTCCCCGTTACTGGGTACCGTGCACCCCACATCCCCCATGGCCTTTCCAAGTCCATCTCCCATCATCCTTTGCAGTTTCTCGACCTCAGGGGGACCTGCGGCCAGGAGTTCGTGGATGCAGGTCTGGCTGTACGAGTGATGCTCTGGGCAGGCCATGGGGTCCTTGGGGTCCTGGAGGTAGTGGGGACGCTGTGAGAGTGACAGAAGGGCTAACGTGATCCTACCATCAGCACCCCTGCTTCCCTTCTCAGCCAGCCAATCACTGCAGGGATGGATGGGGCAGCATCCGGAGAAAAATGCACCACCTTAGGCGGACACAGGCTTCTCTGGTCCTGTTTCTTGGCAATCACGTGAAGGAACCCCCTTTGTCCTTCACTCAGTCCTGCGAAGATTTCATTTAGCTCCTGAGAGGTGCCGGACACTGTGGGTGTCCCGGGGACATGGTGTGAATAAAAAGGACACAGTTCCCGCCCTCTGAAGCTTACATTCAAGTGAGGGAGAAAAAAATGAACCCGTAAATGTGCATAAACACCTAATTTTGGATGGCGACGTGTGCTGTGAATGAGAGTACAGTGAGAGAGAGTAAAAGGGAGGGGACCCACATCCGGGGCGGAGAAGTCCTGTCTCTGCAGGTGGAAATCTGCGATCATGATAATAATTACGTGCAGAGCAGTTTTCTACATGCTCCATACATGGGCTCCTTTAATCCTCTCAGCAGCTCTGTGAGGTCCTCACCTCCCCAGGCTCAGCTTTGCGAGGACCTTGACCACACTGCTTGAAGCATTTTGTCACGAGGCAGTTTGTCTTAGGTCCGTCAGTCAGTTCAAGCTAAGGCACAAAAGACATCTGGGAAGATGTTTGCAACATGTAAAAGTTGCAATGGATCCATATTTCTATATGCCCCCCTTCTGCCCTCCAGAATCCCCCGGAAGCTCTCTGGTGGTCCAGCCTAACTGGAAACAGACACAGGAGTGCTGGAGATGTATTCAGCCTTGCCAGGCTGGCGCTCTGCAGAGCTGGCACCTCAGCAGGCATGGGGCACATATCTGGAGGGTCCTAGGGGTCCCACCAGAGCCAACCTCGCATGACAGGCTCGCTACTTATTCTCTCTTGGCCCTCAAGCACTCTTGCACTCTTCTCTGCTGTGTGATTTGGCGGTTCATGCCAACAGATCGAGTCACCTGGGCTCCCTTGCCGCTGGCTTCTGGCCGGGCTCAGTCAGTGGGAGGCCTTAGTGGGAGACCAGAGGGCAGGAAGAGAAAGGTCCTTCCTGCATGTGTCCCCCCCCAGGGCTACAGCTCCTGCGAGATGGCCCCCCATCCACCCGCTCTCATGGGGCTCCAGCAACGCTATTCTCCTCCACTCCCCCCATAGCCCTTCGAACTCGGGGCAGTGACAACTTTTTGCTGTCACTCACCTCTGGCTTTTTCAACATTTCCTTGTTATTTCTCTTATCCCTGCTTGTTCCTCTGCAAATATTTCCTTCATCCCATACTATTCCATTAAACCAATATGAGTGGAACCCTGCTTCCTGCTGGGACCACTACAGGCGCACCAGGCAACAGCCCTGAGACTTCACCGTGTAAGCAGTGAGCAGTGTGCCTGGGCTTGCTGATGTCTTCCTGCAGAGGACACTGGGCAGATGGGATAGACCATCCCCTGCCGTATCCCACGTGTGCTGGGGTTACTGCGTTTTGAATAATATTGGGGCTGGAAGGATGTCGAGCTTTCCTTTGGTGGCAGGTTCTTGAATATGTCTTGGTCTTTTAATACAAAGTCCTTTAAAAAAAAAGACTTAATATCTGACTGTCGTTGCTTGAGAGACGAGCCTGAACATTTTTAAATGCACTTTAGTGCAAGATGGTTGAGAAGCTGCGAGAGACGCTGAATTCATTTTGATCCATTTGAGTTGTAACAACACAGCACCTTGTCCTCCTGAAACTATATTATCTTCAACTCTGTGCGTTCTTCACTTGTTGAACTATGATGGTGGATGCTAGTCACTTAGCTCTAGATTTTGAAACAGAAAAAATAAACTGGGAAATGATCTCCCTGGATTTCAAGACGAGCTTATAGAATGGGGTTGGGAGATGTGTCACTGTAAGTGTTAGTAATTTAGGCATTTTAAGGAGGTTTCATACTGGCGTTTGGGTCCATTTTCTGGAAATATGAGGGTGCCCATGGCAGGCAATACTAGACTTTAAGAAAGGAGGTTTGCTAGCACTTGATATTGACTTATTGCTCTATTCGGCTCTCCCCGTACATGAGCTGAAATATGGCTGAATGCCAGTGAAAAGTCACAAGAGTTGAAATTATGAGGCAAGTAAAATAATGCCACTTGTGTATCGTGAAATACTGCATCTCCATCTCATGATAGACTTGAATGCTATCATATTTATATCAGTTTTTTTTTAGTTGCAAGCGGAAGGGGCTTAAATCAGCTAACCAAATATCAGAGACAATGCTTTGGCTCTAGTCCTGGGACAGTCCAGGGCGTGCATCTGGCTCCTTGGCTGGCTCTAGGACCTCCTAAGATGTAGTTCTCTCCCTTGCTCCCCGCCTCCATCGCCTCTTCGGCATCGGCATCCTCTTTTGCCTTCATTCTCAGGCAGGTGGCTCTTGATAGGCTGAGAGCTGAATCTCCTCTCTAAAGAGACCAAGTTTCCAATTTCCTCCACCCCATTTCTTTCTGTGCTTTGCAAAGACCACTCTCTGTTGGTTAGTGCAGACTTTCTTTAGGTTGTGGACCGTAGCATGGGTTAGGTCTCAGCTCTTTTCCTAGCAAGCATATTCTGGTCATGACCTTGGAGCCAGCTATTGGTTTGGATGCTGTTTCTATGATTTCCTAATTGTGGCACTGGAAGAAAGTCACACAACATCTCTGAGACTGCCCCATCATGTGTAACTTGGCAGTGATAGAGCCTCTCTCAGAGGGCCATGGTGAGATTTAAGTGATGAAGGCCCTGGCACAGTGCTTGGTACAAGCCAGGTGCCGGGCGGGGTGCTGTTATGAAACACCTGGGCTCATGCCTTGGCTCAGAGAGAAAGTTAACCCAACTGCAGAATCATAGCATCCCTTACGTCTGTGGTTGTCTCATTGTTTGGAATTTCTTTTCTTTTACTTTATGCTGATAGAGAACTGGACGGGGTTAGGTCTCTGTAGCCAGGGGTGGGGTGTACAATGGCAAGTGGTTTCTGGAAAGCCCTGTCCCTTGGTGGGACGTGTGAGATTTTATGAAAAGGGCCTGCATGACTGCTGACTGCTTCTCAGGGCTGAAGACTGGTCCGTGGAAGTATCTGCACATGGGCCACAAGGCAGCCACGTGTTTACCCTCTGCTTCCTGCTCCCTCCGTGAGCTCGTGCCGGTGATTGTGTGCGTGTGCCCATGAGTGCACATGTGTGCAGGACGTGCGTGCTTGCACAAACCTCCAGCAAGCTTATTCCCACCTCAGGGCCTTTGCCCCTGCTCTTCCCCCGTCTGGAACACTGACCCGTGTCCTCCATCAGTGAAATCTCAGCCCTTCAATATCTGTTCTCAGAGGGGCCTCTTCTCACAACTCTATCCAAATGATCCCTCTCCCCATCACTTTTTTACCCCGTTTTATCTTCATCTCTGTGTATCTCTGCACCAGTCAGGATGGGCTCGTTGATGGCGGTGATAACAAACCACCCCCAAGTCTCAGCGGTTTAAAACAACCAAGGTTTATTTTGCACTCACGCTGTGAGCCTCTGGTGACTCTGACCATCATAATCTCGAAGGCGTCCCAAAGGGCGCCTCATCTTGAACTAGAGGCTTGTACTGGTGATGAAATACTTGCCCAGAAGGGAGACACACAATGTGTTGGTCGGGCTCCATCCAACCTCACGTGGGCCAGAAAATAGGAAACCGCAAGTATTTAGGGCAAGTCACTAATGACTATCAAAGTCACTATTTAATAGTGGCCTCATTTAATTTTATATTTGCTTTGTAATAGTCCCCTTCTACCAGAATATAAACTCCAGGAGAGCAGGAATCCCCCCTGCCTTCCTCACGACTGGTCCCCAGTGCGGAGAACAGAGCTTGGCGCCCACGAGATGCTAACACGTTTTATCAAACATTTGAATGAATGAGTTATAGCCCAGAACTTAAGAGACCCAGCGAAGAGTGTAAGTTTGCGAAACCCTGGCAGAATTAGAAACTGGGTACAGACTACAGCTTCTTGTTATGTCTTCCTAGGCACGTTGACCGTGATGTTCTGGGACAGTCCTAACTTAAGACGTTTGGTTCCCATTAGAGGCTCACAAACCTCCAGCAACACGCTCTCATTCTGTGCTCAGAAAGCGTGGTCCCCCCACTCCTACCATCTCCCAGGAGGGTGAATCCAGCCACTGTGCATCAGAGGAAGCAAACTGTGGCCTTGAGACTGAATAGAGTTTTCAAGGAAACTGGCTTGGCAGGCACTGACCTTGAAGGTTCAGAGGCGACGTAGGAATTTCTCTTCTCTCGGATGTCGGGCCTGAGTCCCAGACTTGCCCTTTTCACCCAGCTGTGCTCAGTCTCTCTCCCAGCACCCTCCTGCCCGCCCCCGCCCCCCCGGTGGTGGAGGGTGCATGGGGACGTACTCAGGATGCCAAAGGTCGTCTGGCCGAATGGCCATCGCGAGGCCACAGAGCCGCTCATTAGTGCAGTCTGGCTCAGCCACCGGCACAGATGTTACCGTCCATCCCGTGGTTTCAGGCCAATTAGTGGTCGTCTCCCTCCGAGGGTCTGACCTGGTGCTGACTTCCTCGGATCTCATCATTATCTGGAATCATTTTCATTCCTTGAGAACATACAGAGGTGGGAAATGAGACTGATGTAGGGTGAACACTGGACAAGTTCAAGGTGCTGGTACAGGAATCTTACGTGGGCTCAATGCCTCCGTCCCTGGAACCTCTACACAGAGCTCTTTCCCTGTCCTGGAACATCCTATTTTTGCATCCTGTAATGGGGTATATGAACAGCCTTGCACAACAACACCAAAAAATCTAACTTTTAACCACCGTTTCCTATTATTTCATGCATGATTCTGGCTCATACTTGCTCCTCTGGACCAAATTAGTCTCTTAAAATATGGCAGGATAGGGCTTCCCTGGTGGCGCAGTGGTTGAGAATCTGCCTGCCAATGCAGGGGACACGGGTTCGAGCCCTCGTCTGGGAGGATCCCACATGCCGTGGAGCGACTGGGCCCGTGAGCCACAACTACTGAGCCTGTGCGTCTGGAGCCTGTGCTCCGCAGCAAGAGAGGCCAGGATAGTGAGAGGCCCACGCGCCGCGATGAGGAGTGGCCCCCGCTCGCCGCAACTAGAGAAAGCCCTCGCACAGAAACGAAGACCCAACATAGCAATCAATCAATCATTAAAAAAAAAAATATGGCAGGATAGGCTCAATTCTACGTAAAGAATTTCAGGATTGCTTCAATAGATATAATCAGCAAAGGGGAAGTTGAAGAAGTTACATGCACATAATCCTTTCTAATTGCGGTTGACTTGAGACCCAATTTCTATAGAGTAATTGGCCTATAAGAAAGATTTTTTGAGGCTATTGTAATTAATACAATGGGCCAAGTAGGAGATGTGGTGGGATCATTGGGTTTTAATTAATCGGTGACAGGAGAATTCCTGTTCCCTGAAGGAGAGCTTCTCTCTTAGGGAGACTTACACACTGTGGGAATTACAGGGGCCTGCAAATCACCTCCACTGAATTTCTGCTCAGTTGACATTTATTGAAAGGCTGCCAGGTAAATTGAAGGTTACAGGAATTCTAATCTGATTTTCGACCCAAACGGCATTCAGAATGTCAGTCTATTTGTGAGATTCTCTTAACTCAGTTTCAAGGTTAATGAGGTTATAGATTCTGTTTGGGTTTGTTTTTGAACACCCCAGTGTGTCTATCTGTCTGTCTGGCTTGTCTTTAATTTTTTTGTTTGCTCTTGTAATGTTGAAATAACTCCAGGTGATTTGGAGCTGCTTTGAGAATGCTAGAACCAAAGGTAGCTATTTTACCTTCTTAGATTAAACTGGTAATCACGATTATATGTGATACTCCTTGGAAAAGTGGTCCTTATTATCCTTACTTATCAGTGAGTCCTCTGTAACAGTACCTGCCTTCAAAACATTAGCATCGGATGCAAGGTGAATAAGTTCTAGAGATCCGCAGTACAACACTGCCTATGGTTAACAATACTGTGTCGTACACTTAAAATTTGTGAAGAAGGTAGATTCATGTTAAATGCTCTTACCACGATGAAAAAAATAGCATTGGTGATTCCAAGTCCAGTAATGGCTGAGGAGTTGGTATCATGCTAATACTCTCACGGTTGACTCTGCAGAAAGTGCAGAAATACCCAGCTACCTGAAGGTTGTAGGGAGGGACCAAAAGAAGCAGACACCTGGCAACAGGGAGAGCACTGTGTGAATTTCCCATTTTGTGACTTACAGACTGATGGAAGGCCCCAGGCAGGGAAGCTGAAACTCAGAAAATCCAGGCTTTCTCGATGCTGTTATAAAGATGCCCACAGAGGAATATGTACATTGGAAGAGAGTGGGAATGAGTGATGCATGGATGGACCCAGGTAGGGACGGACTGGGGGGACCTCACACTCAGGGATCCACATGTTTCACTCTGAGGAAGCCAAAGAGGTGTGGGGTTGAAGGGTGCACTCCGAGATTGACAGCTCATTCATTCATTTATTCATGATGTATTTACGGAGTTCCTCCTATGGACCAGGTATTTTCAAGGCATTGGAAGTATTGCAAGGAACATGAAGAAAAATCCCTGCCCCATTGAGTTTACAACCTAGGAGACAGAAACAGCCCATAGCAAAAGCAAGTAAATAAATAGAGGAACTCACCGACATATGAACCGTCAAGTTGTGAACTTTCAAAGATGTGAATGTGCGTTCGCATGTCCAGTCGCATAAGCTAGTTCATGTGTCTGGCGTACATGGTCACGTGTGTGCATCCTCTGCAAGTGGCTGTGCTTTTGTGTCCTTTACTGTACAGGACTGTATAGAGTACAGCAGTACAGTATCTTTATTTCTTGCCTGTTCACTCGATGCCAGCCCCTGGATGCCAGCTGTTGTACTGTACTGCTGTGCTTTTCAAGGTACTGTACTGTAAGATTAAAAATGTTTTCTTTATTTTTTGTGTGTGTTTGTTTTTTATGTATTATTTGTGTGAAAAGCATTATAAGCCTCTTGCAGTACAGTACTATATAGCCGATTGTGTTAGTTGGGTACCTAGGCTAACTTTGTTGGACTTAACGAACACACTCTCGGAACAGAACTCGTCCGTATGTAGGGAACTTACTGAAGGGCATGTTCAATGGCGTTAAGTGAGAAAAAGGAGGGGAGGGGGAAAGGGCTGGCCCGTGTAGGAGATGGGTCTCTCAGCAGCGTCACCTAAGGAGACAACACTTAGGAGGCAGCTTTTCAGGCCTGCCCTGAAGGTGAGGGTTGAGCTGTACAGATGTCGCAGGGAAGGGGCTCTAGGTAGAGGGAGAGGCAGCGGGAAGACCTCAAGGCAGCCGCATGCCTGGTGCTGGAGGAACGGTGAGGGACCAGACAGAGTGACCGAGGGGACGGTGGTAGCAAAGATGTTCAGGGAAATAACAGGCGTTGGGGCAGGGGGACCGGGTTGTGGAGGGCCTTATAGATCCTTGTAAGGAAATGGGCTTTTATGCGAATGAGATGAGAATTCCTTAAGGGTTTTGAACAGGTCAGTGAAAATATTTGCCTCGGATTTAACAGGAGTACTCTGGCTGCTGTGTGGAGAGAACAGAGTGGAGGGCTGGGGGTGAGGGTGGAAGCGAGGGATCATTTAGGAGGTGATTACAGTAACTGGGCAAGAGACGGATAATGGCTTGGAGCAGTGTAGGTGTAGTAGATATGGAGAGAGTGAAGGTATTTAAAAAATATATTTCCCAGGTGGAAGTGACTGGCTTTCTGGACAGCACAGATGCTGGCTATTAAGGAAGGGGAAGCGCTCAGGCTGACCAAGGTTTTGACCTGAGAAACTGGAAGGATGGATGGCCTTGCCTTTGATGGGGCTGTGGTCTTGGCCTTGGGGAAGAGCAGAAGTTCAGTGTCAAGTCTGAGATGCCTTTTGGACCCCTAAGTGGAGCTGCTGAATAGGCAGTTGGATAAGAGTCTGGAATTTGGGAGACAAGTCCTAAACCTCACGATTCTCTCTTTTTTTAAAATTTATTTTATTGAAGTAGAGTTGATTTACAATGTTGTGTTAATTTCTGCTGTACAGCAGAGTGATTCAGTTATACATATGTATGTACATTTTTTAAAAATTAATTAATTTATTTATTTATGGCTGTGTTGGGTCTTCGTTTCTGTGCGAGGGCTTTCTCCATTTGCGGCAAGTGGGGGCCACTCTTCATCGCGGTGCGCGGGCCTCTCACCATCGCGGCCTCTCTTGTTGCGGAGCACAGGCTCCAGACGCGCAGGCTCAGTAATTGTGGCTCACGGGCCTAGTTGCTCCGCGGCATGTGGGATCTTCCCAGACCAGGGCTCGAACCCGCGTCCCCTGCATTGGCAGGCAGATTCTCAACCACTGCGCTACCAGGGAAGCCCATGTACATTCTTTTTTTTATATTCATTATACTTTATCACAGGATATTGAATACAGTTCCTTGTGCTATACAGTAGGACCTTGTTGTTTATCCATCCTATGGATAATAGTTTGCATCTGCTAATTCCAAACTCCCAATCCATCCCTCCCCCACCCCCTCCCCCTTGGCAACCACACGTCTATTCTCTATGTCTGTAAACCTCGGGATTCTTGCCCCTTCTGACTCCACCCCTTAAGGGCCGTGAATCCTCCTAGTACTTAGTGACAGATGTCTGTGGTCTTTAAATGATGCTGTAGGTGAATGTGAGCTTTCTTCTGACCTAGAGTTCTGCGGGCAGCTCCTCTTGGGCCTGATCTTTGCTGGGTTGGCCACGAACATTCTTCCGGTCATCTAATTGTTTCAGTCCCCTTCATGGGGAGCCCAGTGTAATCCTTTGTGCAGGATGTTTCTCCCGTATCTCAGCAGGGAAAACACCAGGACAGGTGATAAATTGGCACTGATTGTAGCTGCCAGTTGGCCCCTGGTGACCAGGGTAGCCTGCAGGATGCTGGACTCGTAGGTGCCCTCCACAGCCACCTGGAGGAGCCCAGCTAAACCAGCACACATGGGGTGCGACCTGGGGACCCCAGCCTCATTAGCAGCGGCTCTCCTTGGAGGAGCCAACCTGCCCCATAGGCAGCAGAAGAATCCGCATATAATGAGGCCCTTCCCAGTCTAGGTGCAGAGAAATCCTGTGCAACACGACAGGAGAAGGGCTTTCACTGAGAAACAGACTCTTTGAAAGATAATTAGAGTCTTGTGTGTGCCTCTGCTTGTATATGTCACTGGGCCTGGGACAGAGGTGGGGACACGGTCCTTTCTATAAATGTGCCGGCATGAATGAATGAGTGAGTGTGATGTTTACTCTCCCTCCAGCACGATCTCTGGAGTCAGACCGGTGGTGAACCCCAGAGACTCCATCGGTACCTCCATCGGACTTGGAGGAGGATGGTCCTTGTTGGGGCCCCTGGTCAGATGGGGCCATGTGACTGGTTCCGTCCTCACTTCCAGACCAGAGCACTTCATTGTCAGGGAGAGAATGACCAGAGGTCTCCTTTCCCTTTGGGTCAGAGATCAAATGTTCTAGAGGCAGAACAGAGGGTACAAAGTGCTCTGTTTGTGTAAAAACAAAGCAAAGAATCACTCATGTTCAGGCTCGTAGGTGCCCGGACTATCTCTGGAGGACCAATGAGAAAATGAATAACTTTGTGCCATTTGCAGCAACATGGATGGACCTAGAGATGATCGTACTAAGTGAAGTAAGTCAGACAGAGAAAGACAAATACCATATGATATCACTTATATGTGGAATCTAAAAAATGATGCAAATGAACTTACTGACAAAACAGAAATAGACTCACAGACATAGAAAACAAACTTATGGTTACCAAAGGGGAAAGGTGGAGGGGAGGGATAAATTGGGAGTTTGGGATTGACACATACACACTACTGTATTTAAAATAGATAACCAACAAGGACCTACTGTATAGCACAGGGAACTCTGCTCAATATTCTGTAACAACCTAAATGGGAAAAGAATTTGAAAAAGAATAGATACATGTATATGTGTAACTTTGCTATACACCTGAAACTAACACAACATTGTTAATCCACTATGCTCCAATATAAAATAAAAATTAAAAAAAACAAACAAACAACCAAACAGCAGTGGATTCCATGAGTCCTTGTGCGTAACAAGAGTATCGCTCAAGGTTGGTAGCAGGAAGAAACAGAGGACAATTCTGAGAAGCTGTATTCAGGAAGTCGGTGGGAGGTGATTTCTGGTCCGTCATTTCCTACAAAGGTTTTCAGAATGTTGTCAGAAAGACAGAGGCAGAGGGGGGAAAATTAATTGTGGCAATTGTCTTCGCTGTCTCTGGGCTTGCCATGGTGATGCTGATAAAATCAAATAAGCTGGAAGTGAGGAGAAATAGTGTGAGAAATAGTCCAGGATCCGGCAGCTGAGAGAGTGGAGGCGCCCATGGTGTTTGCTCATTATCAAGATTGATTGTTTTCAGCTCTGGGAAAATGTTGGTAAGCAACACCTCACACCAGTCTGTGAGGTACTTTGAAATATTTAAAAATGCAAAAAAGAAGAAGAATTTAATATCATTTTTTTTCTGTGGTTGGAAAGTGGGGCAATGAGTTGGTCGACATATCATGAGCTGGTTTGAGTTAGGTGGAGAGTTTCTGGGAGTATTTACCGCAGAAAAATGTATTTGAGATTTCCACAAAATGAGAATAAGCCAAGCAAGGGAGAGTTGATGATGGTAGCTTTCTTTTTTTTTTTTTTAATTGAAGTGTAGTCGATTTACAATATTGTGTTAGTTTCAGGTGTATTGCAAAGTGATTCAGACACACACACACACACACACACACACACACACACATATGTATTTCAGATTATTTTCCAGATAAGCAACAATGATTTACTGTGTAGCATAGGGAACCACAATATATTCAATATCTTGTAATAACTTATAATGAAAACTAAAAAATATATAACTGAATCGCTTTGCTATACACCTGAAACTAACACAATATTGTGAATCAATTGTACTTCAATTTAAAAAAATAACGCTACAGTCAACATTGGTGCACAACTTTTTATGTGGACGTATGTTTTCATTTCTCTTGCGTAAATACCTAGGAGTGAACTTGCTGGTTCATGTGGTAATGCTCTGTTTAGTTTTTTTGAGGAACTGCACAGCTGTTTTCCAAATCAGCTGTACCATTGTACATTTTTACCAACAATGCATGAGGGTTACAATTTCTTCACATTCTTGTCCGCATATTTTTGTCTGTCTTTTTGACTACAGTCATCCTAATGGTTTGAACGTGGTATCTCACTGTGGTTTAGATCTGCGTTTCCTTAATGGATAATAATGTTGAGCATCTATTCATGTGCTTATTGGCCATTTTTATATTTTCTTTGGAGAAATGTCTATTCAAATGCTTTGCCCCATTTTTTTTTTGCTATTGAGTTGTAAAAGTTCTTTATATATTCTGGATACTGATTTTTTTTATCAGATATATGATTTGCAAATATTTTCTCCCGTTCTATAGGGTGTCTTTCCATTTTATTGATAGTATTTGAAGCATTAAAGTTTTAAATTCTGTTTCTTCTTTTTTTGTGTGTGTGTGCTTGTGCTTTTGGTGTTATATCTGAGAAACCATTGCCTGAACAAAAGTCACAGAGATTATTGCTTATGTTTTTTCCTAAGACTTTTATCATTTTAGCTCTGACACTTAGGTCTTTGATCCACTTTGTGTGAACAGCACCCTGCTGTTCTAGCTGATGGTTGCCACGTGGGAATGTGGGGTAGATAGTGTTGCCTGCTCTTCCAATTTTTCCAAGAAGCCAGAGAGATACCAAATTTTTTTTGGTGTGAATATTCTGCATTTAAAAACATTGGCACCCAAGTCAAATTTCGTGAAAACACAGTAGTGGAGGTGGTTATTAACCGTGGCCCTAGCCACGTGCAGCACAGGTGCCGCATTGTAACCTCTGTGTTTTCTATTCAACTTTCCTAGTCCGCCAGAAATGCAATAAACGAACCCCTGTTCTTGGACTATTCCCATCTGACACAGTCTTAGGATTTTTTAAAGGTTCTAGATAGCAATTGAATGAGAAGTCTTGAAATTAAACCAATGAGGAGAGAAGGTTTTTTTTTTTTTTTTTTTTTTTTAACATCTTTATTGAAGTATAATTGCCTTACAATAGTGTGTTAGCTTCTGCTTTATAACAAAGTGAATCAGTTATACATATACAATATGTTCCCATTTCTCTTCCCTCTTGCATCTCCCTCCCTCCCACCCTCCCCATCCCACCCCTCTAGGTGGTCACAAAGCACCGAGCTGATCTCCCTGTGCTATGCGGCTGCTTCCCACTAGCTATCTATTTTACATTTGGTAGTGTATATATGTTCATGACACTCTCTTACCCTGTCACATCTCACCCCACCCCCTCCCCATATCCTCAAGTCCATTCTCTAGTAGGTCTGTGTCTTTATTCCCGTCTTGCCACTAGGTTCTTCATGGCCTTTTTTTTGTTTGTTTGTTTCCTTAGATTCCGTATATATGTGTTAGCATACTGTATTTGGAGAACAGTATGGAGGTTCCTTAAAAAACTACAAATAGAACTACCATACGACCCAGCAATCCCACTACTGGGCATATACCCTGAGAAAACCATAGGTCAAAAAGTGTCATGTACCACAATGTTCATTGCAGCTCTATTTACAATAGCCAGGACATGGAAGCAACCTAAATGTCCATCGACAGATGAATGGATAAAGAAGATGTGGCACATATATACAATGGAATATTACTCAGCCATAAAAAGAAATGAAATGGAGGTATTTGTAATGAGGTGGATGGAGTTAGAGTCTGTCATACAGAGTGAAGTAAGTCAGAAGGAGAGAAGGTTTTGAGTCCACAAGTCCCTGCTCTCAACTAGGGGCTTTTAAATGTTTTTAGACCTTTGCCTGCCGACTGCAGCCTGATTCCTCAACCTGAAACATTCTTTCCACGGCGAGCTCGGAGGGAACAGTGCTGCCTTTCGACAAGGCAGACCTGAGAAGGCAGCGCCTGGATCTTGTGAAACTGCAGAAGGAGATGATTTATTCATGCCAGGTTCTGAGAGCTGGGCATGAGGTCATGGCGAAAAGAGCTGCGTGACAGGCAGAGAGATGGACTAAAGACCCTCTGCCCGATGTGGATGAACCTAGAGTCTGTCATGCAGAGTGAAGTACGTCAGAAAGAGAAAAAAGAATATCATATATTAACGCATATATGTGGAATCTAGAAAAATGGTACAGATGAACCTATTTGCAGGGCAGGAATAGAGACGTAGACGTAGAGAACGGACATGTGGACACGGCGAGGAAGAAGAGGGTGGGACGAACTGGGAGATTGGGATGGACGTATATACACTACCATGCGTAAAATAGCTAGCTAGTGGGAACATACTATAAAGCACAGGAAGCTGAGCTCGGTGCTCTGTGACTACCTAGAGGGGTGGGATGGGGGCGGGGGTGGGAGGGAGGCCCAAGAGGGAGGGGATATAGGTATACATAGAGCGGATTCACTTCATTGTCCAGCAGAAACTAACACTACATTGTAAAGCAATCATACTCCAATTAAAAAAAAAATTAAGAAAAAGAAAAAAAGACCCTCTAGACCCTCTAGCACGGGCTCTAGAGCCAGGCTCAGTAGTTGTGGCCCACAGGCTTAGTTGCTCCGTGGCATGTGGTATCTTCCCAGACCAGGGATCGAACCCGTGTCCCCTGCATTGGCAGGCGGATTCTTAACCACTGTGCCACCAGGGAAGTCTTTATGAATTAGTGTTTTTGTTTCTTTTGGCTATAGACGTAGGAGTGGAATTGCTGGGTCATGTGGTATAAATATAAAATTGTATCTTTTTAATTGAAAAAAGCTTATTTAACTTTTTAAAAAGAAATTTCATTCTTCTATTTTATTTTTAGGATAGTATTTATCATGACCTGGGCTTACCTTGTTTGTTTATTTACCTGACTATTAAGAGAGAAATCTCGTCTATTTTGTCTACCAATGAATTCTCCATGGCTAACACATATTCACTGCTTAATAAATGTCACTGAATAAATGAATATGCCAGGGATTGTAGTGACCATGGGGTTATGATAGGTTTTGACCTTTGAGAACTTATGTTCATAAGATTTAGCAATTGTGCTCCTTGGTATTTACCCAAAGGAGTTGAAAACTTATGTCTACACAAAAGCCTGTACACGGATGCTTAGAGCAGCTTTGTTCATAATTGTCAAAACTTAGAAGCAGCTAAGCTGTCCTTCAGGAGGTGAATGGATAAATAAACTGTGGTCCATTCAGACAATGGGATATTATTCAGTGCTGAAAAGAAATGAGCTATCAAGCCATGAGAAGACGGGGAGAGGCCTTAAATGCATATCATTCAGGGAAAGAAGCCAATCTGAAGAGGCTGCATACTATATGATTCCAACTCTATGACATTCTGGGAAAGGCAAAACTCTGGAGACAATGAAGAGATCAGTGGTGGCCAGGGGTTGGGGAGCGGAGCGACGAACAGATAGAGCACAGAGGATGTTTAGGGCAGTGAAAATACTCTGCATGAGACCATAATGGTGGAGACTTGTCACTATACATTTGTTCAAACCTATAGAATATACAAAACCAAGAGCGAACTGTAATGTAACTGTGCACTCTGGGTGATATGATGTGTCCATGTAGATTCATTGATTGTAACAAGTGTACCGTCTGTTGGGGGATGCTGATAATGGGGGAGGCTCTGTGTGTATGGGGGGAAAGGGGGTGTATGTGAAACCTTTGTACCTTTTCCTCAATTTTGCTGTGAACCTAAAACTGCTCTAAAAGAATAAAGTCTTAAAAAAAAAAAAGATTACATTCTAGTAGTAGAGACAGACCTATCTTCTCAAAGCAGAGTATATAAATATACGTACCAGGCAGGCAGGAGAATAGGTCTCAAAACCCAGCTGAATGGGACTTCCCTGGTGGCGCAGTGGTTAGGAATCCACCTGCCAATGCAGGGGGCACGGGTTCGATCCCTGGTCCGGGAAGATCCCACATGCTGCAGAGCAGCTAAGCCCGTGCACCACAACTACTGAGCCTGCGCTCTATGAGACCGCGAGCCACAACTACTGAAGCCCACGTGCCTAGAGCCCGTGCTCCGCAACAAGAGAAGCCACCGCAATGAGAAGCCCGTGCACCACAACGAAGAGTAGCCCCCGCTCGGTGCAACTAGAGAAAGCCTGTGCGCAGCAACGAAGACCCAACGCAGCCAAAAATAAATACATAAAATAAATAAATTACAAAAAAAGGAAAACCCAGCTGACTGGTAGCTTCTCGTCTCCCAGAATGCATATGACACCCCCCTACACACAAATTGACAGGGTGTCCTACTTGGTCTGTTGACTGTGTTCAGAGACTTAAACAAATAGGTATGGAACTCCTGCACTTGTCCAGGCACCGTGCCAGCTGCCACAGCCAGAGCAGCAGCAATACAGGTACACGGTTGTCCTGGTGGCATGAACAGTCAAGAGGGGAAGTCGGAGTTCAGTCTCATTGTATTTACCGCGAGTAACCAGCAGGCTTCCGCTGGGGCGTTTGCCCAGTGTAATCATCGTTCAGTATTTACCTGGCTTTTTGGTCATCTTTTAAAATAATGCCCAGAAAAAGGCTCATAAGAAAAAAGCAGAATCCCTGAGACCAGAGACAGCCTCTCTTGCTCCATTTCTAGAAAAAAAAACTCATGTGGGGAAAGCATCTCCACCTGGTAGCTCAGAATTATCTAGAAGTTTGTGGGGAGAAAAAATAGTTTAGGTAAATGGTACAACCTGCTGGAGAGCAGTTCAAGCTTTTGAACTCTCCCTCGTTCTTTACTGCTCTCTCCCCCCCATTGCCTTCCCTCCCCACCACCCTCCCTCCGCAAAACAATAATCATTGTCATCATGAGGGATCTGCTGGGAAATGGCAGGATGCGCTTCCTGGGGCCCAGCTGCTGGATTGGGGCCCATCCGTCTCCCCTGCTCACATTTCTCCGCCTCCTTCTTGCTGATGTGTCTGAGCTGCAGCCGTACTGTGCACTTGAAAGCTGTCCCATGGTCGCATGGAGGGGGCTTAGCTTTCATTACAGGACAGGTTTCCATGGGAAACAGGGCTTCTGGGAAGCAAGTCCTTCTGGGAGGAGGCTATGTGTTCTAGCTTGAGGGGAGAAACGGCCAAGCAGTGTTCCGGCCTGACCACTTCCAACACACACACACACACACACACACACACACACACACACACACACACACGCTTCTCCACCCCAGGGAAAAGAAAAATATCTGATGATTATCTCATGACTGAAACACTGATCCTGATTCCCCAAAGGCAGCTGGTAATTATTAAATTGAGAGAATCATGGAACACTTTCTAAATGGAAAGGCTTATCAAGAATAGATCAGGAACAGGTAAAGTTAATAGTTATAAACCCATTTCCATAGAAATGGACTTATTAGCGGGCATGCCAGCTGCCTAGAAGTAAAAGACCCCCTTCCTCTGGTTTGAGGGAGATGACTTAAAATAAAAACTTGTGCATAAAAGTGACTCTGACTGGATTGTTATTCCATTTGTAGCTGGTCTTGGGCAGATTCCTGTAGCAGGTCCACAGGAGAAGAAGAGCCCACAGTTAAGGGGGGGGCCAGCCTTCCCATGCAGACCCTGCCCCCTTTGCCCAAAGACTGGCCACTTCTGCACCCCAAGACCAGAGTGCAGATTTAGCGGGATTAAACTGCTGATAACAGAGAGAGTTATGCCCCTTTTCTTCTTGCGCTGGATTTTCACTTTCTCGGCAGTAGTTTTTCTGAAGTTTACTGAATGCTGAGACCCAGGAGGCATTAGAAGCAGTTCCTCAGATCTGCTTACAAGCACGGTGCAGACTAAAGAGAAACTGAAGATCTGATCTGATAGGGCCGAGCATCTCTTACAGGAGGAGACTTAACAAATGGATAAGTGGAGAATCCCTGTGATCGGAGAAGTGACTTTAGGCTGGGGTGTGGTGGCTGGGAAAGGGGGGTGACCGAAGCCGAGAAACGAGTGCTCAAGTTCCTAAGATCCTGAAACCCCTCTGGCAGGGCCCCGGGAAATAGGGGTCCCCTGTTCCCATGTGAGCCCACCGTCATCCTCTCATGAGGCCAGGTCCCTTATTCAACACACATTCCCTTCCCCGTGCAGAGCAACATGTGCCAATAGATACTTGATGATTCCTAGCTCACGGGTACCCACACCAGCCAGCCAGGACAAGCTGGTTACATAATTTTAATAAACTTATACTTCAATTTAAATAGCCACTTCTGGCCAGTAACCACTGTACTGGACAGAGCAACGTCAGAGAGTTTCTTAAAACCTTGGCTAAATGGAAAGAACGCTGGACGTGACTAATTCTAATGTAGTTCTATTTGGGGTAGAATTCCGTATCAGGCAGGTCAGTGTAACTTAGTTCTGCCAACACTATAGCTACACTATAGCTATTTTTAAAAAAATTGTGTTGGGGTGTAGTTGATTTACAATGTTGTGTTAGTTTCAGGTGTACAGCCAAGTGAATCAGTTATGCATATACATATATCCCCTCTTTTTTAGATTCTTTTCCCATATAGGTCATTACAGAGTATTGAGTCGAGTTCCCTGTGCTATACAGTAGGTCCTTATTAGTTATCTATTTTATACATAGTAGTGAGTATATGTCAATCCCAATCTCCCAATTTATCCTTCTTCCCCATTGCCCCCTGGTAACCATAAGATTGTTTTCTACATCTGTGACTCTATTTCTGTTTTGTAAATGAGTTCATTTGTACCATTTTTTAAAATTCCAAATATAAGCAATATTATATGATATTTGTCTTTCTCACAAGGAGCTAGAAGATTTAAAGAACAAATTTACTATAGCTCTCTGTCAATACTGTGGTTTCTACCCTGTTCTTAGTCTTCGTGGATGGGGGCTGGAGGAGCTAGCTGTCCACAGTAGGAGATTCTGTTGGGCAAGCAACACACAACAGGCTTTTTTTCAAAACTCTTTCCCTACAGGTTGTGAGTTGAGTGTCTGGGCTGCAGATCTTGCCCTAGATCCCCAAAGGCAGGGAAGAGGCTTCCCAGCTCATTTTTGTCCAGGCAGGCCCATTATTGGTAAAGGAACAGGTTCGTTGGGGTGACTCAGGTTTTCGGAGCTGTGAATCATTCACTCTGCTGTCATATTGCTTGGATCCAGATACAGCTAGATTCAGGGTGACGGACAAAGACTTATGGAACAGAAGTCATTCACAAATCCCATGCTGGATGGCTCTTTAACTCTCTGTTTAGTAACTTCTCCTGTCAGTGCAATAGTCAGCCTATAATTTATAAGTTCATGTCCATGATGAGAGGCTCTCCCTGTGTAGAAAGATGCTGAGAATGACACTTGCCCTATTCACTTATATGTGCCCCGTCCACTTTCTTCCCCCTCCTCCAAACAATGTACAGTGTTCAATGTTGTCACTCCATGAATGAAGGCAGGTGGGGTTTTCTTACATTACATCCCCTCCCATTGCAGGCTGATGACATGGAGAATCCAGCATAGCTCCTTATTAATGTAGCTCAGAGTTGATGTCACGGACTATGCACCTTATGGGGTCCTTTCCCATCCTTGGTCTCACGATGCTTTCACAAGCCCACGTAGTCACCAGTATTATTCCCAAATTCTAAAGCTCAGAGTTTGCACCACGGGTCCACAGCCACACAGGTGAGTAGAAGTAGAAACAGCCAGAATCCAGGCTGTGCCTCACGATTGGAGTAACGGTGGCCCTAGATGAAGGTGTAGGGCCACGTCCCGTGTGTGGTGCTTGGATCGTGGCGTCCGCAGGCGTGGGGTTGGGGAGGACCGAGCTGTGGCAGTGCCCAGAGATGCAGTGCTCTCTGAGCTGCTCATTCAGGGAAGGACAGGGCCCTGAAGACGGATGGTCTGTCCACGCGGAGGTGTGGGCCGTCTGTGGGCAGCCTGTGAATCAGGCTCTATCGACACCGCCTGTGACCTGTTGAACTTGGCCAGCCTTCTTTGGGTTGACAAAGAGGAATGTGGCAATTTATCGCGTTCTTGACATTCTGCCGAGTCTCAGGTTTTAAACTGCGCTTTACCGTGTGTTTGTTTTGCAGAACAAATGGCTCCTTCTATGAGATCTTGCAAGTGGACTTTGGAATTGACAACAGCAGCGGCCTGGCCGGCGCCCAGCAGATCACCTGGCAGGTGGAGTACCCGGTGGAGGACGCCACGAGGGAGCTGGTTGTCGCTGAGATCTTTGTCAGCCAGACCTCCTTTGTGGGCATCGTCCCACTCGCAATGGTGAGATGTCGGGCTTCAGAATCAGTGTCACAAAGATGTTTTCTTCGAGTACTTTTTTTTTTTTTTGCCTCGCGGTGTGGCACGTGGGATCTTAGTTCCCCGACCAGGAGTCAAACCCTGGCCCCTGGCAGTGAAAGCCCGGAATTGTAACCACTGGACCGCCAGGGAATTCCCTGAGTACTTTTAATATTCAAAGAAACATGAGCATTTTATAATCTGCTGTCTTCTATGCACCTTGAAGTTGCTTGAGCAAGGGAAGTACACTTAAGTTATATTTTATTTACTTGCTTTCTGTAACGCCTCCTTGGAAACTATTTAGGGCCTGCTGTGTGAATCCGCTTTCCTTTGTGGATCCTGCTGAACTGTGTCCCGGGGATCCCGTGTTTTTTATTGGCTCAACCTGTGTGCATCTCAGGACCGAGTGTTGTCCTGAGTGAAGACAGTTGCATTGAAATGCATCAGGAGTGTGTGGTGGGAACAGCCTCTCTATATGCTGAGTAAACAGCCCCTGGTCAATTGCCCTGAGAGTTCCCATGTAGCTTGGGGATTGGCAAACTCTAAAATGGACAGATGGACCGAAAGAGCCTTATTGGGAACTGACCAGATGAACCTGGATAGGGTCCCAAAGACCATAAAACCACATGTGTTTCTGTTTCTGGCCTGGGGGTGACCAGCTCTCTCCTCTGAGCTTGGCCGAAGCTCTATTCACAGTCAGGCCCAGGGACCACCTCTGAAAACAGTGTCGTGGACAACGTTCCAGAGCCTTAAAGGACGGTGCCGATGGGTCACAGGGATAATAAACCCCGGGAGTGCAATATTGCTAATGCCCTTTCCCACACTGGAAACGTCCAAGTACATTCTGCGCTGCTTTGACCTTCCTGTCTGGGACCAAAGCATGGGGGTCCACACCTAGCGATCCTAGGACAATCTGGGGGTACTTCTATCATCCATACTCAAAGTTGGATACCAGGGGTGAGATCCTTGCAAATAAAACCCTCTATCCTACAATTAATTCTGCAATTCCCGTATTTGTGTTCTTGACTCTTTGCCCCCAAACTCCCTTTCCCTACGTCTCCCCATATCTGGCTCCCTCTTCTCGATTCGACTGTTAAGAGGCACCTTCCCTGACCAGGGGAGCCAAGATGGCTCTCCATCCCCCTCGCCCATCCCTCTCTGTCCACATCTTCATCCTCTTCTATCTTCTTCATAGATATTATCAGTGTTTGAGGTTCAGGATTCATCATCTGTGTTCCTCCCCAGAAGGAGAGATCGATGACGGTAGGCTTCCCGTCAGTTTTGTCCACAGCTGTGTCCCCAGCACCTAGAACAATGCCTGGGGCACTTACGATTTGTCCAGTGAATGACTGAATCCCGTGCTGTAATCTGAGCTACCGGGATCGTCTAGTTCTTGAAGGCTGGGCGGTTGGAAATGATCCACACCAGCAGTGATCTGCATTTTGGTTTGAGGGCGGCCACAGTTTGGTGGGAAAGAGCCCCGTGAAGGGGCAGAGGTGGACGGGTGCGGATTTTAGGAAAGAGTGAGACAGTCCTATGTTCCCTTTCCCAGGACCTTTTCTGTCAATTCTCCAGATCGACCAAGATCTGGCTGAGGTTGTGTTATCTCTTTACTCGAAGTCCTTAGGATTTTGCTGTATGTCTCATCAGTACCAGTCAATTCCCTGGGGCTTCTGCAGCCTCCTGCTACTTGTAAGGATGAGTGTCGTGCCCTTCTCTCGTGGGCAGGTGTCGGTTCCGAGAGGAGCTGGGAAGTGACGTATGTTGACCTGCCAGGAGGCTGGACCCAGGACAGGGGTATGGACCTGCGGTCAGCCCAGTACAGCCCACCGACCAATCCAGCTTGCCGCCTGCGTTAGTAGAAAGAGTCTTATCAGAACACAGCCTGTTCATTTGTTCTGAATTGTCTAGATTTGCTTTAATGCCGTGATGGCAGAGGTGAGCATTTGGGACAGAAAGTGTATCCTTGGCCAGAACTTTAATTTTAGCATCTTGTAATAAAGTAACCTAAGGAGAATACTGGTGAATGGGGACTGTTATTCTGTTGTTATAGGGCTTCGGGGGATATTGTCTCCTAGTGTGGCCTTTCCCAATGAGACCTTTGCTTGGTGAGACCCTGCAACGCTCTTTGGCCGGAGGTGAACTCTTCCGTCATGATGCTGCCTGAAGACCTAACTCATGGCACTGGTCTGAGTGGGGTGCCCCTCACTGGGTCAGGGCACGTGGTGGGATGGGACAGAACCTAGGGCAGGAGGAGGCGGTGAAACTTGGGCGAGGATGGAGAGCCTGGCGGAACAGGAAAGCAGGCCAAGGTACAGGTCGGCTCGGACAACCTTTCCTCGGCCGCCAGCACTTCCCCGTGGGGCTCATCTTCTGTCCTGTTCCTGTTCTTAGTGACAGGTGCCTGGTGCGGCCCTGGGAGGGGTCCAGCGGATGTGAGCGATGCGCTTATTTTGGCTGCATTGCCGGCGCTGGTTTGTTCTCTGTGGCACTCGCTCCGCCATCCCCCATCGTCTCCCCCGCTGGGGCCGTCTGAGCTGCTGGCTTCTCCCTGGCTCCTCCAGGGAGGCTGTTGTGTGTTTGTTGTGCTCACTGCATGTCTGTGACGGTTCGTGTCTCCCCATCTGGCTGATCTGTACTTAGGGATGGTCTCTTGCATTTGGCTTTAATTCCCACTGGCTGGGAAGGGCCAGGGTTGGATGGTTAACTGGTGTCATGTATCGCAGCGCATCTCTTGCATCCCTGTGAAGAGTGGCTCTGAAATGACTCCAAGGGACCAGAGCTATTTAGTAAAGTTTGCGGTGGATCCAGAGTTGGTAGTTCATCTTTTCTCTTTAATCGGTTGTTATAGCTGCTTTCCAAACCCGTAACTGCGGCAGAGTGGCTTCAGGGGAGAATTTTGCTTATTGTTCTTAGGGTGTAAGTAACTTTTATGTAATTCTTCCTTTCCCCCCCTCTTCTTCTCCGTTCCCTTCTCCCACTCCCCCTCCTTCTACTTCTTCTCAGTGGCAACTAACCCTGGACAACTTATGCGTGATGTAAGGGTGCTAGGTTACTCGTCCATGGAATGTTCAAACAAAACTGGGCTTGTTATTGTATCAGAGTCTACTGAGGAGTGGAAGCCACTTTTGCAGGTAGGACAGAAAAACTTGAAGTGGAAGCACTCAGGTACACAGGAGGTAGGACAGAAAAACTTTAAGTGGCAGCACTCAGGTACACAGGAGGTAGGACAGATGATAAGCCAGGAACAGAACACAGGAGACTCAGGAACCATAGCTGGAGTGGGAATCCACCCACCCCTGGGCTGACAGGCAGGAGGAGGTGATCCTGGAGCCCAGGGCTGGGGTCCCCTAAGGAACACCGTCTTTGGGGTCAGCGCCTCTGGGAGCCAGAACCCATCAGGGGAAGGCTTGGGAATGGATCTGAGGGCAGACGGGCTCTGGCCAATGCCCTTTTATTGTACGATGTGAGTCTGAGGTCCCAAGGTGTCCCAGAAGCCTGTGCATCCAGAACCTGGCCACGCTGAGCCTCGGTCCTGCTCAGGTCTTCTCATGGCTCACGCTTGGCCCAGAACGCTCCATTTGGTTGATTTCTTGTCTCTTTCACCTTCAAAGCCAACTCGCACAGAGGGTTCTCCTGGCCACTCCGGCTAAATTCGTTCTCTCTTTCGTCTCTAATTCATGCTTATTTACGTGATGATTCGTTCACTGCCTGTCTCAGTCTGGCTCCAGTCACGAGAAAGAATTTGCGCAGGGAGAGGTTGATGTAAAGGATCATTAATTATAACAGGGACTAGAATAATGAGAGATTGCTTGGTGAGAAGTGAAGAGAACGCTGAAGAATATGGGAATGGCAGTCAGGAGCCTCCGCTGCCCTGGGGTGGAGTTAGGGCATCTGAGCCAGAGGCCTTCCCCCAACCCTCCGAGATCCAGACCTTGCTGGAGAGGGTACATTCACAGCCCGCTGAATGAGGAGAAGCTGCTGAGGTAGCATACCAGTGGAAACTGCTGGAAGTCTGGGGACAGCTGTCCACAAGGAGCTGTCTCATCAGAAGCACTCAAAGTGGATGCTGGTGAAAGCTGCAGGTCACTGGTGCTGCAGGAGCTGGATACAGGGCTGGGGGGGAAGCACCAGTACTGGAAGAGTGCCCCAGAATCAGAAAGCAAACACGTTCCTACTGAAGTGTCTCTCCAGCGCCCCCTACTGACGTAGCGTAACTCTTGCCCATTGGCAAAGGACAACTGTTAAAGGCTCAGATCCATTTTCCCAGAGCAGGTCATGAGGGGTGAATCTGGAGCTAAGAGGCACTGAATTGATGACCAGAATACTGTCTGTCTTCCTCCACTGGATCACAAGCTCCTCGATCGGAGAGACCCTGTTTGTTTTGCTCACCAGATGTTTTCTCAGCACCAAACATGGTGCCTGATACACAGTATCTGCTCAGCAAATGAGCAAATGGTTACATTTACCATCAGAACCTGAACCCACTAGCTGGATAGCCCTCATTTGCTGTATTAGTTTCCTTTTGCTGCTGTAACAAATCACCACAAACTTAATGCTTTAAAGGAACACAAATTTATTATCTTAAGAGTCTGGAGGTCACAAGTCTGAAATGGGTTTCATGGGGCTAAAATCAAAGTGTCAGCAGGACTGTATTCCTTCTGGAGGTTCTGACGGAGAAACTTCTCCAGCTTCTAGAGGCTGCCAGCATTCCTTGGCTCATGGCTCCGTATCACTCAGACCTCTGTTTCCCTCATCACATCTCCTTTTCTGACCTTCCTGCCTTCTTTTCCTTATAAGAACCCTTGTGAATACATTGGGTCCACCTGGATAACTCAGGATCATCTGCTCACCTCAAGATTTTTGACTTTCCCATTTGCCGTGTAAAGTAACACATTCATGAGTTCTGGGGATCAGGATGTGGACATCTTTGGGGGACTGTTAGTTTCCTACCACTTGCCTTAGGCAGGATCCCAGCTCTCCCTGTCTTGGTCTTGCTCAGTCTGTGCACCGTGCTCTCCATCCCTCCTCCCACGACCTTCTTTCATCAACACCCCGACCCCAGGCTATTCCCTGAGGAGCTCTCTGGACCTAAGGGTCATCCCCAGCCACCCAGCACCTCTGACAGCTCCTGGGGACACCACACTCCTTCACCAGGGAAGCACTTTGCTTTGCATTTCCAGAGGACCCCACAGCAGAGCTGCCACAGGCATGGTGATCACAAATCTATTAGCTTACACACACAGCCTTGCCCCAGGGAGGATGTGGACCACCACGGGCTGGAGCTGCATAGGCTCCTGTAATAGCTCCACATCTTCCTCCTCCAACCTCGGGGCCTGGGAGGAGATCGGATGGCGGAGCCAGCTGGCCTCTTATTCTCTGTGTAGCCTCAGAGCAGTCACCTAAAATCCCTTTGCTTTAGTATCCTGTGTGCGAATTTCCAAGTGAGAATACTTCTCCTGTCTATTGCACTGGGGTGTCAGATGGACCAAATGAGATACAACAAAAACAAACATGCTTAAAATATCAAGGCAAATATAAAAGCCTTGTATGCAGTGGGAAAGCGTCCCAGATAGATTGGAGCAGATTCAACTGTTACGTAGAATTAATGACCCTCTCTACCTTGCCAGTTTTGTTATCCTATTGATTTACCTGGTGGGGGGCAGGTGTCCATACTGACAAAATTTTCAATTGTTTTCTCCTTTGAGGTAGTTGGCAAGGAAATATTTTGGTCAAGGGTACAGGCTCTTGGGTCAGCCTGCCTAGATGGAAATTTGGACCCCAGTGTTTACTAGTTTTGTCATCTTGGGCAAGTCACTTAACCTCTCTGAAACTCAAGCTTTGTCATCTGTAAAATGTAAAAATGAGGTTGCCTGCCTCTTAGAGTTTTATGAGGATTAAAGACGTACTGCAGGAACACAGCTGACAAAAATCCAGGGGAGAGAGAGGACCCCAAACTCTCCTTGAGATCCACTCACTCCACCCCCAATTCCATGGAACTCCTCAACCCTTGCTTAACCCACATTATTTAATAAACTCAAGTGTCTATTGTGAAAAAAAAAAAAAAGCACGTTGGCCTGGCACATTGTAAGCACTCAATAATATTTAGCCATCGTTATTTTCATCATTACCATTGTGCTGCCTGACCACTTGTAAGTATATGTGTCAGATTTTGCTGAAGGTCAAACAGAAGTTCAATCTCAGTACGGGTGGTGGATTCTCCACCTAGAGGAAAGAAAGAGCTCGATTTGATGAATCAGATACAGCCGTGGTGCAGGATGGAGAGGAGAGATGATGGTGGGTAGGTAGTCAAGGCGGCTGCTGCCCACTGAACGTCTCACTCAACCTCACAGCGTCCTCTGAGGAGGGACTGCTATCTTGGGATTCAGCCCCAGTATTATGATTTAGAAGTTTGCTGCCACAGCGTGTGACCCTGTGTAGTGTGGGGTGCTGTGGACACCGCTTGGGTAGCAAACCAACCTCTACTTCAAGAAGGTAAATATGCAGCTTTAGGGGAAATCATGATAGAACTGGGGAGAGACCCCAGGTGTGGAAGCCAGGGTGGGGGCTGATGCAATAGTCCAGGCAGGAGGGTCTGTAGAAGGACAGAGAGTGGTGATGTAGTCATCCACCCACCCATCCATCCATCTATCCATCCATCCATCCATCCACCCATCCATCCATCTATCCATCTATCCATCCATCCATCCATCCATCCATCCATCTATCCATCCATCCATCCATCCACCCATCCATCCATGCATCTATCCATCCATCCATCTATCCATCTATCCATCCATGCATCTATCCATCCATCCATCTATCCATCTATCCATCCATCCATCCATCCATCCATCTATCCATCCATCCATCCATCCACCCATCCATCTATCCATCCATCCATCCATGCATGCATGCATCCATCCATCTCTTGGCCCATTCATCCACCCATCTGTCCATTCATCTGCCCATCCATCCATCCATCCTTCCATCCATCCGATGGTCCATCGATCCATCCATTGAATGATCCATCGATTGATCCATCCATCCATCCATCCATCCATCCATCCATCCATCCGGTCAGTCATTATACAATCGACCACTTATTTAGCATACACTGTGTGCTGGATTCATTACTTTTTGGTGCATGGAAAGGGATAAAATGGAATTGATGGAAATTTTGAGTTGATCACCAGGCCTTGGAAACCATTGTGTCTAATGTTTCCATTTTAGCAGACGGCACAGATGGTCAACACCTTCAAAAATCCCATCTTAAAAAGGGCAGTCAAAAAAGAGGAGTGTCACAACCTAGGGCAATAACGATGTTCTCTGCATCATCTTTAAAATCTAAAATTTAGAAATAGTCTTTGTGCTGCCCCCTCCATGGCTGGGAAATGCCAACTTTGTGCCTGTTTCTCTTCCCTTCCCTTCTTTTCTTTATGAAAGCATGAGTTTTCTTTTCTCCCCCTCCCTCCCACTCTGTCCCTCATTCCCTTTCAATTCTCTGCAGTTTTATGTCCAATTTCCGAGCTTTGAGCTTAGAGATTTATTTCCGTGGGTGGCTTGGAGTTTAGGGTTGCAGCCCACCATTCCACTACAGTTCTTAAAACTAAAAAGCCCAGCTCTACTCATGCAGATAAAAAACACATTATCTTTCAAAAAGTTGGAATCAAAAAATGAACCTTCTTGGTGAGTTTCTAAGCAACTGGGCACGCAAGCAAGGAAAAAGCAAGAGATAATCAGACTCCTTTTTAGCTGTATTGGCCTGAAACTTTACAGCAAGGCCTGGGCACAGATACTTCTTTATTTCAAATAATATTCGTGTGTCTACTCTGTGTTCTAGTGAATGATGATGAACAGACACACAAGAGTCTCAGCCCTCCTGGTGCTTACATTCTAGAGAGGAGAGTACAGAATATAAGAAACAAGTGCATCTGATCACTTCAGACAGTGATGTATGCTCTGGAGAAATTCACGCTGGGTCACGGAACAGAGAGACTGGCATGGAGGTGGGCAGTGCTAAGAGATCAGGAAGCTGTCTGTCTAAGGATCTGGCGTTTGCGCTGAGAACTAACTGGTGAGAAGGCGCCGGCTCTAGAAGGCTGTGGAGGAAGAGCATTCCAGGCGGAGGGAACAGTGTGCATCTTCAAGCAGAAATGAACTTGGTTTATTTGAGGAACTCAAAGAAGGCCAGGCTGTTGGAATGTAGACCGCAAGGCGGGGGTTGGGGGGGGCAGGGGAAAGAGATGAGATTGGAGAGGAAGCCAGGGGCAGCAGCTTTTGCAGGCCTTGGTAGTAACAGATAACCTTTCATGGGCTTTCCAGTGTCCATTTATTGGTGTCTGTATTAGCCTCCTCTTGCTGCTGTAACAAATTACCGCAAACATAGTGGCTTTAAACAACACAAATCTATCTTACAATTCTGGACATCAGAAGTCTGAGATGGGTCTAGAGGACAAAATCAAGGTGTCAGCAGAGCTGCATTATTTTGGAAGCTCTAGGGGAGAATCTTTTCCTTGCCCTTTCCAGCTTAGAGAGGCGCCCGCATTTCTGAGCTCATGACCCCACATCACACATCACTCTGACCTCTGCTTCTGTTACCATGTCTCCTTCTCTGACTCTGACCCTCCAGCCTCCCTCTTGTAAGGACCCTTGTGATCACACTGGGCCACCTGGATAACGCAGGACACTCTCTCCAGCTCAGGATCCTTAACTGAAGCACATCTGCAAAGCCCTTCGGTCGGTTGTGTAAGGTCACATATTCACAGGTTCTGTATCAGGCAGTGCCTCCGGAGCTGTGTTCAGATCCTGCCTCTGACACTTAGCAGCTGCGTGACCTTGGGCAAGTGACTTAAGTGTTCTGTGATGGCTCAGTTTCCCCATTGGGAAAACGGCCCAGGGCTGTGGTGAAGTCACATGTGGGAATTTCCCAGAATAGAGCCTGGCATTAAATTAGTTGTCAGAAATAGGAGTGGTGGCCATTAGCTCAGGACGGTAGTAGCACGCAGAGTGGTGAAGAGAAGGGACTTCTGGCACCGTGGTATTTTGAGGTCATTGGATTAGACAAGACACAGGTGTGATGTGTAGAGAGACGTTTTCACAGTGGGAGCCTGCAGAGCCGGAGAGGGACCGTGTCGGAGAGCCCAGGCTGATAAACATTTTGACTCTAGCTTGTAGGTGGGGAGCTATATCTCTGAAAGATCTGTTTTCCTTTCTTTTTCTTTGATTCTTGCTCCCATAAGAGGGAGGGGTTCCTCCTCCGCCTTCCCCATCCCCGCCGCCCAGGGCAGAGCCACATGAAACCATTTTGATTTGATTTGTTGGCACTCTGCTGCCTTGCTGTCTGGGTCCAGGCTGCTGATCCAGAGGCTGCAATTCACTCCGCCTGCCTTATTGAAATTCCAAGTGTTCTCTACACCCTGTATTTTCTTGGGATGATAGTCCTGATGGCACAAAACAATCAGGGACTTAAATCTCGTGAAGCTCCTGCTTCATGTCACGGAGCGTCTCTCTCCCTTCCTCTGTGGCTGTTTTCTTCTTTGCCCGTTTGCTTTTTGCCTGTGGCCCAGGATTCAGAGGGGGCAGACTTTGTCCTGGGAGTTTCCAGCCCAGAGCCAGCTCTAAGGAGGCATGTTTCGCCCCAGGCAAGGTCCAGCAGGCATCTCTTGGGGTCTGTTACAGCTCCAGGGGGTCTTAAGTAATTCAGTCGGTAATTCAGAAAGCTTTGAAGGCTTGTGGATAGGTTTTTTCCCTGTCCTTTGTCTTTTGTTTTGTTTAAAACTTAAAAGTAAAATCTAACTAAATAGCGCTTGAATGCATCCTCCTAAAATCTTAATGGATAAGTCTCAAGGGTTCACGGACTACCCGCATTTCCAACCCCCTTCCCTAAATGAACTCCGTTTTATCCTTTTATTTTTTTCATCCAGGGCTTTGTATCTACCTTCACACACAGATATGTGGCTGCAGACAACAAAGGATTTTGTTTTATGCGTGGCTGTGTGGGAAAACAAAGGGCATTGTGCTGTGTATCACATTCTTTACAGCCAACACTCTGTCTCGGAGGCTTTTTCATACCCGTGTGAATAGAGCTGCCTCGTTCATTTTTTAAAAAACAGCTCTTTAGTTGTCTGTGGGAGGCTATTCCATAGTTTATTTCCCTACTGGTGAATATTTAGGTGGTTTCCATTTCTTTCTTTTTTTTTTTCCTCTCTCTTTTTTTTTTTTTTCTACTACCATGAATTTTGTAAAGCTCCACCTGGTTTAGAGGTGAAAAGTGGGTTCTAGATCATGTGCCAAAAGGTAGGGGCTGTTAGAGGCGAGAGTGAAACTGGTGATCAGTGAATAGTCTGTTGGTTTCCCGGGGCTGCCATGAAGGATTACCCCCAACTGCATGGCTTAACACAACAGGAGCGGATTCTCTCATAGTTCTGGAGGCCAGAGCTCTAAAAACAAGGTATCAGCAGGGCCCTGCTGCCTCAGAGGACTTGAAGATTCTAGGTTCTCCCTTGCCTTCCAGCTTCAGGTAGCCCCCGGCATTCCTTAGCTTGTGGCCACATCACTCCCATCTCGGCCCCTGTTGTCACAGGGCTGTGTGTGTGTCTGCGTCTCTGCGTGTCCCCTCCTTAACAGGACACTGGGCATTGAATTTAAGCATCCGGTATAACCTCATCTTAACTAATCACATCTGCACAGATCCTTTTTCCAAATAAGGTCACATTCTGAGATCCAGTGGACATGAATTTGGGGGGGGGACACTATTTAACCTACTACGGGGGTAAGAAGCGGGGAGGGGCTACACATAGGCCACCGACTTGCCAACTAAGATCTGGGTGGTATTTGGGGCAGCTCCGTCCTACACCTTCAACATCTTCAGTGCGATTTGATGTTCTGGAAAATGACTCTAAAAGGCCATTAGGTCTTTAGTCATTAACTCGGCTACAAAGCCTTCACGTTCTGTAGTGTTGATTCGACTCCATTTACCAGGACAAGAAAGAGACGCCGATGCCTCTGAAAGGTATGTTTGTGGAACCCTGACTTCAAAAGTCCATCCAGATGACCTGCGTCCCTCTTCTTCCACCAAAGCTAGTGCGTCGGTATAATTACTTGTTGGAGATTGCATACGACACCTCGCTGTAGGAATCCAGAGTAAACCTGACTCAGCTCTGTCTTTGAGGCTTTTCTTATATATAAAAAAGAGCAAGGTGGTCTGCAAACAGCCGTTCCCTTGGCTATGTAGTCAGAGTTTCACCTGATTCATCCAACCTGTTCACAGCTGAAAGGGGCAATTTTAGATTGTCCAGGAGAAGGTACGTCCAGTGGACGTACTTTACAAATGGCCAGAAATAACCATCTTGGTCAGATGACATTGAAGCCACGCACTTTGTAGGTGCCACCATATGCACCTGTCAAAGTGCGGGATACAGGTCAACTCCCCACAGCCGAGCGTTATCCTGGCACATGATGCCAATGAGCATATTCAGTAAACCTATCGCCGCGGTGGCCCCATAGCTGGATGTAGCTATTCTGTCATTTCCTAACTTACTTAAAAATAACAGTATAAAAAGGATTGCCCTTGGAGAGTGAACTGGAGTCAGCTAAGTGGAAAAGGAGAAGGAAAAAACCCATTAAGGTGTTTGGTTCCATTGACCCGTGTCTTTCTGGCAAACCTTTGCTGACATACAATATCTGAAGATGAACGGGAAAAACAGACCCAAGAAGCAAGCCTAGGAATGAAGCTGGTGGCTGTCAGTTGAAGGAACAAAGTGACGGAAGTCTGGGTGTTTCTGTTACAGGAATGTGACATGGCAAATTTCCAAGGCTCTGTCAATACCATGAATATTTATGACCTATCTATCTCACCAAAAGCCTCCGTCAGGTGGCACATCCAGCAAAGACTCCTGCTCGGGAATTGTTTTGTTTTGTTGGGTGATGAGCCCTGAATGACAAAATTGAGAGCGATTATGTGAAGGGTTTGTGCTTCTGTTTAACACGGAGGCTGTATTCTGAAGAAATAAATTTCTTTTTGAAAAAAAAAATCTCTTTCACTGTTGGTGGGTGAACTGGATTATTTGTCACAAGATGGAGTTGCCCATATGCAAGCGTTTCTGGGTACTGACCTCCAGGGGCCTCCTCTGAGACTCAGGTTCCTGTTTTGTTTGCTTCTTTGTTTGTTTGTTTGTTTTTAACATCCTTATTGGAGTATAATTGCTTTACAATGGTGTGTTAGTTTCTGCCTTATAACAAAGTGAATCAGTTATACATATACATATATCCCCATATCTCTTCCCTCTTGCGTCTCCCTCCCTCCCACCCTCCCTATCCCACCCCTCTAGGTGGTCACAAAGCACCAAGCTGATCTCCCTGTGCTATGCGGCTGCTTCCCACTCGCTATCTGTTTTACATTTGGTAGTGTATATATGTCCATACCACTCTCTCACTTTGTCCCAGCTTACCCTTCCCCCTCCCCATGTCCTCAAGTCCATTCTCTAGTAGGTCTGCATCTTTATTCCCGTCCTGCCCCTAGGTTCTTCATGACTTTTTTTTTTTTTTTTTAGACTCCATATATATGTGTTAACATACGGTATTTGTTTTTCTCTTTCTGACTTACTTCACTCTGTATGACAGACTCTAGGTCCATTCATGAGGTTCCTGTTTGAAATGACAAACCAGAGTCCTGGCAAACCAGAGGACTTTGCCCACCTGTGTGCTGGTCAGTGAAGGGACAACCCCTTCTCCGCAGCTGGGGAAGTGTGGAGGCGTGTGTGCTTAAGAGATGTCAAGCTGCCACAGCTCGGATCTAACCTGCCATTTACTTAAACTTTGTGGTCTGAGCCGGCCTTTGGAGCCTCAGTCATCCTATCTGCAAAAGGGGTATGTAATATAATTCCTACTAGGACAACCTCAACAGGTTACTTTGAGGATTAAATGAGGCAACATACATGCAGTTCTTGTTACAAAGTAAGGATACGATAGATGTCATCAACTTCTTTTTATTAGTAACCCAGCATGCTTAAATGGGAGACATTTAAGAATAGTGGTGAAATTAAAAATATTTCCTAACAGGGTGGCATGGTCACTGACCTCACGTGACCCATGGGACTAGATTCAGCTAGTAAGTAATTGTCGAAGCCCCTCCCCTCCACCCAGGGCACACCAGCTGTACATTGGCCCCACCTGAGAGAAACGGCAAGTTAAAGTTCAATGCTTTTTTTTTTTTTTGCATAGCTTATAGCAGAGTCCAGCACATCTTTTTCTAAATAACTTTAATTTTGCAAACTGCCAAGATGGCGTTTTCGATTGGCTTGAACTCTTTCCGAGGAGAGGGGACCACAGGCGGCAGTCCCCGGGGTGCCCACTAGATGGCGCTCACAGACCGACCAGCTCTTGGCCGCGCTGGGCCTGCGCTCCCCTCCCCCAGAAGGCTCCCGAACACACCTGCCCCCCCGCCCCCACCCCGGCCCAGTCTTCTCCCCAGTCAGCTGACTGCTTCATCCAGCCCTGTGCTCACTTGGGAGTCCCGGTCGCCTCAAGTGTGAGAAATGAAGGCCCCTCCCGCAGCCCCACCCAGCGCTCAGCACAGCACCTGAGACGCACCTGGCCCGCACCTGGCCCGCGGCCTCCGGCCCCTTAGACAGGTGCTGCCTCTCCGGCTGGATGGAGCCTGCGAGTGGCTGCTTTTCTCGAAAGGCTTTATCATTTTAATTTGAAATAATACATATTCATTATAAAAATGTTAAACATAATTTAAAAAAGCCCAAATCCCAACACCCCCCATATGACGTTAGTTATATTGGAGAATCATCATTTGGGGCGGTCTACATCCATGAATCCACAGCGAGAGGAGTGGCTGGCTGGATAAGTAGACGGTGGTTGGATACCATATCTTACAGCAACGAAATCCTACTCTAAAGCTGTATTTTATTCGTGAAGGTGTTAAATTCCTTTTTATTTATAGATCAAAGAGGACAAGGAGTCCAAAGTAGAGTTGTTGTATTTCATAAAAGAAATGAGCAAAAGAAGAAAAATTAGCTGACAAGAATAGATTTTGATTTTTAAAATACCTTGGTAAATTTAAGAAAGAAAAGTTTGTAGAAAAAAACAAGCCAAGGTTTGGAACGATTATTATTATTACTGTTACTATAGCTGCTATTGTCACCTCCACGTCCATCACCACACCAGCTCTGTTTCCTCCATGACACAGTTTTAGCCGGTGAGGTCGGCGCCTTGATTTGAAAGTAGAAGAAATGGCACCGCTGAGAGTTCTTGCCGTTCCCCCATCCGGATATTATTGGTTTTGCAAGTTTTACATTGTTAAAGCCTGGAACGCGGATACCCTCCGTGGAGCCTCGCTGCGACATGCCTTCACTGTTAACTCTCTGACTATGGGAAGCCGGTCTTGCTGCATCTGCTGCATCGGTCACCCCCCAGCCATCTGCTGCTTTCCATCCTCAGAGACGGTGCGTGTCTTTTATCTGCCGATGGCCCTTTTTTGTTGTTGTTGGGCGATTACATTTTAATTCCTTTATTCCCATTGTAATGTGATCTAGAGGATAAATGAGGTTAGTCCAGTGGTTCATCCACCATAATCCCAACCTTCTTTAGAAACCGTAGCGCTCGGTTCCGATGTAAGGGGTAGGTTGTTGGTCATTCCTTCACACACCTGCCTGTGTGCCAGGCACGGGGGTGGGAACCAGGACGGATGGAGGACACAGTTCTTGGCATCAGTGATGTCAACAAGGACTTTCCGCCCAGGAACAGAATTGTGTGAGTGTGTGTGTGTGTGTGTGTGTGTGTGTGTGAAATTGCTTTAAAGAAGGATGAAATATTCTATCCCACGATTAAAGACCAAGTTAAAACACTGACATCCTTGGCTGGAGTAATTGTGCCTTTATTGATTTAGAGTCAGCTGGAGAAGCTGCTGGTTCTTTTCTGAGAAAAAGAGCAGGGCACTGAGAAAGGACCAAGGGAAGGGGCGCCGTAGGCCTCGGGCGCACCCGCTCCCTCTTCCATTTTCCCAGAACCGCCGTTGACCCTGGGAGACGCCCACCCTCGGCCGGTGAAGGTGACGAGGTCCTGCCGTCTCTGCAGGAGGGCAGCTCGCAGGGGAGGAATAAATCAGCAGGCGGAGCCGTCCTGCTGGAGGAGCCGGCGGACGGGAGGGCTGCGCTCCACCCGGGAGGCGCGTCCACCTCCCAGCTCCCTGTGGTCCCCAGGGCCGCCCCGAGTCCCCGTCGGAGAGGCAGCTGCACCAGGCCAGGCTCCCACGCAGGGAGCTGGGGGCGTCCGCGCAGGACGAGCTGCCCTGCTCTGTCCCCGCGTGGCAGGCGGGCCCCGACCTGCTGCTCCTCTGACCCCTGAGGAGGGAGGTCACGGGCCCTCGAGGCGGGGCTGACCCTGCCACGTCCTGGGGGTGGGGGTGGTGATGCGCTGCCGCTCGGGGGGGGGGGGCCGGGTCACGTGTCAGAGCCGAAGCGAAGCTGCTGGTGATGAGGAGGCGTCGTCCCCAGGGAGGAGGCCATCAGTCGGCACCTCCCAGGTGAAGAGGGGAAAGGGACAGGGAAACAGCAGGGGGCGCAGCACGTGGCCGGGTCCCCACGCCCGGCGGCTCCACGGCGTTCTTGTCTGTGGGATCCTAAGCCTCCCGAGGACAGGCACACGGTCACGCGTTTATAAAACGCCACGGTGCCTGCAGACACCACAGGTCACCGGGCTTGACATCAGCTTCTCCAGCACCCGGTTCCCACGTGGATCGGTGGGTGGTGGGTGTGAGAGCAAAGAGGAAGGATGGAGACAGGAGAACAAGCTCACTCCCCTCATCTCCCTAGTCCTAATCTCCAAAATGCAGTGTGATTGGGTTTGAACCAGTTGGGTCATGATTTTTATATCCGAAGGAAAGACCCTGACATCAGTGGATAAGGTACACGTGATAGAACCCAGAGAGGAAAATTCCAAACAAGGCAAAAAAAAAAAAAAAAAAAAAACCAAAGCAGGATCTGTAACAGATGCCTGCACTCCCATATCCATTGTGGCAGTATTCACAATAGCCAAGACTGGAAACAGTCTAAAGGTCTCTCGACAGATGAATGGATAAAGTGGTGGAGACATCCAATGGAATATTACACAGCCTTAAAAAAGAAGGAAATCCTGTCTGATGCAATGACAAGGATGAACCAGGAGGACATGATGCTAAGTAAATAAGCCAGTCACAGGACAAATACTGTATGATCTCACTTAAGTGAGGAATCTAAAATATCCAACCTTGTAGAAGCAGAGAGTACAATGGGGCTAGAGGGAGGAGTAAATGCTGGAGGGATGTTGCTATTTAACAGGTATACAATTTCAGTTGTGCAAGAGGAATAAGTACTAAAGATCTGCCGTACAGTTACTGCAATGGTCCAGGCAGGATGGGACGGGGCTTACACTGGGAAGGACACTGAGACATTATCAAGGAGCAGAATTGCAAGTGTGCTTTTTGATGGGGAGCCTTCGAGCTGGTTCCTTCTCTTGCCCTGCAAAAAAACCATTTGAGGATTCTGGATTTCATTATGAATTAGGAATGAAGTATTGATAATCAGCTACATTTGTTGTTACCAGAGATCCCCTTTAAATTTGCCTCTACGTACTAGGAAATGGTTAGCTTCTAAGAATAGGTGATTGGATATCAGCTACGTTTGAAAGTGTCACTGCATGAGGCAGACTTTGTCTGCCGTTGTGATGTGTTGTTTATCATCATGGAGATAAGTTGTGCTTCTTGTGACAATAAGCAACGTGTTGCAACAGTTGCCAGGTGTTTATGGGTTCATCTCTGAGATTAATGAAGGCTGTTGATTCCCCGGGAGTCTGCCTTCCCGGCTCTGTGGACGCACCCACACTCTTGAGGTCTCAGCCTGCCTTTCAGGTCCTGCTGTGTGTCAAGGTGTTCTTGGAGAGGGTGCTTGTTCATGGCGCAGGCATCCGAGGTGGGAGCTAATTGTGCTTGTTCCTGCTCAACTGAGGCAAGAAGGTGGGAAAGAGGTCAGCAACGCCCTCCTCGGCGATGGATTTCAGCCCTCTCTGCTCGGTGGGAACATGGCAGAGAGCTTCTGTAATCTCTCAGGAACACTTGGTCACTCTATTCTCTTGATCTAAAGATCACAGATATGATGGAAGGTCTTCAGCACTGGTCTGGGAGACACATTTTATTTTTTAGTTCATTCCTCTTTTGGTATTTTCCTTAACATCTGTTTTCGTTTCCTTTCTTGAAAATTCCGATTCTGCTAAAACGAACTGTTGTAACCATTTAGCAAAACTTTTCAGATAGGTTATTGTTTCACTGATCATAGATTTAGAACACCCAGAACAGGGAAAGTTAACGCCGTAAAGAGTATTGTATTATCGTATTAGCATATGGAGGGAAATTCAGAGTACAAATGCTCCTGAACCTTCAAGAACATTTAACAAGCACTGTGCCAGCTGTCATTTTATTGCCCGTCAGCTCCTACTCTGCCCTTCTCTTCCTGCTGTGGGATCTTGGAGCTGGACCCTGCAAACATTTTTTTCCTTTGTCAGCTGGTGCACTATTGGAGCTTTCCAGCAGAGGCCGCTGGAGAGACAGGGCAAGATGTAGCAGGGGCCAGGGTTTTCTAACTGACTTCAGTATGGTCTTGTTTTCGTCCCCTGTGGCACAGCTCCCAACAGCATGCAAAGACACTGTGGTGCACATTGTCCAGTGAGTTTCACTGGCCCACAGGTGGGTGACTTCGTGCTCACCTGCTGGGGACCAGCTTGCCCATGGCACCCAGCGTACTCTCCATCAGCAGTGGGCTGCAGCCCCACCCTCTGCAGTGAGTCTGAATCTCAGCCTTGGCGAGAAGATGCTCTTCATGTTTTATCCTTTCTTGGGCACTCTCCCCCGGCCCTAGAGCTGCTCACTGGGGCTCACATTTGCCATTCTTAGATTCTCTAGACTTCTTTTCTTCTCTTGTAGTTACCCACCTTTCATTAGTTGGAAATTCCCATCTTAATTTTTTCCTGATCAAATGACTGGTGTGGTTTCCGTCTCCTGACTGGACTCTTAACTGATACATTACCGTATATGGTTATGTATTAACATCAAGAGACATTAGTGGTTATTTCCCATAACCAATTCTGATTTGATTGATCATGTTTAAATAGGTTTCCCCAGGATCCTTTCAGGCTACCTTTTCAGTGAATGAAAGCATAATTTTCTTTAAGCTTACTAGAGTATTACAGATACTGAAAAGTAATCACACCATTTCTTTTCTGAACACTTGATGGTTTAGACAGGAGATTCTTACTCTTTAGTTCCAGAATCATGTGGGGAGCTAGTTTTTGTGTTTTTTTAAAGTAATATATGTTTAATCAAATGCCTATAAAACATAACATTTATATCAACTAGTCACTTGCAACTCAACTCAGTAGGGGAGCTAGTTTAAAATGTGGATTCTTATGCTTCACACCTAGAGGCTGAGTACTCTGATTTACCATTAAATGGCCTTTCTGTGTATATTTTTCACACTTAATCCTTACAACCATCCTGTTAAATGCCTTGATTTCATTTTACTGCTTTATGGCTCAAAGAAGTATCTTGTAGGCAGATGAGGGGTTGGTTTGGGGCAGAAACCAAGCCCAGGGCTTTTGATCTCCGACCCCATTTCCTTTCCACTACACTGCTTTTCTAGCACAGAATGAAACCTCTTTTGTGTTTCATACACATGATGAGGAAGTCGAGTCAGGCAAATAATTTCATTTTTCAAAATATTTTTTTCTCATCGAAGAGAATTTGTGAAACAGAGACATTTGTAAAGAAGAAAATAAAAATCATCTTTTTTTTCCACTCCCTAGAGGCACGTTGTGATACGTGTAATTCCAGTTTCTTTTCTGTGCATCTGTCTTGTCTTTAACAAGAGATGATCATATTTTACTTTTTACCCTTTCGGGTTTTTTTGTTTTAGAGTCGGACTGATTTGCTACCGTTGCATGATAAAGTTCCATAGGATTCAGCTTAAAGCCACAGTCATTTAGGGTCACTCATGCAGTGGCTGGGCAGCTGAGGCAGCTGGGCCAGTGGGGGGGAGCTCAGCTGGGGTGGTCGCATGGGGTGCCTCTGGCTCTCATCCTTCTCCTGGGACCAGCCTGGGCCTGTTCTTTTCATGGCCACGGTGGACACACAAGAAGACAAGCAGACTCAGCCATAAAAAAGAATGAAATAGGGCTTCCCTGGTGGCGCAGTGGTTGAGAATCTGCCTGCCAATGCAGGGGACACGGGTTCGAGCCCTGGTCTGGGAAGATCCCACATGCCACGGAGCAACTAGGCCCATGAGCCACAACTACTGAGCCTGTGCGTCTGGAGCCTGTGCTCCGCAACAAGTGAGGCCGCGACAGTGAGAGGCCCGCCCACCGCGATGAAGAGTGGCCCCCGCTTGCTGCAACTAGAGAAAGCCCTCGCACAGAAACAAAGACCCAACACAGCCAAAATAAATAAATAAATAAATAAATAAACCTATCCCACTCTCTAGATACCACTTAGCATGTAAAGGAATATTAAAAAAAAAAAAAAAAGAATGAAATAATGCCATATGCAGTAGCATGGGTGGACCTAGAGATGATCATACTAAGTGAAGTCAGTCAGACAGAGAAAGACAAATACCATATGACAGCACTTATATGTGGAATCTAAAATATTGACACAAATGAACTTATCTATGAGGCAGAAACAGACTCACAGACATAGAGAACAGACTTGTGGTTGCCAAGGGGGCGGGGGCGTTGGGGGGATGGATTGGGAGTTTGGGATTAGCAGATGCAAACTAGTATACATAGGCTGGATAAACAACAAGGTCCTACTGTATAGCACTGGGAACTAGATTCAATATCCTGTGATAAACCAGAATGGAAAAGAATATGAAAAAGAATCTGTATGTATGTATAACTGAATCACTTTGCTGTACAGCAGAAATGAACACAACATTGATTGTAAATCAGCTCGACTTCAATAGAATAAATTAAAAAAGAAGAAAAAAGACAAGCAGAAACGCATGCAGTGCCTCGCAGCCTGGGCTGAGAACAGGAACGCTGCTTCTGCGGCCTTCTTGCCACAAGAGGACGAATGAGTTTCTCTTTCTGCGTCTCGCCCCAGCCTCCTATATGCAAAGGAGAAAAAAAACCTCTCACTTTCTCCTCTCAGTAATAGCTCCTGTCACTTTGCGTTATCTATTTATACTCAAGCTCATTTAAAACACCATCTGATAAAATAACCTGTATAATTTTCTTCACAGGTGACTATGAGGAAAAAATAATCATTATGTTATTAGATCATGGCACTCTATTTGACACGGGCTCTAAGCTCCCAGTGAAAGTGTTGAATAGCTTAAACTTCCCACAGAAATGGAAATGAAGAGGAGAATCCAGCCTGGGTTAATGCAGGCGCCTGGGACTCTGGGGGTTCACTGGTCTCCCTGGCGTGGGGGGGACTGGATTTTTTTTCTCAGCAGAGATGGAGAGAGGGGACCTCTGGGCTGAGTCTTGATGTGGGTAAATGTGGCCCTGCCCTTTGCCTGGCTCCTTTTTTTTAACCACTTCATGTTGTCAGCATGTTTTCAAGGTCTAGTCCAGACAGAACAGTGTAACTGGGTCCCTGAGAGTCCTTGTGTGATGTAATCCCATTGCAAGAAAACCGAAAGTCACACATCCAAAACCCACCTCATCACTCTCCCAGGCCCTTCCTTGTGTCCTTAGAGTCCCCACCAGATGGGTCCCCTTCCCTTTTCTCAGCTCCCTTTTCTTAGAATGTCACTATTTTATTTCTCTATAAGCTTCCCTGCACCTGTGTCTTGGACAATGGTTTAACCTCAGGATGTAGATAAACTTCTAGATCAGTAGCTTCATTGCTTCATTTCATTTCCTCTTATTTGAAATCCCTTTCAGTGGCTTTAGAGTCTGAACTGTATCCGTCGATGGAAATATCCGAATATTTCCTGGGGGGTGATGGGCACACTCCTGTGTGAGAGGTAAGGAGAGGAGCACGCGGTGATCCAGGCTGCAGAAGAGAATTCAAGCTCCGCTCCTGCCGAGTGACCTCCCAGCCTGAGCGTGCTCAAGACTGCCAAGTAAGGTTGTCCAGGTTGTGCACTGCTCATGGGCATGGCCACGGCCATGTCAGCCACACTCCAGACATTGTAGAGTTGGGAACTAAGTAGGACAGTTGTATAGCAGATGGCAATAAAGGGCCTCATTCTAACAAAATTGGTATATTATGGCAATTTTCTGCAGGATGGAAGAGGCACCATTTTCTAATTTGCAATGAGCTAACAATAGCTTTTCTGAATAGAAGTTTTTTTAGGGAACGTATTATTTCCTGCAGTGATCCAGAGTCATCATTCATTCAACACTTACCAAATATTAAATGAGCACCTATTATATGCCAGTCCCAGGGCGAGGCCAGTGGGATGCAATGGAGAGTGAAAGGAACAAAAAGCCTAGTCCCCCCATTCTAACTGGGAAGTCACCTGTGAAACAACCAAGGACACGCTTGGTTATGTGATCACAATTGTGGGAGATGCTATAATGGGCAAGTCTGGGGTGCTATGAGAGCAGGGGGTGGGGAGTGAGCAGATTTGCTGAGGGCCCCAGGGAGGCTCTGAAGGTTGATGAGGACCATGGTGGCAGGTGAGCTTGGACAGTGTCGGGGAGGGGGTCTGAAGGAAGAAAGCTGTGAAGGCTTAGGGTTTCCTGGAGGCACTACAGAGCAAGTATGATGAGTTTACACAGTGCAGGAACACCGTGTTAAGTAAAACCGAACGACGTCGGGAGAGAATGCTTTCCTTTAATTCTCTTTCAACCTTTTGATTAGGTCAAGAACGAAGTCTCTCTTGGGTTCTACTGTTTTTAACAATTCGTAAACATTTACTCATTTTTACTAGCGAACTAGTGAGCCTTTTGCCAAAGCCTTGGACAGGTAACAGCATCCAAATATCATTTAATAATAGTGCTTTAATTACAGGTAGCCCTGGCTTTGCATGGTGGTGTCAGACCACGTCAATGACCCTGCAGACCAACACCATGCAAAGCAATCTTACTAATCAATGGGGAAAATTGTGTTTGTTTTGTGACCTTTAAAACGTTTTGTCAGAACATTAAAACCTCTCTCACTGTTGATTATAAAATGTATGGGGAAATGAAAAAAACCAGTAAAACTAATATTGATTTGGGAAAATTGTAATTTAAAACAGTAGCAACATTGAGAAAGTATTTTATTTCTTTGTATAAAACTTATCAAGAACATTTTGAACAGTGTTTATCTTCTACTCATCGTTTAACTTACGATAGGAAGTGAGCATCTTTTCCGTGGTTTGGCAGACTGTCACACTCTTCAGATCTAGAATCAGCTTCTCACATTTTATCCTTTGCACTTTCAATGTTGTGAAAGATTTCCGAGGATTTCTTTAATGTGGGATTGGTAGGCTGGTGTCATCTCCTCTGGGACATCTTTGGTGTCTTTGTTACAACCACTTTTTTTTTTCATTTATGTTGATGAGTTCACCTTTGTTAAGTTCCTCTAACTCCATAGCTGTAGTCTCTGGACTCTGATAGTGTCAACATTTGCTCCACCAGCCAGCTATTTTCTGCTATGACTCCATCCACATTTAATTTTAAGTTTACTTTCAGCATCATCACTTTTCATTTCTTTGCTGCATCTTCAACTCTGTTGGCCTATCCCACCTTTTGAAGATCCATTTTGGCAGGTGGTCTTATCACTGAGAGACAAGGAGACAACACACTTTCATACTTTGCTGTCTGGGTGTGAACTGAATAACAGATGCACTGTTATCAGCCACCAGCAGACTGTGAAGTAATTGATGTGATTGGTCACTCATAATGACATCCATCTCTTTATTCACATAGTAATTTGTGGGCTGAAGAGCTAGCAAATGAGAAGAACTAGCTAGAAGTTTGTACTTTATATATTTACTCGAAGTTTGTACTTTAGATATTTTAGTGAATAGAGTAGATCTTGGTAACTGAAAATTGAACTGTGTTGTAGGGGAGATTTGTGTTATTTAACTAAACTGTGGTAACTGACATCTGTGCATGGCAGAACTTTGCAAAGCAGGGACTGCCTGTATATTTAGGGTCTTTTTGTTATTAAGATATAGTGGATGCACAATATTATATGTTTCAGGTGTACAACATAGCGATTCACAAGTTTTAAATGTTATATTCTAGTTCTGAATATTTAGTTTTAAGTTTCTTTTTATTTGTGGCAAGTAATGCTGACCCTTTCCACCCTTTCCATGTATGCTACAGAAAATGTCTTTTAACAAGTACCATATGACATCACTTATATGTGGAATCTAAAATATGACACAAATGGACTTATCTATGAGACAGAAACAGACTCGCAGACATAGAGAACAGACTTGTGGTTGCCAAGGGGAGGGAAGTGAGGGAGGGATGGATTGGGAGTTTGGGATTAGCAGATGCAAACTATTATATATAGAATAGATAAACAACAAGGTCCTACTGTAGAGCACAGGGAACTTTATTCAGTATCCTGTGGTAAACCATAATGGAAAAGAATATGAAAAAGAATATATATATGTGTATAACTGAATCACTTTGCCGTATACCAGAAACGAATACAACATTGTAAATCAACTATACTTCAATAAAATAAATTTTTAAAAAAAGAAAGAAAACATCTTTTAGGGACTTCCCTGGTGGTCCAGTGGGTAAGTCTCCACGCTCCCAATGCAGGGGGCCTGGGTTCAATCCCTGGTCAGGGAACTGGATCCCGCATGCAAGCCACAGCTAAGAGTTTGCATGCCACAACTAAGAGTCCGCATGCCCCAACTAAAGAAAAAAAAAAGAAAAAGAAAAAAAGATCCTGCATGATGCAATTAAGACCTGGCACAGCCTAAATAAATATTTTTTAAAAAGTCTTTTACAAATATGTATGTTTAAGTATCTAAGTAAAATCCTATAAAATGTGAATTGATTCAAAGAAATATTGATTATGGCCCATGATTATGGCAAACATTTTGAGGCCCATGCATGAAGGACTATAGTTTGGGAAATACTGCTTGGGTACCAGTGGCTGGATGCAGGAGTGGTTGTGGTCCCTAAGGAAATGTCTCGTGGAATATAGGTGGCTTTCTCTACTCTCTTCCCCCAAATAATGCCTACGGGGCTGTCCTGGGCAAATCTAGGTACTGGTTCCCATCATCACTTCCTCCAATTTGCCTGATCTAAGTATACAGCCCCACAGGGAAATATGGGATTATTCTATGCACATTTCTTTGTAAAATCATGACATATCTCTAGGCTGATATATGGAGACCCGAAACATTTTTCTTCCTAAATAGCCACATAAAATTTCATAGGATGAGCATAATTTATTTAATCAATCTTCTTTTGTTACACAAAAGAAGGGATTGTTTTTCCTCCCTCCCTCCCCCTTCATTCCCTCCTTCCTTCCTTCCTCCCTCCCTCCCTCCTTCCCTCTCTCTCTCTCCTCCTTCCTTCCTTCCTTTCTTTCTTTCTCTCCTCCTTTCATTTTTTGCACTGCAAACAGTAATGGAACAAATAAATTTTATACAGATCCTTATTACTGGGATTGCTGGATCAAAGAACTGTGAATTATTCATTATAAATGATATTTCCAGGCTCATATTCCCATCAGCAGCATATGAAAGGGTCCATTGTGTCTCTTCTTTGCCAGCACAGTATATTTTCATTCTTGACAATGTTGGCAACATGATCGGGGGGTGGAGGAGTTGATTTCTTAGGTGTCTAGCAGGTTCAATGTTCTGTAGTTCTCACTGGGAAATTCAGACATTGACATGTCAAAATGGGGTTAATGGTTTACCATTACAGAAAGTTTCTTTCCTTTGAAAAAGGAGTTGGGCTTGGTTCCTTAAAAAACCATTGTTTTGATCTTGTCAAACATTTGTCAACACATCCTTTGAAGCATTTAACTTAATATCTGTGAAGAAAGAAGGGGTGCTTGAGAAGATTCCACATAATTGTGGAGCTATAACACATTGAGTTGAATTTTTATCCACCTAGGTCTTTTTGGGCCAGAGGAATCATTCCTGTCACAATTAGGAATTTCCCCTTTGAGCACTTCCATGGCCAAAGTCTCAGGGGAAGGAGGAGTGATAGTCTGTTTCGCTATGACAAAAGGATGCATGCAGCTCTTGAAGAAAACAGGCATTTGAGATCCCTGTCTGCAACCTCTATATCATCCTGCCCAGGTTATGGGGTCCAGTCTTTACACTTGGAATCCTCTTTATTTTAAAGGCTGTAAGCACTCAATAACCAAGCTTCAAAATACATAAAGCAAAAGTTTCCACAACTGAGAGGAGAAATAAATAAATAAATCTACAATTGTAATTGGACGTTTAAGTACTTCTCCCTCAGTAATTGCTAGAACAAGTAGGCAGAAATTCAGTAAGTTGGGTCTTTGAGAAAACAAGTCATTTATCTAAGTCTATTCAGGGAGAGGAAGGTCCAGCATTCCAGGTCAAGAAAGACCCCACAGTCTCCCCTGTACTACAGTATATACACATACACTGTATATGTAGAATGTATCTACAGTGTACTGCCACACTGCAGATATATTCAATCCCTTTCTAAAATAAGTCATAACAAAACTGCCCCAGTAGAAATATTTCCCTGGAAGATAGACGGCATAGGTTCCTGCTCTGAGAAGATCTCATAACCAGCTCTGAGACCTTGGGCAGGCCAGGTGCCCTCTTGGAGCCTCAGTTTCCTCCTCTGTATGATGGGAATGGTCCTATCTTCCCTGCTTACCTCCCAGGGATGCTGTGGATCTCTCTCTCTCTTTTTAAAAAAAAAAATAAATTTATGTATTTATTTTTGGCTGCATTGGGTCTGCGTTGCTGCGAGCGGGCTTTCTCTAGTTGCGGCGAGCGGGGGCTACTCTTCGTTGTGGTGCATGTGCTTCTCATTTTGGTGGCTTCTCTTTGTTGCCGAGCACGGGCTCCAGGTGCGCGGGCTCAGTAGTTGTGGCTCGCGGGCTCTAGAGCGCAGGCTCAGTAGTTGTGGCGCACGGGCTTAGTTGCTCCCCGGCATGTGGGGTCTTCCTGGACCAGGGCTCGAACCCATGTCTCCTGCATTGGCAGGCAGCTTCTCAACCACTGCACCACCAGGGAAGTCCAACGCTTGGACTTCAAGTGAATCTCTTGATGTAAAGGTGGTGTGAATGGCATGGGTGCTGTGGAAGTGAAGTCACAATTACTTTCAGGGGAGGGAGGTGTCACGTGTAATTAGGAGAAAAAATTGATTAGAGCTCACTGAGCACACACCGTGGTGACCCTGGGGCTCTGTTATACACGGGAGTGTTGGTTTGGTCTCTAATTGAGACTGACGTCCTAAGCGACGATCACTCTCTTAATTAGGCAGTAACTGGATTTAGGACAGTACTGACTACGTTGTTTCAGAGTCTACCTGCAAATCAGATAAGCGTCAGGAGCATGTGGTGTCTCCATTTTTAAGGAGCCACTGAAAAGGACTTGCATTCCAGCCCTGCCAGCTTCTTAAGCACAGCACGAGGAAGTCAGCCCCAACTCAGAGGCATGAAGCGAGGTTTAGAGCCGAGTCTCTAAAGCCTTTGGATCAGCCAGGAGGCTGCTGTTTACAAGTTACAGGAGCCTGATCTGATTGGACCAGCCAGGGTTACGTGCCAGTCCTTGACTCAATCGCTGGGGCAAGAGGGATGCCAGAGGCTGATTGGCTGTAGTCCTGAGTCCCAGAATGCATTTCTGGAACAAGTGGTGGCATCAGCCCTGTGGGAGCAACAAGGGCTGAGAGGGGTCAGGGGTCAAGTTCCCAGGATGGAAGAGAATCAGGGCCAACTTGGGGCCAGTGCTTAACTGACCACAGGAGTCTGGGCATGGCCAGTGTCCCGCTTGCAGAAATAGTGTCACTCTGTCCTCTGTCTCTTTGGGGTTTTGATGGCCCTTCAAAAATAGTTTCCAAAATCCATTATGACATATCAATGTAGACGTTAGATTAATTCTGGGCTTCAGTGAACGTTACACGATCTAAATTACTGGGTTCAGTAACTGTCTCTTTGCTTCAGTCATGCTTCACCTGCCTTCCCCAAATCAAAAACAACTCCTTAATTGAAGTGTCAAGTAAAGGCATGGATTTTTGTCTTTGTCTAGTAATAGGATTAGCTCAAATCAAATACTGAAAACTGCTTGTCTGGGGCCCGTCTTTCAAAAGGAATTTAGAGGAATTTACCTGGGGTGGCAAACCTGAAGGAAATCACTCCCGTGTAGCCGTAAATATGCTCATTTTTCTTTTCTGGTGGGTAAAGCCACCATCCAGCCCATTATCCACACTCTTTGGTAACCCCTACCTGTGCGCGACCTGAGCAGGGTGCTATAAAACAGTATCTCAGACCTTCCATGTGCTTAGACCTTGTGGCCCAGCCAGTGGCATGTTTTAGAGACGTGTGTGTCATTGACCTCATCAGAGAGGAGAGAGTGGCTTCCCGGCGACAGCTAAGTTAACACTACTCCTGTCTCTTAGAAATGGCCCAGCATTGTTTTCTGGGTCAATTCTTTGAAAGCAAAAATGACACTTTTTGACCTTCCAGGGTATGTATACTGAATATGATGATTCCTATTTACAGGTAAGGGGGTACCGGCAATAGGCAATTGCTTGTTTTGCAGTTTGAATTTGTTATGAAAATGGAAGAAAAAACCACTCCACTAGTTTCCCCAAAGTAGAGAGGGATTTGTTTGTTGAAGAATGAGAAAGTTCGAGCTTTTCTCTCAATACAGGTGAAGGCCAGAGTTTTGTCGTTGTTTTCCTAGTAACATAAAGGTCAGGGCTGGTCACTTAGTGCCTTACTTTATACAGTCCTGGAAAACCAGCCAGGTAGTGGATTGAATGGTATCTCCCAAAAAGCGATGTCCAAGTTCTTACCCCCTGGTACCTGTAATTATGACCTTATTTGGAAGTAGGGTCTTTGCATATGTAATTAAGTCAAGCATCTCAAGAAAAGATCATCCTGGCCCCTAAATTCAGAAACCGATGTCCTTATGGGGAAAAGAAAGGGAAGGGGACTTAAGACACAGAGATACAGAGTTGAAACACAGAGCAGATGGCCATGTGAAGACGGAGGCAAAGGTCAGAGTAATGTTACCACAAGCCAAGGGATGCTTGGAGCTGCCAGAAGCTAGAAGAGGTAAGGAAGGATCCTCCCCTAGAGCCCTTGGAGGGAGTGTGGCCCTGCCAGTACCTTGATTTCAGGCTTCTGACTGCCAGATGTGTGAGAGAATGAATTTCTGCTATTTCAAGTTACCAGGTTTGTGGTAATTTGTTATGGCAGCCCTAGAAAATGAATACAAGCCAACTATGTGCTTACAGATTCCTGCAAAGAAAGGATGCAGTTGGATTTGATGTAACACAGCTGGGAAAACAAAAATAGGTTTGCAGCCAGCAGTTCCATTAATTTGAATCCTTGGGGCACGATTTCACAAATCCTGGGGCAACACTGCAGAGTGACTTTGGAGTATAATAATATAGTAAACTGCTTACTTTATATATTAATCTTAATACTTACATTTACTAAGGGAAAGATGGTGAGTAATTTATCAAACAGATTGGAAGGATGGCTTTTATCCTGACATCACACATTTCCTCTTGTCAGGTTCAATGTGGAAAAAATAGAGAATAGGACGTAATTTTCATTGAGTTCTGAGTCTTGCTACCTTCTTTCAGCCTTTCTTAAGACAGAAATTCTAAAATGCTCTGAGCAAAAAAAGTGTGGTTGTTTTGGTTAGGTTTGCTTATGATGACACGCAGCTTCTTCTTTACAGACAGACTGCATGAAGATTTCTTAGTTAGATAAGCTCTTCTGAGGTGGGTTTTCATTCTTGAAAGGAGAATGCTAGACCCAGGATTAAAGTGCCTACAAAACTACTCGGGTTTTGTCTTTCTGAGGAGGTGATTTCCTGCTTTATCCCCCATGTCATCGGCACTTCTTGCTACCCTGTATAGTCTATGTGAGTTCTGGTAAATACCAAATAAATCGGTATTTGTTAAGTTTGTTCAAACATCTTTAATGACTCCAGGCTAGTGCCAGACTCGGGGCGTTCAAAGCACACACTAAAGCACACCCAAGAGACAGGCTGCGCAAACTATGACACCGTGTGTGAAAAGGAGGCATTTATTTATAAGGTGCTATGGGGACATATTTGAGGAAGCAGTTAATTTTGACTGCGGGAATGTCATCTGGGAAGGCTTTGCATAGAGATAACACTTTAGTAGGGTCTTGAAAGATGAGTGGAGTTTTTCCATGAAAAAGAAAGATGAGGTAGGAGTAATAAAACCAATAACTAGCCTTCATTGAACACCTACAATGGGCCAGGCAGTGTTCCAAGTGTTTTAATTATCACTCATGGCTGCTTTCTGAGGCATAGGGGGTTATTGACTACCTCTTACAGATGAGGAAATTGAGTCAGAGTGCGTTTCAGTGACTTTCCCAAGGGACACAGGCCAGATGGGGAGCAGGGGGTCAGGCTCCCCAGCCTAACTTGGAACCATTGCACCACACCGCCAGCTCTCTGGGCAGAAGGGGGCAATGTGGGAAAAGGGGAAGTTGGCAGCCCATGAGTAGTTAAGGAGCGTATATGAGTTTTATCCACCCAAGGACAGTACGTGACACTTACCAGCTGCTGCACTGCAAGGAAGTGACTGGACCTTGAACTTCGGCTTCGTCACACAGTAGGATCAGTAGTGGACTGACCATTGGTAAATGGACCCACCTGAATCATTTCTCCTTCCTTCCCTTTTCTTCTAACAACTGTTTATTGAATGGAAGATACTGGGGATGCAGTAATGAACAATCAGAAAATGAGATCTAGTTTTTTGTTATGTTTACTGAGAGGTATAATGTATGTTCAGTAAAATTTACCCATTTTATAGTTTGATGGGTTTTATGAGTAGCTAGATCACCACCATCACAACGAAGATATGGACCATTTCCATCAGCCCCCAAAGCTCCTTGTCTCTTTGTAACCATTCTTCTCTCCAGCATGTCTTTGGTGACCACTGATGTACCTTCTATCACTATAATTTTGCCTTTTTTTTTGGAATTTCATGTTAGTAAAATCATACAGTATATACTCTGGCTTCTTTCATTAGCATAATTGTTTTGCAGTTCATTCACATTTTTGCATGTATCAGTAGTTTATTGCTGAATACTATTCCATCGTATGGCTATGCCCTAATCTGTTTATCCATTCCCCAGTTAATGGACATGTGGCTTGTTTCCAGCTTTTGGCTCATATGAATAAAGCTTCGATGTTGCTGTAGGGATATAAGTTTTCATTTATCTCGGGTAAGCACTCAAAAGTCACTCCACTGTCTTTTTTTTTTTTTTTTAAGAAACGTACTCTATTTATTTATTTATTTATATTTATGGCTGTGTTGGGTCTTCGTTTCTGTGCGAGGGCTTTCTCCAGTTGCGGCGAGCGGGGGCCACTCTTCATCGCGGTGCGCGGGCCTCTCACTATCGCGGCCTCTCTTGTTGCGGAGCACAGGCTCCAGACGCGCAGGCTCAGTAGTTGCGGCTCACGGGCCTAGTTGCTCCGCAGCATGTGGGATCCTCCCAGACCAGGGCTCGAACCCGTGTCCCCTGCATTGGCAGGCAGATTCTCAACCACTGCGCCACCAGGGAAGCCCCCATTCCATTGTCTTTTAACTTGAACATTTTCTGTCTGTACAATCCCCCTACCCCATATACATAATTCCATCATCTCCACAGTTTCTGGGTCTGTTCCTATTGCTTGATTTTCCTCCTGGTTACTTTTTGATTTCCTTCTGTACATGGTGACTTTTACCTTGTTGAGTGCTGGGTTTTGGTACATTCCTTTCAATGGTGCTGACTTCGTTCTGGCATGCGGTTGTTTCTTGCAGATAGGTTTGATCCTTCCGAGGCTGCCTTTAAGCTTTGTTAGGGCAGGTCTAGAGCAGCCTTTACTTGGGCTAATTTAGCCCTACTCTTTCGGCATGGCCCTTCTGAACATTCTATCCAGCGCCCCCTGCATTGCAAGCTCTCCGACCTGGCTGGGGGGGGTCAGCCCCGTGTAAGTTCTGGAATTGTTCAGCTTCCTGCTTTCTGAGATTTTCTCCTTGGCCCTGCATGCACAGATGCGTACAATCAGCCCTCTATATTCGCAGGTTGCACATCCCTGGATTCAACCAACCTCGAATGGAAAATATTTGAAAAAAAAATTCTAGAAAGTTCCAGAAAGCAAAACTTGAACTGGCTGTGCACTGCCAACTATTTACATAGCATTTACATTGTATTAGGGTATTATAAATAATCTGGAGATGATTTAATGTATATGGGAAGATGTTGATATGCAAACATTCTGCTATTTTATGAGACTTGAGCATCCGCAGATTTTGGTACCCTGGGGAGTACCAATCCCCTGTGGATCCCGAGGAACGCCGTAGTGAGTCAGAGACCCCAAGGCCCCTTTGCAGATCTTAGGGATTCTTTCTCTCTGCAGCAGCCCCCTTCACTCTGATTACCTGCCTCACAAATTCTAGTTGTTTTAACCTCCCTGAACGCCAATCTCTGTCTTCTTGGCTCAACAAAACTGTGGAGTTTTATTTCGATTTACTCTTCTTATGATAACCAAGGGACTCACCTTACGTTTTTGTTTTTTTTGTTTTAAATTTCTGCCCATTTTCTAGTGTCTGAAGACAGTTGTTTCATGTATTTTGTCTGATTTTCTAGTGATAGAAGATGGAGCAGTTCTGGGTCATGAGTGGAAACAGAAGCCCAGGAATTAAGCTTTGATGAGTGAGGTAGATCAAAAGCAAGTAAGGGAGTAGAAAATTTCCAAATCGTGGTAATTCCTATAAAACAAAATAATGTGTAGAAATAATGCAAGGGAGAGAGGAATCAAAAAAGACCCTCCCTCTCAGTATTAATGAGCTAGAACATGCAAAGTGCTTAGCATTCTACTGGCACGGAGTGTTTTATGATTTTAATATTGATATTATTCTTTTATAAAATAAATTTATTTTATTTATTTATTTATTTATTTATTTATTTATTTTATTTATTTATTTTTGGCTGCACTGGGTCTTCGTTGCTGTGCGCAGGCTTTCTCTAGTTGGGGCGAGCGGGGGCTACTCTTCACTGCGGTGCGCGAGCTTCTCACTGCAGTGGCTTCTCTTGTTGCAGAGCACGGGTTCTAGGTGCGCAGGCTTCAGTAGTTGTGGTGCGCGGGCTCAGTAGTTGTGGCTCGCGGGTTCTAGAGCACAGGTTCAGTAGTTTTGGCACATGGGCTTAGTTGCTCTGCAGCATGTGGGATCTTCCCAGACCAGGGCTCGAACCCGTGTCCCCTGCATTGGCAGGCGGATTCTTAACCACTGCGCCACCAGGGGAGTCCCATCATATTGATATTATTCTTAATAAGCAGAATAGCACAGTGGATAAGGGCACAGACTCTAGAGTGAGACTTTCTGGGTTTTAGTAATATAATGGCTAATAGTACAATGAGATATTTACTATATTAATCAAGTATATAGTGATATAAATTCGGGTGTGTTTTTTTGTGCCTCCACATTCTCATCTGTAAAATGGGGATGATAAGAGTTCCTCCTCATAGATTCACTCTCAGAATTAAACAAACAGAACTGTGTAAGGTATACATGTTACCGAGTCCAAGCCCCTACTGCTTGACACACGACAAATCAATAAATAGAGAGACGAATCGTTGGGGCAGGGACTAGAGACCTTGCTGGAAAACCAGCAGACTGAGAAGACGGTGGACAAGTGTCCCAAAGAACCATCTTACCTGAGTTAAAATTCAGGCTTCTTTTATACTAAAAGAGCAGGTGGTGTGGTTAGTTGTTACAAATTTCTTGGTGTCAGACTCCTTTGTTCTTGCAGCTGTCCTAGTAAGTCAGGTCACAATGTATCTATAAAACTCCAATGGGATAAATGTTATTCTCTGTTCTGCAACTTTTTATCTCTCTATGGATGGGAAAGTGTTATACCTTTAAAGGTCAGAGCCTTGAGAATGGGCTCTCCTGTGTATTTTAGGCTAGAGGCAACATTCTTAACTTGTAGCAGAAGCAATAGAATACAAAGGTTAAAGTAAAAGAAACAGATTCCATAGGTGTCCGATTTGTTCTTTCCTATTACATACATAGAGCCCACACATCGTAAGTATTCCACAGAGCCTGCTAATTTTTGTTGCTTTTCGATTACTTTTATGCCCAACAATGCCTTGAGCTGAACAAGCGTTTTTAGCTGTGTTGAGCTCTACTGGGAAGACTTGGTGGGCATGACCGTGTTGAGAACCCTGGTGGGTGCATCCCATTTCCAGGGGCATTTTGCCCACTGTCCCAGCATGTGACAATGATCCTCCGTTCTGGGGCTGGGCGGAATCAGCTGCAGCTGAACGGGCCCAGGGAGCAAAGGTGGAGAGGGCTGGCCTGGGGCAGGTGAGTCCTTCAGCACATGCACTGAGCCACTTTGGTTCGTTCGTAGCAGAAAGCCCTGTGACTCACAAGCTCCAGGTCTTTTTTTTCTCTCTTTCCCGTTGCCTCTGTCCCTGTCTTGCTTCCTGCCAATCATGGCCTGCCTTCATTTCTTGACTCGCTGGCTCTCTGCCTTTTCCTCCATTTGTCCGTGTCCCTCTGTCCTCTCACCCAATCTGTCTTTCTCTCTCTCTGTCTTTCTCTCTCTATCTCCCTGTCTGTTTCATGCTCTCTGTCTCTTTCTCTCTCTGTAGGGCCCTAAGTTCTCAGTGTTTCTTTCTCTCTCTTTTGGACCAGAAGCTCTTCCTCTCCCTCCCCTTCCCATCTCCCTCCCCATCTCTCTCTCTCCCTCCCCTTCTCCCTCTCCATCTACCTCCCCATCTCTCTCTCTCCCTCCCCATCTCCCTCCCTCTCTCTCCCTCTCTTCTCCATCCTTCCACACATGGGGTCTGACTTAAGCATTGAGAATCAGCCCAACGCCTCCAGCCAAGCGTCTAACCCGTCACTGCACTCACCAAAGCACCAGCCCGTTCACAGTCACTGTACAGGAGGGCTTATCCATATTAAAATTAAGTTATTACTGTGGGCTTGAGTTTCAACAGAGCTAAGCTCTTCCTCGGGAACAATTTCTCTCATTAGTGCCATCAGATCTGGTTTCGATTTTAATTGAACCGATGTCACTTGCTTGCTGAGTCTCTGGCAACTGGAAGTTGTGTTAAATTTTAATTTACTTCAAGCTGGATGAGAAGGTGCCCCCGCCCCCGCCTTCCCCAGACAACAAAAAACACTATTTACAGGTTACAGTTGTAATTAAGGAAGTGCTAATAGTTAAGTAGAGGAATGAATTGGAGAAAACACATATAATTATTATTCAGTGTTGGAGCTGAGAGGTGTGGATAAACTGGACCCACCTGAATTGGGGGAAGCAGAGGACACAGGAATGCCTGGGGGTGGAATTTAATCTCTGTGGGTTCTGTCCCTCTGCCGCTCTGCCTTTCACATTGCCTCTCTGACTGTCTCTGTGTGTCTCAGCTTCTTGTGCTCTGTTTTTCTCTCTGCCCCTGTCTCACTCTGTCTCTGTCTGACTGTCTGGCTTTTTTCAAACTTGTGTGTTTTCTTTGTCTTCCCCTCTCTCTGTTTTGCTCTTTTCTAAAGCTGTGTGTTCTCTGTCTTTGACTCTTACATCACAGTTGGATGGCTTCAGCTACGTTTGAGATCTTACTGCATCCCAGGCAGTGCGGGGGTCACAGGAAGAGAAGAAACCTGGTCCCTGTCCCCATGGAGTTCAGTCTCTTTGTGGCTTTCATTGGCTCAGTCTCCGTTCCCTAAAGAACCTCCCTCCCTACAGAGAGGTGTAGGGACTCACCCATTGATAGCCTGTTGTGTCGGCCCTGGAGATAAATTTGACTTTAAGGCCCGTTGCACAACCATCTTTCCTGTGTGTGACCCCTAATCATGTCCATTAAGTAGCACTTTCCCCCTCATGCTCTTGGTCACCTGCAGTAATGAGCTTGCCCAGGGCACTGGTGATGCCTGATGGAAGCTCCTTCCAAATAACTTCTGCCTCTTCCCTCAGAGCTAAGACGTCTGGATAGTATTTTCACGGTGCCATCCTGTTTGAGATAACTTTCCTCGTGTTATTCAAGGATTCATAAAGAGCTGAGTTTTGAAATCACTTTCTGCTTTGTGTATAATAAATGATCAGAATCCAAAAATAACTATCAAGAGGGAAAGAACTGGGCTGAGTTCAGAGTTACATAATACAAACAGTGGGACTGAGAACCATTATTTCAATTGGAGCCAACCAACATCTTGCTTATCTCTGAGCGAAGTTTACATCTGTCTTGCAGATCCAGAACTTCACAGGCTGGGGGAGAGTCTGGAATGGAACATACCAGAAGCCACATGTGGTCATGGCTTGGGGCTTTGGGACTACTTGGCCATCTCTACTAAAATGTAATCCTCACATTTGTAAAACGTCTTTTTATAGGTTTTAAAATCAAAGCCTCTACAAATCTATCATATCCTTAAAGCTTTTGAGTGAGGCCAAGTAGATGGTTAGGTCCCTTTTACAGGTGAGGGGCTGGGAGGAGAGCTAGTATGGCAGCCAGGGCAGCGGGCTTGGATTCACATCCTCGCTGGGTTGCTTAGCAGAAGAGTGATTCCGGCCAAATTAAGGAATCCTTTTCAGTTTTGGTTCCCCCGTTCGTAAAATGAGAATGAAAATAGTAATCCTTCAATAGGGATGTTTGAGGATTAAATGAGATTAGTAAAACCAATTAATATTTATCAAGTACTTAGGACGTACCAGGCACTGTTCTGTACTGCTTTTTTTGTTATTAGATGTTAATTCATATTATACTGTATTTATTATAATTATGCATTATTAACAGGTAATGCATGTAAATCACTTAGCACGGTACCAGACACTTATCTAAGTGTTTAAGGAGATAATTGTCATGAATTATGTTCAGTAGGGACTTACCACATCTTCTATCTTTGTTCATTTATTCATTGATTTGCTTTTATTGTAGGTTCTTTTGGTTCTTCATGTTATTTAAACATTTCCCATGAATCTGAATAAATGCATTTGCCAAATACTTTCACTGAAATTCCCCAAATGTTAACATTTTCTCTACACAAACACACATTATTACTGTTTTTATGAAATGTTTGAGATTTGTACACATAATGATCCTTTATCTGCACATACTTCAGTGTGAATTGCCCCCAAGTCCTTACATAAGTAGAGTGAAATTATCAAAATCAGGAAATTAATATTGGTACTAAGATTTATGTTATCCCCAGACCTTGTTCAAATTTCATCGATTGTCTCACCAACAGTCATTAAAGCCAAAGAAAAGTATTTTTTCCTGCTTGAGGATCTGATCTAGGATCACACACACCTTTGTTATGTCTCTTACTCCTCTTTAATCTGGAAGTTTCTCAGTCTTTGTCTTTCAGGCTAGGATGTACTTGAAATGTACAGACCAACGCTTTTGTAGAATGCCCCATAATTTAGGTTTGTCTGATGTTTCTTCATTATCAGATCCCTTTTTTTTGTTGGGGGTTGGTGAGGGAGAACACTTCAGTAAATGTTATATCCTCTTTTAGGACATATGATGCCTCTTTATCCCATTACTAGTGACTTTATCTTTGATCATGTGGATAATGTGATGTATGCTAGCTTTTGGTACCATGAAGTTACTGTCTTTTCTCTTTGAAATTAATAAGTCTCTTGCACAGAGGTACACTGACACTCTACAAATACCCTCCGTCTTATCATACTTTTAATCACTAGCAGCATCCATAATGATTCCTGCCTGAAACAATTATAGTAATAAATGGTGGTTGCCAGATGATGGTATTCTAATTTCATCACTCTTTTTAACATTTATTAGTTGGAATTCTACCCTAAGAATGAAATTTTCTTTCTCCTCTGTTTGTTTGTTTATATCAGTATGGACTCAGAAGCTTATTGCATATTACATATAATATATTATATATTTTATATTATATTATTATAATTAGCACTTACAGTTATTTGTAGTGTTGTAAAATTGTCCCAGGTTGGCCAGTGGGAGCTCCTTCAAGCTGTCTCCTGGGTCCTTTTGACATCCGTTCGAGCACTTTGTTACCTTCTGGGTCCACAATATATTTTAGGCTCGTTATCTTGTACTTTCTGGCCCTCAGCCCTAGAATCAGCCATTTCTCTAAGGAGCTCTGTTTCCTTTCTTGGAGAATGGTGTTTAGAACTAAAATCAGGGTCTAGGTGTGCTGATTACTAAGGCACCATTGTCTGTATCTAAGCCCTCTCAGCGAACGGAACTAGGAAAACACATACATACACACACACACCTACATTTACACACATATAAACACGCCTACACCCACCTTCCCCCAGGAGTTCATGCTGGTGTTTCTAATTCCAACTCATGACCGCAGAGTGCACTCTTCTTTCCATTTTTAAACTCACTTCTCTAGCAGTGAGAAACCCGGCTCTCATTAACCAACATATATTATTTGCTCCATCCTAGAACACACTAAAGTAGTTTTGGAATTGCTAACCCGTACTGCTGTGGAAAACAAACCTAACTAGAATTCAATGTGTTTAAAGTTATTTTTATCTTTAGCCTGAGAGTATAGAGTCAAAATAATATGCTGAAAAGTTACACGCGGACCCACCGCTCAGCTCCTGTGCTGCTGGCCACTCAGCTTCCGGGCTTCCGCGCCTCTGGTGAGACGGGGCCGGGAGACGCTCTCCTCGGCTCCTTGCCTGGGTGGGCACGTCAGGCTCTGGGGCCGGCAGAAATCCTCGTTTGAGGGTCTCACCGAGTTCCCCGGTCAGAGTGCTGCAGCTGCGCGGAGCGGCTGCTTGGGACTGCCGCTCGGGCGCTACAGAAAGCCTTCTTGGAATCTGACATGTGATCACTTCGGGACCACTGGCCAGCTGCTCCTGACTTGGCCACATGGAGGCTCAGACTGTCCCAGCCTCTGAACTGAAGAGAACCAACATGATTAGCATATCTCTCACCACCATGAATGCAAGGTATTTCAATGAAGAGTATCAGGAGGACATCTACAGATCCCAGACTGGCATGTGCAAGTTCTGAGGAATGGTGGAACAGTCCAGTGTATCTGGGTGACCTTTGGAGACAGCTGAGACAGAGCTACAACAGGGTAGTGGCTGACACCCAACTCATAGCCCATCTTCTCCAGGGTCTTGGTGCTCCGGCCAGGTGTCAGGCCTGAGCCTCTGAGGTGGGAGAGCCGAGTTCAGGACATTGGTCCACCAGAGACCTCCCGGCCCCACGTAATGTGAGTTGGCGAGAGATCTCCCAGATATCTCCGTCTCAACGCTAAGACCCAGCTCCACTCAACGACCAGCAAGCTGCAGTGCTGGACGCCCCACGCCAAACAACTAGCAAGACAGGAGCACAACCCCACCCATTAGCAGAGAGCCTGCCTAAAATCATAATAAGTTCACAGACACCCCCAAACACAACACCGGACGTGGTCCTGCCCACCAGAAAGACAAGATCCAGCCTCATCCACCAGAACACAGGCACCAGTCCCCTCCACCAGGAAGCCTACACAACCCACTGAATCAACCTTACCCACTGGGGGCAGACACCAAAAACAATGGGAACTACAAACCTGCAGCCTGTGAAAACGAGACCCCAAACACAGTAAGTTAAGCAAAATGAGAAGACAGAGAAACACGCAGCAGATGAAGGAGCAAGGTAAAAACCCACCAGACCAAACAAATGAAGAGGAAATAGGCAGTCTACCTGAAAAAGAATTCAGAGTAATGGTAGTAAAGATGATCCAAAATCTTGGAAATAGAGTGGAGAAAGTACAAGAAACATTTAACAATGAACTAGAAGAACTAAAGAGCAAATAAACAATGATGAACAACACAATAAATGAAACAAAAAATTCTCTAGAAGGAATCAATAGCAGAATAACTGAGGCAGAAGAATGGATAAGTGACCTGGAAGGTAAAATAGTGGAAGTAACTACTGCAGAGCAGAATAAAGGAAAAAGAATGAAAAGAATTGAGGACAGTCTCAGAGTCCTCTGGGACTACATTAAATGCACCAACATTTGAACTATAGGGGTCCCAGAAGAAGAAGAGAAAAAGAAAGGGACTGAGAAAATATTTGAGGAGATTATAGTTGAAAAATTCCCTAATATAGGAAAGGAAATAGTCAATCAAGTCCAGGAAGCACAGAGAGTCCCATACAGGATAAATCCAAGGAGAAACACGCCAAGACACATATTAATCAAACTATCAAAAATTAAATACAAAGAAAAAATATTAAAAGCAGCAAGGGAAAAGCAAAAAATAACACACAAGGGAATCCCCATAAGGTTAACAGCTGATCTTTCAGCAGAAACTCTGCAAGCCAGAAGGGAGTAGCATGACATATTTAAAGTGATGAAAGGGAATAACCTACAACCAAGATTACTCTACCCAGCAAGGATCTCATTTAGATTCGACAGAGAAATTAAAACCTTTATAGACAAGCAAAAGCTAAGAGAATTCAGCACCACCAAACCAGCTTTACAACAAATGCTAAAGGAACTTCTCTAGGCAGGAAACGCAAGAGAAGGAAAAGACCTACAATAACAAACCCAAAACAATTAAGAAAATGGTAATAGGAACATACATATCGATAATTACCTTAAATGTAAATGGATTAAATGCTCCAACCAAAAGACATAGACTGGCTGAATGGATACAAAAACCAGACCCGTATATATGCTGTCTACAAGAGACCCACTTCAGACCTAGGGACACATACAGACTGAAAGTGAGGGGATGGAAAAAGATATTCCATGCAAATGGAAATCAAAAGAAAGCTGGAGTAGCAATTCTCATATCAGACAAAATAGACTTTAAAATAAAGACTATTACAAGAGACAAAGAAGGACACTCCATAATGATCAAGAGATCAATCCAAGAAGAAGATATAACAATTGTAAATATTTATGCACCCAACATAGGAGCACCTCAATACATAAGGCAAACACTAACAGCCATAAAAGGGGATATCAACAGTAACACAATCATAGTAGGGGACTTTAACACCCCACTTTCACCAATAGACAGAGCATCCAAAATGAAAATAAATAAGGAAACACAAGCTTTAAATGACACATTAAGCAAGATGGACTTAATTGATATTTATAGGACATTCCATCCAAAAACAACAGAATACACTTTCTTTTCAAGTGCTCATGGAACATTCTCCAGGATAGATCATATCTTGGGTCACAAATCAAGCCTTGGTAAGTTTAAGAAAATTGAAATCGTTTCAAGTATCTTTTCCAACCACAACACTATAAGACTAGATATCAATTACAGGAAAAAAACTGTAAAAAATACAAACACATGGAGGCTAAACAATATACTACTACATAACCAAGATATCACTGAAGAAATCAAAGAGGAAATCAAAAAATACCTAGAAACAAATGACAATGAAAACACAATGACCCAAAACCTATGGGATGCAGCAAAAGCAGTTCTAAGAGGGAAGTTTATAGCAATACAATCCTACCTCAAGAAACAAGAAACGTCTCAAATAAACAACCTAACCTTACACCTAAAGCAATTAGAGAAAGAAGAACAAAAAAACCCCCAAAGTTAGTGGAAGGAAAGAAATCATAAAGATCAGATCAGAAATAAATGAAAAAGAAATGAAGAAAAAGATAGCAAAGGTCAATAAAACTAAAAGCTGGTTCTTTGAGAAGATAAACAAAACTGATAAACCATTAGCCAGACTCATCAAGAAAAAAAGGGAGAAGACTCAAATCAATAGAAATGAAAAAGGAGAAGTTAACAACTGACACTGCAGAAAGACAAAGGATCATGAGAGATTACTACAAGCAACTCTATGCCAATACTATGGACAACCTGGAAGAAATGGACAAATTCTTAGAAAAGCACAACCTTCCAAGACTGAACCAGGAAGAAATAGAAAATATAAACAGACCAATCACAAGTAATGAAATTGAAACTGTGATTAAAAATCTTCCAACAAACAAAAGCCCAGGACCAGATGGCTTCACAGGCAAACTCTATTAAACATTTAGAGAAGAGCTAACACCTATCCTTCTCAAACTCTTCCAAAATATAGCAGAGGGAAGAACACTCCCAAACTCATTCTACGAGGCCACCATCACCCTGATACCAAAACCAGACAAAGATGTCACAAAAAAAGAAAACTACAGGCCAATATCACTGATGAACATAGAAGAAAAAATCCTCAACAAAATACTAGCAAACAGAATCTAATAGCACATTAAAAGGATCATACACCCTGATCAAGTGGGGTTTATCCCAGGAATACAAGGATTCTTCATTATACGCAAATCAATCAATGTGATAAACCATATTAACAAACTGAAGGAGAAAAACCATATGATCAACTTAATAGATGCAGAAAAAGCTTTTGACAAAATTCAACACCGATTTATGATAAAAACCCTCCAAAAAGTAGGCTTAGAGGGAAGTTACCTCAACATAATAAAGGCCATATATGACAAACCCACAGCCAACATCGTTCTCAACGGTGAAGAACTGAAACCATTTCCTCTAAGATCAGGAACAAAACAAAGTTGCCCACTCTTACCATTATTCAACACAGTTCTGGAAGTTTTAGCCACAGGAGTCAGAGAAGAAAAAGAAATAAAAGGAATCCAAGTCAAAAAAGAAGAAGTAAAACTGTCTCTGTTTGCAGATGACATGATACTATACATAGAGAATCCCAAAGATGCTACCAGAAAACTACTAGAGCTAATGAATGAATTTGGTAAAGTAGCAGGATACAAAATTAATGCACAGAAATCTCGTGCATTCCTATACACTAACGACAAAAAATCTTAAGGAGAAATTAAGGAAACACTCCCATTTACCACTGCAACAAAAAGAATAAAATACCTAGGGATAAACCTACCTAAGGAGACAAAAGACCTGTATGCAGAAAACTATAAGACACTGATGAAAGAAATTAAAGATGATACAAACAGATGGAGAGATATACCATGTTCTTGGATTGGAAGAATCAATATTGTGAAAATGACTATACTACCCAAAGCAATCTACAGATTCAGTGCAATCCCTATCAAACTACCAATGGCATTTTTCACAGAACTAGAACAAAAAATTTCACAATTTGTATGGAAACACAAAAGACCCCGAATAGCAAAAGGAATCTTGAGAAGGAAAAATGGAGCTGGAGGAATCAGGTTTCCTGACTTTCGACTATACTACAAAGCTACAGTAATCAAGATAGTATGATACTGGCACAAAAACAGAAATATAGATCAATGGAACAGGATAGAAAGCCCAGAGATAAACCCACGCACATATGGTCCCCCTATCTTTGATAAAGAAGGCAAGAATATACAATGGAGAAAAGACAGCCTCTTCAGTAAGTGGTGCTGGGAAAACTGGACAGCTACGTGTAAAAGAATGAAATTAGAACACTTCCTAACAACATAACACAAAAATAAACTCAGAATGGATTAAAGACCAAAATGGAAGGCCAGACACTATAAAACTCCTAGAGGAAAACACAGGCAGAACACTCTATGACATAAATCACAGCAAGATCCTTTTTGACCCACCTCCTAGAGAAATGAAAGTAAAAACAAATGTAAACAAATGGGACCTAATGAAACTTAAAAGCTTTTGCACAGCAAAGGAAACCATAAACAAGACCAAAAGACAACCCTCAGAATGGGAGAAAATATTTGCAAACTAAGCAACTGACAAAGGATTAATCTCCAAAATATACAAGCAGCTCATGCAGCTCAATATCCAAAAAACAAACAGCCCAATCCAAAAATGGGCAGAAGACCTAAATAGACATTCTCCAAAGAAGATATACAGATTGCCAACAAACACATGAAAGGATGCTCAACATCACTAATCATTAGAGAAATGCAAATCAAAACTACAATGAGGTATCACCTCACACTGGTCAGAATGGCCATCATCAAAAAGTCTACAAACCATAAATGCTGGAGAGGGTGTGGAGAAAAGGGAACCCTCGTGCACTGTTGGTGGGAATGTAAATTGATACAGCCACTATGGAGAACAGTATGGAGGTTCCTTAAAAAACTAAAAGTAGAGATACCATACTACCCAGCAATCCCACTACTGGGCATATACCCTGAGAATACCATAATTCAAAAAGAGTCATGTACCACAATGTTCACTACAGCACTATTTACAATAGCCAGGACATGAAAGCAACCTAAGTGTCCATCAAAAGATGAATGGATTCAGAAGATGTGTCACATATATACAATGGAATATTACTCAGCAATAAAAAGAAACGAAACTGAGTTATTTGTAGTGAGGTGGATAGACCTAGAGTCTGTCATACAGAGTGAAGTAAGTTAGAAAGAAAAACAAATACCATATGCTAACACATATATATGGAATCTAAAAAAAATAAAGGTTCTGAAGAACCTAGCGGCAGGACAGGAATAAAGACGCAGACACGGAGAGTGGACTTGAGGACATGGGGAGGGGGAGGGGTGGGATGAGACGAGGTGAGAGAGTGGCATGGACATATATACACCACCAAGTGTAGAATGGATGGCTGGTGGGAAGTAGCTGCATAGCACAGGGAGATCAGGTTGGTGCTTTGTGACCACCTAGAGGGGTGGAATAGGGAGGGTGGGAGACACAAGAGGGAGGGGATATGGGGCTATATGTATATGTATAGCTGATTCACTTTGTTATACAGCAGAAGCTAACACACCATTGTAGAGCAATTATACTCCAATAAAGATGTTGAAAAAAAAAGTTACATGCTACTCCTAGATTTTCATAGCTGAAAACAGTGAAGTTTTCTTCTTCTTTTTTTAAACAGTGAGATGAGAAACTTTATTTAAGAAAGCATTAGATGTTTTTGTAAGTCCATTAAATTTTCTTTGTGATTTACATGAAAATTCTGTTTCAATGTTTGTATATGGATAAGGAAATTTTTTCTTTTTATTGAAGTATAGATGATTTACAATATTGTGTTAGTTTCAGATGTTCAGCAAAGTGATTCAGTTATACATATATATTTTTGGATTCTTTTCCATTATAGGTTATTAAGAGATATTGGATATAGTTCCCTGTGCTATAGAGTAAATCCTTGTTATTTATCTATTTTACATATAGTGGTGTGCCTCTGCTAATCCCAAGCTCCTAATTTATCCCTCCCCTCCCCTTTCCCCTTTGGGAACCATAAGTTTGTTTTCTATGTCTGTGAATCTGTTTTTGTTTTGTAAATAAATTCATTTGTGTTAATTTTTTAGATTCCACATATAAGTGATATCATATAATATTTATCTTTCTCTGTCTGACTTACTTCACTCATTTTGATAATCTCTAGTCCATCCATGTTGCTGCAAATGGCATTATTTCATTCTTTTTTATGGTCGAGTAATATTCCATTGTATATATGTACCACATCTTCTTTATCCATTCATCTGTCAGTGGACACTTAGGTTGCTTCCATGTCTTGGCTATTGTAAATAGTGCTGCTATGAACATTGGTGTGCATGCGTCTTTCCAAATTGGAGTTGCAATCCCACTCCTGGGCATATATCTGAAAAAAGATGAAAACTTATTGAATAAATTGGGGACTATTTCCTCTTCTAAGTCATGGAAGAATTTCTGAAAATTGGAGACAATTTTTCTTTAAGCATTTTTTAGACTTTACTGGTGAAGCCATGTGGTACTGGACTTTTCTTTGTGGGAAATATTTTGATTTTTACTTCAATCTCTTTGTTATATAGGTCTATCAAAATTTGAACTTCTCCTTGAGTCAGTTTTGGTAGTTTGTGTCTCACTAGGGATTTGTTCTTTTGCATCTTGTTTTTAGCATACTATTGCTCTAGTATGCCTCTATAATTTTTTTTTTCCATAAACTTGGTCCCCTCTTTCATTCCTAATTTTAGAAGTCTGTATTCTGTCTCTCTCTCTCTATCGATCTAACTACAGCTTTGCCCATTTTAAAATCTTTCAAAATAACTTACTCTTGCTTTATTTTTACTGATTATATTGTTTTCTATTCCTTTTATTTATTTCTACTCTTTCTTATTTCTGCTGGTTTGGGTTTAGTTTGCTCTTTTTATTTTATTCCTGGTCCCTGAAGGTGGAAGTCTAGGTTACTGATTTGAGATGTTTCTTCTTTTATCATATAGGCATTTACAGCTATAAATTTCTGTCTAAGTATGACTTTGTCTGCATCTCATAAGTTTTGGTATGTTGTGTTTTTGTTTTCACTCACCTCAAAGCATTTTTCTAATTTCTTTTGTGATTTCTTCTCTGAACAATTGGTTGTTTAAAAGGAGGCTTTTACATTTTCACTTGTTTGTGGATTTCCTACATCTCCTCCTCTTATGCCTTTCTACTTTCCTTCCATACTTATTGGAGAAGATACATTTCAGTTGCTGTACTTTTCAACTCCAGAATTTCCATTTGGTTCTTTTTATCATAATTAATCATAATTTATAGCCCTTTACTGGTATTCTCTCTTTGGGGAGACATCTTTCTCATACTTTCCTTTAGTTCTTTAGACATGAATTTTTTTTTTTTTTTTTTAGTTCTTTGAATGTATTTGAAATAGCTGATTTAAAATCTTTGTCTAGTAGATCCAACAGCTGGGCTTCTTCAAGGACACTTTCTATGGATAGTTTTTGTCCTGTGACTGGACCATGCTTTTTTGTTTTCTTGCCTGTCTCCTAAATTTTTTGTTGTTGTTGTTGTTGAAAAGTGGACATTTTAAATAATATAAGGTAGCAACTGAAAATTAGATGATCTCCCCTTCCCTGGGTTTGTTTTTGTTGTTGTCTGTAGCAGCAGTGGTAGTAGTTTGTTTGTTTAGTGACTTTTGTGAACGAATTCTGTAAAGTCTCTATTCTTTGTTGCACATGACCACTGATTCTCTGTTTGGTTAGCTTGGTGGTCAGCCAGTGATTGGACAGAGATTTCCTTAGGCATCTGAAATCAATGCATCCCAAACTACCAAGGGTCTCTTTGAGTGTGTTCAGACATGCTTTCAATCCTCAGTCAGGCATTAGACAGCTCTGACTTAGCTTTCACTTCCTGCTTCCATAGAACTTCAAGGTCAACCAGAGGTGAGAGCTTAGAGCTTTCTCAGGTCTTCCTTGAGTATGAAGGGGTCCTGGGCATGCACACAGCCCTAAGTATAGGCATGGTCTTATAGATTCCCCAGAATATGTATTAACCTTTCAAAGCCCCCTGGACATTCCATTCCTCATCTTTTCCTATTAAGCTTTTTGATTAGTCTATTGTTTGTCACAACTGTTATCCCACTGCCTCAGGCAGCTAGCTATGAAGTTAACTAATTGCCTGTAATTGCTTTAAACAAATACCTCTACATAAAAAGGTTTTCACACTGGGTGAGTTCAGAGTCAGGTCAGTTACAGACAGCTTTGCAAGTGGGATCTTCCAGGGAAGTAGCAGACAAGTCAAATAATGGCAATTCTTTGGGAATGAGGTTTTGAAAGATCTCCAGCCCTGATCTGCTCTCTGTGGCTGTCAGATTGTGGTATTTTTCTGTGAATGTGAGCTGTTATTTTTCAAAGCTACTACTGAGCTGGAGAGTAGGGAATGGGAGTGAATCAAGTTAAAATGCCACAAAATTCTCTGTTTTTACCAAGATTCAGCCATTTTTCTTGAATAAACGCTCTCCTGGCTGTGCAAGCCTTTGTTTTATTTCTAGAGTTCTGAAAAGTTGATTTTGACTTTTTTTTTTTTTTTTGGCCAATTTTCTCATTGCTTTTACACAGAAGAGAATTTTCAGATGTCCCTAATTTGCCATTTTCACAGATGTCACACTAATGTGCAGCGTTAATGGAAACATCTTCATAAAGGAATATAAATATGCTTTCAAGACATAAAACCTAGAGCTGGCACAAAGAGGAACAGAATAAAAGAGTTGTATTTTGATAGATGGTGAATTTTTAGCAGTCTCTGGCACCAGGGGATGATTTAAATGTAATATTTAATATGACAAATTGCTTTCTCATTGTGCCAGAGGCAGGTCGAAACTGCCTTTGGGATTTTTGAGAAGCTCTTGGTGGACACTGGAAACCATTGTTGCAAAAATCTCAGCCACACACTGAAAAAGCTAAAGAAGGAAACATGGTCGCAAATGCATTTGAAATAAAATCAACAAGCTCCAATTGGTTGTGATTTGTTGTTATGAAAAATAAAGTCACCTCCCTTGAAACTCAGTTTGGGAAAATGATTATAGTGTCTACTTTAAAGGCTGTGAGCTTCTTCAGGGTAGAGACTGATGTTTATTTTTGTCTTTTCTCTTTCCCTAGAGCCCAGCATGTTGTCTAATCTCATGTGCATTAGTCAAGACCTTCAGTTTCAAGTGACATAAACCCAATTAAAAGTGGCTTAAGTAAAACAGTTTATTTTATATCTCTAAATTTCCAAAGATAACAGACACAGATGTAGCTGGGTTCAGGAGCCCAGAAATCTTTCCCAGGAATCTGTCTTTCTCCTACTGTTGTGTCTGATTTCTTTTGTTTGGGTTTCACTTGAATCAGTCTTTGTGGACATGGAGATGGAATACCTTGATGGACCACAATTCAATTTGGTTAATCTGCTCATTTGTGAAGCCTGATTTGGTGGCCTGGGTCAGTGCCATCCAAGCCACATTCATTGATAGCAGAGTGGGATGATACCCAAAGGAAAAAATGAAATGTCATTTCAAAAAAAGGAAGGAGGGGTGGATGTTCAGTACCCATGGATGTGCATCAAGCAAAATTAATGCCTGTGTATTACGCACAGAAAGCACCCACACTGATTTCTCCAACTGTATCATGGGTTGAATTTAGCAATCTGTTGTAGCACCGTGATTCTGTCCCGTTCCTCGCGCGCGCTGTGATTACTCCGCACCCTCATCCCACCTTTGGTAGGTTCTCATCTCAGCTGCTGCACTGCTTCCGGCTTCCTGTCTTCGCTGTACAGCTTACGTGTAAAAGTACATAAATTTCATCTCCCTGGTGACAGTGGGATCCTCAGGAACATGGACTATATTTATACTCTTTTGGACATATCTCCTTGAGATTCCATCTAGAGGAAAAGAGATATGTAAAACAACAACCAACAACTTATTTTTTCATCTCTCTTAGATTGGGTTGGCATTGTTTTCAAATATTCATTACAAAGCTGATGTTTCCTATTGACAAGTAGGTACTATTTACAGCTTTAATATCAACGAAAAACAATCTGTAAACTGGGAACAATACTAGTAATTACTTCAGGAGGGTTGTTGAGAAAAGTCAATGAGCAATTAATTACATGTCAAGTACTCAGAACTCTCCCCCTCCTCCTCCCCCTTCCCCTCCTCCCCCCCTCCTCCCCCTCCTCCCCCTCCCCTCCCCCTCCTTCTCCCCCTCCTCCCCCTCCCCTCCCCCTCCTTCTCCCCCTCCTCCCCCTCCTCCTCTCCTCCTCCCCCTCCTCCTCTCCTCCTCCCCTCCTCCCCTTCCCCCTCCCCCTTCTCCTCCCCTCCCCCTCCTCCCCTCCTCCCCCCTCCCCCTCCCCCTCCTCCCCTCCCCCTCCTCCCCTCCCTCCTCCCCTCCTCCCCTTCCTCCCCCTCCTCCCCTTCCCCCTCCCCCTCCTCCTCCCCTCCCCCTGCTCCCCTCCTCCTCCTCACCCCCCTTCTCCTTTTCCTTCTTCTTCTTTGACCGCATCTCTTACCCTTTTTCACATTTGGGGTGGAGAATGAGGGGCTGATTTAGAACATTGAATGTGGGACCCGCTTAGTGCATGAGCTGAGAGTAGGGTCTCCCAGGAGTGAAAGGAACACTTGAAATGATGATCTGTTTGGTCCATTCTGGTGGAGCCAGTTGCTGAGTGTTTGGTGAATCTCACTGCTGAGCTGAGCTGCCCAGTGTCCACCAGCTTCTCTAGTTGACTTCTTCTCTTCAGACAAGTGTGGAAGTAGCATCTCCACCACAGTCCCTTTGTGAACCCACTCAGTGGTTCTCTAATTCATTTGTGAAGCACATCTTTTACAGCATCCACTGTAATCTCTGTATTTATTGAGTTCTTGTGGCTCGTTATGTGCCATCTCTGTTCTAAATTTGGTACATAGATTGACCCATTAAATCCTCATAAGGTCACCACACAGTAGGTACTTTTATTATCCCTGTATTGCAGATCAGGGAACCCTGGCACATGGGGAAGTATCTTGTGGCAGATGCTGTTAATGGATTATAAAAAGCCATTTACAAACCCCTCCTCCACGACCAGCTCCACTATCAAAGCCCACTTCCCCAGCCTCCTTTACAGGTGGGCTGGCCGTGTGACAAGCTTTGGACTTCCTGATGAAGAGGAGCTGGTGCAGCAGGTGACCCCTCCCCCCTCAGCCTTCTCCCTGCTTAGACAGTGGATGGAGATGGCTGGTGTGATAGATGCCATCTTGCTATGTTGAGGGAGTGGCCAAGAGAGCTGCAGAGAAGTAGTAGCCCTCCCCTCACTGAGTCACTGGACCAGAGCCAGCAGACACATAGCTCCAGAATTCCGGTTATGAGTGAAGCGTATAAACCCGTGTTGGGTTATTTCACTTGAGTCAAATTTTCTGTAACTGCAGATCCACACGATCCTCACCGAATCAGAGGCTGAGCCAGTTTCAAACACAGTCCAGTCCCAGAGCCCATGCATGCTCTCTTCTGCACTGCTTCTGCCATGCCAGGTACTGTCCCAGGTTCTCTGGGTGCAGTGGAGGTCAGAGCAATGATGGCTTTGACCCTTGGGGAGTTTACAATCTCATGAGCAGTCAGAGATTAAAACATAAACACAAAATAAATATATAGTGACGACTTATGGTTCTTACCATGCAGGACAGACTAGGTGCTATGAGAAATAATAATGCAGTGCTAACACACACTGGGGGCAGGCAGAAAAGCCCCGTTTCTCCAAAGAAGTGGACATTTACGCTGAGATCTGAAGGATGGAGGGAACAGGGAGGCGTGTTTTCGGTAGAGAGCTCTGCGTATGAAAGAGCAGGAGGCATGAATGAGATTCACTGTTGGAAGAACAGAAAAGACCTCTGTTTGAGGCTTGACTGCGATGAGGGGCAGCAGGAAGGGGGCAAGAAGGAGCTAGAGAGGTGGGCGAGGGTTAGGTCCCTCCACGTCAGCGAGTTTGGACTTCATCTCTAAGAACCCTAGGATGCTTTCAAAGAGTTTTGATCTAGGCGAGAAATCATCTGAATTACATTGAAATAAAAAAGATTATCTTCCAGCTGCGATAAAACCTACAGAACTTTGAAGGATGTCAGAGGGGGAGAGAAATTAACATGATATCAGTTTCACAATCCTTAGCGCAGGGATTGTGGGCCAGGGATTGTGATTTCCCAGGCTTGGCTGGGAAATCCCGGGGAGGGGGGGCTCGGAGGTTTGGGGGTAGAGGGCGCTGGTGGTCAGCTCAGGAGTGCGGAGGCTTATAACCTGCAGCTAGTTCTCTTCTGTGTGCTGCTGTCTTTCCTAATTTGAAACCAAAACGAAGGCTGTGTTCACTATGTGAATAAGCCCTGAAAACAGGCCGTCGTTTACCAAATGAACCTCGAGCTAAGATTTGGCAAATATCGAAAAGAACTCCTGCGCTGTGTGCGAGGGGTGTCTGTAGGGCACAGTTTTTTAAATTGTAGAACAACAACTAAGGTCGGAGGTGGCCTGCTGGTCACCCCTCCCGGGGCTCACGGGCGTGCCTGTGGCTGACACGCGCCCTCTTTTCTCCCGCGCAGGACACGGAGGTTCTGAACACGGCCATTCTCACCGGAAAGGTGGTTTCGGTCCCCGTCAAGGTCGTGGCCGTTCAAGAGGACGGTTCGGTGGTGGACGTGTCGGAGGCTGTGGAATGCAGGTCTGCGGACGAAGACGTCGTCAAGGTACCGCGGGCTTTACCTCCAGATTCCCAGGCGTTCGGTCCCGGGGCCGCTCTGAGCATCCCAGGCTCCGAAGGGCTTGACCGGGATGAGGATGCCGAGGAGGGCGGGAGTGATGGCAGGGACTCGCCTGGGGTCAGAGGAGGCTGCACGCGCCCTGCTGCTTCCTTCCCCGGGTCTTAATCTTGAGCAGAAACAATTCTCTTCCCCTTCTTTTGTTCATAGGACAGTATTTCCTGAATTTTAGCCATCTACCTGCCATCTTCACAATTTTTGCCAATTTCCTGTGCCAAATAATATAATTTACTCATTATATTTTCTTTAAATGCCTCACTTTTCAACCTTAAATATCTTAAATGTCTCATTAGAAGACAATAAAATCCATGAGCTTGATGTACTAATTTTTTCTTAATATACATGAAAATAAACGACTATTAACTTTTTAAAAAGTCCATCCATGTGCCCCCTAACTTCCCTTGGGTACCAGTGGGACACAGCTCACAGTCAGGGGAAATCTGGCCATGGCACATTTCTGCTGCGTCCTCCATCCTAATTAGCTGGATTTAGGACTCCATATTCAGCCAGGAACCAGCCCATGACTTTTTTTTTCTTATCTTTGCTGGGGTCCGTTTGAATCACTGAATTTAGAGTTACTGCCCATTTTTTCTTGGCGCCCTGATTGGCAGTTTCCTCTTGCAGCAGAGACCCCGAGAGAAAGGACTTACATCTTTAGAATGATCCTTTCTCTTTAAGCTGCTAAGAGAGCTCCCAGGTCCTATGTCTTCATTCATTTTAGAAAAACACAGTACCGCTGAGTTCTGCCTTCTTTCTGTTCTGCTGGCTCCTGTTCAGAGGTGAAATGAAACTTGGTCCCCGTCTGAAGAACTTCGTGGTGGACGGAAAATCCTGCAGGGTTTTCCCTGTGGTGGAAAAGATCTGGGAGGGACTCCTTCCTTCTTACAGTGACCTGCAGGAGGCTGTGACTTAAGCCGGAGATGGTTTTGATGAGGAAGAATTGATGTGTCTGTGAGGCCTAATTAAAAAAAAAATTAATCCTTGGGAAACCCCAATTTGGCATCGCCTGCTTCCTGGGTGGAATGCTAATTCTCCCCTCGAGACAGAAGGTGGACCGGCTTCAAAGTACACACAGCCTTGCCCTGGGGCTCCTGGCAGGCCTCGGGCTCTGTGGGCAGGTTTGATTAAACAAATCTAAAGCCTTCGATATTGTGAGTCGAGAAAGATCTGAGCCAAGTCATACAAACTCATCTGCACAGAATGAAAAATATTGATTCATTGCCCTTGGTTGCCTTTGAAAATGCATGTTATTTACCATCCCCCGTCATTCCAGGAGGGAGACATTGGTGATGGCACACGGAGGTGGCATCTGTGTGATTATGCCACCCTGGGCTCAAACAGATGGCTCAGCTCTGTAGACCCCTCAGCCTTGTTCCCTCCCAAGAGCCTGGTGTGAAGCCCCCCAGGGCGGGGTCTCCGCTCTCCTGCCCTGGAGAGCTCTACCCTACAGAGGCAAGCCCAAGTTCATGGATCCCATCGTTGCCGTATACTTGGTTGTCTCCCCTTCGCAGAAATATACTAAAAATATCCTCCCCTGAGCCCGGGAGAGAAATTGCTTTGGAAGACAGTAGTTTCTGGCTCAGCGGTCGCTTTCGTGGCCTCATGAAGATGGGGCTCTCTTCTAGCGAAGTGTGGCCTGATCTTAGCAAACGAGAGTGTGCAGATCCCCAAGCGCAGAGCTGCTGTAACACGTTTCTAGGGGAGCCCAGGCTCTGTTGCAAATCCCGGCGCCTGGGTCAGTCGAGGGGGATTCACTAATGGCTGTGGTGCATTTGTCACAGCCTTCGTGTCAATATTTGTCGTGAATTTTGTCACAACGCTAAGACGTACAGCGTCGTCCTCAGAGCTGTCCGCTGGCCTGGGCATCACCCAGGGGCACCTAAACACGTGGATGCTCATTAGCACCCCAGGGAGAGACCCCCTTGGTCTGTGGATTTGTCACCCGGTCACTTCCTCACGGTGCAGGAAACGCTGTGTGATTCCCCAGGGAGAGTCTTGCAGGTTTCACCAAAGATCGTCATGCGATGGAAATTCTGAGCGTTGGGATTGTGACTTAGGTAAGGTACAAAGTATAAATTCAGGACAGTGTAAATTGTAGTGATACACAAATTGGCTTCTTTGACTTGGGACCGTATGACTTCAGGGGGAATAAATCTGAGGACATAAAGGATTTTGAAGGGCTGGAACCTTGGCAAGATTGGAAGCGATCTGTGTCGCATTTTAAGTGGACAACTACTTCTATGTTAAAAAAAAGTACATAGAAGATGCATATTAATTGCATGTGTGTGTGTGCGAGAAACCTTGGCAGTTTTGTTCACAGTGAGATCGGATGAACCAGCTGTGTTTTTTAATTGAAGTATAGTGGATTTACAATATTGTATTAGTTTCAGGTGTACAGCATGGTGATTCCATATTTTTACAGCTTATACTCCATTAAAAGTTATTACAAGATCATGGCTCTAATTCCCTGTGGAACCACCTGTCTGAAGCAGCTGCCACAGGCTGATATGATTTTTGTTGGCAATAATGGGTGCGTGACGCCAGAACAGAGGTCACAGGCGGGCAGACTGCAGGCTGCATCTGGTTCAGAGGAGTGTGTGTGTGTGTGTGTGTGTGTGTATTTAATTTGCTGCCATCCTGTAAAAATTGGCAAATCACATAGAAATCTGGATTTCCAGCCTCTTATGAAATTCACAAGGTCGAGTAGCCCTGGGTCCACACTGCTTCCTGTGACCCTCAACCCGGAAGTGACCAGAGGACGCCCCTGTGCGTAAGGCCGGTGCATCGAGATCACCACAGTCTGCACCCCTCCCTCTTGCCTCCCACATGGAGGTGGAGGGACATTGGTGATTTCTCGTTACACTTGTGCTGCTGGTTTTTTGATAGTAGGTTTCAGAGGAAAGGGAGCTATTTCTTGTCCCCTGGTCTCTATAAGTCACAGATGATAGATGTCACTGGTCCCTCTGATGGAGAATTCTGTGTCTTTCTAGGCATAAGAGGAAAGCTCTAAATTGGATCGTATTCTGTCAAAGAGTGTCTGAGGGGCTGAGGGCCCTTGAAATCAAATCACAGGAGAAATGATTGAAGGAAGTGTGAGTGTTGAGCCTGGTGATGAGAAGAAAAGGCCCAGGGACAGGTGAAGAGGGAAACACGACAGCTCTTTTGAAGTCTTTCAAGGGCCACCCTTTGGAATATGGGGTAGATTTGTGCTTTTTAGATTTCAAGAGTGGAAGTCAAAAGGGAACCACTCTAGCTCAACATAAAGAAAAATAATGCAGAGGGAGTGAGTTTGGGGGGCGGGGGTAAGCTTCCAAACAGGTGATGTCAGTTCAAATCCTGACTCCATGGGGGAACACCTTTATGAGCTAGTAGTAAAGTATCATTCCTATGGCTTTCCCATCAGGGAGTCAGTTGATAAATGATGTTTTCTGAATTTGCAAAGGAATTTTGTTTCCATCCTCATGACCTGGAAGGCATGTGTGTCAGTTTCCTCTTGCTGCTGTAACAAATGAACGTGAATTTAGTAGCTTAAAACAATGCACATTTATTATCTGATGGTACTGGAGGTCGGGACCCTGAAATGGGTTGGTTGGCAGGGCTACGTTGCTTCTGGAAGCTCTAGCAGAGAATCTGTTTGCCTTTTCCAGCTTCTAGAGGCTGCCTGCCTTTCTGGGCTGTGGCCCCCTCCTCCATCTTAAAAGTCAACATCGTAGCATCTTCAAAGCTCTCTCTCTCTGACCTCTGGTTCCATCATCACCTCTGTTTCTCTGGCTCTGAGCCTCCTGCCTCTCTCTAATAAGGACCTTTGTGATTACATTAGGCCCACCTGGCTATCCCAGGATAATCCCTTCACCTCGAGATCCTTATCTCAATTACATGTGCAGAGTCCCTTTGCCACGTGTATTAGTAGTTTCCTAGAGCTGCCATATCAGTTCCCACAAACTCAGTGGCTTAAAACAACATAAATCTGTTCTCTCCCTGTTCTGGAGGCCAGAAGTCTGAAATCAAGGTATTGGCAGGGCCATACCTCCTCCAGAAGCTCTAAGGGAGGATCCTTCCCTGACTCTTCCAGCTTCTGGGGGCCCCAGGTGTCCCAGGCTTGTGGCCGCATCCCTCCCGTCTCTGCCTCCGTCTAAACATGGCCTTCTCTTCTGTCTCCGTGTGGCCTTATTCTCCTATAAGGGCGCTCGTCATTGGATTTAGGGGCCACTCTGATTCACAATGATCTCATCTCACTATCCTTAAGTTAATTATATCTGCAAAGACCCTGTTTCCAAATAAGGTCACATTCACAGCTTCCAGGGGCTAGAGCTTGGATATATCATTCTGGGGTCACCGTTCCACCTACCGTGTAAAGTGACATATTAAGAGGTTTTGGGGATTAAGATCTAGACAGCTTTGGGGGTCTTTATGCTGCCAGCAAGAGCACATTTGTGGTTCTTTGCTAAGTGTCTTTCTAGGTCTTCAGAGGGAGGAAGAAAAATGCAATTTCCATGTTGTAATTGTGATTTAATCTTTGAGTGTCTATCTTGCTGACCAAGTGATGGCCTCCTGTTTTTAATGTCTTGGTAATTGTATTGTTGGTCAGTGAGTTGCGGTCTCCAGAACCGCAGAAGCCTGGCATACGTCACCAGCAGGGGATGAACTCATTCACGCTTGGAGAGAAATCAATGTAAACTCACGCTGATCTTGAAGAGGGTACCCTCCAACTTTTGGCTGCAATAATTAAGTTTCCAGCCTTCTGGTATCAGCCGGACTTGAAATAATGAGATGCTAAAGGCCTCCTAAAAGGATATTAACATTTTAAAGCCTTCTCTGCCCCAGGGAAGGTCTTTATTTCCAAACTTCATCTGTGAAGGGCAAGGGTAGGCAGCAGATGGGCTGTCGAAAAAAAACACAAAGGTTTCTGCTGCTTGTGTGGGGTCACTAAACAGAGCCCAATGTCACCGCTGGAGGATGCAGGAAGCTTCTAGAGAGCAGCTGCATTTCCTGGGTCATCACGTAGCCCCTGCAAAAGGCTGTGTGACCCGATTTTCCTTACGTGGTTGGATTCACAGAGAGGATAAGGTGGAAGGTGGGCGTGTCCTGAACATGGTCCTTAGAGAGGCATCTGAGAGCTGATGTCACTGAGCCAGAGACATCACGATTCAGGTGGAGGCGACTGGACAGGTGTAGGGGTTAGTGGGATCTGGCAGGCCTGCGGTGAAATCCTGTATTGGTGAGCTTTCTTTTGTTTTGGTTGCAAGTGATAGAAACGCAAATCCACCTGTCTTAAGCCCGGAAAGGGGAAATATATCGACTCATGCAGCTAGGCGAAGTTGGATCCAGAGGCACATCTGGACTCGATTTCTCTCCTTCTCTGATTTCTGCCTTCTTCTGTGTGGTTTTCACATCTTTTTCCTGGGCCCGTGCTACTTCCTGGGCCCAGCATCCCTCCCCGGCTCCCTGCGTCTGGACACGCCCCAGCTGTCCTCTGGACTCTGGCTCAGGTGCCCCTGCCCTGTGCAGCTGCCTCCTTCCTGCCGTTCTGCATCCCGCCCCCGACACCGGGGTCCTCACCTCTGTGCTTCTGTGCCCTGTGTAGACGCACGTATTAGGGACTCAGCATGTCGTGTGCCCCTGTACAGGTGGCAGGTTTGCCCCTTGAGGGCAGGGCCGTGTCTCACTTCTCTTCCTGCCCCGAAGGGTCTGTTAGAAGGAGCAGCGAGAACAGCCACAGCCCCCGGTGACACCGTGCCAGACTCTGGTCCACTGGTTCTTTACACATCGCAGCCTCCGACCCGCCCAGCACCTCCACAGAGTAGGTACCACTCTTGCGCCCATTTTACAGCCCAGGAAACTGAGGCCGGAGAGGTTTAAGTATCTGGGCTCAGTGGGTGCTGAGTAAGCATTAGTCCACTGCATGTCCAAATTCATGGTACCGAAAAGTGGACAAACAGTCCCTTCCTATTTCCTCTCTCCTGTAAAGACAGAATTAAAGACAGGTGTTTCTGAAAATCCACATTTTATGTAAGAGTTTTGATTGTTGGCAAGTCATCCAGTTGAAAGAGATGTGCAGACACATTTTGCCTGGGGGCTGTGGTTCTCACCTTCCACGTGTCCTGCCCTGTAGGAGATAAACCTAATGGAAGGTGAGGCCCAGGCACCTGGGGGGTGGGATTGAGGACCTTGTGGGGATCCCCGCAGTGTTGATGAAATAGGTTCAGAACAGTCTCTCTGCGCTGACTTATCTCCAAAGGGTCCTTGTCTGCTGTGGGCTCCAACGGGCTTCCAGAGAAACCCTCAGACGGATCTTAATGCTATCAGAAGGAGATGGAGAAAAATCCAAAAGTGGTTTAAGCCCATTTCTTTCTCTTTTGGCAAGACTTGGCAAACATTCCTACAGAAAACACTGTTCTTCTGTCTCTCGGCATGAATTTCCTCCCCTTCACCCATCACCAGGAGCCAGGCAGCTAAGAATAAGTTGTCAGGCAGTTTGGATGTTATTGCCTAATTGTGTCCTTCTTGATGCTGGTAATTTGGACTTCCATTGTTCCATTCTAATGCGAGATGTGTCACATATTTCCTGTTGGCGAGAGGATACGTATTGCTCCATCCCCAACCTTTTGTTCCTGTCAATGTCATTCAGATTTCAGTATTAATGAGATCTTTTGTTCCCTTCTGTCTTTAGCATCTCTAATGAAGAACTCACATTCTGGAATTGTTTGGGCATCATGTGGGGAGACCTTGGGACTAGCCAGTGTAGATCTGCGCCCTCAGTTATCAGAGCCTCGTGGGGGAGGTGGTGTTACTGAGGTCTTGGGCCGACACCGAGTTAAATCTCGGAGACAGAGTTTTGGGCGAACCAGAAAAGAATAGCTTCATTGCTTTGCCAGGCAAAGGGGGCCACAGCGGGCTAATGCCCTCAGAGCTGTGCATCCTGACCTGGAGGGGGGCAGAGAGGAGTTTTATAGCAATGGTTCAAAGAGGAGGACGTGGTCAGCTCGTGGACCTTCTTCTGATTGGTTGGTGGGGAGGTAATCAGGAGTCGGCATCATCCACTTTCTGGTTCCTATTGGTCTGGGGTCTACGTGCTTGTGGGCAGCATACAGTTAACTTCTCCCACCTGATGGGGCTTTCAGTATCTGCAGAAGAGCTCAAAGATATTTTTCTGTGTATCCCTTGAGGGGGAACCAGGACGCTGCCCGAAGGCTGCGCTATTGTCTCCTGACTGCTCCCCCCTTATCTCTGCATCCCCTCCCTTCCCTGATTAGCAACTGCTTGAACCTGCCCGTTGGAACTCAGGGAAGGTCACGGAGGCTGAATGAAGCCTATTTCCTGTAATCAAGAAATGGGGGACACAGGAAGGCTTTTGTGCCCAGGAGCCCACAGTGTCCTCCTCAGTATCAGGTCTGTGACTGTGTTTCGAATATCAGGCAGGGTCAACTACGGCCACTGTGCCTCTGTCTCCTGGCACGTTTATCCTTGATGTTTTGGGGCTTGGTTCACAATTTAAACTCCTTCTGTGAGCTTTGATGGTGGGCAGAATGTATCAGCTTCGTATTCAAATTCATTGAGTTTCCTAAAGAAACTCAAATCATTTCAATACACTTTATTTATTAAAAAATTTCTTTTTAATTTATACAATTTTTAAAGGTTACTTTCCATTTACAGTTATCACAAAATATTGGCTGTATTCTCCATGTTGTACATACAGCCTTGAACTTATCTTATACTCAGTAGTTTGTACCTCACACTCCCCAACCCCTCTATTGCCCCTGCCCCCCGTTTAAATAAACTTTAGAAGTTAACTGTCTAAGAAAAGTGATGCACAGGGCATTTAATTATTGTTGCCAAAATACAGGTCACCCAGTTACTAAGTACCAGGGCTGGGGTTTGACCCCAGGAAGCTTGGCTCTCGGCCCCTGCTTTACAGAGAGCACCCCAGTTTCACAGGGAACTTAGCCCTGTGAACTTAGGGTGCTTATTTCAGGGGCAGGCTTCTTTCCCCCCTACTTTGGGATTATCCGTACACTGACTTATTTTATGCATATCCTAAGATTAAGATGACCTTCCAAAGATCAAAATGTAGCCCTCTTTTCTCTGAAACATTTCAAATGTCTAGAGGGACATTCAGTGATGTTAGGAACTGGTGAACATAAGAAGAAATCCCACAAAGAGCTAGAACTGACGTCTTCAGCCAAGAGTCACTCGTATAGCGGAGACTCAGTGAGCATTGATGAGAGAAGCCTTCGGAGAATCTCACACATTTTCCCCCGATTATGCAGGAGTCTTGCATGAGCAATTCATTCATGCTTTATTGATACATATCGCTACGCTGAGATGGACTTTGAGAAAGTAATGCTGCCTTTAGCAGCGGGTGGAAATACAGATTCTGTCTCAGTCAAAAACAATGGGATAAGATTTTTCTGGTACTGGATGGACCGGGTTACATAGCCACCTGTTAAACAGATGGGCCCATATCTCTTCTAATTCATTTTGCAGAGGGACGGGCTTCCAGCAGGCAATGATCATTTATATTCAATGTATATACTCAGTGTATTCCTTCTGAACTGCTCTTGGATTATCGCCTGGAGACATTTCAGGGTTTAACTTGAAATGCAAAGAGACGGTCTCAGATTTCAAAGCACTGCTTTCGACTCCTATTCCCCCCTGCAGCGTCGGCTTACCCTTCTTAAAGGGCCCCTCTCCAAATGTTTCAGATCGTTTTGACCACTTCTGAAGCTCAGTTTAACAGGCTCTTTTTTAAAAATGAAAGGCCTCAGCCCGAGGCGATTGCCCTAATATAGTCATCTTTTAATGCTCTGGACAACAGAGCAGTTTCCCGTCATCAAGGGTTTCAATCGTGTCACTCCCCAGGGAATACTTTCAGAGAGATGAATTTATCCACGACTTCCTGACATCCTTTGTGTCTGACACTTAATAAATATTTGGGTTACACTCTGACTTCTTTTCCTATGAGCAGCGTTTGTAGGGAGAGCAGTCAGTGGCCGTATGCTGAGACCGTCTGTGTGTCTGAAGCCCACTTGTGGGGACGGTGGATTTCCATGTGCCTTTCTCGACAGCCTCTTTGAGTGAAAGACTGATACTGAGAATCTTTTTTTTTTTTTTTTAATTTGACAGGCCCAATATTTTTTTTAAATTAATTAATTAATCAATTTATTTTTGGTTGTGTTGGGTCTTCGTTTCTGTGCGAGGGCTTTCTCCAGCTGCGGCAAGCGGGGGCCACTCTTCATCACGGTGCGCGGGCCTCTCACTATCGCGGCCTCTCTTGTTGCGGAGCACAGGCTCCAGACGCGCAGGCTCAGTAGTTGCGGCTCACGGGCCCAGCTGCTCCGCGGCATGTGGGATCTTCCCAGACCAGGGCTCGAACCCGTGTCCCCTGCATTGGCAGGCAGACTCTCAACCACTGCGCCACCAGGGAAGCCCTGATACTGAGAATCTTGAAGGATTTTCCAGTTCTGATACCAGCGCTTGCACCGTGGCCTGGGTTGGGACAGAAGGGACTTTGGTCAAGGATATTGGGCCAAAGCATTTTGGTTTCATAAATAGGATATAAATAATATAGAAAAAACAAAACTTGTGATAGGACCCCACTTCCTGGCATGTGCCCATCCAGACATCACTAATCAATCCCAGCACTCCTTCCTTCGACAGCCCGGATTCCTTCTCCAGCAGAGGTCCCTTGAGCAGCAGCTCAGAAGTGATTTGCATTGGCAAGTGGGATGAACCTATTTCCTATTGCTGGTAGAGTCTGTGGGGAACTAGCAAAAGTTTTATTAAGCACTGAAGAACGTGATGCTGATGAGGCCGTGGTATGGACCTCGAAGTTTGATATACTGGAGGGAGAAAAAAACCAAAACAGCACTTCTGTGCCATTGCTCTGCGTCCTACCATCCGGATCAGGATGTCCTTAGGCCAAAGGTCATAAAATGATAGGCCTTGAGGCAACTCCAGACCCCAAGACGTGCGCCCCCAGACAGAGCAAAGTACTTTAAAAATGTGTATACTTAGATTGCCAACGTTCAAACGTTAGTAGATTTCACCAGCGCGCTGGAATTCCCGTTTCCCTCGCAAAGTCCGAAGGTCTCTGAACACAGCCCGTGTGGCAGCGGTGGGCTCAAGGTAGTAGCCGCTGTCCCCTTTGGGCAGGGTTTGGGCTGCTCCCTCAAGGTTTTCACCGTCCCCAAGTTCCCTGACCTTCACAGCAGACCCACCTTCCTCGTTTATGTCACCTCCCTGGGCCGGGAGGGATTTGATTGTTGAGTCAACCCCCATCAGCATCCCAGGCCGCTCCACCATCCCAGGCCAATTGTGCTGAAAAAAATCTGGGTGAATTATACAGGTAAACTGAAATCTATTACAAATCTATTAGATAAGTTAGTTGTATTAAGTGAGAGGTATTAGACCGATGTATTAGATGCAATTATTTTAATTCATTGCTAACATAGGTAGAGGTTTTCACAAGGCAGAGTCACTTCATGTAAGAACAGCTGTAATTTCACCATGGGGGCTACTTCTCAAGCTGTTCAGACTGGAATTTTTGTATCCAGGATTTTAATTAGCCCATGTCACACTGGCAAGGACTCCAAGTTGATCCAGGGGGTGAATTCCAGGGACTTCTGTGCTGCTGAGGCATTGCTGAGCTCCACCCCTTCCTCTGTGACTGCCTCAGCCTGGCTGGGCTATGATTTGCTGGTCTCTCTGGAAATCTTCTCCGAGACTGTGAGTCTGGACACCCAGGCTTCTCTTGGCAGGGCTGAGCCAGTCTCGTCTCTGCCAGATCTTAGCTTCGGCCTTTCAACCCCCCTCTTTTCTACATTCTGATTTTGGAGAAATTAGTGAGGTCATCGTTGGCATTTTTCTTTTTCCCTTCCCCTGGAGCCTCAGAGATAAAAAAACTCTCAGCTGCCGCCTTTTATACCTTGAGGTCTCAGTTCACAGCATTCTTTGATAGAAAAGTTTCTTTTCTTAGGGAAATTTTCAGAAGTACTTTCAAGATAAGTTTGGAAAACACAAACCCTGCAGATCCCTCGTTCCCCTGAGAATATGCTTATCCTGCCACAATGCCTTTTTTTAATGTGACTAATTGATGCGCAAACCCCCGAACACCTAAGCTTGTGACTCCAGCACCTGTGCTGATGGGAGCCTCGTTCCCAGCGCTTCTCTCCGCCAGGTTCAGTGTCTGCAGTCAGAGCCGGTGCAGGAGACTGGGCGGCGCGATATGCTGGGCTCTCACCAGATAAAAAGCTCTTAATCCCACCCGGGCCACCGTTTGATGACCAGGAAGTGCTTGGATCTTTTCCTAAACTCACAAGCGTTGGTGGTACTTTGAAAAATCTCCCAGCGTTGAGGGGTGAAAAGCTAAAATGAAAACATTTCCCAGATAAGCGTATGCTAAACTTTACAACAAACCGTAATCTTGGGCCTCATTTGCTGGCGTGGTTTTGATAAGGGGCACGATTCCGGAAGCACTTGTCTGTCAAGGTAGAATCACACCTTGTTGAATGTGATTTGGACGGGGATTTATCATGGAGGTGACCCAACAGGCAGAATGCAGGAATTGACTGGTGATGCTGGGCCGGCGAGCCGGGAGATGAGGTTGGGTGGGAGCGGGTGTCCGCGGGTCTGTCGTGGAGGGCTGTCCTGAGCATCTCGGATGAAGGTGAGTTGAAGTTTGGGGACCAGAGGGGGCCAGTGAGGCCCGACCATCTTGTAAACACGGTACAAACCTTCCTGTTCTATCAGTCACTGTTTTTGACAGTATTTTGCACGGGAGTCTGTCTCTTGCGCTCAGACCTCCTCGAGGGCAGAGACACTTGGGTTTGCTTTATGTCCTCAAAGCCCTGCCGGGAACCCAGCGTGTATCATCACTGAGTTTTAACCTCAGACTCGCTGTGACCTCTCCGTGCCTTTGAGATGGATCCTTGTCCTCCCTGGGCTGCACAAGAGTTGCATTCTCTGAGGTCTTTTTAGCACCAAGACTTTAAGATTCTCTAAGGAAGGCATGTGTTTTGGATGAGCTGGGAAGGGGTCTCCATTCTGCCCACGCTGGCCCCGAGATCTGCCTTTGCTGGGAGGCCTGGACGATCAGTCAGTTCCGGGCTGGGTGCTGGGCACACTGCTTCGGAGAGAGGAAGAAATAACATCCCAGCCATGGTTCAACTAGGGAAGTGAGACGGATCTGCATGAAGAATTGATAAGAATAAAGGAGGCTGAGAGCAAAGCCTCATGATCAGAACTTGAGAGTGAATTAAGGAGTCCCTTAGAGTGGGAGCTTTCAGTGTGGTGATGGGCATGATGGATGGGTGAGGAGGGAGGGGCTCACGACACCTTCCCATTCCTGGTTGTACAGTCCTGAGCAGAGCACTTCCTCTCTCATTGATTCTGCGTAGTTCCCGTATGTCTACAAGGTACCAGGCCTTGTGCCATGAGCCTGAGCTGCAGAAAATTAAATAAGGCAACATGCTTGTCCTTAAAGGCTTGCCTTATCATCTAGGAGGGGCAGAGAAGTAAGCATTACTATACTAAGTCATAGTCTACGAAGGTACAAAGGTGGATAGAAGGTCCCTCGAGCCAAGATCCATGGACTTATCTCCTAGAAATCTTCACGAGAATTATTTGACTTTGCATTTTCATTTTTTATGGTAGTCTACAGACTGTGTAAGCAACATGCACCATTGTCAGTAGACCCAATCACTGCTACTTGATTTCAGTTCTAATGTTTGGATTTGTGTCCATGATTGTACGAGGGACCCAAAGGACTTGGAGCTGTATCACATGAATAGTTTAACTCTTGAGAATTCAACTGTATGCATTTGGCCCAAAATAACCTGGTGTCCTTACATTTACATGCATACATATACACATATATGGGTAGAAACTGTGCATCTTTTAATCTCGTTATCTCTGTTCCTCTGCCTGGTAAAGTATTCGTCAGTGTATATTGGCACAAGTGGTGGGGGGCACTTGAGCACAACGGGAAGAGTCTCCCCATCTTCCAGAGGTGTGTGATGCCTTCTTCTAGTGGCCAAGCAAGCGAGTGGTGATGGTGTCAATGACCTCTTGCCTTCAGGAAGACATTAAAGACTGAACTAAGGCCTCCGAGAAACCCTTGACTAATGAAATGTTAGAAGAACTGGAAGATACTTTTACAGAAGGTGTAGGTGATAAAGCACACAGGGAGAGCCAACACACTATAAATTGCTCGAGTGTTCTGAGCAGAGATAATTGAATAATTTGCATATACCACCCATCTGTACAATTGCATGCTACCTATAGTTTTATATATATATATATATGTTTTATATATATATACATATATATATATATCTTACGCATACATGTTGCTACATATTCTTTGTATTAAAAATCATAAATGCGGGCTTCCCTGGTGGCGCAGTGGTTGAGAATCTGCCTGCCAATGCAGGGGACACGGGTTCGAGCCCTGGTCTGGGAAGATCCCACATGCCGCGGAGCAACTAGGTCCGTGAGCCACAACTACTGAGCCTGCGCGTCTGGAGCCTGTGCTCCGCAACAAGAGAGGCCGTGATAGTGAGAGGCCCGCGCACCGCGATGAAGAGTGGCCCCCACTTGCCGCAACTAGAGAAAGCCCTTGCACAGAAACGAAGACCCAACACAGCCAAAAATATAAATAAATAAATAAATAAATAAATAAAACTGACGTTAGAAAGAATAAAGCTTGATTGTTTTAAAAAAAATCATAAATGCTGTGCCTGGTGAATGAAAATAGGGATTTTCTTGTATAATACTGGTTGGGTGCAATTTTGCTTCAGTTAACTTTAGAACCCAACTGCCATTTGCATGGGACCTTGAGAAAAGAAAGAGGTATGTTATAGGCAAATGCTATATTTGTGCCAGCTGAAGGCCAATTGACATTACAGATGAAGGAGCAGAAACTCAGGTTAAATTACCTGCTCAGAATCACACGGTATTATTCAGCACACTTCAGTAATGTTCTAGGGGGGAAAAAAAGATGATGGAGGTGGTATGTTTACTTATCGAAGGGAAGGGGTAGACAGTTATGACTCAGAGAGGGGAATGCCTCTGACCAGCGAAAGCATAGTCTGGGGACCCACTGGGGACAGGAGTGCTGTTATGTCCTAGAGCTTCTTATTGTATAAATCTTATTGTATAAACTTTAATGAGGGAACTTAGTCACCAGGAGCACATAGCTGTTTGCTAGAGTCAGGCAGGCCTCTTTTTAATAAAGCAGCTTAAATTTAACTCAAACTGGTTACTTTAGATACAACGGAATCCCCCTAGTGCCCTAAATGGCAGTTTTTATTATACTTCTGCCTAAAGACTGAGACTTTTGCCCCATAGGGGAGACAGAGGATATGGAACTGTGGAGTTTCCGCAGTGGCTGCTGTCCCCCTTCTGAGCCAGATGTCCCGGGATGCCGCTAGCTCTTCCCTTGAGGGCCCGATGGGATTCATAGAGCAAGCCCGGGGGGTACAAGCTCCGTTGTTTACAGGCTCTAAAGCTTCACACTCACACCAGCCCCTACGGGGCCTTTAGCAAGTCAGTGCAGTTTTTCCCTTGGATTCTTTTTTTTTCTAGCTTATATGGCATCCAGCAGGGTCCACCCTGGGGAAGCAAATGCTCGATTTCTCTTCCTCCCTATGGGCATGTGTCTGTCTCCAGATTCCAGGTTAGTTTGTAGCCCTGCATCAGCAGTTCTCTGATGGGTTTAAGAAAAGCTTTTAATTTGCAGTTTGGTAAGGGCAAGAGAAGTGCTCTTTTCAGCCATCTACCTCTCTGAACTGAAACTGGAACTTGACTGACTTGATTTTGTCTCTGATTTTTATCAAGCAGAGGATAAGCCAGGCCCCTCATTTTAAGAATACTTTAAGTGAAAACTAAGAATGAACTGAATATAGAGAGGGGGTCAGCGGTTACTGCAGCAGCTATTTGACCAATAGAAAAGGACAGTGTTGGGTCAGAATACACCGCTTGGGACACTGGCCTTCCATTACTGGCTAGGTGACCTAACTGAGTGTTAGTCTCCTCATCTGTAAAATGGGTAAAGGATAACTTTCCCACAATGCTCCAGTGCAGGATTGTTTTCAAATTAAGGGCCAGTTTTTATGGGATCTCACCAGCATTTTGTAAAAAGTGAAGGAATAGAATGGACTGGAATGGAATGGCACAGAGTGGAGTGGAGTGGAATAGAATGGGATGGGATGGAACAGAATAGAAAGTTCAGAGTGACTTGCATGTAATGAGGTTAAGTATTTTTTCATGAAACTTTGGCTTTTGCCTTTATGTATACTTTTTGTGTATTGGTCCTAATGTAAGATGTATTTTCTAATGTGGGTTGTGCTTCAAACACTATTTGAGACACATTGTCATAGACTGTATCAGTTAGTTACAGCTGCATAACAAACAGCCCCAGTATCTTAGTCACATGCCACCACGAGCTTTTTGTTATTGCTCACAGGTCTTCAGGTCAGCTGGGGTTCACCTCATCAAGGTTGCAGACACCAAGAGGGCAAACCCAATCCTTTAACCGTGTTTTTGGGTTTTTTTTTAACTTTTTATTTTATATTGGAGTAGAGTTGATTAACAATGTTGTGTTAGGTTCAGGTGTACAGCAAAGTGAGTCAGTTATACATATACATGTATCTATTCTTTTTCAAATTCTTTTCCCATTTAAGTTGTTACATAATATTGAGCAGAGTTCCCTGTTCTGTGTTTTAAGTATTTTATGGAGAATTTTTTGGTAAAATTCTGCTGGGCAAAAGGAGTCATTTGCCCAAACCCAACATTGTTGAGATAAAGCATATTTTACCTCTGGTGGGGGGAACCACAAATTCACAAGGCAAAGGGTGAGGGTGCAGTGTTGGGTATGGCACTGAAATCTACCACATGAGGCAATCGAGAATATCAGGTGGAGGGGGAAATTCCCTGGCGGTCCAGTGGTTAGGACTCTGTGCTCTCACTGCTGAGGGCCCGGGTTCGATCCCTGGTCAGGGAACTAAAATCCCACAAGCCATGTGGTACGGCCAAAAAAAAAAGAGAGAGACTGTCAAGTGGGATGATGTTTTATAAATTGTAAAATGCTGCATGTGTCAGGTTTCATCTTTAAAAGTGTACCCCTGCTTCCTCCCTTCCTCCTTCCCATCTTTCCCCCTGCCATCGGGGTGAAGAGAAAGGTCATACATATGTAAGAGAATTCCTCACTTATCTTCACCTTTGGGTCCCAAAAATGTTCCTTGATGTCTCCTTCTTACTTCTGAGAAAGACTTCCCTCTATTTTGCTGCCAGTGTGCAATCTATTAATTTGCATGTCTGTATATGTTGATTTTTTCCTGTTTCCAGTTTTTGTAACTAGACTGAAAAATCTCTCTAGACACGACTTGTTCTCTTCTGTACTTTACCTTCTTGTTACACAACAGGTATTTGGTCAGGGGTGTTGGAAGACAGTATTATATCAGTGACTTATATTTAGTGATCACTCAGGAAATGGTGATGTTATTTGATTGTTTTGTGCCTGAAGCTCCAGGTGACAGACAACTCATTTCTTCTCTCACCTCAGTCTCCGAACTCAGAGTGGATATTTGGTGAGTTTGGCATTAGTACGGGGCCGTTGGGTTGTACAATGCATGCTGGAAACTCTTGTGTCGACTTAGCATGGAAGAGCTGGACCGAAGATCAGCGCTCAGAAAACACTTGCTGTCTGTTAAGTGATTTTTGTGGTTCATCTTATTTAACACTTAGGGCAGGAATTATCATCCCTTGTCTCATTTCTCTGTTCCCCATTCTGGAAAACGTCCTTGCAAAAGCTTTCCATATCACACTCCCCCACCTCCCATTCTGTCATGAACCCACACCATCAGAGGTTTGCCTCTTCTCCGCTGAAGTCCCTTTGTCAAGGTGTCCAGGGTTCACGGCCAATTCCAACGGTTAGCTTTCAGTCCACAACTGACTCGACTTCCTCTCAGTGTTTGATATCAATCCCACCCTGTCTTCGGAGAATCTTCACCACTTACCTCTGAGATACCATTCTCTCTATGGCCTTTCCTTTTTTTTTCTTTTTAGTTTTTTAAAATTTTTTGGCCATGCCGCGCGGCACGTGGGATCTTAGTTCCATGAGCAGGGATCAAACCCGAGCAGGGATCGAACCTGAGCTCCCTGCAGTGGAAGCACGGAGTCTTAACCACTGGATCACCAGAAGTCCCCCTGGCTTTTCCTTTTTAACAAATTGGCCCCATATTGTCAGGTCCTTATATTCATGACCTCTAAGTGTTAGCAGGCTCAAGGCTGAAATGTGGGATATTATTCAATCTCCTGGCTTTAAATACTGCATATGCTGGCATAATCCAAATTTATTTCTTCAGCTTGAGCCCTTCTCCATGGACTCTGTACTTGTGCTTCCAACTTCTTACCTAACATCTTCATTCAGATGTCTAATAAACATTTCTCATTTAATATTTTTGAAATGGAACTCCGGATTCTTTCTCTCTTCCCCAAATCTGCCTTCCTGCAGGCCTCCCTTATCACAGGGATGGCAATGCCATTTTTCTGGTTGCTCGGGCCAGAAACCTAGCAGTCATCTGTGGCTTCTCCTTCTCTCACACCCAACAGCTACTCCAGTAGCAGCTCCTGCCAGGGCTGCCTTCAAAGGCATCCTGAACGTGACCACATCTCATTCCCTCCATCACACCACCCTGATGGGAACCTCCTTCACGTCTCTGTTGCATGGGTTCCCCTTCTGCCATTCCTGCTAGAGGTATCCTGTTACATCGTCCAATCATGCTACTTCCTTGCTCCCAAACCCCACAGCTTCTCATTATACTTACACAGTGGAGTACAATCCAGCCCCCCTGGCTACTTTTGTGCTCCCTTGCCCTCCTTTTTGGTCCTTGAATATGGCAAGGACATACCTGTCTCAGGGCCTTTGCACTTCCTGACCTTCTGCATGTGCTCATGACTCACTTCCTCCCTTCATTCAGGTCTCTACTCAAATGTGATCTCTCCAGGGAGGCCTTCCTGCCCATTCTAACTAAAACCGTTATCACTGTTTTCTTACCTTGCTTGATTTTCCTTTTAAGCCCATCTCGCTACCTGATATTACATTTATATCTAGGTGTGTGTTGAGTTTGTCTGTCTCCTCCATTCCACAGTCAGTTCCATCAGGGCAGGGAGTATATTGTTCATCACTCTATCCCCAGCACCTAGGACAGTTCCTGGGTCTTAGTTGACATTAAATAAATATTTATGAAATGAATGAATGATTTATTCTTATTTTACAGATGAGGGATCTGCGGCAGAGAAAAGCTATGTCAAAATACACTGGGACTCCAAGCTTGCTCTCTCCATCCTCCAATGATAGGATGGGAGGGAGTCCAAGCTGGAAACTTCGGGTACCCATGGGTTCGCAGATGCAGAATCTGAGCCTGGAGGTAGGGAGTGACTTATTCAGTTATGATGAGGGGAAGAGTTTGGACAAGGACCCAGGTTACTGGACCTCAGGCTGAGGCACCGAGCTGCTGCTTCCAGCTCCTTCTCCCTGGACTTGAGTACTAACTCTCAAGCTGATCTCTAATTAATTGATACCTCATGCTTACTGACACATCAGTGGTGGCCTGGGGCCAGGGGCAGAGGGAGCAATGGACCGAAAAGGGGCACAAGGGATGTTTCGGGAGGCTGGGAGTGTTCTGTGTCCGAGCATGACAGTGGTTTCACAGCGTATGCACCGTCAATCTCATCCACTTGTACCCTCCAAACGGATATGGTGCATTGAACAGAAATTACACCTTGGTGAGTTTCATTAAAAAAAATCCCAACGTGTGTATTTAGGTCTTGCCTTTCCCCATCAGTTCTTCCTTCTGTGGGCTGTACGGAGGGGGTAACACACAGTTTGAGGACCCCCTGCCCCCCGATTCAGAGGGCCTGAGTGCGAATCCCTGCTCTGCCCCTCACCAGCTGTGATCTCTGCGCAAGCTGTCTCTCCTGGGCCTCAGTTTCCCTATCTATGATATAGGGACAAAACACTTAACAAATGGGACTTTTGGAGGATTTAATGGCTATCATTCTATGTAAAGTTTTAAAAACAATGCATGATGCATAGTAAGCACTCAATACATGATAGCTATTATTTTTGTTCTTTGTACTTCTTGGGGATATAAAAGCTCAAGGTAAAATAAATATTTTTTGGGTATCCACTGCTCCTCAGACACAATGTACCTGCTAAACTTGGTAATAAATACAAAATGTTTGATTTGATAATTGAATTGAAAGGTGTTTTTTCTTTTTTTATTTATTTTATTTTTAAAGGAATTCCTTTATTTTTATTTATTTATTTATTTTTGGCTGTGTTGGGTCTTCGTTTCTGTGCGAGGGCTTTCTCTAGTTGCGGCAAGTGGGGGCCACTCTTCATCGCGGTGCGCAGGCCTCTCACCATCGCGGCCTCTCTTGTTGCGGAGCACAGGCTCCAGACGCGCAGGCTCAGTAGTTGTGGCTCACGGGCCTAGTTGCTCCGCGGCATGTGGGATCTTCCCAGACCAGGGCTCGAATCCGTGTCCCCTGCATTGACAGGCAGACTCTCAACCACTGCACCACCAGGGAAGCCCCAAAGGTGTTTTTTCTTTACACAGTTTCTTTTTGCCTATCTTAATATGTAATTCAGCATTTATTGTGAATTTGTGAGAAGCATACTCTTTGATTATATAGCTTTCCCCCCCATTACTCAAATCTTTTTATTCTTCATGAATACACAAACACACGTAACATATATTTATAAAATTAGTATTAACACGTCCATTAATTTTTTTTTTTTTTTTTTTTTTCACACACACACACTGTATTTTATTTTTACAAGAGGTAAATCGACTGACACCAAGCATTGTACATGGATGACCACAACAAAAGCAACAATGATTGCAATTACCAAACATGAAACACACTCATACTATGTCATAGTATTGACATTCAGTCCAGTAATCCTCCACTGTAACAACAGCTCCTTTACTTTGCAGTGAAAATTGATTTGTATATTCTTTGCCTCTGAGTCCTTGTGGAATTTTTTTTTTTTTTTTTAATTCAGACAGAAAGTCACAAAAATTATACTCATCCTCATCAGTTCACTCAGTCCCATGTAATTAATTTTTTTTTTCATCTTGATCTTTTGTTAGCACTTTTATGAGTTCATCAGTTTTTCATTAGAGTTCTGAAAATGCTTATTCATTCAGTTCAGCAGTACAGTCCGTTACCAGAAACCTGTACTTGTCAGAGTCTTTTCCATGTATTTCTTGAAGATGAAACCCTTTTATAGGAACATATTTGCAAAATCATCAGAGTACACCCAGAACTGTCTGTAAATGACAAAAGACTTAAAAATGACCACGGTTAAAGATTTGATGACAGTTCATAATAATGCAGTTGACAAGAAAATTAGTTATTTCTGAGATATACATTTTAAAGTAATAACTAGGATTATTACTTATAACATTATACCTTTCCATACAAGTACAAATATAAGATTTTTAGAAATTTCATGTAATGTCTGAAACATTTATATTAACATATTTCCATACATATTTCCATACAAATACAAATATGATTTTTAGAAATTTCATGTAATGTCTGAAACATTTATATTAACATATTTCCATACATATTTCCATACAAATACAAATATAAGATTTTTAGAAATTTCATGTAATGTCTGAAACATTTATATTAACATATTTCCATACAAATAACCCAATGAAAGTTTAGTATTAGTTGTTTTGTTTGTTTTTTTATACTGCAGGTTCTTATTAGGCATCAGTTTTATACACATCAGTGTATACATGTCAATCCCAATCGCCCAATTCAGCACACCACCATCCCCACCCCACCGCAGTTTTCCCCCCTTGGTGTCCATATGTCCATTCTCTACATCTGTGTCTCAACTTCTGCCCTGCAAACTGGCTCATCTGTACCATTTTTCTAGGTTCCGCATACATGCATTAATATACGATATTTGTTTTTCTCTTTCTGACTTACTTCACTCTGTATGACAGTCTCTAGATCCATCCACGTCTCAACGAATGACTCAATTTCGTTCCTTTTTATGGCTGAGTAATATTCCATTGTATATATGTACCACATCTTCTTTATCCATTCGTCTGTTGATGGGCATTTAGGTTGCTTCCATGACCTGGCTATTGTAAATAGTGCTGCAATGAACATTCGGGTGCATGTGTCTTTTTGAATTACGGTTTTCTCTGGGTATATGCCCAGTAGTGGGATTGCTGGGTCATATGGTAATTCTATTTTTAGTTTTTTAAGGAACCTCCATATTGTTCTCCATAGTGGCTGTATCAATTTACATTCCCACCAACAGTGCAAGAGGGTTCCCTTTTCACCACACCCTCTCCAGCATTTGTTGTTTGTAGATTTTCTGATGATGCCCATTCTAACAGGAGTGAGGTGATACCTCATTGTAGTTTTGATTTGCATTTCTCTAATAATTAGTGATGTTGAGCATCTTTTCATGTGCTTCGTGGCCATCTGTATGTCTTCTTTGGAGAAATGTCTATTTAGGTCTTCTGCCCATTTTTGGATTGGGGTGTTTGTTTCTTTGATATCGAGCTGAATGAGCTGTTTATATATTTTGGAGATTAATCCTTTGTCCGTTGATTCATTTGCAAATATTTTCTCCCATTCTGAGGGTTGTCTTTTCGTCTTGTTTATGGTTTCCTTTACTGTGCAAAAGCTTTGAAGTTTCATTAGGTCCCACTTGTTTATTTTTGTTTTTATTTCCATTACTCTAGGAGGTGGATCAAAAAAGATCTTGCTGTGATTTATGTCAAAGAGTGTTCTTCCTATGTTTTCCTCTAAGAGTTTTATAGTGTCCAGTCTTATATTTAGGTCTCTAATCCATTTTGAGTTTATTTTTGTGTATGGTGTTAGGGAGTATTCTAATTTCATTCTTTTACATGTAGCTGTCCAGTTTTCCCAGCACCACTTATTGAAGAGACTGTCTTTTCTCCATTGTATATCTTTGCCTCCTTTGTCATAGATTAGTTGACCATAGGTGCGTGGGTTAATCTCTGGGCTTTCTATCTTGTTCCATTGATCTATGTTTCTGTTTTTGTGCCAGTACCATATTGTCTTGATTACTGTAGCTTTGTAGTATAGTCTGAAGTCAGGGAGTCTGATTCCTCCAGCTCCATTTTTTTGCCTCAAGACTGCTTTGCCTATTCGGGGTCTTTTGTGTCTCCATACAAATTTTAAGATGATTTGTTCTAGCTCCGTAAAAAATGCCATTGGTAATTTGATAGGGATTGCGTTGAATCTGTAGATTGCTTTGGGTAGTATACTCATTTTCACAATGTTGATTCTTCCAATCCAAGAACATGGTATATCTCTCCATCTGTTGGTATCATCTTTAATTTCTTTCATCAGTGTCTTATAGTTTTCTGCATACAGGTCTTTTGTCTCCCTAGGTAGGTTTATTCCTAGGTATTTTATTCTTTTTGTTGCAATGGTAAATGGGAGTGTTTCCATAATTTCTCTTTCAGATTTTTCATCATTAGTGTATAGGAATGCAAGAGATTTCTGTGCATTAATTTTGTATCCTGCAACTTTACCATATTCATTAATTAGCTCTAGCAGTTTTCTGGTGGCAGTTTTAGGATTCTCTATGTATAGTATCATGTCATCCGCAAACAGTGACAGTTTTACTTCTTCTTTTCCAATTTGTATTCCTTTTATTTCTTTTTCTTCTCTGATTGCCGTGGCTAGGACTTCCAAAACTATGTTGAATAATAGTGGTGAGAGTGGACATCCTTGTCTCGTTCCTGATCTTAGAGGAAATGCTTTCAGTTTTTCACCATTGAGAATGATGTTTGCTGTGGGTTTGTCATATATGGCCTTTATTATGTTGAGGTAGGTTCCCTCTATGCCCACTTTCTGGAGAGTTTTTATCAGAAATGGGTGTTGAATTTTGTCAAAAGCTTTTTCTGCATCTATTGAGATGATCATATGGTTTTTATTCTTCAATTTGTTAATATGGTGTATCACATTGATTGATTTGCGTATATTGAAGAATCCTTGCATCCCTGGGATAAATCCCACTTGATCGTGGTGTATGATCCTTTTAATGTGTTGTTGGATTCTGTTTGCTAGTATTTTGTTGAGGATTTTTGCATCTATATTCATCAGTGATATTGGTCTGTAATTTTCTTTTTTTGTAGTGTCTTTGTCTGGTTTTGGTATCAGGGTGATGGTGGCCTCATAGAATGAGTTTGGGAGTGTTCCTTCCTCTGCAATTTTTTGGAAGAGTTTGAGAAGGATGGGTGTTAGCTCTTCTCTAAATGTTTGATAGAATTCACCTGTGAAGCCATCTGGTCCTGGACTTTTGTTTGTTGGAAGATTTTTAATCACAGTTTCAATTTCATTACTTGTGATTGGTCTGTTCATATTTTCTATTTCTTCCTGGTTCAGTCTTGGAAGGTTATACCTCTCTAAGAATTTGTCCATTTCTTCCAGGTTGTCCATTTTATTGGCATAAAGTTGCTTGTAGTAGTCTCTTAGGATGCTTTGTATTTCTGCAGTGTCTGTTGTAACTTCTCCTTTTTCATTTCTGATTTTATTGATTTGAGTCCTCTCCCTCTTTTTCTTGATGAGTCTGGCTAATGGCTTATCAATTTTGTTTATCTTCTCAAAGAACCAACTTTTAGTTTTATTGATCTTTGCTATTGTTTTCTTTGTTTCTATTTCATTTATTTCTGCTCTGATCTTTATGATTTCTTTCCTTCTGCTAACTTTGGGTTTTGTTTGTTCTTCTTTCTCTAGTTTCTTTAAGTGTAAGGTTAGATTGTTTACTTGAGCTTTTTCTTGTTTCTTTAGGTAGGCTTGTATAGCTATAAACTTCCCTCTTAGAACTGCTTTTGCTGCATCCCATAGGTTTTGGGTCGTCGTGTTTTCATTGTCATTTGTCTCTAGGTATTTTTTGATTTCCTCTTTGATTTCTTCAGTGATCTCTTGGTTATTTAGTAACGTATTGTTTAGCCTCCATGTGTTTGTCCTTTTTACGTTTTTTTCCCTGTAATTCATTTCTAATCTCATAGCGTTGTGGTCAGAAAAGATGCTTGATATGATTTCAATTTTCTTAAATTTACTGAGGCTTGATTTGTGACCCAAGATGTGATCTATCTTGGAGAATGTTCCGTGCGCACTTGAGAAGAACGTGTAATCTGCTGTTTTTGGATGGAATGTCCGATATATATCAATTAAATCTATCTGGTCTATTGTGTCATTTAAAGCTTCTGTTTCCTTATTTATTTTCATTTTGGATGATCTGTCCATTGGTGTAAGTGAGGTGTTAAAGTCCCCCACTATTATTGTGTTACTGTCGATTTCCTCTTTTATAGCTGTTAGCAGTTGCCTTATGTATTGAGGTGCTCCTATGTTGGGTGCATATATATTTATAATTGTTATATCTTCTTCTTGGATTGATCCCTGGATCATTATGTAGTGTCCTTCCTTGTCTCTTGTAACATTCTTTATTTTAAAGTCTATTTTATCTGATATGAGTATAGCTACTCCAGCTTTCTTTTGATTTCCATTTGCATGGAATATCTTTTTCCATCCCCTCACTTTCAGTCTGTATGTGTCCCTAGGTCTAAAGTGGGTCTCTTGTAGACAGCATATATATGGGTCTTGTTTTTGTATCCATTCAGCCAGTCTATGTCTTTTGGTTGGGGCATTTAATCCATTCACGTTTAAGGTAATAATCGATATGTATGTTCCTATGACCATTTTCTTAATTGTTTTGGGTTTGTTTTTGTAGGTCCTTTTCTTCTCTTGTGTTTCCCACTTAGAGAAGTTCCTTTAGCATTTGTTGTAGAGCTGGTTTGGTGGTGCTGAATTCTCTTAGCTTTTGCTTGTCTGTAAAGCTTTTGATTTCTCCATCAAATCTAAATGAGATCCTTGCCGGGTAGAGTAATCTTGGTTGTAGGTTCTTCCCTTTCATCACTTTAAGTATATCATGCCACTCCCTTCTGGCTTGCAGAGTTTCTGCTGAGAAATCAGCTGTTAACCTTATGGGAGTTCCCTTGTATGTTATTTGTCGTCTTTCCCTTGCTGCTTTCAATAATTTTTCTTTGTCTTTAATTTTTGCCACTTTGATTACTATGTGTCTCGGCGTGTTTCTCCTTGGGTTTATCCTGTATGGGACTTTCTGCGCTTCCTGGACTTGGGTGGCTATTTCCTTTCCCATGTTAGGGAAGTTTTCGACTATAATCTCTTCAAATATTTTCTCTGGTCCTTTCTCTCTCTCTTCTCCTTCTGGGACCCCTATAATGCGAATGTTGTTGCGTTTAATGTTGTCCCAGAGGTCTCTTAGGCTGTCTTCATTTCTTTTCATTCTTTTTTCTTTAGTCTGTTCCGCAGCAGTGAATTCCATCATTCTGTCTTCCAGGTCACTTATCCGTTCTTCTGCCTCAGTTATTCTGCTATTGATTCCTTCTAGTGTAGTTTTCATTTCAGTTATTGTATTGGTCATCTCTGTTTGTTTGTTCTTTAATTCTTCTAGGTCTTTGTTAATCATTTCTTGCATCTTCTCAATCTTTGCCTCCGTTCTTATTCCGAGGTCCTGGATCATCTTCACTATCATTATTCTGAATTCTTTTTCTGGAAGGTTGCCTATCTCCACTTCATTTAGTTGTTTTTCTGGGGTTTTTTCTTGTTCCTTCATCTGGTACATAGCCCTCTGCCTTTTCATCTTCTCTATCTTTCTGTAACTGTGGTTTTTGGTCCACAGGCTGCAGGATTATAGTTTTTCTTGCTTCTGTTGTTTGCCCTCTGGTGGTTGAGGCTATCTAAGAGGCTTGATGGGAGGCTCTGGTGGTGGGTAGAGCTGACTGTTGCTGTGGCGGTCAGAGCTCAGTAAAACCTTAATCCACTTGACTGTTGATGGGTGGGGCTGGGTTCCCTCCCTGTTGCTGTGGTGGTCAGAGCTCAGTAAAACCTTAATCCACTTGACTGTTGATGGGTGGGGCTGGGTTCCCTCCCTGTTGGCTGTTTTGCCTGAGGCAACCCAACACTGGAGCCTACCCGTGCTCTTTGGTGGGGTTAATGGCAGACTCTGGGAGGGCTCATGCCAAGGAGAACTTCCCAGAACCTCTGCTGCCAGTGTCCTTATCCCCACGGTGAAACAGAGCCACCACTCGCCTCTGCAGGAGACCCCCCAACACCAGCAGGTAGGTCTGGTTCAGTCTCCCCCAGGCTCACTGCTCCTTCCCCTGGGTCCTGATGCACACATTACTTTGTGTGTGCCCTCCAAGAGTGGGATCTCTGTTTCCCCCAGTCCCGTCAAAGTCCTGCAATCCAATTCCCACTAGGCTTCAAAGTCTGATTCTCTAGGAATTCCTCCTCCCGTTGCCTGACCCCCAGGTTGGGAAGCCTGACATGGGGCTCAGAACCTTTACTCCAGTGGGTGGACTTCTGTGGTATAAGTGTTCGCCAGTCTGTGAGTCACCCACCCAGCAGTTACGGGGTTTGATTTTACTCTGCTTGCGCCCCTCCTACCGTCTCACTGTGGCTTCTCCTCTGTCCTTGGACGTGGGGTATCCTCCTTGGTGAAGTCCAGGGTCTTCCTGTCAATGATTGTCCAGCAGCCAGTTGTGATTCTGGTGCTCTCGCAAGAGGGAGTGACAGCACGTCCTTCTACTCCGCCATCTTGGTTAATCTTCATTAATTTTTAAAAATTTTAATTTTATTGAAGTATAGTTGATTTACGATGTTGTGTTAGTTTCAGGTGTACAGCCAAGTGATTCAGTTATATAAGTGGGTCCATATAATTTTAACTCCATCATTTTTTCACTAAATATTATATCATGATGATTTTTCCTTTTTCTTAAATTTTATTTAAATGTATTCTAGGATTCATAGTGTTTAATTTGTATGCACTGCTATTTATTGAACTAGGCATTGTTTCATTTTTATTTTCATTACGAACATTGCAGCAGGCACCCTTCACTTTATTCAGCTTAAACAAACACCATTTACCCTTGTTTAACTGCTCTTACCAAGTTGCCAAGGAGAGAGACTGCTTCCATTGCCATGATGATGTAGCTTTTTTCTTTCTAACACATTTCTCAAGGCGGGGGAGGGGTTAAGAGGGAAGCCTTGTACAGCAGGGGCAGCTGCTACGGTGCAGACACAGCCGTCTGGAAGACTCAGAGGGAGGGCACTGATACACAGACTCAATTCTTGCTTCTCTTCTAAATAGAAAATGAAGCGAACGCTGTGTCTCACAAGATCCCCAAAGGAAACATATTTACATCGGGAGACCACCGTTGGCCTCTATGACTCTAAAGTACTGTAACTGTGAAAGTGTAATTTGACAGCAAAACAATGAACCTCTGAAGGCAGCCTTCCTAAAATGACATTGACAAGCCATCTGGCACATGCTCACAGATCAACCTGGCACGAACCGTCATTTTCAATCTCCACTTTCCTGTCCTCGGCCCTTCTTATATTAGGATTCACAGCATTTGCTGTTCCAGCTTCCTCTGGGGGCTCAGAGAGCCCTGAAGGTTTCTTTTGGATGAGTGGTGGGAACCTCACTCTAATCTTTACCTCGCAGTGTCTACCTGTCTCTTCCAAAAGCACACACGCCCTCACCGTGTGACATGACACAGGTCAGGTCTCTCACTCAATTCCTAGCCAGAAGGCCGAATTCGCCACGGGGAATCCAAATTTCTCAGCTCATTGACCTCAGACTTCCTTAGGATTTGGACTAGGTTTCTTCTACCAGTCTATCTCCTCTCATGATATCCAAGAACATGATAACACTGCCTAAGGCACCTTCTCCCACTTCTAACCCAGACACAGGCTACTTCTGGGGCACAAGAATGAATGGAACCCAGAGGAAACCAGTGACATATTCACATTGAACACCTATGTATTGAACACTTTATGTGGGCCATCCCTGCGCTAGAAGTGGAGACACAGGAGATAAGAGAAGACAGGTCCGTGGTCTCAAGCAGATCACTTTCAGGTGGAGAACAGAGATAGGAAACAAGTAAACAACCAGGAGCATGCAGAGAGTGATAAATATTGAAAAGTAAATCATAAAATATAACACGGATAGAGCAATCCCGTGTAACTAACATAGTGTAAGCCATATGACTTAAACAATACGAATAGTATAATATACTGTCAGTAACACAGAAATAGTGTAAATATAGTTTACATAGTAGCACACACAGTAACTTAGATAGAGGAGAGTAGTAGAGTGACCAGGTGAGGGGCGTGCAACTTTACATTAGAAATGACTCAAGCAATCCCTTCTGAGGAGTGACATTTGAGCTGAGTTCTTACATAATTTATGCCACTTCTGGTGGCAAGTAACAAAATACCATGGACCAAAATGGCTTTGACAACAACAGAAAGAAAAACACATGATAAGAAGTTGAAAAGTCAGGTGGTTCCAGGTGGTCCCTGAGGATGTGCTTCCTTCCGTCTTTCTCTCCTTCCACACTCGCCGTGTCAGCCTGGTCCTTGGCCAGCCCTCCAAGGCTTTGAGATCACCACTGCAGCCCCTGTTGTCACCTCTCATGTGGCAGCATTCAGTGGGCGAAGGAGGCACCACTTTCTGGGCATCTCGGAGCCAGGAGGCCTTTCCCAGAATCCCCAGCCGACTCCTGACGCCTCCTTGGCCAGAACTGTGTCACATGCCTTTCCCTAAGCCAGTCACTGGCAAGGAGCACGGCTGGGCAGAGAAGAGGAAGGTGTGCGCGTGTGTATGTGATGGGGCAGCGGTGCTGGTGTGTGATTGAGCGGCCCGTAGACGGCCAGTTATATCTGCCTCAGACCTGAACGACAGGCAGGTCTCAGTCACGGGGCGGTCGTGGTAAGGGCTTCAGATGGCCATAAGCTCAGGAGAGCCAAGGGAGAGAAGACCCATGGGGGACTGGTGGGGATTCTGTGCCGGGGGCGGGGAGGGAAGTGCAAAGGGAGCCTGGAGAAGGAGGTAGTGCCAGGTCCTTAGGTCTTGTGAGCTGTGATAGGAGTTTGGGCTTTGTCCCATGTGCCGTGGGAAGTCTCTGGGGGGGACTGGCCTGAACAGGCAGGGGAAAGAGCACCGGGCCAGGCGTCAGCAGTCCTGGGGGGGCTGGCTGGCATCATTACGCACACAGGTAAAGCCCTGGGAAGTGATGTTCCCTTTCTCTACACTGGATTCAGTCCAGGTGAAATGAGTATCATCGTGCCCGCCCCGCAGAGTTATTTGTGGGGATTAAGGCTTTGAGAGGCGAGGAAGAGTATTGCAGGCAGTGAGGTCCTGTACCAGTAAGAGATACCTACTGCAGTTGAGTCTCATTATTTGCAGTCGTTACGTCTTAGAAAGTCACTGCAAACACTGAATTAGCAGATACCAAACCATTCCTTCTAGAGGAAATACACACATGCACACACGCATACATCTCATATAGATCATAATAATCCTGAAAATGCAGGACAGTTGAGGTCTGTACTGTAGAAGGTAGGATGGGGAAAGTTCTAGCAAGAGGTGATGCCCACCTGAGCCGGGAGAAGCTGAGGGCAGAGCTCCCTACTGCATCCGCTGTAGAGTTCTTGTCAATAAGGAACCTTGTTCTCTTGAGCTGGGTCTGCAGGTAGCCACTGAGTCCGGGGATCCCTAGGGGTCTCATCGAATGTCTCCCGGGGCAGTGCTCTGGAGGGGAAGGCAGGCGTTTCTCTAGAATGGGTCCTCCACCCCTTTCCAAGTACTTGAGGAAGGGCGGTCGGGCTCAGCATTGGGTCAGCATTGCAGGCACTTAAAATAACATGGCGCTCCATTCCATTTTCTGCTCTAATAGAAACTCTTGTTCTGACTGCTCTCTTTACAATCCTGGGCACAATAATGCAGATTGACATCCCTCGAACATGCCCTAAAAGACAGCTGATTTGCTTGTCTCATGGTTTTTCTTCTCCCTTTTAAAAAGTAAAGCAGACAAAGAGAGGGGACGGGTGAAGTAGATCCTTTTAAGCTTCGAAAAGTGATTGAATTGTCTTTTTTCAGCTCCCACTGGAATTTCAGGGGGAGAAACACACTAGCTGCCACTTTCCACTGCCATCTGAGGGCAGATTTGCTGCTCAGAGTAGTAGAGACTGGAGGGCAAGGGACTGTGGAGGGCTAAGTTCTGACAGGATGGGAAGGCAGCTCCCCAGATGAGCTCAGCCTGACGCACAGGTTCCCTCCAGCAGTGCGGCCCTTTGCTTTGTGGCCCAGGGTTATCAGGTCAGTGTCACTGTGATTTCTGCCCATCTTCCCGTTAGTGGCCTTGGTTAATTACGCTTAAAGATTCCTAAAGACGTTGGTGCCATTGTGAGGCGGCAATGGCAGGGACCTGTGTCTGCGAGGCTGATTCAGGAAGGGCTTTAAGCATCTCGTTAGTTATGTTCTCCTCGGTCTTTGATTTCACCCTACAATGAACCAGGCTCATCTTCTCCTTCTCGTGGGAGCAAATTCACATTCACGCCCTTTTTTGGGGGGAGGAGGGAGGTGATGATAATTTGTCCCGAACGACACAGAGGTTTGTTCTTTGACTTTCGACCTCGGCACTGCTGGCCTTGCTCTGAGCCGTTCACCTGGCCACATGGAGGGGGCAGTTGGACGTGTGCACCTGGGGCTTGGAAGGGAGGCCTGGGCTGCAGGTACTGATTCAGGTGAGGAAGGGGAGGTCAAAAGTGAGTCTTCATTTGAGGCTTGCAAAGCGCGCTGCCTGGTGGCATTCCAGGTGAGCTGGAGAGTCCTGACAGCGGCCCAGCACCGCACGGTACCCCTAAAAGTAGTGTGTGACCTCCAGCCAGTGACGTCGCATTGCTGGCCTCAGGTTCTTCATCTGTAAAATGAGATTGTGGACCCCTGGCAGTTTTGTGATTCTGTGCTGAACTGAGTGTTGGTTTTGTGTCTTCTGCACATAACGTGACCTTTGCTCCCTCCTCCCCCTCCCCACCCAGATACATACGTAAAAGACGTTCATTCTCCTGATGGTCCAGGAGAGAAAGCCATCAACATTTTCCTTGCTTATCCGGAAGATGTGAAGTGAAATGGGGGCTTACGTTGTCTAACAGCCAACCCGCGAATGCCTGCACGCTAAAGGGTGCCTCCACATTCTGAGTCAGAAGTCCGTAACAAAATGCCGCGTCCTCGCCTCCATCCTGCAAAATTATAGTGTAATGGGGCAAAAATAATTATATCCACATTTCTAGTGCATTCCATGAGTATTTTCCTGCAAGGATTTTAATCTAGTGCAAAGCTCTCTTGGTTTTTCAGGGGAAAAAAAATCCCCTTTATGGCTCGACCGAAGTGTTGTTTTAGTAACATATAGATACCTTTTAAGCATCTCCAGATACGGTGCAAGAGTGAAATGTGTTGCAAGTGGCGTTTGATTAGCGGTGGTTTGAGTACATAAAGGAGGTGAGGTAAAGGGAAAAAAACACACACAAAAGGCAACAAAGGTTATGGAACTCCATTATGTTTATGATTTTACTTGTCAGTAGTTCGTAATACAGAATGGTTTTCCTGGGGTCTGTTTATCAGCGTTTGTCCCTAATTAGTGCCTACAAATTACCTTTTGTTCGAGTCACGTTCTCCTGGCTGTCTTGGGTCTCATAAATCAGAGCTGCTGCAGCTCATGAACTTTCATTGTCAGGTTTTGCATGTGCTTTTTCCTGCTGATGCATCTGGAGATTCTATCCCCTCCCCCAAGGTCTCCAACGGCTGCGATTCGATTTTTGCGAATGGGAAGGAGATGAAGAGCAAAGTGGACACGATCGTGAACTTCACCCACCAGCACTTCACCTCCCAGTTAGAGATCACCGTCTGGGCGCCCAGACTCCCCCTGCAGGTCGAGATCTCGGATACGGAGCTGAGCCAGATCAAAGGGTGGAGGATCCCAGTGGCTTCCAACCGAAGGTGAGGAACCAAGGGGGTGGGGGGGATGAAGTTCATTGAGGACTGTGGGTCTGCGGTTCCTGGGGCTCAGATCTGAGGCAAACGTCCTCAGGGACCCAGGCCCTAGGGAAGCTGCATCCACAGTGGGTAATAGTGAGATTGGAGTTCGGATGGATCTGACTTGGGTACTTACTTTGACAGGAGGCGATCATAATAGGGATAATAATCATCTCTACCTCGTAGAATAGTTGCTAGGATTCAGTAAAACGATGCAACACATAAGAAGCACCTAGCACAAGGCCTGGCATTTAAGGGAATAGCTCTTTCTCTATTCCCTCCTTCCCTGTTCTTCTTTCCTACCTCACCTCAGTTTCCTGCTTGTAAATGTCGACCATCCTCTATGGAGCACAGTACAATGGTTAAGTTGTGGGCTCTGGAATAAGGCCACTGAGTTTCACCCTGGCTTTCTCACGTATAGCTGTGTGACCTTGGGCAAGTCACTTAACCGCTCTCTTCCTGTTTCTTCATCTATAAATTGGAGATGACAATAGAGTTACTGAATAGAGTTATCCCAAGAATTCAGTGAAAGGATACATCCTGCAGTAGACAGAATTCTAAAGATAACATCCCTTCAAGAGTCCCATCTCCTGCTTATTCAATCAAGCACAAATCTGGGACTGCTGTGAAAGGATTTTACAGATGTAATTAAAATTCTAAATCCGTTAATCTTAAAATATGGAGATTATCCAGGTGGGCCTGACCCATCAGTTGAGCCCTTTGAAAGCAGAAAGTTTTCTCTAGCTGGTAAATGGTACCATACAGTATGAAACCTTTAAGAATGGACATGTTTCTATTCAGCATAATTCCCTCGAGATCCACCCCAGTCGTTGCATGTTTCCATAATTCATTTATTTATTTTGCTGAGTGTATCCCCTGGTTGGGAGTATCACAGTTTGCTTAATCATGCATCCACGGAAAGACACGTGCTTTTTCCAGTGTGGGGCTATTTTGGATAGAGATGCTATGACAAAAGCTTGACATACAAGCTTTTGTCTGAATGTAGATTTTCATTTTTCTGGGGAAGATGCCCGAGAGGGGAATTGTTGGGTTGTATGTTAAGGGCATATTTAGTTTTAAAGGAAACTGCCAAACTGTTTTCCAGAGAGGCTGCTCCATTTTTCATTCCCACCAGCAGGGTGTTAAGTCATCCAGTTACACCTCTACATCCTTACCAGTGCTTCAAAAGGTTATCTGCAGTGTGGTACCATTTATGATGATATAGGAAAGAGAAAGCAGATTAGTGGTTGCCATGAGTTAGAGATGGTATAGAGGTATAAGGCAGTACACAGGACACCCCTGTGGTGACGGACCAGTTCTGTATCTCAGTTATGGTGATGGTTACATGAATCTGCATGTGATAAAAATCACATAGAACTACATATACACACATACAAATGGGTATTCATTAACCTGTCGAAATCTGAATAAGCTCTGTGGTTGGTACCAATGTCAATTTGCTGGTCTGGGTATTGTACCACAGGTATGCAAGATGTTAAATCTGGGGGGCTGGGTAAAGAGTGTACAGGACCTCCCTGTATGATTTTTTAAACTTTCAGTGAATTTGAAATGACCTCGAATTTTAAAGTTTTTTTTTAACACAACAGAATGCAATTGTTTTATTAATATGGTATTTCTAAAACTTCATTTATTCACTCACCACTTTGAGACTGCAACTTTTGAGTACCGCCTAGAGTATACTTACTACTGTTCTTTTTTCAGTTTTATCTATTTATTTAAGAGAAACTCCACATCACTATCAAAAATAGCCAACTAGTAAAAATTAATGCAAAGAAAATAATATATTGTTATTAAATTCTGAGTAGATACGGTTGTTTGTCTGAATTTGTCTTTATGAGCTGGGAGAGACTAGGTATCAGAGAGCCCTTAAAGATCGCCTGGCACCAAACAGAGACGTTCCCTGTGATAGAATCAGGAGGATTGAAAACTAAAATGGAAATAACCTTTCTGTATGTCAGTCAGTGTTTTTAGTGCCACCTAAAATCATCCCACTTAACAGCAAGGATACTTACCCCTCACTTTGGGAAACCCAAATTGCTAGATGCTGGTGAAATTTTTTTCCTGTAACTAATAATCTAATAATCTAAACTCAAATTAATTTTCCCATTTTAGAGAGTGTTGAGAAAAGAAAATAATCTCATTTCTTTTACCAGTCAAGTCTGAATTAAACTCAGTCTAAGCAATCTCCCCCCAGTGTGATAATTTACTTTATATACATCACTAATAGAAGATGGTAGACCCTGTGAAAGCTAGTTTTACTTTTCTAACCTTGAGGGTTAACCTTTCAGGGAGGTGGAATGACATATTGTTAAGAAAGTGGGTTTCAGAAGTGACATGGCGCTCGTCCCAATCTGCTAATAACGAGCTCTCTGGGCCTCATATTAACTGCTCTGAGCCTTGGTTTCTTCATGTAGAAACAGGAGCATGCTTCAGGGCTGTTGTGAAGAGGAATGAAGTCCGTTATAAAAAGGGAGAGAAAGGGACATCTCTGGTGGTCCAGTGGTTAGGGCTCTGCGCTTTCACCGCCAAGGGCCTGGGTTCGATCCCTGGTTGGGGAACTGAGGTCCCACAAGCTGTGCGGGGCAGCCAAAAAATTTTTTTTTAATTTTTAGAAAAAGGGAGAGGACACCAGTAGAGGGACAGCGGCCAAGCTTGGACTCCGCGTCGAGGTGACCGGTTGTGCGGCTGTGACCCAGTGGCCCCTTCTCTCTGTGCCTGGGTTTCCTCCCCGGCGAGATCAGCTCCTAGAACACCCTGTTCCTCGGGGCCTGTGCAGAGGACGGGGGTCACTTGTGTGTGGCTGGCAGGTGGCACGTGGCCCACTGACGTCAGCTCTTTACAGGAGCACGCAGGGCAGGACCCGGCACATGCGGGGTCTCACCCAGCGCGTATAAGTCTCTGCCCCTCTCTCCCCTGACCCAAGACCCACCCACCGAGGGCCACAGACCAGTCAGCCGCCATCAAACCAGGTCCTTTCGTAAAGGACACGGGACAGGTGCATCTCGAGGAGAAGGTTCTAGAATGGCCGAGCCAGAGAGGGTTTCTCAGGGCGGGTGTGGGCAGGCGAGTAGGGGGACAGCAGGAAGGGGGGGAAGCCAGGACGCAGGTGCCAGACATGGTTCAGTAGTTTCAACAGCTCTGCGGGTCTGTGGCCACTCAGATCAGGGCGGATGGGAGGTAGGAGGCTTTACCCTGATCACCTTTAGGGCCCGGAGCTCAGAGGAAGCCGCTTCTATAGAGGTGGAAGGGCCTGATCCAGGCAAGGGGCTGGATGTGGGTACCGTCCCCGGGTGATGGTTCACGAGGGCCGACCTCAGGTGTCGTCACACCTGGCCGACATCTCCTCACGCACACCTGCAGGGCGGTAAGGGGGCTCCTTCTCATCTCCGCTCCCAAGGTGAGGTGCCCATGTGGGGGTGACAGATGGCTCAAGGCCAGTAAGGGGAGGTGGCTGCAGGCTCCACACGGCTCCTCCGACCCCAGACCTCCCGTTCGCTCCTCTAGCCCCAGTTCATCCCCGCACGGGGGATCCTGATGAAGGTGCAGACTTCCAGAGCACAGGACAGAGATGCAGCCTCTGCCCGTGTGGGGCTGGTCCCCCCTGGTGCTGGGCGGGCGCGGCGGGGGCCGAGCTGGGCTTCCGTGCTCCGAGCACGTGGCAGTACACGTGGCGCTCGGTGACCACCGGACAGTGTCCGGGGAATGAACGCAGGAGCAGACGTCAGGTGACCTGATGGTGAGCAGGTCTGGCGGGAAGAAGATGCGGCTCGCGCCGAGCAGGGCGGTCTCAGGGCATCAGGACAAAGGGGTGCGCGGGGCTGCTCTCCACAACGATGACGTTCGCTCTGCCGTGTGTGTGTCCCAGGCCCACCAGAGACAGCGAAGACGAGGAGGACGAGGAGAAGAAGGGGAGGGGTTGCTCGCTGCAGTACCAGCACGCCCTCGTGCGCGTCCTCACCCAGTTCGTGGCCGAGTCACCCGACTCGGGTCAGCTGAGCTATATGCTGGGCCCCGACTGGCAGTTTGACATCACTGACCTTGTGATGGATTTCATGAAGGTGGAAGAGCCGAGGATTGCTCAGTTACAGGATGGCAGGACCCTGGTGGGCCGGGAGCCGGGCATCACCACCGTGCAGGTACAGGCACCCACCCCTCGCCGCCTCCCACAACCCCGGTCTGTATTGATGAGGGTCCAGGTCGATGCTGTCGTGCGGGGCTGTGTGCGCACGTGTCCGAGAATCACGGGCAGTAACAGAGGGTTCGTCAGTCCTAACAATCCAAACTCAAATTATATCTTGTGTTTTAGAGAGAGTCGAGAAAAAAATCTCATTTCTTTGACCAAAGCTGACTTAAACACACAGTCTAAGTAATCTTTCCCCCAATATGATAGTTTACTTTTCATGTATCACTGATAGAAGACGGTAGAACCTGTGAAAGCTAGTTTTATTTTCCTAAACTTGAGGATCAAACATTTAGCTATGCCTTACCTTAACAGTGGACAAAAAATTAAAAAATAAAACGTATTGCACTAAAATTAATAAAAAACACTCTCCATTTTATTATAGTAATAGTAAAACTATTTTCTAGCCAACGTTGACAGGATAATTCTGCAGAAAGAGGGCAGCATATTTTTTTAATAACAAATCAAAATGTTACTGCTCAGAGCTAATTAAGTCAGATTTTAGGTTTTGCCAAAGTTAATTTTTGACAAAGCCGTACTCAGCATTATATTTTTATTACTCTTCTATTTCTATGTCACAAATCACCGCCAATCTCCCAACTTAAAGCACCACTAATTTATCAACTCAGAGTTCTGAAGCTTGGGAGTCCAGGTGAGCCTGGAGTACCAAGCCAGGGGTACCACAAGGCTGTGGTCAAGGTGTGGGCCAGGCTGGGCTTACGTGCGGGCTTCGCAGAAGGGCTTGCTTCCCAGCTCAGGTTGCTGGCAGAATGCAGTTCCTCGTAGTGTGCGGTTGGGAACTCTGTGTCCTTGTGGACTGTCAGCCAGGGGTCATTCTCTGCTCCTAGAGGTCACCTGCATTCCTTCTCATGGGGCCTCTCCATCACCAGATTCTCACTCTTTGAACCTCTCTGACTTTTCCTTCTTCCGCCAACCAGGGAAAGCACCTTGCTCGTGTGATTACATGGGACCCACCCGGCTGACCCAGCCTAATCTCTCTCTTCTAAGGCCAACTGTGCCATATCCTATAACATAGTCGGGGGGGGTGATTTCTCATCATATTCACAGGTTTGAGAGATTAAGCAGGACCTCTTTGGCGGGACAGGTCTAGAAATTCTGCCTACTAGATATTCCTCTCCATTTGTTAGTCACCCCCGCTTGCAAGCTAGATGGTGCATTAGGAGTGGTTTCTTAGAAGGAGAATAAGATTCTCTTTCCCACTTTGCTTATCTGGTTTATCCAAGGATGACGCAGCAGCCCACGCAATGGTGATTAATGGCCCGTAGTGGACGTCTAACTGCCCACTGAAAGGAATAGGAGCAGGGAGAGATGGCCGAGCACCAATCCTTTAAAGTTTTACCACAATTCTGCCATTTGCACACCTAAATATTAGTTGTTGGAAAGATGTTACTCTTTGATGCTTGGTACCCAGGTGGGCAATTTTTAGTTATTGCCTCTAAATTAAATCCTGCTTTTTTTTTTTTTTTTGAAAATCCAGTGCTGTTATCATGATGTGAATCAAAGTAAAGAAAATGGACCAAGATGATATTTGTAAAACTCCTTCACTTGGGGAGTGTAATTGAACAGGGGCATAACGCTCACACACACAATTTCCATACATGCACTCATGTCGGGAAAACTGGGAGAACACGGTGGTGGAAACACCAGTTAAGGAGTTTTGAATGGTATGAGGGGCAGAGACTGAGGTGTCTCGCTGACCCTGCAGGTGCTGTCGCCTCTCTCTGACTCCATCCTGGCTGAGAAGACGGTGACCGTCCTGGATGACCGTGTCACCATCGTGGACCTGGGCGTGCAGCTGGTGGCCGGCTTGTCTCTTTCCCTGCAGCCTCACAGGTCGGACAAAAGAGCCATCATCTCAACAGCAGCTGCCCAGGATGTTCTTCAAGCCCCACAGCAAGTAAGATTGCAGAATCCTTTCGTCCCTGGCCAGTTGAGACAGCTTCTTTCTCTGTCACATCCTGCAAAGGAGATCCGTAGAGAGAGCACTTGTAGCTGGGACTGGTGATTCTTGAAGCTTCTTCCTGTTTATCCAGTCTGTCCTGTCTCTGAGAAAAGTACTCAGTGGCTTAGATACATTTTCCTTGTATGTGATTCTAATCCACCAACCACATGCCCAGATGCTACTTGCTTTACAGCAGCCTTATCTGTTTTAGGCACAGTCCGCTGCTAGACCGTGACCAAAGGCTCACATGTTTTCCCTTTTGCCAAAGCAGGTGCCTTTCGATACAGTAAGTAAGTCCCCTACATATGAACGAGTTCCGTTCCGAGAGTGCGTTCGTAAGCCCAACAAAGTTAGCCTAGGTACCCAGCTAACACAATCGGCCATATAGTACTGTACCATAATAGGCTTATAATACTTTCCACACAAATAATACATAAAAAACAAACACAAAAAATAAGACATTTTTCATCTTATAGTACAGGACCTTGAAAAGTACAGTAGTACCAGTACAACAGCTGCATCCAGGGGCTGGCATCGAGTGAAGAGGCAAGAAGAATTACTGACTGGAGGAGGGTGAGGAGGTGGGAGATGGTAGAGTACTACTGTACTCTATACAGTCCTGTACAGTAAAGTACACAAAAGCACAACCACCTGTAGAGGATGCAGGCACGTGACAATGTACGCCGGACACGTGAACTAGTTTACGTGATTGGACATGCGAACGCACGTTCGCATCTTTGAAAGTTCACAACTTGAAGTTTCGTATGTAGGGGACTCACTGTACTCGGAAATTCCATTTCAGCTACTTGAACAAGCATGGCTAATAGGCACCCAATCACCACTGGTGACAATTATTGCCAACTCTCAAACTCTCCCCCATCTTTAAACTTTGACGTGTCATTGATAAAGATACCAGGGCACCGTGCCTTTCAAGCCAGCTGGTCTCGTAACGCATCCTTCCTTAAGTGCTTCCAGCAAAACATGCTTCGTCAGCGTTGGCTTCCTAATAAAGAATGTTCAAAGTGACATTCCCTTGAGCAGGCGCCTGGTTAGTTGCACCTGAATATGATTCAGGTAAATTGCCTGACCTTTGAAAATGTTTTTAGAAAGGTCAAAGTCAAATTCTGTTGTCTGGCATGCAATAAATTAATATACACTTTAACGCACTTGTTAAAGCATATTGTTTGTTTCTCACATCAACTGTAGCTATAGCTTAGGGCTGATGCCGGTTCCAGGCATTGTCGAGAGCTATTCACGATGATAAAACATAGAAATTAATTTTTCTCAGATTGTATGTTTAAATAATATGACATAGGAAATCACGTTTACATTTGCAGGCTTGAAGGAACCGGATGATAACATAATGCTTTGCTTTCGTTTTTCTTAGGAAGCAATAGTCAGTTCTTGGATTCTGTTCAGTGACGGTTCGGTGACACCTTTAGACATTTACGATCCCAAGGATTTTTCAGTTACCGTCTCATCATTGGATGAAATGGTGGTGTCTGTCCAGGCAAACCTTCAGTCCAAATGGCCGGTTGTAGTTGCAGAGGGGGAAGGGCAAGGGCCCTTGATTAAACTGGAAATGATGATCAGTGAGCCCTGTCAGAAGACCAAGAGGAAGAGCATTCTTGCCGTGGGTAAAGGGAACATCAAGGTCAAATTTGAACCAAATATTGATGAGCACCAAAGGGGCACCAACGACATTGAGGGCATAAATCGGGAATATAAAGACCACCTCAGTAACACCATAGAGCGTGAAGGAAACCAGGAGAGAGCAGTGCAGGAGTGGTTCCAACATGGCGCCTCTGTCGGCCACGAGGAAAGTACCAACAAAAGCACAACCCCACAGTCTCCCATGGAAGGAAAGGATAAGAAGTTGCTCAAGAGTGGTGGTCCAGATGCCTTTACAAGCTTCCCCACTCATGGGAAGTTACCGGAACCCCATAATCCTAGTGACCTTACGGTGACCTCCAGGGGGTTGACCGACTTGGAGATCGGCATGTACGCCCTGCTCTGCGTCTTCTGCCTGGCCATCTTGGTCTTCTTAATTAACTGTGTGGCATTCGCTTGGAAATACAGACACAAAAGATTCGCCGTGAGTGAGCAAGGCAACATCCCCCATTCCCACGACTGGGTCTGGCTGGGGAACGACGTGGAGCTTTTGGAGAACCCGGTGGACGTGACCCTCCCTTCGGAGGAGTGCACGACCATGATCGACAGGGGGCTGCAGCCCGAGGAGAGGAACTTCCTTCTGAACGGCGGTTCCCAGAAGACTTTCCCTAGTCAGCTGCTCAGACCTTCTGACTATGTCTATGAGAAAGACGTGAAAAACGAACCTCTGGGTTCGTCCGGCCCCAAGAGGAAGAGGGTCAAGTTTACGTCCTACACCACCATCCTCCCGGAGGACGGCGGCCCGTACACCAACTCCATCCTGTTTGACAGTGATGACAGCATCCAGTGGGTCTGCCCAGATATGGGGCTGGGGGCGTCCCAGGGCTTTAGAGACTACGTGGAGAGGCTGCAGGACCAGATGTAAACTCCTTTCTCATGTTTGTATTCACCTTTATGCCTTCTGCTTTTTGAATGGTGGAGCCGTGCGTCTGATCAGCAATAGGGGATGAGTTAACAAAGCTTCGTTTGTGGAGGTCTGGCGGGATCCCTTTCGAAGCAGGCATCAGAGAGAGCAAAGGCAGCTGCGTTCGAAGCTAGGCAATGTCTCTAAATAGGCCACATGTAGGTCCTGGAGAAATTCTAAGACCACGGTTTTATCTGCTGCCTGATACTAGCTCAGTTCAACTATAATAAACCTGACCCCACAGACACTGTTAATCATCTCGTGGCAAAACGGCCGTGTGGAATTAGAAAAGACTTGGGTTTGATTTTTCTACTCCTAGACCTTTTAAAGCACAGTGGACATTTCTTGCCCTTGACCTGAGATTGGACATACGTGAAAGATGCTGAATGTAGCCGCCCATATTTGTTACGAGCACTGCTCATTATTTTTATATATCTTTGCACCTGCACCTGGTTCCTTTGACCTCTGCAATTCTCTTTGAAACATGAAGACAAGCAATTTCATTCTATTCTCTGAAATCTGTTTGATTTACATATGAATTTTAGTCCCTGTGATGTGCCACGTCCTGTTATTTCCTGGGTGTCTGTGCAGGATTTCAGGGTCTTTCCAGTTTTCCTCACTGCATCCCTTAGGGGCAATGTCTAAGAAGCTTAGCCTCATGCCGTCTTTCTTTCTTTTTGCTGTTGAACTTTCTTGTATCAGATGGGGACGTGGGATTTTACTTAAAATATTAATATACTGTAAGGGAGGGCCATCTCCTTTACAGTTTTCTACATGAAGCTTAAAAACTTTGGAGAAAAGTTGTGAACAGTGAACCTTTACTTTTATCTTCTGCTTGCGGGAGTCATGAGGACCTCTTTCCTGGGGTGCATTTCTGAGGACAAAAAAACGTCCTCAAAATAGTTGTATTTATACTAATGCTTTGTGGTCAACACCATTTGTTATCCAAACTGAAATCAAGATCTAGAAATGATATGCAGAGAGAGGAAATTGCATAGGAAATATCTTCAGATTAAACTTTTCTTTTCCCAGAACAAAACTTCTTAAAAACAGTAAATGAAATGATGTTTCAACTTAGCAATATGTAGAAATCTACCCATACAATGATTTCCACCCACTACCAAAAAAAACCCCAAAAAACCAAAAACCCCAAAACATATATCTATCCTCAGTCATGACTCTGGCAGAGATAAAACCTATACAGGGTGTCCATTAATGGAGAACAGCAATGGGTTTACCCCCCAAATTCATAAAATAAATGACTCTTCCAGAAGCTTGAGAAACAATTGTGATAAAAAACCATAGCTATTGGGAAATCGAAGTGGCAAGAGAGAAAAAAAAAATCATGATTCCCGCATAATTTTTAAATAAACAGTGTTTTTCAAAGAACAGCATGCCTGGTCTCAAGCAAAGCAAGAATTTCAGATTAGGAAACTATGACAACATTCTATTAAGATGTGCTAGCTGGAAAAACAGACACTGGATGGGTATGCCTCATTCTGAGCTTTCTTGAGCCATTTGCATCTCTGAGAGGTAGAATTTTAAAGGCCCAAACAGTCAAGGACCTGCAGGAGGTGTTGAAACAGTTTCTTGGCTCCTGATGGCTGTTGACTGAGCTCTTCAAAAGGCTGTGGTTCCGTGGTTCTCTTCTAGGGTTCCGTGGACGGGAGTGTGACAACCAGCCTTCTCCAACCATGACGTGGCAGACACAGAATTCTCCTTGTGTCTCTTGCCCACAGGACTACAATACGTTTGTAAACAGCACCTAAGTTACCAGTGATACGCTGCCTGACCTCAGAGGCTGGTGTTTCAGTTGCTCTTGTGTTTAAAATGGGGGTTAGGAGCTGAAGCTGGTGAGGTTCCCCAGATCTTCCAGTTTGATTGGGGAATGAAGCCAGGAGACCCAGGCACCAGCTTCCAAAGGAGTTTGCAAAGAGATGGCTGACACCTTGTAGGAAGAGCTCCTCTGGTGGCCACAGGAAGCTGCCTCTGCTTTTCAAAGGGCTTGGCAAGGAGGTAGCTCAAAACCAGCTGTGCAGGACTGGGGAGGGATTCACGTACCAGCTGAAATATAGCTGTCCACGTGAGCCCTGCTCCTCCTGTCAGATATTTTCCATCTTCTCTCCCTTTGGGTCTTGGACATTCCAGATGTAGTGGGGATGTCATTTCTGAAACTGAGGACCCTCAACTGATACAGGAGGTGAGTCTCTCTCACACACACAGCAGGCTGCCTCACACTGGCGAAATGAGACTTCCCGTGGGTATAATTCGGGAGGGGACAAAGGAAGTTACTCTTGTCACGGGGAGCCTTATTAAGGAGCATACAAATTAGACCATCTCCTATGGTCCGAGTGCTTGACGTGACACAGAAAGCAAACTGGGGAGAATTAGGAAGAGCCAGGCGTTGCTCTGCAGAGCCGGGAACTGACCGTGGTCCTGAAGACGCCTCCCGTGGGTAAGCTAACGTCACCCAGAGTGATGCAGGCTGCATAAACCACCTTTGCTGGTTTCTGTTGAGACTCAGTCAGTTCAAAATAAAAATCAAATGGAAGGTTTCAGGGCAAAGGTCCCTTTTACCATACCACACACACTCCCACATATGCACACGTACATACGTATTATACCCACGTGTGTGTGTGAATAGTGAAGAATCAGAAATTCAGTTTTTTTGTGGCAATCAACACTGTCAGTTGTTCTCAGATTTGGTGTGGACACTATTCAGCTTAACAGAATGTCACTGAAGTTCTTTCTGCTCTAAATATTCCCTGCTGACTAGAAACTATGGGTTATATCGGCTTGTTTTCCAACTAGTCAATTTAAAACAAATAGGAACTATACCTCCAAAATATTTCAGCTCAAATGGGGGGGCATGGGACTTCCCTGGTGGCACAGCGGTTAAGAATCGGCCTGCCAGTGCAGGGGACAGGGGTTCGATCCCTGGTCCAGGAAGATCCCACATGCCGCAGAGCAACTAAGCCCGTGCGCCACAACTACTGAGCCTGCATTCTAGAGCCCACGAGCTACAACTACTGAGCCCGCGTGCCACAACTACTGAAACCCACGCGCCTAGAGCCCGTGCTCTGCAACAAGAGAAGCCACTGCAATGAGAAGCCCGCGCACCGCAACGCAGAGCAGCCCCCTTTCGCCGGAGAAACTGGAGAAAGCCCACGCGCAGCAATGAAGACCCAATGCAGCCAAAAAAATAAATAAAATAAAATAAATTAATTAAATAAAATGGGGGGAATGACGTAAATTGCTAAGCCTTGAAATATGGTTCGCTGGGGGCCATCCATTTGCCTGGATTTCCCAGGTTCTCACGGCTGAGATATCCAAAGGATAGTTGTCAATAACCTGAAAGAAACGATGTCAATAGAGTCCCTTCCTCTCCCATTAGAATGGGATGTTCACACTCCCCTTGAGTCAGACACCAGCAGCCTCTAGAGGGGACAACAGGCCGCGAGCTCCGTCAGTCACACGCAGGGCAATTCAGATACCCCATGAGGACCAGGTGACCGACACCCGTGGAGGATGTGAGACCACTGTCTCCAGGGGCCAGACGGGCTGCTTTCCAGGCCAGCGTACAGCTATCAAGGAGCGGCTGCCACACAAAAGTCCTGGAGTTTAAACCTACAGTGTTGCATTTGAGAGAAAGAAAGAAGAAAAGACACTGGAAGTTTCCCCTGGAAACTTCCCCCAAAGAACACACTGGCTAGCAGACCTCAGAATACTCTGTGTGAACCAAAAGGGAATAATTGACTTCCTGGCTGTCTTCTTTTGCACACTGGTCAGGCTGAGTTCCCAGACTATAATCATCCTTAAACCGTAGGCAGAGAGTTTTTATTTATAAAAATTAATGCCGGGAAAAAATGGATTAATTTTTGTCCCTTTGCTACATCTGTAGATGAAGTATTTTGTACCTGGATAATTTTAAGTTTTAGGAAGTCTGCCGTTGTGTGTGTTGATCAGCATTCTTGTCTCACTCTTTTAGAAGGGCGTCTTCCCAATGTTGAGATGTTGGGACCACGGTAAAGTGTCTGAGAAGATCATTCATTCCAACTCCACTGACCACAGAGGGTGGTTTCACCTGAATCTTTCCTTCACCATTGACACCATTGTTTTTCTACTCTTGTCAACTCAAAAATGGCCTCAATTCTCCGTTCTAGTCTCTGTAAATGACACGATAGACTGTTTATAAAGCCAGCGACCATCTCCTCCCTCAAAGTTATATTACGTGTAATGTATTGCGTGTCACCTGTTGTGTAAAGGAACAGTATGGGTGGTGGAAGAGTTATGCTAAAATATGGATAGCAGATATTTTTGTATGTAATATAGGCAATATACTGAAACACTGAAAGGTGTGTTGGAATAAATACATTTTAACATAAAAGCATGCAAAGCTATAGCTTTTAACTGTACAGACATCCCACTCAGAAATATCTAAATTGATTATGGGAAAACATCAGAACCTGACATCGTGAAATGCACTAAATTAAAGATGCAGCCTTTAGAGGGCGTGACTTCTGTTGGGATCGTTGATGGAATCTGCCAGGACATTTTGATCTTACTCTTCCTTACTTCTGGATTTTTTTCCTTTTTCTTTTTTTTTTTTTTCCTAGAAATATCTCAGAAATAAAGTGACATCATTTTCCAGCATAAAGGTATATACTAACCACAGGGTAATTCATCCTTTTTAACATGAAAATAAACATTTAAACATTCTCCAGTGGTTTCATTATTTTATCCACATTTTTCTCTTTTACTTGCAGCATCTCTATGATTTGACTATCTATATTTTTCTTTTTAGCCAGTGATTTTAATACCTTTGACGCAGCAATAAATGGAAACCAAAAGAAAATGTTTCTTGAAAATTGCAAATAACTTTGACCTTTGAAAAAGGTAAACTTTTCATGTGTTGTCCTAGCAGACTGGGGGACACTTCTTCCCTGATGTTTCAGAAGGAGGACTCCTGTTTTTCAGGTCCCTGCCCAGGGTCAAACTGTCTTGGACTCAGTGCTGACCTGTAATCCATCAGCCCTGCCGTCTTCTCCCTTTTGGTCTCTACTTACCTGTGACTCACTCATGTGTCCGTATTTGGGGCAGGGGCTTGCGGTGCTGAGGGCCCAGCATAGGTAGAGCTCTAGACACGTAAGAAAAACAAAAGAGAGTCGGGGATCCTGCTTGGAAGGCTGATGATGTCTCAGCTGAAAGGTTGCCGGGTGCATTGCTGAGTCCCCATGGCTCTCTGTGGCTTGTATGCCCTTTCTGACGCTGCCAGCATCGTCTTTGGCATTTTGGCAAATGGCACTCCTCGTTATCAGGATGAAAAGGGCTGTCTCTATGGCAGTAACTTGACATGTCATAATAAATACCTCACCCCGAGCGTGATCTTCCACTGGGCCCTCCAGACATCGTATGAGGAAGTGAGTGTCAACCTAGGAATTGGCCTTGTGAAATGAAACCTGCAGAGTGAGAGGCTTCAGATGAGCCCAAATGCTCTCCCAGTTTCCACACATACCCCCATCGGCAGGATTTCTCACACTTCGGGTGACTGTTTCCCGCTAACAGCCCCTTCTTCTTCTTCTTCTTCTTCTTCCTGGAATGGAGGAGGGCGGAGCCACAGACCCCGAAGCCTCTCCCCAGATCTCAGCGTGCATGTATGCAGTTTAGGAAAGTTGGTTTCTGAAAGAGAGGGAAAAAAGAAAGTTTGAAACGAGGCTTGTAAAAAAGTGAACCCTTTAGATTTAGACTCCTGTGTGCGCAAAATGCAAACACCGCATTGCAAACTTTTTGATATTGAAATGCTTAATGCCTGTTAGTTTCTTTATGGTTTTATACAATTTAGATCAGTTACAGAGGTAGGTTCTTTATTGGTTTATATAATTTAGATCACTTACGGAGGTTTTTTGTTGTTTGCTTTAAACTTTTTTTTAAAAACACAAAAAAGTGCAGAAACATTCTACCCCGGTTACAGTGTTTGTAGCCTTTTCTCTGAGTCAAGAAGGCAGGACATGATCACTTTCCAGGTGGGAAGTAACAATTCAAGTCTGATAGAGAAATTATGTTACCTGTCCAAGAAAGCGACCATGCCATCAACTGACAAACTGGACAATCTTCCCATTTCATGAGATGCCTTTATAATTTCTTTGGCTCTTGATCAGTTGTTCTGACGAAACCTTTATTTTATCTTGAGGACTGCAATTTCTTTAGGTGCTGCAGCAACTGAGGTCAGTTTATACATCTACGCTGCCCATTGGAATAGAGCACTTTACAAACAGAGGGATGGATATTGCTTTGGGATTCAGGGTCCATGTGATGTTGACTTTTCCACCCCCTGGACAACATTACTTCTCTAAGATGGCTTAAATCACTTCTGACCTGAAACTTCTTTCTTTTCTTCAATTGGCCAAAGAACATGAACAACGTTTTATTTTTCCATGATAAGGTTGGAGCTGAGATAATCTGCTATTTTATTGTTACCTCTTATAGGAATCTGAGTCACTGAATGAAATAACCCAAAAGGCCAGTGTAGACACTTCCCCTTTGATACAGTTTTTTCACTTAGAGATGCTTCCTTAGACAGTGTGCCTTTTTCCCCCCTGTTGTAATCACTGTAGGATCTCCATTTAACCCACGTATATTCCCACATGGCATGCTTTATTCCCATAAATATTTTAGGCTGACAAGGGTCGCGCGCCGGGCATTGTTAAGCACACCCTTTCAGGTTTTCAACGCTCTAATTTACTATTCTGGTTGGTTGTAATGCCACTTGGTGCATCTGAAAATTTGCATCAGATCTGCTACCATATCAGTTACTCCGGAGCAATGAATTGTTCAGTACCACCCCTCATGTGCCAAAAGATGCCAGGACTGTCAGACGGAGGGACCCAAGTACTTCCTCTGGGCACAGACCACCAAGCGAGTGATTTCCTCTTTCTGTAGTTGTCTTCCACTGGGAGCCTTTTTCTGGACTTCTAGCAAGGGCATCAATTTAAAACCCAACGTGGATTCCAAGAACAAACCCATTACCCGAACCCCATGACAGTTGATGTTCTAGGTGCATCACTGCAGGTTTAAGCAAACGCCCAAACTATGAAAGACAGGGGCTGAGAGTGGAGAATGAAATAATAAGCAACTGATCAAAGCCAGGAAAAAAGAAGTAGCTCTGCCACTCCCTCGCACACAATGAATATTGTACAGCAGATCTGTGCTCTTGCAGGGAGTCACATGTGTCTCCCCATGGCAAACAATTTTTCCAATGCTGCTTATCTGTAACACGTGTCTGAAGGGCATGCTGTTTGCTGACGATTTAAATCTGTATCCTCAACCATCAGTTTCCAGCCCCAGACTCTTCTCGGGTGGATCCCATCTGGGCTGCAAAACACAGGGAGTGACCAAACCCACATCACCCAGCCAGTTCTGAACTTTTGGGTGGCTTCAAGGCCACAAATACAGTGGGAACAAATTCTGTCTGGCGTTTGAAACAAAAAAAAAGAGTGTGATCTTCTATCTCCGTTCTTCTGAGTTGGATTCTTATTCCCTGGTAAACACCAGCTATTATAAACAGAGCATGCTGTTACAACATTGTGCTTCTCTATACTTTTTTTGGTTGTATAATGAACCCATCTCATACTACCCACGGCTTTCAGTATGATTGATCCGTTGTATCTGTCCCACAGTATATTTAACCTATCTGTAAAGGCACTTCCAAACATTTTGAAAATGAAGAAATAAAATGTGTTGGATGATTCCTTGTCATAGTAGAACAGTCAATGGGTAAGCTCCAGGAAGTTATCTCACCCTCTAATAGTTGCTCAAAGGAAGATGTTAAGAAGTTTTTAGGTTCCGTGTAGGGGCAGCTGTCTTCAGGGTTTTGAGGACAGTCACTGGCTGAGACCTTGAGAATTTGAGAAAAGCATGGTGTATTTAAATGTGAGAACAAGATTCCAAAGGAAAGAGGCTTGCTCTTGTGCCCTGGGGCAAGCACTCTGGCTAAACAGCCAGTTGAACTAACTTTCCCTACATTAAGAAGGTTCCTTCCAGAAAGAGGACAGTGGTGACTTTCTGTAGTGCAGACAGGCAAACTCAGTTCTTGGAGAAAGCCAAGAAAAGTCCATTTTTCCTTAAGGCTTACAAAGTTAAATTTTAATGAGCAGAAAAGGTTTATTCAGATTTATCCCTGCCAGCCAGGCGGAAGTCAATTCTATTTATAAAATTGGAGTCCCAGGAAAACTAAGTGAGGCATCAGACATTCCAATTTACATTCATTGTCTTGGGATGTGCTACGTTTAACTCCGGGACAACTTACACATTTCAATACATTGGGTCTCCTCCACCCTGTCAATTTTAACCAGGAAAAGGACTCTCATCACACCACACTCGTGCCCTCTACAGATAATTGGCTCCAACAGCTATGTTGCCTGAACTAAAGGATGGCTGAGGAATCCTCTGTCAAAATTCAGCTTTAGGAAAGCAAGTGCCCTCCCAGGACAGAGGCGGGGTAGCTGCCTCAGGCAACTGTGATAACCTGGATCCAACATCCCTGCTCCCAAGTTCACTGCGATAGCTACAGGGGCCGATGGCAGCTTCTCAACCAGCCGTGCAATCGGCACTATTCCAGAAACAAAGAGGTGTTTACAAAACTCCCTTCCCTTCACGCAAAGGGCAGTGACTATGAAGAAAGCATGGCTGGGCCTGCAAACATAGGTTCTTTGTTTTTTGTTTGTTTTTGTTTTTTTTGGCCGGGCCGCGCGGCTGGCGGGATCTTAGTTCCCAGAGCAGGGATCGAACCCGTGACCCCTGCAGTGGAAGCGGGGAGTCTTAACCGCTGGACCACCAGGGAAGTCCCCAAACACAGGTTCTTTGCCTTGACTCTCGTTTAAACAATGAGGTCAAGCAGAACTCAAGGAGGCAGCCTATCCAAGACGTTTGAAGCCACTTTGGAGCCAGATTGACGGACATGAAGAAACTCCAGGTGAGTTTCCAGGGGGAACTGGACTGAACCGCACACGGAGGACACTGCTGCTTGCTCCACGATGCCTCAGTGCTGTTGAAAGTGGGTTTTTTTGCATCCTAAATTTTTAAATGATGCTTGATCTAAAAATAGTTCACATGAACTTGAATGTTGTATATGCAGATATTCTTATATTAAGTGGCAAGATTAGCAACAGACGGTATGGAAGTTGACACTCCCTAATAGTATTATTTTTTTCATAGAACACAGGGGGAGCTTTTTTTTTTTTTTTTTTACTTTATTTATCAAAATTTTAAGACCATCTATGACCTAGGGGCTTTGTCCCTTTCCGCAGAAATCAGAGTGTAATTTGGATTGTACAGTTTATGGTGTCCTGTCAATTGAAAGAATAACGTCCTTTACTTGGGTGCATTGGGAAGGTGATCAGAGAACCAGAGAATGGAGCATAATTATTGCTCATCATTGTTATCCCACATGGGTCAGATCTACCTGGGGAGAGATTCCTTCCTGCTTATTCGGGAACTGCTACCTTTAAAGCTCATTTGAGGAGAAAGTAGCTGCTCTAAGCCTGAAGGATCTTTCAACTAATGAGGTCTTTGGTCCTAATCTTTGTCTGCTTCTCAGGGAGGCTCCAAACTTCCTGTCCAAACTTCATTGATCTGAAATCCAGGTCTGACCTCGGGAGACCTGTCCCAGCCCTAGGGCAGTCCTCAACCCTGTACCCAACCTTTAAAATGCAAAGAGGGAACTACCGAACCCCAAATGACTTGCAAGATAATATTATGCCATCTCCATTTGCTGTGAAGTTTAGAACCCATACCATTTTTGTGACTTTTGAAAACAACTCATGGGTGAGATAACGTTCCGAGAATTTCTGAAGGCGTAGAGTGATCACCAAGAAATTGTAGCCCATTGTAAACAATAATGAGTTGCTTAAAGCTAGATATTTTCAGAGGCAAAATAATCATTTTATCAAAGAATTACCTGTCACATTTCCATGTGGTTTTATTATAAATGTTCGAGATGCCTTGGAGTAGAACCTCTAGGTGGAAGGACATTTGGGGTGTCTCCTGAGCCCTCGAGAGAACCCTGGTTCCAGGGACCAGCCATCTGGAATTTTCTCTTCCCAGTGATGCGGTGTGTGCTCAGAGAAGACACAAGCCACAGGAGACCTATTAGTAAATTATGGAACTGAGGGTAGGTAACCGAATGTGGGGTCCGGCTTCTCGCCACTCAAAAGCCAATAAAGAGGCAAGTTTATTGGAAAGGAAAGTTTGCTTTATTTTGGAGTCTGGCAACCGGTGTGTGGGGTTGAACTTCTGTCCAAAGGTTGACAATGAGTGGGCAAGAGCTTTTATAGACGGAGGGAAGGGGCTCCGTGCAGAAACAGCACAGGCAGCTCTGACAGGCATCTTGACATTGGTCAGCGGTCGTCTGACCGGTGTCGTCTTGATTGTTTTAAGTACAGTTAGGCTTCAGTTCCAGGGTCGGTTTGTTCCCATTTCCTTGAGGCCAGTTCTCGGAATTGTGGCAGCTTATGTCATGGCTACAGTCTGGTCATCGTGTAGTTAACTTCTCCACCTGGTAGGGGTTTCAGCATCTATAAGACAGCTCACAGGACACGGCTCAGAATATGATCTATAGCCCTTGAGGAGGAACTAAAGGGCCTTGACTTTGTTTAGTGACTGAACCGTTATTATTTGGTGTCCTTTGACTGTTTTTCTTTGTTTCTGCATTTTCTCACTTATCTAATTCAACTTATTCTTTGGCCACAGTTTTTCCACAGACGAAAGAGGACATGGGGGACAAAGGCCATAAGGTCCTCTTCCATTTCAGGTACATTTTATCACTTTTCATTTTATCTATTTGTGATAATGAACCTGTAGTTGGGAAATTATTAAATACTCTTTAAAAACGTATGTTACCTTAGCCTTCAATATTCTAGGTATTAAAACCACCAATATGCTTTACGGGACATTAACATAAAATTATAGAACAGAGCAAGAAAACTCCAGATTGTTTTCCACGTCAAGGGGAATATTTCCATTCATATGAAATGCCCAGTAAAGAGCCAAAATAACCACTCACTTGATTTATGTAACAGTAAAGGGTCAAAAATGTTAACTTTGTTACCAGGTTCATGGATGTGACAAAAAGGCAATCAAACTCCATGTCTGCGGGTCACTAACACTTTCAGGAGGAGAGGGTGCTGGCAGTAGCGACTGTGGGTGGTGTTGTTATGGGCATGCAAAATTGAAATACTGTTCCAGGTGGAGGGAACAGAACATGCGAAGGCAGCCAGTTCCACGTGCTTGAATCCTCAGGGGCAGGGGATCCTGGCCGGGCTGGGGAGCCTGTGTTTGGGAATATGATTCTCGCAGGGAGGGGTCAGAGGCCCCCAGCAGGCAAGAGATGTGACCTGAATTGTAGTTTCAAAATAAACCTAAGGCATACCAGCCACACACAGGGCTCTAGATTTGGATCTGTGGTGCTAGTATATTTCTTATTCCAAAGTGTTCACAGACATCTCAAGGTGGGGAGCCCGGGCATAAGCTGCCCAAATTCTGGAAAGTTCTAAATGAAAAAAAAGTACTGTTGGGCTAAGAGGATAGATTTGAAGTAAAACATGATCGACAAGACATGTTTGGGTTGTAAGGTAGTAACCTCTTAAGTGTAGCATTTCTCCAAGTGTGTTGCAATGAAGAAAGTTGTCCAGATTAGAGGGTGGGAAAAACGGAAACAAACAAACAAGTAAACACACACACACACACACACACACACACACACAAGTCATTCCAAGAACATATCCTGCCATGGGAAACACTTTTTAATCTTCCCCGCTGAAGATTTTCAGGCCACTTTTAAGGCTTTGAGAAGTCTGCCTATAAAGAAACGTTTCGGGCTTCCCTGGTGGCGCAGTGGTTGAGAGTCTGCCTGCCAATGCAGGGGACACGGGTTCGAGCCCTGGTCTGGGAAGATCCCACATGCCGCGGAGCAACTAGGCCCGTGAGCCACAACTACTGAGCCTGCGCGTCTGGAGCCTGTGCTCCGCAACAAGAGAGGCCGCGATAGTGAGAGGCCCGCGCACCGCGATGAAGAGTGGCCCCCACTTGCTGCAACTAGAGAAAGCCCTCGCACAGAAACGAAGACCCAACACAGCCATAAACAAATAAATAAATAAATAAAATAAAATAAATTAAAAAAAAAAGAAACGTTTCACATATTTCAAGTATTCCTCAACCTGCCTTTTCCGTAAGTTACTCACTTTAGTTTTCTTTTTCTGTTTTCCATTTTAATAACTTATTATTTATTATTTGCCTGTTTTTGCCTAAAACCGATCAAAACCCTGACGGACTGCACTGCACACTTTGAAGGATGCTGTTTTAGAGCGTTCTAGCTATCCTGTTAAGGCAGATTCTACATTGATTTCATGTTGCCAGTGTTTTCAGGAAACAAATGTACGAGTGTGGTGAGGGGCTAGGGCAGCTGGGCAGGTGGCTGCTGAGTGCTTTCAGAGCAGCTGCTTCCCTTTTGATCCCGTTCATTCCTTGCTGTGCTTCACAGGCAGATCTGGGACCAGGCAAGCTTTGGGATCCAAGACAAACCACAAGACCCATCCAGGAGTCAGGGATGGCTGGTGACTGCTTAGCCTGAGAAGCTTTGGGTCCTGCTCAAGCTAAGCACGATCAAGAAGGTAAATGCTTTTTAGAAAAATCCATTGTATAAGAACGAATCTGTCTCATATCAGGCCAAACACTAAGATGACATTCGCATTAGAAAACTGAAACCAGCTGCTTTTACTTGTTCCTTGATGTTTGTTTATAAAAACCGGATTGAAATAGAATTCACCTACCACACCATTCATTCATTTAAAGCGTACAGTTCAGTAGCTTTCAGTATATTCACACTTTGACCATAATCAATCTTAGAATATGCTCATCGTGCCTGAAAGAAACCCTATCCCACCACCAGGTTACTCCCCAAGTCTCCCAATCTACAACCTAGGGAACCACTAATCTACTTTCTGTGTGTATAGTTCTGCCTTTTCTGGGTATTTCATAGGAATGGAATCACGCAACATGGGGGTTTTGTGACTGGCTTCTTTCACTCAGAATAATGCTTTCAAGGTTAAGATGTACCTTAGCCTTGGTACACCTAATACATCTTGATAGACCTAAATATAAAAACTAGAATTTACAACTTCTCAAAGAAAACATAGGAGAATATTTTTCTTTCAACTTTGGGGTCAGCAAAGCTTTCTTAATCAAGTCACAAGATCATTTAGCATAAGCAAAACATCAATAAAATCGACTTCATCAAAACTAAAAGCCTGTTTTTCAAAAGACATCATTACGAAAATAAACAGGCAGTCCACAGAGTGGGTGAAAATGTTCTTGGTGCAGAAGACTTGTATTCAGAATATACAAAGAATGCCTGCAGCTCCATAAAAAGACAAACAGCACAGTTGAAAATGGGTCAAAGTTTTGAACAGAAATTTCCCAAAGGAAGATTTGTGATGGGTACAAGAATGAGTACCTTCCACCGTTTGCCGTCAGGGAAATGTCAGTTTCAGTGATGACGAGATACGAGTGCATACCATCTATCATGGCTAATATTAAAAAGAACGAAACACCCATCGTTGGCAAAGGTGTGGAAGAAAAATTTTCCGACATTGTTAGTAGGACTGTAAAATACTATCACTGCTTTGGGAAACATCTTGCCAGTTTCTGGTTAAGTTAAACATATACTTAACATATTAGCTAGGAATAGCGTTCTTTGGTATTTATCCAAGAGCAATAAAAACATGATTCTACACGAAGACATGTGCATAGCAGTTTTATGCATAATACACACCAAACACAGAAATAACCCAAACAGCCATCCACAGGAGAACGGATAAACAATTGTCTTTTTCAAACAGTGGGATGTTACTAAAATAGGAGCACACTTCCGATTTATGCAACTTCATGGGCATAGTGAAATGAAAGAAGCAAAACATAAGAGTACTTACTATATGATTCCACTTCCATGAGTTCAAGAATAGGCAACAAAAAAAAAATCCAAGGGGGTAGAAATCAGAGGAGTGTTTGCCTTTATTGTGGTGTGTGTTGACTAGTAGGGGTGTTAACGTGGGTGACGGAAATCTTCTTTGTCTCGATCAGGGACTGGCTGACATTGGTAAAGGCCTTTTTTTTTTTTTTTTAAACCCTAAATATACATCCACATCACATACAATTTTAAATTTATTTATTTTTATTTTATTTTTTATGGCTGTGTTGGGTCTTCGTTTCTGTGCGAGGGCTTTCTCTAGTTGTGGCAAGTGGGGGCCACTTCATCGCGGTGCGCGGGCCTCTCACTATCGCGGCCTCTCTTGTTGCGGAGCACAGGCTCCAGACGCGCAGGCTCAGTAATTGTGGCTCACGGGCCTAGTTGCTCCGCGGCATGTGGGAATCTTCCCAGACCAGGGCTTGAACCCGTGTCCCCTGCATTAGCAGGCAGATTCTCAACCACTGCACCACCAGGGAAGCCCAAAAAAAATATTTTTAAAATATTTATTTATTTAGGCTGCCCCGGGTCTTAGTTGCAGCATGCGAACTCTCAGTTGCAACGTGCATGCGGGATCTAGTTCTCCGACCAGGGATCAAACCTGGGCCCCCGGCACCGGGAGCACGTGGAGTCTTACCCACTGGACCTCCGGGAAGTCCCTGGGCCAGGCTCTTGATTGGGGTCCAAGTGGAATATTCCATGGGTTCCGTGTGGCCTGTCGTGGCCCAGCAGGGGACTGGCCCCCAAAGGGCCCTTCAGCACTGACCGCCACAGCCTGTTGATCATAACTCGTCTTGGAAAAGCTGGGCAGGATGTCTATGGTGTTGTCTGAGGTTCTGAGACAGGTTCTAGTTGGGGTTTCCTTTGGGAGATGGTGGTAAATACTGCTGATTGTTTTCGTAGTCAATACACAAATTATTTTAAGGAAGGAAAAATGATAGCCTGAAGATTTTCTGCACAAGTTAAAACATATCATAGAATTCATGATGGTGCCTAGAAACAAATGATCTCCAATCTCAAGTGATTGAAGGCAAAAAAATCTCAAGTGGTTAAACCCTTTAGGATGAATGGCAACAGCTTCTGATATCACCAATGGATGATTTGGGTGAAAAATACTGACCTTCAGGAAAGTCTAAGCTTTCATGGGAAGCAGAAGGAGGGAAAGTAAGAGAGAGGGGTCTGACTGAACAGAGAACGATACTCAAGCAACGCTATGCATGGAGAATCGTCAGAGTGAGGGTCAGCTCAAGGATGGCGGATTCACCTGCTTTCCAACAAGGTACATGAGGAGTGGCAACTTGAACACAAAGAATGAATGAGAAAACGATTCATCACATCAAAGCTGCTTAGTAGAAACCACACTTTATGCAGCTAAGTTAGTGCAAGGAGAAAGTTAGGAAATATACAAGCTACCAGGAGGAAATCAAATAAACAAAGCACTCAGCATCCAATTACACTCTCCAAACGGGAGCCAGGATCTCTGTAGTCAGAGAGTGCCGTCTGAAAGGGAAAATTTTAAACTCCGGTAGAAAATTAAAATGCAGCCTGAATTATACCAACAACATGTGATGAAACTCTACAGAAAATTACATGAGGAGATGAATCACTTGGGGATAGAGAAGAAACTTTCCAAAATGCATGAAAAAAAAAATCAGCCACACCCCTCAGAAGATGTAGAATCAGGAAAGAAGCAGTCTCTTTTGTCGAAGTCCGTTTATTTAAGAGATTAGAAATTTCAGAGAATTGGCTGGTGGCCCTGAGCACCACGAGAAAGCACAGGGATGTAGAGAAAAACAAAGTTCATGGCAGACACGAATTATCTGGAGTGGCTTAAATCAGAGCTTTTATCAAAAGGTTCTTATGCCCCTGCTGTTCGAATACAGAACTCCGCAGAAGCTGGAGTAATGAACGCGATGAAAAACTGAGTATTTAAACTGCTAGATTTATTTCCTCTCTCTACTGCCTAAATTCAGTAGAAAAAAATATCATCTTTAATGAAAGTAATTTATAGACATATTATTTTATGCCTGCCTTTTTGATTAGATGTTGGGATTGGGGCAGGGAATTTAACATTTAAGTGCAAGGGGTTTACCTGTACTTATATATTATCTAAGCATTTTGCAGCCCTCTCTCCAACTAGGCTCCTAGAAATCGAAACTGACAGGTGGCTCATGGAGGAGGGATATTGCTACTGCCCAAGCTGTCTATGACACGTCCAGATCTCACGAATATAGGATTAATCACTTCCAGATGATCGCTTGGGGTATATCCTCTTTCTCTGGATTGCAGGCTCCAAAAAGCAGAGACTAGTTCCTGATACAGAAGCTACTATACCCAAATTAAAAAAAAAAAAAATGCAGAGACCAGTTCCTGATACAGAATCTACTATACCCCAATAATAATAATAATAAAAAAAGCAGAGACCAGGGCCTGATACAGAAGAGTGCTTGAGGACAGTTGGTGAATGAATATTTGAATGGACGAGTTTTATTATTGTCAGGATTCTTTGTCAGGATCGACAGTAACTGAAATCCATCAAACAAGCAAAAAAACACACCAAAAACCAAAACCAAACAGACAAACAAAAAGATCAACAACAACAAAAAAGAAAACAAAAAACCAAGGAATTTATTAGCCCTTGTAAGTGTAAAGTCAGGGATATGATTTCAGGCATAGCTTGATCCAGCTGCTCAATCAATATTCTTAAGAATCTGAAGCCACCCCCCCCAACCCATTCTCTTTCTTCATCTCTCAGGTATGTTTTCTTCTGCATTGACCTCATTTTCAGATAAGTTTTCTCCATTGTTAGCAGATAAGGACCCGAGTTGATCTAGAATTACTTTCTGCCAGCCCAGTCCCCATAAACACACATTTAATTGGAAAAAGAGATACAAATGAGGAAGCTCCCGTGCCTGGAAGTTGCTGGCAGCCATTTTGTGACCGTGAGGTGGGTGTGACTAGGATATAGCTGGCAGTGTGGAGAAGAAGCACAAGAAACAGAAAAACACCAGGGCCGTGGAGATACTGTTGAACTGCTGGATAGAGCTGCCCCGAGGTGCACCGTGCAACTTTATGTGAATCGATAAGTTGTCTTCATTTTTTAAGCCATTTTGAGTGCAGTTTTCTCTTATTTGCAATGGAGAGATTTCCAGCTGACAGGGACGAATGGCATGTTTTGTGTGTAGCCAAGAGGCACTTTAAAGGATTTTAAAAGTACATTTATTTGTGATGGAGGAGAAGTGAATAAGAAGTGGAAACCAAACTTACAGTTATTTTCAGAAGCTGCGTGATTAGTTTCCTGCTTAATGTCCCCATTTTTCAATCCACTGGTGAAAACACCCACTCCCACCTTCTCATTCTAAAGTCAAAACAAGAAACAAACACAAGCATCTGTTAGTGGACTTAATCTCACGTTGGTTGCTGGTGGTGTCACAAAGATTGATTAGGTACCAGCCTTACTGTTGAGAATGAGGTCATGATTGAAGTGTAAATTGAGGATGTAACACACAGCCCTGTGGGCTGGGCTGGTTGCGTAATCTGCAGGCGGGATTTAAAAAAAAAAGATAAAAGTACCAAGGTAATAAAATATTAAGCTTTTTCTTGTGGTCTCTCTCTCAACTTATGGTATTTCTTATTTGCTATTTAGTGCTGTTCTAGGTAAATAAAAATTTTAAATGATGGGAACAAATTTTGCCATTAATCTTTATACTGTGCAAGACCAGTTTTAGATGTAAATATCAGTGCATTTAACTTGTATGCAGAATCATCAAATATCAGTGCATTTAACATGCATTTTATAGATTTTAAATGCATATGTATTTTGTTCTTGCCAGGACAGTGGAAATGTTGCACAAAACCGACTCAACTGTTTTATTTCACGTCTTGAGATGCACACATTCTATGAAAAATCTCTCCCTTCAGCTTGCTGATGAATAAGGGAGAGATGGAAAGAAAAGAAACTCTAGATTGTTCTTTTTTTTTCTTTTCTTCTAGGACATCCTTTTCAGGATCAGTGGATGCTGAGTGTAGGAGAGTAACCTGAGTTGGAAAGTCCACGGTAGGGTTCTCTGGTCATTCATGCTTCTTAGAATGCTGCTTCTTTTTGCATTCAGAGCAAGTTCAGGTTCAAAAGGAAAGTGAGGGAGAGGGTCAGTCAGTGACCCTGCTTGTCATTTGAAGATGGATCCACCAGCATTCCGGTATCACGGCTGCCATATGTGAAGGGGACAGCAGGGAATAGCAGGCACACACGTTACACGTATCTCCTCTGCTCTCACGCGTAGCTTTATAAATCTGACTTCCTTTATAAACACAAGTTCAAAGATAAACTTGTTAAGAATTTTAAGATGGTGACACCAGAGCATTAAACCAACCACGGGGCCCTCCTTAGCCTGGGGCCCCACGCACCTGCCCAGGTCACACACCTGCGCAGCTGGCTCTACCTGCAGGGCATCAGAGGAAGGAAGGTTGTTGAGATTTCATGGAAGTGGTGGCTTTGGAGACAATGAATGAGGGCGAGGATGGAGACACAAGGTTGGTTATTCCTGGGAACGGAGTGGGGAAGGACCGAGTAGGGTGAAGGACAAATCTAGTGCCCTGGGTCTGGATCTTCCAAACTCAGAAGAGGGAAAGCCAGGGGTAGGAGTGGGTTTTGAGGCACCATGGACTGTGGGATCAGAAAACCATGATCGTGAATCCAGCCGTGGTCACGCAGATGGTGCAGAATGTTGGATGTGACTTGCCCTCCCTGATCTGTTTCTCCATCTGTTTACGGAGAGAGGACTCCCTCCCTTGTAGGGTTATGGTTGAGAATTAAATGGGATGAGACAAGATGGTTGACCCTTAATCCATCTTAATCCATATTATTTCCCTTCTGTGTATATACTATGTCTTGCCAACGGTTGCACTCAACATATAATTGTTAAATGATTGGGTTGAGGCCACCCTATCCTGGGTGACACCCTGAATGGGCACGTGTTGACGACCCGTGACACCCACGCTGGTCCCTTGGTGGAACGCTGGGACCAGGTCAGGGCATCACAACGACCTTTGACGTCACACACCGCGCTAGCGGTCTCATCCGGCTGCACGCTCGGGGGATCTTCCAAGCCTTGTCTGAACATCTGAAGGAAGAAGAGCATTCAGGATACTTCTGTTAATAATGATAAAAGCTGCCATACACTGACTTAATTTAATCCTCCCCGATAACTGAGATCCTGTTTACCTCTGAGTTTTGCAATTGAGGAAACTGAGGCTTCGACATTAAAACAAACCAACAGAGGCGGGTGACAGCTCTGGAATTTGAGCCCAGACATCCAGACTCTGTGCAGCCCATTATTCTCCACCCTGTGTGGTCCCCCAGTTTGGGGGGAAACCCGCATATTGCAAAGTGTATCAGAGAGTGGAGGTGACACATTGCAAAGAGGCTCACCTTACAATTTCACCGCGACATTCCGGAATGGAGGTTTGATTGTGCAAAGCGACTTCTTAAAGGATGAGGAGGAGAGACACTTCGAGCTGAATTGTCAGGCGGCTCCATCAGTTGAAGGCCAAGGAGAAATGAAAATAAAACAACTTAAAAATCAAAGTCATATCTGCCAGAAAATGTGGCCCGTTTTGGCAATTTTTCAACAGGCTGCTTTGGAGACTGCCACCTCTGTTTTGTAGAGTGAGACCACATCTGCTTTTGTGTCCCGGTTTCTCCCATTAAAAACCGGATGTCCCGTCATCCCTTCCCCTGACTTTGTCCCTTGTCACATTGCTGGGCACACCGACAAGCTAGCGACGTGCGGTCAGTAGCTCGTCCTTGTGTACAATGGGACACCAAATAGACTAGAAGCAGTAAATGAAGAAACAAACCCCAAAACCCCCAGAACCCTTTAGCTTTAACAAATCGACAAGTCTGTTTTCCTCTGAAAAAAGAGAAGTCAAGAATAAATCACCCAGTAGTTTCTGAAATAGAAAACTTAATCGTTACCCCAGAACATGAGGCCGTTTGTGGGAAATTTGCAGGCATGTTAATTCTGCATAGGGCACGATCGGCCTCGAAAGAAAGTGAGTCACAAAGGGACTCTGACGGCCTCGCGCTACATTTAATACCATAGCATTAAAGGGTAGGAGTGGGTCTGTGAAAATCGAAGTCAGACATTCTGTCCCCAAACCCCCAGAGCTCTCATCTCTCGGGGGAAAAGCCAACATCCTCACCAAGACCCGTGCGGACACCCCTCTTCTGGCCTCCTCCCCTCTCTGATCTCATTTGCTGCCCTCGCTAGTTCTGCTCCTGGCCCTCCATCCCCACTTATTCCCAAACACCGGAATGTCTCCTGCCTCAGGGCCTTGGCACGTCTCTTCCTCTGCCTGCAAAACTCTACCCCCGGCACCGCACCCCTGACCTTTCAGAGGAAGTGAGTGTGTGGCTCCCTCCCCCCGGAGGTCCCCGCTCTCCTGACCACACTGTCATTCCTTGCATTCCCGCACTCCCTGTCTCCCTTTCCTGGTCTGTATTTCTCCAGAGCAGTCATCATAGTCTCCCATGCCCTCCAATCCACTGCTCCCCCTTCTGGAGTCTCAGCCTCACGAGGGCGGGTCCCTGTTTTGGCCACTGTAGAGCAGCTCCTGGCACACGGAAGGAGGTCAGCCAGACTCGTGAGTGGGTGGGCTAGAGAAGAAAACCAGCTCCCCCAGATCCAGGCTCAGCTCTCTTTCTAGTCTGAATGGTAGATGCCAACGGTAGGGGTCTAAGTCTGTGCACAGAAAACACCTACCAACGGACCATTTCCCCACCACCAGCAGGTGCGTACCGTGCTAGGATGGGACCAAGAAGCAACAGTAGCACGAAGTGTCATCTCTCACACATGGCCTTCTACCAGTCATTGTGTCAGACACAGGCAACTTGCAAATATGGGGGGGCAGTCCTAACAACCGACTGCGAACTGGTTGTATCCTGCGCATTTCGAGATGAGGAAACGGAAGTCCACAGAGGTGAAACCTCTGATGTAAGGCCATTCAACAGTGCAGCCAGCTCGGAAGATGATCCCGCTATAAAATTGTAGGTCAGGACCCAGGCACAGGGGGCAAGACCCTGCCAGGTGTTCCCTTTGTTGTCATTGCCACGACAATCCTGTTTATGGGGGATCTTTTCTGAGATGAGCTCTGAGCTGGGACATGGAAGAGGGGAAACGCTGGGGTCTTTATTTGGCCCACGGAGCACTTATTTATATACTTTAGAATTTTGTGACTAACACTTGAAAAATCAGGTTTTGCATTGTAAGGCATCCAATTGGCATCCAATTCCCTTGCTTCTCTTGAAAACATGGAAGTAGAATTTCAACTCTCTAGAAACAGGTGTGGGTAGAGAAAGGGACCACCAGCTGGCCCATGTGTGTGGTGAACATTTATTCATTCTCTCTTTCTTTCCTCCAACAAATATTTATTGAGACCTACTCTCTGAGAGCCATTGTTCCAGGCACTGGGGATGTGATGGTAAACAGAACTTATACTTCTGAGGCAGGAGACAGATAATAGACAAATAAATAAGTAATTATAGAGTAGGTTCGGTGGGGTAAAGATCTATGGAGAACAGCACAGCAGGGGAGGGCATAGCGAGTGGCTGGTGGTGGAGATGGGAGTTGAAAAAGAAATAATCAACAAAGACCCACTGATAAGCTGACATCTGAGCGTGGAGTAAAGGAAGCGAGTGAGTAAGCCATGGGATATCTGGGGGAGGGGAGGGTCCCAGGAAGAGGAACAGCAATTGTGAAGGTCCCAAGCCTAATGCACGCCTGATGCATCCGAGGTCCAGAAAGATGACCAGAGCTACACCGGGGGAGAGCAGCAGCTACACTGACCAAAGGGCCCCTGTCTGGTAGCCATGGGGGCTTGGACCGTTCTGGAAGGGGGCAGGCGACATAAGCAGTGGTGTTTTTGCCTGCCGAAAACCAATTTCCCTTGTAACACGTCATGTCTGTTCCCAGCCCACGGGGCTCACGGGGTTAATCGCATGGCCCCCACCCACACAGAAGGGGTTGAGGGTTAGAATCCTATTGCAAAGCAGGACTAAGAGCTGCTGTAGAATTATTATCTCATGGATGTGAGCACAAAGACGTTTAGTGAGACAAGTACACAATCAAAATGATTCAAAGAACTAAGAGCAATTCCAGCCTGAGAATTTTGCAGTCAGGTCATCTCCAAGGCTCCGGCTGTGACTGGTGTTGAACTCTGGGGAATTCTGAAGGGACTTTTATTCTAGTGGCTGACTCGGCAGCAAAAAGGGTGAAGTCGTCAAACCACACAGAGGTCAAGAAGGCATCACAGGCGATGGATGTGACATTTCCACCTTGTCTGGCTGTCCTTCTATCCTTTCATCCCCTGTGTTGTATATTTCTCCAACATTGAGCAAGCTTTGTTGCAGAAAAACACATTATATCATTGCTTTCCCGATGCTCAGATTCAGAAGTCAAGCCAACAGCCATTTCTGCCATGGGGAAACAATAATGATGGATTCTTTACACATGCAAATATATTCTGTGTGATGCTTTAGATGTATAATGATAAGACACTGGAAGATAATGAAATTAATATTTTAAATACCATGCCCTATTTAAATGACAGTTAAGCTTTTGGATGGATCAGGAAACATCACATTTTTTCATTCTGCTGGGTAAATACTCATCAGGCTGTGATGGCATCCTGTAATTACCTAGGGCTTGGGGGAAAATTAGATTTCCTTTGCCACCTGTAGCTTTAGCTCCTGGTGTCCTCGAGGCCAATGGGGAGGAACCCTTCACCACACCAGGTGTCCTTCTGCTGCCAGGTAAGTTGTTGGAGCTGCTGAGAACGACTCTGCTTAGCTCAGGGTTAAAGTCTAATTCTAGACCTGGAAAAGTGGATTAATGGCCAGATCTAATCACGAACAAATAATGGAATGAGGTTCAGGCTGATTCGCTGTGCAGATTCATTATTCGGTTTAAGGGAAAGTGCACATTTCTCTTCCGGAGCAGCATCTGCCCACAGAGCAGAGAGTGGGTTCTCACGTGAGTGTTGCGCGTGCGTGTACCAGATGCCCTGCTACGTGGGCGCCTGCAGGCACAGGGTCTCATTTCATTCTCGCCCCGGCTGTACCATCTGGGCATGTCATTATCCCCATTTTAGGGGTGGAGAGGACTGAGGTTCAGAGAGGTGGATTCCTTGTCCAAGGTCACACAGCGAAGGGAGGAGCTGAGATTCTAATCCGGGGACACCTGCCTCCGAGACACCCCGAGACGATTTTGCAAAGGTCACTGGACTCAGTGCAAAGCTCCCTCCAACGTCCCCAAAGCAAAAGGCGACCTCGGGATTTGGAAGAGGGGGGGGTCTCTTCCCCTGGTGCGCGGGGAAAACCTCCCTCCAGCCCCGCCCAACAGCCCCAGGGCCGCGGAGCCTCCCTCCACCGGGAAGGTGGCCGGGCTCAGAGTCTCCGGGTTGGGCTCCGTTCGTCCTTATACAGCGCCCCCTGTCGGCCCCTTGGAGCGTCTCCGGGGTCTGCGCGGGGCAGGCCGTGCGCGGGCGCGCCCTCTAGCGTCGGCGGGCGGGAATGCACCGCGCGGCGCCAGGACCTGCAGGTGGGCGCCCCCTGGAGGCGGCCACGGCGTCGGAGGCGAATTCCCTCCCAACCGCACAGTGCTTCCTTCTCCGCTGCTTCTGTGTCCCTGTCCTTTCCCTCTTTCTTTTCTTCCTTCCTTCCTGCCTCCCTCCCTCCCTCTCTTTTCTTTCTTTCCTGTTCTGCCCTTTCTCGCCACTTCTAATAATCTAATTAAATCAGTGAACCCTCTTGCACAAGGGCACAGAACTCAGCTTGAAATTTCAAATTTTTGTGGATCACAGGCCCTTTTCGAGGGTCATTCACAGGAGTACTGGCCATATCAGGCCCTCTGTTTTAAAGAGAGGATCAGGCCATTTAAATTTCTTTTTTCCCCCCAGATTTCTTTACTTAATACAAATAAAGCCTACGTGGAATTTCCAAATAGGTGGTATGTTTTCAGTGTTCACATTTGAATAAGCAAATGCTTTTAAATTGCAAAAGGTATAATACACAATGCACAAGACTTAGAGGATTTGGGAACATCATTCCCAGCACAGTTCAGGAAATGCAGACAGAAGTTTTCACTGGTGTGATGAAGGGCTGTTTGCTCTGTCACTGGATGTGTACCTTTCTTTGGATGTGACATCAAAAGGCCCAACTTGATTGCTTTAAGAACGTGGAGACTGAGCCCAAACTATATTTGCTCTTAACCCCCCACTAAGATCCCCTGATGGAAGCGTTTGGCTTCTGTCTCCTGTTTCCAGCACCTGGGCATGTGTGGACCCAGTGAGTGTTTGAGTGCCCCCCGCTCCTGGAAGCTTCCTAAGGCTTCTAGTAACAGCAGTGGCTGCCTTAGTGAGTGTGTGTGATGTGCGTCTGGACTTGTCTCGTAGCAGCCCCTGAAGGAGGTGGAGGACTGACCCCCTTCCTTGGAGGAGGGGAGTGGGGTGCACAGGGATGTAGTTATACAAGCGTGAGGGGCGTGAGGACTTGCACCCAGGGACGTCTAGTCAAGAGTAACCCCTGGGCTATCCCGATTCTGCATGAGGAATACAGGAGAAAACTGGGAATCAGAAGGGGGAGCAAGCTGGGTTACACAGTGGGGGAACAGCTGAAGGCTGGCTAAGGTGCAGAGTCCCCCCCTCTAGACCCCAAATGCTGACAGTGGTTGTTAAGATTCAAAGATGCTTCTGACAGAGGGACACAACACAATGACCCTCAGAGAGATGAAAGGCAGAACTCTGTTATTTACAGCTCCTGTTGAAATGGAGCCGCACCCTATAGCCCTTCCCCCCCATGTCCTCGGCCTGCTTTTTGTCTGTGGAAAAACTTTAGCCAAAGAATAAGTTGAATCAGAGAAGTGGGAAAATGCAGAAACAAAGGAAAACAGTCCAACAAGACTAAATAATAACAGTTTAGTCACTAAGCATCGTCAAGGCCCTTTCGTTCCTCCTCAAGGGCTAGAGATCATATTCTGAGCCGTGTCCTGGGAGCTGTTTTGCAGATGCTGAAACCCACATCAGGTGGCGAAGTTAACTACACGATGACCGGACTGTAGCCATGACATAAGCTGCCACAATTCCGAGAACTGGCCTCAAGGAAATGGGAGCAAACTGACCCTGGATCTGAAGATGAACTGTACTGAAAGCAATCAAGAGGACGCTGGTCAGACGACCGCATGATCACTTTCAAGATGCCTGTCGGAGCTGCCTGTGCTGGTTCTGCACGGGGCCCCCTTCCTCCGTCTATAACAGCTGTTGCCCCCGATTGTCAGCGGGGCGGGGGGGGTGGGGAGCTGGCCTTTGGACAGGAGTTCCCCTCCGCCGCTGGTTGCCGGCACCTGAAATAAAGCAAACTTTCCTTTCCACCAACCTGGCCTCTTTATTGGCTTTTGAGCGGCGAGCGGCCGGACCCCACTTCCGGTTATACTATGAGAGAAGGCTGCCAGCACGGCCCCACGGGGGGTTGCACCTGGGGGCAGGTAACAGGAGCTGAGCTGTAGAGCACAGCAAACAGGGTGGGCGTAGCTAAGTTTTGAGCTCCCCTGTGGATTGGCAATTTGACTAATTTCATGGGCTCCTGGGCATAGAGGCTGTCTCGAGTGGCACCTGGTCCAGGGCACTTAGGGAGGTACATTGCGGCTGGGGGCCTCATAAGGGAAGTGGCTGGGGGGTGACTTAATCAGCTGCTCAAGAAAGAGAATGGACCCTCCTCTAACAGAGACCTCAAAACCAGGTTAAGATAGCATGAAAACCCAAGCAAACAAGCTATACTACACAGTCTGTTACTTGGGAGGGCCACGGGCTGTTTGCATGAGAAACGTCTCCTCCATCTTCCAGACTGGTTTTCCCCGGATGTGTTGGCAGGACCAACTGAGACAGTGAACGAGGTTTCTTCCTGTTTTCCAGCGGAGGAAATGGAGGCACAGAAAGTTGGAAGGACGGATCTCAAGACGCAAAGACAGCTGGGCCAGCCCTGGACCTGTGTCTTTTCTCCCGCTTCCTTGGCTGGCAGTGTTTTTGGTGAAATCACCGGTCTTTTTAGAGCTCACGATCCACAGCTGATGACCAGGCATTTCTTCTGTGTTGTTATTATCCTAACGTAATTACCTTGGGAAACATCTGTCGTTGAACACGGCGCTGTAGGCACAGCCATGCCCGATTGATTTCTATTAATTCCACTCATAAATCATGGATTAAAGTGGATGCAGAAGCAGAGAGCAACGTGGCAGGAACTGGGGGACGGTGAGATGCCATTAGAATTTCCCTTGTAGGGAAGTGGCTGGGACTCGGTCCATCTCCCTGTTGGCTACTTCCTCTTCCCCTCACCTGCTCTGACTTCCTCCACAGGGGTCAAAGGCTCTCCGCTCAGCTCTGCATCCTCTCACGTCACAGGAAAGCTCTTGCTCTAATGATGGAGAGAGGCTTTCAATGCCGACACCTTTCAGACCCATCCTCCCATCTTTGATCTCCTGTAGGACGGTGCCCTTGTCAACTTCGCTTATATTTCCCGAAGGATGAAATGCATCAGCCTCTGTGAGCCGTGCTTGCTCCTGTGTATGTAACCCAGGCAGGACCTAGGAGACCTTGTGGTGCATTGGGGAGAAATCACCCCCGTGCTGTGTCCCTCCAGTGAGTGGAGTTGAGTTTCTCTGCCAGCCCAGGGGCAGCCTGCACTCCTGATGGGCCTTCAGAGGACACCAGGCAGCTCTGGCTGAGTGACAGCACCTCAGGGTTCCTGGGGACCCTGAGCAGGAAGTGACCCCGGGAAGCCCACGGCCGTGATGGGGATGGCGCCCCACGAATGAATGTATTTCTCCGCTGCACCTCAGCTGCTAGACTGCATTTAGCAGCGGATACACGGCCAGCATGTGCCAGAAGACAAATGTTTTCATCTGACATTTGGTTTGGGACCATTTGAAAATGCAACCTTGGCAGGAGAAAAATGTACCTCTTTTCACATAATTCCAATTCCACCAGCCTCATTTTCCGCTGACAGGGTGAGGGCTGGCTAGATTGGTCACCCCACTGCACCATTCGGGAACATTTTCGCATAATGAGGCATTTAATGACGAGCAGAGTAGCCATTCCCGTGTTTTTCTCTAACTGCAGTGTCCATCAGTAAATCACCAGGATAATAATAATGAGCATTTTATTCAGCAGGTCTCGGGGTCAGCGCTGACCACGGAGATGTCTCTGCAGCATGCTGGGGGAGACCCTGTGACGTCCTTCCATTGCTGCAGTATGGAGGGAGCTGGAACGTTCTCGGTCTGAGCCCTTCAGTCAGCTTGTCTACATCCCTGACTCTGGTGCGGACGGTGTCGTTTCTCACTGGCCAGGTTCTTAGAGCCCAACCCCATCCTGTTACTGTCAGGAAAGACCCAGATGATCCTCTTTACCTGTTTCCTTGTGGTTTGCTTGGAGACAGTGACCAGGGATGTGTTCAAAAATTTTTTTTGAAAACCCAGATTTTCCTTACGATTGTCAACTTAAAAAAATTCACAACGTGAGAGTTGCGAGTTAAGTTTTATTTGGGGCAAAATGAGGACTGCAGCCCAGGAGAGAGCGTTTCAGGTAGCTCTGAGGACCTGCTCAAAGAGGTGGAGAGAAGGTCAGGATAGATGTGATTTTGGTGAAGGGGGGGTACATGCAACAGAGCACATATTTTTTGCAGAAGGTTTCTTCTAGTCACGAGGAGCAGTCGTCACCGTGAAGGATTTTAGTGCTTTTCTAGATACAAGGAGATGCAAGAATTGGGCTCATAAAATTGGCTCCTGAAAATATCTAACATCTGAAGACCTGTTCTGCCAATTTTTCCCAGAGCACCGAGGGCCTCCTTCCTGACCTCCACCCTGAACTCCTTTCGGGGGGTGTTGAAGGTCAGCAGCTGCAGGGCACGTGATTTAATCTTTGTAGAGGCAGATTGCAAGTGCCAATGGTGAGTGCCAATTTGTAGTTGACATGATATGATGCTTCTAATCTCCTCTTTCATGGAACAAATATTAATTTAGCATCTACCATGAGCCAGACATTTATTTCCTTGGTTGTGCCTATTTTATTAGTAAAAGAGGGGGCACGACTGCCAGCTGAGAAGGCGAATGGGGGGTAGATGCTGGGGCTTTGAGGAGAGAAAACACAAGCACACTGAGTGTGAAAGAGAGGCAAAAGTCCTGCCCTCAAGAAGGGCATTTGCAGACTTCCCTGGTGGCACAGTGGTTAAGAATCCGCCTGCCAATGCAGGGGACGCACGGGTTCGAGCCCCGGTCCGGGAAGATCCCACATGCCGCGGAGCAACTAAGCCCGTGCGCCACAACTACTGAGCCTGTGCTCTAGAGCCCGCGAGCCACAACTACTGAGCCTGCGAGCCACGACTACTGAAGCCCCCGCTCGCCGCAACTAGAGAAAGCCCGCGGGCAGCAACGAAGACCCAACGCAGCCAAAAATAATAAATAAATAAATTATTAATTAATTTTTTTAAAAAAGAACCTGCTTAAAAAAAAAAGGCATTTGAGGTACAAATGAACTTATTTACAAAACAGAAACAGAGCCACAGATGTAGAAAACAAACTTATCATTACCAGGGGTAGGGCGGGGAAGAGGGAGAGGGATAAACTGGGAGATTGGGATTGACATATACACACTGCTATATATAAAACAGATAACTCATAAGGACCTACTGTACAGCACAGGGAACTCTACTCTGTAATGACCTATATGGGAAAAGAATCTAAAAAAGAGTGTATATATGTGTATGTATAACTGGTTCACTTTGCTGTACACCTTGAAACTAACACAACATTGTAAATCAACTATACTCCAATAAAAGTTTTTTTTAATTTTTAAAAATTAAAAAAAAAACGTGAAAAAAAGAAGGGCATTTCTGCACACAAGGTCATAAACCTGCAAACAAAGTTCTAGCAAAATGTGATTTCAAATGCTGATGGCTGCCATCTCTGTGACTGCTTAGGCAAGATGAGAGATTCAGTGGAGAGCTGAAATCAATAAAATTGTTCTCTTTAGTTCTCCTTTCTTCAGTTAGTACATTTGAAAGGGGCAGGAGAAGGCAAAATAACATTGTGTTTTGACCTCACATTACAAATTGCACGTTCAATGTATCAGACACGTGTGAAATTGGGAGGAGATGGGAGAACGTGTTGTGTCATGGCCAACGTCACGATTACACAATTATCGTGTCTCCTCTTCTGTCCCTCCTGCCCCCGGTGCCCCGTCCCGGTAAGGCTGCAGCCCTGCTGAGCTGGGCTCTGTCTTCCCCCAGGACCACACAACGTCGGGGTCATGATCACAGGACGTCAGGCTGTTAACTCCCGGCGGGAGGTGCTTCTTACTATTCACCAGGCTTCACCCACCTCGCTTCATCTGGTCTTTGCAAGACCTTTGGTGTGGGTAGTACAGGTGTCGTCACCTTTACTCTACAGATGGGGAGATCAAGCAGGTGTGATGGCGGCAAGGGTGCTGTGAGTTGGCAGGATTTCTGGAGTAGGACTCCATCCTCTGACCCCCAGGGCCGTGCTACTCACTCCAGCGCTTGCAAGGGATCATGGACCCCTGGCTGCCCTGGGCGCAGGAGACCGAGGCTGTCGTGTTGGGGGCAAAGGGCAATGGATAATTCAGCATCACTCCTGGGCCACTCATGAACCACTTTGGCGGAGGAAGCGCTGGGGTTGTCTTCAAGGATGCAAATGAAAGAAAAACCGCAAACTCCCTTGAGATGAGAATCTTCTCCTGCTGCTCTGAAAGCTTAGGCAAAACCCATCAATTTCACCCCCAACCAGGAGGGAGGGAGAAGAGGCCCTGAGGTTGGGAGGGGGGATTATGACATTTCATCTGGTCCTGAAACCACATAGTCAATCCGCAGTCCAGCACTAATGCATTTTCCTCCCATCAGCATTTTCGATGCAGGCCATTTAGTGTGACATCAGGAGCTGGGGGAAGCAATTCCCAGAGAGTTCATGATCGTGAGCAGTCTTGGGAAGTCTGGGAACAAGTTCTGAATTAATTGGAATTTCATTTGAATAATATGCACATGCTACTTATTTTATTGTTGGTTGTCTCCCAGGTAAGCCACAAGGCTCCCTCCTGCAGGTTGTCTGATGGCAGTGAGCTGCCGATCGTCACTCAAAGGACCAGGTGAGAGTGTTTTTTTAACTCCCCATTGTTGGATGAAACATACACACCTGGAACATTAAGGGGGGCGCCTATCAGATGTTCAGCTGAGATGGCCTGGGATCGGCCAGGCATCATTTTCCACCTGTTTTGATACTGCTCATTGATGTCAACTCTATAGGTGTCTAAAATGGGACGCATTTAATCTCCTTAAATTATATCCGGTCAGTCTGTCATGGAGCGATTGTTTAATGAAATCTCCACTTTTATCAGGCAGTGAAACTAAGATGGATGACATTCTGATGGGTATATTAGCCCCCCGTGGATGCAGTAGGAGACTCAGCTGGGGAGAGGGGGTCCTAACTCAGAAAATGTTTGGGACTTGATGTCAGTCTGGGTTCTGAGCAAGGATGAATGTTTCCGAACTGGAAAGCAATTGTTTGTATTCACAGTTGGCTAATGGGGCTTGGAGCTTTTTGTGGGGTCCCTTACCGGTCTGACAAAAGGAAGTTTCGTTTGAATATTTTCCTTGATGAATTTCTGGCAGATGGTGGTGTAGGAAGATTGCACCTCTCACACGGGATGGAAAGAAGTCAGCCAGATTGCTGGGCCCCTATAATTGTACTCCACGTACCCTGGTTTGACTAGTAGTCTTTTTGATGGAAACTATCCATTCCATAAATCTAGGTCAGAGCTCCGAACTGTGAGTAAAAGCATCAGAGGTGTCTGTCCACTTTCATGAGTGGGTCGTGTGAACATACCGCAGAGCTCACATAGACTTACAGCATTTGGAAATTGAGCTGAAAAAAACAGGGCCATTGTGCTCCAGTTAATTTTATAAAGGGACGTAAGCCATGCTATACCTTTGGTATTGTTGGAGCTTTGGGGAAGAATACACCTGATCCCACAAAATAGTCTTCATATACATATTGTGGGTCTTGGAATTTCACAGATAGAATTTCAGTCTCTTGGGCATCCTAGATCTACCCTGCATTAGTGCCAAGTAATAGAAGCTTCAACTAGAAGGTTTTAAAGCAGAGGACTGATTATCTCACACACCAAGAAGCCTCCTCAGCATTTCAGTTGGTTCTTTGTCTTGTCTCCTCATGGCCACAAGATGGCTGTCAGAGCTCCTAGCATCACATCCTCATCCATTCACATCCAAAGGCAGGCAGGAGGCAAGCTTTAGGGGGAGGGTGGAAAGGAGAGGCCTGGCTCCAACAGAGGTGAACAATCCTGTGTGTCTCTTTTTATTAAGAAGGGAACATTACAGAAGCCCCCATCGGTGTCCTCTCAAGTCTCCTTTGGCTGACATTGGGTCACATGTCATCTCCAAAGAGCCTGAGAAAGTAACTCAGTATCCAGCATCTATTATGGGATGTGGGCTGCCAGCAATGAAGAGAAGAAGGGGGTCATTGGTGGGCAGTCAGGATATCCTTGCCCCAGAAAAGGCCTTTGAATCCGGGTTCCTCCAGGGAGAGGTCACTGGTTAAGCTGTTACCGGTCATTATCTTCTTTGAGCATTGATTTACCATCTCCTTTTCCTTCTGGGAACATCTTCAGGTCTGATGAGGCATGAGAAGGGATTTGGAAGCAGTAGAGCATGGGATGAGGTGGGATGTGGGGAGGGTCCCCTGCGAGGGCCTTCAGCCATCAGTCAGAAGGAAAAAGATATACAGAATCAGGGCAGGGAGCTTGGCCTGAATCCAACACACTGACCTGCTGTGGTAGAAATGGGCAGAAATAATTTATACGTTCTTGCACCTTAAAATTCAAGAGGTATCACATAAAGATCTGGATTTTTGGCCTCCTGTGAAAAATACAGAAGACCAGAGACAATGGGTCCACATCCTGGGGGCGGCACTGGGAGGGGATGTCAGGCCAGGCCCGGGCTCCTTGGGTCCCGCCGTCCCCCACTCCTCACGCCTGGGTCTTCCTGGCTCTGGTGGGCATTTCAGCCGCCCCTCCAACACTCGTGCTTCTCCTTGTCTCTCCGCTGGGAGTGGCCCTCGCCTGGTGGAATCAGGAAAGGGCTGCTGTTTTGTGGAGGGAGGGGGAGGCACGTGGAGCTGGCCCAAGGGATGAGCCCGGCCTCAAATGCTGCTCCTGTGGCCGAGGGGCGGCCTGCATAGCGCCCAGGCTGCGGGCCGCAGAGTAATAACGGCATGGCTCACAAAATCGACGTCAGCGATGTTTATGCCGTATTTAGTGTTTCACGTGCAGCTTTGATCTTGTGACCCTGCAAGGTGGGTCTGTTAGCATCCCCGTAGTACAGATGAGAAGACTGAGCTGTGGAAAAGCTGAGTCACTTCCCCAGGTTACCTACCACACAGGGGACTCCGTCTCGGTCCTTTGCGGTTCTCTGCGGTTGGATTTCCTCCCAGTGAAGATGCAGGATGTTGAAGCTGACGACACCCCAGATGCCAAGAGAAGTTGAGAAGAAGTTCCCTCCTGAGGAGGGCAGGGGGGCACAGCAGGTCAGGCCTGGGTGAGGTGGATGGAAGGCGGTGGTCCTTTCTAGTGGCTATGGGATGGGACAGGGAAAGACTTCCACGTGGGCTGGGTGTCTGCAATCTGTGAATTTCCCACTGGCACCGAAGGAGGGAGGGCCCAGGGGCTTTCTTGGGGACTGCCCAGATGGGAGGCTGACCGAGAGCTTCCATGTCCTGCAAGTTTCAGCTTCTGGCCTCAGAGAGGAGGATGACATGCCCTGAGACTGGGTGGGGGGACTTGATGCCCCCATAGTTCTCCTGGTGGGGGAGGGGCGCTGAAGGGCCTGGGAAGCAGGTGACTGGTGACGAGGAAGCGTGGCTCTGTGGTGCCTGATACGTGTCCTCTTACAGACGATGCCCATCCGTGCAGTGGGGCTGGAGGCCCCGGTCATGGTGGTTGTGATGACCTCAGGGCATAGTCGGAGCTTAGAAATGGCAGCCCAAGAGAAGGCTATCTCGCTCTTAAAATGCAACATACGCCAAGATACGGAAGCAACCTAAGTGTCCATCCACAGATGAATGGATAAAGAAGATGTGGTACATGTATCTACATCTATGTCTATATTGACATCTGTATCTGTATCTACACACACCCAATGGAATACTATTCAGCCATAAAAAGGAATGAAATTTTGCCATTTGCAGCCACATGGATGGACTTGGAGGGCTTTATGCTAAGTGAAGTAAGTCAGAAAGTGAAAGGCAAGCAGTGTATGATATCACTTGTATGTAGTATCTAAAAAATACAACAAACTAGTGATTATAACAAAAAGAAGTAGATTCACAGATATAGAGAACAAACTATTGGTTACCAGTGGGGAGAGGGCAGGGGGTGTGGTGGGCAACTCAGGGGTAGAGGAGTAAAAGGCACAAACTATTAGGTATAAAGTAAGCTACAAGGATATATTGTACAACATGGGGAATAGAACCAATATTTTATAATAACTATAAATGGAGTATAACCTTTAAAAATTGTGAATCACTATATTGCACACCTATAACTTATATAATATTGTACACCAACTATACTTCAATAAAAAAAGTACAGCACTGAAAATCTTCCTGTGATTTTTTCCATCAGTGCAGCTAACCTGTCAATGTAGAATCCCACAAACCCCACTGATTCAGATGCGGCTAATTTGAAAGTCATGGTAATTGGGATGAGGCAAGTTGAAAGGTCATTAAGAAAACTAATGCGCAGAGAAAAAGAGCCCGAGTTAACATGACAAATATGAGTAACCAGCAGGGTTATTGCAAACTCTTAAAGGAAAAACAACAAAATTCTCAGTCCTGACAAGATAATGACACTTCATTATTATTTATTATTATTATTCATTATTATGTAAAACGGTTGAGCTTTGATGTTTGTCCACATTATTTAAATTATCTTCCATGTGAATTTGACAGTAATAACATTGTATTTCTTTTTTCACATTTCTAATCCTTTAAACTTTTTCAATCTGCACAAGAGTCAGGATTGAAGAGGTTTTGATGTATTTTTCCACTGAGGACTCAACAGAGTTTGCTTTGAAAAAGAGAACATAAATATTCACCAAAAAAAAAAAGGCAATTGGAACCTGCCTTTACCAGCTGGCACTTGTCACATGCTGCTTTTCTGGGTTCTGTCAAAAAATTTTTCCAGAAGAATCTATCCTTACCCTTTTGCTCAGAACTGCAGGTCCTAGATCAAGAAAATCACAAGTTGTCTAGAGAGAGAGGTGAAGCCGTGTACTGTAGTCCTTTCTGGCTACAGAAAATGACACTCTTGTTTTGCTTAACATGCTTAATTTGTGTTGCACTTTGCCAGTTTACTTCACACTCTGTTACACACTGTGGTACCCAGGAGACCTCCAGAAATTGAAGAGCTTCTCAATCTGGGCGGATTCTGTGTGGAGACGGAAGGAAAGATAATACCAAGCATTAGTCACAGATCTCTCCTTGGTGCTGGCATTCTGCTTGAACGGGCTCTTGACTTCTGCCCAAATTTCCCTGAATGCTTAGAGCTCAGTCCTTCCCAGATGTCCATCATTCATCTGTCATCCTCATGCATTTTTAAAAAATCCACACTTCACCCCACACCATCTCACAATGACCTTGTCCATTGAGCACTTTTCCTTTACTCAAGTTACTGCTTTACTTAGAAACAGGATTGAAAGATAAATCACACATCACTGACATAAATGTATCAGCTCGTGGCTTCTACCTGTCATTAGAAGTTGAGATTTCAGGACAAAAATCAATGTCTCCTGAATCATGACCTTGCATACTTCAGCTTCTTTTCAGAAACAAATGGCATTGTGGCAGCCCTCGAGGAGAAGTGGCCACGTGGCATTCAGTGAGTGATAAAAGAACCCGTTCTCTGTCCAGACAGAAATCTACAACAACCCCCGGACTGTTTGGGGGTCTATTTGGAGAGGCGGGATGGCATCCTGGGAAAATAAGACCTGACACAACCTTAGGCTTTGGTTGATTTTGCCTTAAATGAATGTAAATACAGCTTCAGTTTCCCCTAATAGGTCTAAGTTATTCTAAAGGCTTTCAGAGGCCCCCAGACTTTCTTTCCCATTCCTTTGACCCAGGTTCCCAATTTTCAGTCTTTTATTTGACATCCTTATGATGATCGTATTTGCAGTGCCATCTGCATTGTTAATTACTTAATATTTTCCTTTTAAAATACGTTGCTCAAATTAAAAAATGTTTACAATGGAAACCACATGAACACTATGAATGAAAAAGCAATATCATTGGCTATAAATGAAAGATAATTATGAAAATAGATACAATGAAACGAAAACATTACACCACGGGTGATCTCGATGCCGGCTTCCTATTTGTTAAAAAGGGAGATTAGTACGTGTTTGACAGAAGCTAGCAGCAAACGGAGTGGGGAAGCAATATTAGAATATCCCCCCAAAAAACTAGGATGGGGACCACTTACTTCTTCGTTGTGAATTTAATGTTCTATAAGCTCCAGTTGGATAACATTGGAAACCATCAACTTATAGAAAATCACCCCCTCCACCACCATGAGTATACGCTCCACACACAGTCACTGGTGTGGTTGGGTCTTTGTTCAGTTTTGTTCAGATGTTAGGGAGTAGCACTTTGCTGGTCCCTTAGTCCCGAGCACAGATCCTGATTGGTTTGAGCCAATCACGGGAGTGCCTTTCCTCTGTGCCCATCAGTGGTGCTGGGACGCATCGTGTGACCCACTGAGACATACTGAGAAATCTGCTGGCATATCCAAGAAAATTTTTCTTCTCTGATGAAAGTAGAAGCAATGTAAGAAGACCCTTCTCTGCCCCTTTATCTCCCGTTGGGGTTATGCTATGAGGATGCAGTGCCTGTATATATCACAGCCATCTTGACACTACGTGGTCCAAGATTCCGTACATAAGCCAATGTGCTGAGGCTGGAGGTCAGAGTCTGGAGCCCTGATGGCATCGCTGGGTTGTTCACCCAATTCTGCATGTACTGCAGTGTTTCTTGCTAAATAATAAATATCCTTATGGATTAAGGAAATAATAACTGAATTTTCTATTACTTGCAGCTGAACACATTGCTGATGAATACATTGATCCTATTTACTCCTATTTATGTCCCAGTTATTCTCAAACTTTAGCTTTTACTCGGCCAGTCTGTGCCATCCTTGCCTTTCTGCCCTTGACCTACCCATTTCCCAGCCATTTTTTTCTAGGTCCTGTCCAGTATTCAGCTCCAAGACACTGAAGTGATGGCAGATTTCTGAGGGTTACAGTCTTCTTGGAGGTGGCTGATAAAATAATTAAAACATATAAAAATCACAATAACAACAAAATTATTTAGGATGTATATGGACCAAGAAGACCGGGAAAGCAAAATACATTGTGAATGAGTTTTTCTTCCTTTTTTCTTGATTCATCCATCTGTTAAATATTTAATAATTACCTAGGAAATACCCAGCACTTTTCAGCATCAGGGATATAATATCAAATGACACAGAGACTGTCTTGTTCTCGTTACTGATATTGGTGATGTTGTTTCCTTGGGCAATGTGTCTCATTTGGCCCCTGAGCAGATCAACAATCTGCAGTGTCCTCTGTCTAAACTCTGCAAGTTTTGCCAAAGTGGAAACTCGTGAAATTGTATTATTTGTCTGAAGGGTTTATTCCGTATGCTCTCTTGATGAACATTAAAAGAGAAAATAAAATTAAAGTTGTGGGAAGGATGGAAGCCATCTTGTACTAATGAGAGACATCTGTTTATTCCTGTTGGTAAATGGGCATTCAACCACTAGACAGGATTTTTTTTTAAAGTTAGAAATAAAAGTTAAACAAAAAAGAAGTAAAAGAAATCAAAGATGGTTGTTGGTACTCAAGGAAAATTGACAGCATCAGGGCTAAATGTAGTTAGAAAAACTGTGTTAAGAGAAAAGATTGGCCATGTTATTTCACAGTTTCAGATGTACATGTTTGAAATTCAATCTTGCAAATGCTCAAATCCTCCTCATCTGGACTTCCCTTCATGCGTCTATTTGATAGGGATTAATTGACGGTCTTCCGCAAGCTAGATGGTGCTAGGGCTGAGGATGTCTCGGTGAATAAGCCCGACCTGGTCCCCACCCTCAGGGAGATTGTGATGTATAGGGTGACACGCTCATGGATCAATAACACTCAGTGGCTGGGGAGGTGTGTGGCCACGATGGCAGGGTAGGGAGACCCTGAACTCACCTCCTCCCACCGGCACACCACAATTACAACCATTTGCTGAGCAATTATTGACGAGAATGACCTGAAGACTAGCAGAAAACATTTTCTACAACTAAAGAAATAAAGAAGGAACCACAACGAGACAGGTAGGAGGGGCAGCAATCAAAAGAAGAATATTTCATGGCATGGAAAAATGATTTGATTAGGAGGTTGGGATTAACATATACACAGTACTGTATATAAAATACAAGGACCTACTGTATAGCACCGGGAACTCTACTCAGTATTTCGTAATAACCTATAAGAGAAGTGAAGCAGAAGAAGGCACGTATATATGTATAACTGAATCGCTGTGCTGTACGCCTGAAACTAACACAATATAGTAAATCAACTACACTTCAGTAAAAAATTTTTTTTAACAAAAATGATTTGAATTTCTAAGTTCAGCGTCCATAAAAAAAGTTTTATTGGAACACAGCACAGTCTTTTGTTTAAGCATCTTCTGTGGTTGCTTTTGTGTGACGAGGGCAACAGGGGCCACAGGGCTCCCACAGTGAAAAATATTTCCCATGTGAGCATCGACTGAAAAAAAAATGGCTGACCTTGTTGTATAAATGGGGGGAGAGGGACTTCCCTGGTGGTCCAGTGGTTAAGACTCCGCGCTTCCACTGCAGGGGCTGCGGAGTTCGATCCCTGGTCGGGGAACTAAGGTCCCATATGCCACACAACGTGGCCAAAAATAAATAAATAACTTTTTAAAAAGGAGGAAATCTGAACAAAAATGTATAGAGCAGGTTGTGAGGATGTTTTGATGTCTTGCTTGGGGGGTTCGAGGAAGAGAGAGGGGCTGGTGGGGTGTAGACATGAAGAGGGGGAGGGTGGCAAGGTCCAGAGACCATGGGGTCGGGTCATATGGGATGGCGTGGTGAGGAAGCGTTAGTCGACCTTGGGACGGTGAGATCTAACGGAGATTATGAGCAGGGGGGCAGTGGCGGGCAAGGTGGGTGAGATGGAAGATTGGGCTCTGCTTTGAAGGTCGAGTTGACATGACTCGTAGGTGATGTAGGGTGCAAGAAAAAGAGGAAGAAGGAGTATGTCTCCCCGGCTGATGCACTGTGGCATCAGTTACTGAGAGAAGGATGTTGGGGGAAGGAGCAAAGTCATGGGTGTAGAAACTTGTGTCTCTGAATGTCAGAAGCCTGTTTAACATCAGAGCCTTCAGAGGGAGTGTGGCTTCACCCACACCTGGATTTCAGTCTTCTGGCCTCCAGAACTGTGAGAGAGTGGATTGCTGTTGTTCTAAGCAGTTTGGGGCATTTGCGTGGCTGCTCTAGAAGATGAATCCCGTCCCCATCTCTGCCTGCAAAGAGCCACCATCCAGGGGAAGAAACGGATGTACAGACAGGGAAGCACCTTCTCTGGAAAAGCGCACAGCTTGGTCACTGTCAGTGGCTTTCTATCTTGCCTGGCTAACCTGCCTATTTCCTAGGGACCACATTTAGGTGAGAATAAGCCCTCGAAAATGAACGAGACTGCACGTGACCAGCTTTAGTCAACTTCCAGCAGGCTGCCCACCGCTGAGGCCACTGCCATCGGCTTCTGCTGCGACATGGACATTGCCCACAATTAATTACAGCTCTTTCACCCCAAAAATCCACCCCAGAAAAAAAAATTACACCTTTGATGTTGCATTCTGTTTATTGGGAATGTTTCCTCCTGCCCTTCTCTCCCTCCTGGGTTGCCTTCTGAGAATGACGTGTGGATCTTTCGTGTGCAAAATTCTAGTGACTCTTCCCAGGATGGCAACCCTCTTTTTCTTCTTGTACTTTCTCAAAAGTTTAATTTCTTGGTTCTTTTCTATTTCAGCACAGACAAAGGCAGCTCTTGGCAGGGGCAGTGCATTTATTACCACTTGGGAACATGCCAGAGCATCTTAAGGGGGGCATTTGGGGAGAGAGCCCATGAACTTCTAAGTGCAAAGGTGCATGCACACAAAAGGAAAGAGCGGAAAAGTCACAGCCTGTGTCTCAGAGCTGGACCACAGCCAACTCTGGAGTGGCTTTGTAGGCAGGATGCTTTCTGTTTAGGGTTGAGGAATGGTAGTGTCGACTGAAAAAAAAAAAAGCACAATGTGACAGTTGTGAGTTAAGTTTTATTGGGGGCAAAATGAGGACTATAGTCCGGGAGACAGCAGACAGCTGTCAGATAGCTCTGAGAAACTGCTCCAAAGAGCTGGCGGGGGGAGGGGGGAGGTCAGTATATATGTGCTTTTGGTGAAGGGAGAGTAGATGCAATCAAACACATATTTTTTGCAGAAGGTTTCTGCTCGTCTCGTGAAGATTTCTGCTAGTCATGAGGAGCAGACATCACCATGAAGGATTTTAGGGCTTTTCTAGATACGAGGAGACGCAAGAATTGGACCCATAAAATCGTCTCCTGAAAATATCTATATGAAGCCCTGTTCTGCTAGTTTTCCCCAGATAACAGCGGGCCTCCTTCCTGACCTGCACCCTGAATTCCTTTCAAGGGGTGTTGAAAGTCAGCAGCTGCAGAAGCTCATAATTTGATCCCTGTAGAGGTAGATGGCAAGCGCCAGTTTGCAGGTGACAGTGGTGTCGGTCAAACGCAGAAGTAGCCCTGAACAGAGGGTTTGCTCTCCAAAGGCTGAGCTCTGGATCCTCGGGAGAATTGGTACCAAGGCTAGAATAAACCCAAAGTGCCCCCTTTTAAAGGTGATGATGGTGAGGTTTCTCCTTCTGACTCTATTCCCAGGATGAGAACTTGGAAACCTTTTCCTCTCCAGACCCTCCCACTTCCCCTCCTGCAAAGAGACAGTTGGGTTGACTTCCCCATTCAGGTTTTTTTTTGGCTGGGCCATCGGCTTGTAGTCAGGGATTGAACGTGTGCCCTCAGCAGTGACAGTGCACAGTCCTAACCACTGGGCGGCCAAGGAATTTCCCCCGATTCTGTTTTGTATGAAACACTTCTTAAGAGATGCCCTTCTGGGAATTCCCTGGTGGTCCAGTGATTTTCACTTCCAGGGGCATGGGTTAGATCCCTGGCGGGGGAACTAATATCCCACAAGCTGTGCAGCACAGCCAAAAAAAAAAAGATGTGCTTCTGAGAAAACAAATACTTTCATAGCCAAATCATTTCGTAGAAGTCTTAAACAATAGCTTATCTAAGTGACTTACGAGGTACGCCAGGTTATAAAAGCTCAATGTCTAGCAATAAGGAAACCTGTTTAAATGTGCCAAACTCTTTCATTTATTCACCTGTCTCGTCTCATCCATGTAGTTCTCACAAGAACGAAGAGACGCCTGAGATAATAACCTACCACATATTCATTTAAATGGGCATCCGTGTAGGTACAGATCTTTCCAGGTTCCTCTGTGTCCCTCCATTTTCACGCTTTCTTCCCTGCTCCCCATTTCATTCCAGCTTGCTCACTCCCCCTGGACTCTGTAGCCCACACCCCTTGATGGGCTAGAGCCTTCTAACTGATCCCCCGCATCCTCTCTTCGCCCCTCAGATTCATTCTCTGTCATTTTAAGCAGAAATCTCATCCTATTCTTTTTTCCCTACCAACCTCCTCCTCCCCGCTGTTCTTGGAATAAAAGCAAATATTTAACATTTTCCGTCAAAGCCAGGCGTCTTCGAGCCCTGCCTACCCTTCAGCCTCCCACCCCCGGCGCCCCCGCACTTCCCCAGCCCAGTTCCACAGCCGACCTCTTCCATGTCCTTTAGCCCACGGTTTCCCTGTGCTCTGGACATTCCTCCCCTGCTGTTACCTGGTTAGCTCCTATCCACCCTCCATGTATCGGCTCTCGAATTCTACTCGCTTAGGGAAGACGGCTTTGATTCTACAAAAGCGGGTCAAAGCACACTATTTGACGTTCTTAGGCAACCACGTGGATTTTCTTTGTAGCCCTGATCCCATCACGCTATTTTACATGATAGCAGGACCACAGAGCTCTCTGCCTTCACCCAGTGGTCGTTTTACACACCTTTTCTTGAAGAGCTGATTGACGTTTGTTTCCCCACTGGAACTGTGTGACCTCGTGGGGCTGCGGCAGGTCTGGTGTCACCCCCTCTTATATTCCCAGCTTTTATCTTGGGGGCAGGCATTGTAGGCGTGCAGTAAACCTGTTGGGTGTATACACGGATGAATTCATATGCCAGGTTCTATTCTAAGTATGAGAGGTAGAAGGATGGGTAGGATTTGCCCATTGACCTCAGGAAGATGAATGACAATTAAAATAAAGTGTGTATTAAACAGAAATAGTGTCACAGATGTAGAAAACAAACTTATGGTTACCAGGGGGTAAGGGGAGGGAGGGATAAATTGGGAGATTGGGATTGATATACACACACTACTATATATAAAATAGATAACTAATAAGGACCTACTGTAGAGCATGGGGAACACTACTCAGTACTCTGTAATGACCTATATGGAGAAAGAATCTAAAAAAGAGTGGATATATGTATATGTATAACTGATTCACTTTGCTGTACGCTGAAACTAACACAAGATTGTAAATCAACCATACCCCAATTAAAAAAAAAAAAAAAAGTGTGTATTGACAGGTCTGAGTACAAAATAGGACCGTATAGAGAGGAGAGTGGAAACTCTGAGAAAGAGGAAATAAGGAGCAAAATCTTCCCAGGGGATGTTTCCTCTGAGCTCAGAGGAGAGGAATACACGGGTGTTACGGTGACCATATTTATTTTGTTAACACAAGTTCATGTGCCCGATGCACGGTGCGGCCAAACAAGGTGAAACGTCGGAGTTCGGAACAGAGAAAGGTTTATTGCAGGGCCACGCAAGGAGGCGAGGTGGCTCATGACCTAAAAAGCCTCGAGCTCCCCGAAGGGTTTTGGCAAAGCATTTTTAAAGGCCAGGTGAAGGGGGGGGAGGGGGAGGGGGGGAGGGGGGAGGGGGGATGGCCCTCAGGGTACGTGATCAGCTCGTGCACAGTTCTCTGATTGGCTGACGGTGAGGCAGCAGGGCGGTGTCGCAAGGGTTCACATTATCAGTCCTTAGGCTCCAGGAAGCCTGGGGCTACCGGCTCCTGGTCATCAAGCAGTTTTTCCATTTGGTGGGGGGGTTTTCATAACTGCAAAACAACTCAGGAAATTTGCATCAAATACTGTTATCTAGGTACTTCAGAGAGGAGCTAAAGGGGAGGATATGGGGGAAGGCCTGTCCCGGGAAGGCCCCGTAGGGTCCTGCTCGGTTACAATTTGTTTACATGGACAGCATCACTTCCTAATTTTTCTGGTATCAGCTCAGTTTTTATTCTTAGCCTGTGGAGGTGCAGTGAGGCCAGCCCAGGATACGGGATACCTGATCCGGGCCCATCCTGCTTCAGCATGACCTTGTCTTAACGAACTGAATCTCCAAAGACCCTATTTCCAAATAAAGGCACATTCTGCGGTACTGGGGTTAAGAACGTCAACACACACATTTGGGGGAACGCAGTTCAAACCATGACAGTTACGAAGTTCAACAGGAGGTTTAGGGGGCTTCTGAGGAGTTCTCGTTTTATCCTTCAGGGACACATTGCCTGAATCATAGATGATCCAAGTGGCTCTTTCCCGTATCATCTGTAAGCAAACAGGGGGGTCGGTCGGCATCCTCACTTTCTCTTTGCTCCCTGACACCAACAGCTGCAAAACTGCAAAGCTGACGTTCTGCACGAACCCTTAGGGTTGCTGCTTTTAAGCTGAAGTGTTTTCTTTTTTTGACGCAACGAGGCGCGGTGAACTGCTGCCCTATGAATTTTCCTGAGCTGTAACGGGTCTTAGGCTGCTGCCGTCACACCCTCCGTTCTCACCCTCAAGGTCCTAATCACCTTCTTGGGTGCAGACCAGGATGGAGGCTGTAGAGTGACCTCTATTTGTCTGGAGAATCTGCACCATATGGTGGGGACATAGCTCATGGGAAAGGCTACGGGGGCACAGCCCATACTGGGTTCAAAGGACAGACTCAAGCAGTTACTAATTAGGAGAGGGAAGGGATACACAAACAAAGCAGGAACAGCCAAGAAGCAATAGTGCAGCTATGGGGCAGAGTCCTGGCTCCTCCTGAGGGGATACACGTAACAATCTGATATATAGCTCTGAGTTCTTCTACAGGAACTAAGGCCCCCCACCCAGGTGGAGGATGGTAACTTCCGCACGAACATGTGGAGCCCAGCCTGGTTGGAACCAGAAGGCTGATGTTTGAGATTCCCGGAACTTCACTCTGCTATTTCCCCACCAACCAATCAGAGGAAGGTCACACGCCCCGCAACCTTCCCTCCAAATTGTGCCTATAAAAAGCTCTTCCCCAAAACCCAAACACTGGGATCAAATTATACTTCTTCGTTTTTATAACTACATTTTTACAATAACTGAAGGGATGGTCTTTTATTTTCTACCAAATTGAAACTAACACATCCCTCTGGTAGCGCATATTTTCTCCTAGGATGTGTAATTTACTACCTCTGGCCTCTGAAGGAGACTGGGGGATTGTTTTAATCTGTTCTCATATTTATGCCACAATATTAGGCTCTTTTCCACGAGAAAGTAAAGAACACTCTCAGAAATAGGTTACCTTTTGATCAAGAAGGGGAAAACTTCCTTTTTCTTCTCTGGTGCATTCACTTAAATAGAACACTTTTGGAAAAACAGCGTTATGAATGTCATTTAGGTTAAAGCTTCTTACAAAGTGTCCCAAATGGTTCGCACCATTTCGTTTCTTTGGTGGATATTGAAAGGAGTCAGATGCTAGGTGGAAACAAATTGCTACCCAGGTTCAGGTAGGGGTGTGTGTGTGTGTGTGTCTTAGTACAAGGGAGTCTTGACCTATGGCAGGTGTATAGCTTTGCTTTTCATCTGTTATTCTAGATGCGAGCTAAGTGGCTCCTGATACTGGGGGGAAATGGAGATCAGAAAGCGTTTATGATCACAGAGTAGCGATCCCGGTAAAAGATACACATTTGTATGATCTTTTAGGAACAGTCGCAAAGGACCTCAACTTCAAGTCTGATTGTGTACAAATGATACAGAAAGGAGAATGTGATGCTGAGGGCTAATGGGAAAGAAAGAGGTGGAAAGGGGGTGAGGAAGGGGAGAAGGGAGGGAAGGAGAAAGGGGTTTATTGAATTAAGTTATTTTAAAGGCAAAGGAAGCTAATGAATCGTGAGATATTGATTCTGCTGGAGAAGGGTTCTGCTCCTAGCGGGTTCTCAGTGCGGGTTCAGGTGCTGGAGAGAAGGCAAAGCTGGACAGATGTTTGCTCACCTGGATCCAGGGAAGACAGGGCATGTGGCCTGCCCTGAAAAGCTGCACTGCGCCTCTTTCAGGGTCCTGGGTGTCCCGAAGAGTCCCCAAGAGAGGGAGGTTTGCAGGTGCCGTAGGTGAGGTGGTTCTTACTTCATCTGAAAGCAGGACAGCGTCTGGTTTCCACTCCCATCTCCGGTGTGTGTGCCAGAGCAGAAAAAGCCTCATCCTTTCTCTCCATCCCTGTTCTTCTCTTGTTGAGCTGCCTGACTGTGCTCCTTAGTATAAAAAAGAGATAAAACTGCTCCTGGACAAGCTGACGGGCCGAAACGTGTCTCTGTAGGTCCTGAAATTCAGATAAACACCCGAACTTCTGAGTGCTTATTGAACAGAATTGCACTGCCGAAACTTCAGGGCAGAATCCATCACTCCCTCTAACTTTATAAAACCGAGACAATTATCTTTCCGGTCCAAGCTTCACATAATGGTTGTACAATGATTTTTGTTACTGCATGGCACTGGGAGAGACATACTTTTCAGCAGATATTATTAAAAGGCTTTTAATCCATGAAAGCTTAACCAGCTCAAATGGGTTGAAAGCACCATTGCTCCCTTGTTGAGGATACATGAGGCATCTTTATCTAATAACCACCATTTGCTATAATAAAGATTTTGGATCAAAGCTGATGAATCAAAATGTGTTATTTAAAATCTGTTCCTTCCAATAGCTCTAGACATTCATCACCTTTTTTATTGCCTTCTCCTCCTTTGAGAATGGAAGGAAAGGGTATTATATTACCTCTAAAGTCCCTCCGGCATCTGAATTGAATTCTCTCTCTTTTTTTTTTTTGCTCCACCTATAAAGATATTTTAGCCTACTCCCACAGGAATGGTTTAGAGCTTCGAGGGAAACAGGAAATCTTGGGTCTCTGAGCTCCATTGTATGCTCAGAGGAAGCTGCTCCAGGGGAAGCTGCCTTTTCACATAGTACATTTTTCATATCTGTTTGTCTCCAGAAAAATGATGTCGAGTAGTTTTGCACCCATGTTCCTTTCTAGGAGGAAGACTTCCATCCACTTGTGGCTCACTGGCTTTACAGAAAGGGCTCACATACAACTCTGAAAAAATGACCTGATAGTAATAATGCTATCAGCCAGTGCTTATGGGGTATCTGGGCTTGTCTGCAATTATTTTCAGATCTAATTTGCACACCTAATAAAAGAATAGCTAATACTTATTAGGTCATGAGCCAGACATAGAGCAAAATCTGCACTTGCACTGTCTCCTGCAGCTGTCTCAACAATGCTCAAGGATCGAGAATATTATTGTCGCAGAAACTGCCTATCTGGTTATCAGACATTGCCCTTGCCCCCTGGACACCTAATTCAATGATGTTCTCAGCATCCTTAGACTGAGTTCTGGCCAATGGGATGTGATGTGCACATTTCTACCCCTGGTCCGTGTTACCACCTGCTCAGTCCTTCACACGACCCCTTCCCTCATCTCTTGGCCAGATGAAGAGGACGGCCAAACACTATAAGCTGGAAGGAGCCTGGGTCCCTGAATGACTACACAGAGCCACCATAAAAATATAAGTGTAGACACTTGTCTGCCTATTAATCCAGTGCATTAGTCCTCTCAGGCTGCCATAAAACACTGCCACACGCCAGGTGGCTTCAGGAACAGAAATTCGTCCTCTCACAGTCCTGGACGCTGGAAGTCTAAGATCAAGGTGTTGGCAGCATTGGTCTTTCTCCTTGTCTTGCAGACGGCCACCTTCTTGGTGTATCATGTGGTCTTTCCCTGTGCAAGCACGTTCCTGATCTCCCTTCCTCTTTTTATAAGGACACCAGCCTTATTGGATTAGGGCCCCACCCTTATGACCTCATTTAACCTTAATTACTTCTTTCAAGGCCCTATCTCCAAATTCAGTGATGTTGGGGGTTAGAGTCTCAACGTATGAATTTTGTGGAACACAATTCACCACCATAACAGGCAGTGTGGCCCAACCTTGGATTATGACTCTGCTGGATATTAACAGAATGTAGTCGCACAGGAGAGAAATCCGTCACCCAACTTATCAGGAGTAGATCATGACTTTTCAGTTTGTCCTTGTCTAGTGTTCATAAAGGCTGTGCTAAATTCTCAGTATTTGAGCCTTTGGTTTACATATATATATATATATATATATATATATATATAAAATCTACAGTATATATAAATATATAAACTACAGATATTTATTTAGTGGGATTCTGGTTGGGAGGGATGAGAATAAAACAGATGAGATACCACAAAGCTTTGGATTGTCAAACTGGACTCCTGGGAACCACTGATAATACCCAACAGCAAGCTTAACTAATAATTTCAAAGACATAAGTGATTCTGAGGCAGAGGTGAGGCAGGCAGTGGTCCAACACCATCAGCCCAGCTCTCCAGCTCCTTTCTTGACTCATTTGGACTCACGATGGATCAGATTTAGCAAAATGAGGTCTCCAAGTGATGCATTTTTGTGCTAGTTTTTTGTCCTCCTCAAAGCATATGCTCAAAGGGGATTCAACAGGATAGATTTATTGGGGGAGATGTCCGTGAGGTAGGGGAAGGCAAGGAGAGCCTTCAGTCCGTGGAGCAGGGCTGACACCTGTGAAAGGAGAGGGGGAAGGAAGGACTGAGCAAGCAGGGCAGTCCCGAGAAGGTCTTGGCCAGGTCATTAGGAAGTCTCCGAGCCAAAGATGACCATTAGAGAAACCCCGCCTCAGGCAGGAATGGCCCAGCACCACGCCATGCTCCCCATTTATGGGGGGCAGTCTGGGAGACGCATGGCCTGAGGTGAAGCTACAGTGGAGTCACAGGTGTCACAGCTGGAGTTTGTCACCCAGCTCTGCTCCCATGAAGCAGGCCCTTCTGCAGGAGATGTGAGTAGGGCATGTATGTGGTCATCAAATATGTGGTCACAATTGGTCCCCAAAGGTTGGTGTTTGGTTATGAAACACCTTTATCTTTCGATCGTTACACAACGTATGGGTCATTTTTCAAGCAGTCGTGTCTTATACATACTTGGATTCCAGATATATTTACCATATGCCCACTAGACAGACCAGGTATATCACACTAACAAATAAGGCATCTCCTGCTAGCAAATACCATTGTTGTGTTTCCCAGAAGGTTTCCTGATAAGGTCATCAGATTTAACATATATAAACACAAGATGCCCAGTTAAATGTTGATTTCAGATAAACAAGGAGGGACTTTCCTGGCGGTCCAGTGGGTAAGACTCTGCACTCCCAATGCAGGGGGCATGGGCTTGATCCCTGGCTGGGAGTAAGATCCCGCAAGCCGCATGGCGTGGCCAAAAAAAAAAAAAAAAAAAAAAGATAAGGAATATATTTTTAGTATAAGTGTATCCCATGAAATATTGGGGACATTTTCATACTAAAAAATAATTTACCTGAAAAATCAAATTTAACTGGGCAGCCTGTATTTCATCTGGCAACAATGCCATCTCCTAAGTTTATTAAGAAGTGAGAGTGCGTGGTCTTTCTTCCTTCCCAGGGTGCTCCCAGTAAAGGAGGAGAGTGGTTTGCAAGCCTGCTGCTAACCCTTTTCTTCCTAGCGGATATTTGGGAGGAGTTTGGGAAAGATGCTTTCTCTCTACCCATTCATTATCTGTGTTCCTTTCACCCAGCCATTAACACACACAGACTAAGTTAGGAAGAGTTTCGAGTGTGGGAAGGGCCTCTCTGGGAAGAAATACAATAGGAGACTGGGCAAGACATCCAGGGAAGCTGCTGACATGGGACATAGTCTTTTCTTCAAGCGTTGAGCATTTGCAACCCCCTTGGGCTCCCTATTTATTTTGAGCAAAACTTTTTCTTGTTTTCACATTTTTCTTGTTCTTCCTCTCTGTGCAGAGTGACTTAAAGTTCAGAGCACAGTGTAATGTGACATGAACAGAAAATACATGATCAGTTATGCCGTTAAGGCCTGTGCCCATCCATCAGAAGAGGCTAAATCAGTCAGAAAGGCCAAGTGCTGTTAACTGTGAGCCAGCATAGGCTAGGGTACTTGTGGTGACCCGTGACATCAATCCATTCTCAGTCTGACTTAAATAACTGAGATAATTTACTGGTTCTCATAAACGAAAAAGAACAGCAGCAGGGTGGCCTTCAGGCAAGTCTTGATCAAGGTCTCATTTAATTTCTCTGTGAAACTCTAAGCTGAGTTTCTCTTAGCTTGATCCTCCTGGCATTGCCTACATCCTCACGGCTGCTGCAGCTCTGCAATACACTTGCTAAGGTGATAGAACAGGGTAAGGAAGAGGTGGAGCCTGGGTGTATACCCAGGGCATCTGAATCCAGAATCTGAGCTCATAACCAAGAGGCTGAACCCAGGCTGGATATTATGTACATTACATTTAAACAGCCACTGCCCTCAACTCAAAGGATCAGTAAGTAGAACGTTAAAGAAAATCAAATGTAGCAGCTTCCTACATTTGAGGATCTCTTTCTTATAATATTAATCTTAATTTCACGGGTGATTTTGGCCAGTTCTTCAGGCTTTCAGTATATTTCTTTTGGTTCAGGGAGTAGAAGGTTAAAGAAAATCAGATGTAGTATTTCTCTACCTTTAGAGGATCTCCTTCTTAGGAGTGTTCATATTAACAGCACAAGTGATTTTTGGTCCGTTCTTCAACCTTTCAATAAATTTCTTTTGGTTACTGAAATGTGGTAAGAGATTAACTTGGGGATTGTAATGAGAACAACAGAATGAGAAATTTCATATACAGGGAAGGATTAATTAAAAAGCTATTTTAACAATCTTTCCTGGAGCCTTTAGGAGAGAAACACTTGGGCTTGCAGTTGTAGGAAAAAATATATATTTGAGACTCATGCATATTTATATTAAATCACATGTAAGAGTAAACATCAGATCAGTTTTTCTCTTGTTGGCTTAATACACCATAAAATAAATATCCCATGAAGAAGAAAGAAAGGGTTTCTTTAATAAGAAAAGGTTTAAATATGTGAATATTTTGATAGCTTATAGGGCAGGTAGTAAAAAGAGTCTGATGCATTTTCTTGATAGATGGTTTACAAGGCTTTTATAAGAATTTTTGCTAGAATAAAAATTAAACATGAGCATATTACCTTCTGTGACCAGTTTGCCAAATAATTCCCACTATGTTCATATTATCATGCTTGTAAATATTCTTGTAAGTATCATTCTTGTAAATAGAAGGTGTTTTGATTAAAAGTGAACACCAGGAACTTTCAAAACTCTTTAACGCTCGGAGTTCGAGATGACAGAATTATCCTTTTAATGATTTCTGGAGTTTTAAAAATTTTTATTTAAAGAAATTTTAGAGATAGAAGCTAATTTTGTATTGAAGTCATACTGCTTCTGCAGGAGGTATCTATCTACTATTCTACACTGCCCTGTATTAGTTAAAATAATGCTAGCTTCAACAACAGATAACCCCCAAAGCTTAGTGGCCTGACCCAACTGAAGGGTACTTTAGCGAAGTTTATTTCTTACACAAGTTAAATGTAGTCAGCTGGGGAGCAGGATAGAGGCAGAGGCAGTTCTTGTGGGACCCAGGCTCCTTCCATCTTGTGGCTCTGCCCTCCTACGAGGGCTCAGAGTCTTCTGCTGACCTTGGCCAATAGATGGATGAAGAGAGTCAGTGAGGTAAGTTTCACGGGTCATCTTGTCGCCCCAGTGGCAGAATCTGCTAGTGTTCACCAGTATCTGTTTCACCCCTTCTTCCTGGCTGCACTGCTCACCTCCTTTGCAATCCACTGGGACGACGAGACTATTTCTTGCAGGTGGAATGAGAACAGAAGTGACGTGTGTCACCCCCCAGATGACGCCGTGAAGAGCAGTTCTGGCTTATCCACTGTTTTTCTCCTATATCTCCCATTAGTTGATTGCAGAGAAGTCTGAGGCTTAAGAGGATGGCAGAGCCACGGGATGGAACAAGCTTGGATCCATGAATGACTTCATGGAGTATAAGCCCTCCACCATTACCTTGTGGAGGATGACTTGTCTCCAGGGTTTTACAAGTCTACAGATGGAGGGGAATTTTGCTCCAGGATGGACCATACCCCAATTCTCACCCTTAACTGATTCAGATAAAATTTTACGCTTAGAGTTGAAGTTGGAGTGGATTAAGAATTTGAGAGATGTTGGGATGTGGTATTCTGCCTATGGGAAGGATAGCAATTTTAGGGGGCTAGAGAGGAAACTTTTATAGACTGAATTGTGTCCCTCCCCACACACACACAAAAAGATATTTTGAAGTTCTAACCCCCAGTACCTTAGAATGTAACTGTATTAGTCAGGGTTCTCTAGAGAAACAACCAATAGGAGGTTATCTATCTATCTATCATCTGTCTATCTATCTATCTATCTATCATCTGTCTATCTATCTATATCTATCTATCTATCATCTATCTATCTATCATCTATCTATCTATCATCTATCTATCTATCTATCTATCTATCTATCTCTATCTATCTATCTATCTATCTATCATCTATCTATCTCTCTATCCCTCTATCTATCTATGTATTGAGAAGAAGGATGTCCCAGCTCAAGCAAAGAGAGCAGATTCACCCTTTTGTTCTATTCAGGCCCTCAGGGGATTGGATGGTGCCCTGCTCACATTGATCTGAAGGGTCAGAGCATCTTTCTTACACCAGCCGTTTCTTAAGTAACTTTAATTCAAAATAATCAATGTGCCGAAGTGGTCCACTTTGGGGTGACATGTTCTGCTCTTCTTCATCTACTTTTTTGCTGTGTGGCCAAAAGGAAACGGTATTCCAGGGCTATGACAAACACCATCCTTAACATAATTATCCTTAACATTTCAGCGGCTGAATTTTCCTCTGTGGACATGGAAGTTTTCAAGCACTGAATTGAGCTGTTTGTTTGGTTTTGGTTTGTGTGCCTGTATATGAAATAATTGCTCATTCCCCAGGAAAAGCAAGCTCTGGCAGCTTTGCCAATGTGGCTTTTCTGGATCTCCAAGCTCTTATAAATTTTAGTTTTTCAGAGGGAGGTTGGAGCCATTGGGGTTATCTGGGGAGGGTCATCTGTTCTGGGGTATAAATATCCTCCATCCTCGATACCAGATGAGGTCTGAGGCATACAATCTAATTCAGTATTAATTGTTTTAGAAGCTTTTTTTCTAGTGTGTCAGTTTAGAACAGGCTTGTGTACTAAAGTCTACTCGTCCGAGTAATTCACCAACTAAAATTACTTAAATTACTTTCTTTCAAAATAGCATACTATTTAAAGGTGGTTGTTAGTTACAACGCACCCATTGGAGAGCAGATAAGCCTCATAGAGCATTTTATTTCATGGGTTAATACCATGTGGACACAATTTTTTGGGTGGAGATTCTAAGACCACCCATTTATACCCATCCTAGTTCTCAGGTTGGCCGTTCTGCTAAAACTTCCACTCCAATTCCCACTCCCCCCTTCCTTCCCCCTCCCTCCTGTGTCCACTTGGCTGTAGATGTTATTCTACAAAGTAGGGAGACTGAGATGAACAATACGTGGTCCTGAATTTATGACATGTATCAGGTGGGCCTCTTTCTTTTGTAACAGACAATCCAATTCAAATTGGCTTAAACAAACAACAAAAAATTACGTTTTGTGTTGCTAAAGTATTCATGGGCAGTTTGGCCTGCAGGTTCAGCTGGATCCAGGAGCTCATCAGAATAGAGTTTCTCTTAACCTCATTTCTTGCCTTCTGCTGTGTGTGTTGCATTGTCAGACAGGATCTTCCCTCGTGGGGACAGGATGGGCTGCCTGTGTCTCCAGGCTGACATCCAGCAGAAAAGAGCATATCATTTCTCAAGAGGTCCCACCAAGCCCTGGGATGCACTCTGGTTGCAGCTTGGGTGGGTGGGGGAGGGTCCTGGCTGGGCCTTCTGGATGCAGCCCCTCTGAGGCATTAAGCTGATGGCTCCTGTCCACAGAATAGCCGTTGTACGTAGTTGCAAAGCAGCTGGGCAGGTATGATGTCCGGCCATTGCTGCATGGTCTGTGGACCGTGGGTAAGATGGCACTGCTAGTGACAGCACTTTTTACAAATGCACCAGGTCATCGTTTCAGAGTTTTCGGATGCCGTCACTGGGGAGATAAGAAACTTGGTTAGCCTTTATTCCCCAAACCGACAGGACCTCAGCATGGATGGGCAGATGCCGTCACCAAACAGCTCCCAGCTTGAGGTCTCCTAAAATACGGACCGTGTGTGCTTCTTGCAAGATTTTATGCAGCAGAAGGTTCATTTCCTGCAGGTCACTAACCTAGTGGGACTACCGGGATCAAATGTCCATTCCTGAAACAACCACTGTGGCCGGACGCATGTGGATGACTCGCCGGCCCAGCCCCTTCCTCGATTTGCACGGTGGCGTCGTTCATGTCAAGCATTTGCGGATCCAAGAGACGGCACTGAACATGGGAGGAGGCTGGGAGTGACAAGGGCAGCAAGGTGACATTACACCACAGCACTGCAGACGACGTCACGTGGCGCGTACAACATCCCGACTCTTCAATCTGGGCTTTCAATGAGGCTGGGTCCTCAGGCATGGGGACGTTTCCTCGGGGCCTGTGGAGTTGACTCCTGTCCCCACCGTGACCACTCCCCGTAGACCTGCAAGACGTGCCGTGTGCAGACGCCTGGTGAAGGAAGGGGTGGAGGGCCTGGGGTGCAGCTCCTGCTCTGCCCACCAGGTTCTGGGACAGAGGAACGGACCCCTCGTAACGCACACAAGGGGTCTTGTGGGCTAGCTGCCCTGGCTCCTTTCCTACCCTTCTGGACCCCTCCCCTCGGCTTACCCTGCTCATCTTATTTTATAATGAATAGATTAGTAATAAATTCCTCTCATTATCTCATGAAGAATGGCTAAAAACATTATTCCTGGGTTTTTTTAAACTTTTTATTTTATACTGCAGTATAGTTGATTAACAATGTAGTGATTGTTTCAGGTGTACAGCAAAGTGGTTCAGTTATACAGATACATGTATCTATTCTTTTTCAAATTCTTTTCCCATTTAGGTTGTTACATACTATTGAGCAGAGCTCCCCATGCTATACAGTAGGTCCCTGTTGGTTATCCATTTTTAATAGAGCTGTGTGTACGTGTCAATCCTAAACACCCTATCCCTCTCCCCGACCCTTCCTAAAAACATTATTTGTGATTGTTTTACACTCAAGAGCTCTGTTTTCCCCTCAAATGGCCTCTGCATATATCTTTTCAAGCATAGGGTCTCCTTCCTTACAGATCTGCCACCTGATGTTAAGATGATAGACATTTCAGTTTGTTTCACTTGCTCTCTGCCTTTTTCTATGCCTATTTTCCCCTTCCTTTCCTGCATGGTTTGAGTTGGGCGATTATTCTTTTTCTCCACTTACTGGTTTGGCCACTTTCCATTCTGTTGCATTTTTTAATGAGTGGCTGACGTTTCCACTTGTTATACCTAATTGTGAATATAGCTTCTGAAAATAATTCATTGACTGTCAGGACTCTTACGAGGTGCTATGAAATCCTCCCAGAGGAAGAAGACTTGCCGGGGTTCCCCTGTGTTCCCAGCCGTGTGCGAACCCCGTGTCTTTCTGAGACAGATTCTTAGCGCCGTCCTTTGCTCCATTTCTAGTCTTCTTCTTGGCCATCCCAGCTGGCAAAGCTCGGTTCTGCTGCGGGCTTGCCTCAGCGCCCTCCACGTGATTGTTGATTTCAGAGCTGCTTTGGAACAGCTCTCTGTGCAAATACTTTCTTTGCTTCCTCTGAAACAAAGGCTTCAATTTATGACTTTCAATAAGCTGTGCAAAGCTTAAAACTCAACCGTTTGCATGGCTATTTTTATAATAGCTTTTCTACTGTGTTTTTACAGCACGGCGTGGGGGGGGGGCCATTGCGCTTTGTCTTCCACTTGACTAATTTCTGATAATCATGTGTTTTTTCCCCTAAATGCGGATGTTTGAGAACGTTGTATCTAAAATGACTTGCATTAGAATGAAGCATCTAATGTTTGTCCAAATTACGGTCTACTTCTTTGAGAATTGACATTCATTCTCCTGTTTCTGCGTTATTAATTTTGTATCTTGATGTGACGCACTTTTTTTTCTTTAATTTAATTTTTGGCTGCGTTGGGTCTTCTTTGCTGCGCGCGGGCTTCCTCTAGTTGCGGCGAGAGGGGGCTACTCTTCGTTGCGGTGCGTGGGCTTCTCATTGCAGTGGCTTCTCTTGTTGTGGAGCACGGGCTCTAGGAGTGCGGGCTTCAGTAGTTGTGGCATGCAGGCTCAGTAGTTGTGGCTCACGGGCTCTAGAGCGCAGGCTCAGTAGTTGTGGCACATGGGCTTAGTCGCTCCGCGACATGTGGGATCTTCCCGGACCAGGGCTTGAACCCGTGTCCCCTGTGTTGGCAGGTGGATTCTTAACCACTGCGCCACCAGGGAAGCCTGACATACTGTTGTTTGACCACTTGAAACAGTTTTGCAGTTGGTTTTGTTGGACTGGGTACAGATCACAAGGTGATACTCTCTCGCTGTCTGCAGAAATTTTATGGCTCTACTTTCTCTATCTTGCGATGGTCCTTAACCTTTATTAGCCCAGATTAGTCACCTAACCAGGGCAATAGAGGATAGGAAAATATGGCTTACTCTGTGGCGTTTCATGCCAGACCTGGCACACAGGGTCAGGCAGGTGGTTCATAGCTCTGTTCTAGAAGATACTTTCACACGATACAGAACTGATCCTTGAACAACCTGGGTTTGAACTGTGCGGGTCCACTTATATGTGTGTTTTGTTTTTCAATAGTAAATACTTGAGTATTACACAATCCATGGTTGGTTGAATTTGTGGATACGGAGGGTCAACTATAAGTTATACGAGGATTGGAGGGTCAGCACCCCTAACCCCTCATTCTGCAAGCGTCAACTGTAGTTTGTTGTGGTCAGACCAGGTACTTCACTGGGTTTTGCTGTGTGGCCAGACTAGGAGGACAACCCCATCAAAAAGATGACCACGATCACTCCTTCCATAACTTTTTCTTATTTTTGCTTCCTTACTTCACCCCTCTTGAAATTCTTTGAGTGCTATCCTGTTTCATTAGCAGCTGTTCACATCCATTTAAATATCTCCAAATCATCAAGGCTAAGTTGCTTTTTCCCTGGTAATGAACTGACACAGATGTTACCATGTGGGGTATTTGGTTAAAGAATCAATATGAAGTGTGGGCATTCTTTTCCATGTACCCTGACATCACCCCCCTGCAACCCCAGGGGGGAAGTTAAGCGGCAAAATTGATCATTCTACTTATTTCAGTGAGAAAATAATTCCCTTTTCATGTTCTTAATATCATGAGGGGTACGAGCCAGATGACTCACATCCTGACCGTGGTGATGCAAAATACCCTATTTCCATTGCTGAAGAGAAGGCAATCTTAAAACCCTTTTGCCTATTACAAAATCTAATTATTTCTCTTGTTCAATATAATCTTGCAACTTTAGAAATCTTTTTAAACGATAAGCTACTGAAAATTCCCCAAATGTTCCCCTGACCCTCACAAATCTTTATCCTTTTGAAAATGTACAGTAAACATGTCAATAAGCACCATTATCAAATGCTTCCGACTATATATTTCCACAAAAGGATTCTAGCTTTTGTCTTTTTTCCATCAGAATTTCATTTCTTGAGGCTGGAAATATCAAACCCTGCATTAGAATATCAAAGCTCGTAAAAATATATCACCTCCTTATAAATTCTAGTTTTCAAAACTGCTATTTATTAAAGGGAATGAATAGGATTTTGCATTGGGCCTTTGGATTATGCATGTACTTTATAGGTTGCTTATTTTTCCTTTGAGACTTGAAGTGTAAGTAATCAATGTAGAAAGGAATTATTTAAAATATTTCCCCCCAGCGTCTAATTCTTTTATTAATTGGGATTTCTAAAGATGGAAAAGAGCATAAAGTAAAATGGGAATAATTATGTAGACACCGTACGTGCTTCATAGAAAAAGGAGGAGGAGAGATATGCTCTGCGTAGAACGATCAGATTTACCAAATAAAAATGCAGGACCGCCAGTTAAATTTGAATTTCGGATAAATAATCAATAATTTTAATGTAAGTATATCCAAAGCAATATTTGGGACATACTTATACGAAAAATTCATAACCTATGTGAAATTCAGATTTAGTCAGATGTCCCTTATGTCACCTGGCAACCCTAGTTCTGAGAGAGGTGATGGGGAGGGACATGTAAGGAAGAGAAAAGGATGACTGATATATTTCACATCTACAGGGATTCACCAGACAGTTAAGGGGGACAACATAGCTTGGTGAAAATGAGAATAAAAGGTATGTTAACAAATCAGGACGGGCTCATGAAAAGATGCTCAACATCGCTAATCATCAGGCAAATGCAAGTCAAAACCACCATGAGATATCACCTCATGACTGTCAGAATGGCGATCATCAAAAAGAACACAAATAACAAATGTTGGTGAGGATGTGGAGAAAAGGGAACCCTCCTACGCTGTTGCTGGGAATGTAAATTAGTGCAGCTACTATGGAGAACAGTATGGAGTTTCCATAAAAAAATTAAAAATAGAACTACTGTATGATCCAGCAATCCCACTGTTGGGTATATATCCGAAAAAAACAAAGGCGCTAACTCCAAAAGATACTTGTGCCCCAATGTTCATAGTAGCATTATTTACAGTTGCCAAGATATGGAAACAACCCAAGTGTTCGTCAGCAGATGAATGGATAAAGAAGATGTGGTGTATATGTACAATGGAATACTACTCAGCCATAAAAAAGAATGAAAATTTGACATTTGCAGCAACATGGATGGACTTGGAAGCATTATGCTAAGTGAAATAAGTCAGAAAGTGAAAGGCAAGTACTGTATGTTATCACTTATATGTGGAATCTAAAAAATACAACGAACTAGTGGTTCTAACAACAAAAAAAAGTAGACACAGATATAGAGAACCAACTAGTGGTTACCAATGGGGAGGGAGTGGGAGGTACAAAATACTGGGAGTAAAATAGGCTACAGGGATGTATTATACAACATAGGGAATATAGCCAATATTTTGTAATAACTGTAAGTGGAGTGTAAAATTGCATTAAAAATAAAATTTAAAATTGCATTAAAAATAAAAATTATTTTAAAAATCAGGATAGAGAAAAATAGTAGAATTAATGTCATAGGGTGATGATTGCATTTTCATCATTGCCTAGCAGGTTCCTTCCCTGGGATAGTCTTAGAGATCCTGACAGATGAACGAGTAGTGCCGTCCTTGCCTAAGATAGGAGGTGTGAAAGGAGGAACATTCGATTCGGACTCAGGAATTCATTCAGCCTGAGCCCCGTGTTGGCCACGTGACCTATTTTGCTGGACCTCAATTGTCACACTTGGAAATGGAGCCAACAGCCCCTGTCTTGCCAACTTTCTAGCGATGTTCTGGGAATGAGATGCTTTGATGGATGTCTTTAGAGACTGTCAGGGACTGCACGACCTTATTTGTATCTTTTAGATGCTAAGTCTGGAGGATCAGAGACCAGAGCTGTCTTGTTCACTGTCTCATCCATAGCTCCTAATCAATACCTAGCACAGGGTCAGACAAAAACAAAAATTTATTGTAGGAGCGGATGAATATCAGTATATACATTGTTAAATTTAACCAGTCGTGTAGAAAACAGAAATGCACAATGTAATGTAAACGACTGCTGTAACAACTGATTAGGGGTGGAGACTAGCAGTTCCAGACCCTCCTGATTTCCCCAGATGTCAAGACAGCACAAAATATTGTTAAAATAAGTAAGTCCTTAATTTTAGAAGTTACTACAAAACTGCTCCACGAATAAAAAGTAATTCTGTTGAAAGAAAACGGGTGATGTTATGGAAGAGAAACTGGAAAGGCACACACACAAATTAGGCAGGGAATGTCCACCTCATTGGGTAGAACACTTTTTTATTCTCATCTTTCCTCTCTCAGTGGGGAGCTTTATTTGCATAACAAGACTCCAATCAACCATCAGTGTGGCACAAACCAAAGGCATTTCAACCCCTTTTTGCTAGTTGATGATCGCATTGGCATTATGTGGGGTCCCAAGCGTGAAAATGATCAATGTGTAATTAATTACTATTCATCATGGGATGAAATAGAAACCAACATGATTGAGATGTTTGTTCGCAGGAGCTGAACAGTCCTTTTCCATTTAATAAAAAAGTGATCATTTTGAGCCTAGTAAAGGCCTAAGCAGGGGCTTCCCTGGTGGCGCAGTGGTTAAGAATCCGCCTGCCAATGCAGGGGACACGGGTTCGATCCCTGGTCCAGAAAGATCCCACATGCTGCGGAGCAACTAAGCCTGTGCGCCACAACTACTGAGCCTGCGCTCTAGAGCCTGTGAGCCACAGCTACTGAAGCCCACGTGCCACAACTACTGAAACCCGCACGCCTAGAGCCCGTGCTCCACCACAAGAGAAGCCACCGCAGTGAGAAGCCCACGCACCGCAACGAAGAATAGCCCCCGCTCGCCGCAACTAGGGAAAGCCCGAACGCAGCAAGCAAGACCCAACACAGCCAAAAATAAATAAATAAATAAATTTATTTTAAAAAAAGAAGGTCTAAGCACCCAAATTAAGCTTTTACTTTTCTATCTTTCAGCATTTTCAGCACGAGCGTTCTCTGCTACAAAAAACGTAGCCTCAGAGGGAGAGGTTTAGTACTGACAGTCAACCGTGAATCCAACCGTAGTTTCTTTGGCACATTTAGCTGAATGTCTGAGCGGGCAAAATAGATATGATTTTGTTCACTAGGCTTTGTCATGAAGAATAAAGCCCAGAATATGTTCACTTTTTCCTTCTTCGTACTAGGATCCTTTTACTCTGCATGGGCGTTCTTACCTAGATTAAAAAGTAAATAAACAAAAACTAAGATTCCAGTAGACTCACTTTTAAAAAAGTATTCATAGACTTTTCTCCTATTACAAAGTAAGCCACAAGGTTATTTAAATGATTTTAATGTCTCAGGGCTGTACCTTCTGTTTCTCCTGCACTCATTTCATGTATAGGGGAATGTTTGCTCTGTGAGACCTGTACCCAGGTTCTGGTATATTCTGTATTTCCTAGACTCTTTTATACCTGAGGTGGGTGACTCATTCTAGGTATTTAATTGTATTTCCTAAAGACACCTAAGTTTTAACATGTGAAAGCAAGGTCAAGTCACAGTCATTTGTGATATCACTGGCTTCCTTGATTCCATATCTAGTCACTTAACTTTTCCTTTGAATTCAGCTCCTGACTCTCCCTGCATCTGTTTTTTTTTTAAATTTTTAAACATTTTATATTGGAGTACAGTTGATCTATAATGTTGTGTTAGTTTCAGGTGTACAGCAAAGTGATTCAGTTATACATATACATATATCCATTCTTTTTCAGATTCTTTTCCCGTTTAGGTTATTACAGAATATTGAGTCAAATTCCCTGTGTTATACTGTAGGTTCTTGTTTTTTATCTACTTTATATATAGTAGTGTGTATATGTTAATCCCAAACTCCTAATTTATCCCTTTCCCCTTTGGTAACCATAAGTCTGTTTTCTATGTCTGAGTCTTTGTCTATTTTGTAAATAAGTTCATTTGTATTATTTTTTTAGAGTCCACATACAAGTGATATCATATGATATTTGTCTCACTTTGTCTGACTTCACTTAGTATGATAATCTCTAGGTCCATCCATGTTGCTGCAAATGGCATTATTTCATTTTTTTTTATGGCTCAGTAATATTCCATTGTATATGTGTACCACATCTTCTTTATCCATTCGTCTGTTGACGGACGTCTAGGTTGTTTCCATGTCTTGGCTATAGTGAATAGTGCTGCAGTGAACACTGGGGTGCATGTATCTTTTTGAATTATGGTTTTCTCTGGGTATATGCCCAGGAGTGGGATTGCTGGATCATATGGTAGTTCTAGTTTTAGTTTTTTAAGGAACCTCCATACTGTTCTCCATAGTGGTTGCTTCTTTTCCTTTTAAGATGCAAGAATTATGTCCTGGAACTGGGCTATTGTGATGGCCTTTTTACTGAACTTCTCACGTTCATTTGCATCTGCCCCAATTCATCTTTCGTTTGCTACCCAATTAATTTCCCATCGTATGATAGATAGATCCAGTTCCTGAATTTTTGCGTCATCCCATACTGAAACTCCACACCCATTAAACAGTAACTGCCCAGTTGGGGAGATCCACATTCCACAGAGATGGAGACTCATTACTCTAGCCCCCCGGGAACGACTCACCATCTACTGTGAATCGCAGCTGTTGAGATAAAAGCCCTTTGAATTATCTGGTCCTTGGAAGCAGCATAGTGGTTCCCAAATGGTCCCCGATGGTCGGTTTAAATGACCTGGCCTCGGGGAATTAGTACATTTGGGGTACTTATCATTTATATTTTACTTGTCCGACTCTTTTCACATTTCGCACAAATGCCCATGCCCTGGTGAGTAAGGAAGGAGAGGCCGTAGAAATACCCCATCCACACTTGGGAGGACCAAGGTCAAGGGCTCACACTTCAGCATCATTAGAATCACCTGCAGGGTTTGGAAACCACTGATCAGCGGTTCTCAAACTGCCTGACAGTCATCGGCCGGGGGAGGGGGGCTTTGAAAATTACTGACCTCTGAGTCCCACCCCAGACAAAGTGGTTGAATTGGTCTGTGGCAAGACCTGGGAGAGGGAAAGAGGGAGGGAGAGAGAGAGAGAGAGAGGAGGATATGGAAGCATTATATTCGATAACAAAAAAATATTTTTCCATTTTTGCAGTCAGCCAAAACTACTGCATTCGTTTAGTTTGGAGTGGAAATGTACTTAAATTTTTGTATATATTTCGATTAGATAATTATAAGAATTTTTTTTTGGTCAGGTAACTATTTTTAAAGACATAATATGGAGGGTAGACTATTATGTTTTGTTCTCTGATCCCAAGTTTCCAACACTCACCAAGCCCATCTCCCTGAATAGTGCTGTCCCAGGACCCGTGACTGGAGCCACATCGGCCCTTCATCCTCAAATTCACATCAAAAGTTCAGAGTAAAATTATTTTTAATAGCTATTGCTGTTTGAAAAATTTTAATAGTATATTTCATAATGATGATAGTGATTACTGAGAAGTATACTTGAGAGACCGCGGTAGTGTAATCACTTTACAACTTGTATCTCATATGGTCTCTCCAACCAGCCAACAGACCTCTGTTTTATGCATGAGGAAGTTGAAATTTCCTAAAAGATGACTTTTGCCTACTAAGTATCAGAGTCAGGAATGAAACTCAATTCTCTGACTCCAAAGCCATGCTGGTCACCATTGAAGATGAATCCATTCAAATGGCCTTTCCATGGGATGGGGGTGAGTAGGGGGGTGCTTGCAGAACTAGTTTGCCTGGGGCCCCCATTCCAAAAGCGCCTCAGGTGAAGACCTTAAGCGTTGTCTACAAGGAAGGCTGTGATGACACAGGAGTCCCACCGGAGGATGGGAGGGAGGCGTCCGATGGTCACTAAAGCATTTCAGGCTTCTGTCTCATTCACCAAAAACAGATTGGCAGTGGCTGTAAATTAACATTTTTATAAATGTCATAATTATCTTGTGACTAGTACCATTATGTCACAATGTTTTTGCCTGTGTTGACAGTATTTATTTAGAAAGTGTCAACATTTACAGTACTCCACAGTTTCTGTCAACTTGTGTTGGCATCTCTCTTTAAAAAAAAATGAAAGGAATCAGCTGGGCTTTTTTGGCCTTTACGGGGCACCCTGATCTTGTAAGTGAGTTGCTGCTGGTATGAAAAAAAAACTGTTTAAATGATAAGGGATGTCAAGGAGAGGGGAAACTTCCATCAGGCAGAGTGATTATGGTCATGGTCAATGTTAGTTCATCCAATGATCATTTTGTCTTTGTAATCAGACAAAAACACATAATCCCAGGAGAATTAACAAAGGGATCCCTAAAATCCTAAAGCACCTCATCCTCTCTTGAAGACATGTTTTCTTCCATCCTGAGGCAGCGTCGCCCTCAGGTGAGGTTTATGTTTTTATTTATTTTTTATTTATTATTTTATTTTTTGGCTGCGTTGGGTCTTCATTGCTGCTTTCGGGCTTTCTCTAGTTGTGGCGAGCGGGGGCTACTCTTCCTTGTGGTGCACGGGCTTCTTCTTGCAGTGGCTTCTCTTGTTGCAGAGCATGAGCTTTAGGTGCGCGGGCTTCAGTAGTTGTGGCATGCGGGCTCAGTAGTTGTGGCTCACGGGCTCTAGAGCACAGGCTCAGTAGTTGTGGCGCATGGGCTTAGCTGCTCCGTGGCATGTGGGATCTTCCCGGACCAGGGCTCAAACCCGTGTCCCCTGAGTTGGCAGGCGGATTCTTAACCACTGCGCCACCAGGGAAGTCCCTGGTTATCTATTTTAGATGTAGTCGTGTGTATCTGTTAATCCCAACCTCCTAATTTATCCCTCCCCTTCCTCCATTTCCCCTTTAGTAACCATAAGTTTGTCTTCTATGTCAGTGGGTCTATTTCTGTTTTGTAAATAAGTTCCTTTGTATCATTTTTCGAGAAGTGTTGTCTCTTAAGAGAGGACTTCAAGCTGAGGAGAGACCAGCCAAACAGCCAGGAAACACAACATCCCGGGAACAGCCCTAGAGGTGAGTGGAGGCCTCACACATCCTGGGATCTATATGGTTGCCCATGGTCAGTGGAGGGGAAGGGGATGGGGTTGGATGCTTGGGCGGGTCGGTGTGGGATAAGGGTTCCTGATATCAGACAGAAACCAAATAAGGACAAACTTTGTTACCCCAGCTCGGGTTTGGGGCTTTAGCCTGAAGGCAGTGATGAACCGCTGGAAAGTTTTCAGCAGGAGGTGGCCTAATTAGATTTCATTTCAGGAAGTCGTTTCCCCTGCCTGCTTCTGTCCCTAGGCTCATATTAGAGTCTGTATCGAATAACTTAATCTTTAATTACACATCCCATAAACAAACAAACACCAAGCTCCATTGAAAGGGAACATTATCTTACATAGCATTAAAAACCAAACACTGCATATGATAAAACACTATGGATGGTAAGATTGATCTGAAATTAAGTGATACGAAACTGAAAAAAATGTCATGTAAGAATGTATGAAATACCCAGAGTCACTTAAGGCTTTGATGTCTTCCCAGTTTCTTTCTCCAGCGAGTTTGGGGGTTCTGTGAGTTCAGACCAGGCTTTATACTTCTATAAACATGGCTTTGTAGAAGTATATACTTCATGACTGATTGACCTATTTTTCAATCGCTTATGCAGTAGGTGTTAAATGCATGCATACAAATGAACTGAACTAGAAAATATCAGATCACTTGAAGGGAAGACCAAAAGTTCCAGTGTGTATGAGATGGTTTCATCTTTTAAGAAATTGGCCATTTGGGAGAAAAACTACAAAGAAAATTTGTAAAAATTCACTGCATGAAAAATATCAAAGCCCTGCATGACATAATTTAAAGAATCATGCATTTCAACCAGACTTGTGACAAATCAAAACAAAACAAAAACAAAACAGTCCCATCTACCCATTTCCCACTCATCACCCCCCCCCCCCCCCCCTTATTTTTGGCCACATCACGTGGCATGTGGGATCTTCCCCGACCAGGGATCTGCAGTGGAAGTGTGGAGTCTCAACCACTGGACCGCCAGGGAAGTCCCTGCCCATTTTCCCTTGCTGGAGGCAACCACTCTATTTTGATAAATTTGGGGCATTTATCTCTATAGTTCTAAGTAGTATGTTTTATTGAAATGTTCCTTTTTGTTTTGGTTCTTATTGACTTTATTAAAGGAAAATTCAGAGAACTTTATTTGTGAATCTCAGGATTTACACCTGAAAGGGGTTAATGATCTCCGCCTAGCACACAGTAAAGGAAAGTTGTGGGAATCACATCAGTTAATGGAGGTGAAAATGACTTCATATATTACATGTTACATAAATGGAAAACCTATTATTACTTGACTGCACACTAGAATATTGAAAACTAGACTTATCTATAGGTCCTAGGAGAATACTTAGCAAATGATAGGATTTCAGTAAATATGTGTGGCATGAATAGACATACAGTGTCCAAAACAAAACAGTCATGTAAAAACAGAAATTTTCATGGTGGGTGTGTATCTGAATGTGCTATTGAAGATAATTCTGGTTGCTATGACAAAGAAACCTAACACTATGACGGATACACGTAGTACCTTGATTGTGGTGATGGTATTTTGGGTGTATGCATTTGCCCACACTCATCAAAATGCATACGTTAAATATGTGCATTTTTTTTGTATATCAGTTATACCTCAATAAAGCTTTAAAGATCACCCTGAAAAAATAAACCGAAAAATATAAAATGGCTCAAACTCAGTAGAAGTTTATTTCTCACAGCTAGAGCCCTCCATGTGGTTTTTCTGAATCGTTGACTAGAACCCTTCAAAGCAGTAATCTGTTCCATATGTGGCTCTGGCAACGTCAGCACAAGGCTTCTAAAATGGACGTGAGGGACTCCCCGGCGGTCCAGGGGTTAGGGCTCGGTACTTTCACTGCTGGGGCCCTGGTTCAATCCCTAGTCGGGAAACTAAGATCTTGCAAGCCACGCGGCGTGGCCAAAAAATAAATAAATAAATAAATAAAGTGGATGTGATATCCCATGACAAGATGGAAAAAAGGAAAAAATAAACAGAGAAGGCACATCTGCATCTTTAAGACACTTAATATCTGCTTATATTGCCTAGTCAAGGTCTGGTCACATGACTCCATCTAGATGACGGGAAATGGGATGCTGGGAAATGTAGTTGTGGGATGAGCGACTGCTTCCAGCAAGAGCACCAGGAAGGCATATTTGATGAACAGGTAGCCATGCCGTCACTGTCTGTGTCTTCGCCAACCCAGGTATTCTGGTTCGGAGCCAACGCTCTGTTTGACCTTTTGATGCCTGTGTTAAATTTTGTGTGTGTGTGTGTGTGTGTGTGTGTGTGTGTAAAATGAAAAAACGATTCTTACTTTGTTTGAAAATATAAAGACATGCAGTATTTTCCACATTGTGGTACAGAATTTCTTTCTTCCTCTTTTCCTTTACTGAGAGATCTTCCCAATTCATATCCATGAACTGGTTGGGTGTTCTTGATGGGCAAGGATACTACATATTCTTCAGACTGTCCGGTCAACCTCCGCGCATGGAATTGGTACTCAGTAGCTATATTAGTAAATCAAAAATATTTAAAAGTATGTGGGTATACTGGCGAGACTTCTTTCTTTGTAAGCAGAAAGAAACCCACTTGGGTTAACTTAAGCCAAAGGTGATTTAATGGACAGAGATTAGGGGGTTCCTGGAACTAGTGGGAAGCTTGATATTGGCTCAGGAATGGCAGCTCAAGGAAGCCCAGGGAGACTGGGCGTGGGGACTTCATTAGTGCTTCCTTGGCACAAAGGGACTAGAAAACAAGCCACTTTTGGAGTGAAATGGAACACAAGCTATATTCAATTCTTTGTACCTCTGTTCAAGGCGGAGAGAGGGGTGTAACTGGTCTAGCTTGGCTCACAGTGACCAGCTGAATAGAATGTATCCGATGCTGAAAAAGAATTCTGATGCAAATAAATATGGGATTGTTAAGAAAGAGCAACTGATTCTGGGGGAGTCACATGGAGAAATGAATACATAAGAAATGCCCAGCACATTCAGTGTAATTCTTTTTTATTTTCAACTCAAAGCACCTGGTCCTCTGGGGGTAAGTATTATTTGCATTACAAGACTCCAATCCCTCACCATTGAAGGGAAAGTCAAAGGAATTTTGACCTCCCTTTGCTAGTTGATTTTTAATATTAGCATTACTTGAGGTTGGGTAAACACATTACTACATCTCATTCTTAGTCCAAAGCTCAGAGACAGTTAACTTGCCATTACTGTTGATTTGTCATAAATTGCTTCTCATCGTGGGTGTAAGTAGGTACCATACAGATTGTCACTTGTTAGTAGAAGCTGAGACTAAGTTTCATCCACTTACGAGTTCATCACAGAAATGAAATTCAGTTACAGAAAACTCTCTCTTTCTCTCTCTCTGTGCACACACACACACACACACACACACACACACACACGGCAATACATTTTTATGTATATAGGGAGCTAAAGGGAAGAAATGATGTAGCATGTGCATAAAAATTCAATTCACATGTATAAAGAGAGAAAGGAGTTAATTTTGATTTTCTTTTCCCTGCAACGTCTTAAAAAACAAACAAACAAACAAAAAACGGTTCAACACAAAAGCAAGAGGGGCCAGCCGTCTTCATTCAGCCTCTGTTAACGCAAGCAGAGTCAGCCACAAGATGCAGGAAATACTCCGCGACCAAAGCGGGATCATAATTGAATGTTTCTGTCAACGGAGGCCAAATTCATCTGTGAAATCTCTCACGGTCTTAGCTCCAGCTGAAATGCCCGTATTGAAGGCAAAAGGCAATAAAGAGAACATCTTGCCCTTTCCCTGACCAGCTGAAAGGCCTGATTCGTGAGCACGTGGGACCAGCCTTAGTGGGTTCCTTAACTGCAGTCTTGGCACATCACACGTCACTCCCATGTGACATCTAAGGGCAGCACAAGTGCTTAGGGGAAGCACTAGTGTTACCGAACACAAGTCCATGTGCCTGGCGCATCGTGAGGCCAAACAAACTGAAATGTCAGTTAGGAGCGGAGAAAGGTTTATTGCAGGGCCAAACAAGGAGAACGGGTGCTTTTGAAACTCTGGAACTCCGATTGGGACTTGAACCAATGCGCCGGGACTCAAACCCAGCCAAAACCCAGACTGGGACTTGAACCCACGGTCTTTTAACTGAGATCACACACCTGGTCTCAGGACTTATTGAAGTTCCGGTCTTGATGTCTCATCGCAGAAAGAATCCAGTGAGAGACAAAGTGATAGGCAAGAAGTGGATTTATTTAGAGAGAAATACACTCACAGACAGAGTGTGGGCCATCTCAGAAGGCGAAAGTGGCCCCAGGGTATAGGGTTGTCAGTTTTTAGAGCAGTGGGTAACTTCATAGGCTAATGAGTGGGAGGAGTATTCCAGCTATTTTGGGGAAGGGGTGGGGATTTTCAGAAATTGGGCCACTGCCCACTTTTTTACCTTTATGGTCATCTTGGAACTGTCATGGCGCCTGTGGGTGTGTCATTTAGCTGATGTGTTACGATGAGCGTATACAGAGGCTCAAGGTCTAGTGGAAGTTGACTCGTCTGCCATCTTGGACCCGTTTGGTTCTAATAAGTTTATGTTGTGTCCGAGGGCTATGTCATTCTTCTTAAGGTTGTGCCCTGCCCCCTTCCCTCCTGTTTGAGTTTGTGCTCAAAAACCCCGAACTCCCCAATGCTTTGGGGAGAGAAGTTTTTATAGGCAAAATTTGGGGTGAGGGATGCAGGGTGCGTGACTTTCTTCTGATTGGTTGGTGGTGAGGTAACAGGCGGTGCTCCAGGAAGCTTGTGCTAAGCCTGAAGTTACCATCGTCCACCTGGGTGCTGCACTATTGTCTCCTGACTGCTCCTCCTTTGTATCTGCATCCCCTCCCTTCCCTAATTAGCAACTGTTTGAATCTGCACTTTGGTACTCAGGGAAGGTATAGGAGGCTGAAGCCTACAAATAAGAAATGGGGGACTCGGAAAGGCTTTTGTGCCCAGGAGGGTCCCACAGGGTCCTGCTTGGTTTCAGCCTCAGACCCTACCTCCTTCTCCTTAGTCCAGAATATATACACATATGTGAAATAAAATTTATATTTTGTGGCAAGACGAGAAAAATTTAAACATGAAAAATTCTTTTCTGCCCTTTGCCCTCTCTTCTCTCCTGCACTGTGCATTGTGTATCTGCATTAGGCATCAACCAAACCTCCCCCATCAGATAAATACCTGCTCGACCATAAAGAGCAACATTTTCCTAGCATCAACAGGAAAGACAACTCCTTAAAAGATGACATTCCTTCCTGATCTTGTAAGGGGTCACATGACCCACCACAATGGCAATTAGATCTGGATTATGTAAACTGTCAATATACGTCATTTGATGTACAGCCCTCTGTCTCAAAAAAACTTTTATAAACTATGTCTTGACTTCTAATGGGCGGAACAGTTCTCAGAGCTTTCTGAGATGCTCTTCCTGGGTTGTAACCCTCAAATTTGACTCGAATAAAACTTTCCAATTTTTTCTTAGATCGAATGATTAATTTTTCATTGACACATACCTCACCTTGCCTGGCTGTCTTTGGAGTTCCTCATAATTATGTGGATTCCTCGTGCACATGTTAATACCTTTGATTTTCTCCTGTTAATCTGCCTTATGTCGTTTTAATTGCCAGCCAAAAGAACTGAGAGGGAAAAGAGGGAAAATTTCTCTCCCCCATCCACTCAAGCTTGAGCTGATTACATCCACGATGCACCCTTGGCTTCTGTGCATGGGGTGGAGTGAAAGGTCTTTAGGCTGAGTCTAAAGAACTTTTGTTTCAACCAAATGGTTAGTACTTGCATTTGCTGGGGTTCACCATCTAAGAAATGATGGCGCCCTTGTAGGCCATCATGTCCTTGCAGAAGATGCCGCACCTAGAGAAGGCGCCAGGAGAGAGGAGGAGCCTGGCATTCCTTGGTACGGCAGCCTTGCCCCTTATCTTTGTCTTCTCTGTAACTCTTGGAGGTGGCAAAAGCCAAAGACAACCTTGTGAATAGCTTTGCTTTCCATATTGATTTGCCTTCCTGGGAAAGATGTCAGTGGGTACAGCTGACATTAACAAAAGAACAAGACTTTGAAATATGCGTCACCGTTACTAACTGAATCCACTTACTGCGCAAGTATGCTTTTGGTTGATTTTGCTTGATATAATTAGGGTTTCTCAACCCTGGCTGCACAGTGGCGTGAATAATCTTAGGAGCTTTTGAAAATATTCATTCCTGGGACTCAGCCCCAAAGGCTCTGATTCAATTGTTGTGAGATGAGACCCAGTTGATGGATGACATTATTAAACAACTTCTAGGGTGATTATAATGCACAGAGAGAGCTGAGAATCACTGACCAACTTCTGTGATCTCTGCCAGGAAGATTTATCATTTGGATTGGAATGTATGTCAGGGCAGCTCCATGTCCTGACAGGCTACGGAGGATTTCTCCCACATTAAAGTGTGACAGTGACAGAAAACTCGAGATACACTCTGCTGTGACCATTTGTTATGAACATCAGCATGCATGTGTCACCTGTGTTATGACTAGTGGCAGAAAATCCTTCAGAGCCAGGATCTGGGGGGATGTGTTTCTAATGATAAAATAAATGTTCTAATGTCGAAGTCTTGCCATGGCTCAGGAGAGTAAATTATAGCTCTGGGTAAAGTTTAACAAAATAAGCCATAAAGTTGGGTTGGGCGTCAGTTTCCCAGTTTGCTAGACTGGAGTTGTTTTGTGGGAGTATAGGGCAATGATCAATTCTTGTTAATTAGGATTCTCCCTGTCTTAGAACTTCTCTTACCTCTTATGACCAAAATGGACAGAAAAAGGAAGCTCACAACCATGAAGTTGTCATGATTTTTAAGAAAAATTATGGTGATTTAAAAATACCTATCAGATGTGCCCTTCAGTTTTGTTTTGTTTTTTTTTTTGCAGCTTTATCGTGATGTAATTGACATAACGTAAAATTCATTCCTTTAAAGTATACAATTGAGTTTTTTTGGTACATTCACAAAATTGTATAAACATTACCACTATCTAATTCCAGAATATTTTCATCACCTCCATCCCCCCCCCCCCCCCCCCCCAAACACTGGCCCTGGCAACTACTAATCGGTTTTGGTGAATTTTGCCATTATGGATATTTCATATAAATGGACTCGTATGATATAATGATACAATGATAAATGGAATTATATGATAGTCTTTTGTGTCTGGTTTCTTTCACTTAGTGTATTGTTTTCAAGATTCTTCATTCCCTAGCATGAATCAGTACTTTATTCCTTTTTATGGTCGAATAATATTCCATTGGATGGATAGGCCATACTTTGTTTACCAATACATCAATTAATGAACATTTTGTTTCAGTTCTTGTCTATTATGAATAATGATGATATGGACATTTGTGTACATGTTTTTGTGTAGCCATATGTTTTCGATTCTGTTGGGTATTATTTAGGAGTGGAATTTCTGGGTCATATAGTAACTTTATGTTTAAGTTTTTGAAGAATTACCAAAATGTTTTCCAAAGCAGTTGCACAATTTTACATTCCCACCAGCAATGTGTGAGGGTTTCAGTTTTTCCATTTCTTTGCCAAAACATGTTATTGTCTAACTTTTAGATTCTAGCAGTCCTAGTGGGTTTAAAATGGTATCTCATAGTAGTTTTGATTTTTCACTTCCCTAATGACTAATGATGTTGAGCAAACTTTCGTGTGATTATTCACCATTTGAATATCTTGTATATAGAACGTTTAACTCAAATTCTTTGCCCATTTTTAAAATTAGGTTGTCTTTTGATGTTGAATTGTATGGGATATTTATATCTTCTGGATACAAGTTCCTTGTCAGTTATATGAATTTCAAATATTTTCTTCCATTGAGGTTTGCCTTGTCACTTTCTTGATGGTGTCTTTTGGTGAACAGAAGTTTTAATTTTGATGAAGTCCAATATCTATTTTTTCTTTTGTCACCTATGCTTTTGGTGTCGTAGCTAAGAAACCATAACCTAATCCAAGGTCATGAAGATCTACTTCCATGTTTTCTTTTAAGAGCTTTACAGATTCAGAAATTACATTTAGGTCTATAGTCCAATTTTGAGTAAATTTTTGTATATGATGTAAAGAAGAGGCCTAATTTTATATGCAGGATGGGGTGCCAATCCTGCCATTTTCCACAATGTTTAAAGAGAAATCTGAATTTTTAAATATGAAATCTCGGGACTTCCCTGGTGGCGCAGTGGTTAAGAATCCGCCTGCCAGTGCAGGGGACATGGGTTCGAGCCCTGGTCCAGGAGGAGCCCAAATGCCACGGAGCAACTAAGCCCGTGCGCCACAACTACTGAGCCCGTGTGCCACAACTACTGAAACAGGCGCACCTAGAGCCTGTGCTCCGCAACAAGAGAAGCCACAGCCTGTGCACTGCAACGAAGAGTAGCCCCTGCTCGCCGCAACTACAGAAAGCCGCACACAGCAACAAAGACGGAACACAGCCAAAAATAAATAAATAAATTTATTTTAAAAAATATGAAATCTCATGTATTTGAAATTTTGGTGACTAAATTTTTTTTTAACATTACAAGATCAAAAAATCAAAAATATCTGTGCGTCTGATTTGGCCAACAAAACACTTTCAACCTCTTACTTTAGTTCCCTGCACCTCATTTTCTTCAACTGTAAAATGAAAATAAGAATGCTTGACTTGAAGAGTCGTAGGGATTTGAAAATTCATAATATTAAATCATGGCTCTTAGAATATCATGAATGTTTGATGAATGTCAGCTCCTCCAGGTATCCCCAATAATTTATTGACCTACTAATTCTCTCTTGGTTCCTTCCCCAGAGAAATCTGTGTATAACAGGCAGAATTATATGATCACACAACTCAAATTGATCATCCAAAGAGCAATCACCGTTTTGCGTTCTAAGTGGCACCTGAAATTCCAGACAAAGCAATTTGTAAGCCTAGAGGGGAATTCATAAATCAGGTCAAGCCTTTGACTTACCGATACTTTCTAAGCCATCGACGCTCTTTGAGCAGCTGTTGTATGTTGGTACATACCCCATTCTCAGTGCATTTGGTTGAATTCCTCTTTCTTTCTCTTTGTCTCCGTGTCTTCTGTCTTCTTTGTTCCCCTTTTATTTGGGGAAGAAGGTATTAGGAACGTATTTCATTTGCCCACTTTTCTTTCTCGACACTGCACAAGAATTAAGTTCCAGGAAGGCAGGGTTTCCATCCGCTTTGCTCGCTGCTATAGTTCTGCCAGTCTGTCACAGATAGATGCTCAAGAAATCATAGTTAAATGATTTTAAAGGCGTAGTTAAATGCATATATAGACTCGCAATGTGCTCTCTGCCTGGCAGGGGGTGCAGGACTGAAATGAATAAGTGGTGAGGCCATCCGTGCTCACCACCCAGGCCCTCCCCCCAGCGCGCGGGGAATGGCAGGCTGTGCCCGGGCATCAGGGCGTCGCCAAGGACCCTGCCACGTGCTCCTCTCCGCCCCTGGGTGCAGCGCTCATGGTTTATTAAACAGCTCCCCTGACGAATGTCATTTAAAGCTTCTCTCCTGCTTCATTTGAATAGAGATTCGCATTTATCTCTCCTTACGGTGAATTCTGTGTCATGGGTGGGGTGAGGGAGAGAGCGGCCCCATCAGTGAGTTCCTTCCGTCTGTTTACCATCCGTCTCTGGGCCAGGGAGCAGCACCGTGTCACCTGCGGAAGCAGACGCTCCGCTGCCCTGGTGTCTGGGGAAAAGACGACGCCAAGATGAAGGTCCTGGAGCGTCTTTCATCTCCCCGCGCTCGCTGCTTCGTCAGCATCGCGGCCTCGCTGCCGAGACGGATGAAACGCTTAGAAACTTCCCGGCTCCTGCGCTCTCAGTGCCGTGTGCGCTGGCAGCTGCCACCTCGTCCTGCCTGTGACCCACGCGCGGCTTCCCGGAACGGCCAAAAACAAACTCTCTCCACCCATTTGAGTTTCTTCCCAAAGTCGATCAGCCATGCCGATCAAGTCTGTGCGCTCAGTTAGGAGCTTAAAGGCGTCTGGAAACCAGACCGCGTTCCTGGAGGCGGAATGTCTCTGTGCATCCATCGGATAAGTAACCCCTGTCACTGTGCCCAGCGAGGAAGAGGGGGTCCCAGAGGAAGGTGGGTCAGTGAGCTGGGGTCCGGTCATGCAGAGCCTCAATGACCACTCCTGGGATTCTTTACATAAACACAATATATATATATATATATATGTAATTTTTTTGTTTTGTTTTTATCAGTTCTTTAGATAGCGAGTTTGTTATGTTCACTACATTATCTGAAACCCCACAGTGTCCTGTGGGGAAGTGATATTAGTCCAGGGTTCGGTTAGCATGGGCAGTTTGAACAATAAATCATTTTGCATTCTTTAATCCCTATCTTACTCTCCCATTGCATTTAGGATAAAAAATTTTAATTAGTTTTTATTGGCATATAGTTGCTTTACAATGTTGTGTTAGTTTCTGCTGTACAGCAAAGTGAATCAGCTATACATATATCCCCTTTTTTTTTGGATTTCCTTCCCATTTAGGTCACCACAGAGCATTGAGTAGAGTTCCCTGTGCTATACAGTAGGTTCTCATTAGTTACCTATTTTATACATAGTATTAATAGTGTATATGTGTTAATCCCAATCTCCCAATTCATCCCACCCACCCCCCTTTCCCCCTTGGTATCCACCATACATTTGTTCTCTACGCCTGTGTCTCCACTTCTGCTTTGCAAATAAGATCATCTATACCATTTTTCTAGGTTCCACATATATGTGTTAATACACAGTATTTGTTTTTCTCTTTCTGACTTACTTCACTCTGTATGACAGTCTCTAGGTCCATCCACGTCTCTGCAAATGACCCAGTTTTGTTCCTTTTTATGGCTGAGTAATATTCCAGTGTATGTATGTACCACATCTTCTTTATCCATTCCTCTGCTGATGGACATTTAGGTTGCTTCCATGTCTTGGCTAATGCAATAGTGCTGCAATGAACATTGGGGTGCATGTGTCTTTTTGAATTATGGTTTTCTCTGGGTATATGCCCAGTAGTGGGATTGCTGGGTCATATGGTAGTTCTATTTTTAGTTTTTTAAGGAACCTCCATACTGTTCTCCATAGTGGCTGTATCAATTTACATTCCCACCAACAGTGCAAGAGGGTTCCCTTTTCTCCACACCCTCTCCAGCATTTGTTGTTTGTAGATTTTTTGACAATGGCCATTCTGACCGGTGTGAGGTGATACCTCATTGTAGTTTTGATTTGCATTTCTCTAATAATTAGTGATGTTGAACATCTTTTCATGTGTTTGTTGGCCATCTGTCTGTCTTCTTTGGAGAAATGTCTATTTAGGTCTTCTGCCCATTTTTGGATTGGGTTGTTTGTTTTTTTTGATATTGTGCTGCACAAGCTGTTTGTATATTTTGGAGATTAATCCTTTGTCAGTTGCTTCGTTTGCAAATATTTCCTCCCATTCTGAGGGTTGTCTTTTCATCTTGTTTATAGTTCCTTTGCTGTGCAAAAGCTTTTAAGCTTCATTAGGTCCCATTTGTTTATTAGGATACAATTTTTATACAAAGAATTGCATAAAGAATGTGTCCAAAAGGTACAAACTTCCAGTTGCAAGAGAAATAATTTCAGGGGATGTAATGTGCAGTATGGTGATTATAGTTATATTGTATATTTGAAAGCCGCTAAGAGAGGAGACTTTAAAAATTCTCATCACAAGAAAAAAATTGTAACTATGTTAGATGCTGGATGTTAATTAAACTCATTGTGGTAATCATTTCACAATACATACAAGTATCAAACCATCACGTTGTACACCTAAAATCAATACGATGTTATTCGTCAATTAAAAAATAATAACTCAGCAGATGTTGTTGAAGGCTTTTGAGTGGGAAGGTGGTGTGGTCTGATTTATTATTTAAAACAGTTGCTCTGGCAGAGACATGAGAGGGATCGGGAAGGCAACTAGGGGCTCTTTAACTGCCCACACAGGAGGAGATGGTGTGTGGACAAGGTTGGTGCCGAAGGACGTGGTAAGATGTGGACAGATCTGCCAATTGGGAATCTGCAGGCTACTTTAGTAGCTGTGGTTCTGTCCCCACTGCTGAATATGGGTTGGACAATCGTCTAGGTGATAGAGGTGGTAGATCTTTCTGGGTTGAATCTCCTTGGGGAACCCTCAGGAACCACTTGGCTTCTAGTAGATTAACCCCAGATATTCCCAGCTTAGCCGAGCAGGTGGGCATGCCTGGGAAAATGGCTTCAGCTGATGAAAACTGGAGTGTCAGTGCACTGAACAGAGCCTACCCATTCTCAAGTGTTGATAACTAGAAAATAATAAGGATAACCAGCTGCCTTGGGGTACCCAAAGGAGACAGTGTTTCCTAAAGCATGGTACCTCCACAAACTGTCTTTCTAAAAGCAAACTCTTTAAAAATATTTGATGATAGTAATAGCCAGCATTTATAGATGGCCTCCTCTGTACCAGGCACAGTGCTTTAGTGTTCAGGGTGGGAAAAAGTGGTTACTGGATAATGCAACATCCATTATCTAACTCCCTTCTCCTTGATCATCTTTGAGTTGCAGTGGCCAAATTCTAGCCAATGAGGTGCAAGTAGAACTCTTCCGCAGGATTTTGTAAAAAGCATTTGTTTTGCTAATAATCACTGCCTCCCTTCTGTCTTTCTTCTTCTTCCTGCTGTAGACACAGCTGTGATGTCTAGAGCTGCAGCAGCCATCTTGTGATTATGGGTCAAAGGACCAAAAATATCAAAACTTTTGGTCCAGACATCACTAAGCCCCTGAGCTAAAGTCATCTGTTTCTAGACATCTTGTCATACAAGGAAGATAAACTTGTTTATTATTTAAGTCACTGTGGTTAGGTTTGACTACCTGTAACCAAAAGCATTTCTTACTGATACACAAATGCTGTATCATTTTATCTTTAAATAGTGACCCTTGTTACAGAGGACAATATTAATGTTATTTATGGTGGTTCAGCTGATAAGTAGTAGAACCACATTCTGTGCCCAGATAAGACTAACCATTTCTATTTTGTCTTGTGGCTTCTCTGAAAAATATTAGCCTCAGAGAATAAGTTCTTAATATACCGTGTTGTGGATTATTTAGAAAACTACTCTAAAATAAAATAGAAATTACCCTCCCAGAGATAACAGATATAATTTTTTTGGAAAGGGCATCATTTTCTTGTGTATTTTTCCTGTCATTTAAAATCACCTACATGCACTCAACCCTCATGCCCTGCCTTACTATGTATTTTTATAACACTTACCACTTTCCAATATCCTTTATAATTTGCCTACTTATTGTTTATCACCCTGTTTTGCTGAAAGACCTGCTTTCAGCTTCACGTTCAGTGAATTCACCAGCAAAATAACCACTCCACGCTTTAATAAGCAAGAAATAAGGAAATTTATTATATTAGTAGTAATTTTAGTATAAGGACAAGTAATATATATATATATATATATATATATATAGAGAGAGAGAGAGAGAGAGAGAGAGAGAGAGAGAGAGAGAGAGAGAGAGAAATAAATGTACATATATCACCAAATTGGGAAAAACAAGCAACATCACTAACCTGGGAGAATTTGCATCACCAAGTTGGGAGAACAAGCAATATATAGAGAGATAAAAGCTCATACGTTACCAGTTGGGGAAACACCACATCCAGATCCAAGCAATGCTGGGAAGTCCCTGGAACAGCATTCTGGAGTCGCAGTTGGGAAGCGTCCCAGGTGGTGTGTCCACCCCTCGCGTGAGACTTCACAGTACTGCTCAAAGGCGTCCTGCTTTTAACGCCACACCGCAAGTGGGTAATCATCAGCTTACGTGCAAATATGCAGCTCCGGCTATTATCATAAATGCTTTGATAGTTTAGTCGTAAGTTTCAGAATGTTCACTGACCCCTGGGAACTGGCCAGATTCCCAAGGTCCAGGAAGCTTCATGACTTACTCCCTTCTTTATCTGTCGGTTCTCAAGACCTACTTTCACCGTTTCTGCTGACTGGCACATGGTCCAGCAGTTGGGCATGTAGCTTCTTTCAGGGTTTTTATTTAGTCAAAGGCCTATTGTTGCCTCTGAAGCCTGAACAAGACTATTAATTTTCCCAACAGCCCACCCCCAGCCAGAATATAAACGTCACAAGAGAGAGATCTTTGTTTTTTTAACTAGCAAATTCACATGAATGCATGAGATGAATACAGCCCTGTGTGTTCCCACAGCTACATACATGTTTCATAAAAACTGTTCCATTTGTTTTCTTGAAATAATTGGCTCCCTGAATAAATGAAATGTAATTACTACATGCGTAGATCATAAAACAGTGCTGTGCCCAGCACATGGTTAGGGCTTAATAAATATTGACTATTGTTTCGATATTATTATAAAATTGGTCCTCTGTCTTCTAAATAGAGAAACAAAAATCCAGTCCAGAGGCTAGGTGGGAAACTCATGCCATGCCACTCTCTCCCCATCATTGCTTTGTCTCCATCTTGTTTTCCCTGCGTCCAACCCACCATTCATCTCCAGTTAGAAAACCAAACTCACAAAACATGCATGTTAACAGGCTGCTGCTTCCCTGCCGATGCTACACGTGTGAGCTTGCAGAGCAAGGTTGCCTACATCTACGCCAGCAGAAGCAAGCTTTCAAGGAGAACATTATTCCAGCGTTATTCTTTATAGTATTATATAAATACCATTTTACTGCAGCTATTAAAACAATCTGTGTAAACAATTTTTATGGCTGAATGATACTCCAGCATATGGCTACACTATCATTTACTTAACTCTTTCTCTATTGTTGGATATTTAGGACATTTCTTGTTCTTCATGATTATGAGCAGGGTGATGATATTCTTCTTGGATACAAAAGAGAAAGTCCTCCTTGAGGGGAATCTTGATGATGGCATAAAAAAGACAAAACTCAGCTATAAACATCTGTGGGGGGATGATTTGCTCTAGCTGAGATAAAAAGTACTTTTATGGAGGAGGGGCTTCACCAAGGCCCTGGGAAGGGAGCCCTGACCTCCCAAGACCTGGTGTGACCTGCACGCAGGTCCAGAGAAAAGATGCCCCAGGCTGAGGACATGTCACTGTGTGTGTCCACAGAGGTTTATCAATACACAGGAGACACCATAGAGTGTTCATGCATTTATTCATTTAATGACTATTTATTGAGCACCTACTATGTACCAAGAATTTTTGGAGCAGTGCTTCTCAAAGTGCAGTCATCCCCGACCAGCAGAATCAGCATCGCCTGGGAACTTGGTAGAAATGCAGATTCTTGGGTACCACCCCAGACCTACTGCATCAGAAACTCTAGGAGTGGGGACCCCAAATCTCGGTTTTGACAAAGCTTCTGGGAGATTCTGATACATTCTAACATTTGAAGATCATGGTTGTAAAGGGGCCCAGGATTATAGCAGTGGATAAAATCCCTGCTTGCTTTGAACTTACATTGTAATGAGAGGAGATAGACAGCAAACATGTGTTTAAATACAACCCAATATGTCAAGTGATGAGTTTGGAGGAGGAAAATAAAGCAGGGGTATTTGGGCAGATACCTGAAGGAGATGAAGGAACATCTGGATACTTGAGGGAAGAGTGTTCCAGACAGAGGGCACAGCAAGCATCAAGACACGCCGAGATGCTCTGGGTTTACTTGTAAGATTCTCTGTCTCCACGCCAGGCAATGGACTAGATTGCTGATCTACTGTCTCTGTGCTGTTGGGTTTTGCTGTTTGTGGTGATTAATTTGATTTGTCAGCTTGACCGGGCTAAGGGATGCCCACCTAGCCGGTAAAACACTATTTCTGGATGTGATTATTTCTGGAAGAGATTAGCATTTGAATCAGTAGACTGAGTAAAGATAATCGCCCTCACCAGTGTGTGTGTGTGTGTGTGTGTGTGTGTGTACGTGGGATGGGGATGGGGGGCGGGGGGCTTTGAGAGCCAAAAGAGAACAAAAAGGCAGGGAAAGGGTAAATTTGCTCTCTGCTTGAGCTGGGATGTTTATCTTCTTCTCTTTGGACCCAGATGGAACTGTGACCTGGTTCTCCAGTTTACATAGGGCAGATGCTGGAACTTCTCAGCCTCCACGATCACGTGATCCCATCCCTCATAATAGATCTCTTTCTGTGTATATCTATCTATGTCCTCTGGGTTCTGTTTCCCTGGAGACCCCTGACGAATACACAGTTGGTTGGAGATCTTGCAACGGAGGGTAGGGGACCCAGAGATGAGGATGTCCTGGGTAGTGTGGACAGTGTAAAGAGTCCCAGGAGGAGAGCCCAGGAGAACAGTGTGTGTGTGTGTGTGTGTGTGTGCCCGCACGCATGCACGTGCATGCTGACTGTTATTCTGACTTTCCCCGGAAGATATGCATTAGCTCCCAGATCTGAAATCATCCAGGGCAATTTAAAAAGCATTATGGGGAAATCCTTGGTGGTCCAGTGGTTAAGACTACGTTTCCACTGCAGGGGGCACAGGTTCAATCCATGGTTGGGGAACTAAGATCCTGCATGTGGCACGGTGTGGCCAAAAAACCAAACCAAAACAAAAATAACAACTATAAGTAAAAAAAATTTAAAAAAGCATTGTGAGTTGATGAGTTTCTCACTCTTTCCTCCCCTACTCAGGCACCTCAAACAGGATGAGGGTGACACAGGGTGAGAAAACTTTGAAAAGCTTCGTGGAGCAGGTTTAGAATCTCTGGCGTGTTTGGAAAAGCTCTCCAGTTGACGTCATCCTCAAAGAGCCCAAGATGACTACAGTCCTTTGCCTGAAGTCATCAGGTAACGCAAGGACACGATTGCAACTGTTCCTAAAGTCGCCTCCTTCAGAGTTGCTTTTTTTAATTCCGAGAGAGGCTCATTAACATGAAAATCTGCCATCTGCATTCGGTCAACCCGTCGATCCTGAACATATTATCTGAAACATTTTCTCTGTTACCGAGCTGTCATCTTGGGAATGAAAGAGATGAGGCGCTGAATGGGTTTTGATGGGCTCGGGAATCAGGAGAAAAGTCCAAATGATCTCAACTCACTTCTTTGACGGTGTTATGATTTGGGCTTCCTGCTAAAATCTTGGTTTGATTAATAGGAAAGCGTGTATGTCCCTAAGTGGCATTTCAGAAGAGAAGCGAGACATCTATGTATTTGAGTGACATCCTCCTGTGAATTTACCCGTGTAAGTGATGAATTCTAACGTATGACTGACTCTCAAAGTGTGTACCCTGGGTTGGGCACGGTGGGATGGGTCTTACTGCTATATTCATACTTTAGACCAGGACACAGGAGCAAGCGAGAGTCCTATCGTGCAAGTTTACAGCTGAAATTAGACGGCAGGGATTGATATTTCCGTTTGCCATGCAGAGGGACCCTGATCACTGCTTTATGTTTGTAAAAGGGAAAAGACAATCCCCTTCATTGAGATATTGAATTTGGTTACTTACATGGGCCTGGGGCAACCTTTGAAAAGTACTAGACGTCTCCCATGAAACAGCGTCTGGGAAACACTTGGCAACTGCTGTCAATATAAATAATTCACTGTTAATTGATTACAGATGTGCTTCTGAAACCGACATGCCACATGGAGTAATAGGATGATGGTGTAATGGAAAGTGATAATGTGAGGATTATTATTCCTACCCCACCTCCGCGGGTTGTAGCAGAGAGAAGACCCAGGCTTCTTTTGATTCATCTATGAATCAGCCATGGACAGATGTTTAAAGAAATCCCATGTTCTGTGGTCTTTACACTCTGAGTAAGGATGGTACTGTTTTAATTTAATGATGACATGTTCTCTTTGGGAATCTGATTTTAATCAGCAATTTTGAAATAACATATATTTGGCTAAAATGAACCAATCTGAGTCATGGATTGTCTACTCAAGTGTCCACAGTTTATCACGGGGGTGGGAGAGAAACAAGATGGTAGAAAGGACATTTATCCAGGTCTGAAACCCACAGAAGACCTCATATATAATCATATCACTTTATCTCAAAAGACCATCATTCTACTTGGGAGCAAATATTTAAAAGAACATTAATTTGTAAGCATTTAAAATTTTACATGATTTTTGTTACCTTACTTCCAGAAACTTTAATAGACACAGAGACTTAGAATAAGTCCCTGGTCTGGGTGTGATTCAGCCTCTGAGAGATGAGGGTAAACCCTTTTTTCTAGGACTCTCACCTACCCCAGATTTCTCATCCCCTCCTTACATTAGAACTCATGAACCACAAAGGGACTTCCACAGACCTTTTTCTTCCCAGAACTGAACTACTGAACTCAGTGGTGACGGGCTCCTTATACAAGTAACCGATTGCTATTGTCTTCTCTGCCCTTAGATTGTGAGCTCACGTCCACTTTTAATTATTATTGTTTTATTATTGTCTCAGCATCTTTCTATAAGGCTGGACCTGACACACGGTAATATTTGAAAGTGGATTCATAAAATCAAAGCACAATTATGCTGGAAAATTTGATGTGTCCCTGGAATCAATGAAAATGTAAATGCAAATAGAAAAAACGACTACGTACAACATGGGTATGTTTTTAAGCCAATTTATAATTTTCATTTGTGGTCAGCAGGCAGCTTAAACAGAAGTGAGTTCGAACAATATCATTTCTAGTTCCTTGCAAAGATTTCTGAATCAAAATCTCAGCTTTGTAACTGGTTAAAAAAATAGGATCTCCTGTACCTGAAGGATATTTTTAAGAAATCCTCAATTCTACCAGACAGAGCCACGATCTATTCATTTTCTCCACCTGCAGGAAGCCTTCCCTGACTGCTGCAGACTCTTCCTTCATCCTGGCTCCATTGGCAGACTATTCAGATGGGGAACACCCTGGATTATCTCAGCGTGTGAGCTCCAAGCCATTAGGGGCCCAGAAGATGATATAAGATATAAATGGGGTTAGCCTTAGTGCGAGTTATTTTCTCAGAGTAACGGAGGAACCTATGAGGCCTTCCCAGAATAGACTCCCACCCATGTTCTCCACCTGCCTTTTGTCTGTAGAAAAACTTGAGCCAAAGAAGAAATTTAATCAGAGAAGTGAGAACATGCAGAAAGAAAGGAAAACAGTCAAGCAAGACAAAATAATACTTCAGCCATTAAACAAAGTCAAGGGCCTTTAGTTTTTCTTCAAGACTATAGATAATATTCTGAGCCACGTCCTTTGAGCTGTTTTGCAGATACTGAAACCCCCGCCAGGCGGAAGATGTTAACGCATGCTGCCCACAAGCACGTAAACCCCAGACCGGCTGGAACCAGAAGGTTGATGCTGCCGACTCCCACTTACCTCCCCACCAACCAATCAGAAGAAGGTCCACGAGCTGATCATGCCCTGCTCCTTGGACACTGTAAGACTCCTCACTACCCCCTCCAGGTTGGGACACACAGTCTTGAGGGCATTAGCCCACTGTGGTCCCCTTTGCCTGGCAAAGCAATAAAGCTACTTCTTTATACTTCACCCAAAACTCTGTCTCCAAGGTTTAATTCGCCTCGGGTGTACAGAGGCCGAATTTTGGCAACATTAGTGCTAGTTATTTTCTATTATGTCACTCCATAATCTTATTCATAGCACTTATCTCTACCTGAAATGATTGTTTCTTTGCTAATTGTTTATTATCTTTTTCTTCCCATTATGAGATAAGCTCCAAGAGAGAAGGAATCATATATGTCCTGTTCAGAGAAGTAATGCTGATGACAGGAACTGTTCCTGACTCCTAATAGGTCCTCAATAAATGTATCTGTTGATGGAATGAATGAGGCCGTAGTGCCTACACGAATAAATATTCATGATTCCTTCTGAATGGCTGATGTTGCTTTATGCAAACACCTGTTCCGATGACATTTTCCCTCAAATGATGAGGCAATAAATATTCTTGTGCCTGTAGTTTTGGTGGCTGGTGAAAAATATGAATTAGATATATTCCTGAAAGTAGATTGCTGTGCCCTGGAAAGTCTTTATAGATATTGTCAAAAGGTTAAGCAATTTGCATTCCCATCAGAAGGGTGCAAGAAGGCCTTTTTTCCCCAGGCCCTAAGCAAAATGGAGAGTATCAATGTTTTGAGCTTTAGAAGGGAGTTTGAAAGGGTGGAAAGATGCTCTCCTTCTGGAGACCTTCCTTGGGTACAAATCTCAAGGGTATAATGGCAGGAACAGAGGAGGGTTCATATTGTCAAAACGTGTATGTGTCTGTGTGTGTAAGTAGGTGTAGGTGTGCAAGTGTGTGTCTGTGTATAAGTGTGTGTGTAAGTATGTGTAGGTGTGTGAGTGTGTGTGTCTGTGTGTGTAAGTAGGTATAGGTGTGTAAGCAGGTGCCTGTGTGTGTAAGTAGGTGTAGGTGTGTAAGCAGGTGTCTGTGTGTGTAAGTAGGTGCAGGTGTGTAAGCAGGTGTCTGTGTATGTAAGTAGGTGTAGGTGTGTAAGCGGGTGTCTATGTGTGTCTGTGTACAAGCGTGTGTGTGTCTGTGTGTGTAAGTAGGTGTAGGTGTGTAAGCAGGTGTCTGTGTGGGTGTGTAAGTAGGTGTGTAAGTGGGTGTTTGTGTGTGTATAAGCGTGTGTCTGTGTGTGTCCGTGTGTGTAAGTAGGTGTAGGTGTGTAAGCGGGTGTCTATGTGTGTCTCTGTGTGTAAGTAGGTGTAGGTGTGTAAGTGGGTGTGTGTGTCTGTGTATAAGCATGTGTCTGTGTGTGTAAGTAGGTGTAGGTGTGTAAGCAGGTGTCTGTGTGGGTGTGTAAGTAGGTGTAGGTGTGTAAGTGGGTGTCTATGTGTGTCTGTGTACAAGCGTGTGTGTGTGTGTAAGTAGGTTTAGGTGTGTAAGCGGGTATGTGTGTCTGTGTATAAGCATGTGTCTGTGTGTGTAGGTGTGTAAGCGGGTGTCTGTGTGTGTAAGTAGGTAAGGTGTGTAAGTGGTTGTCTATGTGTGTCTGTGTATAAGCATGTGTGTGTCTGTGCGTGTAAGTAGGTGTAGGTGTGTTGCGTGTAAGTAGATGTAGGTGTGTAAGTGGTTGTCTGTGTGTGTCTGTGTATAAGTCTGTGTCTGTCCGTGTGTGTAAGTAGGTGTAGGTGTGTAAGCGGGTGTGTGTGTCTGTGTATAAGCACATGTCTGTGTGTGTAAGTAGGTTGTAAGCAGGTGTCTGTGTGGGTGTGTAAGTAGGTGTAAGTGTGTAAGTGGGTGTCTGTGTATAAGCGTGTCTGTGTGTGTAAGTATGTGTAGGTGTGTGAGTATCTGTGTGTGTCTGTGTATAAGTGTATGTGTGTGTGTGCTTGAAAAGACTAAGTTGCCGCTCGAAAAACTTGGAAGCTCCAGGAAGTGTCACACTGACTCTTAATGAACTTCCTCAGGCGAGGGTGGGAGTTCCTGTGGGATGCAAAGTTCTGAACTTCCTTAGGACTCAAGGTTTTCCAAGCCCCCATTAGCCTGGGAACGAGTAAGAGAATCCAAGGACCTCATTTTCCTAGACATGGTTCTGTGACAGCCGGGAAATGAAGGAAAGTTCTTCCAAGTGTAGGGGCAGCTAGGAAAACATTTTTAAAGCATAACAGCTTGTTATTTAAACCTGGAATCAAAACCTCTGGCAAAGTCAGTCGGGAGTCAGATTTGCCATGGAATTTGATGTTTGGTGCAACTTTGAACTTTGATAGTCATAATAGTGAGATATAAATAGATGAATACAATCTCACTTGATGTGCTCGTTTTCGAATAGCAGTTTTATCATAAAGGTAATAATTCACTTACAGTCGTAGAGCTTTAAAATGTGCAGATTCAGTCATTACAGTGGTAATGCCACTTTGACTAATAATCAGATACACCTGCCACTCTTTATGAGGCTCAAATGAGAATTATGCAAATTTTGAATTATTTTCCGTTTCCAGGAGTGCACTCTTCTCAGAAAATAGCCCTGCTCTGTGTGAAAAGCAGGCCACGACACAAAAGCCTTGGTACTCCCTGCCATGGATAAGCGCTGAATGGTTTTGAAAAGCATTGGCTCATTGCAAAAAGAGGAAACAGTTAGAGGTAGGTGAATTATTTTAAAATCCTCCTAACAGAATAGATTTTTACTGAGTACTTAATATGTAAGTACTCTCTGTGCTAGGATCTCTGTTAAATGCTTTTAAGTATGTATCTGAATTAATGCTCACGATGATCCTAGAGGTGGGAAAAGTTACTTTCCCCATTTTACTGATGGAGACACTGAGCCTTAAAGATGCTAAGCAATTTTTCTTTCTTTTTTAAAATTTTGATTTTATATTTGAGTATAGTTGATTAACAATGTTGGGTTAGTTTCTGGTGTACAGTAAAGTGATTCAGTTATACATATAAATGTATCTATTCCAGCAATTTTTCTACACTTATACTGTCAGTGAGTCATAGAGCCAGTTCTTGAAGTGACCCAAGGAAAACCTATCTAATACCTTCTCCTCAAAAGAACAAAACCCTGAAGCCTGTGAGGGAAGGGAAGTAAGCGCTACCCCACCTCCACCCCAGGGCACAGGTGAAGACTCTTCGTACTGGGAAAAGCATCAAAAAAAATTCCTCTCCTCCTGGAGGAGAGAAGGAAACCATTCTGGGCAAAGAACATTAGACATCTCTAACATGAGTGTATTAGTCAGCTTGTGCTGCTATAACACAATACTTCCCCAAAGCCCTACCTTCCAACACCATGGCATTGCATGTCAGGTCTGGAACTGATGCTTTCCTGCAGTCTGGGGTTAGGTCAGCCCCAGTGGGACCAGATGGAGGCAGAGTAGGGAAGGGCTATTTCCCTTCAAGAAAGAGAGAGATGGCGAAAGCAGGGAATCAAGTGTTCATCATAAGCGGTTGTCAGAAGAGGAAATTGGAAAAAAATTTGGGGCCACCTTGTGACCTAAATTGAAAGCTGGGAGGAATGTAGCTGGAGAAGAAAGAAACAGGACATCCAAGGACCAGACAAATAGTTCTCTTTCTATTGTTTTGCTCTGTTATGAAAATAAATAAAATGTTGAAGCAATTTAAGAAACAATTTCCTCTCTTTGGAGCAAAACTCTAGCTTGGCTCAGAAATATTGCTTTTATCGTCTCCCCACTGTTTGCAACGCTACAAGAACTGTTTACTAGAGTGCTATTAAAATGAGATGGGACGTTTTCATTTGTCCGCAAGTTTATACATGAGAGCCAAGACGTTGGATGCGTGTGTCTGGAGGGGAGGTGCGGGGGTGTACCTAAATGCACAGTTTAAAGTAAAAAGAGAGAGAGAGAAAGCAAACCCTCTTCTTCCTCCATGTACTCAGGCCTGCAGTCTTTGAAGGAGTGAAGGCATGATGCACTGACTGGGTGGCTTGCCTGTCTTCTGAACAGTAGGGATAAAACAATCTCTAGCCCAGGCTGGGGGGCTGTCACTCCTTGGACATCTCAGTCCTGGTCTTGGTGTTTGTGTTTAAACACCAAGTTCAAGGAACTGAGTATTTAACTAAGGAAGAGACAAAAAAGCAAGCTCCTGGGTCACTGGTTTGAAGTATATCTGTGGGTCTTCCAGGTGCATCTCATCCTTCCTACTCCGGGTGAGCAAAGGCTGCCCTTGTCTCTACTATAGTTGCATCTCAGGCGTGAGAAAGGATGAAGGAAGTTGGATGCCCTCTGTGTGCTGACGGATGCTGTATTTCACACAAGGCTGGAATAATCCTTTCCATTGTGTGAAAAGGGGATGCTAAAAATGTCAATTTCTCATTCGTCAACGCCATAATTGCTTAATTCCGATGAACAGCAATGGAAAGGGGAAATTTTGCACCTGTGATTTAATCAAGACTCCAACTGCTTTATCCCACTAAGTGTTGATATATTTTGCCAAGTTTCTTTGTTAGGCCAAATGTTTAGAGAACTCCACCTCCCAATTATCTCCCCAGAGTTAAGAGTTCCATCTATTATGACTGAAGGGTCATTTCAATAAGAGCAACTTTTTTCCGTCATAACTTTTCATTTACTCTGTGTCCCCTGTTCCCGAATAGCATAATTTTCATGAGGATAAAATGCCTCTGTAATAAGATGGTCAATGGCTAGCATTTCAGATTAAATCCAAAGTCCACCCACCTCAAATAGCAATGACTTCATTAAAATGGTATATTTTCATTCAATTTGATAACATAATATAATGTATTTGGTAACAACCGACTTAAAGATGAGCTATTGAATTATGGTTCTTCAAATACCATTGGGATAAGACCCTAGTGCACCACTCAGGATTTTTATATCGAGGAGGGGTTACATCAAGGATGGTGGGGTGTGTAAATTGTCCCATCTCTGCAGCCACTGGGATCTTGATGGGACAGAGGAGCTGAGAGTTTACATACCAGGGACGTCAGTTATTGGGTGGTTCTAAAGAGGGGGAGGGCAGCTTTGATGCTAAGCTTCAGGGAGTTCCTGAGAACTTCCTCGGCTCCAAAGTGAGTCTGAAGAAAATGAATTACCTTTACAGACCTACTCCCACGGGAAATGGTAATTGGTGTCTGTGACACCACAGTCCCTAAGGAGACAAGTTCGGAAGTTGTATGACCCATGACTGACGTGCAGTTGGAGAGCTGTCTACGAATGTCTTTACATTCTGTGCATTCTCTAGAGTTTTCCAAAGAGTGGGCATGGCTACAATTGACATGGCCAGTGATGACTCCATCACATAGGCTGATGAAAACCCTTGGTAAAAATAGTGATGATGTGCTGGGAGTGGAACAGTGGTCCTCCGAGGATGGGTGTCCAGCCACAAGAAGGGACAGCCTCCTGGGAAGGTGGATCTTACAGCTGCTGTGTCCCTGTCTCTCTCTGTCAGCCTCTGCCCAGAAGATGCTTTGACCTCAAGCCCCATCCTCTGCACGGACAGCTGGGTGGCTCTGCTGACCTTGGAGAATCCTCCCGTGTCTTTGCTCTGCAGCTCACAACGGCCATGCCCCGTCAGTCCGTGTGTAGCAGCCGCGATTGATGCCTGTCTGAGATGCTCATTCTCTGCCTTGTGGGTCAGTCGGGGTCACTGTCTGTGGAAGAAGAAGACAGGAAGTGCCAATCATGGGAAAGTCTTCTGTACAATAAGATCTGCAGCTCTCGTGCCTTCTTCAGTATCTCTGCAATGCTGACAGCAGACCATGCCCTGTCTGTACCTTTGAGACCCAGCCCCTTTAAAAATAAACAGCTTGTGAGCATTTGGGCTCCTTTACGGCATTCTCTCCTGATTTAAAATATTCTGACTCTGACAAAGTTTGCATAAGGAGATGGGGGGAGGATAGGTAGACGGGGCAGGTTGCGGGGAGAGAGAGAAGAGAGGTCTCTAATATTTATTTTTAAATCTTTAGTATTCTTTAGGGTAGGGGCCATAGGAGACCAGCAGCTAATGTACAAGTCAGTTCATATTTTTGTCTTCAGGAGACCTCCGCATTATTTCTGTTTTCTGAGAAGCCCATGAGCTGTGTCTGCAATTTCACCCCAGTCTGGGACTGCTATTAAATTAGCAGCCACTGAGCCCCAAGCAGAAGAAAATGTCCTATGGTCCCTGAAGAGTTGACATCTTTTGAGAGTTCTCTGGCGGTCCAGCGGTTAGGACTCGGTGCTTTCACGGCTGGGACCCAGGTTCAGTCCCTGGTCGGGGAACTAAGATCCCACAAGCCACGCGGTGAGGCCAGAAAAAAAAAAAAAAAAAAAGTTGACATCTTTTCCTCCAGAGCCAGACCCACAGTCATGTTCACAGCTCTGCTTTGGCAGCAAAGCTCAGCAAACACATCCCAACATCCTTTCTGCTAAGTTCAAAGTATTGACATATCTTAGCAGACTTTGGTCTGTGTAAAACCAGAATGTCATTTTTCTCTTTAGAGCATTAGAAACCAAAATGAATTTGAGCTATTTTGCAGGGTGGGAGGGGTGGCGAGGATATTTTGACTTTCTTTTAACATTTATTTCACCCCAAGGAGCATTTCCGTGCTTCTGTGAAAGTGCTTGGATTGATCTCTGAGAGGGAAGACACAGCATGTCCTTAATTTGACTGTTTTAGGACCAATTAAGGTTCCCTGCTCTCAGCCAGCAGTGCAGTTGGTGAGCCTGCAAAAGACACTTCATTCCATCCCGTGTGATGCTTTAATGGTGCAGGTGAGTGCACGAAGCAACTTCTCGGAAAATGCAAATCCCCAGGGAGTGGTGAGCATACCGGAAACATGAACTCTGGCCATTTGGGAGAGGATTATTAGATCCTTGATAGAGAGCTTTACAAAAGAGGGAGGTTATAAAGACTGAAATCCACACATGATGCCATCTGTAGATTTTTCTTTCTTTTCCTTTTTCTTTTGTTTCCATCAAGGGATTTTATTTTCTGTAGCAAAGCAGAGGGCACGAGAATGGATGTTTGGGAGACGCAGAAATAGGATAGAGACTCAAAATAAAGTGATAAGGAAAGAATCGATCATTCACGCAGGCAGGACGACCAGGATTTCCAGTGAAAGGAAGCAGTGAGAATGGATGGGCACGTTTTCTTCCTTTGATCCATGCAAGATGGATGGTACCTGGGCTATTCTGCAGTCCGCAAAAAGTCATAGCTGTGATGTACAATATTTTACCAAGAGCAATGATACTGCGGTTTAAAGTCGGGGAAAAAAAAACTTTCAACAGTCAACACTCTTGGTGAGCTAAAGCCAATAGTGTGAGGAGATGCAGCCACTTTGGAAGCAGAAGTAGGTTTGCTGGTGTCCCGGAAAGCTAAACCTACCCTTGCCTTCGAGCCCAACATCTTTGCTCCTAGGAGTACACGCAAGAGAAATACGTGCCTGTATCCAACAGAAGACATGGCTATAAATTTCCATTGCGGTTTTATTAATAATAACCCAACCTGGAAACAACACAATGTATATTCATATAATGGAATACTAGACAGCAACTAAAAGCATAAACTCAAATTTCACTTCTGGGCAAAATAGAGTAACACGAACTGGATTCCCACCCCCTCCCCACCTAAAAAACGACGGCAAAAGGAAATAGACAGAACATGTGAAACAACATTTTTAAAGGCATCAGACCACAGAAGACAGCATCCCTGAGACACAGGAGACAGGTGAGGTGAGAGCTATGAAGCCTTGAGAGAGTTTTCTGGGCCTTGAGAGAGTTTTCTGGCCACGGTGCAAGGAAGGGTATCCAGCTGGAGCCCGTGGAAGCCTTGACTTGAGGGATGGAGTTGAGATTCCCCGGGGACAAGGCGGCTTGAGTTCACAGGCTATCGAAGAGAGGACAGCTCCGAGGGAGGGGGGCCTGGAGATCTGCAGAGGGTTTTCCGGAAGCCTTCAGCAGAGGGCTCATCAGCCTGTGTGTCTCAGCAGCTCCCCGAGGCAGAGGAACAGAACCATCTGGAAGGATTGGTGAACAATCCTGCTGCTGACACAGGCTGGGAATAGTCCCTTCTGAGAACTTGGGGTGAAAATTCTTCATATACCCCCATGGCACGGAAATAAACATGGGTAGCACTGCTCAGATCACACTTACCAACGCTGGACACACAGTCCACTCACCTGGAGAGCTTTACAAGCCAGGGATGCTCAGCTCCCAATGCAGACCAATTCATCAGACTCTCTGGGGGAAAGCCCGCTAACTCCCCACGTGATTCCTACACCCAGCCAGTGTGGAGACCCACCGCTCTAGGGCATCCTTCCCTGCACGGGTGGTGACAGAACAGGTGAGGCCACCTGGGTCCACATACTTTCCTTATTGTTATTTGCTGTGCTTAAAATCACTGGGTTGGACCAGAAGCCTGTGATGAGCCTTGGGGTCCTTCTGACCAATTCTGCTGCAGACCACGTGTGTCACGCTCACCAGGGCCATTCACCCCGGAGACATCTCTTTCCTTATGTTCCTCTCTGCTTGTGCCCCTTGTGTCGAAATGAACATGGCCACGTATGGCTTTAATCTAATTCGCACCAGATCCGTTTGCCGTGCTAAGGTCACAGGTCCCGGGAAAACTGTAGGTTTTCCAGCAACTTGATGGACAGCACCAGAGGGAGACAGGGGTAAACCAATCCGGATCCACAATCTCTAGGAACAAGAGATTCTCAGTTTATTCCAAGGGACAGAGGACTGAGGAGTAAGGGCTTTTACTACTCAGAGGAGACCCGGTTGAATTCTAACAATCTGACAACAATAATCATCTACCGCTAATAGCAATGTAACCTGATATATGTCAATATACATCAGTAAATCAATAACCTGACATGAGGTCATCTGGATGTCTGATGAGGCCTCTCCACCTGGATCTCTCTGTGTTATCTTAGTTTTTCCTCAAATCACTCCAGTTGCAAAGTCCCGCCCTCTCAGACTCCACAGCAAATCGACTCATAACAGAAATGTATTGGGGGGAGCGATAAATTAGGAGTTTGGGATGAACCTACACACGCTACTATATATAAAATACATAACCAACAAGGACCTGCTGTAGAGCACAGGGAACTCTACTCAATATTCTGTAACGGCCTATATGGCAAAAGAATCTGAAAAAGAATGGATATATGTACATGTATCACTGAATCACTTTGCTGTACACCGGAAACTAACACAACATTGTAAATCCACTATACTCCAATCTAAACTAACATTAAATTAAAAAAAAAAAAAAGAAATGTATTGAAGATTTGGGTAGTTACCCGAGTTTGATTAAATGGTACAGAATTCCCCTGATTGCTAGCTTCACTCTATCTCCCACCCCATCTCTACCTCTCAACTCCACCTCAGGGGTGCTAGCCTTCCCCCACCCAAGGTGCTCCAAATTCTCCAGTTATATGAATATCCTCCCCTCAGGAAGAAACTTGGGCCTTAGATGCCTGTCCTACACAAAGACATTGGATTAATGTCACCCCTTCACGTAAAAACAATATTCCTCTTAAGAAAAATGATTATCTAGAACGTCTTTAATCTCATTACAATAATAAGAAAAACTGGCAGTGATAGTAGCAGCTAATGTTTATTGAGTGCTTTCCAAGTGCCAGGCACTGTTCTAAGAATTTGGGATTAATAATTCCTATACTCCTCACTGTACCTCTCGGAGGGAGGTGCTGTGTTTAATAGACTTTATTTGTTTTAGGACAGTTTTAGACTTACAGAAAAATTGTGAGGATAGCACAGAGAGTTCCCATAGCCCCTACCTCAGTTTCCTCTACCTTGCATACCACTGGTACCATATATTTGTTGCAATTAATGACCCAGTGTTGATACATTATTATTAGCTAAAGTCCAGTGTTTATTCTGATTGCCTAAGTTTTCAGCTAATGTCCTTTTGCTGCTCCATGATCCCATCCAGGATGTCACATTACACATACTTGTCAGGTCTCCGTGGCCCCCTCTTGGCTGTGGCAGTTTCTCAGATTTTCTTACCTTTTTTTAAGGGTGAATATTCATACTTCTTAATTGAGGTATAGTTTATTTACAACATTATATTAATTTCAGGTGTACAACATAGTGATTCAATATTTTTATAGATTATGCTCCATTTACAGTTATTATAAAATATATCTTTGTAGCTTATTTATTTTATACATAGTAGTTTGTACCTCTTCATCCTCTCCCCCTATCTGATCCCTCCCCTGTCCCTCTCCCCACTGGCAACCACTAGTTTGTTCTCTATATCTGTAAGTCAGTTTCTGTTTTGTTGTATTCATTTTTAAATTTTTTTTTAAAAAATGTATTCTTTTGTTTCTTTTGGCCTCGCTGCACTGCGTGCAGGATCTTAGTTCCCCGACCAGGGATCGAACCCGTGCCCCCTGCAGTGGAAGCGCAGAGTCCTAACCACCGGACCGCCAGGGAATCCCCCTATATTCATTTTTTTAAACTGAAGTAGAGTTGATTTACAATGTCGTGATAGTTTCTGGTGTACAGCAAAGTGATTTAGTTATACATATATATACATATTCTTTTTCATATTCTTTTCTGTTATGGTTTATCACAGGATATTGACTATGGTTCCCTGTGCTCTCCAGTAGGACCTTGTTTATCTATTTTATATATGGTGGTTTGTATCTGCTTATCCCAAACTCTTAATTTATTCTCCCCCATCCTCTTTCCCCTTTGGTAGCTGTAAGTTCATTTTCTATGTCTGTTTCAGACTTTCTTATTTTTGATGACTTTGATGGTTTTGAGATATACTTGTCAGTATTTTGCAGGATGCCCCAGGGCTGGAATTTGTCTGATGTTTTTTCTCATGTTTGCACATGGGGTTATAGTTTTTGCGGGAAGGAGACCACAGAGGTAAGGCATCATCTGTTACCATGTCATACCAAGGGTACGTGCCACCAATGCGACTTATCATAATTGAGCTGACCTTGATCGCCTGGCTGGGGTCTCCACTGTAAATTTACTTGTATTCCTCCTTTTCCATGCTGTCTTCCTTGGAAGGAAATCACTATGTGTAGCCCACACGGAAGGAGTGGAGTGGGAGATGCAGGTTATATTCATCCTCCTTGAGGGCAGAATGTCTACATAAGTTAGTTGGAATTCTTGTTGCATGGAAAATTTTCTCTTCGCCCCATTTATTAATCTATTCATCATTTATTTATATCAGTATAGACTCATGGACAGTTATTTTATACTTGGGGTTATAATCCAATACTGCTTCATTTATTTATTTATCTTTGCTCCAAGTGTTCCAACTTTGCCCATTGAAAGCTCTTTCAGTTGACTCCTATGTTCCAGTGACATACCACCATCAATGTGGATTTTTTTTTAATGCATTTCCTTTGTTTCTGGCACTTTAAGATGCTCCAGACTCATCTTGTGTATTTCATGCCCCAGTCCTAACATCAGCCTTTCTCAAAAGAACCCTGGTTCCTTGTACTGGACAATGATATTAGAAACCAAGATCTAGATGCTAGGTGTGCTCATGGCAACTGGGTGTCATTATTTTTAAGCCCTTTCAGCTGCCGAAGCAAGGAGATATATGTGGGTATACTAACCCTTGTATATCCAACACGTATCTATAAATATTTCTATATGTGGCCATCTGTATCTATATGAAAGTACACGTGAGTTCATATTGATGTCTCCAACTCTGGTCCATTACCACAGGGATTATTCCAGTGTCCTCCTCTTGTTTATCTGTAAATTCCAACTCCCACAGTCAGAAGTATGGTTCCCACCATCTGCCATCTGCTTAGTGAATTGTTCAATTCTACATGCATGCTATTTTTAAGAACTTTGGAAATAATTTTAGACTCACATAAAAGTTGCAAAAATAGTGCTGAGAGTTTCTGTGTACCTTCCACCCAGCTTTCCTACTAACATCTTACATAACCACGGTGCCATTAGTAAAGCCAAGAAATCAACATTGCTGCGTTACTCTTAACTGACCTTTACAACTCATTTGGATTTTACCAGTTTTACGTGCACTCTTTGTGTGTGTTTGAGTGTGAATAGTTCTATGAGGTTTAATCACATCTATAGATTCATGTAACCACCACCACAATCAAGAAACAGAAACCGTCCATCACCCCAGGAAACTCCCTAGTGTTACTATTCTCTCCAACTCTGCCTCTTGTTCTCCGTCACTATAATTTGGTCATTCAAATCATACAGTATGTAACCCTTCTAGAATAGCTTTAAAAAAAATCAGCATAATGCTCTTATAAGCCATCCAAGTTGTTTTGTATATCAGTAACTCATTTTTTTATTGCTTAGTATTTCATCCTGAGTATGTACCTTAGTTTATTCATCCTTTCACATTTTGATGGACATTTGGATTGTTTCCGGTCTGTGGCTATTACAATGAAAACTGCTATGAACATCTGTGCACAGGTTTCCGTGGAAACACAAGTTTTCTTCTCTCCAGGATTAATGCCTAGGAGTGGGATTGTTGGATTACAGATCTGGTACCCCAGCCATGCAGCGGTTAAGAAACATGTCCGAGTTCATTCAATTTGTAAGGGGACGAACCAAGATTTGGCCGTGAGAAGTCGAACCCCAGATGCTGTGTTTTTAACCACCATACTATGCTGCTATTTATTTATTTATATTTATTTATTTACTTATTTATTTATTGCTGCACTGTGCAGCACGCAGTATCTTAGTTCCCCCACCAGGGATCGAACCCGCGCCCCCTGCAGTGGAAGCTCAGAGTCTTAACCACTGGACAGCCAGGGAAGTCCTGTGCTGCCTTTTAATAACCATAATCACAATAATAATAAGACCCATGTTAACTGAGCATTTATCACAATCGGACCATACATGAAGCTCTGTACTTTAACCATCTCTAATGTTCACAGCACCCCTGTGTGAGGGAGGTCCGTCCTGTCATGACCCTTCATTTATAGATAAATAATGGAGGCTTCAGGAGGTTAAAGAATGTGGCCAGGATGAGACAGAAGCTCAGTGGTTAGGGACCAGACCCAGGGCCAAAGCAGCTGCTTTCCAGACGGAAGGGGATCTGCCTTTGTTCCTGGCCGTGCAATGTTTACCACGTGCATAAAGGTTGCTAATCCTAGCTCCACAATGAGAGGGAAACACGTCTCAGTCAGTGTGACCTGGGGTCATGAAGCTTCTAGAAAGCGCTTCCCACTGGGAAACAGAAAATCCAACTCATTCTTCCTGGGAGCATGATGGCTCTGTGCCAGCTTTGTTTTTGCTCTTCAGGGTTTTAGGGACAGTTTATTAACTGACAATTCCACTTCATGCAGCATCATGAGAACTTTGGACCTTGAAATGTCAAACGAATGTCTAGGACTGGAGAGCTATTTGTGTTGACTGGATGACAGATGTTCCTGCTTGAAGCATTAAGCCTCTTTGGTCCAGACAACAGAAATCACCTCTGGCTCTCTGATGCAATCAGAAAGGTATCTGGAAGAAATGTCAGGTGGCTGCAAGAATCTATGAGAACGGGACTTCCCTGGTGGCGCAGTGGTTAAGAATCCACCTGCCAACGCAGGGGACACGGGTTCAAGCCCTGGTCCGGGAAGATCCCACATGCCGCGGAGCAACTAAGCCCGTGCGCCACAACTACTGAGCCTGCGCTCTAGAGCCCGCGTGCCACAACTACTGAGCTCTCGTGCCACAACTACTGAAGCCCGCGCGCCTAGACCCCATGCTCTGCAACAAGAGAAGCCACCGCAATGAGAAGCCCACGCACAGCAACGAAGACCCAACACAGCCAAAAATAAATAAATAAACTTTAAAAAAAAAGAAAGAATCTACGAGAAGACTGGGGAACAGACTCGAACCAGGTATAAAAAAACACCTTGGATTTTCTGCACACAGTTGTCACCAAAGGAAGTTCCAGTCCTTTCCAACTCCCTGCATTCATCAGACCTGCTCTGAGTTTCTGCTCTCAGTTACTTTAAGTGCCTGTGTATTCAGATTCTGTCTCCAGGGGCTATTTACAGTCTCACCTTTGCTTCCATTTATAGTTTGAAAGCTCCTGATTTTCCCAGACTGAAGACTTCTTCTTTTTTTTTTTAATTCCAAATCATGTGTAGGTGGGAATTGGTTTTCTAGGCGGGGAGCCCTCTTTCCACATTTACTATCTTGCCACTTAGGCCCCCTCCCCGGGGGGTTGGCATTTAATTACAATATTGGCTTCTCACGGAGGGAGGATATTCATTCCTTGGGGGCAGGGGGGAGGAATGGCAGGGTCCAGCAGAACCACCACCAGGGCAGGCTCTCGGATGCTAACCTTGGCTAAGCCCCGTGCATTACTTCAAGGTGATCACGCTGCTGCATTTCATGCGTTCAGATCCACTTCCCTCCTCAAAGAAGGCAGTGTGGGTGCAGCCCCCATTCTGGAAGAGAAAAAAGGGTCACTGTCCTGGATTCTGATATAAGACTTTGGGTGAGGACGCGCACATGGGAGTGGGGGGAAAGCATCCCATCTCAGGCCACTGCAAAAGAGAAACTTTACCCGAAGGCCCAAGCCCCAGTATTTTGATTTTTACAGCCCATCCCTCCCATGTAGTGAAAGCCCATCCCCATTTTCAAAGCCTCAAAGCCTCCCCCTAAAACTCTGCCCAATATCCTTCTACCCCCTGCCTTTCACGGTATTTAAGTCATAGGTCTTGATCTTTTCACCCAGAGAAACAGGGAAAATTTTCAGAAGACATGCATTCCCATGAGCCTCTCAGCTGCAGGCAAATACTGTCCCAAAGAAGCTAGCACTTTGCCCCAGAAGCTCCATATGGAGTTAGTTTTTCCCACCAATGGTTCCCTTTTTCTTAAAGAATGTCATTGGGCTCTTCTTAAAAGTGGAGGTGAAAGTAACACTGTGGGAGATTTTGTGTCTGTTCGCTGGGGTGTTCTGTGCTGAAATGACCTATAATGGGAAAAAGAGACACTTGTTTTTTCACCATCTGGACCAAGGTTGGATTCTCAAAATATCACTCCAAGGCAGAGGCTGTGTTTTCTAGTGAGTATTGGATGCCCATATACATTCACGGAGGTGGGAGACCTATTGGGTTGGCCAAAAAGTTTGTTTGGGTTTTCTGTAACATCCTACGGAAAATCTGAACAAACTTTTTGGGCAACCCAATACTTCTCTTGCTGCCCTGGTGTATATCTCAATATGTGTTTCACTGGATTCTGTAGTCTTTCTGACACTGAATCTTCTGGGTACCCATTGATCAGGGAGGCAGTGAGGAAGGGGTGAAAAGACCTGGGTTGGAATCATAGCTGACATTAATTAGGCACCCAGTGTGTTCCAAGAACCTTTCCAAGTCCCCGTATGTGTGTTTTTATAAAATCTTCACGTTAGCTCCGCAAATGGCATCGGTGGAGAAGTCCCTGTTGGTGCGTGGATTCAGGACTCCGTAGGTCATGGCTGAGTCATCACCATAAGCCGTTTTGGGTCTGATTTGCTGCTCAGTAATTCCTGCGTTCTCTGTGTGCACAGGAGATCTTCCTACCGTTCTTCTTCCAGGCAGGCCGTGGGGATCTTGGTGGTGCTGTTTTCAATCCACACTATTTCTTTGCAGCTGCTCTCAGTTGTGGAAGAATTTACCCACTGCTTCTCCGACTCTCTGGGCCACGGTGGAACCCTTTGATATTTCCTCCTAGAGCATCAAGCAGGCATTGCACTCTGTGGTCTTGCCGCTTCCCTGGAGAATGGGATGGAGGCTGAGTCCCCCAAACCTGTCTGAGGTTTTGTGGTTCTGTCCCTAGGGACCCCTAATGTCCCATGCTCCTCAGGGATCAATAATGTCTATTCCTGCTTCCCCAAGTTCCAGAATTCCTAACCAGAGGGCTTCTTTTTCTTTCCTAGTGGGGTAAGAGAGAGGTAAAGTATTCCTTTGACCCAATATGCATTTTTCCAAATTTCTTTCATCATCTTGTTTGTATCTCCACGGAGAGTTTAGAGTTTTCAACACCCCCCGCCAAAATCAGGTGAATACTCTTACTTTTCTTTCTCCATCACATCCTACCTTCCTTGAGGCAATAAACATAGAATGCGTTACTGCTCCCGAGATGTGGGTACGAGTCACAAGACAACGTTTAATACATGGGTTCGTATTGCAAAAATACGTTTCTACCACTTGTGCCATATTCTTAAAGCTGTATTTTGTTCACAAGTGGGGTAGAGGTATATGCCGGGGAAGCTAGTATGTTAGTCTGAGATCTTCTCTTTTTTTTGGCCGTGCCGTGCGGCTTGCGGGATCTTTGTTCCCCGACCAGGGATTGAACCCGTGCCCCTTGCAGTGGAAGCGTAGAGTCCCAACCACTGGACCGCCAGGGAAGTGGTCCCAGTCTGAGATCTTCTTACTTGTCTGTGCCTTTTGTGTTCTTGTTATTTTTCCACCTTTCCGTGACTCAATAATCCACAGAAAGCATGATTCTTTGCCTAAATGAGACACCATTTCCAAGCCCGTCCCTCTGTGCCTGTGTCATCACCTGACACACTCATCTATGTCATGGCTGCCTCGAGCTCACCTGCCATCAGCCACCAATCTCATTTCTGGGAACACCTTTTGCTCTTGGATTTCTCCTTATTTCTCTTAAAAGTTCCTCTTCGTCCTCCATCCTCTTAATACTAGACTCTCAAGGCTCGGTCTTGAACGTCTTCTCCTACGCTCCTTCCCGGGGTAACTTCATTGAGTCTTGTGGCTTTAAATACCATTTTTCACTAGTGTCTCTCAAAGTCTTCCCTCTGACTCTAAGGCCACATACCCAAGTTTGTACTTAACATCTCCTATGATGCGTATAAAATATATGTCGAACCGAACACCTCCCGGATTAATCCTCATCCTCCCAGGGCGTCTCCTACCGCTTTCATTATCTCATTCAAAGGCGTCATCATTCATGGAGTTGCTCAGTCAAACTCCTTGAAATTGTCCTTGATGCTTTCCTTTTTCTTAGAACCCAGAACATTTCCCCATTTCTGCTATTACTTCCTCAACAAGAATGTAAGCACCAGGAAGGCGGAGTCTGGGGTTTGTTCCCTCCTGAATCCCGAGTCTAGAAAAATGCCAACAAGTATCAGGAATTCCAAACATATGTGATGAATGAACAAATCTTTTACGTAGCTGATCCCATTAAAGATTTTTTTATTCTAAACATTTAGAGGAATAAGATTATTTAAAACAAAAAATCCCTGTCTAGAAGATTCAACAGTTGGTGTATTTCAGGACCAACAGCGTCTGACATTTTGACCTTCCATTTGCCTGGTCCTCAGGGGCCAGAAGATCAGGAGGGCTGATGCAGAGGAAATTCTGGCGAATGGGGCATTTGAGCGAAAAATTTATACCATATCCTTGTTCGCAATCATGTACAGAAAAGACTGAACTCAGGAGGTGCTTTAGAAAAAGCTTTCCAATTGACATCGAATCTAGACCCCCCTCCCTTTTTTGTTGGGACAGCACAGTCTCCTCAACCAAAAATACACTGTTCCCCTCAAGCCACTGCTGTCATAAAACACTGTTTAACAACACAGGTGCCACCTCGTATTTTTAGCTCTTGGCTTTGGATGAGAGAAGCAACAAGAGATTTATGTGCCTGTCAAAGAAGGGCAAGATAAAGCACATCCTACCTATGCCTCATATATTTTTAGTTATATATTCCGTTCGTGGTGTTGGTGATATTCCCTTGTTTTGGTTTCTGTCTTCTCTCTGCTTTGATTCATATTAATCACTAGGAGACAAAGATGTCATCTCTATGGGTGAGACTTAAAAGAAATTTACAAGTGAAGGAGAAGATCATTTTCTACGGCGGGGACTTTTCCTTCTCATCCAATCAATTCTCAGAATGTCGCCTGCTTAGGACAGACATAGAGGTGTGCCATGTGGGTGAAGTTATGGTGCCTACATACACTCAGGTCTTTTAACTCCTGGGCAGTGCAAAAGAAATGGCCTGCGCTGTTCATTATTGACTACTGACAATGATTCAATAGCAGTCTGAACTGATGAATGTCTGGTCTCCAAGTCTTTCAGCAGCTCAATGTTTGATTTGCATTGTGCCTGAGTTTTCAAGAGCCATAAAAGGTTTCAGCCCATAGGATAAATCAGACTATGGATTGATGTGTGGTTGCTATGGCAATTGATATTGTCACCATTTAATGACCTCATCAAACTTGAGTATTTGGTCACAATGCAGCACCTGTACATAATTTTACAACAAACCACAACAACTTGTGACTCCATCTGAAACATTCCAGGAAAAAAATTAAAAGCAACCGGAAATAAATCACCTCAAGCCTGAGATGTGTAAATATTTGAGCTGTGAGAATGGATATTTTCTGGGAAAGATTTTATGATTGGAAGCGCTATTTTTGATGAACGCTGCAAAACCATGATTGGTTGTGAGGGATATACCTTTGTAGCCAGACCAGTTTTTCCTGCTCACTTTCAAATAGGCAAAGAAAAATACATGCTTTTCCACAGGCTTCAGGGATGTGTTTATATCACTGACCACTGGGATTATGGAACGTGAGTTTTGGCCATGGATTCTGGTATTTAAAGATAAGATTTTTTTTAAGGTTATTTTATGACATCTAGATTTTTTTTTAAATAAATTTACTTATTTATTTATTTATTTTTGGCTGCACTGGGTCTTTGTTGCTGTGAACGGGCTTTCTCTAGTTGCGGCAAGCGGGGGCGACTCTTCGTTGTGGAGCACGGGCTCTAGGTACACAGGCTTCAGTAGTTGTGGCACATGGGCTCAGTAGTTGTGGCTCATGAGCTCTAGAGCGCAGGCTCAGTAGTTGTGGCACATGGGCTTAGTTGCTCTGTGGCATGTGGGATCTTCCTGGACCAGGGCTCAAACCCATGTCCCCTGCATTGGCAGGAGGATTCTTAACTACTGTGCCACCAGGGAAGTCCTAAAGATATGATTACTACAGACTGAATCTGTGTCAAAAGTATTGCCAGTGGGTTAAATTGTTAATGGCGTTGGTCTTGATGACGTGATTATTTGTATTTCTATATATTCTTTTTTAAAAACTCAAGTATGTTTTGTGAAGAAAGCTACATCCGTACTTTTCTGATTTTTCTAGTGTGTCATCTTGGTCAACGTGGTTGAAATAAATTACAGAGTTGAGAGAGCCCTGCATCCTCCCATTTACATGTTTCCCCAAATTCCACATCACCATCCGGGACCATATAACAGGCTATTGGTGAGGTCCTACGTACCAATCTCATATTTTGTTTTTAGAGTTAATTGCAGAAGATGCTGTTAAAATAATGGGTGAATGGATAAAGAATGTATAGATAAGGTCAGAATTGTTTTCTCTCTCTCATTTTTTCTACATTATTTAATCTTTTGACTTTACCACCATTAAGCTCCGCCTTGTATCAGGAGTTAGTTATGTGCGTACTTGGCTATGTCTAGATCCTGAGCTCTTGGAAGAAGAGCTTATTTCTCGATTCCTGTCTCCCCAGTAACTTAGCCCAATTCTTCATTGCATGTAGTAAGTTCTCAGTCAACATTGTTGAAATCACTCATTGGGATTCCAAGACTCTGGGGGCTTCAAGGAGTGATGAAGTGGGGGGATGATTTCTTTTTAAAATTTACTTAATTTTGTTATTGGATGTGCATTAAATGTCATTTCTTCAAAAGGTGTTGTGAACAGATATGACAGGAGAAAAATAAATACTTGTCATCTCATCTTAAAATCTTGAGCAAGTGGGTACGTCCCTACTCATCAAATTATTTAAATTTCTGGGGCATAAGCAAAGCACAGTAAGTATCAGCCCAATAAATCTTTTGTTGTCCCCTCTTCGTCAAGAATAAGCACAACAAACACAACCTTGTAAAGCAACAATACTCCAATAAAAGTTAATAATAAAAAAAAAGAATAAGCACAAAATAAGCAGGTGTTTCCAGAAGTCACTGACCAGCCTCTCTCCTCGTGTGCATGATACCATCTTCAGATCACCGGCTGGCAGCTCGGCTGCAGTTAAACAATGTTATCAGAATTTCTGGTTGGGTCTTTGAGTAACTGGAACCCCTGGGACTGGTTTTCAGCTAAACTGGCCCTGAATGGCATTTTGTGTTCGTCAAGGGCATCAGGTCAGCCCTGCACAGTTAGAGATGCTGGAGCTCTGGTGTTGTATTTTTACTGCACCATTTTTAATTATTCCACTTGCCTCTCTTGCCTGGCTGCCTTCAGAGAGGCTGCTGCCTCATGCCTTACTGAGTGGGTGGTGGGTTTAGTGATCTTGACCTGGTGTCAAGATGATTAGATGAGAGTGAGCACTGAGGCCGGAGCTGGACCACTCAGAACCTCTTTCCCGGGACTCTGGACTTGAGACACAGATTTTCTATTCAGTCTCTGTTAGACAGCGGAGGGGCTGTGCTTCAGACATTCTGTGAAGGGATTAGAGAAAGTCTACCTGCAGGAGGGAAAAGAAAGGGGCAGATGGTCAGAGAGAAGCAGAGGAAGAGAGGTCAGAAGTCTTTAGAAACAGGATAAAGAGTGGAGCTGTCTTGTTTATTGGGAATGATCACGCTGAATCCTTGTGCCTTACCAGTAAACCCCCTCTTTGCCTCAGTAAGGCAAAGCAGGTGCTGTTCCTTGCAAATAAAACAAAGATTGGCTGAGTCAGAGTAATTTATAAAATAAACCTCTGAAGCATGTCTCTTCCCTCCTTAGGTGGGCCTGAAATGGACTTGGATCATGGCTTCTCTCTGCATGTATTGGTTACTATTCCTTTTCAAAATACTGGCAATGGATAATACATAAAGGAAGGCTTAGATGTTTAAGGAAGTGAAGTTACTTGGTATTCAGATCAATGTTTATTTTTTAGTTTTTCTTTCTCTTCATTTTCTTGGTTAAAATACAACATACTATTGGGACAAAATAATCTGCATAATGACTTGAGTAAGAAAAAACACAAAATATGTGGCTTTGGTTGTCACTTGGCATTATCTAATGATATTTTACGATTCTTAAATGTAAAATTTTTGGAAACCAGTTTGAAATTGCCTCAAAGATTCCATCAGTTTACTGAGAAAACACCACCATTGGTATTTCTGGCTTTTTTGTTGTTGTTGTTGTTGTTGAATAATGGCTACATACGTAAACGTGGATATATATTGCATATATATGTGTGTGTATATGTCAATTAATATTTCTTTCCGTTTGGCAGTGTTTAATACAGCAAAGAAACTTTTGGCAATACCTAAGTACAGGACAGAATTCATTTTTCCTAAGAGGTTATAACGAGAGAAATAATGAAAACGTTCACGGTTCAGATTGACCATCTTCTAGGAGTACTACGTACGTGCTGAACTGAAACCTAACCCCCTACGAAAGCTTCAGCACAAATGGGCGGCGACCAGGTCCTCTTCTTGAAGTCCTTGGATGATGACAATTGTCAAATACTGGGGCTGAGAAACATCAGGAACAAATGTAATAATAAAAATGTGGCAGAAGCAATTTTTCTATCAATAGAACAGCCCTTTTGTCCCAGGAGGAGTGTTTTCAGAAGATCAGACTCGTTTGGGGTTGGTTCTGTGTTTCTGCGCTTGAGGACCTTTTACATAGAATACCTTCAACGTACAGGGATCCGGATCCATGCACTGCTGTCAAATATCTGTGTGTTTAGACACCCTGATGGAGTGACCCCGGAAAGAGGGGGCAGCTGAAGGTGCGGGGACGAAAGGGAGAATTGCTGGAGCTGTTTCCTTGAACAGGTGAGGGCAGATGCAACCTCATCTGGGGGCGGAGGGGTCTTGAAATAGGAGCCTGGCCGCTTCCCAGACGCTGTAGGCGGGGGAAGGCACCGGATTCAGTCACAGGCAGGTGGGAGGTTGGGGAAAACCTTGGCTGCTTCAATACTGTTCGCGAAAGGGAAGTAGCTCGTGTCAGGACATCGTTCGGTCAGCGTCCCCCGCTCGGAAAGGTCCGGTCTTGATCCGAGGTTCCGCGAGTTCCCACGGACGCCTGTGCTGCTGGGATCCCCGCATCCTGGAGCTTCTGTTCTGCTCAGACAGGGGTGCTGGGAGGGGCTTGCTCCTTAAAGGAAACCCGATGCACGATGGTCTGGAAGCCGATGCCTTCCGGGACTCCTGGAGGGTGACTTAACGGGGTGTCTGAAGCCCTGTGGCCTCGACCTCTCTCCATTTCAAGTGCGAGCCCCCCAGGAAGGCGGGCCTTCAACTGTGGGGAGACAGCGCGTGTCTACACCGCCGAACCTGGAGAGGGTCTACACCACCCGCAACGCGCGGGCCGGATTATTCCTCCGCGTGGCCGCCAGGTGGCCCACGCGTCGTCATGTCATTTCACAATCAATCCACAGCCTGAGAGTCCACGTCCTGAGGGTGCCCAAGACTGTAGCGCGCCGGTGTCGAACGCGTATATCCATGACAAGGGGGGGCGGAGTCACCCGAAGTCCTGGGACCGGGCGGCAGCTCTAGGGCCCTGATCCTGCGGCCACGCCAAGTGGCTGGAGTGGCCCCGCCCCTCGGCCCCGCCCCTGCCGCCTCCAGAGGTCGGAGCCTCCGGGCGGACAGGGCGCGCAGGCGCAGAGCGGCCGCGGAGGGCTTGGCGGGGCGGGGCCGAACGGCTTCTAAGCGCAGGCGCAGTAGTCGGGCCGGGGGTGGGTGAGGGCGTGGTAGAAGGGCCTGCAGGTTTGCAGAGAGGTTGGGACGGATCAGGACAGTTTTTTAAAAGTTTCTTTGAATAACAGGGTCTTACTGTATAGCTCAGGGAACTATAGTCAGTATCCTGTGATAAACCATAATGGAAAAGGATGTATGTATATGTATAACTGAATCACTTTGCTATAGAGCAGAAATTAACACAACGTTGTAAGCCAACTGTACTTCAATAAAATTTTTTTAAAAAGTTTCTTTGAACATTTATGGATGTTAGCATTTTTAAGAATCACATTCTGGGAAGAAAGACTTCCCCTTTCAAAGTGAAATATCACTGTTTTCCACTGTGGCAAGGCTAAGTTTGGGGAGGGGGGAAGGGTTGCAGATAAAGGGGCAAATTGGCACTTTTCCTTATTTTTTCTGATATTTTCAAGTAATTATTGATTAAGTCTGGGTCAGCCTCATTTTTACCTTTTTGGTCACATTTAACTACTCGTCCCCAGCACGGAATGTTCCTAGTTTTGGGGGGAGTGTTGGAATATAAGTGAAAACAAAATCCTCTCCCAACCCAGGAAAACCTCTCCACAAACGTAGTAGAGAAAGAAAACAGACTTATTATTGAATAAACTTTAAACCAGAATGTAATGTGCATCACAGGGCAGTGCCTAACGGCTAAGAGATTGGGAAAACAATAATGTCACCCTCTTATAAAGCCAACCCGTTATATGCGTGTCCTCAAGTAAGAGGACTTTGCAACACCCATTTTTCACACAGCGTTGGTCCTAACTTTACCTGATCATTGGGTTAGCTAATTGGCTTTCTCCAGAGGAAAAACAAACTTCACATCTTTATGACAGGGGGTGGTCTTGGGAGGGAAGCACCTGCCAAAGTTGAATGACTCCCATCCCACAGAAACTGGGAGATAAGGGTGCTGTCTTCCTTGACGTTTACATTCCAGAGATGAGACCTGCTCTAAAGAAGCATTGGAAGGTGGTACCATTGGTACCCATTTTACAGATGAGGACACAGAGGTTAAGTTACCTGCCTGAGTTTCATGCATGGTAAATGAGAGATCCAGGGCCTCTCAGAATATGTATTTTATCTTTTCTACCACATTTCTCCATGAGTCCCAGAAGGATTGACACAAAGCTCCCTGGCTGGGGGGAGTGGGGAGGTCGCTGAGCCCCATACAGGAGACATTGTTACTGAACCAAACTTGCGTCCACTTGCCAATGTGCAGTAAAGCCAATCTACTGACACTAGCTTGTGCTGAAGGAAAGTGCAGCATTTACTGCAGGCACCAAACAAGGAGTCCAAGACAGCTAGTGCTCAAAACACCCAAACTCCCTGATGGGTTTCAGCAAAGCATTTTTAAAGACCAGATGAGGGAGGGACATCCCAGGATAGGTGATCAGCTCATGCAAAATTCTCTGATTCGTTGATGGTGAGGTAACAGGGTAGTGTCACAGGGGTTAATACTGTCAATCCTTAAGTGCCAGTAGGTCTTGGGGGCTACATGCTCATGGTCATCAAGTAGTTAATTTCTTCCATTTGGTGTGGTTTTAGCATCTGTAAAACAACTCAGGAATGTGCATCAGATACTATTATCAGGGTACTTCAGAGAGGAGCTACAGCAGAGGATATGGGAGAGGGGTCTGTCCCCGGGACGGCCCCATAGGGTTCTGCTTGGTTACGACAACATGAGTCTCACCCAACCAGGAACAAAATGAGCAGTGCTGTCATCAGTGCTCCTTGGTGCCCCCCTCTGAGTCCCTCTGTCTCTGGGAATTTTTATTATTTTACTAGTAATAGTTCCAAGAACTCCTGTGGCTGGATTTCCTGTTGTTGAGAAAAGGAGAGTTCAGCATATTTACCAATATGCTTTCTGTGATTCAAGTCTTTGTACTACTGTGGTCCTATTCCACAGGTGATAAAACTGAGGCCCAGGGTGGCTTCAATATTCAGAGGAGGACTTGAATGACTTCAGCTCTCAGATAGGAGGGAGGGGAGGGTGAATGAGTTAGGTCCCTGCCCTTTGCTGTAAATGGATCTGGGTGAGATTCCAGGCTCTGCCACCTCCATGCTTTGTGACCTTGGGCAATGGCTTAATTTCTTGGAGTTTCATTTCTTGATCTTCAAAAAGAGGTTTATAACTCCTGCCACAGGAGGCTGTTGTAGAAATTAAATGAGATAAACGGGGTTGTTGGCCAAGGGGATGCCAGAGTCCATGGGTCAGTCACTGTGCTACATCCATCATTGTTCTTAACTGCGGGAGGTGAGGTGGACCAAGTTTCTGAAGTCATTGCACATATTCCATCGCATCTATTTCCAAATACCATCACGTTAGTGTTTAGGGATTAAAGATATGAATTGGTGGGTGGAGCGGGGGCTGTAGGGGTGTGGACACAAACATTCAGTCACTAATAGTGTGCTCATGCCCCGAAGGTAAGACAAAATATGTCCAAAAAGTCCTGAAAAAAAAAGTCCTGTTTTGTACATTTGTACAAAACAACTGTGCTAAGGATGGTGCTATTGCTTCCAGAGAAGAGCCTCCATATCCAACTCTTCCCCTATCTTGGAAGGTGAGCTTGTTATTGAAGACCTGTAGCTCATGATGGAGGAGCAGCAATTGTTACCAAACACAAGTTGGTGTGCCCGCCGCACAGTGAGGCCAAACAAATTGAAACGTCGGAGTTTGGAGTGGAGAAAGGCTTATTGCAGGGCTAAGCGAGGAGAATGGGTGGCTTGTGCTCAAAAAAAAATTGAACTCTCTGTTGGTTTTCAGGGAGAAGTTTTTATAGGCAAAATTTGGGGTAAGGGTTGCAGGGTGTGTGACTTCCTTTGGATTGGTTGGTGGTGAGGTAACAGGGCGGTGCTCCAAGAATCTTGAGCTCAGGCTGAAGTTACCACCCCCCACCTGGGTGAGGGTCTTAGTTCCTGCAGAAGAACTCAAAGATATTGTTCTGTGTATCCCTTGAGGGGGAACCAGGACCCTGCCCCAAGGCGGAACTACTGTCTCCTGACTGCTCCTCCTTTGTTTCTGCATCCCCTCCCTTCTCTGATTAGCAACTGCTTGAATCTGCCCTTTTGAACTCAGGGAAGGTCTAGGAGGCTGGATGAAGCCTATTTCCTACAAACAAGAAACAGGGGACAGGGAAAAGATTGCATCCAGGAGGGCCCCACAGGGTCCTGCTTGGTTTCACTATCACAACCTGGAACCAAGGGGCCACTTCCAAGGTTTAATCTCAGGGATTCTGGACCTGCCATCCATGTAGCTGCAATTTACCCATATGATCACGCCAATCTGATATCCAATAGAAGATACTGAAAATAGCCTCACAAGTGCTGGTCCACAAAGCCAGCAGCTGTGAAGGTCAGAAGAAAAGGCTTGCATGGGTTAGAGAAAGGGGTCAAGGCCCCTACAGTGGAGAATGATGGACATGGCTTGGGGATGGTCACTATAGAGCTTGAAATACCAATTAGAGAGCATCTGGCATCTGTGCTTTACAGAGACAAACTTTTAAGCTACATTGATGAGCAAGAAACAAAATGCTCTATCAGCTAAACAGAGCCATTACTCATGAAGTGAATGCAAATGTGACATTATCCTCTTTCATCACCATCTGATGTCATACTAATTAGTAGTAAAGATTCTATAAACTGGACCTGATGCTCTACTCTAAAATTAAATGGAAAAAAAAATAAATGGGGAACATGATAATTTTGTCTGTATCTTGAGAATAAGAGATTATGCAGGATTATACCTCTGATTCTGCCACCAAGTAAAGTTCTGGTACCAATTCCTCTGTGTGTGTGTGTGTGTGTGTGTGTGTGTGTGTGTGGTTTTCCCACACCACCAAGCAACCCTCCAATTGCTGGATGTGCTACAATTCAATTCAATTCTGACATTATTCACCTGGAATTAGCATCTGATCCCACAAGACTGTGCACCCGCCACCTTTAGGTGCCAATCACAACTCCAGGTTGTTACCTGTGCTTCTGATAGATTCGCTATAGATGGAAGATTCCGAAGACTCCCTTCTTGGGTTTAGTTACTTTGCTAAAGCAGCTCATGGAACCCAGGGAAGCATTTTATTGACTAGATCACCAGTTATTATGAAAGGATATAACTCAGGAACAGCCAGATGGAAGAGATGCACAGGGCAAAGTATAGGGAAAGGGGGCAGAGCTTCCATGCCCTCTCCAGCTGCTATGCTCCTCAAATCTCCACGTGTTCACCAACCCAGAAACCTTCAAACCCCATCCTTTTGTGTTTTTTGTAGAGGCCTCATTGTTAGGGGAACCTCTGACCAAAACCGCCTGCCCTGGCCAGGCATGATAGTAGCCACTTGGCGTGAGTTATCTTACAACAGGAGGTCCTGGTAAGGAACGCGGAACTAACAAGCTACCACCAACCAGGAGAATTCGGGAAAGGTCAAAAGGAGAGAGGATACAGACACCAGTCCGTATGTCCTACCAGCCTCCCAGAATCCTCTTCGCTGGAATCCACCTTGGCTGAGCGATGCGTGCGCCACCAGGAAGGAACCTGAGTCAGAATGATCGGCCAGAGACAACCCGGAAACTAACCCCATCACCAGAAAACCCGAGACTGCGAGCCACGTGGCAGAGCAGTGCTCCTGGGTTCCCTTACCCTGCTTCCCTCTGCCCTGGTGCCCCTTCCCAATCAAGTCTCTTGCTTTGTCAGCACATGTGTCTCCTCGGACAATTCATTTCCGAGTGTTAGACAAGAGCCCACTCTCGGGCCCTGGAAGGGGTCCCCTTTCTTTCAACATCACCCCATAGGCACGATTGATTGAATCATTGGCCATTTATCCCCATTTGTGTTCACCATGCAGGGTGCTGTGAAGGCTCAGCTATGCCCCATTTACCCCAAAGCTTCCCCAGCTGCCTTTCCACTCACCCCAAAGAAGACTGAGACCCACTGTTACTTATTCGTATTTTTTTCACTCTATCCCTTAGTTCCGTTAAAGAAGGTTCTGGCTCTTTTACCCCTGTCACCCCAGAGTTTAGCACAAGGCTGACCCACAGAGAGCAGTGCTTAGATATTGAATAAATTGCCATATATTGTTTGGTCCAAGTAGCATGGGAGAGCTCTGGAAGAAATGAAGAATTCAGAAATAAAATCCCACCCTTGGGGAGCCTCGTAGATCTGCGTGTTTGCTGAGGGATGGAGAATTTGGGGGTATTATTCAAGGAAACCTCAAGCATATAGGATTCTTCTTGCCCTCACATTGTGCTTTGGGGTAATTGAGAAGAAACCTATGAATACAATTTAAATTTTTCTACAATTTTTAAAGGTTATTTTCCATTTACATTTATTACAAAATTATTGGCTATATTCTCTGTGTCGTAAAATACATCCTTGAGCCCATCTTACACCAAGTAGTTTGTACCTCTCACTCTCCCACCCCTAAGGGTAATTTCAATGGTGAACTAAGCTTTCTGAACAACCAAGAATGGAGGCCTATTTCCTTAGACAGCTACAGATAGGAGTGTCAAAGCATTTCTTCTGCGAAAATTATTTCGTCTGAATTTGTTTATTAACTAAAAAGATGTCTGAGCAGAAATAAGACAATGGTTAGAAAAAAAAAAAATGGAAATCATACGCGCTTTCATTTACTGACCTTTTCCTTCTTCGTCGTAAAGAATATCAATTGCAAAAGCTAATTAAAAGTTCCTCTACTTCTCTCATGAGATAAGATAAAATATGGACTATAACATATAAATAAAATAAAACCCTGATGTAAGACCAGGAACACAATTATTTGCTCAAAAAACATCCTTTGCTTTCCATTCTGATCGCTAAGTGAGAAAGCATTTCAAAGCTTTTGAGACAGTAAAACAGGCTCTCTGAAGATTGTTGGAATTTCCAATTTGAGAGGAAGTTTCCTCAGACATCGATGATGCAGCGATGAAAACTTCAACCTCCCTAACCATCATGAAATGAGATCTTTCCCAAACCCAACATTTCAATCTCCTCTCAGGAATGCAAGGCAAGGGTTCATTCTGTTGTGAAGATCGCTCCACGCACAGGTAAAGCGGGCAGGTGATGGGGAACCCGGCCAAGATTGCCGCCCCCAGGGCTGTGCCTGCCCTTCCAGCATCAGAGGTCTCTACACAAAACTCTGATGGTCCTCTTGCCGGGAGGGCCCGCAGTAGGACACAGCAATGAAGTCTGCCTTTAAATATGGCAATTATTCCTAAAATGTCTTTGTTGACAGCTGGCAAGGCACAAAATAAACACAGGACTCTTTGCAAGCAAGCAGGAATTAGCATAACCGGCAGCTGCTGCGTTACCCACAGACACAGAACCATAAAGATCCTCGTTCCTTCTGAAACAAAGTTAAAGAAGGGACACGCGTGGAATCATGAGTTACCACCTGCCAATGTCCAGCGAACCAAAGCAAAGCAAAAAAAAGAAAAAAGAAAAAGAAAAAAGCCATTGCTTCCAGCCTAAGCGTTCTCCAGAGTTCATTTTTCTAATTAAAATAGGAACTAATCTTACAATAAAAATATGGCAGTCCAGCGATTAAATGCCCTTGTAGATAATTAAAAAAATATTGAATTCATTCTCCATTATCCAAAAGGCAGCAGATCATTATCAGAGTCAGCTATAGAGAGTGTTCAGTAAGAGTCTCCTCTGTTTTGTCGTCCCAGATGATGATCAAAATGCAAGAGCACATAAAAGGGAATTTGAGAAAATAATGGTTTTGTATTTTGTTCTGGATGAGTGCCAGCCTGTGTGCCCTCCGAGACCATGATATCCAAATCTGGGGAAAGTTAGTCTCGCTGGCTATAATTAGAAATGGAACACCACCCTATGTGACCATCGGATTTTCTGCACAGCCCAGCTCCCTTCTGCTGCCTGAGTGACCGACAACAAAATTATTTGCACACTCAGGTCAAATGTGTACTTTCCTCTTAGCAGAGCTGGGGACGATTCTTAGGAAGATAGCTTTTTATTGCTCAAAAAATCTGTGAGAACCAGAGACACACGGAGGGCAGAGAGAGCTCTAATTAATCAGTGTCTTTCTGTCTTCTTCAAAAATACCGTTTCCTGATGGATACGCTGGTGTCTGCCTTTTGGCTGCAAATTTCTGTGTTTTGAAGTCTATCTTGAAGGCGTCGTTTTATTCAGACCCAACCTTTTTGAAATAGACTTTTATTTTCTCACACCCGGTTACAATAAGGGATCTTCCCTGAAAGACTTTCTCTCTCTCAACCCACTGCTGTTAAGACGGTGCTGAATCCCTAGTCATGTTTCATAGTCCCCATTGGCTGCGAGGTACCTTTATACCTTCACAAAGCTCTAAAGGCAGCTGCCATCAGGGCACGACATTTTTGTGCACCCACATAATCAGCCCCATGGCCTTTCTCTCCGACGCTGCAGAGGCAAGCTGCCCGCGATAGCTTTTTTTCCCACTTTAGTCGTCGAAAGTAGGTCAATTTCAAAAATAAACACCAGTGCGTGACCCCAATCCCAGAATGTGTAGAGCAGGGCTGGGGATGGTTCTGAAGTAAGAAAGTGACTGGTTTTAGTGTGACCGAGTGGCTTTGTTTCCAAATTCTCTGCACATTTCAGATGGAAGAGAATGAAAATCCAATGTAATCACTCAACCCACAGCGCTTGGTCATGTAGTATTATCCAGCCCCCAAGGCCTCAGTAGCAGGGCTGCAAATTGGTGCAAAATACACGAATTTCAGGACTATTGCAGGAATTATCAGAGAAACATTTTTTTTTAAACTTCAGGGACTGAAAGGCATATGGATAATTAGAGCCGGGAACCGTGGGGTGGATCAGAAAAGGAAACCGTCATCACCGAGGGCAGAGCTAAGAGGAACTGGAGACTGATGACTTGCTTGGATCCCTGGATCCCAGCAGAGCCAGCTATGCTCTTAAACATTTTATTTGTATCAGACTACATTGAACCGCTTTTTGCTGAATCCAGTTTGAGTGGGTTTTCTGATAGCTGCAAGCAGGGGGAGAACCACTGGCGCAGGGCTTTTGGAAGAAGCTACCAACCTGTCCTACCCTGGGGGAGGGACATGAGGAGAGGAAAGACCATCAGCAGATGAGCACACATCCCTGGGGAGTCCTTGGAAAATCGACAGGCTGTAGAGCAGCGCTGATGGTAAGCTCTGATATCAGGCCGGGCCCAGCAGCATGTGGCCGGTCTTCCTACCCCACCCTGTGTGACAGCCTGAGGAAGAGGCTGGCCACGTGGTCTGTGCAACGTGGAGGGAGGCCAAACAGAAGAGCAGATACAGACAGCTGAACACGACTGCGGTGGAACCACCAAACATGAGGAGGACGCATCACAGAGGCAAAACTGCCCTCTCAGGACCACCTAGAACCCTGGATCCTCTTCTTTCTCCCAGGCCTTTGAATTCCCAGACATTTATCCTGATCCACACCTTCCAAGTGTGTTCACTCCTTCAGGGATGAGTCAACAGAACACACACATGCACGTGTGTGCACACACACATACACGTACACACATGACGTGGGTTATACAAATTAATTAATAAAATGGAAAGAATGCACCCTCTGAATACAGAGGAAAGAGCCTCTTTTTAATAAAGATTTACTAAAGGAAATAAACATAAATTTTAGACAGTCTGGGCCCACAAGTAAGGCTAGTCCTGGCGGGCAAAAGTGAGAGAGACTTATAATTCTTGTCCTATTGCTGTAAATATTGCCTCTGGCTGTCATTTATCTTGAGAAACTGAAGGAATTAAGTACAGGAAACTGGGAAAGAGGCACAGCCAGCAGAGGGAGGGACTGTCTTCCATGTATCTGATTTCCCAGGTTTAAATGAGTAGAAGGTGAGGATGGATGTGATCTCTATTGGGACAGGTCTGTAAGGCTCTCCTCCAGGCCCCCGCAGACCCTCCTTTCACCAGCAAATATACTTCTGTAAGGTCCTCACACATTCTTTAAACGGATTTTTCCAAATGCAGGGTGATCACGCCGTGCAGCTAAACGAGTAATCAAGCCCCCAAGCAGCCTGTCTGCTCACAGAGGAGCAGATTCAGGGTAACCCCATAAGGAAGGAATACGACACTGGGGACGCCCAGAATTGCAGCAGTGAAGGAAGTCGGGAAGCATCATTAGTAAAGAACTCTGGGCAGAACTGAAGTCAAGTAGGCATTTTTTTCCCTTCCCATAATTGTATCTCTTATTTTAGAGAAACAACAGAAAATAGAAATGTTTTAGGATTCTAAGGCCAAAGTCGATCTTACCATCCTGCTCTGCCATGTCCTGCTGTTGGTGAGGACAGGTTTATTTATTCATGACCCTGTGAATATTTAGGATGGCAGAGCAAGACACCAAAGGGAAGCCCTCAACCAAAGCGGTATGGCTACTAAGCTCACTCTTAGACTTTTTCTAGTGAGGCGATTTCTTTTGTCATCATGGAGAAATTAAATGAACTTCGGAAATGAATTGTAAAAGAAGGCTATGCATATGTAATTTAGTAAATGTAAATGTATACATGCAAATATATTTAAATATACATTATGTATTACATATGTGTTCTACACTTAGTAGTACCGTTTATTAAATATAACATATATAGCACATGTGTAATAGATACACTTTACAAAAACAATGTGAAATACACTGTATATCGTGTTTTATATGTAGAGTTTCAATATTATATATATATATATATATATATATATATATATTCTTTTTTTTTTTTTTTTTTTTTACTGTTTGAACGTCTGCTTTAATCAATGTGATAAACTCTGGTGTCCAAGGAGAGTGGGCAGCGGGAGGGAACTGAAGGGCGAAACGATTGACAGACCCCTGCGTTCACCTACTAAGCTGAGTGCAGCAGCAAAAGGTTTCTTTGAGCTGTGCCGTGGGCAACCATGTGGCACCAGCTTTCTGGGACAATCTCAGTTTCTGAGACAGAAGACACTGGCCCTTTGTCAGGCCACCCATCAGACTGCCACCAATTCTCTGTTCTTGTGACAGCTGTTATCTCCTCAGGAATGACCTTACCCAGGCTGTGAAGCCGACCCAGATCTCCGGAGTCCCTGCACTCGTCGGGGTATGCCCGATTCCTCCTCTTCCCTTATAATGCAAATCTTTTGGTAATAATTACTTGCATTTGTAGGACCTTAAAGAATTTTTGATACAGCAAGACAGAAATTTTTTATCTACCTTTTTTCAGTTTAGGTGGCAAACCTCTTCTTTGGTGATTAAAAAACAAAAATCAAAGATGAAAAGAAAATGGAACATGCAATGGAGACCAATTCTAGAAAAAAAAAATGATTTGTGCCAGTCCCAGCTGAGGCACACAAATCTGGGAAGACTTACCCTTTTTACAGAAATAGTCTTCACTTTACCAGAGATTCATGCTCGCACTTATATTGTTTTATTTTAATTAATTCTATAGTGGCATAAATATTTCACAAAGTAATGTAAAAAATGACATAATATATAGCACAGACATACATATTATATGTCCGATATGGATCACATATATACATATTATATATCCAAAATGTGTCACAAAAAAATAATGGATTACAGGGGTCCGTTTCTGATTACCCAGATGGCTTTTTCCTGTACTTTCTGCCAAAGGCACCCTCACCTGCTTTATTATTATCATCATTTCTTTTTTCCCCTCTCCCCAGCCACTGGTACAGAACTCCATAGTCATTAGTAGCCTGCCTGTCACATTTTTCTATCGTTAGACATGCAAGCTCTTCCAACCGCTTTGAAGTCCAATTTTAATTTCCATGCAAACTACTCCCGTCGTACTAATAGTCTAAGAAGAACCTGAGGCAGACTGTAATTACCCAGGGCTGGCCTTTGCCATCTATTAGAATGTCATTTCCTCTATTCCTGCCAAACAGCACCCTTGAACCTCCAGTTCATCTAGCCTGGCCCCCTACCTCCCCACCCCCCGGAACACCTGTTTATCACATGAGATTCCTCACATTTCGTTGGCTCTTTGTTTATTTAGACGTCTGGGAGCAACAAAGTCTGAATTAAGGCAAGGCATTTATATACATAGATATTTATAAAGAGGTTTATGATAAGAAATTGGCTCATGCAATTACAGAGGTGGCAAAATCCAAGACCTGCAGGATGAATCAGAAGCTGGGGATCCAGGAGAAGTGATGGGTTAGCTCTAGTCTGAGCCCAGTGGCCTGAACCAGGAGAGCTGATGCCGTGTTTCCGGTCCAAAGGCCACACGGAGCCCCCCACATGGGAAGAGCTTCGCTGATGTGAGGCATTGTTCTCGTTCACAGCAATCATCAGACTCTTCCATTAATTAAAAAAAAAAAAAAAAAAAGAAAGAAAGAGGACTTCCCTGGCGGTCCAGTGGTTAAGACTCTGCGCTTCCATTACAGGGGGCACGGGTTCAATCCCTGGTCAGGGAACTAAGATCCCACAAGCCACACGGCGAGGCCAATGAATGAATGAATGAATGAATAAATAAATATATAAATAAAGCCGCATATAGTTGGGTCTGGGTTAAAAAAAAAAAAAGAATATCATCAGATGCCCCCTCTCATCATGGTGGAGGAGGCCCTTGGTAGTGGCGGCTCATGTGACTCTCCTGCTTCCCCCTCTCCCTCCTCTGCTCCCCAAACCCACGTCTCAGCTACCCCAGTACACCCTGCTCTTTCTTGTCTCCAACACTTTGCAACTGGGACGCATAGCCCCCCTCAGGCATCATCTCTGCTGGGAGTCTCTTTCTTCCTTCCTTCCTTCCTTCCTTTCTTTCTTTCTTTTCATATTTACTTATTTATTTATTTGGCTGCACCAGGTCTTAGATGCGGCATGCATGTGGGATCTAGTTCCCTGACCAGGGATCAAACCCGGGCTCCCTGCATTGGGAGTTCAAAGTCTTAACCGCTGGACCACCAGGGGAGTCCCTGCTGGGAGTCCTTTCTGATCTCTCCTCCCCAGGGCACAGTTCATCACTCCCTCTCCTGACCTGCTGCGATGCCTCCCAATTCTCCCTGTCTTGCTCTTACCTGGGTGATTCTGATTGTTGGGTAAGGGGTCTGTACTCATCAGAGCCTGCACACTCGGAGGGGAAGATTCACATCTTGGTCTTTCTTGACTTCTTAGCATATGATGGTGCAGGTAGATAGTCCAATGCTTGTGGAATGCATTAGCCAAGGTTCTGCTTGATTTTTTTCCCATTTCATTACCCCATTTTCCACTCTTACCTTTCCTTGTCTCTTTTCTTTTCAATAGCTTTCTCACAATATAATTTATACACGCTAAGATTCATCCATTAAAGTCTACAATGCAATGATTTTTAGTCTATTCACAAAGTTGTACAACCATCACTACAATCAATTTTAGGACTTTTTCATCATCCCATTAGCAGTGGCTTGCCCATTCCCTTCTCCCTCAAGCCCTAGGGAAATGCCAATCTACTTTCGGTCTCTACAGATTTGCCTGTTATGGAGATTTCACATAAATGGAATCATACAATATGGGACATTTTGTGTCTGGCTTCTTTCACTCAGCCTCATGTTTTCAAGGTTCATCCACACTGTGGCATGTGTCGGAACTCCATTACTTTATATGGCTGAATAATATTCAATTAGATGGATATGCTCTATTTTATATATCACTTCATGTGTTGATGGACATTTGGAATGTTTCCATTTTTTGTCTATTATGAATAATGCTGCTATGAAACATTCATGCATAGGTTTTTGTGTAGATGGCTGTTTTCAATTTTCTTGGGTATATACCTAGGGTTGAAAACTGTTAGATTTCATTTTCACTTTATTTGGTCTGCTCAGAAAGCTTGCCTTCCCCCACTTTTGTGGGAAGATCGCCACTCCTGCCTGCCCTTAGCCAAAGGGGACACATGGCCTTATTGCGGCCAATCATATGAGTATGACACCCAGGCCAGGCCTCTCTGAGTCCTTCTCTTGAGACTTTACAGTTGCAGCTGGAGAAGCAGCTGTAACTCTGGTGTCTCGGGGCTGGAAGAAGGAGGTTGGGACCGTTGGCACTGGCTTCCCCCTCATGGTAAAGGCCTGTCTGCTCTAGGAAAGAGTAGAGGCCATCTCAGCAGGGATGGACTTGACCTGCAGAGAGAGGACAGCTTTGCATCCTCTTCCCACCCCCAAGGTGCTGGCTCTGCGGCTGTCCCCTCTTCCCTCCAAGTCCATGAGATGCCCCCACCAGACACATGTGCTCAAACCACTGCTTCAATTCTTAGCTGTGTCTGGCTGTGTTTATGTCACTTGCAACTGTTGCTGAAAAACCCGGCTTCTGTTCACCAGTGCAGAATAGAAACGCGGAGACAGAGCTTTGGAGGAGTAGAAGGGAGTAGATTTATTACTTTGCCAGGCAAAGGAGGCCACAGCAGGCTAATGTTCTCAAGACTGTGCCCCAGTTCCTAGGAAACAGGAAGGGGTCTTATAGTTTCAGGGTGGAAAATAAGGTTGCAGATAAGGACGTGGGCTGATGTAGTCTTGCATTCTTCTTTTCTCCCTGAAACACTGAGATCATTAGGTCTGGCATCAGGTGGTTCCAGATTAGGTTCTGGTGGTGCTTGTGGTTATTGTTCCATGACCTTCTTTCTGGAATGAAGAATGCTCACAAAGGAAAGGAGTGTTATCTTGGAGGACTAAACATCAGGTGCGTAGTTCAACTTTAGCTAGAGGGCAATCATTTTCAGGGAGCAATTGAGCAGGAAAGAGGGGGGGAAAAACATCAGTAGGAGATCGGTTGAATGGGCGGAAAGAATAAGGGCTGAATAAGGGCTAACATAATGGGGGTGTCTCAACTAAGTTTCTGCTACAGCACAACTGGATAAATCTTGCAAAATAGAATGAAATTCAACCAATATCTTCTGAACGTCGATCATTTTCAAAGCTGTGTGCAAGGCAATTTTGATGATCAGAAAAGAGACATGACCCTGTGCTCTGGGAACATCTTAGGAACTGTACCAGTCTTTTTGTTTTTTTAAAATTTATTTTTCTTTGGCTGCACCGGGTCTTAGTTGCAGCACGTGCGATCTGCGATGTGGCATTCGGACTTCTTAGTTGAAACATGAGGGCTTCTTAGTTGTGGCATGCATGTGGGATCTAGTTCCCTGACCAGGGATCAAACCCGGGCCCCCTGCATTGGGAGCGAGGAGTCTTAGCCACTGGACCACCAGGGAAGTCCTTGTACCAGGTTTTTAGCCGAAATTCGGCCTCTGTACCCCGGTACCGAATTGAATCTCAGAAACAAGAGTTTTGGGTGAAGTAGAAAAGAATAGCTTTATTGCTATTCCTGTATGTAATCAAGCCTATGTTTCATAGGAAACATTTCTATTCAAAAGAAAAATCAAAAAGACTAAAAGGGAGCATTTGAGGTAATGTTTTGAACTTTCAAAGAAAGATGTTAAGCTGAGATTTCTCATAATTGTACTCCCTCCGTAGAATGATCGCTCCATTAATTTAAAAATCTCTTCTGAAAGGAGGAGTGAAGGAAGGAAGAAGCACATGAGCAGCAGTTCTGTTGGTGAAACAGCTCCTGGGACGTGATCAAAACACTTTTAAAAAATGTGTTCAGAGGATAATCCTCCCTCTACCTGGTTGAAAACTTTCTCTGTTCCACCACCAGGTAAAAAATAGTCCAGTGGTCCTGCCTAAACGAAAAGAGCCCATCTAAGCTATTAATCAAAATTCTAAACGTGATGGAACGTCAACGCTGGTCTCAGCCTGGAAGACTGCAGGGAAAAGGGTTTCTCTCTTTCTGCACCCACCTCAGCCCCAACCATCTGTGAGCCAGGAAGCAGACCCTCAGCTGCCATCCAACCTGCTAGTGCCTTGACCTTGGACTTCCCCAGCCTCCAGAACTGGGAGAAATAAATACCTGTTGTTTATAAGGCACCCAGTCTGTGGAACTTGGTTCTAGCAGTCTCTTTGGACAGCGTCATCAAGAAAGACACAAGAAGTGAGAGAGACCAGGGTAAGGAAGAGATGAACCTGCAGGCAGAGGGGAGGGGGACGCATGTCCTCAGGGAGGGAAGGGGGCGTGTGCTAGGCATGCATTTTCATGCTGCCATCACACCAGATCGCTCTGGTTCCTGCCCTTCAAAACGTGCATTACCACCTGAAAAAATATTGATGATTTACTGGTTTGTTGTTTGTCTCACTTGCTAAAATGTTAGTTGCCGGAACATACAGATGGTGCCAGTTGCTGCTTCAGGACCTAGAAAACAGCGTGACAGATGAGATGTTCGGCCAGGTTTGTGGGATGAATGAGGTAATAAGGTGAGGCTCCCTGCTGCCCCCAGTCCAAATCCCACACCAGGAGACTATTGTCTTGCTCATTAACCTCATGGGGTTCTCTCTGCCCAGAAGCACCCTGTTTGTCACTTTTTTGTCATCATCCTGCAAAGCTGAGCTCAGGTGTTGGCTCCAACCCAGCCTCCCCTAATTTCCCACTCTGGTGGTCTCCTTTGAAACTCCCCAGGTGGGTGTCTGGTAGGCATCTCTGTTCCCCATATTTGACTGTGGAACTAACTTCTTAAATTTGAATCCTGATCCTACCACTTTCTAACCCTTACCTGGGGAGTTTGGAACTTGGAGACTCTGTGAACGGTGATGTGAATCCCACCCAGAATGTGTGGAGGTCTCACAGGGGCCTGGTTACCTGCCCAGGTGAGGTGCTGTCGAGGCTGCTCTGGGGGGAGGGGCTGACACGTCCAGAGTGAGTTAAGACCTGGGAGGCTGCATATCCTTATGACCAGGTGTGGGCCAGGCTTAGGCAATCATGCCATTTACGTCCAAACAGGGGCACTTTGGAAACCAAGCAGGACCCTGTGGGGCCCTCGCAGGGACAGACCCTCCCCACAACCCCATGTCAGCTGCCTCTTGTTTGTAGAGAAGCTGTAGCCTCTTAAGCATTCCCTAGGTTCCAAAGAGCAAATTTAATCAGGGAAGTGAGAAAATGCAGAAACATAGAAAAACAGTCAAGCAAGACAAAATAATAAGTTTAGTCATAAAACAAAGTCAAGAACCCTTAGTTCCTCCACAAGGGCTGTAGATAACATCCTGAGCCATGTCCTTAAGTTGTTTGGCAGGTACTGAAACCCCACCAGTTGGAAGAGGTTAACTGCATGCTGACCACCGGCACTTAGACCCCAGACCGCTGGAGCCTAAGACTGATAATGTTGACCCCCATGACCTCACCTGGTTACTTCACCACCCACCAATCAGAAAGTTGTCCATGAGCTGATCACGTGCCCCATGACCCTTGCCCTCACTTTGTCTTTAAAAAAAAGCCATCGGGAAGTTCAGGTCTTTTGGGCATGAGCTGCCTGTTCTCCTTGCTTGGCACCTGCAATAAACACTGTACTTTCCTTCACCACTGTCACTAGATTGGCTTTGCTGTGTGTCGGGTGAGTGGACCCAAGTTTGGTTCAGTAGCACTTTCTTGAGTAAACTAGTCACGGTTAACAGCCATGCTGGGGCAACAGGCAGAAACCATGATGTCCCTGGGCAAACAGGGGCTTTTGGTGACCCTGCCCATGCAGGACAGGAAACCAGTCCAGAGCCCTGCTGAGGACTGTCCTGGGGCTCCTGCTGCAGGACAAGGGGACCCCAACAGTGAGAGTGTATGTGGGATGGGTAACAGGTTTAGCAGCTGGGTGGGGTTTAGGAGGGGAAACATAAGCAAAATGTGCACAGCCCAGCACTTGACCCTTTCTGGGTTGGCTCATGACACATTAATGCAGCAGCTAGTAGAGAATTCTGCACGTTTAAACCAGAGCCCCTCGGTCTGTACCCCTCAGAGAGAGAAGCCCACAACCCTTCCACATTTTGTGTTTAAGTGGTCCATGCATTTCGCATTATGATCTTTGGTGCACATTTCCTCGTATGTGTTCTCCTAGGTGTACGCTGTCACTTGCTTAAATAGCTCAAATGCTGCTGGCAGAAAAGACACAGTTCTGACAGATGCACAGTGTGGAGCCCTGTAGCGAAATGTGTTAGAGCTACAGAGCCGTGAGCAGTCTATGACTCACCCACACAAGGTACCATGCTGGCTGGCACATTTGCACTTAGAAGTGAGTATTTAAAGCAAAACAAAAATACCTAATAGCCAGGCAGTCTTCTAAATTCGCCTCATGGGATCATCCCCTGTGGGCTTCAGGTGTTTCCAAATGGAAGAGATTAAACAATTTGGTCGGATGTGGGTCTTGGGTTAAGTAACTGCTCAGAAGATTCCAGAGGACTACAGGCAGACCTTAGGGAGACTGTGTGTTCCAGACCACCACAATAAGGCGAATATTGCAATAAAGTGAGTCATTTGAATTTTCTGGTTTCCCAGTGCCTATAAAAGTTATATTTACACTGTAGTCTATAAAGCATGCCATAGCATTATGTCTAAGAAAAACAATGTACACACCTTAATTAAAAGTGTGAAGTGATATCTCATTTTGGTTTTGATTTGCATTTCTCTGATGATTAGTGATGTAGAGCATCTTTTCCTGTGCTTCTATGGAAAAATGTGTATTCAGGTCTGCCCATTTCTTAATTGGGTTGTTTGTTTTTATTTTGTTATGGAGTTGTATGAGCTGTTTAAATATTCTGGATATTAACTCCTTATCTGTCATATTATACGCAAATATTTTTTTCTTATTCAGTAGGTTGTCTTTTCATTTTGTCAGTGGATTGCTTTGCTGTGCAAAAGCTTCTAAGTTTAATTAGATCCCATTTGTTTATGTGTGGGACCTTTTTGCTGTGCTTTGGACCTCTGCCATTGGAATTACCCTGCAAGATGATGTCTTCATTGCTTTGAACCACTTTGCAATTCCCTAAGGAAAACCATGTTCCTGGGACTGGCGAGAAAACAGGTGCCACAATATTGTCATCACAGACTGTTTCTTTAACTAGAATGAAGAATACTTTTTTTCATATATTGCCTTTTTATTGACTCAAATAAAATCCATCCAGAAAACAATTTCCCTCCATTTACCATAAGTATTTGGTGCATAATAAAGCGAGCAAGGCATTGCAATGTGGTATGCTGATAGAGGCAATCAAAAAGGATCAACAGGAAATAAATTACCAGATGTAGGTGCCATCATAAGAACAAATTCACAAGGAGTGTCAGTGAGTAGTCCCAGGTAGATAAGAAACCTCGAACATAACAGCATCCCTAGAAGAGATCATGGGCTGCACAGCCCGATACAGCCACTCTGCCTCAAGGTGAAAAATTGCATCTTGCAAGAGTCTACCTCTACAACGCACCTTTAAGGACAAAGATTGTTAGGAATGCACTCTGCTGGGGAAAAATTACTCACCTATCTTTTCTTCCATAAAATAAAAGGAAAACAGCAGGGTGTCTCCCTGAAGAAGAGTCTGGAAGCACCCTCTGGATGGCACTCAGGTCTCCATCAGGGCAAGAGTCCAAGACGTATCTTCCCAACTGCTCTGATATGGACACATTCCAAACTCTAGCAAAACACATTTGTTTTAGTGGGTGATGGCTCATCCCAGGTTGGCTTTGAAGCATCCCAATGGCTTAGAGATTAGGGTTATTCTTAAATATTATGCCTCTAGAGTGGGAGGAGGCATATCTCACCTAAGTCAGAAGACACCCAAACATAGCAAGGGGCTTCAAATGCAGGAAGGGGCCAAAAACACAGATGTTCTTGTCACTGTGAGGATATGCCCTGGGATCCTCCATGCAACCTCCAAGAAGTTGCGATCTGTTAACTTTGCTTTTTAATTTTCCCTTAGCATTTTCTAACAGGATACTAGTAATGATAATATCTAACACTTAGCACTGATTATGTGAGCTAACTACAGCTGTCATCATGCCCAGCTTACCAGTGAAGAACTAAATAGCTTGTCTCAGCTCTTGCAGGTAGAATGTGATGGAGTCAGACTCTAAGCCCTGTGCTATATCCCCTCTACCTTCCATCATCCTGAGGACATGCAGTTTCACTATGGGTGTCTCCCACACGTAAACGAAAAAGGGGCACTTTTCTCTTTCAGTTCCCTAGTTGCTGTCTCCAGAAATTTCCCTTTGATTTACTATGTCAATAGATTATTGATATCATCAATTGCGTGGTGCATTCTGTCTCCCAGGCATAAGAAGCCACATTGCAGCCACGAGCTGTTCATTGAAAATTCACTAATAAAATTTATCAGCACTTTTACCTACTTAATACACAGGATAAAAAGGCATCATAAACTCAACAAGAGTGGTGAGGGATAGATTACATTCCTATAAAAATCAGATCAAACTGAAGGATAGAAAGTAAAATTGATTTTGTTCATCAGATAAAAATACATGTTCCTTGTTGTAAGAAAGAAACTTGACATAAGCTTTAATGTAGATTTTGAGAACCCAGCCATCCTTCTTTTCTTGCATTTCCACAGTCATAATTAATTGACGTTGTACCATTCCAGTGGTAGGTAGAATAATGGCCTCAAAGATGTCCACGTTCTAATCCCCACAACGTGTGAATATGTTACCTTATGTGGCAAGAGGGACTTTGCAGATGCGATTCCGTTAAGGGCCCTGAGACGGGGAGATGCTCCTGGGTTATCCAGGTGGCCCAGTGTGATCACAGGGGTCCTAATAAGTGAAAGAGGCAAGTTGGTCAGAATCAGAGGAGATGTGAGGATGGAAGCAGAAGTTGGAAGGATGCTTTCATGAACCAAGGAATGTGGGAAGCCTCTAAACCTGGAAAAGGCAAGTAACAGATTCTCCCCTGGAGCCCCCAGAAGGAACACAGACTGATCAACACCTCGATTTTAGCCCAGTGAGACCCATTTCAGACTTCTGACTTCCAGAACTGCAAGATAATAAATTTGTGTTCTTTTGAGTTACTATGACTGTGGCGATTTGTTACAACAGATGGAAAACTGATGCATCCCCCCTGAGTGGAAATTCTCTGAGGGCTGGTATCAGACCTCTCTCATTAACTAATGGCCTGGGACAGTGCCGGGGCCATAATGAGCATCATCACACATGTTGAATGAGTCAATAAATGGGTTAATAGGTTAAGACGTGTAGCTTCTGGCTAAAAATGTTTTAAGCACCCCTAACCCTATACCCCACTAACAAAAATGTTCTGGCTCTGGTCCAGGGTATGGGCAGCAATATTCCGACATTTACCTGGGCACTGAGACTCCATCCATGGAACTTGGGGGGTCATCTCCATCTCCTTTAATTCCAGGCAGTGCTGGTGTAATCTCCCACGTGCCTGCCCATGGCACAGTTCACTGATTCTGTACAAACTTTCAGAATCCACTCTACAAAGACACCAGCTATCAGAATTGATAGGAATTGAATAGGAATCAGAATTGATGGAGAGAAAGTATTTGCCAACTCTCTCTAGAGGCATGAGGCACAGCTGGATCTTGGGGAGAGTGCCCAGGTAGAAGGAAGGTCCCCCCAGCATCTGTTATGTTGAGGACTCCCACAGGTGGAGGCATTTCTGAAGATGCAAGTTCTCCTTGGCCCCGAAACGACTTCACACTTCTGGACGGTAAACCACCTCCCTCAAGTCTAACGAGTGAGCGGCAAAAGCTGCCCCTAACTGACAGTTATAGATCGTTTCTTTACGCTCAAGAGGAAAGCATCTTTGCTTTTTCCCCTTAGATGACCACTTTATTAATTCAGAGACCACCCCAGAAAACAAACATTTGCGTTAAACTAAACATAAGAATGCAGTACACATAGGACGAGCAAGGCATTAACATGTAGCACGCTGATCAAGGTAAACAAATATGCAAACTAGGAAATAACTACTCAGAAGCAGCTGTCATCAAGAGAACAAATTCCCAGGGAGCAGAGCGATAGATTGGTGCGAAGTGGGAAGCCCTTAACACAGCAGCAGCAGGTGGGCAGGAGGCAACGGGCCCCGAGGTAAGATGTACCAGCTCTGCCTGGGAGTGAAGAATCATTTTTTGCAAAATGTATCTTTATATATCATCTTTAAAGAAAAAGTGTGTTAGGAATGCATTCTGTCGGGAATACATAGTTGGCTGTCAATTTTTTTTCTTTACTGAAAAACAAAGGGAGACAGCAGAAGTCTGTTCCAATCTCGTATAAGTGCTTCCTGTGCCTCCGAAGCCCTTTCTAAGGAGAGGGGCCACTAGTGTGACCTGTGGCATCCTGGACCACTCTCACCACAGCAGTGGCAGCGTGGGGGGCATGAACTCCCGAGACGCAGGCGAGCATCTGTGCATCCCTCAGCCCTTCTCCCCACGACGTCAACGTGGCTCAGCGATGCTGTTGAAGAGAATGAGAATTCTTTTTTTTTTTTTTTAAATTTTTATTGGGGTGGAGTTGATTTACAATGTTGTGTTAGTTTCAGGCGAACAGCAAAGTGAATCAGTTATACATATACATATATCCACTCTTTTTTAGATTCTTTTCCCATATAGGTCATTACAGGGTATTGAGAAGAGTTCCCTGTGCTCTACAGTAGGTGTTTATTAGTTATCTATTTTATATAGAGTAGTGTGTATATGTCCATCCCAATCTCCCAATTTATCCCTTCCCACCCCCGGCTTTCCCCCTGGTAACCATAAGTTTGTTTTCTACATCTGTGACTCTATTTCTGTTTTGTAAATAAGTTCATTTGTATCATTTCTTTAGATTCCACATGTAAGTGATATCATATGATATTTGTCTTTCTCTGACTGACTTCACTTAGTATGATAATCTCTAGGTCTATCCATGTTGCTGCAAATGGCATTATCTCATTCCTTTTTTTATGGCTGAGTAATATTCTATTGTGTATATATACCATTTTCATTTCTTTTTTTTTTAACATCTTTATTGGAGTATATTTGCTTTACAATGGTGTGTTAGTTTCTGCTTTATGACAAAGTGAATCAGTTATACATATACATATATCCCCATATCTCCTCCCGCTTGCGTCTCCCTCCCTCCCACCCTCCCTATCCCACCCCTCTAGGTGGTCACAAAGCACGGAGCTGATCTCCCTGTGCTATGCGGCTGCTTCCCACTAGCTATCTATTTAACATTTGGGAGTGTATATACGTCCATGCCACTCTCTCACTTTGTCCCAGCTTACCCTTACCCCTCCCCATATCCTCAAGTCCATTCTCTAGTAGGTCTGTGTCTTTATTCCCGTCTTGCCCCTAGGTTCTTCATGACCATTTTTTGTTTGTTTGTTTTTTAGATTCCGTATATATGTGTTAGCATACGGTATTTGTTTTTCTCTTTCTGACTTACTTCACTCTGTATGACAGACTCTAGGTCCATCCACCTCACTACAAATAACTCCATTTCATTTCTTTTTATGGCTGAGTAATATTCCATTGTATATAAGTGTCACATCTTCTTTATCCATTCCTCTGTTGATGGACATTCAGGTTGCTTCCATGTCCTGGCTATTGTAAATAGTGCTGTTATGGACATTGGGGTGCATGTATCTTTTCTAATTATGGTTTTCTTTAGATATATGTGCAGGGCAGAATGAGAAATCTTGAAGCAGATTTATTAATAGTTTAAATCTCCACTTGCATCACCTGCTAAATTTTGTTGATTCTTCTCTTTGCCTGTGTATTTAATCCTTTCTTTGCATCAGGGGTTCAGTTGATGAGGAATAGAAGATGAATCAGAAACCCACAGACCAGGAGATCAAGCCACCGCACCATGTCAATGGCTACTATTAGAGTGGAGGATAAAATTCAAATCTGTTGCCATGATTTGACTCTGCCTCGCTCTCCAGCTCCATCACTACCCATTCTCGGGCCACACTGACCTTCCTTATACTGTTCAGAGATGTGAATTTTTCTCCCTCCTGGGGTCTTTGAGCCCAGAGTTTTCTCTTCCCCATCAGCCCTTCCACCGTAGCCTCCTAAAACCACCTCCTTCTCTCCACTTGGGTCTCAGCACTAATATCCCTGCTAAGATACTTGATCCATCCCCTGGGGCTAGGACCACCATCTTGGAACTCAAAGTCCCAGTACGAAGACTCGATGACCACATTTCCTACCTCCTGGCCCAGGTTCTTAACCACATACCAGGCTTCCCCTCTGCTTTCTGCAATGAGAATCCTTTAAAAGATGAAAAGCTTTGGAAATTCGAAAATCTCCAAGTATTCCCTGAATATAAAATTCTAATTGCCCACGGAGTGCAGTAAACCTCAACAGATTCTTTCTTTAAAAAATAAGAGTAACTCACACACACAGTCTTTCAGTGTACCAGCACCTTTCCAAGTCCTTTATATATTATAACTAACTTAATCCTCGTAAGAACCCTGCAGGACATGAATGATTCATATTCCAGTGTTACCTATGACAAAGCTGAGGCACAAGAGGTGAAGTCGCTTGCCCAAGGTCAACAGCTAGTAACAGAGCTAGGATTCGGACCCAGGCTAGGGTTTGGGTCCAGACGGCTGTGCCATGGAAGAGATGAGTGTCTTCTGACAACACAGTTCTGAGACCAGAGGCATGAAATCAGCCTCATCCATTTTAGAAAGAACCATATATCCAAGCCGAGTAAATTATATCTTGTAGTCTATACATTTCCCCAAACCACAAATGAAAGAAAAAGAAAAAGTTTAATTGAAATGAGCATGACTATTTTGGACAACTGTTTGGCGGAATCTACTAAATCTGAACAAATATATAACTTTAGATATTCCTAAGTTATATACCCAATGGATAGGTGTGAATACGTCACTGAAAGAAAGGTGCTAGAATGTTCTAGCTGCACTGTTTGCACAAGTCAGAAAGTGGCAACTTCCCAAATGTACATCAGGAGTAGAATGGATGAATGAACTAATAAATTATACTATACAGCAGTGAAAATGAACAATATACAGCTACACACTGCAGTGGAAACAATTCTCACAAATATAATGTTGACTTGTATGAGCCCAAGTTACCAAGGGATCCCATTTCTTTAAGGCAGAGAAACAGACAATGCTAATCCATGCTGTTGAAGGTGGTTGCCCTTGCGGGGGACATGGCTGGAGGGGGACAAGGGAGTGTCTGCTGTGCAGGTGATACCCTATCTTGCTGTGCAATCATATATTCGCTTTCCATGTGTGCGCATTTCAATGAAAAGTTTTTACAAATTTAATTGATTGACTTTATTTCAATACGTCCTGCTCTTCCTCTTCTTCAGCTTCGTTTAGTACTTTTATTTTTTTTGGTTGCACTGGGTCTTCGTTGCTGCGTGCGGGCTTTCTCTAGTTGCGGCGAGCGGGGGCTACTCTTCGTTGTGGTGCGTGGGATTCTCATTGCGGTGGCTTCTCTTGTTGTGGAGCATGGGCTCTAGGCACGCAGGCTTCAATCGTGGCACGTGTGCTCAGTAGTTGTGGCTCGTGGGCTTCAGTAGTTGTGGCGCACGGGCTTAGTTGCTCCGCGGCATGTGGGATCTTCCCAGACCAGGGCTCGAACCCGTGTCTCCTGCATTGGCACGTGGATTCTTAACCACTGCGCCACCAGGGAAGTCTCTTTTTAGTACTTATTTTTTGTTTCCCTTCTTGGAAATTCAGTTATGTCTAAAATAATTATATTTTATTTGTTTTTCATGTTTTCCCCCAATAACGTTCTTTTCCTGTGGTGGTAGACCAATTCTCACCTTGGAACGACTCATGGCCGTTTTATTACAGTGAACTCAGGTGGCCCAGAGAAGGGAAAGCTCTGCCGAGATGGAAGATGGAGAGAGTTCTCTCCTGTCTTCAAGCCCTCCTGGTGTTCACGGTGTTCAGGTGAGTCTCACCATCCATCCAGCAGGAACCCGAGTCCCCCTCCTGCAGCTGAGGGCAGGGCTGACTTCTAACAAGTGCCCCCTGGGGGCTCCTTCTCACGGGTCCTCAGACCTGAGCCAGGTTTGTGGGGTCCAGCCTGTGGAGTTTACCTCATGCTCATTTGCAGTCAAGGAAGCAGCTGGAGAGAGAAACTTCTGGCCAGGTATATTCATGGAAGAGGGAGATGACAACATCCCGACTGGTGTGACCCCAGTTTCTCATAAACACGTGCACAACCTCCTGCAACGGGGGAAACAGCCAGAGTTCATTCCAAGCCTTATGCATCTTGCAAAATTCTACTTCTAGCAAATTCTCCTGGAAAATAATTAGAAAAGTGATGAATCATGGTATCGAAAAGGATTTGTAATGGTGACATGTATGACACAGTTTAAATATCCAGCGACAGGGAACTGCTTGTGTAGAATCTAGCCACACACTGAAATACACTGAAAGCATTTAAAAAATGATGCTGCAAAAGAAAAATGTGCTTAATGACATGGGAAAATGGCAATTATGTACAGTGAAAATTAAATCAGCAGCATGCACTGTATGCTATTTTAAGAAAATCTAGAGCCACTTTAATATTTTTGAGTGAAATAGAGAATATTCTTCACACATCATATTAATTCCTACTTTAGTCTTAAAATTGCCCTGGAACAGGATAATGGTTTTAGAAAAAAGAATGAAAAAATATACATCATTTCTTAGTAGAACAAGGTTACTGCCTTATTCTTCTAAAAAACTGTTTTAAAATAATTACAGATTCACAGAAAGTTACAAAGAAACACACAGGGAGATCCCATGCAGTCTTCACCCAACCTGTTCCCAAATTAACATCTTGTATAACTGTAATATCAAATATCAAAAATATTGCAAAACTGTGAGGTCAAAATCAAGAAATTGATGACACTGGTCCAATCTACAGACAGCTCTCTGTATCTGCGGTTTCAAATCAATCCACAGTTGGTTGAATCCACGAATGTGGAACTTGCTGGTATGGAAGACCGACTCTATCAGTTATTTTACATAAGGGACTTGAGCATCTGCGGATCTTGGTATTCATGGGGAGTCCCGGAACCAGTCCCTGTGGATACTGAGGTGTGACTGTACATGCATTCCTGTGTGTATGTCTGAAGTTTTATCACACATGTACTTTCGTGTAGCTACCACCCCAAACCAGGTATATAACTCTCCCTGCCACAAAGTGCCTTAATGCTGCCCCTTTATACCCTCCCAAACTCCTGGCAACCGCTATTCTGCTCTCATTGCTATAACTGTGTTATTTCACAAATGTTATATGAACGGAATCTTCAGCATGTATCCTTTTGAGACGGGCTCTTCCACTCAAAATAATGTCCTTGAGGTTCACCCGGGGCACCATGTGCATCAGTGGTCCATTCTTTTGATTGCTGAGCCATATTCCTCAGTAAGGCTGGACCACCGTTTATCTAACTGCTCATCTGTTAAAGATATCCAGGTATTTTTCAGTTTGGGGCTACTGCTTGAACATTAGTGTACGTTTTCTGCATAGAAATCAGTTCACATTTCTTTGGAATAAATGCCCAAGAATTACTGGGTCATGTGTTAAGTCCACTTTTAGTTTTAAAGTGAACTGCCAAACTATTTTCCAGAGCAGCCGTGCCATTTTATATTCCCAGGTGTGAAGAGTGCTTTTATCAATGTGTCTGGTTTTTTTTGTTTGTTTGTTTTTTTAATTTTTCTTTTTCTTGGCCCTACTGCGTGGCTTACAGGATCTTAGTTCCCCGACCAGGGATTGAACCCACTCCCTCGGCAGTGAGAGTGTAGAGTCCTAACCACTGGACCGCCAGGGAGTTCCCTCAATGTGTCTGTTTTCTTAAGGAAAAAAACAAAAAGACTGAAATGACATACACTAAACACGGTTAACCATCATGGGTGGTAGAATTGATAAGACTGCAAATGATTTTCCTTTTTTCCCCCTGAATTTTCTACCTTGAATATCTTTTGCTTTTATAGTCCGAAAAAAAAGTTACGGTTTTACTCAAGAAAGTGTTAGGATACTCTTGAGCTGGGATCAAACGTAATAAAGGATCTTACAGAGTGCAAAGTGCAGGTTTCTAAGGGCTTATGTGGCAAGGATCCTCCCCAGCTGATGTGTCTGAATGAAATAATATTGAGTTTGCTCCCTATTAATTATATTCCTGTTTTACTGCTGTTGTGGGCAACCATAATTGGAATTTAACCAATATTTGAGTCAAACACAGTACAAGTTAGATTGACATGCCTTGGGAATCACAAAAGAATGAAGATAAAAGATGCTTTGAGAACCACAAATTTTAGTTGGCAGAAGAAGGGAAAATCATTAGCTGGTGGCATATCGGGGGCAAGGTTTCTGAAGGAATGAATCTGTTCATTTTCATTCCGAATTCAGGGATCTAGCTGTATTTATTGTTCCTTTCAAAAACCAATTTAACCCAAAAGGGACACATACAGAGATTGTATTTGATGCTGGTTTTGTCACCAAAGCTTAATAGTTGAATCTCCAAAATAGATTTTTTTTGTTTGTTTGTTTTTTTTTTTTGTTTGTTTTTTGTTTTTTTTTTTAGAAATTTCATGTAATGTCTGAAACATTTATATTAACATATTTCCATACATATTTCCATACAAGTACAAATATAAGATTTTTAGAAATTTCATGTAATGTCTGAAACATTTATATTAACATATTTCCATACATATTTCCATACAAATACAAATATGATTTTTAGAAATTTCATGTAATGTCTGAAACATTTATATTAACATATTTCCATACATATTTCCATACAAATACAAATATAAGATTTTTAGAAATTTCATGTAATGTCTGAAACATTTATATTAACATGTTTCCATACAAATAACCCAATGAAAGTTTAGTATTAGTTGTTTGTTTTTTTATACTGCAGGTTCTTATTAGGCATCAGTTTTATACACATCAGTGTATACATGTCAATCCCAATCGCCCAATTCAGCACACCACCATCCCCACCCCACCGCAGTTTTCCCCCCTTGGTGTCCATATGTCCATTCTCTACATCTGTGTCTCAACTTCTGCCCTGCAAACTGGCTCATCTGTACCATTTTTCTAGGTTCCGCATACATACATTAATATACGATATTTGTTTTTCTCTTTCTGACTTACTTCACTCTGTATGACAGTCTCTAGATCCATCCACGTCTCAACAAATGACTCAATTTCGTTCCTTTTTATGGCTGAGTAATATTCCATTGTATATATGTACCACAACTTCTTTATCCATTCATCTGTTGATGGGCATTTAGGTTGCTTCCATGACCTGGCTATTGTAAATAGTGCTGCACTGAACATTCGGGTGCATGTGTCTTTTTGAATTACGGTTTTCTCTGGGTATATGCCCAGTAGTGGGATTGCTGGGTCATATGGTAATTCTATTTTTAGTTTTTTAAGGAACCTCCATATTGTTCTCCATAGTGGCTGTATCAATTTACATTCCCACCAACAGTGCAAGAGGGTTCCCTTTTCACCACACCCTCTCCAGCATTTGTTGTTTGTAGATTTTCTGATGATGCCCATTCTAACAGGAGTGAGGTGATACCTCATTGTAGTTTTGATTTGCATTTCTCTAATAATTAGTGATGTTGAGCATCTTTTCATGTGCTTCGTGGCCATCTGTATGTCTTCTTTGGAGAAATGTCTATTTAGGTCTTCTGCCCATTTTTGGATTGGGGTGTTTGTTTCTTTGATATTGAGCTGAATGAGCTGTTTATATATTTTGGAGATTAATCCTTTGTCCGTTGATTCATTTGCAAATATTTTCTCCCATTCTGAGGGTTGTCTTTTCGTCTTGTTTATGGTTTCCTTTGCTGTGCAAAAGCTTTGAAGTTTCATTAGGTCCCATTTGTTTATTTTTGTTTTTATTTCCATTACTCTAGGAGGTGGATCAAAAAAGATCTTGCTGTGATTGATGTCAAAGAGTGTTCTTCCTATGTTTTCCTCTAAGAGTTTTATAGTGTCCAGTCTTATATTTAGGTCTCTAATCCATTTTGAGTTTATTTTTGTGTATGGTGTTAGGGAGTATTCTAATTTCATTCTTTTACATGTAGCTGTCCAGTTTTCCCAGCACCACTTATTGAAGAGACTGTCTTTTCTCCATTGTATATCTTTGCCTCCTTTGTCGTAGATTAGTTGACCATAGGTGCGTGGGTTAATCTCTGGGCTTTCTATCTTGTTCCATTGATCTATGTTTCTGTTTTTGTGCCAGTACCATATTGTCTTGATTACTGTAGCTTTGTAGTATAGTCTGAAGTCAGGGAGTCTGATTCCTCCAGCTCCATTTTTTTGCCTCAAGACTGCTTTGGCTATTCGGGGTCTTTTGTGTCTCCATACAAATTTTAAGATGATTTGTTCTAGCTCTGTAAAAAATGCCATTGGTAATTTGATAGGGATTGCATTGAATCTGTAGATTGCTTTGGGTAGTATACTCATTTTCACAATGTTGATTCTTCCAATCCAAGAACATGGTATATCTCTCCATCTGTTGGTATCATCTTTTTTTTTTTTTTTTTTTTAAACATCTTTATTGAAGTATAATTGCCTTACAATGGTGTGTTAGCTTCTGCTTTATAACAATCAGTTATACATATACAATATGTTCCCATATCTCTTCCCTCTTGCATCTCCCTCCCTCCCACCCTCCCCATCCCACCCCTCTAGGTGGTCACAAAGCACCGAGCTGATCTCCCTGTGCTATGCGGCTGCTTCCCACTAGCTACCTATTTTACATTTGGTAGTGTATATATGTCCATGACACTCTCTCACCCTGTCACATCTCACCCCACCCCCTCCCCATATCCTCAAGTCCATTCTCTAGTAGGTCTGTGTCTTTATTCCCGTCTTGCCACGAGGTTCTTCATGGCTTTTTTTCCCCTTAGATTCCGTATATATGTGTTAGCATACTGTATTTGTTTTTCTCTTTCTGACTTACTTCACTCTGTATGACAGACTCTAACTCCATCCACCTCATTACAAATACCTCCATTTCATTTCTTTTTATGGCTGAGTAATATTCCATTGTATATATGTGCCACATCTTCTTTATCCATTCATCTGTCGATGGACATTTAGGTTGCTTCCATGTCCTGGCTATTGTAAATAGAGCTGCAATGAACATTTTGGTACAAGAGTCTTTTTGACCTATGGTTTTCTCAGGGTATATGCCCAGTAGTGGGATTGCTGGATCGTATGGTAGTTCTATTTGTAGTTTTTTAAAGAACCTCCATACTGTTCTCCATAGTGGCTGTATCAATTTACATTCCCACCAACAGTGCAAGAGAGTTCCCTTTCCTCCACACCCTCTCCAGCATTTATTGTTTCTAGATTTTTTGATGATGGCCATTCTGACCGGTGTGAGATGATATCTCATTGTAGTTTTGATTTGCATTTCTCTAATGATTAATGATGTTGAGCATTCTTTCATGTGTCTGTTGGCCATCTGTATATCTTCTTTGGAGAAATGTCTATTTAGGTCTTCTGCCCATTTTTGGATTGGGTTGTTCGTTTTTTTGTTATTGAGCTGCATGAGCTGCTTGTAAATCTTGGAGATTAATCCTTTGTCAGTTGCTTCATTTGCAAATATTTTCTCCCATTCTGATGGTTGTCTTTTGGTCTTGTTTATGGTTTCCTTTGCTGTGCAAAAGCTTTTAAGTTTCATTAGGTCCCATTTGTTTATTTGTGTTCTTATTTCCATTTCTCTGGGAGCTGGGTCAAAAAGAATCTTGCTGTGATGTATGTCATAGAATGTTCTGCCTATGTTTTCCTCTAAGAGTTTGATAGTGTCTGGTCTTACACTTAGGTCTTTAATCCATTTTGAGTTTATTTTTGTGCATGGTGTCAGGGAGTGTTCTAATTTCATACTTTTACATGTATCTGTCCAATTTTCCCAGCACCACTTATTGAAGAGGCTGTCTTTTCTCCACCGTATATGCTTGCCTCCTTTATCAAAGATAAGGTGACCATATGTGCGTGGGTTTATCTCTGGGCTTTCTATCCTGTTCCATTGATCAATATTTCTGTTTTTGTGCCAGTACCAAACTGTCTTGATTACTGTAGCTTTGTAATATAGTCTGAAGTCAGGGAGCCTGATTCCCCCAGCTCCATTTTTCGTTCTCAAGATTGCTTTGGCTATTCGGGGTCTTTTGTGTTTCCATACAAATTGTGAAATTTTTTGTTCTAGTTCTGTGAAAAATGCCAGTGGTAGTTTGATAGGGATTGCATTGAATCTGTAGATTGCTTTGGGTAGTAGAGTCATTTTCACAATGTTGATTCTTCCAATCCAGGAACATGGTATATCTTTCCATCTATTTGTATCATCTTTAATTTCTTTCATCAGTGTCTTATAATTTTCTGCATACAGGTCTTTTGTCTCCTTAGGTAGGTTTATTCCTAGATATCTTATTCTTTTTGTTGCAATGGTAAACGGGAGTGTTTTCTTAATTTCACTTTCAGATTTTTCGTCATTAGTGTATAGAAATGCAAGAGATTTCTGTGCATTAATTTTGTATCCTGCTACTTTACCAAATTCATTGATTAGCTCTAGGAGTTTTCTGGTAGCATCTTTAGGATTCTCTATGTATAGTATCATGTCATCTGCAAACAGTGACAGCTTTACTTCTTCTTTTCCGATTTGGATTCCTTTTATTTCTTTGTCTTCTCTGATTGCTGTGGCTAACACTTCCAAAACTATGTTGAATAATAGTGGTGAGAGTGGGCAACCTTGTCTTGTTCCTGATCTTAGTGGAAATGGTTTCAGTTTTTCACCATTGAGGACAATGTTGGCTGTGGGTTTGTCATATATGGCCTTTATTATGTTGAGGAAAGTTCCCTCTATGCCTACTTTCTGCAGGACTTTTATCATAAATGGGTGTTGAATTTTGTCGAAAGCTTTCTCTGCATCTATTGAGATGATCATATGGTTTTTCTCCTTCAATTTGTTAATATGGTGTATCACATTGATTGATTTACGTATATTGAAGAATCCTTGCATTCCTGGGATAAACCCCACTTGATCATGGTGTATGATCCTTTTAATGTGCTGTTGGATTCTGTTTGCGAGTATTTTGTTGAGGATTTTTGCATCTATGTTCATCAGTGATATTGGCCTGTAGTTTTCTTTTTTTGTGACATCTTTGTCTGGTTTTGGTATCAGGGTGATGGTGGCCTCATAGAATGAGTTTGGGAGTGTTCCTTCCTCTGCAATTTTTTGGAAGAGTTTGAGAAGGATGGGTGTTAGCTCTTCTCTAAATGTTTGATAGAATTCACCTGTGAAGCCATCTGGTCCTGGACTTTTGTTTGTTGGAAGATTTTTAATCACAGTTTCAATTTCATTACTTGTGATTGGTCTGTTCATATTTTCTATTTCTTCCTGGTTCAGTCTTGGAAGGTTATACCTTTCTAAGAATTTGTCCATTTCTTCCAGGTTGTCCATTTTATTGGCATAAAGTTGCTTGTAGTAGTCTCTTAGGATGCTTTGTATTTCTGCAGTGTCTGTTGTAACTTCTCCTTTTTCATTTCTGATTTTATTGATTTGAGTCCTCTCCCTCTTTTTCTTGATGAGTCTGGCTAATGGCTTATCAATTTTGTTTATCTTCTCAAAGAACCAACTTTTAGTTTTATTGATCTTTGCTATTGTTTTCTTTGTTTCTATTTCATTTATTTCTGCTCTGATCTTTATGATTTCTTTCCTTCTGCTAACTTTGGGTTTTGTTTGTTCTTCTTTCTCTAGTTTCTTTAAGTGTAAGGTTAGATTGTTTACTTGAGCTTTTTCTTGTTTCTTTAGGTAGGCTTGTATAGCTATAAACTTCCCTCTTAGAACTGCTTTTGCTGCATCCCATAGGTTTTGGGTCGTCGTGTTTTCATTGTCATTTGTCTCTAGGTATTTTTTGATTTCCTCTTTGATTTCTTCAGTGATCTCTTGGTTATTTAGTAACGTATTGTTTAGCCTCCATGTGTTTGTCCTTTTTACGTTTTTTTCCCTGTAATTCATTTCTAATCTCATAGCGTTGTGGTCAGAAAAGATGCTTGATATGATTTCAATTTTCTTAAATTTACTGAGGCTTGATTTGTGACCCAAGATGTGATCTATCTTGGAGAATGTTCCGTGCGCACTTGAGAAGAACGTGTAATCTGCTGTTTTTGGATGGAATGTCCGATATATATCAATTAAATCTATCTGGTCTATTGTGTCATTTAAAGCTTCTGTTTCCTTATTTATTTTCATTTTGGATGATCTGTCCATTGGTGTAAGTGAGGTGTTAAAGTCCCCCACTATTATTGTGTTACTGTCGATTTCCTCTTTTATAGCTGTTAGCAGTTGCCTTATGTATTGAGGTGCTCCTATGTTGGGTGCATATATATTTATAATTGTTATATCTTCTTCTTGGATTGATCCCTGGATCATTATGTAGTGTCCTTCCTTGTCTCTTGTAACATTCTTTAATTTAAAGTCTATTTTATCTGATATGAGTATAGCTACTCCAGCTTTCTTTTGATTTCCATTTGCATGGAATATCTTTTTCCATCCCATCACTTTCAGTCTGTATGTGTCCCTAGGTCTAAAGTGGGTCTCTTGTAGACAGCATATATATGGGTCTTGTTTTTGTATCCATTCAGCCAGTCTATGTCTTTTGGTTGGGGCATTTAATCCATTCACGTTTAAGGTAATTATCGATATGTATGTTCCTATGACCATTTTCTTAATTGTTTTGGGTTTGTTTTTGTAGGTCCTTTTCTTCTCTTGTGTTTCCCACTTAGAGAAGTTCCTTTAGCATTTGTTGTAGAGCTGGTTTGGTGGTGCTGAATTCTCTTAGCTTTTGCTTGTCTGTAAAGCTTTTGATTTCTCCATCAAATCTAAATGAGATCCTTGCCGGGTAGAGTAATCTTGGTTGTAGGTTCTTCCCTTTCATCACTTTAAGTATATCATGCCACTCCCTTCTGGCTTGCAGAGTTTCTGCTGAGAAATCAGCTGTTAACCTTATGGGAGTTCCCTTGTATGTTATTTGTCGTTTTTCCCTTGCTGCTTTCAATAATTTTTCTTTGTCTTTAATTTTTGCCACTTTGATTACTATGTGTCTCGGCGTGTTTCTCCTTGGGTTTATCCTGTATGGGACTCTCTGCGCTTCCTGGACTTGGGTGGCTATTTCCTTTCCCATGTTAGGGAAGTTTTCGACTATAATCTCTTCAAATATTTTCTCTGGTCCTTTCTCTCTCTCTTCTCCTTCTGGGACCCCTATAATGCGAATGTTGTTGCGTTTAATGTTGTCCCAGAGGTCTCTTAGGCTGTCTTCATTTCTTTTCATTCTTTTTTCTTTAGTCTGTTCCGCAGCAGTGAATTCCATCATTCTGTCTTCCAGGTCACTTATCCGTTCTTCTGCCTCAGTTATTCTGCTATTGATTCCTTCTAGTGTAGTTTTCATTTCAGTTATTGTATTGGTCATCTCTGTTTGTTTGTTCTTTAATTCTTCTAGGTCTTTGTTAATCATTTCTTGCATCTTCTCAATCTTTGCCTCCATTCTTATTCCAAGGTCCTGGATCATCTTCACTATCATTATTCTGAATTCTTTTTCTGGAAGGTTGCCTATCTCCACTTCATTTAGTTGTTTTTCTGGGGTTTTTTCTTGTTCCTTCATCTGGTACATAGCCCTCTGCCTTTTCATCTTCTCTATCTTTCTGTAACTGTGGTTTTTGGTCCACAGGCTGCAGGATTATAGTTTTTCTTGCTTCTGTTGTCTGCCCTCTGGTGGTTGAGGCTATCTAAGAGGCTTGATGGGAGGCTCTGGTGGTGGGTAGAGCTGACTGTTGCTGTGGCGGTCAGAGCTCAGTAAAACCTTAATCCACTTGACTGTTGATGGGTGGGGCTGGGTTCCCTCCCTGTTGCTGTGGCGGTCAGAGCTCAGTAAAACCTTAATCCACTTGACTGTTGATGGGTGGGGCTGGGTTCCCTCCCTGTTGGCTGTTTTGCCTGAGGCAACCCAACACTGGAGCCTACCCGTGCTCTTTGGTGGGGTTAATGGCAGACTCTGGGAGAGCTCACGCCAAGGAGAACCTCCCAGAACCTCTGCTGCCAGTGTCCTTATCCCCACGGTGAAACAGAGCCACCACTCGCCTCTGCAGGAGACCCCCCAACACCAGCAGGTAGGTCTGGTTCAGTCTCCCCCAGGCTCACTGCTCCTTCCCCTGGGTCCTGATGCACACATTACTTTGTGTGTGCCCTCCAAGAGTGGGGTCTCTGTTTCCCCCAGTCCCATCAAAGTCCTGCAATCCAATTCCCACTAGGCTTCAAAGTCTGATTCTCTAGGAATTCCTCCTCCCGTTGCCTGACCCCCAGGTTGGGAAGCCTGACGTGGGGCTCAGAACCTTTACTCCAGTGGGTGGACTTCTGTGGTATAAGTGTTCGCCAGTCTGTGAGTCACCCACCCAGCAGTTACGGGGTTTGATTTTACTCTGCTTGCGCCCCTCCTACCGTCTCACTGTGGCTTCTCCTCTGTCCTTGGACGTGGGGTATCCTCCTTGGTGAAGTCCAGGGTCTTCCTGTCAATGATGGTCCAGCAGTCAGTTGTGATTCTGGTGCTCTCGCAAGAGGGAGTGACAGCACGTCCTTCTACTCCGCCATCTTGGTTAATCTGTCTCCAAAATAGATTTTTAAAAATAAATTTAACCAGAAGCAGAGATTATAAATTGCACTGTTGATTATGTTTCACTCTATCCAGTGGAAGTCATTTTAAACTAAATCCTTTTTTTCCCTTAGCTGTCAGGGTAAAATTAATTAGAACTGTGGACTGATTATGTTGGTTCATATGAATTTCCAGAACTCCTGGAAGTTTGTTGTTGCTGGGTGAGGCAAGCCGAACTATAAAAACCCTGCAAAAATCAAACAACACCTGTGAGTTTGGAATTTTCTTCCCATTTTTCTGAATCCCTAAAGGGTCCCTTTTCTTATTTTAGGACCTCACAAGAGGCATCTGGACAAAGACTTTCTGGCTGGAGGTTCCGGCCAGTAGCCTTTATAGCAGGGCGGGTGCAAAAAGAATGAACACGTGACACCTGAAATTCTCACCCCTGCCACCAGAAGACAAGGGGAAAATGCCAAACATCCTAACTGCACTTTAAAGTTTTTTTGCCCAGAGTTCAACTGACCTGTTGTTTTTCTACATGGAAAGTTGGATGAGAGATGCACGGACGTCTCTGCTACTTGGAGATTTCTCTGGAAAGTGTCATCTTGCCCATGGGAGCCAGGAGAGAGGACATTGTTTCCTTAAGCCCTGTGGCCTCTGCTGCTTTGTAAGACAGACTCAGGTTTTCACATCCTTGTCAATTCAAGCCACAGAAATCCACGAGAGGGAAAAGGTGGCCCTGACCACATGCATCTCCCTCCCCTGGTCTCCTGCCCTATTTTGTTATGTGGATAGGAGAAGAGTGGTTATGTGTGCTAAAAATTGTTGAGCCCCTTTGAGAACGGGGCATCCATGGGCTCCCAGAGGGGACATGGCGGTGGAAGGAACAATGGATCAAGAGGCAGCATGCACGGGAGGGGGGTGGGGAAGGAGGCAGCAAACCACGGGAACAGTGAGAGCTGGGTGCAGAGAGAGGGGAGGATGGAGGGCACCTGGGGCCTAGGGCGGTCACGGGGCCAGAGTCCCTCAGCCTGATGTGCATAAGATGATCAATGTATAGTCCCCGGCGTGTTACAACTTAGAATCCCGCCCCATTCTCTATCTTAGTGATGCTTGGAAGTTAGGCAGCATCATCCTACATCCTGTAGGAGCAAATCAAGGTTCGGAGGAAAGAGGGTGGCTTTTCCCGGTCACCTGGGCGCTGGACAGCGCAGCAGAGCCCCCAGGCTGGAGTACGGACAGAGCTCAGACTTCGGCGCCAGGCTGCCCGGGTCTGAGCCCAGCTGTGTGCTCCCCTCCCTGTGGACCCTGGCAGGAAGGATCTCAGCCCCTCTGTGCTTCTGTTTTCTTGGTTGTGAAATGAAGATGGCGCTAGCTGCTGGAGCAGTGCCTGACACTCGTACCCAATGGGATAAATCACCTAGATACGTACCCTAAAAAAAAATGTATAACTTCTGAATGGGGTGTGTTTAATATGTACGTAGATGCAAACGACCAGGTCCTACCGCACAGCACAGGGAACTATATTCCATATCCTGTAATAGCCCGTAGTGGTAAGGAATATGAAAAAGGACTGTATACATATGTATACATAGGTGTGTGTATCTATCTATATATAAAAAACTGAATCACTTTGCTGTACAGCAGAAATTAACACAACATTGTAAATCAACTACAGTTCAATAAAATAAGATTTTTAAAAATGTACATGGATGCTAGTGGACAGTTCTTCCTGCAAAGATGATATTTAATAATTTTTTAGATGATCCCTAATAATCCCATGATCCTTTTCTCCCACCTCCACAGACACACACACACACGAACACATACACACACACCCCTGCTTCTATTTTCTCTCTCTGGCTGTTTTAGGTAATGTAATTCCCAATGTCTCCCCTTGGTCCTACTTTACAGTGAATTGTGCTGGAACATTCTCGGGATGGGTTTGTGTCTTCTGGATGAGGCTGGAGGAGTGTCTGATTAAATGCAGCTCATACGAGACCCACCGTGAGGCCCAAGAGCTTCAGCACGGGGAGCAAAGACCCTGCTGCAAGGAAGAAGTGTTGCTGCAATCTGGCCTCTGTACCCCGACACCGAATGAAATCTTGAAGACACAGTTTTGGGTGAAGTAGGAATGAAAAGCTTTATTGCTTTGCCAGGCAAAGGGGGCCACAGCGGGCTAATGCCCTCAAGACTGTGTGTCCTGACCTGGACAGGGTAGTGAGGGGTTTTATAGCAATGGTTCAAAGAGGGCGTGGTCAGCTCGTGGACATTTTTCTGATTGGTTGGTGGTGAGGTAAGTGGGAGTCGACATCATCAACTTTCTGGTTAGAGCTGGTCTGGGGTCTACTTGCCTGTGGGCAGCAGACAGTTAACTTCTTCCACCCAGTGGGGCTTTCAGTATCTGCAAAACAGCTCAAGATATTGTTCTGTGCATCCCTTGAGGGGAAACCAGGACCTGCCCCAAGGCTGCACTACTGTGTCTTGACTTCTCCCCCCTTGTCTCTGCATCCCTTCCTTGATTAGCAACTGTTTGAACCTGCCCGTTGGAACCCAGGGAAGGTCACGGAGGTTGAATGAAGCCAATTTCCTGTACGCAGGAAATGGGGGACACGGAAAGGCTTTTGTGCCCAGGAGCCCCACAGGGTCTTGCTCGGTTTCAATAGGACTGAATTTTATGTGTGTGAGGCCAGATATGAGAGTTCAAATAAAACACGGTGAGACTTCCAACACAGGGAGATCTGTCACAGCCCCTGCATCCGGCTGTGATGAGGAAGAAGCATCCAAAACTTGGCTGACATCATCAATGAAACCGAGAAGGAGATGTCGTGTTATATTGTTGTTACATGGCTCCGTCCTTGGGTTACCTTGATATTCCCCACCCCAGCCTTACTTTTAAGTTAAACTTGCTGCTATTTTGAGGATGTCCTTACTTGCACGTCAAACAGCACAATTTCCCCCCATGTTCTCCCTGATTTCCAGCCAAGGATCCGACTCCTCGGAGACAAGGTTACTGGGAGCACCTCCGCCATGCGGGTTATGCTGGGGGCTCAGCGGTAGGCGGGTCTGCCTTGTCTCCATCCGCAGGGGCTCCACGCCCAGATCCACGCCTCCTTTATCCTCCCGTGTGCCACACACGGATATAGTCCTCGGGGCATTCTGGTCACCTTGACAAGTTGAGTCCCCGCCCTCATGGTGCTCACACACAATGGGACGGTTCAGACAATGCACATGAAAACAAATAAACACACAACTTCTAGGTGGGAAGAAACTACTAGGTAGGAAGTAAACGGGGTGATTTGATGGAGAGAGACTGGAATGGAGTGACGGAGCAGCTGTAGTCAGAGAGGTCCAGGAGGGGTTCTGTAGGGGACGGAAAAGGAGGCTGTCTTCCAGGAGGGGGCGTGCAAGGGAGCCAGACCTAGGCAGGAGCTCCAGGCACAGGGCAGACAGGGGCAAGATCTGGGGCAGGAACCGGCTCAGCTTGTTCTAGAAACAGAAACAGGCCTGGGGTCCCAAGGGTGTGACTCTTGACCACTTGACCACGTGTCAACAAGACCACCTATGAGACAGCTTTTGAGGGCACCGATTCCAAATCTGTTGAGGAAAGAGGACGGTCTTTGGAAATGCTTTGGTTTGTTGTTCTTTTCCAACTATCTCTTACCCAGATAGCAGCAGGATGTGAGCTGGTTCATTTAAACAATCTGTGCCCCACTCGCATCAAGGAAGGCACTGTGTCCAGACAGGATTCTCTAAGAATCCCCAGGTGCAGACTCCATGTTCTTAACTCTTGTGCCAGAACAGAATCAGAGCTGTCATATGCTGTATGACATGTGCCATTCATGTTGGCACATCAATGGCATTGTCTCGTGATAGTGGGAGAGTGGGACATTTCCTTAGAAATTGCATAGGTTAAAACAACCCTATTGTCCACTGTTGTTCCTCTGCGGTTGTAATTCTTACCTTTGTTATACTAGCTGGAAGCTTCACGCTTACTTTTATTATGACAAAAGCTGATTTTACTTCTTTCAGTCAGTGCTTTAATTTTCCACTAAGATGGTAAGAAAACTCATCTTTTAGAACAAACTAAGCCGTGTTTTGTCGGTTGAACAGTTTAGGGAAACAGCAGTCGTGGGCAGTTTGGCGAAGGTGAATCTAATGACAGGATTTGCTACTTTTCATGGAACCAAAGTGGAAGAAAAGGCTGACATCCTAATCTATGGAAATAAAACATAAAATCACACATGCTATAGCGGGGATTTAAAAACATGTTCGTACATTTGAGAAAACTTGAACGCTTATGAGGTATTGGATGATTTAAATTATTGTGCATCATTTTAGGTGTGACACGGTGTTGTGACCATGTTTAAAAAATGGTTGTTATGCTTCAGAAAAGTGTACTCAAATATTTACAGATTATACGTAAAAGAATCTATCCCTGAAGGGATTTGCAAAGGTGGCAGAAGCATGGGGACACAGACAAGGTCCAAGATTTCGCTTATGCTGACCTGGCCGTGTGAATATTTGGAAATCAACTCAATGTTTTGACCCCATGACCACACGGTCCACTGCCATCTATGTTGTCTCCAGACTTCAGGCCTTCTTTTTATTAGGTCCAGACCCATCTTTAGAGCCTTTGTTCACAATTTTTCTTCCGAATATGCAGTGATGAATCCATTCAGAGCTGCTTCTAACTTCCACACACCACAGAAGCTTCCAAATGCGTTTTGGCCATGGTGAGAATCCCTTCCTGTAAAGTCCTCTGAATGGAATAATTGCATAGACATAATTCCAGGGCTCTGTGCCGTGTGAAATTGTAAGTAGCTCTGACAATGTAATTTGCACTCATTTATGACACAGCAGCTCATTATGGCTCCGATTTTCATCCCCTTTATGAGGAAGCTCATCTGTTTCTCTGATAGAAGCTTGTTTTGTGTGAGATGTTGCTCTTTGCTCATAGAGATGCCTGGGAGTGTGGACTGATGAGAAGTGAGCATGGGTGGTGCTGATGGTGGGCCGCATGGCAGAGTGGTACCCCAGAGTGTGATTTCACGGCAGCTAAAGAGCAGTGGGTATTGTGACATTGGGTGAGTCGTTATTTTTTTTTTAATTTTTAAATTAATTTATTATTAATTTATTTATTTTTGCTGCGTTGGGTCTTCATTGCTGCGCACGGGCTTTCTCTAGTTGCGGCGAGTGGGGGCTACTCCGCGGCGTGTGGGCGTCTCATCGCCGTGGCTTCTCTTGTTGCGGAGCACGGGCTCTAGGAGCACAGGCTTCAGTAGTTGTGGCACGCGGGCTTCAGTAGTTGTGGCTCGCGGGCTCTAGAGCGCAGGCTCAGTAGTTGTGGCACACGGGCTTAGTTGCTCCGCGGCATGTGGGATTTTCCCGGACCAGGGCTCGAACCCGTGTCCCCTGCATTGGCAGGCGGATTCTTAACCACTGCGCCACCAGGGAAGCCCCTGAATCTTTATTTTAACATGTGCATTTTGCTTGCTTGGATCCCAGGAATTCTTACATTAAATAAATGATTAAAGTAGACTCCACCACCAATAAACTAATATTAATAATAAGGAGGAAGGGGTGGGAGAAGGAGAGAAACGCACAGCCAAGTACCATATTGCTTGTGGACCTGTTCATGGATCAATTTCAATTTCTTTGCGATTACTCAGGATCCTCTGCTCTACCACTTACTCTGCTATTTTAAATCTCGGATCCCAGGTGTTGTTCATCTTTCTAAAGACATCGCGTCTGCTCTTTGTCTGCCAGCCAGCATCCGCAGCCTATTCCTGCTGGACCATGAGATAGGAACTTCCCTCCCCCAGGGACTGTGGGAATGGAACCGCCCCTCCTCTCCTGCGTTCCTGTGGGACTCCTCTTCTGATGGAAGTTGGTTAAGACAAAGTTCTGCCTTTCTGGTGCCTCTTTAGGAGATAAACTTCTCCCTGCTCCTCGTCAGGCAGTGTGGGGAGCTGCCTGCTGTGTAGCCCAGGAAGTGGACAGCCCCCCGCCCCTAGCTGCCAACCTGGGGGGCAGCTTTATCTGTCGTGGCTCTTTGGGAAGAAGAGGATGCTGAGGCTGCCGACACCTACACTCGACGGGACAAATCTGCACCACTTGTTCTGAAAGAACAAGGCTACTTCTTTCGAATGCTTATCCTCTCAGCTTGATGAAGCCAAGAGAAATCATGTTTAGGGTGCTGCTTTCTTACTGGTCCGGTTGACCAATTCGGTAACACTATCAGTAATTTACAAATCAGTTTTGATTTCAAAAAACCAAGCAGGGGCTTCCCTGGTGGCGCAGTGGTTGACAATCTGCCTGCCAATGCAGGGGACACGGGTTCGAGCCCTGGTCTGGGAAGATCCCACATGCCACGGAGCAACTAGGTCCGTGAGCCACAACTACTGAACCTGCACATCTGGAGCCTGTGCTCCACAACAAGAGAGGCCACGATAGTGAGAGGCCCGCGCACCGCGATGAAGAGTGGCCCCCGCTTGCCGCAACTAGAGAAAGCCCTCGCACAGAAACGAAGACCCAACACAGCCATGAATAGATAAATAAATAATAAATTAATTAATTAATTAAAAAAAAAAAAAACCAAGCAAACAAAAAACCCTGAAATATTTGCAGAGACTCTCTGATCTGGCTCTGTGGCCCCAGTACCAACACAATGAGCACGAGATAAATTCTGTGATGGAAACCAAAAAAAAAAACAACAAAAAACAATCAAATGAGAAAGATCTGCCCCTAGATTAATTCTAACTCGGCTCTTGATCCTGCTGTAAATACGGCATCAATCAAGAGCTTAAATAGAGTAAGATCAGATAGAAACACACTGGGGAATAAAGTTATCAATTAATTTCCACCTCTCTGTGTAATTACTTTTTTTTTTTTCCACATAAAAGTGTGGCAGGAAAGAAACCCTTTAGGATATAAAATAATCAACCTCTCACTGCTAAGAGAGGAGCATTAAAAAATATTCTGCGTAGGAAGGAGTTTCCTATTCCTGTTCAGCATGTTCCGCAAATGTCAACCTATAGATGACATTTAAGATCCATTGAAGTCTACAATGTTTTTTTAAATTTTTTTTTAAAATTTATTTATTTTTGGCTGTGTTGGGTCTTCGTTTCTGTGCGAGGGCTTTCTCTAGTTGTGGCAAGCGGGAGCCGCTCTTCATCGCGGTGCGCGGGCCTCTCACTATCGTGGCCTCTCTTGCTGCGGAGCACAGTTTCCAGACGCGCAGGCTCAGAAGTTGTGGCTCACGGACCTAGGTGCTCCGCGACATGTGGGGTCTTCCCAGACCAGGACTCGAACCCGTGTCCCCTGCATTGGCAGGCAGACTCTCAACCACTGCGCCACCAGGGAAGCCCCAAAGGCTACAATTTTTTAAAAGGAAAACTTAACTTCTATTGCACTTATTCTAATGTTCTTGTCTCTATTGCATTAGTTACCTAGGGTTATTTCATTCTATTCTAAGGACATAAAATGTAACGTTCCTTTTTTATGGAAAATTTCAAAATACATCAAAATAAAAAATGAAGCAATATGTAAATGGACTTCCAAATACTCATTACAAAGTTTTAACAGTAATTACCATTTTGCTAATCTTGTTTCTTTGCATTCAGTCCACCTGGAATATTTTTTAAAACATTCCAGATATCAAAGCATTTCATTAGTAAGTACTTTGGGCTGCATCTCTAAAAAGGACTTTAAAAAAAGCATAACTATAGCAACATCATTACAAAATTAACAACGATTTCTTAGTGTCTTCTGATATTCAATCAGTGTTCAATTCCCTGATTGTTTCAATGACTGTTTACCCTTTGGCATGTTTGAATCAGGTTTCCAAGAGGATCTTTACACAATCCTTCTCAATCTCAAAGGTCATCAGGGAAACTCATTAAAAGAAAATGAAATAAATATATTTACCAAGATTGGCAGGAAAAATAAATTTAGTAATGTCCAGGTTTGGAGTAATCATATTGGTGAAAATGTATACAGTTATAACTTTATGCAAGGCAATTTGAGGGTTGCAATTGAGATATCCTTATATCTGGTCGTTATGTTTTAATGGATCAAGCCCAGTGAGCAGACTGCCATGTACAGTTGTGCAGGTTGTACAGTGCACAACTGGACTATATATGAGAGAAAGTAGTCACATTTGTATGTTATGTATTCAGATTCTTTTCCAGCAGACAGTAGGAAAAAGTTCCAGTCTTACAAAATCAGCATAATATGAAAATTTATTTACAGAAGCATGGAAAAAGTGACACTTTCTAAATTTGTACACCATGTTGTACGAGCTTAATGGTGGTCCTGCATTTGTGCACAAAGAGGATTATTCAAGAGGTGGTGGCATTATTTAAAACAGCAAAAGGATGGTGATGATGATGTCAAGCTCCAGATATGTAATGGCACAATTTTCTAGATGTACTGGACAAATTTTGAGGTCATGAGAACAATATTTGAGCAACTCTGTCCGGATTTAAATACCTATTCTGTCACTTATTAACTCTGTGATCCTAAGACATGTTACCTAACTACTCTTTGCTTCAGTTTCCTCATCTGTAACCTAGAGATTAAAGAGTTCCTTTCTCATGGGATTGTTGCAAGGATTAAATGAGTTATTATATAAAGCACTCAGAACACAGCAAAGAGCCTGGGACATTGTAAGAGATTCATGTACTTCTTATGTTGTTTTCATTATTATTATTTATATTATTATTTTCTCACACCAGTGATGAATAATTTGAAAACGTTAATATTTCTAGCCAATAGTTAGCAATAATTTTTTTATAATTCTTACTTTATAGGAAAAAGACAAATTATTATTATTTTAAATACAATTTTAACTAAGACTGATTCTAGTATAAGTTTGTTCAGTATATTTAATTCTTCTATGTATTCTCTATGTGAGTCCTCTGCCCACATGTTAATCACAGTTAAACAAATATGAAAGTACATTCTATTTTTAAAGATTTTGTGAAAAAAATGTTTATATGACCATGAGCTTCTTAGGCTAATTCACATACCAAGGTGCTTACTAAAGAATAACTGAATAACATATTCTCTATCAGAAATAAAGTTTTAAAAAATGAAATCATTTTGAAAATAAAAATATTGAACAAAATCCGAATGTAATTTACGTATAGCAAAGATTATAAAATTTCAGTCCTATTCCCGGAATGAGGAGTTTATGTAAAACTCCCTTTGCAAAACGTTTCCACAAATTATAAAGGGAACACAAATAACTTAGAAGGTAAACCATAAAAACAGCTGGTGCAATAAAAATCTTAAAATCGTGACATGCCAAAGGCTAAAGTTTATCACACACACTCATGATTGATTTATTCCGCGTGCAGGACTTCAGACTCCAAAATTTCATTTCAAGGCTAAACTGTTGGTCCAGCCACCTGGGAGAGAGAGTTCCTAGAAGAGTCTGCAGAAGATAGAGTTCAACGCTCTTCAAACTCACACTCTCTACAGACCTCCCATCTCTGATTTCTTTTTCTTTTTTAAAAAATTTTTATTGGAGTAAAGTTGATTTACAATGTTGTGTTAGTTTCAGGTGTACAGCACAGTGAATCAGTTATACATATACATATATCCACTCTTTTTTTGATTCTTTTCCCATATAGGTCATTACAGAGTACTGAGTAGAGTTCCCTGTGCTATACAGTAGGTCCTTATAAGTTATCTATTTTATATAGAGTAGCAGGTATATGTCAATCCCAATCTCCCAATTTATCCCTCCCCCCCCATCCCCTGGTAACCATAAGTTTGTTGTCTACATCCATGACTCTACTTCTGTTTTGTAAATAAGTTCATTTGTACCCCCTTTTTTTAGGTTCCACATATAAGCAATACCATATGATATTTGTGTGTCTGACTGTGTCTGATGTACTTCACGCAGTATGACAATCTCTGGGTCCAACCATGTTGCTGCAAATGGTATTATTTTGTTCTTTTTTATGGCTGAGTAATATTCCATTGTATATATGGACCACATCTTCTTTATCCGTTCCTCTGTTGATGGACATTCAGGTTGCTTCCATGCCCTGGCTATTGTAAATAGTGCTGCAGTGAACACTGGGGGGCATGTGTCTTTTGGAATTATGGTTTTCTCCGGGTATATGCCCAGCAGTGGGACTGCTGGTTTTCATTGTTCTCCCCTATTTTTCAAGGACATGTGGGCATGGGGTCTACCTCCTCCCCCATCACTGGAATGATGGATTCATGCTGGGAATCTTCCAGCAGGAACGGGCTTGGCAGTGTAACTGCCACCCTCCGGCCCCGCCCCCAGTGTAGTTGCTGCGTGTCCCCTGAGCTGATGCCTTCTTCCCCTCGGGGAAGGTGACAAGATGGGGTCTTTGTCCTCGTAGCTGGGAGCTGGCAGCTGGGGGCTCTTGTACCCCAAGTAGGGAGTCCTTTACTGGGGAAGGATGGATTGGGGTGCTGAAAGGACCAGGTCTGAGTTTCAATGCTGCAGGGAAACTCATCACAGGCAAATAGACAGGGAACCCCTTGTCCCTGCCCTGGTTGACAGGTGGATTCCCAGGAAAACAAGGTGATGCCCACCTGCAAGTCCGGGAGATGTGCCAAGTGTTCAAGGTCAGGGTGAGGAAAGTAAGACACACAGCAAGCAACAGGGGCATAGACGCACTTGAGAAGTGATTCTGTGAGTATTTCACCCATCTGTGAACCGGGGGGAGGGAAGATGAGGCCATCAGCTGAGTGTCAGGATTCCTGGGTTATCACCTGCTAGGTGGGGGAGAGAACCCATCCAGGAGGACCCCGGAGTGTTTATTTTTGTGCAAGTTCAAGGAGGATGCAGCTCCTTGAACACAGAGCTGGCACCAGAGATACCGCTGAGTGAGCAAACAGGATGCTTCGAAGCACAGATGATTCCAGTGGGATGGAAATGTGTTTTAGAAATTCAGAAAGATCTGGAGAGTTTGCTCATTTGATAATGAGCATTTTATGTTATTTCTCTTTTCCATAAATTTGCCATTGAAGTAATCTCTTTGGGTTTTTTTTTTTGGCCATTTTCTACTTTCTGTTCTTTCTAGTCAACATTATTCTTACTTTTGACACGGCATTTCCTTCTTGATATTCACTACTTGTCAGTTAAAACTAAGAAGTATGGATATTTCAGGGAGTATTAGTAATTCTTTTAAGGGCTGAAGGGAAGGAACATTTGAGTCATCATGCAGTCAGGTAGACTGAAGGGTTAAGGCTTCTCCAAAGATGAGGCATAATTATTTTTCTTTTTTATTGAACAATAAAACAAACAAAAAAAATCTAATGCCAAGATTTCTTCTTAGGTGTGACTGGAACATGAAGTAAAGGACAGTATCAAACGAATGCATAAAATAGAAATCTTTAATCATCCACAAATCATGTGGCCTCTGGACCACACCTTAGTATGGGGGTTGGTTACCAAGGGAACCAACCAAGATTAGAGGGTTGGAACTTTCAGTCCCACCCCCTGATTTCCTGGGAGAGTAGGAGAGCTGGAGGTTGAATCAACTACAAATGGCCAAGGATTTAATCAATAACGTCTATGTAATAAAGCCTATTTAAAAACCCAAAAGGAGGGGTTTGGTAGAACTTCCTGGCTGGTGAACACACGGAGATAAGGACATGTTGATAACGAAATGTTGTGAATGTTTATTGCCATGGAAACATGTCCTAAATGCTTTCTGTAGATTAAGATCATTTAATTTTCACAGAAATCCCATGAAGAAGTAACTATCACTGGGCCCATTTATAGATGGGGAAACAAAAGCACCAGGAGATTAAGAAACACATCCAGCCCAGCAATTGCACCCCTGGGAATATACCTGATAGAAATGAAAATATATCTTCACACAAAAGCGTATACAGGAACGTTCATAGCAGCATTATTCATCAGAGCCAGAAGTGAAAACAACCCGGGTGTCCATCCACTGATGAATGGATAAATACCATGTGGTACATCTGTCCTCTGGAATATTAACCAGCCATGAAATCAATGAAGTTCAGACGCAAGCTACCCCATGGCGAACCTTGAAAACATGATGCTAAGTGAAAGAAACCAGACACAAAAGGACAAATATTGTATGATTCCACTTGTATGAACCCTCCAGTGGTGCAGCCACTATGGGAAACCATATGGAGGCTCCTCCACTTATATAACCTTCCACTTACATGGAATCTCCAGAAGGGAGATTAGTAGTTGCAGGTTAGGGGACAGGGGATGGGGAATCACTGCTGCTGGGCATGGGGTTTCTTTGGGAAGTTCCAAAAATCATTAGCAACCATCATTACTGGGATTAGTGATGATGATTGCACAACTCTGTGAATATCCTAAAAAAACCATTGAAATGTGTACTTTAAGAGGGCTCTCTTTTTGGTATTCAGTTTATATCTCAATGAAGATGTTACTCTAAAAAGAAAAATAAAGGTGTCCAAAGTCACAGGCAGAAGTGACAGCTCTTAGAGCTGGAGTAGAATCGGGCTGCAGCATGTGTGCTCCTAGTTTCTCTACTATGGACCACTTATTCTTAACGATAATTGAAGAGAGACAAGATTTTTCACTCTATGGAGAAAACGAATCCCTGCTCTGAAGATTAAAACCACCGTAATCCATGGATGTTTTCAAAATTAATTTCAGTTGGTGCAGCTGTTTGGAGACCCATGGAGGATAGTGTGTGTGCTGACCTCATTTACTATTAGCATCAGGGAACTGATTTTATAGCTTTCTACATAAACAGGTGTGATAAACTCTAATTAGAAAATAAATTACAAAAAAAAAACAAATTACAGTTGACCCTTGAACAATAATGGGGACTTACGGGTGCTGACCCTCCTTGCAGTTGAAAATCTGCTTTTAATTTTTTTAATGTAAATTTATTTATCTTATTCATTTTATTTTTGGCTGCTTTGGGTCTTTGTTGCTGCGCGCGGGCTTTCTCTAGTTGTGGTGAGCGGGGGCTACTCTTCGTTGCGGTGTGCGGGCTTCTCATTGCGGTGGCTTCTCTTGTTGTGGAGCACGGGCTCTAGGCACATGGGCTTCAGTAGTTGTGGCTCACAGGCTCTAGAGCGCAGGCTCAGTAGTTGTGGCACACAGGCTTAGTTGCTCCGCGGCATGTGGGATCTTCCCGGACCAGGGCTCGAACCTGTGTCCCCTGCACTGGCAGGCGGATTCTTAACCACTGTGCCACCAGGGAAACCCCCGTTTTTAATTTTTGACTTCTCCAAAACTTAACTACTAACAGCCTACTATGGACTGGAAGCCTTACTGATAACATAAACAATTGATGAACGCATATTGTGTATGCTATATGTATTATATACTGTATTCTTATAATAAAGTAAGCTAGAAATTATTAAAGAAATGCAAATCAAAACTACAATGAGGTACCACCTCACACCCGTCAGGATGGCCATCATTAAAAGTCTACAAGTAACAAATGCTGGAGAGGGTGTTTTGAAAAGGGAACCCTCCTACACTGTTGGTGGGAATGTAAATTGGTGCAGCCACTATGGGAAACCATATGGAGGTTCCTCAGAACACTAAAAATAGAGTTGTCATATGAGCCGGCAATCCCACTCCTGGGCATATATCTGGAGAAAACCATAATTCAAATGGATACATGCACCCCTATGTTCAGAACAGCACTATTCACAATAGCCAGGACATGGAAACAACCTCAATGTCCATCAACAGATGAATGGATAAAGAAGATGTTGTGTACATATACAATGGAATATTACTCAGCCATAAAAAAGAACAAAATAATGCCATTTGCAGCAACACGGATGCAACTAGAGATTATCATACTAAGTGAGGTAAGTCAGACAGAGAAAGACAAATACCATATGATAATCACTTATACATGGAACCTAAAATATGACACAAATGAACCTATCCACAAAACAGAAACAGACTCACAGACATAGAGAACAGACTTGTGGTTGCCAAGGGGGAGGGGGTGGGGGAGGGATGGGTTGGCATTTTGGGGGTTAGCAGATGTTAGCTATTATATATAGAATGGATAAACAACAAGGTCCTACTGTAGAGCACAGGGAACTATATCACACTAATAAGAGCAGTTGGGTCAGAGGAACCTGGAATTTTTTCCTGGATCTTCCATCAAAATGTCTTTGATTTTCGGCAAATAAACTCTCCATAACCTCGGTTTTGTCATTGGTAAATCTGGATTATTGATTAACTGGTTGCTCAAAACAATGGCTTAAAATTATCATTTATTATCCGTCTTGAGTCTGGCGGTTGCCTGCGGGTTCTCAGGCATCTCTCCTATGACTGCTGTCGATGGTGGTTACAGCTGCTGCCCTCTGAAGGGCGTCCACTGTGGCACAGACATGGCCGTGATGTTGACCCCCTGCATCGACTCCTGCTTTGTTCCCTAGTTCTAAAGGTCTAAGTGTTTGATCTGGGGGCACATTAACTTCTTGTTACCTCAGTCACCTCATTGGTAAAGTTAGTAGAAGTCATGAGTTAATAAGCACTAAGGGCGATAAGTAAGTAGTAAGTAGCTGCCCGGTAGGGCTGCCCAGAGTGTTCAATGGCATGCCCCGTGTGCTGTTTGTTAAAGCCGTGTCTGAAGGTGGCAAGCACTTTATCAATTAGCTACTATTATTTTGAGAATGCTGATGAGGGGCTATGGAAATGATCCCTCCCTGAACCTCACACTTGAATCTGAGCAACACATTTTGGTCATGATAGAGGCTTTTATGTGGGACACAGACACTCACACGTGGTTTTGTGCAGACCAGCTGTACGGCCCATTGTCGTTGCTCTTTTGCTTTTATAAAAGAAGGTTAATAGAAAAGGCGTACCTGGCCCAGAAGCCACTATGGGCTGGAATTTATTGAGGAGGAAGTAATTCTATTAGTGTTCCAAAATTCACCTCCTGAAGATGGAATAAAAGGAAAGGCGGATTTATCCTTCTGTGTGTCTCCCTGCCCTTGAGGTATGTCTTTTGAAAGCTGCAGGTACTTTCTCTTCTTGAAACATTTAAATGTGTCCCCTTTATATCGGTAATAGTTGAATTAATGGAGGTGTTCGGGGCAGGCAGAGGACAGCCTGCATGACATGAGTCCTGGCCTCCTTCAGTGGGTGTCAGTCTATGAAAACACCATGACGTTGGTTGAATGTCAAGTGGATTAACATGTCAGACCTGGGAACAGTTGCCTTGTAGCATTGTAGCATTTAGAGAATGGAATAGCATCCTAGCTTAGCATCTTGCTTACCATTAAAATGTCAGGATTTACATCCTTCTTTGCCACAAGATTATTTTTCAACAGCTTTAAAATCCTAACAATACGACCATGTCTTCTGGACCTTGTCCGCAGAATTCTTGAAGCAGACCGGCGCCCGGTAACAGACGTATTTAGCCAGATTCATATGTATGTGACTGAGCAAAGACGAATAGCTCTTCAATGGAGCATGAAATGACTTCAATCCGTAAAGCTCGGTGTGGTCTTACCTGCCTGGCCCTGCCTGGGCTTCATCCTGCAACGTGAATTTGGAGAAGTCTCAGGGGTCAGAACCTGAGAGCAGGTAAGATTTCCCTCCCCATTACATATAACACACTCTTTAACTTTTCCTTTGGAGCACGGACTACAGATGGAATGAGATAATTATTGGTGCAATTGCTTTTTCTTTTCAAAGTCATACCCCTCCATATAATACTAGCTGGAAAGGTGAATTCAGTGAAAGAGCAGTCAATGGGGAACTATCGTGTGTGCCCCCAACTAAAGAGAATAGCCAGCACTCACCTCCAGTCAGCTGTCTCCATGCAAGAAATGGGCCCCCAATTCATTACTCTTCCATATTTTAGTGGAAAAAAGGAGGTGCTATTTTTACCTGCAACATTCTGATATTTAAAAGTTGATGATTAATTTAATTAAAGGATACACACCATGCCAGGCAAACAGATGGGCCCTGTGCTGTCACTTTGCAGAAGACAAATGTCTGTCTTACTATTGGTCTCCTAGATCAAAAGGAGAAAGACCTACAGCATCTCCAGACACTAGCCAGATCACAGAAAAGAGGTTCAACCTGTATTTATTCAACGAATGTATCTGACAAACTAAAAACCACCATGCAAAGCGTTGGTATCCTTGGACAGGGAATGCTATTTACTTGAGCCAAGAAATGTGGGACATGTCATTTATTTCTAACTGTGGCTTGCTTATAGTTATTTCTAGGTTCCTTTGAGTTTGTTTCCAATTTCTTATTATGAGACAAGGGGATATAGTTTGTGGATGGAGTACCGTTTCAGGAAGGACAACTCAGTTTTCAAAAGCCACCCAAGTGGAGAGAGCACTGTTTCAGAGTTCTTTGTCAATCTTTGGGATTTCAAGGTTAGAGAAAAAGGGTCATTGGCTTATTTTGGTTTCCATTCATCAGACATTTTGAAAAAGCCTTTCACTTATGCCCCCTCATGGATGAATGTGTCATGAATCAAAAGCTGCACAAAAACAACATTGAAGGAACAAGAATGTCATTAATATCATTAGTGTGAATGTCATTAATATCATTTGTGTAAATGTCAGTGCTTTCGTTCCGTTGGACATCATTTATTGTTTGGAAAAGGAGATCCAAGGAAGGGTGAGAAACACACAACCAAAGCCCAGAAATGGGGATGTGACATGAATCCATCAATGACAAGCTCCCACAGAGGTTCCGCTGGAAGACACACTGGGATTGGCTGCCCTCTCTGTCCATTTCGATCCCCTGACCCCTGCCCAAACCCAGACCTGGTTTTGCAATCGGACTGCTGTTGCCAGCCTGCTCCCAGGTCACCATTCCTCTGTCTCCTTGTGAATCCCGTGCCAACAGAGACACACGGTCCAGCCAGACCGTCAGTGTTTTTTCGACCTATAACCCGATGCGGTGGCATCACCTTTACTGTCATTCGTATCCTTCCCCTGCTGTGGTGTCAGGCTCCTGCTCCGGAATCTCGTCGCTGTGGGACTGATCCTTCACGGGCTCGTGAGTGAAAACCAGAGCTGGTGGTGGACGACAGGGATTAAGCCACAGAAGTTGCCGCTTCCTCCCGCCCTCCATCCCTCCTTCCTTCTCTCAGAGGGCATATCCAGGTCCTAGCATCTGACTGCACGTTGCTGCCTCTGTGACCTTGGGCTGGCCTCCCTGAGGCTCCATTGCCCCCACCAAATCATGGGGACCGTCCCATTCCCCTCGAATTGTGGCTGGGAGTTTATAAAGATGATCAGGCAGGATGACCACACGTTCAGTTGTTCAAGGAATCTTTGCTGATGGCTGACTGTACAAGATGGGGGAAGGTGAAATACAGGTTTTTCTTAACTCCACTCATTTAAGGAACACCTTCATGATTTGGGGGGTCTCTGCAGCCCCAGTTCTTAAGGAGACCATTGGATGGGAGAAGGTGGCCCTGCCTCTGGATGGTTTGCCCATTATTGGGAAGGGCCTGGGGAAAGGGCTTCCGGTGGGGAGGGGGTGGGCTCTGCTTCCGTCGCCTAGGGCTGGGGGTCCTTGTCCACACAGCCCTGCCCCATGTACTTGGATGGGTGAGCGGGGCGGACATACCTCTGAGACAGTTACCTAGAGACGGGAGTGGCCAAGAGACAGGGGTGTGCCCCTCAAGCACCTTGGAGACAGTGACAAGTGAGGAGGCACCCCTGTTTTGTGGCCTCTCCCCAGACCTGGGCTGGACTGGCAATAGCTCCCTGGGGGCAGGGTCTTGTGGGGGAGGGGCCACCTCCTCTTTGCTGCTTGGTGGTGCCGGGCAAGCAGGTCCTCAGGCCTCCCATTCCCAGGCTCCTGCAGGGAAGGGTGGGCACCCGCTCTGTGCACCTGTGAACATAAATATAGGAAAGCTCATTTTAAATGGAGTCAGGATGCCCTGAAAGGGAAACTCACAACTCATAACTCATAACTCACAACTCACTCAACTTGTTGCAGCCTGTATAACCGGCAGGAAGAAAGGAGATAAGAATGTTACTTTTCTATGGGTACAAAGGAAGACATTTTTCACATAGGAATTTTATCTCCTGCTTTAAAAAAAAAAAAGGAGGAAGATCACTTCCTGCCCCAGCAACAAGGCGCTAGCCCCCAATTGCAGCCAATGAGGGACCGCCACAACCTTGAACTCTTGTTCTTCTCCAGTAAATGTTTGTTCAAGACAACCCTCCCCAATTTCCTCCTAAAACCTAATAAAAGCAAGCCCGCCTCCTTCGTTCTCCAGACCAGCCTACGACTCACCATAGCTGGCCGGTCTTGAGTTGCAGTTCTCTGCTATACCTGAATAAACCCATTCTGCTGCTTAAAAGAGCTGGCTATTTTATTTTGGGGGCTGGCACAGTTTTTCTGGTGCTGGGTGGGGCCCAATGACCAGGCTCCACCCAGGCTGGCAGCATTGGGTGGGCACAGGGACCCGCAGCACGACCTTGCTGGCTATTTCTTGGTGCTGGGTGGGGCTGGTGGACAGGGCTGGACCCCACGATCTCCTTGGCTACATGAAGTGCCAGTTAGGGAAGGGGACTTCTCCCCTCGTTGTCTTCACAAAAGCCTGATTAGACTCTGTCAGTGAAAAGATGTTGCCCTTGCATCAGTAAACAGAGGATGTTGCAGCCATCAAGCCATCGCATGACAGCTGCCCCTACAGTGAGTCCTAAGGAAACTCAGGAGAGAAGCAGGATGCCCCGTCATCAAGCCATCAGCCACTGCAGGCAGCACCCCCCAAGCAGTGCACCCTGAGGAGACTCAGGATGGAAAAACACAGGATACTGGCCCTAGATAGCTAAGGTGCGTATCAAAGGAACGATTTCAATGAGCCTAGACTTTTGCAACGTCCCATATATAGAAATGCACTATGGGACTTCCCTGGTGGCACAGTGGTTAAGAATCCGCCTGCCAGTGCAGGGGACAGGGTTCGAGCCCTGGTCCGGGAAGATCCCACGTGCCACGGAGCAACTAAGCCCGTATGCCACAACTACTGAGTCTGCCCTCTAGAGCCCATAAGCCACAACTACTGAAGCCTCTGCACCTAGAGCCCGTGCTCTGCAACAAGAGAAGCCACCGCAATGAGAAGCCCACGCACCGTGACAAAGAGTAGCCCCCGCTCGCCACAACTAAAGAAAGCCTGCATGCAGCAATGAAGACCCAACACAGCCAAAAATAAATAAATAAATAAAAATTTTTAAATGCACTAAATCCTGTAACTTGAGATGTCTGGTTTTCTTTAATTAACAGGCATCTTTTAATGTTCGACTACCTGGTTTCATTGCAAAGACCCCTATATATCCTGGCTCATCCCTTACCTCTTCAGAGCAGTCCCTCAGAGCTATCTGAGAGTCCTGTCTGCCACCCGGGCTTGAAGTTCTCAGAAAGTCCGCCGAATAAAACATAGCTCTCAACTTCTGGGTTGTACACTATTTTTAGTCAACAACCCCTAAACGTTAGGTGCCTGGGAATTTTATCGCTCTGCCTATGGCCCACTTGTCCAAAAGTGACCATCAGCAGTGTTCTATCACCATGAATCCCGAGGATGTTATGATCCTTCCCACAGCGAGAGCTAAGGAGGAGGAGGAAACGTTGACATTGCATCATTGTCGCTTTTCCTATCTTCTGAAATCATGGGGGAAAACAGGTTCATGTCAGAAAATTACCTCCTTCCATCCAGCCTCTTCTGGAAAATGGATGGTAGAGCCCATGACTGTTAGTGTTGTACCTTTTGTTTCCTAGAGCTCTTAGGGAAGTGCTAACCGAACTTATATCAGAAACGTCGATATCTTCTTAGCAAAGGGGCCATGGAACACTTAGATGTGTCTTACTAGAGGCCTTCCCTTGATCCCAGGCAGGGGTGAAACTGAACAGGACCCTGTGGGGCTCCTGGTCACAAAAGTCTTTCTGCTCCCCCCCACCCCCCACCCACCCCGCCGTTTTCTTGTTTGCAGGAAATCAAGCCATCAAGTCGTCACATTACAGTCTCCATGACCTTCTCTTGAGTTCCAAAGGGCAGGTTCAAATAGTTGCTAATCAGGGAAGGGAGGGGATACAGAAACAAGGGAGGAGCAGTCAGGAAACAATAGTGCAGCCTTGGGCCAGGGTCCTGGTTCCCCCTCAAGGGATACACAGAACAACATCTTTGAGCCCTTTAGCAGACACTGAAACTCCCACCAGGTGGGACAAGTTAACTGCATGCTGCCCACCAGCACATAGACACCAGACCCGCGACTGGTTGGAACCAGAACGTTGATGATGCCGACTCCCGATTACCTCATCACCAACCAGTCAGAAGAAGGTCCACAAGTTGATCATGCCCTGCTCCTTGAACTATTACTGTAAAACTCCTCCCTACCCCCTCAAGGTCAGGACACACACTCTTGAGGTCATTAGCCCACTGTGGCCCCCTTTGCCTGGCAAAGCAATAAAGCTATTCTTTTCTACTTCACCCAAAACTCTGCCTCTGAGATTTAATTCGGTGCTGGGGTGCAGAGGTTGGATTTGGCTTCAGCAGGAGGAATTTACATGATAATCTGATGTCCTGAGACAGTCCTAACAGGGACCAAGTGGTTGCCTTATAGTGGCTGATATCCTTTCAGTGAGACCCAAATGGGTAAAAATACTCCTGGGTTAGGTGCATCCTGGAAGATGTTTTACTAGCTTTGTCAGGGAACAAAGTCTTCTCCATAGAACAATCCCGTTGTCAAAAAATAGCGATGATGATTACCCTCTAAATGGCACCCCTAGAAGCTGGTGGAGAGGGCTAGAAGGAAATGTGCATCACCATTGAACAAGGGGTCCAGATGCTTCCGGTTATAAGGAGAAAAATGTCTACAGTTTGATTATTGGGATCTGTGTCATCCTTGACCACTTCCTAACTGCAGACCCAATTTTTCTATCTGTAAAAAGGGATGTTGTATCTAAAGGTCAGGATCAATTGCAAAAAAGGCTTTGAATGCACTTAGGCAAATTGCACCCAGGTAGGCTATTGATCTGTAAACTTGCCTTTGCTGGATTTTCTGAGTAGACATTTACAAGTGGATCCTCTTGACATTTGGTCTAAAACCTGCTCCCTTCGTAGAATCTATCTTCCTTTTAACCCTCTAGATACTTTGCTTTTAATATTTTGACCTTATGGATGAAGCAAAACCCCAAATAAATCAACATTAGGACTTGTTAGCTATTTCAATAGTTTGGTGACAGAAGAGTATTAAGTATATAGCTTGAGCTTTGAAACGAAATAGGTTTCATTTGAGTTTGCTGTATTAATACTCTCCTAACAGCCACGATGAAAATTAACTTTTCTGTGTAATTCACTTGGAAAATAAGCAGCATTGCCCACACCCAGCAACCAAAGCAGAGGAATGACCAATATTTAAGAAGCTTGTATCCTTTTCTAAAAGGAGCTTAGACTTATGTTTCATAATCAACATTTCCTGACATGGCCCAAATAATTTCGTTGTATTTGCACTCATTCAGAGATGAAAAAGAAGGGGTTAAAATAGTTTGGGAGTTGTTCATTCTAAATTGGTATCATATCAAAAAGGCAATTCTCAAAAGAAGAGATAAAAAAATCCTTATAAGCACATGAAAAAAAAATCATCATTGACCAAAGAATCAATGAAAATAAATAAAAGAATAATGAAAAGTTTTACTTTCAGTCATGGCAAGTTAGGTAATTCTGGGGTCATTCTAAGGTAATGAACCCTTCCTTTGAGGACCACAAAAAAGAGTGAATGCAAATAATAGCCAAAGTTTATTAACAAAGAATTCCCAAGCTAGTATCTAGAGTTTTACAGAGACCCGGGGTCGGGGGGATGGTGATCCAGGATTCTGAGACCTCCTTACCTCTCTGGAGGCCAATTTCAGAGGAATTATTGGATGTACTGGAGCCTGAGTGGTTCATTTCACAGCTGTATGATGAGGGGGAAAAGGAATAGGGTTTGGGAATACCTGGATGGGGCCTTGACGATTCCCTCCACGTTGTATCTGGGTCAGGGGGGTAGCACCTTAGGAGAAAATGTGACCCAGACTTAGGTTTTCCTTCCCAAGGACAGCATCTCAAGCCCAATCCCCATTCATTAACTTTTCCTCTTCCTAGATAGATAGAAACAGATCTAGACTTAGGTAAGGAGAGACTTTATGCAAAGTGATTACTGAAACAGGGCGGGTAGAACCACTGTGATAGGGGAAGGAACTATTATAATGGGGAGAACGTTCCAATCTGAGATCAGCAAACCTCTCAAAGTGCAGGCAGAAAAGGGGCTTTTCTTTTATAGGGAGGAGTCCACAAGGCTAGGAAGGATCTGGTGTCAGAAGTGGAATAAGCCCAGGGATTGATCAGACAGTTGATCAGGACTGTTTTTCCCAGAGGTCAGCTGATGGTCAGGAGTGGTTGTTAGGAGGGGTTATTCCTTGTTCTAATGCTCAAGTGTGGGACAAGTTTTAGGGGCTCAGGGAAAGGAGAGAAGCCGGATTCAGGTTTGCTCAAGGCGAACTAGTGGGAATTTTGGCCAGATTGGTTGGTGGGAACAAACAGTTCTGCTAATCATTCACCAGACAGTGAATGGGAATTTGGAGGGCCTGTGTCTGGCCTGTCCTAGGTAAACGGGGGGTCATCTTTGGGTCTTATCTAAGTCATATGGGGAAGGGTGACTTCTAGTTTTTGCAGTGATGTGTAAGAGTAGGGAATATTTCTTGACCATCACTGTTTTCCAGGAGCACAGGGCTCACACAAAATTCAACACTGTCAAGATCCAGACAGGTAGACACACATGCACGTGGGATTGCAAACCATCACGAGAAAAAAGAAAGTTTGGGAAATCACATGGCAAATGTTAAGAGTGGTCATTCTGGGTGCTGCCTTTACAGATTCTTTTTCTTTCTTCTTGTGTATCTGCAGATATATATATATATATAAATTTATTTATTTATTTATTTATTTATTTATTTATTTATTTATTATTGGTCTATTTTGCGTTGTTACAGGGTCAAGGGAGAAAATACGTATAACTAGAAACACAAAGCTTAGCACAAAATAAGTGCTCAAATTTACTTGTGGTTAATCATCATCACGGTCATGGAATTAAAATAATGTGGAAAAGCTACTTTTCAAAGAACAAAAGGGAAAAATTAGTATCTTACGAAACTTTCTATTTCTACCAAAGTTTCCTCATAGGAGCAAAGCAAAGCCCAGACCTCGACTGTTACTCCTCTAACCTAATGATTGTGCAGGAATTTGTCATAAATCCCCCCTTGGACCTTTGGAGCACCTCTGAGGAAAGGTAATGGAAGACAGGAAAGTATTCCCACAATTTATTATTGCCATTACTCAGTGGGGTAAGATTCTTTACACTGGCAGATCCAGGGTTGTCTGTGCCATAACCATGAGTACCTTCTCCCATCCAGAGCCACCTGGAGAAGACTTGACTGTGTCATGGTGCCATCTTGCCACCTGCGGATGTTTTGCTGAGGCTGAGAGCTTGATGCCAATGCTTTTTTGTTCTGACTGGAAATTCTGGAAGCATTTTAGAGGCTGTATTTAGTATCCCCTTTCCTTAAATGCTCTGGATTTTGTTTTCTCTCATTTTGTCCTAAAAATGAGACAGGGAGGGAAATATTTCAGACAACTTGATTTTGTGATTCTCACTGGGTAATTGCATCTGGTAACTCAGGGCTCTGTTTGGAAGCCCAGCATGTAGGTTGTGTGACAACTTCTGACACGCCTGGGAAGATAAAGAGGACTGCGTCCTTAGCCATTTCACTTCAAGTTGAAGGTGAGCCTGGTCACTTGGTACAGTGTTTTCACTCAAGGCTGAGAAAGTTCACAGGACGACTTGGCCCCTGAAGCTGGTGAATCCCAGAGCTGACACTCAAGTCAAATTAGAAAGTCAGAAAGGGGGCCACTCATATATCCAGAGGAAACTCTAATTCAAAAAGATACATGCACCCCAGTGTTCATTGCAGCACTCTTTACAATAGCCAAGATGTGGAAGCAATCTAAGTGTCCATCGACAGGTGAATGGATAAAGAATTATGCGGTACATTTATACAATGGAATATTACTGAGCCATAAAAAAGAATGAAATAATGCCATTTGCAGCAACATGGATGCAACTAGAGATTATCATACTCAGTGAAGTAAGTCAGACAGAGAAAGACAAATATACGATATCACTTATATGTGGAATCTTAAAAATTATACAAATGAACTTATTTACAAAACAGAAAGACACTCACAGGCATAGAAAACCAACTTATGGTTACCAAAGGGGAAAGGGGGGAGGGATGAATTAGGAGTTTGGGATTATACTACTATGAATAAAATAGATAAACAACAAGGACCAACTGCATAGAATAGGGAACTATACTCAATACCTTGTAATAACCTATAATGGAAAAGATCTGAAAATGAGTATATATACATATGTATCACTGAATTACTTTGCTGTACACTTGAAACTAACACAACATTGTAAATTAACTATACTTCAAAAAAAAAAAAAAAAGAAAGTGTGCCACTGAGTAGAAAACCAGGTTACAGGCATGGGCTTTGAAGTCCATCCAAGTTTATTCACATGGATTAACATCTGTGGGCCTTCGTTTCTATTTTCTTGTTTGTAAAAGACATCTATTACTAGAACCTACTTCACAAGCCTCTGGTGAGCATTAAGTGAATTAAGATGTGCAGAACCTTAGAACAATCCCCTGCCCATAGCAAGCCCTCATTAGGTGTTGGTCATTATTAAATTTCAGCCTGCAAGTCAAAGCCAGTCAATCGAGTTATTTTAAAGGATGTTATTTGCTGTACAATATTATGTGTTTCTCATATGCATACAAGAAACATCCAGAATGATGAACAGTGGCTATTTCCTTTAGTATTTTTTGTGTCTTTTAACTCCTTAGCACTGCATGTGAACAGCAGATAGCCTTTATATATCTATATCCATATCTGTACCTATATCATCTATAACTATGTATCTTCCTGTGTTTATTCTAAAACACGATGTAGTGAAGTACGTTATTATTCCTACTAATGTAAACATGAGCTTTCATAATCCACTCTGTGTCTACACCATTCCTGCTCCTGCCTCGTTTTGCATCATCCGGAAAACAGACCACTGGACCCTGGACACTGACAGCACATTAGCAAACACATATTAGATGTGACAAAGGGGCTTTTCTACTGGATTCATTGGAAACATCACTGGGTGATTGGAGGACACCAGCTAATAACTTTGAGTAAGCATTCCTTACAATTAGTAGTGACTAATGAAAAATAAATAGGGCAGTAAATCCCACTGCTGACATTACGGTAGGGAAATTCATTGGCCTGAATAGCCCTCAGTTTAGAACTTGGAAGCAGCACCAATGAGAGGTCCCTAGGTTAGGACAGTATTGCACACGGGTTAAAGCTTTTATTGTGTGCAGCCAAATGGCCTGGGGTCATGCCTCTACTTTGTCATTTACTAGCTGTGGGACCATGAGTAAATTACTTAATCTCCCTGGGCCTCAACTCTCTCATGCATAAAATACAGTTCCTGATAATAGTATGACCCTCGCACATAGGATCACGCACATGCTATTAGTATCTTTAGGGAGAGTGTATCAGTCAGGTTCTTGGCAGGAGACAAATAGCACATTCAAAGGGAGAAACTGGAGTAAGCTAATACAGGAAATACTTGAAGAAGGGTGGACAAAGTTAAGGGAGCTAATAAGAGATGGCACAGCGCCTGGGAATATGCACAAGCATAGTCATTTCCACCTCCAGCCTTGAAGGGAAGAAAAGTAAGTGTTTACCAGACCCCATGAGAGCTGTGGCCATGGGAACAGGACCAGCCAATGGAGGCACACCGTTCCCTAGAGTAACAGAGACACCGCTGAACCATGGCAGGAAGAGAGAGAGGGGAGCAAATACCCCGACCTCTCTCTGCCCTCGTCCTTGGCAAACCTGCCCATGCCTCTATCAGCTACAGAAGTCAGAGGGAAGGGAGTTTAGGGGACGTGGTACAGAGAGGCTAGCCTCCTGAGCTCAGAACAGGGCAAGGATGGGAAGGGTGAGCAGTGCATCCGGAGGGGTGAGTGGAAACTACCCGACCCAGAGGACAGTTATCTTCAAGGTCAGCTGCTGTAGACACTCACTCAAGGCGAAGAAATGGAGGAAATATTGCCTACACTGTGATGTTTCTCTTTGCTAAGAGCTGATCAAGGGACAAATATTGCTGTCACAATCACTCTCTTTTTAAATCACTTTCCTGTGGTTTAGCTAGAATCAGAATTGGTGACCATCCTCTCAAGAACTGGAGAAGAATAGAAACAGCAGCGAGCGTTTCTGTAATGCTTTATAATTTACAAATTGCTGTCGTATATTGAATCCCTCTTGAGCCTCATAATGAGACTGTTTCAGTTAAATATTTAGAAACGTTTATAAATGAAGAAATTGAAGCATGGAGAGTTTCTTTGGCTAGGGTTAAGACTCGTGTAATTTAGAAATATTGAGGTAAAATTAGCATAACATAAAATTAACCATTTTAAAGTGGATAATTCAGTGGCATTAAACACGTTCACAATGATGTGCAACCATCACCTCTAATGAGCTCTGAAACTTTCTCATCAGCCCCAAGGAAAACTTCGTACACATTAAATCGTCATTTCCTCATTCTTCCCCCATCTCCGGAAACCACCAATCTACCTTCTGTCTCAATAGATTTGCTTATTCCGGGCATTTCATGTAAATGGAAACATACAATATGTGGTCTTTTCTGGCTTCTTTCACTCAGCGTCACATTTCTGAGGTTCACCTATGTTGTAGCAGGTGTCAGTGCTTCATTCCTTTTTTTTTTGGCTGTGCCACTCGGCTTGCAGGATCTTAGTTCCCCGACCTGGGATTGAACCCGGGCTCCCGGCATGAAAGCCCTGAGTCCTAACCACTGGACTGCCAGGGAATTCCCAGTGTTTCATTCCTTTTTATGGCTGAATAATATTCCACTGTATGGGTGTGACCCACTTTGTTTATCCATTCATCCATTCATGGACATTTGGGTTGTTTCCATCTGCAGCCATTGTGAATAGTAGTACTACCATGAAAGTGTAATTGCGTAATTACACAATTACAATAATTGTAATTGTGTAATTTTAACCTATGTCTTTTTAGAAAATTCATGGAGGTGATTTGAAGACCTAGCTTTCGAGCACAAGATCTCCAATTTACTCCTCCCCTTCCTTGATGCAGAAATATGCTTGGAGGACTTTTAGTGGGGAGCAGCCTCTGTCCTAGTCACTGGGACACAGCAGTGAACAAAATAAATCCCATCTCTCGGGGCACCATCCAGTGACTTAGGTGATGAACACAATGGTTCCACAGAGACACACCGCCTGATGGTAAGAGCTGAGGAGAAGCCGGCTAAGGGAGGTAAGCAGTGCCATGGATTGGAACAGATGGCCATTCCATACTGAAGATTCCAAAGAACGTTCTCTGATAAGATAACATTTCAGCAGAAGCTTCAAGGAAGTGAGGGCAGGAACATTTCAAGGGAAGAGTGCTTTAGGCAAAATCAAACCCAGATTCAAATCCCAGCTCTGCCAAAAGGCAGCTGTGTTACCTTGAGCAAGTGATAGGTTCTTTGAGGTTCAGTTTCCTCCTTTGTATAATAGGATAAACAATACCTGTCTCATAAGGTTGTCTTCTCGGTACCTTGAAGATGCTGTAAATGGCTCTGCTTTTTAGCCGTTCGTTGTTTCGATGCAGAGGGCTCTCCACGGTGCATTTAAGAATCTGGCAAATGCTTTGAGAACAAAATTGGAGGGTGGCATTTACTTCTCTGTGCTTCTTTCTCTTCAAGATCATGGCCCCTCAAGTGCTGGCTTTTTTTTTTTTTTGGCAACCGTGAACACAATTTTTGCCTCTCCTTGCACGTGGGATTGCTAAAAGCTGTACTGGATTCTTATGATATTTAATTAAAAATGCTCTCAAAACACATGCCTGATGGAACCAAAACTAATTTGGCAGGTACTTCTCCAGGCGGGGATGCCAGAAGATCAAGGACAGTAGCCAATTTCAGGTAATCTGAAACAGCAGCAGAATTCTATATATATCATTGTCCTTATAACATTTAACAGTTTTAGTTAAAGGGCCATCTCTTCCTTTCACTCGTAAAACTTTTTCCAGATTTTGCTTTAAATTGAGATGCTGGAAAATCCACATCTAGGTAAGGAAAAACGGCCTTCTCTGCTCAGATAGACATTTGTCTAGTGGCTGCCAAGGAATTTACCGCTGAATCCCCTGAGTGGTAAGTTATGTGAACAAAGATGCTTGGGAATATCCATCCTTCAAAGAACCGAGGAGTGAGAAAAAAAGATGAATGTAGAAAGAAAAAAATCTGGTGCAATTATTCCATATTATCTGCTCTTGGGTCATTTCAAATACTCAACGAGCTGCTCGGCACTTCTGAATTGTGATTTCTCTGTACCCAACTGCCTCTCTCAGTGCTGCCAAAGTCTCTTCTTATCAAGTTGTCCGGGCAGTGATGGCCTTTGTGAATTACCTCCCCAAAGCCCACGCTGAATAGGAAGTCACCAAGAGAGTGACGTTTACAAGATAAGGGCTGCCCTCTCAGGTCCCAGCATCATGTATCGGTCTTGGCTGTTCTGGGTGTCAGGGGGTGCAATGGTTCTCTTATGCAGCTTTGCCATTTGGAAGAGTGTGGCTGCCTTTGATAACAGATATCAAACCTTACAAGTTTTGAGATGGGACTCAAACACCTCTCCCTCCAGTGGGGATGTCTTGTTTTACAAGCCTTCGTAAGTCTGAGCCCCAGGTCCTTCTTCCCTTGCTGGGCTAAATTTTGATATCAACCACTCTTTCATTCTCCAATAACAGGCTCTTTGTTACCCGAGACCATTATGGAAGGCATTGGAACTGGTGGACTTCATGGGAGTGGCCAGCCGTGGAATAAGGATGTCCAAAGTTGATGATGAGGAGGAGAAACTGACCAGGCAATGGACCAGAAGATGGCTGGATAGGTGTGGGCGGTTACATGTCTAAATTCAGCACTGGCCTCCATCACTTGTGAGACAATCAGTGACCCTCACTGTGCCTCAGATTGCTATGGGTACGGTAAAGTACTAGTAATACCGATGGCAGAGCCTTGTTGGAAGCATTCGGTGAGAAAATGCATGCAAAGCTCAGTGCTTGGCCCAATCCACACCGACCTCTCCTCTCTTTAGTAAACATGCCACGCCAGGAACAAATCTATGTCTTCTGTTATCTATCTATTGGTGCCACTTGATCAAACCAGAGTTACTTATTTTATCCCTAATCTGTGCAAGGCATGTTCTAGGAGGACTGACAATTTGAGAAATGTATTTCAATATGATTAAAGACAATTTTTTTTATTGTATTTGCTCTGATGGATGAGTTCATGAACAGTCAAGAAACCCAGAGGTTTCCAATCTCCCAAGGGTCCCCTGTCCTTAAAAATCCAAACTCTGAGGGGGGTCCCTTCACATAAAACACGCGATTGCCCCCAGAGTCATATAACTGAGTGGTGACCTCACTGCGTCTACAATTCAGAGTTCTTTCTGCTACTCTTGAACTTTCCCGAGCAGGGAAGGAGTGGAGGCAGCTGGGGTGACCAGGGAAGGTAGACGAGGTGTCCCCATTTCTGCCATTTGCCTTTCCTTTTTCCACCCAACATCTGGTCTGTCTGGGACAGAGAGAAGGGACCAGACATTTCACAAGTGGCTTTGCAGACGAATTCCATTACGGATTCTGTCACCTGCAGCCTTCATCTCCCCATTTCTTGAATTCAACAGAAACAGATTTTACTGTTCTAACCTCGGGACATTTTGGAATAGAGAAAGCAGGTGGTGCCCCAAATCAGGGGTGATCTGGATAAGAGACTAATGAGATAAAGTCACTTTATCTCAGACTCAAAAAATAGTCATAAAAATACACAGTTGCAGGTGCTGGGTTTCTAGGCTCTTCCCGGTTGCCCGGAAGCCAACTTTCATAGCTGAAAAGCTCAAAAGCCACAAAACAGGCCATTGATATGAAGGTACGCAGGAAAGGAGGCACAAAGCCAGGCAAACACTGTGTTTGTCTCCATTTGTTTCCATAAAATATTATGTAAATTTAATGTGTTTGCCAATGAGGCCCCTCCCTTGAGGGCTACCATATTGCCACCCCTAGAATTAAACAGGCCCAGTTCAAAGCTCTTCCTCCCACCAGCTCACATCACCACCGGGGCCAAGAGTCCTTCTGCCACTTTTCCAGCATCTGCTTGGATGTCACAGTCAAACATACTCCGATCTCTACGATCACCAGGCGCTCTCTGTTGAATCTCCAAAACTGAGGTTCCTTTATCCATTGAAACCCATGAAGGCGTCCTCAGCATGAGTTTGTTTCTGAACCCCTGGAAAACGAAAGCAAAACTGGAACAAGTGTCCCTTCACTCTCCACTTCGGTTCGGTCTCTCTGAATCTCGACTGTCTTCTATGCTGGTGACAGCAACCATTGTCAACGCAGGAGCAGATGGGCAGAGGCAGGGCACGGGAGGAAGGTTTGGAGAACGTCCGAGCTGACCCTCTTCCTCGACCCTTTAGCGCAGCAGTCCCCAACCTTTTTGGCACCAGGGACCGGTTTCGTGGAAGACAATTTTTCCATGGACTGGGGAGTCGGGGGATGGTTCAGGCGGTAATGTGAACAGTGGGGAGCAATGGGGAGTGATGGGGAGCAATGGGGAGCGATGGGGAGCGATGGGGAGTGATGGGGACCGATGGGGAGCGGTGGGGAGCGATGGGGAGCGGTGGGGGAGGCTTTGCTCGCTCACCCGCTGCTCACCTCCTGCTGTGCGGCCCGGTTCCTCACAGGCCGGGGAATGGTACCAGTCTGCTGCCCGGGGGCTGGGGACCCCTGCTCTAGCAGAAAATAGCAGGAGTCGCGTGGTTACTAAAGGGCCTTGCCCTCCATAGGTCCCTCCACCAAGTATTTCATGACAACAAACCTACAAGAACACTGAAAACTTCACTTGTTGCCCAATTTTTTTCAAAAAAGATTACTATGGGGAATCCCCTGGTGGTCCAGTGGTTAGGACTCTGCACTTTCACTGCCAGGGGCCGGGGTTCAATCCCTCGTTGGGGAGCTAAGATCCCACAAGCTGTGTGGCATGGCCAAAAAATTAAAATAAAAAAACAAAACAAAACAAAACCACAAAAAAAGATTACTATGGTACCAGGGAAAATGAAAAATGCAGTCTTGTAAAAGAATTATCTATCTATCTATCTATCTATCTGGTAGATAACAATATTATCCCCATTTTACAGATAAGGAAACAGAAGCAGAGAGAAGTGCCTGGGATTGCCCACCGTCATACGGTTATGAAAGCATCAGAGTCAGGGCTCAACTCAGACAGGCTGACCCCAAAAGTCCCACCGTCAGTGTGGTGAGCAGCTGCTAAGCCGCTGTGGGCATCCTCAAATGGTCTTTATTTGTTTTTTGAAAGGAAGCCTTGACAGTGCTTTGTGCAGACCCCAAGGGGTGGGATAGGGAGGGTGGGAGGCAGACGCAAGAGGGAGGTGATATGGGGCTATATGTATACGTATGGCTGATTGACTTTGTTATAAGGCAGAAACTAACACACCATTGTCAAGCAATTATACTCCAATCAAGATGTTAAAAAAAAAAAAAAAAAAAAGAAAGGGAGCCTTGTAAAAAATGTCATGGAATCAATACATGGGCTCCAATTAGGCATGTCAGTGTGGAAATCATGCCCATGTAAGACTTTAGAATCAGCCAATGGAAATTAAAATGCCAGGTCCAGGGAGATGAGTGGAAGGTGGCCACACATCAGAGACAAAAAGAATGGACCACCTCTCTCTTGGTTATTATCCTGTAGATATGTGGTCCTTGGAAGAACAGATATTCTGATTTTTTCAAGAGATGCCAGAAATCTGGAATTTGATTGAAAATCTCCCTGTTTTTCTTTATGTTGGTGACAAATTTAATTTAGTTTTTAACATTGTGCAGGTCAATATTGAAAGAAGCAAGGGAGGCTCAGAACAAACCTTTGAGAAGCAATGTAGCCTGCAGACATCAGGGTAAGACCTCCAGCATCGAATCTGGTTTGAGATTTGAGCTGCAAGGAGTTTTTTCAGATGAGTGGTCTGGATGCTGTGAGCACAGCCAGATGGGCCCAGGGTCTGTGAGTTCTGAGTGACTTCCTCCTAACTCAAGGCCATGGAGACTGGCCCTTGCTACTTAAGACATGGACTTCACGTCTGAGCCCAGAGGCACAGAAGAATGAACTTGCATAACTGATCATAAGGCACAGAGCACAAAGCCTCCCAGCATATTAAGGGCATTATCAGTTGAAGACGGGTGGATGTCTTTCCATCCTCTGCTAATGTCTCAGTTCTGCGAGGAATTTAAACCTCGGCTTTGCATTACAAATTTAGGAAGGAGACCGATGATAGGAGCAAAGTCAGTATAAACCTTTCTCCTGAGAAACGCTGGAAGCCATGATCCAGTAATGATGCGTGGATGTGTTTCCCATTAAGCCAATGAAACATATACGCAAATGGAGTCCATGAATACACAAGTTGTCTGTGTATTAGGTTAAGGATATTTTTAATGTTTCATGTGATGTCTTGTCATCCTAAATAGACTCAAGAAGTTTGTTTAGCGATAAAATAAGAAGACAATCACATTCTACTTGAAGGTCCATTGATCCTCCAAGGACAGAAATGAGGCCAGTCTTTCTCGAATTCCAGGTGCTAATAGAATCTGCTGTTTCCAGACGCTAACATGTTCAGAGAAAGAATGGTCTCTATTTCATGGTGGAGGGACTGAGCCCAACTGACCCAAGTTCAATTCCTAGCTCTACCATGGACAAGCTATGTTGTATCCAGCATGTATCTTAGATTCTTTTTTATCAGTGAGGATGATATCAATTTTTATAGGTTTCCATAATTTCAAATAAAGTATATAATCCTGACTCAGGTTGTCTTAAGCAAAAAGCGAGTTTCTCTTATTCAACAGCAGGAAGTCCAGCTGACAACAGGCTACAGAGTTGATTGATTCAGAAGCTCAGGGATGTCATCCAGGATCCAGGCTCTTTCTGTCTCTCTGGTCTACCATCCCGGACCTTCCCTTCATCCTCAAGCAGGAAGCAAGACTGCTGTAGCAGAATCTAGACATAACTGCATCTAGACATGATATTCACTGGGAAAAGAGAAACCTTTTCTTTCCAATGGCTTTTTATGGAATTAATGCATTTTGTCTTCAACAAGGACTTCCCAGTAGAACTTCCTTCTTCTTGGCAAATGTCAAGTCACATGTCAATGGATGAACCGATCAATGCCAATGAGAACCATTTACCGTGACACCAATTAGTTGTACCCCTGGAGCTAGAGTAGGATGGGCTTATGGCCCTGTGCAGGAGTTGTCATCTGGACAAGATGGGGACTCCACTCCATCAAGAAAGAGTGATGATTGTTGGGAAGGCAACCAACAAAGTTGACCCCAGAGACTTTCACTGTTGTCACTGTAAAGTACCCTGCACATGTGTGCTAGGATTATATCGTAGGTTTGGGGACCTGTGGACACTCACACTACTCATACTAATAGCATGAGTACCCGTACCGCTCACCTACCCATATCATATTAAATGATGAAAAACTGAATACTTCACCCCAGGATCAGATACAAGAGATGTATTGGGGGGTCCTTAAGCCCACCCCCAGGTTTCATGATTCACTAGGAGGACTCACAGGACTCAGCATATAACCACACTTATGGCTGTGATTTACTACAGCAAAAAAATATAAAGCAAAATCGGCAAAGGGAAAAGATACATGGAAGTATCTGGAGGAAACTGGGCTCAAGCTTCCAGAGTCCTCTCCCAGGGGAGTCACACAGGATGTGCTTAATTCTTCCAGTAGCAATTTATGACAACACGAGTGAGATGTTGACTACCGGCGAAGCTCATTAGGCACTCAGCACCTGGGGTATTTACTGGGGGCTGGTCACATAGGCACACTCTGCCTGGCACATACCGGAATTCCAAGCTCCTAGAAGGAAAGCAGTGTTCAACATAAATCATATGATTTGCAGTTTAGGCAGAGGGAAATACCTTTACCAGACACCAACCAAGGGCTTCTAAGCAGTGTGGTCTCAGGTCTGCTATGTTTTCTCTTCACACAGGAGAGAATGTTGCACTGGACCTTACACCATCTTAGAGAGATAAAGAAAATGTTGGCGAGGGACTTCCCTGGCGGTCCAGTGATTAAGACACTGTGCTTCCACTGCAGGGGGCGTGGGTTCGATCCCTATGCGGGGAACTAAGATCCCGCATCACATGCCGAGCAGCGTGGCCAAAAAAATAGGAAAAAAAATCCACCCACAAATAAAAAGCTTCCCCCCCCAAAAAAATGTTGATGAATATTTATACAGCAGCTACCATAAAATTTAGATTATACCTACACCTGGTCTATATCCCACCAACATAAAATTGAATTGTTCTCTCAGGTTGCTTACTCAAAAGGGCAGATACATTCTTTGAATAGTAAAAAGTTTGTTCAAGTAGGTCTGGATCTGCTGATCTGTAATATTGAGATCATAAATGTTTGTGGGAAAAAATGCATTTAAGATGATTGCTATAGAAAAATATGATAGGTGTGCTATGGCGTCAACCAGGAGTTTGATCATTAACCTACTGTGTATCTCCCTGACTTGATCTTTAAACTTCACTACTACGTGAATGACCTGCCTTTAACCAGAAAAAGGAAATCTCCTTTGTCCTGGATTTTTCTCTTTATAGACCTGTGTGTAAATCCTTGTGATGCTGGCAGATGCTTTCCTAAAAAGCAGTGCAAATTAGTGCCTTCCCCCACCATACCCTTTACACAGAAAGACAAACCTCTTCCTTCACCTGCAAGTTTTCACATCACCGTCAGCTCATGAGAACCTTGTAGGCACACAGAGGCAAAAAGGTTAAGTTGCAATTTCCCAGTGAGGATCCAGGGCAGATGGGCTCAAGTGTGAATCTTTCTTGGTGGGTCTTTTGCACAATGTGGTGCTCTGAAGAATAAAGTCAAAGAGATGGGATTAACTGTAACTGATTTTCTCACGTGGAGGGAAATTGGATACCTTGTTACATTTTTCTCCCTCCAGTAACACGTATGCAGTGTGTGTTGTAAGATGCTACAGCGGAACTTTTCACCTCCACAGGGTCTTTTGTGCATCATGAATATCTCTGAACAACCCTCCCTGCCTTCTTCCCTGGTGCTTCCTCCAGCCAAGCTCACTGGGATGTGCTGGTGGAGGGGAGAGTTTAAGTACATTGCCTCCAGCCCAATGACTGCAAAGTAACCTACAAAAGAGTTCTGTGGAACCCATTTTCCTTTACACAATTTTTACATTTTCTTGCACACTATTTCTGCAAGACTGTTGCTTTCATTACTTGTTTCCCAGTACAAGCCAGAAAGTAAAAATCTAGAACAAAGATTTTCGTGCATTCTGTCTTGAGGTGTTTCTGTGTTCGCCATCATCCTGACCCCCTTACCCCATCACTTTGGGGACAAGGACGTTTTCCAGCAACATTGGCTGATAGTAAGTAAAGAGGTTTGGGAAAAGTACCTGGTATGCATGTGGTGTTATTCTATTGTCACACGTTCAATTCACTGGGTGAACCTTGGGGCAGAACATCATTTTAATGAAACACTTTGCAAGTCTTAGCTGAAGAGATGTGATCAGCATTGCTGTTCTGCACACAGTCATGGATTTACTAAACCATGATTACGTTTATATAACAAAACTTTGCATGAATAAAAAGGAATAAATATAATTAGTATTTGGAAGGGCAAGAACGGCTGAATAAAAATGTTCATCTTTTATTAATCTCATACATTTTGCGTGAGGAGATTACTTTGCCTGGTTTGGGCTAACATCACAGAGTTATTGCATATAATTGTGGAAACAGCTAGCCTGTGACAATTTAATGATATTTTGCAAAACCTTTGTTTTGTAGGCTGCTCGTTATCAGCTGACTTCCCCAAGTTGATTTCTTAATCACAGAAAATGTCTGAGGACAATTGACGCAGCTATAGCGGTTCGCATGCTGCTGTTACGTGCTGCCAGCTCCTGTAGCATAATCTCGCTCTATCCAATTTCCACTGAGATGCTTCAAGGGGACGGACAAAGGCCAATAGCAGTGGGTGATGGACCCTGGGTTTACCCTTAGTGTTTTGACCCTGGGAATCTGTTCATCTCACATCCAGCTTCATATCTCCTCGGCTGGTGCATTAGTTTCTGAGATTCATTGTGATAAAGCACCACAGATGCTTAAATGACAGAAATGTCTTCTCTCACAGTTCTGGAGGATAGAAGTCCAAGGTCAAGGTGTGGGCAGGGTTGGTTTCCTGTGGAGGCTCCGAGGGAGGGTCTGTTCCAGGCCTCTCCTCCAGCTGCTGGTTTGCTAGTCATCGTTTGCATTCCTTAGCTTGTAGAATCATCACCCCAACCCCAGCCTTCATCTTCACATGGCATTCTGTGTGTGTCTATCTCCAAATTTCCACTTCTTATAAGAACACCAGTCATATTGGATTAGGGCCCACCCTAATGGCCTCATCTTAAGTAATTACATCTGCAATGAACCTATTTCCCAATATGGTCACGTTTTGAGGCACTGGGTGTTAGGACTTCAACCTATGGATTTGGGGGGAACACAGTTCAGCCCATAACAGCTGGTCGTATATGAAAGCTTCTTGCATGTGGATGTCTGAAGACCTGAAGGACAGAACTGCGGACTGTCCTTGCAATGGACTCACCTGCAAGGGAACCAGAGAGGACACTCTGTTTTGACAACTGCATATGGCAATAAAACTCTCTTTTTACTATGCCTCTAAAGAGCCTCACGATTGCTGGTGCAAATTTCCTTTAGCGATCTGAATGATATTTTCCTCCAGCAAGGTTTCTTTTTTCCAGGCCTCTCCAGGTTTGAGGAGTAGACAGAGCACCTATTCTTTGGGCCTCTCACCATCTTGTTTCCCATCCTCTGCTCCCTTTGTATCAATACCATGGAGATGCTTCTTCAAGGCCTCCTCCCACTTCCCCCTCAGTCTTTGTAGCCTGGGTGGGGGGAGCTAAGCAATGAAGAGACAGAAAAAGAACATCTTCTATCCCTTGGGCCCAGGATCCAGCCATGCCTGAAGCAATGACTTTACCTGAATCACTTCTTTCATTCGGCACATGAACCAAGGCTTTCCCCTTTTGCTGAAATGCATCTGAGATGGGCTTGTCACTCGCAACAAAAGACCTGATGAGGGACTTCCCTGGTGGCACAGTGGTTAAGACTCTGTGCTCCCAATGCAGGGGGCCCGGGTTCGATCCCTGGTCAGGGAACTAGATCCCACATGCATGCCACAACTGAGGAGCCAGCGAGCCGCAACTAAGAAGCCCTCGAGCTGCCACTAAGGAGCCCGCCTGCCGCAACTAAGACCCGGTGCCACCAAATAAATAAATAAAAATTTTTTTAAAAAGTAATCTTAAAAAAAAAAAAACCTGATGAGTATAATTCACATGGGAAAATATAAAAATGCAGAAAATAATTGAAGTCCATTCCAGAACAGGTGTTTTTTATTAGACTTGTCTCCTGAAACTTTTTGAGTCAAGCTGAGTCAAGGCGCAATATATGCCCAAAGAGGAAATGGCGGCAAGCTCTTCTCCTAGTGATCGCAGGAAAACAGGAGAGTGGGGTCGCTTCCTGGAGCTTCATCCCAGCTCGGGGTCCTGCTGCTTCTGTCTACATTCCATCCACCAAAGCAAGTCACGTGGCCAAACTTGGCATCAGTAAGGTGGAGAAATATGGTTCTCCTCTAGTAGGGGGGACTTCAAAGCCACAAGGCAAAGGACGAGAGTGTACATAATAACTACAGAAAGAGGGGGGCATTTGGATAATGATCCAATCAGCTGCTGTGTGTTATTCTCTCTAGCTCCGTGAGCCCTCTCTGTAAGCAACAGCCTGCAGCGGCAAGAGGTCACCTTGGACTTTAATATGGGCCAGGCGCTGTGCAAAGCACATTGTGTGAGTTATCTCGGGGTATCCTCACAGCAAGCCTGAGAGCTAGGTACGAGGTATACACCACTTATACATGAGAAACCAGAGCTTCAGAGAGTTGACGCAAATTCCCAGGGTTGCACAGACCTGGCAAGTGGAGTTGGCAAGGGGACCCAGCAGTCTGACTCCAGAGCCTATACCCGTCTCCCTCTTCTGCATTGTACTCAACAGAGGTAATGCATGAACGTCTGCCTTCTTGCTCATTTTGACAAGCCTTTTATCCGGCATCTTCTTGCAATGAACCTGTTCTGGGTGACAGAGGCAATCGTGAACACAGCATATAAGATCACTGCCCAGGGCTTCCCTGGTGGCACAGTGGTTAAGAATCCGTCTGCCAATGCCGCGGACACAGGTTCGAGCCCTGGTCCGGGAAGATCCCACATGCCGAGGAGCAACTAAGCCCGTGCGCCACAACTACTGAAGCCCGCGCACCTAGAGCCCGTGCTCCACAACAAGAGAAGCCACAGCAATGAGAAGCCCGCGCACCGCAGCGAAGAGTAGCCCCTGCTTGCTGCAACTAGAGAAAGCCCATGCGCAGCAATGAAGACCCCAACACAGCCAAAAAAAAAAAAAAAAAAAAGATCCCTGTCCATAGGAGCCCATGTTCCAATATTGTGGGTACCTGGTGATAAACACTAAATAATTTTAACGAATGATGTACTGTTCCAACAAGAAGGCAGAGTGATGGAACAGAGCATCTCTAGGGCATCAGGAGTGAGTGAAGGATGTGTGATTTTATGAAGATGGGGGTCAGGGAGGGTCCGCAGGAGGAGGTGATATTTTATTTTAAACTCAAGGGCTGAGAAAGACCAAGCTATGCAAAATCTGGGGAAACCCCAATCCAGGCAGAAGCAAGTGCAAAGCAAGTGGCATATTTGAGAACCAACGATACATTGACTGCGGCTAGAAACTATCAATACTTAATTCCTCATGGCCCCGATCTTTTCACCTGCAAAATAAGAATGAAAATCCCTGCTTCTATACCTTGGCAAATGTATTTATAATCCTGTGTCTAAAAGCTCATAGTACATTTTGAAGCCACATAGACATATAAGTGATTATGGTTACATACATATAAATGGAACTTATTATAAAACTGAAATGACTTTTGACAATGGATTTTCCTGTTGATTTCCCCTACTCGGCATGCAGACATCACTGTGGGGTGGCTGGTGTCTGCTGTGATGTTAGTTAAAGGCCGGGCTATGATCAGCCTCTTGGAGGGCTTGGTGCTGTATTTCTTAGCTCTCTATTGCTGCTGGGAAAAATCACTGCCAATTTAATGGCTTAAAACATATGACAGATGTCATATATTACATACATGATCTCATTTAGAGGCGCAAGGGAATCAGATGGCAGGGCACGTGTCTTAGAAATTTCACATGTGAAACAGGAATGCCAATCAGTCATGTGGCAATCCTTCAGCTCAGTACGAGAGTGTCAAAGGTCTTCAGCTAAACATTCTTCTGCCTTTGAGTTTATGTTTGTGAGAGAAAGTATATTCAGTTTGCTTAAGTGGAACTTATGAATAATATATTGGAACAAACCTCAAATTATGATTCTCTGGTAGTGAGTACTTACGGTTTATCCCTGTTAACCACAGCTTAACATAAAGTGTGGTGACAACGTTTATTATAGGAAATGTAATGAGGGTTTTGAGTTTCCTGTGGGTAGGTTGGGGCCATTTTCTTTTTCTCAACCTTGCATTCACCTCCGTGTCCACTTTCCCCTGTTCTTTTCCTGCCCATTACTTTTGTAATCTCCTCATCTCATGTCTTTTCCACTCACTAAGGGGATACAATGCTGGGGATTGTGGTAGTTCATAAAAGACAACCGTGTAAAAAAGAATCCCTGCAACCATTCATTCTGCCCACTGATTTAGGCACCAATTCCTACAGGTTTATGTTTACATATTTATCCCAACACAGGATGGTTGTCACTGAGGCCTGCCTACGTCTGTGATTTTATCCCATTGACGTGACTGATTACACATCTCATGGAGGGTCTGCACAATAGCTTTCCCCTTCCAGGTAACATTGATCACCTCTATTAAGGGAAAAGAATAATGACGCTATAGGAATTGCAAAATTACAAAGCTTTGATGTTTGCATATGGACTGATTCTTACACTCCGATTTTTGAGTAATTTAGAAGGGAATCAGAACAAATGGATACCAAAGGGGAAAGGGGGGGGTGGGAGGAATTGGGAGATTGGGATTGACACACATACACTATTGATACTACATATAAAATAGATAACTGATGAGAACCTACTGTAGAGCACAGGAAACTCTACTCAATGCTCTGTGGTGACCTAAATGGGAAGGAAATCCAAAAAAGAGGGGATATATGTATATGCATAGCTGATTCATTTTGCTGTACAGTAGAAACTAACACAACATTGTAAAGCAACTATACTCCAATAAAATTAATTAACAAAAAAGAATTTGGAAACATATGAAGCTGTTTATAGCATGAACAAAATACAGATGATTAAACGCAATCCTTAACTTTTCCACAGCCTATCAAGCATGTATCTCCTTCAATCCCATCTGTGAAATGGGAATAGTAATAGCGCCCACCTCCTCGGATACTATGAAGTTTCCATAAATGGAAAGACATAAAGTACTTAGAATAGTAACACACACACACACTCTCTCTCTCTCTCTCTCTCTCATACGGGCTAGCTGCTATTACATTTATAATATGGCAATAATAGTAGCACCTCCCTTTGGACCCAAGGTCATGGTCACAGTGAAAATGCCCAGTGTCTGCTACATAGAGAGTGGTCACATATTGGACTCTTTACTGATACTGTCAGCATGTTGACTCCATGTCTAAGTATACACATATCAAGGTGACTCTGACCCTGGCGGAATCAGTTTCAAGTTGTCACCCAGCTGCAAGCGATGTGGTCTCCAATGAGAAGTGCCTTGGAGGAAAAGGGTCCTTTCCACAAGGGAACCCTGCAAATCCAAAGAGCTCAGCTGGTTTCATCGTTCAAGACCTTCCACAAGGCAAAGAAGAATAGGACCTTGTTACAGCCTGGGATCCACTCTGCAGTTTTATGGAGTGCATGTCAGCAGCTATTACTAAGATCAGGGTGAGGAAATCACTCGGTGGGGATCTAAGAAAATCTGTGGATAGCATCGTGGAGATAGTAGCAGGTAGAGAGAATCAGGCCTTTGGTCTTGGTCAGAGACAAGGGGGTGAGGTAAGACTATCTTTTTATTTCTCTTCCTGGCAGCAATGAAGCTTGAGCAATTTGCTGAGACCAATCACGTGACAAGTTTAACTCAATGACGGTGGCAGGGGCCAGACTAGGGCCAGCAAGCAAGTCCCCAGGGTGCAAATTTTTTTTTTCTGTTTTGTTTGTTTTTAATTAATTTTTATTGGAGTATAGTTGCTTTACAATGTGGTGTTAGTTTCTGCTGTACAGCAAAGTGAATCAGCTCTCCGTATACATATATCCCCTCTTTTTTGGATTTCCTTCCCATTTAGGTCACCACAGAGCACTGAGTAGAGTTCCCTGTGCTATACAGTAGGTTCTCATTAGCTATCTGCTTTATACATAGTAGTGTATATATGTCAATCCCAATCTCCCAATTCATCCCACCCATCCCCTCCCCCGCCCCCCCGCCCGGTACCCATACGTCCATTCTCTATGTCTGTGTCTCTAATTCTGCTTTGCAAAGAAGTTCATCTGTATCATTTTTCTAGATTCCACATAGAAGCGATATTATACGGTATTTGTTTTTCTCTTTCTGACTTACTTCACTCTGTATGACAGTCTCTAGGTCCATCCACGTCTCTGCAAATGGCACAATTTCATTCCTTTTTATGGCTGAGCAATATTCCATTGTATATATGTACCACATTTTCTTTATCCATCCTTTTGATGGGCATTTAGGTTGCTTCCATGTCCTGGCTATTGTAAATAGTGCTGCAATGAATATTGGGGCACATGTATCTTTTTTGAATTATGGTTTTCTCAGGGTATAGGCCCAGGAGTGAGATTGCTGGGTCATATGGTAGTTCTATTTTTAGTTTTTAAAGGAACCTCCATACTGTTCTCCATAGTGGCTGTATCAATTTACATTCCCACCAACAGTGTAAGAGGGTTCCCTTTTCTCCACACCCCAGGGTGAAAATTTAAGGAGTCAGTTGCTTTCAGACTGGGCAGGTGCAGGCAGGCAACTGAGCACTGGGTGCCTCCTTAAGTTTTGAGTCCTGGGTGCCTCACCCTAGTCCTGACCCTGGAAGGTGGTTCATATTATGTAGAAGTTCCAGAAACTAAGTGTGATGTCACCCCATATGTTTCCTCAACCTTAAATTGTGCCCTCCTTTAAAAAAAAATCTGTCTGTAATTAATTACTGTGAATTAATCCTTTACTCCCCTAGCCTACTTCATTTGGAGCTGAAAGGCCTCTGGGCAGCTAAGGATAAGTTCTTGATCACACCTGACCTGCATGCGGCTTCAGGCAGAGAAAGGGCAGAAGTAACCAGTGGCTTTTCGAACTAAAGAAGAACTATTTGGACAGCTGTTAACTCCCTGTCCCCCTTATCTCAGGGTGGCTGCAAGGCCTGGTCCTACATTTCTGCATGTTTCACCTGCCCCTGCTGGCCCAGGGTAGTCCACAGTGACTGACAGCCACTGAGCGCCTACTCCAGGCTCCAAGTGTTAGGTCGGGAACCTACTTAAACTCCCCGGCCGCCCTGAGCGGGAGGAATGCTGCGACCCAGTTTACAGGTGGCAAAGCTGAGGCCCAGAGGTGCAGAGACACATCCCCAGTGTCCCTTGGCAGGTGTGGGAGCTCCACAGCGCTCCCATGGGACCTACCATTGGCAGGAGCCTCTGTAATGCTCTGCAGGTGCTGGGTGTGGTCGCTCCAAGGTGAAGTGCACGACGATGAGGCTTCCTTCCCTGGGCGCTCACCCTGTTCTGGGTGTGGATTCATCTAAGGCTCAGAGCCATGGTCTCAGGCCGGTGTTACTATTAGATTCCCTTTATCCTCACGTCTTCCATGGTGGGTCCAACCCTCCCTTCCAGCAGAGGTGATGGACCCCAGGGAAGGTATATAACCTGCTGTGAGCTTTCTGAGCTCAGCTTAGCAGATAGGCTAACTAGGCATCCTTGGGTCATCCCACAGTTGCGTGTGCTTTAGCAATCTTATCCGTAAAACGGCAGGAAATTGTTCCTATCCTATGGGATCGCGGTCAGGAATATTTGAGTTCACTTTGGTTAAGCATTTAAGGAAATAGCAGGTGGATAGGGCGTGTTTTCTGAGACTAGTTACGGTTATGATGATGGCCCTGGGTGGTGGGAAGGGTTCACAGGTGCTGTTGAGCTCACCAGCCTCCCCCCCCGGCGATGGAAGGCCCTATCCACGCGGGCTTTGCTGACCCCATAAGGCAGCTCCCGGATCTGGCACACACCCAGCTGTTCATGGGAACGATCTGGATGTTGTCTTTGATCTCTCTCTCTCCTTGCTTCTCTATCTGATCATGAAGTCTAGTCAATTCCACCTCCTAGCCGTGTTTCTCTTATCACCATGCTCGCGGCCCTAACGTTAATCCAGGCTCCATTGTTTGTCACCTGGCCTATTACAATGGCCCCAGAGAATGGGAAGGAACTTTCGGTCCATTTCAAACTGAAACGTGACTGCATCATTGCCCTGTGTAAGGTGGGCTGCGCGACTTCACTGCTGTTGGGACAAAATCCAGATTTAATGTGAACTTCCGGGATCTATCCCCACTATGTTTCCAGATTCCATTAGTCTAAGGCCATTTTCCCTCCTGAATGTGTGTGCTGTGTGCTCCCAGATCAGTCTAGCAATACTTGGCACTGCTGAGGTTCATTTTTGTCTTCACCTCTGTGAAGGTGGGTGCCACAGCTGTCCTGTTCACCCCTCTCTCCCCAGCAACCCAGATGCCTGACACGTGGTGTGTGGCCTGACACCAGTTGGAAAGATGGATAAATGAAAGAGTCCAGAGCCCATGCTATTTCCTCTATGCTGCATTAAATTTCTAGCTGATCCAATGAATATGTCTGTGGTTTTAAAACAATCTATTAAAGCATTTCAATTTGGAGGCTAAAAATATCAGTTTACCAGATTCAGCTGACTGGTATTAATTTAACTGATTGATGAGTTTGCTCAAGAGCTCATTTGGTTTTTTGCCAGATAGTTATATAACTTTTTATATAACGGTCTTTACTAAATCTAGAAAAATCACAAACTAAAAATATATTTTTCTCTATCAGGGGATCAAATATAGATTTAGCTACAGTAATATCCTCAAGGAGAACTATGCGAAGAAGAAAGTAAATCATATGTTTAATAATTCCCTTTAAAATTGGACCCCTATAGGGAAAAGTTGGGAAGATTCTGCACCGAAAGATAAAGAGTGAAAACCTCTGGGGGTGGAATTGTGAGAAAAGGGATGATTTCATATTTTTATTAAAAATATTTCAACGTGAAGATATTTTTAAAAAAATAAAAATGAAATATTTATGGCTAGTTTATAATATTAGTAAAATATTTTTTAAAATATTGAATGGGAAAAAGGACACAAAATTATCAGCAAATAAAAGAGAAAAATTTGGGGGACTTCCCTGGTGGTCCAGTGATTAAGACTCTCAGCTTCCCCTGCAGGGGGCATGGGTTCAATCCCTGGTCAGGGAACTAAGATCCCACATGCCATGCAGTACGGCCAAAAAGGAAAAATAAAAATAAAAGAGAGAGAGAGAGAGAGAATTTTATAATTATCTTAATAGATGGAGAAAATATCTGACAAATTTCTGCATGTCCATGATGTAAAAAGGAAACATGTAAAACCATAAATAGGAGGAAAGTATACTGACCTGTGATAGAATATCCACAAAATATAACCTACAGCAAGTCATACCTAATGGCAAAATATTGAAAGCTATCTTTCTGTGTCTGAAAATGAGACAAAAGCGCCCAGTATGACCACTTGTATTAACCATTGTGCAGAAGTCCTAGCCAATCTAATGAATAAATAAAAAGAAAAAAATATATTTAAGGATTGAATGAAGAAATGAAACTGTTATTATTTGCAGATGGCTCAATTATATATGCAGAATAGCTAAAAGAATATAGAGATTTTAAAAAATCAATAAGTAGGGACTTCCCTGGTGGTGCAGTGGTTAAGAATCCGCCTGCCAATGCAGGGGACACAGGTTCGAGCCCTGGTCCGGGAAGATCCCACATGCCGCAGAGCAACTAAGCCTGTGTGCCACAACTACTGAGCCTGCACTCTAGAGCCTGCGAGCCACAACTACTGAGCCCGCATGCCACAACTACTGAAGCCCGCGTGCCTAGAGCCTGTGCTCCACAACAAGAGAAGCCACCAAAGCGAGAAGCCCACACACTACAATGAAGAGTAGTCCCTGCTCACCACAACTAGAGAAAAGCCCGCGTGCAGCAACGAAGACCCAACGCAGCCAAAAATAAACAAATAAATAAATAAAATCAATAAGTAAATTTAGTCAGGTAACTTGCATACCAAATCAATATAAAAAAAATCAATCACGTTTTTGTATCCCAGTAACAGACACTTAGAAAATGAAATTAAATGTTTCCATTTAAAATAGAATAAAGAGAGAAGATAATGAAGACTAAATCTAATCAAAGATATTCAAGACTTCTACGATGGAAACTATAAAGCATCATTCAGATAAATTAAAGAAGGGATGTCCAATGGGATATACCATGGTTCATGGATTGAAGTCTTAATATTGCAAACATGTTAATACAGTTATATATAATGTCAATCAAAATCCCAGAAGGTATTTAATCAGCTGATCGTACAATGTATGTGAGGGGACTTCCCTGGTGGCACAGTGGATAAGACTCTGTGCTCCCAATGCAAGGGCCCCAGGTTCGATCCCTGGTCAGGGAACTAGATCCCACATGCGTGCCGCAATTAAGAGTTCACATACTGCAACTAAAGAGCTCACCTGCTGCAACTAAGGAGCTGGTGCAACCAAATAAATAAATAAATAATTTTAAAATTAAAAAAATTAAAATTTATGTGAAACTACAAGGAACCTGGAATAGGCAAGAAAATCTTTAAGAAAACAGGTGACTTTGGAGAAACTATCAGATTTAATAAAACGCTTTAGTTATTGCATCAGTACAGTATTGGTGCAGGGAAAGATAAACAGACCAATGAAACGGAATAGAGCTCCTGGAAACAGATCTGGACATTTAGGGACCCTTGACCGGTGGCAAACGTGACCCTGCAGTGTGGTGGGGAAAGGGACTCTTTTCAATAAATGGTGTTGGGTTCTTCAGACGGCATCTAGAAAAAAAATCATGATCATTACCTCACACCATATACAAAAATCAGTTTCATGTGAATTGTAGAGCTGTAGGCAAAAGGTAAGACACAGGATTTCTATAAGAAAACCTGCTGTTTGCCTTAGCAAAGATTTCTTAAGCCAGACATAGTAAGCAATGCACACAAGCATTGATGATTTCGACTACATTAAAACTGGGAACTTCTATTTATTAAAAGACCACATTCAGAACATGGAAAGTTAAACCACAGAGTGAGAGAAAATATTTGCACATATAAAATCAACCAAAGGCTCATATGTGAGACATATAAGATTTCTACAAATCAATAAGCAAAAGACATTTAAAACCCATTAGAAAAATGGCAGAATTCTTAAAAAGGCACTTTTGTTTTTGTATTTTTTTCTTTTTTGTTTGTTTTGTTGTTGTTGTTGTTTCTTTTTTTATTTTTTGTTGTTATTTGAAATGGCACTTTTAAATATTGGAGAGTGGGTGGTTGATATCCACAATCAAAAAATATATGGAAGTGTTTTCAACCTCATTTGTCATGACATACAGGTTAAAACCTATCAACATAGCTAAAGATTTGAAAGCCAAATACTCAGTATTGGTGAGGATTTTGAGTAACTGGTTTTCTCATATTCTACTGGTGGAAATCAAAACTAGTCCAAGCATTGTAGGAAACCATTTGGTGTTATCTAAATGAAACATATTTATAACCTCTAACCCAGCAATTTCACATGTGCACCAAAACACGCGCACAAGAATGTTATTAGCAGGACGATTAAAATATCTCCAAATCAGACAAACCCAAATGCTCAGTATAATGGCTTAAAATACTTTTTGGTATATTTCAAATATACCAAAGATAAAACGTGCTGAGTATAAATACATCATGTACAAAGTGAAAATGAACACACCACTGATATACTCTGAAGAGAGGCTGCTCTTACCAAGTGAATGCGGAATGAAAGAAGCCAGGCAGTAAAAGAATATAACTGTGATGATTCCATCTATGAAAAGTTCAAAACAGATAGAACTGACCTAGGGTGTTGGGATATGGGACCTGGGGCAGTGATTGTGGGTAAGGACCAGGAAGGCAAACCACAGGGAATTTGGAGACATTCCTGATGTCTTATTTATTGACCCAAGTGAAGGTTGTACATCTGTGTTCCCTATGTAATAATTCATCAAGCTATTCTCTTCTGATTTGTGTACTTTGAAGATCAGTTACAGTTTAATTTTTAAAACTTTCAAAAATTGTATTGCAGGTGTCCAATTTTAGGTGAAAAATATTGGACAACACTGTGCAAATTATTCAGTGCTCTGTATCTTGCGACTACTCCGTAAACACCGATGAATTTGCATTAGTTACTGGGAATATCACTATGGTGAGTATTATTTTCTCAGAATGTACGTTAGAGGAAAGAAGTCTCACGTCAAATCTCAAATATCATGAGCCGTTCTCTTTCTGGAGCCCTAGTGGACAAGCATTCTCTTGTCTACAGAATTGGCATTGTGTTTCTCCTGGTCCTCAGAACAATGGATGAGGGAGAAATTGGATCATGTTAGATATTTTGCTGCAAGCAGAGAGTATTTATAATTATGCTGATTTATCCTTTAGTTCATTTTCCCTGATGAGATTCTGATCCAAGAAGACGAGATGGCTAAAGACCAAATAGATGGGAGGAAAAGCACTTTGCTATTGACCCTGAAAAATGCAGGAACACTGGGTTAAAATTATGGATTGAGTGCGCTTTAAAGGACTAGATGTGTCTCATTTATTTAGACTCCCAGCATGCTTCATCTTTATAAGATTAGTAAGAGCCACGAGACCCTCCACAGTTGAACTCCTGATTCACATAATTTATTCTGCATCGGTAAATATATTCCATTACCCTGGAACAAAAATAGGCAGGCCTTCTCAATTCTTTTGCAGGAAAACATTCGCTTGCTTTACTGGGGGGCAGTGGGGGGGAAAAGATGATATTTATATAGAAGACTGATCAGCATTAGAATAAAATATTTATCTAGTAGTCTGAGCTCTCTCTTTGGAAGAGACTTCTCCATTAGCCAAAAAAGTGCATACATATCAGATTATCTTAGAGAGATTCACACACAGCTGTTAGAATTAACTTCTGTTAAGGGTGAACGGTACAGTGAAGAGTGGACTTGATATATGCAAACAATTTCCCATTATAAATAAAGATTATTGTTTCTTTCCATAAACTACGGCTGTCACAATAAAAATGATCCACTGTGGTGGGAAGAAAGAAGTGGCAATTGGGAAGCAGAAGGAAGGCATTGATGTTTGGCTTCATCAAATTACATGCCTTTTTTATCTTCTATATAAATGGTATTGTATTTAGTAGCTTTGCATATTTAATTTATTTCCCCAGACTGCATACAATTCTCCTTGTGCTGAACCAGCTTCCTAAGGCCCAGGGGAAAACCCTGCATCTCGGATTCATCCTCAAACGTGTTTGGCGCGGATGGGGTGTCTGGTGTGAAAGGCTGGAAAGTCTGCCCATCCTCCTCTGTATACCCTGACTCTCACTGTCCGTCTCCATGTGGACACTTCCTGTCACTCTCGCCACCCAGGTCACTCCACGGGGCTTCGTTCATGTTGAATGAATGGTGCAGATCATTGTAGCTGCAGCCTCACTTACTCAAGATCCCTCCTTTGAGCAAAGCTGCAATAAAATCTACATGCCGTGTCCCTGAGAATACTTGCACGCCGCCAGCACTCATGTGGACACTGAAATGAGGGTGAATTATTAGGTTTTTTTTTTTTTTTTTGCTTTTTAAAAAAATGTTCTTTAATTGTGGTCAAAGTCACATAATATAAACCATACTATTTTAACCATATTTAACTGTACAGTTCAGTGGCACTAAGTACATTCACATTGTTGTGTAACTCTCACCATCATCCATCTACCGAAATTTTCACCCCCCTAAATTAAAACTCTGTCCGCATTAAACACTAACTCCCCATTCCCCCTCCCCCCCAGCCCCTGCCCCCTGGCATCCACCAATGTACTTTCTGACTCTATGAATTTGGCTATTCTAGGTACCTCGTAAAGTGTCACATAGATGTGATTCAAGAATGATCTCACAAATGATCAGTCCTGCACTCTTGTTAGGAAGCTACTGGACTAAGGTTTCCGCCCAAACAAGGGAGTAAAGCAAGAAAGAGAAACATGCAGGAAATGGGGGTGTCAGCACAGGAGAGGGTCCTGAGGATCCCTGGGGTGAGGGGAGACCCAAGCGGCTGTGACCAGGCCTAAGGGCACCCAGGCCACACAAGGCAGGTCAGCAGGTGCCGGAGGCTCTTTCTGGAAGATGATGGTTAGGCTCGTGGTCAGTTTCCTGCTCTGTAAAATGGGTCTAATGTGATGAATTCCCACAGAGTTGTGAGGAGTGAAGACATTGCGTGTAATTGCCAGTCTTGCCCCCTCCCCACTTTCTCTAAGAAACATTTTATTTTACATGTAAAATTTCCAATAAAGATTTCCCAAAAGAGAACTCCAAAAAGCTCTCTTTCCAAAGTAGAATAGGACATTACTTTTCCTCCAGCAGGGTGAAAAGTTAATGAATGACACAATTTTAAAATTGTCATATTTTAGTAAAGACATCATGTACATAAGAAACCACTATAACTCACATCCATATTCTGAAATAAAACAATTTCAATGGCTTGTAATTGATTTAAATGGTAACGTTTGTGGAAAGCATGATATCAGGGAGTATTAAAAAGGCAGGTGGCCAGCTCTCTCTTTATTAAAGGGCTATGGAAGAAACATACATTATCCCAGTTGAAAAGAACCTCAAAAATGTCTTTCCTGTAGCTTCAGATGATTTAAAATTTACCTCCTATAGCCTGTCCTACTTTTGTATTCTTAGCCGCAGATGAAATAGTGGCTTTCATTGTTAGGCAAACAGCTTTGAGGACCCAGGGTTCAGTCCTGTAGCTATTCTCATGCTTTACTCTACATGTTATCTTTCTTTGTAATCCTATTATGGAAAGAAGAAATGTCTCACAACTTTGATTTAACCTCCAATTCCAAGTTGCAAGCTTTGTTCAAGTGATCAAACATACTTGATACACCTGCCATGGCAGATATGAAAGCTCACATACATGTGTTTCTGTGTGTGTGTTTATATCACACAAAACACATCATCATTTTGAAGTCGTCACATGTGAACATGAGGGAGGGAGGCAGGACTGCAGAGTGCCCTGTGGTTCTCTTCTAAAAGGTATGATGTTTATTTTTAGCAAAATTTCCCTGAGCATATTCAGGCAAGCCCTTGATAGGCAAAGGGGGTCAGAGATAAACTAAGACACAGCCCCTGCCCTGGAATTTCTTTTATTCTAGGAAAAGGACACAGGGCACATAGAAACAGCTGCTGTCCAAGGTAGACACAGGTCAGGAGGGGGATGAGATGCAGGTGTAGGGCCACAGATTCTCTGGGGTGGGAGCCTTGCCCACAAGACATGGGAATGACCTGGGTATCTGGGGACGGTGATGTCTGAATCAGGTCTTGAAGGATGTTTGTGTCAAGAGGGAAGGAATAGCATTCCTGGTAATAGACAACACAATGGACCAAAACTCTGTTTTGGTGAGATGACTTATGTTCTGAGTATTTAAAATCAGGAAGTGAGATGTTTGAATGAAAAGGATACTTCAGATAAAGGTAAATTGCTGCAGTCACTATGGAAAACAGTATAAAGTTTCCTTAAAAAACTAAAGGTAAAGTTACCATATGATCCAGCAATCCCACTCTTGGGCATAGATCCAGAAAAGAGGAAAGCTCTAATTCAAAAAGATACATGCACCCCAAAGTTCATAGCAACACTATTTACAATAGTCAAGATATGGAAGCAACCTAAGGGCCCACCAACAGATGAATGGATAAAGAAGGTGTGGTATAAGTACATACACAATGGAATATATATATGTATGTATACACACACACACACACACACACACACACACACAATGAATATTACTTAGCCATAAAAAAGAATAAAATAATGCCATTTGCAGCAACATGGGTGGACCTAGAGATTATCATACTAAGTGAAGCAAGTCAGACAGAGAAAGACAAATAGTATATGATATCACTGATATGTGGAATCTAAAAAATAATACAAATGAATCTATTTACAAAGCAGAGACTCATAGACACAGAAAACCAGAAAACAAACTTATGGTTACCAAAGGGGAAAGGGCAGGGAGGGAAAAATTAGGAGTACAGGATTAAGAGATACACACTACTATATATAAAATAGATAAGCAGGACTTCCCTGGTGGCACAGTGGTTGAGAAGCCACTTGCCAATGCAGGGGACACAGGTTTGATCCCTGGTTCAAGAAGATCGCTCATGCCGAGGAGCAACTAAGCCCATGCACCACAACTCCTGAGCCTGTACTCTAGAGCCCATGAGCCACAACTACTGAGCCCATGCACCGCAACTACTGAAGCCCGCGTACTCTAGGACCCACGTGTCGCAACTACTGAGCCTGTGTGCTGCAACTACTGAAGCCTGTGCACCTAGAGCCCATGCTCTGCAACAAGAGAAGCCACTGCAATAAGAAGCCTGCACACCGCAACGAAGAGTAGCCTCTGCTCACCGCAACTAGAGAAAGCCCGTGCACAGCAATGAAGACCCAATGCAGCCGAAGAAAATAAATAAATTTAAAAAAAATTTTTTAAATAAAATAGATAAGCAAGAAGGATTTACTATATAACACACAGAATAATATTCAGTATCTTGTAATAACATATAATGGAAAATAATCTGAAAAAAATATATAACTGAATCACTTTGCTATACACCTGAAACTAAGGCAATATTGTAAATCAACTATATATCAATTTTAAAAAGGATCCATCAGGATTAGGGAGAAGAGAGAGTAATTCTGAGCTGATCTGAGCCCCCAAAGAAGACTGAATTCGGAACAGATACAAAGTGAGGGGGTCAGTCCTAGCCTAGGCTTGCAATTCAACCATAACTCTCTTTTATTCAGGATTCAGGAAATAGTTGGCAAAGATGGTTTTTCAGATACTTACCAGTTTGTGTTCAAGTATACATGAGCAGCTTGAAGGTTTTAGAGTAAATTACAAACAGCATAGATAGGTCATAAACAGGGTTGAGAGGGCAGTGCTAGAAACAGAGAGTTAGGGCATGGTGACATATATGTAGATGAAAAATGCCTATTTTCAAAATATCACAACGTATATTACAAGGATATGTGAGTTTTTCTAGACAAATATCAAACATGCTAGGGTGGTGCCTTTGACTAAAAAATGAATAAGAATGGAATTAAAGAATTAAGGTAAAAAGAAAGAGTAAGGAAATGGACCTTTCATGAACCAGTGATGATAATGTGATACAAATCAAGTAGTATGGTCAACTCAACCCTGTACCCTGAGTACAGGACATTTTTTTAAGCAATAAAAAAATAAATTTATTTTAAAAGAAAATTCTGCAAACCAATGGGTGTAGACATGCATCTGAGTCTCTAATTAGATGATTTCTGTTTACAGGGTCAAGTTTCTTAACTGGGCCTAGAAGCCCATAGATCCTGAAGAACTCAGTCTTTTTTGGGATTGAATAGAAAGTATGATGAGACATGGAGTCTTCAATCCAAATGCCCACAGGAACCACTATGGAGAACAGCAGGGAGGTTCCTCATAAAACTAAAAACAGAGCTACCATATGGCCCAGCAATCCCACTCCCGGGCATGTATCTGGAGAAAACCATAATTCGAAAATATACATGCACCCCAATGTTTACAATAGCCAAGACATGGAAACAACCTAAATGTCCATCAACAGATGAATGGATAAAGAAGATGTGGTACACATATACAGTGGAATATTATTCAGCCATAAAAAAGAATGAAATAATGCCATTTGCAGCAACATGGATGGACCTAGAGATGATCATACTAAGTGCAGTAAGTCAGACAAAGACAAATATCATATGATATCACTCATATATGGAATCTAATTTAAAAAATGATACAAATGAACTTATTCACAAAACAGAAACAGACTTAACAGATATTGAAAACAAACTTATGTTTACCAAAGGGGAAGCGTGGGTGCCGGGCGGGGGAGGGATAAATCAGGAGCTTGGGATGAACACACACAGACTACTATATATAAGATAGATAACCAACAAGGACCTACTGTATAGCACAGGAAACTACTCAATACTCTGTGATAACCTATATGGGAAAAGAATCTAAAAAATAATGAATATATGTATATGTATAACAGAATCACTTTGCTGTACACCTGAAACTAACACAACATTGTAAGTCAACTATACCCCGATAAAAACAAACAAACAAACAAACAAATGCCCACAGGAGCCAGGGGCATGTAGCCTCTACGGGGGACAGGACCCCCTGGAAGGCAATAGGGAGAGGTGGGGACTGCGGTAGCTGAAGCTCACAGGCCCCACCTAAAGCAGGCAGTGTCTGCTTCCTCCCTTCCCCCGATCACTCCTACGTGGGTATGTGGACTCAGTCCTTACATTTTCCGTTATTTTACTGAAATGCAATTATCCTATGTTTAATGTAAAATCTTCAAACATGTTAGAACACTGACAAGAACAAAGGGGTCATTTCTGAGAGCCAAATCCAGTGCCTAGGTCACACTTGCAACCTTTGACCCAGACCATGCTACCCTGACGTCACCTGTCCCTTCACATCTGACGTGCCACGAATCATTCAAATATCTGACACATTTCCAATGAGTGCACACAGATTACAACAAAATCCCCACTCTAACCACTAACCTAAGGTGCTCAGCTACGGTTTTCCACTGAGAGGATCTTCTAAAAGGTTTTTATTGCCAACTTAATTATACACATTTTTTTTGAGATATAGATAGTCAGATATACATTTTAATAGTTTACTTAGGTCTACCTATGTATCTAAAGCCACAGGTAAAATAATATATTCATTTATATGTGCACACTCACATTTCGTGAATTCAGCTAACATTCTTCATAAACGTCTTTGCCATTAATAATGTCTTCATCATCACGCTTGCCCTCATCCAGCTCGGTTTGGTAAGGGCATCCCTTTCATCTCTAAGTCATTTGAGAAGTAGCAGCCCGTGATGCGCTGTGATCACAGCCACGGTACCACTAACGTCCCTTTAGGGCGGTCATCCTTGTTTCTTTGTGCCTGGAGGTGCATAGCTGCAAGGGAACCAATCACTGTGATACCGACCAGGGTTCTTGGCTTTCCCCAATCGATAGAAATTGACTAGAGGCCAGGTAAGAAATTCAGGCAAGGCTTTACTGGGGCCCCTGCTGCAGCAGGGTGGGAGTGAGAGCAAACAACAGGTTCCCCTGCTTGCTCCCTCCCTGAGTGGGGGGCGAGCTGGTTCCTTAGATGGGGTGAGGGTAGGGGTGTGTCCAGGGGTCGGGCCAGGGGCGTGGCTTAGGTGGTCTGCCCACCCCGCTGGTGTTGCGGTGTGCAGGGCGCATGCACAGTGCCCTGCCTTTACTCCTGACACCTTGTTTTCGCTCCTGACCTTCTGTTTTTGCTCCAGGATCTTCAAAAGTGGCAGTTGGGTTTTTTGGTCTCTTTGTGTCTTTTGGGTCCAGAGTTTGCCCCAACTGCATACACGCAGTTTTTTTAGTCCGCTATAGCGTCTTTGTATCTTGTGGCTCAAGGAGAGGTGTGTCCAGGTGCAAGCACTGAAGCAAAGGGTCCCAGGTCCCAGCAAAGGGTCCCAGGTCCCAGCCTGTCTCAACTGGACAGAATTTTCAGGGCCTACTGAAATTGCAAGTTCATAGAAAATCCCCAAGGCTGGCAATTGTGAGGGTGAGACACCAAGGATGATAGCAAAGTCTCTATTTAATGACTTGCCTCTCCCTTTTTTACCGTTTGGTTCAACTGACCTCATGAATGTCCAAATCCAGCACCAGCCAAGCTTGATTCAGGATGAAGTGTCTTCCCCAGACCGTACCTCGTTGTTGAAAATAATATCATTGGGATATGATATTGGGATATTACTGGGGAACACACACTTCCACACCGGGTACCAACATGCTTGTTTGTCTTTACAGCACAACTGATAAATAGGACTAAGCCCAGCTCTCCTTTCCCTGTTGATTGTATCATGATGAGACTGAGTCCCATGGTTCTCTGGATCTTGGGGTATCACTCGAACAAAACTTAGGGAAAGAAAATAAAGCATAGAAAACCTGGATTGCTGGCAAATTCACCTCCAGTGTCCGGAAAAGGCCACTCAGTCGCAGGTGCCATATGGCCCCAAAAGGAAGTCACTAGGACATTTTCACCAGCACATGCCTGATCTACTGTGACAGGTGCTGTGTTGCCAGAAGGTACATGGGTGTCTCCCCTTAGAGAGCGGATCTGGGGGGAGGGGACCTGAATGTCCTGGGAACCTCTGAAGCTGGCCTACCTATCTTCCCTTGAAATACATGGATGCTCAAAGCATCTGTCTAACTTTCTGGGGTCCTGCAGGAGAAGAGTGTCTCCTGTGAATTCTGTCTGTTACCTTCTTTCTTCCCCCTGATTCCCCACTCCAGTGACTGGGAATTTGTCACGCCTAGGATGTTACTGGTGCGCATGCTGTTTGGTGGCTGAAGATAAAATAGCAGGAACAGAAATTCCTTTGGATAAACTTCGAAGTAGGATTTATACTTAAATTACTAGGTAAAATGAGGAAAAAGCCTCTATGAGTTCATTCCCCTCTCTTCCCGTATCCCAAATCACCAATCACATTAAATTGAATTCTGAAAGTTTCTAAAAAAAGATACCTGGTTATTATATGACTCTTGCATTGACTATGTAACTTCTGTTACATATTCCTCTATATGGTAGAGCTCTTAAGTCTTTGTTTCCTGCCAAAGCCCCTCTCAGAATGTATCCATCCAGATGGTTCTCTTGTGTTAATGCAGTAGGGGAGTTTTAAATAAAGAAATCTAACACAGACACCATGGGAAAGGGTCCCAGGGTTCAAGGATAATGAGGAGGCTGATTTTCCTCCTGCAAAGACAAAAGTGACATCTTCTTAAAATTGTTAATTCAACATGAAGGGAGAAATAATTACCTCCTCTGGCCACCACGTTGAAATGTCCACGGAGAGGAAAATGGACTTCACCCACATTAACTCCGTGGGTCACAGACAAAAGCTGCATTAGCCAAAAAAGGACACAACTCCGCTAGATCAAAAGCATGTCCTCGAGAGAATACAGTGTAGTTTTGGGGGTGATTCTAGTTAGAATCAGATGGGGACTTCTCCATTTTTAATGAATCTCTCATGTATTGTAGTATAAGCAGGTCCACAGTTGGAAGCTGGGCGAAGCAGGGATTGGGCACCTGAGATGCTTTTCCAAGTCCTCATTGATTCATACCTGTGTTAGTGGCTTGCAGTGGTCCTCCTGGTATTGATCTTGGCAGTCATTCACAGCATCAGATCCTACCACACAGGACAACTTCATCTTCACTCTGCCCAGGGCGTTCGGACAATGACACCTTCTATTCATCTGTGGCCATAGATAATGCCTACCCCTTAAAAATACAAAGCCTAATTGATCAAATTCAAAGTTCCTCCCTCCACAATGGGAAAACAGACCTGGCCAGGAACGTTTTCTCACAAGCCTTAACGGGTCACTCTAGCTATATCATTTGATACGATTGCTTTCACACATTCAAACTGTCGAAAAGAACTCTGCATTCTGTAATTAGAGAGTAATTCAAGTCAGGAGTATAGAGCGGGGAGTATTTTATTTTATTTTCCCCAAATGCTAGAAATCAAGCATTCATTTTTGATGATATAAATTTTGGGATGATTGACGGTCATTTTGCTCAAGGAAAAAGCAGGAAAAAGAAATCCAAAGAGACTTCATACTGGCTTTAAGGAAGCTTTCTTACAGCATCCGGTGTGCTCTATTTTGTGTGCGTCAGATCTGAGAGTAATGAACAAGTTGCTGTAAATAAATATTTGAAGTGATGCTCAAATGGCAGCCTAGTACTTGAAGAAGGCACTGGGGATGGTGCCTTATTCACCTGGGTGTCCCTTGCGCACAGCACAGACTTCAGACTTCCTCATTGGTGGCTGAACAAGTGACGTTCTGACATCGAGATGTTTACAGAAACCGGAGGAAATGACAGAAGCATCGGGGCACGTGGAAGAAAGCAGCATGGCGGAGCCTTTGGTCCGGGGGATCTAGCCCTGACTTGCTGACTAACCCCTCCTGACCTCAGAAACATCATGTGACTGCTCTGAGTTTCAGTTAAACCCTTTATCAATCAAAGGGCTTAATTCTAAGGCTGGGAGGCCCTGGCTTCCTGTGTCATGAGGCTCCAGGGCAGAGAGAGAGGCATGTGGGTCTGTGTATCTGTGTTTAGGGTTTGAAGCTGACGCTGAGGTTCAAGCAATGTAGCTCTAGCCCTGTTCTTCTTTTACCAAAAATCAGGGATCACTTGGATGCAGGTGGTTTCCTCTTCTTATTGATCAATTCACAGCATCCATTAAGCACAGATCGTATATAATTGCCAGTGGGACCTTGGCTCAGGGATCCAGGGTAATGATGGCAGAGGATTTTCGATGGAGGATACCCTAGTGAGGACAGCAGATCCAGGCTTCATGGAGATCACAGAGTAGTAAAGTGAGACCCATCCATCCGTCCACCCATCCATCCATCTAACCACCCATCCATCTATCTCCCCACCCACCTGCCCATCTATCCATCCATTCATCTATTCATCCATCCAGTCATTCATACAAGAATTGATTGAGAATCCACTCTGTACACTGGGATGATGGAAAAATGTCCCTCAGTTCCTAAGTAGTGATGGCAATAGATTTACACTGGGGGACAATCTGAGGAGGTGTGGTGAATTTGAAGGATTTCCGGGCTGGGCTGAGCAAGGAAAATATTTGACCACAAGGTGGCAGTAGCAGACAATGGGCTTAGTTGGGGGACCCTGACAATTTTGTGGACAGAAGTCACCCACCTCGTGAGACTGTCTAGAGGCTGTGGTGTGGCGGCCACTACCCAGAAAGAGAGGAGAACAAGGAAACTCTGGAGAGGGGTCTTACGTGTCCAGGCGATGTCTCTTAGGAACATGTCGGTGGCAGTGGGGGGTCTCTGGGTGAGAAAGTTCCAAAGTCCAGGAGCCAGACGCTTGGGGTCTTTGTGGTGGCAGGATTTTCTCACCAGTGGCTAGCAGATGTCGGGTGCAGTTCTGTGGCGTTTGCAAATCAGACAGGCTCGAAGTGACTAAAATGTGCTTATTTCGTTTATGTTTAAAACAATTGGTTGTGTAAAAACTTGAGTCTGGCACCAGTCGGCTTTTGAGCTAATGGGTCTCACCCAGCCTGCTGTGAAGAAAGATACAATCTAGGGGTCAATATACAGGGAAGATCTTTGGCTCATTTACATAACCTGAGGGTGACAGATCCTGGCTTCATGGAGGTGATACACTAGTGAGTGATACAGAGACATACACCCGTCCATCCATTCATACGACAAGCATTGATTAAGCACCTGGCATCATGCTGGGCAGAGGAGCTAAAGAAATAAGGGTGGTCGCATACCGTAGGAAGGCATACTCCATTGTGTGAGACGAGCACATATCTGGGTCTCAGTACAGAGAGCAGGAGTTACGATGGAAGGGGAGACACTGAGTGACGTAGGTCCCATGTCGGCAGAGTGGAGCGAGTGGGGAAGAGTATCGTGAGATTTTTTTAGAGGGATTGGCAACCAAGCTGACGCTTGGAGGACGAGGCGAGACAGCCTGGTGGTTAAGCAGGGAAAGGATTCTGCAGACTGAAGGATCGGCACCGACAAGGCTCAGAGGTAGCGGCACACCATGTGCTTATAGGACTGTGTGTGAGTTTGGTGCGGGGCTGGATGGGAGGAGAGGAGTGGGGAGCTGCCGGACGGTGCAGGCAGGCAGGGGCCAGATAGAGCAGGACCTGCAGATGCACCGAGAAATGGAACCCAGGAAGATTTTGCACGAAAGCGGTAGATGATTCTGCCTGACTGTGCAGAAGAGAAGGGCGGATGCTAGGATGCCAGAGGGGAGACCGGTCCTGGAATCCAGGTGACAGATGCTGAGGGCCAGAGGGAAGGTGGCACACAGACCACGCTGAGAAGAGCTCAGACTGCGAGCTGGTGAGGTATGGGGGCTTGGGGTCCTGGGGAGGAAGTGCAAGTTGACCAATGGCTTCTGGGGGACTGAGAACCTGTGCCCCCCCGACCGAATATCCCTGTGCCTAGCACAGTGCCCTGCACAGAGCTGGCACTCAATGCCCACCTGCTGCAATGATCGGTATTTGATGACATCTCAGAACAAATCCAATAAGAGTAGCTGGAAAATAATTATCAGAGAAACGCAAATCAAAACTGCAGTGAGGTACCGCCTCACACCAGTCAGAATGGCCATCATCAAAAAGTCAGTAAATCAAAACAATAAATGCTGGAGAGGGTGTGGAGAAAAGGGAAGCCTCCTACACTGTTAGTGGGAGTGTAAATTGGTGCAGCCACTATGGAGAACAGTATGGAGGTTCCTTAAAAAACTAAAAATAGAACTACCATATGATCCAGCAATCCCATTCCTGGGCATATATCCAGAGAAAACCATAATTCGAAAAGGTACATGCACCCCTATGTTCATAGCAGCACTGTTCACAATAGCCAAGACATGGAAGCAACATAAATGTCCATCGACAGATGAATGGATAAAGAAATGGTCCATATATACAATGGAATACTACTCAGCCATAAAAAAGAATGAAATAATGCCATTTGCAGCAACATGGATGGACCTGGAGATGATCATACTAAGTGAAGTAAGTCAGACAGAGAAAGACAAATATCATATGATATAACTCACACGTGGAATCTAAAAATATGATACAAATGAACTTATTTACAAAACAGAAACAGACTCAGAGACTTTGAAAACAAGCTTATGGTTACCAAAGGGGAAAGGGGAGAGAGGGATAAGTTAGGAGTTTGGGATTAACATATACACACTGCTATATAACGTAGATAAACACCAAGGACCTACCGTAGAGCACAGGGAACTATACTCATTATTCTGTAATAACCTATACGGGAAAAGAATCTGAAAAAGAATGGATGTATGTATATGAATAACTGAATCGCTTTGCTGTACAGCTGAAACTAATGCAAAATTGTAAATCAACTATATCCCAATATAAAAGAAAAATTAAATTAAAACAAAAAGAGTAGATGGGAAAGAGACTCTTAATTCTGACTTAGTGAATCTGGGCAAGTTTTATATTAGATGCAATATATGGTCTGAAAAGACAAGCAGGGTTGGAATTGACTAAGATGGAGGGTAGTGGGGGGAGAAAGGCATTCCAAAAGAAGAAGAGTGTATAAACCCAAGGAACGGGGTACAGTGTAATTAGCAAGAGGTGGTTCACTGTAGATGGTCAGCAACACGCAGTGTTTTGAAGGTGGAGGTGGAATGTTGGTAGACAATGTAAACAGGTAATATCTCTCTACATAGGTGCCTTTCTGTGTATTTTTTCTCAGGTGAAAATTAATTCCCCCCCCCAAATACGTTGAAACCTAACCCTCAAGGTGGTGGTGTTAGGAGATGGGGTCTTTGGGAGGTGATTAGGTCATGAGGGTAGAGCCCTCATAATGGGCTGAGTGCCCTTATAAAAGAGGTTCTGGAGAGATCCTTCACTTTAGGTCACTTAAAAACCCTTGGTTTGGGTCTAGGACAAATATTTTGTCTTGTTTTCCAAGGACAATGGAGACCCAGATAATCCAGAAAACCAGCTCAAAGTCACATTACAAGGAACATGGAGGTGTGTATAAGTACTCAGGGCAGCTCCAGAAGACAAGGAAGGCAACCAAGAACCTGGGTCTGGCCAGGCAAGAGAATTCAGGCGTAAGACTTATGGCACCCGATGCTAATTGGCTGTGTCAGGGTAGAACTTTCTAGAACAAGGAAAGTTATAATGCCCCCACCTCCTACTGACACTGCAAGCACAGCCTCTCATAAGTCTTTTATGTAAAAACTACTTTCTTCCATGAGCTTGGGTACAGGTAACAAATTAATGGTTGATTGCCTGGCTCTACCTGCAGCCTTATTTTCCTATTCCACACGATGTTTTTTGTTTGTTTTTTTAAACATTAGTTGATTAGTATTTAAGATTAAAAACTTGGAAATTTTCACATAAAAATCTAGAGTTTTACAAAACTAAAATGAGGTACTACCTCACACTGGTCAGAATGGCCATCATTAAAAAGTCTACAAATAATAAATGCTGGAGAGGGTATGGAGAAAAGGGAACCCTCTTACACTGTTGGTGGGAATGTTTTACTATGGAAAACAGTATGGAGGTTCCTCAAAAAACTAAAAAGAGAGTTGCCATATGATCCAGCAATTCCACTCTTGGGCGTATATCCAGAGAAAACTATAATATGAAAAGATACATGCACCCCTATGTTCATAGCAGCATTATTCACAATAACCAAGACATTGAAGCAATCTAAACATTCACTGGCAGATGAATGGATAAAGAAGATGTGAGATAGATACACACACACACACACACACACACACACACACACACACACAATGGAATATTACTCAGCCATACAAAAGAATGAAATAATGCCATTTGCAGCAACATGGATGGACCTAGAGATGATCATACTAAGCAAAGTAAGTCAGAAAGAGAAAGACAAACACCATATGATATCACTTATATGTGGAATCTAAAATATGACACAAATGAACATATCTACGAAACAGAAACAGACTCACAGACATAGAGAACAGACTTGTGGTTGCCAAGGGGGAGGGGGGTGGGGGAGGGATAGACTGGGAGTTCAGGATTGGCAAACTAGTATATATAGGGTGGATAAACAACAAGGTCCTACTGTATAGCATGGGGAACTATATTCAATACCCTGTGATAAGCCATAATGGAAAAGAATATGAATATATATATATATATATATAACTGAGTCACTTTGCTGTACAGCAGAAGTTAACATTGTAAATCAACTAAACTTCAATGAAATTTTTAAAAATCTAGCAGAAAATAGCACAGTATTGTAAATCAACTATACTCCAATAAAAATTAATTTTAAAAATAAATTTAAAAATCTAGATTTTTAGAGTCTCTTGAAACTGGAAGAGTTATTCGCACATGGGAGCAAGTGGCTGGGGCCAGGTGGATGTATGACTTTCAACGTTACCTACCTTCCATGGGTCCACAGTTTTCACCTGAAGTCCTTATTTAAATGTCTAGTCTGGCCTCTGCATGCATGTGAATTTGAGAAGCCAGGAAAAGGAGAAGATAGGAAATGGCCTGTTTCTGATCCTTTGATCCCTTCGATTGTCTCAAAGCTCTTGTAAAGCCCAGCCCTGGCTAATGACCCTTGGAATCATCAGACTCAGAGCCTGGCAGGGGCACCCCTTGGATGTGTGAATTCATAAGTGGGCTCTGGAGCTTCTTTGTAGGTTACACCCTAGCAGATCATTGCTTCTTTCAGAGAGCTCCTGTCTCAAATTTTATCCCTTTCCTTAATAACTACCTCCATTTTGTTCTACTTGGGTAAACCTAATACAATTTCTCTGAACATCTGTAAAGTTAATTCATCTCTGTTGCCTTGTATTTGAAACCGAACCAAAAAATGACACTAATCTCTAATTTATAACAAAGCAGTGGTGCATGAATTTCATTACATCATAGGGAACTAAAAGAAAGACTTTGTTTTATCTCAGGATGAACTTGGTGAAGACCAGTTAATATCACATTTGTTCAGTGAGTTGAATAAAACTGGCTGCTCTGTTTGCTCCCGAGGGTATTAAATATATACTCAGACTTTTCAACCCGTGACTTCTTCCTCATTCTTAGCTGAGAAAAATTCTCCTCTGTCAAAAAGAAATACTTAGATCAAATTGTTTAATCCCTGAAAACCAGATGGATTAAAACTCCTTTATTAAGTAACTCTACGCAATTTACTTAATATAATAGTTCTGCCCACACAACCAAGTGAAGCCAGAGTGATGGGAATTATTGCCACACATGTTAGGTATCTTATCAAGAAAAATTCACATCCTGAAAGGTGGTTCATTTCATGAGCAAGTTGCCCCATTTAAATAGAACTCATTTTGTAGGCTGAAGTTTGTGTATTTAAATTATTATAATTTACTATTGCTACTCAGGAAAGACCAATCTCAGGTGGGGTGAATTTCTAACTCATGAATTCTCTGCAAAGACAAAAGAGTTTGTCCCCTGCTCCTGCAGGTACCCACTTTCCCTGGGGACATAAGTTCCTGCAGGTTTGTTATCTGTAACCGGCAGAGCAGAAATGAGGCACACAGCGACCAACGGAAGCAGTCGGGTGGTTCTGAAGTGGAAATAATATGCTCAGGAGACCCCTGTGTTTACTAAATCTGGTTTTTTTTTTTTTTTTTTTTTTTTTTTTTGGCCGCGACAGGCAGCACGTGGGATCTTAGTTCCCCAACCAGGGATTGAACACGCGCCACTTGCAGTGGAAGCATGGAGTCCTAATCGCTGGACTGCCAGGGAAGTCCTACTAAATCCATTTCTGACAAAAATTCCAGAACTGCATGGCAGCCTCACCTAACACTGTGTGAGATTTCAGTCTACTTTCCCTGGATTCAGGCTTACCAGATAAAGTATAGAACATACAATGCAATTTGGGATATACTTATACTAAAAATGGAGTCCTCAGATAACATATAGGATAGGTTGCCGTTTGGGAAACACTTAATGCTTAAAAAATTATTTGTGGTTTCTCTGAAATTCAAATTGAACTGAGAGATTTGGGGGAGGGAAAATTGGAAGATTGGGATGGACATATACACACTACTATATATAAAATAGATAGCTAATAAGGGCCTACTGTATAGCACAGGGAACTATATTCAATATCCTGTGATAAACCATAGTGGAAAGAATATGAAAAAGACTATATATATAAAGAATATAGCTGAATATGATATTTGATGTGATTATGTGTGTATGTATGTGTGTGTATGTCTACGTGTGTTGAATATGTGTATGAGCGTGTGTGTACGTTGTGTTGAATTTGGGTATATTTGTGTGCGTTTGTGCATGTGGGCATGTGTGTATATTAAGCACATTGCGCACGTGCATATGAGTGTGTACACGCTTTTGTGTAGAGTGTGTGCATGTTTCTATAGATGTGTGTGTGTGTGTGTGTGTGTGTGTGTGAGACACTGTAACTTAGGGGTTATGAGTGAGGGTCAAAGCCAGCCTGCCCTCGGGGGAGATCTCACTTCTTCCCCAGTCACCTGTATGAACCACAGCAGCCCCTTCAAATGCGCATGCTTGGGTGGCCTCATGTGTTGAAGTGAATAACAGAATCTATATCATGAAGTGATTGAAACTATTTAATAAGCAAACATACCTAATACAGATAAAGTGGTTAGAATGATGTCTGTTATATAAGAAATCCTCAGTAAATATTGGTTATCATGATTGCTGTTGTTATCATTGGTAAGGTTGAATGCACAGGAAATTTTTCCTCCGGGAAATCAGTTACACGCTTTGTGCCTTTGATTCTTCATCTATACATTGTGGATAATAATAGTTCCTACCTCACAGGGTTGTTGGGAGGATTAAATGATTAATTCACATCACTTGCTTGGGGGACAGGGGAAGTTCTTGGTTGAGAATGGGGAATCTGGAGCAAATGGCCTAAGTGTGAGTCCCACCTTCACCAACTATTGGCTGTGTGATCCTGGACAGTCAACCTCTCTGAGCCTCAGGCTTCCCATCTTTGAGATGGGGATAGTCCGAGAACCCATTTCCTGGGATCACTGTGATGGTGAAATGTAACCATGTAAAGTTCTAAGAACAGCACATAGTAAGTGCCATGTAATTGGTGAAGGGACTTGAAAGCATTCCTTTCCACCCTTCCTTCCCTGGGTCACGGCCCCTCCTGCTCCACTGCTAAGCCATGTACATAGCCATATAATGATCATATGCTCTGAAGAGCATACTTACCCAATCTCTCCCGTCTCCTCCTCCTCCACTTTATTCTGAGTTGTTTTGAGCCTAAACCAGCTCACCTGTCTCCAGGCAAGGACAGGAAACTGCTGTGCCGTTTAAAAGAGAGAAGATTTGCAGCTTTGTCTAACTCAGTGTGCTGCTGGTGACGCGGTTAAGTATTTAACATTGAAGTAAGAGGTTTACTGTTTATGAAAGATCACGATTAGGTGTTGCCTTGAAAATAATCCCTCATCATGGTTGATACACTCCATCCTGGTCCAGGCAGGACAGAACGTTATTCAGTGAAAACACAGGTTCCAGAGACAGAAGGTCTGGGTTCAAACCCTGCCTCCATTGTTTACAAGCTGTGCTCTTTGTGTGTATTTCTTTGCTCCCTGAATCCTGTTCTTTGCATTCAAAATGCAGATATTAAACTAACTGTATACACCTCAAACAACTTTAAAAAATGTTTTCATTTTTATACAAATCAAAGGTTACTTTCCATTTACAGCTATTACAAAATTATTGACTATATTCCCCAAGTTGTACGATACATCCTTGAGCCCATTTTGTACTCAATAGTTTATTCCTCCCACTCCCCCACCCGTATATTGCCCCTTCCCCCTCCCCAATGGTAACCACAACCTTAAGCAGCTTCACATACCTATATTCAGAGTCCCCAAAGGAAAGGGGGGGCAGAAAAATAATTTAAAAAACAATGGCCAGGACTTCCCTGGTGGCTCAGTGGTTAAGAATCCGCCTGCCAATGCAAGGGACACCAGTTCGAGCCCTGGTCCAGGAAGATCCCACATGCTGTGGAGCAACTAAGCCCACGTGCCACAACTACTGAAGCCTGCGCTCTAGAGCCCGTGAGCCACAACTACTGAGTCTGCGCGCCACAACTACTGAACCCACACGCCGCAACTACTGAGCCCGCATGCCACAACTAGTGAAGCCTGCACGCCTAGAGCCTGTGCTCCGCAACAAGAGAAGCCACCGCAGTGAGAAGCCCACACACCGCAACAAAGAGTAGCCCCCACTCGCCGCAACTAGAGAAAGCCCACGCGCAGCAACAAAGACCCAATGCAGCCAAAAATAAATAAATAAATTTATTTTAAAAAAACTTATTACTGTACTTACACTTCAGCATATTCTAAAACACCATATAACTGATGTAATTAATTTAGTTACACATATATACAGCCAAAGGATTAATAGAATAAATGAAATTCATACATACACATGCATGTGTGTACACAAATACTGGGTACTTGTTTAAGTTAAAATGTTCTATTAGGGACTTCCCTGGAGGTCCAGTGGTTAGGACTCCATGTTCCACTGCAGGGGGCACGGGTTTGATCCCTGGTTGGGGAAACTAGGATCCTGCATGCTGTGGCACAGCCAAAAAAAGAAAAAAAAAGGTGAAAAAAAATTAAATGTCCTATTATTTTTTTCCTTTTGAATCAGTTTTTCTTTGAATACATTTAACTCATTGCCTTTCGCAAACTCAATTTATTTCAATTAACCATAAACCATTACTATGAGTATTTTGGTTTTTAATGCTCAAGATTTTCACAACTGGGCCAGTATGAGCCTTTAATTAAAGATCTCTTCCCGTTTACAATTCCTTCCCATGTTTTAAAAATATTCTTGCTTTCTGGCAACAACAGCAAGTTGCTGACCTCATTTTTGCCCCAGGGCTTAGAATCAGCCACTTTCCGCTAAGTGCTGGATTCCTTTGGCTGAGTTGGTGTTGGAGACCAGAATCTAGGGTCTAGTGGGCACTGGTGCTTGGCAAATGGGCCGATGTTATTCTTAGACTACTCTTAGATGGTGATTTAGGTTAAATGTTGACCATGACCACTGAAATGTAACATACTAGGTTTTGTACCCAATTGTTTATTTCACAAGCTCCTCTCACCCTCTAGGACTATGACATCACTCCCCCTCCTCTTGCTCAGCTGTAGCTCCATCACCTCTGCCTCCCATTTATATGGGGCTGCTCCCTAAGGTTTTGTTTAATTGTTAGTTAATTTTTGCCTCAGCCAACAGATCATATCAGTGCATACACTCTCTGCTGGTATCTTGCCTATTCTTATGGTTCTTCCAACTATTGTCTCTATGATGATGACTGCCAAATAGGTACCCCCAGGCTGAAACTTTCCTCTAAGATTCAGGTGTACATCACCAGTTAGAGAGTAGACCTGGAATTTTAAAATAGGGCTTTCAACAAGTAGAGGTGTTTTGCTTCATGTAGGCAAAATATTGACCTGAAAGAGCTCTTTTTAATTCAAATTGTAGTATTCCCAAAAAAGAAATGGAACAAGAAGGAAAATCTATGAAGATCAAAATTCAGCCTAGGTTTGAAGAATAACCTGTTTCATGGATGCTTAAACAGAGAGAAGAAGAAATAAAGAAAAACAGAAACAGTAAAGGGAGGAAGGAAAGAAGGAAAAAGAGGGAAGGAAGGAAGCAAGGAAGGAAGGGAGAGAGGGAGAAAAATAGGAAGATCAGAAGGAAAAGATGAAGAGAAGAGGGAGGGAAAAAACAGAAAACCCTAGCAAATGAACTAGGATTTTTCCTTTGCACAGCAAAGGAAACTATAAACAAGTCAAAAAGACAACCCTCAGAATGGGAGAAAATAATTGCAAACGAATCAACGGACAAAGGATTAATCTCCAAAATATATAAACAGCTCATGCAGCTCAATATTAAAAAAACAAACAACCCAATCAAAAAATGGGCAGAAGACCTAAACAGACATCTCTCCAAAGAAGACATACAAACGGCCAAGATGAAAAGCTGCTCAACATCACTAATTATTAGAGAAATGTAAATCAAAACTACAATGAGGAATCACCTCACACCGGTTAGAATGGGTATCATCAGAAAATCTACAAACAACAAATGCTGGAGAGGGTGTGGAGTAAAGGGAACCCTCTTGCACTGTTGGTAGGAATGTAAATTGATACAGCCACTATGGAGAACAGTATGGCGGTTCCTTAAAAAACTAAAAATAGAATTACCATATGACTCAGCAATCCCACTACTGGGCATATACCCAGAGAAAACCATAATTCAAAAAGATACATGCACACCAATGTTCATTGCAGCACTATTTACAATAGCCAGGTCATGGAAGCAACCTAAATGCCCATCGATAGACGAATGGATAAAGAAGATGTGATACATATATACAATGGAGTATTACTCAGCCATAAAAAGGAACGAAACTGGGTCATTTGTAGAGACGTGGATGGACCTAGAGACTGTCATACAGAGTGAAGTAAGGCAGAAAGAGAAAAACAAATATCGTATATTAACGCATATATGTGGAATCTAGAAAAATGGTACAGATGAACCAGTTTCCAAGGCAGAAATAGAGACACAGATGTAGAGAACAAATGTGTGGACACCAAGGGGGGAAAACGGGGTGGGAGGGAATTGTGGTGGTGGGATGAATTGGGAGATTGGGATTGGCATATATGCACTAATATGTATAAAATAGATAACTAAAAGAACCTGCTGTATAAAAATAAATATATAAAATTAAATTTAAAAAAAAAGAAAAAAAGAAATATTTGGGAGACAGAATCCACAAAAAAAATAGTAAATAAATAAACTAAAATAAAATTATGGGAGTCGAGTGGCAAAGGAAGCCACAGATCAAGATTCAGGTTTATGCTGGAAGTTTTCTTGGGCAAATTACTTCAACTCTATAATTTTTAGTTTTCTCTTCTCTAAAATGATGATGCAAACATAAAAACAAATATGAGTGAACCTAACCAAATACCTGGCTATTAGCACTAAATCCACCTCTGTCACAATATCCAGAGAATGAGTGAATCAATGACATACACCTGGGAAGTGTATGCTAAGGTCCTAGACTATGTGTGTTACCATTGGATGCTGCTTTACCTGGTTCCATGCCTTCCACGGCTGTGAAGAAAGATCGGTGACGAGATGTCATTAAACGTGAATTGCACTTTTGACAGTTCGTACTGTTTATGATTCACTCAAAATAGTATATTTAACCTGAGTGTACCTTAGCCCCTTAGATATTACAAATGCAAAATTATTTTTTATGTGTGCCAACAAGGCTAAATATTGTTAAATGGTTTTTAAAAACCAGTGTTGAACCACAGAATTAAATACTTTCCATCTGGCCTTCGTGGCCACCGAAATAATAGTTTGGGTACTAATAGCTGATTGAAATTAGAATTAGAACATTCCCTTAATTAGACCCTTTGATCTTTCCTCCATCTTCCCTCCACCCTTTTAAAAGGTATAATTTAACGCCCAATAATGGGACAAGGTAATTTTTCCAGTGGCTGGTGAGTATAAGGAACGCACTGTCTTTAAAGTCTGTGCCACTGAGGTCTGAAATTGGCAAAAGAGGGATTTCAGTAAATGAATGAGGGTGTGCAGGAAAATGGCTTTAAGTGTATTTCAGAAAGACTTGTTTAAGAAGTTTTATAAGTCCACAGCCCAAATCTACAGGCAACCCACAGGGGACACTGTCCTCAATCAGGGTGGAAAGTGAGAGAAGATGCCCAATGGGGGCGTAACTGTGGGGTCTGTGCCTTGGGCGAGACACCAGGCAGGGTGGACCGCAGCAACGTAGAGCAACCTCACCTGCCGATGGGACCCATCAGCTGTAATCTCATCGTGCTTAAGTATTTCTTCCTTTCAGTCCTGTTTGCTTACAATTCATGTTGTACCAATCCCCCCTTCCCCATGATGAAGCAGGAAATACACTTAAGCTTTGGTCTGTCTCCTTCATCCCCTACTTCCCCAATTCTCCAACTCCAAAACTAGAAAGAAAAAACCCAACTTAACCCACCAACCTAACTTTTAAAGTCCTCTTCTAAAGGATGCCATCCTGCAGTTTCCAGCATAGAGAGGATACCCGGGTTAGCTGTTTGCAGATTAAATAATTGGCACATTTGGAATCTCAGTCTTTCTCAGGAGTAAGGCTGGAGTCTGCTTATTTATACTTAAAGTCTCTTGTTTACCTATCTCTTGAGTTTCTAGCACAGTCTCTTTGGAGGGTTGACGTACTGAAGGGACCACAGTTTAATAGCCAGATAATCCAGTCACAACGACAGGCGGACTTTCGGAAAGACGAAAATCTCCTAATACTAGGACTTAGCTCTGTAAAGCTTTTCAAAGGCCTGCTGGCTACACAAGGAAAGCAGCCTCTGTGCTGATAAGGGGGAAATTTCCAGTCAGTGCCCCTGATAATTAAATGCCCTTGTCAGAAGGTTGAGATACACACTGATGCATTTGGGAATATTTCATTTTGAAAAGATATAAACACATAAAGGAGAATAAAAAAGGATTTTAAAGAATTGTCTTTGACTCTTTTGATGTCAATCAAACTTAAAATGTGTTGCTACCAAAAGACATCCAATCCTTTACTCTGAGGCTCTTTTAGGAAAATGTGGGGCTTGACAAAAGCTTAAAATGTGCTTTTGTACACTTGTTAACTTCTATATATGTGCATCGTTGAATTTTTATTATGTAAATCTGGGTTCAGTAAGGATGGAGACTGCTTCTTTAGCAAATGTAAACAAGGGACATTTAAGGCAATTAGAATAGAAAGAACATTTGGCCAAGGTAGGTCCAGGTTGATGGTAGAAATTGCTTTGCCTCTGGAACAGACTTGGGCAGCCGCATGGAAGGTTAATATAAACGCGCCACCTTCTTCAAAACAAGTGATCCTTATAAAGTCTGCCATTACCTGATTAATTTATTGCAAGCAAGAGGGACCTTGTCAACAGCTTTTATTGCTGTACGTACCGATTTATAAACAGAAAACAATAGTTCTACATTATTCTGGAGGGTTTGCTGGAAACTGGGTAGCTGTCATGGTAGATGTTGTTTAATCTACGTCGGTTTTGCATTGTGAAGCATTGCGGCATTGTGAAACCCTGCAGCCGGGGGTCCAGAGGGACTTAGGAGCCTGTGTTCAAATCCTGGCTCTGTCACTTCTTAGCTGTGCACAGCTGGGCGACGTCATCAACCTCCATGGGCTCATTTTTCTGTTCTGTGACACAGGGATGATGTTAAAGCTACTGTACATGTTAATAACAAGTTAATGAATGTGAGGAGCTTAGGCTAGTGTCCAGCACATCGTTTGTGCTCTGTATGTGTGAACCGCCATCATCCCCTAAGGACCAGCCGTGTAGACATCTAGTGCCTCTCTGGCTTCTGTTTTCCACACGCCCCCTACCTTCCAGAAGGCAATGAACAGAGGGGCTGCCTCTGGTGAACAGCAAAGAGGAGAAAAAAGAGAAACTCCGAGGAGAAGATCATTACAAAATGGTAACATCGCAGAATGTTATTTTAGCCACAAAATAATGTGAGAAAATTCCAAGGGAATTTTCATTCTCTATGCTTATGTTCCTGTGCCTTAAATGAACTTTTATGTGAAAAGTTACTTATGCGGCTTGACTTTTCATACGCGAAAAGAGGCAAACAAATTTGTGCGTTGACTACTTGGAGTGTCCAGAGGCTATGGGCGACTGTGAAGATTCTTTTTCTCCCCTCCCTCCTTCTTTCCATCCTTTCTTCCTTCTTCTCCCTCTCTCTCTCTTCTCTTTCTCCCCTTCCTTCCTTCCACTATTATTATTTGATATTCCCTAAGAGCCAGTAGTGCTGTTTTGACCGTACAAAAATAGATTCCTCCAAATGGCTTTGTCTCTCCTAAGAGATGATAGGTTGCTTTTTCCCCTCGGTACAAACCAGAAATTGAAACAGATGACCGGTCTTCAACAGTGTCAGGCAAAGGAATGTGGCTCATGGAGAGTCCGTCTCTGGACATATTTGGAAAACAGTAAGAGAAGGAAGTGATCTTGGTCCACAGCTGGAGGTGGGGATGAGGGTCCACCCTCTCCAGGGCTGAGGTAGACGTAAGGCTCTCTCTTCTAATGGCATCCTCACTGTACTATATGCCTTTTTATTGTTTTTGCACAATCTTCTCAAAATAGCAACAGTTTGACTGTTCAGGGTATCAAAAAATAAAACAGTAAATTTTAAGGTCTAATTGGCTTTATTAAATGATTCATGAATTGGGCAACATCTCATCTAGCAAATGGCATGGGGGTAACACAACATGGAAGGCTTTTATAGTAAGAAGGGTGGGACAAGGAAAGGAAGTCATCAGCAAGGGAAAAAATGAAAGTTCATTGGAGGACAGTAGAAGTTCAGATGACCACGGCTTCTCATTGGCTGAGCTGCAGCATTTCCCATTGGCTGGGAAGGAGGAAAGTCTTCCTTCCTCCTGTTGGGGTAGTGAGTAGTTGGACTTCCTGTTTGGGAGTGCCGGTGTCTCTTCCTGATGGTGTCAGTAACTGATGTCTTCCTGTTTGGGGTAATTGCTGATGGGTGATGGGATGTGAGAGTTCTCTCTACAGGCCTTCCAACCACAATTTTAGTTGAAGTCTCCTTTTATGTATTTTCACAATCGGTAAATAAATCAATTCAGTGGATTTAGGGAATTATTATCATTACTCACAGTACTCTCAGGGTCATTCAGGGGTATATTCAGAGCAGCAAAAAATCTAAGTCGCCAATGTGCAGGGTCCCAGGTAAGGTCGAATAAGGTGACACTCTGCCTTCTGTCTCAGCTCTCTTACTGTAAATAAGCATCCTTTTCATGATCTATGTGTTGCTACTTTTTTTTTTTTTGCATTTTTGTTGATGATTTCTGGTTTATAATGGACCCTAAATAGTGCTTAGAGCTGAAGTGTTGCCATGTGCCTTAAAGAGAATCATCAGTAGATAAGGATGAGTTCTGGTGCTAGTTCTAAGACTGAGAATTCAATGTTAATGAATTAACAATGTATATTAAATAAGTTGTCTTTAAACATAAACACACATTTTAAAAGGTTATGGGACTTCCCTGGTGGCGCAGTGGTTAGGAATCTGCCTATCAGTGCAGGGGACACTGGTTCGAGCCCTGGTCCAGGAAGATCCCACATGCCGCAGAGCAACTAAGCCCATGCGCCACAACTACTGAAGCCCACACTCTAGAGCCCGCGAGCCACAGCTACTGAGCCCACGTGCCTAGAGCCCGTGCTCCGCAACAAGAGAAGCCTCCGCAACGAGAAGCCCGCGCACCGCAACAAACAGTAGCCCTTGCTCTCCACAACTAGAGAAATGACAAGAGGTGCCCAGGAATCCATATCTGTATTTCCTCTAGAATCACTAGTTCCGTATTCGCTAATTCAATGTTCGCGATGACTGTATACAACACAACCACCACGGACAACAAGAATTGACTTCTACTTGGGGAAACAGTGGACTCGGTTCTTCCCGCTTCTCCGTCTTTGCAGATTTTTTGATTCAAAGAAATAGAAAGTCAGTTCAGGGTTAACATTTGCCCCACCATCTATGGGGGATCCATTCTTTTCAATCCATTGACTTTTCTTTCAGAGCTGGCTTAATTAAAACTGCAACAAGAGAGTTATGAAAGGGAATGATGTTTCCAGGCTTGTGCATATGGTAACCGACCCTGTTCTTGGCTGCTTGTGATATATATATATATTTTTTTTATAATGTTTTTTTTTTTAATTTATTTATTTATATTTGGCTGTGTTGGGTCTTGGTTTCTGAGAGAGGACTTTCTCTAGTTGTGGCAAGCGGGGGCCACCCTTCATCGCGGGGCACGGGCCTCTCACTATCGCGGCCTCTCTTGTTGCGGAGCACAGGCTCCAGAAGCGCAGGCTCAGTAGTTGTGGCTCACGGGCCTAGTTGCTCCGCGGCATGTGGGATCTTCCCAGACCAGGGCTTGAACCCATGTCCCCTGCATTAGCAGGCAGATTCTCAACCACTGCACCACCAGGGAAGCCCTGCTTGTGATATTTATTGTTCTTGGTCTGTTGGCGTTTTTATGATGCTGTGACACAAATTTTATAGCTGTTTGACCAGGCTAATTTTCCATGTTGCGTTTTGTCAGCCCATCCCAGACACTCAACGAGTTAACTCTGAATCACTTGTGCTGTGAACTGCATCACTTGCATCATCCAGAAAGCCTCTGGCACACTCTGCTGCTCTCCAGCAGCTTGGAAACAGAGGTCAGGGAGGAGAAAAATGCAACATAAAAAGTTCCCCCCAACCTTTTCTCATATAATTACTAGGAGATGATAATTCCTAGTAATTCCCATGAATATTTCTAACTGTTGTGACAGCTATAAAGAGTACCTACAAGATGAATGGGATAAATGTTGAATTATGCACCCGGTCTCCACCATAATAAGTTAACATGGCTGAATTAATATTCTCCCCTCCTCTGATAAAGATCCTTTGTGAAATCTCATTGTGATGTGGCTCAGATCAAGGAGGATTTTGTTTTCAGTTCCAGAAGCAGCAAAAGGGCTGTGACATTTTGTTCCAAAATATGACACTTGTTTTGAAGACCAGGGACCCCATCTTCTTCAGTGCCCCCAACCATAATGAACTCATATATATTTTTTAATCAAAGTATAGTTGATTTACAATGTGTTAATTTCTGCTGTGCAGCAAAGTGATTCAATTATACATATATATATACATTCTTTATCTATAATTTTCCATTATGATTTATCACAGGATATTGAACATAGTTCCCTGTGCTATACAGTAGGACCTTGTTATTTATACATTCTATAGGTAATAGTTTGCATCTGCTAACCCCAAACTCCCAACCCACCCCCCCTGCTCCCCTCCCCCTTGGCAACCACAAGTCTGTTCTTTATGTCTGTATGAACTCATGTATTTTAAATCCACACTCTGATTTGACTTTGACTATGTGCAGATAAACCAGGTTGGGCTCCTTCCTTTGAGCAGCTCCAATTCCATTCTCGTGGTCCGCACATCCTCCAAGTAGAGAACTGTATACAGTGGACATTAGCTCTTTGTGTCTGAATATGAGAAAGCCGAACCAAAAATATTCTAAGCCTAGGGGGGTGACCGCTGCAGTATGGTTGAGACTGGGTTTTTTCCCCAGGACAAGGGGCTTTCGGTGCTTAAACTGGGAAAGTCCCAGAAAAAGTAAGAGGAGTTGGATCCTTAATGCGATTAGGTATCTTGCAAATCAGTCGTGCTCTGCCTTCTTTTGGGTGTCTCCATAAGAGAACTTTAATTAATTAATTAATTAATCTATCTATCTATTTGGCTGTTCCTGATCTTAGTTGCAGCATGTGGGATCTAGTTCCCTGACCAGGGATGGAACCCGGACCCCTTGCATTGGGAGCACGGAGTCTTAACTACTGGACCACCAGGGAAGTCCCCATAACAGAAGTTTAAAAAGGAATTCCAGAACATAGCCAGAAGGCCAAAGAGGAATTCTGAAGTGTGGGCCCTTTTGTTTGTGAACTTACTCTGGACGATGTCTCAAGAAAGCCCTAGATATCACCCAATGTTCATCTCCCTGGACACAGTGTCTGAGAGCAGGAAGGGACATCAAGGGGTCACCCCCTCATCCAATACTGAAGTTCCTCCAATTTTGAGGCTTCAGATAGACTTGAAAGAAATAAGAAATACAAAATGGGAATAAAATTCGAATCTATGTTCTCATTTTTGTTTGTTTTGTTTTAGTTTTTTTAAAATTACTTTCATTTAGTGTATGCACATCTAAAAGAGCCAAGGAGGAATTTAAGTCTCAGAGCTGTGGTCTGTCCTCACTGGTCTCAGGACTCTCCAGGCTCTAGCCACACTGTCGTAGAAGAGGAAGCCCTGGTCTAGAGTTTCCGGCCGAGGACTTATTAATTCAGGACTCAACACTTCTGAAGCCTGTTCCCATTAGCGGCCACATTTGAACAGACCCAGATCGGCACACTCATTAATATTCTTACCCACGTACTTTGGTTCTAAATAATAGATGATCTTGAACATTTCCCAGGTAGTTTTATTTTCTATCATATATTTTATTCAAACTTCTTTGAATTATTTAGTTAGAATTTAAAAAGGCAGTAATCATGCCATTTACCTCTTCTGATTTTCCCACTCAGCAGGATCTTAAATTATTCCAATATTTTGCATCACCAACAGAAATAAATAGTCCTATATAAAAATTTAGGTCACATCAAGATTTTCTGACCCAATAAAAGTGTCAGTTGTCTGAGAAATCCTTCCAGGCAATTATAAATATGTCAAAATATGTAAAAGCATGGTATTTGAGATTGAGTCGAGAGTAAGCATTTAAAAGTGGTTGTAAATGATTATATTTACAATTAAATATATGCTTAAATATACACACTCCTGTGTACTCTTGAGAGCTGGCATAACCAAAATCCAATTTTGAGATGAGAGTCACAGTTGGCTAAGCAAGGTTTTGAAGGTGATCAGGAAATTTAAAACAATAATAATAATATTGATAATATGAGTTCAGCTGGGTTGCAGGAGAAGATGCGGAAGGGTGAACATCTTTCTGTTCCCAAATCTTGAGATTATAGTATTTGTCAGCCCAGTCTGTGAAGCACTGGGATTTTTTTTTAATATATATTTTAAAATTAATTAATTAATTTTATTTTTGGCTGCATTGGGTCTTTGTTGCTGCGCTTGGGCTTTCTCTAGTTGCGGTGAGCGGGGGCTACTCTTTGTTGCGGTGCGCGGGCTTCTCAATGGGTGGCTTCTCCTGTTGCAGAGCACGGGCTCTAGGCGCGCGGGCTTCAGTAGTTGTGCCACTCGAGCTCAGTAGTTGCAGCGCAAGGGCTTAGTTGCTCCGCGGCATGTGGGATCTTCCCGGAGCAGGGCTCGAACCCCTGTCCCCTGCATTGGCAGGCAGACTCTCAACCACTGTGCCACCAGGGAAGTCCCAAACATTGTGATTTATATTTAATATTTATGAAGGTCAGAAGAACTACTATGTATAAAATAAGTAAGCTACAAGGATATATTATACAACACACGGAAGATAGCCAATATTTTACATTAACTACAAATGTAGTATAACTTTAAAAAATTGTGAATCAGTCTGTTGTACCCTTGAAACATATAATAATTGTACATCAACTATACCTCAATAAAAAACATAAAAAGGAGAATTGGAGCACCTAAAACAGGATGAATTGAGAAATTTTCACTGTCAGTAAATTTCAGCCTGTAGGATACCTTTTGTTTTACATGAGCTATATTTCTATGACTTTCGTGGGTCAGTAGTTGAGACTTTAAGGGTCATAGTTTATGGACACAAATGTCCAGTTGTGTCTGTTTATTGAACTTCTTACAACCACAACTGAAATAAAACAAAACCTTTTCTCCACTGCCCCCAGACAAATGGGTTTTAGCCCTATTGATGACCAGGTCACATGTCATAAATTCTTATTGAATTGACCAGGAGCGGGGTCCAGGCATGGGAGAATTTTTCAAGTTCCGTAGATAATTCTAACATATACTCAGGGCTGAGAACCATTTCCAAAAGATGGAAGATGTATATTTATCCCCCTTTCAAGGAAAAAGCTCACACTGTAGGTTTCTCTCCTAGAAATCTACATTTCCCTTGTGTCAGGGAATAGAGAAGAAGGTTTGGATTTCAAAAGTCTGAGTTCTCGCTGGTGGCTAGCTGAATTTTCCCTAGAAAAGAGGGTTCTAGGTGTGCCATCAGAGGGGGTGTAGCCTATTTAGAGGGTTACCAAGGCAAGTGACCCAATTTGTAGGAGGAAGAGCTGTAATTTAGGGGACCAGCTGTCCTGGTTTACCCAGGATTGATGGGTTCCTGGGAAGTGAGACTTTCTGACTTTCTGTGCTAAAATAAAAGAGTCCTGGGCAAACTGGGCTGGCTGGTCACTCTCTCTTGTAACTCAAGGACAGCATCCTAAGGGGCGGCAGGTGGGGACCTTACCAGGCAGGGCGGACACAACCTCTCTGGCCCCAGCATGGCTTAAAGGGAGGGAGCTGATGTCTCTGAGTAGATGCTGGGAACCTAGTTTGGGGGCACCCAGGAGCAACAGCCACGAAGGATGGAAGGCCAGAGGATTTCCTTAATTTTGCAAGCTCCAGGAATCTAGAAAGTTCCACGACAGATGAGGAAAAGAGTCCCCTGAAATTTACCATGATTGATTTCTCGCCAAACCAGATGGATGGAGCAGAGCCAGACTGGGTGGCGCTAAGAAAAATAATAAATGTGATATGTGTTGCACGTCAGCACACGACGCATTCAGTTTCTTAAACTCCTGCGTTAGCGGAAATGAAGAAAGCAGAAAGACCACAAAGACCCCTTAGAGAAGCAATGGGAGGGAATACGCCCCAACCTTGCTGATTCCTTCTCCCTGTGTTACACAGTCCTGGGGAAAGCGCAAATGGCTTAGATGCTTGTTCCTGTGAACCAGCTAACAGCTTACTTATCAAGACTTGCTTCAAGTCTGCCCACCGTTGTGTCCACCAATTCAAAACCACTGTGACAAAGTAGCAGAGGGTTCTATGGGACTCTCTCTGGGAGCCATTATGTGCTTAAGCGTGATTCTTAGTGGGGCCCAAGCTGGAGTCCGCGACGAGCCAGCCTTCCTCTGAAAAGCTTCCAAATGCCTCCACAGAACCTGACCTGGAACAGAGGGTTTCTTCTATTCTGGATTGAGCAGCACGAGGGTTCCGGGGAGTTCCACGACTAGCCTGAATTCCCATCAAACCAAGAATTCAAATCTAACACTTTTGCTCCCAGATGAAGAGGAAACATTTTATCTCGAAGATAAAGGGACCAAACAAAACCCATTTGCCTACAACCTGTTTCTAACAACTAAATCTCTGATATCATTTGTGATAAGTGAAGGTCAGACACCTGTTCAGAAACCCAACATCACAACGACAGGTGCCCAGAGCTGGGAGCAGAAGCTCAGCTCGGGAACCCTCCTGAGGGTCCCAGAGAACCAGCAGGGACCCCTGGCCCCTGTAACAACAGAAATGTTACAAGCAAAGCTTTTCACATCTGGCCGTGATGAGACGCCACTCAGCCACAGCCTAAGCTGTAGTATTAACACAGCAGGCCAGTGTGTTGGGCCCAGAGGGAACAAGGCTGTTTGATTATGACAACTGCCTTCTGTCAGGGATCCGGGGATTTTGCCCGGCGTGCCACCTGCTAAGCTGAGAGAGAGCTGCTGGACCAGGAGGAAACGTACTGGCTGGTGAGGATGGACGCATAGTATAGGAGGTGATGCTGGGCCGGAAGGCACACGGAGAGAGGGTCAGTGGTTTGTGGAGCTGGAAAGGAGGAAGGACGTAAGGTGCAGATCTGATGAGCTCCAGAACCCCTCTTGAATATCTGAACTATGTGCAACATTCCATGGTGTGTCGGGATCACTGAGACACAGAGAATTGATTTCCCCAGGCAAAATGCCAAAGGATGTCCCCGGAGACCCTGTGTCCCTGTCAAGCAGGACCACCTAAAGGACCCATGATGCACAGATTGCGGGACTCAGGGAAGAGCAGGGCATGATGCCGCTTATAATCATACACTGACGCTGTGCTGTGCTGTGGACACCTGTATCTGGTCCAAAGTGGCCCTTCCCCTTAGCAGCACCACAATGGCCTCAAGGCTCTGCGACTGTTCTGTGTGAGCAAAAGGTAAAGCAAACTTTTCTCCAAAAGCACAGCCAGGGACAGTGAAACCTGGCGGGTGAAACCATGCAATGGGCTGGCTCTTGTTTCTACGGCTCAGTATTGAGTCGGGCTGATGTTGCCTAAGCTTCCAGCCAAGGGACAGCAGGGGGGTGACAGCGTGTGTGCACTGGGTCAGGTCCCACCAGCTTCCCGCCTCACAAGACCTGCCGCAGCAGATCACCCATCCCTGGCTCTAACCCTCTGAAGACTCTGCCCTGCTCTCCCATTTTTAAACTGCACCATCGAGATGACGTTCTCCTGACCGCAAGTCCAAAATACTTAGCTGTGCTTGATCAACACATTCTTCTGTCTGTCCTTCTGATGTTGATAAACAAGGAAATCCTTCTCTACTTAAAAGTCTTTAAATGTTAGAGATGACACAGATGCCAGCCCAGAGAGACTTTGAAAGGGCACAGATAACAGTCATCCTAAAGGAAGGAGGGGGCAGGTCGACTGGCATCTTGGATGTCTCAATTTCCATAACCATGAACGTGGAAGTCTGTGACTCCAGGTGAAAGGAGTCAAACCAAGTGATGAGAAATGATCATCATGCATGTTCTTTTCATTTGGCTGAAATGTGGGGAAAAAAAGAAGAATCCCATTGGGTTCCACCGTGTCATGCAGTTGGAAATCCTTGTTTCATTTTTGTTTCAAAAGAAGTTCCAAAAATTAACCTCCATTTTTAGATAAAAGGACAAGGACATTTGTTTATTTATTTATTTATTTTTGGCTGCGTTGGGTCCTCGTTGCTGCGCGGGGGCTTTCTCTAGTTGTGGTGAGCGGGGGCTACTCTTCGTTGCGGTGCGTGGGCTTCTCATTGCGGTGGCTTCTCTTGTTGCGGAGCACAGGCTCTAGGCACGTGGGCTTCAGTAGTTGTGGCTCACGGGCTCTAGAGCGCAGGCTCAGTAGTTGTGGCGCACAGGCTCAGTTGCCCCGCAGCATGTGGGATCTTCGCGGGCCAGAGCTTGAACCTGTATCCCCTGCATTGGCAGGCGGATTCTTAACCACTGCGCCACCAGGGAAGCCCAAGGACAGGACATTTGTAAGAGCGAATTTCCTGGGAATTATATAAAAATGTTGAAATTATTTTTCTTCTTGTAGTCAGGATCCGAGTTATTTTCTATTTATATGCAAATGTCAGATTCCTGAGCCTATTTTATTTTTTTTACAATGCTGACATAGTGTTTATTTCCTACAAATTTAGATGAGGGGTGTCTTGATATGATAGTGAAACCATTCTGATATGAGGTTAAGAAAATGCATTCCTGACTCCAAATGGGCATAGAGCTGATATGGCTCATTTACGTATTCAGATATGAGAAATTATTCTATTTTTTCCCAAGAGTATAAAGATGTATTGATTTTTAAAATCAGTGTTGAATTTTATAAAGAAGAATTTGCCTCTTAGTAGTAAAGCTGATGGGCAGACACAGCAATTTTGTCTTCTAATTATCCGCAACCTTCTACCTGTATACAGTAATGACTTTTGGGCGAGACCTTTCTTAGTTATTTTGTATTTGCCTGGTAATCCTTGTGTCTGATTGCTTCCATTTTAACTGTATTTTAAGTCCTTACCGGGAGAGCAGCTTATAATTAAAATGATTGCTAGTTACAGGTTGTTAATTAGTGGCTGCCTAATGAGAAATTACAAAACAATTTGGTCCCTGCAGGGAGATGAGTGACCAGAGAACAACTGCTATTTAGGGACAGTGTGTTTTTTGTTTAACTTCCTTCCTGCAGACAAGAGCTCCAATGATGATAGCCTGTTTGGAACGTGGCAGAGTACAAATAGGAGAGAAAACAAGGCAGAGAGGGGTGTCCTAGTCTTTCACATTCAGAAAAGGCCAGAAAAATCAAAGAGGGGTCTGGGACTTAGGACCAACCCCAATTCAGTGTGGCCAGTCATGAGTATCTAGAAATTCTTCAGAATGACAGCCTCCATGGACACCCAGTGATGGTGTCTACAACCCAAGCCTCCATGGAAAGATCACACTGAAAGGCAATTCTTTGACCCTGTTGGTCTTCAGGGCTGTTGGCAACATTGCAGAAACATCTGCTTTGTTCTCCTTCATCTTCTCCTTCCCATCCAGACCTAGCCCTCATTAGCCAGGGTCCTTCTTACCAGATGATAAATGAGAAGAGAATTCATTTGAATTGAATGAACATTATCAGGACATGTGGGCTTAGTGACTTGCCTGCAAATGTCATGTCTGTGTGTGTGAGGAATTCATTATAGCACTTGTTTTAATTTAGTCTGCTCAAGGCAAGGATTCACCCCTTACATACACCAGTAGAAGGAAATGCCAGCTGAAGATGACAGCGCCTCTGAGATCAACATGGTACATGATTCCCCAGAGGTTGCTACCTTCTTTGAACTTGCCTACGGATACTTCTGTAAGGAGCAACCCATAACATGCTTTCTGTTATGCTGTTATGTTAATGATTCACTTATGAAGATATTACAGGTCAATGGTCATCAACATCAGAATCATCTGGAAGGCTTGTGAAAGCAAAGACCCCAGAGTTTCTGGTGTGGGTGCTCTGGGATCTGAGAATTTGTACCTCAGACAAGATGCTGCTGGTCCAGAGACTATTCTGAAAACCATTGCTATAGGGTATGAAGGGCATTTCAGGAAACTGAATAATTTCATTGGAAGATATGGGAAGTTCAAGTTAAAAAATTGTTTTCCCTGTTGCTATCACCGCTGTCCTGATATAAAAGGGTTCTTTGCAGCCCCAATGAATATAGTCTGTTTGCATGGGATATAAGCGTGGGGAGAGAAAGAGCAGCGAACCTGCTGCTTCTCATAGGAACTCAAATCTAGAAACGGCAGTGGCATTGGAGGAGAAGAGACCGAAGCCAACAGAAGGGAAGAGACAAAGGGGCATTTAATTATGGAAATCATACTCACTCCTTTGATAGAGGGTTTGAAGAATCAATAGGCAGAATGTAGGAGCACATCAGCCCAGCCTTTGGGGTCACATTGTCTCAGGATCCTGGCTCCATGACTCAATTGGCCCTGTGAACTTGGTTCAGGTCCTTAAACAAAGTAAGCCCTAGTTCTTTCTCTATAAAATGAAAATAGCAGTACTACCTGTATTGCAGAGGTACTGTGGAAATTGAATGGACCACTTAGCTTAGCTTATAGCAAGAGCTCAGTAAGTGTTAGGTACCACCATCAACATTGTCATCTTCATCATCATCATCATCTTCTTCATCTTCCTCATCATCATTATCATCATCTTCATCATCGTCGTCATCAGCATCATCTTCAAGCTATCAGGAGGAAAATATAGGTGAGTAGAAAATTTATTTTTTGAATAAGATTTTACTTAGTTGTGAAATAAGCTATTTATTTATTTATTTGACAATTCGTTATTAATCAAATAATCATGCTAATGAGTGAATAAGTATAAAAAGAGATGTGTTTCCTGGAAAAAAAAAGAAATGAGGTTGTTTGTGCAGTTAAAACACGGGGAAAATTGGCCCACACAGAGGGCTGGATTTTCTAGAGATAAAGTACAAAGGAGATGAGATTCTAGGCGTGGCATTGAAGAGAAGTCCCAACATTTGATGGCAAAGTACAGGAGGGTAAACCTACAATTGAGACTGATATTTTATGACCCCAAAATTCGGTCATGAAATTCAGGAGAGCAAAAAATAAATCACCTCCGCATTACTCAAGGCTCCCAGTGTATGATCTTCAACCTCCCTTTCCGCACCACACACTTCTAACTCTCCTGGATTTAAAATAATTCGTTCACCAGAATATTCTGACCTCTGCACCTTATTTTGTTCCAAACCTGCCTCCTATGTTGAATATCCTTTACTATCCCTCAATTTGCTCATCTGTAAAATTCAGATAATAATACCGTCCCATAAGATTGGTGAATAAAGTATTTATACGTACCTGGTTTGCAGTAAACGTGGTATAAATGCTTGCTGCTATTATTATTATTATTATTATTATTATTACCTTCTCCATGATTTATTTCAAATGTCAACATCCGCATGAAGTTGGCAGCCGCAGCCGTGGGGTCATTTCCTCCCTGGATATGACAGAGAGTACTGACCAGAAGGTCAATCTATCAGACTGAAGCTGAGAAAGTATATTGTTATATAGAATGAGCCTATAAAGGAGGTTTGGTTAGTATTTTTGCAAAACCGTAACTCTATAGAAGGCATTTTGACTTTCCTTTTAAACTGAGAAGCGTCACATAAGGGAATGCAGAAGAAAACTACGTATCATCCGGGAAGACATTGGAAGAATCTGTGGCAGAAAACAGAGGGGCTGGAATTTGTATATTACCTCAACTCTCAGAGCAGAGAGTCTGCAGTGAGACACATCCTGAAGCATCACACTGGGTTGCCCTGGCAACAGGCATCTCCTGTTCTCACAGTGAAGATGTTATAATAAGAAAAAGGAATATTCAGAAGAAGTGACAGTGATGGGGGGGGGGCACAGCAGCACGTGGTCTGTCAGCTCCTTTTTCGGGACAGTTTGAGAGGGAGTTTCAGAGAAGTTGTCAGAGACAATGAAAATTAAAGGGTCTGATGAACAACGAAATTGCTTGATGGCATCCTTGGGCTGCCACCTGATCACCAGTTCTCTAGAACACTGAAGGTGATCCCACACTGCCCCCCGCGTCCTGCCTGCATCTGTGTGAGCAGGTGCCTTTGGCTCCAAGTAATGATATAACATAATGGAAAAGTTTTTCATTATTCCACTGATTGCCTAGTTGTTTAATTCTTTGGCTTCCTAATGGAGCCAGTGTAGAATTTTATTGCCTGCACTTCTGTATTAGATAATAAAGGGAGAGGAGCGTTTGATGACCACATTAGATTAAGTTAAAACAGATTGATTTCTCCATATATATTAGCTCTTGTTAATGAAAGACAGGAAGTCTACCTTCAACAGGTGATGGCTGGTCCACAGCTGTGCTGCAGGAGCTCAGAATATGCTTGTATGGATTCGGCCACTGGTCAGTAAACTGTGGTCTGAAGGCCCAATCCAATCTTCCACCTATATCTGCATGACCCATGAACTAAGAATGATTTTTGCATTATGAAATGGCTGAAATTAAATCAAAAGAAGATAGTATTTTGTGACATTTGAAAGTAATGTGACATTGACATTTCTGTGTTTATAAATAAAGTTTTATTGGGACACAGCCAGGCTCCATCATTTATGGATGGTCTATGGCTACTTTTGTGCTGTAGCAGCAGGGCTGAACAGGTACCACAGGAACCTAAGCTGTTTACTATATGGCTCTTTACAGAAAAAGTTTGCCAACTTCTAGATTAGGGAAACGGTTTCTGAAATCTCACTTCCTTTCGTTTTGATCAATAATCTCCCCCTTCCTTTCATTTATTGATTGATTAATTCAACAAAAAGTGAAGAGTCCCTGATTTGTTCCTGCCACTGAGCTCAATACCGTGGCTTCAAGAAGAGACAGTGTGATGAGAGTTATAGTCGAGGACCAGGGGAATGATCATCCCAGGGCACAGGCTTCACTGTGCCCTCACTGTGGTTCAAATGCTCCCCTCAGCTCACACACTCAGCCAACCAGCCATGCCACCTGTGTTAACCATAATTGCTCCTCCTCATTAACCTAGAACTTTTGGGGCACTTGGAGAATATAAAAAGGGAGGAAGACCGTCCCTTCCCACGTGGAACTTGTAGTCACCTGGACAGTCCAGTGTTGCAAAATTGAGATGAGTGAGCACGAGAGCATTGGGTTATCAGGGGTTTAATCAGGTCGTTATAAAGAGTATGAAGGTCTTTAAATTGGGCCTGAGCCATTACATGTTTACAACAATAAAGAATCATTAAGTGGTTGGGAAATGCTTGTGGTCTCCCGAAGGTGTTCTGATCTTTTTGTTACCTATTCCTGGACTAGAGATCCTCACGTCTTTGCTTGGACCATTTCTGCTCATGACAGGCATGATCTACCCTGAGAATTGCCCCCTGACCAACACAGTCTGCATTAAGACCCCCTCCTTTAGGCTCTCACAGTTCTACGGCCATTTCTCTAAGAGATGGCCATCACCGTTGGAATCGACCATTGGCTACACCTTTTCTGTGATTGATTCTGTGCTCTTTGAGGAAAGGGTCGAGTTCTCTTCATCTGCATTTCCAGGGCTTGGTACAGTAACCCTGGGACATAATAGGTGGTTAAATACTGTTGATGAATGAACATGGGAAGGGGTCACGCAACCAGAGGTTTTCAGGGACCAGGCATGACACATGGTTAGCAGTCTAGGTGAAAGAGACAAGAGGGAGTGGTGGGGAGTTGAGTGGAGAGTCCCATTTAAAGGAGCAGCTGCTCTTCCACTCTACCTATGTAACCGAGTAGGACCCTATGGGGCTGTCCTAAGACAGACCCCCTCCCCTACATCCTCTGCTTTAGCTCCTCTCTGAAGTACCTAGATAACAGTATCTCATGCACATTTCCTGAGTTGTTTTACAGATGCTAAAACCCCGATCAAGTGGAAGAAATTAACTACTTGATTGCCATGAGCACGTAGCCCCCAGACCTACTGGCACCTGAGGATTGATAATATGAACCCCTGTGACACCACCCTGTTACCACACCATCAGCCAATCAGAGAATTTTACACGAGCTGATCACACACCCTGGGATGGCCCTCCCTCACCTGGCCTTTAAAAATGCTTTGCTGAAACCCATCAGGGAGTTCAGGCTTTTTGAGCACTAGCTCTCCCAGACTCCTCGTCTGGTGCCTTACAATAAACTCTGCACTGTCCTTCACCACAGCCCAGTGTCAGTATATTGGCTTTACTGCACGTGGGCGAGTGGACCCAAGTTTCGTTCTCCAGCCTCATCTCTGCTATTCCTCACTCATGTCCTATGCTCTGAGCTTCATCTACAGCACCACTTACCTCTTCTAAATATTCCCTGCCTGGGACTTCCCTGGTGGTCCAGTGGCTAAGACTTCGTGCTCCCAATGCACGGGGTCCGGGTTCGGTCCCTGGTCAGGGAACTAGATCCCACATGCTGCAACTAAGAGTTCGCATGCCGCAACTAAGAGCCGGTACAGCCAAATAAATAAACAAATAAATAAATAAATAACATTTAAAAAAATAATAAACATTCCCTGCTTCTCACAGCTCTGACACTTTGCATGTGTATTTTCTTACACAGGGAAAGTTTTTTCTCCTTGTCTTATCCTAGCCACCTCTCCTCATCCTTCTGGACTGAGTACCAATATCACTTCCTGTGGAAAACCCTCCCTGACACTCTCGAACTGAAGTTGTCGCCTCTCACCACTCCTAACCTCTCTGTTCATCCTCTGTGACACTACACTGATCACACAGGACTGTCACCAACTGGGCACGTGACCGCTTGACTAAGTTGCCCCTTGAGGCCAGTTTCATCCCAGTATCTCCCAGAGAGGAGAAGAGACAAAGCTAAGGGCACTTGGGTGCGGACTGCTGAAATGATGGATGGATGGATGGAAGGATGGATGAATGTAGGCATGGATGGATAAATGGATGGATGAGAGAAGGAATAAATTAACAACTCATAGTAGGTGCTACAAATAATTTTCCAATTTAAATTTGAGTCATAAGAAGGTTGACATTTAGCAAAAGACGGAGGACCTGATAACTTAAGTGACAATGTTTTAGCAGGACTAAAAACTAATGAGTAGAAGCAGGACTCTTAAATGTCAAAGGGACCATTTGACACAATCCAGCCACTGGACCCTTTTAGTCCAATGGCACTTTTCTGTGCTCACTCCCTGGTCTGGTTCCAGACAACTGAACAAGGCTTGAAAGGATGTTACAGACAAAACACCCAGCCAGCTGACTGAACTGCAGTTAAGGAAGCACCCAAATATTTCTAAAATAAAGGAAATGCTAACGGCCTTTCTGCCTGGCGGCAACTGACTCGTGTCATTTTTGTTCCTGGGTTAATGGAAAGGGGATCTCGTTTTGTACCATCCTCTCGGCTGCTCCTGCCCTCCTGCATCTGCACAGATATCAAAGTTCCGACCACGCTGAATTCCTAAAGGCCACGATGTACGTTTAGCTTAATGGTGTGACACCAACCCAGGAGAACAAGGTCATAAAAATAAAGACACTGCTCTTCTAATTCACGTCTAGGGGGGCAGGAAGAAATGGGCTAGGAAAAAAGAGGGAGCAATTAGGATAATATGTCCCCGCACCTTGGTCTTGCCGCTCTCGATGAGGCTGTGGGTAACAAACTGGGTGTGTGTATGAATAATACTACTACTCATAATAGAAAATACAAAACCTGCATTTACTACACGCCTCATGCTGTTACAGAGGTTGTTTCCCGTCTGTTAACTCATTTCATCCTCACAATGGCGCAAACTGATAGAAAATACTGTGATCATCCTCATTTTACGGATGGAGAAACTGAAATCCAGGTAGGCTAAGTAACCTGCCCAAAGTAACCCCCACTATCAGGCACTCAGAACCCCCTCCCTAGGTTACCTGCTGAGGCAGCTCTCTCCTTGGTACCTGAGAGAGACCTCTACCTACAGGGCAGCACCAAACTGTCAACATGATTGTCCTCTCTGTCTAATCCACGTGTCCAAATAAAAAGTTGGTGAAGGTACCTATGAAACACATTTGACTATTTATATTGCTTTACTTCACTTTCTTTGGAAATATCATTTAAAATTATAGTAATTTTATAATGAAAGTAGTAGGTGACATAAGCCCACAAGGACAAAGCAAAGGGAGAGTGTGACAGCAGGAAAATTTGGAAGTTGAGAAACCGATAGGCAAGTGGTGTTACCCACCAGAGTTCTTGGACTCAATCAATAGAACTTGATAAGAGGTCAGATGAGAAATCCAGGCAAGGCTTTACTGGGACTCGCGCTGCGACACGAGGGCATGAGAACAAGTAACAGGTGCCCTTGCTCGCTCCCTGAAGGGGAGCGAGCTGGTTCCTTAAATGGGATGAGGGTAGAGGTGGATCGGTGAGTGGCGCCAAAGGGGCAGCTTAGGTGGTCTGTCCACCCCGCTGGTTATGCTGTGTGCAGAGATCATGTGCAGGACCCTGCTTTTGCTCCAGGCACCTCAGAAGTGGCAGCTGGGTTCTGGCCTTTTTGTATCTTGTTTTTCATCATTTGCCCCAACTGCACATGCATGCAGTTAGTTTTAGTTCCTATAGTTTCTTTGTCTTCTGTTCTCGAGGAGAAGTTTGTCCAGGTGCAAGCACTCCGGTAAAGGGTCCCAGGTCCCAGCCTGCCTCAGTGGTAATTGACTCAGCCAGTCAAAGACAGCTGAAACTGAACTCGGCAGCGTGGGCCATCCAGAAGAAATTAAGTTTGCCCTACCGAGCTCCCCAAAGCCTCGGGTGTTTGGGCACCATGACCAACTGAAAATGGAGACGTGTGCGTCTGAAAACACAAGGGTTCCCTGAGAGTCTCTAGAACCTCAAGACGGTATTTCCTACCCTCCCTGGCAACCCTCCCACTCCTCAGAAAGAGACTCCGAATCACTTTATGGAGATAGCAGACTAAGAGTGAATTCAAACCCCAGGCCTTCTCGGGGAGGGGGCCTCACAGTAAAAATAGGGATTAGAGCAAAGTCAAACTGCTCCCCGGTGAGGACACCCCAGCGCCTTCCAGGGCTCAGCTCCAGAAGGCAGACTGCCAGGCTCACCGCTTCCCTCTCTGCCTCCCCTCCAGGCTGCACGCACCTCCAGGGACACGGACAAGCCTTAACCAACAAACTTAAAATTACTAACACCGACCGTGATCCTGGAATGAGCCAGCCCAGTCTGGAAAGCCACCCAATTGGCCAGTTCTGTCCACAGACCCAGAGCTTCTGGGCAGCTTTTCCGTTCCCCATCTTTAAATACGAACAGCAATGACCCCAAACACTGGAAGGAAACCTCCAGCAGGAAAGACAGATGGGAAGGAAAAAAATGCAACAAAAACGGGACAACCTGGAGGAAATGAGAGCAGGCAGGGGCGAGGGATCGTCCAGAAAACCTTTAATGTTTATAGTAAGAGGTCAGTGAGTAGAGGGCAGAGATGGGGCACATGGTAAGCTGTCATTCAGGTGTCAACCCTCACCTGGAGGACAGACTGGAGAGAAAGTGGGCTGGAAGCAGGCGGACCGCCAAGGTCAGGGAACACGGTGATACCATCCTACACCCCAGCACGTGGTGGAGAAGGAACGATGGTTTCACACTTCAGGGTGTGGTGATTAACTGGGTTAGGCATGGGCAAGGAGGATTCCTGAGCGGGATTTACACCCAGGTCTGGCCGACTCCAGCCTCTCTGAGTCTGTGTCACCAAGTTCAGAAAACAAGGGATGACCCACCGACTTGGAGGGCAGTGTAGGAATTGCATGGGATTTTGTGGCAGCTCTTCTTAAAGGACTAGACATTACACACACGGGAGGGTTTATGATTAATAATAAGCCGGTGGGAGAATGACAGATGAGTTAACCCATTGTCTCAGCCTAAAAGAAGCAAAAGGCACATTTTAGGTTTATTTTTTTCTCGTCTGACTAGTTTTACCCAATCACTCTATGGTGTTTTGTTTTGTTTTGTTTTTTTGGCCGCCCCAGGAGGCATGCAGGATCTTCCCCAACCAGGGATCGAATCCGTGCCCCCTGCATTGGGAGCGTAGAGTCTTAACCACTGGACTGCCAGGGAAGTCCCACACTATGATTTTGACATGATTCATTCACTCAACCAGCAGGTTTTCCATAATTACAACTGCTGGTTTCTCTGCTTGACACAAAGGTACTGAATTGAATCAGAAATGACTCCTGACCTTAAGAAGTCCCTGACCCTGAGTGCTAATCAGGGAAAGGGGACCAGGGAGACACTCTCTTCATCGTTCCATCCTATACAATGAGGCTGGAAAGTGGGGCATGGAGTGTTAACAGCCGTGTCTACAGATGCTGGAAGAATCATGTACAGGGTAAGAATGAAGGACAGAGAGCAGCAGAGCGGAGAGACCAACAGAGTAGGGGTCACATGCCCAGCCCTGGCTCTATTTATTCCCAAGTCTCAGCCCTACCCAGTCCCTCTCTGACATATGGCTTCATAAGCCTATGAACTCTCTCTTTGGCCTGACGAGCCTTTTCCATTGGGTTTCTGTCACTTGCAACCAAAGAAGCCAGACTTTTACATATCATTTCCCGGAAGGGATGTTACTCGATCTGTGCCTTAAGAACGATAAGAAAGCTGCTGGCAAGAGAAGGGAAGTTTCATTTCAGATGGAAGGAAGGACGTGGGCAAAGAGACCAATACGTTGATGGGAAAGAACAAGAGTACGGCTTTGGAGGAGACCACATGAATGTCAGGGGTGCGGAACCCAAACAGGGAAGGGATGACCAAGAGACTCTGACTTAAGAGTCTTGGCTGCTGGATGCAGAACCCTGGGTCTTATCATCTCCAGGCTCCATGTGGACAAACAGTCACCATCGTGTCCTCTAGAAAGTTCCAGGAGTGGGTTCAGTGTGGGGTCACACGCTGATCTCTGGTTGGGATGTGAAACAGAAGGAGAGAAAGACAGTGCTTCTCTGGTCCAGTGGCTGAAGGTCAAGTGTGAACGACCTGAATGTGACATTTAAGTCCTAAACGTATCCACTAAGTGGATTTCAGGAAGTTAAAATGTTCAACGAGAGAGAAAATGATCATTTCACTAACGACTCATAAGTAAGCCAAACACGACCTTGCACCTTTTCAGCTATTTTCATAGAAAATGCTCTTAGTTGTGGTCAGAGAGGAAGAAGTTCCAAAAAAGGAAAAAGAAAGAGGCGCCCATGCGCACAAGAATTGCACTGGCTCTGAAGCCTTGGGGATTACGCTGTTTGCTCAAAGACAAACGAAGGGTTTCATGATATAAGGACATCTCTGCCATGAATACCGATCGTTCCGTGAGATTAATGTCGTTAAGCACAGCGGGCTTGATTTGAACGTGCCTCCTGCCTTCTTTCCGGGCAAAGAGAATTATCAAGGAATGGGCAGGAGAAGAATATTAGTGTTAATAAAACAGTTTATTCCATTGCCCTCCGCTGCCTTCAAAAAAGGGAGTTGTCTAATGACAATTACTTCCCTCAACTGAACAGAGAAGGAATTTCCAAGGAGTAAGAACAATTGGTCGTGGCTTCCTGCTTTCTTGTCAAAACACTCTTTTCAGCCCATTGGGCCGTATTTTCAGCAGAAGGGTGGGCTGGCGTGGCTGATATCTGTTCTCCACACCTGCTCGGCACCATTTACCCTTCCTCTGCCCACGTTCCCCCCACCCCCCGCCCAAGGTTCCCCAACAGGAGAGGCAGGGACTGCGGTGAGGAAGAGAATGTGTCCCACCCAAAGGGGACAGCTGTTATTCACTGGGCATGAGGTCCCAATGGTGCCACAGCGCTGATTTTCCAAAGCAGAGGTCCTGAAACTGAAGCCAACACATAGGAGAACAGAGAAACAGAGATTCCAATCCTTAATCGAGTCCTTTGATCAAGCAGTGCCTAAACCGATACTCAAAACAATTCATTTAGAGACCCAGGTAATAGCCCCATTTTTTTTCTTTTTGATTAAGGCGGTTTGAGTTGGGTTTCTGTTTCCAGCAACACAAAGGGGATGGAAGTCAACCGTGCCATCAGTGTTCCAAGAGGCCAAGTGTTAGGTAAGTTGAAGACTGAGACATCCCTGGACCCGTGTCAACCAAGGATGGGAAGTCTTCATGGAAGAGGTGGCATTTGGCCTGGATGGGGCTCAGTCATAGAAGAGGGACATCCAAGGAGAGGGAAGAGTAGGAGTTCAAGCAGGGGAAAAGGCTGCTTAGCAGGGTGTCTCTACATCTCGTTTTGCCCCGGCAGGGCTGACACACGCCTGCTGCCCTCAGATGGTGTTCCTGGCGCCCCCTCCCATGGCGTAGAGAACCTGAAAGCACCCAGGTTCCTGGCGCCCTAATTCCCAACTGTCCCATATTTAGTGTTCAGCTCTCTCCACATGGTCACCGTGCTGTGATCCTCAGCTCCATCCAGGAAATCCAGAGAGAGAGAGAGAGAGATCCTTAAAGTGGGCCAGGGATGAGCTCATTTTGGAACTAGATGAGGGAAATTTGCCTTCCTGAAAATAGCAATGCTCGGAGGGCAGGTTCCACAGCGAAGATGACTCACTTGTGAGTTGCATGCTTGCCATAAGTCTGTCTCTGAACTAATTATTGTCTGCCAATAAATGACAGGCATTAAAACAATAAAAATAAACTCAGTTCAAGGACACACACCAAAAACGGAACAATTGACATTCTGAAAGGGCCATTAGTGCAGGAGGCTTAGGATAAATCTTTTCTTGTAAACTCTTAATCATATTCTGCATTTCAGAGCCAGGGGTATGAGTCTTGTGTGGGCTAATAGCTAAACAGTACTTACACAGTGTGTCTCAAGAGACCAGGGTCAGCGCTTTAGAATAAGTGTCTGGGTTTGCAAAATATATGCTTTCTCAAGCTGCATGTGTGTGTGTGCTTGTGTGTGGGTGTGTGTGTGTATGAGAGAGAGAGAGAGAGAACCACTATTTGACTTTGTGTGTGAACATACGTCATTCTGTGCATGTGCGGTTTCCCTCCTAAAGAAATATTGTACTCTACAGGGTAAATGTGTAAAAATTATTTTTAATCTAATGATGCATACTATTACATTGTACTCCAGTGTGCACTAAAAACATCCAGAAACTAGGTTCTAAGGATTGGGAAGTGCTTCTGAGAATTCAGAAATATTTGCAAGTACCTTACACTCCTGTGTAACTGAAACAAATGATTTTTCTCTTCCTTGGATTTCAATCCCCTGATTCTTGAAACAGCTTCCTGATTTTCCATGGTCGAGACCAGCCCCATCACACAGGGACTCCAGATGCCCTCCAGATGCCCTCCATCAACTTGGCAACTGTGACTGGCTCAGTGTGGTCGTGTGACCCATTAGAGTCCCACTTGCTGTGGGACCACCTGCCAAGGGATGAAGGCACATGGGAAGTAAAGCATCCCTGCACACCCACAGGCCTTGCAGGAGCCCTCTGCCATATGGAATGTCAGCCTGCCTCTGGCATTTGTCACAATCCAACCATATTGTGCTTAGCCTGCCTTGGGCTCATCTGATTTGGGTCAGAAGCCAGTTCCTGTTGTCATAGGCCTTGTTTTCTCATGAAGTCTTAATTAATTGCACCAACATTTCCAGCCTTGATTTTTCCTATTTAGTTTCAGTTTGTGAATTAGCAATTCCTTTCCAGGCACAACTTGGAAGGCAGTGTCTTGAGCAATCACATCACAGAATCAAGCAGTTCACTCCAGCCCTTGCCGGTCTAAGGTGGCGTCCACCAGGTGTTCCTGTCGGATGGATGCTCATTAAATCTGGAAGAGAGAAGACGTGTAGTCTCTCTGGAGAAAGCCTCAGGTTGGGTTCTCTCTGAGATTGGAGACCAGCCCAGTGGCCTGAGGCGGCTGGCATCCCTCCCAATGACCCTGAATGGGACCTCCTGATCTAGGGAGAGCCCGAGGCTATTTCTGCCTTAGGACAAGGCAAAAAGCTTCTCCCACCTCACTTCAGCCAGACAGGAGCCATCGACCCTTCCTTAGACACCCTGAGGCAGGAAATGGCTTCTGCCCATGGGAAGGCCACAGCTCGGAGAGATTTCATGGGCTGACTGGAAAAATCAGAGACAAACAAAATGAGTCCTCCAAAATCAAGGTTTGCACCACTGTGGTGTCCTCCCATCTGGGCAGCCTGAGAGAGCCCAGGACAGTGGTAACTCAGAAAATGGGAAAGGAGAAAATGGTTAGAGCTAGAATGTGTCTAGATTATAGAACATTCATTTCCAGGTACCAACTCAGTGGACATTCTATTTCCCAGACCTAAACCATGGGTCAACTCTTAATGAGCTCTGACATTAAGAGACTTCTATCATATTTTAAATGCATAGAATAGAATTTTAAAAAATCAGAGTATATTCTTGGAACAAAGGTACATATTCTTTCAAATAAAATTTTCGTTTAAATTGTGTGTGTGTGTGGGGGGTGGTGGTGAGTCCCAATATAAAATGCATTTCTCCTTGTGGATTGTGATAAAGAAACCGAAAAGCACAAGCTGACCAGCTGTTCCTGACCTTGGTCATCCTTCAAGACCTAGATAGTGTCATTTCCAACAGGCTCCCTTTCTACTCCAGCTTGGACTGCCTCCTTCCATCTCTGAACGTTCTGAACCAGCCAATTTAAAGCCCAATTTTACATGTCCCTGTCTGGATCTTTATTATTCAGCATAAGTCTTCCATCAATCATTCAGTCAGCAAGTGTTTCCTCTCCCACATGACTGTTCCTCCTTCTAGCAGCTCCTCTGACATAACATAGAGCCCTATAGCAGGTGCCCAAGCAGAAGTAACCTCAGGCCAGCCTGGGAAGTCAGTGAGCGGAGCAGAATAGACCCCTTGTGGCACAGACACGATTTGCCTATGAGACGTGAAGGAAGAGTGGTCATTGCCACAGAGAAGACTCCCTTCCTTTCTGCTTGAAACACACGGGCCACTCCATTTTTAAAATTTCTCACTCGGATAGGGACACTGATACGTGAAATATTTCATGCTTCTCTCCGCTCTCCTGTAAGAAAATAACAGCTCAAGTGCGATGATAAATGGCACTGATGCTCAGTTTCTACGACAGGGAACAACAGGGAGACATGGGACTGTAGTGGGGTGGAGAATGCATGACAATCGCTGCTCAGTGGGCGTGTAGGACCAGTGGTGCCGCAGCGTCAGCTTTCCCAAGGAAAACCCCAAACCGTCTGTGGACCACCGGGGTCTCATCCGTGCCTTAAGGGAACGAACTCCTGCTGGGGACATGCATGATGGATACTGATTGATGGGACAGGATGCTCAGGGACAGCCCTGGGGTGACGGCAACCTCTAGGTTTTTGCCTGGGATGAAGTTTCACGTTAAAGGAACATAAGCGTGTGGAGAAGGTGCACTAACCCATGTTTTTTATACGATCTGTTGCTTCGTAAAGAAAATCACACAAGCAAAGCAGACTTCTACTGCCCAGGGACCGTATGAACCCTTGTTAGCATGTTTATCTGGAACAGATAGTTATCTGCATATTTATTATCTCATCATGGACACCGCTTACGGTACACCGTCAGGTGCCGTTTCTCAGTCTCCTTCCTCCCCAGATACGTGAGCTCCTTTTAAGGTTAAAAGAACAATTATTTCCCCCTCTTGCCCAGCTCTATCTTAAGCAAGTTCTGAAGGTACCTCAGCTCCCTTACAGGGTCACAGAGGCTTGAATCCCACCCAGCACTCTCCCTGCAGTGTTGGATATTGGTAAATTCAGCCACTTATATCCAGCTTCTCAGGCTTTGTAGTTGCCACAAGGTTCTCAAAGACGGTCCATCTAACTCCCTTTAGGGGCGGGGGCATTTCCCAGAAGAAAGTGAAGCTTTGGGATGGAAAAGTGGCCATCCTACATGGTGGCCATCCTCCAATCCGTCCTCTGATGCCCACTGGGTAGAGGTGTAACAGAGAAGAGCAAACCGGACTCTCTGTTGGATCTATTCCTTTAGCTCTAACCCTTGTGCTCTGTTGCCTGTGCTGAGTCACGCTGGCTCTGCACCTTTTGTAAAAGAATGTTGCCTGGAGCCTGAAATATACAGGAGAGCTCTTTCTCAAGGCTCTGACCTTTAAAGGTGTAACACTTTTCCATTCATATAGATAGAAAGTTGCAGAATATAAAATGACAATAGTCTTGTGGAGGTTTATTTGAACATCTGGGACCTGACCTACATGCACAGCTGAGAGAACAAAGGATTTCCTACACCAAGAAGTTTGCAAAAACCAACCACACCCCTCCCCTTTCAGTGCAAAAGAAACCTGAAATCTAACTGGCGTAAGATACTTCTTTGGGACACTACTCCACTCTCTTCCCGGTCTGCTAGCTTTCCAAATAAAGTCGCTATTCATTGCCCCTGCACCTCGCCTCTCCGTTTATTGGCCTGTCGTGTGAGCAGGAGAGAGATCCGACTTGGTAAAAGGGGCATGCTTCTTCCCAGAGGCTGCCTTTGTTTCCCACCCCTGGTGGCCTCTGCCATTACACCCCAAGCCCTGGAGTGTAACATAAGCCAGAGGTGAGACACTGTTTTCTGGGCAAAATTACAGAGGAAAGAACTATCATTTTGGTGAGGGTCCTCTAAGCTCATTGGAGCCTCCCCTTGGAAAATAAATCTGAGTGCCTAAGCCCCTCTTCAGGTGGCAGCTAGCAGAAACACTTATGTGGGAGGCTGATTGGGGTCATCATTGTGAAGTACGGCCCGGAGAGAAGGGAAGTTATGAGACCGTGATGAGATGGTGAAACCAGATGCTGCTGGTCTTCCGTATCAGAACAGGCCCCGGACATACATTACCCAAGAAGCAACGATGCAGTGTGTTCCATTTTTCTTACTCTTACCTGTTCTTGGGGATTATGGTATTAATCCAGGCTTGGGATTTGAAGAATGAAAATCACGTCAGGGCCAAAGCTGGTGACCTGAGGATCAACATCCCATCTGTTTATGGCTCACTTGTCACTTAGTTTGGCGGGTTCTTTTATTAATTCAATGGATATTATTTTTTAAGTTATAAAATCACATACATTCATTGGGAAAAGATAAAAGTAAAAAATACACAGGAAAATAGACTACTTAAAGATAGCCGACTCAGGGTTTTTGGTTTTTTAATTTTTATTTATTTATTTATTTATTTTTGGCTGTGTTGGATCTTCGTTTCTGTGCGAGGGCTTTCTCCAGTTGCTGCGAGCGGGGGCCACTCTTCATCGCGGTGCGCGGGCCTGTTCACTATCGCGGCCTCTCTTGTCGCGGAGCACAGGCTCCAGACGCGCAGGCTCAGTAGTTGTGGCTCACGGGCCCAGTTGCTCCGCGGCATGTGGGATCCTCCCAGACCAGGGCTCGAACCCGTGTCCCCTGCATTGGCAGGCAGACTCTCAACCACTGCGCCACCAGGGAAGCCCCCGACTCATGTTTTAATTAACCGCATCTCATCCTCTTTCTTCACAAGTGGAGGCGCACACACACACACATACACACACACATCAGCTAAAGCCAATCTGACCTTTGATATTTAGCTAATTAGCTAACCCTCCTATTCCACATCTTTAGGAAAGTTCGTTATCTTCCCTCTGAATTTCCATGCGTGCTAAGGGAATTAAATTTCATTTTGTTTATTCACTCCATCATGTCTTTTGGGTGCCAGGTTCCGTTCCAGGCCCTGTAGTATACACAGTAGGCAAACAAGCCCCTGCATCGTGGGTCTTTCACCACAGAGGAGATTTTCCGGTGATTTCCAACTCTGTGCCTAACTAGATTCTTGGTTTCTCTTCTAACTTCAACTCTTGTTTCCTTCTCCACTGAGGCTTTCATGAGATACCGCCACTTTGACTTGATTTCTGCCTCCCAGCCATAAATTCACCCTTTTTGCTTGGACTATGGGATGGTTCATGTCAGGTGTCAACATGAATGCGCTAAGGGATGCCCAGAGAGCTGGCAAAGCATTGTTTCTGTTATGTCTGTCTGTGAGGGTATTTCTGGAAGAGATTAGCATCTGATTCAGGAGACTAAGAAGATCACCGTCACCAATGGGGGTGGTTATCATTCTCTGCTCTGAGGGCCCAAATAGAACAAAAGTCAAAGGAAGGGCACGTTCTCGCCTCTGGAGCTGGGACATCCACCTTCTCCTGCCCTCAGTCATTGGAACTCCTGGTTCTCAGGCCTTCAGACTTGGATTGAATTACACCACCAGTTTTCCTGGTTCTCCGGCTTGCAGATGGCAGATAGTGGGACTTCTAGGCCTCTGGAACCAGGTGAGCTAACTCCTATACTAAATCTCCTCTTCTATACATCTCTCCATATATCCAATTGGTTCTGTTTCTCTGGAGAACCCTGTATAGTACAGTCTGCAAAAATGAATCTGGGCCCTTATTTTTTTTCCCCTTTACCAGCTGACACTGAAGCTTTGTCAGTAGAGGGCGCTGGAGAGGCACTGCAGAAGACATGTATATTGCTCCTAGGTTCCAGAATGAGAGGGAGGCACTGGAGGATAGGGGTGGGGGGAATGCTTCGAGTGAGGGCCGTCAGGATCACGAAAGGCTTCTGAGAAGTTTTTAGATGCGGGAACAATGCAGTAATATAGGGGCATAGAACAATCGCAATTGACCTTTACTGTTTCCTTCTGCAAAATGAAAATAAAAGTTCCCAAGTTGTCTAAATTCAGTGTAATTAGCTCTCTGGGGTGATGGGTTAGATGATTAGACACTTTAAAAACTCTGCCTCCTGGATCATCCAGAAATTGGCCAACGTTACCGTTCAATATTCCACTGTCTACCTGGACAGCACTCTTACTGGCCTGGGTCACAAAAAAAGGGAGGGGGGTGGATTTTGTTCAGTCTTTTTATCCTGGTTGAATTGACCAGAGCTAGATTTGTGAGATCAGAGTCAGCAGTTTAATGATCCTAAGTTCTTGAGTAAAATCAATGCCCTTTGACAAACCTAGTTTATATCATTAAAGTCAAGTCACCTGTTTGTTTTCCAAACATTGTCTACCAAATATAGTTTTCAGTAACAGCACTCACGGGTTCATGGTTAAAAATCAATGGTCCTTTTTATTTTTTTTTAATAGTTTCTCTCTCTTTTTTTTTTAAACTTTTGGGTTTATTTATTTATTTATTTATTTATTTATGGCTGTGTTGGGTCTTCGTTTCTGTGCGGGGGCTTTCTCTAGTTGCGGCAAGCGGGGGCCACTCTTCATCGCGGTGCGCAGGCCTCTCACTGTCGTGGCCTCTCCTGTTGCGGAGCACAGGCTCCAGACGCGCACGCTCAGTAGTTGTGGCTCACGGGCCCAGTTGCTCCGCGGCATGTGGGATCTTCCCAGACCAGGGCTCGAACCTGTGTCCCCTGCATTGGCAGGCGGATTCTCAACCACTGCGCCACCAGGGAAGCCCTCAATAGTCCTTTTAATCATTAAATACAAATACATATATCAATATTACAAGAACATCATTTGCCTTTTTTCAGAAACAAACTCAAATTTATGATGACATGATACAGAATAAGAATAAACCTGATTTAAATGTTAAGATAAAGGTGGAATGTAAATGTTGGCTAGCTTTGCCTTTTATTTATGTAAATATTCACGTCAATAGCTTCTGACTGTTTCTCTGAAAGTTGTTAGAAAATTCTGTGGTTTTGTCTTTCCTTTTAATCATGGCTGAATTAAGAATTTTGCAGTTGACATATAATTGCAGTTGACATATAACAGTTTTTTCTGTTTATATTTTGTTGCTGATCAACCTCTCTAATCAAATATTTTCACCTCCCACTTCGTTCAAGTTGTGATATGTTTGCTAGCTTTTTCTCAAAAGCAACTCATCTAAAAACTACCGTATACCCAGGCAACCCATGTTATAGGTTGAAAGCGAGTATTTCCCTCCCACCTCTGATATGAGCTGGAGAGTGGATTTCAAAATGGCAGCCATGTTGCTAGTTCCCAGTGGCCAAGAATGCAAACCCAAAACATCAGAGTAAAGACAGCAACCCCACATCTTAGGACGGTTTGCTTCACATAAATAATAAGACCTGGGATACCCAGACAGTTACAGGTAGCATTTGGGTTACTTCCTGTCTGTGTTTGGTTTACATTTAGTACTGCTGCAATGTATGTCTCAAACAGTAATAGAAATTCTTGCAAGTTCTTGATCAAGCTAGCTTTTCCCAGATTTCATTTAATGATCCCTTATTGCCTGTTCTATACTAATAGAAATATATATTTTGGGGGGAGATACATATTTTTTCTGCATAGATGAGCATGGCCTTGGAATTTCATCCAGTTGGGTTTTATTCCTTGTCTGTGTTTTCTACTGAAATACTGGTTTTGTCTATATTAATCTGACAACCTGGGTGAGAATTCATCCAAAATTTATATTTTTGTTGGTTTTGTTGCTTGATTTACACTGACTCCAAGTACAGTACAGGAATTCATACTAATGTCATTTATTTTATAGTGTGCTTTGCTTTTTAGTTACCAGTATTCTATGAACTACCATACTGGCCTTTTGTTTTCATAATGATACATATAAGGAATAGGTTCAATGTACTGGCATATTTGTGGTATTTCTTCTGCTGTATTCCAGTATTATTCGCTGATGTATTTCTTTTAACTATGTGATTTTATAATTTTTCAGCACTGCTTGGCTATTATTTCAACTCCAGAGCTGTTTCCTCATATATAATATACAGCATATTGTATTCACATGAGCAACGTTATATATTTTTCCTACAAAACAATTTTAAAATCATTTCCCAACCGTGTATGATGTAAAGTACTTGGATTTTCCCCCATAAATATCTGTCTCAAAGAAATGAGGGTGTTTTATACTCGGTTATGTCTTATGGACTAGAAAATAAACTATTTCTGCAGGGCATACTGAATGAATAACAGGACAGTAGCATTTACCAAGCACAGAATTTTTGTAAACACAGGGCATCTAGTTAAATTTGAATTTCATAGAAACGACAACTTTGTTTCTTTTAGTATAATTATATCCCAAATATTACATAGAATATACTGACACTAAAATTATTTGTTGTTTATCTGAAATTCAAAGTGAACCAAGTGTCCTCTATTTTCTTTGTTAAATCTAGTAACTCTATCCTCAGACAACCCTGTCTGGCCCCAACTTGCATTTTTTTTCTCTTTCCTCCCCTTCTATATCCCTTTTCCTCCCTAAAGAAGAGATTTCTTTGGAGAATGTGGGAAACTTGAAATAGCTTCCAAAATAAAGACTTGGAAGCTTAAGATTTTAAATAAGGGTATTCATAGCGTTGCCCCTTATGTCTGAAAATGTAGCAAAATAAAGACTATCTTCACTTTATAGAGCATCGGATTATGGACTTCTAAATTAGAATAACAGAATGTTCACGCTGGAAGCAATCTTGGGAGTCACGTCACCCGACAACCTTGTTTCACAGACGGAGGGCAGCTGCCCAAGGTCCCCTCTAGCAGCAGGCTATCTCCAGTTAGGGGGATATTTCCAACAGAGGGGTTTTTGCCAAAATATGATTCATGTAAAGTGTGTGAAATAATTTTGAGGTGACACACTGACAACAGAGAAAGTTACACAGGCTGAGGCCATACCGTGTGTGGAGCTGGGGAAGGAAGGAGCAAAGAAGGAAGCGAGAAAGGTGGGCTGAAGAAGACCTCATATTTCCTTAGTGGCTCCTAGACCCTTGTGAGAGGTGCCCCACGCTCTCCACCCATTCCTCCACTTTTCTTGGGACCACCACCAATAAAAAAAGAGCTCCCTGTTTTGCACAGCAAAGGAAACCATAAGCAAAGCGAAAAGACAACCTAGAGAGAAAATCTTTGCAAACAATGCTACCGACAAGGGATTAATTTCCAAAATGTATGAACAGCTCAGACAGCTTTAATATTAGAAAAACAAACAACCCAATCAAAAAATGGGTGGAAGACCTAAATAGACATCTCTCCAAAGAAGACAGACAGATGACCAACAGACACATGAAAAGATGCTCAGTATCGCTAATTATGAGAGAAATGCAAACCAAAACTAAAATGAGGTATCACCTCACACTGGTCAGAATGGCCACCATTAAAAAGTCACAAATAATAAATGCTGGAGAGGGTGCAAAGAAAAAGGGAACCCTCCTACACTGTTGGTGGGAATGTAAACTGGTACAGCCACTATGGAGAACAGTATGGAGGTTCCTTAAAAAACTAAAAATAGTTACTTTATCATCCAGCAATCCCACTCCCTGGCATATACTCGGAGAAAAACATAATTCAAAGAGATACATGCGCCCCAATGTTCATTGCAGCATTATTCACAATAGCCAAGACATGGAAACAACCTAAATGTCCATCGACAGATGTATGGATAAAGAAGATGTGGTACATATATACAATGGACTATTACTCAACTATAAAAAAGAATAAAATAATGCCATTTGCAGCAACATGAATGGACCTTGAGATTATCATATTAAGTGAAGTCAGACACACAAAGTGAAATATCGTATGATTTCACTTATATGTGGAATCTTTAAAAAATGATATAAATGCATTTATTTACAAAATACAGACTCTCAGACATAGAAAACAAACTTATGGTTACCAAAGGGAATATCGGGGGTGGGGGATGAATTAGGAGTTTGGGATTAACAGATACACACCACTATATATAAAATACATAAATGACAAGGACCTACTGTAGAACACAGGGAACTATATTCAATATCTTGTAATAACCTATAATGGAAAAGAATCTGAAAAAGAACGTATCTATGTGTGTGTGTGTATATCTGAATCACTTTGCTTTACACCTGAAACTAACACGACATTGCAAATTAACTTCACTTAAAAAATGGTAGGGGCTTCCCTGGTGGCGCAGTGGTTGAGAGTCTGCCTGCCAATGCAGCGGACACGGGTTCGAGCCCTGGTCTGGGGGGATCCCACATGCCGCGGAGCAACTGGGCCCGTGAGCCACAACTACTGAGCCTGCGTGTCTGGAGCCTGTGCTCCGCAACAAGAGAGGCCGCGACAGTGAGAGGCCCGCGCACCGCAATGAAGAGTGGCCCCCGCTCGCCACAACTAGAGAAAAGCCCTCGCAAAGAAACGAAGACCCAACACAGCTAAAAATAAATAAATAAATTAATTAAAAAAAAAAATGGTAATAAATAAATAAAGGTCCAGAGCAAAGGAAAAAAAAGTTTGCTAGAATTTACCCATTGCAGGGGAGGGAAAAAAGGAGGTCCCTGGGGACAGGGCTTTCTTTAATATCCATGTTCCTTTCAAAGAGAAGCCAAAAGGCATTTCATGTCACAGACACCTTCAGCCACTGGGATATAATTTTGATAAATCTTATTCCTCTTTTTAAAATTAACAGAAAACATCACCTGTGTCTTTGAATCTCCAATGCAAACCTAACATGTCAGCTTTACATTGCTCATGCTTACCCAAGCCAGCTTTTAAATCCTGTTCAGCTCCAAATGAAGAATCAGCAAAGGGCTAGACTTTTATAGCTCATGATCTGTAAGCAAATATAATGCTGTGGACCAGGGGTGCTAACACTGAAAGAAAGAAAGGGAATCTTTTATTGGAATGTGAATAAGCATCACAGTATTTATTAATTCTCCAAATGCCAGCTTTCACACTCAAAGTGCTGTCAAAGTTGAGCCCAGCTGGGGAGTGATTCATCTGAGTACACATCTCCACCCCCCAGACAAAACTTGAATCTCTAATTCAAGGATAGTTACAATTGGACATGGCACCAAGTAGCTTGCAAGAGTGCAGAATGGAATACAGGAAGCACACATTCAGAGCCCTGAGGGCTTTCTGAATTGGTGGAATGATTTTTTTTTTTTTTGAAATAAATTAAAACTAGGGAGAATGTTGGTCACCCAGAGTCTGATGCCTGCATTTGTGAAAGCATTTGGAGTTTTCAAACTAATTACTCAGTACATCTCCTGCTGATGTTTTTATCACAAGCATCTCTTCTGATTGATCTCAGTGGAGGACTCTATTCCCCACGGACATATGGACCCAATTATCAGTATTCTTGTTACAAATGTCTCCTCTTTTTTAAAAGCCCTGGATAGAAAAAAAAAAAAATGCTTTTTTTTTTTCTCCTTAACCAGGACTTTTAGTCTGTTGAAATGAAACTCAAAACCCCAGGATGTTCTGTGAAGAAGCAATACACACCATAAAGAAGCAGACATGTTATTGGTTTGTCCTTCTAGAGCGGATATGAACAGAAATTTCAATCCATTAAAAAAATCTAACTCCTGTCACTCCTGCCCAGTTTCAGGAACAGTCACTGAGTTGTGAAGAGAACATCTTTCAAATGTTAATCTCAAATGTCCTCTTAAATCGTTAACTTTGTGACCACCTAGAGGGGTGGGATAGGGAGGGTGGGAGGGAGGGAGATGCAGGAAGGAAGAGGTATGGGGATATATGTATATGTATAGCTGATTCACTTTGTTATACAGCAGAAACTAACACACCATTGTAAAGCAATTATACTCCAATAAAGGTGTCTAAAAAAAAAAGAAAGTACAAAGTAAAAGAGAAAAAAAAAAGTTGATGCAAATGCTTGGCTTGTGTCAATGTATTCAAATTTCCACTTGAGATACACTGTAAAGACAGTTCTGAGGGAGGAAATGGGATTTGTGTGTATTTTTTAAAGGCAGACAATGGCCATTTCAAAACCCAGTTGTTGTTGTTTTTAAATAAAACCAAATATGTCAAATAATCTGACATAGGGAGGGAACCAAAGGCTGATCTTTTGGGAATCATTTGATTTTTTAAATTTAATTTTTATTTTATATTATAGTTGATTTACAACGTTGTATTAGTTTCAGGTGTACAGCTAAGTGATTCAGTTATACATCTACATATATCCATTATTTTTTTTTAAAATAAATTTATTTATTTATTTTTGCTGCGTTGGGTCTTCATTGCTGCACACGGGCTTTCTCTAGTTGCGGCGAGCGGGGGCTACTCTTTGCTGCGGTGCGAGGCCTTCTCATTGCGGTGGCTTCTCTTGTTGCGGAGCACAGGCTCTAGGCACGCGGGCTTCAGTAGTTGTGGCACGAGGGCTCAGTAGCTGTGGCTTGTGGGCTCTAGAGCGCAGGCTCAGTAGTTATGGCGCACGGGCTTAGTTGCTCCGCGGCATGTGGGATCTTCCCGGGCCAGGGCTGGAATCCGTGTCCCCTGCATTGGCAGGCGGATTCTTAACCACTGCGCCACCAGGGAAGCCCCCATATGTCCATTCTTTCTCAGACTCTTCTCCCATATCAGTTATTACAGATTATTGAGTAGAGTTCCTTGTGCTATACAGTAGGTCATCTGATTTTTACTTTTGGAGCTTGTTTGGTGCCAGAGAGTCAGTGGTGAGACGGAGGGAGGTCTGGGTGTAGGGATGTCACCTGGCCCCTGGAGCACTCAGACTGACGTCACGAGGATGCAACCCATCTGACTTCCTCCAGGCCCTGCCTCATGGCCACAGCCTGGCACACCTTTCGGAACAGCCATGAGGTGTGGCCCCTGTTCCCTGCCCCGGGCGCCCCTGTTGGTCGGAGATGAAGGACGCTACAGGGCTGAGGACCGCTCGGCACCCAGGTGCACGCCGGGCGTGCAAAGGGTTCACACTCACCGGGTGAAACTATGACCGACGGAAGGTGGTGGGGGATGAATTCTACTTCCTTCCTCCTTCACTGTGGACCGCCTCAGCCCCCCCTCCTTCCCGCCCCCCTCAGGAGCCAGCGCCCCGGGTGGAACAATGATTCCTGCTGGACGCCAGGCAGCATGGGTCCTGCCCAGCCCCAGCCCCGGTTTGCTCAGCCTAATAACGTCAGCCTGCTGAGACATCACGGTGGTCTCACCCCGGATGTAGGCACTGGTGGGCCTGCCACCCAGGGTCTGGTTAGACGTCTGCTGGGGAGGACATCCCTTCCTAAATAAACCCCCAAGCTCCACAGGCAGGCTTGCTGTCCTTGTGCCCTGCTCCCCTCCACCTGCCTGGAAAACAGACAAGACACCTGCAGGTACAACAGCCATCTCACCATGGTGACATGACAAGCCAACCTGCTAATGATGGGGGCAGAAAATGGAACGGTCCTGGGTTCTTGTGAACTGAGCCACTGTCCGAATCCTGGGCTCCCTACCTCCACACTCCTTGTTATGTGAGTCAAACAAACGCTTACTTGTTTACGTAACTCTAATGAACGGTTCTGCTAACTCTGCCCCATCCTACCTCGTACCCTAGCCCTGTGTATCTTTCTGATCTCCGTGAATGTTCTAATCCACCCCAAAGGCACACTTGCTTCCTTAATCAGAGATGGAGAAGGCGGTGAGAGGCAGTTTCTCCCGGGCTTCCGAGTTCTCAGCATCCAAGGGCACATCGGGGGGAGATGAAAATGAGGATCCCTTTCCCAGCCATGCCAGGGGTCCCAGCTCCGTCACCCAGCTCCCTCCAGCTCACATTAATGACTCATCTTCTTGTCCCCTCCTCCACCCTCTACAGCACATCCGAATTCAGAGCTCCAATCCCCACAGCAAACCTGGATGGACCTAGAGATGATCATACTAAGTGAAGCAAGTCAGAGAAAGACAAATACCATATGATATGACCTACATGTGGAATCTAAAATATCACACAAATGAACCTATCTATGAAACAGAAACAGGGTCACAGACGTAGAGAACAGATTTGTGGATGCCAAGGGGGAGGGGAGGGAAGGATTGGGAGTTTGGGATTATCAGATGCAAACTAGTATATATAGAATGGAGAAACAACAAGGTCCTACTGTACAGCACAGGGAACTATATGCAATATCCTGTGATAAACCATGCAAGAAAGAGCCGTCCCTGCTGCTACGTGTGGCCACGGGCAGCTACGTCCACTGAGTCCTCTCCCCTGGGTCTTGTAGCCACATGAAGTGGAGAACTGGGGAATTAGCGTACTTCGTTTAAAAATTAATTTTCTGCTCTCATCTAGAATTATAAGAGTCAGTATTTTACAGTTAACCGTTTTGGTTGGAAGCGTTTTCTTAGCTGCGCTCTGCTCCTGGCCGGCAAGTAGAGTTACTTTTTCCCCAATCTCAACCGTCCAGTCTCCTTCCCGAGGCAACCACGATCTCCCAGTGCCTGTGGCCACATAGAATTGTGTGCTTTTACACACACACACACACACGCACACACAGAGTTTCTACCCCATTCTAATTCCAGACATCCGAACATCTCAAAGAGTGTCGACCACCCTCCCCTCCCGCAGTGACTTGGTGAACCATATCAGAACTCACCAGGGCTGCGCAGCGGAGAGGTAAGGCAAGAAGGTGCACAAAGTAGTGTTCAGCGGCAGAGAAGCGAATTTCTGAAGGTCCTATGGGAACCGCCCCTCTCGCCTTCCCTCTTTCTCTCCCGAAGTTTCTGGAGGCCTAGAGGGATGCTCTCCCGCGGGTGGGCGCACTTTCTTACACCACCTCCGGCGGGGCGGGGCCGGGGCGGGGCACATGTGGGCGGGGCCGGGCCTGGGGAGGGGCGGGGCCAGGGCGGGGCGGGGCCGGGAGTCCGGAGGGTCCGGAGCCCGGGAGGGCACAGAGGCTGGAGGAAAGTTGTGGGATCCGAGCCCCAGCCGCCGCCGGAGCCGGAGCCGCCGGGGCGAGGACCACCCAGCGGGGATCCGGCACGACCTTCGGACCCGCCCAGTTCGGCTGCCCGGGTCGCCCCGGGGTCGGGGGCAGCCGCGGGGGCCGCGGGCGGGAGGCGTGAACCCGGGGGCTGCATGATGCGCTCCAAACACAGGGGCCCCGGGGCTGTGCGGGGCACCCTGCCGGGCAGAGGTAAGGCAGGGGCGGGGGCGTCTGTCGCGCCGGTCCTTGGGCGGGGGTCGCTTGAACTTGGGGTTTGTTGGGGAAATCTGGAGAGGGCGCTGCTGCCACCGGCAGCGCCTCTGCGGGGCCCCTTCCCTGGATGGGCAGACCCTGGGGCAGCCTCGTGGGGGGCTGGGGCAAACGTGTCCGTTCCAGGCTCTTCAGAACCCCTGCCTGAAACCATCTGAAGCACCTGGAGTCGGACTGCGTTCTGATCCCGGAAGTGAGGAGGGGGCGTGGCTGAGGGCATGCGTTTACTGCCCTCCACTGGGGCTTTCGTGGGGTCTACCCCCAGCCCACACTGAACACATTATGACACCTGGGATCCAGTGAGCGGGGTCCGGTTATGTGAACCCCCTTTTCCGCCAAGCATAGGATCACCTCCAAGCCCCCATCTGCACCTTGTCAAACTGGGACTGGCGGAGAGCCTGGCTTTTCGCGCCCCTTCTGCCCAACCCCAGGTCCCAGAGCTGCTCGTGGAGCACCGAGGCAGGCGCGCTCACAACGCAGCTACAGCAAACCCGAGCTTGGCAGAATTCGGGGACTCCCCCTGACACCCCAGATTTGGTCCGATGTGATTTGGGGGTTGCAGGTAGGGGTTGTCGGGCCCAGAGACGCTGCTGGGTGCGAGTCTCTGGAACAGAACCGGGCTTCCCAGGAGTCCCCTACCTGCAGCCTTTCACCCCAGTGCCCGGTCCGCCAGGGGAACGCGCGGCGTCTTGGAGTGGAGGGAATGTCCTGGACACGTCGGACACAGCCCAGCGTCTGGAGCATTCACTAGCAGACCAGCTGGTGATACGACTATTGTTATTTTCACTGTGCACACTTGGGGCGGGGGTCACCGTGCCGAGTCGGGGGGTGGGGCGGGAGAGTGGTCTCCAAGCTCCTGGCGCAGGTGGCATCAAGCGCCCTTTCTCGCCCAGCACTGGCTTTGGTGGCCCTGGGGACCTGCGAGGGGCCAGGCCTCAGCCCCGCAGGGACGCTGGCGGCCCACGGCTTCTGCCAGGGTCCTGGGTGCGGATGCAGGAGGACAGAAAGCGAAAATGTGTTTGTGTTGCTGCCTGCGCAGTAGCGAAGGGTCTGCAGGGCCGCGTGGGTTAAAGGCACTGGCAGCGGGGCCAGGGCATCTCTGCATCTTGCTTCCCTGCCCAGGTTCCACTCCAGCCCCTGCACGAGCTGACGGTCAAAAACTAAACCCAACTCAGTGGGAATCTATTTTTCTCTCCTTCCTGAGACTCTTTAAGCTGGGCTTGATGCACTTTGATAGAGGTACTGAGACACACCACCAACTGATGTTAAAAAGTTGCATTTGCTCTTCAGAAATCCACCTTCCTTGAAATTTGAAATTCTCCTTCTGTCAGTCTAGTCTTGAGACAGCTTTCAGTCTCTGTGTGTGTATGCACAAGTTGTGTGCGTGTGTATGTATACCTGTTGTTGTTTTTTTTTTAAAATGTGCCTAAACTCAGATTCATCTAGAGATGGGCCAAAGAAACAATAGTCTGACACAACACTCCAGAAAAAGCTGGCTGTTCTGGATTTATTAAGAGGTGGAATCGTTCTGTTCTTTATGGGCAATTTAAGGTACTTTTCAGGCATAATCCTGACTGCATACTTGCAGACTTTAGAAATTGACATCCTCATATGAGGAGGATAGATTTTAACAAGCTGTTTAAACAAACTGGAGCATGTAGTGTCCCTGTAATTTATGCTCAACTAAGCAGGCCCTTCCATGAAAAAAACTTAAGGTGCCAACATCAGGTGGAAACATAAATCTTCTAAGATCTGCTATTTGAAAGAGTCACTCCACAACTGGGCCAACACTCAGTGTATAAAACTGTCCTCATGTTGAGAAAGTTCTGTCTTCATCACTATTCTAAACCCCCTCCCACTTCCAGTGCAGATAAATATTCTTATTCAAGGAGACTGTACAGAAAAAAAGAAACCCTTTGATTCTATTTCAAGCCAACCAGTAATCCAGATCAGAGGAAATAGCTGTGTACCTGGAGCAACTATGTCAAGTGCAAGCATCACACGGGAGCAGGGATGAGGAAACGGCACACTGAATGGAAGGATTGCTAAATTCTCTCAGCTCATGGGACTACATGTGATTTATTTAGAATCAAACATCGATCATCCAGAAAGGCATATATTTAAAAGCAAAATTGTCCTTCTCCATTTCTCCCTATTTCTAGCCTTGCTCCTAAGGGGAGCCATTTAAAACTCTTTATCGGTTTTTGTTTTTTATTTCTTTTGGCGATCGCCTCCTAGTAGGGCTGTTTATTAATGTGGCCAACTCTAATGCTACTTTATCTGTAATCATTTTCCTCCCTTCTTCACTTACAGAATCCAGGTTGTGTTTGCAACGCAGCATGCCCATCTCAGGATTAAAAAAAAATAACTACATTTCCCAGACACCCTTGCAGAAAGGAATAGTCACATGACATGAATATGCCCAATGAGATGCAAGTGTCGGTTCTGGGACGGGGCTTTTGGGGAAGCCCAGCGTCCCGGATCTAAGAGCGTGGGACAGAAGATACGCTGGCCCTGGGGAGGCCGCCTGTCAACCCCAGGGCTTGTGAGCAGTCTGCACGGTCCCGGTGGGTTTCTCTCCTTTCTGGTGCGGGCTTGCGTAGACAGCTCGGGCAGCCCCTGGGTTCTTGGTCTCCCAGCTTCTTGCATTAGCAACAGGTTTCCTCCTCAGAGAGAGTTTCCTGTCCCTGTGGGTTGCATGGGGATCGCTGAATTAATTTCTGTGGTCACGTCGGGCTGACTTTGCCCAAACCCTTGTACTACTTGGACTTCAATGGATCCCAGCTCTGAGGCCAGGAGGCTGAGAGTCTAAGTGGGCAGAGACCCGGATTCCGTGGCAGATTTACCCAAGGACGGAGGAAGGGGCATGAGAGTTAAAAAGAAGTGATGTTTGGGCCCAGGGTCCTGGCTGCTCACCAAAAATGAACTCTGAGTGAGAGAAGAGGATATAAAAGACCATTCGAATACATTTTAGCCATATGCAAGTGACCACTCATGCAGCTTCCACTTCACACTCATGCGTAGCATGTAGGCTCTTTCCAAGGATGCTAGCACATTACTCATGTACCATGGAGAGTCATTTCCTGCAAATTACAGAACAAATTCCTTTCACATATATATGACATCACTAACGAAATGCAGCTCAGATTTCTCTACTTCATTTGTAAACTGCTTTTTGATCTAACTCAGCATCTTTCTTTTTCTTTCCTTCGTCTTCCTACTTAGCCATAGAAGACCAAGGAGACCATTGGCATCATACGAAGATTGTTCTCACTGTGAACTCTCTTCCTGTGACAGGTCACATCCTCAGAGCAGATATCACCTTCCTGGAAGAAACCAGTGTTTTCTGAGGAACTCAAGTTCACAGTGCAGAGGTAAGTCATTATTTATATTCAAAGCTAATTGGTTGCCAGCATTACATGCAAGCTATCCTTATGGGCTAGTATTTTTCTTTTGGAGAATACTTTCTTTTTTGGGGGATGAATGCCAGATTTAAGCTTTTGAAGGCAAACAAGTTAGTTTCATTTTAATAGGAACTCAAAAGTGCATGTGAGGTATGTAATTTGCCTGAGCTGATCCAAAGTGCAGATTATTTTCTACATTGAAGAAATAGATTAGGAAGACCAAGCATCATGGGAAAATTGCTATGCTTTTCAGAGATGTCAGACTGTGTCATGGGATTGGAACTCCTGTTCAAATGAGGATACCATCTCCTGTCCAGAAGTTTCAGTTTTCTCACAGGGGTTGCTTTAAGATGTCTGTGGACCCATCAGAAGGGAGTCTTGAAGGCTCATTTCCAAATGCAACTAGGTGACCACTGTGCCATCAATAATAGGATGGGCAGTGCCATCCAGCTAGGGAAGGAGAGGCTGGATGAAATCACGTTCCACTTGCAGAGAGGTTGGCACCCTTGGCCTTTATGGGGCCCAGGAACATTCTGAGCTCAGCGGGCTGTAGTTGGAGACAAAGTTGTCATCAGGGCATTGCCAAACAAGAAGGCGTGGTGGTCAGTGCCCTCATGACTATCACTAGTTCATCACTGGTTTGTTCACTGTGAGGTACTTGCCCTGGGGTCGGCCAGTGGTTGAAGGCATGAAGCAGGTGAGATTTTGCCCAGTGCTCGGGAGATGTATATTCAAGAAGAGAAAAAATAGTTTCTAATGTCAGAAAGCCTTTGGCGTGAGACTGAAGGACAAATCATGTGCATGCACAGAAATACAGTCTAAATCTAAAGGGAGGGAGTGGGCCAGCAGGGATACCAGTATGAAGAGAGGACAGAGACATGGCCACTTAGACCTTGTGTTCTCATTAAAGGGGAAGAGGATGTTGCTTTCTTTTGTACAAATGAGAATACTAGCTGAAAGGTCGAATGCATGCAACAAGAGGGTGTAAGAAGATATAAGTATCTTGACATCACATTTTGGGTTAAAAAAACGCTGAGGCTAACACCTATTTTTTTTACTTGTTGAGATAGAGTGTTAGCACATTAAAACCTGGGAAAGTCTCAATTATTAGGGTGACATGGCAGTGGCAGACTAACAGAAGACTGTCCACAAGAAAATTACTCAGCAGAGGTATATCATGTCTTAATTAAAAAGCAAACAGTCATTTTTCAATGTATGGTGCTGGGGTCATTGGACACCAAAGGCAAAATAAATGAACCTTAACCTAAATGTCACACTTTTTACAAAAATTAACTCAGAATGGATCACAGATTTAAATGTAAAATGTAAACTAATACAACTTTTATCAGGAAACCTAGAACATCTTTAGGACCTAAGACTTGGTGAGCAATTCTGAAACTTGACACTGAGAGCTTGATGCATAAAAGAGAAAAAAAAGATAAACTGGACCTCATCAAAATTAAAGGTGTTTAATCTGCAAAAGACTCTGTTAAGAAGATGAAAAGAAATTATAGACTGAAAGAAAATATTTGCAAACAACATATCTGACGGAAAAAAATCAAAGTTCAATAATATTTTTAAAATGGTGTATTTTGGCAAGACTGGGTAAACAACAAGAAAAGACATTTCGTTGAAGAAAAATATGAATGGCAAGTAAGCATATGAAAAAGATGTTTTACATCACTAGCAGTTAGGGAAGTGCAAACTAAGACCAAGATGAGATGAGAAATAACTACACACCTGTTAAGATAGCTAAAATTTATACGTGTATGTATATAATCATTTATTGCATATATATATTTATGCGCGCACACACACACACACACACTGCCAAATGTTTGTGTGAATTTGGAGAAATGGATTTCTCATGCATGCTGGTGGGAACGTAAAATGGTACAGCCAATCTGGAAAATAGTTGGGCAGTTTCTTCGAAATTCAAACATGAAATTCAAACATTTACCATGCAAGCCAGCAATGGCACTCCTGGGCATTTACTTATTTTATTACTTATTTACCTGTACATGAATGTTCATAGCAGCTTTATTTGTAATAACCTTAAACTGGAAACAATCCACAGGTCCTTTAATGGGTGAATAGTTAATACGTAGAACATCCATACCATGGGACACTACTCGGCAATAAAAGGAGTTTTAAAAAAATTTTTTTATTTGGCGGAGCCTCGGGTCATGCAGGGATCTTAGTTCCCCCACCAGGGTCCGAACCCCAGCCGCCTGCAGTGGAAGTGCGGAGTCCTAACCACTGGACGGCCAGGGAAGTCCCGGGATGTACTGTTGATACAACAGCTTGAATTGATCTCAGGGGCTTTAGGTTGAATGAAAATAAACCACCCCCTAAAGGCCATGCATACAACGTGTCCCCATATATAACAGTTTTTGATATGACAGGTTTATAGAGCTGGAGAGGAAATTATTGGTCACCAAGAATTCGGGGTGGTGGTGAATTGCTGGATTCCAGAAGGTCATGAGTGTTGCCCTTGAAGCTGTCTCTGGGCCTCTCCCAGAGACAGTGTCTGTTGGCACTGCCAGGTCAGGAGATCTTCGCCCAGAAGTTTCTCTCTGCCCGGTGCACACCATGGACTCTGGCTGTCTTTCCAAAACTCTGCACTTAGTTCTCTCCTGGGCTCCCAGTCAGGGCAGTGACAAGGTTGGGGTGGAAAAGCAATCTCAGGAAATATGGGACCAAATAGAGCTTCATTTCTCATTCAGTACATGGACATCGGTTGTAACACCCACTGAGGGGAAAAAGACTGATGCCACTGCACTGAATTTTGAGATTAAACGGAGGGAGGATGGCTTGTCCGAGCACGAGGTATTTATCAGTACACGTCCCTGTGGCTTCATGACATGTTCCTAAATTCTGATACAGCATTTTGTGATCAGCTGGCTCTGGGACAAATGAGGATCTGCCAGCTGATGTTTATGACTTTCCGTATCAGCTTTCAGACAAAATTTGTCTTCCATTTTGCTTGAGGTGTGGTGGATCAGAAGCCTAAACCTCCTAGAATTCCCAGAAGGATTTGCCACAGGAATTGAGAGAGAGGACACAGCCTTAAATTTTTTGTAAATCGATCTTTAGGAGATGTCGTAAACCTATCTGTAATTAAAGCTTACTTAAGATTTGCATTTCCTTTAATTGTCTTTTCTGTATTTGAAACACAAGGAGAATTTAAAGATCTACTTAGAAGGTTCAATCTGAATGTTTTAGTCCCAAGTCTGTCTGGCTGTGTGTCTGCTCCCTTCAAATGGAAAATATTCTTGTGCTACAGCAGGGGTTTTAAGGAATGTTGCCTAGCCCTACCCTTCCATCTCAAGGTCTCAGTGCTAGGTGTGCTGGTTGCTACTGAGGTATCATTGTTCCTAAGCCAACTTAGTAAAGAGAGCTACGAAAGGTACATATGCATACTAGCCCTTGTACCCACATACACACACATCTATCTATCTATCTGTCCGTCCATCCATCCATCCATCCAACATCCATCCATCCATTCACCCATCAGCCATCCATCCATCCATCATCCATCCATTTATCTGTCCATCATCCATCCATTCATCTATCCATCCATCCATCCATCATCCATCCATTCATCTATCCATCCATCCATCCATTCACCCATCAGCCATCCATCCATCCATCATCCATCCATCCATCCATCATCCATCCATTTATCCATCCATCCATTCATCAATCCATCATCCATCCATTCATCTATCCATCCATCCATTCATCCATTATCCATCCTCCCATCCATCATCCATCCATTCATCCGTCCGTCATCTCTCCCCTGCCAAAACATGATTCATATTGATAACACTGATTCCAATAAATCACCAGGGTTCACGCTAAACTTCCCCCTTTCCTTATTTTTAACTTCTTTTCTGACGGTGAGAAACCTGGTTTTCGTGTTCTCTTATACATTTACGTATTTCTTCAATCCTAGTGTGTGTGGTTTCAGAATTGCTAGTTGTTTATAGCCTTACACTATCCAGTCAAAATACAGTGTCTAAAGTTACTTAGACTAGATCTTTTCTTTCTCACTTCCTTTAGGGTAGCAGGTGGCTCATTTGTACTATAGTTTGGCTCATTATTACCATTTATATTCCATTTTGGGTTGTCCTACATCCTGATTTTTAAAAAATCATGTGTTTACTTTTAGAATATCTGAAACACTGCTGTGGTTCTGAGTCAGAGCTATACAAATTGTCTGCTCAGAGAGGTGTGCCTTCCGCCTTCATCCCTACTCCCCTGTTCCCTTACCCCCCTTCCACACCAATCTCTTTAGTTTCTGGTTTTCCTTCCTATAATGATTTTGCACCAATAAGTAGATACATGTGCATTTTCTTAGATCTTCTTTCTGACATGAACGAGAGTGTATTATGGATGCACTTTTGTATACTTAACAATATAGCATGGAAATTCCTCCAGTTCAGTTCCTCATTCTTTCTCCATCCCCCTTTTAAATAGATTTTGTTTTTTAAAGCAGTTTTAGGGACTTCCCTAGTGGTGCAGTGGTTAGGACTCCGCACTTTCACTGCTGAGGGTGCGGGTTCAATCCCTGGTCGGGGAACTAAGATCCCACATGATGCAAGGTGCAGCCAAAAAAAACAAAAACAACAACAAAAAAACCCCAGAAGTTTTAGGTTCACAGCAAAATTGAGCAGAAAGTACAGGGAGTTCCCGTATACCCCCCGCCCCTGGACATGTCTCAACTTCCCTTACCGTTAACATCCCACACACACCCCATTCTTTTTTATACCTGTGTAATGCTTCATTTATAGACGTGCCACCAGCTATTCAGACCCTCCCCTATGTGGGGATATTTTTTATTGTTTCCAATATTTTGCAGCTACAAACAGTGCTACAAGGAGTAAACTTGTATGCATGGATTTTTATGTATTTGGAGGAATATCTTCAGGGTGGCTTCCTAGAAATGGGATTTCTGGGTCAAAACATGTAAGTGCATCTGACGTTTTCTTAAGTTTTGCCAAGTTTCCCTCCAGAGGGGCGGTGCCAGTCTGGACTCTCGCCATCCATATACGAGAACGTTTCCCCTCAGCCTCGCCAGCAGAATGTGTTGGGGTGCTTTTTAACTTTTGCCAGTCTGTTAGGTGAGAAATGGTATCTCAGTGTTGTTTCAGATTGCATCTAATTATAAGTCAGTCTCAACCCTTTTTCTTAGGTTTGCGAGCCATTTTTGTACCTTGTGAATTTTCTGCTCACATGTTCGTTACATTGCTGTTTCAATTTGAGAAGTGCTGATTTCAGGGGGAATTCAATTTCTTGTTCAAAAACATGTAATTGGTTTCAGGTTAAGTATTGGTACCTGAATCTGACAGTGCCCTGAGAAACTTCTAGCAGTGGCCGTAACATGTGGTTTCGAGGGTGTGTGCTGCTGGGGGCTGGGCAGCATTGCATTGGGATCGGACTGGTCTTGGTATCAAGAAAGTTTGAAAGAGATCTTGGGGAGGTTCATTCCTGATTTCTTTTTTTTTTTAATTAATTAATTTATTTTTATTTATGGCTGTGTTGGGTCTTCGTTTCTGTGCGAGGGCTTTCTCTAGTTGTGGCAAGCGGGGGCCACTCTTCATCGCGGTGCGCGGGCCTCTCACTATCGTGGTCTCTCTTGTTGCGGAGCACAGGCTCCAGACGCGCAGGCTCAGCAGTTGTGGCTCACGGGCCCAGTTGCTCCGCGGCATGTGGAATCTTCCCAGACCAGGGCTCGAACCCGTGTCCCCTGCATTGGCAAGCAGGTTCTCAACCACTGCGCCACCAGGGAAGCCCCCCATTCCTGATTTCTAATAGCAGTGCTTCTTCCCATCACAGAGAGACCCTTCAGATCTGAGAAAGCTCATAGGACAGTGGGGCAGAGAGGTTGAGAGTGGGGACTAAATGCCAGCTGCACGGGTGTGAATGCCAGTCACCCCCCAGCTACCTGTGCAACCTTGGGCTTGCCATGTGTCCTCTTGGTGGTCCGTGCATGTTTGTTGGGGGAACAGTTGAATTTAGACGTAGTGTAAGACTCTGATCTGAAAATGAAGTATGTGGGATTGTCAACGCCAGAAGAATGGGTGACACAGGAAATAAAAGTGTAATGGGTATGAAAGGTTAGGACCTTTAGGGACGTTTGTCCAATTCTGGGAAAGGTTTCCTCCTCCTGCCTGGCATTAGAGATGATTTATCATTTCAGGTGTACTGATATGCTTTGTCTTGTGTTTCCATAATGCCAACCGTCTACCATTTTGGTGACTTTACTTTTTGTCATATCAGTGATGGGCCTGATCTGTTTTCTTTTTTTGTAATTAGAGTGTATTTGGTTTACAATGTTGTGTTAATTTCTGCTGTACAAAAAGTGACTCAGTTATACATATATATACATTCTTTTTTATATTCTTTTCCATGATGGTTTATCCCAGGACATTGAATATAGTTCCCTGTGCTCTACAGTAGGACCTTGTCGTCCCGCCATTACGATCGGTCATCTTCGTGAGTTTAACTATGATATGCACCCCATGTAGAATCATTTACTCACAACTTAAGTCAACTCACTTTAAAAAACATATAAATTCATCTAAACAGGAAACTTGACATCCACCACCATAAACAGAAAACTGACTTGTGATAAAGAAAAGGTTATCATAAAAATAAATACCACATATGCAAAGCAACAATATTGAGTTCCATCCAGGTACCATTACTTACAGCAGGGCCTGGGCTGGGGGCCTGCTCTCTCTATTTCAAAGGAGAAGAGTCAGTGTTACAGAAAGGTTAGCACTGAACTGAGACTTCTCCTTGACTTCTCAGTACAGAGGGTTGCAGGAGAACTTGAAGGAGATAGCTGTCTTACTCGGTGACTCGAAGGTATTTAAGATCTGGTCTGTGCATCAAACCATATCTAGAACCAGGAGCAATGTCAGGCCTTGGAAAAACTGGCCCACAATTTCTTCATCATCAGAAATTAGACAAAATGAGGCTTAGATGTACCCAAGTCAACCCCTTGGTGGTCAGCCTCAGTGGTCCAAGATCCCTGATTCAGACTCAGGAAATCTAGCTGACTCCTTCAGGGTTTGTCCACCTGTCTGTGTAGTTCCTAGAGATGGCTAGAATGCAGTTTTCATTTTACAGGTATTTTCTGACTGTTTCTTATGTGAAAATTCTGGTTAATTTCCCCCCTACCTCTCTTAGTTTCTTCATTCATTTGTTCGTTCGTTCGTTCATTCCTTCCTTCCCTTCTTCCCTCCCTCCCTCCCTTCCTCTCTCTCTTTCTCTCTCTCTCTCTGTCTTTTTTTTTCTGATAAATAATCCTGACCCTCATGGAACTCACAGACTCTCTAGAGGTAGAGAGAAGGCAAATGTGTAAATTAACAAATATTCTTCCCTAGGCAAAAATGTAGCTATTGAATAAATGAATCCAGAAATAGATATGATAGCAGAATTCAACATTCCATTTAGGAATTACAGAATGAGATGAAGCAATACTGATGAGCTTCTACAGAAGGCATCAGGATTTTCTTGCTGAACCAAAGAAGACTGTCCATCAACATGAGTCAGCAGAGTACCTACTATGGAGGCCCGTGTGGCAGATTCAAGGGAGATGGAAACCTCTGAGCTGGGGGTTCTCTGACCATACAAGCTGCTGTTCAAGCCCCTGAGGAAGTGATGTGGACAGAAAGTGACCTGAGAAAGAGAAGAGAGAGGACAGTGAAGTCCAGGTGGAAAACCAGAGGAGGCTTCCTGGAGGAGGAGGCTTGGGAGGATGAGTGGGGCTTGGCTTGATGAATGCAAGCTGGTGAAGGTCCACTGCTCTTCGTGGGGCGTTAGTAAAATGGGATCGGAAGTTCCACTCCCTGGAATTTCAGCTCCGCCTATTTCAGCATCTCGAAAGTTCCTAAAAACTTTTCATCCACCCATCTTAATTCCTCACAACGGTTTTCAGAAGTACTCATGAGAATGCTCCCCACTTTCCAGATGAGAAAAAGGAAGGTCAGGAAAGTGAAGTGGCTTTCACGAGAGAACAAAGTTAAGGAAGCTGGTTTGAACCCAGCTCTTTCCATCCCCGGAGTCTGATTTCACACTCTTGTGCTCTGTTCAGAAAGGCAGCATCACAGGGCGTTTAAGCTCAAATGCACACCAGCAGGCAAATGGAGACGCAGGTGCGCCTGTGTTTATCCAAGGACGCATTCACCAGCCATGGAGAGTAATTAGCGCCGCGTGTTTCAATTTGGACCAGCCTTTAAAACGTAAGACTGAATAGAAAAACGCAAAAGCGAGTTGTCAGAGTGTACCTAGACCAAGATGTCACCACACTAGCTTAGAACATGCAAAGCAATTTCATGCATTTCTGTGAGTACATGTGTATGTGGTAAAAGTAGAAAATAAAAAATATGCATGGAAATAATACATATAAACATCAGGTTGTCTCTGGGGAGGGCAGGGGGTGGGTGGGAAGAGGTGGGTGTCCCCAGGGAACCTTAGGGCCGCTCAGAGACTTACTTCCTAAGCTAGGTGGTGGGACAGAATGGTTGGTATTTGCACTATTTAGCTGCCTGATGTATTTAACAATTTTCAAGCGATGGCCATATAGTGGTCACACTGGCACATTTTCTGTAGACTTTGAGACGAGGAGCTTTCCTTGAAGTGGTTGGAGACATCTAGATGAATTTACATGTGCTTTGGCTCAGTTTTGCATGTAATACACATCAAATATTTGATCCACTGGGCTGAATCCTGCATCAAGGACCCCCACCAGTCGGCTGAGGCTTTCTTAGAGGCAAAGTACAATGAGTCTATTCTTGGCACTTGTTTCTGATGGAATTAGACTGAGAAAGTTGTATACAGCTGTGTTCACTATTCCCAAATCAAAGAACCAGAATCCAAGCTAAATACTCAGCTCCAAACATAAGATCCAGGAAGAACAACAGTACTGAGGCTGGGAATGGGAGTGTCATTCATTCATTCAATCAATATTTCCTGAGTGCTGACAGGGTGTCAGGAATTCTACCAGGCATTGGGGCTACAGCAGGAAACAGTAGCAATATGATCCTTGCCCTGGTGGAAACGTACACGCTGTCAAGGGAAGCACCTCCTCTCTCCGAAGTAAGCAAACCTATAGAGATAATCAGTACAGACATTAGTTAAACCATTGCCAAAAATACATACATATATTTGCCAAATCTGATTTGCTTGCAATAAAATAACACACATCTATTTTTCATTTATTAAATATTCGTTGAGCACCTACTCTGTGGTAGCCACTGTCCTAAACACTGAGGTTGCAGCAAAGATGCTGAGGCTGCCTCTGATTGGCCTGATTTGAGGCAGAAGCTCATCTCTGAACCAATGACTGTAAACCCAAAAGATGGGATACTCTGATTGGCTAAGTCTGGTCACATGTCCACTAAGCCTGGTCACATGTCCACCCCTAGAAAATGTGGGCTCAAGTCAAACCACATGGACTGAACCAAGTCAGGGTGGTTTCTCAGAAAGAAAGTAGGAGACTTTTCCGTGAACAGCGGAGGATACTAGATGTTAGTGATGAGATGCCGCTGAAATGATCTCCAAGCTCTTTCTCTGAAGTTCACCACAGCCTTTCCTTTTGCCCTGTTATTTCAGAAACACATTCTGAACCAGAACGCCTTGCTCAAATTGTGCTTGCCGTCTTGGGCTCCTGGCTGGGTGGTTTCCGGGAATAGCATGCCAGGAGCCTGGGCTCACAGGAGACATAAAGGTCTCCCTTCTCTGGGGTGGTGTCTTTTGATGTTATGGTTAATCATACATATGCCTGTGCCTGGGACGTCTCCGAGGCAGGACGCCCCATCTGCCGCAGTGCACTCAGATGACAGAGAAGCCAATGCACTGTCTATTTTTAATGTTCCTGGCGTACCAATCAGGTTGCAGCTCAATGATGAAGACATCTGATAACAACCCCTGCTGCTCTCTTTACAAATGCACACTGAGCGATTCACAAGTCTCCCGAAAGATTGACCAGCCCTGTCATCTAGGCAAAACAGTATTTTCTCTCTAAATCTGCAGTCGTCCTCTGCTCCTGCCGTAACAAATGACCACAGACTTAGTGCCTGAAAACAACACACGTTTACTGCCTCACGGTTCTGTAGGTCAGAAGTCCAATGCGAGTCTCATCCAGGTGTCGGCAGTGCTGCATTCCTTCTGGAGGCTCTCGGGGAGAGTACGGTTTTCTGCTCATTCAGGTTGTTTCTTATGGTTGTGGGCGGAGGTCCCTGTTTCTGGGCTGGCCGTCCACTGTCCTCAGCGTCTAGAGGATGCCCTCATTCCTCCACTCAGAGTCCCCTTGCTCCATCTTCAAAGCCAGTCGTGGTGGGTTGGTCCCTCCCATGCTTCCAGCATCTTCTGCCTCTTCTTCTGCTACTGCATCTCTCTGTCTGACTCTTTGGCCTTCCTCTTCCACTTTTAATGGTTCACGTGATTATATTGGGCCCGCAGGGATAATCCAGAATAACCTCCCTTTTTTAAGGCCCCTATCCTCAATTCCATCTGCAAAGATCCTTTTGCCATAGGATGTAACATATTCACGGGTTTCAGGGATTTGATCAGGGGCATCTTTAGGGGGACATTGCCTACCACAAAAGCCTCAGAATGCTGAAGGATCGTGGATGGACAGGGTCGGGGTGGAAGGTTGAGGTCATGGAGTCCCCCCACTGATGTGAGCCTCTGCCCTCCTGATCTCTCCCGTACGTACTGGGAACCTGCTGCTGACGGAGCAGGTGTATTTCTGTGCCCTCTCCCCTGGGTCACAGAAAGAGCCCAGCCTGGCCTGGCGAGGCTGCACCCTAACTCCTCTGTGAGGGCCTTGGCACTTCGGTGTGAGCAAAGGGGCGGGGCCGCCTGCTGGTTAGGACTCTCTGGGTAGGAATCCCAGCACAGTACGCTCCAGCTCTGCAACTCAGGACAAGCCACCTAACTCCTCTGCCTCGGTTTCTTCTGCAGTGTGGGGAGACTCCGGGGCTTTCTCTGTTTCAGGCTCAGTTCTGGGCCACGTGGATACGGTGCTAAGCAAGGCTGATCAAGTCCTCCTCTCAAGGTGTTTCTACTGTAGCGGGAAAGTCAGCATCTAAACACAGTTGTACAGAAATCCACAGGCTGATTTCAAATGGTAGAAAGCAGTTTGAAGACTAAGCCCGAGTATTGTGAATGGAGTGATGAGCAGGGCTTAGGTGGGGAGGAGAGCTTATCAGAAAACGTCATCTAGGAAGGAAAGCTCTGTTAAGAGATGAAGCAGAGAACTGAACAAGTGGGAAGGTGCCAGCCACGGAGGGTTCCAGGGAGAGGATTACAGATGAAGCCACCAAGTGTCAAGGCCCTGAGGCAGGAGCATTTCCCACGACATCCGTGTGAGGAGGGGCATGAGAGAGGCTCAGAGCACGGAAAAGGGTCAAATGCCCCTCCCCCCGCCCCCCTGCCCCGCCCCCGCTCATGGGAAGAAGTGGAGAGAGACCAAATATCGAATTTGGATTTTGGTTTTTGTTTCACAATTGCTGAAAGAAAACACCTGCCTCTGTGTAAAGGCAGAAGTGAGGCTCTGAATTCCAGAGTCCTGGAAGTGAAGACAGGGTTGTTTCCTGAGGGCCTCAGAAGGATTTCTCAGTTTTCCATGTGCATTTCCAGGAAACCCTTCTTTTTGCTCACTTGAGAGTTTTTTACTTAAAAAGATAGCAACAGCAAAAGCCAGTGGTCTGCTGAATCGACCTATTACATTTTTGCATTTGGTTCCTGTGTAGATAGCTGGTTCTCTTTGTTTCGCCCACTTTCTATAGTTTCATGGTTGCTTAACAATGATTTGTGCAGTAAACAATCTAAAAAAATTCAAAGGGGCAGCGCTACTCAGGGGTATAAGGCACATATTGTGATTTTTATCCTAATTAGAGGGGTACTGTTTGGTGAGAATTGGATTTCTTCTATAAATGGAATATACCTTCATCTCTATTAATTTCATTGAAAAAAATCCCTCTACTTCTGTTGTGTTTTAGGTTGACTATCGTTCAGTGTCATTTAGACAGGACTTCAAAGACCACTTAATGAGCAAAAAGAAGAAGATAATGTATTCCATATTGTTATAATTTATAATCCCTAATTATGAAATTAGATATTTTAATTATGGTAATTGGCACAGTTTTTGAGCCACATAGCCTAAATCCACAAAGCACTTTGCAAATAATTATTCACACTACCTTCTTTGTTCCCTTTATATTTTATTCAAAACACTAGAACTTACTATCTAAATTTGTGTCATCCTTTGATTATGTGCTCCTTGCTGACAGTTGCTGACTGTTTGCTTCTACATCCCCAGCCCAAGACTGGCAGCTTGTTAGAGCTCATTAAATATTTGCTGAATTGAATTAAATTTGAAATACTGTATTAAAAATCTTGCATGAAACTCCAGGGTTCCTTAGTGGTGATTTTGTTCTCACCATAGCAATGCGCTTGCACTTCAGACTTAATAAATATACTGGAGCTTTCCCTCTAAATGGAAATCAAAGCTTTTATACCGTACTTGTACTTCGTTGGGTTTGGCTACAGATCCTTTCCACCTGCCCTTGGGGTCGGGACATCGGGATCAACGTTAGGAGCTGTTTCTCTGGAGGAAAGAGAAATTCCACTGAGCCAGCAAAGTGATCATTTTCAATTGCTTGGGATCTGACTTCATTTTTTTGAATACTGGAAGTTTTGAATGTTGGAAATCTGGCTTGGGTGTCAAACAGAGAGGCCGATATTTTTTCTCTGCCAGTTTGAGAAAGATTTGGCTGTGAACAGATGAGTTGTGACGGAACACGAGGAAAAGTCAAACCCAGGGCTCAGAAACTCGAATACTTCTCCAGACATCGTTAGCCCCCCCCACTTGCTCCCATAAGCCCCCCTCGTTGCTCCTGTGCTCCAGCCACGTGGGCCTTCTGTGGGTTCCGTGGGTCACCAAGCTGGTTCCCATCTCAAGACATTTTGTTCTTCTGCCCTTTATCTAGAGTGCTGTTTTCTGGCATCTTTGCATGGCTGGTTTCTCCTCATCAGTGAGTGTAATCATGTCTTTCTAAAGAGCTTTCCTGTGCCGTCCCAGAGACACTCATCCCAGGCACTCTCTCCCATTACCCAGCTTTATTTTTTCCATAGCATTCATCACTCCCTGACATAATCCTTTTGATGTCTTCAGTGTCCGTGGCGCTCACCATGACGTCATCTTTGTGCAGGCGGGGACGGTGCCTGAAGTACTGAAATTTTCCCCAAGGCTAAGAACACTGCTTGACATGTAAATATTTGGTAAATATTTGTGGGATAAGTAATCCATGATCAACTCATGTGCTGTGGTACCTTGTGATAGAAAGGAAGAAAATATGATTTCATAAAGCCTATCAAGTTCAAGGTTCTCCAAGTCAGAGCCCCCTGGCCTTGTCCTGTCCGTCTGACTCGTATTTTTCATAATTATTCCTCACCAGTTGGAAGATTTCCGGAGGGCAGACGTTAGCTGTGGGATGGATCGATTTGTTGGTGCCTCTGCGCGGCAGAGGGATGACGTATAGGATCCTGGTCTGATCTTTGGATTTCCTAATTAGGGATCTTCCTTTAGGATGGGTGTGGAAGAAATTGTTAGCAAGAAAAGAAAGGTATTCTCATGATCCTCTCGCTTCCTGAAATTCATCTCCCTGGAATATCTTCTTCCTTAAAATCTGAAATACCAGGATCTCTCCCTCTGTTAGGGAAGATCAAGGGAGTTAACGCGTGAGCCATAGACACACACAGTTCAGCCAAACCCTCAGGAAGGCACTTGAGGGGTGGAGACTTGTCTGTGATTATCTTACTTGACTTTATAGCCTGTATTCTGGTTCCACTTACCAGTGGTTAGATCTTGGACGTAACGCAATTTCTTTGAGCCTCAGTTTCTACACCTTCTTATACCAAGGTTTGGTGGAGCCAGTTTAGAGACACTAAAAATAGGCCATTTGCTTCTTTTGGCAAAGTTGCCGGAGGGTTGGACGAAAGATACAAGGCAGAGGGTGTGAAGTGAAACTGAGCCAAGCAGAGCCTCTTAGGAAAGACTTTCCCACATCATGAACGTGAGACCACTGATGACTGGCCTTTTATACTCAGAGGATGGTACTCATCAATGGAATGATGTCGATCTAAAGCAGTGGTTCTCCAAACTAGTGGGTTCCAGTGGGGAGAGGGAAGTGGGGAGGGGCAATATAGGGGTATGGGAAGAAGATGTACAAACTATTGTGTATAAAATAAGCTACAAGGGTATATTGTACAGCACAGGGAATATAGCCGATATTTTATAATAACTCTAAATGGAGTATAACTTTTAAAAATTGTGACTCACTATATTGTACAACTGTAACCTATATAATATTGTACATCGACTATACTTCAATAAAAATAAATAAATAAAGCAGTGGTTCTCAGTGTGGGCTCCAGGGACCCCTGGAGTCCCTAAGACTCTTTCATCATGATCATCATCAGCAGCAAGTTGTTATTTGCTTCTCCACGTTCTTTCCTGTGTGTACTGTGAATTTTCCAGATGCTGCATGATATGTGATATTGCAACAGATTGAATGCAGAAACTGAGATGAGAATCCAGCCGTCCTCTATTAAGCCAGGCACGAGAGATGTGCAAATATGCAAAGCTATGCCACTCTTCTCACATTTTTTTGTTTTGAAAAGTAGTCATTTTTAATTAAATTGTTATTTATATTAACACTTAATGGTTTACTGCTATTTTACATTGGGTTAATAAATTTTTAAAAATTTCTCCAGGGACCTCCCTGGTGGCACAGTGTTTGAGAATCTGCCTGCCAGTGCAGGGGACACGGGTTCGACCCTGGTCCGGGAAGATCCCACATGCCACAGAGCAGCTAAGCCCGTGCGCCACAACTACTGAGCCTGCGCTCTAGAGCCCACGAGCCACAACTACTGAGCCTGCGTGCCACAACTACTGAAGCCTGTGTGCCTAGAGCCCATGCTCTGCAACAAGAGAAGCCACTGCAATGAGAAGTCCATGCACCACGCTGTAACTAGAGAAAGCCCGCGTGCAGCAACGAGGACCCAACGCAGCCAAAAATAAATAAATAAACAAATGTCCTTGTCCTGTTATTTAAAAATGGAGGTTAATTTCTGGAACTTCCTTTGAAACAAAAATGAAACAAGGATTTCCAACTGCATGACACGGTGGAACCCAATGGGATTCTTCTTTTTTTCCCCACATTTCAGCCAAATGAAAAGAACATGCATGATGATCATTTCTCATCACTTGGTTTGACTCCTTTCACAGGGAGTCACAGACTTCCACGTTCATGGTTATGGAAATCGAGACATCAAAGATGCCAGTCGACCTGCCCCCTCCTTCCTTTAGGATGACTGTTATCTGTGCCCTTTCAAAGTCTCTCTGGGCTGGCATCTGTGTCATCTCTAACATTTAAAGACTTTTAAGTAGAGAAGGATTTCCTTGTTTATCAACATCAGAAGGACAGACAGAAGAATGTGTTGATCAAGCACAGCTAAGTATTTTGGACTTGCGGTCAGGAGAACGTCATCTCGATGGTGCAGTTTAAAAATGGGAGAGCAGGGCAGAGTCTTCAGAGGGTTAGAGCCAGGGATGGGTGATCTGCTGCGGCAGGTCTTGTGAGGCGGGAAGCTGGTGGGACCTGACCCAGTGCACACATGCTGTCACCCCCCTGCTGTCCCTTGGCTGGAAGCTTAGGCAACATCAGCCCGACTCAATACTGAGCCGTAGAAACAAGAGCCAGCCCATTGCATGGTTTCACCCGCCAGGTTTCACTGTCCCTGGCTGTGCTTTTGGAGAAAAGTTTGCTTTACCTTTTGCTCACACAGAACAGTCGCAGAGCCTTGAGGCCATTGTGGTGCTGCTAAGGGGAAGGGCCACTTTGGACCAGATACAGGTGTCCACAGCACAGCACAGCGTCAGTGTATGATTATAAGCGGCATCATGCCCTGCTCTTCCCTGAGTCCCGCAATCTGTGCATCATGGGTCCTTTAGGTGGTCCTGCTTGACAGGGACACAGGGTCTCCGGGGACATCCTTTGGCATTTTGCCTGGGGAAATCAATTCTCTGTGTCTCAGTGATCCCGACACACCATGGAATGTTGCACATAGTTCAGATATTCAAGAGGGGTTCTGGAGCTCATCAGATCTGCACCTTACGTCCTTCCTCCTTTCCAGCTCCACAAACCACTGACCCTCTCTCCGTGTGCCTTCCGGCCCAGCATCACCTCCTATACTATGCGTCCATCCTCACCAGCCAGTACGTTTCCTCCTGGTCCAGCAGCTCTCTCTCAGCTTAGCAGGTGGCACGCCGGGCAAAATCCCCGGATCCCTGACAGAAGGCAGTTGTCATAATCAAACAGGCTTGTTCCCTCTGGGCCCAGCACACTGGCCTGCTGCGTTAATACTACAGCTTAGGCTGTGGCTGAGTGGCGTCTCATCACGGGCAGATGTGAAAAGCTTTGCTTGTAACATTTCTGTTGTTACAGGGGCCAGGGGTCCCTGCTGGTTCTCCGGGACCCTCAGGAGGGTTCCCGAGCCGAGCTTCTGCTCCCAGCTCTGGGCACCTGTCGTTGTGATGTTGGGTTTCTGAACAGGTGTCTGACCTTCACTTACCACAAATGATATCAGAGATTTAGTTGTTAGAACCAGGTTGTAGGCAAATGGGTTTTGTTTGGTCCCTCCATCTTCAAGATAAAATGTTTCCTCTTCATCTGGGAGCAAAAGTGTTAGATTTGAATTCTTGGTTTGATGGGAATTCAAGCTAGTCGTGGAACTCTCTGGAACCCTCGATTGCTGCTCAATCCAGAATAGAAGAAACCCTCTGTTCCAGGTCAGGTTCTGTGGAGACATTTGGAAGCTTTTCAGAGGAAGGCAGGCTCGTCGCGGACTGCAGCTTGGGCCCCACTAAGAATCACGCGTAGCTCCCGCTCGCCGCAACTAGAGAAAGCCTGCGTGCAGCAACGAAGACCCAACGCAGCCAAAAATAAATAAATAATTTATTTAAAAAATAAATAAATAAAATTTCTCCAAAAAATCTGAACTAACTTTTGAAACTTCAGTTCCACTGAAGGCAGCTGGTCTTAAAGGTGACGGTGACTTGGCAGTGCCAGTCTTTTTATCAATTCTGTGACTCCTCGTCCAGGTTGCCAGGGTTCACCCTGAAACTCGGAGGAGAGAGGAGGGAAGATTATCTCACGATGGAAGTTTCTGGGCTCTTCATCCAAGGCTCCTTAATGCAGCTTCTACTGCAGATTTCCAGTCTCCCTCCCCCCATCTGTTTTTTTTTTTTTTCTGGCCTAGACTTGCTGCTGGCCAGTATTTTGAAGTTTTAATTCATCAACCTGTACCTTTCTGTGCTCCTAGCCAGGGATCATTATGTACCGGAATGAAGGGAAGAAAGGAAAACATTTGTGGCTTGATGAAAATTGATGCTGGGTGGATATTTCCAATGCTTCTTCCAGCATAAATTCAATAACTGAATTTTGGCAGTTTCCTGTTGTGGAAAAAAAAAAAAAGCCCTGAGGAGTTAGATCCTATTTTGCAGGAGGGCTGGATTGCACAGCTGAAATCCATAGGATCGGATACAGCATTTCCATCACTGAGAATGTTAATAAAGCCCCTAATAGGATTTGCTGATCCACAGACCAAGGCGTGGCAGCAATTGTACGCCACTTGTATGTAAATTTTGCATATAATGGATATTGTGTCAGAAATTTTATTGCAATTAGAACACAGTGCACTATAATATTTGAGCTAAGACCCAAAAAGAGACAGCCTGTGTGTATATGTGCATGTGAAAAGCCCAGCTCATCCTTGATTTCTGTAAGAAACTCGGTCTCCGATCTCAAATCTCTGATCACCGTGATTGAGCTCAGTTAAAAATACAGCAGCCACTCACAGGCTGGGAGGCGGGGAATGAACTTTGAGTGGAGAGGAAACATCTAAGCCGTTTCTTATTAATAGCTCTTAGAATGCAGCGCCAATGTGTAGTATATCAGTGATGCCTCCAATGGCTGTAAAAAGTGCTGTATGCGAGTGAAGGACAGATATTTCTGGAGTTAGTTATAGCCAGTCATAGAATAGAGACACATTGTTCTTTGCTTTCTTTTTTTTTTTTTTTTTTAATTTTTATTTATTTATTTATTTATTTATTTTTATGGCTGTGTTGGGTCTTCGTTTCTGTGCGGGGGCTTTCTCTATTTGCGGCAAGTGGGGGCCACTCTTCATCGCGGTGCGCGGGTCTCTCACTATCGCGGCCTCTCTTGTTGCGGAGCACAGGCTCCAGTCGCGCAGTCTCAGTAATTGTGGCTCACGGGCCCAGTTGCTCCGCGGCATGTGGGATCTTCCCAGACCAGGGCTCGAACCCGTGTCCCCTGCATCGGCAGGCAGACTCTCAACCACTGCGCCACCAGGGAAGCCCTGCTTTCTTTATTCTAAAGAAAATGGACTGCCATGAGGAATTCCAAAGATGAGGGTTCAAGTATGCGGGTGTCATTTAGTTATACAATTAATTAGTTCCAAAATTATGTATATATTTATATATATTTAGTTACATAATTAACGTCAGGAGAGGAAGGGGCAGCTAGAGGCTGCCTCCTCTTTTTAAGAAGTATAGATCGTGCTCCACACTCCATCATTAGTCGGGTTTCCTTGCTGTAGCTGAACTATTTCATAGTGATGTCGGTGGAGAGAGAGAAAGTGATAGGCTGACTTTTAGCAAGACTGGCCTCGAAATTAAAGCACCTTCTCTGTAGCCGTGTGTTTTAATCCCTTCTTCCTCCTTCAAGTTACCACACTGGGAATTGCCTTAGAATCAGTTTTGGTGCTACTGGATACAAGAGATATCTGATCTTCTTTTTAATTTCAGGTGATAAGATCTCAGAGTGTTGAGATAATCTTAACCCAGCGCACACTGCTAATGTCTGTTCGAAATGCTTTCACTGCCAAGTAAAAGAAAACTCGAGTGGCTTAGCCTACTTGAGATCATGCTTGATTTTGCTCACTTAGCAAGATGTCTGGATCTAGGCAGTTGCCGGTGTCGGTTTAGTGGTTCAAATATATTAGGCCTGCAGTCTATATGGTGGGCTCTGACTTTCCCTGCTGGTCACAGGATGGCTTCTGGAATTCCGAGCATCACAGCCATATTTAAGGCAGGAAGTAGTATGGAAAGAGCCAACCCCTGATAGTTGTCTTACTTATCAGGGAAGTAAAGCAGTCGCAGTAGCCCCAGCAGGTACCTCGGTCTGTCTCATAGTGTGGTCAGCACAGCCCGCCTCCCCCTCGGTCCCCTGGATGGTGCCATCCCCGGGGCTGGCACGGCCCCTGTGGCCTCTCAGACCCTCCCACCTCATGGGGGCCCTTCCCATCCCTAGGGGAAGAACCGGCCCCCAGATTCCATCCACACCTGCCAAACACATCCGTCTCATCTCCATCACTTTTCTGAAGCAGAAAGTGATTTGGTTCTCAGACTCCGATTACACAGAAAATGAACACGCATGGCAAAGTGCTGGAGCTCCTACTTCAGGGTGTTGGTAAATAAAAGGACGTTTTCAAAGACAAAACCATTTTTGGTCACCCTGCCCGTATCTCCAGAGGAAAGGGGAGACATAGATTGTCTTTCCCTAGGGACCAGCTCTTGCCTCACCGTCTATTTAGAGCCAAAGGGCTGTTTGGATACATTTTCCCACGAGCACACTGAAGTGCAGGAGTAAAGACGTGGCTGGAAAAGTCAGCAAATAAGACCAGCGGGAGATCCTGGGAAACAGAAACGAGCTGCATTTAGAGAACTGCCTTCCGCCATCCCTCACCTTTGTGGCCGCAGTCCAGACGCAGAGAACAGCTGAAACCCTCAAGGCAGCAGAAAGTGCCCGCAAGACCCGATAGCAAAACGATGAATCGTTGCACTTCTGTAGCACGATGTTCCTCAGTGTGATCAGCACAGCTGAGTCCTACAGCTTCTGAATCGCTCCGTGGCAGGCCTGCGAGGCTTTTATTCTTTGGCCTTTTATACCCAGATGACTTAATTTGATTTAAGGTGGCAAGAGCTACTTGGGTTCACGTTCGTCGTAGGGGAGATTCTGGTAACGACATTGTAAAAATTTATCGTTCTTTTTTCTTTTTAACATCCTTATTGGAGTATAATTGCTTTACAATGGTGTGTTAGTTTCTGCTGTATAACAAAGTGAATCAGCTATACGTATACATATAACCCCATATCCCCTCCCTCTTGCGTCTCCCTCTCACCCTCCCTATCCCACCCCTCTAGGTGGTCACAAAGCACCGAGCTGATCTCCCTGTGCTATGCGGCTGCTTCCCACTAGCTATCTAGTTTACACTTGGTAGTGTATGTATGTCTGTGCCACTCTGTCGTTCTTGTTTTTTTACCGTGTTTTGCAGTACAGAGTTGAGGACTGAAACGGAAAAATTAGACAAGGCTAGAGAGCCGAGAGCAAAGGCGCACACCTTGACGCGCAAAGCTGAGGTGGCGCCCCTGTGGGGTCATTGACCCCTCAGGCTTACGCTTGTCACCCTCATCTTGAACACCTGGGTACGTCCTGGCTTTTTACTGAGACTGAAAATATCTCACGGTTTCAGAATAGTAACCCAGGTGAGCTTTGCGTTTCTGGTGGACATCCTTTCTTCTCTGTCTTGAAGGTCATTCTTGGAGTTGATGGGGCTCACCTGGAAGCAGAAAAAAGGTCATGATGGTAGCTGCGCATCAAAGCATCCAATAGGCAAAACAAGTTGTGGTCCCTGTTGTAAAAGGCATCTACCCGATCCTCTTGTGTTTCCCATTCACTGAGCGCCTCTCCTAGGGGCTGCTCAAGCGGTCAGGCCAATGGGCCACTCTGGGCTAGGCCCTCCCCTGCTTTCAAATCACTGTCAACTCACAGGCATTTGGTTTGGGGTTTGGTGCTTATCACCATATATTTTGTTACAATTTGTTACCTGTTCCTCTTCTCTAGGCTGTAAATACCTTTAAAAAAATTTTTTTTATTATTTATTTTATTTTTTGGCTGCGTAGGGTCTTTGTTGCTGCGCGCGGGCTTTTCTCTATTTGCGGCGAGGAGGGGCTACTCTTCGTTGCAGTGCGCGGGCTTCTCATTTCGGTGGCTTCTCTTGTTGCAGAGCATGGGCTCTAGGCGCGCAGGCTTCAGTAGTTGTGGCTCGCAGGCTCAGTAGCTGTGGCTCACGGGCTTAGTTGCTCCGCGGCATGTGGGATCTTCCTGGACCAGGGCTCGAACCCGTGTCCCCTGCATTGGCAGGCGGATTCTTAACCACTGCGCCACCAGGAAAGTCCCTAGACTATAAACACTTTTAAATTCACAGTGTTGGAAACAAAGTGATGCTTAATAAGGTATTTTGTGTGAATGACTCACTGACTGAATGAATGAATGAGTGAATGAATGAGGAATTGCATGATGGATAGAACTCGCCTTTTCCAGTGGGTATAAACAGGGACGCTACATTCTTGGAAGACTGAAGCAAACATTATCCAGCGATGTCTTCTGCCTGCTTTCAAGTTTTATTTCAAAGGGAAAAAGTGACCCAGTAATCCAATGCCTCCTATTTCAAGATCTACATCCGGGTCAGCATCCATTATAGCTACTGAAAGAGACTGGCCTGCCACCTCATTTAAACTGTGGCGCTTCAGGAAATCTCTGTTTGCTGCTGAACAGTTTCAAACCTTGAGTGAAAAATACATGGGAAAGAGCCCTTACTTCAGCAGTTTGCTTTCAACTGCATGAGACAGAACACCTGCTTAACAGTGGCTGAAACAAGAGGGTATTGTTACCTCTCATATTAAGTCCAGAGGTAGGTAGTTCCACGGTTGGTTGATTCTGCAGCCAAATCATGCCACCCAGAGGCTTTCTCTGTCTTTCCATTCAACCACATCAGTAGGCTGGCTCCCTCATGATCTCAAGATGGCTGCAGAGCCTCCAGATATCACAAACACACACAGCTCTTTCAGCAAGAGGGGACCTTGTCTTCAAGCATCTCATATTTAACCATGGAGGAGAATACTTCCCACAATATGAAAATTACCTTTGAAAAGAAATCCATAATTTGGTTATTTCCTAATTTGTTGCCTGGGCAATAATGTTGTAATTGACATCTCTGCACTCCTGCACAGAATAAATACTTGTAAATTTTTTTTAAATATGTATTTTATTTGACTATATGACTGATTGAGTTGTAATATTTTTAAAAAGAAAGAGTAATGCAAAATCATTTTGGTTTGTGAGGATGAATTCTTATTCTCTTTAGCTGGGCTAAAAGGTTATGTGAGGGGAAAAAAAAACCTTTAAGCAAAGTAACATAAACATGAGACCTTTTAACATTTCAATATCCTTTCTTCTCCTTCTTCCTGTTACCTATTTGAGCCCACCTGGGCCATAAGAAGTGCTTTTTTTTCCTTTCGAATTATATTTTATGCCTGGCTAATATCCCTGTAAAATCCATCTAAAATGTGAATAAATAATTGCCTCTTTTTGTTGGTTGTCATTGGATGATGCTATTAAATGAGATGTGACGTGTGTGCTCACAGAATGAACGTACTGGGCCGCAAACCGGGTGGATATGAATATATTCCCAAGAGAGCACAGCACAAAAAGCTGCAATCTCTGCATTCTGTCAACCTTGGGCGCAGTGTAGTTACAACAATGTAAGGTGCAAAGTGCCTGAAAGAATTTTTCAAGTGTTGTGAAGGGTGGTCATGGATGAGAATTTCCTACATCTTCTGCTCTTCTTTTTTAGCCTGTAAACCTGAAATTTATCTAAAAAAAATATAATCTACTAATTAGAAAAGAGTGTTATAAGGAAAGACTTGGTGGATTCTGTTTAAACAAAAAGAAAAAACTCTTAATTTGAAATATTTTTATGGACTCACTGTGAAGAGATGTGAAAGTATAAACCATGTAGCAAAGAGCAGTGTTGCCAAAGTGGAAGAGATTAGAGACAGCAGGCAAGGCTCAGAGTGTTCTGACAGGTAACATGGGACCAAAGGAGATGCAGGCCACCCGGGGGACTTGTCCCGTGGAGACCCTGTGCCACCAGCTAGCACGCACAGGGCATTGTTCCCTGAATGATTGTTGTCTGTGTCATTGGGAAGCAGTTCTCAAAGGAAGTAAACTGCATCTTCTTATGTGGCCAGAAACCATCCTACAGAGCCTGCCTTGACCTTAACAACGGGAGTAGAGACTGACTGAAAAGCTCAGTGGTCCACCCCAGGAAGAAAAGTTTGTGCTTCTTTATGGTCTAGAAGAATAGCAGAACCCTTTAAAAGATTCCCACCCACTTTGTTCTATCATAATCCCAACTCAAGATACGATTAAGACCAAAGGCATATTCTCCCTGCTATCCTGTTTGGAAATCCAAAACCAATCTTTCAGGGGGTTCTATTTGCATAGGTAGGGGTATTGATCCAGCAAAATATTTGAAGCAGTTGAGCGGAGGCTAGGATCACATTGCTGATTAACTTGAGACCCACTGCTTTTTTTTTTTTTTTTTTTAAATTATTTATTTATTTATTTTTGGCTGTGTTGGGTCTTCGTTTCTGTGCGAGGGCTTTCTCTAGTTGTGGCAGGCGGGGGCCACTCTTCATCGCGGTGCACGGGCCTCTCGCTATCGCGGCCTCTCTTGTTGTGGAGCACAGGCTCCAGATGCGCAGGCTCAGTAGTTGTGGCTCACGGGCCTAGTTGCTCCGCGGCATGTGGGACCCTCCCAGACCAGGGCTCGAACCCGTGTCCCCTGCATTGGCAGGCAGATTCTCAACCACAGTGCCACCAGGGAAGCCCCCCCACTGCCTTTTGTGCAATGAAAGCGTTGATAGTGGCTGGTAATGGAGCCTTCGGGGAGAGTGGGCCTGGAGGGGAGGGCTACTTTGAGGAGGTTAATCAGTCCGTTACTAGGGTGGGCGTAATTTTCAGGAGCAGTTAGATGCAGATACCACTGGGTTAAACATTAAGGATGAGACTCCGGAGGCCGTGTGGAGCGTTCGGATGGATTCCAGGCGGTAAGAGCCCTGTGCTGAGAACGGGCTTGATGTCACATCCCCTGTGACACATCCCATGAGGTGGGAATCCAAATCGAGAACGCTCATGCCGACAAACTCATAGATTTCTGATGGAGGTCAAGAGAGTTAATCCGGAGAAATCAGTCTCTGGCACATCGAAGGCACTCAGTACATACTGGTTTTACTCTCTTCTGTGTCTTCTCTTCACCCTTTATTCTTTCCCCACCCACCGGACATAGAGATATTTGTGTCTGTGACATGGTTCCAGGCCTCTGGGATATTCGAGATGATCTCACCAGGGAAGGACCATGCTCCTTCTGCCATCTGGGGCATTTCCTCTGGAGGGCTTTCTCACCCCTGGAGTTCAGATGCGTCCAGTTCTGTCATGTTGGGCTCTGCTACTCTCAGGCAGGTTCAGTATACGGAGGATTCATATTATACACACATTTAAGATTCACACATTTAATTTGAAACACTTGCGGAAAAGAGAGAAACTAAAATAATAAGGTAAATACAATGCAGACAATTCTCACCACCATTCCACTCGAGAGGCGTCTGCTGTAGAATTGGCGTAGGGTGAGGAAGTGACTCTGTCCTTCCCCTGTTTAATCTCAGTTTGTCCCACAAGTTCACGGCCCCCGCTTCTCCCCACGTGTGTGATTCTGGTGTTTCTGGGACTACAAATAAGCTAGTTACTTAAAACCTAGATCTCAAAAAAAACAAGTGTGGTCCTTTCCTCGTAAACGCTACAAATTAGGTGCATTACGTCCAGTTTAAGGGATATTCAAAGGAAGTGGAAATAATAGGCCCTTTTTTTTTTTTTTAACCTTATGCACACGTAAGGGTTAAACTCTCACATAAGATTCAAATCCATTCTCCTACCTTTCCAAGACTTTCTAAGAATTTGACCTATTTTTAAAAATCGAGAAGGCCATACTCTTTAACAGAAGCTAATAGGTGTGGGAGCTTTAGGTTTGCAATGGGGGTCGTTAGTCTAATAGGAAACTTAACAGGGTTTGGTACAGACAGGAGACAAGCCACGGTCAAGTCTCAGACAGGTGCAACACTTAAAGAGCCAGGGAAGCTAAGCAAAACCGTCTACTGTTAAGAAACAAAGCAAACTGGAAGCAAATAGAAAAAAAAAAAAAGATAGTTACTTTCAACCATGCTATGAGTTCATAGGTGTGCCTTGGTAACAAAGGTTTCTACTAAGTAGAAATTGTGTTTTTACTTTTAAAAAAAGTTATGAATTACTTTAACCATACTTAAATATGCACTCTAGCTTTGTTACAGATTAACATTCTGCCATACTGGCTTCAGAAAATTTTTTTTTTAAAAGGCAGAAAACGGGACTTCCCTGGCAGTCCAGTGGTTAGGACTCTGCGTTTCTACTGCAGGCGGTGCAGGTTCAATCCCTGGTCGGGGAAATAAGATCCTGCATGCCGCAGAAAACATTAGAGATACGGTTGACTGTTAGCTCCCTTCCTGTAAGGAACTAAGCCTTATATTGCGGTGTGAAGGGCCATTCTGGACACAGGCTGGGGAGGGGGGTAACTCAGTGTTTTTGGATTCATTTGATTTTGCTTCCCCTTCTTTAGCACCAAGACCTGGGAAGAGATAATAAGTCCATTCCCACTGTTGTTGGCAACCCAAGTCAATTCACAAAGGCCACCTCACCAGGAGAATAAACCCTGCTATCTCTTTATTCTGGCTGTATTAATTTTATTTCCCATGCTACTTTGACATCAGGCAGGACAGACAAGACAGTAAAGATTCACAAACATTTGGTTTAGGAGGTTTGTTACATAAGAAAAGCCAAAGAGGGCCCCTGTTTATTGGCCCTCTGTTGCTTACTTCTTCACAGCTAAATTCATTAGCTATAAGGCCTGCTAGCACCCAAATCAAATTTCTATACATGCAGTTGTTTTAAATATAACCCAAATAAACAGATTTAAAAAATTTTTTTAAAGTATAGTTGATCTACAGTGTTGTGTCAATCTCTGCTGTACAGCTAAGTGGCTCAGTTATACACATGTAGACACTCTTTTTCATATTCTTTTCCATGATGGTTTCTCACAGGATATTGAATAGAGTTCCCTGTGCTCTACAGTAGGACCTTGTTGTTTATCCATTCTATATCTACCAGTTTGCATCTGCTAATCCCAACTTCCACTCCATCCCTCCCCCATCCCCCTCCCCCTTGGCAACCATCAGTCTGTTCTCTATGTCCGTGATTCTGTTTCTGTTTCATAGATAAGTTCATTTGTGTCGTATTTCAGATTCCACATATAAGTGATATCATATGATATTTGTCTTTCTCTTTCTGACTGACTTCACTTAGTATGATAATCTGTAGTTGCATCCATGTTGCTGCAAATGGCATTATTTCATTCCTTTTTATGGCTGTGTAGTATTCCATTGTATATATGTACCACATCTTCTTTATCCATTCATCCGTCGATGGACATTTAGGTTGTTTCCATATCCTGGCTATTGTGAATAGTGCTGCTGTGAACATAGGGGTGCATGTGTCTTTTTGAATTAGAGCCCAAGGAGTGGGATTGCTGGATCATATGGTAGCTCTATTTTAATTTTCTGAGGAACCTCCATACTGTTCTCCACAGTGGCTGCACCAACTTACCTTCCCACCAGCAGTGTAGGAGGGTTCCCTTTTCTCCACACCCTCTCCAGCAGTTGTTACCAAATAAACAGATTTTTAGCCACCTGGTGCCTGCCTGCTTTACATAACTCACAAAACTGCAGTCAGCATCTGCTAGCCATAGATAAGACCCTAAGCCATTGCTGCCCTTAGGAGCTCTCTGATTCAGAGATTCCCCGCCAGGCGCTGAGAGACATGGCCTAGAAATGTGAGGTCCTTTCCAATTGCCCTCTTCCCCAGCCTTCCTCTCCTTCTGGCTGGTGGGCCCTGCACTTTAGCAGGAAAGTCCTACACTGAGAGGGACTTCCCTTACCTGCCATCGCGTCCAAGTAGTGCCCAGATAAACGCATTGTGTGTTGCTGCCATCTCGTGGTTATGTATTTCACTTGATGGGCCCCCGAATCCCTAGAACACACTACAGGGATGGATGGATACTGAGCTACAGAGTACAAGGCTTGTTACTGTGCCTCTTCTATGAACAATTCAGGTCGATCTTCTGATAAATTCATCTTTTGTCTGTTATACACCCTCCTCCCAAACACGTCTGTTATCTTGTGCTCATGTGAGACTAACTAGCCATCCTGGGGCTCCAGGCATAGTTACTTACTTCAAACATGACCATGTAACGTAGTGGCATTAGAAGGAGGAGGGCACATAAGAGCTTGGGTACCGGGCACTGGAGACCCTGCAGTTCAGGTAGATCGGAGCCTCCTTCCACACTTAGTAAACCATCCGAGCTCTTCCTGGCTCGCTCACTCTGGAGGTCGTAGGAGTGCAAACTCCGTAGCTTTCTCCTTGTCGTCATGTTCTTCCAGTGTCTCCCTGGCCAAGAGTCGACCTGCAAGATTGACTGAAAACATGTTTTTTCTCACTGAATCAAACACACGGTCCCTCCTCCAGTACAATCCGCCTCATTCTTGGACAGAACCGTGTCTCCATTTCCACTTCCTTCAGCTTGTAGCCACGAGTCAGCAGGGAAGCAGCAGTGGCAAGGTGATTCCAGAGCTTCTTTGGGGGTTCAGTGCTATTAGTCCGTGTTTTCATTGGCACAGGCTTTGAAGGAAACCCGTTCCATTGGGGTCAAGCTACTTGGTGTCACTTGCAAGTTATTCACCAAGAAAGGTCTGGACCATGATTTTAATAAAATCCAATCTAGATCTCTCTCAGAAGGACTTAACGTTACCAATTGTTTAAAAGGCTGTGCTAATGCAACTGATGAACGGTGTTAATGTGAAACCAGCTGAACTCCTTCTGACCTCAGGGTCTTCTAGGCTGGGAAGAGATGGGGTGAAGCTTGGGCAGCTGCAAAAGTGATGGAGGGTCTGACTCAAGTCTTCTTGGATTCACAATGTCAGATGTCTTCTTGGTGAAGTAATGTACAGCATTAACTTTTGGATTTGGGGGAAGAGCAGAAGTTAGAGGTGGCATAGAGGATGATATCGCCATTTTTTCCAAGTTGATGTTGTGACTTTTTGTAAACGCCCTTAAACAGAAAACAAACCTCTCAGCATCTTGTGTCGTCCTTATATTCCTACTTTCTAACACAGGCTGTCACATATGAGGTTCTCAGTGACCATTGCAGAATTAACAACGGTCTGTTTTTCAGAATTAAACGCAGTCTAAGTAAATATCAGGCATCCTTCATGTTTTATGGCCTGCAGCACACTGGGTAATTGTGCTGTTGCCCTAATATCTTCTTGTATGAAGCACTCAATTGTCCTGAGCATGGCTCAGAATATATTGCTCATTAAATTGAGTTCCAGACAAGACAGCAAGGGTATTAGCCTTATGCTCCAAAGTAGCAGGAAGCCTCAAGGGCATAGTGTAATTATTCATTTGCTAAATAACACACACACACAACGGCTTAATTACAGTATTTTGCAGCGAAAAAGAACTGTGGTGATTTCCACATTAGAGTATCTCATTAATGAGATTTGCTAACTGTTATTGGCAATATTCTGAAATGCCCTTTTGTTTTAAATTGTTTCTTAAATGGCTAATGTCATTTGCGGGAGAAGAAATTTCCCAGAACCTCTCATGGAGGTGAAATGTTAGTGATTCAGAGACTCCTTAATGTTAATTTCTTCCTGGTCGGCAGGACTCTATGGTATGAAAAAAAAAAAGGCATTTTTGACATCTCTGTGTCTGCACATCATCAGCATTGAAGTTATTACAAGCAGCAAGGATCCAAATGAAAGAAAGAATCCAAGTGTGAGTTTTCTTTCACCAAGAGTTCACAAACCCAAGCACACTGGAGGTCATGGGTCATGCCTTTGTGTTCCAGCTCTGCCACTAGTGATCTATGCCAGCGGTCCCCAACATTTTTGGCACCAGGGACCGGTTTCATGGAAGACAGTTTTTCCACGGATGGGGGTGGAGGTGGGGGATGGTTCAGGCATTAATGTGAGCGATGGGGAGCCACAGATGAAACTTCAGCTCACTTGCCCGCCGCTCACCTCCTGTGGTGCGGCCCGGCTCCTAACCGGTATTGGTCCATGGCCTGGGGGTTGGGGACCTCTGATCTATGCGACCCCCGTCAAGATACTTAACATTTCTGGGCCCCAGTTTACTTTTCTATAGCATAACTAGGTTCGTTCACTGATTCAACAAATACTTCTAGATTGTTCCAAATTCTTCTAGGCACTAGGAATACAGCAGCAAATGGGACTAGACCAGGCTCCTGACTTCAAAGAGCTTATTTTCTAGTAGAAAAGAAAGACAGTAAGCTTCTAACTGAATGTATACCTGAGGTAGTTCAAGCTAGGTATAATTTTATTAGGCAAATTAAATTGGGTAATTCCACTGAGAAATACTTGGGCATTCCTACTACAGGAGGGTGGCCAGGGAAAGCTTCTTGAGGATACTGGCCTCCTAGCAGAAATTTGAATAATAAAAAGGAGTCAGATTTAGAAGCTTCAGAAGAAGAACATTCCAGGAGGAGGGAATACCTAAGACAGAACCCGGGATAGGAGTTCTTTGATCTCTTAAAGTGACATCAGGCAATCAAATTCAATGGTTTTGACATGGGGCATTTCAAAATAGTGTCTCATCTTTTTCCCAGGTTAGTCAGTGATATTCTAGGTCATCCTTTTACATGGGTTTTATTTTATTGTCCTTATCTGGGCTTAGCTTTTTCATTCTTAAATAAATGTATGTGTGTGTGTGCAGGTATTTTAAGCCCAGCTTCCTGGACTCCATTTACATCATTCTTTGACAACACCCATCCCTCTTAGTTACTCACTGTGACCAGAACAAAAAAATTCTTCCAATCACACCTTCTTAGACATCACCATTTCTTGCTTTCTTCCTAGTAACTTGGAATTGCCAAGAAAATGGATGGAATTGAAAGGATATCATTTACCTATTATTTTTATTCAGTTCTGAATATAAAAAGAGCAAAACTTAGATTCTGGTCTTCATCATTTCAGACCCTGTTGCCAGCCGTGGAGTTCTTTCTGCTTGTTAATCCATGTTCCATGAAACTCTGTTGGCACCTTTAGGTTCCAGACCCTGTAGAGAGCGGTGGGTTTAGGTTTCCTCTCACTCCACAAGAAAGCCACCTCCATAAAAGCAGGGGCTGTTTTCTCCACCCCCTACCTCTGGAGTCTAGAACATTTCTAGGGCCAGAGTTAGCACTCAGTAAGCATTCATTGAATGAATGAGCCTCGTCGTCAGATCCAATGACGTTTTATTGTGATGTGGCTGGGTAAGGCCACATAGGAAGGCTGGAATTCAGAGCAATAATGACTTGAAATTATCTCACAGATAATTATCACATTCAGCTTTTTTTTTCTTCTTTTCCCTGGCTTTATTGAGATATAATTAGCATACTATGTAATTTTAAGGTATACAATGCAGTGATTTTTTTCTTTTTTTCTTTTTCTTCTATGGAAGTATAGTTGGTTTACGATGTTGTGTTAGTTTCAGGTGTACAGCAGAGTGATTCAGTTATACATGATATATATGTACCTATTCTTTTTTTATTTAATTTTTATTTTTATCAGAGTAAAATTGATTTAAAGTGTTGAGTTTTTTGTAGGTGTACAAAATCTTTTCTAGTTATACATGTACATCTATCTATCTATCTATATATCTATCTCATCTTCAGATACTTTTTTTTCCCCCGGTGACTTTAACATTTTATTTTATATTGGAGTATAGCTGATTAACAATGTTGTGATAGTTTCAGGTGCACAGCAAAGCGACTCAGCCATGCATATACATGTATCCATTCTCCCCCAGACTCCCCTCCCATCCAGGCTGCCACATAACATTGAGCAGAGTTCCCTGTGCCATACAGTAGATCATTGTTGGTTATCTATTTTATATATAGTAGTGTGTATCTGCTAATCCCAAACTCCTAATTTATCTCTCCCCCTCCCTTTCCCCTTTGGTAACCATAAGTTTGTTTTCTATGTCTGTGGGTCTATTTCTGTTTTGTAAAGAAGTTCATTTGTATCATTTTTTTAGATTCCACATATAAGCGATATCCTATGTGATACACATCATATGTGATACAGTGCAGTGATTTTATATGTGTATATATTGCAGAATAATTACCACAATAAAATTATTGAACACATCTATTACCTGACATGATTACAGTTTTTTTGTGTGGTGAGAACTTTTAAAATCTACTCTCTCGGCGACTCTCAAATATGCAAGACAATATTGTTAACTACAGTCCTCATGCTGTACAGTAAGTACATCCCCAGCACGTATTCGTCTTATAACTAAAAGTTTGTACACTTTGGCCTCCTTCACCTACTTTCCCCTGTCTCCACCTCCCCACCTCTGGCAATCACCAATCTGTTCCCTGTTTCTATGAGTTTGTTTGTTTTTTTAGATTCTATATATAAGTGGAATTATTCAGCCAGGAGAACGAAGGAAACCCTGCCGTTTGCGACAACTTGGATGAACTCTTTATTTTTTGCTTTTGTTCCTCTTTTTGTCATTTGTTCTGCTGATGAAGTCAGGTGTGCAGATCTGAGGTAGCGAGTGTACAATATTCCTTAGGTTATTTCATGAAAGCTACTGACTAAACTTAATAAAGTCAAATTTCTGATAAATAGGTTTATTAACAACTTCCACAAAAATGAATGAGCTTAACTGGTGCAACTTAAAGAGGGGAAATTTAAGGGAACAGGATCTAATACATTTGCACTAATTTATTCCTGCCTTGTGAGTTAAGAGCGTAAAGCAAGTAGCTTGATAATCCCTTGACAGACTAATAAATGAGAACCAGATTTTTTTAAATGGAAAATTGATATAATTAGAAAGCTATTAACTTTTTTTCCCACTCCAACATCATGGAATAAGTAAGCCATAGGGAACCTGTCCTTCAAAATAATTAAATTTCCAAATGAGCTTTTTGGTTTAAGAACGATTTGATTTAATCATTGTGTTAAGCTGAAATACATAAATGTGAATATTTGGAGGTCTGTTTCCTGCTTTTCTTCCCTCCCTGTCATTTTGAGAGCTCCAAAGCATGCATCCAGGGGTTACTATGTGCTAAGCCCGAGCCTCCTGCTATATAGGGTTTTGAGGCAGCTAGTATTATTATCCCATTTACAGGCAGGGAAACTGATGCACTGAAGCTGCATTTACTAACAGCCCCGGGGTTTGAATTCATGTTCTTATCTTACTCACTACACTGTCCTGTTAAATAAATACATAAGCAAGTAGGAAAATAGAGGACAGATATTGGACTAAACCTCAGGCAGAAAAACCCAGAATCCTTGAAAGGGGCTGAATGGAGTCACCCTTGACGTTCCAGACTAATTCCTCAGGTCACAACTCTAGGAGTCCAAGAACAAATTCCATTGAGACCAGTGGCTCGAGCACCTCTGACTGTCTTTGGTGCCTCCTTCTTGAAGCTCTTTTTCAGGAAGACTTTTCTACGTTTCCTCATCTTGCTCACCCCCAAAGGGGTGCTGGTGACTGTGTGACAGTGTGTGCCTCAGGGGACAGTGAGAGGGGATTGCATCAGTGTCATGAACAGGTAGACCCAGGTGCCCAAGGAATGTTTTTAAGATTCTGACTCTCTGTGCATCTCAGAGCTCTGCTTTCTTCTGTGTTACCTTCCTTTTAAGGCAGTTTCCTCATATGTTGAAAGACAGCCACCAGTATCTGTAGATTATCTTCCACCAGCTTAGTATCCAGGAGAGAGAATATATACAAAGTTCTAGAAAATAGCCCAGAGTGGATATCACTTCACGCTGATTGGTCAGGGTTAGGCCACGCCTCCTCCTCTACGGACGTGTGGAGGGAGCCTGCGGTACCATCATCGACCACCCCTGACAAGTGCAAGATTGTTTGTAATTGTTCATAGTTACACAAGAGGCTCTCTTTTTTTAACAAAGTGCCTTACCCTCATTACACGTCAACAGGTATTTATTTATAGCCTAATAAGTGTCAGTCACTAACGGATATTAGTTTACGACAATATTATAGCTTGTTAAAGCTTTCTGCTCTTCAGTGTGTACTGTCTGCCATCACCTAGAGCCTCTTATGATACTTGGATATGTTAATTTCCTTTTCTACTGTAGAAAATTACTATAAACTTAGTGGCTTACAACAGCACACATATATTATCTTACGGTTTTGTAGGCTAGAACTCAATAAGGGTCTCATTGGCTTAAAAGCAAGGTGTTGGCAGGGCTATATTCCTTCTGGAGGCTGGGGGGAAACCCATCTCCTTCCCCTTTCCACCTTCTGCAATCTGCTCCCATTCTTCATCTCCCTCTATCTTTGAAGCTGGCAATAGCGGGTCTAGTCCTTGTCACAGTGCCCACTCTGGTTCCTCTTCTGCCCCCTCTTCCACATTTAAGGACCTTATGATTACATTGGGACAATCCAGGACAATCTTCCCATCTCAGGGTCAGCTGATTAGTAACCTTAATTCCGTCTGCAGCCTTCATTCCTCTTTTCCACGTAACCTAGCCTTTTCATAGTCCCAGGGATTATGATGGGGGTAGGGCTAATATAATAATAATGATAATGGCCCAGAATGGCCATTATTTTGCCTACCATAGTGGGACAGGAACCTGACATAAGAAGCCACAGGAAAACATACAGTGACTTGTACAAGGCTTTATGAGTCTGGGGCAGAATCTCATAGGTGTTGCTCTCCCTATTTTATCTTCCCTTCAAAATGATGAGATTTCTGTTTGCTTGTTTCATTTCACATCATTTGCTAGTAGAAATATTCCAACTGCAACTGTTTAATGAAATGGCTGTCTGGATGTTGAGGAGTTTGTGCAAAAGGGAAAGGGACGTTATCCTTTCTTTTATTTCCACTGGGGAATTGTGTGTTAGTGTGTTGGTATCAAGAACTCAGCAGCATTTACTGTGCCTCACAGCTCTGAGCTTTCATCTGTGTTTCCCATAAGAGCGTCTGTGGAGTCGGTGAAGCCAGATTTGCTCAGGGAAACATTTTCCAGCAGTAGTGAGTAGCCAAGACAGGGATGACTTCATAAGTCCCCGGCATTAAAATACAATTTATTTTATCTTCTAATCATCATTTCTGGAAGGCATGCAGAAGTTAAAAGTCCCAGTTTGCTGGTTAGAGCTGGGAACACCCCATGGCCGAGTTACATTCCTGTGAAATGGATTGTATAAATGGGTCTAATAGGAAATTTCTTTTTTTCTCCTCTAATCTCTGTATATGAGCTACTGCATGAAGGCTCTTTATGAACTGCACCTTAAAAGCGTCTTCACATAGAGAACAGACTTGTGGTTGCCAAGTGGGGAGGTGGGAGAGGGATGGGGTGGGAGTTTGGGATGAGCAAATGCAAACTAGCATATATAGGGTGGATAAACAACAGGTCCTACTGCAGAGTGCAGAGAACTATATTCAATATTCTGTAATAAACCATAATGGAAAAGAGTATGAAAAAGAATATATATATAGTATCAATATATTATACATATGTATATATGTATATAGTGTAACTGAATCACTTTGCTATACATCAGAAACTAACACAACATTGCAAATCAACTATACTTCAATAAAAAGTAGATTTGGGGGCTTCCCTGGTGGCACTGTGGTTGGGAATCTGCCTGCCAATGCAGGAGACACGGGTTTGAGCCCTAGTCTGGGAAGATCCCACGTGCCACGGAGCAACTAAGCCCGTGCACCACAGCTACTGAGCCTGCGCTCTAGAGCCCACGAGCCAGAACTACTGAAACCCAAGCGCCTAGAGCCCGTGCTCCCGGGAGAAGCCACTGCAATGAGAAGCCCGCGCACCGCAACGAAGAGTAGCCCCCGCTCACCGCAACTAGAGAAAGCCTGCGTGCAGCAATGAAGACCCAATGCAGCCAAAAAAATTAAAAAAAAAAAAGTTTGAAAAACATCGTCTTTTATTGTTGTTAAATTTGTAGAGCAAGAAATAGCAGAGAGAAATTGTAAATAAGAGATGCTTGTTTTGAAAATGAATTATGATGGGGGAGGTCTCATTTGGGGGATTAGCCCCTTCTCCAGATTTACTAATTATTTGTAAGACAGAAACAAAATGATTTGTGTCCTTTGACAACTTTTAAGTTTGCGCTTTCCTCTGGGAGTCTTTTTTTTTTGCTTTTGGAAGCCAGTCACCCCTTACGATGACAGTTTCTCCAAATGCTCCTTTTCATGGAGAATGAATTAAAGGAGAAAGACGTACTCTTGTCCAACAGACGTAAAATTGAATGGAAGGCCCTCCTTCTACCGCAGTCAGCTGTCAACCTGAGTATTTTCTTTGCAGTCCTGGCTGGAAGGTAAAAGCTATAGTTTTGAGCTAATAGACTCATGCCCGGCTGTGCCTTGTTAAATATTTTGATGGTTTCCCTACTTGGAGGTGAGGTTGAATGACATCAAAGTGTCTGAGGGAGACAGCAAGTTCTTTGTCGGTTTTCCTTTCCCCTTCCCTGCTTCTTCTGAAGGTGGGGAATATTTTGAAATGGGACGTCCCTGAGAGGCAAAGGTAACATCTTCCTTTGATACTGAGAGTAAACGCGGCTGCCAAGCCCCCGGAGCACGCACTGAGGACGGGGTTTCTTCTACGGAGGATTGAATGTGACTGTCCGAAGCAGATCTTAGCCTTTCACGTAGCATGATTGCAAGAGCTGTTGTGAAATCTTCAGGCCAAGCCAAATGACATCATACAGTTCACCAGTGCAGGGGCCCCCAGTTAAATCCACGTACAGTACGTTCCAGTAGTAAGTGTTCAGAGGACTTCTCTTTGATAGAAAGCATGAAGATGATTCTAGAGTCATAGTTGTCTCTGCATTTTCTACTCCATAGCATAATTATAGTTGAGTCATTCCGTTCCCCGTACACTCTGGGGTGTGGTGAGTTCTGCAGACAAGTCATCAGATGAACAATATGTCTTACATTACATTTGAGTAGGCCTGCGTTATACAACTCTGCACTCAAACCAGGTCATAACGGCATACCCCATTGTGCCTTACTTTGTGTAGAAATTATCATAGCACTAACTGCTGGGTCTGTACCATGGAGAGAATGATACATTAGACTTCTGGGCTGCTTAACTGTTAGAGATCATTTGGCCTGGCTGAAAGAGTCCCTGGCCGGTCTCATAATTTTATGTGCAGCGGGTCGCATATGTTGAAATTATGTACCCACAAGGGGAACATAATCTACCCTGTGGGATTTTTAGAGCACATGCTATCTGGTCTACACTTTGCTCAGGGCATCACGTATATAATTCAATTGAATCCTCCAACCTCCTATTAAGGTTGGCATTAACCTTATTCCCACTTTAAAGATGTGGAAATTGAAACTTAGAAAGTGAAGTAACTTTTCTAAGGCCACGCAGGGATCGGGTAGGGTATGGGAGGTAAGAGTCAAATCCAAGTCTGACTGCAAAGGTCATGCTTTTTACTACATCTGTATGCTTCTACGTCTATATACCTATCTATATTTTATCTACCTATCTATCTATCTATCTATCTAAATAAGTAAATAACTGGATCTTGCTTACCCTCCTGCTACAAACAATGAGAAAAATAAACAGTATGAGTTATTAGGAAAATGTAAACTAAAACCACAGTAAGATACCACTACACATCCATTAGATCGTCTAAAATTAACAGGCTGACCGTATCAAGCACTGGCCAATATGTGGAAGGGCGAGAACGCTCAGACGCTGCTGGTGGGAATGTGAAATGGCACAAGCACTTGGTAAATAACTACGTACAACATGATTGATTCACACTGCTGTATGTTATACGTGAAAGTTGTTAAAAGAGTAGCTCCTGAGTTCTCATCGCAAGGCAAAATATTTTTTTCTTTTCTTCTGTGTCTATAAGCAGTGATGGATGTTCGCTAAGCTTACTGTGATAATCATCTCATGATGTATGTAAGTCAAATCATTATGCTGCACACCTTAAACTTATACAGTATTGTATGTCAATTATATCTCAATAATACTGGGAAAAAAATGAAGTGGTTTGGTGGTTTCTCAAAATGCTAAACCTAATGGAATCCCATAAGGTCAAGGACATTAGACTACTTTACAAAAGATCTATGTAACAGATTTAAAAAAAACCTGTTTATCTTAACATACCCTTCATTACAAGACCGAAGAGGAAAACTGAAGACCAGAAATTCATGCAAGAATGTTTCTACAAATAATGAGACAGTCAAGGATCAAGGCCTATTTGGGAGAAGACAACATCATGAAAGAGAGCACGAATGTACCAATATGGTGTATTGATGGTTTTCCATTAAAAGCTCCCCTAGTAGGTCAGAGGACTGATGGACTTCTACAAGTGAACCTGTATGCGGGGTAGTTTCTGGCCCGTTGGTCCCTACCTCTGTGCGTGAGGTTCACAGGTGAATCAGTCATGATGACCGGTACCAACTTTGCAAAACCTTCCAAACATAATTAGGGCATCATGTGACAGTAACTAAGGAGCCGCACCAGAGTCTAAAACAAGTCAAGCCACCATCAAAAATCTCTCTCCTCCTTTTCCTCTCAAGCCCAGACTTTCATCTAAAGGTGGAAGACAAGTTTGAAGAGATGAATTCACACTTATTCTGCCAGACATCAGATGCTTCTAATTAGCTGTCGAAAAGGCATGAAACAATATTTGGAGGACACTTCAAGACACGAAGAAAAATTTTAAAAGCAGCCATTGGAAGGGATATCGTGAGACAGATGAAAGGGAGCTGCCATCACAACATCTTAATGAGCCAAAAAGCAGTTCTGACAGATGTGCCAAAGGAAAGCTTTCCGTCCCCGGTTCTGGGGTCGGGGGAGGAGAGAGAGGAGCAGGGGTGAAAGACCACAGACCTCAAATATAAGCAACCAAGTGGCCACTTTCTTTAAAAAGATGATTACCCCTCTCTGGCCAATTTTCACCCTTTTCTTACACTTTTCTGGCACTCTGATGTATTTCTTGACTTCACGGCCCTTCTGAGAGCTGCCCTTCGAGTTTTCCTTTTAGCTGAACTGTTGGCCTGAGAGAAAACCTTCCCCTTTTAGCAAATTACAATAGTTCTGCTTTAAATATTGTATTTATTTTACCCGTAATGACCTCAGGGAGAGAGTTGGTCTGATGCCTCCTCTCAAGATTATGATTAGAGGCAGACAGACTGCAGTGGAAATGCCAGGTCATTATTAAAAGCAGAGCATTGGAGGGAGGTCAAGGAATCCTTTCCTCTCGGGCTCCGGAGCTGGGTAAACTTCTGGCCTTATTATTACAACTTTCGATTTCATAAGTGAGCCCAGCATACTGTTAACAAATCCTATGCTTTGCTTAGTCTAGCTATAATGGTGTTGTGTTCTTCTCAAGGTAACAGCCCCTTTCCAGATAAGAGTCGAAGCTCTACCTAGAGCTCCAGTCAGCGTAGCGCACAAAAGCAAAGTCCATGCTATCTGCTATAAAAAAGAAGCAAATTAAAATCCCAAATACCCAGTTGATTATGTTTGAATTTTACCAAATATGTCAACAGCTGATCAACATTAACTAAAACTGAAAGAACGTAAGTTTCCCAAAACTAAATAAAATTTATTTCAGTAAGAACCATAATAAAGGTCCTAGAAACAAATGTATCTGTTTTACTGAGAAAGAAAAAGAAGGTGAATAAAGAATGATCTTCCCTAGAGAAATACTTCTGCTGAATTCTCTCTCATAAGGCCAGAGCATCCGCTAAGTGAGACACAAAGAATCTGCCCAATAAACCCTAATAGTTCTACCACTTTGCTATTTGGTCAGCTCATTTTCTTTTTTCTGATAAACTTTGAAAATTAGGACATGATTGCTTTTGAGTTTGAAACTTTTGGTAACTCATTCTCACACCTCTAAGTGAAAGTAAAATATATAGTATTCTTAAAAAAGGGGTATGAATTTGAGTTTGATTTCAAACACAGTGGGAGGAATTTGTACAGGCCCTGAAGACACAGGTTATCATTTGCGTGGGGTAGATGAGAGCTTGGTGCTAATAGAGCTGGCATAGAATCGGAATTGTTTCATTAGTCTGATTGTAAGTGCCCAGGCATCTGGGCATATATCCAGACAAAACTCTAATTCAAAAAGATACACACACGCCTATGTTCATAGCAGCACTATTCACAATAGCCAAGATATGGAAACAACCTAAGTGTCCATCGGCATATGAATGGATAAAGAAGATGTGGTACATATATACAATGGAATACTACTCAGCCATAAAAAACAATGAAATAATACCATTTGCGGCAACATGGATACAACTAGAGATTATCATACTAAGTGAAGTCAGAAAGAGAAAGACAAATATCATATGATATCACTTATATGTGGAATCTAAAATATGGCACAAATGATCTTATTTACGAAACAGAAACAGAATCACGGACATAGAGAACAGACTGATGGTTGCCAAAGGGGAGGAGTTTGGGGGAGGGATGGAGTGGGAGTTTGGGGTCAGCAGGTGTAAGCTTTTATACATAGAATGCATAAACAACAAGGTCCTACTGTATAGCACAGGGAACTATGTTCAATATCCTGTGATAAACCATAATGGAAAAGAATATAAAAAAGAATGTGTATGTATATATATGTGTGTGTGTGTGTATAACTGAATCACTTTGCTGTACGGCAGAAATTAACATTGCAAATCAACTATACTTCAATAAAAAACTTTTTTAAAAAAAGTGACCAAGTATCCTCTTCCAAAACGCCCTCAACGCTCCACATCGAGTAAGTTCCCATCCACCCCCAAGTATAAAATGGTGTGGTGAGGAAGACTGGTTTTATGATGTTTCTCACAAATTATTTCACACTTTTTTGCCTGTCTCAACATGATATATGAAATTAGAATAAAATTTTAGATTCCTTTCCACAGAGTTACGTGCGTGAGAAAGTCAAGCTTTAAATAGCAGTGGTTCCTAGGAGACAGATGTTCCAACTTGTGTTATCTTTCTGAATTAAGCAACTATTTTATTACTACTAAAAAAAATCTTATCTTTCATTCTTTTACGCTGCGCATCATATTTTTTTCTTATTTTTTTTACCCCCTTTTATCATTTTCTTTCCCCAGATAGTCACTAAAACACATTGTGATGTAATTACATGTGCAGAGTTGATGTTACATTACATTAGCACCTGATGCCAACTTAAAAACCAGCATGAATTTTACAACAATGTTTATACCCACCGGTGTAGAGTGGCAACAGTAGCAACACTAAGAGAAGCTTAACCAATGTTTCAAGCGGTACCATGATGTTCCAGAGCGTCCCTGACCAATAAAACTTTCTGCGATGGTGGTAATGTTCTATATCCGTGCTGTTGAACATGGTAGCCACTGGCCATGGAAACTTATTACTTATCTTTTAGCAAGAAGGGACTTAACGCATAATCATCTGGCCCAGTTCCCCTGTTTCAGGCTGGTCTGGTATACCGATCTCCTTTTTACGGTCAAGTCTTGTGACTATCATCAAGCAGCATGAAAGGCCTGGGTTCGATTCCCCAGACCCTTCAGATGGTGTCTGGGAGCCATGGAGAGGGCACCCCAGCCCACGTGTAATCTGGGCTGGCGCTAGGATGCAGGTGTGTGGGGCGTGTTGAACACCCCGAGAGCCACAGCCTCTGTGATGCCGCCTGCTAAGAACATCGCCTGTTGCTGTGTTCTGCCCTAGTCTCTGAAGTTGACAATTCTGTGATGCCGCACAAGGATATTCTTACCCCTCCTTAAAGAGTATAAGACAAGGCTGAGTGAAGTTTGGTAACTCATCCGAGGTCACACAGGTGGTTTCTGACCAAATCACATATAACCTGGGAAGTAACTGCGCCATCAGGACTCCCATGATTACAAATGACAGAAAACCCAACTCTTAATGGCTTGAATAATAAAGATCATTATAGGCTCAGGGAACTAAAAAGCCCAGGCACCCAAATGAGTTGAAAACTTATGTCCTCACAAAAACCTGCACAAGGATGTTTGTAGCAGCTTTGTTCAGAATTGCCAGAACTTGGAAGCAATCGAGATGTCCCTTAGTAGGTGAATGGATAAATAAATGGTCCATGCAGACACCGGAATGTTATTCAGAGCTAAAAAGACATGAGCTCTCAAGCCATGAAAAGACATGGAGGAACCTCGTTGCTAAGTGAAAGAAGCCAATCTGAAAAGGCTGCATAATGTGTGATTCCAACGTTATGACATTCTAGAAAAGGCAAAATTACAGAGACAATTATAAGATCAGTGGTTGCCAGGAGCTGGCAGAGAGGGATGGAGAGTCAGAACACAGAGGCTTTTTAGGACAGTGAAACTACTCTGTATGATACCATAATGGTAGATGCTTATCTTTATATATTTGCCAAAACTCATAGAACATACGATAAGAGCAAACTCTGTGGACTTTGGGTGACAATGGTGAGTCAGTGTAAGTTCATTGATTGTAACAAATGCAGGATGTTGCTAATGGGGAGAGGCTGTGCACGTGTGTGGTCAGAGGTAGCTGGGAAATCTCTGTACTTTCTGCTCAATTTTGTTGTGAGTCTAAAACGTCTCTAAAAAACAAAGTCTATTAAAAAACTAAAACCCAGGCATAATGGGTCGACGGTCTCAAACGTTTACATCATGACCAACTTTTTAACCGTCTCTGGGCCATACCTCCTTCTGTGTCTCTGGCAGACTTTCTTCATGTACCAACACCTGGCAGCTCCAGACTCAGGTCCATGTAGCTCTAAATCCCAAAGAAACAGAGAGCTGCTCTTTACCGACAGCTCCTAAAAGGTTCTTTTAACGTCCTGCACGTGATGCTTTGTCCCCATAGGGTCTCATGGGCTCCTCTGCCTAGGTGGATGGGATGCTCTTCTGGGCTTGGCTGAGGCCATGTGCCCCTTCCTATGTTAGGAAGTGGGGTCAGCTCCATCCACACTACACGGAAGAGAGCAGGGCTGGGATTAGAACTATTCGGGAACCAGCTAGTGGACCCTGCAGTAACACGTGTGGCCCACAATTTATAAATGGATATACGTCTAGTGTAGAGCAGTTTCATTCCTGGCAACTGCCTCCAGCCTGGGAGAATTCGTGCCCAGATGCTCAGGAACTGTTTACTTATTGTGACGAGTCTAAACAGAGACCCTTGAGAGCTGCATAGGAAGATCGCAGCGGTGAGTTTTTATATGAACCTGGGCAGATGCCTTGGAAGGACGACCTGTCAGTTACCCTGTTCATGTGGAGGTGGTGCTTATCATTAAAATTATGGTCTCATGACCATTTAGCTAGTAAGCGACTAGTTTGCAATTTCTAAACTATTTGCAAAACGTGACCTTGGAAAGAAAGAAAAAGTTAGGCTTTAGCAGAATGTCTATCGCCTGGTTCCATTCTGCAATTTTTTGCCTCAAGAACCAGTGTATTTTAATTATCCCTGTGGTAGAGAGATGATAGCCCTTTCCCTATGGTGTAAGGAAGTGTCCTGGTCAGATGGCTGGGTAAATAATTAGGACAATAAATACAAATTTAATTCAAATGAGGCTATTAAGAGTTGAAGCTTGACATTTACCACTTAGCATTATTAGTTATATGTGTAACTATCCGTTGCACTAAAAACAAAATGACGATAGATGGGCTAGTGTAATTTAAAAGATCCCATTTACTCCACGTGTCGTTTGCAGCTCCCCTCTCTTGCTAGTAAGTCTGTTAAGCATAATAGCCATTCTTGGCTGGTGGTGTTTAATCACGTTTTGAAGGCGATTATCAGCATGTATCGGCAATAAATGGCATGAGTTTCTGACAGAGAAATGACTGAGATTAGGCCATCTGTATGCAGTCATCTTTTTTACCCTGTGATTTACACACCAGCCTGGCTGGCTGGTCCTGGGTAGAGGAGCTCAGAGGGCAGCATTCAGAGTTCACGTTCTAGCTGCTAAGACTTGATTCCCTGGAGGAGGAAGGGGAGCCCTAGAAGGCACTAATCACTGCAAAGGGGCGAGGCTCCTTCACTCTGAGGTTCAGTCCTGATGCTCTGAGTTCCTTCTTGCTCAGGAGACGTTAGCATTGGCGTCCGACTGGATTAACTCCATAGGCGGCTTCATAGCAACATTAGCACATTTCCTGGGAAGACGAACACTCCCTTGGCTTTAAACTCCCCAAACTGTACTGCTAACGACTGGAGACTTTCACCTGCACCTCTCCCTGCCCTGACTATTTTGGGTTGAGATTTCTTGTATTCTGCATGACCAAAGGCAAAAATATATATATTAAGGTTGGGCTTCCATCATTTAGATGTTCTGTGTCTTATTTTCATTTGTCCACTCACATGGACACTGCAATGACAAGAGTTTGGGATGGGAGCCAAGAGCTGGCCGCCCACAGATACAGATACAAGAAATCAAAGTCATCTTGTCCTGCACTCGGGGAACGTGTTCAGTCATAACTCTGTGTCCCGGATCAAAATAACAAATGAACAGAGTGAACTAGGGAGGAATTCAAGGTCAGGATATGCTGGAATGCTTCAGGGAGATTTACTATCGTTCTCGCTTTTACTTTGAACAGGGAAGTCCTAGGTTAGTTTGGGCTTGAGAATTGTAAATATCCAAGGGATCACTCCTCCCGAAGAAGGACAATGATACTTTGAAATGTTAGAACAGGAGTGCAGCAACAACTTTCATCCGTTCTGCAGTTAGTTGGATTCCTGGAACTCTGGAGGATGGCTCCGTCAGAGGGAAGGGTGACACGTCACATAGCACGGTCAGAATTACTGCGGATGGAAGGAGGTGATGCCTGCTATGGGTTAACCCCGACTTTTGAGGGATGAGAGAAATCTACTGGTTGAATTCATCTGAAGGTATGCAGATCCTGTATTGTTTTCGGGAGTGCCAGGAAAGTAAGCCCCCAGAGTGGATGCAGTTCTAGCTCAGAGGTAACGTGGTGCAGTAGAAAGAACATGAACTTTGAAGTCAGAATTGTTTTGAATCTTGGCTCAACTACTTATTGGCTGGGATACCCTAGGCTTGCCACTTAACTTTTCCAATTCAATTTCATTTTGTGCCATTTGCTTGTAATAGTAGCTTCCTCAGAGGGTTCTTTTGAGATGTAAATGAAAAAGGCATCTTACCCAGCTACTTGGGGGATACAGAGGGATGTGATTTAATTTAAAACACTAAGTTTCAGGGCCCTCGTTGGAGTGGTAAATAGCACCTGATGGGGGAAACCTGCACAATTCTTGGTTGTCTAGTTATTTTAGTAGTTGAGATGTATCCTGCTATTAATCTGTGCCAATGGTCAGTCAGAAGGTGTTAGATCTCTGCATCCAAAGGGGGACCGAAGTTCAGCCTGCTCCCTGGAAAATGCAGCCAGCGCTTGGATGGTGCAATCTTTTACCAAATTGACTTAACCACCGATGGACTGGATCTCCTGGATGCGCCTGCAGGGGGGCCAAGGGCAGCCCTTCCTCATCTCCTGCCTCCTTCTTGTCTCTTTCCATCCGAGTGTTTGTGTAAGGGTGTGAGTACAGATCGCTTGGGCATGACATGCTGTTCCTACCCCAGGACCTTTTCTCCTGATGTTCCCATGTCTCCAACCCTGAGATTGCAGCTCCAGAAGCAGGCTCTCAGAGAAGCTTCCCTTCACGACTATATCTAAATTATCCTTCTCTCCTTCACATCTTTGTCTTTGCATTCTCTCTGTATCAGTTAAACAGACTAGTTTATGCTGAGATGTCAAACAACCTTAAAATCTTTGAATAACACAGGCTTATTTCTCCCTTATGCCACGGGGCCATCTCAGGTCAGCTGGATGATTCTGATGGCCATTGTTGCCCAGGGAACTAGGCTGAAGCAGCGGCCGCCATATTGAACGTCACTGGTCCTCGGAGGGTCTTGTACGAGCAATGAAATGCTCCTGCCGGCAACAGAGACACGTCACTTCTGCTCGTAAAGTGGTCAGAGAACCAGTCCCAGGGCCACCCAACCACAGGGGCCAGGAAGTGCACTCCTGCCGTGTGCTGAGCAGGCTGTGAGCCGAAGGTATCTGAGAAGGGCACTCATGTCTATCCCATTCACTATGGTTACTTGTCTCCTCCCACTAGTATATAAGGAACTATACACACAGCCACCCTTGCCTTGTTCCCCACTGTCTACTCAGTGCCTAGGACAGAGCCTGACATGCAGTAGCTGTTCAAGATGGGCTGTGTGTCAACTGGATGTGTGTTTGCCCAAGGCACATGCATGTGTAGACTGGCCTTGGTGATTGTGTGTCTTCAGTGTCTTGTTTCATCCTAGGGATGTTGGCCTGGGCTTTCTAGGACTATCCTAACTTCAAATATGATGCTCCTTTAATAAGGTACCACCTAATAGACCACGTGTTCTGATTCTGTATTCAAGGAGCATGGTTTCCAGACTCTAATCCCCCTCATTAAGGCGAGTCAGCCACCCCTAGATCAGAGAGAAGACACGTTTTTGCTCTGGGACACAACAGTTTTCAAAAATATGGGCTCTCAGGGCTCTGACCTTGAATGTTCAGAGCTGGATTAGTAATTGGCTCTTTGTTGAGATTTGGGGGCTGAGACCCAACGCCGCAGGAGGCTGTGCTTGTTTCCAGTGCACTCTTGACCCTCCCCTGCGGCAGCAAGTTGGGCAGAAAGTGGAGGCATGCTCACCATGGCAAAGGTCGGTCTCCCCGAGGACCATCACATGGCCCACGACCCCTCATTAGTGCAGCATGGGCAAAGTCAGTCCAGCTCAGCCATGAAAAGGGACATCACCTTGCATTCTGGGACCTTCATCCTCTAGAATCTGGCCTGGGACTGACTCCCATCCGGATTTTGTTATTACCTGGAATTCTTGTCGTCTGAAAATGCACTACCGATGCTATCTCTAAATCCATCTTTATCAGCTCTCTTATGTGTTCCGGAGCACTGAGTGAATTCATTTTCCCCTCTCCTGGAGTCCAGAAAAATAGCTCCTCAAGTAATGAACATGGAGGCCATTCCTTATCCTGAGCCTCTTTCTGTTTTTATGTCCCATAACTGGAGCCATGAGCAAGTCTTAAGGGACAAAAGAGAAATGTATTACTTTTTATCACTACTTGCCATCACCTCATACAGGCATTTCACTCATAATTACTCAGAACAAATGCACTTCTCCGAATAAAACTATTGCAGATGGAAGTGTGAGCACAATCTCACGGGTGATATTTCAGGGGCGTTTGAGTGGCTGTAACCAGCAAAGAACAAGTAAGAAAAGTTATACCCCCATAGTCCTTTCTAACTGTGTGGTTAGATTGAATTACTTTAGAATAATTGTCCTAGGTCAGTGGTTTGCAGAGGGGGGCATTTTGTCCCCAAGAGGGCAGTGGACAATCTGTGGCTACATCATTGGTTGTCACACTGGGATGTTACTGGCATCTAGTCGGTAGAAGCCAGGAAAACTGTTCAACATCCTACAAGGCACAGGACAGTCCCCCTTGCAAAAAATAATGATCTAGTCTATTGCATCAATAGTGCCCAGGTTGAGAAACCCTGTCTGGTAAGAACGAGTTTGAAACTACAGTGTCATCCTTTGTGTGTGAAGATCTTGCTGCTGAGATGCCAGGGCAAGTGAAGAGTGAGAACAAATTGGTACTGATGTCAGATGCAGCTGCTATTTCATCCCCTGGTGACCAGCACAGCCTGCAGGTGGCTGGAGTTTTGGTCACCCTCCAAGGTCTCTGTGGAGAAGCTAGCTAACCAGCATGCAAAGGTGTGGAGTTGGTACTCCGGCCACATTCACAGCTGTTCTTATCTGGAGAAGCCAGCCTGCCCTCTAGGTGATGAAGGCACCAGAGCTAGTGAGGCTCTTCCTAATGCCGGGGCAGAGCAACCTTGCTCAACATAGCAGAGGATCGCGCCATGTGGAAACAGACATTTTTGGAAAAGTTGAGGGTGCTCTGCTTCCTTAACTGTATGTGCTGCCATGACTGAGATGGGGCCGGGTTCTCAATAAAAGGGAAATCCATGAAACAGTGACGGGAGAGTTACGATCAGGTTCTGGGTCCTTGGAGAAGGGTGTGGTCTCTGGCTCCTCTAAGCCTTGATGTCCTCATGTTAATGATGCTGTTCACCAAGCATCCCTGCTCTTTTAACTTCTGGGCAGATGGTAGGGTTGAGTTGCTGGCTCCCTTGTGGTCAAAGGTGGCATGTGGCTGCTCTGGCCAGTGAGGCTGTAGTGGAAATAATGGGCATCACTTCCAGGCCAGGGCTTACCTTGGTCTGTGTGGAGAACTGCCAGGGCACCTGCTGCCTTCGGGCCAGACCAAGTGTTTACAGATGTGCACAGTCAACACCATTGTTTTAGACACGCTGATTATCACTGTCAGATTCATAAAGAAACTGATAATAACACTGTTGACATGAAGAGGGGGGTGTAGAGGAGCTAGGTAGGGTACAGGAACAGAAGGCAAACTTTTCACTGTGTAATTTCTGAACTTCTCACCATGTGAGAATATGTTATTTATTTGAAACATCATTAAATGAAACAAATCAAAATGCAAATCCCCAAGATCCTGGCTCAGACAAATCCCATAACATCCACCTCGGGGATAATGAGGAGAACCACTGAAGTCACACCCACCCATTATGGATATTGTGAGGATCTGTCACATTCTTTCATAAGCCAATAAGCATGGGTTTCATTTTTTATGTTAGGAGACTTAAAAGGAGTATATGCTTACAAAGGAAATTTAAATTATTATGCACAATAAGAGCTTTCATTCTGGACATTAACGTGGAGAATGGAGAGAAGAACAGCTCCTATAGGCTGCATTTAGAGAATCAACGCGAGATGCTTTCTGTGCCTGCATTTCCTAGAAGGGGTTGGGGATATCATCAAAGACAAAGAGAGACAGAAAAAACTGTATAATTGGGTCACTTGTCTAAGATGTCCCCAGACGTGTCATGGTGATTTCTACACAATCACGTGAGCTGGAAGTTAGGACGAGCTATTAGTATGAGAAACAGTTGTAGATCTGGCAGAGAAAACTGAAGCCCCTGACGTTTGCTCGTTATTGGGATTTATTGTTTTGGATTCTGGAGAAGTGTCGGCTCAGCAAAAATAAGGTCACTCAAACCAATCCGCAAGGTAGGTGCTTCTTTAATGGAAAAAAATAAAAAGGAGAAGAAAAAGAAAAAGAACCCCCAATAATTTTCCTATGGTTGTAAAATATTATGAGATGAATTAGGAGTCAGATAGAAGTTTTCTTGGAGAATTTCTGATAAAAATATGTTGTTTAGACTCAAACAACACCAGTGCGATCCACCAAACCACAGAGGGTTGGGATGATGATAGCTTTCTATTTTTAAATTCAGTATTTCCAGTTTACAGAACGCTAAAGGGTAGAGCATAACAAACACCCATGGACCTATCATTCAGTTTGTCAAATCCTAATACTTGGTCAAATATCCTGTAGTTTCTTTAAAAGAAAGAAAACACGACAGATAAAATTGAAGCCTTAACATACCAATTCTGACTGCATTTTCTTATCTCCCTCCCAGGAGGTAGCTATTCTTCCAAACTTGGTCATTCTGAGGAATGTACGTATACATATATATATATATATATATATATATATATATATATATATATATATATATATATATAATGCTGTATTTATAAATAGAAAGCTATCATCCCAACTCTCTATGGTTTGGAGGTAATAGTATTCATATTATACTATTATACTGTGAAGATCCATTTGCAATTAGCTTTCTCTTTAAAATTCTTATGCTTTATGTGTGTGCATGTGTACAAACGCATATATATATATGTAAGCATAGATACACATATACATGTATCTGTATGTGTGCACACATATGTACAGCCACATACATACAATCAGGAGTAGGATTTCTGATTTGCAGGACAAGCGCAGCTTCAACTTTACTACATATTTCTAAATTGTACCCCCAAAGGGTGATGCCGATTTACCCTCCCATCAGCAATGTGTGAGCGTTCCTCTTCTCTACATCGTCTCCAAAAATGCCTGACATTTTCATCTTGGCACATGTTCACAGCTGAATCCTCTTTCGTGAGCATCTTTCTAGGTTTTGGCAGACGTGTTACACACATTAAGTTCCTGGGAGAGGGCCTGGCAGGGCTGGCAGGGCTGAGTCAGTCAGAGCTCTTCGGCATCAGGCTTTTGGAGAGATTATTCCTGTTCCAGGGAGAAGACTCTCCTGATAAAATTTCTGGCACAGAGGATCAAACCATTTTTGCTAGTAATGGCGTCCTCTCTTGTGATGCGTCCTGAAGGCTCGACTTACAGAACACGGGCGCCCATTTGCTGGGTCAGACCTCATGGTGTGGGAGCTGATTGAAGTGTTATTCAGCCCAACACAGAGAGGCAAGAGGAGAGAACTGGGAGGGAAGGAGCCTATGAAACTTTGGGAGAAGGAACGAAGCAGACATTGAGTGCTTTGTTTTACAGAGGGACAGGGGAAGTTGGGAGGGGCTGTTCTAAACAACAAGTCCATTGGAGGAAACTGGGAGATTGACGTATAGTGGCTTTTCATTGGCTGAGTTGTGATGGTCTCTCATTGGCTGAGCTGTTGCCAGGCGTAGAGAAAATTTTTCTTCCTCCTGCTGCAGGTGGTAAAGTCGTGCCATTTCCTGATGGAGATGCAGAATTTGTCTCTTCCTCTTGGGATCTGTATTGACATTTAGTGGTATGTGCGTAAGAGCTCCCCTTTCTGGTCTTCTGATTCCATCTTAGTGAGGTTTCCCTTTATTAATTTTCACAATAGGAAATATGGTTTTCTCGGAATTGCAAAAATGTGAATGCATTTCTTCTTTTTTGACTTTTCTGTGCTTTCTAAGTGTTATGCAACTAACACTAATTATGCAACATAATTAAAAAATTATGTTTTAAAGTGGCTATATCTCTTTTCCAACTAGAGTTTGGTGAGCTTTTTTGGTACCTCTTAGTTTATATTTGCACTATGAAAACTGAGAGAGTTATGATCTTTCCTTAATGATTTTTTAAACCGTAATGAAGTAAAATTGAAGTAAACTAATAAGCACAATGTGTGCAGTTTGCTGTTTTGACATATGTAAACACCCAAAGCTACATCATCACAATGAAGATAAGAAATATCACCTATCTCCCCCAAAAGTTCCTCATACCTATTTTTACTCAACCAGCCGCATCCCCAGGCAGCTACTGATAGATTGGTATCAGTAGCTAGATACCAAGCTAGATTGGTTTGCTTTTCCCAGAATTTTATACCAATGGGCATTATGAAATCTAATTTGCATGGCTTCTTTCACTCAGTATAATGATTTTGAGACTCACCGATGTTTTTTCCTTTTTCTTGCCAATTATATACTCCATTATATGGACATGCCAAAATGTGTTTTTCCGTTCATCTGTCAGTAGACATTTGAGTTGTCTCTAGTTTTTGGTTTCAAAAATAAAGCTGCTATGAACATTCGTAAACAAGTCTTTGTGGGCATGTGCATTTTTTTGCTCTTAGGTAAAGAAGAGGAATATGTCAAGTCATATGCTATATATTTACTTAACATTAAAAAATGCTAAACTGTTTTCCAAAGTTGTTGGTCATTTAATAGTTCCACCAGCAGTCTGTCAGAGTTCCACTTGTATGGCATCTTTGCCAACAGTTGGCGAGGTCAGTTTGTTTGTTTTAAAATTTAGCCATGAGAATAGGTTTGCTGTGTTATCTCGTTTTGATACTAATTTGCATTTCTCTATTGTCTAATGATTTTGAACATCTGTACTTACTGACAACTCATGTTTCTTTTTTATAAAGTGTCTTTTCACATTCTTTGTCCACCTTCTTATTGGGTTGTTTCTTTTCCTGTTGTTGATTTTAAGAACTCTTTATAGATGTCTTCATCTGATACAAGTGTTGTGAATATTTTCTCTAAGTTGGTTGCTTGCTTTTTTGTTTTCTTAATGGTATTTTAAAAAGATCAAAACTTTAACATTTTTATGAAGTCTAATACATTTTTTTTGTGATTCATACATTTAGTGTTTTATCTAAGAAATATTTCCATAGTCAAATTTGCCCCAAAAATGCCATATATTTTCTTCTATAAATTTTATATCTTTACAAGATTGTACTTAGTTATATGATACATTTATGTTTTATCTGTGGTATGAAATAAGGGTTTTTTTTTTTCTAATATGGATAGCTAGTTGATCCATCACCATTTGTTGAAAAAACTTTCTTCTCTCTATTGAATTCCCTTGGCACCTTTGTCAAAAATCAGGACCATTCATAGATGGATCTATTTCTGACTACTATCCTGTGATGTTGATGATTATATCTGTTTTTTTAAAATGTATCTGCCCTGAGTATTGTAACTTTAGAGTAAGTCTTGAAATCAAGTAAGTCCTCCAACTTTGCTCTGGTTTGGGTTGTTTTGTTTTGTGGTTGTTTGAATTTCCATGAGAATTGTAGAATCAGTTTGTGACTTTCTACCAACAGCCTGCTGGAATTTGTACGTGGATTACACTGAATTTATAGATCAGTATGGGGAGAATTAACATCTTAATCATACTGAAGTTTTCCACCTCAGTGAACATGGTATACATTTCTATATATGTAGGTCTTTTTTTTTTTTTAGCATTTTTAAAAAATTTATTTTTACCTGTGTTGGGTGTTCATTGCTGGGCCCAGGCTTTCCCTCTAGTTGCGGTGAGCAGGGACTACTCTTCGTTGAGGTGCACGGACTTCTCATTGCAGTAGCTTCTCTTGTTGCGGAGCATGGGCTCTAGGTGCAAGGGCTTCAGTAGTTGTGGCACGTGGCCCCTAGAGCATGTGGGTTTCAGTAGTTGCGGCGCGTCAGCTCAGTAGTTGTGGCTCATGAGCTCTAGAGCGCAGGCTCAGTAGTTGTGGCTTAGTTGCTCTGTGGCATGTGGGATCTTCCTGGACCAGGTATCGAACCCATGTACCCTGCAATGGCAGGCAGATTCTTAACCACTGTGCCACCAGGGAAGTCCCTGTGTAGGTCTTCTTTAATTTTTCTCAGCAGTGTTTTGTAGCATCCAAGTCTCAAATGTATCTGTTATACTTATTCCTAGGTATTTTATATTTTGGATCTTCTATGACTTTAAAAAAATTTCATTTTCCAATTGGCTGCTGCAAGTAAATCCAACTGAGTATTTTTTAACCTTGTATCCATAACCTTGCAAAAATCTTTTAAAAAATTTAGTAACCATTTTGTAGATTCCCTGGGATTTTCTATCACCTGTAAATAGGGACAGTTTCATTTCATGCTGACTACCAGACCGATTTTCCTCATGTTATGATATTTTATTTTATGCTATTTTTTGTATCTTAAAATTATGTTATGTTATTCTATTCTCTATTTTAGAATTAATAGAATAATTTTTTTTTTTTGCAGTGGCTAAAATCTTCAGAACAATGTTGAATAAAAGTACTGTAGTGAGAGCAAGTATCTTTGCCTTGTTTCTGATCTCAGGGGGGAAACAACTCAGTCTTTCATCGTTGAGTTTGATGTTTATTAAGGTGTAACATAACTGCCCATTTCCATTTTTTTTGGTAGGGTATCCTATCCTATTCCTATTTTCTTAGAGCTTTTATTATGGATAGTACTAGGAGTAGGGCCATTTCTAAGAAATCTGCTTAGAAAAGCTGCTGTGGAATTCCAGGCCGACTTGTCAACCTTCCCAATTTCCCATGAACCATCTCTGGCTCTGGAACATTTCCACCCTTGGCTGATAAACCAAATCATTCTAAGTGATGATTGTAAAGTCCTGCTCTCTCTCCAAGGGGGAGAGGAGAGCTTGCAGATGGAAGCAGTAAATTAGCACACTAATCTGCCTTTCTGGCAGAAGGGAACCTAATGGGACAGAACACAGTCTAATCTCCTAGGATGGAAGGGGCCTCCACACTGTGATTTTATGTCCACATCAGAGTTTGCCTGTGAATCTCCCTTACGAGCCTATTCAATATTTACATTGCAGATGTAGCCATGCAAAACAGCCAGATTTTTTCTGGGTAGTGGGTTGGGACAGGGTATGAGAAGGCTGTCCTTGGTGCTGAATTTCAAGCTGGCTCTCACCTTTCTATTCCTCTGACCTGCCAAGTTTTGTGGAAATGGTCCCAGAGCTCTGGCCTCTCCAGGTATGGCTGCATCAGCTTTCATCTCTAGGAGGGTGTGCTGACCGACCCTGCTCAGCGTAGTGATGAGTCTATGGTAGGAGGAAACTGCGATTAACTTAGAAGAGAGAGGATCTCCAGGGAGGACTCACCATTCTGAATCCCCTCACTGTAAAGGGCAGTGAAACTCAACTAAGCAGGAACACTGGTCTATAGATTTCTAAGGCGCTCACTGGGTCTCCTGTACCATCAGCTCCCGCGGGCATGACTGTGGTCAAATGTTCATAAAATTCTCGTGGTGCTCAGCACAGGGCTTCACACACCGTCAGTGCAAGAATCTTACAATAAAATTTCCTGAGAATCAGGCGTGTAAGGTGGATGAGTGAATGGGGTGGGGTGTAAGCGAAATTTTAAGGAATAACAGAGACAGATGACCTAGAGAACACTTTTTCCATTTAAATAAAAGAGGCACCAGGACTGGTTCCAACTGATTGTTTCCATGTGGGGATAGGAGTGCAGGATGGCCAGAGCCTCCAATTGTTTTTTTGAAGACAAGCAAAAACCAACTGGCCATTTATAGAAAGTCCAACAAACATACAAGCAAGCAAACAAACAAAAAGCACATTTGCAACCTTTGGGGGTGGTTATTTGTCAATCCTAGCCCTCTTAGAGAGCACAGACTCTGCATTTTTTTTGTTTTTTTCATCTCTGAAGCCTCCAGAGCTGCTACAACGATGCTAAGTGTAGGGACCGCAAGGATTGGGTTTGGGGGTCCCCCGGGGAGTGGTTGGCAGGGTCCTTGCAGCATCTGTAAACGTGTCTCAGGGTCCTGCCATATTGCTTTAAAATCCTGTACAGGTGGGACCTGGTCTGGCTGAGACTTGAGGGTCTGTTACCCTCACTTAACAAGACATTGAAACAGGGCACTTGAGCCACCCCACAGCTGAAAGGAGGGTGTGAAATAGTCTCTGGGTCCAAGGAAGCACGTGCTGGCCCCAGGGCGTCACTGCAGGCGATGCTGGTGGGTGACTGCCCGCAGCGTCCTCAGGATAGTTGTAGGAAGATCATGAGGGGAACCCAGTATGCTGAGATTGAAGCCAAATCCAGCCTCTGCGCCCCAGCACCGAATTAAATCTCAGAGACAGGGTTTTGGGTAAAGTAGACAAGAATAGCTTCATTGCTTTGCCAGGCAAAGGGGGCCACAGCGGGCTAATGCCCTCAAGACTGTGGGTCCCAACCTGGAGGGGGGTAGTGAGGAGTTTTATAGCAATGGCTCAAAGAGGGCGTGGTCAGCTCGTGGACCTTCTTCTGATTGGTTGGTCGGGAGGTAAGTGGGAGTCGGCATCATCAACCTTCTGTGCATAAGTGAAAAGAAACGTCTAAAAGGATAGACATTAAACTGACAACACTGCTTACCCGGAAGTGACAGTGACTGAAGGAGAAAGGTCAGGAGCGACTGACTTCATCTGTAATGCTTGCGTTTTACAACACAAATGTAGTCATGCAATACTTCTGTAAAGAAAAATATTTAAAGATTAATACATTATAAAGAAAAAACAAAATATTTATCAGTTTAATACAGATTTTTAAGAGTTTAGATTAATATTACTTCAAACATTTCTCCCACAACAGTACCGTTAATTATAAGCCCTTTCTCATGGCCTGGAACAGATGAATCTAAATACTTATTATTTGCCAATGAACATTGTGAAGTATTATCGTGACTACATTAATTATACAACAAATTGAAATTGTTAGGAAGGAGAAAACATTTATCTATGCTCTGTCGTGGGCCAGGAGCTGAGCTGGGTGCATTACAAACCGGTCTGGGGTCTACGTGCTTGTGGGCAGCATGCAGTTAACTTCTCCCACCTGACGGGGGTTTCAGTATCTGCAAAACAGCTCAGAGATATTGTTCTGTGTATCCCTTGAGGGGGAACCAGGACCCTGCCCCAAGGCTGCACTCTTGTCTCCTGACTGCTCTCCCCTTGTCTCTGCATACCCTCCCTTCCCTGATTAGCAACTGTTTGAACCTGCCCTTTGGAACTCAGGGAAGGTCATGGAGGCTGAATGAAGCCTATATCCTGTAATTAAGAAATGGGGGACACAGGAAGGCTTTTGTGCCCAGGAGCCCCACAGGGTCCTGCTCAGTATCAAGATAGGTTCACAGATTGTAGAGACTGGACCTCCCTGATTCTGGACCTCATGGATTCTTCCAATTGTAAAGCCCTCTGTGAATGTGCATTCTGATAAACCCCTGTATCGTAGTTCTCAACTGGGGTGATTCTGCCACCAGATCGGGCTTAGCGATGTCTGCAGACATCTTTGGCATTCTCCCTGAGGGTGGGAAGGTTGCTATTGGCACTCAATGGGTAGAGACCACGCAAGCACCCGACCCTGCAGAGGACAGCCCTTCGTGACAGGGAAGCGCATCTGGCCCCAGAGGTCAGCAGCACCCAGGTGAAGAGAGCCTGCTCCAGTCATCCCAAGACCATGTTATGTTGTGGTCACTCTGGTTAATTTGCATACAGGGACCTCGTGTAAGTGTTTATTCAGGTTTTTAAGTAGAACTCAGTGAAGACAATGAATTCAATCCTTTGATGAGAGAGCTGTAGAAACTCTCTGGATCATTCTGTATCTGCACAGGCTGGAATCAGTGTGTGGACCTCCAGCTTGCATGAGCTGCTTTCTGCATTGTTCCTTCCGCAAAGGGCTGAGCTAATTTCTCTTTAGTGTCAAGAGGTTTCCATTGAGCTCCACCATGAATCCTGTTCTCTAGGAGCGTGGACATCGATGGCCTGGTTTGGGTCTCAGTAGTGGTACCAGTTCCCATCCGGCCAACACTGTACTGACTTTTCCTTCAGCCACTCCAGCTGAGCCCGGACCACTTTTCTAGCCTAGAGGTTCAGTGCACAGACAACTGGCTACCACTTACTAGGCTTCTACCATTGGAGAAGCTGCGAAATGCCTGTGTATTAGTTTTCACATCTGCAAAATGGGATCGGTATTAATACCCAGTTCACATGTTGGTTGCAAAGATGACATCAGTTAATTCAGTGCCTAGAACAGTGCTGGAAAACGCTCAGTATATGCTCTTTCATCATCGCTATTATCTTCTAAAGGCAAGTTCTTTATCAGGGGAATTGCTGGCGAATAATCAAAATAACAACACGATAAAATCTTACTATTTTGTGGAATTTCTCAACATTGTTGGGCAGACCCTCAGGCATCTTCCAGCGTGAAGTACCCGACCGGGGGGGGGGGGGGGGGGTGTACTACTCTCTTACTTTAGCTCAGGTAAGGACCGACTTTGTAGAGTCCTGTAAGGAAGGCCATGTCCCTCTGGACACAAGCTAGGTTTGGGGGGAAGAAAGCGGATACTTCTTCCTTTTTCTACCAGTTCTACCACCTTCTGAAAAGTATGGACTTGGGACATAATTTTAAGAAAAAAAATTCTTTGAAAAACATAGCTCTGAAAAGCCAGCTAATTTTAATCCTCTAATGAAGTTTTCTAGACCTAAAGGAGGGTTGTAATGTGTGCCTGGAGGGAAATTATAAAAAAGGAGACAGAGCAGTCTCTGCCTGCGGCCTGCTGAGCCAGCAGCACGGCCATGCAAATAACAATCAGAGAATCATTAGGAGCTGGGGCTGAGAGAAGGAGAAATCCGTGAGCGTTCTTTCCTCTTTGGGACTGAACCCTGCTTTGGTGATGAATAATTGTCCCGCTGAGAATGAGTCTTGGAAAGGCTCCTTGTCTCTCCAGAGACGTTTCAGAGGGCAGCCCTGAGCCCACTGCTTTAAGGAGAAGTCTCCAGTCTCTTCTTAATACTTGTCGACTGAAAACAAGAAAGCACAACCTAAAAGTTGAGACTCATGTTTTCCTTGGCAGACAGCACTGAGGACTTAAGCCCGGGACACAGCGTCTCAGAGAGCTCTGAGGGACCGCTCTGAAGAGGCAAGGGGGAAGTCAGGATGTGCAGGAGTTTTTGCAATAAAGGCCAGGTCATCGGAACATCGAAAGATTACTGTTCATGAAAGAAAATCAGATATCTCATGTTAAGGAATTTAGCCCTCTTCTATGTGTGGGAAGATGCAAGAGTCTAGGCTCACTGAAATCATTCCTTTGATGTGCACCTCAGCTCTCTGGGGCCAGTGTCCTGTGCTTTCTCATCCCGAGTCTCCTCAGGGTGCATGTCGAGGGGAGACTGCAGTGGCCGACGGCTTGTTGGAGGGGCATCTTGTTTCTTTTTTTTTTCTTTTTGGGCTGTGCCTTGTGACTTGTGGGATCTCGGTTCCCCAACCAGGGATTGAACCCGGGCCATGCCGGTGAAAGCCTGGAATCCTAACCACTAGGCCACCAGGGAACTCCCCAGGGCATCCTGTTTCTATCCTGACTTCCCTCAGGGCTCACCACTGGGGCAGCTGTAATGTGATGGCTTGATGCCTGCAGCATGTTTTGTTTACCGATAGGGCAGGCAATGTTTTTCATTCACATACTCTCTACAAGCGTCTCTGAAGATGGAGAAATAACAGTTTCAGTTGGCAGGCAATTCCCATTCGTGACCACTGACCCTTATAAATGAAGCCCAGAGAGTGTGTTTGTCTTTTTCAAGGAGCATGGAAAAGCCAGAACTCAAAATAAGTGATAAGTGATGAGGTTTATTGAGTGAGTACAAAAGCCAGTGATACCTCTGCCACTTTCAATTCTTTCTATTAAGGAAGAAGGGATGAAGAACAGAGAGAAAGAGAGAGAAAGCCCTTGCGTCCTCAGGTCCTAACAGCATCGTCAGACAGGGTGAGTAGGATCTGCCCCAGCCAGCACCTTCCTGGGACGTTCCAGCAGGAAAGCAGGTGAGGATGGGAAATGGTACCTTGCAGTCATTCAGTTAGGCTCTGAGCCAGCTCACTGTGTTTAATTAAACATGGATGTAGCACGTGATGTATACAAATCCAAACAGAGATGTCTGTAGGAGAAACAACAGCTTTTACTTAATACTTAGCAGGCACATTGCCAGCACAGGCTGCTGAAAGCTCGGTCATTCCATTACGGGCTGTTTTCTCTGTGCTAAAGGCAGAGGCAGGCAGGTTAGGAAGCAGATACTCCTGCCTGGGGCTGCGTAAGGCCCGATGGAGACATCTGGCCCGGTTGTCACTTCGGCTGTTGTCTGTCTCTGGGCAGGGCAGGTTGAAGAGCAGATGAGAGGCTTGCAGCCCCTCCTTAAGAGGATGGTTTGGGGATTCGGGAAAACCTAGCTTCAAGTGCCTGCTTTGCCCCTTACAGGCTACGAGCACTGGGCATGTCTCTCCATCTCCCTGAGCCTCAACATTCCCAGCCGGTTCCGGGGGTGATTCTGCCCGGCTCAGAGGGCACGTCAGAGCCCCTGGTGCCTAGTGAACAGGATAAACTGTAGAAGGAGCCGTGTCGTTGCCAGGCTTTCGCTAAGCGCACGCGCCTGCCTCACTGCAGGGGATGTGCGTTTCAGGTTCTGGGGCAGGTGTGACCTGCAGGTGTGTTTTATTTGGCCCACTCAGCATGTTTACATCTCGTGCATTCGTTTCCAAGATTGGAAGTTAGGAATGTCACTTGCGGTTGAGATTTCTGACTTGAGCTATTTCAAGGTCTGGTAAGTCTGAGCTCATCGACTCCCTGTCAACAGCCAGCTGGGGCTGAGAAGACTCTGCCTCCTTTTGACTGGGCACGTGCCCTCCGGTCACAGTGACACGGAGGCCAGCCAAGCACACAGGAATATTTACTATGGAGGGCAACAACCGCGCAGGGTGGGGACCAACAGGACCCCCATGTTATAGATGAGGTTGTTGACAGGGAGATAGAGATAGATAATAGATAGAGATGTTAGGTGGATGGTAGGTGATTAATAATAGATAGATAACACATAGATAGATAAAGATGTTAGATGGATGGTAGGTGATAAATAATAGATAAAGATGTTAGATGGATGGTAGGTGATAGATAATAGATAGAGATGTTAGATGGATGGTAGGTGATAAATAATAGATAGATAGTACATAGATAGATAAAGATGTTAGATGCATGGTAGGTGATAGATAATAGAGAGATAGATAGATAGGTAATAGATAGATAGAGATGTTAGATGGATGGTAGGTGATAAATAATAGATAATAGATAAAGATGTTAGATGGATGGTAGGTGATAGATAATAGAGAGATAGATAATAGATAGATAAAGATGTTAGATGGATGGTAGGTGATAACAGATAAATAGATAGGTAGATAGATAGATAGAGATAAATTATGTGAAATTGGCTCACATGATTATGGGGGCTGAGAATTCACATGATCTGCAAGCTGGACACCCAGGAAAGCTGCTGCTGTAATTCAATAGAAGTCAGAAATTATGAGAGCCAAGGGAGTCGATGGTGTAAATTCCAGTCCAAGGGCAGGAGAAGACAGATGTCCCAGCTCCAGCAGGCAGGCAGGAAGGGGATCACTCCTTCCTTCCTCTTTTGTTCCATTCAGACCCTCAGCAGATTGGATGAGACCCACCCACCCACACTGGGGAATCCACCATTTCAAATGCTCATCTCATCTCACATACACGCCCAGAACTAATGTTTAGTCTGGGCACCCAGTGGCCTTGTCAGGTTGACACATCACATTTGTCAAGGACCAATTGGAAACTTTTACTGATGCAACTTTTAATAACAAAAATGCCATTACAGTCCCACTGCCTCTCAAAATCCACGCAGTGAAGCATGGCCCGATTTTGGAAACATCTGTGCCAAAATTCTTTTTAAAGCCTGCTGTCCATGTCACATGACGTCACCGTGGTCTGTGCATTTGGGGCTCGGCTGGCCTTCTAGCAGATGGAGCCGCGAGATTCTAGTTTGATGCCAGTGGCCACCGTGTGGTGTGTGTCCTTCGAAGGATGTCTTTCTCTCCAAATTGCCCTGAAAATTCAGACGTCTCAATAAGCAACTGACTTCCTTGGAGGGACATTTGTTTTGACCATCATTCTGTAACTGAAATGGCCAACTGTTTACATTTGACTTGGGGTTTTCTAATTTGTCATCTGTTTAAAGCCTCCTGGAGATTTCTGTTTCTGGATTTTGGCCTGTGATGTTCATCCCAAGGGCAGAGCTTACTGGAAGCTGTTGATCTCAGGTAGAGGCAGTATAGGTGGCCACTTACAAATGCCACTTTGCATTATTACATTGATTTATAATTTCCAAAGTGCTTGGTTACACATCTTCATATTTGATTCTCCCTTGTGAGGGGGGTGGAGAAGAAGTGATGATCCTTTTACTCAAAGTAGAACTGATAACTGGATCCTTCTTCAGACATTCTGTTCACTTCCCATCTGGGACATTCCTCTTTTTCTCAGTTCTTTTAAAAATGTTCTGTCGGGGGGGGGGGACCTCCCTGGTGGCACAGTGGTTAAGAATCCACCTGCCAACGAAGTGGAGATGGGTTTGAGCCCTGGTCCAGGAAGATCCCACATGCCACGGAGCAACTAAGCCTCTGTGCCACAACTACTGAGCCTGAGCTCTAGAGCCTGCAAACCACAACTACTGAAGCCTGTGCGCCACAACTACTGAGCCTGTGCTCTAGAGCCCGCAAGCCACAACTACTGAAGCCCGCGTGCCTCAACTACTGAAGCCCACGCACCTAGAGCGCGTGCTCCGCAACAAGAGAAGCCACCGCAGTGAGAAGCCCGTGCACCGCAGCGAAGAGTAGCCCCCGCTCGCCGCAACTAGAGAAAGCCCACGCGCAGCAATGAAGACCCAACACAGCCAAAAATAAATAAATGAATAAATTTATTAAAAAGAATGTTCTGGGGTCCAGTAAAGCTGAAGGACACCTGAAAAAATGAACTATATTCGTTTCCTCCTGCTGCTGTAACAAATTACCACAAACTCGGTGACTTAAATAAAGCAAATAATTATCTCACTGTGCTGTGCATTAGGCATCCAACATGGGTCTCATAGGGGCTAAAATCAAGGTGTCAGCTGGGCGGTGCTCCTTCTGGAGGGTCTGGGGGAACCCCTCTTCCTTGCCTCTTCCAGCTCTAGAGGCACCTGCATTCCTTGGCTGGTGAGCCCTTCCATCCTGAAAGACAGCAATGGACCCGAGTCCTTCTCAAGCGGCATCTCTCTGACACTGGCCCTCCTTCTCCCTCTTCCAGTTATAAGGACCCTTGTGATGACATTGGGCCTGTTCACACAATCCAGGATAATCTCTCCATCTCAAGGTCCTGAAGTTAATCACATCTGCCAAGTCCTTATACCCTGGAGGGGAACATGTTCACATGTTCTGAGGATTAGGATGTGGACACTGGGGCCGGGGGCATTATTCTGTTTATCACGTGAACTTAAACGGGTCTCATTACTCGTGAACTACTCAGAGCCTTTAATAAGCAAAAGGCATGTGGTCATCCCTAAAGGTGAGAGTGGTTAGTGGTTCCGCTGGCCACAGTTCTCAGACACTGTCCTCCTTAACACGCTGTCTTGTGTCCCATCACCCTCAGAAGGCAGCGCAGATTCCTTTCCATAGTCTGTGTGGCCCGTCAGCATCAGTCCCCTGCCTCCTACTGCAATATCCCCTTGAGACTACCTGCTTGTCCCCTACTAAGTGGCAGAAGACAATGGCTTTCTCCCACCTTGAGCATCCCAAGGTGCAAGCGATTTTTGAGGCAGATGATCCCCGCAAGCCTGGTGAGGAAATGGGAGTGAGACAGGGAAAGGGCCAAGGGCCAAGGGCTGTGGTCCTAACCAGCGGGTCACCATGCAGGTGCCTTCCACAGGGGGCGCTCTGACAGTCTGTGTACAACTCAGCTCTGCATTATCCCACCAACGGTGAGAAGCTGGGGTTTTAATGCACCGAGTCTCATCCGTTATTGGGTGAGAGTCGGCTGCAAATTGACCTCAGACAGAGTTTGGAGGGCGAAATATTAGGGGCCGAGATCTGTGAACGGAAGGAGTTGAGGCAGGATTGGTCAGAGGGAGGTATTGTTCTGTGCTGCAGAACCGACAGCTTCGGCCATTGACAGGGTTCCAGGTGGGGACCGCTGGTCAGTTTCCAGCATCAGGCTGGGAGGGCGTGGCCTCGGGAGGGCGGCTCTCAGGCTGTCCCCTCCGTTCCAGGGGAGGTCCCGCTGGAGGCTGTCCCCTCCTTGCAGGGACCCGGTTCCCCCAGATTTCTGACTTGAATACCTGCGTAGGCAACCCTAACAGACAGCTGCTATGCTGCTCCTATGTTAGTGTGAAAAACACACCCAAAGAGGAGGGAAGACTTGTTTCAGACCCCGTGGCGACCTCTTAGGAGCAGAGGCAGAGAGCCTAAGTTCCCAACCTGCACAACTTCAGTTAATGACATGTGGCATTTGTCTTTGTCATCTCACAAATTGTCTTAAGAAAACAACTGAGGTCACGGTTTCTTTTTTATATATTAGAACCTAAAGTAATATGTCTCAGAAGCAAAACCCAATCTTCTCTAAGACAGCTTCTCTAGAGAAGCTATTGTGTCCCTTCTTGAAATAATGAGTTTCTCTTTCTGACCCGTCCTAATGAAACGGGCTTTGCTAAACCACCTGAGGGTGTTTGGAAGGGTCCAGTCCTCCAGCCACCGGCATCGCAGGCACAGGAGCGTTTGTGGCATGGCATCTTGGCTGCTGGTGGGGCCTCTGGGGCAGACAGAGGGGTCCTGTCCGGAGCTGTGACCTCCATGGGGACCAGTGCCTTGGAGTACAGTAGAGGCACTTGGGCTATTTCCTTTTTTTTTTTTCAAATTTTCAGGAATATTTTTTAAGAAATTAAGAAACAACAGAGTTAGAATTGGGGTATCATTTAAATGTTTGCATTTAACAAAGTAACACTTTTAACACACATAGAAAACAATGGTTCTTGTTAAAAATTATTATGGGTTTTATTAAAATATAGAATTTCCCCAAAGTGTAGGGCTGGTGTTTTGCTCCTCTGAACTGGTGTGTTTATGCCGGACTACTTTAGATTGTTCTCTCCCCAAACATGCAGATTGTATGTGGTGATAAGACCCCAGCAATGAGCTGTGTGCTGACCATGCCCTTGTCTCGGTTCTGTCCAGGCTGTCTTGGTAGTTGTGTGTGCACAGCCTGATTCAGAGATAAAGTACCCAACCTAAAGGTGATGAGCTTGGAAGGTGAGACCTGGGTCCATTGGTTCTTTCGACTTTAGCCGCCACGCAAGTAGGTTCTGCTCAGGGAAGCCCAGCTCCTTGGCCTGGGTGGAAAGCCTGGAATTCAGGAAGAGGTAGAGCAGCGCAGTGGCGGAGCGCCTAGTCTCCTGAGCCAGGCTGCCCAGGTTCAAAGTCCAGCTCCCGCACTTCCGGGTCTGTGATTCTGGGCGAGTTGCGTCGCCTCTGTGAGCCTCAGTTTCCCCATCCTCCAGCAGGGTTGATGATGGAGCCTACATGTGACAGTCATCGGTGCTCTTCACAAATATTTCTCAGCTGGGGGCACATGAAGTATGACGGGCAATTGTCACAAGTGGGCAAGTGTGACCAGACGTCAACCGTATTATCACTTCTGGGCTAGAATGTGATTTTGCCATTGCCAGAAACTCCACAGTGTTGTTTCCACGTGAAGGTCAACTTTCTGGATAGAGGCTGTTCCATCAGCCTGGTTCCTGACTTATGGACCTCACGTGCCCTCGTGTGTGTGTGTGTGTGTGTGTGTGTGTGTGTGTCTGTCTGTCTGTCTGTGTGAGAGACAGCCTTCCGCTAAACTGATCCACACATACGTAAGCGAGAAAGAAACCTTTGTTATTTCAAGCCACCGCTATGGTAGGGATTTTTTCTTCCAGCAGCGTATCTTATCTACCTGTCTGATTTACCATCTCAGAGGACTTCAGCAGTATTCACAAAGTTAATGCTGGCAGAGGGCCAGAACAGTGCTTAGCATGTGGGGATCACTCCAGATCACAATGGCTGTTAGTATTCTGGTCCGTTTGCTGGAAGGCTGTCTTCGCTCTGCACGGTGATCACAGCCTGTCACAGCTGGATGGGACACAGCAAGAGTGAGAGTGAAGTGCACTCTCCTTCCTTAAAGAAAAGTCTCTACATTCAGAACAGGGTAGTGAGCCTAATCCACAGTATATGCTCTGAAGATGCTGTCTGCATCCCGATTCCCTGGAAGGAGCTCTGAATGGGGAAGCTGGGGTCAAACACTAGCGTTAGCTAAATCTGTGCTCTGGGGAGACCCTGTATATCTCTAGTTTTATCGTCCACCACTGTGATAGGAAGGGGTTAAAGTAGGGAGGTCTGATCGTAGGTGCATCCAGAATGCAGTTTTCAAACACACATGCTTATTCATACCAGAACAGCTGCTCTGTCTGCATGCAATTCTGTGAAAGCTTTAGTTTGATGAAAGGGGGACCCACTGTGGTCCCTGACAGGCAGAATTCAGGCTGGGAGAGCGTGCGCTGTGGGACCAGCCAGGCAGGCATTTGCATTCTGGCTCTTCTACATCCCAGCGGTGGTGTCCTTGTGAAGTTATCCAAATCCTTCAAGCATCAGTTTCTTCATTGACAGAATTCATTAAGTTCGTTATTCAGTGAATTATTTCTGGGTCCTTATGACATCCAAGCGCTGTCCTAGGCACAGTGGATAGAGCAGGAAACGAAACAAATGTGGTCCTTGACCTCACAGAACTAATAGCTTAGTGCTGTAGTATCTTTTTTTCTTTTTAAACATATGTATTGGAATATAATTCTTTACAGTGGTGTGTTTCTGCTTTATAACAAAGTGAATCAGCTATACATATACATATATGCCCATATCTCCTCCCTCTTGCATCTCCCTCCCACCCTCCCTTTTTGTTCTGCAGATCCTTTTGGTGTCTGATGGAAGCTGTAGACTCATCTCACATTAATGCTTTTAAATGCATAAAATAAAGCACATAGCATTACAAAAGGAATGAATTATACTAGGATGTAGCTATCAAAATCTGTGAAATAGTAAAATATGCACTTCTTTATTACTATGTTACTATATTAGTAACAAGCTCTAGTGGCAGGTCTAATAGCTACTATAATTTTGAAGTAGTGGTGAGCATAACTGATATTTTGAAACATCTGTTATAACTGTAATATGATATGAAAATATCTTTAATTTCTCCTGGTGACAAAGTCATAGACACTACTAATACTACAATGTTTTGTTGCCTATATTTATAATAGAATATTTGAAGGAAATGTTACATTTACAGTAGAAGTCCATGAACATAAAATTATCATTTTTATTGCACCCAAGATTATGAAATCCATCCCTGGACTCCCAAGTGTCTTCAGGTTAATGACCCTTAGAGTGTGAGGAGGTACACAATAGATAGATTAAAAAATATATGCAATGGCAGGATTTGTAAGTACTATAAATACAAATAAAGCAGGAAGGGGGATACAGTGATGGGGGTGACGGTGGTACTTTATGAAAGCGGTCCTGGATAGCTTCTCGGATAAGGTGGTACCTGAGCAGAGAGCTGAAGGAAGTGAAGGAGTGAGCCATGTTTTCATCTGGAAGGGAGCATTTCCCAGGGAGGGAGCAGGAAGTGCAAAGGCCCTGAGGTGCAGGTCGTGTTTGGTGTGTTGGGAGAATGGCAAAGGTGTCGGCGTTCAGGGTGGGGTGAGCTAGGGGGAGAAAGGGGGCGTGATCAGACCGTCCACATGGGGGTCGGCATACAGCGTGGGCTTACCAAATGCGGATGCTTGTACCCCCATCAAAGTGCTGTTGAGGAACCAAATATGCTGAGTGACCATGGACTTTGAGGTTTCCATGGGTGCTGACACCACCGGGACAGGGTGCCGCGTGGCGTTCCAAGTGGGACCACGCAGACTACAGTGCTTTAATCTGTGTCCAGGACTCTGTAAGAGGAGTTAAGTGCCCTTTCAGTTCCCTCTTTCTCTCTAACAGATTTTAATGGTTAGAGCAGTTTTAGGTTCGTGACAACATTGAATGGAAAGTCCAGAGAGTCCCTGAATACACCCCCGACACACACACACACACACACAGTCTCCCCGACCTTCGACATCCTGCAGCAAAGTGATGCTTTCGCCACCGTCTGTGGGCCTACATTATTTAGCCGCCACTGTCAACTCCGCTTCCTGTCATTTCTGGTTGTTAGCTCAAGGAGTCACAGCTGCTTACTTAAGTGTCTTGGATAAGCAACAGGACCCACTTTCCACTTAATAGCCCTGTTCTTCTTTCGTGAAATTCAAGTTTCTTTTATTGATGACAAGTGATACTGACGTTTTCCATTGATGCGAAGGGAGACTTTTTATTTAAGAACACGTTTATTTAAGTGAAAATAAAGAAAGAAGGCAACTGAGAGGAAAATACGATGTGAGTCATAGTAGCCACACGGTGATGGCAGAGCTGTGAACGGTACGTGGACGCCTGGGGTGAGGGGAGGGTTGCTGTGGGCGTACGGAGCCAGTGCAGCGGGCTGAGCACAGGTGTGGCTGCTTCTCTGAGGTGGTGTCTGCTTAGAAAATCCAGCCTCTTCCCAAAGCTCCTCCCCCGGATGCCACCTCGAGGATGGCCTGGCCCTAATCTAGGCAGCGGTTCAGCAGCTTTCTTTCCAGGCTCCCTGCTCTGATGAAGAAGCCCATGCAGGGGGCACTGCTGCTCTTAGCACGGACATCCTCCCACGGGGTTGGTCCCAGCCGAAGGTGAGCCATCCAGGCCTGGGGTGGGGGGTCGGGGGTCACAGAAGATAAGCATTCACCTGCTCAGGTACAGTGGTAGATGCTGGGTGGGGGTGAGAGGTCTTGTCTTGGAAAGGAACACACTGCTTAACACAGGAATTTGGAGGGTGTGAGGACTGAGGGAGGCTGCGCCCTATTCACTCTGAGGGTGTTTTTCTCTTCCACCAGCACCTCTGTTAGGTCTGCACTCCTGTCTACCTTGCTGTGTGACCTTGGGTGAAATACTCCCTGTCTCTGGGCCTCAATTTCCTTTTCTGGGAAAAGAGAGCTTGAATCAGATGGTTTGTTTCTTTCATTTGTTGTTGTTTTTGTTCTCCCAGTTTTTCTATATTCCCCAAGTATGCAATGTATCCCACCCTATGTGTATCCTTCTGCAGTTTTCTTCATGTCTATAGAAATGTATTCAGAGAGATTAGTTCAAGATAGCAGAGTAGAAGGACGTGCGCTCACTCCCTCTTGCGAGACCACTGGAATCACAACTAACTGCTGAAGAACCATTTACAGGAAGACACTGGAACTCACCAAAAAAGATACCCCACATCCAAAGACAAAGGAGAAGCCACAGTGAGATGGTAGGAGGGGTGCAATCACAATAAAATCAAATCCCATAAGTGCTGGGTGGGTGACTCACAAACTGGAGAACATTATACCACAGAAGTCCACCCACTGGAGTGAAGATTCTGAGCCCCACGTCAGGCTTCCCAACGTGGGGGTCCGGCAACGGGAGGAGGAATTCCTAGAGAATCAGACTTTGAAGTCTAGTGGGATTTGATTGTAGGACTTCAACAGGACTGGGGGAAAACAGAGACTCCACTCTTGGAGGGCACACACAAAGTAGTGTGTGCATCGGGACCCAGGGGAGGGAGCAGTGACCCCAGGGGAGACTGAACTAGACCTACCTGCTAGTGTTGGAGGGTCTCCTGCTGAGGTGGGGGGTGGCTGTGGCTCACCATGAGGACAAGGTCACTGGCAGCAGAAGTTCTGGGAATTACTCCTTGGTGTGAGCCCTTCCAGAGTCCGCCATTAGCCCCACCAGAGGGCCCAGGTAGGCTCCAGTGTTGGGTCACCTCAGGCCAAACAACCAACTGGGAGGGAACCCAGCCCCACCCATCAGCAGACAAGTGGATTAAAGTTTTACTGAGCTCTGCCCACCAGAGCAACACCCAGCTCTACCCATCACCAGTTGCTTCCATCAGGAAACTTGCGCAAGCCTCTTAGATAGCCTCATCCACCAGAGGGCAGACAGCAGAAGCAAGAAGAACTACAATCCTGCAGCCTGTGGAACAAAAACCACATTCACAGAAAGACAGACAAAATGAAAAGGCAGAGGACTTTGTACCAGATGAAGGAACAAGATAAAACCCCAGAAAAACCCCAGAAAAAAGTGAAGTGGAGATAGGCAACCTTCCAGAAAACGAATTCAGAATAATGATAGTGAAGATGATCCAGGACCTCAGAAAAAGAATGGAGGCAAAGATCAAGAAGATGTAAGAAATGTTTAACAAAGACCTAGAAGAATTAAAGAACAAACAAACAGAGATGAACAATACAATAACTGAAATGAAAAATACACTAGAAGGAATCAATAGCCGAATAAATGAGGCAGAAGAACGGATAAGTGACCTGGAAGACAGAATGGTGGAATTCACTGCCATGGAACAGAATAAAGAAAAAAGAATGAAAAGAAATAAAGACAGCTTAAGAGACCTCTGGGACAACATTAAATGCACCAACATTCACATTATAGGGGTCCCAGAAGGAGAAGAGAGAGACAAAGGACCAGAGAAAATATTTGAAGGGATAATAGTCAAAAACTTCCCTAACATGGGAAAGGAAATAGCCACCCAAGTCCAGGAAGCACAGAGAGTTGCATACAGAATAAACCCAAGGATAAACATGCCGAGGCACATAGTAATCAAATTGGCAAAAATTAAAGACAAAGAAAAATTATTAAAAGCAACAAAGGAAAAACAACAAATAACATACAAGGGAACTCCCATAAGGTTAACAGCTGATTTCTCAGCAGAAACTGTACAAGCCAGAAGGGAGTGGCGTGATATATTTAAAGTGATGAAAGGGAAGAACCTACAATCAAGATTACTCTACTTGGCAAGAATCTCATTCAGATTCAACGGAGAAATCAAAAGCTTTACAGACAAGCAAAAAGTAAGAGAATTCAGCACCACCAAACCAGCTCTACAACACATGCTAAAGGAACTTCTCTAAGTGGGAAACACAAGAGCAGAAAAGGACCTACAAAAACAAACCCATAACAATTAAGAAAATGGTAATAGGAACATACATATCGATAATTACCTTAAACGTGAATGGATTAAATGCTCCAACCAAAAGACACAGGCTCGCTGAATGGATACAAAAACAAGACCCATATATATGCTGTCTACAAGAGACCCACTTCAGACCTAGGGACACATACAGACTAAAAGTGAGGGGATGGAAAAAGATATTTCATGCAAATGGAAATCACAAGAAAGCTGGAGTAGCAATACTCATATCAGATAAAATAGACTTTAAAATAATGTTACAAGAGACAAGGAAGGACACTACATAATGATCAAGGGATCAATCCAAGAAGAAGATATAACAATTAAAAATATATATGCACCCAACATAGGAGCACCTCAATACATAAGGCAACTGCTAACAGCTATAAAAAAGGAAATTGACAGTAACACAATAATAGTGGGGGACTTTAACACCTCACTTACACCAATGGACAGATCATCCAGACAAAAAATGAATAAGGAAACACAAGCTTCAAATGACACAATAGACCAGATAGATTTAATTGATATTTATAGGACATTCCATCCAAAAACAGCAGATTACACTTTCTTCTCAAGTGCACACGGAACATTCTCCAGTATAGATCAAATCTTGGGTCACATATCAAGCCTTGGTAAATTTAAGAAAATTGAAATCATATCAGGTATCATTTCCGACCACAACGCTATGAGATTAGAAATCAGTTACAGGGAAAAAAACATAAAAAACACACACTCATGGAGGCTAAACAATACGTTGCTAAATAACCAAGAGATCACTGAAGAAATGAAAGAGGAAATAAAAAAATACCTAGAGAAAAATTACAGCAAAAACATGACGATCCAAAACCTCTGGGATGCAGCAAAAGCAGTTCTAAGAGAGAAGTTTATAGCAATAACAAGTCTACCTAAAGAAACAAGAAAAATCTCAAATAAACAATCTAACCTTATATCTAAAGGAACTAGAGAGAGAAAGAAGAACAAACAAAACCCAAAGTTAGTAGAAGGAAAGAAATCATAAAGATCTGAGCAGAAATAAATGAAATAGAAACAAAGAAAACAATAGCAAAGATCAATAAAACTAAAAGCTGGTTCCTTGAGAAGGCAAACAAAATTTATAAACCTTTAGCCAGACTCATCAAGAAAAAGAAGGAGAGGACTCAAATCAATAAAATTAGAAATGAAAAAGAAGTTACAATGGACACTGCAGAAATACAAAGCATCATAAGAGACTACTACAGGCAACTCTATGCCAATAAAATGGAAGAAATGGACAAATTCTTAGAAAGGTATAACCTTCCAAGGCTATACCTTCGAAGGTTATAACCTTGAAGAAATGGACAAATTCTTAGAAAGGTATAATTTTCCAATACTGAACCAGGAAGAAAGAAAATATGAACAGGCCAATCACAAGCAATGAAATTGAAAGTGTGATTAAAAATCTTCCAACAGACAAAAGTCCAGGACCAGATGGTTTCACAGGTGAATTCTATCAAACATTTAGAGAAGAGCTAACACCCATCTTTCTCAAACTCTCCCAAAAAATTGCGGAGGAAGGAACACTCCCAAACTCATTCAAGGAGGCCACCATCACCCTGACACCAAAACCAGACAAAGATACTACAAAAAAAGAAAATTACAGACCAATACCACTGATGAATATAGATGCAAAAATTCTCAACAAAATACTAGCAAACAGAATCCAACAACACATTAAAAGGATCATATACCATGATCAAGTGGGATTTATCCCAGGGATGCAAGGATTCTTCAATATATGCAAATCAATCAATGTGATACACCATATTAACAAATTGAAGAATAAAAGCCACATGGTCATCTCAATAGATACAGAAAAGCTTTTGACAAAATTCAATACCTATTTATAATAAAAAATCTCCAGAAAGTGGGCATAGAGGGAATCTACCTCAACATAATAAAGGCCATATATGAAAACCCACAGCAGTCATCATTCTCAATGGTGAAAAACTGAAGGCATTTCCTCTAAGATCAGGAATAAGACAAGGATGTCCACTCTCACCACTGTTACTCAACATAGTTTTGGAAGTCCTAGCCACGGCAATCAGAGAAGAAAAAGAAATAAAAGGAATACAAATTGGGAAAGAAAAAGTAAAACTGTCACTGTTCGCAGATCACATGATACTATACATAAAGAATCCTAAAGATGGTACCAGAAAACTACTAGAGCTAATCAGTGAATTTGGTAAAGTTGCAAGATACAAAATTAATGCACAGAAATCTGTTGCATTCCTATACACTAACAATGAAAGATCACAAGGAGAAATTAAGGAAACAATCCCATTCACCATTGCAGCAAAAAGCATAAAATACCTAGGAATAAACCTACCTAAGGAGGTAAAGACCTGTACTCAGAAAACTATAAGACACTGATGAAAGAAATCAAAGATGACACAAACAGGTGGAGAGATATACCATGTTCTTGGATTGGAAGAATCAATATTGTGAAAATGACTATACTACCCAAATCTACAGATTCAATGCAATCCTTATCAAATTACCAATGGCATTTTTTACAGAACTAGAAGAAAAAATCTTAAAATTTGTATGGAGACCCAAAAGACTCTGAATAGCTAAAACAATCTTGAGGGAAAAAAACAGAGCTGGAGGAATCAGACTCCCTGACTTCAGACTGTACTACAAAGCTACAGTAATCAAGACAATATAGTACTGGCACAGAAACAGAAACATAGATCAGTGGAACAAGATAGAAAGCCCAGAGGTAAACCCATGCACCTATGGTCAACTAATCTATGCCAAAGGAGGCAAGGATATACAATGGAGAAAAGACAGTCTCTTCAATAAGTGGTGCTGGGAAAACTGGACAGCTACATGTAAAAGAATGAAATTAGAACACTCCCTAACACCATACACAAAAATAAACTCAAAATGTATTAAAGACCTAAATGTAAGACCGGACACTATAAAACTCTTAGAGGAAAACACAGGAAGAACACTCTTTGACATAAATCACAGCAGATCTTTTTTGACCCACCTCCTAGAGTAATGGAAATAAAAACAAAAATAAACAAATGGAGCCTAATGAAACTTAAAAGCTTTTGCACAGCAAAGGAAACTACAAACAAGACGAAAAGACAACCCTCAGAATGGGAGAAAATAATTGCAAACAAATCAGTGGACAAAGGAATAATCTGCAAAATATATAAACAGCTCATGCAGCTCAATATTAAAAAAACAAACGACCCAATCAAAAAAAAGGCAGAAGACCTAAATAGACATTTCTCCAAAGAAGACATACAGATGGCCAAGAAGCACATGAAAAGCTGCTCAACATCACTAATATTAGAGAAATACAAATCAAAACTACAATGAGGTATCACCTCACACCAGTTAGAATGGGCATCATCAGAAAATCTACAAACAACAAATGCTAGAGAGGGTGTGGAGAAAAGGGAACCCTCTTACTCTGTTGGTGGGAATGTAAATTGATACAGCCACTATGGGGAACAGTATGGAGGTTCCTTAAAAAACTAAAAGTAGAATTACCATATGACCCAGCAATCCCACTACTGGGCATATACCCAGAGAAGACCATAATTCAAAAAGACACATGCACCCCAATGTTCATTGCAGCACTATTTACAATAGCCAGGTCATGGAAGCAACCTAAATGCCCATCGACAGACGAATGGATAAAGAAGTTGTGGTACATGTATGCAATGGAATATTACTCAGCCATAAAAAGGAACGAAATTGAGTCATTTGTTGAGACGTGGATGGGTCTAGAGACTGTCATACAGAGTGAAGCAAGTCAGAAAGAGAAAAACAAATATCGCATATTAACGCATATATGTGGAACCTAGAAAAATGGTACAGATGAACTGGTTTGCGGGGCAGAAATAGAGACACAGATGTAGAGAACAAACGTATGGACACCAAGGAGGGAAAGCGGCGGGGGGCGGGGTGGTGGTGGGATGAATTGGGCGATTGGGATGGACATGTATACAGTGATGTGTATAAAATTGATGACTGATGAGAACCTGCTGTATAAAAAAATAAATAATATGAAATTCAAAAAAAAGAGAAATACATGCAGACATCTGCATATATATGTGTATACACACCACACACATACACATTTACAGGGTTTCATTGTTTCTGATATTTATTTTTTATTTATTTTTGTACAAAAATGGTGCAGAGAAGAAGCAGCTGGTCCCCTGAGGGGCAGATCAGACTTGGGCTCCAGGGGTGGTGATGGAGGGGGGCGCAGAGCAGTGACAGCTCAGGTCCCACAGGTGGCAGTGTGCCATGGCATCCCAATCCTGGGGAGGGGGGCAGAGCAGCCTCTGGGGCTCTGTGGGCAGGTGCCAGCACAGCCCCAGCTCCAGCCCCAGAGAGAAGACCCAGAGGCAGGGACTCACCTGCTCTGTCATCTGGGCTCAGCGTTGGTGAGGACTGGGGCCTTGGTGGGTCCTCGGTAGCAAAGGCCACAAATGTCCATGGTGCTGAGACTGGTGGGGTTCCCCTTCCCCCTTTTCCCTGTGGGTGAAATCCCTCCAAGGGGATCTCTCTTGGCATTGAGTGGCTCTGGGCTGGCGGTGGGGTGACACAGGTAAAATGCTTCCTTGGCTTTTCTACACAGCCATTCTGGGTTTTGAATTCTGCAGCATTTCTACTGCTTCTTTGTTGTAGCCCAGAGCTTTCCCAGAGCTATTTTTTGTTGGTTATGGTTATCTACCATATTTATTGTTTTTATGAGGGAAATGAGCACGGGGCCCTCCTGGCCTCCATCTTTCCTTGTCCCCTATATTTTCTTTAAGGAGTTTCAGGTCTTATATTTAGATGTTTATTTCATTTTGAATTGATTTTTGTGTATAGTGGAAGATGGGGGTCCCATTTCCTTCTTTTGCATGTGGATATCATTTTCCCAACACCATTTGTTGTAGAGACTATCCTTTCCCCATTGTGTGTTCTCAGCTCCCCTGTCAAAGATCACTTGACTGACGCATGGGTTTATTTCTGGGCACTCTATCCTGTTCCATTGTTCCATGTGTCTGTCCTTATGCCAGCACCATGCTGATTTGATTACTATAGTTTTGTAATATATTTTGAAGTCAGGAAGTGTGAATTCTTCAGCTTTGTTCTTCTTTCTAAGGATAGGGGGTTTTTTTGTTTGTTGGTTTTTTGAAGACAGTTAGATTCTGTGTGAATGTCAGCAGTTTGAACACAAGGCGAGCGTGCATTACACACTCTAATCACTAGGTTTGGTCATTTTGCCTCTATCCTTCAGTCATGCATCCACTGCCTCCCAACATCTGACAACAAGTCTTTAAATTGAAGTATCGGGACTTCCTTGGTGGTCCAGTGGGTAAGACTCCACGCTCCCAAAGCAGGGGATCCCTGGTCGGGGAACTAGATCTCACATGCATGCCACAACTAAGAAGCCTGCACGCTGCAATGAAGATCCTGCATGCCACAACTAAGACCCGGCACAGCTTAAGTAAATAAATAAATAATTTTAAAAATAAATAAATAAATTGAAGTATCAAGTGAGAGCATGGATTTTTTTTGTCCTGTCCAGTAGCAGGATCAACTCGAATGAAGTAACTAAAATTGCTGGCCTGAGGTCCCCCCTTCAAATGGAATTTACAAGAGTTCGTGTCCATGAGCTACACACCTGACAGAAACTGCCAAACTGCTTTTGGTACCTTGCCCCCGTTTAATTAATATTTCTTCTCATTTCCATCGCTAGCAGAGGCTCGCACAGCTGGTACACACCCCAAAACAAAGGTATTTAAAACCTTCAATTCCTGTTGATCCCTGCAACCCAGCTGGTGGCCCCTTTTAGAGAAGAGCATGTGATTATTAGTATTGAAGAGGAAAGAATTACTTCTTGGGCAGTGCTGAATTAATGGTCCATTTCTCTTATAAAAGTAGACAGGCATCCTATTCCAGGGTAAATTCTTTGAAAGCGATAGTAAAACCTTCCAGATGACTAAGGGTTTGTAAATTGCTGAATACCATGATTCCCATTTAGGAAAAAGAGACACCTGCATTGGACAATCCGTCCTTCTGCATTTTAAGACTCCTTTGTGAAATAAGAAAAGCAAGCAACCAAAAAAACAAAAAAATGGTTTCCTTCTCTTTTGCTAAAGAATTAGAAAGAGTGGGCTTTTTTTTCCCCCCCTGTACTATCCAGGACAGTATCCACTGATCACATGTGGCTATTTACATTTAAATCATTTAAAAATTTTGTTTCTCAGTCATTCTAGCCACGTGTCAAGTGTTCAGTAGCCACAACTCTGCTTTGATAAACAGATTCTAGAACATTTTCATCATTGCAGAAAGTCCTATTAGGCAGCACCGCTCTAAGACTTAAGAAATGATAGGGTTGGATTTGATGTGATGTGGGAAAATGAAAACAGCTTTGCAGCAAGCAATTTCATTAATATGTATCTATGTCCTGAAATATGTGTAAATGTATGAAAAGCACATCAGAATTTCTTTGAATTATAATAATTTGGCAAAGCATGTGATTTATATTTTAAGCTGACTAACCCGATTAATAGTGCTTTACTTTTCTATCTGAAGGAAAAGGTAGTGAATAATTCATCACACAGAAAAAATACCTGTCATCATTGTGATCGTAATTTTTATTTTTAGATGAAGCACTAGAAGAATTCTCTCATAGTATCTCTGATCTGTCCGGCTCCTCCTCACTTCACGTGTTTCCTTTTGGTGAGTTCAATGAGGAAGAAATAGTTATATAATTTATAGTATAGAATTATATATAATTTATTGAGAGTGTAATTTTCAAAGAATCCTATTCCTTATTATTTTCTTTCTTTTTTTACAGCTTTATTAAAAAGTGTAAGTGGCCTAGTTACTCTACATCATGTAAACTCCTTATCCTATTCAAATATTCGCCCATCCCCCCAAATCCAATTTTGTGTCTATTTATTGCAGAAGTATGTGCAGTCTTTTAAGATTTGAGGGTGACATTTGACCCACCCATTCTTTTATTACATGTACTTTGATTTTCTCTGTTGGACATGGTTTATCTGTTTTCCACTGAATTTGATAATTGCCTGAGTCCATGTTAGCGGAAAATGTACACACTTCATTTCCCAAAGCCTAACACTTACATTTATTTATCTAGATGTTTGTTTGTTTATTACCTTTTGAACCCCTTCACGCATTTCTCCCACCCCTTACCACCCCATCGCTGGCAACAACCAATCTGTTCTCTGTATCTATGAGCTCGAGGTTTTGGTTCTACATATAAGTGAGATCATACAGTATATGTCTATCTGTCTGTCTTATTTCACTTATTTCATAATGCCCTCAAGTTCCATCCATGTTGTCGCAAATGGCAAGATTTTATTATTTTTATAGCTGAGTGATATTCCTTCGTGTGTGTGTGTCTGTGTATGTGTACACATCTTCTTTATCCATTCATCCATCCATGGACACTTAGGTTGTTTTCATATATTGGCTGTTATAAATAATGCTGGTATGTACATGAAGGTGCATATATCTCTTTGAGTTAGTGTGTTGGTTTCCTTTAGCTATATTTCCAGAAGTGGAATTGCTGTATCCTCTGGTAATTCTATGTTAAATTTTCTGAGGAACCTCCTGTTATCCTGTTTTCCATAGTGGCTGCACCAATCTACATTCCTACCAGCAGTGCACGAGGGTTCCCTTGTCTCCACACCCTGGCCAACACTTGATATTTGTTGTCTGATGATAGCCATTCTGACAGATGTGAGGTGGTATCTCAGTGTGGTTTTGATTTGCACTTCCCTGGTGATTAGTGATGTTGAGCACATTTGCATGTACCTGTTGGCCAGCCATCTGTATGTCTTTGCCATTTTCTTATTTAAAAGAAAGAAATTAAATTGTTTTGGGGGAATGAGAGGGATCAGAGTTCTCTCTCAAATTTTCCCTAAAGGACATTGTTTTGTTTTGTCTTCTTTGCTCTGCTTTGCTTTTCTGCAGTAGTTTATTCCGCAAATGATTTTTCATTATTCATGATCTTCTAAGATGCATCTTAGATGTCGGGTCTTGGGTCACCGTGGCAGGTCCAAGTTTAAAGGAGGGGACAGCAGGGTTTGTCCTTCCGCCAAGTTACTCCCACTTAGTACCTCAATCTCAGACAGTTGAATCTGTTAGAAATGAGAGGTTGCCGTGATATTTTGTGTTATGTTTTGAAGCTCCCTCTCACTTTCAAGCCCTTTACTGCGCTCCGACTTACAAAATTAATTTATACCCATTCTTTACCTTGAAGGGGCTCCCAGTACAGCCAAGAGGCAGACAGAGATGGGGCCTGTGTGAGGGACAGAAATCTCAGCCCAAGACTAGCCGTTGGAACCCACATGGCACCGACCAATTTACAGTTTCTACTACTTATTTAAATAAAGTCTTTATTTCAAGGCTTGATGTTTCACAGTTTTATGCTTTCCCTTTGGAGTGTTTCTCTCTGTAGAGCCAACTAATCAAGTTTAAATTTTAATTAAACAGCTGTCATTTGCTTGTTAGTCCTGTGACAACCTGATGTTTTATGAAATTTTAATTTAGCCCAAACTGGGTAAGAAGATTTCTTCCGACAACAAAAGAATGCTATTAATAGGGTACAGTTGAGATGAAGCAGAGTTTGCTCAAGTGCTAAGAGATTCAGGTACAGGGAAGGAATGAAAAGTAAGCACTTGAGTAATCACTGTTAAGCGTTGGGGCCGGGGTGTGTGAAGGCCAGACTGAATTGGTGGCAGCACGGGTCAGAGAAACACAGGTGATCTAGATCCAAGTTTACACTCGCATGTTCTGTGCCTTCCTTTGTCTTTATTTCCTTCTGCTCCAAGTCTCTGTCTTTCTCTCTGTCTCTGCCTCTGAGCATCTTTCAGCCTCTCTTTCTCTCTCTGTCAGTCTGTAGCTGTTTGTCTCTGTTTATCTACAGATCTAATGGTTTACACGTTTTCTCCACCCCCCCCCTTCTTCTGTCCAGGGTCCTGATCTGAGCATCCCAGGCTCCAAAGGGCTGGAGGCCAAGCTGGCCATGATGAGGAGTGAGTGATGGCAGGGACTCGCCTGGGATCGGGAGGGGGCTGCAGCTGGTGACGCTGCTTCCCTTCCCCTGGAACAGACAGCTTGTGCATGAGCAGAAAAAACCCCCTCAGGGGATAATGTTTTCTAAAGTGCATTCTCACCACCATCACAGTTTTTGCCAACTGGGCTGCACATAACATTGTGCCTTTGTGACCTTATTATTATTTTTTTAAATTATTATTTATTTATTTATTTATTTATTTATTTATTTATTTATTTATGGCTGTGTTGGGTCTTCGTTTCTGTGCGAGGGCTTCCTCTAGCTGCGGCAAGCGGGGGCCACTCTTCATCGCGGTGCGCGGGCCTCTCACTATCGCGGCCTCTCTTGTTGCGGAGCACAGGCTCCAGACGCGCAGGCTCAGTAGTTGTGGCTCACGGGCCCAGCTGCTCCGCGGCATGTGGGATCTTCCCAGACCAGGGCTCGAACCCGTGTCCCCTGCATTGGCAGGCAGATTCTCAACCACTGCGCCACCAGGGAAGCCCTACTTATTATTTTTTTAAATTAACTCACCTTTTATTTTTTAATTGAAGTATAGTTGATGTACAATATTATATAAGTTTCAGGTGTACAACATACTGATGCACAATTTTTAAAGGATATACTCCATTTATGGTTATTATGAAATATTGGCTATATTCTGTGTGCTGTATAATATACCCTTGTAGCTTATTTATTTTATACATAGTAGTTTGTACCTCTTATTCCCCTTCCCCTAGATTGCCACTACCCCCTTCCCTCTCCCACTAGTTTGTTCTCTATATCTGTGAGTTCTTTTTTGTTATATTCACTAGTTTGTTTTATTTTTTAGATTCTACATATAAGTGATAACATACAGTATTTGTCTTTCTCTGTCTAACTTATTTCACTAAGCGTAATACCCTCCAGGTCCATCCGTGCTGTTGCAAATGGTGAATTAATTCATCTTTTAGACTTTAAAAAAACCCTATATTTAGCCACACTCCAAATCTATAATCCATGAAGACATGAGTTTTGTGTGTTACATTTCTTAATACACATTAAAATGTTAAAAGGAAAAAAAAATAAAATAAAAACCAAAACCAAATTCATCTATGCATCACCTAAAATAATGTTAAGTATTACCAGCGTTAAAAATCCCATCATTTGGGGACTTCCCTGGTGGCGCAGTGGTTAAGAATCCGCCTGCCAGTGCAGGGGACACGGGTTCGGGCCCTGGTCTGCGAAGATCCTACATGCTGTGGAGCAGCTAAGCCCGTGCACCACAACTACTGAGCCTGTGCTCTAGAGCCCATGAGCCACAACTACTGAGCCCACGTGCCACAACTACTGAAGCCTGTGCGCCTAGAGCCTGTGCTCCGCAACGAAAGAAGCCACTGCAATGAGAAGCCCGCGCACCACAACAAAGAGTAGCCCCCCTACTCACTGCAACTAGAGAAAGCCCGCGCGCAGCAGCGAAGACTCAACACAGCCAAAAGTAAATAAATTAAATTAATTTTTAAAAAAATTCCATAGTTTGGCAAACTTCTTATAAAGCACTTTCTGCTTTTTGTTTGTTGGCTAGTTAAAAGTCTTAATTTTTCCTCTAATTCTATTTGGCTATGTCTACAAATATGCCAGAATCCCATCCCTGGCTCCGTCATGCTATTTGCAGCAGTCTGCTTGAACTCCAAACATTTCTGAATGTTTTGAACACACTGGTTGGAGTTTTCCTTTTGCCCTTAAAAGATCTGGGAAAAATGTTGAATTTTCAGTATCACCTGTCCTCCTTTAAGTTGTTGAAAGAATCTCTTAAGTTCCAATCTATTAATTCATTTTAGGAAAATCAGAACAATTCTGAGTTCTGTTACCATAAATGATCCACCCGCTCTTAATACAGCACTTGATTTTAGATTTGGCTCAATCATAGCCAAATCAATCTTTAAGATAGAAATAAAAGCCTAATTTCAGCTCCCTTCCTACAGTAGATCTGGGGAGGAGATGTTTTCTTCCTGTTTCAGCCTACTCTTCAGGGTGAAGCATTTGAAGGAGGCTGCACCTTGAACCAGAGACAACTTTGATAGCCGACCTATACAAATGGGCCCTTTCAAACAGAAAACTCAATTTCTGCTTTTCTCAAGAAGCTTGAGTTAGGCTTGCATTCCTGCTTGGTGACGTCACCTGGGATTGAATAGCCACCGAGCCTGTTACACAGTGCCCTGTTGACCTCAGTCCCCACCAGGCCCTCTAGTCTCTCCCACATGAAGGCTGGGGGACACACGTCATTTCTCTTCCCGCTTGCACTGCTTGTTTTCTAAGAGTAGAGTTCACGGAAAAATGGAAACTCAGTGCACACTGATCTCTATAAAAAATGGGCAAATAATGAATAGCCCTCACTCTGCCACTGTGTCCTAGAATTCTGTTTCATTCCAGGTTATAAAAGTCACACTGGGAAATTGCAATGTGCTCATTCAGAGAGTGTTCAGGGGGCTGAGGGTCCTTGAAATCAGATTACAGAAGAAACAATCTGAGGAAGTACAAGTGCTCAGCTGAGTGAGGGGAAAGCAAAAGGGCCCAGGGGTGAGTGATGGGGGAGGCGTGGGAGTTTTTTTAAGCATTGAAAGGGCCATTGTGTAGATGATGGAGGAGAATTATTCTTTCTTTCTGGATCTCTAAAGTAGAAACTCAAAGGAAACCAACTTTGGCTCATTGTAAAGAAATAGACATTTCAGAAGCAGTGTCTTATGATGGCTAAATTTTTTAGACATTGGTTCAAATGTGACTTCATCACTTTCTAGCTATTTAACCTTTTGGCAAGTTATGTTAACTCCTGAGATCTTAATTTCTTATGTGTAATGTGGAGATGTTAATGGTCTAGTGGTTTGTACCTTATCCAGAGGTTAGTTCTAAATCAGAGTGCTTACGGCCTAAACTACCATTAATCATAATGAACCTTCAAAATTCCTTCAGTTAAACTTAAAATATGAGGACTTGAGCACTTTGAAAGTCAAAACCAAAGAACTAATTTTCTTTTCTGTCCTTGCATTTGGCTGTTGCTTATTCCTTAGGTCCTTATAGGTCAAAGTCTGGTTTAAAAGGGGGCGTAGGAAGAGTCACACATAGGTTTTCTATTTTTCTCACTTTCTGTTATTCTCAGCATATATAATTGAATTGTCACATGTTACATGTGTGAATCATGCACACATTTAATGCCATTGGGGGAGAATAAAGTAAGACTGTGTTTGTAAAAGGACCTCACAATGTTTGACCTTCAATATGTGGGTATTTGTATGTACGTCGTACGTTGTAACGTCCGCTTGATTGGAAGCTTCATGGACTCTTGGGCTGTGTTACATTAAGTAGTGGACTCTCCATGGCTTAGCAGAGCACCTGGAATACTGTGGGGATTTAGTGAAAATAGTTGGAAGAAAGAGAAGGAGGAAGGGAGGAAGGAGCCAATGATGGAATGAGTGGCTTGCCTGCTGTGTGTTTTCTGGACCAACTCCTGTGAATTCCTTTTCACTGGAGGTAAGCGAAGGAATATGGAACCTGTCTAGTCCAATGGGTTTTCACTGGAGGTAAGAAAAGGAATATGGAACCTGTCTAGTCCAATGGGTTTCCACTGGGTGCAGACTTAGATCTAAGTAGTTATCTCAGTTTTCTTTGGTTCTCATGGAATGCGTTTATTCCACAAATACTCACTGAACATCTGTGTGCAGGGTAATGCTTGTAAAATTTAGAGAGCTACAGAAGTGGACTCCTCTGGCTTCTGCCCTTAGTAGCTTACAATGTAGATGATGGCTATCAGTAGCTAAATTTTATTATTGGCCAAACACTATTATAAGCACGTTATCAATATAGACTTATTTAGGCCTCAAACAAGACTTTAAGAGAGGTAATTACTATTTACATTCGGGTGGGCGAGTAGGGGTGCAAACTCTTGGGTGTAAGAGAGGCTACAAGGATCTATTGTACGACACAGGGAATACGGTCAGTATTCTGTAATAACTGTCATTGGAGTGTAACCTTTAAAAATTGTATAAAAAATAAATACACTTAAAAAAATTTATGGATGAGGAATCAGAGCAGTAAGAGGGTAAATAACTTCCCCAAGGTCACCCAGCTGGTGGGTGGTGGAGACAGGGTTCCCACCTATGAACCGGCTCTGAGCCTGCCCTCTTAACCCCTGTGCATTATCGCTTTGTCAGCCTTTGAGGCTGTGAACAGCATGGCGAGAGGGGTGTCTTACGAGCGTAGCAAAGTAATAGTCCTACTGCTTCTCCATCTGAAGGGTTGGTTGGTGGATAATGAGCTTTTCTGAATTTTATACACACTGCTGTTTTCAACCACTTCACCTAAAAAGCATGTTTTCTTCTCATTGCCAAGTTTCTTTGAAGGTCTTCACAGGAAGCATGAAAAATATATTTCCGGGGTGGTCATCTTTTCATGTTTCTCTTTCTGACAAAATGATGGGTTTATGCTTTTATGGGCTGGTAATTATAGTGTTTGTCCATAAATTGTGGCTTCCAGGACCCCAGAAGCCTGTCCCACATCATTAGCAGGTGCTTAGCTATTTTCATTCTTGAAAAAGAAATGGAAATAAATCCATGCTGGCACAGAAATAGTGCCCACCAACTTATCTCTGCCATCATTGTGTCCAGGGTTCTGGTTTCAGCTGGACTAGACAATAGCGAGCTGCTAATGACCTAATAAAAAGACGTTAATATGTTTAAGTCTCCCCTGCCCCAGGGAAGCACTTTGTGAATCTGGCTTAAGGCAGTGTCTTCTGATGGTTGGGCTGTCATATTGGAAAATTAAAATTGTCCTGCTCCTTGCTTAGAAATGTGTAACAAGCTGGCTCCTAAATAGAAAACAAAACAAAACAAAAAAACTTTGGCTTTGAAATAGCATCTGCATTGCCTGGATTAAGGCACAGCATCTAGAAAGAGCTCGCTGACCAAGGTTTCCGGAAGGGTTGGGTTTACAGAGAGGGGAAGATGGCAGGTGCACGGTTTCTGAATGGGAGCCTCTAGAGGCGACACTTGGAACTGCAATAATGGAGTCAAAGGCATCATTGAAGGTTTAGGAGAATGTGGGTAGGTGTGGCAGACAGCAGGATCTGGCAGGTCTCACACACATCCCTACATTCATTGGACTTCTTTGGTTACAAATTATGAAAACTCAAGTCAAAATTTGTTAAGCCAAATAAGGCAATTAGTTGGATCATGCACCTGAAAAGGGCCATTATGGTATATTGCAAAGTTGGACTGAGGGCTTTCTTAGGACTTGGTTTCTTTCCATTTCTCAATACTGATTTCCTCTGTGCTGTGTTCAGACCCAGTCAGGCTCTTACTGTGGGGTGGCCCCCAACAGTTTCAGGGTTTATATCTTTCTAATTTCAAATCCAGCAGATGGAAAGATTTTATTCCCAGACATTTCAACAAGAATTCCCCCCCCCCTCTTTTTTTTTTTGGAGCAGTGAAAGGTTTATTTTAGGGCAAGCAAGGAGAATGGGTGGCTCATCCTCAAAAATTCTGAACTCTTGTGTTCATCCCTGAATGAGTAGCACCCTGGACATACTGTGAATATTTAAGTCGTGTATCGAAATGTGGAGCCAGGAGTGAGAGTTCGAACTCTTCATCCTCAGGGTAAAATTGAGAAAACAACAAATAAGAGCATATGGACCAGACAGGCAAAGAATGGCCATTATTCATTAAGTTTCCCATGAAGACTCCCTATGAATATTACTTACATTCTTTTAGGAAGAATGCAGTCAAGAGGGTTGATAGAAAGTCTGCCACGTGGCAGGCACCATGGCAAGTCTTCAGAGACATCCGCAAACTGTTGGAGAAGCGCTTTAGCCACTAAATACTTACTGAGTGTCTAATTGTGTTCGTTATATATTGCTGCATCACAAGTCACCCACAATTTAGCAACTTAGAAAAATAAGTGTGTATTTAAACAAACCTTCTGTGGGTCAGGAATCTGGGAGCGGCTCCAATGCGTGCCTCTGGCCCGGGGTCTCCAGTGGGCTCGCAGTTAAGATGTGATGGGGGCTGCAGTCAACTCAAGTCTTGTCTGGGGCTGGAGGATCCCCTTCCGGAATGGGTCCCTCACGGAGCTGTCAGGTTCACGCTGGGTGTTATCAGGAGCCTCGGTTCCTTACCCCGTGGCCTCTTCATGGAGCCACTTAAGTGTTCTCATGACACGGCAGCTGGATTTCCCCAACGTGAGGGATTTAAGAGAGAAAGGAAGGAGGGATTCGCAGTGATTTTCATGTGCTAATTTCAGAGACACAGACTGTCCCTTCTCACATGTTGCGTTCATGACAAGTGGGTCATTAACTCAGCCCATGCTCCATGCCAGAGGAATTAGTCTCCACCTATTAGAGGGGAGGAGAGTTGAAGAATTTGTGAACATATTTACAAAGAACCACAGTCTACCCTCTGGCCATAGATTATTCCTATTCTTCCTCTGTGCAAAATACTCACCTCCCAAGATCTCCTGAAAAGCTCACCCTTTCACAGCATCAACTCAAAATCCAAGACATTGGGATCAACACGAGGTCCAGGTACAGATGAGGTCCTTGATCCTAAGCGGTTCAGTGTGATCCATTAGGGAAGCATATTTATCCCAGAAAACTATACCCCTAGTTATGGGAAAAAGACAAAGATTTGGAGGTAAGTTGACCTCAGTTCTAATCTTGGCTCTGTCATCACGGTCTGAGGAGTATTATGTGATCCGCTGTACACAGTGAGCTGCAGAGACCACCTTTGTATATAACAGTATCCATGATGGTTTGCACTGATTGGGCACTAACTGTATACCAGGCACTATTCTCACTGCTTCCTATGTTTTAACTTGCTTAATCCTCACCACAACACCATGGGGGTAATACTATTATGAATCCCATTTTATAGATGGGAAAACTGATGCACAGAGAAGTGATGTCATTTATCATAGGTAACCCAAATGGCCAGGGGCAGAGTAGGGGTTTGAATTCCAGAGTGTGTGATCTTACCCGTCATGTGAAGAGAGCACTCCAATTTTCCACCAAACACAGCCCAAGGTGAAGAGTGACGTTGCTTATTTCGAGGACACTTCTGTTTCTTTTATTTTCTTGCTCTTGGATTGTCCACGAAATGACTTGTTTTAAGTAAGATGTGAGAGTTGAAAGTTATTGTCTGTCAGAGATGAAAATGTGTTCTTTTTTCCCTAAACCATTGCAAATGAATGAATATATACTGGCTTATACTACGAATTCAGGAACACACAAAGAAATACCACAAAGAAGAACCTGAAATTCTTTTCTAGTCAAAAAGTATTTGCACCAATAGAGGCAGAGATGAGAGAGAATTCTTTTGATTAAATCATATTGCTCCCCAAATCTGCAGGGAATTTAGTGACTGAATGTCTTTTTACTGATGTATCTCACTTGGATAATATGGGTGCTCAAAAGGAATTCCTGGCTTTAGGAACTCGAGGAAACAGAAATCATGGCTGAGCTGAGAACCCCATGAGATTATAAAGCAAGGGGAGAATTCAGATTTACACAACTCATCCATTAAACAGAGAAGAAATTCTCTCTTCTAGTTTTATTGTCAAGTGGGACTAACAGCAAATGATCATTTCTGTTCATATCCTTTATTCATTCTTTTCTAATCACATCTTCTAAACTGCTGTTTAGATTTCATTTACCAATGAAGTTGCATTACCACATATGGGCTAAGCTACATGGGCAAGAAACTCACACAGATTCCAATGTGCTTCTTTGTTTTTAACTTCCCTTCTTCCCTGTAGGATCAGGTTAACCTTCACAAGGATTCACCTCTCCCAGAAAAATAAATAGGTCGGCTAGTAAAGTGTCTTTATGTTATTGGTCTCTTCTAGAAGCAAGTTTTCCAAGCCCTGCATGATTTTTTTTTTTCCAAATTAAAGCAGTGACCCCAAGGACTGCCCAATAAAGACAACTTTTTATGGTCTTTCCTGCCCAAAGCAATTCCTATTAACTAAGGGTTTCTATCTTACGATTTCCCGGTAAATATGTTACCAAACTCAGTGTAACAAATAAATCAAATACTACCTAACATCCTTTGAGTGCATCATTCAATGAATATTTGGGCTACTATCTTAACTTTTTTTTGAGTACAGTTGTGCAAAAACACACTAGTCATCCATTTTCCGAGTTTTCTCTGTATCTGAAAACCCACTTTGGGGGACTGTGCATTTCCCATACTCCTTATTGACAGCCCTGTGGGGTGGTGATAATAATGCTAAGAAAAACTGAGGATTTGCCAGCTATAGTTACCCTTCCTTTCTCCATAGCTACAACTGGGGCAGAAGGAACTGTGGTCTAGCATACTGGGTCTGTACCAGAAATGTTTGACAGTATAAGCAAGATGGATAAAATAAGCAATTGTATTAGGGTTCTCCGGAGAAACAGAACCGAGAGGATATATGTTTGGTAGTTATATAGAAAGAGATTTATTATGAGAGATTGACTTAACGCGATTATAGAAGCTAAGAAGCCCCATGATCTTGCATCTGCAAGCTGGAGTCCCAGGAAATCTGGTGGTGTAATTCCAGTCCAAACCCAAAGGCGTGAGGATTAGGGGAGCCGGTGGTGTAAGGTCCTGTCCAGTCTGAACACCCACAAACGGGGAGTGCTGATGTCTGAGGGCAAAGGGAGATAGATGTCCCAGCTCAAGCAGAGAGAGCAAATTCACCCTTCCTCTGCCTTTTGGTCCTATTCAGGCCCTCAACAGATTGGGTGATGCCCAACCCTGTTGGTGAGGGAGATCTTTATTCAGTTCACCAGTTCAAATGTTAATCTCATCCAGAAACACCCACACAAACACACCAAGAAAGAATGTTTACCAGCTCTCTGGGCATCCCTTAGCCAAGTCCAGTCAACACATAAAATGAACCATCGCAAAAGTATATTAAAAAGACCTATTACAGGGTCTGACATGTGGTAAACCATTAATATTTGTTCCTCCTCATCATTATGGTTCCACATTGTTTTCATACGGATGTGTTTATAAACGGACAGTGGAAAAGACAAGCGATCAGGGTGTCAGGAGATGATGCTTCACCTCCTTTGCCACTTGGATGCTGTCTGCCATCAGCAAGACACTTAGCATTTCTGGCTTCAGTCTACTTTTCTGCCAAAAAGTGGTGGTAGTGTCTGGTCCATTCCTATGGCCCCTAACCATCTCCAGAACGTCGAGGAGGCTTCATCTCCCCATACAAAATGTGTGCTATCATGTAATTGCAAGAAAAAGACCATTACAGTTGTACATCGTCATACCATTATCCTATGATCAGAGAGCAGGGGCCATGACCAACACTTTTTTGATTGTCTGTAGTAAAGTACTAGGTCCATATAATATATTAAATCCAAATGAAAATTTGTCAATTTCCTTATTAACAATTATTTGTTGAAAAAGTCCCACTTTCTGCCTTTTCATATCACTCTTCCTCAGCCTCCTTCATTCAGAACAGGAGAGAATGGAGACTCAAATTTGGTGAATATCTTCCAGGTGCTTGACACTTCTAGAATGTCCTCTGGGTAGGCTGTTTCATGGGAAAGTCCTTATAATGAGTCATATCATCTCTGTCTTATGGACAAGGAGCTAAAGGCTTAGAGAAGTTTAATGTCTAATGGAAATGGATCGTGATTTTGGGTTTACCTTATTCCAGGATATGTGTTCTGTTGGGTGTGTGATGCTGGTCATAATATGTTCTAAAAAACTTATGAAAGAGTAAAAACTTATGAAAGAGTTGATGGAGCTCAAGGAATTTTCACTGGGGTTCAGGGGTGCTCTTTGAGGTGTGGAGATGATGGGAGGGACCCAGCAAGTTTAGCTGAACAACAGCTTTACAATGAAGGCTGGATTGTGGTACCCATGTGTGCTATGACTAATCACAGCTCTAGAATGAGAATTTGATTCCCTCAAAAAGACTGGGGAAGAACAAACATATATATTGGACCACACCCAAGACAGAGTTATTCTCTTCATAGAGCAATTGCATTTTACTGTTTTGCTGAAATTAATTACACAGAAAACTAAACAGAGACGTTTCCTTGTTAAAGGAGACATGCCTTTTATTTGAAATAATGGGAATCTGTTTGTGTTCTGTATTGTTCACTGGTTCACTAGAAGATCAAGTAATTGGTGATTCACACCAATCTATAGAACTTTAGTGACCGACGCCTCTTAGACAACACAGACCCTGCAGATTGTAGAAAAGTAAACATCCACTCTAAACGAAGAATGTGATATTTAAAGTTAAATCAATAGGCCCACATTTCTAAGCTGAATAAAACGTTAATCTTTAATAGAGTTATTTCAGAAAGTCAATTCTAATGGTCCCTGTAGTTCAAAGATTTAACTGTAAAGATAGGGCTGTAATGACTACAAGAATAGGAACGAAATAAGGGGATGAAAGAAACGCATTTGACATTTGCTCCAGTGTAAGCAATGTGCAAATGAAAACCAATTTACGTGAAGCAGAATATTCCCCCTTTGTAGTATAGATGCGTGAGGTGACACCATTTGTTCCTGACAATGTTTATTCTCTCCACCAGGGAGAGCAGAGTATGCAGCCGCAGGGCATGACCTTCAGAATTAGAAGTAGAAGTGAATTAATCCAGTGTCCTAGTAATAAGTGGAGGTCAGTGTAACTCACCTCCCAGAACAAATGGGCAAGGAGGAATTTATCCATTCTCAAAGTAAGTAGAAGATCAAATGGCCTTCACAATGAGAGTTACAAGAAAATGATCCAACCTAAGTGTCCATCGACAGATGAATGGATAAAGAAGATGTGGTACATATATAAAATGGAATATTACTCAACCATGAAAAGAAAGGAAATTGAGTTATTTGTTGTGAGGTGGATGGACCTAGAGTCTGTCATACAGAGTGAAGTAAGTCAGAAAGAGAAAAACAAATACCGTATGCTAACACATATATATGGAATCTAAAAAAATGGTACTGATGAACCTAGTGGCAGGGCAGGAATAAAGACGCAGACATAGAGAATGGACTTGAGGACACAGGGAGGGGGGAAGGGGAAGCTAGGGCAAAGTGAGAGTAGCCCTGACATATATACACTCCCAAGTGTAAAATAGATAGCTAGTGGGAAGCAGCTGCATAGCACAGGGAGATCAGCTGGGTGCTTTGCAACGACTTAGAGAGTGCGATAGGGAGGATGGGAGGGAGGCTTAAGAGGGAGAAGATAATGGGGATATATGTGTGCAAATGGTTGATTCACTTTGTTGTACAACAGAAACTAACACAGCATTGTGAAGCAACTGTACTCCAATAAAGATGTATAAAAACTAAATAAGCTACAATATGGTACAATATAGTACAGCACAAGGGATATAACCAGTACTTTATAATAACCATAAATGGTGTATAATCTCTAAAAATTTTGAATCACCATGTTGTACACCTGAAACTAATATATTGTAAATCAACTATACTTCAATTAAAAAATGAATGCTATAAAAAAAAAAAAAAGAAAGAAAATGAGCCATGTCAAGATACTTTCTGGGTTCTTCTTCTTTGTTGTTTTGTTGCTGTTGTTTTTGTGCCTGGTCTTCATTTCCCCAGAGAAACTTTTCCACAAGGAAGGGATTGAGGCCAAATACAGACCTAGGCTCACATTTGTACAACCTTGTAACAAAAAAAAAATTTTTTTCATACCAGTTTCAGTTCAAAGCCTCCTAAAGAAGAGCTCTCATCTGCTTGGGTTACCAACCTTGCCCCTTGGCCAGTTGCCGTGGTGGGAGAGGGGTGAGTGCACTGAGGGGCTGGTGACTGGTTGGTCCTTCTTGGGTCATGTGTCCATTCCTGTGTACAGTGGTTTATGGCTGGAAGGAAGTGGAAGAATTGCCATGCGGTCACAAAAGATGAGATCCCTTCTGAGGTTTTTGGTTCAGAGAAGCAAGATGAAGACTTTAAGCTGTTTCCAAATTTAGCCCTTGATTTGGGAAATCAGCACATACAGACATTACGCTAAATTACCTGGACCTCCTCTGGAAATTTAGACAGGGAAGAAAAGTAAACATAGAACAGAGTTTACTGAACTTTATTTTGATGACTTGGGGAAAAGTGGAACTTGGTCTCGATGGTTATAGGAGAGTTAACTAGTAGTTAGTGAAAAAAAAAATTCCTCCTCCAGGAGGACCAGCTTTAATAGAATCATACCTCCCTGGCAGAGATGCATAGATTATAGGGGATGGGTCAGGAGGTGAGATTGGAAGGACATATAGGGCTAAACTGTGATGGTCACTTCAGCCAAGGCAAGGACTTCGGTGTATTTTGTCACCACTGGAGAAGCACTGGCATATTTAATCGGAAGAGAATTTTGAGAAAATCCCTGAAAGCAGATGAAATTTTGGCAGGATGTGGATTGGAGAAGAGAAAGAATCCTTGAAAAGTTTCTTCCTTCTATCTTAGGAAAGAAAAATCCACTGGACCACTTAAATGGGGAACTAAAAAATATTTATGAGATAATTAGGTTGAAAGGTTAAAGACCCAGCAGAAAGGGAACCACATGGTCATTACGAGTTCACGTTTTCCTTTATGTATACCACGGCCAACAAGGCCCTGCAAGGCCCACCTCTGCGAACAGCCCCTGGTCAGTCTCTCTCCATCCCACTGTCAATAATCATGAAGAGTCTGAGATTCTGCTCTACTGACAGTATACCAGTTACTCTTCCACAGTCTCAGGAATGCCAGCAGAAGACACGAGACTCCAGGGTCAGAGACAAAAGACTCTACTACTCACAACATACTTCGTCTTTACCACAGTTTCCTTTGCCCCCCACAGATTTCCACAGGGGTGGTGCAGAAGGGCATCTGTTTATATGGAGAAGCAAAACTCATTCCTCTTGCAATGTTTCTCTCAGTCACTCTAGACAAAGCTTAACGTTGTACCAGCTAGCAATGGAGAAATATTCAAAGGGCCCATGTCCACTTTTGCAATGCAGATGATAAAGGATGAATTTGGCAATGAAGGAAAATAAATTAATAACTAACGCACTGCTCCAAAGACTCTCTGGTAGTCAAGTGACATAGTTCAGTGTTCTCAAAAGTGAGGTGAAACTATTTTAGAGGATGCTGAGACCAATTTTTAAAAAATAATAGTTGGGTAATTGTTTCATCATATACAGTCACTGATGAGTGCTTTAGCCTTTGGTTAGAAACAATAAGGTCAACTTAAAGGAAATTCTTATGAAGTATTGAGTGAGTAATATTAAAAGTGGTATAAGGGCATGGAAAATTCTTGAATACCATATGGAATCACCACGGTGATTACATGAACTCATCTTAAAATGTGATTAATTATTATTAAGATGAGGGAGAGAGAAAAAGAAACAAAGCAGCAGAGATTTTAGTAGCCGGCGGCACATTCGAGATTTTTGTGTGACGTGAGTTTCCTTCATCTCCTTTTGGAACAATTAACTGTACTCTTGTTGGGTAAAGGGAGTGGGACACAGACTGGAGCGCAGAATCTCTGTGAACAAAATCCAGGCAAAGAACCAGAACCCATTTGCCTGAGAAAGCTCTATCGTGTGTGTTCTTCAGGCTCTTCTGGACCCTGAAGACGCCCAGCCTCTCTGCCTGATGGGGCATCTAATTGGGCAACTGGCCTCATTATGGCAGGCAGTACTGGTGATTTATTCTGACAAGGATACCTAGAGGCTATTAGGCATGGGTGTCCATGTACTAAAAATGACTACTGTGATTTCAAATTGTACTTCTGTGTGATAAAGGGGAGAATCAATAACTAGTTCCATTTGTATAGGAATAAAAGGGGATCATGCAGGCTGCAATCTTGTTAAAATAAAACTGCTCTGCACAGGGCATTAGTGGCTGGTATTTAGGGTATAAGAATTGTGTGTCACACCATCTGTTTGAGCTACCTTCATGACGCTCACTAAGGAAATGCTGTATACGCGGGGCTTCAGTTTAATCATCCATAAAACAGATATCCTCAAGTCAATGGCATCTTCACAGTGATTGATGGGTCATCCATGTGATGTGTCAAATGGTGTGCTTTCAAGAACAAATCACTTAAATCATTGTTTCCTCAAGCATGGTGCATGTGCCCTGATGGTTTATAACATGGCTTTCAATGATAAAGGGACAAACTTTAAAAAAAAATGATTTAATACTCATATTTATTTGAATATGTATTGGAAATTAATGTAAGTATAACATGAAAACAATGGCTAATGGATAGTGTTGCTTGAATTATAGGTGTATAGTCAGGTGCGCACAGGGATGTAAAACTTTGGCAAGTTGCTTTCTGCCTCAGAAGGATGGAGAGATCTGATCACACAAATCACAATAGAGTTTCTCACTTTCTAAATTTAAAGCACCACGCTATGCTGTGTTCTTTTCAGTGACACTTAAAACTTGTAAGTCACTTTTGGAATGCTGATACAGCAGAAATTGTGAAAGTACCACATGAATAACTGAAGTCTGGGGAAGTTTGACCTAAGAGATGCCATTGAATCAAATTTGTGTGTCATCCAAGGTCACTGCTTCATTCATCTGCTCATTCATTCAACAAACACAGAATCTGGTTTTGTCTAGATGCTAGGTATACACAGGTAATGAAGACACAAGTTATGACCTTGAAAGGCTCACGATGTATTAGGGGAAGCATAATACAATTTGAAAAAATTTCCTGTAAACGTGGACACAAAATTTAGCGGGAGCATAGAGAAATTGAGATCAGATGTCTAGGACAGATATACAAAGTATATATATATATATATATATATATATATATATATATATATATATAGGGGAGGGTGGGGGGAGGGACAGCTAGGGAGTTTGGGATTGACATGTACACACTGCTGTATTTAAAATGGATAACCAACAAGGACCCTCTGTATAGCACAGGGAACTCTGCTCAATATTCTGTAACAACATAATTGGGAAAAGTATTTGGAAATGAATAGATACATGTATATATATGTATAACTGAATCACTTTGTCGTAAACCTGAAACTAACACAACATTGTTAATCAACTATACTCCAATATAAAGTAAAAAGTTAAAAAATGAGATATATATATATATGCATATATAGAAAGGATATACAAATATCACCATATTTGAGCTGAATGTTGAATACCTGGCAAACAGCAGAAAGAATGGATTGCATGTTAGACAGTGGTACTCATTATCAAAAATTTGGAAGAGTGTGGGAACATGGGGAGTGAGAAACCTCTTCTTACACACGTGTGTGGGGAAGGAGAGGTTGTGTAAGATACATATTGGAAGAAAGGGATCGGCAGTGTAGTATGCTATAAATATAAGTAGGGTTTTCTAAAGCTTTGAAATATATGTTGGAATTTGGATTTTATTTGTGAGCCCAGATGGTAGAGATAAGACTTGCATGTCACCACTACCTAGCATGTGCTCATGGTAGACATAACTAATCGATCCCAGCACTGCTTCCTGCTAGAGCCCACTCCATCTCAAGACAGAACTCTCTCCAGCTGCCACTACTACTTGATTTGAAATGGCAAGTGAGATGAAACCTACTTCCTATTTCTGGCAGAGTTTGTGGAGCTGGAAAGAGCTTTTAATAAGGATTGGAGCATGATGCAAAAGAGGCCAACCAAGATCTGTACCCCAAAGTTCTATATATTTAAAACAATCAAACAAACTTGAAAAACAACATATCCACCTCAGAGCCTTTCCAGTGGAATCACAATCACACAATCAGGATAACCTTAGGCCAGAGGTTAAAATGCAGTGACTGTTGAGGCAAATACGGCTCAAGATTTGCATTGTTTGCTTTAAAAAACATTTAATTACCTACTGATAATTTTAAAAAATAGATTATCAATGTCTTGTTTTTCTTGAAATTTTTGAAAATTCAGAAACACTGTGTCAGCATTCCCGCCTGGCAGCAATCCAGTTCATCTGATCAGTGGCTGTCCCTTTGGCAGTATGTTCACTCCTGTTTGCCACAGTTGATGGCATTCCCTGTTATTATCTTTTATTTTTTGGTTCTTCCTTATTTATCTTAATAGTATCTCATGAAATATTCCTGAATACGGGTTCTGAGAATATTATGGATAAATGGCAATTTGTAAATGAATTCTGTTACAGATACATTAGATAAAATTGTGATGTTTGGGTTTTTGTTTTGGTTTGGTTTTGCCTTTTTTTTTCTTCTCATGCAAATTCAGGTTTTCCCATGTCAGAACTTTTCAAATTAAGGAACTCTTACATTTTGTTATGGGAGGTTAATTTCTCCAGCTTTGTTGAACAAGAATGTTTATAGGTAGAGATTTTAACCAGTCCTTCTAATAATAAATGCCACTGAATGTGGTATCTTGTAACAAGGCTTTCATTTCCTTTGTATAAAATGAGCCTTAAGATTTCCAAAGCTTAATCTAAAAAATGGTACAAATGAACCTATTTACAAGACTGAAATAGAGTCACAGATGTAGAAAAAAAACTTACAGTTACCAAAGGGGAAAGAGGGGGAGGAGGAATAAATTGGGAGATTGGGATTGACATATACACACTACTATATATAAAATACATGACTAATAAGGACCTACTGTATAGCACAGGGAACTCTACTCAATACTCTGTAATGACCTCTACAGGAAAAGAATCTAAAAAGAGTGGATATAGGTATATGTATAACTGATTCACTTTGTTGTACTGCAGAAACTAACATAACATTGTAAATCAACTATACTCCAATAAAAATTAATTTAAAAAAAGATTTTCAAGGCTGGCTCTGATCCTATAGTAATGGGATGGAATGAAAATGCCTTGAGATACTGGTCAAAAGGTACAAACTCCCAGTTATAAGATGACTAGGTTCTAGTGATCTAGTTTACGGCATGTTAATAATACTGTCTTGTGCATTTGAAATTTGCTAAGATCGTAAGTGTTCTCACCACACACACGTGAACTATGAGGTGATGGCTGTGTCACATAGCTTGATTGTGGTGATCATTTCACGATGCATACATATATCAACTCCTCACACTGCACACCGTACACATACACGCTTTTACTTGTCAATTATACCCCAATAAAGCTGGAAGAAATGTCTTGAATCAGGAATTTGCGGGGTGGGGGGAAGTAAACAGACATGGAACATATAGGGGCAAATAAGAATGAGAAATCCTTCAAATGAAGTAATATAGGCAGTATTCCTAGGAAGGGGAAAGTTCTAGAAATAGATGATGAAACCTGAAAAAGAAGGGAAGGTGAGGGGCAGAACTCAAGTGATACATTTTATTTCATGAACACAAAGCCTGTCTCACTGGTAGGTGAGGACAGAAGATGATGGTAAGATGGAACCCTGAGTCCTGGCATCTGAAACAGGTGTCATCACCCCAGCTGCTCCCAGCCCAGGCTCTGGAGAGGGAGAGGGGTGCCCTAATGGGGTGTCCTCAGTCTCCCTGTTACCAAATGCAAGTTCACGTGCCTGATGCACAGTGAAGCGAAACAAACCAAAACGTTGGAGTTTGGGGTAGAGAAAGGTTTATTGCAGGGCGCAGCAAGGAGAATGGGTGGCTCATGCCCAAAAAACTCCAAACTCCCCAGAGGGTTTCAGGAAAGCATTTTTAAAGGCCAGGTGAAGGAGGGGCTTTCCAGGATATGTGATCAGCTCATGCAAAATTCTCTGACTGGTTGATGGTGAGGTAACAGGGCAGTGTCACAGGGGTTAACACTATCAATCCTTAGGTGCCAGTAGGTCTAAGGGGGGCTGTGAGCTCATGTTCAAGTAGTTAATTTCTTCCATTTGGTGGTGGTTTTAGCATCTGAAAAACTCAGGAAATACGCATGAGATGCTATTATAAAGGTACTTCAGAAAGGAGCAAAAGCAGAGGATATGGGAGACGGGTCTGTCTGGGGAAGGTCCCCTAGGGTCCTGCTTGGTTACATGCACGCAGTACCTGAAGCAATGGCACCTGGGCTCCTCGTTGTGTCAGCAACACGTGCTTTTAATGTAACAAGAAAATAGTCAGCTCTTCTGCCTTGAATTCTCATTGAAACCCCTGTTATCATTTCCTCTTTACAATCCTGGACACAGTAATGAGGTTTTAAATCCTTCAAACACATTCTAAAAGGCAGCTACAGGCTTTGTTAGCATGACCTTTTCAGCGCCACATGACTTACATGGTTGGTCATTTGTCTTCTTTCTTTTTAAATAATGGCCATCAACGGGAGGGATGGGAGAGTCAGGAGGGGTGTTCAGTGGGGACAGGAAAGGTTCATGAATGCCTCACTCCCAATCACAGCCTTTGGTGTTTAAACGACCCGACCAGGTTTTATTTGACAGTAGGTTGTTTCTAGGAAACCTGTGTAACTGCAAATCTAGGAAAACAGAGACATCCACGTTCCTATGCTGCATCATTGGCCTTGGTGTTTGACAGACACCATTTATTCTTTTTTTTTTTTCTAGGAGGGAATTGAATTCTTTCTCAGATAGCCTCTGATAATATTCTTTTAAAAAATTTTTATTTTATTGAAATATAGTTGATTTACAATGTTGTGTTAATTTCTACTGTACAGCAAAGTGATTCAGTTTATATATATATATATATATATATATATATATATATATATATATATATATATATATACACACACATTCTTTTTCATATTATTTTCCATTATGGTTTATCACAGGATATTGATTATAGTTCTCTGTGCTATACGGTAGGACCTTGTGGTTTATCCATCAAGATGGATATATGGATAGTATTATATACTATCCACATAATAGTTTGCATCTGCTAATCCCATGTCTGTTCTCTATGTCTGTGAGTCTGTTTCTGTATCATATATAAGTTCATTTGTGTCATGTTTTAGATTCCACTTGTAGCTGATATCATATGGTATTTGTCTTTCTGCCTTCACTTAGTGTAATCACCTCTAGGTCCATCCATGTTGCTGCAAATGGCATTATTTCATTCTTTTTTATGGCTGAGTAGTATTCTATTGGATATATGTACCACATCTTCTTTACTCTGATAATAGCCTTAGGAGACGCTGAATCTTCAAGTAATTGATTTAAAAAAAAAATCCCAGTCTATTCAGGTATGATTAACATACAAAATGCTTTGCATATTTAATGTATACACCCAGATGAGTTTGCAGTTAAGTATCCACCCCTGAAACCATCACCACAATCTATGCCATAAGCATGTCCATCCCCTCCAAGAGTCTCCTCCCACCCTCTTTATTATCATTGTATTCCTTTTTTTGTGATGAAAACACTCAAGGAATTCTAGAGTCTCCTGCTTTAATAACTGCTACTCTCAGGAGTTGTGCTATAATCAGTTTAAGAAGGCTCTTCCTGTCCTAATGTGAATTATTTTGTTTGGGAGAAATTTCTTCAATTGTTGTCGTTTATCTTTATACAATTGACCCTTGAACAACACAGGTTGGAACTGCCTGGTCCATTTATACTCGAACTTTTCAATAGTAAATATTACAGTGCTACACGGCCTGAGGTTGATTTGAATGCTTGGAAGCAGAATCTCGAATACAGAGGAAGAGGACTGTGTATAAGGAGGGCTGACTACAAGTTACATACTGATTTTTGACTGTACAGAGGGTCAGTGCCCTTAACCCCCAAGTTGTTCAAGGGTTAGTAGTCATAGAAATTGGATCTTTTTTAAAATCTCAAGAAACCCCAGCCAATTTTGATGGCCATAGATTCAAGTACCTGAACTGTAACCCCACTGATTTACTGTCTATCTTATTCTCCGATTCTTCCTTACATCTTTTTCATAAACGCCTGTAGGAGAAGGGCTAGACGTTACTCTTCCTCGGTGCCTGGTCCCCGTCCCAGTTCCAGGTGAACAAGTATTGAGCAAAGATCACAAAGCCTGATGCCTATAGGAGTTGGGGTGGGGATAGCACACTGGATGAAAAGGATCAATTTGCTTTGCTTTATTTTTGCATAAAAAAGAGACCTATTATTCGCTTTATAAAGCACTATGTCAACTCTACAGTTTTTCTTCTAAAACACATCCCTCTGTGGTTACCTGTGATTTCCCCACACTTGAGGGGAGTGTGGACACAGAACTAACATGATGATAAACAATAGCTCAGTGGTGAAGCCCCATCAGGACCCCAGGGCCCTCATGTTAAAACAGACAGTTATCTGTTCCAGCCAAGTGGTGCCATGTGGGGTTGCTGATTTCGTTTCCAATTATTCTACTTTTTCAAGAGAGTCTAACATTTTGAATTTTTAAGTGAAAGGGGCCAATTTAAAAATATTCTCTCAAATACCTTTGAACTGCTCAGTATAAACAAAACAAACTGTTGGGCAAGATACCTCCGTGAACCCAACACATTGACAACTCCTGGTGCAGACAAATGCCTGAAACTAGTATCATCAAATATCTGTGCATGTGTGCTCATGGAAATTCTGTGCACAGAATTTCATTTTGAACAGATTTCCAGTTACTTTTGTTAGCTTACAGTGTATCTGTATTTATCTGACATATAGAAGTCATATATCAAAGACTACATATTCAAGTAGATGTTAGAGGCATATACATGAATATTTGTTTGTATATGTAATACATGTGATCATATATTGTTTTAACATAGAATTGGGGTCATATTTGGTTCTCAAGAGTACATGCTGATTGCGCAGTTTAATTAGGTTTGGTGAGAACCTAAAATGAAAAGCATGACCTATTATTCAAAATAGATTTTATACCCTTGGTTGACATTTTTTCACTAGTCCTTATCACTGCCTCATTTATTTAACTTATTTTTTTGCCTGTCTCAGATCGTTGGAGTGTCTTTAAGCCATAACTTTTTTCTGAAGGGATAGGAAGCCAAAAACAAACTTGTGCAGCCAAAAGAAAGAATAACTGTTTCCCCTGAGGTAAGGTGTGTCAGTGTGTGTTTCAGGCAAAAAAAAACACTTCAGGGTCTGGGGAAAAAAAGATAAAACAAATTACAGGATGATCAGTTTTCACAGCACTTGGAGATATTCAGCAACTTGGCCTCAGAAGCATATTACTAACACAGCTCAGAAAATATTTTTGTTCCTTGAATTGAGATTTTTTTCCTTGACGAGAAACCTTTCACAATGGTATTAGATGAATACAATCCACCTGCAGTAGAAGAGAATCATCTTAATTTGGTTTGATCCTGAAGAGTCTAGGCAGGTATATTTTCTCTGTGCCCTGACACTGCAATGTTTAAGAATGTGATCTATGGGGGGGGAAAATGTGATCTATAGCCTGAAAAAGGGAAGGATTTAAGAAAATATGGTTCTTGATTTTTTTGAGACTCAATTTAAAATTTTTGACTCAAAATAAGAATATATGCATTGAGAAATATTATTTTTATCCCATTTATCCCCGCCCTATGGTCTCCCATCTGAAAGGAAACACATCTATTAATTCATATATAGTCTCTTTGTTTTATTACGCAAATAAAGGCAAATAGGGATGTACTTATCCTTATATCCCCAGCCCCTGGTTCTTATACAAGATGTAGCGTCCTGTACACGTTTCTGTACTTTGTTTCGCTTCATAATATATCCTGGCAAAGAGGAAATGGGACAGGGGAGGGGTAAATTGGGAGTTTGGGATTAACATATACACACTACTGTATATAAAATAGATGAAGAAGCACCTACTGTATAGCACAGGGAACTATATTCAGTATCTATCTATCTATCCTGAAGATCTTTCCACGGCTATAGATAGTAACCTGGTTCCCTTGTTACAGGGCCTGGTGTCGCAGCGTGGGATGCCCCAGACCAGGCTCTCGATTTGTTAATCCCCTTGTGTCAATCAAGCTTGTTCTGTTTTCACCGCTCCAAGCAGGGCGTGACCTGATACTTATTTAGGAAGTCACCATTTCCAAACTCCCCTGAGTTCCAAGAGCCTTGTAAAGCTAGGCATCAATACTCACTTTCACAGGTGTAACTGAGGCCGCACAGCTGCTAAGTGATATCGTCACGGGTCCCGCCCCGCCATCCTGCAGGCTCTGTCCTCCGGTCTCTGCGCCCTGCGCCCCTCTTGCGGGGGCCGCATCTTAGCCCTCCCCGCACGCTCTTGGACCTTGATTTGTTACTTGCCTTTGAGATCTCCACCTCTCATGAACTCAATTTTGGTCTTTTGAGTCCCAAATGTCCATTGTAACAGAGTGGGCTTGAAGCCCCCCTGGTTCACGAGGCCCCCTGACATTCAAGTATTCTTCAAGGACAAGAGACGGCAGTCAGCTGATGAACAGCTAGAAGCCAGAGGACCAGGTGGCGGGTCGGGGGACGGGCGCCCTGGTGGGGCTTGGGGGGCCCCGCCGGACACCCCAGGCCGCCCCTCTTCCCGCCGCCAGAGCATGCGTTGTGATCCCCGGGTGATTCCCGGCTGCCTAAGGAGGGGCCCGGGCAGGTGGGCACAGCAGAAACGCTGCCCTTAGGGGTGCGAGGGTACATTATGGGGAACTTTCCAGAAGGAGCCTAGAGCCAGTCGAACCTCTTCAGCTAGAAGTCAAGGAGACAGATGAAAGTGACAAGAGTTGAAGGAACAGATGGAGATGGGGCTGCAGAGAGGATGCATAAATGCCAACGGAATGCGTTTGTCTGGATTGAACCGGAAATGACCGTTTATTGGCAAGAGCCATGCAATTAAAGGGGCTGATTGAAATTAAACAGTTAAGCAAATGCTTGCCTAAATGGAGTCACCCCTTGCATATTGGTTTTCTTCTCCTTTCACTTTCTCTGGTCCCCTCCTTCCTAGAGCACAAAGATGGGGCCCTGGCCCCAGATAAAGAAGGATTGAGCTAACTCTTAGTTCTGAGTATAAAGGATTACCCACCTCCCCACCCCAAGTCAAAATCACAGCAGTGACCTTCTTCTGCATGTCTCTGCAGTTCATAAAAAGACTTCACACATTGACTTATTTGATCCTAAGGACAGGCACGAGATAGGCAAGGGATGGTCATTATTATCTTTTCCTTTACAAGGTATAGAAATGGAATAGTTTCAGAGAGGTGCAGTATCTTGCCGTGGTCACACAGCTCGTTAGTGATGGAAGCAAGCATCCAAACAGGTCTTCTGTCTTAGAATCTTATGTCCCCCCAACTAGACCAGGGTTTCTGCGTTGCAACCACCTGAAAAGGCTTTTTTGTTTTAATGGAAATTCCATGACCTCATCCCTTAGAGAGTCTAATTTAGTTGGTATGAGCTGGGGCCCTGGAAATGAGAGATTTTTCAGAAGATTCTCCCTGGTAATGATAAGATTTGGAAATCACTGGATCGTCCACAATTTGTCCCAGAGCTGAGCTTCACGTGGAGAAAATGTTTCCCTACTCAACCCCAGGATGATGCTTTTACGGCAAACGTTCTCCTTCCCAGCATTTAGAAAAGAAATGAGTAATATTTTTGTGATTTCCTACTGTGCCCTTTCTCGTGTGATTGTCATTCTTGTGCTCTGAGTTGCACAGTCTTTGTTTTTATTTTCCTTTTTGTTTTATAATATTCACTGACTTATTCAGAAATAAATATTCTAGCTGTTTCTAAGAGCAAACCACTGTGGGATGCCACAATAGGGATAAACCAATGAATAAATCATGGTTCCTTCACTCAAAGCCTACATGCATCATGTAGAAAAGAAATATACCATTAATAATGTCCTTGCCAGTGTCAGAAAATAGTGACTTATTTTCCAATACACCTTAAACTCTGGGAGTGAACTTGCTGAGGGCTCTGCCCTACCTTGCATTTGAGGAGGCTCTGAAGAGTTTATCCAAAGGAATTAGGATGACCAGACTGGGAGAGTGTGAGTCAGGAAAGGATGTGGAACCAGGGGGAAGTAGACATGGCCACAGAGAGGACACCCAAGCTGAGTGCAACACTGCAACTCTCTGTACATTCTCTGTCAGTTGCAGTGGGTTAGCAGTAACAGATGGTTTTATCTGGGGGAAAAAAAGAATGAGCTGGAAATAAAGATGCAGCAAAGAGATATAGAAAACCTAAACATCTTTTTTTTTTTAATTTGTAGAAAGTTTAAAAAAATTTTTTAAGGTTAAAAATATTGAAAGAACAAATGTGATCATGAAAGTGCCCAATGCAGGGATGATTGCCTCAACTGGGAATACACACGCATGCATATGAGTGTGTGTTGGTTTTGTTGGGGGAGGGGATGGAGCAGGTAAGAGAACGCTGTTGGGAGACACAGAAGTGTCCTCCGGACTACCAGCCAGTGGTGGATGCTACAAGCTTCCAAGCATCCCCTTCATGGAGTTGCAGCCTCTGGCCGGAGGACCAGATGGGGCTCTGTGCGGGGGAGGGGGGAAGATGGACCCTGCTTGAGGTGGGAGATTGGGGTCTCAGATGCCTTCCTGCAGGCCCACCATCCTCTGAAATGTCATCCTTCTCTAGGATCCGAACCTCTCAGTGAGTGGAGAAGTGGGTCGAGCAGGACTTACCTGGAAAATAATTACTTCATTTTTGTCATGTGTATGGATGTTAAGAGAGACCGTTTTTGGGGTCGATTTCTGTTGTGTTGCCTTTTAAAGCAGCAGGGATAGAGTCCGGATGGGCGCACTCAGGAATCCTTCTTCCAACCTTGGCCTCTTGCTGGGTGACCACATCTCATCCACCCTGCACTTCTGCTGCATTTGCATACCCAGGACCCAGGCGGAGTTCTTAGGACGAGGCAGGGGATGCACTTGGGATAAGACCCAGGGTGTGTGCCCTTCCTCTCCTCTGTGATTAGTCAGTGCTGCACATCGGGACGGCATATGGGATGGATGTGAGCCCAGAGTCACAGCCCCACTTTGCAGAAGGTGAATGTTGTGCCCCAAAGCAGGAAAGTGACCAGTTTAGACCTGGTTGCATGGGCAGTGGAAGGCGGGGCACAGTTATATATACCAATATATGTATATATGTCCCTGGTTAACAGATGGGAGAGTCCACATACTGGGGGCCCTGGTCCCATAGAACAGCAGAGCCCAGAAAGGCTGCAGAGTCGGGCGATGGAGGACTAAGGTGTGGGTAGAACACAGGATTCAGGCCAGTTTCCCAGGCTGTGCCACTCAGATTATTGTACTCGGGCATCCCCTTCACCCAGAGGACTGATCACCTGGGCTACAACCTACCTTTCACGGCAGGGCATCACCTCAGGCTTGGAGCTCGAAGCTGGGGCGGGGAGGGTGACTCAGATGGGGTAGTGTGGTTTCAAGTTTCATTTCTAATTTTGCCATAAAACAATTTAAAGCCACGGCAATTCGCTTTTATAGCAGCAGTTCCCCAACCAGTGTGTCAGAGAGCCTATGAAAGGGAGATGCATTGTAAACAGATTAGGAATAAAAGAAAAAAAAATTCCCCAAACACCATCCGATGTAAGTGTTTTACTTAGTTTTGGAAATCGTTATCTGCTCAAGAAATCAAATGTTTTGAGGCAGGGGAGTCCCCAGCATGGGGGCGTAATGAGAGAAGATGCCCGCCTCGGGAGCAATAGCTGACTTTCAAGGCAGGAAGAAAAACGGGGATGAAACGCAGAATCTGCTCTCCCATTGGGCAAGAACAGAGTGAGTTCAATGAGAAACGCTTCGTGCTGAATAACGTCTTCGAGTTCCTTATTTGGATGGTGCTGTCTCTGAGAAGACGAGGTTTGCTGCTAATGCTCTCTCTGCTCGTCCCTCAGCTTGGCAACTGCTCAGGTTATAAAAGGAAAGAGAGAAGGGTCATGCTTTCTGATCAGGCCATTCCTGAGGCTGTGAGTGACGGGCTACCTGCCTCTGTACTAGATGATTCTGCTGCCTCTCGCAGGTGTTGTGTGACCGGGACGAGGAAGTAAGGGCAGTTATGATAAAGGCTAAGATTTTCCCAAGAGCTGACCATGTGGGTCTTTCTACACCCTCTGTGTGTGTTAACTTATTGAATGTGTCACGATAACCTCAGGCAGTTCATATTTTATTAGGCCCATTTTACAGATGGGGGTCTGGAGCAGATAGCTGAAATGTCCTGCCCCAAACCCTCAGTTGAGCTGTGTAAAGATGGGGTGTGAAGTCAAGCTGTTTGGCATCAAATTGTCCTGTCTCTTGGTAACAGACCTTTCCAGGGAGATCAGAGGCTTATTCGTGAGCTCCTGATTCTCTGTGGGTTTTTGTCTCCCCTCCTATTTCTTGTTCTAATTTTCTCTGCCCGCAGATTTGCCTCTGGCCTTGGTTATAGAAGATATCTCTGGTGTTTCCTTCAGCCTTTTCTGAAGTTGTCTTTTACGCAGGATATTCACAGGGGAGCAGTCACGGGGCACGCAGCCGCTCTCTGAAGATGATGCCCTCACACCTTGAGACTTATTTCATGTTTAAACTATGCCTGGGAACACTTGGTTTCCCCAAGAGGCTCCATTCGCATTCAGCCTAACAGAGTTTAGGAAAACTCATCTGAAGTAGTTAAGACTCTGATTGCAACTCAAGGAAATCCAGCCCAAACCAGCATAAGGAAAAGGCGTGTTTTATATTGGTATTATCTGTAGACTGTTGTACAGGCAGAGATTGAGTAGAGACTCCTATTTGCAGCAGGGAAGAAATGGCATCTATGAACTGGGGTGTGTTTACGCCTCTCCAATCAGGAAATCACTCGTTTGAAAAGGAGAATCCGAGAACTGAGGTTGCAGTACATAAAGGTGTCAGTTGAGTCTGGCGGCTGGTAAAATGTGACCTCTAATACGTGGACCACGTTAAAGGTTAGCTTGTTGTCATTTATTTAAAACCATCCAGCAGCTTACATAAGGAAAGGCAATTTTGAGGAACACACCCATGTTGAAGCAGTGTAATGATGCAGAGTTTGAGATTTGGACTAAAAACCCGTGTTCGAGTTTATCCAAGCCATTGTTAATTGGATGATTTTGATTTCGGTCAGGGACTCGCTGTCTCTGAGCCTCACCATCAGTTCTCCCCGGGCTGTTCTCACGGCCCGACTCCCCTCACCGGACTCTCACATCGCCATGCCTTTTCCAGCCAGGCCTTCCTTGAACTTCCTCTTTGAAGCGGCACCCACTCCCATAACCCGTTACTCCCATAACCACTCGGCCCATTACTCTCATCCTCCTTCATGTATTTGTTTATGTACGTATCTCCCCCAGCAGGATGTTAGCTTCCTGAGGGTGGGACCTAGCTTGTCCTTCCTTGTATTTCCAGTGACTAGAACAATGAGTAGATGTAAAAAAAGAAAAAAGAATGCTTTAATTTTACCAATAAGAAATTTGAGTTCCAGAGATGTTAAATCTTTCTGCAAATCTAAAAAATGGCAGAATTTGGATTAAAACCTACCTAGTCGGGCTTCCCTGGTGGCGCAGTGGTTGAGAATCTGCCTGCCAATGCAGGGGACACGGGTTCGAGCCCTGGTCTGGGATGATCCCACATGCTGCGGAGCAACTGGTCCCGTGAGCCACAACTACTGAGCCTGCGCGTCTGGAGCCTGTGCTCCGCAACAAGAGAGGCCGCGATAATGAGAGGCCCGCGCACCGCGATGAAGAGTGGCCCCCGCTTGCCACAACTAGAGAAAGCCCTCGCACAGAAACGAAGACCCAACACAGCCATAAATAAATAAATAAATAATAAATAAAAATAAAGGAATTCCTTTAAAAAAAAAAAACCTACCTAGTCTTTCCATTTCGTAGCTCTGTGCTCTTTTCACTTTACAGTGTTTCCATTATATAGTATTTTTTTCAACTTTTCTGGCCATGGCCTAGAACGAAATACAGAGTGAGGTAAGCAGAAAGAGAAAAACAAATACTGTATGCTAACACATATATGTGGAATCTAAAAAAAATGGTTCTGAAGAAACTAGGGGCAGGACAGGAATAAAGATGCAGACGTAGAGAATGGACTTAAGGACTCGGGGAGAGGGAAGGGTAAGCTGGGACGATGTGAGAGAGTGGCATGGACATATATACACTACCAAATGGAAAATAGATAGCTAGTGGGAAGCAGCTGCATAGCACAGGGAGATCAGCTCGGTGCTTTGTGACCACCTAGAGGGGTGGGATAGGGAGGGTGGGAGGGAGGGAGACGCAAGAGGGAGGGGATATGGGGATATATGTATACATATAGCTGATTCACTTTGTTATACAGCAGAAACTAACACACCATTGTAAAGCAATTACACTCCAATAAAGATGTTAAAAAAAATTTCGTATATCACACAAAACACACAGACACAATTTTTAAAAAATCTTATAGAAAATAATTCCACTTACTAATTAGACTAAAATAAAATGATTTAACTTTAATATCAAATATGATTTTATTACTATTGAACTATAACATGCTCTTCTATGTTATCTTTTTGATAGTTCAATCAAGTTCACGACCCACGAATGGTTGGTGATTGCTAGTTTGAGTAACACTGCATTGCTTCGTCTTTAGGAAGGTCTCTGAATTGGACGGTAATCTAGAATATGTCTTATTTCTCTTCATGTGGACATTAGCTAGTTGAGGACCTTACTCAAGTCACCATATGCAGTTGGTCTGCAAATTCTGTTATTCCGTCTCCTAAACATCACTTGGATCCATCTTGTCTTCTCTTCCTCTGCCTGCGTTTGTAAATAAACTTCTACTGGAACAGACCTGCTCCTTTGTGCTACCACAGCAGAGTTGAATAGTTGTGTCTGAGTCCACACGGCTCACAAAGGCTAGTGCATTTACTCTTAGGCCTTCTTCAGGAAAAAGTTTGCCTGGCTGATTCCAAACACGTGGCCACCGACCTCAGCACTGGAGCCTCTGTTGCTCGTCAGGAGTCACGTCATTCAGATGCAGGGTCCAAACCCGCTCACAGGCCCACTGGTCTAAGACTCAAGGGAGACCCTGTCTTATCGTTCACTGCCGACGTTCAGCCCTTTAGATCTGGCACGTGGTAGGCGTGGCGGGATCGCTAAATGTCTCTCCAAGCTGGTCCCCTTTCCTGAGGTTCAGCCTGCCCCCGAATCTCTTTCTGACTTTCTCCAGCGTGAACTCTCCCTGTTATAATCCTGATAATGCCATTCCCTTGCTGAACATCCTGCAGTGGCTTTTCATTTCTAGCACACTAGAGCCAAAACAGACGGGCCTGTGCAAACCTCTCCATCCCCATTTCCAGTACCCACCCCCCCCACCCCAAATAACAATAACCATGGTGACAGCTGGCATGGATGCTGGGCTGGCCAGAAGCCAAGTGTTCTGCTAAGCACTTTGCGTAAACACAGTGAGGTTGGGCAGTAAATGCCCTGATTATCTATTATCTCCGTTTACACATGAGGACACAAGCTGAGCCGGGATTGGCTTACCCAAGGTCAGTCAGCTGGCAACTGATAGAACCTGGCGTCGTGGCCCCCTCTCTGCCTCTTCAGCCAGACTGACTCTCTTTGGGTCCCCAGATGGACCACGATTTCTCTCTTTTCCAGAGTCCTTTCACGTGTCGTTGCCCTTCCTGGAATATCCTCCCACCCCTCTGCCTGGTAGGTTCTCTTATCTTTTAGAAAGAGAGTCTAGAATAGAGTTTAAGATCATGAGTGCGGGGACCAGACTGCCTCTGTGTAGACCTAACTCTGCGTCTTCGGCTAAGACGCATCATCTCTCTGAGCCTCAGTTTCCTCATCTGCAGAATGGAGTTGATAGGAATATCCACCTCATAGGGACACCACTGTATCACTATCGTGGACCTGGGCGTGCAGCTGGTGGCCGATTTCTCTCTTTCCCTGGAGCCTCACAGGGTGGACTAAAGAGCCATAATTTCAACAGGGGTTGTCCAGGACGTTCCACAAGCCCCACACAGCTGGGATTCCCAGAGGTCCTCTGTCCCCTGTCAGATGAGACCTCTTCTCTCTCTTGGTTATCACATCCTGCAGAGGTGATCTAGAGCACTCATAGCTATGACTGGTGATTCTTGAAGCTTCTGTCTGCCTCTTATCCTGTCTGTCCTGTCTCTGAGAGACATACGCAGTGGACACAGATCACTTTTACTGTTACGTGCTTTTATCTGCCAACCACAGGCCCATGTGCCGTGTGCTTTCCCGTGGGCTTATCTGTGCGAGGCCCCGTCTGCTGCTAGAGTGTGGCTGGAGAATTACAGTTTTCTACTTTTTTGTTTACCACTTTGATAGTGGGGAGTTCAATTTCACCTCCTTGAACAAGCGTAACTAATGGCCTCCGAATTGCTGTAATAATTGTCAACACTCAAATGTCCCTCCATCTTTAAGATTTAAGCAAATAGTTATAAAAAAAAAAAATACTTGGGTCACTGTGTCTTTCAAACATACCAATCTCCCACAAGTATCTTTCCCAGGTACTTCAGGTCAGCACGTATGTTGTTTGTTCAGGTACCAACATCTGGTTCTCCTGGCCTTTGACATTCTTTTTTGTTTATTTATTTACTTTTTATTCTATTTTTTCTCTTGTAAATATATAGGGGGAAATGTTCAGGCTTTTCTTAGTGATCTGTTTGATTTACATAAGTGGTTTGTTTGGTGGAACTTACCATGTAATGTGTCCATTTTTATTTAGTTTGCTCCATTTTTTTATACGTTGGTGTTTAGAGACAGTATCCAAGAAGCTTGCTTTCAATCTGACCTGCCTTCTTTTCTTCTTTAAAGCCTCTGTATCATTGGACAATGGGATTTTTTATGTCATCCTTATGTTGTATGATAAACACAATTGGCAGTCACATCAGGACAGAATTACTGCAGTAATAATCAATGTTCTGAGAAAGCAGGACATAGTTGCCCATGGCCAGATACACAGATTTCACAATGTACAAGCAGATTCTGTCTAAAATCTGTCCCTGTGTCAAACTCAGAAGCACATGCAATTTTTTCAACACTTTTATGCAACTTTAAGTTCAAGAGGGGTGCAATTTTAAACATTTCTTGTAGAAACTCTAAAATTAACATAAACAGATTTACTAAGAAAACTCAGAGACACGTACAAACTCTTGGAAACAGTCACTGCTTGTCAACTCTTATTATCTTTACTTATCATTAAACCAAACCATCATGGTATGGTTCTCATGCCATCCAGAGAGTAATCACGAGATAAGCCCGTCTGGTTGAACTCCCCTATATAAACAGAAGACTGCTTGCTAGGGGCTCTGGTTCTAACATCTCAATGGGGATTTTTAAAACCACTAATTAACCTAACCACTAATTGTTAATGAGGATTGCCTTTTAGCAACTATTTTTTTGCATGTAGTTTGGGAAGTTTAGGAGACGCTTGTGAGCCACCAGCAGGCTTATTTTTGTCCTCTGACAGTTGGAAAATGATGGGGAAATAGTGGAGCACATCTCTAGGAGGAGAATAAAGCTTCAATTAAGTTGGCTGAATTTATGAAATCACTTTATAGTTAATATATGGTATTACCCAAACCAAAGTTACCGTTGATGAGCATGAAAGAGAAATTGTCTAGGAAATAACTTCAGATCAAAGCAGTCAATACACCAGAAAGAAAAGAATGATGGTTCTATTTTCCTGCATTTACAAACCCATCTGTGAAATGATCGCAATTGTGCTTCTGAGAAGAGACAACTTTACAGGTTGTGCAATAAGGGGGAAAAACAATGGGTATTTTCAAAAGTTGTAAAACACAAATGGCTTCCAAAGTTTAAGAAGCAGCTGTTGTGAAAAACACAGAGAATAGCACATCAAAGCACAAGGGAAAAAGAAATATAAGGAGCTGTGCAAAAATTTTTTTTTAACATCTTTATTGGAGTATAATTGCTTTACAATGGTGTGTTAGTTTCTGCTTTATAACAAAGTGAATCAGTTATACATATACATATGTTCCCATATCCCCTCCCTCTTGCGTCTCCCTCCCTCCCACCCCTCTAGGTGGTCACATAGCACCGAGCTGATCTCCCTGTGCTATGCAGCTGCTTCCCACTAGCTATCTATTTTACGTTTGGTAGTGTATATATGTCCATGCAAAATTTTTAAGTAGAAAATATTCATGAAAGAATAACATAAATGGTCTTAAGCAAAATAAGGATTCCAGATTAGGAATATGGTACAAGATGTCCATTGTTTACGATGGGCTAGCTGCTAAAACAAGCATTGGCCTCCAGTGGCTTATTGTGGCCTCTGCTGGGCCATTGGCATCTCTGAGAAATAGAATGTTAAGGAGTCAGAGTTCCTTCCAGCATCTGGATGTCATCGGAGTAGGCGCCACGACTCCAAGTGACTGATGACTGAGCTATTCAGAGGAGCTCAGCCTTCCTCTTGTAATAGCTTTTCATGGGTGGCAGCCCCACAAACCAGCCTCTTCCCAAGTCTCATGACACTGACAGACCAGAAGATCTTTCTTCTCCTGTTGATGGCATTACCTTGTGTTTATGAACCAGGTACAAATCCCAGTCGTCATTTAATTTTATTGTGGCTTCTTTTTCACTTGTTGGTTTTTCTTTTGATGAACAAAAGTTCTTAATTTTAATGTAGTTGAATTTATTAACTATTTTTCTCCACAAATTATGTGTTTATATTTCTTGTTTAAGAAATCCTCTGTAAACTGAGATCATGAAGATATTTTCCTGTCTTCTAAATATTTTAAAGCTTTCTTTCTTTTTTTTTTTTTTTTAAGTTCTTTACAGATCCTTTCGGTAAGAGTTTATTCCATTCTTAATATATCCAAATTAACTATTGAGGAAAATAGATAAACAACTTTCAAATCATAAAGCAATACTCCTGGAAGCAGGACTAAGAAATTGTCCCTATCTTTGAACAAGATAATACTTTTATCTATTTTAATGGGAATATATATATATACAGATTGGAGTATAATTGCTTTACAATGTTGTGTTAGTTTCTGCTTTATAACAAAGTGAATCAGCTATACATAAACATATATCACCATATCTCTTCCCTCTTGCGTCTCCCTCCCATCGTCCCTATCCCACCCCTCTAGGTGGTCACAAAGCACCGAGCTGATCTCCCTGTGCTATGCAGTTGCTTCTCACTAGCTATCTATTTTACATTTGGTAGTGTATATATGTCCATGCTACTGTCTCACTTCGTCCCAGCTTACCCTTCCCCCTCCCCATGTCCCCAAGTCCATTCTCTATGTCTGCGTCTTTATTCCTGTCCTGCCCCTAGGTTCTTCAGAACCAATTTTTTTTTTTTTTTTTAGATTCCATATGTATGTGTTAGCATACAGTATTTGTTTTTCTCTTTCTGACTTACTTCACTCTGTATGACAGTCTCTAGGTCCATCCACCTCACTACAAATAACTCAATTTCATTTCTTTTTATGGCTGAGTAACACATTGTATATATGTGCCACGTCTTCTTTATCCATTCATCTGTTGATGGACACTTAGGTTGCTTCCATGTCCTGGCTATTGTAAATAGAGCTGCAGTGAACATTGTGGTATATGACTCTTTTTGAATTATGGTTTTCACAGGGCATATGCCCAGTAGTGGGATTGCTGTGTCATATGGTAGTTCTCTTTTTAGTTTTTTAAGGAACCTCCATACTGTTCTCCATAGTGGCTGTATCAATTTACATTCCCACCAACAGTGCAAGAGGATTCCCTCTTCTCCACACCCTCTCCAGCATTTACTGTTTGTAGATTTTTTGCTGATGGCCATTCTCACCAGTGTGAGCTGATACCTCATTGTAGTTTTGATTTGCATTTCTCTAATGATAGTGATGTTGAGCATCCTTTCATGTGTTTGTTGGCAATCTGTATATCTTCTTTGGAGAAATGTCTGTTTAGGTCTTCTGCCCATTTTTGGATTGGGTTGTTTGTTTTCTTGATATTGAGCTGCATGAGCTGCTTGTAAATTTTGGAGATTAATCCTTTGTCAGTTGCTTCATTTGCAAATATTTTCTCCCATTCTGAGGGTTGCCTTTTCTTCTTGTTTATGTTTTCCTTTGCTGTGCAGAAGCTGTTAAGTTTCATTAGGTCCCATTTGTTTATTTTTGTTTTTATTTCCATTTCTCTAGGAGGTGGGTCAAAAAGGATCTTGCTGTGATTTATGTCATAGAGTGTTCTGCCTATGTTTTCCTCTAAGAGTTTTATGATGTCTGGCCTTATATTTAGGTCTTTAATCCATTTTGAGTTTATTTTTGTGTATGGTGTTAGGGAGTGTTCTAATTTCATTCTTTTACATGTAGCTGTCCAGTTTTCCCAGCACCACTTATTGAAGAGGCTGTCTTTTCTCCATTGTATATTCTTGCCTCCTTTATCAAAACTAAGGTGACCATATGTGCGTGGGTTTATCTCTGGGCTTTCTATCCTGTTCCATTGATCTATATTTCTGTTTTTGTGCCAGTATCATACTGTCTTGATTACTGTAGCTTTGTAGTATAGTCTGAAGTCCAGGAGCCGGTTTCCTCCAGCTCTGTTTTTCTTTCTCAAGATTGCTTTGGCTATTCGGGGTCTTTTGTGTTTCCATACAAATTGTGAAATTTTTTGTTCTAGTTCTGTGAAAAATGCCATTGGTAGTTTGATAGGGATTGCATTGAATCTGCAGATTGCTTTGGGTAGTATAGTCATTTTCACAATGTTGATTCTTCCAGTCCAAGAACATGATATATCTCTCCATCTGTTTGTATCATCTTTAATTTCTTTCATCAGTGTCTTATAGTTTTCTACATACAGGTCTTTTGTCTCCTTAGGTAGGTTTATTCTTAGGTATTTTATTCTTTTTATTGCAATGGTAAATGGCAGTGTTTCCTTAATTTCTCTTTCATATTTTTCATCATTAGTGTATAGGAATGCAAGAGATTTCTGTGCATTAATTTTGTATCCTGCTACTTTACCAAATTCATTGATTAGCTCTTAAAGCTTTCTTTTTTTCACATGTAAGTTCTTATTCCATTTGAAATTAATTTTTATGTATGGTGTGAGATATAGATCCAATTTTCTTTGTTTGCTTGTTTTGTTTTGAAATAAGAATACCTCTTCTTCCTGAGCCCCGGATGAGTTGTTTCCAAAATATTGTAACTGCGGTTGGAAACTGAGACAGATAAAGCCAAAGTACTTTCAAATTGATTAGAACATTTCTTAACCTCAGGGTGATTTTGTTCCCCAGGGGACAGTTGGTAATATCTAGAAACATCTTTGACGGCCAGGATTGGGGTGGAGGGGAGCTGGAATGGATGCCACCGGCATCTAGTCAGCAAAGACCAGGAATACTGCTAACCATCCTGCAGCATACGGCGCCGCTTGCCACCTCTTAAAAACTAAAAACATAAAAAAATAATTTGCTGGCCCCATATGCTAATCGTGTGAGGCTGAAAAACCCTGGTCTAGAGAAAGAATCCAGGAGATCTATATACTTTTCCAAAACGGAGAGGAAGCCCTCAGCCCACTGGGATCGACCACAAAGATGTCATTCTACTTGCTCTTTTTTTTTAAAGAAGTATTTTTTTAAAGTCTCTATTGAATTTGTTACAATATTGCTTCTGTTTTATGTTTTGGTGCTTTGGCCGCGAGGCATGTGGGATCTTAACTCCCTCACCAAGGATGGAACCCGCACCCCCTGCATTGGAAAGGGAAGTCTTAACCACTGGACTGCCAGGGAAGTCCCTCCACTTGTTCTTTTCAAAAGATGTTTTCAATTTTTCTCTATTCAGATCCTCAAGAATGGAAAAGCCATTATAGGACGCCATTTCTGTAATCAAATCGCCTAAGCAAAATAGGGGCTGAGTGGCACAGCCGGCCACCTCTGCTTGGAAAGTGGACTTTGTTGGGGGGCGGGGCACATCGTAGATGGAGGACCAATGGGAATTAGGTAGCGATGGGGGCTGTGATTAAAACCACGTGCAAAATACAGCAGTTCCCATGGATGACGTATTGTAGGAAGCCAACTCAGGGCACTGAAAGGTGGCAACGATTCTCAACAGGGCTGGGGATGCATCGCCTGGGAAGACCGCTGTGTGGAGATGGGTAAGAGAGGGTTACCAGGAGCAACGCGGGTATCAGCGCAGTCACCATTTTTACTCTTAGAACTTGATCTGTTCAAAGTGAAGAAACAAACAGTAGGTCTGAGGATCAAACGAAAAATCAGTGGGAGAGAAGGGTCACTTTTAACTCGTCTCCGTATCAGCACGGATAATAATCAGTCCGACAGAAAGTCGTTAACTGTTGATCGGCTCTAATTGTTTCTGGCTACTTTAATTAGGCGTCCGAGTTGTAGCTGTCCTTCCTTTTTTTTCCCCCAACAAGTGTATCTAAGACAAACAGGCACCGTATCCTGAGATATCTAAACTGGAGGGGAGGAAAAGAATCTAAGATGGTTCTTTAATGCAATTCTAGGGGAGTCATAGCTCATTTTCCCTGAATTTATCTGGGTTTTTAGTGTCTGAGATGTCAAATTATTTTTCGAAAGATCGATTTGATTCTCCCCAGAACATATCCTGTCTTTTCTACTGGTTGGAATGGCTTAGACTAACGCTGAGGCAGGTACTAATATTCCTCTTAAGAGGACAAACCGCTTACTTCCTGAGGTCACAAGATGGGCGGTACAGATTCTAGAAGAAGACCACACCCAAAACGTGGGAATAGGTGAGGCCAGGTTTCCTGCCTCAGAGATGCTGCTTTAGAAATCTACCCAAACGTATATGGATGGAGAAGTGGTGGCCCCAGGAAAGTACCAGAGTTTAAACTCAGAGCTGAGTGAAATTGGAGAAAAGGCAAATTTTGACATTTGTCTTTTCTAGGAATGAACAGCTTCTTTAGCAAGCCACAGAACTGTGAAAGATGTCTTTACGTTTTATGTGACGAATGTGAGGGTCACAGTGGTGACTGTATCTTTGGGAGAAGAACGGCTTGTTCCAAGAGCAGCAAATACACGTGGATCATCCCACCTGGAATTTACATGTAATTGAGACAGTTATTTTCTCCACTCAGATAATAAATCTACTTTTCATTCTTTCTGTGGATACAGCACAAATATCTCTTAAACCAAGCAAACCTTCTTCTATAAAATCAGCCCTGTATAATGTAATGCATATCATCTTTTCCACAAACGAGTGTTATTTAAATGGATGGCGGAAAGTTACACACAAATATAAATGATAGAGCTTCGTGTATGCGTTGTAGGGAATATACTGAAACACTAAAAGGGGCATTGGAATAGGAGTGTCTCTAAATAAAAACCTGCATTGGAAGGACATCCTTCAGGCTGACTCTGTAACTTAAGGCATTTATAGTGCCTGAAATATAGTAACTGTGACCTGCAAGGCAATCACCCTGCAGCAAGACAAAAATCTCACCTAATATTGTTGCCGTCTTACTATGTTTTAGCTACATTGACCTTTTTCCAGTTTCTGTCTTTGTGCTTTAAAACATACCCAAATCACTGCCAACTAAGAATCTTTTTATTTGCTGTTTTGTTTGCCTAGTGCAAACTTCCTGATCTTTGCCTAGTTGAGCCTACATTGTATTTATTTCTCAACTCAAATGCCATGAGTTTTGTAAGTTTCATCATAAGGGCTTCCCAGGTACCACCATCCACCACCACTGGTCACATTATTCTAGGTCCTGGCTTTATTTTCTTCACATCATGTGACACTTGCTGACATAAACTTGTTACATTTAATTTTAAAATAAAATATAACAGTTAGTATAGTTATATAATGTAGATCATATATCAACATATTCAACAGCATATGCCATTTATATAACCTATAGTATATTTACAAACATATAAATATGTTCTTATACTATATTTATTATTATATATTAATACATACATATTGCATTTACATCTCATAACTCCCAAGGAGTGAATACGTTTGGATAGTAAGAATCATTGGTTGCTAAGATTAAATAACAGATTAAAGCTGCACTTTGAAAAACACTATAATTTTTCCAAATACCTTGAACCTCAGTCTTACCCAGTCTCTGGATTCAGCTGCCCATATTCAGGGAACATAAAAGAAAGAGAAACCTGGGATCTGGGAAATCTTACAGGCCAAGGGGTTCAGAGTCTTCATTAGATAAATTTTTTTTTAATTTATTTATTTATGGCTGTGTTGGGTCTTCGTTTCTGTGCGAGGGCTTTCTCTAGTTGCGGCAAGCGGGGGCCACTCTTCATCGCAGTGCGCGGGCCTCTCACTATCGCGGCCTCTCTTGTTGCGGAGCACGGGCTCCAGACGCGCAGGCTCAGTAGTTGTGGCTCACGGGCCTAGTTGCTCCGCGGCATGTGGGATCTTCCCGGACCGGGGCACGAACCCGTCTCCCCTGCATTGGCAGGCGGATTCTTAACCACTGCACCACCAGGGAAGCCCCATTAGATAAATTTAAAGGAACTAAAGGGAAGGGATGGAGGAGAAGTCTTTTGTTAAAAGAGATTTAAAGGATATCCAATTTTTGAAAAAGTAGGCAAGACTCAAGTGCTTGGAATAGGGATGCAAAGTGAGTGATAAACTGTAAAAAGAAAAGGGGCTGCTCCTTAAGGCTGTAGGTGGGGACTCGATTACACATCCGCCTCTTGGCAAGAAACCGAGTCAGTGCCAGGTCTTCAAGGGTCCTTCCGTCTCATACTCGCCCTTCTGAGGGGCCCAGGAATCTGAAGAAATAAACAGTGACAAGAGTTCTGAGCCTTTTCTGTTACTGTAGCAAGTAGACCACAGTCACTGCCCTTCTGGTTCTTTTCCGTCAGGAGCTTCTCCATGTGTCCTGATGGACGCGGATGCGTTCGAGCCAACCCGAGCCCAGAATGTTTCACGAGGTGCAGAACTTGGGAGGGCACACATAGTCAGACTTGGGGGCTTCTGCTCATGTGGGTACGGTACTTATGGCAAGCTTTGGTGAAGAAACAAATATTCTTTATTAATAAGTTGTACTTCTTTATGGAATAATCTAACCAAATCAAATGCTGTTGAAAGAATGACCTAATCATAACCCAATGATAGCTACATCTACATCTACATGTGTATATCATCTATATCTGTATCATCTATATCTCTCTCTATATATCATCTGTATCTATATCAGTATCTGTATATCTGTATCTATAGATCTATTTGCTGATGGGTAGAGACTATATATATATATATATATATATATATATATATATACACACACACACCCACACACACACATTTGTTCCTCTTCTAAAATACTGATTTCTATCCAAAAAGCAGAAGAAATAAAATAAAATAGCAAAATGTATTTAAGGTGGTTTTATTGGTAACCCCAATCTATTCACAATTGGGTGAGATCACTACCACAGTATGTCACTGTGTCTGCCCAAAAGGCAGCCATGGGCACATCTCACAGACAACTTGCTTTGTCTGAGCATCAGAGCAAGAGCCCCTGAACTGACATCCACAAGGACAGTATTTATATGTATAAAGTGGGTCAAGGCACTACACGCTGATAGAAGATGGAAGGCAGACTAGAAACTTCTCTTTGGAAATTGCTTTTAGGGACTCAATTACTATGGCAATCCCACACTTCTAGCTTCCTATGGAGGCTGCAATCGCTTCAGTTTCATCCCGCTTTTAGGGGAAAAGTGCTCTTAGGAAAGGTTACAGATATTCAAAGGAAAGTAGAAAATGCTGTGTTCATGTCTTCTCTGGAAGCAGCATAGGGAGAAAAAGAGGGGGCAGGGCATTCATTGGAATGTGAGTTGAGTTTGTATATTCGCTGTTCATTCATTTTTTCTTCTTTCTTACAGCAAATATGCACTGAGTACCTACCATGTGTCAGTCATTTTTCCAGGAATTAGGGCATGATGTTAAGCAATTAAAGATACTTCTCTCATGGCGTTTGTATAGCTATGGGTGTGCATGTGTGTCAGGGGCAGGAAAACAATAAAAACGTAACAAGTGAATGCATTAGGTCAGGTGGGGTAAAGGTCTATGAAGAAATATAAAGGAGGGAAAGGTGCATTGAAAGCACCCCGTGGTGGAGACAATAATTGAAAAGGGAATGATTAGAAAAGCCTCACCGAGGGACTTCCCTGGTGGTCCAGTGGTTAAGACGCCGAGCTTCCACTGCAGGGGGCACGGGTTCAATCCCTGGTCTGCGAACCAAGATCTCGCATGCTGCGTGGGGCGGCCAAAAAATAGAAGAAAAAAAAAAAAGTGTCGCTGATAAGCTGACAATTGGGCACGGACGGACCTCCAGCAAATGAGTTGATAAGCCAAGTGATAGCTGGAGGAAAGCCTTGCTCAGGAGAGAGGGAAGAAAATTTCAAAAGTCTTACGTGGGGAGCATGACAGCTGTGTTCAAGGAACAATAAAAGATCCAGTGCTGTACCCAAGGGGAAAGGGTATGAGAGGAAGTTAGATGAACTGAGGAAATGGTTCCGAGCGGGTAGGGTTTTCCAACCCACCATAGAGGCCATAATGATGGTAGTGATGTCGGTGATATAAACAATTGTAAATTACATCTCTCCACCACATACTCCACCCCTACCTTACAGCATACATAACACCTGCTCGCATGAATAGGGCAGGAGTAACCCCATGCTGACACATAAACACAGGGTGCCAGCAATTATAATCTTATCATCATGATTCTTGTCAGGAAAGGGTGGACTCGACTAATAGTCATCATAACAATGATATTAGGAATTCTACACAGACTTTGTTTTTCGCTTAGATAATGGGCGAGCAAAAATCTTTGGAGACTACTACCAAGAGAAATAATACAGCATTTGAGCAAAACATAATTATTATTACCAACCAAGTAATACCTGGCCTTCTGATGTGACTGGAGCAGACTTGGGGCCTTCTGAAGTGATTTTGGATAAATTGATATCAAGTAACACCATCATTAAAAGTGCATCATAAGAATTTCCTGTCTAGTCCAAAAACAGGATAATGTAACCTAAATTTGAAGAGAGAAAAATCAATAATTTAAAACGGACTCAAATAACTGAATTAGTAGAGAAGGATATTAAAACAAATATTATGACTTGATTATACACAATTAAGAAGCTATAGGAAAGACTGAACATATTAAATAAAATCATGTATCTTTTAATTTTTAAATTTTTATTATTTAATCTTCATTGGAGTATAATTGCTTTACAATGTTGTGTTAGTTTCTGCTGTATAACAAAGTGAATCAGCTATACGTATACATATAACCCCATATCCCCTCCCTCTTGCGTCTCCCTCCCACCCTCCCTATTCCACCCCTCTAGGTGGTCACAAAGCACCGAGCTGATCTCCCTGTGCTGTGCGGCTGCTTCCCACTAGCTGTCTATTTTACATTTGGTAGTGTATATATGTCAATGCTACTCTCTCACCTCGTCCCAGCTTACCCTTTCATGTATCTTTTTTTTTTTTTTTTAATATTTTAGGTTACAAATACAAATTGACTCTTTTTTTAAAATTTTATTTATTTATTTATTTTTGGCTGCGTTGGGTCTTCGTTTCTGAGCGAGGGCTTTCTCCAGTTGCGGCAAGCGGGGGCCACTCTTCATCGCGGTGCGCGGGCCTCTCACTATCGCGGCCTCTCTTGTTGCGGAGCACAGGCTCCAGATGCGCAGGCTCAGCAATTGTGGCTCACGGGCCCAGTTGCTCCGCGGCATGTGGGATCCTCCCAGACCAGGGCTCGAACCCGTGTCCCCTGCATCGGCAGGCAGATTCTCAACCACTGCGCCACCAAGGAAGCCCCCATGTATCTTTTTAAAAATCACATTTTAGGGACGGAAACAACAATATCTGAGATGAAAAATACATCAGGCAGGATGAATGGTAGATATTGAGGGAGAATAAAAGATTAATGAAATTGAAGATATATCAGTAGAAACTATTCAAAAATGGAACACTAAGAATAAAAAACTTGGAAAAGTATAAACAGAGCATTAGTAAACAGTCCAAAATTTTCAAGTGGCCAAATATACATGTATTTGGATTTCCTGAAACAAAGGAGAGAGAAAAATAAAAGTTTGAAGAACTTATAGCAGGTCATTTTCCAAATCTGATTTTATAGAAGCAAAAAACCAAAGAACAAAACCACCTATAAACCTAGAGAATCAAAAAGGTCAATGGACACCAGCCAAGACACATCATAATCAAATTGCTTGAAAGCAATTAGCTCTCTGATAAACAGAAATCCTAAAAACAGACAGAATAAAAAGATACAGTTCCTATACAGGAACAGAGAGAGATGACGGGAGATTTTTTTTTATTGGAAACAATGCAAACTAGAAATGAGAACAACATCTTCACAGCACCGAATAAAACAAAAACCGAAAGCAATTGTCAACCTAGAAATTTTGCCCAATGAAAATGTCTTTCAGAACAAAGGTGAACATTTTCTTCACCAGAATTACACTACAAAAAAAAAAAAAAATTAAATTTCTTCAAGTAGATGAAACCTGGAGTTACCAAAAAGAAATTAAGAGCACTGGAAATAATACTTTACAGGTAAATATAAAGACATTTTGTCTTATGACTTAAATAACTTCAAAATATGATCGATTGTTTAAAGCAAATATAGCAAACATATATCATCACACAAAACCACTGCTGATGCATTCATCTTACATGCAAATATATTTTGAATGATACATCAGATTTACAACTATACCAAAAGACGATGTATTTAATATTGTAAATAACTATATTTAAATGACAAACTTTTCCTTTGTTCAGGAAATCAATACACTCTTTCATTTTGTTGGGCTAATACTCATCATGTGATGACACACTGTAATTACTGAGGATTTGATAGAAAGTAACATTTCCTTTGTTACCTGTAGCTCTAGCACATAGAATGTCTTAGGCCAGCTCAGAAGTCTTCCAGCTCTATCAGCTTTCTTGATACTGCCAGGTAGAATGTCAAAGTGATACCGACCAGGGCTCTTGGCCTTCCCCAATCAATGGAAGTTGATTAGAGGCCAGACAAGAAACTCAGGCAAGGCTTTTCTGGGACCCCTGCTGCAGCAGGGGGGTAGTGAAAACAGGTGACAGTTTCCCTTGCTCACTGGCTCGGGGTGGGGCAGGGGGGTGGCGAGATGTTTCCTTAAATCAGATGAGGGTAGAGGTGGGTTCAGGGGTCAGACCAGAGGGATGGCTTAGGTGGTCTGCCCGCCCCTTTGGTGGTGTCGTGTGCAGGGGGCATGCACAGTACCCTGCTTTTCTCCTGACACCCTGTTTTTGCTCGTGGCTCTTCAGAAGTGGCAGCTGGGTTTTTTTGTTTGTTTGTTTGTTTGGTTTGGTTTGGTCTTTTTGTATCTTGTCCATAATTTGCCCCAACTGCGCATGCATGCAGATATTTTTAGTCCCTTATAATTTCTTTGTATTTTGTTGCTGGAGGAGACATTTGTCCGGGTGCAAGCCCTGCAGCAGAGGGTCCCAGGTCCCAGCCCGTCTCAAAAGCACGTTGAGAATGGCTTTCCAAAGCTCCCTGTGACATTCTAGACCTGGGTCATGGGATCAACAGCCAGGTATAATTATGAACTGATAATAGGATAATATTCAGGTTGATTAGCTATGAAAATCGTTATTTGCTCTAATGGAAAGTTTACATTTCTCTTCTTGAGCACAATTTGAGTCATGGAGAGGTCTGTGGGTGTGCGTGTGTGTGTGTGCGTGTGTGTGTGTTTGTCCTACAGACTTCAGCTCAGCCAGAGCACTGGGTGTTTGGGGGTGTGTGTGGGACAAACACAGCCTGAATCAGGGTGAGGTGAGTGGGGATAGAATGGTGCAAGTGCGGGTTCAGAGTCTGCTCTTATTTAACATGTGGACACTTTGCCCATCATAGATATTTTATCTGAATTTTGATTTAAAAAACATTTCATTAAAATGTCCTTTATCTAGATGACTGAGTTCTTTGGTGCCCCCTTAAAATTTGCACCTGAGACTAGCCTCACTCTCGTCACCCTGGTCCTGGCCTGAGCACCAAGGGCTGTGTGTGTGAGCTACATGCCCAATCCGATTTCCTTTTTTTTTTTGGCCGTGCCTCACAGCATGTGGGATCTTAGTTCCCCGACCAGGGATTGAACCCACGCCCCCTGCAGTGGAAGTGCAGAGTCCCAACCACTGGACTGCCAGGGACGTCCCTGATCCTACATCATAATAACCACGACAGCAGTGAGAGGCACACGGGCTGCTTGACTGTGCTCCATTCAATACGCAGGACTCCCTGGAGGGGCCGCCAGGAGAAAACAAGCCACGAGTGTTTTCCTCCGGACAAGTTCTGCTCCATCAGGACTGAACTGCCTTGTACTTCTGGTTTCACCATCTAACCCTAGCAGCCCCATCTCACTGCAGGGAGGTGCTCCAGGGAGGAGACAGGAGAGCCCAGGAACTACAGGGGTTTCTCAGCTGTCCAGGAGAAGGCTCAGGACTCCCAGGCCACGTGGCTGGTGGGGCTCTGGCAGTGACGGAATAAACTGGGAGGATATTAGTCACCCTCCAGAGTTCTCTGGTTATTTTTTTCGAGGTTGTTTTGCTTTTGTTTTCGTTTTGTGTGTGTATTTTGTCCAGGTTTTACTTGTAATCTATGGGAAAAATAAGCTGTGATGGACTTACTCCATCTTCCCCTGAAGTGTTAATTACGAATGGAAACAATGGTCAGGACCCAAATTAACCAAAGTTTGGTCTATTACCTAACAGTAAGCATAGAAGTCATGAGGTCTGCTGGACTTTTCATGCAGGGACAGGGGAAAATTATCCCTTATTAATACATGTGAAAGGTCCAGGGGAGAAAAAGTTGTGTTTTGACACATGATGTCTATTTATGTTCAGTGTGTCATATACTCGTGGAATTGGGAGGAAATATGAAGAGACATTGTGTTACAAGCAGCATCGTGATGTCAAAATCATCATCAGCATCCCCTTCTCTGGTCCATTCTGTCCTTGGGAGTCCCCATCCCGACGAGGGTACAGCATGGCTGAGATTGGCTGCGGCTTTGGGGCCAGAAGAGTAGGACCTGGTAGAGGTCAAACCTTAGAGCCACTTAGCACTTTGAGAAGCGCTTCGCGCACTCATCTCATGCGACTTCCTCAAGGCCCTTGGGAAGGTCAGACTAGAGTTAACATTTACTTTATGAGTGGGGAGACCAAGCAGGTGTCGCTTGCCTAAATTTCCCATGAGTAGATGGAAGATCCCTGGTCAGAACTCAAGTCCTCAGGCTCTCGGGTCATTGATCGTTCCGCTAATCCCCGAGTGGTACTAAAGAGAGAATGAGGCTATCAAGCTGTGGAGATACGGACAATGATGGTTCAGCACCACTCTTGTGCCGTGCATGAAATGCTTTGGTTGTGGGAAGGACTGGGGTTGTCTTCAAGGATGCAAATCAAAGAAAACCTCAAACTCCCTTGAGTTGAGACACTTCCCATGCAGCTCAGAAAGTGTATGCAAAACCCATCAATTTCACCCTGCCCCCGACAAAGAGGCAGGGAGATACTGAAGTTGGAAGAGGGGAATTAAGACATTTCAACAGATCCCCCAAACCACAGTCCAGCAGTAAGACATTTTCCTCCCATCAGTATTGTCAGATGCAGTCTATTTAGCATGACATGACAAGCTGGAGGAAGAAAAGCCCCGAGAATCCGTGATCCTGAGCGGTCTCAGAAAGTTTGGGAACTAGTTCTGAATTGATTAAAATTTTATTTGAATAACGTGCACATGGTTATATATTTTATTCTCAAGCCTTTCTATAATGTCCAGCGAGGTTTTCTCCTGTGGATTGCCTGGTGACAGTTGGCTGGCTGATCATCACCCAGAGGAAGAAGTGAGAGTGTTATTTTTAATTCCTCATTATCGGCGGAAACACACATTTGGAACGTCGCGTGGGTGACTATCAGCTGTTCAGCTGAGAAATGGCCTGGGGTCGGCCATGCCTCACTTCCCAGCTATTCTGATACCACTCACTGATGTACACACTTATAGGCATCTAAAACCCAGACTGTTTAATCTCCCTAAATTATATCCTCTCAATCTGTCATGCAGCAATTTTTAAATGAAATCTCTACTTTCATCAGGCAGTGAAACTAAGACGGATGACATTCTGACAGGTGTATAAGCCCACGGTGGATGCAGTAGGAGACTCAGCTGGAGGGGAGGGCAGCCAATCACACAACATGTCTAGACAGGACTGATGTCAGCCTGGGATCTGAGAAAGGATGGATATTTCTGAACTGTAAACAAAAAATATTTTTGTATTTATAGTTAAGGGGGATTGGATTTTTTACAAGTCTATTTACCAGGCAGACAAAAGGAAGCTTCATGTGTATATTTTCTTCCCCCTCCACCTGCCCACCCCCCACCCCACCCCCCCCCCCCGCCCCGTCCAGCTTTATTGAGATACAATTCTCAGATAACATTGTGTAAGTTTAAGGTGTACAATGTGATGATTTGATACACATGTATATTGTGAAATGACCACCACAATCAAGGTAACACATCTTCTATGTCACATAATTACCATTTTGTTATTGTCGTTACCGTGATAACATTTAAAAATTACTCTTGCAGCAACTTGCAAGTATACAATACAGTATTGTTCATTATAATCACCTTGCTATATATTCGATTCCCATCACTTTAACTAGAAGTTTGTACTCTGTGACTAACATCACCTCATTCCTCCCCACCCACCCGGCCCCAGCTCCTGGCAACAGCCAATCTACTCTGTTTCTATGAGTTCAACTTTTTTAGATTCCACATATAAGTCAGATCACGCAGCATTTGGTTTTCTCTATCTCTCTTATTTCACTTAGCATAATACCCTCTAGGTCCATCCGTGTTGTTCCATTGTATATACACATACCACATTTTCTTTATCCGTTCAGCTATTATTGATGGACACTCAGGTTGTTTCCATGTCTTGGCTATTATGATTAATGCTGTAATGAATATGGAGGTGTAAATATCTCTACAAGATAGTGATTTTATTTCCTCTGGGTGAATACCCAGAAGTGGGATCACTGGATCCTCTGGTAGCTCTGTTTTTAATTTCTGAGGAAACTCCATACTGTTTTCCATGGCGGCTGCATCAGTTTACATTCCCAGCAACAGCGCACGAGGGTTCCCTTTTCTCCACGTCCTCGCCAGCATTTATCGCTCGTCTTTTTGATGATGGCCGTTTTAACAGCTATGAGGTGATATGTCATTGTGGTTTTGACTTGCATTTCCCTGATGATTAGTGATTTTGAACTCCTTTTCATGTAATTTTTGGCCATTTGAATGTCATCTTTGGAAAAAATGTCTATTCAGGTCCTTACCCATTTTTCAATCAGATTTTTTGGCTCTGTTGAGTTCTAAGATTTCCTTATATATTTTGGATATTAACCTCTTATCAGATATATGATTTGCAAATATTTTCTCCCATTCCTTACGTTGTCATTTTGTTGATTCTTTTCCGTGCAGAATCTTTTTAGTTTGATGTAGTCCCACTATTTATTTTTGCCTTTGTTTCTTCTAGTGTCAGACTCAAAAAAATCCTTGCCAAGACTGTTATCAAGGAGGTTTTTCCATATGTTGTCTTTTAGGAGTTTTACACTTTCAGATCTTATAGTTAAGTCCTTAATCTATTTTGAGTTAATTTTTGTGAGTGGTGTAAGAGAGGGGTCCAATTTCATTCTTTTGCATGTGAATATCTAGTTTTCCCAATACCATTTATCGAAGAGACTGTCCTTTCCCCATTGAGTATTCTTGGCTCCCCTGTCAAATATTAGTTGACCTTATATGTATGGATTTCTTTCTGGGCTCTCAATTCTGTTCCATTGATCTACATGTCTGCTTTTATGCCAGTACCATATTGTTTTGAGTATTATAGCTTGGTGATAGAGCTTGAAGTAAGGAAGTGCGGTGCCTCTGGCTATATTTTTTTCTCAATGTTGACTTGGCTATTTGGGGTCTTTTGTGGTTCCATACAAATTGTAGGAATGTTTTTTACAATTTTGTGAAAAATATCATTGGAATTTGGGTAGGGATTGCATTGAATCTATAAATGATTTTGGGTAGTATGGACATTTTAACAATGTTAACACATAAAACTTGAACATGGATATCTTCCTATTTATTTGTGTTCATGTGTATATTTTCTATGTGAACTTCTGACAATTGATGGTATAGCATGATTACACCTAACACATGGGATCGAAAGAAGTCAGGCAGATTCCTTTACCCATTCAGCTCCACACACCCATGGTTTTGTCTACATCTGGCAGTCTTCGTTGAAACTATCCACTTCATGCCTCCACGTCAGAGTTCTGAAATATGAATAAGAGCATCCGAGGTATCTGTCCACATTCATGTGTTTCATGAGGACACACAGCAGCCTTCACACTCACACAGGCAGGGGATAGCATTTGGAAATTTCTCTGAGAAAGACAGGACTATTGTGTCAGGGTCAATTTCATGCTTAACATGCATAGGCAGTGTTTTACCTTTTGCATTTTTAGGGTCTCAGGAAAGGTCACATCCAACCCTTGACTATCTTCTTCATTCACCTCAAAGATTTTGGAATTTCACACTGGAAGCTCAGCTCCTTTGTGTATCCTCTGATGCTAGCTTGTGACAATAACTATTCAACCAGAATGTTTCAAATGAAAAGTTATTATTAACACACCAAAAAGCTTAAAGCTGGGCAGTTTCAGATTAGGTCCAACAGTTCTCCCAGGTCTCCAAGAACCCAGGTTCCCTCTGTCTTTCTACTGAACCCACTGCATATTGGTTAGTCATTAGTCTTGTCTCCTTATGGTCACAAGATGGCTGCCAGAGATCCTCACATCAATCACATCCTCACTTGTTTACATTCAAAGACAGGAAGATGGCAAACTTTTGTTTCCTTTTTTTTTTTTTTTTTTCTTTAAGTAAGGAAAAGCTTTACTGAAGCCCCCATCTATGCCCTCTAGTATTTCCGGCCACATTATTGATGTGATGACCAAAGGTCTTGGCATAAAGCTTGGGGCATTGTTGGAGCTTAGTAATGGCAGCCTGCAAGCTGGCTACATTTTTCTTAAAATACAGTCACCTATTTGTTGCTCAGGATGCCATCAGCCTATCAATTAAAGTATCTCTGATATAAAACTCATGGTAATGAACAGGGTCATGTTATAAGTTTATTAACGAAACATTTGGTAAACAAATCCAAATTAATTGTACAAACAAGGGTAAGGAATGGGAATATTACAACATCCAAGGGAAAATAATCATGGAAAGAAAGATGAAAACAGGCTATTGACCCAAAAGGATAATGAGAATTCATTGTCATTACTCATTATCATCATTCATTATTCATTGTTTCCTAATGTTGAACAGCCTTATTTGAATTATCTTAGCTACTGTATTTGACAGCAAAATCATATCTCTTTTCAAAATTTCATAATTCAAACTTTAACACAATCTTAAATTCCCCTCTATTAACACTGAAGAGGTTTAGCTGAACTTCCGAGTCCGTAATGGAGTTTTCTTTGAAAAAGAGACGCGAGACTCCAGAAAGAGAGAACCCTGCATTCAGTCACACTCAGACCTGCCTGGCCCCATGAGTTCTTCCAGAAAAATGTCTTCTCCTCTTTCACATGAAATCTTAGGCTCAAGATCAGTGAAGGGGTAACAGGAAGTTGTCCATCCTAGAGTCGTAACCTGTGCTGCAGCCTGTCTTGATACAGGGGTGAGCCCGTGTTTTGTCTTGGGGAAGGGCTTAACTTTGGCTGCGAGTTTCATACTAAAGACACAGCCTCAGATCCAGTGTGGTGCCCAGGAGGCCTCTGAGGACAGAAGGGGTTCTCTGCTCTCGGAGGGATGGATTCAGAGCATTCCTGCCTGAGACAGGACGGTGGGCAGTGAGATAAACACCGAGCAAACTTCATACAGGCCTGGGTCCTGCTGGAACGGGGTCTTTCCCCTCCCCTGATCCCTAGAGGTACAAACTATTATGTATAAAACAGATAAGCAACAAAGATATATTGTACAGCATAGGGAGATATAGCCAGTATTTTGTAATAACTTTAAATGGAGTATAATCCCTAAGCCGTGGTGACCCCACCCCCTTTGCTCCGTGCCTGGACCACGATTGGGCATGTGATGCAGTCCTAGCCCAAGACAGACAGGGGCTCAGAGGTAGGAGGAAAGCTCCTAGATAAACCAGTCTTTTCAGGAGACAGCCTTTCCGGGGCTGAGGGAAGGGGTGACCTTACCCATCACATTTCATGTTTGGGAGGCTAATGCCTGCGGGTTTGATGTGTGAAGTCACCCATTTCCAGCCGTTCTGGAAAGACTAACAGAAATGCAGAAACAGGGCCCGAGATCTCTGATACCTTCCAGGAGCTGAAAAACCTTGGAGACCCCCTCTCCCCACCTCCCCCCACAGGCTGCTGCTCATGGGAAGAATTTTTTAAAATCTCTGTTATTACAGCACTGTCCCTTGGGACTCGGATCAGCTCAGTGCCACAAAATGTAATTGCTACTAACAGACTTTTCTAGTTAGATTCTTCTGCTTCTTGCAAAGGCTCTGGGCTTAAGGCCAGGTCTCTCTAGGTTAAAAACGGTATTAGCAAATGTTAGAGCTGTTCAAGATTTCTGCCTTCAAAATGATTTTTTCCCCCTTGTTATAATGGAAAGAGAATTGAAGAGGGAATACAATTTCTCACTATGTGATTCTCAGTTCTAATGTTCTGTCTGGGGCAGGGGAGGGAGGTCCCCTAAAATCACACTGGGCACCACCCAGGGGAGTCCCAACACTTTAGGAAATGCTGTTTAATATATAGTGAGTAGAATCAACATTTTTTTTTTACAATACCGAGGAAAATGAAATATTTAGGTCAAAACAGAAGGTTTCAGAGGGTATGAACTCTTGCATTACTCATCACGACTTTTGTAAATGGTGGTTTTAGTAATTAGGGAATGCACACAGGCACATGAGACTGTGGATTCTTTTATTTTATTTATTTTTATTTTTTTGATTCAATAGTTGTATAGATTATACTCCATTTAAAGTTATTACAAAATACTGGCTATATCTCCCTATACTGTACAATATATCTTTGTTGCTTATCTGTTTTATACATAATAGTTTGTACCTCTTCATCCCGTACCCCATCTTGCCCCTCCCCACTTCCCTCTCCCTACTGGTTTCTTCTCTGTATCTGTGAGTTTCTTTTTTGTTATATACATCTTTTTGTCTTCTTCTTACAGCTTTTCCTAACTTTCAGCATTTTAGGTCACGTTGTTGACTTTTGCCTTATTTACCACAATACAACAAATAATAGTATTAATGTTACTTAAAATTATCTTGGGGCTTCCCTGGTGGCGCAGTGGTTGAGAATCTGCCTGCCAATGCAGGGGACACGGGTTCGAGCCCTGGTCTGGGAAGATCCCACATGCCGTGGAGCAACTAGGCCCGTGAGCCACAACTACTGAGCCTGCGTGTCTGGAGCCTGTGCTCCGCAACAAGAGAGGCCGTGATAGTGAGAGGCCCGCACACCGCGATGAAGAGTGGCCCCCGCTCGCCACAACTGGAGAAAGCCCTTGCACAGAAACGAAGACCCAACACAGCCATAAAGAAAGAAAGAAAGAAAGGAAGGAAGGAAGGAAGGAAGGAAGGAAGGAAGGAAGGAAGTCATTCTCCTACATACCACAATACCATTAAAAAAAAAATTATCTTGAAACACGCTTATTTAACTTAAATACAGATAATTAAGAAATGGCATCTACCCTACAGATGGAAAACCATTGTCGCTCACTGTAAGAAGACAATTATAGATTAAATACAACTTGGGCAGTCTACAAATAATAAATGCTGGAGAGGGTGTGGAGAAAAGGGAACCCTCTTGCACTGTTGATGGGAATGTAAATTGGTGCAGACACTATGGAAAAGAGTATGGAGGTTCCTAAAACAACTAAAAATAGAGCTACCATATAATCGAGCAGTCCCACTCCTGGGTATATATCTGGAGAAAACTCCAGTTAGAAAAGATACATGCACCCCAATGTTAATAGCAGCCCTATTTACAATAGCCAAGACATGGAAACAGCCTAAATGTCCATCAACATGTGTGTGTGTGTGTGTGTGTATAATGGAATATAAATATAATGGAATATTACTCAGCCATAAAAAAGAATGAAATAATGCCACTTTCAGCAACATGGATGGATCTAGAGATTATCATGCTAAGTGAAGTAAATCAGATAGAGAAAGACAAATATCATATGATATTTGATCACTTATATGTGGAATCTCAAAAAGTGATACAAATGAACTTACTTACAAAACAGAAACAGACTCACAGACATACAGAACAGACTTGTGGTTACCCAAGGGGAAGAGGGGGTGGGGAAGGGATAAATTAGGAGTTTGGGATTAGCAGATACAAACTACTACATATGAAATAGATAAACAACAAGATCCTGTTGCATAGCACGGGGACCTAGATTCAGTATCCTGTAATAAACTGCAATGGAGAATAATCTGAAATTTGGAGACTGGTTATCACGTTTGAATTTTTGTCTTTATTTCAAAGTCAGTTTTCACTGCCAATGAGCAGCCACGTTAAGACAGTGTAGGTCCCGTGATGTGATCATTTCTTGCTACAAGCAAATGCCCTGTGCATCTGGGTCTTGATTCTAGAAAAGGTTGCGGTAGAAGGTGGTTGCCCCAACTCTTTCCAAGAAGAAAGATAGTAACTGGACTCCTGCAGTCCTCTGGGTTGAGCTGAAGGGGAGGAGGAACAGTAAAAGAGAGGAAAGTGAACACATTTCTCAGGCAGGGTTTCCACGTTTGTTTTGACAGTTTGACAGTTTTACGTTAGTGACTGCTACTGCTGCTGCAAATACCTGCATTTATGTTCAGATCACACTGACAGAGCGGAGAGCGCGAGGCAGCAATTTCTGTGCCGTAAGTGGAGGATGGCTCCCGGTGAATTTCAGATCTTAAAGTGTTTTACTTTAGTGGATCCATGGCACAAAGAATTGGGGGAGAAACATGTTAGAGGAAAAACACATCCTAAATGAGAACAGTTGAGGATAGGAGGCTCCTGCCATTTCTTGGATTCATTATAGAACTTTACAGCCGGCTGTAATATTTGTTCTGCTGCTGTGGAGTAACTGCTGAAATGAAAAGGTGTGTCAGGGGAGTGCGCAGAGGGCGTTGTTCTTATTTCTTTCATCTTCTTAAAGGGCTGGGCGGATTCTACCAAGGCAGGGCTAGAAAGGCATATGACGCTCATTTAATATGGGAAACAACAGCCAGGTTATGAGCCAGAGATATTTTGGCCTCAGAACAATAACTGTATTGATGGGGTCAAATGTGTTTAACTCCGACAGCAAGACGTCCCGTCTATGCGAAATTATCGTGACTGCAAACAGCCAACAGAGGCAGGTGCAACCTCTGAGCTCGAGAGAGTGTGGCGGGTAAACCAGATGTCCGAATGCCTGGATTTCTGTTCTTGACTTGTGTGTGGATATTGATGGATTGACCTAGATCCCACAGATACTGGAGGATAGTCCCAAAGTCCCCCAGTTAGAATTTCTCGAGCGCTTTAAGGTTGGAACCCCAGCTACCAAATCCAGTTGGGTGCCTGGGGGCCATTTTGAGACCGTGTGTGGAACATTAAAAGCACAACACATAACATTTCTCTCCACATCCACAATAGCACATACAGGGGGCATCTGGGATGGAACCATCTCACGTCTGTATAATCACATTCAAAGGTGATGGGCCCAACTGGCCTGTGGGTTGAAATTAAATCAGAATTTTGCCCAAGAGGGAGAGGAAGAGCGAAAGGCACATAGGTAATTGGCTCAAGTAACACATTACATTTCTTGACAGTCACAAGGAATGGAAATTGGAATGTGTAAATGGGAGAACAGTGGTTAGAGCTCACAGGAGCCCCGCTCACACACCTGAGAGATCCTGCTTCTTCCCCATCCTTCAGCGCAGCCTCACTCACTCCCTGCCATACATCAGACACTTTTCCTTCCCTCTCATGTGCCCCGTCAGTGGTTGGAGTCTAAGTTTCTCAGTCAGTAAAGTTTGTTGAATTTTGTCAGAGGCTGCTGCTAAGAAAAGCAGGGACTATTCCAGAGTGTAGCTAGAGAGGAGAAATAAAGTGTGTTTCCCTGGGGAACATAACAGGTGCTCTCGTGGTCCTAGAAGGTCCAAAATAAAGGTAAGAGTCTCTAGGTTTTCCTCTTTTGGGCTCCTGGCCCCATCTTAGGCTAGCATTCTCTTTCTGTGGGCATTTAACAAGTTATTGCCCATAGAGGCTGCAGGATGGATGGTCCTGCTAAACTTTAAAACCAGAGAAGTCATGACACCTCCCTAAGCAGAGAGAATCATGGAATATTAATGCTGTTGTTAATATCAAGCATCCAAACACCCATGTAACACCATGGGTTGGTGTTACAAGGACACATGCCTCTCCTTGTGGGACCCAATGGGGCCATCACAGGACTTCCTTCTCCTCCACTTTCCTCCTGTTTGCACATCCCATCTATCTCTGTCAATGGTCAGGACCAGAAGGACCAATCTCTTTGGACACGTTGTTTATCGGCTGAAAAAGTAAGAAATGTGGAAAGGTGGGTCCTTGTGGAAGGCTCCCAGAGAGGACAGATCAGTGTTTCCTGAACTTCTCTCCACCAAGGATGACTTTATTTTCCCCTACACCATACCCATGATTTAAAAGGGAACAATCATAGTGATGATATTCACCTTCTTTATGGAGCACTTACCATGGGCCAGGAACTCTTTTAAGAGCTGTATATCTATAGCTCATTTTAACTTCACAGCAACCCTGGGAAGCGGGTCCTGTTATTATCGCAGATGTTCTGAAAAGAAGCAGGAGGAAGTAAATGACTTCCCACGTCACGGGGACAGTGGGAAGCCAAGGCAGGACTCTTGAGTTCTGTCTGTATGTTTCTGGACACACAAATGTATCCATTCTCTACTGTATTATAAGGAAGACGGAGGGTGCTTCAGAGCATGGACACTAGAGCCAGATTGGCTGGGTCAAAGCCTGTCTTTGCAGCTTATCGCCTGTGTGACCTTGGGCAAGCTTCTTAATTCTCTGCTCCTTAGTTTATTTATCTGTAAATGAAGACTCAATGAGGTAAAGTGTTAGGACAGTACTGGTACCCACTAAGTGCTATAAGGGTGCTTATTATTATTGTAACTATTGTTATCATCATAATCATCAGTTTATTTGGTTTTTCTGTGTTTCTACTCCCAAGCTGTTCCAATGTCACCTTCTCAGGGAAGCATTTCCAAGCTACCTGATTTAAAATAGCAATCTCCACCGACAAAAATCCCAATCCCCCTTATGGCTTTATTCATCTGTATTTGTGTTCCTGTGACGTACAATATACTTTATCTCATTGGCTTTTCTGCCTTCCTCCTCTCAAACGTAAGCTCCATGAAGGCAGAATCCTTTGTCTGCTTTTCTCCCCGCTACCACTGCCTGCCTAGAACAGTGCCCCATGAAGGCGTTCAATCAACATTTGGTGGATAGATTTAACCCAACACTGGGAGCCCAATCAGGGTTGCTCACTGCCAACCTCAGAAGCCCTCGCTAGGCTTTTCCCAAAAGGCACTGCTTCGGCAAGATGGCCTTTGGGGGAGCCACTTGGCCCTCAAGAAATCCCTCCTCCCTCTTGGCAAAAGATCCTGCGCACCATCTGGCACCATTTTGCTACATCCCGCAACTTGCAAATTGACCATTTTCCAGCCAACTGTAGTATGAATCTTGCTGTCTGCTAGAGGAAAATGCCTTCAACAGCAAGATTTTCCAAACTTTAGAGCTCCAGGATCAGAATGAATTCAGTGACAACGTCATGACATTCTGGCTGCATGGCATTACATTGGTTTCTAGGAAGCAAGGTGACAACGCTATAGCAACCAAACTGAAGAGTGTGTGCATGAAAGGAGACTTCACAGATACACAGGCTTGGCATGCGCGGGTTAGACGGTATAGGAAGGCATGTTGAATATAAACTTTGCCTTATGCCCAGCTGGAGAGTAGGACGGGCATGCCCCTTGGGGGAAGGAGTCAACATGATCTTCTTGAGGACCCTGAGGAGTGAGAAGGGCGGGGGCCGCCCTCAGCTGTCATTTCACAGAGCCCCCTGGCCTGTGGGCTTTCAGATGAGGGCTTGGAGCCCCTGAACAAACCTCTTCAAAAGGCTGGGGTCGGGTGTGGGGTGCTGCCTTACGTGGAAAACCAGACAACAGAGCAGTGAGCGCCGTTCACATGCCAAGCACAGTTGTGTCAGTTTTATCCCACTGAGATCTTAGATCGTTAGCAGCTAATCATTCGTTCTCTGTCTCTGGCACCAAACGGTATCTTTTTATCCTCTCTCTGTGTTTTTCATTCCCAAACTGTGCCTCAGTTCTCTAGTTTGCAAAATGGCTATAACAGTACCAACTTCACAGGTGGTTGTGAAGATTAAATATATTAATATTTAAAGTACTTAGAATAAAGTCTGGGACCCAGTATGTGCTTAAGGAGTCTATGCTATTACTGTTATTATTATCCTCTTTTTTTCACGCTGTCATCGCGTTTTCTCCGTCTGGTTTCTCAGCTGCCCCTTGGCTTTGAGGTTTCCGAGTACAAACTAAGCCCATGTCACTGATGGATGGAATATCAAGGAGACAGAATCTGATTGGCCTGGCTGAGGTCAGGTGTTTACTTCTGGACCAGTCATCTGGGACCGGGAGATGAGGTCACAATGTAATAAGAGTAGGGAGGTTTCCGTCAGGCCCGGGGTGGGGCTAGCTTTCTAAAATGCAGTAATGGAGGGGACAGATGATGGGCATTTCTTGTTCAGCAGTTCTTTAATTTCACGTAGTTTTTCCCTATCTGGAGTGCAAGCTCCTTAGAGGTCACAACTATGCACCCGTGTTCTCGAGCACCTGCGCAGCCCAGGGCTTTGCATATATTACGTGCTTAGCACTCTAGACCTCATGGACACACGTGTCTCTGCGTGACCTGCTCCCCATCCACCTCTCTGCTCACTGCTCTCAAGCCACCGTGGCCCTTCCAGCTCTTTCATCAACAAGCCAAGCTCATTCCTACCTCAGGACCTTAGCACATGCTATTTGCTATTCTCTCCCCCTGAAATACTTGTACTCCTGATTCTTACATTGATGACTTTTTCTGATTTCTTAGGTCTTTTCTGGAACGGCAACTCCTCAGAGAGTCCCTTCCAAAATGGCCTGGAACTCAGTCTCTCTCCTGTCTCATGCATCTCAAAATAATCACCATGCTCTGTAATTATCTCACCCCTTTAATTTTTACTTGTTCTCTTTCTCCCTTACCTCGACTGTAAACCCCATAAAGAGATGGACCCTGTTTCTATTGTTTGTCATCGTTTAACCCAAACAATGCCAGACATATAACAGATGCCCTAAAAATAATCCTTAAATAAATGAATAGACAATTATAGATTCTCTCTTATCAGTTGAAAATTCTTTACACCGTCTGTTTCCCCCCTCTTTTCCTAAAAATATCACACATGACTTATACTGCAGACTCTCATGACCTTAGTTGTGGCAACAGCCAATAATTTTTCATGTTTTCACTCAGATTCCCATGTACCACCTCAACCTGAAACTGAACTGAAACTGCACCTTTTGGTCAGTCTTTATCTTTACTAAGTATTTGGAGTCAGGATTAATAATCCCGATTCCCATGCATCCAGAATCACCAGGAATTTCTGTTGAACAGAGAGGTGTTGACATCCCTGAAAAGCCCACCTGGGCTCGCAGGACTGAGGACCAGCCCCTCTGCATCCTGAGTGTGATGTTCTTGGACTTAGCAGCCCCTGCCCCACGTGATGTGGTGACCCCTGTGCTTGGCTGACTTTTTAATTATGGGGGACTCAGGAAGTAGTGGGTCTGACTGACATGTTCTCTCTGGCTCAGGACCCAGTGCAGAGCTGGTGCCCAGTAAATATCTGTTGAATAAATGAATGTGAGAATATGTTTGAATAAAGTCTGCACTTGTTTTTCTTTTGCAAGAAACTCAGTAAGTGTATTAGTTACCCATTATTGTATAAAACTCACCTCCAGAAATGAGAGGTTTAATGTAGTGATCTTTGATAATCACTTATGGTGTCTGTGGGTGAGGAATTCAGGAATGGCTTGATCAGGCTGTTCTGCGTCTCCATCTCTCATGATGTTGGTATCAGGTTTGGGCTGGGGCTTCAGTCATCTGAAGGTTTGACTGGGGTTAGTTACTAGGTAGGAAAATCCACTCCCAAAGTGACAGTCACCTGACCGGGAAGTTAGTGCTGACATGTTAATCAGAAGCTGTCTGTGAACAGCATTAAAAGCGGATTAAATACAGCCTTTTAACTAAATATGGCCATGCATCTGACAATTTCCCAAAGCCAATGCAACCGTGTTTGGTGTTTCTCTTTTTACTTTTATCTGTAATTTAAAAAAAAAAACTTGCCTGTTGAGGAAATGAACTTTGACAAATAACAGAATAAACAGACAGTCCTCACAAGCACCAGATAGATTTCACCTTTCATACAACTCTAATTATATTTTCCTCTTTAATGCCTATCAACAAATACTATAAAACACAGACATCAGCCTCCGATAATACATTTTCCTACCTTCCAGGCACTGGAAATTCTGCAGAGTTGAGAGAGAGTAAACACCAGTTTGGCCAGACCCTCTGGAAAGCTAACTGCAGCCATTTTTCATTTGTCCTGGGGCCAAATGATATTTCAACAATTTATTCAAATATAGTTATCCCCAAATAACACTTGATTTGGTTCATCTGAGATTAGAAGAATGGAAAGAGCGGGGAACTTCTAACACTGACCTCAACCTCAACGTGTGCCCACCACGATATCTGTGCCCTGAACCTTATGTTCCAGAAAAATTGGAAAGACCTTGTATCTCACTGGACTGGAGTCTAGCTTGGGTCCCTTGTCTGAAGACACTGAAACGTGGGCCAGGGGTGTCCATCTCAGGTACTTACAAGGGCTTGATCGTATCTCTATATAAAATGTTCTGATGTTTCTAAAAGGGGCACATTTTGGGGGCATACAAGACACTCAGGGTAATAATTCTATACTTTCACAGAAACATATGAGCTCTACCCTTTTTCTGTAAAAAATCGACCCTATTGGTCTAGATATTGTTTATCCACTTTGAAAAGGAAACATAGGAGAAAAAAACCTCACTTTCCCCTTAACTCGATTCCAAGTGAAAGCAAAAGTAGAGCCTAAGGATGAATTGGAACTCACCTCCCCCCCTCAGATGAAGGCACATGGCGGGGGGAGGGACCTGGTAACTGGAGAGCCCCGACCCCCTGCTGTTGTCCTGGTGTCTATCTGGGGATTGTCGTACATATATAAGGACTTACCAGAAATAGAATCACTATGTTTGCCTTTCTGCCTTGTTTCCACGTTAGACACAGATTGCATCCGTTGGCACTGTGTCCCATCTGGCCAAGTCCCAGGAGTGTCAGGGACGTGCCTGATGTCGATGGCTGATCACTTCTATCATTTCGTACCTCTCCCAGCTCTGCCCTGTCTCTGAGAGGCTCGTGTCATAGGTTGCGTCTCCTAATCTTGCTTCTCTTCCATATCCCAGGGTCTGGACCGGGATGGTTGGGGGCTGTCAGAGGAGAAAGGTGGAATCAGGGGGCTTGAAGTTGGAGAGAGGAAAAGCGTGGAGCCGCCTCCCTCCATGTAAAGCCCCCTCCCTGGATCCTAAAAATGGGAAAAGGCAGAAAGACAGATTTCCCCTTGAGCGTCCAGAAGGATCCAGTCTTAGCTGTATCTTGATTGTACCTACTGAGACCCAGGTCAGACTTCTCGCCTCCAGAACTGTAAGAGGATAATTTTGTGTTGTTTTAGGGAGGATGGAGTTTCAAGAGGATAGATTTATTTGGGGTCTGTAGACTACTGTTGCCATCTTGAGGGCAACTGGGGGAGAGTGTGAGCCATGGGAAGAAAAAGGGACAGAGAACAACTCCCCCAAACTCCTGCAAAGTACTTGTTCAGACCAGGGCAATATTTTTGGTATCTTTATTTTGAGCCCAATCTTTGGCGCATTGTGGATGCTCAAGTCAAAGGGAAGAATGAATGAAACTTCCCTTAAAGTGAAGTTGAGGTCTTTTCTCTAGGGACTGAGACAAATGGACCTACTTGTTGCTAATGCAGCTCTGGGATTCAAACACACATGGATATTGAAAAATATTTCCATGTCCAAATAAAATAAGAGCCGAGATGTACCAAACATGAATTGTGTGTTCCAAAGAGGAAATGCAGGTGGTCAATAGGCACAGGAAAAGACGCTCAACATCCCTAGTCATCGGGGAAATGCAAATCAAAACCACAATGAGGTCTCACCTCACACTTGTCAGAATGGCTATCATCACACAGACAATAAATAATAAATTCTGGCAAGGATATGGAGACAAGGGAAGCCTCACACACTGTTGGTGGGAATGTAAGTTGGTGCAGCCATTGTGGAAAACAATATGGAGGTTTCTCAAAAAACTAAAAATAGAACTACCATATGATCCAACAATTCCACTTCTGGGCATATATCCATAAAAAACCAAAACCACTGACTTAAAAAGATACCTGCACCCCAGCGTTCATAGCAGCATTATTTACAATAAGCAAGATCTGGAGGCAACCTGAGTGTCCATCAACAGATGAACGGATAAAAAAGATGTGGCATACACACACACACACACACACACACACACACACACACAATGGAATACTACTCAGCCATAAAAAAGAATGAAATTTTGCCATTTGCAGCAACATGGATGGACTTTGAGGGCATTATGAGGTAGGGGAGGGGAGGGTACAAGCTATTGGGTGTAAGGTAGGCTGAAGGCTGTATGTACAACACGAGGAATATAGCCAATGTTTTGTAATAACTGTAATGGAAAGTAACCTTTAAAAACTGTATAATTTTTTTAAATAAATTTATTTATTTATTTATGGCTGTGTTGGGTCTTCGTTTCTGTGCGAGGGCTTTCTCTAGTTGCGGCAAGCGGGGGCCGCTCTTCATCGCGGTGCGCGGGCCTCTCACTGTTGCAGCCTCTCCCGTTGCGGAGCACAGGCTCCAGACGCGCAGGCTCAGTAGTTGTGGCTCACGGGCCTAGTTACTCCGCGGCATGTGGGATCTTCCCAGACCAGGGCTCGAACCCGTGTCCCCTGCATTGGCAGGCAGACTCTCAACCACTGCGCCACCAGGGAGGCCCTACAATTTTTTTTTTTTTTATTAAAAAAACCCAACAAATAACATTACCTCATTAAAACAACCTTAACTGTGTGATGGGCACTGCCCTGGGCATCTTATGTATTTTATCTCATTAACAACCCTCACACACCAGTGAGAGTTTTCGGTTTTATCATGTTATAGATGAGGCCACTGAGGCTTAAAGGGGAAACGACCCTTGGGTCACAGAGCAAGTTAGTGGTGAAGTCGGGATTGAGACCCAAGCTTCTCAAATCCAGAATCCAAGATTTTAACCACAAGGTTTAATCTTAAGGGCGACATCACACAGAATAAGGTCATAATGCCACCACTTCCCTTTCCAGGCCAAATACAAAGAATCAGAGAGCAGAAGATGAAAGATAATCAGTCAGTGGTTTTCTGGATCGTAAAGGATCCCAGTCTTAAAATTGTCAGTAACAATTACACATGTGACTTTTTCACTTGTTTTCAACTTTTTAAGATATTCCCTTTGGTTCTTAAAATGTGGTGAGAGATTAGTACTTAGATAACCTGGAAGATAATAATTGAACTAGAAATTTCACGCTCAGGGAGCTTTCAGGGTGAACTTCTGGGGAAGGTCAATCATGGAGACATAACAGCAACCTTTCCTGGGGCCTGAAGGGAACCAACACCCTGAGTTCACACACCCTGCATTCCCTGGAGGAATGCATTTGCGACTCATACATATTTATATCAAGTAACGTATTAGAGGAAATGTCAGCTTTTTTTTTTTCTCCTGTTAACTTAACATGCAGGAAAGTAAATGACCCATAAAGAAGAAGAAATGATTTTCTCTACCATGAAAACCTTTAAATATGCAAACATTTCAGTACCTGATAGAGCGGGTCATAAAGTGAGTTTGGTGCATTTTCTTGACAGAGGTTTTACAAGGTTTTACAAGGGTTTTGGTTGCTCCACAGTGTTCAGTACTTTATACGACTGCATTTTGAAACCTGGTTATTGGGCAACACATACGGCAAGGCATTGACAGCTCTATAAATGTTTGGTGTGTGTTGGTATAGAGACTGAATACTGATCGGTTGCCGGACCCATAATAAGTCTAATTGGGGTGACGGGGATTATTCTTTTAAAGATGCCTGGCAGGGCTTCCCTGGTGGCACAGTGGTTGAGAATCCGCCTGCTGATGCAGGGGACACAGGTTCGGGCCCTGGTCCGGGAAGATCCCACTTGCCGCGGAGCAACTAGGCCCATGAGCCACAACTACTGAGCCTGTGCGTCTGGAGCCTGTGCTCCGCAACAAGAGAGACCACAATAGTGAGAGGCCCGCGCATCGTGATGAAGAGTGGCCCTCACTTGCCGCAACTGGAGAAAGCCCTCGCACAGAAACAAAGACCCAACACAGCCAAAAATAAATAAATAAATAAATAATAATTAAAAATGAGTATCTGCTTATTAAAAAAAAAAGATGCCTGGCAATTTTAGGGATTGAAGCTTTAATTTAAAATTGAGGGTGCAAGTGCTTATGCATGGGACACTGATTTATTATTCAGGTCTGCCCTGTATTAGTTTAAAATAAGGGTGGCTATAGACACAGATACACTCTTGCATCTCAGTGGCTTAACCCAGACAGAGTCAAATGAGCTCAGGTGGTATGGGGTATTCTGTTCCACACAGTCACTCAGGGACCCAGGCCCCTTTCATGCTCTGGCCCTGTCATCCCTAGAGCTGAAAGTCCTCTGCTGGGTCTGTGCGTCCTGCCAGCTGAAGGGGAGAGAGAACAGGAAGAGGACTGTGTGGGAGGAGTCTACGGGGCCAAGCCCAAAAGCAGCTCATGTGACTCTGCCACTTCCATTGGACAGAACCTGGTCACGTGACATCTCCTAACTGCAAAGGATGCTGAGACATGCCGCACAGCTAGCTGCGTGCCCAGGAGGAAATGGAATTAGATTCTTGTAACCATCTATCACTTTACTCCAGTTTAAGACTGTACCTCTGGCTAACATCTGTTGTGAGTCGATATCCCCAACACAGAATCCAGAAGATGATGTTATCAGTTTCCTGGGGGCAGCGCTGTGGGCATGTGAACCCAGTTCCAGTCTTCAGGCACCCCCGCGGGAGGCATTGCTGAACAAGCAGACAGAAGCACAGAGCATCTGTTTGTGGGTATAGATGGTGGAAGCAGCGTATTTCTGGGGTCAAGGATAGTGATGGGGGCTTCCGTGATGGCAGAGTCTTTGGGATTCCCGTCGTAAGCCAGTCCTATTAAGTGGTTCTGGGGGATGTTCCTGGAAGCTCCGTCTAGAATCTCTCCCTCCCTCGCCTTCAGTCATTCTGTGAGACTCTTTATGCCCATCAGTAAATCTCTACTGCTTCAATGAGAGTGAATCTACTTTCCTGCGCTTACGAATGTTGTGTTTTTACCCATTTGTTTTTGAGGGGAAAAAAGCAACAAAACACATATATATATCTTAGAATTTGAAACATGAAGGCTTTGACCAGCCAAGACGTTTTATTTGAATGTTTTCATTGATTTATTTACTAATATTTAATGGTTGTGAGATTTCATACGATATTTTGGTGTCTGCCTTTTTTTGAAAACTAAAAGATTTAGTAAATTTAAGAAAAGACAAAAAGGACTTTATGAGGAACACATACTCAGTAATTGATTTATTCTCCCAGAAAACATGTATCAGATGCCCCGGTGTTTCCCAGCCCTGGGCTACAGAGGTGAATAAGGCTCAGGGGGCAGATGGAAAGATGCCCCCTTTCCTGGCCTGAAATTGACACCTACGGGGGATTTCATCTACTCAGGATTTCGACAGATAGTAATAATAGCTCACTAGAGGCTGACTCTTAACAGACATTCTTGCAAGCTCTTGATAATCTTGACTCTCTTAAAATCTTTATAAAATAAGTGTTATAACTTCCTTTCAGTCAACTAATTAAGAGAGGCACACAGAATTTAGATAACTTCTCTGATCCACACAGCTGGTAAGGGGAAGAATTGGGATTGAAACCTAAACAGTTTCAGCGCCAGACATGGTCCTAAGTGTTGTGGAGACTGGCCCTCTGTCCTAATACCCATGGGTGTTCAAACCTAACTGTCCATTAATATCACCAGTTAAGTGTTTTAAAACATCATGAGTTGTACGGATAAACCTTGAGAACAGAATGCTAAGTGAAAGACGCTAGACACAAAAGACCACATACTGTATGATTCCTTTTATATGAAATGTCCAGAGTATGCAACTTATTTTTAAAAATTATTATCTCATAACTATTCCAGAAGGATATTTCCAGGAATGGGTCAGTGGATCAATGATGTCATCAAGACATAAGATTATTTCATCTTTTTAGCTCATAAGTCTTATAGTCAGATTGTTTCCTCATGGTGTCAAAGTGGCTATTGCTGCTCTAGGGCAACACTCTCTCCCATGATAATAACACCAAAAGGAGGGAGAAGGAGGAGGGGAGGAAACCTCAGAGTGCGTTTCTGTTTTTATTGGACAGAAAAAAATTTCCCAGAAGCACCGAAATGCTCCTCAGCCTCTCACTGGTCAGAATTGAGCCACTCGCTCACCTGCGCCTTCAAAGGAGGGTGCAGATGTGAGTATCTGTGATTTTTAAGCCAAAATTGTAGGAGGTGGGCTCAGCCTACAAGGGCTAGTGTTGGCCAGAGCACCTCAGGTAGAAAAAGTGATGAAAAGCCTCCAGATGAGGCCTGCCAATCTTATGTTTGTGGCGATTTTCACTTTATGATTTTGTTCTGGATCTTCTCAACATATTTAGGAAGGCAGAGGAAAACGACAGAGGAAAAAAAAAGTTTTCCTTGTTAATTTAAATAAGTACAGCTCATGTTCAGTGGTGCAGGCCTTGTCAGTGACTTTATGGGAAACATGGAGAAGAGCAACCAACCTCCGCTCTCAATGCCGAGTGGAGGTAGGCTTACACGGGATTTTTTAAGTGTTGCCGTAGGTATAGGATGGGATGGGGGCTCCCACAGTCCTCTATGAGAAAGACGGAATATAGGAGGGGGCTCTGGAAGCATCTTCACGGTTGGTTGGCTAGATTCTGCCTGTTGGAGATGGAAAGAAGAGTGCTCCAGGCGTAGGCAGGAGTGAGGAAAAGCCTGGAGGTGAGGGAAGGCCTTGTCTTATTTACCAAATGTTGACAAATCCAGTTTATTTACCTTTTGTTTTTGTTTTCTTTAACTTTTTATTTTATATTGGAGTATAGTTGATTAACAATGTTGTATTAGTTCCAGCTGCACAACAAAGTGATTCAGTTATACATATACATGTATCTATTCTTTTTCAAATTCTTATCCCAATTAGGTTGTTACATATTATTGAGCAGAGTTCCCTGTGCTATACAGTAGGTCCTTGCTGGTTATCCGTTTTACATATAGCAGTGTGTACATGTCAATCCCAAACTCCCTAACTATCCCTCCCCCCACCCTTCCCTCCTGGTAACCATAAGTTCCTTCTCTAAGTCTTTGAGTCTGTTTCTGTTTTGTAAATAAGTTCATTTGTATCATTTTTTTTAGATTCCTCATATAAGTGATATCATAAGATATTTCTCTTTGTCCAACTTGCATCACTCAGTATGATAATCTCTAGGTCCATCCATTTTGCAGCAAATGACATTATTTCATTCTTTTTAATGGCTAAGTAATATTCCATTGTGTGTGTGTATGCATATGTGTGTGTGTGTGTGTATATATATATATATATATATATATATATACACATATATGTATATACCACATCTTCTTTATCCATTCTTCTGTCAATGGACATTTAGGTTGCTTCCATGTCTTGGCTATTGTAAATAGCCAAGACAAATCCAGTTTAGAGGGAGTAGGAGGGAGAACTCAGAGGTGGGGCAGAAAATGCAGGCTGGGGCCATCTTTAGAAAGTCTTGGAATCCAGTCTCAGAAGAGGGTAGGTATGTAATAGTCTAGGGAATATAGAATATAGAGGTGACAGTAAGGGGCACAGATTTCCACAACTCTGGCTGCTGAACTGTGCTTGTGGACATTGCCAGGGAAACACATCTGTACTCTGTGCCTGTGCATGGGTATATGTTGTGTCTGTGTGATGTGTGTGCATGTACATATATGTAGGTTTGTGCAGGTGTGTGCAGGTGTAAGTGTGTGTGCACGGGTATATGTTGTGTTTGTGTGACGTGTGTGCATGTACATATATGTAGGTTTGTGTGCACATGTGTTTCTGTGTGAGTGTATACATGCATGTGTGTGTGACTTTGACCTTGACATTACTCGCTATCATTTTTTGAAACTTACCTTCTGGCTGAACCAAAGTCCGTGGTCATAGCAGAGGCACAGACCCCCGTGAATCAGCTGAGCTGCCTCACAGTTGCTTCTATGGAATCTATAGATTTAGGTCTCAGGATCTTCTGTTCTAAGCCTCATGCTTTGAATATTGGGGGAAATGCACTTTTCAGAACATGAGTTTTTAATTCGTGGCTATTTGGAACAACACATGGTCATTTTAAAGTTCCCCAAACTAATCAAAATTTATCAGTCACCCTTAGACCTCATTTGAAGACCAAGAGGCCTTCTTCTGTCTTAGAGGTGAAAGTTACCATGCACATCAAGTTACGTAATGCAGGTTTTCTAACATATGACAACCAAATAAAGGGCAAACGGAGAAGAAAGTGAATTAACACGGCCTCCCCTTCAACAGGCTTCCGTTTTAGGACTACCCGCATTTTGTGGAATCCTATTCTTTTCAATGAAGATGATTAAATAAATATATAATTAAATGTGATTCGGGGCTTCCATCATTGGAAATCTTTTCCTTGTTATCCATTCGCAATGTAGAATACAGATGGCACATGGCCTGTGTTTTGTTTTGGCAAATAAGATCAACTCAGTTCATCCAGGTTGTCTTTTTTTTTTTTGCAGTTTTATGCCCTGTTTCTTATACAGGTTGCCCAGGGTTCGGCTGGGATCTGCTGGACCTTGGCATTTGCATAAGATGGTTTGAAAGTCCCTTTTTTCTCTGTGGATGTCTAAAGCCTTCCCCCAGTGTTATGAGGATTCCTGAGGCTTATCATCCTATAGTCACGTCTCCCTTTGGCTTTTATTTCTAAGCTTTTCTCTCATTTGCAAGCTGTAAACCCCAGGTGTAAAACTCAGTGCCTTCCTTCATTTTCACATCATCTTTACTTACACAAAGCATTTATGAGTTGTGTAGAATCTGGTGAAGTGAGGTGGTGGGCAGAGGAGGCAAAGGAAGGGTTTCCGTTACAGAAACACGCAAATTGAATGTAAGGCATCTCTGTTCATAAACCTGCACTTAAAACATTCTCTGGTTACTCACCCATAGGGAAACGCCTTCAGAATCCCTTGTTCCAGCTATCTATGGGACTCTTCTCTCTTGGCCATGTCCACTAACCTTGAATATGCAGGGTGTAAGGGCATCAGCAGAAAGGCTAGGCAGGGGCAGAAATTCACCCCACGCTCTGCTTACCAACATCCTGGGATGGGCTAGCCCGTGTTCGGTGCCTCCCCTGCCCTTCCCTGCCTAACATGCTCTATTCCCACTCTAAATCTTAGACGTGGTGCCACAATTCTTATTTTCTCATGAGGAACAGTCAAACAATGCTTTTTGTTTTGCTTTGATTTGCTTGTTGCTTTTGTGTTAATACTTATACTCCCAAGATATTCAGCCCAAACACCTAGCCATGTGTGTTCTAACACAAAAGGGATTGACAATACAGGAGGGACACGATAAGGAACACAGGTTTCCAAGACTGTAAGTAAACTGTGGGAAACACCAACAGAAACCCTTTGCCTAGATACTCTTTTTTAATGGCGGCCCTACAGCAGGGACTAATTCTACCTACTTTGACCATCTTTACATTTCATAATTCCTAGTACTAAGCGATTTTTTAAAGATTCTTGTGTACTAGAATGAATGTTCTATCAAAAGCAGCTTCCTTTCTGCATGAATATTTTTTATCTGCAGGATGTCTTTGAGTTTCAGCAGTAATACTTTAGCCTTGCATCATCAATTCGATATCTTGATGTTAAACACTTAAATTGTACTCCTTGAAGTTGTTTTGAAATGGATTCTGTCCGGTAATGGGAGTGAACCAGCTGGCTATGTGCAGCTGTTTTATAATTTCACTTTTTCACCTTTGAGCTGACTGTATTCTGATGAATCTGGACTCGCCTTGGCCATAATCCCACAGAGCAGGGTAAATTCACGGATAAGATTATTTGAACTATGAGAAGTCAGACTCCTTTAAGGCATTATCAAATGATTCAACATGTCACAAGGCACCTTAACCATTTTTAAATGAAAATCTAAACTTTTGGAAGAAAACTTGGAAAGAAATGGCATGAATCATTGTGTTTAAAAAAAACCGAAGTTAGACATTTACAACCTCACAGAGTCAAATAATTCAGTAAGGCTTATTATTTATATTTTTTACCCCAAACTCTTACTAATTCCTCTACTCAGAGACAACCATTTTCAATACTTCTAAGTGATTTGTTTTTAGAGTAATTTCGACATCCAGTATATTCTGATTACATCCCTATGTCTTTTTTTTTTTTTCTGCTGCGTTGGGTCTTCGCTGCTGCGTGCGGGCTTTCTCTAGTTGCGGCAAGCGGGGGCTACTCTTTGTTGCAGTGCACGGGCTTCTCATTGCAGTGGCTTCTCTTGTTGCAGAGCACGGCTCTAGGCCCGTGGGCTTCAGTAGTTGTGGCACGTGGGCTCAGTAGTTGTGGCTCACGGGCTCTAGAGCACAGGCTCAGTAGTTGTGGCCCACGGGCTTAGTTGCTCCATGGCATGTGGGATCTTCCCAGACCAGGGCTCGAACCCATGTCCCCTGCATTGGCAGGCGGATTCTTAACCACTGCGCAACCAGGGAAGCCCCCATCCCTATGTCTTGATCTTTATTTTTTTTTCTTTTATAAATTTTCTTCTCTCTGCAAAGCTGTAATTCCTTCAGGTTGCTTTTCGTTATGTGCTTGCTTGTTTCGGCGTGTACCTTTGGGCTAGAAGATTTCCTCATGGATGTGAACCCCACTGACTCCCATTTAGGAGTAAGGGACATGGTGGAGAATGTCCAGTGCAGGCTGGGCTGGGCTATTTCATTGAACCATTGATGCCAGTACCTTGGTGTCTTTCCCCGTTAGCTCCTGCAGTTCCTCAGAGGTGGATCTTGTGAACACGGTGTGCAAGGCGTGGTCTGGCAGTCATCATGCTGGAGCCCAGCTGGTGAGGAGGGCTGTGCGTCTCATCAGGGTTCAGAATGCCCTGCTGGTATCGAGTATAATAGCTCACCTTCAAGTGTACCTGAGCCCCCTGCCTTTTTAGTCATCACAGGAAAGAAATCATGTGTTCTGCCACATTTGGGAAGATGAAAGGAGCTGGAGAAGGGATCCAACTTCTTAAGCAAATGCTCTTGTTGCCAGCCCTGCCTGTCTAGCTGCTTCTGGAAGCTTCTGGTGTCAGGATTCCTGAACCTCTGAGGGGTTCTTTGGAATAAACTGGGTTGAGGCTTAGCTTTTCCCTGTTGGAATATGATTTAGCTTAGCGTCCAGCAGTTTTTCTTCCTGTGGTCTCCTTTGTCTCTCTTAGTCCTTGTTGATTTCCTCCTTAAAAATAAAATCAATTCACAGTTATTGTTGCAGCAATTTGGGAGGGAGTGAAAATAATTCACGGAGGCAACCTTCCACTTTGATCAAACACAGATCCCCTGATTTTTAACACATTTTGTCTGCATGAATGAACTTGGCGTAAACAGCATTCTAAAGCAGTGTTAATTTCAAACTTTTCATATGAATTAATTCAACTTAAAGTCTTTTTTAGCCCCTTAAGTTAATTGTCAATCTCGCCTATTCCACGATGTCCTAGTTTCACCTTTTAGTGACTTTTAATCAGAAAAAAAAAAGAACAAAGACATAAGTATTTAATACCATAGCTTCTTTGTTTAATTTTCTTTTTTTTTATTAGTTGGTCAGAGTTTGAATGCAAGCCAAGGTTTCTAAGAGGAAAAAAAGAAAGCAAAGAGCAAGCATAAAAGTAAAGACATATTGTTTTTCTTCTCTGACTTGCTCTCTGTAAGTTTCCCTGTGCCCTTCATTCTGGCAAAAATTAAAATTCATCTCAGTCAAGGAACACACACAGCACAGCACCTGTATAGTCTAGGGGGACCAAGGCAAAAGGCCACTGATAACGTGCATTTTCCATCTAAAAGACACCTTCATTCAATGGGTTTTTTATACTAAATAATGATAATTAATCCTTGGATCTAAGCACACTAATACCACATGCTGATTAATTATCCAGTGACAAATAAGTAACATTTACATTATACTGGACAGAATCAACCTAACAGAAATAGCCTTGGCCGGTGAATAAATGGATCCTTTTTTCTCAACAATTCAAATTATTACTGAACGTCTGTTAACTCCCTTGCCTTTTAAGAATTATTTTAAGCACTCTCCCCATCACTTACCTCATGGAAGAGGATACATGTACAAAGTGATGGATTGTTGATTTGTTTTTACACCTTTTACACTAAAAAAGTTCATAATTTATTGGGAAAATGGAAAAGAAGCATTAGAGGGAAGACTTTTACCCCTCCCTCCCTCCTTCCCCTTCTTCTCTTCTTTTTCTCAGTCTTAGGTTTATGAGAAAGAGAAGAAGAAAAGAGAAAGAGAGCAAGAAAACAAAAAGGGAACGTTGTACTTTACAGTTAATTCCCTCTTGTGAATGATAAACCTGCCGTCTTTCACTTTACATCCATGGTTTGCATTTTCTCAAGTCACAGCATTGTTTCACTCCATCCACTTTACCCTTTCTCTAGAGCTATAACCTTACTTTTATTTTCTCCAAAGCTGCCCTTGAAAACTTCCTGAGAAAGTCAGATTTTATCTTAATTTTACAGTGATTGCTATCTTGTTTCCAAAAAAACCAAATTGAGTCAGGAGAAAAACCAGATGACCATGCTGATGGAATCTCACACAAAGAGATTAATTGCAACTCTGGAAGACTTGGGTGAAGTGATGAGCCACACAGAGTGCAGAGGAAACTAGAGTTAGCCTGTGTTTGCAATGTGCAGACTGGGTATTTGTAAATATCCTCACTCTGGGCTGGTACATTGGGAACAGCCATCTGGATGTTCGGCTACATTTTTCATTTTTTTAGGTGGATTTTTAAGACTGCTGGATAGAACTTTCAGCTTGACTTCTTATTCTTTTGGGTTTTGATAGCAGCAAGGCATGATACAATACATTCAACAATATTTTAAAATTCACACAGTACCAGACAACGAAATCCACAGTGTGGTATGAATCGGTATCTGGTAAGTGGTGTAATTGTATGTAGCTAGCACAAGAACCTATGTAAAAATATTGTCATGTGTTAAAAGTATGAATTCAGAGAATATAAAGTTGAAATACATCAGTTTCTGTAATCTGATTTTGGCATCTCACTATTAAAAAATTTAGTTTGTTATGTCAAAATGGAATCACCTAGGCCTCCATCAACCTTTGATGGGACCAATTCCTTAAGAAACCCACTTATATTATACACTACTATATATAAAATAGATAATCAATATGGGCCTACTGTATAGCACAGGGAACTCTACTCAATGTTCTATAATAACCTATAATGGAAAAGAACCTGAAAAATAATGGATATATGTATACTATAATTGAACCACTTTGCTGTACACCTGAAACTAACACAACATTGTAAATCAACTATACCCTAATATAAAATAAAAATTAAATTAAAAAAAAAAGAAATCCACAGATAATTCGATGGAATGATGGTGCAAGAAGTCTAGTGCCTAGAAGTGGGCTGAAACTTTTCCTGTTCTGTGTTTGTTCACACATAATCCTGAATTTACATCCACACAACAACACAGGAGAGTCTGCACGCAGAAGCCTGGAGCCCCCAGCACCCTCATCTTCTCTTGAGCAAGAACTTTCTTCCCCATCATGGGGTGAGGATGACAGCCTCCCTCTGCACTGGCTAGAGAGGCTGATGACGAAGAAAGCACCACTGTGTCTGTGCAGATGAGTGAACAGCACAGCGGATGAAGAGCAGTCGTCACTCGAGAGTGGCGTGGCCTCCACACCCCAGGGCTGCAGCCCTGGTCTCAGGACTCTGAGCTCCGAGGACCAAGTGGAGACAGAGTAGCGCAGAGATGATGCCCAGAGATGCCCTCCAGCACCTTGGCACAGACACAGCTGCCAATGACCCACAGCTGTGGCAGACAGCACTGATCCCAGCCGCACGTGTATTCCGGAGCACTGTAATAGCTCTTACTTCAAGAGTTCCTATATTTAGTGAAATCCATTTTAATTAGAGAGGGGTGATGCCTCCCGTTCCGATGTTCCTTCAAAATATGTAAAATATTGACCAGAGTAGCTTTCACAGATTGCTCAGAAACAGACTCTTGAGGGGCGATATCCCTTTCATGTGTTTTAAAATTATATTTTTTCCCAGGTCCAAAGAAAAAAATTGGCCAGAGTACAATAGCTTCTAAAGATGAAAGTGTCGGATGCAGTTATTGCAGAGTGAAAACATTTTCTTCTGAGATTCTATAGATCTCAGTTTCTACAGAGAGTGCTTCTCTATACAAAATGTAAGCAGTCAACATTCGGTTTCCTAAAGAAGAATATTCATTCTAGGATCAAATATTTTCTAATGAAATGTTTATTGCATGCTCCGAGGCTTAAAGAAATGTTGGCCTTTGACAGTCAGGTACAAGGGGATGTTTCCACTTCCCTTCAAGGATGTTAAATGTTCCCTCCAAGAATGGCATGTGAGAGCCCCTCCTCCACGATGCCATACGCCCGTGGTGTTGCTGCCCATCTCCTCACCCCATTTTCTGGATAAGTTAGAAATGAACGGTAAATGCTGATACACCCCATTTATACTCAAGACACCCACAAAAACACGTATTTACTTATACATTTCCCAGAGTTTCCAATTTACCTGCCAGTATATACAAAATAGGTGTATGGATTTTACCCAAACATTATTTTTTATAAGTTCTATTGCCACCAAACACTACAGAACACAAGTTAATATTTTTGCTGAATTAAGCAATGTGAATTCTCCCTGCAGCTTTCTGTGACTTTATCACACACATCAGTCATTTCAACTCTCTCCTCTGCCCCCCATAGAGTATTTTAAATTCTTTTCCCATATCAAGTGCGCTGCCAGCAATACTGTAGGACTGGAAAACAGGGCAGAGAAAACGCTAAAACCTGTAATTAGAGAAAAAATTCCCACTATATATTTAAACAAACCTTTTCATTTGACAGAAACAAGCACTTTGTCACATGTTAAGTTAATATTAATTATGAACACTGAATTATTTGCAAGAAAGCAATACAAAGGTAGATTCTGTGTTTCTATCTGGGTTAGCGTGAATTCATGACAGATACGATATAGACCATTTTTTAAGAAGTCTCTTAATTTGTCAGTGTTCCTGGTGGCAAATGATGTATTAGACCAAGTAATTAAAAAGGTAATGAAATAGATTGTCTCTTTATGATATATTAGTATCCATTAGATCTGATAACCCTGAGCCTAAATGTGAAGTCTCCCCTTTTTGAATCATCTCACCTGGTATTGAAGGTGATGTGTTCAAAGCCAAGGAGAATTGCAAACTCCTAATTAAAGGAGTCCAAGAGGATGCTTAAAACCAGATTTAGGAGAGTAGTTCCATCAAGGGAAAAAAGAGAGAATAAAATTGGAGAAGGGCACCCAGGAGGCTTCAACAGTATTCATAATATTTTAACCAAATTCTGCCCCATGTATATGGGCATTGGTTATATTATTCTTGATTCTTGTAACATCTCTATGTGGGAATTCTTTCTGGATCAAGAAAACAATGGGAAACAAGTACACCCACTTTCCGAAGCGAGGTGCTGACTACCATGTGTAAAGTAAACTTGAGAATATAAAAGGATTGAAGTTGAAGAGTTCTGAAAATCAGGCCAAAGAGAGGGCACATCTTTGGAGAAAGTTGTCTGTGTGCTGAAGTTGGCTCTGAGGGTCAGCAAGACCTTCTGATTGCTCTTCTCAAGTTTGCTCAACTTAGGGATGACTTGAGTGAAATTTTAGGTGGAATATTGGGGGGATGATGGAAAAGTTGCTGGATTGTGATCTAGAGCAGAACAAAAGAAGACAGGCTGGGGATTCAGATATGTGAGATGGTGGAGATCACAGCTTCTAGAGTGTGACTATAGAAGAAACCACACAAACATAAATTTACTGAGATTTTGCAAATATCTTAAAGAGAGCACTGGACATCCCAGAGATTGTGGAGAAGAAAAATCATTACTTTTCAATGTCAAGGACTGCATGACCACAGGTACGATTTGAATTGTACAGCCACTGTGATTTTACTTTTAAATGGAATGGCATTTACCGACTAGCCTGTAAACTCCACGTGGGTAGGTGATATCTCTATTTCCACTGTTGTATTCCTAGTTCCCTGCGCATTTTGTGGATTGAAGGGCAAAGGAAGGCAATGATGTTGTTACTGAACAAAAGTTTCGGTTGCTGGTCACTCAAGAATCCAATACTGAGAGTCAAGTGTTGGGTAAAAGGAAAGATAGCTTTATTGAGGAAGCTGGCAATCCTGGGGAGAAGGTGAACTCATGTCCCAAAGTACCAACTCCCCACTCCTCAGGTTTTACTTGGAGATAATACAGGGAAAAGAGGAAGGGGCTACATGCTGAGGAGAGGGTTGTGGGGTGTGTGATCAGCTTGTGGACATTCTTCTGATTGGTTGGTGGTGAGGTAACTGGGAGTCACCATCATCAACCTCTGGTTCCAACTGGTCTGGGGTCTACATGCTTGTGGGCATCATATAGTTAACTTCTTCCATCTGGTGGAGGTTTCAATATCTGCAAAGCAGCTCAAAGGACATAGCTCAGAATATTATCTGTAGTCCTTGAGGAGGAACTCAAGGTCCTTGACTTTGTTAATGTAGCCATTAACTATTACTATTTTGTCCCGTTTGACTGTTTTCCTTTGCTTCTGAATTTTCTTACATCTCTGATTAAATTTATTCTTTGGCTAAAGTCTTTCTACTGACAAGAGGCAGGCAGAGGACATGGGTGTGGGTGGCATCTGTCCTGGTTACAGAGGGTCCTGCTCAGTTACAGTGTTACTAAATCCCAGCATCACCCAGTGGAGCTAGACCCTCAAAACGCATGTCAAGTGGGAGACAGAGGTTGGAGGGGAGTCGGCCACTGCTGCAAACCTGGCCTGAGGAATAGAACAAAGGGGAGGAACACCCTGGACTCTTTCTTCCTCCTGCCTGCCAGTCTAGCATCAATGCCTTCCATTGGCTAAGTCCAGTCTTTAATTGAGATATAATTCACATACCATTAAATTCACCCTTTTAAAATATACAGTTTGGGCTTCCCTGGTGGCACAGTGGTTAAGAATCCGCCTGCCAATGCGGGGGACAGGGGTTCGAGCCTGGTCTGGGAAGATCCCACATGCCGCGGAGCAACTAAGCCTGTGTGCCACAAATACTGAACCCGTGCTCTAGAGGCCGCGAGCCACAACTACTGAGTCCACGCTCTAGAGCCTGTGAGCCACAACTACTGAGCCCATGTGCCACAACTACTGAAACCCGCACACCTAGAGCCCGTGCTCCGCAACGAGAGAAGCCACTGCAATGAGAAGCCCACGCACCGCAACGAAGAGTAGCCCCCACTCGCCACAACTAGAGAAAGCCCGCGCACAGCAACAAAGACCCAACACAGCCATAAATAAATAAATAAATAAATTTATTTTAAAATATATAAAATATACAATTTAAGTCAAAGTTTATTAGTATATTCACAGAATTGAGCAACCCCATCAAACCTGACTTTAGAACATTTTCATCGCCCCAAAGAGAAACCGTGTTCCCATTAGCAGTCATTCCGTTTCACCCCGCACCCCATCCTTATAGAGCCAGAGAGATAGAGCTTTTATTTAAAATGATATTATAAACTATTTGAATTATCCCAAGTTTGGGTTTGATACTGTTTATATTGGTGATCTTTTCTATTTCGGGTTAACAATAGCTGGTTGAAATTTTCTTTTTCTTTTTTTTCCCTCAAGAGCCAAGGGTCAAGGCCTAAGTATTCAAATGTGACACCTCTTTTCCTAAAAATAAATGGTGCTTTGGGTATTCACTGTTATATTCATGCTGTTTTCTTGGCCCTGTAGCCAGACATCCATTACTGAGATAGAAATGGTTGGGGGCTTTTTTTTTTTTAATGAAGCACCGGCTGGAATAGGTACCGATTCACTCACCATCAGAAGTCACCAGGGCATCATTCTAAGTGACCCTCTTCACCTCTTTCTCTAAATACTTCCCCAAGTGTAGGCTTGTAGAGGGAACTCCTGTCACTCTGAATAATAATCAAATCCTGTTCGAAATCCCAGCTATATCGTTATTTTGTCAAATTCCCAGAATGCCCTATTTTAAAGAGTATCAACAGCTCTCAAAATAGCTTCACAGGCTTGTTTTTCAGCCAATGTGTGGACTTTCTCCCGTTGTTCACGAGCTGGACACATGGGCAACTCATGGCCTGGGAAGATGCCAACCTTAGTCACTCCGGAGACCTCTTTTATTTTATTTTATTTTATTTTTTTAAAGATTGATTGATTGATTGATTGATTGCTATGTTGGGTCTTCATTTCTGTGCTAGGGCTTTCTCTAGTTGTGGCAGGTGGGGGCCACTCTTCATCGCGGTGCGCGGGCCTCTCACTATCGCGGCCTCTCGTTGCAGAGCACAGGCTCCAGACGCGCAGGCTCAGTAATTGTGGCTCACGGGCCCAGTTGCTCCGCGGCATGTGGGATCCTCCCGGACCAGGGCTCGAACCCGTGTCCCCTGCATTAGCAGGCAGATTCTCAACCACTGCGCCACCAGGGAAGACCCCGGAGACCTCTTTTGCTCGCCCTTTTAAAAAAAGTAAGCGACTCACAGCCCACAGAAATTCTAATCAAGAGCTCCAGGCTGCCAAGACAATGGAGACATGAGGCACCTGACACCCAGTGGGTTCGTCCCTCTCATCATCCAGTCATTTTCACGCACCATCAGCATGGCTACTGCAGAGCCGTATTCTTCACCCCCAGAAGGATTCGATTTAGGGAACCAGCAAAGTACCACTCAGCCCAATTATCAAGAAAGCTTTTTTCAAACTTCAAAAGAGAGGAGGAAGTTAAAACCTGAAAAATGATGCACCACAAAGCAAAAGGACTTTTTGTTTTGTTTCCATATCACTTTCCCATCAACTCTGCTTTCTTAAATGACCTGAAAAGCTGCTTTATGGCGGGAAAAAATGTATTTTCTTCAAATAAGTCCACCCTCCTATACGATTCCTAGTCCTTTTTATTTTGACTGTTAATGCAAAATTTGATTTGTTTTCCGTACTATTAATAGTTGCTCCCTAAATTCAGACAAATGATTTTTTAAAATAAGAGATAATTTCTAGAGTAATGTAACACCATTTAAATGGGCATGGAATCATTCTCGCTCATAAAAATATCTGTAACTAGGTAACTGAATTGCTCATCTGTCAACTACGTGTGATGCAGACCTATTTATGCCTATCGTCCTAGCTAATTATTTATAGCACTCTCCTTTCACACTCAGAAATGTCCAAGTGTAGGGAATAAGTTATTTCACCATCCTAATTATAAGGTTCTTTCAGGGCTTTGCTTTCTTGGGGTTTTACTATATCATTTGATTTAAGATGCGTTTTGGAATCCTTTTGGCTGAGAATAAGAGGTACATTCTCTGACCCTGTGTATATGACTTTGTGCTTTGTGAGTAGGAGGAAGTAGGGTGAAGGCTGGGATGCTGGCGCAGTGTGGGCAGCGACATTTAGGTGTGAGGTTCACACACGGGATTAAAGGCTGGGATGCTTCACACCAACCAGGCTACCAGGCTTATGGTCCTGGAAACGTGTGACATATAGTGATACGTAAGGGCCAACGTTCACCAACGGAACTTTTTTTTAAAAGAAAACAAACAACAATAGCAACAAAATTAATATTTTTTTCTTTACTCCACCCACCTGCGAAGTAATTAATAGTTTTGAGTGTTCCGTGTTTATGGTGTCCTATCTGTTTTGCCACAGGGAGAAAGAAGGCTCTTGGTCATTATAGTTGAAGGCCATTTCAAAGCAGTCAAGCTTCCCCCCGAAAGGCCAGTGCACCCCACTTTCATCAGTCCTCGGAGAGAACAAACTCCTTCAAAGACCCCAGATGAAACTTGGTTTCACTGACCCTGTTACCAGACTCAGGTTCAGCTGCCCGCTGCTTGAAAGCCAATACTCAAGAGGCAGTGTCGGTAGGAAAGGAAAGTTTGCTTTATTCAGGAGGCCAGCAACCTGGGGAGAAGGCGGACTTGTGTCCACAGCCAACTCCCAACTGCCCATCAGGGGGCAAGAACTTTTAAAGGGACGTTTCAGGGGTGCACAGGCGGAGGGAGGGGCTATATGTAGAAACAGCACAGGCAGCTCCGACAGGCATCTTGAACTTGGTCATCGGTGGTCTGACCAGCGTCCTCTTGATGGTTTTAGATACAGTTAGTCTTCAGTTCCAGGATCAATTCCCATTTCCTTGAGGCCAGTTCTCAGAATTGTGGCAGCTCATGTGATGGCTACAGTCCAGTCATCATGTAGTTAACTTCTCCACGTGGTAGGGGTTTCAGTGTCTACAAGATAGCTCCTAGGACATGGCTCAGAATATGATCTCTAGCCCTTGAGGAGGAACTAAAGGGCCCTGACTATGCTTAGTGACTAAACTATTATTATTTTGTCTTGTTTGATTGATTTTCCGTCGCGTCTGCATTTTTCTCATTTCTCTGATTAAATTTATTCTTTGGCTAAAGTTTTTCTACAGACAAGAGGCAGGCAGAGGACATGGGGGGTTGGGGTCCTATGCCAGGAAAGCCCCATAGGGTCCTGATTGGTCACAACCTGGCTACCTGATCTGAGGGTCCCGAAGTGCCCTGCGGTTGGCACCTCCCCCTGGGCAGGTGGCATCAGGTTCACTTCCTTACAGGGCCCTGAGGCTCATGATCTAGGGTTCTAGCTGGCTGTTCTCCCCTGGCACTCCTTCTTACACTCTGTACAAATTTATTTATATGGTTTTTTTGTTTGTTTTTAAATTTATTTATTATTTATTTTTGGCTGCATTGGGTCTTCGTTGGTGCATGCAGGCTTTCTCTAGTTGCAGCGAGCGGGGGCTACTCTTCGTTGCGGTGAGCGGGCTTCTCATTGCGGTGGCTTCTCTTGTTGTGGAGCATGGGCTCTAGGCGCACGGGCTTCAGTAGTTGTGGCACACGGGCTCAGTAGTTGCGGCTTGTGGGCTCTAGAGTGCAGGCTCAGTAGTTGTGGTGCACGGGCTTAGTTGCTCCGCAGCATGTGGGATCCTCCCGGACCAGGGCTCGAACCCGTGTCCCCTGCATCATTGGCAGGCTGATTCTTAACCACTGCACCACCAGGGAAGCCTTATTTATGTGTTATGTGTCTGTTTGTTTAAGCTCTGTCTCTCTAGGGTATGAGGGCTGGGATTACTTTGTCCGTTTTTCTTTTTTGCTTATTTTTCACTTTTGTTTTTTTTTTTGGGGGGGTCATTTGTCATCAAATCACCGAATGCTGGGCACAGAATAGGTGCCCATTGAGGTAGGTGGCCACAAATTTTACCTCCACTTATTCACACTCCTTTGCAAATGACTTTTCCACTGCTCCCATCGAAAGTGGGACTGTTTCTTCACATCTTGTGTCTGGACTTGGCCTTGGGGATTGCTCTGGCTGTTAGTAAATTAGTAAATATTGCTTAAACAGAGGATTAAAGAGCACTTGCCCTTTGAAGCTTGGCCTCTCTTGCTCTGGAAATCCTGTTGACTGCCCCCCACCCCCCAGTAAGCCTGGGTGAGCCCGTGAATGACAACAGCACATGGCCTGTGACCTCCATCACCTTTGCTGAGAGCCGGCACCAGCTGCCAAGCACCTGATGAGGCCACTGGACCCTGGTGACTGTCAACACAGGTTAAGCCCATCTCAGCTGAGGCCAGACCACATCTCCAGCCTGGTGCATCATGTGTAAACAAATAGTTGTATTTAAAGCTACTTTGGTTGTTCATCGTTTGTCATGCAAGAAAAGCTCATTGGCATACCCAATAAATATTTATGGAACGAAAGAATAATGGTCTCAGAACTTACAAAAAACAAGACATCTGTGTATGTATATTTATTCATTTTTGTACATATAAAGAAAGGTGGATATTATACATATTTATTCCCTTCTGGCATGCACAGAGGAAGTACAGGATTCCTATTTGTATTAATCAGGGTTCTCCAGAGGAACAGTCCCAATGGGAGATATACATAGACGTATGGAGATTTATTATGAGAAATTAGCTCACGTGATGATGGAGGCTGAGATGCCCCAAGATTTGCAGGGTTAAGGTTAGGGCTAGGGTTAGGGTTAGGGTTAGTTTTAGGTCTGCAGGCTGGACACCCAGGAAAGTTGGGGTGATTCAAGTCACAGTTTGATGGCCTGAGAAGCAAAAGAACCAACAGTGTAAGTCCAGTCCAAGGCAGGGGAAAAGGGTGTCTCAGGTGAACCTTAGGCAGGCAGGAAGAGGCCCTTTGCTGTATTCAGGCCCTCAACATTGGCTGATGCCCACCCACACTGGGGAGGGCCATATACAGAGACACTAATTCCATGGCTAATCTGACCCGTGAACACCCTCAGAGAAACACCCAGAAACAATGTTTTATCTGGTCCCCCACCCCGGCCATGGCCCAGTCATGTTGACACATCCAATTAACTCTTGCACAGTTAAAATACTCACTTTACCAGTTGTTTCTCTATAGCTATTGCCTACCAAAAATGACTAGGATAGGTATTTCCAGCTGGTATCTGAATATTGTCAACTGCAGGATCCAGAATTTAGAGGTGAAGAAATTGAGAGGTCAAGGGAGGATTGGGGGCAGGCCTGAGGTCATGGGGCCATCAGCAATGGGCAGGTCTCAGATCCAGAGGCTAGAGCTCACAGTCTGGAGGCTGTCAGGTGTTTAGGGACAGTGTGGCTTCCCCAAGTTCCAAGGGAGGCAAAGTCCGCACCCCTCGCCCTCGGGCTTGAGTTCGGGATACGCTAGAAGGCCTTGAAGAATCAGAAGGGCAGGTGTGGTGGAGATGACGGTGGTGGTCAGGGGTAGGATGCTGTGTTTGCTTGTGTGTCCTCCTCCCTTGAAACTTGTGGAAGATTCCAGTGTAGAATGTCCTGTTACTCAGAGAAGAGCAATATGCATCCCTGGTCCCTGTAGGAGTGCAAGCAAAGCTGCTCATTCCATCCCTGTGTTTTCTTAGCAGCTTCTACAAACGGCCACTTGTTGACAAGGTGTAGGTGCAGCGGTATCATTGCAAGAGGAAGAATCTGTGAGAAAAAGAGAAACAAATGTTTACTGAAAGACAGCGGCCTTTGGGGTATGTATTTAGTATTATCAACTCATCTGATGTTTTATTGACTTCTTGCATCGACCTCCATCTTTTTCTCTTTAGAGTTCTGAATTTTGTCTCCATTTGTTCAGGAGAAAGAATTCTGATAATGCATGTAATTTCAGAAGGAAATTCCACAAGCAAACAATATAAAATCATAATTTGTCCATATGCAGAATTCCCACTAGTGCATGACTTAAGATATGCATTTTGCTAATTAAAAATACTTTTTTTCTGGCTCATTAGGTTTCTGGTAAATAATGTGTATATATATTTTGTTTGTTTGTTGTTTTGGGTGTTTTTCAATTTTTTATACAATTTTAAAAATTACTTTCCATTTACACTTGTTACACAATATTGGCTATATTCTCTGCGTTGTACAATACATCCTTTAGCCTATCTTACACCCAGTAGTGTGTGCCTCTCAACAGCCCCCGACCTTTATCTTGCCCCTCCCCCTCACCACTGATAACCACTAGTTTGTTCTCTAGATCTGTGAGTCTGATTCTTTTTTTGTTATATTCGCTACTTTGTTGTATTTTTTAGATTCCACATACAGGTGACATCGTACAGTATTTGTCTCTCTCTGTCTTATTTCACTTAGCATAATGCCTTCCAAGTCCATCCATGTTGCTGCAAATGGCAAAATTTTGCATGTATATGTATATTTTATTGTGATGGTCAGATGCAGCCACAAAAGGAGACACAGGGGAGACTCAGGAAAAACAAAGGTTATTATACTCGCAAGTCCTAGAGTTGGGAGACACACATAACATGCAGGACCACAGGGAAAGACACCAGGGCAGTCAGAAGGCGTAAGACGGTGAGGGGAAGTTTTCCCCAGGAAACTCCCATGACTTTTATGGGTGTTTGCTGGGGAAAGGCAAGGACAGCAGGGTAAACAGTTCAGGGTTGACTCATTGGAAAACTTCTGTGCTACAGGAATGGTCCCCTGCTTAGGGCACCTGGCCCTGGGATGATTAAGGCAGGGGAAGAATGCCTCCTGGGGTGTAGGTCTGGCTGTGGGTTGGTTATTTTGTGTATCAGAGGCATACTCCCATCTGGGCCTTTTATTATCTCTAAGAATTGTCTAGTCCCTGGAGGGGTGGTCCTTTCTCAGCCAGAAAGGATTTTTAATGCGCCAAAATATCATAATGTGCAGAAAGAATTTAAAATATTTATAATACAGTTTTGCATTTCTTATTTAAAAATTTATAATAAAGACAAAAGAGAAGATGACCAAAGAAAAGTCAAATTTATAAATACCCATACGTAATCAGGTTTGTTTAAAACTACTATTAATTTCTGGGTGTCAGAGAGGCTCAAGGATGTATCGTACACCATGGGGAAATAGAACCAATATTTTGTAAAAATTGTAAATGGACAGTAATCTTTTAAAATTATATAAAAATTAAAAATAAAAAATGCTATTAATTTGAAGGAAGAAAGGAATAAATATCTTTTACAAAAAAGCTCACAATTCAATTGATATAAATTGTTGCCAACTGCTGGCCCAGTACCCCCGACACCCCCTCTCCCAAAGAGAGAGAGAGATTTTTAAATTTCTACACAATAATTTCTTTTTTTTTGGTGTGTATGGGGTCAGGAAGAGGTAGGAAAATTGCTGTGCAGTCTTAGTTGTTAAAGATTTTACTGAAGTCCCCTAACGCCTGCCTGCCTGGTCCACAGCTCTGTCTATAATCAGCATGGGGTCATGTTAAATTGGCCGTTTCTAGGAGTCAGAAGGCATCCAGTCTTACAGTGACAATGCATCATCCAGATATAAAGCAGCTGGCGATTCTGTGGACAATGGATTATTGATCTCAATAGAGGAGACATATTTAGAAGGTATAGGTTGGCCTCGGGAGGATTTTACAGCGGATTGTAAAATTGTGTCTGAGAAACAGAGCCACAAAGGGCTACAAGCCTAACAGGGCTTCCCCTGGCATGTGGCTTAGCTCAGACACAAGAGATGTAAACAGGTGGTCGCAGAGGCCGGGCTGTGGATCACGTGTCCATCCCATGAACTCCTTCAGTCGTCAACCAGGGAAACGGCTGACACATTGCTTTTCCATCTGTGGGTTGAAATTTCATGCTTCTGTGTCTTGGAAGAGTTATGTGAAATTGCATTTACTTGAAAATTGTTGCTGAAAACAAACCAACCTGTATAACACTATATTTTAGGTGTATATTTGAGAAAAGTCACCAAAATATCAACTGTTTTTGCCTCTTGGTGACAGATTATTAGTGACTTTCAATCTTCTTCCTTTTAAAAAATAATCTGCATGTTGTGATGATTCTAAAGCGACGGCATTTCATGTGATTCAGAGTATTTACAAGAAAATGGAATGGTGTTTTTGTTGTTTGTCTTAAAATCTTCTTCAACATGGAACCCTTAGCGAGTGAGTGGCCAGTAACCAGACTGGCTATACTTCCCTGTCCAGGAAGGGCCAGATGGCTTCCGTTCTCGGAGAAGGGCCACGATCTGTAATTCCTTGCAGCCTGCGCTGCTGTTTTATGAAATCTGCTGCTACTTGTTCTGTGTGGGACAGCAAGTGACCTGTCAACGACATAAAATATAAACACAGCAGGTCTCCCTCCCCCCCAGGAGCCCAGCCTCAGTCTCATGTCACAGCTTCCCTTGGGGAACAAAACCGAGCGTATACATGACAGCATCTTTTTTCCCCAAGTTCAGATGAATGGCATTTGTTAGCGTCCTTCAGCCTCTGTGACATTAGAGTGTCATTTTCCTGTTTGGAGCATGAGAAACACAGGCAATGTTGAGTTACTGGAGTGTGAGATTTTGACTTTCGGTTCCCATTGATCTCTTCCCCAGTTGCGTTGCCATGCTCCTGCAAAAGTGTCTAGATCGATCTTGGAGAGGAAGGCACAGCAGGTCCTTAATCTGAATGTCTTGGAGCCAATTGGAGGCAGTGTTCTCAGCACCAGTGGCGTGGGCGAGTTTCCAGCAGTGCACTTTGCTCTGCTCCAGCAGATGGGCTACTTTAGCACCAGAGCACAGAGGTTGCCATGCATACAGTTGCCCTCACAGGAGTGTAAACCTCCCCGCTGGTGAGTGACCCAAATGCAGGAGACTCAGGACCATCTGACAGAGGGTATTTAGGGTTCTGATTAAGAAAATTCACAAGGTAGGGCTTCCCTGGTGGCGCAGTGGTTAAGAATCCGCGTGCCAATGCAGGGGACACGGGTTTGAGCCCTGGTCCAGGAAGATCCCACATGCCACGGAGCAACTAAGCCAGTGCGCCACAACTACTGAGCCTGCGTTCTAGAGCCTACGAGCCACAACTACTGAGCTCACGTGCCGCAACTACTGAAGCCCACGTGCCTAGAGCCCGTGCTCCGCAACAAGAGAAGCCACCGCAGTGAGAAGCCCACGCACCGCAACGAAGACCCAATGAAGTCAAAAATAAATAAATAAATACATAAATTTAAAAAAATTCACAAGGTAGAAAAACTGCAAAAGGCAAATATTTGAAACTAGGGGACTGTAGCTTTCGTTTACTTTTCCTTTACTCATTTTTTGTTTGAGGGGTTTCCTTCTCTGAGGAGGCAGAGGAAGAGGAGAGGGCTGTCAGGGAGATGCAAAAATAGAAGAGGGGTTCAACATAAAGCGATGGGGAAAGAATAGACTTCTGAAGTATGGTGGCTGGGAATGTCAGTGAAGAGAAAGTGGTGAAGGATGGATGGGACGGTCTCTCCCTTTGACTCCGATCGATGGACAGTATTCAGGGGTACTCAGCAGTCAGTAAGAAAAGGAGAAATGCTGAGCAATACAATACTGGACCAGGTGTAACGTTCTCTGCAGTTTAGCGTAAGGAAAATGATTTCAGTGACACTTCTAACGTAACCGAACCAAGTTCATTTACCCCCATACATAGGAAGCCAAATGCTGAGACACCAAGGTTTTGCAGCAGAGAAAAGGTTTATTCACGAGGCAGCCAAGCAAAGAGACGGATCTCAAACAGATCTCAAATCCACCTCCCCGAAGGTGAGGGGTTCAGGATATTTATGGGATAAAGAAGCAGGGTGGCTATATATAAAATAGATAAACAGCAAGGTCCTACTGTACAGCACAGGGAACTATATTCAGTATTTTGTAATAAACTGTAATGGAAAAGAATATGGAAAAGAATATATGTATAACTGAATCATTTTGCTGTGCACCCGAAACTAACACATGGTAAATTAACTATACTTCAATATAAAAAAAAAGAAGCAGGGTGGGTAGTCTGAGGCATGAGGAGTGTGGGAAAAGGTGATTGGAGATAAGGAAAAGGTGAGGGCACCTGTGCAGGTGCAGCTAAGCTACAGGCCTGCATGTTCAGAAAATGCAGGCATTATCATGTTCTGAGGGCGGGGTTTTGGCCTCTAATGCTGAGGTGGTCTCGACCAATCTTAGCCGGCTCAACTCAAACTGGAACAAGCTGACTCCAAGTTCCTGAATATCAGCTTGGGCAAACATCTTATTGTTTAGGCTACATGATGTTTGGAGGACCCGCAAATTTTTGTAAACACAATTAAAATTAGCTTGATAAGTGAAGGCAGGTTAAAACTCATTATTTATTAAGCAAGTTACAGTTTAATGGGTCTGATGACCACCCTCAGTTTCATTAAGTGAGCTGGAACTGATGCAGTCCCACCACTTTGGAAAACTGTGTGACACAATTAACTCACGTTAAAGAGGTGCCAGAAATTCTCTTCCAAGTTATCTGAGTGCCTATCAAAACATAGTTACAGGGTTGGGTGAGGGATGGATTGGGAGTTTGGGATTAGCAGATGCAAACTAGTATATAGAGGATGTCATGCTGTTCTAGTAAATAAAATCTTAAGTTCCACACACAGACTGTTTTGTTGGGAGTGCATTTAGCTTGGTGACATTGCCTTGGACCAACACCAGGAATCAGTGGTATGTAGACTTGATAATAACACAGCCGCTAGTCAGAGGGAACTTTATGTGGGACTGCATTCAGTTTTACCACTACATGAAGGGAAAGAAGGTGTCCTGTAGGCTGCAGGCAGACTGGAGAACGTTTATTAGAAAAGGAAGCAGAAAGAATAAAAATATCCTATCATTCCACAGGACAGAAAGAAACATGCCATTGCTATTTTTTATTAAATATAAGTTAATGTCTGCTTAATGAGTCCTATTGCATTTACCTTTTCTTTCTGAAAGTCTAACATTTCTGAATGTCTGACACTTAGGGATCTTAAGAATATTCAAGGGCATAGCCTATAAAATTTAAATCTCGAATAAAGAGTTAGAAAGCCGTTAAAATAAATTGTTTCGGAGAACAGAGACATTACGAAATATCATTACATGTTCTCACACATGTTATTTGTTTAATTAGTCCTATATTAATTACTCTGCCACTTTTATTTATTTATTTAATTTTATTTATTTATTTTCTTTTATTTAAATAATGCCATTTACATAAGAGTAAATGATACAAAATAATATATAATTTATATGATTATTATTTTTAATATACAATGTGCAGATATCCACTTTATATTTAAGTTAAATTTTAAGAAGTATGTGCATAATTATTTATTACGTTTATATTATATAATTTATTTATCAGTTAGCAACACTAATAATGATATTATACTCTTATGTAATTATATATCACATTATATTTATTTCATATTATATTACTATGGTTTCTTTTTAAGTCTGGTTGGTTATGTACTGGCTTTCTTAAAAGTCAGTTATCCTAGTCCTATTCCCAGAGACACATAATTAAGTAAAACCTTTTGCTTTGACTCTGGTCATCCAGAAGAGAAAATGTAAATAGTAGAATTTTTCCCTTAAAAGTATTTATGTTGTAAATACTTCATGAACATGTAAGGAAAAAAACTATCATGGTAAGCTGTAATCTTTATGCAACAGTCTAATTGCTCATTCACTGTAGGTAAAAAAGTAGCTTCCATATTGTCTTATTTACTATGGAGAACCTACCTGATGTGAATGAGATCGTTAATGTCTCATTTAAAATAAACACAACTGTAAACAACGTATCACTAAATACTGTTGCATAAAATATCCATAATGAATATATACAATGTAGCTGTAGTTAAAAATCCTTAGGGCTTCCCTGGTAGTGCAGTGGTTGAGAATCTGCCTGCTAATGCAGGGGACACGGGTTCGAGCCCTGGTCTGGGAAGATCCCACATGCCGTGGAGCAACTGGGCCCGTGAGCCACAACTACTGAGCCTGCGCGTCTGGAGCCTGTGCTCCGCAACAAGAGAGGCCGCGACAGTGAGAGGCCCGCGCACCGCGATGAAGAGTGGCCCCCGCTTGCCGCAACTAGAGAAAGCCCTCGCACAGAAACGAAGACCCAACACAGCCATAAATAAATAAATAAATTTTAAAAAATAAAAATAAAATAAAATAAATAAATAAAAATCCTTAGAATTAAAAATCTCTTTGCATGAAATATATTAGTAGAAGATTTGCTTCCAAACAGGAGCTGTATATTTGAATGAATGGTACAATGTAGAGAGATCAGGTGTTCGTTTATCTTACAGAGGGAAATGCCAAATTTAAAATAATGTTTACACAAAATCTGGAATAGTGCTTTTTGAAGTTAAATTTGCTAATTGCAAATAAAACCAGGTAATCATCAAAAAAAAAAAAAAAGGGAGAAGAGAAAATGTACTTCTGTGTCTACAAGGTCTGCTGGAGAATAACCGATGTTCTCCGAAGCTGCAGATACAGACAGGAAACAGGAGCCGTGGTGAGGACTCCAGCAGGTCGGCCATGCGTGGCTGAACAAGGACGAGAGACACAGCGTCCGTCTGGTTCTGTCAACACCCCCAGCAGGTCATTCCTCTCCACTTCAGAGAACTAGTCAGTCGACAGCTTAAACAGTGTGGCTTTTAAGACCCATGTACCCCAAGACACAGGGAAATGAGAATATGAGATGATTCACAGCAGGTTTGGGTTCAGACTCTGCTGGGGCCAGATAATGCCCTGCTCTGTCCCTCCCACCCCAGAACGGGACACTTGGAAATGGAGAGATCTGAGTTGTCACATTGACTACGGAACCCTTTTGGCATTTAGGGCCTGGGACGGTGAGAGCCTGAAATGACCAGAATTGGACCTCACTATGAAAATGGTGCACCCCAAACACCTGTAGTGTCTCACACAGAAAAGCACCGGAACAGGGACAATGGGATCATTCGCTTTTCTTGCCTGGGAACCTCTCACACCAACAGGTGAACCTACTGACCACCTCCCTGGTGAAGTTCAACTGCATCCATCATCCATCGTGATAATATAAACACAATTACTATATGAATCACTTTGCTGCACACCTGAAACTAACACAATATTGTAAATCAACTATACCTCGATAAAAAAGAAAAATTATTACTATAAAAATATCCAGTCTTTCCCATCCCACTCCCACAAAATAAAGAAGATTCCGACATGGCCTGTTAAGTTTCTGACCCTCTCCCTACAGAGGGATCAGCCTGGCCAGACGGCCCCTTTGAGATTTGTAGCAGGAAATAAGAAGGCAAGTGAGAAAAACAGGGAGTATTCGGGCAAGAGCAGACAAGAAAGTTTTCAAGGAGTTAGGGTGACAGAGGAACCACAGCAGCATCTGTGTGTGGAAGAAGAGACCAGCGAGGAAAAAGGGAATTTAGAAAATATCACCATGGTTTACAAGGACCCTGCATTCTTGGTGTCTGTGAAGTATAATATAATACATGTGTTTTGAAATGAAACTTTAGTTTTTTTTTTAACAGAGGTATAGGTTAGCAATTATGAAAGAACTTTTTAAACTTTTTATGTTTTCTAGGATTGAAAAAATACATAAATATGTTGCAGAGCCAGATTTCTTAATGTTGGAGAAAAAAGTTACATATATGGAAATGGAGAGGATGGGAGTAAATCCTGTGGCATTAGATTGGAATCAGGTACTAGTATAAAGTACTACACACACACAAATATAGATATATGTGTGTGCACAAGTTGGTATACACACATGTATACCAACATTTCCTAGCTCTGTCCTCTAAGAGGACTTAGAAGCAGTGACACCCCAGTAACAATGAGAATATCTAGTGCCCAGATCTTGGTTTCTAATACCATTCTTTAATAATAGGAATCAGGGCTCTTGGGAAAAAAATGCTGACCCCAAGGCTGAGGCAGAAGAATTACTGCATGAACCTAGAGCATCTTGTGGTACAAGGAAGGTACAAGGAAGTACTCAAATGTGACAGAAATACATGGAAAGATTACAAGAACCAACTTGAAGGAACGCAAAATGTTCAAAGCCAGAACAATGTGTACAACAAAATAACTATGACAGTGTTGGATAATAACCCATAGAATAAAATAAGTATCCATGAATGGATATAATATCAATCAATCAATTAATGGTACAGAAGAGTCAGGGTGTCTGAGAGTAGAATCCCAATGAAAAGAGCAAAAACTATGTGTGAAATGGAAAAATCCTCATTAGACTAATGTTACAGGAATAAATGTTGTGAGCAAGTACCACCAAGCGATGCTAAAATAACACATGCACCAGACCCCGAAGAGCTACCCATGGGAAACAATGGAGTCACTAAGGATCACAACGGCTCTATAGACATCTGGGAAATTCAGCAATGAAGCTCCCCTAGAAGGAGTCATTAATATCCAAAAACAGCTTCCCAGCCTCTAGCATTAAACCGTTGGGCTGTTTGAAGGCAGAATGTATCTTATTTGACATACGATGAGCAAAACATCTGGAGAAACAAATTGGGGTGAGGCCTTTCCAAGTGTGCTAATGAAACACGTGTTGTCAGGATAAGGCAGAAGAAAACACAAGGTCAGGAAGCCCTGGGGCTTAATTGATTTGTCTTCTAGGAAAAGATGGCAGTGGGCAGAGCGACTCACCCCCAGGTATCAGGGGGAACATCATTAAAAGCTTATTAGGACACTAGACCCAGGCAGCAGACCAGAGCATAAAGTTGGTCCACCACCAGCTCTGTCAGAATCTTGTTTTCTCATACAAGCATCCTGTTGTGTTTATGTTCTCAAAGTCATTAACATAATATAACAGCTTCAAGTCCAAGAATTTGTGTGCTTGAAGCCGGAAGCTGCTGTATAGGGAAGGGAAAATTAAGTTCTCAGACTTTGGATTTTGAATGCACAAAACTGAAAAGGGAATTTTTCTCCAGGCATGGGGTTTATTCCAAATGGCCTGTTAGGATGCCTTTGATGAATGACATCTCAAATATCTGGGAACGTGTGGCAGAGATGGGAAGTGCCTCACGTATATCGATATACCTCCCTATACATCTTTCCTTGCTTCTCTTGCAGCTGCACTGGGGCTGGTGACTTGCTCTGGAAGGGCAAGTAACATATATGGCTTCTGAGAAGAGGTATCTAAAAGCCAGTGTTTCTTCTATCTATCACTCTTTCCCCTGCTGCGAGGACCTAGTGGACCACTTGCAGTTACTGGGGAGGAGATGCCAGAGCCACATCACACGTGCATGAAGAGTCAACCTTTACAATTTCAAGCCACTGAGATTTCAGAGTGTGTGTGATTCTGGTGATAAACACCCTGACTCTTCCAGAATGCCTCCTCCCAAGCCCACTGCAGCAAATACAGGAATGCCTGTTTTTCAGTCAACACCATCCAGGAATAAAATTTCTGTGCTTCAGCCAGAGGTGACTGCAGAGGTGACAGAAATGTTAGTTACCAGACTCGAAAATAGCCTTTGTCTGGTCACAAGGGCACGATTCCCAAATCTGACAGAGGGTTGGTGCTCCCTGGACTTGGAGTGATGAATTATGTTCACGTGAGCTAAGCAGATTCCATAAATCATAAGAAATTTTTACCGAATCTACTGTGAATACAGCTGGATCCCCAAGTCTGACATTTCACACATCTTAAATTGAGAATAATGGGTCCTTCTTTGACCATTTACCCAATAGGTAGAATAAAATATCAGAGCTGAAAGGGCTTTTAAAAATGATCTTAATGGATCCCTTCAGTTTATTGCAAACGTTTTATTATGTGCCATGGGCTGTAGAAACTGGGAATTCAGGAATAAGTGGGACCCACTCCCTTTCCTCAAGGAGTTTATGTTTTAAGTGAAAACCGAATACAGAAACTACATAATGAGATGCGTACAATAGACATATAAAGGGTATGATGGGGCTTGGTGGAGGGGTAATTAGTGCAGCTTGGGGTAGAGAGAAAGCTTTGTGAAGGGGTGATGCCCCATTGGGTCATAAGAATGTCTGGCAAAAAATATGAGAGATTTGTGCAAGCAGAGGCATGAAAGTGTGAAAGAGCACGGTAGGGAAAGAGATAATAAAATTCCCAAACACTTATGTGGTCAGAGCTTGGTCTGAGTTCTTTGTACCCATGCCTGCCACCACATTTAATTGGCTGTTGCTTGACTATAAGGTGGAGAAATGGCAGTGTGTGAAGCTGGAAAGTATTGAACAGAAGGAAAATCTATTTCTGTGAAGATGCGTTATAATCTAGGTTGTTATTAGTAAACAATAAATGTGTTTAAAGGGATTCAAGGGCACTAGTATGTGACACTACAGGATAGGAAACACTGTATAATTTTAAATAGATTGAATTATACCAGTATTTTTAGAAGGCGGTATCTTGGTTTGTAGTACTTTTTTTTTTAATTGCTCATCAATTTTTACTCCTGCTTTTTTCATCCAGAACATAGTATATTTAAATAAAGATTTTACCCCTTATCCATTTTGTTTGTACATTAAGATAATTTAATTTGCTTCTAAGCCAGACTATAACAATGCATGTATGAAAGCTTGCAGGAAAAACAAGCTGGGGGGAGAGAAGAAAGAACTAAGTATAGTTATTCTTTTTCTGAAATTAACTTCTTTGTGTTGTCGGGTCCCAACCTCCACTTATGCATTTAAAATTGTTACAAAGACTTGTAAAAAAGTTCAATGGAATTTGGCACCTTCTGCAAAATCAAAAGAGAAACTACAATTAAAATGTGCAGAAAGAAAATTCACATTTTTCCCAGGCAAGGGAGTGAAGAGGCAACTGTGCAGAAGCTGCATTCTTCTAATGACAAAAAGTAAGTGATTCGAATAGGTAATTGGACTTGGATCTGGTGAATGCAGACGTCTTGGCTAGAAGGGAAGCATCTCTCTAGAGGGGCCCCCAGTTAAAAGAGCTCCTCCTCATGCTAATGACGTCATGCGCCAAAACCAAGCTGGTGACACAAACAGAAATCAGTGCTGCAATGATGTTGCAGGCTCCCCTTTGGGAGAAGGACTCGGGTAGAGTCTGGGAAGCATTTCAGCTAGAGAGAAAGAGTGGATTCCTATGGGAATGGGCTGGGCAGTTAACACATGAGCTGAACTGAGCCTGTTAGGGTAGAACACTCGCACCAGGTCTCCTCAAATCACATGGGGAGTCAGAGCTATTAACCAAGGACACGAAAGGATAAGGAGGCAGAGAAAGAGAAAGTTGAACCCCCTCTCTTAGACGGAGAAGCCCTGAGTGAAGAATGTATCCCAGACTTTAGACAACTTGGTAACAGCTGTTCTGTGAAAAGCATCACAGCCTGGGAATGCGTGTGTGCCGCCATCAGGATGCACATGCTAATTTCAGGATAAAGACTATTGCGCCGTTTCATGGCGGAAGAAAGACCGTAATCTGATTTTGTACTTTCCTAGTGCTTTGTTTTTATGCTTCTCATCTAGCTTTTTCTTATCACTGAGACATGATACATTCACCCTGTGCAAGTAGCAAGATCATATGTGAATAAAACATCCCTGATCGTACGCAGATGGCCCGATTCTCAAATAGTGTCCTTGTGTTTTGGAATGTAATGTCATAAATTTCAAACTGTGGAGCATTTACAATGAGGAGAAAATCATTGTAAGAAATATTATGTCCATATTGTTAAATACGAAATCTGTGTTAAGATGGAATTTTATGTGTTTCCAAATATGGTATAGACTATAAACCCTTGATTGATGTCTAATAGATAAAGAACTCTAACAAATGGAAAAGGAAAAAACAAAGATATAGATAGAAAATATTACCAAGAAGAAAAAGAATTGAAAAATAAACTTTGACCTTTCCAGTAACAAAACGTATTAAGTATACCATCCCTACTGATAATATTTTAGTTATATATAAAATTATATGCACAAACATGTAACAATCCAACTTTGTAGCTATGTCACAGCAAAAAGAAATGCTCTGAAAACTAATATTTCTGACTAAAAAGAGGGGAAAAAAGAAAGAAAAAAGAAATCAGGTGATGGAATATTGAAGAACTTTCTAAAATAATTTATGGTTGTTTGTCATTGAGTTCAGGTATCCAGACTGGATTCACTGCGCTTCTAACGGCCAATTGTATCCCGCTGGATTGCACTGCAGGTTGACCGCCAAAGCAAACACAAGTCAACATTTTAATTTATGGTCTTTAAAGGAAAATATATATTAAAGTGTCTGTTGTGCTGTACCCCTCAATGGAAGGTATTTGAAACTAATTACTCTAAGTGCTAGAAGAAGTTTGATTAGTACAATGGCTTTATCCACATTAATCAACATCACTCTCCAGAAACTGTGTGCTCTTTCGTGTCACTGGTTGAAGCTTTATTAAATTCAAACTCAAGTTATTAAACCAAGGCTCAGGGGCTCCCACTGTCTGGCCAGTAGAGAACTCAGGTACCACCTATAGCTTTAGGGGTTTCTCTCTGTTATCCTTGTGTTTTCTCATAAAGGTGGGCATTTACAGTCTACAGTGGGAGGGGAGGGGGCAAGGGGGGCTCTGCACCCCAAGACCCAGGCCCAAGGGTGTCAAAACTCATCCGACTGTACTTAACATGGGTGCATCTTATTGTCTATTAATTACACTCCCCAAAGTTGATTTAAAACAGGTAATGGAGAAAACACAAGATTCTTGGCAACTAGTAAATGAAATGAGCTCCAATTTATACAAAACATCTTTTCTATGCTGGTAACATTGGTAACATTCTTTCCAATTTTCTGTAAATGCAGAAGAGGGCTGTCCTGAACATCATTTTGTTAGTTGAAAACTCCCAAGTTTCTCTCCCCAAACCTAGAGCTGTACACTGTTGCCCAAATATATTTACTAATTTTGGAACTTAACGGCTGCTCCTTGGAGTTGCACGTTATTTACTTCATCTGAAGCACAGCAGGGTCCAAGGAAAACAAGGTTATCTTTTCTCCAATCTCTAGAAGCAAGAAGAAGGAGGAAGGAAAATCAATATGTCTGATTATCATTCTTCTCCACATAGAGTATATAGGTTGGGGTGGGTCATTATTCATCTGTGCTGGTGGAAATTGGATTCTAAATATTGGAGAAGCAGAAAACAAATTTTGAGAGCAAAATATGCCGTTAACTTCATGGCTGAACGGCCTGCTGAGGGATCTTTAATTGCATACGCCACAGTTTCAAGATCCGCAGCACATTCCAAGATGATCCTGGGTCTGTGGTTTCTAGGTTGTTATTCCTTTCGAAAAATCAATTATGAAAATTACAGTCTATCATCTTCCCCACACATAAGTGTCTTCAGGTGGACTCCCGAGAAGTGTTTGGAGTTAAATATGGGAAGACCTATTTTTCAGTGTAGCTTTTGCCACCGGTGAAACAATGCAAAGAGCCCAAAGGGATGCATTGTTTTTGCTGTGTTTTGTTGTTGTTTGCTTGCTCTAGATCAAGGGTCAGCACATTTTTTTATCCATAAAGGGCCAAATAGGAAATCTATTGGTGGGCCAAAAAAGGCAAAATCAAGAACATTATATAATTATATCCATTTAAAAGGTAAAAACATTTTTAGCATGTGGGCTTTGCAGGACTAGGGGCTGCCCACAGGCCATAGTTGCTGACCCTGTTTTCGATGGTCTCTAAGGCCTGAACCGACCCTGACCATGGAAATGTATGTGGCTTGCTGCAGACTACCCACAGCTAATTAGAGCAGTTAGACTAACTCAGGTCCCTGTGATTTTCCCCAGTATGCATAGTTCATTAGCTGTCCCTTGGTGCTATAACAAATTATCACACACTTAGTGGTTTAAAACAACAAATTTATTGTCTAACAGTTCTGGAAATCAGAAATATGAAAGGGGCATTTTGTGGGTAAAATCAAGGTGTCGGGCAAGGCTAGTTTCTCCCAGAGGCTCCAGGGGAGAATCTGTGTCTCACCTTTTCCAGCATATAGAGGCTGCCCGCGTTCCTTGGCTCATGGCCCCTCCTCCATCTCGAAAACAAGTACTGTAGCATTTCAAATCCCTCTGTGACATTGACCCCTCTTCTACTTCCTCTTTCAATTATAAGTGTAACAGAGAAGAGCAAACGTGACTCTGTGTTGGATCTATTCCTTTAGCTCTAACCCTTGTGCTCTGTTGCCTGTGCTGAGTCACGCTGGCTCTGCACCTTTTGTAAAAGAATGTTGCCTAGAGCCTGAAATACACATGGTAGCCTAGTACATATTTGTGGATGATATGGACAACAAAAAATACATCAGAAGGGACTTTCAAAGCTAGCAAACGTCTGGATTTCCCTGGCAGTCCAGTAGTTAAGACCTCGCGGTTCCACTGCAGGGGGCACGGGTTCGATCCTTGGTCAGGGAACTAAGATCCCGCATAATGCGCGGCCAAAAAAAAAAAAAAATGCTAGCAAACACCTGCTAACATTTTGCCTTTACATTTCCCATCCCATCCCTAAGATGAGAATGGTGAGCTAACCATTTTGATATTTGGAGCTCAAGCAATCTGCCAGTGTTGGATTCTGGAGCAGTTTTGTGTAATCTTGGAACATTTGAATGTCCCTTCCCTTGCATGCCAATGTTGAGTTTAAAGCTTTGTGTTTGCATGTGCGATGGGGAATCCTCTCATGGCTTATTCAAAATCACAGGTACAAAAAAGCCTTGGAATGAACCGTTTGCCCCTAGTTAAGACATTCTTAATGAATGAAATAAGAGTCAGTTTTAAGGAGACAATATAAATAGACCGTTTCACTTCCTCTTGCAAATCTTCTTGGGAAAATGATGGGAGGGCACGTCCTCCTGATCAAAGAGACACTCTGATGGGTCCTGAGGGATTAGAGGTTAGAGAGAAAAATTAAGAGCCTTTGTTTCAATATCCACCCTAACCTTCCCACACCCTGACTGCCGGGTCCCATGCCTCTCCGCCGAATGTTTACAAGTGTAGTTGCTGTTCTGTGATGAATTCATTACACGCACCTCATGTCAAGCTGTCTAGGACAGAAACCATTACAAATGAGCTCCTTTGTTTTAAATTCGACACTCGGAAAGCCCATTTTCAAGTACAAGTAAATAGTGGTGTTTTTACAGCCAAGGAGAATTTGTTTTCCTCGTGCCACCTTGTTCGAGGCACAGTCATCTGTTCACTAATTTTCATTTTTCTGGATGTTCATTTTTCTAAATTGGACCCCCCCTTCTCTATCGCGAAACTTATTCAAGTGGCAAAGCATCGAGAAACCACAGCACTCTTTGCAGAACAAGAAAGAAAGATCCATGATATTGTCAGAAAATAGCCAAGTTAGTGTTCTGTGCTAAATTAGGTGCCATTGGACACTGGGTTTTTAACTCTGCTACGGCAACAAAACCCCTGTCTTTCCTAGAGTCCTTCCCCACTTTGTGTTATATTAGCCAAAATCAATTTTTGTTGCTTTTACTAAAGGTTCGGCTCAACTTCCTTCTCCGTGCCATTGTTTTCTGTCATCCAATCTCCTTTTCATAGATATCTGAGATGAAGCCTTCTCATGTTCTGGAACTTTCCCCAAACAAGCCATCAAAACATAAACAGATAGAGGATCAGGAGGAAATGCACAGAGGCACAGAAAACTGGAGCATGGTTTGAAAGCCATTAATGAGGTTTCATCTCTCTGTGCAGTATATAAAAGTGTCACCTAAAAGTATGGCTAGAAAGACATCCTAGTCAAGATAAAGCCTTTCAGCACAGTTAGGACCGGGGAGAGCATATTAAAGTGTCACCACTAGTAAAGATGGAGTTTGCCAGTCCTGCAAAAAAAAGATTTCCACAAATGCCGTAGGAGATACTACACTTAATCTCCATCTTAGTCTACATTTAAAATACATTTTATTTTTTAAGACAGCCTTTGGTTTATAGAAAAATTGTGCAGAAAATACAGCAAGTTTCCATATGCTCCTTTTCTCTACACAGCTTCTTCTGCTACTAGTGTGATGCATTTCTCACAAAGGATGAACTCGTATCAACGTGTCATTATTAACTGTAGTCCGTAGCTTACATTAGGGTTCACTTTTTGTGTTGTACATTTCTGCGGTTTTGACAAATGCAAAATGCCCTGTATCCACCATGACAGTGTAAGTTGCACTGCCCCCAAAATCCTCTGTGCTCTACCTCTTCATCACTCTCCCCCCAACTCCTGGCCACTACCGATCTTCTTACTGTCGCCATAGCTTTGCTTTTCCCAGAATGACAGGGGTTGGAATCATACAGTATGTAGCTTTTCAGATTGGCTTCTTTCACATAACAGTCTAAGGTCCTTCCATGTCTCGCCATAGCTCTGTAGCACATTTCTTTTTAAATCTCTTATTCTAGTCTATGAGTATTTTTTCCAGTTTTATTGAGAAATAATTGACATACATCGCTAAGTTTAAGGCGTACAGTGTGATGGTTTGATTTGCATATACTGTGAAATGATTATTGCAATAGTACATGTATTATTTTAAATGAAAATCTGACTTTTTCTTGTCACCTATTTGTTGGGGAACACTCTTCCATGGATCTCTTACAGGTCATAATGGCTTGCTGCCATTCAATAAGAGTTGAAACCAACATTTTATGTACGTATGTGTATGTGTATTTCTTTATTTATTGAAACCAACATTTTACATGAAGTATAAAACAGGACAGAACAAAATAGAACAGAAAAGAAAGAAGAAAATATTGAAGCTCATTGCATGTAACAAAGAAATGAAAGATTTGTAAAATTTTGCTTCCGTTTTACAAGAGTGTGTGTTTGCATGGGTAGTGAGACATGAAATATATTTCTTACCACAGTTGTCTGTGGATCTGTGTATCTAGGGGATTGATTCCAGGACACCCCTCCGTGGAAAACAAATACAATGGATGCTGGAGTTCCTTATATAAAATAGCATAGTATTTGCACATAACCTATGCAAATTCTGCTTATACTTTAAATCACCTCCAGGTTACTTATAATACCTAATACAATGTAAATGGGACGGCAAATTCAAGTTTTGCTTTTTGGAACTTGCTGATATTTTTTTCTCAAATATTTTTGATCCGTGGTTGGTAGAATCCACAGATATGGAAGCTGTAGATACGGATATGGAGGAGTGACTGTATGTGTTTTTCACTGTGAGTTGTAGTAAACAATCAGATCACTAAGTTTTGGTGGACTGTTACAGAGATACAGTAAAGTAGAACAGGTGATGATATGACGACTTTTATAATTTTCTTATATTGTTATCTACATGGCCATTTTTTTAAATAAAGTGAACATGCTTTGGGTTTTTATGGAGTAGTGAGAAAATACACATAATTGTTAAACATATATATGTGTATTCCTATATAAGTTTATTATGAGTTGTTCTGATGTAAAATATGTGTAAAACACCATTTATAATTAATAATAAAAATATGATGTTATTTACTGTAAATTCCATATAGCTAATTGATACTCAGTTCATGTTTTTGTTGATTTTTGTGGATCTTGTGTCTCAGTAGACAGAACTTCGTTGCAGCTTAACCATGACTTGACTGATGGCGGAGCATCTCACTCTGTTCTTCCCATTAAGCATATTGTCACTGTATCTGATCTGTGATCTACACGAAATGATTTTTCACCTTCAAATGATTTAGATTCATTAGACTGAAACCTCTTTCAGCTTCAGCACTGCTCATTGCAGTAGTGCTATCTCTATTGCCTTTGGAATAGTTGCGGGGGATTGGATCATTGTTTGGTTTTAAATTAGTTGATAATGGTTGTATTTACGACAAGCTCACAGAACGCTTGGGAATCAGCTCTTGCAAGCTGGCCTGAGCTGGCTTTCAGCACATCACTCTTACCAACTAAGTTGCCTTTATTTTGAAATATGGGAAGGCTTAGGTGTAAAAATGGCTGTGAATTTTTTTATTACCGCCATCAATTTGTGAAGGGGTTTACATAATCCTCTTTCATTATATATAAATCATCCCTGTTCCTGCCTGGTTTTGCATTGTCTGGATAAGAGAAAGTTAGACGCTGCACACTAATTATTCATTCATAAGAGCAGATTGGTTGGTGCACAGCAAAAGCTTTTCTAATGGATTCATTGAAATATCATTGGGTGCTTGGAGAACTCAGCAAATGACTCTGAACAAGCACTTCTCACAGTGAATGGTGATAATGAAAAGTAAATTGTGTAATAAATTCCACCACTGACATTGCAACTGGAAAAATCGCTAGCCTGAGAAGTCCCCATGTCGGACTTTAGAAGTAGAAAACTGCAATTTCCTGAAGCCAAATTGTCCCAGGTCAAATCCCAGATATGATACTTACTTACTTGCTAGACTTTAGGCAAATTACAATCTATATGCCTTAGTCTCCTCATCTGTAAAATGGATGTAGTATCAATAATTCCCAAGCATTTATGACAGCATGGCATGAAGTAAGCAATATGTAAGTGCCAGCTGTAATTATCATTGTGTTACTGGGTCCAAGCTCATCCTGCTCTCTGCATGACAGGCCAATCAATCAAGAAAGGAGGTGCTGGGGCAAGGAATAGCAACTTTATTCAGAAAGCCCTCAGACCTAGGAGATTGTGGACTCGTGTCCCAAAGAACCATCTTGCCCAGGTTTGGATGCTAGTTTCTTTTATAGAACAAAAAGGTGGAAGTGAGGAAGGAAGTAAAGTAAAAAAGGCAATACGTTGCTGCAAATGTTGCCTGGTTCTCCTCAGACTCCAGAGGGGATGCATTAATTTCTTCTTTCCTGCAGCCATTCACAGGTGGGTCTGGTCAGGATGTTTCCTGTGAGCTTAAACGAAGATATTTTAGCTTAGCACTCAGGCATGGGAGGCAGGGGACTGGAGATGGGCCATTATGTATACCTTAAGCAATATGCAACATCTCTTTAGTGATTAACTTGTAACGAAAGCAATAGAACACAAAGGTTAAAGTAAAACAAACAGATCCATTATGGAGTCAGATTTGTTCCTCCATATTGCAATTGTACATGAAATGTACCAGTCATGACCCTAGAAAGACCATATGTCACACTCAAGTGGGTGATCAAATATTAATACGCAGGACCCCTTAAACAGGTGTGGACAGGATTAAGGTAACCAATGAAGTATGATGAAGCCCCCAAGACCTAGCAAAAGTGGGAAGCAGTTACTCCTCCAAAGCTTAAAGGGCAAGAGGAAAACGTTATTCCCAGAACGCAATGAGACGCCCGTCGAGAGCTGTGGCCTTTGCAAAAGGAGGCAGACACCTTGAAACTATGCCAGGCACACGGTTGGGTGTAACACTGTTGGGGACTGTTCCATGCTCTCCCTTCCAAGTGGTGACTCAGAGATAAGGCTCTTTCTATTGTGTGGCTCCACCATCTCACCAGCCTTTAGTCCAACCCTGCAAGCAGAAGAGACAGGACAGCACAGGACAGCAGCCCATGCATTTTTGAAGCCTGAAAGTGACATGTATCACTTCAGCCCATATTTCATTGACTAGAATTTAGTCATATGGACCTTAAAGAATCACAGGAGCTACAGAATATAGTCTTCCTGCGCTCGGGAAAAACAATGACTGAATTTGGTGAACATCTGGCATGAAAAATGTAGACCAAAAAATTAATCAAGAGCCAATCTAAGAAAGAAATTGAAAACTTTATTTGAGCCAACCTGAAGATTAAAAGCTGGGAGACAGCCTTTTAGAAAGCTCTGAGGATATTTCCAAAGAGGTAAGGGGTGGGGGGAGGTCAGTATAGATGTGATTTTGGCGAAGGGGTACCTCTAATCAAGGGGTATGTGTAATCACATCTTGGTAAAAGGTTACTATGTACATGAGGAACAGATATTTTAGTTCATGGTTTTAGTGCTTTTCCAAGTATGGGAAGATGCAAGAAACTGGGTTCATAACATTTTCTCTTTGAAAATATCTAACTGTCTTATGGCCAATTCTGCATTTTCCCAGAGCACAAAATATCTCATCCTGATCTTCACCCTGAATTCCTTTCAGGGTGTATTGTACGTACGTCAGCAAACACAGCGACTAATGACTTGATTCTTGTCGAACTGGATGGTGGGCAACATTCTTTATTTTGCAATCCCCTCCCTTTTGGTCTTAATTTCAACCAAGGTTTGGGAGGCATTTCAGGACCTATTTGTCTCACGGTGCTAGGAATGCTCATTCCCAGTTCAGGTGAGGATTTCGTTGATCGGCCGTTCAGTGTGCTCTTACTGTACTAGGCCCCTGTTAACAGTAATCAAAGGCCGCTGAGCCACCTGTCATACTGGTCTGTTATGGTCCAGGAAATGGTTCTTTTGTTGCTTCTTCCCATATTTAGAGTTACACTATTACAATCATTGATCTCATAGAAATATATAGTTGGTCAATTGTTCCAAGCTGCATAGACATCATTATTTTTATTGGAGGCTAAATGCCAGAAACAATGATCCTGTAAAATAGACAGAATACAAGGAATATCGCTAGTGACACTAATAATGTCATAAGTAAGTATTTAAGCTAAGAACTTCCATTAAGTGTGGCCCAGTATCTCCCCAGGTCGTCTGACCAGCCTGCTTTGCACCAATCTTTATCTTTTTTTAAAAATTTATTTATTTATTTATTTATTTATTTATTTATGGCTGTGCTGGGTCTTCGTCTCTGTGCGAGGGCTTTCTCCAGTTGCGGCAAGCGGGGGCCACTCTTCATCGCGGTGCGTGGGTCTCTCACTATCGCGGCCTCTCTTGTTGTGGAGCACAGGCTCCAGACGCGCAGGCTCAGTAATTGTGGCTCATGGGCCTAGTTGCTCCGTGGCATGTGGGATCTTCCCAGACCAGGGCTCGAACCCGTGTCCCCTGCGTTGGCAGGCAGATTCTCAACCACTGCGCCACCAGGGAAGCCCCCCAATCTTTATCTTTAAAGGAAATGATACATTGGCCTTGTACATAAAGCTCACCAAAGATGTCTCCACGAACAAGGCGAATGGTGGGTCATCATGAGCCTTTATAGGATTGAAAGAGGAATCTTATCTTCTAACCAGTTACATGGCTGATGCCAGAAGGAGAAAAATTGATCTTTATGGTTGAGCAGGTATTTCTGCCGTTGGGGAGGTCTGGTTAATGCATACTGCAGATGCACAAGGCACACTGGAGGGGAGGGAGGAGGCCAAATCGGGCAGAGAAAAAATTTTGTTTAATTTTTTTTCTCTTGCTTTTGATGAATTTTTTTTTTCATCAGAGCAAAACGGTGAATTGCCTACATGATAAGCAACTGATAAAAATCAGCACTCTCTTCTTGTTTGCAGTCTTTTGACTGAGATGCGCAAGTGTATATTTCAATGACCATAAAATAGAACTATATGCATTAAAGGTAGGATAAACAAGGTATACTTTCACTTCCTGCGTAAATTTAATCTGCTATCCTACTGGGGTTTTATACCACAGGTCATTAGTTCTTACCATGTTTACATCATATACTCTTTAAAAACATGCTACATAAAATCAGTGTCAATGTAGTAGAAAGTTTCCAAGTGAAGGTGCCAGCGGGACAATTAGACTTGCCAATTTCAGATCATTTGAATCAATATCAGAATTTTGTAACATGTGACAGCATTTACGGCCTTTGATTGCCTCAGTCTTCTAATTTTATTTACTTTTTTATTAATTTTTATTAGAGTATGGTTGCTTTACAACTTCTAATTTTAAAATAAGGATAAAGCACCTATCTCTCAGGATTATTTTCACGATTTAATGAAATAATTCCACATTTGTGTGTATACATAGATATAAACATTCAACACATTTTAATCACTTGTTTACTTTATCTCCATTCTTAAAATTAGGGAGAGTAGGATATCAGCTACTGCTTGGCAACTGCTATGCAGATCGGTGACCTTTGAAAAACTTTTAAAAACACATTAGTTTTAATTTTTTTTAAAAAATGAAGCAATCAACCATAGAGTTTCACCTTGGGCAGATTTATAATATGTTTTTAAATCTCAAAACTGTGTGTTTATAGTAGCATATTTATGAAAAGGCTGTGGGGTCTTTTTTCTATTTTACCATGCTACCATAGAAATTCTTTTGAAAAATTAAGCAATAGATGAGGCTTCCATTGTACCTCAAGTTCTGTTGAAGGAAATAAATGAGATTAGGAGGATACTGAGAGAGGATATTCTTTAATGCGCTTTCAGCCAATGCCATTCATGGCTAAATAAGGAAAGAAAAACCAATGTGAACAGGCTTAAACCCTCCTACTCTGCCTTCCTGCCTCTCCACGCTTCCTCTGTATGTGTGTGTGCATATGTATATGCGTATATGAATGTGTGTGCATACACACACGTGTATCTATGTGCACACACAAACACGGGTATTGTCACTTGGAGTGTAGAGAATACTTAAATTCTGCAGAAACACAATGGAAATGGATAGCTATGGAAGGACTTTTTTTTACTACATGTTCAAAGGCAGAACTCATGCTGAAAATGTAGTCATGGGTTTAAATGGACAAAGGACACCTCAGTTTTGGAGATTTTACAAGAAGCACACAGCTATCATAGAGATCAGAGTACATTTGAATACGGCATCAAAGAGAATGTTGGAAAGTAGCCGAAGGACCATTGAACAGGGCGGTGATGTATGCTGGTGTGAGGAAGAGCTCTTGAACTGGTCATGTTAAATCGTGTTTAAACTGGGATGACTGATTTTCCAATCAGCCTGTCCAAGCCCTGGTGGCAATATGGCGGCCTTCGCAGCGCCCAGGACACAAGCCAATGGGATATGCAGGAGTATTTTAGCAAAATAAATGGAGGCGACCACAATAGTTGACCGGTTTGTGTCTTTTTTGGCAGATCTTACTACGAATGGACTATCTTCCTTTTTGTGATTTCTCCCACTGTGGAAACATGAACTGTGAACACCCTGGAAGGATCTGGAGACTCAGTCCTTGAAATAATATATCTCCACTCTTAGCTAAAGGGACTTGTCTGTTCTTTTTGCCTCATTACCCACTTCTTCAAACTCTATGGAAATTCACGTTCATCATATAGTTTCTGTCTTCCAGAAAGACTCTAGGTTAAAACAGAGAGAAATCTGAGCCTTTGGGAATTCACATTGGGAAGGGGGAGGAAGAATGGGACAATGTTAGTCATGCATTTTGCCTCTGAAGCTACTTGTAAAAGTTCTTCTTCCTCTTCCTTGACACAGCCTAGGTGTAACGGGAAGCAGCCACTGGCAGAGACCTTGAACTTCAAGTACATCTCATGTGGCGTGTCAAATACCGCAGAGACAGGGAGGGCTAAATTCACTGCCCCTGAATTACTCCCTCGGGATAGTTCAAGAATATCCTGCGGTACCAGAAATACTATGGGACGGCAAGTTAGGGGACCAGCTGAGTGAGTTTCTAATCCAGCCAATTCAGCTTGCTGGACCTCAGTTTCCTTGTACGTGAAGTGAGAGGTCTCTAAGATCCTATTTAGTACTGAAACTATATTATTAAATTTTAACATCAAAAAAGGCAAATTGTCTCATGTAACTGGAAATTGTCTCATGTAACTGCAAATTGTCTCATGTAATCAAATCTATGAAGTTCCTTCAAATTAGTGGCACTGATGTCTTCAGAGAATTCCAACCTTCATCTTTATAGCTTCTGATCCAAAAGAGATAAAAAGTGTATTTAAAAAATAATCATCTTGGGCTTCCTGGTGGCACAGTGGTTGAGAGTCTGCCTGCCAATGCAGGGGACAGGGGTTCGAGCCCTGGTCTGGGAAGATCCCACATGCCGCGGAGCAACTGGGCCCGTGAGCCACAATTACTGAGCCTGCACGTCTGGAGTCTGTGCTCCGCAACAGGAGAGGCCACGATAGTGAGAGGCCCGCGCACCGCGATGAAGAGTGGCCCCCGCTTGCCACAGCTAGAGAAAGCCCTCGCAGAGAAACGAAGACCCAACACAGCCATAAATAAAATAAAATAAATAAAATTTTTTTAAAAACCCATCATCTTAAGTTCAAAAAGTCCTATGCAGTTGGTTACAGATCATCATTACCAACATCTTTATAGCTTATGATCCAAAAGGAAAGCTACAATAATCCCTAAGAGAAACGATAGACATAGTGCTATGGGGACCAGAAGACTCAATATTGTTAAGATGCCATTTTCCCCCAAATTGATGTATACATTCAGTGAAATCCAATCACAATCCTGGAAGACTTTTGTAAGCTGAGTGTGGTGTCAGGATTCAAGACACCCCCATGACTGTGTCCTCCACATATTCGTGCCTCTGTGTATCTTCTCCCCTTGAGCGTGGATCGAATCTGTGACTTGATTCTAACAAAACTGATGGATGCCGCTCTGAATTGCGTATTAGGTAGGACTCCATCTTGCTAGTAGACATTGCTAGATTACTGCTACTTGCTAGTAGTAGTTCCTAGATTAGCTCTACAATCTCTCCTTTGCTGGCTTCGGAAGAGCAAGCTTCTGTGAATTTCTGCAAGGAAATGAATCTGCCAACAATCTGAGGGATCAGGGACGTGGACCCTTTACTAGTCAAGCTTCCAGATGAGGACCCGCCGCTGGCAGCCTCCTGCAATCGCGGTCTGGTGAGACCCTAAGCTGAGGATCCAGGAACCTGTGCCAGATTCCTGACCCACAGAACCTGTCCGACCATAGATGAACTGTTTTAAGTTGCACATCTCTGGTAACGTGCTAGGCAGCAATGGATACCACTATAACAAGTCTATCATTCATACAGAAATGCAAAGGCTCCAGAATAACCAGGTAGGGTAGAAAAAAATTTCCCTTCTTCTAGGTTCTATGGCTGGTCTAATAGTTAAATTGACATAAGATGGTAACAGGAGAAAAACAAATTTTGTATGTATAGGTGCCCCATAAAAATGTGAAACTCCCTGGCGGTAAGGTGATTGGGGCCTATATACCATCCTGAGCTAAGGTGAAGCAACTGCTCTTAACCACGAACAGCAGTTGCTTTTTAAAATAGAGGGTCGTACGTCACGTCATTGAATACGTGATCGAGCTGCAGGGGAACAAAATTTGCCACCCTGCAATGTTTTGGCATGTGGATGATTTCCAGCCGAAAACAATCAAGGCCGAAAAGACTCAGGAAGAAACTTTGACCTTCCCCCTAACTTCTTAAAAGTCTATAGATTGAGGACCTGTTCCAGGAAGGGAGCGTCACCATAGGTAACCACAGTATGAACTAGGTGTGGAGACAGGGGGGAACCCAGCAGTCTGTTTGCTAAAATTCCTCTGTGTCCCACTGTCCCTGCTTGGCTCAGCAAACATCTATTTACCAAACATTTGCTCTTCTATCTCCATGTGAATTGCCTTCCTCCCCTTGGAGGTCCCAAACCCCTACCCTCAACATCTTCTTTGGTCTTTAGCTGAAGATGGTATTTAAGGTGAGGGTCTCGGCCATGTTGGCAACTTACTCAGTTTTCCTGGGTCTCTCCCATGTATACATGGGATTAAACTTGTGTTTGATTTTTCTTCTGTTCATCTGTCTCATGTCAATTTAATTCTTAGATCAGCCAGAAGAACCTAGAAGGGGAGAGGAAAATTTCTTCCTCCCCAACAGGACTCAAGTAAGACAGGTGAATATGAAACTCTGCATCTGGGTGGTATATAGAGAATTAAGAACTTTGAACCCACATTCTTGCTAGGACAAGACAAGTAAAAGTAAATTGACCAGACGAAAGAGAAAGCAGTAAGGCCCCTGGGGATGCACATTCCACAGCCGTCTAGACACAGACACTGTCTCTTTACTTCTCAGGTTTGTTGCCCTGCAGATATGAAGTCCCAGGGTTACCAGATAAAATCGTTTCTCCAAGAGAAGCAGAGTTGAATGTGAAATCTCCCAGTTTCAAATTCAGACTATCCAACTCTCTTTTGGTTTTTAACATGGCACAGGTTAACACTGAAGGGGTTATGAGAAAGAGAAAGCAGCCCTTAGAGAAATTACGGCCTGCAGAGATCAGTTTAAAACCTCCAGATTCGGTGTCTGGTTTGGGATGTGGGCTGCAGGGAATAGTTTCAGACGAGTGGTCTGTATGCTGTGAGCACAGCCGGATGGGCCCAGGGGCTGTGGGTTCTGAGTGTTTTTGGTCATCCTCTTGACTCAAAGCCATAGAGAGGGCTCCAGCTGCGTAAGACATGAACTTCACATCTGAGCCCAGAGGCGTGGAAGAATGAACTTGCATAATTGATCATTAGCCACAGAGCACAAAGCCTCCCAGCATATTAAGGGCATTATCAGTTGAAGATGGATGGATGTCTTTCCATCCTCCGCTAATGTCTCAGCTCTGTGAGGAATTTAAACCTCAGCTTTGAATTAAAAGTTTAGTAAGAATACCAATGATAGGGGAAAAGTAAGTTTAAGTAAGTACACAAATTTCTCCTGGGTTAGATTCAGGGCAAGCTTCCTTGCCTATGAGTGGGCATAGTTCCTGTTAAACGAGTAAGAGTTGCAAGTGCCACTGAGGTCCATATGCGAATGAGGTCCATAAGCGAATGAGGTCCATAAACAAATGAGGACCAAAAGTCTGATGCTGCCCTTCTATGAGGCCACTGATCTCAGCTTGTCCCCATTTAACCTTTCCCCTGCTCTCTTGTAATCCTAAATAGAACCATGGCATATGTTTTAGCAAAGCATTGAAAATAAAATCAAGTTTGACTTGAAAATCTATTGATTTTTTTTTCCTGTGGAAAGAAATAAAGTAATTTCGTGTTTTTTTTAACTCAAAGAAGTACTGTTCTCTGCCAGTTCCAATTGAATGTCCAAAGAAGAAAAATGATTCCGTATCTCAGTGAAAGACTGAGTCGAATCGAGGGTCATGGTCTTTTTTTTAGGGACTGAAATCCATCAATAAATACCCACAAAAAGAAAAAAAAAATGTCAGTGCAATTTTTTTTTATTTGAAGTAAACTACGTGCTTTTACTTTGATGTGGAATAAGAATTTGTGTTGTGTGGTTGCTGTTATTATTAATCTTGTTTCACTGTACTTTTTAAACAAATCAACCATTAGGTTTTACATTCCACAAGGGCAGGTACCAAAAACCATTTGATAAACCAAAGTCTAATGCAATCACCGTGTAGAATGCTAGGAATGTAGCTGGTTTCCAAACTCAAGTGATGTCGTGCTGTGGTTGCTTGGGGCCTCTTAGCTCGTGTTCTAGGGTCCAAGAGTCATGCATACCTGAACACCTTGACACTCTTAAACACATATTGGGATGTTCATGAATTTAGAGATGTCCGAGATTTAGAAAATACAGAAATTACGGAAATGTGTTACGCCTCCACCCAAATCTTGGATAAATCTCCTTCCCTTCCTGGGCTTCCTTTCCACCTGTTAGAGCAGATCAGTGTTGCCTAGCACGGAGAAGCATGGCTCAGTCACCATACAAGCTAGTGTTAGGTGGCACTAGGCATGGCATAAAATAACATTAAATCACTTAGAGAGAAATTATCTCCATTTCAATTACCTTTTGATTTTGGTTCCATTAAGAGGAGAGTCTCTTTGGTCCTGGCAGGATTTTTACACTTTTTAATCTCCCTATTTAGCCAAGAGAGACGCAACTTCAGGCTTGGAATCTTTTCTATGTAAGAGTCCCGCAAGAATTTTATATTGTTGCATAGTTTTATTGTATTTTACAATCATCTTCTGTATCCATCAGAATCCCATCAGAGAAGCATAGCTAAAATGAGTATTGTAGAATAAGAATCAATTATAGGAATAAGAGTCGATACCAGTGTTTCCATCAGGGAAACGTCTGCTGCTCCCCCAGGAGACATTTTTGCTTGTGGTACTGGCATTTAGCATCTCATGGTGGAGACCAGGGGTGCTGCTAGACGTCCTACCTTGTCTAGGACAGATCACCACAACAAAGAATATCTGCTCCCAAATATCGATAGTACTGTCAGGAAAACTATGCCTGATAGAGTTGTGAGAGTAGCCGGGAAAGTGTGGAAACATCTGTAAAGGGCTGTGTCTCTGCCCTAGGGGCAAAGCGGTTTTCCATTTACTGTGTAATATAAAGTTCTTTTTGCAAGCAAAATCAAGTTAAACAAATGAGTACATTCAAAGGCAAACACTAAGAAAAGGGAGATAGACATGGTACTCAAAAAATATCAAAAATCTGTAAGTCGTGCATAATTAACATGCTTGTGAAATATTAAAATTAACTCTAATATTCCTCCCAGTCTTACCTTAACATTCAGTCTTTTTGAGGCCAACGCTCCAATGTTACCTAAGCAATGTCCATTCATCCTGGGTGTCATAGTTAAGGTGCTCTGACAGGTCGGGGTAGCCATAGGCCAAGGTAAAAATAAAGACTAGTATTCACAGTCTTGCTTACAGACAGAAACGGCCACGTGACTATTTTTGGACAGTGAGATTTAAACGGAAGCTATTGAGTAGGGCTTCTAGGAAAGCTCCATAAAAGAATGCTGACTCCGTTTGGCACTTAGCCTTTTATAGTTTTCCCATTCCTCGGGATGCTGATGCAATGGCTGGTGCAACAGAAGCCTGTTGCCACAACGAGACAACTGTGGGGATAAAAGCAGGTGATAAAGATGGCAAAGTGGAAAGATAGAATGAGTCTAAAAAATAATGGCAATGAAGTTCCTCTGCACTAGCTCTGGACTCCCCACTGCAGGATTCTATGTTAGATAAGAGGAAGAAAAAACAGGTCTGTCTTATTTAAGCCTCTCCTGTTCTATGTTATTAGTATATGCAACTCTAACTCTCATACTCACTGTGTTCTAAGTCTGTGGCTCATAAATCTCCCTCACTTTCCTAATTTAAAGCCTGCACAAACTGTTCACCATTATTGCGTCTCCACCTTTCAGCTTCACCTTTAAACTCTCCATTTCCAGTAAATAATACTGAGAACTTTTGTTTTCCCTTTTTCTTTCACAGTTTGGTGAGAAGTACTATTTATTTGCAGAAAAACCCTGACTGCTTCACTTTGATATTCCAATTGCTAAACCAGAGGGACTTGCCGCCTGAAAAAAAGGTGAACCTTGCTCACTGTCTGTCTCTAAACTTTACAACGACCAGAACCTCAAATCTGTATCTGCTATTGTACCTGAGCAGGACCCTCTGGGATCTTCCTGGGACAGACCCTCCCCCATATCCTGGGCTTTAACTCCTCTTTAAAGTACCCAGATAATAGTATCTGATGCACATTCCTGAGTTATCTTACAGATGCTAAAACCACACCAAATGGAAGACGTTAACCACTTGATGACCACGAGCAGGTAGCCCCCAGATCTACTGGAGCCTGAGGATTGATAACGCGAACCCCTGTGACACCACCCTGTTACCTCACCATCAGTCAATCAGAGAACTGTGCATGAGCTGATCACGCACCCTGGGACCCTCTCCTTCACCCGGCCTTTAAAAATGCTTTGCTGGGCTTCCCTGGTGGCACAGTGGTTGAGAATCTGCCTGCCAATGCAGGGGACACGGGTTCGAGCCCTGGTCTGGGAAGATCCCACATGCCGCGGAGCAACTGGGCCCGTGAGCCACAACTACTGAGCCTGCGCGTCTGGAGTCTGTGCTCCACAACAAGAGAGGCCACGATAGTGAGAGGCCCACACACCGCGATGAAGAGTGGCCCCCGCTTGCCGCAACTAGAGAAAGTCCTAGCACAGAAACGAAGACCCACCACAGCCATAAATAAATAAATAAATAAATAAAACTGCTTTGCTGAAACCCATTGGGGAGTTCGGGTCTTTTGAGCACTAGTGGCCCCGGCCTCCTTGCTTGGCACCTGCAATAAACGCTGCACTTTCCTTCACCACAACCTGGTGTCAGTAGATTGGCTTTACTGTGCACGGGTGAGTGGACCCGAGTTTGGTTCAATAACACTGTTATTTAATGGGAAAAAAAATCAGTGGCATTACATACCACTAAGCATCTAATCCAGTGCTTCTCACCTGGGGGCTGGAAAGTTGGTCCCCTTGAGAAAATCTGGCAACTTGAAGACATTTTTGGTCGTGCCCATGTGGGGTTTGGAGTGGAGGGTAGAGCGCAGGGACACTGACAACATCCTACAATGTACAGGACGGCCCCCAACAGAGAACCATCTGGCCCAGGGTCCATTGCTCACATTGGGAAACCCTAAACGGTCTAAATGTTAGAGATTTTTCACTTGAGGGAGACATGACCATGTGAGAATCAGGAAGCCACTCTCTTTCCATGAGGTGAAAACTATTTTAAAAACACGTTCTTGTCAGTGGTCATTGCTGCTCCAAGTCCTCCCAGGAGACAACGACCAAATTTCGGTTCATTCCCAGAGAGAAAGGTGAAGTGTTCCTCTCTGCAAAGAGTTTAAATTCTCAGCACCTTCTTGGCAGCAAGAATTAGCAGTGGCTGACCGACTTGTACAGGGACTTGTAATCAAAAGCTCCAAGTTACTGTGTAGACAGTGTTGAGATTGGGTTTTAAAGATTAGTCTGGGTAATAAGGAGGGTTCAATAATTGACAGCTTTCCCTAAGGGCTCTCAATTGCAAATCAATGTTCTTTGCTTCCATAAATGTATGTATTAAGGAGAAAAAAAAAATCCATATGTGACCCTTGAAAAATTTTGCAAAAACCTAATTCAACTCTTTAAGAAACAAAACCTTGGCATCACGCATACCAGATATTTTCAGAGAACGAAAAGCTAAAGATGATTAAACATTATAAGGAAACCTGTATATTCCTGCCCAAATATTAATTTTTTTTTCAACCATCAGATAGTTTGGTGAAAAATGTCAGTTCATAGAAGTGACAGGCAACTATTGAATTTAGTTCCCTAAATTTTCTATTAGAGTGAAACAGTGAAAGAACATTTCTAACTCTTCTCACAATCATAGTTTAATTTGACCCTCATGGATATTTTGACCATATTCCCAAACAGGCCTACTGTAGGGGGACAGCCCCATAGTGGTGAATATCCGTGAACTTATCCCCAGAGGCCACATAAGGAGGAGCTTAGGAGGACCCCCGATGATTCCCCCAGAACATAAGGGGGTGGGACGCCTGTAGGGTCTGCTCTGAGACCACCCCCCGTGGCATTTTGTCCCACCTCCGTGAAAATGGAGACGAGGCCTCAGGAACAGGGTGGCAGTCACCTGGCCCCTTGAGGTGTAGGACAAAGCTTATGAGCAACTAGCTCTTACTGTCACCGGAAATGGGATCCAGCTACTCGATGCTTGAAAGCTAATGAAGAGGCCAGGTTGGTGGAAAGGAAAGTTTGCTTTATTTTGGATGCCGGCAACCTGGGGAGGGGGACGCCCGTCCAAAGGCCGACTCCCCCCAACTGACAATCGGGGGCAAGAGCTTTTATAGACGGAGGGAGGGGGCTTCATGCAGGACCAGCACAGGCAGCTCTGGCAGGCTTCTTGAGCTTGAGCATCAGAGGTCTGACCAGTGTCATCTTGATTGTTTTAGGCACAGTTGGTCGGTTTGTTCCCATTCCTTTGAGGCCAGTTCTGGAATTGTGGCGGCTTATGTCATGGCTACAGTCTGGTCATCGTGTAGTTAACTTCTTCCACCTGGTGTGGGTTTCAGTGTCTACAAGACAGCTCCCAGGACACGGCTCAGGATATGATCTCTAGCCCTTGAGGAGGAACTAAAGGTCCTTGACTTTGCTTAATGACCAAACTATTATTATTTGGTCTCCTTTGACTGTTTTCCTTTGTTTCCACATTTTCTTACTTCTCTGATTAAACTTATTCTTTGGCTAGTATTTTTCCACAGACAAAAGGCAGGCAGAGGACATCGGGGGGAAGGACCATAGGGTCCTGCTTTGTCTCACTGTATCTATTTGTCCTTTTCCATCTATGTGAGTGATACACCGTCTGAATCGAAATGCAGCTTCTGTGTCTTTATCACTGCAATCTGTCTGGCCTTCACCTCGGCCTTGCCTTGTGTGGTGTGCTGACATCCCAGGCTCACAATGAGGAAGAGCCCATCCAGGACATCGGGGATTTAGTTATCCCACCAAGCAGGGAAAGAGATTAGGGTGCTGACTTGAAATAGCTCCTACTTGTGGAAACTCAAATGCCAGTAGGTTCCAGGGAAGACGATGCAAGGAAGGGAAATGGGGTCATTATCCATAATTAGGGAATCGTGGACACCATGTTGAACTAAAGGTATTTGCTCCTTTCTGAAAGGGGGCTGGGCCCAGTTCTAGGCAATTGTTGCCGTGGAGAAACATGAGCCTGAAATTACTGCATTTTCTGACCATTCTACCAGCATATAATGCACATTTGACGCCATATGGTCAACCATTTTATATAAGGGTATTCCATCTGATCTGATTTCACCTGCAGAACTAAGTTCAATTCCTAGATCTACTCTGTTGTACTAGACACATAACTTTTGTTTTGTTTTGTTTCCTATGTATGTGGAAGAATGCTGGCTTTTATAAGTTTAGATTTTTCACATATAAAAAAAAATTGAAATAACAGAAATTTGAATTCAAACTGCCTGAAGCAAGAAGGAAATTTGTCTTTTCACATAGTAATGAGTCCAGTGTACAACAGGCAAAGGGTTCCATGGCCGGTTGGTTCAGGGGCTGGAGGTTTTAGACAAGGCAATAATGCAAGAAAGTAAAAATGTAAGGTATCCAGATTAAAAAGGAAGGTGGTGTCATAAAAACATACACTGTCAGAGGTAAAGGGAACTTTTAGAATGATCTCCTTCCTACTCTGCACTGGGAAAAGGCAATGGCTGGGCCCAGAGAGGGTGCTGAGTCACCAGGACACAGAGCTTGAGCAGAGAGGGCAGATCAGGGAAGAGCACAGATTACGTAGATTGAATTATACATTTAAAACCTTCTCATAAAGTAAAGCCCAGGCCCAGACACAGAGCTTCACTGGTGAATTCCAAATATTTCAGAAGAATTAATACTAATTCTTCACAAACTCTTTCCCAAAATTTAAAGCGGAAGGAACACTTCTCTGTTTATTCTTGAGGCCCAGATTACCTGATACCAAATCCTGCAAACACCTCACCAGAAAAGAAAACTACAGACCAATATCTCTTCAGTATAGATGCAAAAATCCTCAACAAAGTAGTAATAAACTAATCCAGGGACATATGGAAAATAATATGTACCATGGCCAATTGGGATTTATCTCAGCAATGGAAAGTCATTTTAACATCTGGAAACCAATTAATGTAGTACACTCTACCAATAGAATAAATGTCAGTGACCCAATGATTATCTCAATAGACTCAGAAAATATTCTGTGAAATTCAGTACCCTATCATAATAAAAAGCTTAACAAAATAAGAATGTAACAGAGTTTCCTTGAAACTGAAAATATCATCTACAAACATTCCACAGTTAACATCAAACTTGATGGTTCTGAATGTTTCTTCTTAATCATGAAAGACACAGATGTTTCCTCCTGCAGGTTCCTTTCAACACTGTACTGGAGGTTTTAGCCAAGGCAATTAGGCAAGAAAATAAAATTGTAAGGTATCCAGATTAAAAAGGAAGGCATGAAACGGTGCAATTTGCAGATGGCATGATGTTGTATTTAGAAACTGCTTAGAAATTCATTTTTAAAAACCTTTTAGAACTAATGAAAGAGTTCAGTAATGCAGCAAGCTTGCAGGAGATAAGATACATATACAAAAAATTCGACTGTATTTCTATACCCTAGGAATGAATAATATAAATTAAATCAAGCAAACAATTCAATTTGCAACAGCTTCATAAGAAAAAAAAATGCTTAAGAAAATGTGACAAAAGAATCACGAAACTTGTACTCTGAAAGCTATAAAACAGTGTTGAAACAATAAATGCTGGAGAGGGTGTGGAGAAAAAGGAACCCTCTTGCACTGTTGGTGGGAATGTAAATTGATACAGCCACTATGGAGAACAGTATGGAGGTTCCTTAAAAAACTAAAACTAGAACTACCATACGACCCAGCAATCCCACTACTGGGTATACCCTGAGAAAACCATAATTCAAAACGAGTCATGTACCACAGTGTTCATTGCAGCTCTATCTACAATAGCCAGGACGTGGAAACAACCTAAGTGTCCATCGACAGATGAATGGATAAAGAAGATGTGGCACATATACACAATGGAATATTACTCGGCCATAAAAAGGAACAAAACTGAGTTATTTGTAGTGAGGTGGATGGACCTAGAGTCTGTCATACAGAGTGTAGTAAGTTAGAAAGAGAAAAACAAATACCGTATGCTAACACATATAAATGGAATCTAAAAAAAAAAAAAAGAAAGGCTCTGAAGAACCTCGGGGCAGGACAGGAATAAAGATGCAGATGTAGAGAATGGACTTGAGGACACAGGGAGGGGGAAGGGTAAGCTGGGATGAAGTGAGAGAGTGGCATGGACATATGTACACCACCAAATGTAAACTAGATAGCTAGTGGGAGGCAGCCGCATAGCACAGGGAGATCAGCTTGGTGCTTGGTGACCACCTAGAGGGGTGGGATAGGGAGGGTGGGAGGGAGATGCAAGAGGGAGGGGATATGGGGATATGTGTATACGTATGGCTGATTCACTTTGTTATACAGCAGAAACTAATGCACCACTGTAGAGCAATTATACTCCAATAAAGATGTTGAAAAAAAAAAGTGTTGAAAGAAATTAATTTTCTAGCTCAGGCATACAGTCAAGAAAATACAACACAAGACATCAAAATTGGAAAAGAAAAAGTAAAACAATACCTACATGCAGATGTCATAATCTTATACATAGAAAATAGTAAATGAGTTCAGCAAGGTTTCAAATCAGTTGTATTTCTAGACAGTAGCAATGAGCAAACTGAGAATAAAATTCCAAAAAGCCTATTTATAATGGCAGGAAAAATATGAAATACAAATACATTTTAACAAGAAGTACAAATATATACTCAAAACTAAAAACATGGTTGAAAGAAATTAAGGACGATCTAAATAAACAGAAAGATAGCCCATGTTTCTGGATCAAAAGATTTAATACTGTTAAGATGATAATACTCCCAAATTGATCTAAAGATTAAACACAACCAAAATTTTAGCTGACTTCTTTGTGGAAATTGACAAGCTCACTGTAAATTTCAGATAGAAACACAAAGGACCCAGAATAGCCAAACAATCTTGAAAATAGGAGAACAAAGTTGGAGGATTCACATTTCTCAATTTCAAGACTTAATACAAAACAACAAGACAGAAGCAAGGGACGAACTTACAGATAAATGGAATAGAAGACCGATAACAGCAAGTGTTGATGAGCAATTGGTAAAATTTCAACACTGGTTCACCGTTGATAGGAATGCAAAGTTGTACGGCTGCTTTGGAAAATAGTTTGGCAATTCTTCAAAATAATAAGTATAGCATTACAATATGACCTAGTATTTGCCCAAGAGAAGTGAAGACACTTGCACACAAAGATGTGGGCCTTAATGCTTATAATAGTATTATTAATAATAGCCAAAAATGGAAACAACTCAATGTCCACCAGTGATGAATAGATAATGAAAATACAATGGAATAATATTCAGCTATTAAAAGGAAAGAAGTATGTGCTACACCATGGATGAAACTTAAAAATGTGATGCCAAGCGAAATAAGCTATTCACAGAAGTTCGCATATTGTATGATTTCATTTGTGTGAAATGTCTAGAACAGGTAAATCTACAGAGTCAGAAAGTAGCTTAATGATCACCTAGAAGCTATGCAAGGACACTTTTTAAAATAGGTGATGAGGAGGTGTCACATTTATTCTGTTTTCACAGATTCCATTCACTGGGTGAAACCTGGAGCAAAAGGCATTTTAATGAAATGCTTGCAAACCAAAACTGAAAAAAAAATGATCCGCATCACTAGTCAACATTGTTGAATTGACTAAACCATGATTACTTTTCTGAAAATAAAAATCTTTGCGTGAATACAAAAAATAATTGTAATTAGGACTGGGAAGAGCAAGAACTGATTTAAAAATGCTCATCTTTTATTCATCACATACATTTTTCATCAGGAGACTATTTTTATTAACTCAGGCTAATATAGAAACCATTATTTTATGAAATTGTGGTAACAATTGGCCCATGACAATTTAATACTGTTTTCCAAAACTCTCGTTTTGCAGGAGCTTAGATAAGCCAAGTTCACATGGGTGTTTTCTTAATTTCTTAAGCATAGACCCTCTGTGAGGCAGTTGTCACAAGCCAGTAATTGACATGCAGTCATGGTGTGTTACTATCTCCCACGTAATAATCCTTAATTTCCACTAGGATCCTCTGAGTAGGAAGAGAACAAAAAGCCACGACATGGGGAACTGACCATAGGGCTTCCTGGGATATGTCCCCCCCAACATGAAAGCTCATGTTTTCTGAGCTAAATCACATAAAAAAATGCTTCTCCTTCTTGAATGCCTGCAGATTAGAAGGGCAACACTGAATGCTTAGAGAACTGGAATATTTTAATTCTCCATGATCTGTACACTGAGTAAGACTTCACAGACACAGAACAACCGAGAAATAAAGCAATTCGCACAAACTTGGCAGATACTGCAAGGGAGACACAGATAAACTTCAACCTTCGCTTATCGTCCTCTTTCCACTGTACCCCATGCACCTGTGTTGATAGGTAGGAAATGGAGTTTTCTAGTAACCATGGAGAAGGATAATAAGAAAAGGTATGCTTTGGGGAGATTCTTTATTGAGAGAACATAGAGAATTAAGTCCAAGGCTCTTAATGAGGGGGAGGTATGGTAACATTATGTTTTCAGCTCTGGGTAACATAAATACCTGTTACAGTGTATAAATATATAAAGAACTTAGGTTTTTGTGTAATAAGAAGCCTGGATATGGGCAGTTTATAGATGAAGTAGTCGTTCATGTTGTCATCAAGAGTCCAGATCCTTCCTTCATTTTCCCCCCAATTCAGCAGGTGATTCCTGCCACATGATCACAAAATGACTGCTATATCTCCATCCTTTACATCTATATTCCAGGGAGAGAAAAGTGGGTGGTGCCAACAGACTTCTTCTCACAAGTCTTTGCTTTTTATTTGAATAGGTTTGTTTTCCCTAAAAAATTTCAAGTATGTGACCTTGATTCAAACTGGGTCATATGACACCTAGTTACAAGAGAATCCAGAAAATATTTTTGCTTTCCGGTCTCTGTGGTTAAGAACGGCAGGGAAGGAGCAGGATGGCTGTAAGGTGGCCAGCTCAAAGTGTTTACCACTGAACTGAGTCTTACAGCAAAATAAGGAATGCTCCCAGGACCGTGAAAGAGTGAACAAAAAGTTTAATCTCTACTTTCAGTGAATTTGATTTCATCTTATCTTAGAAATGATCATGAATACCAATGGAACTCGATTTTGACAGTTTCCTTTATAAACATTCCATTAACCAAAAGCAATTGATTGTTTTGGGAGGCACACATCCATTAAAATGAGTGTGTGGGGGGAGAAGACAATCAGAAGACAAAAAAGAAGAATGATTGAGAAATGTGAAATCGCTGCCCAAAGAGAAATAGCAAAAAGAATTGCTGGCATTAATTACTAGGTATGTAGCACTTCAACGCCACTCAAAAATAAATGAATAACGTGTGGAGAGCTAATACAGCTAATAGTGGTATGATGGTTTGCCATCCAGTGGAGACCTGAGTGTGTTACAGCATTTAAATAAAATCTGCTTTCTGAGAGAGGCCGTCATTCACCCCAACATGATGGGATGCTTCTTTGGAATGAACTCTGTTTATTTTGCAATCAGATGGTAACTTCTACACTTTTGCTTTCGAAGGTCAACAATCTATCTTTGTTTTGTGGAGGTATTTTTGTGCTCAGTAGAATGGCTTAAAGGAATGATAATTAACAGGAGGTGAGGACCAGGAACAAAAGAATTGTGAGTTTCTGGAAAAGCACCAGCTGTATTCTAAAAGAAGATGTTTGACTCAAATTGGCAGTAAATCAAGGTCTTCTGAAGCTTGAAGTGGTGTGTTCCCATGCTGACCTATCAGGTTCCTTTGAATCTTCTGTCACTGTTGCCTTCATCTTCCCTGGTCATCAGGAGAAGGACATTTGCATTGAAAGAAAAATGGAGCCCCAGGACATGTTAAGAGCAGAAGAATGGGTGCTCTTGATGGAAACTGAAAACCAGTTGAATGTGCTATCTTTTTCCTGGAATGTTCTTCTCAGTCTTGAACTAGTGTCTCCCTCTTACCATTCGGGTCTCCATCCAAATGTCACCTCCTCAGGGAAGCCCTCCCGCCTAGCACACCACTATTCCCAAGCGACCACATTTATATCTTTCCTAAAGTTTTCACAGTTTGTTCTTAGTTTGTTAATGTCCCCGTTTATCTGTTTAGTTTGTCTCTCCCACTAGTTTTCCAATGAATTGACAGCACGAACCATGCTCATTTATTATTTTAAAATATGCATTTGATCGTCTTCAGTTTCTTTCATCCCTGTCTTATATTTTTCAGAGTCCAGGTCTTTTGCCTCCTTAGGTAGGTTTCTTCCTAGTATTTCATTATTTTTGATGTGACGGTAAATAGGATTGTTTTCTTAATTTCTCCTTCCGATACTCTCTAAGGCTTATATAGGCATCAGTTTACAGCCAAATTTTGTATTGGGTTTGATTCTAAGTGCACCTAACTCCTAGACTGCCACAAACAATTTAAAATCTTATTGGGGCAGTGAACACTTATACCTGAGTGAGAAGCAAGGGGTGAGAGGCATGGGAAACCATCGGGACTGAGGTGAACTGGGGGTCCTTATTTTCAGATCCAGCTGATTGTTGCCACATAGGAATTCAGGCCAAGATTAAGGAAATCTAACAGAAGGAGAGAGGGCTGAAATATGGTTGTTTATCTGAAATCTCACTCTTGAAAAAAAATTGGGAACTAATTAAGATGAAATTTAAACACAGTGCACCTAAAGGGTGCTTTATAGAGCACCTATAGTTTATCTGAAAATTGCCAGTTTTCAATCTCTGACCTCCATATTTTCACTCTTTCAAAAAGCCAAAGTTTCTTTTAGAGACTATGGTATCGTTAGATTAAAGCTCCCCTTCCATCCCATGAAGTCGATATAATGATTCCAACGTACTTTGTACTCAACTTTTAAAAATGTTTATATGGCTAGATGTAGTTATATGGGGAAATTCAATTTCTATCAGAAGCCACACTTTGTGTTAGAAAATTAAGTAAATCCAGTGTGAGAAATCAGAGCTACAGTATGTACCATGTAAAAGAATTACGCATGTATTTAAATCTGTTCTGCTCATTCAGCCAATAAAATTGTAAAATGCTATTTTGCATTCATGGTTACAATCAGATGCGGGGTGAAGGGCTTTCTGGAAAACTGTGTATAAAATTACTTATTTGGCATATTTAATTTTAATATTGCAAATAGTGCGCTGCTTTTTAAGAGTTTGTACTTACATGAAGCTGGCTTAAAGAATAAGAATTTGAAAATAGGCCTGCTTCCCCTAGACAGGCGTTGCTGCAGTGCATATCTGAATCGAATGAACTTAATTATACGTAGGCATCTTCACTGATTGTTAACTCACCGGCATTTTTATTACATTATCCGGAATTAAGGATGGCTGAATAATCTTTACTATCACAAACAAGGTTGTAAATCATGGTTTTAGAATTTTTTTTTTCACAGTGGAAACTCTCTTGTGCTTCTGGTATAATTCCTAATTTTCTTAGAGTTCCATCACGAGTTGAAGTAACCAAGCAGGGACATAGTTCAGAGAGTGAAATCCTTTCTGCTATAAAATACGGTGGAATAAAGTGCTTGGATGTTACATTTTCAGCTTATTATTTTCTATTTACAAATCTTAATTTCCTTGTGTTGAATTTTATTTATTTATTTATTTTTGGCTGCGTTGGGTCTTCGTTGCTGCGCGCGGCCTTTCTCTAGTTGCGGTGAGCGGGCTTCTCATTGCAGTGGCTTCTCTTGTTGCGGAGCACAGGCTCTAGGTGCCCAGGCTTCCGTAGTTGTGGCACGCGGGCTCAGTAGTTGTGGCTTGTGGGCTCTAGAGCACAGGCTCTGTAGTTGTGGCGCACGGGCCCAGTTGCTCCGCAGCATGTGGGATCTTCCCAGACCAGGGCTCGAACCCGTGTCCCCTGCATTGGCAGGCGGATTCCCAACCACTGCACTACCAGGGAAGCCCTGGGTTGAATTTTAAAAGTTTTATTTTATATTTTAATAAGGATTGTCATTTCTATCTTTTCCCCCCCTTTTTTGGAGTAATTGATGAAACACTACTGAAATGTTTAACAAGAATGTGGTGAACACTTGTCAGGGTGAAAGATAATGGCCTCATTGTGGTCCTGATGGCCACAGCGGTTTGCCCTGTGTCCTCCCCTTTCTTATGGATTCAAGGAGAGTTGTTGATTTTTCAGTCTGTTCAGGTTTTTACTTGTTAGGAGGGAGGGGCAACTTCTTTACATGCAGAACTCTTGAGTGTAATTGATGCACAAAAGAAGCTGTGTATCAGTCACGCATATGATTTGATGAGTTTGGACATATGTACGGTAAGCCCCCTACATATGAACCTTCAAGTTGCGAACTTTCAAACATGCGAACGTGCGTTCAGGCGTGAGTGAAATTGCAGCTTGCCCTCCGTCCCCTATTGCTGACCATCCTTCAGCTCTACCATCTCCCACCTCCTCTCCCTCCTCCAGTCAGTAACTCTTCTTGCCTGTTCACTCGATGCCAGCCCCTGGATGCCAGCTGCTGTACTGGACTACTGTACTCTTCAAGGGACTGTAATGTAAGATGAAAAATGTTTTATTTTTGTGTGTTTGTTTTTATGTACAGTGTATTATTTGTGTGAAAAGTATTATAAACCTATTAGAGTACAGTACTATGTAGCCGATTGTGTTAGTTGGGTACCTAGGCTAACTTTGTTGGACTTACGAACAAATTGGACCTCCACATGCGCTCTCGGAACAGAACTTGTTCGTATGTAGGAGACTTACTGTATATACCCATGATACTATCACCACCATCAAGGTATTAAATATGTCCATCACCTCCAAAAGTTTCCTCTTGTCCCTTTTATTTGGTTTGGTTTGGTTTTGTGTTAGCATGAGATCTACCCCCTTAAAAATATTTTAAGTATACAACATCGTATTGTTAACCATAGAACCTACATTGTACAGCAGCTTTCTAGAATTTATTCCTCTTGTATAACTGTGACTTTATGCCCATTGGACAATAAGTCACCATTTTTCCCTCCCCTCTCCCCACCTCCATCTATGAGCTTGTCTATTTTAGATACATCATATAAATGGGATTATGCAGTATTCGTCCTTCTGTGTCTGGCTTATTTCACTTAGAATAATGTCCTCCAGGTCCATCCCATGTTGTCACATATGGCAGAACTTCCTTCTTTTTAAATACTGAATAATATTCCATTGTATGTATGTATCATGTTTTCTTTACCCATTCATCTGTCAATGGACATTTGGGCCTGTTCCATGTCTTGACTATTGTGAATAATCCTGCAATGAAAATAGGTGTAAAATATCTCTTTGAGATCCCCTTCAGTTCTTTTGAATATATACCCAGAAGTGGAATTGCTGGGTCATACAGTAACTCTATTTTTAATTTTTTGAAGAACCTCCACACTGTTTTCTATAGTGGATACACCATTTGACATTGCCACCAACAGAGCACAAGGGTTACAATTTCTCCACCTCCTCACCAACACTTGTTATCTTTGTTTTTTTGATAATAGCCAGCCTAACAGGTGCGAGGTGATATCTCATTTTGGTTTTGATTTGCTTTTCCCTAGTGTTTAGTGATGTTGAGAACCTTTTCATATACCTGGTGGCCATTTGTATATCGTCTTTGGAGAAACATTTATTCAGGTCCTTTGCCCATTTTTTAATTGTCATTTTTAATTGTGTATTTGTTTATTTTTTCTGTTACTGAGTTGTAGGAGTTCCTTAGAAGCTGTTTTATCAGGTTAAACTTGAAGGCTGTAAGCTGGACTCAGCTGGTGGGCCCCAGTATAAATTATGAAATATAACACATCTGTAAATGTTGGTATGTCAAAAAGTCTATAGGCACACAAATATGGGAGACATTAACTCTGCCTGTGTGTGTATATCCACAAGGAGACAGGAAAGGTTACATAGCGAAGATGCTCTTGGGAGTAAGTCTTGTAGGTTGGCCAACAATTTGCAGAGGAAGGAGAATCTGGAGCTCCTGGAGGCCCAGTCACCCTCTAAGAGGGCTGGAGATGTTTCCATTGCCGTGCCCTTATCAGTTCACTTCAGAACAGTGGAAAGAAGGAAAAGACTTGTCAGGAATGATTTGCAGAAGTGATGGAGAAGTGCCTTAGTACAAATATTAACCTGGAAAAAACAAACACATGCATTTCAAGGGTGAAAAGATACACAGCTTTTTCTGATGTTTTCCCCTCTCCTCTTAATGAAGGTGAATTATTTAACGCAGTCAATAATTCTCCAGTTTCCAATTTAATGAGACTTACCAGCCCTACGTTTGGCACCTTCTTTTCTATTAAGCTTTCAACTAAACCCCAGAGATAAAAGGTGTTTTACTTCAAAGAAATCTGATATTTTTTTCGTCTAGTAAATTCAACTGGCATAAATTCAAGCATGCCATATCAGACCTCAGTGAAATCCACGTTAGCTGTTTCCCTGTTCTCAAAGTCCTTAGGAACAGTTCTCTTCTGGGCTATAATTGGCCTTTGTGAATGAAATCAGTAACATTTGAGTGTGTAGATAAACACATTTGTAGAAGTCTACAGATTGAGGGCCTGGACTATTAAGGCAGATCTGGGAAATATAAGAGAAGAGCTTAGAGAATTAACAAAATATTGGAGAATATAATAGGATTAAAAAAACCCAGAAAGTCAAATTTATCTAGATTGGTAACCGTGAAAAGTCTAGTCGCAGTTGCTGGATTGAAAGGTCACTGTATGCTTTGGGGGTTCTGTTTCCAGGGTCCCCCCCAGTGCTGCCTACAGCAGACACAGCTCGGGGTGGAGGACAGGAGACAGAGGGGAGGCAGGGACCACCTTTGTCACTGACCCACCGGCGTCCCACTCATGTCAGCAGAGTGGGAACCCCACAGGCTTGAACTATTTGTGCTGGGAGATGTGATGGAATTTCCTTTCCCTGATCTTTGCTGGAATGGAATGTGCGTCCTGTACCTTCATGCCCTGGGGTCGAAGTTCAGTTCGAAATTAGACGATAGAGCTGCTCACTGACCCCACTGTCCATGATCCCTTGTTCAGAGTCAGAACACAAGCACGATCTTTGGCATGGAGAAGATTTGATTCAGACTTGGCCTTGGCAAGCACCGTTAAATGTCTGTGATCACGATACTTCTCTCCTCTCCTCTCAACTTTCTCCTTAATAAATACAGGTGGAAGGAAAAAGTGGGGGGGCTTGGGAAAGTTGGAGGAGAACCAAGGTGAAAAAGAAATGTGACAACAGACAGGATGCCCTCAAGACTGTCACACACTAAGAGACATCAAATGTAACGACTGTATTTATATTCTTGTGGGAGAATAGATGGCGAAAGGGCAGAATTTAAAACCCATACTTTTGATTCATAAAGACTGAACAGCAAGAAAGAAGGAGACCACAGGTTGAGTCCATCATAATCTACATCCCAAGACGTCAAAATTGCAGACTTTCTTTTCCACCTGAATTTGCCCCAAATGTCTCCCATTCCTTGACTCATTCCAAAGATTCTTTGTGATCTTCAGGGGAGAAAGAGCTTTTCATTCATCAGCAAGCTGGCTTTGAAATGAAATTTAATATGCATTTGAAAGGAGGTCAATATATATTTTTTAAAGAGATCAAATATACCTTTGAAAATAAAAGGAGTCCCAGTATTTGTGCAGAAGAAGAAAAAGGACTGACTTTTGAAGATCTATAAAGGAGCCATAATGGCTGTTTGATGGAGAGCAAGAGTAAAGATATTTTTTTTAATTAATTGGGTTTTTAAACAAATTAATGACAGGAAATTCTTTTGACTTATGGAACCAGTTGCCCACGTCAGTATTCCCAGGGGCTAAGTGTTCGATAAAGAAATCTTGGCTAGAACCATCAAAGCCAAGAATTCAATATTCGCATCAACCTCATGACCTGTGTTACTGCTTATTATCAACTATTTCCAGGATGAGCTAACTGGGGCACTGAGACAATAAATAATTTGCCCAAAGTCCCCAGGTGAGAAAATAGTAGAGCTGGGATTTGGAAGATAAATATCCTTCCTATAAAATATCTGTATTGCAACACACAGGGCACATGGATAAGATGCGATTCGTTTCTTAAATCTCCTTTGATGTGTTCCAGCACTTTTGGCAGAAAAGTGGCCCTGAATAAATCAGAGAGGGACATAGCCCTTTGTGTCTCAAATGATGCAAAAGAAAGTTGGAACTGGATTTTATGGATGCAGGAAATAATGGATTTGGGCTTAGATGGGGGATGTTGACAAATATCAGTGATGTACAGCTTCTTCCCTGGAGGAAGTTATTAAGGGTGCGAAGTTCCTTTGATTTCCAACAGGGCAGAGGGTCTCCCACGGCACTTAGGTAGTGGGCTGCAGTGTCCCCCCTGTCTCCCACCCACAGCTGTAAGAAAAGCCAGCTCAGAGACTCAGGACTGACAACCGGAAGTTTCTCCTTCCATGGAGAAGGTAGCCGTCTGGGTCCTGCATGTGACAGCAAATGAGTGGAGGGTAACCCCGTTGGACCACATTCTGTCTCCATCTCCTTGGGATCAAACCAAGGAAATTATTCAGGCCAGAAGCATTTTTAACTTTGACATCTCTTTAAAAAAAATTTAGGAAGGGTCAAGGGACAATTCCTCTAAGGAAGATGCCTCTAGGTTGAATAATAGAAAATTAAGGTTGGAGGAGAAACAGACGGGGATGTATTTGAATCGTGAAGGGTGGACCAGGCAGAAGGAAAAGGACACGTTCATTCTACAAAGATGGGAGTTGCTTAGCTCAGGACCTGCGGAGATTTCAATGTGGCTTGAGGCTGGACCCCAAAGGAAACAGTTGTGTATCACCAGACAGGACGGGAAAGAGGGGCTGGATCTTTCAGGGACCTATAAACAATGAAGGCATTTGGACTCTAGCCGAGAGCGATGAGGAGCCTTCAAAGATTTTTTAAAAAATAGATGGTCAAGGTCAGAATTCAACTTTGAAGCATCACTCTGGAGACTGTGAAAAGAAGGAATTAAGATGAATCAACAGAGGAAGCCAGGAGAAGTGCTAGTCTGTCCTGAGTCTCCCCAGCTGCACGTGTGTCTTCTCCCAACTTCTGGCCAAACTCAAGCAGCAGGGGCTGAATCCTTACATAGGATTCTTAGGCAGTTCCCAGGATTCATGTGCTCTCATCCCTACAATCCATCTTATATTTTGTTTGTATCATTTGCTTTATCTCTTCTTCTCTGATAAAACCCTGACTTCTACAGACATGCATAAACTTAAAAGAATATTTAGCCCAGTGTGACATTTATACCACTAGGTGTGAGAGATATTAAGATATATGGATAAACACTTGATTTCATCATTATGGTGACGTTCATTCTTGTTCTATATAAAAAGAAGCATAATTGGGACATCAGATGCATAACTGTATAAATGTTTTGGCCTATTACAAAGGGAAAATAAGTATTAAAGTTTAAAAAAGTCAATTTATAGTAAAAAAAATATAAGAACAAGGTAAATAATAGAACATGTGGTCCTTGTACAGAGCAGAGTATGACACATGAATGACCTCAGTGTGGGAAACCGAGTCTCAGAAAACTAAGAACCGTAAACAGAGGGTATTTCACCAAAGCTTTGAGTTTCTCAAATTTTCCACGTGATGCAATATTATCCTATAAACAGAAGCTCTTCAAAATTAAAATGAATGCTCTATGCACTTGCACTACACTTCAGAAAACGTTAAAATTATTTATTTTGTAGATTTAGATGTTCTTTCCTAGTGGTTTTTCTGGAGCAGGTGAATTTCAGCAGGACCTAGCATCCAACGACACACAGGAAGTGCTCATTTGGAGGCAAGAGTACTCACAAATCTGACCGCGTGGCCCCCTTGTCACTGATGGGGGGACGGGGTCTGTGTTCTGGGGGGCAGGGACTGGGGTAACTATTCCGACGTTCTCAGGAATTTCAAGAGCCTGGGTGTAATCGAGGCCCTGACTCAGCCCAGGCAGCTGGGTGGGGACCCCCTCACCTCCTGCTGTGCTTTGTTCCTGACGCTTGGAAGTGGTGTCACATAATAAACCTTGTCACCAAAATCACAGGCAACAAAGGCAGAAATAGAGAAGTGGGACGCCATAAAATGAAAAGGCTTCCGCACAACCGAGGAAACCATCAACAGAATGAAAAGGCAACCTGCAGGATGGGAAAATATATTTGCAAACCATCTATCTGATAAAGGAGCTAGCATCCAAACTAGATAAGAAAACAACTGGGTTTTTTTAAGGTAATTCCACAAATGTTCATGGAACGGCCGTTGCATTCCCAATACACCCCCAGATACTTAGAAGGATTCAATACGATGTTTTCAGACTCTTGATGCACTAGGAGCTGGCAGTAGGGAGATGTCTGGGGGCTTGGTGTGATTGGGAGGTATAGGACGTATAGGATGGAGAGACATAGGCTGGAGATGGAAGGAGCCTCCTTTCTCCACAAGGCCTTGGAACAAGCATTTCTGTCCTTGTTACAAGGCAGCAGGCAGGAGCTTACAAGCATCTCAACAAGAGAAGTTATCTGCAGATCTAAAGCAAGGGAAAGGCAGGAGGCATGAGCTTTCGAGACTATGACCCTTCCTCTTTCATTTTGCCTGGAGTAGGGTCCTGGGGAGTGGAGTTGGCTTGTATCAAAAGATAGTTTTCATTTCTGGATGTGCACGTACTGTCGTGGAGGTTCTGTGGTTAAGAACAGGCTTGAGAATGCTCATTACGCCTTTATTAGCCATGCTAATTTAACTTCCCTGAGGGCACTTATAGAAATGACTGCAAGTACATGACAGGGTAGAAAACCCAGAAAATAAATGTACTTGAATGTACTTGAGAAAACTCCAGTGTAGAAATGACATATTAGGCATGTTGGTTATTTGTGGTTTTAGCTTTAATTTCTGCAAAGTGGATATCTTCTCAATCACCTCAAGATCCTAGGACTTTCTGGTCAGTGAGGGCTTCATTCTCATCTAAGTCATAGCAGTTATTTTTATTGTCATCTGGTGCAAGTCGTTAATATTAACATTTATTTGCCCAGACAGATTTCGGGAGCTTGTTACATCGAAGGGTGAGTAAACTTCCCAATTTGAATGAAGAGGTGTTTACAGAAAATGAAGAATCTAAGGAAAGAATCTATTATAATTACTCAATGTCATCTCTCTGTTTGCAATCAAAGTGCATGATTAATTTTGGACCCACGCAATCAGGCTTGAGTAGGCTAGATGCGTAAATGCACCTGCTAACAAATGTCTCTCTCTCACACACACACACACACACACACACACACACACAAATGAATGGAAGTTGAAAGCATATTTATAATAGCAACTGCTTGGGAACCATAACCCAGACCCACCCTGATGGGACGTGGATCTGGAAGACCGTTGGTTGCTTCATCCATAAATCCTTACAGATCCCACGGGAAAGGGACATGGATTTACATGAACTCTGGAGAGGCAGGGAGCTACAAGAGTCTTGGGATGTTAAGGAGACCCAGATTCAAATCCTCACATTAACTCATTAGCTGAGACCTTGAGCGATTTGACATCACGGAGTAACCTCTTATCAATCTCTAAAATCCAGATGATTGTTATCTCCTTCGCACAGGGATGAGAAAATTAAATGATATTGTCCATGAAAATAGTAGAAATGTGCTTTTCACGTGCCGCTCAAGTAACACTGGCTACTGTTACTATTTTTGTCCATATTATAACCATTCTTTCTAGAGTATAAAACCCCCATGGACTCTTAACACAGAAGCAGATTTACATTGGAGAGGGAAGTGTTTTCTCTGAAAGTGTTTTGTAACATTTTATGTGGTTTGTGCCAATATTCACGGGCTTCATTTGTTCCATTTCTTATCAACTGCAGAAAAGTTTGCTGTTTCCCGACAGGCTCAACCCCCATCGGGGCCTCCCAGGAGACCTCCATGAATAGTTTATTTTCCTAAAGTTTCCGGAGGTTAATTTACTTCATAAGGCTTTTTAATTGATATAATTTTTTTCTGTTCTCTTAGGTACCAAGAAGCTGGGGTCTGGGAATATCGTCCTCCATTGATGATCCTCTAAGTGAGCTTGTTTCCGGAAAAAGAAAAAAAAAAAAGCAGCAATATTTCTAAGGCTGCCCAGCCAGCTTTTCCCTTAATAAGAGTGAGCTCCCCGACAAGTTATGGTGGTTAGGGATAGAAATGCATTAGCAAAATAAGCAAGCTGATAAACTTCTACTAGACCCCGTGGAGAACTTTTTCCCCCCGTGTGTTCAAAACTGAAAGCTGATTGCCATATCATCTGTACTTACAGGACCCTCTTACACAGGCAGGCACTTAAAGAACTTGTGCAATTGCTGAAATTGAGAGGATTACCCTGATAGCCCTGGTCAGAGCTTAGTGGAAAATGCACTTTCTTAAATGCACTATTCTTAAAATAGATGAGGCAGACTCTTCTTGGGCCAGGAGGTGAAGCGAGAGTGTATATAATTTGAAGGTGGCAGGTGGCAGAGGGGAAATGGTTTTTGCTTTTTCCTAATTTTCGGTCATCATTGTCTTGAATGTACAGGGTGGTTTTAGTCTCAGCCCTAATGGCATACATTGAACCATCAACAGTACCACCAAACAAAGGATGGTGAATTCTACACATCGTCCATGGGAAGTGTTCACAGAAACTCATTTCATGTGGTTTTCCAAAGCGGAATGGAATCCAGTTATTTTGAGTGGCTTAAGCAAATATCTGCTATGTTTCTCAGGCAGACAAACATGGCAAATATCTGCAGAGGACAGACGTCTGTCCTCTTTCCGAGGGACATCCAAGGAGACACAGTAGCTGGGCAGCCGACCCAAGGCCACACTTCCTGGGGACACAGGGCAGAAATTAGAAGGCAGGGCTGCTTCAGGGGACAAGGAAGGCAACCTGGAACATTTGTCTTCCTGTGGAACAGAATCCATAGATAATTTGGGGCAAAAATAACACTCCTGATATTCATCAACTGAGTCAAAAAGCAGAGCTATCTAGAATGGGGTGAATTAGGGTGAATTAGGATATCCTCAACATCCTTGTGAAGTTGCAAGCACAGCCTTTCTTTTTCAACTCTTTTTTTTTTTTTTTAAACCGGGTTGTCCTGTTCTAATAAATTTATTTACTCATTTATTTATTTATGGCTGTGTTGCGTCTTCATTGCCTCATGCGGGCTTTCTCTAGCTGTGGCGAGCGGGGGCTACCCTTTGTTGCGGTGCGCGGGCTTCTCATTGCAGTGGCTTCTCTTGTTGCAGAACACAGGCTCTAGGCGTGCAGGCTTCAGTAGTTGTGGCCCACGGGCTCAGTAGTTGTGGCTCGCGGGCTCTAGGCGTGCAGGCTTCAGCAGTTGTGGTGCAGGGGCTTAGTTGCTCTGTGCATTTGGGATCTTCCCGGACCAGGGCTCAAACCCGTGTCCCCTGCATTGGCAGGTGGATTCTTAACCACTGGACCACCAGGGAAGTCCTCTTTTTCAACTCTTATGGAAAACGTCTTCTGCCATAAGGTGATGGAGAGAGGTTACCCGTAGTCTGGATCTAATGGGCAGGGTAAAATATTTTTAAATTAGTTAATAAAAATAAGGGTGGGAGGTGTCACATAAAAATCGAGGTTTCTAGATTCTGTTGAAATCATAGGATCTGGTGCCCCAAGTCCATCTTCTCGCATGACAGTGGGGCCCAGGACTGGGTCTCAAGTCTCCCTCCCCTTTAGATGGTGCATGGTCCCTACTTGATAAACTTGTAACCTGGTGAGGCCGGTAAGGAACCCAAGTTTAGATGCTCGCTGCTTGAAAGGCCAATACTTGAGAGGCAAGTGTTGGTAGAAAAGGGAAAGTTGCTTTATCCAGGAGGCCAGCAACCCGGGAAGATGTTGGACTAGTGTCCTAAGACCATCTCCAAGTTACCGGTTGGGAGACAAAGGTTTTAAAGGCAGTGGGAGGGAGGGGAAGGGGGCTGCAGGCGGCATGATCAGCTCGTGCTCAGTTCTCGGATGGGCTGGCATCAAGGTGAAGCTTTGAGCATCGCCAATTTTCTGGTTTCAGCTGGTTTGGGGTCTACGTGCTTGTGGTCAGAAGTTTTCAGCTGGTGAGGGTAAAAAACATACAAACTTAGGAATGTGTGTTAGACCTTTATCTCCATCTTTTAGGAAACTGGGAGCTCAGTGACTCTACTATGGGGCTGGTTTGTAGTCTGAATTGTTACCAGTTTCCCGGCGCAACAGGCATTCTTTGTTTTCCCATCTTCACATTTCCTAATCACTCACTCTTGAGCCAGTGTTTTGAGACTCAGGGGAGGCCTGGGAGACTAAAGCAAAAGCCTTTACTTTAAACACAAGGACACAGGGGCTTGTGTGCAATTTCCATCCCCTCTTTTCTCTGATACTCCTCAGTCTTGAGGGGAACAGTGCTGGATGAGAAAGGGAATGACATTTTGGGTAGAGAGGTTAATCATAAGCTCAGCAGAGGAACTCAGTTTTAGGGAGACTTGGTTTCACACTCATCACTTAGTGGGGATCATTTACTTATATTTTGGGTCTGGATCCTCCAGGCATTTGAGTCCCCAGAGAAAAAGGGATGTATAAAATGGCTTGTTACATTTACTTGGTCCTTCCGATTCTGGAGGCTCTTGTAATTCTCATTCCATGTGGTTTTTCCCAGACCCCAGACCCAGAGCATGGCCGGGGCTTCAGCGGGGTAGAAAGACAGCTTCTCTTGGAAGCGGCTATTTTATGACTGTGCTCTGTGTGCTTGTTGGTTGTATTCTGTCAGATCAATGCTTTTTGGGGGAACACCGTTGCCTAGAATGTTATCACTTTTCTTAATAACCGCTTGTATGTTACCTGGGGAAAACTAACACAATTTCCTTGCACATCTGGCAAGTTAATCCATTGGCTGTCACCTTGTATTTTGAGTCAAAACAAATACATAGACTAATCTTTAATTTATAGCAGGAATTTCTTTAAATCATATGGGGCTAAAGGAGATGCTTTATTTTTTTTATCCCAAGATGCATTCTGTGAGCACCACTTAAGATCACATTTGTTCAACAGGTTGAATAAATCCGACTGCTCTGTTTGCTGCCAGGGTGATTAAATTTACTCTGTCTTTTAATTCTCCTAGTTCTTCCCAAATTGTTTGCTGAGAAAAAAATTCTCCTCTGTCAAAAAGAAATATTTAGGTCACTTACTGAAGTCATCTTTGCCCTGAAAACTTAATTACAGAACGGTTCAGATTTTCTCGTATGTTATTAAATGATGGCGTGCCTTTTTTGGACTTAATAGGTCTGTTCGACAATCAAATGAAAGCCAGTTAATAGGAAGTATAATTATTGCTATTATGCTGTAGTTATCACATCACGAGACAGCTACTCTCCCAAATGCGATCCCTTTCATGAACAAGTGGCTCTTTTTATTTAAAAAATAAATAAGTTTGGAGTCTGAACTGCAGAGGGATCTAAGGTTTGTGAATTTCCCTAGTTTGGGGATATTATTTCTAACCGATTAGCACACACACAGACAGCGTTTGGTGCCAGGATAGATGGGCCCCCACGTTTCTGCATGCACCCACTTTCCCTGGGCCATGAGTTTCTGTAGATGTGTCCACTAAAAGGCAGCAGAAGTGGGTATCATGAAAGGAGGCACTTTTTGCACTGAGTGCATTTTTGATGTTGAAAAGACCTGCATTTTTTATACGACATAATCCCTTAACAATTACAATAATGATCTATTTGCACTTCAGCAGTAACCCTGGTTCTGCTGGGCTTATGGAGTTATTTTGACTAGACATGCTTTTACCTTATTCTCCTCTTTAGAACCCAGACCTGTCACAGGATGCAGCTTTACCCATCCTCTCACTGTACCCAGAACGCTCTTTCTGTCCATTTCCTCCAGGAGGAATCAAACCTCTTTCATCTCCACCCCGGAAATATGTTAGGGTATTCCGGCGTGATCTATTCTTCCAGATCCCAATAAGAAGTGCTTTTGCTTTCAAAAGAGAAGACTTGAAAAGGCAATGGTTCATCTTCAGGAAAGGGCTGGGAATGCTATTTCTCTCTCCCCCAGTTCTCGGAAAGCAGGACATTTCCTGGTGGACGTCGTGGGTAAGAGACATCATTTCTCATTTCCCCTGGGGAGGCTCCCCATGCTTACCCAGGGGGAATTGCTCTCTTTTTTTTAAATAAATTTATTTATTTATTTATTTATTTTTGGCTGTGTTGGGTCTTCGTTTCTGTGCGAGGGCTTTCTCCAGTTGTGGCGACTGGGGGCCACTCTTCATCGCGGTGCGCGGGCCTCTCACTGTCGCGGCCTCTCTTGTTGCGGAGCACAGGCTCCAGACGCGCAGGCTCAGTAGTTGTGGCTCACGGGCCCAGTTGCTCCGCGGCATGTGGGATCTTCCCAGCCCAGGGCTCGAACCCGTGTCCCCTGCATTGGCAGGCAGATTCTCAACCACTGCGCCACCAGGGAAGCCCAGGAATTGCTCTCTTTTACTAAAGAATGCGAAGACCATAACGGGGCGGGGAGGGTGGCACTTGTCTAAACCTCCAAGGTCCACCCACAGGTATTCAGGTGGCAGAGACATAACAGAGAGTTCAGCGGGACACAGGAGTCACAGCTGATGGCCCGTCTATCCAAGCCACTGTGAGCGGGACCGGGAGCATTGGTGTGGCGCGGCAAAGCTAAGCCAACGGACTCAAGACCAAGGGCTTCATATGCCATGTGGATGCAGCACACACGTAAGACAGAGCCACGGGCTGGACTCAGGGAGTGGCGGTCTTCTCAGGTCTCTGGGTGAAGGGAGGGTGAAGACGGAGCTGACCCTGGGTGGTCACCCCATCCATTATCTCCCTTTTTAACTCTCTCTCAGCAGCGACGTGTCCAGCCTCAGGGTGTGGATTCTGATTGGCTGTGGTTAGTCATGGCGCTCCAGATGGCTTTGCTGGACATTTCCTTGCCCTTCCTTGCAGCGGTCAGGTGACCTGAGAAGATACAGCAGGAAGTGGCCGAGACCCAGCCCCTACCTGATGAAGCTGACGCCACGCTTTGTCTTCAGGTTTCCTTCTCCAGGAGACACAAATGTCAGGAAGTTACGTTTGGACCTGCTTCCAGCATCTTGTTTCCGTGAGGCGACAGCATGAGGATGAAAAGCCAACTGGGCAAGTATGACAGCAAGAAAGGAAGGAAACAGGCCAAGTGACATCAAGGAGAGGCTGAACGGTCACAAAACCACCACCCTCTGCAGTCCCTGCAGAGGGAACATTTCTTGGTCTATGGCTTAATCACCACTGCTTGAGTTGTTTTGTTGTTATAGGTGAAACATCCTACAGGATACAGATGGGATTTTGTTTTTCTTTTTTTCTTAACCTTGGATGTGTCGACTTAAAAAAAAAAAAGCACAACGTGAGAGCTGTGAGTTAAGTTTTATTTGGGGCAAAATGAGGACTGTAGCCCGGGAGACAGCATCCCAGATAGCTCTGGGAACCTGCTTCGAGCAGGCGGGGAGAAGGTCAGAATATATGTGATTTTGGTGAAGGGGGTGTACATGCAACTGAGCATATATTTTTTGCAGAAGGTTTCTCCTAGTTACAAGGAGCAGTCGTCACCATGAAGGATTTTAGTGCTTTTCTAGATATGAGGAGATACAAGAATTGGGCTCATAAAATCGGCTCCTGAAAATATCTAACATCTGAAGACCTGTTCTGTCAGTTTTTCCCAGAGCACAGAGGGCCTCCTTCCTGACCTCCACCCTGAACTCCTTTCAGGGGGTGTTGAAGGTCAGCGGCTGCAGAAGCTCCTGATTTAATCCTTGTAGAGGTAGATGGCAAGTGCCAATGGTGAGTGCCAATTTGTAGTTGACAGAGGTAAAACATCTTTATTCCTGAAAATTTAAGAAAAACAACAAAGTAGGAAAGGAAAACAATCACCTATGGCCTCGAGATGATAAGGCTTCCCATGCTTGTATGCCTGATATTCACATCTCTCTAAATTCCCTTTCTCTGGATCAAAGCAAGAAACACACATCATCGTGCTGTCTCTCCCCTCAGGCTTCCCCTTGATCCTTCAAATTCCAAAGGAGAAAAATGGAAACATTAAATAAATGCAAAATCTTAGCTTTAAAATTCCTCTTTCCTGAGTAGCCTTCTCCAAGGACCCTTGTCCCGTAGTTCCTGGCACGTAAAAGTCACCCAGTAGCTGTTCTCTGGATGAATAAGGACCATACTGGATTCCCCATCTTCCTCAGCTGAGAAGCTGGCACTTGCTAATTGACACATAAAGAAAGTCACTCATTGGCCTTCTTTCAGGCGCAAGTCACTTTGGAAGATTAGCATGCTTAGGTGATCCCATTTTAACAGCGAGATAATCTTGTACAATGACAGGCAGCTCTTCAGAAAGGCAAAAATCACCAGACACTAAAGATTTGGTTCTGAATAGCAATTGATGAACAAAGCACAGCTCTTTCAGGAACCCTCACTGGCCACACAAAGGAAACAGTCTTGGTGCCATGAGGGAGGACTCTCAAATAAATGAGGGTGATAATTAAGTGGCCTTTTCAGAAAGTTCGTGTGTTCACTGATGCAGTTTTGAATATTTGACTTTAAAAAGAAAAATAATCTAGAATGCGAAAATACAGACGCTGATTCTATGACCACTGTTAATGTCAACTGCTTGGAAACCCAAGGCTAAAATAAGCCACGCAAACCTTTGATTTAAGCGCTATTATAAAAATGTGGCTGTGCTTGACAAAAGCTTGAAAGGTACTTTTGTTGAGTTTTGTGATGCTTATGTATGTGCCTTGCTGAATTTTTAGGTATGTAAATCTGTCCTCCATAAGGATGGAGGCTATTTATTTTTTAAAATGCCCTGACAGGCATTTTAGAAAATAGAGTTAGAATGGAGAGAGGCACATTGGCCAGGATACACCCACGCCAGAGGTAGAAATTGCTTCATCTCTAGACTATACCAGGGCAGTGACAATGTTAAAAATCGTCACCTTAACTACTTCAAAACACACGAGGCTTCTAAACTCTGCAATTAGTTCATTACACTATTATAGGTAACATGGCTCTATTAATAACATTTATTTCTGCACATTCTAATTATTTCACAGCAAACTTATTATTCTATATAATAGCTGAGTAATTGCTTGAATCTAAGTAGCTGCAAAGGTTAGTTATGTTTACTTTATGTGGTTAAGTGAGTTTAGGGAGTGTAGCAGTCAGCAAAGGCAAGCATATACAGAGTAACAAATAACCCACAAATCACTGCAGCCTAACACACACCAGAGAAGGCCAATTTCTCACATATTGTGGATGTCCCTCTAACTAATCTCAACTCTGTGGCTCTGATTACCAGGAGGTAAGAAGTAAACAGATTCATATACAGCAGCCAGACTTTGTAGAGTGTGGTCTCATTTGAAGTGATCTCCAAATTCTGTAAGTGAAACTGTAAGGCTCCTTTGATTATGGAGAGGACCACACTTTGGGAAAGGAGGGGTACAAATATGAATCTAAAGACCAAGATGTACAGAAAATAGAATCTTAAAAAAAGAAATGGAATCTACTTTAATCCCATTGACTTTCTCATTTAAGTCTTGAGAGTATACAATTTTAGGGACCATCTCTAAGAAAAAAAAATTAAAATTACAAATAAAAATCAGGAATGGATGTGCGTATTTACTTAGGAAGAGAACCTAAATCACAACAGGTTAAATATTTTTAAAAGTTGATCAATGCCACAAATATCACAAAATTTCAGGAAATGAATGCAATATCGTTAAGTAATGGCCTGACGCACCTCTATAATACTGTTCTTACACATATTTTGTTGAGTACTCCTTGAGAGCTTCTTTACATGACAATGATTTTGAAATACAATTTTTGTATAATGATATACAAATCAAGCATTCCTCTACATTTTTTAACATTGATATTTATGATGTCTGATACATGTGACATGTCTGCTATTTGCTGTATGGCTTCGCATTTTCTGATAAAGTTTATTTTGTGCAATTTTCATAGAAGAAGAAAAAATATATGATGTGTTATCCTCGTACATGCTGCGTAGTCAGGTAAACTCTTTTTTATTTATTTATTTATTTTGGCTCTGTTGGGTCTTCGTTTCTGTGCAAGGGCTTTCTCCAGTTGTGGTGAGCGGGGGCCACTCTTCATCGCGGTGCACGGGCCTCTCACTGTCGCAGCCTCTCCCGTTGCGGAGCATAGGCTCCAGACACGCAGGCTCAGTAGTTGTGGCTCACGGGCCTAGCCGCTCCACGGCATGTGGGATCTTCCTGGACCGGGGCATGAACCCGTGTCCCCTGCATTGGCAGGCGGATTCTTAACCACTGCGCCACCAGGGAAGCCCAGGTAAACTCTTATAATAGAGAATTTCCATTTTGATTAGATGTCAAAGAGGATTGAATTCTCTACTTGTTTAATATTTTAATTTTTTTAACTGAAATATAGTTGATTTACAATGCTGTGTTAATTACCACTGTACAGCAAAGTGATTCAGTTATATACATTCTTTTTTTTATATTCTTTTCCATTATTGTGTATTGTAGGATATTGAATATAGTTCTCTGTGCTATATAATAGGACCTTGATGTTTATCCATTCTCTATATAAAAGCTCACATCCGCTAACCTCAACCTCCCACTCAATCCCTCCCCCAACCCCCTCCCCCTTGGCAACCATGAATCTGTTCTCTATGTCCGTGTGAATCCTCTACTTTCAATATTCCTTGCCTGATAATTGGGAAGGACAACCACCCCTCGCCCATGGTGCTGGACCCAGTCCCAGCGAGGAGACCCAGGCCTCTCTTCCAGCTCTTGCTAATGCATGTGGGCAAATCTCAGCCACACAAGAGAGCATTTAGTGCCTTCTTTTGGGTGGGAAACAAGAGGGCTGGAGGGTTACACCAGGCCCCTCTGCCAGAGACCCACATGTGGCCATTACTACCCTTCAGTACCAAGGAGGCATGAGGGACTCCACGTGGGAATGGAAAACAAACAGGATGGGTAACAGGCTGCTTCTGTTTTCAGACTCCCAAACTATTTAGGGGATGCATCACCCAACCACCATCCGCTTAGAACACCTCCTAATCTTGCTTGCTTTTCTCTCAGACTCTCTCTCACCGTCCCCCAGGCATGTGGATTGTTTATTCCAGGTGAACAAGAGAAACTCATTCTGACAAATCACATTTTCTTCTTTCCCTACTGCTTAGATCAGAACCTAAAATCTGAAATTCAAGAGAACAAGATTCTTCTAACTCAATGCCCACCCCTCTCCCCATCCTCTGACTTTGTGCTGTCTGGAGAGCATTGGCTCTGTCTTGAGTTTAAAATTTCTGTGATGAATCTCAAAAGTTGGCCATAGACTTGTTTGCCTTTTATTTGCATCTCTTTCATAACTGTTGTCATTTGGGCAATAAGCCAGAAATGCCCCAGCTGCCTGGCTGTAAACAAAAGTACAAAGGAATGTGGGGAAAATGCATACCCGGTTTAATATTTCATATCATCCAGACGCAGATGTAGTTGTGTGACGACAGAAGGACCACAAATGCTTGGAAGGCAGCCAGTTCCAACAAAGTTCTGTATCCCAAACCCAGATGCTCTCTATCTGGGTGGGCCTGGTTAATTTCAGTGTGGCTCCCCCAGGGCGGGAGATGCTGTGGTTAATAGAAAAATCAGCCTATAAAGGGAAAACCAAGATTACTCCCAGAGAGAAGATAGACGGGATTAAACAAGCCTCTTCCTTCTCTAGTGTGTGTTATATTCATTTAAATATTTACTTAGAGCAAATACATTTTAATGAATTTTCAGTTAAAGTTAAATCGACTCATTAAACCACATTTAAGAGATGAGCAATGTACAATCAGCCCTGGGAGTGACTTTGCTAATTTCTGAGTCTGTTTGACTTGAACCCAGGGGAAAACGGTCCGTGTGAGGGTGCTGATCTTCTTAGAACAGACAACCCTTTTTAGTATATAAGGCATTTCACACCCATCACTGAGCAAGGGGTGAGCATCCCCAGTATTCAGGACCTCAGAGAAGTTGAATAACGGTGGGGATTCTCAGCCAGCAAATACCAGAAAGCAGACAGAAGTGACTCAGAAGCTTTTCAGAACCAGCCTCCCTGCCCCCAAGTGGGAAACGCCCCGTGGAAAACTCAGTCTCAATTTCGTAAACATTCTCAACAAGATCTATTTTCTGGCCTTTTTTTTTTTTGTATGTCAGATTTGTAATCCTGATTATTTAGCATTTACCAATCCAGATGTACTCTATTACATTGCAACTATGACATACTTTTTTTTTTTTATTGGAGTATAATTGCTTTACAATGTTGTGCTAGGTTCTGCTGTACGATGAAGTGTACAGCCCTTCTGAACCTTAGAGAGTTGACCTTTATCTTCTGACTTCCAGTTGGGTTTGGCCAATGGGAAGCACCAACCAGACCGCAGACAGCAGGAGGAGAGACATATCAGGGTATTTCTTTCTTGATTCTTCTCTGATTTGGTGACAAGACTCTGACAGTAATCCCACCACTCCAAGATTACAGCCCCTAGAAGAAGATTATCCCTCCTCCAAGGCTCCAGCCCTGAGTTCTGGTGACACTGGCTTCTCCTCTTGCCCTTTCAAAAATAAATGAAATATATCATATGAAAAATGCTAACAATAAAAATGCTTATCATAAAAAGCTATAGAAATTTTTTAAAATGTAGCTGGTGTTTCACCAGACTCAAATGTATTTACAGAGTTGTAAAAAAATATCATCACCATATATATTGAGTTTCAAAGATATGACCAATGTATGAGGATAAAAATAATTTCTCTCCAATTCCTTGCTCTGAACTCAAGAAGACATAGTTCTGTCTCAAAGAAGATTTTGCAGAAGCTGGACTAATAAAGCAGGTCACCTCAAAGATCATTGGAAGAGCCTCAACGTATAACACGAGGCAGCCTTCCCAAGGTTTGTATTTTAGAACATTTACCTCTGGTTATGAGAGCTATTCTCCTAATAGTGTTGTATATGTCTGCACATGTGAGAAAACCGGTGTTGCTGCTTTATTTCTCCAACAAGAGAATGTAATCATTCCATCTGTAATCTATGTTTGTATTTTAAAATCACTGGATAAAAGACCCTATAGAAGAGAAGAGCAAGCAGTGTGTGGTCAGACCTAGCCCTGGGAGTGAGTGCCGGCTGTGTCATTCGCCAGCTGGGGGATTCGAGTTGAATTTCATGTCTCTGTACCTTGGTTTCCTTGTCTGTAAAATAAGGATTAAAAATACTGGTTTTACGGAACGCTCCTACACTGTTGAGGGGAATGTAAATTGGTGCAGCCACTGTGGAAAACAGTATGGAGGTCCCTTTAAAAACTGAAAATAGAGCTACCATGTGATCCAGGAATTCCTCTCCTGGGTATACATCTGGAAAAGATGAAAACTCTAGTTTGAAAACATACATGCACCCCAGTGTTCATAGTAGCACTATTTACAATAGCCAAGACATGGAAACAACCTAAATGTCCATCAAGAGATGAATGGATAAAGAAGATGTGGTACATATATACAGTGGAATATTACTCAGCCATAAAAAAGAATGAAATAATGCCATTTGCAGCAAAATGGATGGACCTAGAGATTATCATACTAAGTGAAGTAAGTCAGACAAAGACAAATACCATATAATATCACTTATATGTGGAATCTAAAAACTAATACAAATGAATCTATATACAAAACAGAAATAGACTCACAGACATATAAAACAAACTTATGGTGACCAAAGGGGAAAGTGGGGGGGGGGGATAAATTAGGAGGGATTAACAGATACACATGACTATATATAAAATAAACAGCAAGGACCTACTGTATGGCACAGGAGGTTATATTCAATACCTTGAAATAACCTATAAGGGAAATGAATCTGAAAAAGAATATATATATGTATAACTGAATCACTTTGCTGTACACCTGAAGCATTGTAAATCAACTACAATCTTTTCTTAAAAAAGTAAATTCAGCTCAATTACAAAAGCGTTTTATTTTTCATTAGAAAATTGTGAGAGATTCATAAAAGAATAAAATAAGGAAGTAATGCTGGTCCCCATGTGTTTCAGGGGTTCCCAAGACCAGCCCCATGATCAGAGATCCTCTAGAAAGACTCACAGGAATCGGCAGAGAGATGTTCACACAGCTGAGGTGTATCTCAGTGGCGCAGATATGATATCCCGGGGGGTTGTAAGGGACAGTGGCGGGTCTGGGGGTGTCCACGTGCAGCCCCCTTGTGCTGTCCCTCCAGTGAGGGTCACACAGACACACTCACTCCTTGCTGTAAGAACGCAGCAGCAGGCACGCTGGGTTTCTGCCCAGACTCAGACTCAGGGCTTTTATTGGGGGCTGGTGACTTAGGGCACCGTCTGCCTGGCTTGGACCAAAATTCCAGACAATGACAAGGAAAGCAGGTGTCCAGCACGAACCATACCGTTTGCACAGATAGCCTAGGTACAGTGAGCCCCTTTTATTCACTATCGGCTGGGAGGCATTCGACATTGAGAGTCAGCTTAGCTCTCTGATGCCAGCCAACCTCGCAAGCGGTTATCCTGTTCCAAGGCTAACAGTCTCGGGCCCCCTATGATAACTTTCGTCTGCACACGATGTATTCAGAGCCCACCTTGAAGGAGACCCCTCCCCTGTGCCATATCATTAAATGTAATCCTCGCACACTTATAGACTAGGAGCTGGTACTGTTCCCATTTTACTGACAAGGCACAGGGGAGTCAAGCGCCGTAAGCAAGATCACACAGCCAGCAGGAGGCGGAGATGGGATTCAAAGGAGGGGGTCTCACTCTTGATGAGACCCCCCCTCTTCATGCCCCACCAAGAAGCCTGATGGAAAAGTCAGGGTAAGAGCCTCCCATTGCCTTTCAGTTGGCCCTTGTGGCAAAGCCCTCCTTTCCTTTGACTTCTCCCAAAATGAAAATACAAGGTGTCTTGCCAGCTGTGTGATTATGGGTCGTTTCCCATAGGTACACCCCTGCAGGGGTTAATCGTAAACCGAGGGACCACCTGTTATGTAAACCGAGGGACCACCTGTCTCATGGCGTTCTTCTGAGTGTTGAAAGCCAGTGTGTGATAAGGATGGTTCTCTTTCTTTGGCAGTACTGGAGGGTAGACAAAGGCCAGGAATCTGCAAAGTACCCATCTCTGCATAGGAGGCGGACGGGAAGGCAGGAGAAGGGCAGGCTAAGGTTCCAGCGCTGGGGCTACTCTACTCTCTCACCCAGCGTCCAGGATCCAGACACCTTCGTCCAAAAGACAAAGTTCCATCCAAGTCTTTCTAACTGAGATGTTGTTCCCCCAAGACTCCTCTCCTTCCAGACCCGGTCTCACGACTGATCAAGTGTAATCAGACCCAGATCAATACAGCCTTGTTCGTATTCTTCCTTACCTACTTTGGTTTTCAATAATATATGTTCTTATGTTTTTCTCATGTAGCGTTGATTCTCATTGCATGTGTTATATTTTGCACTTGAGATGTGAATTTTACTTCGTTAGACTTTTAAAAGGCAGAAATCAGGCCGTTCCCATTTTTGTCTTCTCATTTTCCCATGCGTTGCTTAAGAACTTAAATTACTCTGATATTTTGCATTTACCACAGAAATAAATGGAATGTGGCAGATAAAGTTTAGGTTATATCAAGTTCTTATGGCCCATAAAAAGCGCAAGACGTCTAAAAAACCTTTCCAGGTAATTATAAAAATGTGCGAATAACTGTGAGGCATTTGAGATGGAGTCCCGGTAATCCCGTTAAAGCAGTTGTAAATGCATTAATTTATGATTAAGTGTACACCATCCTCGGCGCTGCCTGGAGCTGATGAAGCCAAATCCAATTGTGAAAACCCGTTAGAGAAGAAAAGCATTGCTTGCGAAGCAAGGGTTTGGGGAAATCAGTGAATTTTTAAATAAATACATGTTGATAATTTAAATCTAAATGAGTTCTGGGCAGAGATGGTGGCGGGCCGGCCCTTCCAGTCAGTAATCCTGAGATTAGAGGATCTGTCAGTCTGCATTACGTTGCACGTATTTAATATTAATATTTCCTTCCCAGTGTACTGGAGCACAATTTAGTCAAACTCTCTAGGCAAAACTAGGAAGATCATGGAATAATATTTTCAGGTATTAAAATATACAATGCACATCTTCCAAAACGGATGTGTTTTGTATTCCACTCTTCCTAGCACAAAAATTGCCAGAACCTCTATGTATAAATATGGGGTCAATTTGCTTATGTTTGAGATCTACTGATGCTCCATCATGGAGGCAATAAACTCATTTCCCTGTTCTACAGAAAATGCGTACAGGGACCTGTAATTTGTCAAACCTTTTCCCCGAGTTAGAAATAACAAGGCCAAATAAACTGCATTTTCTAAGACATTAAACGAGGCTACCTTTATGAATAAATCGTGGCTTACCAGTGGATTGGCAGAGAGAGAGAGAGAAGAAGAAGAAGGAGAAGGGGAAGGGGAAAGGGAAGGAGAAGGGGAAGGGGAAAGGGAAGGAGAAGGGGAAGGGGAAAGGGAAGGAGAAGGGGAAGGGGAAAGGGAAGGAGGAGGAGGAGGAGGAGTAGGGGGAGAGGGAGGGGAGGGGGAGGGGGGGAGGGATTTTTGCCTTCTTTGGCCTAAAAGATAGTCATATTGTTTATATCCATTTTGTGCTTCAAATTAGAGTATTCATTCATTTTATTTTTAGATTCAGTTGATTTTGTAGGTAGTGCATATTGTAGAACACAAGTCATCAGCTCAGAGGAAACAAATTTAATTCATTCTCTCCTAGCGCTACTCCTAATACACAGGACAGCCCATGCAGCCGGGGGCCTGGGAAGCAGGTGTGAGATATCAGTGCAGTCCCGCTCCGTCACATATTTCATTTCAGTGGTTTCGTTGGTTTTCAAATGTATCTTTTTCTCCTTGTATTGAGGGGCCTAGTTTGATGGCTTTGCACTGCATTGCTTGGTCGAGTACAGTACCCGATATTGACATTTCCACGAGTCAGAGAGGAGGAGCCGGGCTTATTCCACATGCGCTGTGGTGTCTGTGCTACTTACTCATGGCACAAAGTGTTTAGAGTGATGATGCCAGTTTCCGGGTCTGCTGACCATCTCCTGTACCTGATCGCCACGAGCTGGAGCCTCTGACAGACAGGGAATTGGACCCTCAGAGCCACCTGAGTCGGGTTCCGGCAGGAGTCCTTCCTTGTCCGTACAGCAGTCCCAGCCAGCCGCCTGCCCAGAATCAGACACATAAACATTAAACACGACCCCAAGTGGAAAACTTCCCACCACCTCCGGGAGGCATGCTCCGAAGATCCCGAGAAGGATCCCATGGAAAGTCTAGACTGCCACACCCAGAGGCCTCCGCAGCCCCTCGTATGATACTTGGAGAAATACCCAGAGGTTGCATTTAATACCTTTTCTCTTGAGGAAAAAGTACCAGTCTGTGTGCTTTTTCCCCATCATTTAATAGAATCTCAGTAGAATGTCAAGAACAGGGAAATCTGTAAGAGAACAAAGCAAGGAGCCAACAGTGTGTATTCAGGCACATGTCATTTTCAGCAGGTTCAAAGGTCACAAGCCTAACGCCGGTACCAGGGGCTCCTTAAATGTCTGTGCGATAAATGATACCAGTGGTGCCCGCTTTTTATAGTTAACTATGTCCTATGATTAGAAAATATGAATTCCCATTACCAAAAACTGTTGTCTCTCAATATCATATGATATTGCTTATATGTGGAATCTAAAAAAAGGGTACAAACGAACTTATCTACAAAACAAATAGAGTTACAGATGTAGAAAACAAACTTATGGTTACTAGGGGGTGAGGGAAGGGAGGGGTAAATTGGGAGATTGGGATTAACATTTACACACTGCTATACATAAAATTGATAACTAATAAGGACCTACTGTATAGCACAGGGAACTCTACTCAATACTCTGTAATGACTATATGGGAAAAGAATCTAAAAGAGTGGATATAGTTATATGTATAACAGATTCACTTTGTTGTACAGCAGAAACTAATTTAGAGGGTAGGAGTTGGAATTTGAGTTTAGCAGATGCAAACTATTATAAATAGAATGGATAAACAACAAGGTCCTACTATATAGCACAGGGAACTATATTCAATATCCTGTGATAAACCATCATGGAAAAGAATATGAAAAAGAATATATATATATATATGTATGTATAACTGAGTCACTTTCCTGTATAGCAGTAATTAACACAACATTGTAATTCAACTGTACTTCAATAAAAAATAAAGAAATGAACAAACAAACAAAAAAGAGCTAGGGCTTTGAAACCAGCTCCAGCCAGGTTCGGATTCTGTCCCCCACTACTCAGCGACCCCATGACTTTGGATGAAGGACAAATGCCTCCATAAGCAGAACTTCTTGGCATTTGACACGTAGTACCTGTTATACTTATTATTAATTATGCTTATGTACTAATAAAATATACAGTGAAATCTTAAAAAAAGAAATGTATGAATTTGAGTCAAAAGTAGTGAAATGAAGTGAAGAGAAAATACATACTTTATAGATTTTGTCTGGGTTTGTTTAAAACATGGCAAACCCAAAGATGTTCTCCTGGGGTTCAATCACATCGTGTAGCAGTTTCCTGGAGAAAGCAATTTCATTTTTATTTTTTACATGATAAGCTAAGAGAGAATCAATCTACATATTTAAATAACATGACAGTGACATTCCTAAATGATAATTTACTGAAAATTAGCTGGAAATATTGAAAATCATTATTTTACACTAGTCATCTGAAGCTGAATTCTTTTCTATCTATATGCAAATGTTGGATTCCTTTGTCTACTTTTTTTTTTTTTTTTTTACAATACTGTAATATTGCCTATTTCATTAAGTTAAAATTAATAAAGTTCTGTTATGGATCGTGAGACTTTTTGATAGCAGGTTTGAAAGATTCATACCTGAATGTAAATGTTGCTATCATATGCTACTTTTGCTAGCATGAAGCTATAATTTCCATTTTGATATTTAAATATAATGAATTATTTTAATATATTCCCATCACTACAAGGATTTATTGATTCTTTAAAAAAAATCAGACTTACGTTTTAAAATGAACATCAGCTTCTTAGAAGTAAAGCCAAGCAGTCAAATCTCTGAGTTTATCTCTAATTATCTGAAACCTGCTCTCCGTGCCAGGATCTTTGGAGATTTCTCTTTGTTCCTTGTTATTTCCCTGGGTGTTACTTGACTGTCTAATTTTTAACTGTAATGTAAGTCCTCTTTGGGAGGGCAGCATATAATTAAAATTGGTCCTAATTGCGTGTTTTTATTTCACTGCTACTTAATAAGAAATTATAAAACAATTTGGCACACACTAGGAGATCTGAGCCCAGAGAGAGGTTGCAGTTGGGGGAAGCTTTCTGCGTTTTTAAACCCCAAGATGCAGACTAAAGCCCAGGTGGTCCCAGCATGTTTACAGGGCTCAGCGCTATGGAAATGCACCAGAGGACACAGGGCTGTCAGCTTTTGCCTGGGTTACTCACCAGCATTCAGATTCACAAAAGGACTGGAAAATTGGAGACTTCATGCGACTTCAGTGTATGACCAGATGCAGTTACTGCAGCCAAAATTTCTGCTGACCCTCTAGCTGTTCAACCCAGTTGGCTTTTAAGATGTTACGTACACCGTGCATTTTCGTTTATTTCTTTATTCCATTCATTGCCTCCTTTTCAGCCCCATGCCTCATTAACCAGGATCCTTCCTATAAAATTATTAATGAGAGGAGAATCCCATCAGCGTAAACACTATCACAGCTTGCGTGTGTAACGACTTGCCTGAAAAAAATCTTTGTATCTGTGCTGCATTCATTATAGCCCTCATTTTAATATAGTGTAATCAAGACAGGAAAAGTGCCTCACGGCAAAGCCAAAATAAATAAATAAGAGTGAGGGAGGGAGAGAGAGAAGGTGGGAGGGGGAGAAAAAGTAACAGGTGGAGGATATATTGTGTCTGTGATCATCAACCTGCCAGAGTTTGCAGAGACTTCTATGGGTATAAGTTGTGGAAGCTTTTGTACAGAAGTAATGACACAGGCTAGCATTCTGTTACAATATCTTTCTATGTCATTAATTTTAACTCTTTACTGATGATACCGTAGCTGTTAATGAGGTTCTGGTAATTGTGAGTGGATCCATCTAGCCAAAAAAAAAAAAGGAAGTTCAAGTTTTTCACTGTGATTACTGCCACTGCCCCAGTTTTCAAGGGTTCGCTATGGTCCAGGATTGTGGCTGGGACATACACAAGCAATTCGGGCGAAAAAAAGGTGGAGAGCATTTCCTGAATGTTTTCCAAATTAGTTCCTAAAAAATTATGACAGCAAATAGAGACAAGGACAGGATGCTACAGAACATAGAGAAAGGATATCAAGGCCTGGGCAACGCAATTCAGCCCATAACAAAAGGGTTCAATTATTGTATGCCTCTTCTCACCTCCAAAAATGTATTCAGGATTCTGCTCCCTGTTGGACCCATGCCCTGCCAAGTCTCACTTATATTCTCAAGTCACTTGGCCTAATGTTTCTATGCAACATCTGTATCCCTGGCCAGGACTTTGGCATAAATTCCTATGTCCTCTACCTAGATAGCTGGTCTAAATGTAGGGGAAAATGTATCCTGCTTCTTAATTTAATCTGGTTTCCCAAAGGCTACTCTGGAAGTGCCAAAAAAGGAAGACACAGTGCCCCTCACTTTTCCTTCACCAGCCTTGGTTTTCTCTCACTGGGCCCCAGCCCACCCAGCACTCACGGGGCAAGTGACACCATTGTGAGTGTTCACTGGAGAGAGAAACTTTTCTATTGGGAGTGACATAGGAAAAGACCTATGGCCAACAGAACACAGGGACATAGCCGCTTCATTATGGACATTATATTCCTGCTTTCTTTTTATTAAAGTATAGTTGATTTATTTTTTAATTTAATTTTATTTTATTTTTGGCCACACTATGTGGCATATGGGAGCTCAGTTCCCCAACTGGGGATCAAACCCACGCCTCCTGCATTGGAAAGGCAGACTCTTAACCACTGGACCACCGGGGAAGTCCGTGAAGCATAGCTGATTTCAAATGTTGTGTTATATTCTTTCTTTTGAGAGACATTTAGGCAAATAACTAGCAAGTATTAATTACCAATTAAGTAATAATTAATAATTAAGCTCTAGATTAATCAATCCAGTCTTTGGAGTCAAGGAGCCTCTGAATTCTGACTCCTGGCCTTCATGATCATGTTGGAACCAACACTGAAAAACTCTGACATCTAACTGCTGAGTACAGGAGTCAAAAGCCTCCAACAGAGACTTACCTGTTATAAACCAAAAGGAGGTAGAAAACTCAGGGAAGTGTGGAATCAAGAAAATCAGGGGAAGAGAGTGTTTCAAGAAGGAGTAGGTAGATGGGAACAAATGCTTTGAAATACACCTATTAGATTTAGGAAAACGACAGGTGTGGAGTACTATGAAGAGAGATTTTGAGTGAGCGATGAAGGAATAGGGGAGTCAGATGGCAAGAGGTCAAAAACCATTTGCTGAGTCAGAAAAATGTAGACAGATTATTTCATCACACCAAGAAGTGTTATGCTGAAAAGTAAGTGATGGAGGGGGATATGGAGTTGAAGAAAGTCTGCTTCGCTTGTAGTTGATTTGAACAGAGAAAACTACACACATTAGTAAAGAGATGGGAAGAATCTAGCTGAGAGGTTGATTATGAGAAAGAAGAATGACCATGTAAGGCCCTAGAGAGGATGTCTGGAATGGGCACCAGCCAACAGGTGAAGGAATTGACCCTAGAAAGGAAGATAGTCCCTTCATTTTAACAGGAGGAAGGACGGATGGGAGCATTTATAAGTAGAACTCTAAGTTCAGTAAAAGGAAGCTGGGAGAGCATTTTGAAGTGCTTAATTACCTCTGTGAAATAAGAGACACACTCCGCTGCTGAAAATAAGATGGTATGTGGGACAGAAGGGAATAGAGGGGGATGTAGAAATGTATTTTGAGCATGAGAGGGAGCAGAAAACGTGGCGGGCTTTCTGCACCTCATTGAGGACGTTGATTGCAAATGATGAAGATGTGCCCTCTTGCATGACTTTACCCAGTGGAGTTTGGCCACTTAGATCCAGGCAGAGAAATTAGATCATAATTTTTATTCAAGGTTGTAAACAGAAGGGCCAGGGAGTCTGGAGTATTGTCAAGAATGTTTTACATGTACATATGTAAGGCGCAGACTTAAGCCTTGTTACTGGGCCGATAGTAAGCTAGTACACATGACAAGCTTCAGGCTGAGATGTTTTTATGTTTTGTATTTTAAAATGAGAAAATTCCTTTCTTTCTTTAATAGGGGCACGTGGCATCTTTAGGAGACTATTATAGTACAAACCAGGATGTCTCTTAAGACTGAGATTATCGGGGGTTCTCCTGACAGGGTATTTAAAATGATACTGGCCCTACTTCATCCAGCCATGGAAATGAAGACTCAACAAGGGTCACTCAACCATCCCTCTTAGTTATGTAAATATCTATTTGCTTAAAATCCTCATATAACAAATGTCTAAGTCGCTTCATTCATCGTCCATTTATTTCATCAAAAGGTTGGGCTTCTACTCGAATCAGTAAATGGGGTTATGAAAGGACAGAGTGTATTCCCTCACAAAGCTTCTATTCCAATGGCTGAGCAAAAATGGCATCACTCTCTTGGTTTACAAAATTAATTCTGGAAAGTAAAGGGCTCAGTTTTCATAAGGAATCCAGGACCTCCTGGTCAGGTAGAAGTGAATACCCTAATTCCTCTACTCTGAGGGGTACATTTACCCAAAATAAAATCATCTCATGGAAAATGCAAGTCTCAGCCAGTGACCCGGCTCAGCTAAATGTCATGCAGATCCATTCAGAGAGTTGTTTTCCAAATAACACACAGCTGATTCTGGGAGTATTCATCAGAGGTAGTATAACCTAGCAGGACCCTATGAGGCCTTCCCAGAAGAGACTCCCACCCATGTCCTCCACCTGCCTTTTGCCTGTAGAAAAACTTTAGTCAAAGAAGAAATTTAATCAGAGAAGTGAGAACATGCAGAAAGGAAAATAGTCAAGCAAGACAAGAGAATAATACTTTAGCTATTAAACAAAGTCAAGGACCTTCAGTTCCTCCTCAAGGGCTATAGATGATATTCTGAGCCATATCCTTGAGCTGTTCTGCAGATACTTGAAAGCCCCACCAGGGGGGAGGAGTTACCTGTATGCTGATCACAAGCATGTAGACGCCAGACAGGTTGAAACCAGAAGGTTGATGATGCCGACTCCCGATTACCTCACCACCAACCAATCAGAAGGCTGTTCACAAGCTGATCGCACCCTCCTCTTTGAACCATTGCTATAAAACTCCTCACTACCCCCTCCAGGGGCGGGGAACACACAGTTTTGAGGGCATTCGCCTGCTGTGGCCCCCTATGCCTGGCAAAACCATAAAAGCTACTCTTTTCTGCTTCACCCAAAACTCTGTCTCTGCGTTTCTGTTTGGCACCGGTGAACAGAGGCCGAGTTTCAACAACAATGGTGATCTAGAGAAGAATGGCTAAAAGTGCACATGAACTAGGAAGACCAGTACCGTGGCACCCAGCCGTGGCCTGAACCTTGGTGTCCGAGCAGCAGCTAATTAGTTTGCAGATCCTCACAGAACCACTCTTCAACACTGCCCCCTGTGGCCCTGTGCAGTAATGACAGCAGTTCCTTTTCTGCTTGATACGTAAAAGAAGACGATTGTTTCTGAACTATAAAAGCAACCATGGATACTGAAGGCTTTAGTATGGGAGGAAATCAAGATGGGAATTGTTACCTTTACTAATGAAGCTTGTATTTCTTGAGGAATTACTTGGTGCTGGCAGTGGTGAGGTATGGCAACCTATGTTTCTCATCTTTATGAGAAGAGTCAGACTGCTTGCTTCTTTCATCCTAGCAATGTCCAAACTTTATTCAAAAACCAACTGAGGGACTTCCCTGGTGGCTCAGTGGTTAAGAATCCGCCTGCCAATGCAGGGGACACGGGTTCGAGCCCTGGTCCGGGAAGATCCCACATGCTGCGGAGCAACTAAGCCCATGCACCACAACTACTGAGTCCACGTGCCACAACTATTGAAGCCAGCGCGTCTAGAGCCCGTGCTCTGCAACAAGAGAAGCCACTGCAATGAGAAGCCTGCGCACCGCAACGAAGAGTAGCCCCCGCTCGCCGCAAATAGAGAAAGCCAGCGTGCAGCCACGAAGACCCAACACAGCCAAAAATAAATTAATTAATTAAAGAAAAAAGCATCATGCACTTCTAGTTGATGTCTTATCTCAAATGTAATTAAATGATTAATTTTGAAATTCATTGTTTCATATCTGGCTTTTTACTTGATAGCAGATTTCACCAAGGGGGCAGGACTCAAGTGTTTTGCTCATCCCCTGACACATAATGGAGGGCCTGATAAAATTGTTGATACTCAAAAATATCTGTCAAATAAAAGTTGCATGAGCCAAAGAAATGTTATTTCACACTTCTATTAAACATTGAACATTGTTACCAAATTCTAGGGCAGGCAGCATTTCAACTCAAAGGTACAGGGCACCTTCCAAGGGAAAAAGCTACGGAAAGTACATCTTGGAATTGAAATTATTCCTCCAAACTTTTGATGTGTAAGAAACCGGTGCCCAGTTCAGACTTCAGCAATTGCTCGTGTTTGATTGATTGTGTGTCTTCAGAGGTAAAAGTTACAAATTGGCTCTAAAGGAGAAACTTACCAAGGAGGTATTGATTTTCTCTAAGTGTCCCAGGGGCAAGGCTGGCCCCTAAGACAGGCAGCACTCTGCAGTCTGCCATCTCCTCTAAAGCGTTCAGAAAACCAGCATCATTAGTGCCATTGTTGGTGTTTTCCACTGAAATCTTATGACTATTTGCACTGAATTGGCCAGCATCTTTCCAATCATGGACTGAGTATCCCAAACCATATTGGCTCCTCCAAGTATATCATTTGTCCCAAGACTGTTTGCACAGAATGAATAGATTTGCAAGAGCTGAAACCCTCAAACTTGGATTGCAGAGAGAGAGTTATAGCCACTTGATCATAGGCTGGGGTTTGTTTGGCTACAGTTTCCAAAAGAGAGTCCCACTCAGTGCAGATAGGACCTCTTAGAGAGAGGCAAGGGAAAGTAGCTTGCATTTTAGCACTGCATGGGTTATGAACGTGGCTATTTATATTCATTTAATCTTGAAAGATTTATTTTCCCTATTTTCCAAAGGACAAAATTGAGACTTACAAGAGTTGTACTGTGTACATTCACCTGGATAGCAGGTGACAGGTGGAGCTGGTATTTGAACTCAGAACCACTGAACTCTCAAGTTCCAATCCTTTCCATAAAGAATGACAATGACACTTCAGTTCATATATCAAATCCAAAAGCATGGTTCACTGCCCAGAGATGTACTGAGATTTTTCTGAAGGGGCATCTGGAGTTCAAAGGAAAAGTATCAAGATTGACTAATAATGAGGCCCAGCTTAATAAGAACTACTTATTTGTTATTCCAGTGCCAAACCATAATTAGTTTCCAAATGTGGTTTCACTCATGATGTTTGTTCTGTTATTCTAGATTCAGGCTTTTTTTTTTTATTTTTACATTCACTAATTTTAGTAGATTTTAAAAAAATCACTCAGTAACCAAAAATATCTAATTATATTACAGAGAATAACCTCGTTCTTTTCTGGAAGTAAACATGTGCCTTATATTAAGGCAGTCAAAGCATCTTATTGGCATGGCCCCAGAAGGCCAGGGGTGGGCTTTGACCCCATGAGATGAGGAAGCAAGCAATCTATTTTGTTTTGTTTTGTTTATTTATTTACTGGCTATTTTGGGGAAGGAAGACATGCTTTTAACAGGACTTGAGCTGAAAAACAGAGCCCTTCCCTGTTGCATCTTGCTGCCCTGTGAAGCTTGACAATTACATCAACATGGAGGAAAGAAGAGCCAGGAGGAGAAGATGAGTGCTGGTGTCATTGTTTGAGCCACCAGTCCCTGCCCTGTCTAAATGCAATGCTCCTCACAGACAGTTACACCAATAAACTCCCTTTTGTACCTATGCTATTTTGAATTAGATGTTCTGTGTTGCTCAAATAGTCAGGCGAGTAGCCTGAAGAATCTGCAGCATGGGGGGCACCCTTCTCGTACTCAGGATGCTGACCACCTTGGGTGTGTCTTCAAAGGTAGACTAAGTGTTGTATTTAGCCATTTTCATCCATCCATCCATCCATCCATCCATTCATTCATTCAACAAATATTTACTGAGCGTGCCTTTGTTGGCTTGTCCTTCTCACCTGAGGCTTCATACTGTCTGAGTTCCATCTTGGTCTGAACCCCTCACCTCAACTGGCTCACCTTTTGGCATTTCAAATTTCCATAAACAAAAACACCATGCCCAGGTCTGAAATCAAGTCTGTCAAGGATCCCCTCCACGGGGACACATTTGCTGGTGCTGTCACTGTCACTATTCTGTGCATTTAGGATGTGTTGTCAGAGATACTCCCTTTCTGGGCTACAAGAATGATGCTGACATCCCTCTGGGTGTGCTCACGTTGACTCTGATAATAATCCCACCTCTGTCTCACGGATACAGTATCTCTCCTGTGATATTCACTCCCAGGGATCCTTCTCCATTAGCCCCGCTGATGCGCAGATCAGACACTTCTTATTTTTATCAGCACAAATAACGTGCGGGGTTTACTGATACTCCCACTGTGTGATGTTCAGTCACTAGTCATGTGCTTTGATCCTGGATGTTCCAATCAGGTATCCAAATGCAGTGTCACCACCCAAGCAGACTTCTTCAACAGCTTAGATCCTCAGCCCCTAATTAGTGAAGAGGATGAAAATTTCCCCCCAACCATGAATTTTTGCAAGAGTCAGTACATTAGGCAACGGGCGGGGGCACTCAACAGTCTCTTCCCTTTGACTGTTAAACTATTTTGGGGGGAGATGTTACCATATATTTTGCAGTCACTTTGACCTACAAGTAGCTACAAAACAAATGGCCAAAACAGAGAGCATTCCGTTATTTGTCCATCTGAACGGGTTGGAATTTATGTTATGGTTGATTTCTTTGATCTACATGTTGCCAAACCACTCAATCAAATGATTTCCTCTTTCCTTGCAGGGGATTGGTGGAATCAACCTTCTTCATGTTAGCATGTGATGTAGAGAGAATTGCCAGTGGCACTCAGGGGGGACTAGTGACTCTCAATCTTTCCCAAGCCTAGCTTCCACCCAAGTAAGCAGTGCTCCCCAAACGAGTCCCGCATCCCCATGCCCACCACAGCAGCCATGGCTGACAGCCGTTCCCAGATGTACCCTCTCCTCCCTCACATTCCCCACCTCTGCATTCAGCCTCCCATAAGTATACGTTTTTTGGATCGTCCACTGTATCGCGAGCACTCTCCTTGGTGCTGAAGATACATCAGTGGAAAAAAATAGAAGCAACTTGCTCAGAGATCTTACATTTCATAAAAGGGTAAACAACAAAATATAAACCTCAGAAGTAATTAAGTTGTGTTAAATTCTGAAAGGTCCTAAGTACAGTGGGGAATGAAAAGGGAACAGATAATGGCGATCGGGGTTGCTAGCGATGGGAGTGGGTGACAATTTGAAACAGGAGGTGAGTTAAGAGTCTTTAAGAATATATTTGAGCAAAAACCTGAAGAAAAGGAGAGATTTAGCCATGTGAATATCTGTGTCTCAAAGTACCACCATTGAAACGGTGACAGTAATACCCTTCACCTCATAGGCTTGTTGTGAAGGTCAGAATGACTCATGCACATGAAATGTTTAGAAAAATACCTGGCTCATGGCAAAGGTCAAAAAGTATTAGTACTTAATTATCTGTAACATCATACGCAGGGGTGGGGTGAGGTTTACAGCATTCATGTTATATGTCCACACAATATGCAGTCTACAAATGGTGGCTGTTATCAGTATTGTTGTACTAGCTGTTACAGATCATGAGCAGAAAATGCCAGCATTTCAGTGCTTGATGTCTAGCTGGATAGAATGTTTCATTCCCCGCCTTGAGCTAAGAGAGGTCACCGCATGGGATGCAAGTATCAGCTCCATCAGGAAATTAATGAGAAATGCAGCCTCTCAGGTCCCAACGCAGACCTACCAAATCAGAATCTACATGTTATTAACACTCCCAGGAAAGGCACATGCATGCTAAATATTGAGCTGTGCTTTTATGAGTAGCAAGGATGGTGGTAGTAAACTGGGATGGGCTGGCCATCTTCTGAGCTGTCTCAGGCATGTGGCTGGGACAGAAGCTGTTTCCACGTCTGTAGCCTCTATCCGTGTCTGCTCTTTGTATCCCTGATCCATGAAGGGATAAGCTCTCAGATGGATCACAATCACCTAAAGAAAGTTGGTAAAGGATGACAGTGAAGGGTGGAAGCATCTTAAATGAGGAATCATCCCAAGTCCACGCGTGAGAGGAAACTGGCTTGAAGTCAAGATCACTTTGCTTTTTACATGTGGAGATGCAGCCGCTCAGAAAAAGGCCACAAGAAGGCACAGCAAATCACTGTAATACACTTCGTCTTACAAAACCCATTCTCTCTTTAAAATTTTGCATTTCTCACTGTTTCCCTATAAATCCTCCAGGCTCAAACAAAAAGTTGTTCATCAGGAATCAAGAGCCCTGAACGTTTTAAACTCCTGCGACTGGTGTTGTTTTATCTATCCCTCAATTTGCTAATTATCAATCCAAAGAATAGCACGCTTGAAAACATTGTGGCAATAGCTTCTTGGAGTTGTCTCCAAGGTTGCTACTCAAGAAACACCAAAACAAAACAAAATAAACAAAAATTTGAGCCGCTGGTATTATATTTAATGTTCAACCCAGACTGAAAGAAATTTGGGTGAGTTTACAACAATCTATTTTTATTTTTTTAATTTAGTTTTTGTATTGAAGTATGGTTGATTTACAATGTCATGCCAATCTCTGCTGTACAGCAAAGTGACTCAGTTATACACACGTAGACGTTCTTTTTTTCATATTCTTTTTTTTTTAACATCTTTATTGGAGTATAATTGCTTTACAATGGTGTGTTAGTTTCTGCTTTATAACAAAGTGAATCAGTTATACATACACATATGTTCCCATATCTCTTCCCTCTTGCGTCTCCCTCCCTCCCACCCTCCCTATCCCACCCCTCTAGGTGGTCACAAAGCACCGAGCTGATCTCCCTGTGCTATGCGGTTGCTTCCCACTAACTATCTATTTTACGTTTGGTAGTGTATATATGTCCATGCCACTCTCTCACTTTGTCACATCTTACCCTTCCCCCTCCCCATATCCTCAAGTCCATTCTCTAGTAGGTCTGTGTCTTTATTCCCATCTTGCCACTAGGTGCTTCATGACCTTTTTTTTTTTTTTCCTTAGATTCCATATATATGTGTTAGCATACTGTATTTGTTTTTCTCTTTCTGACTTACTTCACTCTGTATGACAGACTCTAACTCCATCCACCTCACTACAAATAACTCAATTTTGTTTCTTTTTATGGCTGAGTAATATTCCATTGTATATATGTGCCACATCTTCTTTATCCATTCATCCGATGATGGACACTTAGGTTGCTTCCATGACCTGGCTATTGTAAATAGAGCTGCAATGAACATTTTGGTACATGACTCTTTTTGAATTATGGTTTTCTCAGGGTATATGCCCAGTAGTGGGATTGCTGGGTCATATGGTAGTTCTATTTTTAGTTTTTTAAGGAACCTCCATACTGTTCTCCATAGTGGCTGTATCAATTTACATTCCCACCAACAGTGCAAGAGGGTTCCCTTTTCTCCACACCCTCTCCAGCATTTATTGTTTCTAGATTTTTTGATGATGGCCATTCTGACCAGTGTGAGATGATATCTCATTGTAGTTTTGATTTGCATTTCTCTAATGATTAATGATGTTGAGCATTCTTTCACGTGTTTGTTGGCAATCTGTATATCTTCTCTGGAGAAATGTCTATTTAGGTCTTCTGCCCATTTTTGGATTGGGTTGTTTGTTTTTTTGTTATTGAGCTGCATGAGCTGCTTGTAAATTTTGGAGATTAATCCTTTGTCAGTTGCTTCATTTGCAAATATTTTCTCCCATTCTGAGGGTTGTCTTTTGGTCTTGTTTATGGTTTCCTTTGCTGTGCAAAAGCTTTTTTCACTAGGTCCCATTTGTTTATTTTTGTTTTTATTTCCATTTCTCTAGGAGCTGGGTCAAAAAGGATCTTGCTGTGATTTATGTCATAGAGTGTTCTGCCTATGTTTTCCTCTAAGAGTTTGATAGTGTCTGGCCTTAAATTTAGGTCTTTAATCCATTTTGATATTCTTTTCCATTATGATTTATCACAGGATATTGAATAGAGTTCCATGTGCTATACAGTAGGACCATGTCATTTATCCATCCTATATATAACAGTTTACCTCTGCTAATCCCAAACTCCCAGTCCTACCCTCCCCTACCTTCCACCCCCTTGGCAACCACAAGTCTGCTCTCTATGTCTGTGAGTCTGTTTCTGTTTTGTAGATAGGTTCATCTGTGCCATATTTTAAATTCCACATATAAATGATATCATATGATATTTGTCTTTCTCTGTCAGACTTACTTCACTTAGTTTGATAATCTCCAGGTGCATCCATTTTGCTGCAAATGGCATTATTTCATTCTTTTTTTATTGCTGCGTAGTATTCCATTGTATATATGTACCACAACTTCTTTATCCATTCATCTGTCGATGGACATTTAGGTTGTTTCCATGTCTTGGCTATTGTGAACAGTGCTGCAATGAACATAGGTATGCATGTATCTTTTTGAATTATAGTTTTGTCCGGGTATAGTTCCAGGAGTGGGATTGCTGGATCATATGGTAGTTCTATTTTTAGTTTTCTGAGGAACCTCCATACTGTTTTCCATAGTAGCTGCACCAACTTACATTCCCACCAACAGTGTAGGAGGGTTCCCTTTTCTCCACACCCTCTCCAGCATTTGTTATTTGTAGACTTTTCAATGATGCCCATTCTGACTGGTATGAGGTGGTACTTCATTGTAGTTTTGATTTGCATTTCATATTTGCATAATAATTAGCAAGGTCCAACAATCTGTTGACTACCTGCTTACGCTGTCTCTGATCACCCTTTTCAATGGAGTGTATGCATCACTCATTTTGTAAAGAGCTACTCTACTTGCCAGCAAGCAAGATCCATCTTTATCCAAAAGCAACATCTTTACCCCATGTCTAGTGAACCAAGATAGCATGTTGAAAACCCAGCAGGGAAGGAGACAGGAATAGTGGCTCTACAGACTATGGTAACATCGTTACCTCTAGTGGCAAAAAATGGAAACACAAACGTCACAGAAAAGACTGGAGACAGATTCCCATCCTAGCATGATTTTCTACATAAGTAACACCCCGTTACCCACCCAACGAATCAGAGCTAGAATTCGGGGTATTTCCTTACGAGATTTATATTTAAGTTTCTCACTACCACAAGCCAAGTCTCCAAGAGGAATGGAATTTCTAGGATGTTCTTGAAGCTAGGTTTCAAGCTAGTTTCTATTAGAATTCTTTTTTCTCCCCTGCCACTTGTTAGTGTGTGAATAATAGCCAAACAAATATTGGCTTTTACTGCATGCATAAGAATGAACTTGGGTTTTCTTCAACTCGATTTTTTACTGTATATCTTGCACTGATTTATACAGAAATATTGGCTTGCCAACATTTCCTCCAGCAAACCCTGTGTGGGAATTCAGTCCAACGTATGTTTTCATTTTGCTTAATTTCTTCGCTTGCCAACAGAGCCATTCATTTTTATTCCATCCAATTTTATATTGTGACTTGCTTTTCAGGCACCCATATTTTCTGAATCACAGTGCTGCCGTTTGCTTTTATAATACCACAAATAAAATATAAGAATCCATTTACCAGCATTTTTTTGTGCCATTTCTTCCCCTGATTTGTACCCATATCCACTTAAGCCAACATATTTCTTTTATTTTTGTAATTTTACACCTTTCTTAAATCAGAGCTAATGGACTGTTATTTTATATTCCAATCAGTTCCCTGCTACATTCCAGTATAGATTATGATGTATTTACAGGGGCAGAAGAATATGTTTTCTCTACAAAATTCTTTAATATCTCGTTCAGCGAATTCACCGTAAAAATCACTCAGATCCTCCTACAAATATTTCACATTAAATCAGAATGTTTTACACTCTGGTATGCTTTAAATGGTGGAAAATAAAGTACTTGCGACTTCTTCTTAAAGGGGCCCTCAGTGAGTGACATGGAACCAGAGTTTGCTGGACACACACGCCTCTTTGCATGAAATATTTTATTTAATTTCCCAAACACCTGAGGTTATGTTGGTACCTACGAGTGTGGACCTCAGAAGAAAGACCACAACCCGGGGGCTGGTGCTGCCTCCGGAGGGTGCAAGACGGACCCCCCTCTGGGGCTGAGACCCAGACTTCCGAGGAGGTGGCCCTGCCCAGGGTGGGCCGGTGTCTCCTAAGCTTGTGATGAGGCTGGTTCTAGGAGTGAGAAAAGAAGCAGAAGTTACCAAAACAAAGTTTTGTTTGATGTAGAAAGTTCTAGCAAGTAAGATCTGAGCCAGAGATGAGCAAGGAAATAGGAGCCAACAGAACCTGAGACAGGCTGGGACCTGGGACCCTTTATTGGAGGGCTTGCACCTGGACAAACTGCCTCTGCAAGCAACAGATACAAAGAAGCTGTAAGGGGCTAAAAGTAACCGCACACAGGTGCAGTTGGGGCAAATTATGAACAACAAGATACAAAAAGGCCAAAACCCAGCTGCCACTTCTGAGGTACCTGGAACAAAAGCAGGATACCGCACATGCCCCCTGCACACAGCTTCACCAAGGGGGTGCACAGACCACCTAAGCTGCCCCCCAGCCCGACTCCTGGACCCACCCTCACCCGCACTGCATTTTCAGGGACCAGCTCGCCCTTCTCAGGGAGCGCTCCAAGGGAGGCTGCTACTTGTTTTCACTCCCCCCTGCTGCAGCAGGAGCCCAATAAAGCCTTGCCTGAATTTCTCTTCTGTCCTCTTATCAATTTCTAGTTATTAAAGAGTCCAAGGACCCTGGTCGGTAACAAAGTCATCGGTGTGTCATGCAGTAAGGGTGGGGACACAACTTCTGGAAACACCCGGGCACCAAGCTGCCTGGTGAATGTGAACTCAGAAGCCTACTGCCTGGGATGGATTCAGCTCCACCCCCCGCCCTCTGTGTGACCCTGGACAAATGACTGGACATCTTGAAGCGTTTGTTTCCTTGCCTGTAAAATGACTCTAAGGAGAGCATATACTTGTAGGGTTTTCATAAAGATTCAATGAGTCAACTCACTCATTATTCTCAGAACAGCATCTAACTTATGTGCTCCAAAATGCTATTGTCATTGCAAGCTAGGCCATTTTAATTTCATATTTCTGAATCCCAGTTTCTTCAGTGGTAAAATGGATAATATGCAGAGCTTTACAAGATTAATTCACCCAACAAATGGTCATGAGTTACACACTATGCCCGGCACGGCTCCAGGAGCTGGGAAAGCAGGGTTGAATCAAGCCATGCTCCATGGAGTTTTCACTGAGGGCTGGACGGGTGGCCCTGGGGACAGATAATAAGCAAGTAAACAAATAAATGAACAACATAATGAAGCAAGGAAGGCCCATAACAAGTGCTCAGTAAATCGTACTTACAACTGGATGGGGCATAGGATGGACTAAATCTTTATCCAGAAAGGGAGAGAGACAGAAACAGAGGGTGTGAGGATATGGAAGGAGGAAGATAAACGTGGGCATCAGACAGTCAGAAAGGGGTTTTGTTATTTTCCCCGTGGTATTTTGGACTGGGACCTGCATTAATTCTACAACTTGGAGAGAGTAATATTCAGCGCTGGAAGGTTAGAGATGATGCGGAAGCAGGAACTGCAGACTGTAAGCCTGCAAAGAAGAGGGAAAGGCAGGGGGAAAAGCTGGGTACATTTTTAGGGCTATTTTTACGGTTTTGTTGTTCATATGATCTTATAGGAGGAGGGAAAGGTGAACAGCCTGATTCATCAGCCAGGTATTACGCACTCCTGGATGAATTCGGAAGGTGAGAAACGTGTGTGTGTGTGTTTGGGATGGAGGGAGAGAGAGAGAGAGAGAGGGAGAGAGAGGGAGAGAGAGAGAGAGAGAGAGCGAGAGAAAGGAGTAGCAGAAGCTGATACAGAAGAAGGTAGCCCGGCTGTTTTACGAGCACCAGACAGCCCACATGTGCTTTATAACTGCATCTGCTTCTGAGGTCACATCTAGGCTAGCCAAATGGAAGGAATCTTGGGAAATTATCAGCAAGAGTTTTCTTTCTTTTTTTTTTTAAACAAAGACAAGCAAACAATAAAAGCCACAACTCTGTGCTCCCCAGACCTATTAGAGCTGGCATTTAACTCTGACCCCCTCTGGCCTGTGTCCTGTTTTCCAGGCTGTCTTCTCCCCACCGCCGACAAGTGGAATCAACGTGGAAACCCAGTGAGCTGGCTTCACCCCAGCCTGGGTCCAGATTTCCGAAGGTGATCTCCTGGGGGACCTGCTCCACGCTGAGTGCACTCCCCAGCCCACCCCCAGCTCCTCCGAGGCCTGGCACCTCCGCGTGCCTGCGTCTGGGGACACAAATGGATTTTCAGTAGCTCATTCTCTCTATCTCTAATTCTCATTCACTCACGGGATTTTAAGTTTTCTTTTCTTTTGAAAAGCTTTCTAGGCTCAGGATGCCCTCGGTTGCAGAAAGATGGTGACACAGGGCACAGTCAGCTTGGCTTCCTTTCTGAGGCTGGACTGGGCCTCCCGGGAGAGAGGAGGGCGGCCTGAGCCCTGTGCTAGAAGAGGAGACGGAGGTGGCTGTCCCGGGCGCTGGGACAGGGGCGCGGGGAAGGGGCGGCAGCAGGGGTCTGAGGGCTGTCTGTGCGCTGGTGTATTGTCGGGAGAGGGGTCGCTCTGGCTCGCTCTCCCCCCCACACCGACAGGAACAGGCAGAACCTGATCGGGGGGCACCTGAGGCAACCGCGAGGGGAGAAGCTCGGGGCGCTGGTGAAAATCTGGGGGAAAGAGGAGGGATGAGGGGCGGTGGGAAGCTGGGCTGAAAACGCTCTTGCGGGAACAGTTCTGCAGGAGAGGGGGCTCTTCCCTCCTGAATAGTTAACTGAAGCACATTGCGTTAAAACTCCATGAGTAAATACGGGTCACTAGTGAACGGTTAACCTTTCTTCCACCAGCAGTTAACGGTGTATTTCTACACGTATGTTTTGAGTCTTTACACACGCGCACCTAAACTACAGGTAAATGTCCATCTATATGGGCATAGATCCCTTGTTCACTATTGTGTATTCTCTCAGTGGGCCGAAGATGGTTACGCATCAGATGAATGGGACTTTTAATTCCTGAAATCGCGAGCTCCCAAGACAACAGAGCAGTTTACAAGTGGGAGGCGCCCACCGCCTGCCCCAGGGAACGGCCGGCGGGTGGGGAAAGGGTCCGCGTCACAGTAGCAGGGACCCGGCGCAGAATTCCGGCGCCGCAGGGGCGAAGGACCGAGTGTGCGAACTCGCCGTTTCCTCGCGGGTGGAGCCGGTTTGCGCGGACGAGCTGTGCGGGTCACCGGTGGGAGCCGCCCCGGCACGTCCATCTGCCTCCGGCGGCGCCACTTCCCCAGCGCACCAGGCACCCTGCATCCCCGCCCGCGCGCTTCTCCCCCTGCGCCCCGCTCACCTCCAGCCCAGCCTCCGCGCGGGATGGTGCGGGCGCTGGGCCCCGCCCCTGGGCCGGGGATAGTCCTGGAGGCCCCGGGCGGGGACAGAAACGAGGGTGGGACCGGGGGGCGGCGGCGGGAGTAGAAAAGTTGCTGGTGGCGGAGCGCGGGCAGCGGCGAGGGCACCGCGGGACCGGGGCGCAGGCATCCGAGACGCTGCCGGGCTTGGGGCTCAGCCGCGGGGTCCTCCACTCGCGCGGGTCAGCGGCGGGATGCGAACGGCGGGACCTCGGGATGCGCCCCGAGGGTGCGCCCCGGGGCTGTGCCGGCCGCTGAGCTGGATGCTGGCGCGCCGGGAAAGGCAAGGCAGGAGCGCGGCTGTCTCTCCCCTCCCCTCCCCCCCACCCGGCGCTGGGCAATGTCCTCCAGGCTTCCAGGGGCACCGGAGAGAACCTGAACTTGAGTTCAGTCTCCGGGCTCTGGCAAGGGCGTTGGTCCCATTTGGAGCCCCTCGGCGGGGGGCCCCATCCCTGGAATAGCGGGCTCCACTGGGCTCTGCGTACCCGGTCTCCCCTACCTGAGACCACCTGCAGACCGGTTCCCGATCCATGGGTGTACAAGGCAGCGAAGAGCCGGCCTAGGCCCTCGGAGATGACTCGCGCTCCCAGCGCAGCTCGCGGGGAGCCCCCTCTTGGCCGAGGTGTGGGATCATCCCCGCGGGCAACTCCCCGGGTCCAAGGCGGTTGGGAGGGTGATCGTCGGGGTTGTGGGGCTCAGTGACGCCGGCGTCTGGGAGCAGTGGGTGCATCTCCAGGTCAGAGGCGAGCTTATTACCTTTGCTGTTTTTATGATGCACACGTGGCACCGGGGTGGAGCCGAGCAGACCCAGATCAGTAGGGAAGGAGGCGGCTTCCACGCCCAGGAGCAGCCGACCACGTGTGCCCTCCGCGCCCCGGCTCAGGTTCGGGTGAGTGTGGGGCTGGAGAGGAGAGAGGCTCCCCTCCATCCGGATTGAGGCTGCGCTCACAGTGGGTCTTCAGGGGTCCCGGGACGCCTGGGCGCGGGCATGAGGTGAGAAAAACACTTCCCTCGCCACCGGGCGAAAGGTCTGCAGGTTCCTGGCTCTGATCTTGGTGGGACCTGTAGGTTAAACTCATTCGCAGCGGGGCGCAAGGTCTGCTTTCAGCGCCCAGGGTTCTACCCCAGCCCGGACAGAAAGATACACACTACTATATATAAAAAAGATAACCAACAAGGACCTACTGTATAGCACAGGGAATTATATTCAGTATCTTGTAATAACCTATAATAGAAAAGAATCTGAAAAAAAATCTATATATCTATCTCTCTCTATATGACTGAATCACTTTGCTGTACACCTGAAACTAAAACAACATTGTAAATCAACTATACTTCAATACAAATAAACAAATAAATTTTTTAAAATTAAAAAAAAAAAAAGCTTATGGCAATAGGGAAGAAAGACTGAAATCAATACTGAACACACCAAGGGCAAGTGGGGATTTATAGCCGAAGGGAAGGCTGAGGGGGATCAGTGGGTGGGAAATCGGAAGTCAAGGGAAGGGGGCTTCTTGCTAAACTGTCTTAACAAGATTCTTGCTAAAGATAAGCCAAAGGCCTAGATGTCAAAGACGGGGGAAGAGGAACGTGATCAGAAAATGACTGAATGTTTGTCTCTCCCACCACCTAAAAAAAGTCGTATGTTGAAATCCTAACCCCCAATGTGATGGTGTAGGAGGTGGCGTTGGTGGGAGGTCACTAGGTCATGGGGATGGAGTCCTTGTGAATGGGATTAGTGCCCTTATAAAAAGAGACCCTCAAAAGCCCCCTCACCTCTTTCCTCCATGTGAGAACACAGTGAGGAGATGGCCATCTGTGACCCAGAAAGCAGACCCTCATTAGGTGCCAAATCTGCCAGAGCCTTGATCGTGGATCTTGGACTTTCCAGCCCCAGAACTGTGAGAGACATATTTCTGTCCCCCAGTCTACTGTATTTTCATTATGGCAACCCTAACAGACTAAGACAGAAATCAAGGGTGTGAAGATCCTTGACGAACTGATTTAGCAGCCTCAGGACATGGAAGGCCAACGTTCAGAACTTGTAGAGAAGAAGACTCCTTTTCAAAGTAGTCTGGCTGAAGTTTGATCAAGGAGGGAGTCTTTGTCAGTATTAAAATGGAAAAGCCAGAAGTCAGGCCCCATCAGAAACCCCTTCTCTTGTTCCCCTAACCTCATGGTTTTGAATTCATAAGAACCCATGTATTTTCAGCTCGTGTAGACACAGAAGTTCTGTTGTGGTATAGGAGAGTGTCCCGGCCATAAAGCTGGGAGAACAATTAGAAAACCAGTAAGGGATGATTTAACATAAATGAGAATATTACAAGTTGTCGGCTTGACATGCCTCCATTAAGCATTATTAGTCAGAAATTGCACCGCATATGGTGCCACAATCTATTTTGCTGAGAAAAATATATATATATAGACTCTAGATATGCCAGTGTAATGAAAAGCATCCTTCTAGTGAAATTTAAAGCATCCAATTTACTCAGATTGTACTTTGCAGCTCCCTACACTTACTAATCAGCCTGTCAAGCATAATAGCCATTTGGCGCTAGAAGTATTTAATCTTGTGTGAATAGGCTTATCAGAATGTCTTAGGAAAACAATATATGACTTCCTGGCAAAGAAATGGCTGCAATTAGGTGGTAATTATGCAATGTCTTGTTACTATAGTTTTAAAAATTTACCAGGCTAATTCTGTGGTAGAGGAATTCAGAAGTTACCACCGAGGGTTCAGAGTATGATTATGCTGGGGATGGGAGAGTTCTTGGAAGACATTTGTTCAAGACCCATGGGGCTCTTAACTGTAGAGTTTCGTTCTGAAATCTCTGAGTCCATCTGTGCTGAGAAAGTATTTGCTTTGACACCTGACTCTACGGATGCTGAATTGTACAGCTGACGTGGTACCCAAAGTCCTGGGAAGAGCTGATGCTCCTGTTGGCTTTACAGGGCCCTGGTATGTATGACCTGCACCCTCTGGCTATTTGGGGACTGGATTCCTTGTGTTCTGCATGAGCAAAGGCACATATATTTAGGGTGGAATGAGGTCATTTAGCGTCTTGCGTTATGAGTTCTGTTTTCTCTCCATTTATTAAGGGGACACCAGTTATAACAATCCTTTTGAATAGGGGCAGAATGTCTACAGCACCTGATCTCCTGGCACAGAACAGTTGACCCTTTCCAGAGGATCAGGATGGTGGGCTTAGGAATTGACAGCAGCAGTGGCCTGGCCTGGACCCCATGGGATAGGAGGCAGGTGAATTGTCTGATGATTGAACCAACTGTTATGCATTTTTCATCAGATAACATTCATGGACATGCATCCTTGCTTTGAAAAGCATGTGTCATAACAATAATTCTTTTGCCTTCTTTTATTATTAAAAGAAACATGAAATCTTTTATAGTTCCTATTTCCCAAGTAGGTGATGCAACTTTTCTAAACGAGAAAGATACATTCCAATAGCATTGCATTTACCACTTACGCCATGAGTACTCTTTGGAAACCATACAGCTCTTCAGTTTAAATCCTTTTTCATTTGTAGATATTACAGAACTGGCTCCTGTAGAGAACCTATTGTTTATGACCTTCATCTTCATGTACATCAAGACGAAGGTCTACAATTACTGAAGATGGTTTCATTGAAAGGTATTCGGGACACAGGGTGGACACAGCGGTTTTGTAAGTCAAGAAACCAGCCCCTTGGCGATCAGCTCTGCTATGAGAATCTCCTAGCCTCTCAGGGACTGGAAAAGTCTGAAATGCAAATGCAGTTAAAAGAGCCTTGTGGAGAGCTGACCAGCTGAGTAAGGAGAGGATCCCAGAGTTCATCTTGTGTTTCTGTTTCATTGGCCTGGATGTGACCAGATTTCTTCTCCCAAGCATGGTTGAAGTTCCATATACAACAAGGCTCAGAGGCCACATCTGAGAAGAAAGTGATGCATGAGGTTCCAGAACCTGAAACCTAAGGGGCTGATGGGTCACAAAGATGATAAACCCATGGGAATACCCCATGCTCAATGCCTTTTGTGACTTTTAAAAGTGTCCAAATGTATTCTAGCCTGTCTTGCCCTGCCTGGCTGAGACCAAAGAATGAGGTCACAAACCTAAATGATCATAACGGAATCAGCAAGAATATTTACTACTCAGAGTTAATAGCGTCCCCCCAGATTCACATCCATCTGGAAGTTCCGACGTGACTTTATTTGGACATAGGATCTTTGCTGATATCATTCATTCACGACCTTGAGATGAAATTGTTCTGGATTTAAGGAGGTACCTAAATCAGATAACTGACGTCCTTACAGGAAGAGGCGAGAACAGTTAGAGACACACAGGGAGGAGAAGGCGTGTGACCACAAGGGCAGAGATTGGAGGGCTGCTGCCACAGCTGAGGCTGCCTGGGGCCACCAGAAGCTGGAAGAGGCAGGAAGGATTCTTTCTTGGAAAGCACAGTCTTGCCGACCCCTCGATTTGAAGCTCCTGGCCTCCAGGTGGTGGGAAAGTACATTTTGTTTGTTTTAAGCCACCAAGTTGGTGGCACCTTGTTATGACAGCTCTAGGAAACTAATACGCCATCACTCAGGTGTCATGCCAGAATCGAGATCCGTTTTGCATTCTAATCAAAACCGATCAAGTAACGTTTCAAGACTTGCCTCTGCAGGGAATTCCCTTATCCAGGGGTTAGGACTCTGCTTTCACTGCCGAGGGTGCGGGTTCAGTCGCTGGTCAGGGGAACTAAGATCTCACAAGCCATACAGCACGCCCAAAAATAAATTAATTAATTAAAAAAAAAAAAAAAAAAGACTTGCTTCTGCAAAAGCGATTCTCGGGCTGTTGCACTTGGTTCTTTTCTCTTCCAGAGACTTTGCTTCCCGAAATTTCCCCAGACTTGACTCCTTGTCTTTAGTAAGCTCTCAGCAGAAATGCCCTCTCCTTAGAGATGCCGTCCCCAACCTGCTCAGCTAAAATCGCTCTGTCTGCCCCTCCTCACTCATCGCTCTATTCAGTTTATTACACTGTTTCATTTTCTGCATGGTTATGACTCTTTTAAGAGATTTTTTTCCTGGTGTGTCCTCATCCCAGACGTAAAATCAATTAGGGAAGGGACTTGGCTGTTTTGTACCCACAGTGGGGCGCTGTCCCCATTGTCTCAGCACCTCCGACAATACCTGGCACAGGTAGGCATGCTGTAAATATTCGTTGAATGAATGAATGAACGAATGAGAGGACCTCATGCTTTAACTCAAGCTTCCAGGGACACCTAGTTCTTGGGGACTGAGGGAAGATGTCGCCATAAGCAGGATCTGTGTTTTGATTTTGTTGACTTCATGGCATGGCAGGAAACGAACTTGGTAAAGGGCAGAGATGGATGGTTGTGGATTTTAGGGCAGAATGATGCTGTCCTGCATTTTTGCCCCTTGGAGTTCTTCTGTAAATTCTCTGGAAGAACGTGGTTTGGACTGAGACACGTGTCATCTCCTTAAGCTAAACTCCCACGAATGAATCCTAAGTAGATGGAAGAATTTTCCATGCTTCACCTGTAGCCTCCACTCACTGTGGGTCCTGAAGCCCCCCCAATATTGCTGAGGGGGAATTTTAAAGGAGAGCATTGTGCCTCTCGACTGGCAGTTATGAGCCCCCAGAGGAAATGGGAAGTATGCGAGCTTACGGCCAGGGCCGTGGGACCAGGACCTAAGGGCGGACCTTGGGCTCTCAACACAACCCAGTTCTAATTGTGCCTTGACCATTGACAAGCTGAGGGATCTTGTCCTGTGACTTCCCTTCTCTGGGTGCATTTTTGCGTATGCATTCCTCCAACGGATTTTTTAAAAAAAAAAATTTACTTATTTATTTGGTTGTGCGGGGTCTTAGTTGCAGCAGGCAGGCTCCTTAGTTGCGGCATGAATGTGGGATCTATTTCCCTGACCAGAGATCGAACCCGGGCCCCCTGCATTGAGAGCGCAGAGTCTTAACCACTGCGCCACCAGGGAAGTCCCTCAACCGATGTTTATGAGCACTTACTATGTACCAGGAAGCATTCTAGGTGCTAAGGAGTTAAAGATGAACAAAACAAAGTCCCTACTCTCATGGAGAGGGTCTTCTTTTAGGGCGTGAACCATCAACAGATGAATGGATAAAAAATGTGGTTCTCATAGTGGTAAGAGCTCTGGAACAAATAGCACAGAGAGAGAGGCTTGAGAGGGAAGGGGTTGGATTTACTGCTGTAAATAAGGGACAGCAAAGCCCTCTCTGAGGAGTGAAATGTCTGTGTAGAGGCTGGAAATAATATATTATGTATATTATTTAAAATATACATTTTAAAATAATGTACATTTTAAAAATAAGTCACTCTATGTGAGTTACTCTTTGCATACGATATGATTTTTTTTGCTTTACTTTCCCCTTTTTAATTTAAAAATTTTTTTGTCTTTTTTTTGTCTTGGTACAATGATATGTTTCTGATGAATTTCCTTACTAGTATAAATAGATCTGTCTCTCTTTTTTTTTTTTTCACCTGCTGCATATTATTTTAGAGTATAGTTGTACCAACATGTATTCGGATTTCTCCTACTGATAATCATTTAGGTTGTTTCTGCTTTCAATTTTTTGGCTGCTACAGTGGAGTCTTGTTAAGCCCTATCTGATGGGGGCAGAAAATTGGCTGAAGGGCGGCACTTTGACACTTGGGCTGGAAGGATTCTGAGGTCTACTCTGGGTTCAACGGAAAGCACTCTAGGATTGATAAGCAATCCTGACCTCGTCCGCAGGAAGTGAGCAAGGATGCTTCTGGCACCGTGTGTCTGCCATGCTGTTTCTGCCTCCGCTTCTGGGATCGACCCACTTCCCTGTCCCTCAATGAACTCTCAGAACCATGACTCCAAAGGCAGCCAATGATCATCAACAACCGTAAGAAAGTCTTACCTTTAGTGGTGTGGCTGAATTCTGTGTGTCAAACAAGAAATAGGTTTTTATATATCTGGAATTTATTTTACTTTAACTCTCACTCCATAAGACCACTGAGATACTGCCTGCATCTCTCTTTGCTGCAAAGCGAGCTGGTCAGTGATTTTTTTGAGGCCGTCTAGCATCTAGCGGTCTATCTGCTGTTTGGGGGAGGGTTTCCAGAATAAACTTGAAGCAGTCGGTGCTTTTATGTTCTCCTATAAACCAGAAGGAGTGAGGTGTTCTGCAAACAGCGGTTATCTCAGTTATATAAAAATGATTTCACAGCTGAAAGGAGCAATTGTAAAATGTCAAGGAGAGTGGATGTCCGCTGGGTACACCGAGCACATGACCAGAAATAACCACCTTTGTCCGACGAGATTAAACACCGTGTACTTTCTAAGTGTTCTTTTATGCGCATGCTCAATAGTGGGTGGCCACACATCAAATCTTCCAATGGTATCCAACTCTCTACAGCTAAGTATTGCCTCAGTATATGAGCCCTAATGATTGTATTCAGTAAACTTATTATGTCAGTGTGCACATAGTAAGGTTTAGATGTTTTGTCATTTCCTAGCGCACATCAAAATATAAAAGCATAAAAGGATTTTTTCCCAGAGAATGAACTGGATTCAGCAAAGTGGAGAAGACAGACAAAAACCATGAAGGTGTGGGTCATATTGATCTGCCTGTATTCAGACAAACCTTTGCTAACACATATTTTTTCAAGGTGCAAGAGGGAAAACAAAGCCAGTTTCAAACGTTGAGGAAAGAAATTGGTCGTTGTTGGTCTGTCTTAGTCAGTGATAGATTCTGGGTATTTCTATGGCAGGAGTGTGACGTGACACATTTTTAGAGCTTTTATTGATACTATATATTAATACTGATGGGGAACTCTATTCAATATCCTGAGATAAAACATCATGGAAAAGAATATAAAAAACAAGGTATGTATATGTATAACTGAATCACTTTGCTGGACTGCAGAAACTAACACAACACTGTAAATTGACTACATTCCAATAAAAAATATTTATATGTTCAAAAAATCGCTATTGGGTGGCACATCCTTTCAACATTTGTGTTTGTAAATGAAGTTTTATTGACATACAGCCACGACAATTTATTCTCTATGCTACTTTTACACTACAACACAGAGTAGTTGGGAGAGAGATGGTGGGGCCCCAAGTCTAAATTATTTTCTAACTGGCTCATTATGGAGAAAAGTTTGCTGACCTCTGATACCCTGTACAGTAAGTCCCTACATCCGAACCTTCAAGTTGTGAACTTTCAACAATGCGTACATGCGTGTGCAGGTCCAATCACTTAAGCTAGTTCACGTGTCTGGCGTACATTGTCACATGCGTGCATCCTCTACAAGTGGTTGTGCTTTTGTGTACTTTATGATGCAGTGCTGTATAGAGTACAGTAGTACAGTACCTTTATTTCAAGCCCAGGATGTCTGGAAGGAAGTATAAAAGCAGTGGTGATGTAGCTTGTACTACTGTACATTTCAACGTCCTGTACTGTAAGATTAAAAATGTTGTCTTTATTTCTTATATTTGTTTTTTATGTATTATTTGTGTGAAAAGTATTATAAACCTATTACAGTATAGTACTATGTAGCGGATTGTGTTAGTTGGGTACCTAGGCTAACTCTGTTGGACTTACGAACTAATTGGACTTATGAATGTCCTCTCAGAATGGAACTTGTTTGTGTGTAGGGGACTTACTGTACTCAGCTGCCTAGATTCAATCCCAGCTCTCCATTTACTAGCTCAATGACCTTAGGGAATCTACACAAGCTCTGGAGTCTTGGTTTCTAAACAGGGTAAAATAATTCCTACTAGAATATCCCCACTGGTGTATTTGGGGGATTAAACGCGGTAATTCAGGCATAGCTCTTGGCAAAACGCCCAATATGCAGGGAGAACACGGCTAATTAATAATGAAATTACTTTCATTATTAATTCTGTGTGCTCATAAAAGAGGGGGACCTGTCAAGATATTTATCAGCAAAGATACCAGAGCTTGGACCAATCAGAAAGGGCCCCAGCCCACAGCCTGTGGCACAGCTGTGACCACGGCTGCTGGTTTGTGCATCAGCCCTGCCCAGGAGAGATGCAGAGAAAGACTGCAAAACACTTTCAATCACAGTGCACTCCAGAGCCTGGTAAACTTCTTTCATAGTCTTAATTTTGAAACTGAGCAGGACCCTACGGGGCCTTCCTGGGACAGCCCCCTGTGTCTCCTGTCTGCCTATTGCTTGTAGAAAACCTTTAGCCTCCTTTAGGCTTCCCCTAGTTCTAAAGAACAAATTTAATCTGAGAAATGAGAAAGTGCAGAAATGAAGGAAAACAGTCAAGCAAGACAAAATAATAATGGTTTAGCCATAAAACAAAGTCAAGGACCTTTAGTTCCTCCTCAAGGGCTATAGATACTATTCTGAGCTGTATCCTTGAGTTGTTTTGCAGGTACTGAAACCCGCACCAGGTGGAAGAAGTTAACTGCATGCTGCCCACAAGCATGGAGACCCCAGACCGGGTGGAACCAGAAGGTTGATGATGTTGACTCCTGATGACCTCACCACTGACCAATCAGAAGAGTGTCTATGAGCTGACCAGGTACCTGGCAACCCTCTTCCTCACACTGTCTTTAAAAACCTTTCCCTAGATAAACAACAAGGACCTACTGTACAGCACAGGGCACTGTATTCAATATCTTGTAATAACCTATAATGGAAAAGAATCTGAAAAAGCATGTATATATGTATATGTATAACTGAATCACTTTGCTGAACATCTGAAACATTGTAAATCAACTATACTTCAATTTAAGAAAGAAAAAAAGAAGCAATTTAAAAACAAAAACCTTCCCTGAAAGCCATCGGGCATTTGGGTCTTTTGAGGATGAGCTGCCTGTGCTCCTTGCTTGGCCTCATGTTGGACACCCTGAAATAATCGCTGTGCTTTCCTTCACCAAAACCCTGTGACGGTAGATTGGCTTTACTGTGTGTGGGTGAGCGGACCCTAGCTTGGTTCCCTAACAATTTTACAAACTGTCCAGATGACAGTTGTAATTGTGTTTTCTTTATCCCATTTTTAGCTTGTGGATAGATGGGGACTTATGCATTTTTCACTGGCATGCTAGCACTTATATTAAAATAATGCTTTATTATAAAAAATTCTAAATAACATCGCAAGGTGAGACCAAAAATTCTCTCGGATTAAAGCACCCTAAAACCATTAGTAGTATTAGCAAGTTATCATTTCCATAATTTAACTACATAGGGCTACAAGGAGATAGATATGACTGCATAGAGGGAAGGACATAATACATGTTTTAAAAATTATATTCTGTGTGTGTTTGATAAAATGTGCTAAATTCAGCATTGCTTGTATCTCACAGAAGACAAAGTATCCAAAATGAAATTGCTGGACTTCAAGTAAATGTTAGTTGACCCCAGAGATACTGGGGTTGAAAACATTCTGGTAAGACTGAGGCGGGGAAAGCTTATGGTGAAATTAATGTTTAGAGCCATCATTGAAAGTGCTGGTTCTGTTATTGTCTTCAACGTCTTGAGCTCATTGTAGCTAATAAACTGAGTCCCGTTTTTAGAAGGTGAAGGAATGACCAGCCTCTTATTTCTTCCCTCTATTACTAATCATTATGATCTGCGCTACTTGTTAAAGTTTATAACATTTATATACCGTATTGTATTTCCAATCGCCCCATTCCTGAAATCTTAGTCCTATATGAAGATTATCCTGCCTCTTCCATCACTGACCTTGGCTTCATCTGCTTTCCATCTGCCAGAGGTATTTTAGGTGTTTTCTTTATCTACTGTGGCTCCTCAGCAAGTCCCCTCAAATAACTTGCAGAGGGGGATTTCATCATTTCTTCCCTTCGCCATCATTTTTATGTGGCAAAAAGGAGATCAAACCATGGGTTCAATCCACTGTCTTGGATTGGAAATCTCAAAAGGTTTCTAAAAAGTAAGATGCTATATAATGATAAGGTATTTCCATTCAATCATCTGTTCACTAACCATTGCTTAGTGGCCTGTGTGCCAGGCTGAGCCTAGGGCAATGTTTATTACTCAGTTGTCAGCATCCATGAGTGCACTGAGAAGTGTTTCCTGCCCAATAACAGACTTCTCCTCCTATCTGGAGGAAATTTCTCTAATCAGAAATGAAGGATAATCCCATAATTAAAGTCTGAGCCTAAAACACTGATCCCCCCAGGGGAAGTAACTGTGCCTTCATTTATTCAGAATCTGGTGGAGAAGTGCTGGGTTCTTTCCAGAGTACAGAAGAAGGAAGGATGAGGGATATTTAGGAAAAAAGAATAAGAAGAGGGAGGAGGAGGAGATGAGGAGGGGGAGGGGGAGAGGGGAGGGGGAGGAGGAGGAGAAGAAACAAGTATTGCTGTGGACCTCAGGGCTGATCTGCCAATCTTTTCAATCTCCCCAGAAACACCTCTTCTTCTGAAAAATAGCTACCTTTGGCTGATGAGGCAGCATATTTATAGATGATGATTATAAACTTCTGTTCTCATTGGTGGTTGCCAAGGGGGAGGGGGTTGGGAGAGGGATGGTGTGGGAGTTTGGGGTTAGCAGATGTAAGCTTTTACATATAGAATGGATGAACAACAAGGTCCTCCTGTAGAGCACAGGGAACTATATTCAATATCCTGTGATAAGCCATAATGGAAAAGAATATAAAAAAGAGAAACTAATGTATATATATGTATAACTGAATCACTTTGCTGTACAGCAGTAATTAACGTGACATTGTAAATCAGCTATACTTCAATAAAAACACACAAGTAACGTTCTCTTCTCTCTCTTGGGGAGGGGAGCTTAGAGAGAGAGGCAGTAACTCAGCACAATGAAACCTAATGGAACAGAACACAGTCTGATTCCTGGGACATCTGTGCAGCCACTCTGGGACTTTACAGCCACGTTTGACTTGCCCTGTGGGGTCCCCTCTAGGGCTGCTCAAAATTCCCAGTTGAGAGACAGTCACGTAAAACCAGGCTGGCGTCTGCAGGGAGGTGAGTTGGGTCTGGTTAGAAGAGACTCCTGTTTCCTGTTAGCTTGGTCTCTGCTGGGGACATGAGGGGCGGGTGCTCAGAACAGTGTCCCTCAAGGTGTCCTGAAATGCATCCATCTTTGCTACAAGGTGTGGACTGCACTGTATAACGAGATGTCAAAGTTCAAATGCATCATTTACCAAGAAGAATGACATCAGTCTGATTTCTTAAAGTAAAAAGGAACAGGAAAACTCAAAGAGGCAAGCACGTGGGCTGGCTAGCTCCTCTGGTTCACTGGCGTTTCCATTTTGCCTTCCGTGCTGAGAGTGCCATAGGTCAGGGTTTAAAATAACATTTCTCCAGGCAACCAGGCTTGTAATCTCAGTGAAGGACAAGTATGGGTGTGAGAGGAAACAGGAAGTAAGGAGACAGAGACCTGGAGAACATAACCACTTGTTTCCATGTGTGACCCAAGCTTGTTGGTTCCTCCAAGGGCTTTCAAAACAAACCTGGAATCTATTATTGAGTTATTGTTTTTATTTTTTTAATAATTCTTTTAAAAATATTTATTTATTTATTTTATTTATTTATTTTGGGGGCTGCATCGGGTCTTAGCTGTCCCTTTGTTGTGGCATGCGGGCTTCTCTCTGGTTGTGGCACGTGGGCTCCAGAGGGCATGGGTGCTGTAGTTTGAGGCATGTGGGCTCTCTTGTTGAGGCCCACGAGCTCAGTAGTTACGGCACGTGGGCTTAGTTGCCCCGTGGCACGTGGGATCTTAATCCTAGACCAGGGATCAAACCTGCGTCCCCTGCATTAGAAGGCGGATTCTTTACCACTGGACCACCAGGGATGTCCCGAGCTATTGTTTTTAATGTGAAACGTTCCCATTATTAAATGTGACTTCAACCAACAAACAAACCCAAACATCCATGAGTGGCCAGTTCTGCAAACTGTTAAGTGTGGTTGTTTTTTCCATTTCTGTACCATGCACATCACCCATCATGACACTTGGTGTGAGGGACCATGTTGATATCACTGTGATTTTCTGGCAAAGCCCTTGGGCCATTGCTGCATCGCCCTGCTAAGTTATTTATAAAATCATGTACAACAAAAGGCCAAGGGTGGCTGAGACAGTTAGGTCCTCTAGTGCATTAGTTGTTAAACTCTACCACATTTACCGAAACTTAGTGGCTTAAAACAACATGACTATATCATTTTGCTGTTTTTCAGGTCAAAGATTTGAAAATGGGTCTTAGGCAAAAAACCAAGGTGTTGACAAGGTTGTGTTTCTGGAGGTTCTAGGGGAGCATCTGCTTCCCTTTCATTCAGGTAGCTGCAGAATTCAGCTCTTGGAGGTTATAAGAAAGGCTTCTTTTATACTTAGAGGAGCAGAGCTGTGGCTAGTTATTGCAGACTTCTTGGTGCCGGAATCCTTTGTTCTTGCGGCTGTGCACATAGGTCAGGTCAAGATAGATGTTCTTGTAAACCTCCAACAAGACAAATGTTATTCTCTGTTCTGCAACTTTTACCTCTATATGAATGGAAAAATGTTATGCCTTTAAAGGTCAGAGCCTTGAGAATGGGCTATCCTGAGTATTTCAGGCTCTAGGCAACATTCTTGTAGCAAAAGCAATAGAATACAAAGGTTAAAGTAAAAGAAATGAATCCAATATGGAGTCAGATTTGTTTTTCCCTATTACAAGACCCCTTCTCAAGGGGAGACCCTGACCACTAGCTCAGGTGTCTCTGTGACCTGAGTTGACACGAAAGTCAAGCACCTGTGTGTTCTGGACTGGACTATGTAGAAATAAAGCACCAATGGTCAGTCACGTTTATGTTCAGGGCATCCCCTTTAAAGTTGCCTTCAACCAACAGGAAATGAAGAGCCCCGTGGAAGATTCTAAGAAGAAACCCTTCTGAGACGTGCACAGAAAGTCACTACATGAGAGTCACTTTGGCAGCTGTTGTGACATATTGGGTATCATTGTGGGTCTTTAAAAAAATGCTCGCTGTGATAACAAGCAGTCTGTTGGAACAGCTGCCAGGAAATGTTAAGTTTACTCTCCTTTATTAATGAAGATGAATGCCTCTCTGAGTGCCTGCCTCCCTGGCTCTATGGCACTAGAGATGAGGAAGTTCAGTGTCCTGTGCCCACCTGAACTTGAGATCAGTCTTCCTTTCAGACCCTGCTGTGTGAGTTAAGGATTTCTTGGTCAAGTTGCTTATTCACAGTGTTTGGGAGGGAGGGTTAGGGTTTTTTGCCCCATTGAAGAGAGAAGTTGGGAAAGGATGCTAGCAGCCCCCTCCTTGCCCCATACTCCACACTCCATGCTCCGGAGAAAAGCGGCGCAAAGCTTCTGAATCTTCCAGAGTCACTGATCACTCATCACCCTCATCTAAAGGATCATGGGAAAGGCAGACAGGATGGAGGATGGTAAGCACTGTACTGGGAGACACATTTTATGTTTCTCTCCTTGGCTGAATTGGTCTATGATTGGGGGCACTTTCCTCAACCTCAGTTTTCATTTCCTCTGTGAGAAACTGAATTTCTACCAAGTTTATCAACTAACCATTTAGCAAATCCTCTCACACAGAGCAGAGTTCTATCAATTATAGGGTAAGAATCTGCAGAATAGGAAGTAGCCCACAGACCTACTGGTGCCTAAAGATTGATAATGTTAACCCCTGTTACCTCGCCATCACCCAATCAGAGAACTGTGCACGAGCCGATCACGTACCCTGGGACTCCCCCTCCGTCACCTAGCCTTTAAAAATGCTTCCTGAAACCCATCCGGGAGTTTGGGTCTTTTGAGCACTAGCTGCCTAAACTCCTTATTTCATACCTGCCTTAAACGCTGCCCCTTCCTTCACGACAACCAGGTGTCAGCAGTTTGGCTTTACTGCACTTGGGCAAGCAGACCCAAGTTTAGTTCTGTAACATCAACACTGCCTGATGTTGCAATCTGAATTTTTTAAAACTTGATGGCTTAAAAACAAAACAACTGCAATCTTAGACCCTTAGCAGCTCCAGTTTTCATTGGCTTGCTATGAAAAATTTAGACTTTACAATTCCAAATTAGGGTTCATTATTTGCATTACAGAAGGACTGTTTCCTTTGAAAAAAAGAGATTCAGCCTTAGATCCTTAAATAACAGCAGGAGACAGTCCTTGTGCATTCAACTCTTTAAGGACAGAGTTTGAAGCATTTAGTATTTGATCTGAATGAAAGAAGAAGGGGCAAGGGAACATGCATTTAAAATGTGAGAAGCTTATAGGAAGTGAAGAGGAGACCAGCAGTACTTTCATTAAGAAAATAAGAGCTTCTTAATGAACATGCATGCATCAAACCAGTCTTACATGCCAGGCGCTGCACATTTTGTATTAAAAGGTTTGATGCTGAGGATATTGGGGGGTTTTCTTGCCGTACTTTGAAAGAGAATTAGATCCTTAGTTGAAACTAGTGCCTAAAACCTGAGGCCAGTGGAGACATCAGATACTGATAGATACGCTGAAAAAGCAAAAAGAAACGAATTATGTCTAGGAAAATGATAGTTTGCCAAGGGAAGTCAGGTGAGTGGTCAGGAACAGCTTCTCTGGCAGGTGGCCTTGGAATCAAGACTATAATAAAGACAGTCATGCTATAACCTGGGGGAGAATCTTGCAGAAAGTGGAAACAGCCAAGGCAAATACCCTGCCTCATGTACACTCCCATTACATGAGGACAACGGAAAGCCAAGGTGGCTGAAGCAGAGGGAGGGAGGGCATGAGTGTGGACCGTGTGGTGGGCAGGGAGCAGATGAGAGAGACCTTGTGGGCTGTGGTCATGAATCTAGATTTACTCTAAGCAAAGGGAGCATACGGGGAGCAGCCTTATGGAGAGCCTAAAAATTCCTTCACCCTTTTCTACATGATACCGTTGTCCCGCAGAACAAATAGTGGCATGAGAGTGTGTACACATGTGCGCATACTGTTGTTGCCTAGAACGAGGGCAGTGACGCCAGTACTAATTTGCAGGGGTACAAGCAAACATACTCAATGAGTGCACATTCCAACCCTGAATATAAAACCTGTTCTTCTTATGAAAATCTATGATGTTTTCGAATACTATCAGCTTAGCCCTGGCTGGGACCACAGAACACAGGCGGTCTCTGTTGTGATCATCATGACCGGCCCTGGATAAGCCCATCTTCAAAGGGAAAGGTGCTGCAGAAACTCATTTCTTGAGTCAGAGGAAACATGAGGACAAATTTGACCTCAGGGCTCTGCATTCCATGTTTCAGATGCTAACACGGATGCCTGCCCACAGTAGCTATGGTGGGAGAGGACATGTGGACTTATCCAGGGTAGATCCAAGGATGAGCAAGTGACAGTGTCTTTCCAGAAGCAAACGATGGGATAAAGAGTCCCAGGTGGTTGCAGAGGTATGATTGTATGTAGATAGGGATGCTCTTGCCTTGGCAGGATTGCACTTAACAAGCTGTGTGACTTTGAATAAACCAGGCAACGTCTCTGATCCTCAATGTGCTCACCTAGTAATTACAATAGCACCTTCCCTACCTGCCTCCAAGGGTTGTTGTGGGACCCATAGATGTGAAGGTGGTTTGACATGTGGAAACGAAGGCATGGTTCTTATTAGAAGGCGGGAGGTGAGTGGAGGTATAAATAGGCCAGGGAATGGGCGGTAGCTGTTTGTGCACGCAGGTCCAGTGGTGTGGACTCACAGAAAACCAAGAGGAGTGCTCTTGCCTCTAAATGGAACTGACTTTCTAAATGAAGATTCCATTTTAAATTAGGCAGCGACTGAATTGGTGCCAGTACTTGTTAAGAGGGTTTCCCTGTGTTTGCTGGCAAATTGGATCAGAGGCTGACGTATTTGGTTCTGCTGATATTTGGAACAATTGACAACACTTTGGAGCCAGTCAGAAGCTCGGAGGGTGAATTCCAGCCCTGCCACTCTCTGACTTTGTGGCTTTGGGCAGCACACCCAGCAGATCTATCTTCAGCACCCCCATAGGAAATCAGATAGTGAGATCTCTGGTGGGGCATGGTGGGGGGGGGTGATGCAGTGTCTGTTAAAGGCCTGTCCTTGGGCAGCAAGGTTTGGGTGGCAAATGATGGTATTACCGAGTCCAAGCTCATACTGTTCACCACACAACAGGCCAATAAATCAAGAGATGAGGTGTTGGGGGCAAGGAATAGTGACTTTGTTTGGAAAGCCTGCAGACAGAGAAGATGGTGGACTAATGTCCCAAAGAACCGTCTTCAATGACTTCTTAGAATTCAGGCTTCTTTTATACTAAAAGGGGAAGGGTGTGCCGTGTTGTTGCTAACTTCCCAGTGCGGCCAGACCTGGAGGGGATGTGATAATCCTTCGTTCTTGCAGCTGTCCATGTAGGTCAGGTCAAGATAGATGTTCTTGTAAATCTCCAACAAGACAAGTGGTATTCTCTATTCTGCAACTTTTTATCTCTATGTGAATGGAAAGTGCTATACTTTTACCAGTCAAGCCTGGGAGGCAGAGCCTTGAGAGTGGGTTATCCTGTATATTTCAGGCTCCAGGCAACATTCTTTGACAAAAGGTGCAGAGCCAGCGTGACTCAGCACAGGCAACAGAGCACAAGGGTTAGAGCTAAAGGAATAGATCCCATGTGGGTCAGGTTTTCTCTTCTCTGTTACAATAAGAAACCCATTCTGATTGGATACATGGAGCCACGTGCTGTTCTTGAACCAATCACAAAGGGCCGGAATAATTCCAGCCTCTGATTGATGGGGGATCTGGACCCCAAACCCCACTTTTGGAGCTGGGTCCATGGTGACCAAGTCCTTGAGGCTGAAGGAAGTCAGGGTAAATTGGGGGACAGTGCTTCTCTGACCTGCCCACACTCATCTAAATGTGGACATTGCCCCTTCTCCTGAAATAATGTCACCTGCCTTCTTCCTCTCTGTGGAGTTTACAACACAACACTTTTAGCAGCACTGTTGAAATCCATTTCCAATTTCCATCTTCGCAAATGAAAATAGAGACTATATTCACTAAGGGAGTCTGTGAGATTCCAGAACGTCACACGGTCTAAATTACTTGACACGGTATCTTCATTTCTTTTCTTTGGTCACAGTCCACATGCCTTCTCAATGCACAAACCAACTCCTTAAACTGAAGTATTAAGTGAGGGCATGGATTTTTTTCTTCCTTTCTGGTAGCCAGATAAGCTTAGATCAGGTATCTATATCTGCTTTTCTGCCCCTCCCCTGCCAAATGGAATTTGGAGGCGTTCATGTCTGTGAGCCTCAAACCTTGCCTTAGAAAAGTACCTCATTTATATTTAAAGCAGAATTAATGGACAGGGAATTGCTGAGCTGCATTTGGTGACCTGCCCTCGTGTAACCATAAATATTTTCATTTTCCTTTTCCCCAGGAGTTTAGCAGAGTTAATATTCCTATTATTAAATACAGTTTAGTAATCGTCTCCCTCTGTATGGCACTGAGAGGATGTTATAAAACAGGTTTCTCCAACTGGCAGTTCTTTCTGACCTCTGAATCCCAGGTGTGATTTTTTTTTCAGGGAAGTGTGTGTAATTGACAGCATTTGAGAGAACAGTGCTATTCTGTGGAGACAGAGAAGTTAAGAGTCCTCTCCTTTCATGCAAATAGACAAGCATCATTACCCGGGATATACCCTTTGGAAGCGAAATTGAAACACTTCAGATTGCCCTGAGTTTTTAGGTCATTGAATATTATAATCCCTAGTATAGATGAGGAAGCACAGATCATGGGATAATTATTCCCCACCATTGAGGCAAGAAACTTCTGAGTTTTCTATCAAATGCCCCATGAATCAGTCATTAACTTGAATTGTAGGTAATGATCATTAATATAGCTTCTCTTGGATGGAGACTTTTATTTGGAAAAAAAATCAATGTTTATATCTTTCTGTTTCCTGATACCTAGCATGATACTTTCACATAGCTTTCATTAGGCTGGATACTTTTAGTAGCAAATGACGGAAAATTTAATTCAGACCGACTTATGCAAGGCAGCTCACACAGCTGACATTCCAGAGATAAGGACTTCAGACACAGCTTGATCCAGCATCTCAGACATTGTTCCCAAGAATATGACTCTCTCCACCCCTTGAATATGACTTCCTTCATTTGGATAGGCTCCTAGCATCTCCCAACCTGTACCCTTATAGTTTAGAAAGCCTCATTGAAAGATAACTGCTTATTTGTTTTTCTCCAAAATAGTTCCAGCCCAAATCACAGGACTTAATGTCGTTAATCTGACTCAGGTCACATGATCACACCTGACCCCATCAATCAGGGAATAGAATACCGTGATTCTTTAGACTTGAGTTATGTGTCCAAACTCAAATCCGTGAGTGTATGCCCTGGGCTCTGTCTTACCCAGGATATGTGCACAGATAATGGGAGAAGATGGCATCTGAGGGATTGCCACAATGCTGGTATTGAAAGCTATGGGATTGAGTCTTCATAGACATAATCATTGCCACTAAGAACTGATTTATAAAAACAAAACTAAGTTTGTAATTGCAAATTGTGGAAATACTATGCTGGGAAATCCTGGGTGCTATGAGAGGATAATTCTTGGGGTGCTCAGAGAAAAATAGTTGGGCGTCCAACTTTTTCCTGGCTGCAGTCAGCATTACTATGCCTCTTTGTCAAGCGTTTCTGACCTGCTCCCTTAAAAGCCTCTCTTCGGTAGAAGTGTGAAAACACGAAACCTGCAGATCTTTCTCTCTTTTTCCTGTGATAAATTTATGTGCAAACTCTGAACCCTAAGATTGTGGTTTCAGTACATGTGCAAACAGCACGTAATTAAAAGTGTTTCTATAAACAGGTTTAATGTTTACAGCAATATGAGTGATGCAAGAAGCTTCATGGTACCATATGCTGGGTTTTAACCAAGCAAACGGGTCTTAATCCCTTTTGGGGATATCATTTGATGAATAAGAAGTGCTTGGATCCTTTCCTAAACTAACACGTGTTGATGGTGTTTTAATGTCCAAATCCAGGGATAAAATGCTATACCTATAAGAGCAATGGGATAGGTCCATTTCTGGCCAAGATGCAATAACAGGAACCGAATTAGACCTCCTACTTGAAACAATGAAAAAGTGGGAAAAATACAGGTAACAATGGTTTTCAGACATTGGTGACAAGGCAACACAGGGTTTTGATCTCTGATATAGGGATGCAAATTAATTGGGTCCTGTGATGGCCCTACCTTGTTGCTGTGTTTCCAGAGCAGAGAGGGAACTCCAAGCAGAGTCTGGTAGTTTCCAGAGATGAGGAGTTAGAGATAGAGGTCTGAGGAGGCGAAAGCAGCTAGAGCTCATAGAACAGAGTACAGGAGGAGAGAACTCCCCAGGGATCTGCAGGGGGTCCTCTTCAAACTTTCAGCAAAGTCCTGAACAGTGCATAAATGTGAGGAAAAAGCCTCACATTATGGGAAAATGCAGAAAAAGAGTAGACTAACGGATAATTGGGTCCTGACTAACAAAGCTAAAAAGCAAGCATTGAAAGGATCACATTGTTTTGAATAAGCTTAAGTGTGTCTCATAACACAACTCAAGAATAATTATAGAAAAAATCTATTTTAAAGTATGTAAATTTCAGTATCTGTCAAAAAAGAATGCAATGGATGATAGGATTAGTAGACTAAGATATTAAAACATTATTAATATAGTCCATATGTTTAAGGTAAAGATTGAGTAGAGGCATGAAAAATGTAAAAAAGAATCAAGTTGAACTATCAGAGATGAATACTACATTAACAGAAATGAAAATGACACTGGGTGGGATTAACAGCAGAACAGATAATACAGAATAGCAAAGACCAGTGAACTTGAAGATGTGGCAGTAAAAGTAATTCAAGATGAAACACAGAGAGAAAAAAGACTGGGAAAAAAGAACAGAGTGTAAAACCTATAACTTTAGTCTCACTATCTACTCCATGCTGGAAATTTCCAAAGAGGGACTGAAGATTCCTACACCCAAGAAAGTGGTCAGGTTTAGCTGACTGGACTTTCTTTTGGTGCATCTTACCTGAGAGATCTTCAGAATCAGCAGCTGGACCAAGAATAGCTTTGGTGAACCTGAAGCCTGGGAAATAGCTCTTTATTACCTCTAACATGATTCTGTTTTAAATTCCTAATAAAATCTTAGCGGTGTTGTGGCAGTCATCACTGACTGCTTGGGAGAGGAGACTGGGAGTCGAGGTTAGAAAGGGCACACGGGAGTTTTCCACGTATCTGTAATGTTCTGTCTCTTGACCTTTGTAGGGTATACATGTGCCTGTTTTTATATTATTTTACTCCACTTCTCTCTTGCCCACCAAATTCTGATTTTGCTTAGGAAGGAAACATCCCTCCCTGGTCCAATCCTCAGATGTTTTTTTTTTTAATAAAATAAAAGGTATTTCAAAAAACATAATTCCAATGTCTTCTAGACTCCATAGTTTCTGGGGTTTTTTTTCTAATTTTTTAATTGAAGTATAGTTGATTTACAATGTTGTGTTAGTTTCAGTTATACAGCAAAGTGATTCAGTTATACATATATGGACTCCATAGTTTCTGATAAGAAAGCTACAATAATTAAAATCCCCCTTCACCCTTCTCCCACCTCCAGGATGTAATGTGATTTTTCCCTAGCTACTTTCAAGATTTAAAAAGTTTATCTCTGGTGTTCAGCATTTTCATTATGATATGTCTGGGTGTGGTTTTCTTTAAGTTTATCTTGTTTGGTTCACTGAGGTTCTTGGATCTACACATTTAACTGGTCCTAATCATTCCTTTCTCCATGGGTCTGGAGATTGGCATGCAATCTATTTCTAGCCCATGAAACACAAGGGGAAGCTCTGGGAGGCTTCTGGGAAGTATCTTCTTCCTGGATAGGAAGAATCTTGGTCAGGAAGAGCCCCTTATCCATCTGCTGAGATCAGTATCATGGGACTGCAGCAGGAGCTTACAACCACAAGGCAACAAGCTCCATATCACAAAGACATTTTCTGAAAATGGCAGAATGCAAAGGCAGGAAGTGACATCACAGAGCTGCTGAACCCATCGGAACCACGTATCTCCGCACTTCCTGCCATATGAGATAATTGGACGCCATCACTGCAGACTCCACAGTCAGTCAGAGCACAGAGGAAAGGTGGATGGGAAAGCTTCTAAGTAGACAACAGGAGAAGTCTTGATTCTTAAAGGCCAACTGTGGAATAACATCATACCTAAGAAGTCCTTGGAGCCCCAGATACAAGGGAAGTTTGCATGTACTGACCATCTCTTTCTCACGGTCTCCAACTGGTGCTCATGAAAAAGACTGGGGACCAGGCAGGGTGCCTGGGAGACCGCGTGGTGGTTCAGGTACCAAGGCTTAAGAATGGAGAAGTAGCACCTGGAGCAGCTGACTCAAGTTCCAGAATGTCCATGGAGACAGGTGGTGAACAGATGCTGCTGGGTGACAGGCACAGAACTCACGCACACCTTGGATCCTTATCCAGTACAAAGCAAAAACCATCTGCCACTGGGCGAAGGCCAGAAACACACCCAAATCCCTCGTACACTGTGGATGGGAATGTGAATTGGTGCAGCCAATGTGGAAAACAGTATGGACATTTCTCAAGAAACTAAAAATAAAACTACCATATAACCCAGCAATCCCATTCCTATCTGAAAAAACAAAAACAAAACAAAACTCTGACTCAAAAAGACACATGCACCCTAATGGTCATAGCAGCACTATTTACAATAGCCAAGTCATGGAAGCAACCTAAATGTCCATCCACAGATGAACAGATAAAGAAGATGTTTTATACACACACACACACACACGCATAATACATACAATGGAATATTACTCAGCCACAAAAAAGAATGAAAGTTTGCCATTTGCAAAAACATGGATGGACTTGGAAGATATTATGCTAAGTGAAATAAGTCAGACAGAGACAAACAGATACTATATCACTTATACGTGGGATCTAAAAAAAGACAACAGACTCGTGAATATAACAAAAGAAGAAACAGACTCACAAATATAGAGAACAAACTAGGGGTTACCAGTGGGGAGAGGGAAGTGGGGTTTAAGAGGTACAAACCATTATGTATAAAATAAATTACAAGGATATATTGTGCAACATGGGAGATATAATCAATATTTTATAATGACTATAAATGAAGTATAACCATTAAAAATTGTGAATCACTGTATTGTACACCTGGAACATATAATATTGTACATCAAATATACTTCAGTTGAAAAAGAAATTAAGAAAAAAAAAAAAAAGAAATGCACCCAAGCATGGTCCCCAATGCTCCTTTGACCTGAAGGCTGGTGTGGTACACGATCACCTTGGCTATAAAACTACAATACAGCCCGGCTGCTTATATAGCAGTGTTTGCTCATCGCTTTGAAGTGCATTTGTGATTTCTTGCTTCCTAACTTTGTCATAAAATTTTTTTCCAGTAGCAGCAATTCACTTCGCTCATAGTATTTCCTTAGCTATTATTTCAGGGAGCCTATTAAAGATAGGTAGGTCCATGTCAACACACTGGAGGGGAAAAAAGAAAAGGAAAAGAAAACTTCCCCAAGTTCCATAAAGAAATATGTGATTAGTGGTTTTTTGTTGTCGTTTCTTGCGTTGGCTTTAGAAATAGTTATTGGCTCGAGAAATCAAACAGTTTTGTGTCAATGGATTCCCCAGCAGGTGAGTGAGATGAGAGATATGGAGACAATGATTGCTGGGGCTGAATATCTACTTTTAAGGCAGGAGAAAAGCTTAAGTGAAGGCATGAATGTATCTACCTTTTGGGGAAACAGAGAGTGGGTGAGCGGAAAAGAAACCTGTGTCAGAGAAGGTCTTTAGCTCCTGATGTGGGTGATATGGTCTAAGAATGCCTGGCTTGCTGTTGATGGCTGGCCCGCTCATCTCCCTTCAAGCAGCTGGTCAGATTAAAAATAGTAATAACAATAAAAAGGATAGGGCTTCCCTGGTGGCACAGTGGTTGAGAGTCTGCCTGCCAATGCAGGGGACACGGGTTCGAGCCCTGGTCCGGGAAGATCCCACATGCCGCGGAGCAACTGGGCCCGTGAGCCACAACTACTGAGCCTGCGCGTCTGGATCCTGTGCTCCGCAACAAGAGAGGCCGCGACAGTGAGAGGCCCGCGCACTGCGATGAAGAGTGGCCCCCGCTCGCCGCAACTAGAGAAAGCCCTCGCATAGAAACGAAGACCCAACACAGCCAAAAATAAATAAATTTTAAAAAAAAAAGGATAGAAGAGAACAGACACATGCTTTGTGATCAGTCCAGTCATTGGGGATGTTTAGGTGATAACTTTGATAAAACGAATACATTACTGAGCTCTGAAGATGTGTCAGCTCTAACTTGGTTGTTCTAAGCAGCATTTTGCATGAATTAGCTCAGTTAATCTTCCCAATAATCTCCTCAGTTGAGGTTCTGGCATTATCACCATTTCTCAGGTGTGGAAACGGAGGCCCAGGAAGCCTAGGTGCGCTGCTGCCCTATTCCAGGTCCCCAGGTGGCAACAGGAAAGGCCGGGATTTGCAACCGTGAACCTGTGGTCCAGATCTCACACTCTGAGCATCTCAACTCATCAGTCTCTTAGTAACTATCCTTTCCAGGGGAGCAGAGGCTTCTTTGGGGGTTCATGGATTGAGATTAACTAGTGACCCCTCCTAGGTCTGGTTTAAATGTCTTTCTTTCCAATGCTTTGCCTCTGACCTTGATTTCCAAAATCCAGAGGGAAAATAATATTTGCATCTTTTACCTAAGTTTTTCCTCAGGATTGTGAGTGGGAAGGATTTCATGTCTATCTCCCCCTCTTAGAAGATCACAGAATCCCCTATTGAGACCTGTTTTGCCTTCACGCCTCAGGCCAGCATTTCTCCAACTCTTTCTAGGAACCCTGATGTTCCTCAAGAAATAATCTTGGCATTCTGTCTGGGTTCCTCAGGACTCTGGTAGCAAAGGAGGAAAGCTTAGACTAGGTCAGCTTAAGCAAAACTGGGTAATTTCTTGCCTCATAAAGTTGTTCTATGCGGAGGTGAGCTGGCCTTGATAACATTCCCTCGGATTCTGGGACTTAAACACTGCTAGAAACTGTTCTTCTCATCTCTCCCTCTTGTCTTTCTTCCCTTCCTCGTTTCTACAAACTGGTTTCATTCTCTGTGCTGCAAACATGCCCTTTCCAACCTAAAGAAAATGTGATTGCATGAAGCCCTTTGTTCAAATAGTAGCAGAACCTTCAGGGTTCGGGGGGTGGGGGGCAAGGGGGTCATTTCTATCAGCTTCAGGTTGGAAAATCCTAGAGAAGGGCAGTGAGTGAGCCAGTGTGGGTCCCCTGCCCATCCTTCTGAAACAGAGCAGGACCCTACGGTCCTTCCCCCTCATGACTTCCGCTTGCCTTTTGTCTGTAGAAAAACTTTAGCCAAAGAATATGTTTAATCAGAGAAGTTAGAAAATGCAGAAGGCAAGGTAAACAGTCAAACAAGACCAAGTAATAATAGTTTAGTCATTAAGCACAGTCAAGGCCCTTTAGTTCCTCCTCAAGGGCTATAGATCATATTCTGAGCCGTGTCCTGTGAGCTGTCTTATAGATGCTGAAACCCCCATCAGGTGGGGAAGTTAACTACACGATGACCAGACTGTAGCCATGACATAAGCTGCCACAATTCCGAGAACTGTCCTCAAATGGACCCTGGAACTGAAGATTAACTGTATTCAAAACAATCAAGATGACACTGATCAGACCACCGCATGACCAAGTTCAAGATGCCTGTCAGAGCTGCCTGTGCTGTTTCTGCATGTAGGCCCCTCCTCTGCCTGTGCACCCCTGAAACTCCCCTTTAAAAGCTCTTGCCCCCTGATTGTCAGAGGGGGAAGTCAGCCCTTGGACACAGGTCCATCCTCTCCTCCAGTCGCCAGCCTCCAAGATAAAGCAAACTTTCCTTTCCACCAGGCTTGCCTCTCGAGTATTGGCTTTTGAATGGTGGTACCCCACTTTTGGTAACACTTCCACCAAACACGGTGGCTAGGGGGGTGGACACGATGATTGGTCTGCCCTGTGCCCACTCCTCTCAGTATGCAGAGCCTGTTACTGGATGACAGAAGAGGGGCTGGGGCCCTAGGTCAAATGAGCAGCACCCACTGCTGTCTCAGCCAAATGAGATTACTTATCCAAAGTTTTAGTTCCCTCCTTGATAGGCAGAATAATAGCCCCCAAAGACGCCCATGTCCCAACTCGGAGAACCTGTGACTATGTTACCTTACATGGCAAAGGGGAATTAAGGCTGCAGATGGGATTAAGGTTGCTAATAAGGTGATGTTAAAGTCAGGATAGTATCCTGGATTATCCAGGGGAGACCAGTCTAGTCACAAGGGCCCTTAAAATCAGAACAGGGAGGCAGAAGTGGAGAGTCAAAGAAAGAGATGTGATGGCGGGTCCAGCTGTAGAGATGAGACATTGCTGGCTTTAAAATGTGTAGGAAGTGGTCTCTATGGAGGAATGCGGGGGCCTCTGGGTACCGGAACCAGCAAACAAACAGATTGTCCTCTACAGACATCATAAAGGAACGCAGCCTGCTGACACCTTGATTTTAGCCCAGTGAGACCCATGACAGACTTGTGATTTCCAGAACTCTAGGGGAATAAACTGGGGTTAATGTATGCCACCTACTTTTTGGAAATTTGTTACAGCAGGAATAGAAAACTGATTCACCGCCTATCTTGTCATGGGTGCGTTTTACGTTGGTGATATAAGTAGGCTTACTGCACAGTTAGAGATTGATTAGAGAGGCTTCTCTTTGCAGCAGAGAAGCAAAAGTAGCAACTCTGTGTCCTGGGGTCTTGAGCCTTTCTAGTGAGGGAAACCATTTATTTGAGAAAGAGACAGGGTATCTTGAATGCAGCTGTCAGTATAAGACATGGGTTGCACTTGGCTGCTCAGAAAATGTGGATTGTGCCCTTCAGTCAGGTTCACAGTTTAGGCTTGTTATTGACTCAAAGGAATCCACTGACTTTCATGAAATAGGCAGCTTTAAGGAACCCGATTCATAATATGGCCACGTGGAGACATAGGCAGACTTAAGATTTGGGCTCAAAAAATTGGGGAGTTTATGTTGCTCCAAGGTCATGGGTCAGATGGGTGATTTAGGCAAAACCCTTAATGTCTCTGAGCCCTTCATCAACAATGAAATGAGAGTGATAACACGGGCCAGTACCATCCCACTGGATTGCGGTTAGAAACAGTAAACTAACACTGGTGATGTGACCTCATTTTGCAGGAAAAACTAAGTTACAACACAGATGAAACCAGCACGTTCCCACCAATATGACTCTCTACTCTCTGTGTATTACGAATAAAGATAGGGAACCCCTGAATGTTTTTACTGTCTAACCTTGAAGCTGAACCATTTTGCTGTACTTGGACTTGGGCACTGGAGCCCACTTTTTGAAAGTTTAAGATTCCATTTTTCACACAAAATATAAAATTACCAGAGTCTTCACAGACACAGAGCACAGACTTGTGGTTGACAAGGGGCAGGGGTGTGGCGGAGGGATGGGGTGGGAGTTTGGGATTAGCAGATGCAAACTAGTATATATAGAATGGATAAACAACAAGGTCCTACTGTAGAGCGCAGGGAACTCTATTCAGTATCCTGTGATAAACCATCATGGAAAAGAGTATGAAAAATAATATATATGTATAACTGAATCACTTTGCTGTACAGCAGAAATTAACACAACATTGTAAATCAACTATACGTCAATAAAATAAATTTTTAAAAAATTACCAGAGTCTTATGTTCTATCTTTCCTGTTACACTACTGAAAATCTTTTCTGGCTAATATTGATAGGATAATAGTTTGGAGATTGAATATTAGATATTCTTAATAAAACTGTAAAAAGTTACTGTAAAATATTAGTCCACAATTGAACTGTTTTCTAATGTCTGTTTTACACAAAGCTGGTTTAGTGGTGATGCCTTCTTCTCCAGAATTAATTTGCAAATAGATGTTTAACTGAAAGGACCGATGTCTTTAGGTGATTAAGATTTCGTCCCCACTGTGATCTCCCGGGGCACTCAAGAATGTCATCAGGGCTTGCCCATCATTGTTTCATAAATATCTAAGCCAAACAGAAGTAGAAGGCAATGGCTAAACACCATCCTTTAAGCAGACTTATTACACTTGTATCATTCTCTGAGCATACATATTCATTTTTTAATGTAATGATTCATGTACTTTGAATACCCTGTGCCAAGATGTGTATTATTTTTGAATTTTTAAATTACTGCCACTAAAATAATCCAAAACTTTTATAAAGAACACACCATTATTATAGTTTGAATCAAAGACCAAAAATGAAGTAGGTTGTTCTTTTTAGAAATCCTTTATTTGGCAGGTGAAATCAGATAATTATGAAATGCTTTAACAAACCAGTTCAGCAAATGTGTTCTTTTGGCAGTCAGTTAGGAAACTGTTTTGGTATAAACATCAATTACAAAGTTGGAAATGGTTATAATAAAGCTGTGATTAAAAATAAAACATCCATGGGATTATAATGGTTGATTTTCTTACACGTTGAATTTCAGCTTCAGGAGTTTCTGTTTGTAGGACGATGTGAAGCAGACACTTGAGCTTTCCTCCTCAACCTTGAATGTTCTCCCTCCCTCTCCAGCTCCATCGTGGCTGAGATGCAGTGATTTTCCTGGCAAACCTGTAACCATCACAGACCTGGGTGCATAGCTGGAAGCTGGTTTACCTCTCTCCTTGAATCTCCACCAAGCCGTCTGAAATCAAGCAGGACCCCGTGGGGCTCCTGGGCACAAAAGTCTTTCTGTGTCCCGCATTCTCTGATTACAGGAAATAGGCTTCATTCAGCCTCCAAGACCTTCCCTGAGTTCCAAAGGGCACGTTCAAACAGTTGCTAATCAGGGGAGGGAGGGGATGCAGAAACAAAGGAGGAACAGTCAAGAGACAATAGTGCAGCCTTGGGGCAGGGTCCTGGTTCCCCCTCAGGGGATACACAGAACAATATCTCTGAGCTGTTTTGCAGATACTGAAACCCCCATCAGGTAGGAGAAGTTAACTGCATGCTGCCCACAAGCACATAGACCCCAGACCAATACGAACCAGAAGGTTGATGATGCCAGCTCCCAATTACCTCCCCACCAACCAATCAGAAGAATGTCCATGAACTGACCACGTCCTCCTCTTTGAACCATTGCTATAAAACTCCTCACTACCCCCCGCGGGGGGGAACACACAGTTCTGAGGGCATTAGCCCACCATGGCCCCCTTTGCCTGGCAAAGCAATAAAGCCATTCTTTTCTACTTCACCCAAAAATCTGTCTCTGAGATTCAATTCGGGGTACAGAGACCGAGTTTTGGCTAGAAGGCAACAGTGGTTTCCTGGGATTATCTTCAAGTTTCTAAAGAGGTGTGATTCCCAGACATCCTGAGACCTTGGATAATGGGTAACTAATCCTTCAACTCTAACATCCCACAAGGTCGGGGGGTCAGCAGAGACTCGCAGCTGAGACTGGCAATTCTTGAAGCTCCTCCCACTTCTCATCCAGTTTTCCACGTCTTTGAGAGCAGCATTCCAGGACGTGGTGATGCTTCCTCTTATATGCTTTTTACATGTTTATCACAGGTCCATATGCCATATAGGCAGAATATTTGGGAAATCGAGAACATCAACACAGGGAGAAAGATGTATTTTTTGTCTTGTTACCACATCTTTAGACTATGTACATTTAAAAAAATTTTTAACCTTTATTTGAAAACCAGCTATTGCAGATTCTTATCATAATTCTTATTTAACCCTTTATAAAGGTGTTGTTCTGTTTTATGTGCAGATTTCGGGAATTCCAGGGTAAGCTGTAGCCGTTAGAACTACTCTGCATGCACGTGTGCACACACGCACCTACACACACACACACACACACACACACGCACCTCCACACACACACACGCACCTCCACACACACACACGCACCTACACACACACGCGCGCACCTACACACACACACACACACACACACACACCTCACACAGTTTTGAACCAGTAAGGTTATTTTTTTTCTTCATTTCAGCCACTTCAATAATTTCATCACATCCCCGCCTTCAATCTCTGTGTTGACACAGGGTAAAAGGTTTTTAAACTAAGTGACGATTCCTCTGGGAAAATCACCTTGCAGAATGAAATACATGTCATTCCTTGTACAGAAGAGCAGCGCATTAAATGGGTGGTGGAAAAGTTAGGGCAAAATGTGGATGATGGAATTGCTTGTATGCAGTAAACTGAAACACTGAAAGGTGTATGTCTTGGAATAATTACATTTTTGTATTATATCATGCAAAGCTATACGTTTTATTTTTAATTAATTTTTATTAGAGTATATTTGCTTTACAGTGTGGTGTTAGTTTCTGCTGCACAGCAAAGTGAATCAGTTATACGTATAAATATATCCCCTCTTCTTTGGATTTCCCTCCCATTTAGGTCACCACAGAGCATTGAGTAGAGTTCCCTGTGCTATACAGTAGGTTCTCATTAGTTATCTGTTTCCTACATAGTAGTGTATAATGTCAGTCCTAATCTCCCAATTCATCCCACTGCCCATCCCTTCTCCCCCTGGTATCCATAAAGCTATGTGTTTTAAACCTTCAACATCCCACTCTGCAGTATTTCAACTGATGGGGGAAAGACATGTACTGGATGAGGACATCACAAAATGCACCGATTCCAGGGATTCTCACCTGGAAAGGGTGTGCCCTGTGTCGGGATTGTAGATGGAACTGGAAAGTGACTTCATTTCCCAGGATAAATGTTTCTTCTCACCACAGGGTAAATCATCATTTTTAACATGAAAATGAACATTTCAACATTCTTCTATTGAATTCCATCCACATATATTTTTGCTTTTCAAATGCAGCCATTCACAAGCACATCACGACAGGGAGAAGCCCCTCTGATCTCCCAACGCCTGAGGCACACACAGGCTTGGGACACAGGGGAGAGGCTCAGAAGTTCAGACAAAAAGGAACCGTCCCTGCTGTGGTGACTGCTGGGGTCTACATCGAACATTGAACATCCCACAAGACGTCACTGAAATACACGTAACACGTGGATACTCACGGCTCCGTTCAAGGTTTGGGAAACAGGAGGGGACCTTTGCTTCATCCAGACGCTCAGAGATCACGAAGCTGGACTTTTGCTCCTAGTTCTCCAGCTGCCTGAAATGAGGAAAAGCAAATCTCCATATGATTGGACACTAGTTTTCTAGGCATGCATTTCTTTCTTTCCAGAGAGTTCAATGCCTGTGTTTCAGAACTTGAGGTAATAGACGCAGATTTTAAAAAGAAGGCACCAAGAAATGTCACCTCTAAAAATTGATCTTTCATTTTTTTCCCTAGCAGCCTGGGTAAAAATGTTTCCAGCATATACCCAGAGAAAACCGTAATTCAAAAAGACACATGCACCCCAATGTTCATTGCAGCACTATTTACAAGAGCCAGGTCATGGAAGCAACCTAAATGCCCATCGACAGACGAACGGATAAAGAAGATGTGGTACATATATACAATGGAATATTACTCAGCCATAAAAAGGAACGAAATTGAGTCATTTGTTGAGACGTGGATGGATCTAGAGACTGTCATACAGAGTGAAGTAAGTCAGAAAGAGAAAAACAAATATCGTATATTAACGCATGTATGTGGAACCTAGAAAAATGGTACAGATGAACCGGTTTGCAGGGCAGAAGTTGAGACACAGATGTAGAGAACAAACGTATGGACACCAAGCGGGGAAAACCGTGGTGGGGTGGGGATGGTGGTGTGCTGAATTGGGCGATTGGGATTGACATGTATACACTGATGTGTATAAAATTGATGACTGATTAAAAAAAGAAAAAAAGAACTAGAGGTTTTAGATACTGTTCTTTTTGAAGATAAACACGATTAAATTTGAGTGAGAATGTTTTAAGATTTTGACACTTCAAAGGAAGTGGTAAGTCAGAACGCCTATTTGAAGGAACACTCTTAGTCAAAGCTTGTACTTGCTCCAGCTTTGTCTTTAAAAGCACACAGAATCACAGTGAAAAATAAATGAATACATATAAGTGTTTATAATGGTGTCTGGTACACACAACTGTTATCTCTTTGAGAGAACTAATAACATTCAGTATAACTTTTCTTTCCAAATATAATCTATATTGCACACAGGGAGAGATTAAAAGCAATCCTGAAAACAAAAGCTAAAAAAAAAAATGTTTCCAGATGCTCCAACGTGGCGATAAGAGAAAGAGGCCCAATGTTTCTCCCTTTCCAGTCCGGGGACCAAACTACCTTACCACTCAGGTGTAGTGATAGATGAGGCCATGGCCCCCTTTTCCCTCTTGCTTTGAGTTACTGGTTTGGTTTTGTCTGTTTGTGGGAAGAGGAGGGCGGGGGAATTCGTATGGGGCCGGGAGTGACAAGGTGCTGGTGGCTCAGACACGCAGAGCTCTGGAGGGGTAAGAAAAGCTCAAGACCACTGGGGATTCTGCTTGGATCCCCGAAGATTGCTGCAGACGTTTCAACTGAAAGATGATGGTACGTTACTGAGCAAATTCTTCTCGGGCTATTTTTGTCCATGTGTGCGCTTCAGGGGCCTGGCACCATCACAGTATCATCTTTGCCACGTGCTCAGTGCCGTCCCTTGTCGTTATTCTGGAAAGGGAGCTCTCTCTGGCAATCCAGCATTTGGATAGCTTCATACGTCTTCATTATCGCTGCTTACCAAGCTCCGCTCTTTCCCCAGACCTTGCAGGTATCCTATAATAATGGACATACAACATAAAAATTGCCTTTGTGACACTAATCTGTGAAGCAGCATGCTTTCATGCTTCTAAAAAGCTGGCAGGAAAGGAACCAAATTGCTCTCCCAAATTTGCAAATCCACTCTCTCTCCCATCCACCTTTTCGCTCAGCACTTTATTTATTTATTTATTTTTGGCTACGTTGGGTCTTCCTTGCGGTGCGCGGGCTTCTCACTGCGGTGGCTTCTCTTGTTGCGGAGCACGGGCTCTAGGCACACAGGCTTCATTAGTTGTGGCACGCAGGCTCAGTAGTTGTGGCTCACGGGCTCTAGAGTGCAGGCTCAGTAGTTGTGGGGCACGGGGCTTAGTTGCTCCGTGGCATGTGAGATCTTCCCGGACCAGGGCTCGAACCCACGTCCCCTACATTGGCAGGTGGATTCTCAACCACGGCGCCACCAGGGAAGCCCTCAGCACTTTATATAACTGTCTCCTACTAACAGCTTTATCCCGTCCTTTTGGTCCTGGGATACTGGAGGCCTGAGCCACAGACATCGGTGTGTTCTCACCAGGTGTCTCTATGCTTGTAAGTAAATGTGGATCCAAAAAGAGAAGGGAAAGTGGAATTTTGAAGATGGCATTCAGGAAAAAGTGAACACCTTTTATTTTGAGGGTTTCTTGTTTACAAAATGCAAACACTACATTTTAGATTTCTTGTGGACGAATTGTTAGTACCCACCAATGATCTCTATGAATTTATAAAATTTAAGTTATGCTGGTATATTTACGGTTTAGATTTTTTAAATAGAAGAGAAAGTTCACAGAAGAATATGACCTGGGCTTTGGTGTTTTTATAGGGTTACTCTGACTCAAGATGGTCAGGTCACTACTATTTTCCAGGCAGAAAATAAAGATCCAAGGGCTTTGTAGTTCATTAGGGAAATTATCCTCCCGGTCCGAGAAAGCAATAGCGTTTTCAATTCATAATACTGGACCATCTTCATGTTCTATGAGATGCCTTCAAAATGTCATTGCTACACTAGGTCAGTTTTTCAGATGAAATATATATATGTGTGTTTATATATAAATATTTATACATGTACATACATATTTAAAAATTTTTTTTTTTCAAAATACGAGGCTGTCTCTTTAGGTCCTGCAAAGGCTGAGAGGAAAAAAAAAAAACCTTCTTATACATTTGCATTACCCATAGGAATAAAGCACTTTGCAAACAGTAAAATGGACAATGCTTTTTATTTTGTTGTCCATGTGATTATGACTTTTTGCTTCATTAGATGGTTTAAGTCACTTTTTACACGATACATTTCCCTTTGCTTTCTTTGCACAAAGATAATGTGAAAATATAGGGAGAGAGGTAATTTTCAGCTTTCTACTTTTTATTGTTAAAGTTGGAACTGAAATGACCCACTACTTCTTTTGAGAGATGTCATAGACCCAAATGTTAAAATTAAAAGAATAAAGCTTCTAAGAGAAAACAGAAGAGAAAATCTTTGTTACCTTGGGTTTAGCAAAAGTTTCCTAATCAGGACGCAAAATTGCTAATGATAAAAGAATAGAATTGTTGACCTTTAAAAAAATTAAAAATTTCTGCTGATTAAAGATGTAATCATAGCAATGAATAGGCAAACCTCAAACTGGGAGAAAATATTTGTAATACATCTATCAGACAAATTTCATACAGATCCTCTTAAATATTCCTACAGGTCAATAATCAAAGACAAGCCAATATAAAAATGAGCAAAAGACTTGAACAGATTTTTCATCAAGAAAGTTATGTAAGTGGCCACAAAGCACAAGAAAGAAGAGTTTAACATCAGTCATCAAGGGAATTCAGATTAAAACTACAAAAAGATACCCCAACATATCTTCTAGAATAACCGAAGTTTAAAAGCCTGGCAACAAATGTTAGTGAAAATGTGGATCAAAGGAAGCTCTCTTTTATTGCTGGTGAAAATTAGTTGGCAGTTTCTTTTTAAGTTAATCATATACTCCGGAGTGTTTCCAACACCACCAACCAATTCTCTGATGCTCGAGAGCCCAACTGGGTGTCTTGCTATTTAACTCAATTCTGACAATATTTACCTAGGGGCAGCATCAGATCCCACAAGTCAAGGTCTCCCCCCACTTTCAGACTCCATTGCAAGTCCAAGTTGTCACCTGTACTTCTCACCCACTGACTATAAATCTCAGAATCCCCTTCTCGGGTTTGATAATTTCTACAGTGGCTCACAGAACTCAAGGAACATTTCCTTATGTTTACTGATTTGTTATAAAAGAACACCCCTCAGGAGTATTCAGATGGAAGAGATGCAGAGGGTAAGGTATGGGGGAAGGAGCACGGAACTTCCATGCCCCATCTCGACTTACCATCCTCCCAGCATCTCCACACGTTCACCAACCAGGAAGCTCATCAAACCTCATTGTTCAAGAGTTTTCATAGAGTTAAATCAGCTCTCCAACCTTCCCCTTCCCAGAGGTCAGTGGATGGAGCTGAAAGCTCTAACCCTCTAATCACTTGGTCTTTCTGGTGATCAGCTCCAACCTGAGGTTACCTAGGTGCTCCACCCTAAGTCACCTCATTAGCAAAGTCTCAGATGTGCTCAAAAGGAGCTCCTTATGAATTACCAAAAATACTTCTATCACTCAGGAAATTCCTAGGTTTTGGGGAGCTCTGTGCCAGGACCTGGGCACAAAGACCAAACATATTTCTTATTATACCACATACACATATTCTATGACTTAGCAATTTAACTTCTGGTATTTTCCCAACAGAAATCACCATCAATTTGAAGAAATCCCCAGTTATCTTCTTACTACCTGAAAAACCCTTGTCATTTATTTATCTGTGCTCTTTAAGAGCAAGGACTGTCTTATTCACAGCTGTGTCTCTGATTACCGAAACGGTGTTTGGAACATGGCAGTTTCTGAATAAATATTTGCAGAATATAGGAAGGCATATAATCTCATATTAACACTGTGAAGTAGACTCTCACTCCTATTTTACAGATAGGCATACTGAGACACAGGGCAATGATTAACTTGCCCATGATCACGTAACCAGTAAGTGGCAGAGTTGGGATTTGAACCAATGGTGATATTTTCATCAAAACAACCCTCGAAAGTCAGCCTGGAGATTTGCTCAACTTCTTTGAGGTTCTTAAAGATGTAGCTCTGTGTCCAAAGTCAACCTGCTGTCTCTTTAGTCATTGTGACTTAGTAGAATATTTTTGTTTGTGGTCACCCACTAACTGCTTTCTCAAGCCAGCCCCCTCAACCCTTCTTCCTCATGGAAGCTGCAATTTCTTTAGTCTGCATCAAAGCTTTTCACCAGCGGGCTGGAAAATGTAACAGAATTCACAGGAAGAAATAAACACCGAATTGGGACCTTTTTGGAAGCAGGAGAGAGAAGGGGAGGGTAAATCTCCCAAACTGCAGGTGAGTTGGGTTTCTGAGGTAGATATTTATGTGTCCGATGATAAATGCTTATTGAACACCTGCTCTGTGACTGTCATTGCTTAGGTGCCAGGGATATAAAGTAAACAGAGCAGACAGAAAAGATGTCTGGTCTCTGGGAGCTTGTATTCTTGTAGAGGAAAAAAACACATAAAAATTCGCAAGTAAATATGTATGGATAGGGCAGATAGTAGAATGTGCTTTTGAGAAAATTACCCAAGAAAAAGGCATATGTGCTTTTGAGAGGTCAAGTCTCATTCCCCTTTCTATTCCTGAGCTGGCAGAAAGCAGGAAGGGAATTGCTGGCCTCTTCTGACCCCTTCAAGAGAAGCAGATCCCTGTCCTTATCAACACTCATGCGGCGGGATTCACCCTGCAAAGAAAGTCTGATGAGAAGCAAGGCAGTCTTCCTTCCCAAACTGGCCAAACATCCCTGAAAGGGAGAGATATTACGGAAAGGACTTCTGAATTGGATACTTTATAGAATAGATAATCTTCAAAATGTCTTCCTAAGTTTATAAGCAAAATGTATTTAAAGCTAGAATCTATGGGAGAAGTGTGTACAATCTCTCTAATTTTCAAGGAAAAGCAAACTATACTGATCTATGGCAAATTATTATGACTCTGGTTTTAATTGACCAGGCTATCTGGTTTTAGCCATTACCAATCCAAGACCCACTGGCCACTTAAAGTTCTGTATTTGCATGTAAAAGAGACCATAACGAGTTAGCAAAGCTCAGAAGGAGAATGAGTTATAAGAAACAGGGTGTCCCATGGGATACGCAGGTGAAGCTGAAACGTGGCCCCAGAAGCAGGGAACTGGGAAGCTCTCAGGAACCCCAGGAGTTTTTGTCTCCGCCTCTTCCCTCTTGGCACTGCCCTGTGAGGCTGTAGATGTGCTGTCTCTTCATGGCAGGCAGAAGAGGACCTCTCCGATTCTCAAGTGTGAATGCTATGGTCTGGCTAGGTCAGATCTTTGGGGAGCGGCCCAATTTTCCGTTGTTTATATGTAAATGACATCAACCATACAACATGTTTTCCCAGACCTGCAGAAGAACTCCGCCCACGTGAGGAGCTTGACATTCAGGTACCTCTTCTAGGACACAGTGCCTCCCAGGACATGACATTTCATTTTTAAGCCACAATCAAACTTGATATCCAATTTCAGTCACTGTTGGCTCCGAATACAATTTTACAATAATTAAGGTGCCAAAGTACCACTAACAAATCCAGTTAAGCCACATTCATTTCACCTTGTTATGCATAACTATGATGTGTGAAGGACAGTGGGGGACACTTTTAGATCAGTTTTTGTATTTCTAACAGTAATTATTCTCCCCTGGGGAAGGAAACAGCATCTTCTTGTAAATGGGATGCTTTTGTTGGAGAAGAAGGAAACTTTTATTATTTTTCAGCTTTACTGATGTATAATCGACAAATAAAAATTGTCTCATTGCAGGTACAACTTGACGTTTTGGAATACATTTAAATATATATATTGTGAAATAATCACGACAATCAAGATAATTAACATCCATCAGCTCTTGTAGTTTGAGTGTGCGTGCGTGTGTGTGTTTGTGTGTGTGTGTGTGTGTGTGCGTGTGCGTGTGTGTGTGTGTGTATGGTAAGAACACTTAAGATCTGCACTCCTAGCAAGTTTCAAGTACGCAGTACAGTACTGTTAACTATAGTCATCGTGCTGTACATGAGATCTCTGAAATTTATTCAACTTGCATCACTGAAATTTTATACCCTTTGAGGAACATCACCCCATTTCCTCCCAGCCCCTGGTAGCATGATTTTACTCTCTCCTTCTATGAGTTTGACTATTTTAGATTCCACACACAAGTGAGATCATGCAGTAATTGAAATGAGTCCTCTTTACTATCTCAGTCTATTGGGTCTGTTAGTTACCCTGGAATATAGAAATGTCTATTAGCCTCTCTCTCTATCTGTCTAATATCTATTTATATATACATTAGCTCTACGTGAAGAATTTTGGGCTTTGAGGAAAATAGAAAATCTTGGCTCTGGGATCTGTTAAATGATCAGAGAACAGGCATTACGATAAAGGAAGAGCCTTCATTGCAATGAAATATTTCTTTATCTGTGTTAAATAATCTCTCTAGAAAATAATAATATCAAACTACTTAGCATCAAAGTATTTCAGAAAGCAAGGGATAGAGAGAGAGAGGGAGGAAGGAAGGATGGATGGAAGGAAGGAAGGAAAGAAGGAAGGAAGGAAGGAAGGGAGGAAGGAAGGGAGAAAGGGGTTTATTCTTGCTACTTATGGTTTCCTGACCCTGAAGGAAGTGGTTTATATAAAAAGTTTCTGAATCAGACATGGTGTAAATACAGCAACAGTGGGTCTATAGCAACCACAACAACAACATAATAATTAATACTGATAAGCATCGTCTTTTATTATAAGTCTTCCTACGAAGATTTTCAAATCTAATTCTCACACTTAAAGACTATAATAGTATCTATTAGGCTATGTGCCAGCCACAGTGCTAAGCACGTCACCTTCATAGGTGGTTCTCAACTGAGGTCAAGTTTGCCCCCAAGGGGATATTTGCAAAAGTCTGGAGACAGTTGTGGTCGTTACAACCGGAGAGATGCTTCTGGCATCAAGTGGGTAGAGTCCAGGGATGCTGTTAAATATGGTACAACGCATAGCGTATCTCTTCTCAATAAAGAACTATCTGGTCCCAAATGCCAATAGTGCTGTGGTTAAGAAACCCTGACCTGCATTCTCTCCTTTTAATCTTCTCAACCCCCACTCCCATGGGGCAGTTAATATTATTGTGGCTCAGGCTGGTTTCAAGGTCACCAAACCATTTCCCTTTTCCTCCTGGGCCACAACCAGAGAATATTTCTCAGAAGCCATAGGACTGATTTCTGACCAATGAAATGCAGGTGCAAGTGATGTCACCTCCATTTTGGATTAATAAAACCTCCTGCTCAGTCCATCCTGAGTTCTCTCTCTTCCCCTATTGATTGGCCAGCTGCAACTGACCCAGTGGAGGACTCTGAGAAGCCCGTAAGAGACAGAGGAGCCAAAACATGGAAGGAGTCTGGGCCCCTGAATGACGGCCTGGAATAGAACCCCCTCGCCAATTCACACCGGACCATGAGTAAGAAGTGAATCTTTCTTGCATAAAGCCATTGAGAGTCTGTGGTTGTTTGTTGACTCAGTCATCCTATTTTAATGGACATAATTATGATGCCCATTTTCCAGATGAGGAAAAATAAAGGCTGCCAGAGGTGATGCTTGATCAGAGGTTTGGTTCAATTTCTCTGTTATTCTCTTAGCTCTGCTGCCTTGGTCCACATTACTGCTTCAATTCCAGGCATCATTGAACCACATTGCCCTGAATGTCCCTCCCTCAGTACAGGAGAAGTATTGACATCACTGACTGACCCAGTTTGGTTTACTTGCCTATCCTAGTCCCATGGCCGGGGCAGTGCTATGCAATGATGACCTTGGGTTATCTGCCTCAACCAGCCATGGAGACCAGGCGAGAGTGGAGTCATGTTGATTGACATTCCAACCTTGATATTGGGGCTGCACTCCACCCACTCAAGCATTATGGCTCCTGTACTGTTTGCTATGGGGCTCTAATCCATTGGGATATGCCTTTGGTTTCTCAGGTCACAAAGAACCCTTGAGAGAGTTACCCTGTACTCTGAAGCAATAGGGACCAAGCTTTGCCGAAAGTTTCACTCATCTTGGTGAGAACGTGATGTCTAAATGGATGTTTATACTCAGAGATGTGACCACCAAATTGTATGTATCAGATACAATTAAAAGGACTCTATCCATGGCCCTGACCATCTCCACTGTGGTTGTCACCAAAAGGCATTAATTCTAAGGCAATTTCTCAATGCTTGTATGTCAGAAATCTAACATGTTGATCATTGCCTGGTGAAAAAACATTGGCTTCCATTGTAGGTAAACAGAGAATACCAAGAATTATAAAACCCCAGAAATTCTGAGTGAGCCAACAGAGACCAGACCATCTAGGGTCCACCCAGAAGAAGCACACATACACGCTCTCTTTCTGACTGGTATTGGATTTCTATTCTTGAACTTTTTAGCACAGACATAACATATTTTCTATTGTATAATTTTATCTATGTGGAAGTTTCTCATTAGTTTCATTCAGCTGATTTAAAGTAAAAATTGGTCTTAAACCAGGGGGAAAGATGGATTGGGATGGCCAGCAACTGGGACTTCATTATTCCATCAAGTTCATTAGATGCCATTACCCGAAATGATTTTCTGGAAGCCAAATGATGTTCTCTGTATAAATCTATTTAGATAATAACAAATGTCTCTTGACCTTGCCACACTTGAGATTAGAATATTGTGATTTTCAGCTCTCCTTCCTGATCAGTCAGGGGGAAATCACTTGCAAAGAATAAATATTTTGAGAAGCATAGGAGATGTTCACTCATGGGATTTTCATGGACAGGGCTGTAATGTACAGTTGTTCAGGTTGATCACTGAATAAAGGCACCCCGGAGAAGGAGTAAGTGGGTGATGATGGTATTTAGCGCTCACACTCTGTGTTAGATTAAAGACGGTCACATAATCTTTGCCACTCTTCCCAGAGATGGGGGTGGGTCCATATTACATCCTCTGGAGTGTGAACCAGTTCTATGATTAGTTGACAAAGGTCACAGAGTAAGCAAGTGTTGGAACCCCAAGTCACATCCAAGCCCTCTAAATCCAGAACTTGACTGTTAACTACTCAGCTATGTCAAAGATAGATATCCATTAACATACTGTAAATCCAACTTGCCACCTTGCATCAACCTTACCACAAATACAAATAGATCAAGGACTCAAAGTTTAGGGGCATTCAGATTTAATGGTTTTGTTGTAGAGGTTTATATTCCAGGAAAGTCATTATCATCTGCATGGGTGACATTTTACAGTTTTGCAACCTCCTGTGACATTTCTTTAATGAATAAAAGGTGGTGAGTGATTAGTATCTAGAGAACAATAGAACAATTGAACTAGGATGTCAATCACATGAAAAGGTCAATAATCATGATATCCCAAGAACCTTTTCTGAAATCTGAAGGAGAGACACATTTTGGAATTCACGCCTACTTCACCAAACCACTGCAGCTCCTGCATATTTGTATCAGGTGACATATTAGGGTGAATGGCATCTTAGACATTTGTTTCACTCCTTAGTTTAACACAGTAAAGTAAATGACCCATACAGAAAAAAAAAAAGAAATATTATTTTTCAATAAAATGTTATAAATATGCAAACGATATAATATCTAGTAGAGCATGCAAAAAAAAAGAAGCTTATGGCATTTTGTTAATGGAAATTGTACGAAGCTTTTAGAGGCAGTTGGGTTACTGAGAATGCTTAAGGCTTTGTTGTATTATATTCTGTAATCTGCGTTTCTGATGATTCTTACCACTGCAGTATGAACAATATCATGAATGTTACGGGGTGTTAAGACAAAGACCGAGCCCCACCGACTTTATGAAACTTTAGTGATTAAACTTGAGGGATGATGGAGATTGTCTTTTCAGTGATGTCATAGTTTATCTAATTCTTTCGAGGTTTAATTGTGTATTACTAGATTAAATCATTGTACTCTGTATTAATTAAAGCAATCTAGCAGCAGTAACAGATAAATTCATTGTCAACCCAAGGAAGCATACTTCGACTCTAATTAGCTGCTGGGGTGTGAGGGGCTCTGCGCCACATGGTCCCTTGGGGATCTAGGCTTCTGCCATCTTTTGACTACAGCATCTTCTCTGATCTCAAAGACGTTGGCTGCTTTCCTTGCCTTTGGCCAATGGGTGAGGAAAGAGAGCGGTAAGATGATTACTTGGGAGGCTACTAGGGATTCTGCCACGTACGGATTCTGCTCACATTTAGCTAACTAGAACCAGGTCGCAAACTCCACTTACTGCAATGGAGGCTGGGAAATGTAGTTTACCTGTGTACCCAGGAAGAAAAAAATCAGATATTGTAGACATGTAGGATACACATTCATTGTACATTTTGATGGACCCGTTCATTGTGAATCCAGCTTCCTAAAATAGAAAAACAAAACAAAACAAAACACCCTGTTTTTTCCAGCCTCACTGTCCAGAATGTGTAGGCATGTGACCTGGGCTTTGTTAATTAGACACTTTTCTGTGAGATTCTGATATGAGACGTACATTAGGGTAGACAGGTGTGATGCAGGAATGGTGAATGTGCAGCACATTTCTTGGGTCAATGGTGGTGGTGGCTTTCCAAGTGTCATAGCTGTGATGGTTCCCTCCTATTTGGAGGGTCCGCCCATCCCATGGTTTCTCCCATCTTATGGCCCCTCCAATAAGATGGCTCCTCTGTTCCATGGCTCCTCCAATAAGATGGCTCCCCTATCCCATGGTCCCTCCAATAGGATGGCTCCCCCTATCCCATGGTCCCTCCCATCTCATGGCTTGGCCCATCTTCGTTCTTTCTTTGCCATTCTGGCTCTATGGAGTGTCTCTGAAAGTTGTTGCTGGAAGCTTAAACAAGAACCTCGTCTTGTTTACCCTTGCTTGGAACCATTCTTAAGCCTCCTAGTATTTCTTAATAAGTCCTTTCCTGATTAAATTAAGTAGAGTGACTCTTCTCTGCAACTAATGATGCTGAAGTATAATAGTCCTTTGTTTTGAGGAAAATAAATACAAACATAGCAAACACACATGCCTTAATACTGGTGGGTCCCTCTGTCTTTGACCACCAGAAGAATTTGGGATTTTTTTAAGACACGCAATATAGTATTGCTAAATAATTTATTTAATTATAATTTTTAAATCATAAAGTTTCATCTCTAAACACTGGTATCTGGCTTCACTTTTAAAAAATGGAAATATTTGCCATATTGGAGAATAAATATAGGGGACACTTCATTCCTTTATTCATCAATCATGTATTTAATGCCTATAATTTACCAAATGTTGGCAAAAGAAATCAAATTTCAAGTCATTTTCTTGTGGTCAAATTGTGTCATCTGATGCAGATGTATGTATTATCTCTTGTGTGATAGTCAATAATGTCTCAAAGGACCTATTTCCATTTTCTTTAATGAAGATGGAGCTCAATGAATGGATTCCTGATCCTTATTGCCCAGATAGATTTCAAAATGCGAGACTGTGTTTTGCAGGCACAGGTGCACATTTCCACAATCACATGAGTTGTTATCCTTCCTGAAACTGAATCAGCAGCAGTCAGATTTGTGTTGCATTCCTGGTCATTTTCAGTGGACCAAAGTATGGACCTCCACGAAATGGCTTTATGGCGATTGGATTGCTCTTGTCCTTTGGGAATTATTGGGGTCCCAAAGATCTTAATCACTGGGGCAGGTAGAAGGGGGGGTGTACTTGGTTATTAAAGTTCTTGATGACACAAGCCTTATTTTGCTCTTATTTTTAAAAAATTTTTATTGGCGTATAGTTGATTTACAATGTCGTGTTACTTTCTGCTGTACAGCAAAGTGAATCAGTTATACATATACATATATTCACTCTTTTTTAGATTGTTTTCCCATTTAGATCATTACAGAGTATTGATTAGAGTTCCCTGTGCTATATACAGTAGGTCCTTATTAGTTATCTATTTTACATATAGTAGTGTGTATATGTCCAGTCCAATCTCCCATTTATCCCTCCCCCCCTTCTCTCCTGCTAACCATAAAATTGTTTTCTACATCTTTGACTCTATTTCTGTTTTGTAAATAAGTTCATTTGTACCACTTTTTTTAGATTCCACATATAAGTGATATCATATGATATATATCTTTCTGTCTGATGTACTTCACTCAGTATGACAGTTTCTAGGTCCATCCATGTTGCTGCAAATGGCATTATTTTGTTCTTTTTTATGGCTGAGTTGAAGGGGAATTTCCTGAGGCTAAGTAAATGTGTTTAATACAAAGCACAAAAATATTAATGTTCAGAGGGCTCTGGGTTGTGCATTTCTGGTATAAAGCCAGGTTTCTCAATCTTGAGAAGATTGGCTTTCGGGAAGGATTCTTGCGGTAGGGACTGCCCTGTGCACTGTAGGAGGCTTACAAGTAGCCCTAACCTCTACTCACCAGATGCCACAAACACTCTACATTCAGTTATAACAACCCAAATTTCTCCAGACATTACCAAATTCTCCTGTGAGGAAAAGCACTCTCTCGTTAAGAACCTCTGGTTTAAGAACTAAGTTTTTTTGAGGGGAGGGCTACTTCTATGATGAAGCCATAGGACCAAGATTTGAAATCACACATTCCTCAAATTCTCTAGAGGCATTTTGCTGTCTTCACACACATTCCCTGTTCCCACACTACAGGGCCATCAAGAGTTCTTGGTTTTACCCTTTTCCTCTCCCCCTCCTACCCTCTTCTGTGGTGGGCATTGCAGATGGAGAAGGAAAGGAAAGACACATCAAATTCTGTGGAAAAGCCTGGATCTAGGGTCCTGGGCTCCAGTCTCCTCTCCTCCCCATTCAGCTACACGATCTGGGTAAGACAGTCACCTATCTCAGCCCCACTTCCCTCGTCTGTGAAAACAGATGGTGATGATCAAGTTTAACTCATAAAGCAGTTTGTGAGGATTTGAAGGCAATCAAGCTAGTTTACTCCAATTGTTCAAAAGAAAAAATAAATGAATTCCACATTTGAAAAACTGAATACAGATTATAAAGTACATTGTATAAGCAACTCATGAAAGGTGAACGGCACATGGCCAGTAAAATTAATTTTAAAAATTTAAATTCACTAGTAATTGATGAAATGGAAATTAAAGTAATAGTGTGATAACAAATTATATCACCTTTGGGGTAATAGAGCTGAGTCTATTCCATATTCTTTCCCTTTCCCTTTATTCTTTCCATCAGTTGGTTACAAAGGAAGATGAAGCCCAAGATACGACAGAGCCACAAGAGGGAAGGAACCTGGGTCCCTGAGTGACTGCATGGAGCAGAAATGCCCACCATCCCACACTGAGCTATAGTGTAAGCAAAAACCCAACCTCATTGATTGAATCCAGTGAGATCATACAGTCCCCAATAACTGAATAATCCCATGTGACCTCAATGTCCCAACTGGCATTTTATTTGGAGTCACATTAGTACCAAATATGCCCTAAAATAAATTTTGCAACCTCTCAGAAGCAGGTTGGATCTCAGAGGTGTTCTCTTCAGTCAGCACAATGTTGAATTAGTTACAAATTTTTTAAAGTCCAGAGATTTTATACATAATATGGATTTCTAGTATTCTGTGGAAAGTTTGGCGCTATCAGGATCATATAATGATGGGAGGTGAGTAGCAAGTGCCTTGTAATACACTAAATTTCCCATTCACCCACTCAGGGTCACCCTCACGCAATTCCGTTCCCTGTTCTCTCTCCTGACTTTGTGACACCTGCCACAGACTGACAGCGAATAACTAGTAATTCAGGTTTTTCTCTACTTGTAATTAGAGAATTATTCCTGCGATATCAGAATTCTATTCTACCCTTTAAAAGGAGTTTAAATGCTTCTTAACTTAAGGACATAGAAGCTTCATTCATCTCTTTTCCACGTCTGCACTTCTAAAAGTTGGCTCACTCAAAAGCAAGGGATGACTTAACCATTTGATTTCTTTCCTAAAAGAAGTTTTGTTGAAATCCAGACCCATAACTCTTCTCTCTTTTTTCTCTTGTGTGGCAAGACCAAAAAAAAGGCGGGGGGGGCTTTCCTGGTGGCACAGTGGTTAAGAATCTGTCTGCCAATGCAGGGGACATGGGTTCGAGCCCTGGTCTGGGAAGATCCCACATGCCGGGGAGCAACTAAGCCCGTGCACCACAACTACTGAGCCTGCACTCTAGGCCCCGTGAGCCACAACTGCTGAGCCCGCGCACCACAAATACTGAAGCCCGCACGCCTAGAGCCCGTGCTCCACAACAAGAGAAGCCACTGCAATGAGAAGCCCGGGCACCGCAACGAAGTGTAGTCCCTGCTCGCCGCAACTAGAGAAAGCCCGCGCATAGCAACGAAGACCCAACGCAGCCAAAACTAAAATAATTAAAATAAATAAATTAAAAAAAAAATCCAGGACCAATGTCTAATGAATAGGTCATTTGTATTAAGGTTATAAATATCCACCATGTCAGATTCAATATGAGACTTTGATTAAGGGTTCTCCTGAAGCATGAAATCTAATTCATTATTGTTTTTAGAAATTATTTCCCTAGGGTATCAGCCTAGAACAAGCTTCTTTACCAAAACCTACTGCTTTTTATTACTCATAATCCAATAAAAATTTACTTTTTCATAATAGTGATGCTTTAAGGGTGGTGTTTTAGTTTCAGATATATTAATGTATTTGACTGTGCATTTTATTTAATGGGTGGTGTCTTTTGGGGCAGAAGAATAAGATTTCTATGGAGAATTTCAGGCTTCCTCTTTAAACCCTCCTGGTTGTCAGATTGGCTATTCAGCTAAAACTTAAGCTTTATTCTCACTCTCATCTCTCCCACTCATCTTATTCCTCCCTCCTTTCCTTCAAACCTTTCTTCAATGTCTTCTCCTGTTTTCTAAGAAAACAGTATCCCATGATTAATCGTAATAGGTCCTGACTCGATGGGATAAATAAATTATGTCTCATTTGCAAGTGAAAAAAAAATTCATTTGGTCTAGACAAAACAAGGGAATATATAGGCTTGCAAAACAAGTATCCAGGGAAGCTTTGAGGTGCAGGTATGGCTGTATCTAGTGGCTTAGCAGAATGTGGTTTCTCTTTTTCCATCTCTCAGTTTTTTCTTCTTTTGTGTCAATTCCAAGGAGAGATACACTTTCTGGTGAAGGCAATATGGGCTGCCTAAAGTTCCAGGCTCACACTCCTCCAGCCGTAATGTCTAGCGGAAATGAAAGTTATTTTTCTTCCCTGAGCTTGGACATATCTTGGGTGAAGTAAAAAATAACATCGCAGTCTTGAGAGTGCTGTCCTTTGAAAGGCCAGTTTACAAGGTTAGCCCTTGGCTGGTATGTTGAAAGTTGGATTTCAGGAGGGTTCCCCCCATTCCCTGATAAGAATGGCTCACTTTGTCAAAATGATTTATGTAGACAATACAATTTATGCTGACAACCTGCTTTCCTTACGGGAGTCTGGGATTTTGGTATGTGCCAAGCAGAGGATGCCTACATGACCAGCTCCCCAATAAAAACACCTGGGCAATGAGTCACTAATGAGCTTCCCTTGTAGATAACATTTCAGTTGTGTTGTTACATGTTGCTGGAGGAATTAAGTACACCTTTTGTGACTCCACCCGGATGACTTCACAAGCAGATGCCCAAGCTTGTGTTCCCTATGGGATGCTCACGGTGCCCAAGACTCTATTTGACTGTCTGCAGCGAAAATCCCAGCATCAGGGAGGGGCAAGTACCCAGATGCATGGGACCTGGAAGGAGGTAGAACTCTGTGGAATAAATCAGATTTCTGTGTGGCTCCCTTCTCTTTCCCCATTAGGATAGGATTCTGCTTTCTTACTATCATCAACTTTCAATAATTGTTGCCGTTTTTTCTATTACATCTTCTCCCTTTCCATTTGTCCCTTGGATTTATGCCTTAAAGGTGAAACCAATACTCTTATTTTAGTGGTGTTTGGGAAGGCATGGGAGAAAAAAAAACTGTTAACTTTCACGTTTTACTGAAAGCTGATTCACTGAGTATTAAGCATTTTTATCTGAATAATTTAATATTGTGCAGACCACATTATAATGGGTTGCACAATGCAACTTTTAATGTATTTTCTGCCCCCTATGATTACTATCAATTTCTTGATTATTCCATTATGGCGCATTCTCAGCTTTTAGTGCCTTTTAATTGCCAATAAAAAACATAAAAATTAAGCACTGAGGGTTCATGATGACAAAATCAATTTTTTTCTCCTAGTAGGTACAATTTGTTTGTAAAACAAGCTTTTATGGAGAGGGAGGGAGAAAAAGAACAAGAATGTAAAAACATATTAACGTATTTTTCCTGCCTACACTTGCTTGATTCATAATTCCTTGTGCCCCTCAATGCTCTGAACCCCTAAAAAATCCATTTTAATCAAGGTACCTCCATAACTTTACTCCCTGAAGTCCTGTGGAGCACAGGCAAAAGGTCAAAATATATTCATAATGTATTCATAATGCACATTTTCATTCTAAAGATATATTTCTTGAATGGATTTTATGCCAAGTAATGATATAACTAGACCTAATCCCTAAGTCTTATCATGTTAACACTACACCATGATTAATGAGCTTGCAAAGAATAAGTAACGTTTTCATTTTCTATATACCACCAACCCAACAGGGAAATAAGAGAATGCTTTTGATATTCAGCTCACCCAGTGAATGAAAGCACCACTGTAGCTTGTAAATTAAAATAATGTCTGTATACTTGACTCTTTTCACATTTTTCTCTTTATTACTATTTTCATCCTATTAGCTGTCACTAGCTTCAAAGAAAGTGATACATTCTCTACAGGATAAAGACATTTTATTATGATTTGCAAGATTCATATTAAATGATTAAAGACTTATACGCTTTTTATTGGCAAAATCCCCTATGAGTGCGATGTCATAGGGAAGGTTCTTCCTTCCTTCTTTCCAACCTTAGTTCTTTCCTTCCTCCATTTCTTCCTTCCTTCTTTCCTTCCTCTCCCTCCCCCACACCCTTTTCTCTTTCTCTCTTTCTTCACATACACCTTAGTATTTTTTTTTAATGAACAAAGAGAGAGAAAAAAGAAATGACCAAAGGAAAAACTACTCAATTAGCTCAAATTAACTCATTCTTGTGTTTTATGAATCAGCCATGATTTTAATTTTGTATCCAGTATTTGAAATTCTTAGCCACACTTTGTTTTCCTCCATCGACTTTATCCTTTCCCTAAAGCCTTCCTTTCCTTTACTGTCTTAGGAGTCACCTTTTATAATTTACTGGGAAGTGAAATCTCTATTTTAATTTTACAATGATTGCTATATACCTCCCTAATTAAAAAGGAGTTAAGAGAAGCTGATGAAATCCCACACACAGGAGACTAATTTCATCTACCTGAAGGCGCTGGGCTAAGGACAGCAATCCTCAGAGCCAGAGAGAACCTGGGCAGGAAGCATCTGAGCTGTTAAACATCTGAGCGTTTATCCTCACATTGGGATGGGAAAATGTTCTCCTCATATGGATTTCTAAGAGTCTCATGAAGAGAGTAGCTAACTCAGCTCACCTTTCTTGATTTTAGGAGCATCAATAAATGATATAGAGAATTAGATGTATTTTGTAATTTGCAGTGGTGGGAAGGGGAACCCTTACTAGCATCTTCAGATTCCAAATGGCATCTCTCTACCATAGACTCATAAAAAATGTCCAATTCACTCTTTTTTGGAAGTTTATTTCTGTAAATGCATCCTTCAGTTACCAGAATTCATTTTACATCTAAAACTATGTTCTGAGAAGACATTAGCCCTTTCATGCCATCCTTCCAGATGCATTTCCTCTGGTCCTAGGAGAACCTAGGGAACATCAAGGCAGACCTTGCGTGATGGAGCCAAGAACCAACGGCTGGATTACGGTTTCTTGGCATTGATGGCACTGTATCCTGCCCAGGGATTTGCAGTTTTATTTCCTAAATCCACCCTAACAGTGAAGTTGATTTCATGTGTTAGCCCTCCTGCCAAACTCCCCTCTGGATCTTATTTCTGACATGCCAACCAGCCTGCACGGTGAGCCCTATTCGATACCTTTGTACACCTGAGTCAGATAGGAATGCCATATGTGGAATGCCATAGCAGCCAAGAGAGCAAAACAGAGGTCAGATTAAAGGCAGGACAACCCATGCATCCATCATTATTAAAAACACATGATTCATTAAACCTCAGCGATTCATACACTCTTTAAGCAACCAAACTTTATTTCAATCACTTTCATGGGCATCCTTCCAAAATGTGTTCTGCTTTCATGCTCTTTAAGCAGAATGTTATGACTATAGGGTCATGTGTGTGTGCATGTCACTGTCATCACTATACACACTGGCTGTCTGGGTAATCACTTGGATGCAGCGATTCTCTCTGGAGCTAATTCTCTAATTCTGCCTGGTCCTTTATTCCATTGTCCTGGACAAACAAGCCTTATAGATTCTTCTCTTTGATTTTTATAGTTTCACCTCCCAGTCTTACTACCATGTGCTGTCACTTTTCATTGCTTTTAGCATGCTTTCTTAAAAGTTCGACCCATGCAAATTTGCTTCTTGTAAACGACTTTGGCCTGAGAACATTTATTTTCTGCAAGTTCCAAAGAAGAAGGATCTCTTTTCTCTTGCTCATCCAGGACCTGACACATAGCTAGGCTATACTGAGAGCCCTTTAATATTCCTTTCACAGATAACCAATTCCATTGTAGTTGTGTGCAAAGTAAGAATAAATAGTTCTGAGAGTCCAAGTGGCTTTACTTTGCTCACAGTTTAGGAGTTTAAACACAAACCTGGTGGGTCGATATTGGCTTCTAAGGGGTTTTTGAAAAATCTCAGCTTTTGGTTATGCCATTGGGAAGTGTGTTTTCTTGTCACAAATTCTCCTAACATTATCATCATTGTTATTATTATTTTATGTATTTGCTTTTATCCAAATATCCTTGCCCACTTCTGGGGAATTCTCCTTCCTCCTCTCCATCCAAGTGGTTCTAGAAAAGTCTGTAATGATTGACCTGTGAGAGATCCCCAGTCAGCGACTTCACTGGGGGAGCGATCCTCCAAGAGATCTGAACACTCATTCCCTCTTGCATCTGTTTCCTACTCCACTTGACTTTAATTCCCTTGCACTTCTCCAAACTCTTTGAGTGCCCTCCTGGCTTATTTACAGCTGTTTAATTCCATTTAAATCTCTCCACATCAACAAAGCTGCTTATTTTGTCCGGGTAATTTACTGGCCCAGATGTTACTGCTTGCAGATTTTTTGCAAGTTAATCCAAGGTCTGGCATTTTTTCTTGTCTACCCTGTGCATCAATTCTTCTATAGAAAACATGGGGAGCTCACATTATGGGGGGACAGTTGATGGGTTCTTTTGCCAACCCTTTCCATTTTACTGGAGAATTCTCCTTTCATATTACTAATGGAGATTTCTCACCTTGAATGCAATGATGTAACGAGATGATGATTCTTATTGTTAAAAGGAAGATTATCTTTCAATCGTTTTGTCCAATCCAATTATAATTATCTACTTTGTTCAATTTAATTTTTCAATTTCAGAAGTCTTCTTAAAGTTCTATTAGACTGAAGATGATCCCAACTCCATGCCTTCTATAAAGTTATTTGTCCCTTTAAAAATGTACAGTAAGCATCTTAATATATTTTATTTGATAATGAGCTTTACTAACAATTGCTATTGCTAAGATAGTTCCCCTAAATATGTTATATTTGTCTTACCCCATGAGAAATTCACTTCAAAAATGGTAAAAGTCAAATAATTCAGTGTTATCATTTTTAAAATATTGTCTCATAAATTATAGTTTTCTAAACCATTTCTTGTCAAAGGAAATGCATTTGCCTTGGGTTATGGATTATGTGTTTGCTTTCTGTTCGGTTTTTTTATTCTTTGAGAATAAAGCTGGCAGACAACAGATATGGAAGTAGGTTATTTAAATTATCTTTCCTGGGCATCTCATTCTCTGTAGGCTGACATTTCTAAGACGCCAGAAAGGCATAAGCTAAGATGGAAATAATTTTGCAGGACCTGTTCGCATATTTGCTAGAAAAAGTGCTAGGAAGAGGCAAGTGTTTCATGGGTAGGTGATGCTTTGGGCTACAGGGGTAGGAATGACAGACTAGGAAAATTTTGAAATATTTTATAATATTTTACCACTTGAAATATTTTACAATTTGAGAGACTGTGAATTAGCTCTGAGAGAAGTTAGAAAAGGAATGAGGGGTTTATTCAAGTCAAGTAAAAAGAGAACTCATATCTAACTTTTCTGTTTGCATTTTTATGTGTGCTTTAGTATGTTTAGCTGGCTCTTCCTGTGATACTTCGGTTCTGATTTTGAGATTCTGACATCATGTACACACATGTGGCATCTATCATGGATGTGATAAATGTTGCAAAGAGAACTCTGAAACTTGGGAGCTTTGTCTTGGAAGAGAGACTTACTAGGCAAACTTGGGCAAGTTTTGGGACCTCACTTTTCACACCTAGAAACTGGTTTATGATCTCTGCCTTACCTATTTACAGGAATACAGGAATAGCGTGAGAAGCAAATAAGTTATCGGATGTGACAAAACATGGACAGAAATCATATGAATGGAAGGAAGCATTTTTAATTATTCAAACCCTCTAAACTCTACGTGCTGGGACACTACTTCTCCAAATGCGATTAGGGAAACCCTTGAGGGTCTCAGAAAACCACTTTAGGAAGATAGTGAGATCAGAAACATGTTTATAATAATACAGTGGAATTTTCTAGAGGCTACGTGATGTGTGATGACATCACCACGGTGAAGACTAATGGGATGTCTCTGTGTGTTCCTGTGCTTTCTAAAATGTTCTAAAGTAGAAAATTCGGAGCAAAGGTATGCACATTTCCAGAGAACAACTCAGTTTACTTTCAGTACTTCCACTGGGCTTGTACTATGTATCTTTAGCTCTACCAGCTAAATCTTTGCAACTTCCCTTTCATTCAATAAAACATTATTGTGAAAACACAAACTTTTCCTGGAACCTGTAAGAAAACACGAGAAATGCACTGCTGCCTTATTTTGAAACAATGTATTAATTCTTTCCAAAAAGTCTTTTCTGAAAAGTGATTTTATGATTCAATAATATTTTCTTTTAACATGTCAGAATATTATTTATAATATAGTTTTCTTATATTTAAAGTTGAATAGTTGGATTTCGAAATGGAGATTTGAAGATTTGCTTTTTTCAATCTAAAGCTTTAAAAAATCTGCATAAAAATGCTGAAAAACTTGAAACTGACTTAGGAGCTAGTCTTCTATCTCATGAAAGGGACAAATCTACTAAAAAAAAAATCTAGCTTGACCTTTAAATGAGAAACAAAACATGACAAAAATCTATCTTTCCCTTAGCTTTATAAGAGTTAATTTGTTGTCTTATTCCCTAGAAAATCTCAAATAATAATATGGTGGCAGATTTTGTCATCTTTCAGACTGTAAAGAAGACGGAATTGAACCTTTTTAATGTAGATGCTGTGTGCTTATTAAAAGTCAAAACTTAACTGGTGCTTTTTTTCATATTAGAAGAAAAAAAGACATGGCTGCATCTTAAGGATAAATCACCATATTGCATTTACTGAAGAGGTGCACACAATAGGTGAAACGAATATAATACTTTGCAGAGCTGACATTACCAAATTTCTGATGGAAGAAAAAGTAGTACAACCGATTACAGAACTGCAGCTTTCTGTGACTCTGATTTACATTTCAGTTGTTTCTCTGAACTTGGATTTTTCCCCCCCATAGAGTATCTTTCATTAAAATCATTCTTAGCAAAGTCCTGCCACGGGGGGCTAGAGGACACTGAAATTAGCATTCTCCAGATCTAACATTATAGGGAATTTAACTGGTTTTTTGCACTTAAGCAAAGCTCGCCGTTTGACAGCATCAAGTAGCTGTCACATTTTAAACCAGAGTTAATTGTGAATTATGGCTTGTTTGCAAGAATACAGCATAAAAGTAGTTACTGGGACTCTTTCCAAAGTTGGGGTGAATTTATGACACATTTGGTATTGGCTAATTATTTATAAAGTCTATTAAATTTGTCAGGACTGCTGGTGGGAAAAGATTTATTAGAACCAATGTAAAATGTAATGAAATAGATTGACTCCTTATGAAATATTAATATTCATTAACTCTGGTCATTGTAAGTCTACATTTGTAATCTCTCCGTGGATGCTTTTAGGTCAAGCTGCAGATGGTGCTTTAAGCTCTTATGACCAGGAGCACCCAAACTGCTAAATAAAAAGCTTCTGAGAATGACAAACATCAAATTCAGGATAGTGGTTATCTTACAGCCAAAGATCACAGCTGGGGGAGAGAAAATGGTAAACTTCAACTCTCTATATAAATATAACGTAGATATATATATATATATATATATATATATATATATATATATATATAAAAGCTTTACTTTATATACATATATAAAGTAGATGTATATATGTGTGTATGTGTATATATATATACATATATATATATATATATATACACACACACATACATACACAGGTAGATTGATATCAACTACATCCATCTGCCAACTGTACCGTATCTCTTGCTTAGTCTCTACTAGGCATTTTAATTGGGTGTTAACACCTTTAGGGTGGAGCCTGTCTTGTTTATGGCATCTAATATAACGTTTAGCAGAGAGCAGAGCTCCTATCAGTCAGGGTGAACCAGATTGTGCCCCCCAAATCAAAATCTCACCAGCTGATAACAACCAAAGAATACTTATCCAATGTGTTGAATGACTAACATGGATCAACGGGGTGAGAGGTTCTGTCACTGTAGTTGCTCATGGACCCAGGATGGTGAAGGCTCAATTAAAAAACAAGATTTCACAAAAATAGAGTTGCCATATCATCCAGCAATCCCACTCCTGGGCATATATCTGGACAAAACTATAATTTGAAAAGATACATGCACCCCTATATTCATAGCAGCACTATTTATAGCCAAGACATGGAAGCAACCTAAGTGTCCATCGACAGATGAATGGATAAAGAAGATGTGGTACATATATACAATGGAATACTACTCAGCCATAAAAAAGAATGAAACAATGCCATTTGAAGCAACATGGATGGACCTAGAAATTGTCATACTGAGTGAAGTAAGTCAGAAAGAGAAAGACAAACGCCATATGATATCGCTTATATGTGGAACCTAAAAAAAAAAAAGGTACAAATGAATTTATTTACAAAACAGAAATAGAGTCACAGATGCAGAACACAAACTTATGTTTACCAGGGTGGAAAGGGGGCCAGGGATAAATTGGGAGATTAGGACTGACATCTACACACTACTATATATAAAACAGATAACAAATAATGACCTACTGTATAGCACAGGGAACTCTACTCAATACTCTGTAATGACCTATATGGGAAAAGAATCTAAAAAAGAGTGCTTATATGCGTATGTTTAATTGAGTCACTTTGCTGTACACCTGAAACTAACACAACATTGTAAATCAACTACACTCCAATAAAAGTTGTTAAAAAAAGAAAGAGGAAATGATATCACTATATGTGAAATCTAAAATATGACACAAATGAACTTATCTGTGAAACAGAAACAGACTCAGGGACATAGAGAACAGACTGGTAGTTGCCAAGGGAGAAGGGGGTGGGGGAGGGATTGATTAGGAACTTGGGATTAGCAGATGCAAACTATTATGTATAGAGTAGATAAACAAGGTCCTACCGTAGAGCACAGGGAACTATATTCAGTATCCTGTGATGAACCATAATGGAAAAGAACATGAAAAAGAATGTATATATATGTATAACTGAGACACTTTGCTGCACGGTAGAAATTAACACAACATTGTAAATCAACTATACTTCAATAAATTTTAAAAAACCCCAAGATTTCATAATCATGGAGGCAAAGAAGTGAGGTGGAAAGTCAAGACCAAGCAAGTAAGTGCTTCCATTTTTCCTTTTCCATTTTCCATCAGCTCAAACAATTCACATGGTCCCACCTCCCTGCAAAAAGGGCAATCAGATGACCAGCTGTGTTCTTAGAAGGACACGGGAAATGGTACCTGTGATTAGTTCTAAGGTTTGCTTATATACTCAACAAATATATACTTGCTGAATGAACAAATTGATCAGATACTGAGTGCTGTTTCTGAACTTGATTCGCTTACTGAGAAATACTTATCAACAATTTACTCTGTACCAGATAGCACACAGGGCACTAGGGAATGAACACGGAACAAAACTGTGAAACACTGAAATAGAGGGAAACTGTTCTTAGTCTATCTGCTTATACATGAACTCTATTTATTCACTGTTTTACATTGAACCTTGCAAATTTCAGTACCAGGGGATGGCTTTATTTTGAAAATGTGGAATCAATATGTGGACCAGCGATTTTCTTTACGTGCAAACATTTTTTTAACGATACACTACTGTGGGTCTTTCCTGTTCATCATTGACAATAAGCAAATACATTCGACGTGCCTTAAAGTCAGCAGTTTTCTGCCCATCAAAATATGATGAAAAGCTCTGCTGTCAATGACATTTTTTAAAAGCAGGGCTGGCGGAAACTCGGCATACTTTTTAACTGGCACCCTCCCACTCCTGTCCACGTTGCACTGGCCAAAGTAAATCTATGGTCAAGCCGGACATCACTAGGGCAGAAAGCATACCTAGCCCATGTGTTTGGGGGAGGCACGGAGAGCTCTCTGCTGGACAGTCTTCCTCATGAATGACATCATCATTATTATCACAATCTCTATCACTGTCTGTCACTATTATTTTCTGCTCTCATTAGTAATAGTATCCCTCCTTCCCATCTGAACACCCTCATTATCTGCTTCATGCTCCTCACTTGCCCCTCAAAATCCCATTGCACTAAATCGTCAGTGACTGCAAGTGACATAAGGGATGGGCTTTTGCCTTTTTTATAACACCTCACAGCATGTGACAATGTGGCCAGCAGAGAGAGAGTCCCCAGGAAATATTTGTTGTCTGAGTGGATGAACATAAGTCTTAGAACTTTCAAAGAAAGTACAAAGATATGTTGTGTATGCATATTATTGTGTGTCTATTTATAACATGTATTATATACTTAAAATATGAATATTACATGTGCATACAGGTATATGTTTGTATATATACGTGCATGTTATATGTGTGTAAGTACATACGTGTGTACATGTATATACAGTTGTTAAAATGCTTTCGGGAATTGTATTAGTGATAGAGTCAGGCTACCTTTGTTTGTCTGGTGGTTTTTGAAGATTTAGGCAGGACTTGAGGAAAAAGAAGTCGTGTTGATGGCGAAGATGCTAATGGTGGAGTTGACTGAAAATGAAAACTGCGAAACTGTTAGATGCAAAATGGAGTGTTGCATGGCTGAGAGGAGGGCGATATGAATCCCAGATGCCTACAAAACTGCAAGTCAAGCTTTTCATTCCACCCTCCTGTTGCCTTAATGACTTCCACAAACTAAGTTGTTGCCCAGGGTACTGGGACACATCAGTATAACTACAGCAGGAAAAATCAAATAAAATAAAATCATGGAAAATTAGTTCCTAACAAAAACAACTCGCATCATTATTTGTAACTAGTCCCTCATCAACTCACCCAATTTTGCGTTACCTCCTTGCATTAGCTGCTATCTAACTTGCCTTATGCTCTATTTCAAGTTTTGAAATTTTTTTCAAGAAAAATAAATTGATTTGTAATAATCACTCAGACAAAACTTTTTCAAGACCAACATGCAGAATCATAATTTCCATATTCATCATTTCCAAAAGTGCTCTACTTGGCTTTGCAATTTTTTTAATCAAAAGAAAATGCATTAGTCTTTCATTCATTAAGTTTCAATTGGAGCGTGGTTATATTTCTTATTAAAACTTTTCTAAGTAGTGCAAAAAAGAAGACAGACATAGAAAAATCAAACCTCATAAGTGCTTATCCATCAGCAGTTTTGATAAAAAGCTATCATTAAGAAAGAAAAAATGCAAATTACAGAAACAAGGTCACAATTTAATTGATATAAATTGCAGCCACCTGCTTATCTTATTTCCGAGGGAAAGGATTTTGTGTGTGCAATGAAGTAATTTCTTTGTAAGGAAGAAAAGTCGCTTGGCCATCTTTGTCGCTTAGGCATTTATTTAAATCGCCTGAATCCAGCCCACTTGGCTCCTGCCCCATCTGACCAGCACGTGAGCATCTGTGACTGACTTAGAAGTCAAAACAGCAATCCCATTTCAAATGGCAATCCACTCCCCAGACCATGAGGAGCTAGGGAAGCCACTGGGTAATTAGTTATTGACTTTAAATAGGAGGACAGATTCAAAGGGTCTTGGATTGAAAACAAACGTACAGTTACCAAAGGGAAAAAGTGGGGGGTGGGGAGGAGAGATAAATTGGGAATGTAGGTTTAACAGATACACACTACTATATATAAACAAGATAAACAACAAGGACCAACTGTATAGCACAGGGAAGTATATTCAGTGTCTTGTAATAACCTATAATGGAAAAGAATCTGAAAAAGCAAAGCGAATATATACATGTATTCACTTTGCTCTCCATCTGAAACACTGTAAATCAACTATACTTCAATAAAAAATAAAGAATGATAAAAAAAAACAGACTCAAAAGGTCTTAGACTGGCTTGTGAAAACTACAATATGACTTATAATAGAGCTGGGTTAAGAGGGATACAGGTTCAGAGAGCTACAAGTTTTAAATCTGGGTATGATTTCATGCAGGTACATAAGGAATAGCAAACCATGCTGTAGTCATGTTATACACATACACATATATGTATATATAGACATCTATCCTGTAAACTCAGGTCCAGTACTCATCAGTAATAAGTCCGAGAAATGTCTGACTTTTTTATTTTCCCTGAAAGTGTACCTTTTTGTATGCATGCCATTATTTTGCAAATGCTATTTGAAACCAAATTATTTAGAAACTGAAGCCAACATTCATGTTCATAAAACCCTAGATAACCATTTACTACTGAACAGGAAGATTTGCCAATTACTAATAGATTTTCCCCTTTGGGAGGTAGGATCCTTTTAATTTTGTTTTTATTTTCTAATTTTCATTTTCAATTTCTTTCTAAAATTTGTTATCTAATTGAAATGCTTTAAATTTCAAAAATATTTCAAAGCATTTTTTTTTTCTAAAAGAGAGAGGCTTTTCATTAATTTGGAAAGGAGAAAACTGCAGGCTTGTCAAACAGCAATGACATATTTACTATGTATCTTCCTTGCTGTTGCATTTTAGTCTAATCGAAAATGACTGTTTACATGGCTACAATTAGTTTCCAACAATTTATATTCACCCTTGCTGAGGCTCTTACTTCACTCATCTGTTTAATTCCTTTCAAAGCATGAAAGAGGTTTTGCTTCACTGGAAAGAGCACTGCTTTCAACTTAGCAATGAAAAAGGTCAACTACACCAAAAATCACGACTTTTATCTAACCTATCAGAGAACTGATATTGTTGGGTAGATACATCCTAAAGTCCGCTCAGGGTCAGCCCTTCAGCTAAGGACAATTGGATGGCATGATCTGTTTCTATTGTAGCAGAGCACGAGGGGGAGGGATGGCTACCTGAACTGGGTAACAGCAATTTTAACAATCTGCTCAAAGCTGGGAGTGGGCTACTGTGAAGTTATGGAACCTCTAACTGCCCTGGATACGGGGGAATTTGCACACACCTGCAGAATCTTTTGTACAGACCCTCCTCTTCATGCTCATGAGAAAGGTTGAAGGCAGGAGTGAAAATAGAGCAAACCCATACAAAGAATTCATACAACTCAACAGCAAAAAAAAAAAAAAAGAATTTTAGAGATGGACAGAGGATCAGAACAGACATTTTTCCAAAGAAGACATACAGATGGCCAACGCGTGAATGAAAAGATGCTCAACGTCACTAATCATCAGAGAAATGCAAATCCAGAGTAAAATGAGATATCACCTCACACCTGTCAGAATAGTCATCATCAAAAGATGACAGGGCTTCCCTGGTGGCACAGTGGTTGAGAATCCGCCTGCCAATGCAGGGGACATGGGTTAGAGCCCTGGTCTGGGAAGATCCCACATGCCGCGGAGCAACTAAGCCTGTGAGCCACAACTACTGAGCCTTCATGTCTGGAGCTTGTGCTCCGAAACAAGAGAGGCTGCAACAGTGAGAGGCCCGCACACCGTGATGAAGAGTGGCCCCCGCTTGCCACAACTAGAGAAAGCCCTCGCACAGAAACGAAGACCCAACACAGCCAAAAATAAATAAATAAATAAATAAATAAATATTTTTTTAAAAATGACAAAACTGTTGGTGAGGGTATGGAGAAAAGGCAGCCCTTGTGCACTGTTGATGGGAATGTAAATTGGCGCAGCCACTGTGGAAAACAGTATGGAGGTTCCTCAAAAAATTAAAAATAGAACTATCATATGATCTAGGAAACCCACTCCTGGGTATTTATCTGAAGATTAAAAAAAACACTAATTAGAAAAGATATATACACCCCTATGTTAATTGCAGCATTATTTACAATTGACAAGATGGACAACCTAAGTGCCCATCAATAGATGAATGGATAAAGAAGGTGTGGTATATATATATATATATATATATATATATACACACACACATACAATGGAATATTACTCAGCCATAAAAAAGAATGACATCTTGCCATTTGTGGCAACATGGATGGATCTAAAGGGTATTATGCTAAGTGAAATAAGTCAGAGAGAGAAAGACAAATACTGTATGATATCACTTACATGCGGAATCTACAAAACAAAGCAAATGAACAAACATAACCAAACAGAAACAGAGTTATAGATACAGAGAACAAGCAGGTGGTTGCTCAAGAGGGGAGAGGTGTGGTGCAGGGAGGGACATAGGTGAGGGAGAGTAGGAGGTACAAACTTCCAGTTGCAAAATAAATGAGTTACGGTGATGAAATATACTGTGTGGGGAATATAGTCAATAACTGTGTAATACCTTCGTATGGTGACATATTTAATGTAACTAGACTTAATCATGGTGATCCTTTGAAATGTACAGAAATATAGAATCACTAGGATGTGTAATAGGAACTAACATAGTATCATAATTACTCAGCCATAAAAAGAAACGAAATTGAGTTATTTGTAGTGAGGTGGATGGAGTTAGAGTCTGTCATACAGAGTGAAGTAAGTCAGAAAGAGAAAAACAAATACAGTATGCTAACACATATATATGGAATCTAAGGAAAAAAAAAAAAGGTCATGAAGAACCTAGTGGCAAGATGGGAATAGAAACACAGACCTACTAGAGAATGGACTTGAGGATATGGGGAGGGGGAAGGGTAAGATGTGACAAAGTGAGAGAGTGGCATGGACATATACACACTACCAAACGTAAAATAGATAGCTAGTGGGAAGCAGCTGCATAGCACAGGGAGATCAGCTCTGTGCTTTGTGACCACCTAGAGGGGTGGGATAGGGAGGGTGGGAGGGAGGGAGAGGGAAGAGGGAAGAGATATGGGAACATATGTATATGTATAACTGATTCACTTTGTTATAAAGCAGAAACTAACACACCATTGTAAAGCAATTATACTCCAATAAAGATGTTAAAAAAAGTCAATTATACTTCAAAAACAAACCCACTCATAGAAAAAGAGATCAGAATTGTGGTTACCAGAGGAGGGGTGGGGGAAGGGGAATTGGGTGAAGGTGGTCAAGTACACCCCCAATACTTATTTATCTTATAACTCAGAGATTGCTCCTCCCAGTTCTAAGATAAATAAGTACTGAGGATGTGATGTACAATGTGATAGATATAATTAGTGCTGCTGTAAGTTAGATATGAAAGTTAAGAGAGTAAATCCTAAGAGATCTCATCACAAGGAAAATTTTTTTGTTTTTAATTTTTTTTTGGCTGTGTTGGGTCTTCGTTGATGAGTGCAGGCTTTCTCTAGTTGCGGCGAGCGGGGGTTACTCTTCGTTGTGGTGGCTTCTCTTGTTGCGGAGCACGGGCTCTAGGCGTGTGGGCTTCAGTATTTGTGGCACATGGGCTCAGTAGTTGTGGCTCGCGGGCTCTAGAGCGCAGGCTCAGTAGTTGTGGCGCATGGGCTTAGCTGCTCCGCGGCATGTGGGATCTTCCCGGACCAGGGCTCGAACCCATGTCCCCTGCATTGGCAGGCGGACTCTTAACAACTGCGCCACCAGAGAAGCCAGAAAAAAATTTTTTTTATTTCTTTAATTTTGGGTCTATGGAAGATGATGGACGTTTGTTAAACATATTGCGATAATCATTTCATGATGTAAGTCAAATCATTATGCTGTACACCTTAAACTTATATAGTGCTGTATGTCAATTATATATTAGTAAAAATGGAAGAAATAAAGAACAGAAAATGGAGCACACCTTTCCTGCTGCTGCAGGAAAAGCCTGAAGCCCTATACCTGCCCCTCTCTGCACCCTTTCCTCATAGGAAGCAAAAGCCTTGAGGTTAATGGCCTTCCCATCATCATGCATGACTTCGCACTGGGGAGTTCTTTCGGGCATGGGGAAGGTGTGTGTAAGTACCACAGTGCAGGGAAAACCAGACTGAAGGCTGGGCCAGCTTGCTGAAGGAGAGACATTTCCTTCTCCAGAGCTTCCTGAATTCCTCAGTAGAGCTTTTGACTAAGTTGGGACAATAGCTAATGGTAACCGTCACCACCTTGTTTAGATTCAGTGTCTGAGGCTGCTCTCCAACAGTTTACTCTACCCCTGGTCCTGCATCAAACAGCAGCGTGCATGAAACAGTCCTGTGTTGTTGTTCCCAATAATAGCAGTCACCTCTGTTTGACAGCACATTATGGCAAAAACTTTTTACCTAACCAAGTGTGAAAGAGAAAAGTCATTATGTGTCTATTGATTGTTGTCATACACTATTTTATTTAACAGCAACCTATTTTCCACTAGTGATTAACACAAGGAGACATAAAATATGCATATATTTGGAAACCCAATTATTCAGCTGAAAACCCCTATTACAGCTTCATTGTCTTGGCTGTGCTACAGTTTCCATTTGGAGGTCCTGAAAGGTGATTTTTGCCCTTGACAGAGAGGGGATGCTCTTCCCAAGTTCACGTGTGTTGAATGCCATATCACTGAGAAGACGTAGATTATTTGTTCAGGATCCAATGGGAATCAAACTCAGGTTTATACAGTGAGGTTTAAATTTGAATTTAAAGACATGGTTAAAGGCTCTTTAAAATACACCAAGTGTTTATCGAATGTGTATTATGTCCCAGGCACTGTGGAACTCAATGGTCGACAAAATCCCAGCCTTCGAACAGCTTGTGCCTGAGTAGGGAATAGAGTCAATGAGCCATTAAATGACGAGGTGATGAATTCTATGATGGGAGGTGCAAGCAATCCTGGGACATTGCAGAGGGGCACAAATCAGGACGTCAAGGCTGAGGAAAGGCTTTTTTAGAGAAGTATGTCCATGTTGAAGAACAAGGCTGATTGGAAGTAGGCTCAGCTAAAGAAGAAAGGGAGGTCTTTGGGCAGACAAAACTGTAGGTGTAGCAGATGCCGCCAGGGCCACACCCACAGACCTGCCTCATCATTCCTGACACCTTCCAACTGGTCCTTTATGCATCTCCTGTGCTTGAAGGCTCTCCCCCATCTCTCTAGCTGCTGAAAGCTGCACAGCAGGACAAAGGAAAGAACACTCCTCCTTCCTAGAAGCCCTCAATCTATAAATATTTTCCAACCCTTTCCAAACTTGAATCTTGTGTAGCCACGTGACTTATTTCAGTCAGGTGTGGCGATGTGCCATTTCTGAGTCTAGCTGCAAGAGGGCTTGCATGCTTCTGCTTTTTTCTTGTACCTCTGCCTCTAGCATGAGAATAAGCCTGGGCTCACCTGCTCAGGGTGAGAGACCAGGTAAAGCATAGCCACTTTATCCTAAATTTGCCCACAGTCAGCTGACAGCCAGGCATGTAAATGAATGTCAGGCAAAACTGGGGAAACAAACAAACAAACAAACAAAACGCTAAGGTAATACCAGTCAAGATCAGCACAACTGCTCAGTTTACCCATAGTCTTATGAATAATAATAAGTGGTTATTGTTTAAAGTTACTGAATTTGGGGATTACTTAGTACACAGCATTATTATGGCAACAGCTAACTGGTACAAAACATATCATGACTTTAATTGGGCTTATTGAAGATTTGGAGCCAAATGAAAATGAAAACACAGTTTATCAAAATTTGTGGGATACAGCAAAAGCAGTGCCTAAAGGGAGATTTATAGCACTGAATGCATATAGTAAGAAAGAAAATATACTGAAAATCAGGATTCTAAGTTCTCACCTTAGGAAACTAGAAAGAGAAGAGCAAACTAAATCCAAAGTAAGAAGAAAATAAATACTTAAGAATTGGAGCAGAAGTCAGTGAAATTGAAAACAGGAAATCGGTAGAGAAAATCATTGAAATGCAAATCTGGTTCTTTGAAAAGGTCCATAAAATTGATACGCTTCTAGGCAGGCTAAGAAAGAAAGAGAAAGGACACAAATTACTGATATCAGAAATGAATGAGGGGACATCATTACAGATTCCATGGACATTAAAAGATATTAAAGAATTACTATGAACAATTCTATACTGACAAATTTTATAACCTAGATGAAATGGACCAATTCCTGGAAAGACACAATTTGCCAAAACTCAACAAGAAGAAATAGACACTCCGACTAAGCTTATAGCTATTAAAGAAATTGAATCAAAATTCATAACCTTCCAAAACAGAAAGCTCCAGACCCAGAAGCAACATGAATGGATAAATAAACTGTGGTACACCCCGATGATGGAATATTATTCGGTGCTAAAAAGAAGTGAGCTATCAAGGCACGAAAATACACGGAGGAAACTGACATGCAGATTACTAAGTGAAAGAAGCCAATCCGAAAAGACTACTTTTCAGGCTACATACTGTGCAATTCCAATTATATGATATCCTGGAAAAGGCAAAACTAATCATGGTCTGCGATTTGTCAGGGTTTGGAGGTAAGAGGGTTGGATAAGCAGAACACAGAGGTTTCTTAGGGTGGTGAAAATGTTCTGTATGATACCATAATGACAGAAAAAAAAAAGTCATTATACATTTGTCCAAATTTATAGAATGGACAATACCAAGTTGACCCTAATGCAGACTGTGGACTCTTGGTGATTATGAAGTGTCAATGTAGGTTTATCGTTTGTTACAAATGTTCTTCTCTGGTTCTTCTATATGGGAATCTTTGCACTTTCCCCTCAATTTTGCTGTGAACCTAAAAGTACTCTAAAACAAAATCTTAACTGAAAAAAAAAAAAAAAGAAAGAAAGAAACTGAAGTTTAGGGAGGTTAACAAGTAAAGGAAGCAGGAATTCAATGTAGATTTGTGAGTTTTCCTTCCAGAATCCGGGAGCTTAGTGACTCAGCTACACAGATCTGCTTCCCATTTAGCTACCTGCTGATTTGCTGCCAGGCTGGTGTCCCCATCTGACTGGCACATGGTCAGCTCAGCCCTTCCCTTGTCTACTTCAGACGGTCTTGCTCTATGTCTGGTCACCCTAAGGAAATTTTACCAGTTCTGATCTCTACCAGAATAACTTTGGCTAGCCAAGGGCCTGCTACTGAGAATGAATCAGTGGCAGGCACAGAATTCATTAGAAGATGCATCTCACATTTATGCAAGGAGATTGCAAAGTGGTAAACAGGGCTCTTTCTGCTTTTCTGTTCAATGTTTTATTATGGTCCTCCTCAACTTCATGCGTGAAGACTGCAGAGAGCTTTGAAAATTAATATCTGTACCGTATCAATACCGCCTTCTCTTCCCCCTAAAAACCACGGGAAGGTTTAGATGTAAAAATAGCTGTTAAATCTTTTATTCTTTCCACTACTTTGAAAAGGAGTTCACAAAATCCTCTCTGGTTGTGGATAAATCATCCCTGTTCCTACTTAGTTGTACTGTTTGGAAAAGAGAAAATTGGACACTACCCACTAATCATCGCCCATCAGCAAGCACATATTTGTTGTGGTACAAAGAGCTCTTTTAGTGCATTAATTGAAAGCATCACTGAGTGAGCTGGAGGATCTCAGCTAACGACTTTGGAAAAGCACTCTAAACAATTAATGGTGACTAATGAAACGAAAGAGTATAATAAATACTGGGGCTGACACTTTGATAGGCAAAGTCACCAGCCACAGCTGAGAAGCTGTGCTTACCTCCTAGGGTCTCTGCATTTCCCTGGAGTCAGGCCTGGGGTTCATTATTAATGTCTTAGTGCCCTATTGCATTCACGGAAATTTTTCAATTATTCCTTTGTTTACTTTTGTTCATCCATTTCTAACTGTCCTCACTGAGATCACTGGCCTTCCCAGAATCATAAAGACAGAGTACATGCTGCTTTTTTATTTAGCGTATCTTGATTTCTTATAAAATTGATAATTATCCATAGGCTTAGTAGCCATTTAATCTATTTCCTGATAATTATATTTTTGAATATCCTACCAATGGGAATTAATCAATCCAGAAGTATTTCTAATGACCTCTATTCTCACCACTGGGACAGATAAAGATGCTGTCTTTTGGCCATGACAGTTAAGTGATGATTGTTAAATCTAAAGCCAAGCTCATTTTAGAAATTCTATGAATAATGATCAGATCTTCCAGCCCTCCGTCTTAAACATATTGTTCCTGGGTCCCTACAGATGCTACCTATTTCCAGAGTGGACTGGCTAATTACCAGCAGAACAGATATTTCTCAGTTGTTGCTACGGTTGGACCATTGACATAGGGAGGGTAATTAAAATCCACAGATTAACAATACAAATAGACTGTTCTTTCAATCTGATGTCAAGTATATCTTCAAAGCATCATCAGAAAGTTTCTTTTCTTAAGTAGGTCATTCATTTCTCCTTCCCCTTATACCATGAAATAACATGAAGCATTAAAAATGGTTAAATGCTTTGGTACTAAGGAGACTTGGGTTTGAATTTCAAAGGTACCAGAATAAGAGTGGCTTTGAACAAGTTTCTTAACCTGAATCTCATTTTTGTTTTCTGATTGTTTGTGTTTTGTTTTCCATTTGTGAACAGGATACTACAATACAAATCTTGCTGAGGTGTTCTAAATATCGGAAGTAAATTTTGGCCAGAAGGAGATTCTGGTCTAGGATGGATACTCAAAATGGTAGTTAATATTAATATAATTCAATTTTTAGAAAGAACTGATTGTCTTGCTTAGTATATTTAATAAAGGTGATTATTTTATGTGAGTTTATTGTGGCTTGGTATTTAGTGGATTAGAGATGTTTTCAAAAATATTCTTTTTTTTTCATGGCTATTAGTATACTCATGATTTTCTTACCTCTGCAGCTTTGCATAGACTGTTCCTTACCTCTGGGATGCCATTCCCTATCTTTGATTTTCAGAGCCCTGTACATTTTTTTTCCTACTTCGTGGCACTTTCATTGAAGGTTCCAACTTAACAGGGAGTCTTCCATTATTTATGCTCCTGGATAATTTTATTAAGACTTTTTATAGCAACTTCTTTCCCTTGTAGTAGAATTACCTACTTCCCCTCTCCTAGGTAGTAAATTCCTGAAAAATATAGGCATTTCTTTGTACCATTGTTTACTAAGGTAGGATATATTGAGTTACTGGTACCTTATTTAAATATATGAATAATTACAAATAAGTAACAAATATGTATTTTAATGGGTATGAATACATGGTATCAGAATTTCATAGATAGCCTTGCTTATTAGGTGGCTAAGTAGGTAGAGAATGTTGAAGCTCCTTTAGCTGTCTAATGGGGTATAGGTATGGCATGCCATGAGTATTTATACCTTGAAATATGTTTTCTACTTTAGGAAATTACCAACTACGATTTAAGATAGAGATTTGCTTGACAGAGCATACATGTGAAATATGGTATTAATATTCTGAGAGTAGGAGTTATTCTTTCTGGAGCTTCTATTTATCTATAAAACAGGCACATGTCACATCTTCAAGTGATGTTTATAAGCCATCTTGTATTGTTTGCACAATCTTCCAGTTGACTGCAGTCTACCTGCTTCATTCATTCACTGAAGTCACTTCTTGGCTGATGGGGACCCTTAGAAAATTCCACAAATAGTGTATTATTTGCACCCATGATCCGTGCTACAAAGGGAAAAACAAAAACAAAAACAAAAAACAACAGGGAGTTTGCACAGCATGTTATATAACAGATGGACTTTACCTGGTCTCAGTTTCAAGCCCTGGTAATTCCACAAAGTCAGGTTGAAGGCATAAACAATGGACACAGCTGGCAGGTGAAACTTCCTGCTGTGTTTGACACAGCGTAGGAATTTCAAGCCCCATTAAATTGGGATTCATCTTTGCTTGGTGATGTACATATTATTCTGTCTAAATACATTTATTTCCATGAGCTGATATGCATCAGAAGTTGTGTGCACCAGGGCTGATAGGGCCGTTCTAGTTATTCTGAAGCGTTTTAAAGCAGTTGAAACAATGTGCCTGTGGCTGAGAATGATGTAAATCCTGATATTTCAACTTTAAGATGCTAAGCCATTACAGTATTTGATTATTTAGCTGTTGTAAGGCAGTTGTTCCCAGGCCTGCCATATTAGTTGACTTGACATTCCAAAATTTATGCTAAAAATAGAACCATCACAGGACCCAGCAATTCCACTCCTGGGTATATATCCAAACAAAACAAAACAAAAACAAAAATACTAATTTGAAAAGATACATGCACCCTAATATTCATAGCAGCACTATTTACAATTGCCAAGATATGGAAACAATCTAAGTGTCTATCAACAGATGAATGGATAAACAAGATGTGGTATATTTGTTTTTCTCTTTCTGGCTTACTTCACTCTGTATGACAGTCTCTAGGTCCATCCACATCTCTGCATATGGCACAATTTCTTTCCATTTTATGGCTGAGTAATATTCCATTGTATATATGTACCACATCTTCTTTATCCATTCCTCGGTTGATGGGCATTTAGGTTGCTTCCATGTCCTGGCAATTGTAAATAGTGCTGCAATGAACATTGGGGTGCCTGCATCTTTTGGAATTATGGTTTTCTCCGGGTATATGCCCAGGAGTGGGATTGCTGGGTTGTATGGTAGTTCTATTTTTAGTTGGAAGGGGAATGGGGAGTTAGTGTTTAATGGGGACAGAGTTTCAGTTTAGAAAGGTGAAAAATTCAGGAGATGGATGATGGTGAGAGTTGCACAACAATGTGAATGTACTTAGTGCCACTGAACTGTACAGTTAAATATAGTTAAAATAGTATGTTTTATATGATATGACTTTTACCACAATAAAAAACAATGTTAAAAAAAAGATGTGGTCTATATATCTACCTAACCATTTCCTGCAGTCCCCTGCAATACGGGCAGGGCTCAGAAGAGAAGCTTTGTATCTGCTCACTTGGCGCCAGCTGGGGCTCAGATCAGCTGAGGCTGAGGGCAGCTCCCTCACACGCTGGTGGTTGATGTTGGGGATCACCAGGGATGGGGCTGGACCACAGACAAGAGGCTACTTGGCTTCCTCGCACCATGAGGTCTGTGTCCCAAGGGTGAGCAAGCAAGCTAATCAAGAGCCGAGGGGAAGCCATGTCTCCTTTCCCAACCCAGCCTTGGAAGTCACACAGAGTCATGTGCCCTGCTTTCTCTTCCTTGAGATAATCACAAATTCAGCCCAGTTTCAGGGGAAAGGAAAAGAGAGACCACCTCTGGATGCAGGAGTCAGGAGGTTCTGGAGAGAATGGGAAACTGGAAATATCAGTACGGCAAATTTTTGGAAAACGGAATTTGAAAACCTTTTGATACATGTTGATAATTACCTTATTTTTAAAAATGGACCTTATCAATTAAAACAAATTTAAAAAGTTAGTTTCGATTTGAGTTCAGTTTAAATTTAGATTTAAAGAAAACTGAGAGGATAGTAAGCGATTCTATATATACCCTACACTAAGCTTCCTTTATTCTAGATTTTAATGGTTTAATAATGCAAATTTATTTTACCTCTACCCCTGTATCATTTCTTTTAAAATGGAGAAGATAAAAGATCTAAAAATAATTTTAAAAGGAATTTAAATATAAAATAGATAATGAATATCGATTTGAGTCCCTAATACTTAAAGACCTTTTATTATGTGAATTAACCTACAAGTGCCTATGAGTTCAGATTTCAATCATCACTAAAATTATACCCATGCATTAGCTCCTCTTTTTTGGAGTAGATTTAACACTTTGATGCTACGTAATCAGACTGCTCCACTCTCTCATTCTAGCATTCTGAAGCATTATTAACTATCCCTGAAAATGATGACACTCCTCTCTTTAACGGGTGGAAAGATCAATATCAATTTTTAGAAGCAATGATAGACTTAAATAGAAAAATGATCCTAGAAGCAGACAGAACAATCAACAGAGATTGGCTCTATGGCAGATTTACCAAAATGATATGTGATTCAAAGTTCTTGTTATCAGAATACCAAAGTCTCCAGTCTGTATGGATTTCCCAGGAAACACAGTTCCACCCAGAGTCATCTGTGCTTTTTAACAGCCCTGTTTATGAGGACTGTGGTCGCGTAATGTCGACTCTGGACTAAGCTCCCTCATGCACCGTGTCTTCTTTGAACTTGAGTCCAAAGGAGAAAATATGGGTTCTTCTGGATGGATTCTCATCCTCTGATTTGCAGCTGTTAACTCAGAATTTCTGATGCTTAAATGAGGCTTCACCTGGCACCTCCTCCAAAGTGATGGACAAAATCCTTACACCTGAGGACCCGGTCTGCAAGCATCATTTGTGCCAGTCCATTTGCTATCTGTCTTATTTCTCTTATCTCAGCCCTTAGAGCTTTTGCACGTCTACTGAATCTGCATGTGTTTCCATGGCAACTGCATCAGAAGATCAGGGCCAGGGAGCAAGGAATTCAGGGTATAATAATTTTACACAGGTCACTGAAATGTGGGAACACAAGTATTTGAGTTGGCAAACAATCAATAGCTTCCTTTCCTTAAAAAAAAAAAAAAATTGCCTGGAGGCTTTCCTATTGGTCATAGGAAAACTAGTCAGGCAAATATCTGTTCGTCCAATCTCAAGACCAATTGCATTAAGTCTGAGGTAGAGTGTATGTGATGCATAAGTAAAGTAAGTAATTTAATGTTTTTATTATAGAGTCTGATGTGATTTTTGGAAAAGATTCTAACAATTTTGAAATGCACAGTAAGTAAAGAAAATAAAAGAAGTTCCTCTTGCCCGCACCATCTTATCCCCCCAAAATAACTACTGCTGGCATTCCAGTGTCCAGCCTTGCAGCCCAAATTAACTCAGACAAAAGCAGATGATTAACAGAGCTAGGTAAGTTTTATTTATATGGTGTTATGCCAGATACTCTAAAGATATTTGTGATTGATCTTCCCTCTGCCTGAAATATATTACTCTCCCACGCCTGCATTTCATTCAAGTCTTTGCTAAAATACTGTAATAGTGAAGAACAAATCTGACTCCATATTGGATCTGTTTCTTTTACTTTGACCTTTGTATTCTAATGCTTTTGCTATAAGTTAAGAATGTTGCCTATAGCCTGAAATACACAGGAGAGCCCATTCTCAAGGCTCTGACCTTTAAAGGTATAACACGTTCCCATTCACATAGAGATAAAAAGTTGCAGAACAGAGAATAACATTTGTCTTGTTGGAGGTTTATAGGAACATGGTGACCAGACCTACGTGCACAGCCGCAAGAACAAAGGATTCTGACACCATAAGTTTTCAACAACCAGCCGCACCCTCTCCCCTTTTAGTATAAAAGAAGCCTGAATTCTAACTCGGGGAAGATGGGCCATTGGGTCACGAGTCCACCATCTTCTCGGTCTGCTGGTTTTCTGAATAAAGTCGCAATTCCTTGCCTCAACACATCATATCTCGATTTATTGGCCTGTCGTGTGGAGAGCAGTACGTGCTTGGACTCGATAACAATATCGCATTCACAAAGACTTTGCTGACCACCCTAACTGAAATAGCGACCACTCCCTCTCCAGGCATCTCTACCTTTCCTCTGCTTTATGTTTCTTTACAGCACGATCACCCTCTGGGGGTTATTACATATTTGTGTATTTGTTTTATTGACCATCTTCTACTTGAACATTAAGCCTTATGAGGACAGAGGCTTTGTCCCTCTGGGTCACCGTGTATCACAGCATCACTACGCCAGACACAGGCTGGGACCCTGATACACACGTTTGTTAAATCAATGAAAAATGGAAGAATGCTATGTGTATCTCTTCTCTCCTGCCTGTGCTCAGAGCAGACATGTCTAATCACTTGCATGATTCCATTTTCCCATTAGGTCTGCTTATCATTTGAAAACTCTTCCCCACCCAGTGCTCCTAGAAGCCACCAAGAAGGCACTGGAAGTGCTAATGACTAGAAAACACTGTCCTTGCTGGTCTCAGGTCTAATATCTGTGGCTTTGAGAACTGCAGAACACCAATGGATCAGATGCTAGTATGATTGTTAAAGTCATTCCTAGTCTTTCCTCATCACTACTTTCAAAAGTGAAAAATGATGTGTGTATGTCAATCTCAATCTCCCAATTTATCCCTCCCTCCCCTTACCCCCTGGTAACCATAAGTTTGTTTTCTTCATCTGTAACTCTATTTCTGTTTTGTAGAGAAGTTCATTTGTACCCCCCTTTTTTTTTTACATTCCACATATAAGCAATATCATATGATATTTGTCTTTCTCTGTCTGAATTACTTCACTCAGTATGACAATCTCTAGGTCCATCCATGTTGCTGCAAATGGCATTATTTCATTCTTTTTTATGGTATGACATATACACACTATTATATATAAAATAGATAACTAATAAGGACCTACAGTATAGCACAGGAAACTCTACTCAATACTCTGTAATGACCTATATGGGAAAAGAATCTGAAAAAGAGTGGATTAATGCATAACTGATTCACTTTGCTGTATACCTGAAACTAACACAACATTGTAAATCAACTACACTCCAATAAAAGTTCAAAAAATAAACAAACGAGACCTAAAAAAAGTGAGTGAACCTTCAGTCTCCATTGGGTCAGAAGGAAACACTGCCAAGGAGACAGCACAAACAGCCACATTTACAAGAAAAACAGACCCTCTACCTGTTTTTGAATTCTCTTTTCCCAACTTGCTACCTTCTTTTTACTGATTTTTTTCACCCTAAAATTGGGATAGTAATAGACTTACCCCTCACAGTTGAGTTGTAGAATTTAATGCTAATATATGTAGAGCACTTAGAAATCTGGTACATGAGAATTTTATGTATTTGCTATTATCATTATAGGTTGTTATTATTATTATTTTAACATTCAGTAAGAACCTGTGTTATCACCATCACTCAACACATAGTTTTTCTTTGCTTTTAGTATGAATATTCCTGATTATAAGTTCTAAAGAGGTGGTTCTAAAGAAATACATTTTATACTTTGAGCAATACATGTGGGCACAAAAATGTATACACACACATACTAAAACAAAATCTCGCAAAACTATTTTTATCCTTACGAGTTGCAGTGCTGTCAAGTACATCCTATTCTATTCAGTTCTATTCTAACCTAGGATATTCTGATTTGAAAAATAAATGTTGGTCCCAATGCATTAACTTATTTTACACCACTAGTGTGTTGTGCACTGTGGTTTGAAAGACACTACCCTAGAAGAAGATCTGGGCTCTTAGAGCTACAAAGCTTATTGTATATTTACTTTTCCTTATTCTCTGATTTCTAATGGCTTCATCACATCTTCTGTATTCAATTTTATTTTTCCCACTGGTTTCAAGTTATGTTTTATTTATATTAGCTTAGTGATTAATCTTAAATTTTTAAACACAATTTAGGTTTCACCTAGGCAATTTTAATAGCAAAATGCATATTCCTTTTTTAAAAACTTGTGTTCTTGGGTCTGTGCATATTCCTCCTGATATATTCTAATATTCAAATTGTCTTTTTTACACGTTTACAGAAAATTTTCAATTCTTGGGCATGGATAATATATTTTCTTCAAAACTAGAACAAATGGTAATTAGAACTCCCCACCAGGGAGATGTATCAGACACTGACTCAGGCACAATTTGCCTCAAATATCCTCAGGTTTAATTAGACAAAAGTCACAGCTGTGGATATTGTTTCTGATTTGGGAAATGTATCAGAAGGCATGAAAAATTAGCAAGACGAAAGTGCAAACTAATCCACCAAATTAAAAGGATTCTTTTTGAGTGCCTGTTCAGCAGATACTGGCCAAATGATTTTGGACACTTCTTTTAATTTTTTGATATGTCAGATGCATTATGTGTAAAATAGAGGTGCTCACTGCTACCAAGTAATATTGTTACAGAGATTAATAGAATTTCCTCCCCTATGTTGTAGAGAAACATAGTGTACTTCAGACAAAGAAGATATTCAAATAAAATAGTTACGGCTCCAAACAAACAAACACAAAGGGACAAAGGAAACTCATCAAGGTGTTGATTATGTCTGTTACCTTGATTGTGGTGATGGTATCACAGGTGTTTGCATATGTTTACATTCATCAAATTGCACACATTAAATATGTGCAGTTCTGTCTATGTCAATTATACCTCAATAAATCCATTTTTTAAAATAAAAAAGTATGGATCGTTCGATTATTTTTTTTAAACTGGAGGTTTCCAAATAACTCGTTACCACAAAAATTGTTTATCGAGGACCTCAAAAAGTTTTGAACTGTTTTGTGTAGCTTACAAAATGAGTTGGTAAACAAAACGTCTGCTTTCCGAAATTTTTTGTCTGATAAAATTGATTCAATTATTTTATATAAGACCTCACTTTTATCTGACGTTTTCCATAAATTATTATCATTATTTTATAACACAAAATAACTAAGTTGTTTTAGAAGTATATTAGTCAATGAAGTTATTCCCCATCGCAACAATTTAGGATGCGGGTAAGGCTTTAAGAATAAAGAGACTGACTCTTCTCATATTGCCTTGAAAGGGACTCGTTATATGCACCATAATCTGGGTTCCAGGAATAAACCTTCACTGGGGCTATGTTTATATCCCTGTATTGTTGTCGGCGCTGAAGAAAAGAGCCCTTTGTAATCCTTCTGTCCTTATAAAGGGGCACTCAATGGGGAAACAGAATTTAACATAAGGAATTTCACTTTATAACCAAACTTACTATAACTCATTAATTTGTATTGCAAAAGCCAAAGGGATCCTTATATGTAAATGTAAAAAGGAAAAACTAAAAAGCAGAGATTATACCATCTTCACGAGACCTTCACAAAAGACGTTGTGTTTAGAGTGCTTTAAAAGGAATTATTTTTATAGCAGTAAAACTCTAAGACCATTAATTTCCAATGGTGAAGATTCCATGATTAGTTTGAAAGGTCAGGGGCTGTTTTGCAAATACAAAGTGTGCAAACACAAAAACATATTTTTAAATAGTCATAGAAAAACCTCCACTGCTTTTTTTTTTTTTTTTGGCTGCATTGGGTCTTCATTGCTGCATGCCGGCTTTCTCTAGTTGCAGTGTGCGGGCTTCTCACTGCGGTGTGCAGGCTTCGGTAGTTGTGGCACGCAGGCTCAGTAGTTGTGGCTTGCGGGCTCTAGAGCACAGGCTCAGTACTTGTGGCGCACGGGCTTAGTTGCTCTGTGGCATGTGGGATCTTCCTGGATCAGGGCTCGAACCCATGTCCCCTGCATTGGCAGGCAGATTCTTAATCACTGCGCCACCCGGGAAGTCCCATCCTCCACTGCTTTTAACTATGGCAATGATTTCTGCTCTACTTCAATCATAGGGTCTGGGGAAACTTCTTACTATTTGTAGCAAGAGCTAATATTCAACAGAGGAGCTGAGAAATTGGGCTGAGAAATACAAATTGTATTGTTTTAGAGATGCAAAAAGAGAGTGTGGTTGACAAAATAATGACCCCTCCCCAAAGAGGTCCATGTGTAAATCCCCAGAACCTGCATACACGTGTTATGTTACACGACGAGGGGGGATTAAGGGAGTAGATGGAATTAAGGTTGTCAATTAGCTGACCTTAAAATAGGAAGCTTGTCCAGAATTATTTGGGTGGGTCCCGTGTAATCATAAGGATAAAGGAATTTAAGTAATGTGGACAAGAGAGGCAATATGATAAAGTTTCAACTGGCCGTGGCTTCAAAGATGGAAGAAGGGACCATGAGCCCAGGAATGCGGGAAACTTCTAACACCTGGAAGAGGCAAGAAAACAGATTCTCCCCTAGAACCTCCAGAAGTGATGCAGGCTTCTGGCACCTTGCTTTTAACCCAGAGAGGCCTGTGTAGGACCTGTTACCCACAGAGCCATAAGATCATAAACTTGTGTTATTTTAAGCCACTAAGATTGTGGCCGTTTGCTACAGCACCAGAAAACCAGTACAGGATGCGTGATCTAAGAATCTGTAAAGATTAAATCACATTGGAAATAAACATATTTTCCTAAATTGGGGAGTGAGATTTTGATCCAGTTTAACAGTGACATCAAGTACCTTATTTCTTTGTATGAGAAGTCTGCACCAAGTTATGGATACTACCTAATGCATGCTACACTACTTTGTAAGGCTGGCGTGCCACAAACATGCAATACCCATGACCCAGTGAAGAGAGCTTTGGCCCCAAATTCTCTTCATAAAATAGTACGGAAATCATTCTTTCCAGAATGAAAATCTCAGGTCTGGAACAGTCAAAGCCAAAACTGACATCAAGATCACGGTGGGGAAAAAACAAAAAAACAAAATGACAGAAATTGTAGTGGTTATGTGCGCTCTCCTAGGATGCAGGTACTGCAAGGGGATGAGTAATTATAACCACGAAAATGCACTGGTTGAACTTTAAATTACTCATTTCTTTATATGAAAATCCTATAAGGAGGGGTCGGCAGCGACCTCCACCCACTCAAGCTCTAAGCCCCTAGTGCTGCATTTAAACCCCGGACTTTTAAAAACAGAAGTAAATAAGAGAAAAACAAAATCATAGAAAAGATTTTGGGAAATTCATTTTCCTAAATATTTCTCTATGTCTGTCTCTCTGCCTTGGTCTTCCTACCCCTTAATCTCTCTCTATAACACACACACACACACACACACACACACACACACACACACACACACACACTTTACCTAACCATGTATTTTGCCTCTGTTTCTCTAGATCTCGCCCAAGTTCCCGGTACTCTAATGAAATACCTTGAGCTGCAAGGCATGGGTTAGAACTGCCAGGCGGAGGGAATTTGAGCTCTAATCTGTCTTAAAAATCCCGTCCCTGATCTCCCCCCCAACCCCCACTCCAGTAAATGTGCTTGCAAGTGGGAAGCAACAGGGCAGAGATGTGGTTCTGGGGGCTTGGAGTGCCATGCTATGGAGATGTTCAGAGAGCTGGCACTTCCCACATCGCTTGCCCATTTTCACCCTCATGACCATCTGATCCAGCTTATCAATTGTAGATAGTTTGGAATGAGGTGTGGCAGAGGGTAAAGCTGGTATAATTCCACCCGCCACGTGATTGCAGGAGACTCAGTGTATCTCCCTGCCTTCTCCAGGTAAAAGTGACCAAGAAGGTCTCTTCACAGTAATGGACTTTCTTGGCCATTTCCCACCTGCTGTCTGGTGAGAAGCCCGGACAGTGGTTAATCTCTCCCTTTTACCTCTGCAAGAGGACACACGCAGATCGGGGAAGTGGCTAATTTAATCATTTATCTATTATACGAGTTCCCCGCAATTGAAACAAGCATAGTGCATATGAATCAGTGTACAAGATTCACACCATGTCCTATAATATCTGCTTCTACCTGGATGGGGTGAGAACACACTTTTGGGGTACCCTTCTACCATGCATCCCACCGTCACACCACACGTGCCCGCTTCTCATCAATCCACGTTCCCCAGGATCTCTATGAGCGAAGAGCTACAGCTCATACAAAACGGGCTTCTATCACAGAAACAGATGAGCGTCCTCATAAAGGGCATGAAAAGTGAAGCCATTATGAGCTACTGTGTCATAAATGAGCACAAATTACATTGTCAGTGCTACTTACAGTTTCACATGGCACAGAGCCCTGGAATTGTGTCGATTCAGTTATTTCATTCAGAGGACTTTTCTGTAAGGGGTCTCACGATGGCCGAAAACCCATTTGGAAGCTGGACATGGGAGTCTGAGCCTGTTGTAAATGTTAGGCTGCTGTGTATTCAGAAACCAAATGGTGGCTCAAGGCTTTAAGGAGGAACCAGTTTCTGGAGAAGAGAAGCTCAGAGTTTTAGACTCAACACTGAAAGGTTGTGGTCTGGGTGGTAGCAGAATTGAAATATTGTGTTAAACTCCCAGTGTAGTTGTCAGGTCAGCATAAGTCTTCCCAGAGAAAGTAAAACCTTGTGATAAGCTGAGACCATGGGTTCTTATGAGCTTTGAAAATCTTCTGAATAGTTATTTGATATATCATAAGTATATGGCTCAGGTTATGACTAAGGATACGCATAAGCATACTTTCAAGGACTTATAAGTTAAGGACACCTGAAAATAACCACAAATTATCTCACTTAAAATGAATTCTTCTCAAAGTGAAAGACAAATACCATATGATATCACTTATATGTGGAATCTAAAATGTGACACAAATGAACTTATCTACGAAACAGACACAGACTCACAGACATAGACAACAGACTTGTGGTTGCTAAGGGATTGGGAGAGGGATGGAGTGGGAGCTTGGGATTAGCAGATGCAAACTATTCTATACAGAATGGATAAACAACAAGGTCCTACTGTAGAGCAAAGGGAACTATATTCAATATCCTGTGATAGATAAACCATCATGGAAAAGAATATTTAAAAAGAATGTATATATACATATATATATATATATATATATATATATATATATATATATATATGTAACTGAATCACTTTGCCGTACAGCAGAAATTAACACAATATTGTAAATCAACCGTACTTCAATAAAAAAAGAAAATGAATACTTCTTAGTATTACAAATTTCGTGTAAATACAAAAAATACCCCAAATTTAGTTATATCGCAAGTTGATAATATGGGTTTTGCCCCCCCACCCAAATTAACGTCAGGCTTGTTTTCTTTACACTCAACAAATCTTGGGATTAGATTATGTTTCTCTAAACTGCCCATGGCTGCTTGTTCTGACAGAGTTGAGTTTGTAGCTGGAGTTAATCTAAATCGCTCAACAGAGAAAACAACGCTTGGTTTTGTCTAAAAGCTTTTTGTCATCATCCTTAGGGAAAATTCAAGTATCGACTGGAAGAAGTAAAATCAACTTTCATCATGATAGAACTGAACACGAAGTTTCCAGCTACTCCAGCAAAGGTAAGAATTACAACCACAGGGGGGAAAATGGACAATAATTTTGTCTTGGTCTATGGAATTTCCAGGGCAAAGTCCCACAACCCCAGATGTCACGGGACGACGTGGAGCTATTATCACCCCCATTTTACAGACGAGAACACTGAGGTCAGAGAGGCTGAGGGGGGTCCACGGGGCCGGGAGGAGCAAGACCTGGGATCAGACCCCGGGAGTCTGGCTCTGGAGTCTGAACTCCTGTCCACATTCTGACTTGGGGGCCTGCTGGGCTATACAGCACCCAGGTGACCTTGAATCTGGTTTTTTTGGCCTTGCCACGCGGCTTGTGGGATCTTAGTACCTCAACCAGGGATCAAACCCGTGTCCCAGGCAGTGAAAGTGCAGAGTCCTAACCACTGGACCACCAGGGAATTCCCAAGTGACCTTGAATCTTAAAAGTACCCTTATGTATCATGGGATAACGCTGTTTAACTTGTGAATATCATTGAGATAGTATATAGGTTGTCAAGTTGTAATAGCCTGGGCACTAGAGGGTAAGCCTCTTACTCATGCCAGGCTGGGCAGCCCTGTGTGCCTGACTCCACCTGGGCCGCCCTGCCTCTCTGCCCCTCTCTCTGTGCCCAGCACACACTACCCACCTGGGTGAGCTGCTTCCTCATGCTGCCCTCCGCACCAATGCATCTCCATGCCTCCCCTCTTGTCACTTCTTCCACCTGAAATGTTCGCTCTAGGAATCTATGGATTGTCCACTCTTAAAGGACCCCATTAACCTTGTGACTCCAAATGGCACACACCGTCTACACTGGTCTTGTTTCTGAGTTCTGTCTACACTATCTATGTGCTGTGTCTTGTCTTCCCAACCAAAGTGCAAGGTCTCCAAGTGGCAACCAGGAGGTTGATTACTATATCTAAGGCACCCAGCGTAGAATAGATTTTGCTTCCCAGTGGGTGAAGGTACTAGATACTGAATTCGGATTGATCTGACTATGTCACTGATGGATGTCCCAGCCACCTGGACCACTGTTATTGATCACTTTATTCCAAAGCGAATGTAGATATTGTTCCACATTTTATTCACTGTTACCAACTCATTACTCTTAATTCCTTAGCAAGAGTGTGGTGGGATCCCCAAGACCTTTGGGGGCCAGGCAAACCCAAACATAACCAGGGGGACTCTGCATTTTGCAAACGGATGACAAATATATATCTTTCCATTCATTTAATGCAAATTTCTTCTTCAAGGGGTTTCTATTCAGGCTGAAGAGATGTATCTGTGAGAAAGATGATGTTAAGTATTTTGGGGGTGCATTTAATTTAATTTATTTTTTTAATTGAAGTATAGTTGACTTAAGGTATTTTTAAATGAAAGTTTAGGTAATTAGGGAAACAACTGAAAACTCAGAAATGTAAGAACACAGTAGCCCAGCTTAGAATTACAACCCCATCTCTAAAAACTGTGGCACATGTGGTTACAAATCCTCTGTAGGTCATCCAGCTGTAAAGGGAGGAATGGACTTGGCTTTTAAAATTATCTTTTGGCTTCAGCAACACTTAGAATCCAATTTCCACCGGCAGAGATGAGTCATGTCTCTCCCTGGCACTCTCATAGGTGGTTGGGAAGAGCAATCAAGTATATTGATGTCTCTGACTTCCTGCCTATTCATGTTTTCAAGAGATGTGCGGGGAACACATTTCCTCTGACAGCGCTGTGCTTCCGATCAAGTGAAAACCGCTGAGAAAAATCAGAAGCATCCATTAAGTTCCAACCGTACTCAAAACTCCTGAATACGTGGGGAGTAGAGTAAAGGATGTGTTTCCAGAGACTGAAGGATTTTGCTCTAATAAAATTATGTTCATCAGAAACACCTTATTCATTTAATGGAAACTGCAAAGATCATCCATGTAAAAATATTGTTTTACTGACTACTTAGCCAAAGTTTCTCTCTTTGTTCCCCAAATTCCTTTTTAAGACGTTACTATGAAAAATGTCCAGTGCACAAAAAGACATAAAGAATAACAGAAGATGGGGGGGGGGGATGAATTGGGAGTTTGGGATTAGCAGATGCAAACTATTATATATAGAATGGATAAACAACAAGGTCCTACTGTAGAGCACAGGGAACTATATTCAGTATCCTGTGATAAACCATCATGGAAAAGAATATGAAAAAGAATGTATACATATGTATAATTGAGTCACTTTGCTGTACAGCAGAAATTAACACAACACTGTAAATAAATTATACTTCAATGAAATTTTTAAAGAGAATAATATAACAGAAAAGTTATTCTTCACTGACCTCAAAGAATATAAAAATAAAAGGTACAAGTGCGATTAAACCTTCTGTATACTCTTTCCAAATTTCATTCTGCTGCTTCTCCTCCAGAGGTAAAATCTATCCTAAGTGTGGCGTTTGTTTTTTGCTCTCTCTATATGCTTTTAATTATCAACAGAAATCAAACTTCAGTAAAGAATCGCCACGGAAGGACACTTCACTGGCCCAGCGCAAGTGAGCACAGATGTTTGGCCATGACCTTTCCTCTCTGTGGTCTGTTCGATGCTGGGCTGAGAGTGGATCACAGGCTCCAGCTCCTTGGTTTAGCCCCACGTGAAGAAGACAAACGGACCCCTAAACCCCCGCCAGTCACTTTGCAACTATGTCCACCAGGGGGTGCTAACGATGACAATGGACACTCAAAAACATTTCCAAAACCAGAAAATTATAAATGGTGAAATCTTATGGTCATGTTTACAGAGCAATGCTCAGTTCGGTCGTTCAAGACTTCATTTTAGGAATTCCCTGGTGGCGCAGTGGTTAGGAATCCGCCTGTCAGTGCAGGGGACACGGGTTCGAGCCCTGGTCTGGGAAGATCCCACGTGCCGCGGAGCAACTAAGCCCGTGCGCCACAACTACTGAGCCTGCGTGTCTGGAGTCTGTGCTCCGCAACAAGAGAGGCCGCGACAGTGAGAGGCCCACGCACCGCGATGAAGAGTGGCCCCCGCTTGCCACAACTAGAGAAAGCCCTCGCACAGAAACGAAGACCCAACACAGCCAAAAATAAATAAATAAATAAATTTACTTTAAAAAAAAAAGATATATCCGGAAATAACTTGAAATAAAAGGGATGAGAGAAAATGTTTCTCACAGGCACCCTCAGTTTTCTCAAGCTTATTTGATTTGAGTTTTGATTGCTGGAATTACCTTGAGCTGCTAATTGCGTATTTTCGACATAAATACCTTGCTGTCTTTGGTTCATTCTTTGGATCCCCATTTTTTTTTCACATGATGAGCAACCGGCTTGAAGTAATTGTTCTAGGATCTATTTCCAGGAAAGTATAATTCATCTGAAGGAGGGACTGACTTGAACACCAGTAGGAAACCCTTTTGGAGAGTTTCAAGGTGAGAGATAGCCAGGGGCATCAGTCAGGGAAAATGGCAACCTCTGCTGGGAAAACTGAGTCCTTTATAGCACAGACCAGTGGTCCCTCACTCTGGCTAAGCATTGAAATCATCTACGGAGGATTTTCTGAAATATCAATTTCTAGGGGATTCTGATTTAGTTCATATAAATCTGTATGTTGCACACTCTTCCCAAGTAACTGAAATCAGTCAGGTTTGGGACCCACTGGATGGACACATCAGCCTTCCATCTGCCTTTCTCACCTTATTGATTCAAAACTTGTTGACATGTGATAACCACAGCATAAGCCAAAATACACGCTGAGGGATTTTACTTCCTAAAACCATATTTCTCTCCAGAAAGAGAGAGGCATCTAACGTTAGAGTTCTTTGTAAAGCTACTTACATGGCTGAGTTCTCTGACACTTTATCTTGGTTGACAGCAATAAAAAATACTGTGTGGAGAGAGAGCATTCAACCTGAAATGACCTAAATGCAGGGTTTAGATGCTTAGAGATCGTATAATATAATTGGCCAAATAAGAAGAGGAGAGGGATGAGAGAGAAGAGGGAGGAGAGGAAAGCGAGGAAAGATGGAAAGAAAGGAAGGGGGAAAGGGATGAAGGATGGAGGAGAGAGAGAGATTGCGATTTTACAGAGTTTGCACTTCCTGGGGATATGACTTCACAATTGTGAAGTATTCAACGCTATTGCTATCCGCAAGCTTTAGAAAGATTATTGGGACTTCGCTGGCGGTCCAGTGGTTAGGACTCCACGCTTTCACTGTCAAGGGCACGGGTTCGATCCCTGGTGGGGGAAATAAGATCCCACAAGCCACGCGGCAAGGCCAAAAAATAAAAATAAAAAGATTATTGAGAGAAAGAAATAGGCAAGTGATGGCAGTACAATCGTACGTGCATGCCTCCTGGGCATGAAAAATGTGTCTACATACACAAACAGGCGTGCATAGCTTGAGACACCTTGACAACTCAGGTACCGATTTCCAATGTTCTCTCTTGCAAACAATCTAGCGAAACGTGAAAATGACTGTGTTCCTCAAAACTGCATTAAAGTGCTCTAGACTGACATGATGTCAAAAACATGGATGGAAGATGGCAGCAGAAAAGACAATATTTCCACATGTACTAATTTACAATACGTCCATGTGATTCGCTGCTAAAGTAATTGTTAAAAATAGATATTTGACTTTTTTTCTATATGGTTAAAGTTGATTCCTTCAAGGTTTTTCTTATCCTCTCACTGTGAAAATGAAGAAATGCCTTAAATTGCTAATCATCTTGTTTTGATTCTATTATATGTAATAAATACATGATTATATATTTATTACACATCAATATAAGTTTATAAGAAAACTTAAGAAACTTAAATATAAGTTTATAAGAAAACTTTCTAGGTTTCTGGAAAGTCACAAGACAACTTTTTATTTACGCTGATAAGGAGAATGCAGAGTTCATTTTAAGGATGCAGATCCCAGTTTTACAGGCTCTGGCCTGCATGTCTGTTTTGTCAGCCCTCTCTGCAGTGTGCAGCCCACTATTTTATGGGAACTACAGCAATCATTGCCTTCCACTCTGTAGGAATTAGCCTACCACCTAGGGGACTGTTTTCATTGCTCTTGGCTGTTCAAAGAATTTATGCATTTGTAAACACATGCAATGTTGATATGTCAATTAGACCTCCATAAAGCTGTTTAAAAATAAAGTAAGTGAAAGAGAAAAAGCATTTTTTCTTTACACCTAGGAATATAAAAAGTGAACCCACCAGCATCACATGGACAGCTTGTTTCTGTGGAGTACAATGCTGTTGTCAAGATGAAACAGCAATCACGCATTTCTAAGACCTTTCCGTGAATTCAGCTCTGCTCTCAGTAATGTGAGCTGCAGTTAAACAGGGTGTTAGTCCCTCCGTACTCACAGACGAAATATACTTATTTGCAGTTAGACTGTTCTTGAGTCACCCCACAGAACTGTGAGAAAGAGTAATTCGGGATTTTGCTAGGACATACTTCTGGGTCTCCTGCTGCGGGCGTTGAATACAGGAATAAATCCCTTGGCAGTGGTCCAGCCTGACCCCACTCTCCTCCACTGCCTTTCACTGCCTCTCCTCTCTCTGCTCACCGCTGAGCAGACAAGGATTCTCCAGAAATGATTTTACTTTAAGTGCTCTAAAGTAAACTCTGGTTTCTTTGTGTAAAATGGCTATCGATTGAGAGAGAAAGATTCAGTGAAGGTTAGAAAGTACCAGAACCTATGCAGGAAGAGTTCTATTGAAAGGTCGTTTGGGGTAGAGCCAAGAAGCTGGGCACATGTTTTCATCCCTGCTGAGAAAGGTTTCCTGTTACATCGGCATGTGCTTATTGAGCACCTACTGTGTGCCAGGTCTTGTGCTGGGCGGTGGTGATTCATGGAAGTATATAAGCTACTCTTTGCTACACCACCCACAACTAAATCAGAGGTGGGGATATAAAGACAATTCTTAATACCATAAGGCAAAGTGCTAGCGGAAGGAAAGATAAGTTAAATCTGAAGGACAGAATGAAGACCGACAAGGAAGATTCATTACTGAAATGAATCTGAAAATTCATTTTAGAAACGGAGCAGAAATTCTACAAGCAGGTAAGGAGGGCCCAGGGAAATCCGGCTGAGCTAAGAATATAAGCAAAGGCACAGAAAAGCCTGTCATGTTGCAGGGAGAGGAAACAGCCCAGTGTGTCTGAGGGCAGTTTGCCTGTAGGGTAATGTCATAAATCTGGGATGTCTACTTTCAATAACCTCCTTGTGCACCTCATTCTGTCCTTAACAAATCAAGCAGGTGAGCCAGATGAATCTGTGTTTCCCTCCAGCTTATTTTTTAATGACACGATTATCAAAAGCTGTGATGCCGTATGTACAGGTGATAGACATGAAGCCCAGAGATGTTAAGTTTACCCAGGCAGCACTCAGGTCTCAAGCTTCCCTGCACAGTATCTCATCAACACTGAAGATTCCTCACACTCCTCAGCCATAAAAAAGAACAAAATACTGCCATTTGCTGCAACGTGGATGCAACTAGAGATGATCATACTGTGATGTCAGTCAGACAAAGACAAATACCATATGATGTCACGTATATGCGGAATCTAAAATGTGACACAAATGAACCTATCTATGAAACAGAAACAGACACACAGACATAGAGAACAGACTTGTGGTTGCCAAGGGGGAGGGAGAGGGGGGAGAGGAAAGGTTTGGGAGTTTGGGATGAGCAGAAGCAAAATATGATACAGAGAATGGATAAACAACCAGGTCCTACTGTAGAGCACAGGGAACTATATTCAGTATCCTGTGATAAATCATCAAGGAAAAGAACATGAAAAAGAATATGTATATGTATAACTGAATCACTCTGCTGTACAGCAGAAATTAACACAACATTGTAAATCAACTATACTTCAATAAAAAAAGAATATTGGAGATTCCTCAATTCCTGCCTTCTATAAATTAGTTGCTAATTTGTAGAAGGCAGCGTGCATGAGAAATCATTTTGATTGGAATCAGGAGCCAAGAGGAAGTCAAGGTCACTTTTCAGGAAACCTTGTCCATGTTCAGATTTAACCTACTTTGCTTTAGAAAAGCCACCTGAATTCCTTGTCTGCAGATGCCTGGGGATTTGTGTCTATTATTCCCTCCAAAACACTTTGCTGACTCAAAAAATGAGCACCACAGCTGGAGGAAAATAATAACATTTTTCTGACACCGTGTCCAGGATACAGATTCCACATTTAACAAGACTAAATACCCGCTTTCCCCTACCCAGGTTTAAAAGTAGGTCAAGAAATTAAGCTAAGGAATTCAGAAGCCCCATGTTATCTCTGTGCCTTGAATTTCAAGGGCGTGAAGCATGTGTTGGCCTCATACAACCACAGGAGGCTGCAGGGTTTGAAGGTAATTATGGACTCCTCCTTCCCTGTTCACTTGGCTCTGGACAGGTGACCCTTTAGAGAAAAATCTCAAAGTAGCATGTCAATTTCCACTAACTTCTTATCATAGGAAAAAAAAAACAACACTATTGAAACTCTGGGCAGAAAAAAAAGCAGCTATTGTGTCAGAGCTCTTTACTTGCCATCTGACAGCAAAAGGCAAGAGTTTTGGGTGTGACATGTCAATCCACTGTGCTCCACGCTCACTAGCAGGGCTGCTCTCCCGCGAGGCTCCAGCCTGGGAGAACTCTATTCAGGTGACTTTTTGCAGAGGTCTCAATTTTCAGGAAAAAAAAAAAAAAGAGTGATCTCCGGGATGGAGATTAACAGGAAGGAAAGCCAAAATCTAGAGATGAGGCTTGACCTTCCCACTGGCCAGACAGTGTGAGTCAATTGAATAGTCTGAGTCGGGATTTTATAAAACTTGAACCAGCCACAAGAGGCGGCCCCAGGATTCCAGAAAAGTGACATTGATCAACGCGATCTGGCCATTGTATTCCTTACCCTCACTCTAGCAATGGAAAGAATGTATTTTAGTTTCAAATGACATCATGTTTGCACCATGATGAAAGTGTGATTTGTATTCTCTGTTCATGGAAGAACTAAATTACAATGTTGAGGTTTGGCGGCAAGAGTCAGATTAAGACTCCCTCTTTCTATATGACTCATCAGGACCAAACTGGGTTCTGAATGAGGCAATGGCCCCAGAAGGATTTCTGAATTTTGGAAAACAGCTTCATAAATTCATTCAGAGACTCTTATCCAGCGTTCTACCAGCACATGGCAACCAGAAAAGAATGGTTCTTCTTATTTTTTAAGTGATTTATCACTACCATGGTAAAATAATCTAACCACCTGTATATCTTAGTCCAACTGTGTAAAATGATTTATGCACAGCAAAAATAAAATAGAGATATAACTAATATGACGTGAAATCTATACTGTTTCTTTCAAATCGGTCATATAGGAAAGGGCAGTCACCTAAAAGCAAAACAAACCAAACAGCAAATAAACAAACATGGACATTTTAAGCTAAGAAGGGGTTTTATAATTGCTACCACTGATACAATTTAATTGTAACCTCAGATTAATAGTCTCAAAAACTTTGTTACAGAAATAATAACCTTCATACACTTTTTTAATGGCTACAAAAGAAAAATATATTCATTGCAGAAAATTTAGGAAATGTAAATAACTTGTGATATCAATCATACACCCACCAAGAATAACTGTATTGATTGTATGTTCTTGTATGCTTATAGTATTTGTATAAATCCATACATTTCTTTATCATGCTGTATATGTAAAATTATAGCCCACTCTTTTCACATAACAATAAGTCAAGTGAGAGGTAGATGGGCAAACTGGCCAGAGCACCGTAAGACAGAAGGAGAAAGGAAAACCAGACTCGGGGGACTCCATGATTCTTCTCCAAGGTATTTCTAAATGGGCTTAGGATATTAGCATGCTTCATTTCCAGAATGTTTCTGCAGTGATTCAGTGACTCACCTTTGAGGGGGACATTCAAGAAGGCAGACGTGGAGATCACCTTTCTCCCCACAAATACATCAAAAATACATCTACAAGTGGAACAACTCCTAGAGAACACCTACTGAACACTGGCAGAAGACCTCAGACTTCCCAAAAGCTTTGTGGCTGACAGGGTCTTGATGCTCCAGCCTGGTGTCAGGCCTGAGCCTCTGAGGTGGGAAAGTTCAGGACACTGGACCACCAGAGACCTCCCTGCCCCACGTAACATCAATCGGCGAGAGCTCGCTCAGAGACCTCCATCTCAACGCTAAGACCCAGCTCCACCAAACAGCCAGCAAGCTAGTGCTGGACACCCCATGACAAACAACTAGCAAGACAGGAACACAACCCCACCCATTAGCAGAGAGGCTGCCTAAAATCATACTAAGGCCACAGACACCCCAGTACACACCACTGGGCGTGGCCCTGCCCACCAGAAAGACAAGATCCAGCCCCACCCACCGGAACACAGGCACCAGTCCCCTCACCAGGAAGCCTACACAAGCCACTGAACCAACCTCACTCACTGCGGGCAGACACCAAAAACAACAGGAACTATGAATCTGCAGCCTGCGAAAAGGAGGCCCCAAACATAGTAAGTTAAACAAAATGAGAAGGTGGAGAAATATGCAGCAGGTGAAAGAGCAAGGTAAAAACCCACCAGGCCAAACAAATGAAGAGGAAATAGGCAGTCTACTTGAAAAAGAATTCAGAGTAATGATAGTAAAGATGATACAAAATCTTGGAAATAGAATGGAGAAAATACAAGAAACGTTTAACAAGGACGTAGAAGAACTAAAGACCAAACAAACAATGATGAACAATACAATAGATGAAATTAAAAATACTCTAGAAGGAATCAATAACAGAATAACTGAGGGAGAAGAACAGATAAGTGACCTGGAAGACAAAATAGTGGAAATAACTACTGCAGAGCAGAAAAAAGATAAAAGAATGAAAAGAATTCAGGACAGTCTCAGAGACTTCTGGGACAACATTAAACACACCAACATTCAAATTATAGGGGTCCCAGAAGAAGAAGAGAAGAGAAGAAGAAAGGCTCTGAGAAAATATATGAAGAGATTATAGTTGAAAACTTCCCTAATATGGGAGAGGAAATAGTCAATCAAGTCCAGGAAGTGCAGAGAGTCCCATACAGGATAAATCCAAGGTGAAACATGCCAAGACACATATTAATCAAACTATCAAAAATTAAATACAAAGAAAAAATATTAAAAGCAGCAAGGGAAAAGCAACAAATAACATACAAGGGAATCCCCGTAAGTTTAACAGCTGATCTTTCAGCAGAAACTCTGCAAGCCAGAAGGGAGTGGCAGGACATATTTAAAGTGATGAAAGGGAAAAACCTACAACCAAGATTACTCTACCCAGCAAGGATCTCATCAGAGTCGACGAAGAAATGAAAACCTTTACAGACAAGCAAAAGCTAAGAGAATTCAGCACCACCAAACCAGCTCTACAACAAATGCTAAAGGAACTTCTCTAGGCAGGAAACACAAGAGAAGGAAAAGACCTACAAAAACAAACCCAAAACAATTAAGAAAATGGTAATAGGAACATACATATTGAAAATTACCTTAAATATAAATGGATTAAATGTTCCAACCAAAAGACATAGACTGACTAAACGGATACAAAAACAAGACCCATATATATGCTGTCTACAAGAGACCGACTTCAGACCTAGGGACACATACAGACTGAAAGTGAGGGGATCAAAAAAGATATTCCATGCAAATGGAAATCAAAAGAAAGCTGCAGTGGCAATTCTCATATCAGACAAAATAGACTTTAAAATAAAGATTATTACAAGAGACAAAGAAGGACACTACATAATGATCAAGGGATCAATCCAAGAAGAAGATATAACAATTGTAAATATTTATGCACCCAACATAGGAGCACCGCAATACATAAGGCAAATGCTAACAGCTGTAAAAGGGGAAACTGACAGTAACACAATAATGGTAGGGGACTTTAACACCCCACTTTCACCAATGGACAGGTCATCCAAAATGAAAATAAATAAGGAAACACAAGCTTTAAATGACACATTAGACAAGATGGACTTAAGTGATCTTTATAGGACATTCCATCCAAAAACAACAGAATACACTTTCTTCTCAAGTGCTCATGGAACATTCTCCAGGATAGATCATATCTTGGGTCACAAATCAAGCCTTGGTAAATTTAAGAAAGTTGAAATCATATCAAGTATCTTTTGCGAACACAACGCTATGAGACTAGATATCAATTACAGGAAAAAAACTTTAAAAAATACAAACACATGGAGGCTAAATAATATGCTACTAAATAACCAAGAGATCACTGAAGAAATCAAAGAGGAAATCAAACAATACCTAGAAACAAATGACAATGAAAACACGATGACCCAAAACCTATGAGATGCAGCAAAAGCAGTTCTAAGAGGGAAGTTTAGAGCAATAAAATCCTCAAGAAACAAGAAAAATCTCAAATAAACAACCTAACCTTACACCTAAGCAATTAGAGAAAGAAGAACAAAAAAACCCCAAAGTTAGCAGAAGGAAAGAAATCATAAAGATCAGATCAGAAGTAATTGAAAAAGAAATGAATGAAACAATAGCAAAGATCAATAAAACTAAAAGCTGGGTCTTTGAGAAGATAAACAATATTGATAAACCATTAGCCAGACACATCAAGAAAAAAAGGGGGAAGACTCAAATCAACAGAATTAGAAATGAAAAAGGAGAAGTAACAACTGACACTGCAGAAATACAAAGGATCATGAGAGATTACTACAAACAACTATATGCCAATAAAATGGACAACCTAGAAGAAATGGACAAGTTCTTAGAAAGGCATGACCATCCGGAACTGAACCAGGAAGAAATAGAAAATTTAAACAGATCAATCACAAGCACTGAAATTGAAACTGTGATTAAAAATCTTCCAACAAACAAAAGCCCAGGACCAGATGGCTTCCCAGGCGAATTCTATCAAACATTTAGAGAAGAGCTAACACCTATCCTTCTCAAAATCTTCCCAAATATAGCAGAGGGAGGAACACTCCCAAACTCATTCTACGAGGCCACCATCACCCTGATACCAAAACCAGACAAAGATGTCACAATAAAAGAAAACTACAGGCCAGTATCACTGATGAACATAGATGCAAAAATCCTCAACAAAATACCTGCAAACAGAATCCAACAGCATATTAAAAGGATCATACACCATGATCAAGTGGGGTTTATCCCAGGAATGCAAGGATTCTTCAATATACGCAAATCAATCAATGTGATACACCATATTAACAAATTGAAGAAGAAAAACCATATGATAACCCCAATAGATGCAGAAAAAGCTTTCAACAAAGTTCAACACTCATTTATGATAAAAACTCTCCAGAAAGCAGGCATAGAGGGAACCTACCTCAACGTAATAAAGGCCATATATGACAAACCCACAGCCAACATCATTCTCAATGGTGAAAAACTGAAACCATTTCCTCTAAGATCAGGAACAAGACAAGGTTGTCCACTCTTGCCACTATTATTCAACATAGCTTTGGAAGTTTTAGCCACAGCAATCAGAGAAGAAAAAGGAATAAAAGGAATCTAAACTGGAAAAGAAGAAGTAAAACTGTCACTGTTTGCAGATGACATGATACTATACACAGAGGATGCTAAAGGTGCTACCAGAAAACTACTAGAGCTAATCAATGAATTTGGTAAAGTAGCCGGATACAAAATTAATGTACAGAAATCTCTTGCATTCCTATACACTAACGACAAAAAATCTTAAGGAGAAATTAAGGAAACACTCCCATTTACCACTGCAAGAAAAAGAATAAAATACCTAGGGATAAACCTACCTAAGCAGACAAAAGACCTGTATGCAGAAAACTATAAGACACTGATGAAAGAAAATAAAGATGATACAAACAGATGGAGAGATAAACCATGTTCTTGGATTGGAAGAATCAACATTGTGAAAATGACTGCACTACCCAAAGCAATCTACATATTGAATGCAATCCCTATCAAAGTACCAATGGCATTTTTCACAGAACTAGAACAAAAAACTTCACAATTTTTATGGAAACACAAAAGACCCCGAATAGCCAAAGCAATCTTGAGAAAGAAAAACGGAGCTGGAGGAATCAGGCTCCCTGACTTCAGACTATACTACAAAGCTACAGTAATCAAGACACTATGGTACTGGAACAAAAACAGAAATATAGATCGATGGAACAGGATAGAAAGCCCAGAGATAAACCCACGCACATATGGTCACCTTATCTTTGATAAAGGAGGCAACAACATACAATGGAGAAAAGACAGCCTCTTCAATAAGTGGTGCTGGGAAAATTGGACAGCTACAAGCAAAAGAATGAAATTAGAACACTCCCTAACACCATACACAAAATAAACTCAAAATGGGTTAAAGACCTAAATGTGAGGGCAGACACTATAAAACTCTTAGAGGAAAACATAGGCAGAACACTCTATTACATAAATCACAGATCCTTTTTGACCCACCTCCCAGAGAAATGGAAATAAAAACAAAAATAAACAAATGGGACCTAATGAAACTTAAAAGCTTTTGCAAAGCAAAGGAAGCCATAAACAAGATGAAAAGGCAACCCTCAGAATGGGAGAAAATATTTGCAAATGAAGCACAGACAAAGGATTAATCTCCAAAATATACAAGCAGCTCATGCAGCTCAATATCAAAGAAAGAAACAACCCAATCCAAAAATGGGCAGAAGACCTAAATAGACATTTCTCCCTAGAAGATATACAGATTGTCAACAAACACATGAAAGGATGCTCAACATCACTAATCATTAGAGAAATGCAAATCAAAACTGCAACGAGGTATCACCTCACACTGGTCAGAATGGCCATCAACAAAAAATCTACAAACAATAAATGCTGGAGAGGGTGTGGAGAAAAGGGAACCCTCTTGCACTGTTGGTGGGAATGTAAATTGATACAGCCACCATGGAGAGCAGTATGGAGGTTCCTTAAAAAACTAAAAATAGAACTACCATACAACCCACTAATCCCACTACTGGGCATATACACTGAGAAAACCATAATTCAAAAAGAGTCATGTACCACAATGTTCATTGCAGCTCTATTTACAATAGCCAGGACATGGAAGCAACCTAAGTGTCCATCGACATATGAATGGATAAAGAAGATGTGGCACATATATACAATGGAATATTACTCAGCCATAAAAAGAAACGAAATTGAGTTATTTGTAGTGAGTTGGATGGACCTAGAGACTGTCATACAGAGTGAAGTAAGTCTGAAAGAGAAAAAGAAATACCGTATGCTAACACATATATATGGAATCTAAAAAACAAAAACAAAAAACAATGGTTCTGAGGAACCTAGGGCAGGACAGGAATAAAGACCCAGACTTAGAGAATGGACTTGAGGACATAGGGCGGGGGAAATGTATGCTGGGAGGAAGTGAGAGAGTAGCACTGACATATATACACTACCAAATGTAAAATTGATATCTAGTGGGAAGCAGCCGCATAGCACAGGGAGATCAGCTCGGTGCTTTGTGACCACCTAGAGGGGTGAGGTAGGGAGGGTGGGTGGGAGACGCAAGAGGGAGGGATATGGGGATATATGTATATGTATAGCTGATTCACTTTGTTATACAGCAGAAACTAACACAAGATTGTAAAGCAATTATAGTCCAATAAAGATGTTAAAAAATAAAAAAAACAATAAATCATGAATCTGTACAATGTATTAACTATTTTTTCTACAGCATCTGTTTTAATGCCTTCATTGAATTCAACTGAAAATAGACTATATTTTATGTATGTAGTTTCATAATGTTGAAACTTTAGACTAGCTCCTATTCTCACAATCATATGCATGTCTTTGATAATTACATTATTCACAATATCTTTGAACATATGTCCAATTATACCCTGGGATAATTTCTAGAAGTGGAATTTCTGGGATTTGCCCACATTTGGATACATTTGCCCATCTGAAAGTACTGTTAAGAGTGTTTCTCAACATCTATTCATTTTACCCTGAGCAGAAATTGTCCTCCTGTAATTGTCCCCTGGGTTTGTGGATTAACATCCCCTGGAAAACTACAGGCTTGTGGCAGCAAACTAGATAAAGCCTAGAGCCTCTGTATGAAGGGGCCGCCCACTCTCTTCCTAAGACTGGCTCAATGCCGTCTCTCTTGAGTTTGCAGACAAGGGGCTGAGGGCTCCTGCGAGATCCAGGGAGAACCTTGGGACACGTCATCCCCCAGGACACGGTTAGGAGGGAGAAAGTTTCCCAGTCTCTCCCCAGCCAGCAGAATACTCAGTGTGCTGTGTGTCTGTGTCTGTGCGCATTGTATAAAATTTGGACATCACAGATATCAAAGGCAAAAAACATACAAACCAGAACAACATTTAAGAAACAAATTCAATATTGAACGAAGGTCAATTCAATGAAACTATATCACAGGTATTTAGAGCATGATGAATAACTCACAAGATGACAACACCTGTGAGACCAGCTTCCAGCTCAAGAAATCGCATGTGGCCAGCCCGGGTGGCCCATGCTCCCTTCCTGTTACCACCCATTTAAAGACACCCACTACCCTCACTTCTAACAGCAACAGGGGTTGATTCTGCCCATTAGCCAGATAGGTGTATCTGGTTTTTTTTGCAAAACGTTATGTTGCCAAAGCTGCTGCAGATCTTTGCTCAAAACCCGTCCACCCCACCTTTAGCAGGAGTTAACATAAATCTTTAAGTTCAAGGCTCCAAAGATAAGAAAGGAAGCTACAAACAAACAAACAAGCAAAAAACCCAAATGGAACCAGCTGGGACCAAGATGGTGAAGAACCTGACCTCCAACAGACCCTGTGTCATTATACGCTGATTTGACTACATTAATATATTAAGTGACACACCTACCAGCAGCCAGGACCAGACATGAAGAACCGAAAAAGCATACAAGGGGGGTGGCACCCCTCTCCCTTGAAAAGCCCTGTCCCTGCCCGGGTAGTCTAATGCATATGCCTCCCCATCAAGTCTTACTCCTCTTCCCTTTGTCTTTACTACTTAAAATTAAATCCCTCTTCCCAGGTGGGCAAGAAGTTGATCTGTGCACTTAGTTCCCCTTCTCCAATCTTTGACCACTGAATAAAGCTTATGCTTCTGATTCATTATTTGGCTGCTCGAAACTGAATGGAAAAAAAAGCCTCCGCCAGGGTAAAGCCCAAGCAGGGTCCATACAACTTAATTCGGTAACAATTGTGGTACATGGAGTTATGGATAATTTCTTCGTGTTGATGTAGAGTATTCCTGAGTATGAAGGTCATTTTAGTTTTCTTTGTACCATTCCCACAAGTGCTGCTTTGAGAATCTGCTATGGGCCAGCCATATTCTAGATTCTAAGAATATTAAGGTGACCAAGGGCAGAGAAAGCTCACATTTTATCAGAGGCATACATGACTAATAAGTTTGGAGAAAGATAAGTATTCCATGGACAATAATGCAGTAAGTGTGAAGGAATGTAAGGTGATGAGTAGGAAATACTATCTAGGGTGGTCACTGCAGAGATCTCCAAATAGGCGGTATTTGGGCTGAGATCCAGATAAAGACCAGGGGTCAGGAACATAAGTTGGAGTGGCAGATCGTTCCATAAGAAGAGGTTAATTAGACAAAGGCCCTGAGTCAGAAACAAACCCAGGCTCTCTGAGGCACAGAAATGAAGACAAGAACGTGGTGAGAATAGGAGGAAAGGCTGCGTGATGGGATTTAAAGGTTGGAAGGGAACAAATGCTCAAGATTCCGAAAGGCTCCAGATTCTCTTCCATTCATGCATCTATGTCCCAGTGTCAAAATCTCCCCTTCTTCTAAGGGCTGCAGTCTGATTAGATCCAGGCCCACCCTAATCACCTCCTCTGAACTCCATTACATCTGCAAAGACAAGGTTTCCAAAGAAGGTTACGTTCATAGGTACTAAGGGGTAGGACTTCAACGTATATTTGGGGGAACACAATTCAACCCGTAAAAACAACCATCAGCAAGACCTGATTCTCTAAGCCTCAGCTTCCACATCAGTAAAACAGAAACAATGAAATCAGCAACAATCACTGGGTTATTCCAAGAACTAAAGGAGATCAGGATATAAAATGCATCGTTCTGAAGGGGTGGTCCTTTGTAGTGGAAGGAGTTGGATGATATTAGAAAGTCTTTTTCTTGTTCAGGTCTGTAAAGAGGAAGAATGTAGTGGTGGGGAAAGTGTCGGGGAGCAGGCAGAGAATGGGTGTGAGTCAGAAAAACAATTTTACTTTTTTCAGGATCTACGTAAAATCTATAATGAAATAGGAATTAAAAGAATAAAACAGGACTGCCCTGGTGGTGCAGTGGTTAAGAATCTGCCTGCCAGTGCAGGGGATGTGGGTTTGATCCCTGGTCCGGGAAGATCCCACATGCCGCGGAGCAACTAAGCCCGTGCGCCACAACTACTGAGCCTGTGCTCTAGAGCCCGTGAGCCACAACTACTGAGCCCACGTGCCACAACTACGGAGGCCCACGTGCCTGGAGCCCGTGCTCCGCAACAAGAGAGGCCACCGCAATGAGAGGCCTGTGCACCGCAGCGGAGGGTGGCCCCCGCTTGCTACAACTAGAGAAAGCCCGTGAGCAGCAACGAAGATCCAGTGCAGCCAAAAATGAATGAATAAAATAAATAAATTTATTTAAAAAATAAATAAAATAAAATAAAATAAAATAAAACAAAAAACCAGGAAACTCTTAATCCGACTTGGGAAAACTTGGCATTTCAGACCTTTGAAAACTTAAGTGCTACTGAATTAGAGCAGAATCTGAGAAAGCATATGAAAACAGTTTAAATTGTGTAACATCAGATAACTCTTTATCACTAAGTGATGTTGAAAAGCCCATACAAAGAAAATTCTATATATCTATACTAAGCCGAGCACAAGACTAAGCCGAGAGAACTAAAATCAATGCTCTATGTCTAAATGGACATTTTTCTATATTAGATTCCAAATTCTTTCTTTTCAGATGTACCAATAACTTGATTTTTGCTCAGGGAGAAATCACCCGTTTCATCCTCCTGCATATCACTGTGGCAACACTTCCTTTGCCTTTGGAATCTTCTTAAAGTTCCCCTAATTCAAAGCTCCTGTGCAATTAGGTTGCCACATTTTCTCAGTTTAGAAATTCTCAAGGTCCCTGGTGGATATTTCCAAAGGACGAATTTAGGAGACTGCTTAGCTACGAGATGTTTTGTTCTAAGTATCCGTTTCCATGTGCAAATTTGCCAGCCATCCACAGATGCACATGGCATGAGTAAGTACAAATGTACTTCAAGAATAATGCAAGAGGGACTTCCATGGGAAGCCACCGCAATGAGAAGCCCGTGCACCACAAGGAAGAGTAGCTCCCACTCGCCGCAACTAGAGAAAGCCTGCACACAGCCATGAAGACCCAATGCAACCAAAAATAAATAAATTTATTTAAAAAAAAAAGAAAAGAAAATGGGGTATGTATACACAATTGATATTACTCAGCCATAAAAAAGAACAAAATAATGCCATTTGCAGCAACATGGATGGACCTAGAGATTATCATACTAAGTGAAGTCAGTCAGACAAAGACAAATACCATATGATATCACTTATAGGTGGAATCTAAAATATGACACAAATGAACACATCTATGAAACAGAAACAAAGTCAGATATAGAGAATAGATTTGTGGTTGCCAAGGGGGAGGGGTGTGGGAGAGTGAAGGATTAGGAGTTTGGGATGAGCAGATGCAAACTGGTATATATAGAATGGATAAACAACAAGGTCTTACTGTAAAGCACAGGGAACTCTATTCAATATCCTGTGATAAACCATAATGGAAAAGAATATGAAATATATATATATATGTATAACAATCACTTTGCTGTACAGCAGAAATTAACACAAATTGTAAATCAACTATACCTCAATAAAAATTTTTTTTAAAAAGTCACATCCTGGGACTTCCCTGGTGGTCCAGTGGTTAGGACTCCAAGCTTCCACTGCAGGGGGCACGGGTTCAGTCCCTGCTTGGAGAACTAAGATCTGCAAGCTGTGCCACGTGGCCAAAAAAAAGGTCACATCCTTCGCAGCTGTTTTCTACTGTCAACAGCCCAAGAAGTGGAGTGGAAGGCAGAGATTAAAAAGAAGCACACATTTGACTTGAATTCAGGCCAGATCTGTAACCTGTCTTCCAAGGCTTTCAACATACCAACCTGTTCCTTAATATATATCACACAATCCATTCTCCATGGAGCAGCTGAAGTGATCTATTTGAAACATAAGTCAGGTATTGTCTTTCCATGATTAAAACTCCACGGATTTCTCATTTTCACTTACAGTAAAATGCAAAGACCTGGCCACCACCCACCAGGCTGCCTGGGGTGACCTCACTCTTGCCTCCCGTCCTGTACCTGTATCTCCGTCTTCACCCTCTGCTCATCGCCTTTAGCCACAGCGACTTCTTCATATGCATCAACCCCACTGAGTCACCTTAGACAAGTTACCAGCATAAAACCCTCTAAGATGACAACTCAGCTCCCCTGTTAACATAAAAGCCCTTTGGGTGCAGAAACAGCACTTGACATAGTTCTGTTTCTTCCATGATGTTTCCTACACACTTGTGCAACCGGGTCATATCTTACACCGGTGCATGGTTTGTAAGTTCAGAACACAAGTGGAAACCTCCTGTAGAAAATGGCTCTCGAAAATCTCTTTAAATATCCTTATAGTATGCAGTACATAGGTTTTGTTGTATACATAACATTGTTCTTTGTACTAATGAAGCTCATAAAAGGTGGAAATCACTGAGACGCAACAAAGAAAGAAATAAAACCAAAGACTGTAAGCAGACATTTAAAGGTCCTGATAATTGTTCTTTTAGGATAACTATCAAATCCTTAGCTGTCAATGAGAGATGGTGAAGAATTTCCAAGCATTCCAACCTGCCTTGAGGTTTCTTCCTTTCCATCTTAATACTTAGCCTCTATAATCTCAGCACATGTTAGTAGATTTCCTTGTTGGGAAGATTCAGTGAGATTATTTAGGGTCACACCTCACCTGTGGATCAGGTACTAATCCCGTAAAACAAGTGTCCTTATGATGTTATACCACTGTCTATATAGAAGATGCTCAACGTCTGTGAAGCAGGAAGTGTCGACCAAAACATCAACATTTCCAAAATAAGGCCACACACCAGAATGCAGATTTTCAAAGGTGCAACTGTGAACTTGTTCAATAGTTCTTAAAGCCTTTCAACCATTTCAGGAACATAAAAGATGCAGGAGGAGGGAGGAGGTGGTGAGTTGGAAGGATTTCTGGGCTGATCAAGGAACAGAGATCCCAAGGTAGCAGTAGTACACCTTTATTTCGATGGCACTTTGACAAGTTGCATTCTGGGAAGTGCCTCAGCATAGACAGTCCAGAGGTCACTTCTGCCCTTTGGAGCTCTCAGACCCAGAGACTCCCATCCCACCTAGACACACAGGCTCCTTTTCCCGGGAATTCCCTTGCCCTTCATCCCTTCTGGGCAGTGGGGAGAAGGAGAGGAGAAAAAATAGAGAGCGGTTATCTTCACAGATGCTTCACAAAACATTGACCCAATTCAACACACATTCCTAATATAAAATGTCAAGAAAATAAAAATGGTGGATGTAGACCTCGATATTATAGCCAATAATTTATAAAATGGGGGAACCTTAGAAGGATTCCCACTGAGATCATGAACAAGGCAAGAGGGTCCACCATTTCCCCTATTATTTAATGATACCCTTGAGATACTAGTCAAGGCAATTAGACCAAATGAAACAGTTAAGAGTATACAAATTGGGAAGAAAAAGCAAAGCCATCTTTATTTGTAGAGGACCTAACCATATACCTAGAGAGTCAATGCTAAAACTAAGTCAAAGGCTATAAGAATCCAGCAAAACAGCAACACACAAAATTAACTTACAAAAATCAATAGCATTGATATGCATCTGTAATAACTAGTTAGAAGATAAAATGAATCCGTGAATCTCATTTGTAATAGAAACAAAGTAGGTAAATATTTCTGGATAAACGTAAGCAGAAATGTGCAAAGCCAATATGAAAAAAGAAAAAAAAAACACTCAAGACAAAAGTAGACTTGAATAGATATGGTCTCTCTCGTTCTCAGTAGGACATCTCAAGATCATCAATATTTTAATTCATCAGAATTTTAATACATTTTTTGGAGTGACACAAACTGACATTATATTTTATATAGAAAGTAAACACATAAGAATAGCCAGGAAGGGCTTCCCTGGTGGCACAGTGGTTGAGAATCTGCCTGCCAGTGCAGGGGACACAGGTTCGAGCCCTGGTCTGGGAAGATCCCACATGCCGCGGAGCAAATGGGCCCGTGAGCCACAACTACTGAGCCTGCGCGTCTGGAGCCTGTGCTCCGCAACAAGAGTCCGTGACAGTGAGAGGCCCGCGCACCGCGATGAAGAGTGGCCCCCGCTTGCCACAACTAGAGAAAGCCCTCGCACAGAAACGAAGACCCAACACGGCCATAAATAATAAATAAATAAATAAATAAATTAAAAAAAAAAAAAAAGAATAGCTAGGAAAATACTACTGAAAAGTAAGTCTGAGGGGGAATTAGACATACCAAGTATCAAATAAATAAATAAATAAGAGCAGTGAGGGTCTGACATCGGCACATGATAGCCAGGTGAGTGGAATGGAATAGGAAGTGCAGAATAGACTTAACTGCATGTAATTAACTAGTCCATGGTTAACATTGTCTTTCAAAACATGGGGGCAAAAAATAGTCTTTAAAAATAAATGGTGTCAGAATAAGGGAAGAGGTATTCAGTCAGAGACCATATAATCCATTCCTCACACCGCACGAGAAAAACTTCCAAATGAATCAGAACTAAACGTGAATGAATGAAGAAAGAAAGAGAAAGAAAGAGAGAGAGAAAGGAAGGAAGGAAGGAAGGAAGGAAGGAAGGAAGGAAGGAAGAAAGAAAGAAAGAAAGAAAGAAAGAAAGAAAGAAAGAAAGGAAGGAAGAAAGGAAGAAAGAAAGGAAGGAAGGAAGGAAGGAAGAAAGAAAGAAAGAAAAAGAAAGAAAGAAAGGAAGGAAGGAAGGAAGGAAGAAAGAGAAAGGAGGGAAGGAGGGAGGAAGGAAGGGAGGGAGGGAGGGAGGAAGGGAAGGAAAGCAAAGAAGGAAGGAAGGAAGAGAGAAAATAGAGAAAGGAAAGAAAATGTAGGACCAGCTCCCCCCCATAATGATTCCCCATATAAACCCAAGACCCTGAAGGCTCACAATAGGGCTAAAACAGAAGCTCACTTTCAAGGATGGGAATTATTCTTCCAAAGCCTTGTGAAGCACAAAACATCCACAGGCATATTTGCAGGTAAGCAAGAATTAGCATAAACAGCAGCTTTATGTAACAGCCCCCCCCGACACAGACAAATAAAGGCTATTTCTGCTCCTGAAACTGAGGTAGGGAATGGATCTGCCTGGAATGGTGAATTAGTCACCCACCGTGTGTTAACCCAGAGCACCAGAGCAAAAAAGAGCTATTTGCTGCTGGCCTAAATAGTTTCTGGATCCATTTTTCTGATTAAAATTGAATCTATATTTATGATTTTTTAGAAGGAAGTAGAGTAATAGGACTAAAATAATGTTTCCCTTAAAATAAGTAAACTTATTATTCATTCTTTTTTACATTACTGAAGGCTATTTTCGTGGTCCCTTTATTTTTAAAATTTTTTATACAACTTTAAAGGTTACTTTCCATTGACAGTTATTACAAAATATTGGTTCTATTCCCCATGATGTACATATATCCTTGAGCTCACCTTACACCCAGTAGATTGTAGCTCCCACCCCCTACCCCTATCTTCCCCCTCCCTCTCTCTCCCCACTGGTAACCACTAGTTTGTCCTCTGTGTCTGTGAGTCTGCTTCTTTTCTGTTATTAACCATTTTTAAAAGCTTTTATTCCCCCAATCTAAAGCGTAACAGTATGATTTTAGTCATTTAAGAACAGAGGCAATTAAAAGCAACTTCCCTTTTCTCAGCCCAGAAACCAATCAGAATACAAGAGCAAATAAAATATCTAAAGAGAAAAACATAGGGTTTTTTTTTTTTTTCCTTTTTCTTCTGGGGTAAAACCCCAGTCTCCAGGTCCATTGAGTCTACATTTACAAAGCCAACCAGGGAGAGCCAGTCCCCATGTGCATAGCTAGGGTGGTACATCAGGCTAGTGCCCACCTTGGTCTCTGCACAGCCCAGCCCTGCCTGAGTCAGAGAGAGAGAATTTGAGGATGGAGCAGGTAACAGGACAGGTAACAGGTGTAAATTCTCCTCCTTGCTGTGATCAGGAAAAGTCCTTGAACTTTAATCACTAAAGCTTTTTTTTCTTTTTTCTTATTTTTTCCTTACCCCTAAACCTTCTGATCAGACCAGGCTCATGAAATATTTTATGATCAATAAATATGCATTTTTTTTTCTCAATAAGAACCTGTTTTACTTGATAGTCCCTGTTGAAGGGAGGAGAAAGACTCCTCCAATGAGTAATCCTATGTATCCATTTTCGTCTCCAATGTCCTGGATTTTGTAGCCTATTACGTTTCACTGTATTCACACTGTCCTTTCCTGAAGTGTTAATACTATCTTTGAAGACCGTATTAAATCACCCTTCCATTAAAATAAAGACATGGCCCTGGAGTCTTTATTTCTCGGAACTCATCTCCGATCGAAACTATTGTCTGAAAGCCCTGGCTGCACTTCACAGGCCATGGTTGTTGCCTTGTGTATCGGTGCGCTTCACAAATCTTTACAGGCGGCTGGAATCAGCGTCTCTGGAGGTTCAGGAACTCCAGATGCTGCTCTTTTCCTGCAGTGCTACAGCAATAACTTGCCCTCAGAGCTGCTTCCATCTTAGTGACGTCAGGCAAGCCGATAGTCCATTTAAGAAGACACGAAAAAGTAGACGTGAGCACCATTGTCAGAAAGCACAGGACTGAATGAACAGAGGTAGGTGTGGTCCCTCTAGTAAGGAAGTGATGGGGTGGAAAGCAGCATAGTCCTGGGTTAGTTGGTGGCCTCTTTCCCAGCAGTTTGAACTCTCTACAGATGCAAGTGACACAAATCCCAAGTCGACCCAGTTTAACTGAAAAAAAAACATCTGAGGGATTTTGTTGACTCATGACTAAAATAATGGGGACGGAGCTGGCTGGCTCCAGGCTTGCCTAGAACCTGGGGCTTAAATGACAGTATCCCGCTTGGTTTTCCTCCATCTCCACAGTCCACCTTTGGCTGGGCTGGGCTCATCCGTGGGGCTGTATGTTGTGGCCCCATTGATTCAGGCTACCCTCTCCATTTTAGCATTATAAGCAGAAAATAAATCATCTCTCTCTAATGGCTCCAGAATAAATACCTGAATTCACTCTGCTTAGACCAATCTGGGCTCACTTAGGGAGAATTTCCATGCCGGGGGCAACCATCTGTTTAACTCTATCTGGGTTCCATGATCCAATATCTGAATCCGGGTGTATAAACCTTTTGAAACACGTGGACAAAGAATAGGAAAGAAGTGTTCCCCAAATGGAATTGGGTGCTTGCACCACAAAGAAGTGAGGTGTGGGTGAATGCTTGGTAACTAAGACCCAAGAAATGTCCATTAGAGCATCTGAGTGCAGAGCTACAGGCAATGAGCAGGTGTGTTATCTTGAGATAATAGTGTCTGTAGAAGGTAATTCATTACTGACTGTAAGTAAATAATAGAAGAGCACAGTGATTTCTTAAAATAGAGCATCAATAAAGATATTGATGATGGTTGGCGTCATAAAATAATCATATGAAAACAGATGTTAATTTCTCTCACATATAAAAGCCCAGGGGAAAGCAGCCCAGGGGTTTGGTCACTTACGTGACTGAAGGTTTATCACCGCACCATTCCTGAGTCATCTTTCCTTATCGAGATTCAGTATAGTGACTAGAGCTTCTGCAATCACATGGACGGTCCAGGCCAATAAGAAAAGGAAGCACCAAATGAGCAAGCATTGCACCCTCTTAGGGAAGGTGCTGCAGACATTTCCATTTCCATTCCGTGACTAAAACTGAACCACATGGTCACACTTGACTCCAAAGGAGCCTGGGACATTCGATCTTTACTGTGGATGGTCAAATGCCCAACTCTACTTGGAGTTATTGCAATGGGAGAATGGCTATGGAGGACAACTTATGGTCTCTGCAGTACCCTATTATAACCTATTCCAGCAGCAATGCTTTGCTTGCCCATATGCTCCCTTGAATGGGAGAAGGTAAAATAAATGAGTAAATATGGTGAGATACTGTTCATGCCATCATCATGCAATCTGTGTTTCAGAGACAGTGAATTAAAAAGCTGGTAACTCTGATGTATAGAAAATAAACGTGTCTTGTCTTTGTTTCAGCTTCCTGGGATGGACCTTCTAAATCCTTGGAATTTCCCCAGTGATAGGAGTATTATTATCCTTGGCGGCCCCTCCTGAGTTTATGCTAATGAGGTGAATCCACGGTAGGACCCTAGAGAGTCTCAGGAAGAGAGCTGGCCTTGAGAGAAGGATAAAACATGATCGCTGATGGAACTTTGAGCCACGTGCTATCAGCTGGACCTCTAAGGAGGCGAGGGGGGCAGCAGATTGAGTTCAAACATGGGGCCAGTGATTCAATCAATCGCAGTGATGCAATGACACCCCAATAGAACCTCTGGACAGCTTGGGTAGCCTCCTGGTTGGTGAACATATAGATGTACCAGGATGGTGGAGTGTCCTGAATCCAAGGGGAAAGGACATAGAAGGTCTGTGTTTGGGACCCTCCTGGACCCTCTCCCTATGTGTCTCTTAATTTGGCTGGTCTGGGCTTGTATCCATTAAATAAAACTGTAATTGTAATATCATGCTTTCCTGAGTCTTCTGAGTTGTCCTAGAGAGGAAGTCATGAGAAAACAGCTAACTTGTAGCCGGCTGGTTGAAGTACAAGTGGTCTGGGGACCCCTGAACTTGTGATTGGCGTCTTAAGTGAGGGCGGCCTTTTGGAGACTTTGCCCTTAATCCATAGGTTCTGGGTTAACTTTGGGTGGTTACCATCAGAGTGGGATTTCAGTAACTCAGGCCCTCATTTCTCTCGGGGACGTACCTAGGAGGGGGACCTCTGGGTCATCAGACAGGTGTTGGTTTAGATTTAGTAGATGGCATTACTACACGTTGTTAGACACTCAGAGTCATTTTATTTCAATTTAACATGTACTATCCTCCACCTAAGTGTGTATTCACCAAAAGCATCTTCCCAACGTCAAACTGAAGAAACCATTCTACTACTTGATCCGATCTTGTATACTTGTCTATTATTCTTTACTTATCAGCTTCAGAAACTCCCTTGGGTACTGCCTGCCCTGGGAAGGTCAAGGCAAAGAAAAACCACTCATCCATCCTTCACTGCTTTCTTTTATTAGAAATCCTGTTTAGAATGTTTGATTAACTGAGGTTCTCCCCACTGCTCTACTTTGAACTCTTCTCATATTTTGGCATCCCCAAACATCCACTGTACTTCAATTACTTTGCTACAGAGAAGGAAATCCCTTGAAGGAAAAGAAAAATAAGAAAGGAAAAGAAAACCTGTGAACTCCCGTGCTGGGCTTTAGTCCTATCTCAGGGAATCTCAATCAAACCACATCATTCCACTTCTCCAGGTCCACTGTTTCTATTGCTCTTGAACCCCCCTGGGAAGGTCACAGTTGCAGAAAGTGCAATCACATGCATGGCGGCCCCCACACCCACCTGCACTGCTAGCCCATCCTCTGGGACAGAGCAAAGCGAACTTCTGCAGCTTTGTGCCAGTGGCTGAACCACGGCCCTCAATTGGTTCTTTTTTTTTTTTTTCAATTTTATTTTATTAATTTTTTTATACAGCACGTTCTTAATAGTTATCCACTTTATACACATCAGTGTATACATGTCAATCCCAATCTCCCGATTCATCCCACCACCACTCCCACCCCTTTCCCTCTTGGTTTCCATACATTTGTTCTTTACATCTGCCTAGGACACTGAATCTTGTGCTGAGCCAAGTGTCTGCACATTACATCACCAGCCCCAGGCAGACTGCAGCTGAATTACAGACACAGGTTCATGGTGTTTCTCAGAAAATGGAAATGACGCAGAGGGTTTCTGAAGATGGTGATGGGAACTGTGGTGATCATTGGCCATTGGTTTTCTGGGCACTGTACCATAGAGAAAGATAATGAAAGAAGAAGAAGGAGGAGGAGGAGGGGGAGGGGGAGAGGCGGGGGAAGGGAGGAGAAGAAGAAGAAGAGGATGAAGAAGAAGAAGGGGAAGAAAGAGGAGGACACAGGGACTTGGGGTAGTTTTGTCTTTTGCTTTTCTTAAATATGAGGCAATATATATTAAATCATGAGACAACCCTGAAAATGCAATAAAACACCCACAGAATCCTCAGTTTTAAAGGAGACTGAGTCAAATGTGAGCTACTGGAAGAAGAAAGGCAGAGGCTGATGGTATTTTTCTAGAGGAAGCTTCTGTGTCTTGTCCTTCCACTGGCGGTGACCCTGAGGCATTGCAAGGCCAGAGAAGGAGCTCCTTAGCCAGGCATCAAGTGCCTCGGCTGCACCGGGAGCAAGAGAGCAAGGCCAGAGATGAGATCAGAGGCAGGAACAGGAGAAGTCTCTCAAGGCAGCGTGGAGGGCAGCACCTCTTCCGGAAAGGGACTGACCTGGGGAAATAGGAACTCCGCAGCCTGCAGGTGAGGGAGGGTCAGCTTTCCTGGGAGAGCATCTCTCCAGGTGGCTGTTCACCTTGCTTCCAAAGACAAACGCCAGCCACTGCAGCTTTCTTTACCGATGGGTTCAAACTGCCCCTGGGATGGAGCCATGATAAACTCTGTCGACGGCCCCTGCTTAGAACCCAGGAAGACAGGATCGGGGCTTGGCGTTGACTGGTGTCAGAACGAAAGGCTCTGTCTGAAGAAGGCAATTCAGTGCAGCGGAGATGAGCACAAGTCAGACAGGCCTGAGTGGAGCACCGGTGCTGCCCTCTCTGAGCTACTCCATGTCACGGAGCAATCTTCTTCACTGCTTTGTGTCCCAGTGTCCTCATCTGTAACTTGGGTAGGGTTAGTACCTAACTCCCAAGATTGGTGTGATAGTTACATTGGAAGGCAAGTGTAAAGTGCTTGGTATATTGCCTGGAATACAGGAAATGCTCCAAAAGACGCCCATTTGGTGGATAGACATGGCTTATTTTGACTGAGAGATGTTGGAAGCCAGAAACTTCCCCGACAGAAAGAATGCTCAGGGTGGCTCCTACATGCTTCTCTGGAAGTCAAGGAAGGCCCTGGGGTCATGAACCATCTCTTTGGATACACTGGCAACCCAGGAACTTGAACTGGAGTTAGAAGTGAAGGGACACAGTCTGGATGCCATTAAGAATCTAAGAGGGAGGGAGACAGGGAGGGAGGGGGAGGGGGAGGGGAAGAGGGAGGGAAGGAGAGAGGGAGGGAAGGAGATAGGCAGGGAAGGAGAGAGGGAGGGAGGGAGAGGGGGAGTGAGGGGGAGGAAGGGAGAGGGGGAGGGAAGGAGGGAGGGAGGGAAGGAGGGAGGGAGGGAAGGAGGGAGGGAGGGAAGGAGAGAGGGAGGGAAGGAGGGAGGGAGGGAAGGGCCATGTGATGCTCGCTGGCCCTTTGGGGAGGGGCCACATACAAGCTGTGCTCCCTGCCCTGGGCTCCAACTGGAAAAGCCACTGATGGCTTAATGGACTCTGCTATTCACCCCAGTGACATTGTTCTCCCGGCAATAAAGACACAGATTTACCTAGGTCTGCATGTTTAGGTTTCTCTTCCTTTAGTTCTTTTATTCTAAAATCTCTTTTCCCTAATGTGCAGAGTTGGTCCCTTTGTTCTCAGGTAAGTCTCCCCTCTTGTTGGGCCTGCTGGCTTCCGATCAAGGCTGGCCTCTTTCATGGATGACTCAAGGACATTGTAAAAAAAATTGTAAAGATAATTTGTAGATTCACACGGAATTGTAAGAAATAATACACAAAGACCCCATATGCACTTTCACCCAGTTTTCCCCAGCGTAATATTTTGCATCACATTGGTCAATATCACAACCAACAATTATGATTGATACCATCCAGCTACCTTAGTCAGATTTCACCAGTTTTACTTTCACTGATCTGTGTATGTGCATGTGTGTGCAGTTCTTTGCAGTTGTGTCCCATGTGTTGCTTTACCGTACCTTCTACCAATATTGTACTTTCTTTGAAATGAGTGAAAACTTTCGCTCCAAAAAAAGAGAACGATTGAAATCCAAGGATGAGCACCGATGTCCTCATCCCTCAAAGAAATCTGCAGCTACGAGGACCTCGTCCTATGGTTTCAGCTACCACGGTCCCATATAACTTCTCTGCTAAAAGCCTGGCACACAAGGCCAAGGCCGTCCCAAGGCCCTTCATGGTTCTGAGAGTCCCCACTGAGGTGCTCCGTGGCCGCTTCCCTGAGGACTATGGCAAACCGCACAGAATGTTCCCAGCACTCCCCTAGGAGCCAGACCTGCCCCTGGCAATCTGGGGAGTCGATCCGGGAGAAGGTCAAGGGAGAGGAGAGGCCCGATCAAGCAGGAGATTGCCCGTGTGTTCTGCACAATGCTCCCTGGTTCCTTCACATTTTAGTTATTTTAATCATGGACAGCTTTGGTGAAGTACAGAAAACTGCATATATTTAAAGATTAAATTTAAAGTGTACAGTCTGATGAATGTTTACATATAAATGTCATATCTATATGATACCTATAGCTAGCTAGCTAGCTAGCTATTTATCCATCTACTCTATCTATCCAGCCATCTATCTTTCTATATATCTATATCCATCCATCTTTATCTATGTATGTATGCATGTATCTATCTCTGCATTATCTATATATCTACCTATCTATCTACCTATCTATCATCTACTCTATCTATCCAGCCATCTATCTTTCTATATATCTATATCCATCCATCTTTATCTATGTATGTATGCATGTATCTATCTCTGCATTATCTATATATCTACCTATCTATCTACCTATCTATCATCTACTCTATCTATCCAGCCATCTATCTTTCTATATATCTATATCCATCCACCTTTATCTATGTATGTATGCATGTATCTATCTATGCATTATCTATATATCTACCTATCTATCTACCTATCATCTACTCTATCTATCCATCATCCATGTATATATATATATCTATATCCATCCATATTTATGTATCTATCTATCTATCCATCTACTCTATCCATACATCCATCTATCTATATATCTATATCCATCCTTATGTATGTCTGTCTGTATGTATGTATGTGTGTATGTATGTATGTATCTATCTATCTCCCCAATACCAAAGGATTGTTTTGCCCTAATATGTTATGTCATCAGATTGAATACAAATATATACTTTCATCAAAGTCACTTCCAGTTGAGACCACTCTTACAGTGAATTAAAGTGGGTGTGTCCTTTAGATATAATAGTCTTCCATGCCAACAATAAATGATATAGTGCATCAAGCCATTTTCCCCAATGAAAGCAAAATCTCCCAGTAAGAGTGAGCATGTAGTGATGGATAAGCCTCTTCAGAAGCTGATCTCATGCAGCTGAGCTGTGGACCACGGTAGGTGGTTTTGTTAGCTCAGGGGAACGATCAGATGGAAGAAACTCCTCATCCATCTGGCCTCGTGGAAGAACTAGGCAGGATATCGAAGATTTGCAGGGACGAAGGAGTTGAATTTCTGATCAAATAAAAATGAAGCATGTCCCCCCTTTTAACGATAATGACCAGAATTAAGTGAGCGGTGTTGTCTGATAAGGGAGTGATATTTCAGCATCCGCTAAAAGGAGTGATCGTTCAGCATCCCCTAAAAGGAGTGATCTTTCAGCATCCGCTAAAAGGAGTGATCTTTCAGCCTCCCCTAAAAGAAGTGATCTTTCAGCCTCCCCTAAAAGGAGTGATCTTTCAGCATCCCCTAAAAGGAGTGATCGTTCAGCATCCCCTAAAAGGAGTGACCAGGCTTGAATGAGACACAGCATCACACAGTCCCCATCAGAGGGCAACCGGCTTCTTTCCAGGTCCCTCTCATGAAAGATACAGCTTAATCAGAGCAGGGGATCCCCATCCCCTTCCCAGACAGAGTAAGACAGCTGAGATGTGTCCAAAGGACCCGCTAATATATTTTAACATAATGACTCAGCAGCTTTTGTTTTGGGTCTGTGCTTAAATAAATAAACCTGAACATCTGTTCCTGGAGTTTGACAAAAATCACTAAGTCCAGAGCTGACTCATCTAGGATGGATTCCCTGACTGGGGACAGTTTTAGTCATTATTGCTCTAAAGACCAGCTTTTTTTTTTTTTTAAAAAGTAAAGAGGGGCTTCCCTGGTGGCGCAGTGGTTGAGAATCTGCCTGCTAATGCAGGGGACACGGGTTCGAGCCCTGGTCTGGGAAGATCCCACATGCCGCGGAGCGGCTGGGCCCGTGAGCCACAATTACTGAGCCTGTGCATCTGGAGCCTGTGCTCCGCAACGGGAGGGGCCGCGATAGTGAAAGGCCCGCGCACCGCGATGAGGAGCGGTCCCCGCGCCGCGATGAAGAGTGGCCCCCACTTGCCGTAACTAGAGAAAGCCCTCGCACGAACCGAAGACCCAACACAGCGAAGAATAAATAAATAAATAAATAAAGTAGCTATAAAACTGTATTAAAAATAAACAAACAAACAAAAAAAAAAGATAAAACGTGACTTTCACAATGTATATGTATATCAAATCACCCTGAGGTACACTTTAAATGTCTTACAATTTAAAAAAAAAAAAAAAAAAAAAAAAAAGTAAAGAATAACAGACACAAATACACACCATATATCATTTTCCCTTTCTTTTCCTTTTAAACTGTGAGTTTGAGTCCTCTGCATTTAAATTTTTACATCCAATTTGTAGATTTCTTAAAAAAATATTTCAAATGCTATTTAAATAACATCCTTCTATTTCTCTGAACCCCTTTCTATACTTGCAGTGTTGTAAACAATGGGTGGGCAATAAAAGAAAGTTTACTCAGCCAAGCTACAGTTCTCCAAGGAAGCATAGCTGTTTCTGTAAATGCTTCAACATCTTATTTTCATTAATTACAGAGAAAAAAACCCAAAACAACATCTCCCCAAACAAAACCAAAATAAAGACACACACACACACACACACACACACACAATGTAGAACTATTTACCTGCTCCTTGCTTATCCTATTTTCTCCCTGTAGGACTTTCACTTCTGCAGATTTCAGTATGGCTCAATACCTTACATTTGGAAAAATTCCATTGCACGTAAACACAAGAGAGCATCAAATTAGTTAATGTCTGCCTGCTTGTAGAAGATATCTGTGCTTTGTTTATTTGGTTTGGTTTTGTGTTCCTAGTTTTCCTCTCTTCCCATAGCCAAGCCCCCTTTTCACATTAGCACCTGATTTCTTTTGGGGATGTACCTTCCCCATCCACTGCATCTCCCTGGATCTGGTTCAGAGCGGGGGGGGGGGGGGGGGGGCTGACCTCAAGCTCAGGATGCAGGAGGTCACCTGACCCAAACCTGGCCAATCAGTGCATCACACCCCATAGAGACTATATAAATGGGTCTATTGAGAGGAAGTTGTTCTTAATTCACTCAAGTTTCTCATCCGATAGGTGAAATAGTTTGGAATTGCATGGGCCTATCTTGTTTTCACTTGGGAAGGGTCTACCTGAGAATTCCAGCATAAAACAGAGCCAAAAAGATGGAAGTCCCATTACCTGAAAACAATTTTTGAGAGCTTGGTTCTCTCCTGCACTTTTCAGCAACAGCAAGCAATGCATTTTCATTTTTATTTATTTAATTTTGATTTTTGCTTACTCATGGTTGAGTTAGGTCTTGGTCACTTGCATAGAAGAGTCCTGACAAATACACGCAGGGCAGACCCTGTGCCTTAATTGCCCTCAATAAGCTCTATCCTGCTTCTGTAGCTTGAAAGCACTGCTTCCTACTTCCAAGATCCCCAAGATGCTTTTTCCTTTTTTCAGTCTGGAAACGTTGCAGCAGGGGTTCAAGTAAATGCCACCTCTTCTCCTATTCTCCCATGATGGGCTGACAGGCCCTCTTTATGGCTCGTAAGCCTTTGATCTATCCCAGTGGACCATGACTGACAGAAGATAGAGAGGGTGTCTGTGCCCCCTTAATTTCTGCAGCCTCCAGCACAGGGCTGGCCACGAAATAACTCAATAACATGCTGACTATTCACAATAGCCAAGACATGGAAACAACCTAAATGTCCATCGACAGATGAATGAATAGAGATGCTGTGATATATAAATACACACACACACACACACACACACACACACACACACACACACACACACAATGGAATACTACTCAGCCATCAAAAAGAATGAAATAATGCCATTTGCATCGACATGGATGGACCTAGAGATTTTCATACTAAGTAAAGTAAGTCAGACAGAGAAAGACAAATACCATATGATATCACTTATATGTGGAATCTAAAATATGACACAAATGAACTTATCCATGAAAACAGAAATGGACTCAGGGACATAGAGAACAGACTTGCAGTTGCCAAGGGGGAGGGGAGGTAGGGGAGGGAAGGATTGGGAGTTTGGGGTTAGCAGATGCAAACTATTGTACATAAAGTGGATAAACAACTACGTCCTACTGTAGAGCACAGGAAACTATATTCAAAATCCTGTGATTAAACCATAACAGAAAGAATATGAAAAAGAATGTATATATATGTATAATGGAATCACTTTGCTGTACAGCAGAGATCGACACAACATTGTAAATCAACTCTACTCCAATAAAAAAAAAATAACATGCTGAGAGCGAGAGGAGCTACCATGTAACGTTCTTTATGGATTTGATCTCTGCCAGGTGCCCGGCTGTCTGAAAAAACTCTCCTACGTTTCCCAGGATTTCCGAGTGCCTTTCTCTTTCTCTTTCAGCTCTCCATTACGGGGGGAGCACAGCCGACCACTCCGTGTCCATTCAGTCTGCTGTTTTGAGGCATTCGAGACATTTATCTCCCACAATTCTGGGGGCTGGAAGTCAGAGATCAGGGTGCCAAGCACTGCCCTAAAAGCATTACTTTAAACAATTCTTTTAATAGTTCAACAAATCGGCACTAGTAGAATCATTGTCTTACAGGAAGGAATCAGAAACCCTGAGAGGTAAATTTGTCAAGATTACACTTGACAAATTATATGATTATATATAATATATAGAACAGATACATATTAATATATATAGGACATATATATCCTAATATTTATATAATATATATCCTTATGCATATAATTATATACCCAAATGAATAAATAATAATATATTATATAATATGCTACATAATATATTGTTCCTAACACATATATTATTATTAGTTAATATGTTAGGAGCAAATGCTGGCTTTGAACCCAAGCAGTCTTGTTCCAGAGTCCCTGTTCTTAACCACTACTTTTATATTGACCATCTTAAACAGGATCTGCTCTTAAAAAATCTCCCTATATAAATATAATGTGATTATTAGGTATAAGAATGAATTACAAGGGGGTGGGATGATTAGAAATATCCCAGGACACTGGTTCTTACCTTTGGGTACACATTGAAATCACCTGGGAGAACGACTAACCTCTCAATTCTGTGTAGGAATAGCTGATGTTTCTGTTTTTCAGCCCAAGGGGTGCCGCCCTGCAGTGATGGCTTAACCACATTCTACAGCTTGTTTTACCTGCACACTTTGAATTTGTGCAATTATAAAAAAGACTGCTTTTTGTGTAAGCATCATTTCACAGTATATGCATACATTGAGACTCACTGATATTTATAAATCCCACAACTGGTATTTGCAAAAGTCACATTTTCACCTATTGTCATAAAAATAAACAATAATTTGGGAGAGCATCTTCGAAGGTTCCCTCTTCCTCATGATATTTCAAAGCAAACAGGAGTCCTGCGGGATATTGCTGGGTGGTTTGATTTCAGTTTTGAGAACAAGATCATCTGTCTTATCAATTTTTCCAGGGGTGCCTGTCAATCAGGATGGACTTCTCTTCCCTCTAAGGCTACCATGGGACCCCTCCAGGAGGGAGTTCAGCAATGTTTTAGACCCCCCATAACCACTCCCCAACCCCCAAGCAAAGCCCATTAAGAGTCAGGATAAGAGGAAAACACACAGAGGGCATCCCAGCCAGTTCCAGCCTTCAGGGAACCCAATTTCTGCTAAAGAAGATAAGATTCATTCCCCAGAACAAAACAGAATAATCTGAGATTATAAATTAGAGTCAGCAACATGGTGCTATGAGGTCTGGTTTTGTGTCATGTTGTTGGGCCATGTCTTACTTCCAAAAAAGAAAACTTGATAACATTTGAAACATCAGAATATTCTCTGCAAAAATCCAGATCCCTGGCTTCTCTTGAAAAATCAGAAGTCTCATCAATACCCGCCCTGCATTTCCACACGGCGACATTTAGTTGAGTTGAACAAAGGCCCCCAAATATTTCCACTTCCTAAACCCCAGAACCTGTGAATATGCCAGGTTCACAGACTTATGAAATGGAGTGTTACCCTTCTCTTTGTTGTAACTGATGAGGGCAGATGGGAATAATCATAATATTATCACTTTCCATTGCACCATCAACCTATTATCCAGTTTGGCATCTCATTTCAGGAGGGCCCCTCGAACAAATTAGTGGTGAATTATTTATATGAACAGCTGTTGCCAAGTATATTCCAGCTGTTGCTTCATGAAGTTATGCGTTAGTAAAATTTTGCCCAAGGCCCATGTAAGAAACCAAAGTCAACACCAAGTGTAAGGAATTTCTTATCTCATGTTCAAAGTTAAAGACATAGTCACACACTGAGACCCTCCATATGCAAAGCTAAAATATCAATCCTCCTGTCCAATTTTAGCTTTACAGTTGCAAGCTAGGACTCTTATTTGCTATCGTATTCTGTGCAAGATCTGGTCTTATAAGGAAACCCAAGTGCAAATTCTTCCACCATCAAATGCAGACACTCTGAGGGGGTCGGTCAGTCGTAGGTTAGAACTCACCACATCATGCAGTAGAACTCACAGGATGGGGCTCCTCCAGTACTTTGACATTCCCTTCATTTGCAAAATATCACTTATGAACATGCACACTTTCATGTTAACCAGAGCAAAACTTTACTGGGAAGTCAAAATATTGACAGCTTCAAAAGAAATGAGTTGAGATATTTGCAACTTTCTATCCAATGACTTCCCACATCAAAACTCATCCATTCGTTGTATCATCTCAATATCCCTTTTCCACTCCCAAGATGGCAGGTTGGTAACAGGGCAATTTATTTGGAATAGCCTATTCAGTAATTGTTAGCAGATTGATTGAATTCAGGAGACAGTTCCATTTTAATGGGAAATTTGGAGAATGTAAGGCGGGTTGTGCTGGTGAGAATTTTATCAACAGTCACAAAAATGGTAATGAGAAGTATGATTGTCTAGATGGTGTTTGGGAGGACTCAAGTGTCCATCGATGGATGATGAGTGGATAAGCAAAGTGTGGTCTATCCATACAGTGGAATGATATTCAGCCTTAAAATGGGAGGAAATTCTGACACAGGCTACAATATAGATGAACCTTGAGGACATTATGTGAAATTAACTCGTCACAAAAAGACAAATACTGTATGATTCCAGTTACATGAGGTCCCCACAGTAGTCAAAACCATAGAAGCAGAATGTAGAATGGTGGTTGCCAGGAACTTGGGGGAGGGTGGAATGGGAGTTAGTGTTTAATGGAACAGACTTTCAGTTTTATAAGATGAAAAGAGTTCTAGACACATTATGAATGGAGTTCATACCACTGAACTGTCCACCTAAAATGGTTAAGATGGTAAAATTTATGTTATGTGTATTTACCACAATAAAACAATGGAGAAACAAAGATAATCAAGATATAATATTCCTTAAAGGAATTTTGAAAAGAATTCGGCCTATGGATGTGTTTATGTGGTGCAGGAAGAATGGGGCTACTACCCCCCCAGAAAAATGAAAGCTTTGCTTCTTCTATCTCCCACATTTTTTGTTATTACTGAAAACATTTAAATGGTTAATTTAATACACTTTTTAAAATTTTATTGAAGTTTAGTTGATTTACAGTGTTGTGTTAATTCCTGCTGTACAGCAAAGTGACTCAGTTGTACACATATATATTCATTTTCATATTCTTTTCCATGATGGTTTATCACAGGATATTGAATAGGGTTCCTTATGCTATACAATAGGACTTCATTGTTTACCCATTCTATGTATAATAGCTAGCATCTGCTAATCCCAAACTCCCAATCCTTCCCTCCCCTAGCCCCTCAATACACTTTTATATTGAAAATAACATTATATAATGTATTTTAGACTAAGGAAACGTGAGTTTGAGGTTTTTCAGTGAAAAACTGCAAGGACAGAGATGACCCAGCTGACAGGCCTCAGATGTCCAAGTGTGGGATGGAGCCCAGAAGGGCAAGGGCTTCGGACTCTGCCTCTGTGACGTACCCTGGCGATCCCTGTCTTGGTAACAGCAGAGAAGAGCACTGTTGCCACGGACCTTGGATGCACCACGACAGCCATCTTCAGGAGGGACAAAGCTGGGGTGCCTCCTGGTGACCTCTGAGTAGCGGACTTAATGAGACAAAATCATAAATCGTGGTTGTTAGGGAATAACGGTGTGCAGGTGTCACTGGTCGCCCAACTAACAGTCCCCTCAGGTCACCGGTCAGCACCTGCTGAGATTCTGAAGCCTGATAATGTCACGTCGTACAACAGCGACGATATGTTGATTTTATTTAAATGTATAAACACTAAGTAGGCTTTAAATCCTTCCTTGTATATAATAAAATACCAAATCCTATCAGTTCCATCTCAAAAATAGTTGGCAAATCAGACTACGTGTCACCATGGGCATTGCCACCATCCAGACCCACACCGCTATCATCCCTTCTGGGACATTTATAAGAACCCCCAATCTGTTCCCATGATTCCTTTTTTGCCCTTTGACAGAGACATCACTTTAATTTTAAAAAGTTCTCCTTTTATTGAAGTATAGTTCATTTACAATGTTGAGTTAATTTCTGCTGTACAGCAAAGTGATTCAGTTATACATGTATATACATTCTTTTTCACATTCTTCTCCATTCTGGTTTATCACAGGATGTTGAATAGAGTTCCCTGTGCTCTACAGTAGGACCTTGTTGTTTATCCATCCTGTAGATAATAGTTTGCATCTGCTGATCTCAAACTCCCAATGCATCCCTCCCCCGAACACCTCCCCCCAACCTTGGCAACCACCCTTCCGCTCTAAATGTCCGTAGTTCTGTTTTGTAGATAGGTTCATTGGAGACATCATTTTAAATGTGAAGCGGCAGCATGCCACGATCTCTAGTCCCAGGCTTCAAGGACATACCATTCCACTTAGACTTTTAAAAAATCCCAAGTGGTCACCGAGGCTCTGAGTGACCCGACCCCGCTCACTCCATCTCCTGTCGCCTCCCTCTTCCTCACTGACCACAGTTACCTGGTGTTAATTCCTGGATGCAAAGCAACATTGACCTTCTCAGAAAGAGAATCTTGGTTTCGGATGCTTTGATATGAGAAAGACTAAACACCTCACTAGGCCTCCAGAGATTCATGACTGATTGTCTTGAGCAACTCTGTGTAAAAAGCCAAATGGGTGGAGCAAGTTTGTTTTTGGCTGTTCTGGGAAGATGCGTGTGGGTCACAGGTAGGACGAGGTGGCAGCTGCCAGCGCACACGGCACTGAGAGCGCAGGAGCCGGGAAGTTTCTAAGCGTTTCATCAGTCTTGGCAGCGAAGCCGCGATGCTGATGAAGTAGCGAGCGCGGGGAGATGAAAGACGCTCCAGGACTTTCATTTTGGCGTCGTCTTTTCTCCAGACACCAGGGCAGTGGAGCGTCTGCTTCCGCAGGTGACACGGTGCTGCTCCCTGGCCCAGAGACGGATGGTAAACAGACGGAAGGAACTCACTGATGGGGCCGCTCTCTCTCTCACCCTCCCCACCTAGGCTATAAAATCCAACACTGTGGATTCAAGGGAAGACGGCTTCTTCGGGAAGTTCAGGGGGCAGCAGATGAGAAACGGAAAATCTATGGCTTGAAGGAAAGGCAGGCACTAAGGGTGCTCCCTCGAGCCAGCTGCCCCGGGGCATTACTGGATCTTAATCGGGTGGTGACATTTTGGGGAAAACCGCAACACACACACACACACACACACACTCCCCTCAGAATGGTCCAATCTGCGGTGTTAGGGGGCCGGGGTATTTATACTCCACTCCTAAGAGTCACCGGTGAAGGGATGCTCCTGGGAGGGGCTGCAGTTACTGCCCAGCTCTCCCAGCCCAGCCCACAGTCACATGGCAAACTTTTTCACAGCTGTGGGTAGGAGGGAGAGCCCTTGGGCACAGAGGGGCACGTACCAGAATATGCAAGTCGAGGGCAAGAGTGGATGGTACAGGCTGAACGATCCAGGAGTGACGTGAAGGGCAGAGGGATCGATGACCTACAGGGTCTGTTATACCTTCTCCCTCTGCCTAAAGATCCACCTTCACTTCCTCTGTCTGGACCAGTTCTCACTGTCATTTCTGCTTCAGTTTGTACCTGCAGCTGCCATCATACTGGTGATTGCACGGCACTTCGATTGTGTATTTGACCGTCCCCGATAGACTGCCTACTGACGGACGGCTACGGTTGCAGGCTTTTGTACATCCAGCTCCATTTGAATCGCAGATAAACAGAGAATATGTTTTTAGTCTAAGCATGTCCCATGCCTATCCCGTACCTATGGTATCAATTGGGAATCACATGGTACCTGGCACTGGACAGGGGCTGATTCTGATGAATGAATGGACAGAGCATTGGAAGCAGCGTTTAGCTAATTACCTAAAGGTGGGCATGCCTCTGGTTTTACAGCAAGCCTGTGTTAACCCTGTCACGGTGAAATCGGCACAGCGATCATTTTTTCTCAGTGACAAGACATTCAAGGTGCATGATCTTCAGGGAACGCACTGGCTATCTGTCAGGTGTGATCATCACCTTTCAGGGCAGTAACATGGAAATCATAGCACGGTCGAGACAATGAAGCCATGATCAGCTTGCGGGTGAATAACCTCATCTCTAAGTACCCATGTGTTTTGTGTCTCTTTGTGTTAAATCATTCAAGGAAGCAACTGTGTTATTAAATTTAATCGAATGTAATGATAGTCAGTAGGCTCACAAAGGTTACTTCCCTCTTCACTTGGTCACTTAAGAAATTCACCCTGGGGACTTCCTGGTGGTCCAGTGGTTGAGACTCCGCCCTCCTGATGCAGGGGGCACGGGTTCCATCCCTGGTTGGGGAACTAGGATCCCGCACCCCGCAACCCGCACCTCACGGCAAAAAAGAAAGAGAGAGAGAAAGAAAGAAAGGAAGGAAAGAAAAGAAAGTCGCCTTGATATCCTGTCCAAGATAAGTGATGCTTTTTATGAGGCAAAAGTTCGCTGCTGTTGGGGAGGTGATCGTATAGGACACGGAGTCCCAGGCCACGAGCAGACATGCACAGAGCATGTGAAACTGACAACGCCTTTCAGCTTCTGTCAACCTTTTCCACTGCAAATTTACCTGATTAAGGAATTTCACTCCATCCCCTGGAACTTTTATGAAAATTGTACATTTTTTCTATCTCTATGTATCCGTGCATGCTGATATCTGATTACTAGAATGGCTTATTTTCCCCCCGGTTTGAGGGTTGTGCGTGAAAATCCTTCCAGAAAGAACAGACAGATAAAAGCAAAGGCATCAATCCCTGCACTCCTCGTAGAGCTGTTGGGAAGGCTCCTCCTCTGAGAATTCAGAGAAGGCACTACGCGCCTTGCATAGAATTTACTGTCCCGGAAATCCTGACTCAGAGGCTGACCTCTGGTGGGAGATGTAACAGCCTTGACATTGACACATTGACATATAGGGAACTCAATCCCACCTTCCATCAGGGGCAGAGGTGGCCACAGTAAGTCAAGGAAACTACATGTATGGGTCTTTTGGCAGCAGGAAAGTGAACCTTTCTAAATAATGGTGTAAATGATACAGGATTCCAAAAATGGAAGTTTCAGCTGTGCACCAAGACAATAGATGAGACATTTCTAAGTAAAGGCAAGAGCTGATCCAAGAATAGCCATCTTCTTATCTTCGCTTAATATTTACAAATGTGCTTCAGTGCCCATCAGAGTAGAAAAGAAGTCTCCTAAGAACCAGAATCCATAAAGGAAATTAGATTCAGATCATTTGATGAATCCCTACCCTGTCACCAGTCCTGGGAAGCAATGAGCTTACTGAAGTCTAGCATAAGACTGGTAAGAGCTGGCATATTTAAGCTAGGAATTAATATTAATGTAAATGATTATTGATAAATGAGACTTTTGCAACTTAGTAATGGTGTGAGAAACCATTATTTTTTCCTACCGTGGACAATTAACCATGAAGAGAATAATTATAGACCTCATAAAAGTAAAAATCGAATTAGTTTGATACGCTTAGGGAATTAGAAAATGTCCTACTCATTAGTCTTCATAATGAAGAGCAAGAAACATAAATCTGCTCAATAATATAATGATAAATAATTTAATCTTTTATTTTGACTCTCCATTATGGTAAATTAGGAGGAAAATGAGATAAAAGGGGGGACGGAGACTCAGAAGATCAGAATGGGTTTAAGAAAGAGCTGAGAATCTAGAGGCCTGGCGTCTGGCGAGTCTGGGCTTCATCCCAAGAGTCACCTCTGTTGCACAAGAAGACTATTAAACTCGGTGCTCTCTTTGGCCTCATTTAGATCTATCTGTCGACTGGGTTCAGGAGAGAGATTCAAAAAGAGAGAGAGAGATGCTTCAGTAACTCTTTCGATGATTGACACAAGTAGAAAACGTATTCTCAAGTATTCATGGATTTATGGATATAGATCATATTCTGGGTCCTAATAAAAGATTCAAGTAATTTTAAAGCTTTAAAATAATATGATTTATAGTCCCTGAGCAAAATGGAACTAAATTAGAAATCAATACCAGATCTATGAAAAATTCCCAGATATTTGGGAATTAAATAACACAATTTTATTTTATTTTATTTTTTTTTTAATTTTATAGCTACTTTATTTATTTATTTATTTATTTTTGGCTGTGTTGGGTCTTCGGTTCGTGCGAGGGCTTTCTCCAGTTGCGGCAAGCGGAGGCCACTCTTCATCGCGGTGCGGGGACCGCTCTTCATCGCGGTGCGCGGGCCTTTCACTATCGCGGCCCCTCCTGTTGCGGGGCACAGGCTCCAGACGCGCAGGCTCAGTAGTTGTGGCTCACGGGCCCAGCTACTCCGTGGCATGTGGGATCTTCCCAGACCAGGGCTCGAACCCGTGTCCCCTGCATTAGCAGGCAGATTCTCAACCACTGCGCCACCAGGGAAGCCCTAACACAATTTTAAAGACGAACTCAAACCAGACATTAGTGTTTTGAACTGAATGACAATGAAATGCAGCATATCAAAATTTATTTGATCGGGTTTGGTAAACTGGGAGAAGGTAAGAATGCCTTCTGGGTGTTGGCCACAGGTGGATAGTAGCTTTGAATAATTTTAAACACAATTTAGTTTCCAGATGGATGTGGAGGTGATGAAGAAAGATGCTTAGGAGTGTTAACTATCAAAAGGGCCCTTCATGATCACCAATTAAGATAAAACATTGCCTGTAGTCATTCTTTGCCCTCAAGGAGAAAAACAATACAGGTGGTAATGAACTGCTTTCTTAATTTAAGAAGAAGTTCCTAGAAGTTCCCTTTCTGGCCCGGTCTCATCTACAAAAACTGAGCTCTTTGTCCAAATTAAATGTGATCACCAAAGCTACATCAATCCATTAGCATCTGTCTTCGTCCCCTTGTGCCGTTATAATAGAATACCAAGGACTGGGTGCCTTATTTTTCACACTCCTGGGGGCCGAAAGTCCGAGATGAAGATGCCCACAGATTCGGTGTCTGGTGACAACCTGCTTCCTGGTTCATAGAACGCTGCCTTCCCTCTGTGTCCTTACTTGGTGGAAGGCGTGAGGGAGCTCTCTGGGGTCTCTTTTAAAAGGGCATTAATCCCATTTCTGAGGGTTCCACCTTCATGACCTAATCACCTTCCAAAGGTCCCACCTCCCAAAACCATCACCTTGAGGAATTCAACATGTGAATTTGGACATTCAGTCTATAGCAGCAGTCAGAGAGATTTTGGGGAGTGAAATGATAAAAATTTTTTAAAAATAAAGTTTGATTTTGAAGTGTGGACAAATAGAATTCTTTCATAATTTTCTGAGCAAACCAAGAAACTATGAAGCACTTTTAGGCAGAGGGGGAAATTTTATTTTATATTCAAACAAACAGATATGATTTGTAATTACATTATCGGTTCAGTTTTCCAGATTAATTCTGATCATTCCATGACAAATCATATAGCATAGTCATGTAAGGAGTTCGGGGTGGTTCATTGTGAAGTGGAAACACAACCATGATGATAAACTTGGCAATTAAGTCAAATATATCCTGACAAATAATATGCAAATTTCATGCATTGTGGTGGTCCTAATTTTGGAGGACCACATTCATTTTTCCTAGATGACTCAGATGGGATGTGGAATTCACCCACATGGAATCGAGCCTTGATGAGCTTATTGTGGTTACGGGGATAGCTAAATCACTGATGAGAGACATCAGGAAATAATCATCACACTCATTCAGACTTTTCTGCGACAGTTGTGAAGTCAGTGATTCATGTATCCACAACTTTTAAGGGAGTTTTTTTTTTTTTAATAAATTTATTTATTTTATTTTTATTCATTTTTGGCTGTGTTGGGTCTTTGTTGCTGCACGCAGGCTTTCTCTAGTTGCGGCGAGTGTGGGCTACTCTTCGTTGTGGTGCGCGGGCATCTCATTGCTGTGGTTTCTCTTGTTGCGGAGCACAGGCTCTAGGCACGTGGGCTTCCGTAGTTGTGGCTCGCAGACTCAGTAGTTGTGGCTCGCCGGCTCTAGAGCACAGGCTCAGTAGTTGTGGCGCATGGGCTTAGTTGCTCCGCGGCATGTGGGATCTTCCCAGACCAGGGCTCGAACCCGTGTCCCCTGCATTGGCAGGTAGATTCTTAACCACTGTGCCACCAGGGAAGCCCATAAGGGAGTTTTTTTTTTAAAGTGAGGTCACGGGAAGCATGAGCCCAGGTGAGGGTGGTGGAAATTGACTTGAATGAATCACGGTCATGGCAAGCATCGTTTGCCCACGAGCCTCAGTTCCAAGGGAGACATTAGATGTGAACATCCACAGAGACAGGTCTCCAACTTCCCTTCTGCAAATTAGTGACCTCTATCCTTCCTTTGAAAAATATTTTTATTCTACTTAAAAAATATTTAATACATAAATACACACTTATTTTTAAAATAACATTAAACACAGATTAGAAAAGATAATGAAAATCATTAAATTCCGACCATCCAGGGGAAAAAAGATGTTTATATGCCAGTAATCTTTTCACTGATATGTGGATGGATATAAAATATATAAAATGTGTGTTTTAACCACAGGGTGCCTTCAGTGACTAAAATAAGGGTGTATACAAATAGCATTTCAAGGATAATATCACAAATACAAAATAATCAGATGTGGTTTCTCACTTTTCCTACTGATGGGTCCTGGGCTGGAGTCGATGTGACAAATGCATATTTTACAGACCGACTCTGCCTTTTCTGTGTGAGCTCAACTGCATCTCTGGAAGCAGCTTTAAAAGGCATGACTCTCTGCAGCTTTACCCATCTTTAACTCATCTTTATAAGCCATTCTGTAATTAGTCACAGGTCAAATCAACATCTTATAAATGTGTCCCCAGGATTGAAATCAGTAACCCATTAACACAATGCATTGTCTGGCTTCTCTACATCTGGGCAATGTGATGCTATTTTAAGTGGTCTCAGCCAGACGCCTTTTGGCCCTAAAAGCAGACCACTTACAGGCGGCCACTTGCCGTTCACAGAGTGACGTGGCTGGGTCAGGTTAGAGGTGAGCGATGGGGGCTTAAACAGCAAAGCTCCAACAACATTGCTTCTACGAAATTGATCTGTATTTCACAAATGCTTTGGAAATGAGTAAGCAGGTGGCTGCAATTTATATCCATTCAGTTTTCCCTGCTTTTATCCCTTTTTCTCCCTGGCTGACAGCTTTTTAACAAACTGCTAATATACAAGTAGTTATGCTGTTTGTTTTCTTCCATGTCCGTGTGTTTCTTTGCCTCCATCCTGGAAAGTTTTCATCAGAAATGTAAGCACAGTCTACTGGAAAACCCAACAAGCCAACAACCCAAATAACAAAAGTATGTCCTTTTTCGAAAGAAAAAAATACATATATATAAATAGATCACTTGTGGAAAATTATGAACAAGGACAGATTATGATTCTTCATTGTGGAATTGTGTGATTCTTTCTTCTGCCAGGCCCTCAGTTTTCTTATAATCGAAATTCTTCTTCTTCAAAAACCAAGATGAAATTTCTAAATTTCTGAAGAGTGCAGGATGGAGGCAGATAGTAAGAAATGCAAAATTTCATGGAAAAAAAAAATTTTTTTTTCTGGCCGCCCTGCGCAGCTTGTGGGATTTCAGTTTCCTCACCAGGGATTGAACCCGGGCCCCCGGGCAGTGAAAGTGCCGAGTCCTAACCACTGGACCGCCAGGGAATTCCCTGGAAATTTTAGATGGGTAGATGACACTGACTAAAAGGTTACAAAAGGTAAGGAGATCTTCCATTGTCTGGTAACTTTATTATTCATCCTCTTGCAGAGATATTGAAGGGTCTGCATTGCTGTTGGTAAAAGTCATGGCATGAGTTGAACAGAAGGAGCCGCTTTGTCTACACTTCTGTAGACAGCAGGAACGAGCATCTTCCCCTCCCCAGTGCGAGTGGGACGGATTGGCGTAGCTTCTATTTTCAAGGCAGAAGCATGATCCCACACTACTACCACCACCATCACCGCTTTCTCAGCAGATGCGCCCAGTGGCCTGGCCAAGCCATTGCATCTTTAGGGATAACACCAACCCCAGCACAAATACACCAGCCCCCAGCGCTAACGCTGCTCTCCCCAACTGTTAGAGTCTCCAACCCCACCTGCAAGACTTCCTTGATTCCAATCCCACCTCCAGCAAGCGACAGCACAACCCACGCCTTATGGGACTCAGTGACTTTATAGAAGAGACCCCGGAGAGCTCCCTTGTCCCCTTCCCCACTGAGGACACAGCGAGAAGATGGCATCTATCGACCAGGAAACGGGCTCTCACCAGACACGGAACGTGTGGGCATCTTGATCTTGGACTTCCAGCCTCCAGAATTATGAGAAATAAATGTGTGTTGTCTAGAAGCCATCCACTCGATGGTGTTCTGTTATAGCAGCCTGAACAGACTAAGACCCCATTTCTGAAAAGCCTCTTACGTCAAATGATGTTAAACCCACTGAGGAAGGTAGACTCGGAAAGAACTTTATAATTAGGATGACCAAATGCTTCATCATCCAAACTGGGACACTTGTGAGAATGAAAGGGCCACGCTGAGTAACCACGGCAGTTTGGTGGCTGTACACTGGGGCTGCCCTCCACCCCCCAGGCCATACGGTCCCCGAGTGATCATGACATTACCTGCAAAAAAAAGACCGTTCAGGGGTCCTCAGTCATCCAGTGACATGTGTTTTCCATTCCATTATGAGTATTAACTTAGACATTAGCCAACAATGGAAAACCACACTATTTAACATAAAAATCTACATTCCAGGCCTCTCTTAAGAAGAAGGAAAATCTGGTACTCTGGGCTCACGTTCCCAGGATAATCCTGAGCTGCGAGCAGCGGCCACAGTCAGATGGGGATTTGCTTTTCTGATGCCACAGTCCCCACTCCTCCCTATTGTCACACCTGGCTCATCACCTCCTTGGGGTCTGTAGGTGTTTACTTGGAACCTGCCCTACTCTTCTGCCCCGGGGTCCCTCCTCTGAGATGAATGACATCCTAAAGTGCCATCCCACCGTCTTTCCCAGGACCCCAGAGCAGGCTCTCAGCTGGTACATGCCAACAGGCTTTCCTCCAGGCCCTAGCAGGAAAAAAAGACTGTGGAGCCCAAAGAGAAGAGAGATGGACAGGGCAGCCTACAACAAGGAGCTGATAAGACATTGTGGCCAAGAGGTCAGGGCTCTTCCTTTCTCTCACTCAGGGATTCTACTTCATATCCCAGTTTTGCTTCCTACACTGACCAGTACCATCTGTGGCTAAAATGTGAATATCAGTGCTGTGATGGGTGTATCAGTGTCTCTGTTGGTCATCTTTTCAGCCTGATTCACAGCATGAAGTTTTGGGAAACCCTGCTGGAATTCCCTGGCATGGAATCTTCCATGCTCCTTCCTCTATACACCCACAGCATGTCCTAAGGTCCCTCTAGTTTTGTTGTGCCACCTTCCTGTCTGTCTGTGGGTCATTCTTGAGTCCTGCATCCCTCACATCCAATGCAGCAGCAAGTTGTATCATTTGAAGCAGTGAAAGGTCCTCCTCTCTCCATCTACTCTTTGCTCTCATCTTCTTCTGCCTGGACTAGTGCAGTAGCCTCCCAACCGTTCTATCACGGTCCCCTCTGGTCCCATCAAACCCTTCTCCACACGGGGGTCACAGGGATCTTTGTAAATGGCAAAGCGTCTTCACTTCACTCTCTTGCTGGGAAACCATCAACAGCTTTGCAATACGCTTTTAAAGTATCAACTCTAGCCAACCTCTCCTGTCTACCCTGACCATCTTCTGGGGCCAGGAAAACAGGCCACTTCATCTTTCTAAAACATATCAGGCTGTGGCTGACTCAGGGCTGTTGCATTTGCTATTCCCGGTGCCTAAATGCTCTTCCCCTGAATTTATTAGCATATCTGACTTTCGCATCCTTCAGATCTCTGCTCCAATGCCCTCCTCAGAAAGGCCTTCACTGAGAACCCCACATGAGAGCAGCCCCATTGCTTTCCATCACATGACCCTATGTTACTGTTTTCCCATGTGTATTATTCTCTGAAACCATCTGGTTTATTTCTTTACTCACTTCCTCACAGTTGACCTCTCCCAAGGAAACGTGAGATTCATAACACAGCCCATCCTCATCGAAACAAGCACGGCAATCATCCCTCACCACCGCGTCCCACTGGAAGCCAGGACACCAAGATGGCAACAGCAGGTTAGCGGTGGGACTAAATGCAATGAATATTTTCTTCTCCAAAGATGATGTATGTGACTGTGGTATTCAAGAAAGGATTTCTGTTAAAGGAACTCTGTCATCAATGCTTTTCTCACTAAGTGTCCTAACGATCTAGGAGACGTTACATCTTTCACACCAAGAAGCATACAGGCAGAGCAGGCAACCTGAGCAGAATCATCTAGGAAGGGCAGTCAGGACAAGTTCCTGGGCACATTCTGGTCGACTCGTCCTAAGGCTAGGTGATGAGAGGGGTTCTGAGAGCAGGTTTGATCTCAAAGAGTGCTGTGATTGACTGGTGTTGACTCTCAGGCCCAAGGGAGGGCTGAACAAGAGCCTTCATCCTATGACTTCTCAACTCCAGTTTAGAATACTACGATGGCATTCACATTTGCAGCAACATGGATGGACCTAGAGATGATCACACTAAGTGAAGTCAGACAGAGAAAGACGACTATCATGTGATATCACTTCTATGAATCTAAAATATGACACAAAGGAACTTATCTATGAAACAGAAACAAACTCACAGACATAGAGAACAGACCTGTACTTGCCAAGGGGAGGTGGATGAGGGAGGGAAGGATTGGGAGTTTAGGATTAGCAGATGCAAACTATTATATATTATATAAAATGGATAAACAACAAGGTCCTATTGTATAGCACAGGGAACTATATTCAATATTCTGTGATAAACCACAATGAAAAAAGAATATGAAAAAGAATGTGTATATATATGTACAACTGAATCACTTGGTGGTACAGTAGAAATTAATACAACATTGTAAATCAACGATACTTCAATAAAGTAAATTTTTAAAAAAATAAATAAAATACTAAAAAAAAAAAGGAATACTAAGATGGCATTCATACAGCTGAGAGACTGCTCTTCTAACTGATATTTGCCAAAGGCTGCATGTTGTGAGAAGTTAATGATGTGTTTCTACACCAGTTAATAACCCCGACTGTAATATTATCAATGTAATTGCATAGCTGTTCATAGATGAAAATCATGTTCCTAGATAACTCATCGGAAAGGTAAACTTGTCAACCCAACCCTAAGCTGAAAATTATTTGATTGTCTTTCTTTTAAGAAACAAGTAGTGACTTCCCTGGTGGCCCAGTGGGTAAGACTGGGGTCTCCTAATGCAGGGGGCCAGCGTTCGATCCCTGGTCAGGGAACTAGATCCCACATGCCACAGCTAAGAGTCTGCAACTAAAGATCCTGCATGCAGCAACTAAGACCCAGTGCAGCCAAAATAAAAATAAATAAATAAATATTTTTTAAAAAAAGGAAACAAGTAGCCTATGGAAAATATTAATCTGATAAACTACAAAGTAAGTTAGATTAAGCAAATGAGTTACTCTGTTTTCTTATTTTAAATAGGGTCACATGTTTGTCAGAAAATTCCTATAATGCCTAAATTAATATAATTAATTATATAATAATTATAAATAATATATATTACATATATAATAATATAATAAATTAATTAATATACTAAAAATATAATAAATTCTAAAATTCCTAAATAATAATTTATTTCTGCGCTTAAATGATGTTAAGTCCTCTTTTGAAATACCTTTTTTTCACTCCAGTGATATTACTTAAATTTATAGAAATAGATTTAAATTTGGCACACAAATTAAATTTTGCACTTACTCTCAAAGGAGAAAAGGACTAGTGTGTATGAGCATACAAACAATGACAGAACATGGAATTTTTTATTTGGTGGGGAGAGGGGCCTCTTTTTAAGATGGGAGAATTGATACAAGCGTCTTATTTCTAAACATAAGTCCAGGAAGCACACATCTGGTCCATTTGTTCTGTTATGCGTCATGTTCCATGTTTAGCTTTGTGCGTTCTTGCAATTTTGCAGTTTGAGGAAAGCATTTCTAATCATGAGAGTCAGTAGAACTCAGCTCATTCCCAAAATCCTATCACTTCCTCCGTGGCAGAGCAGTGGCGTTGAAAGTGTATAAAAAATAATGAGGCTACGGCTTATTTTGACATTTGTATCTTATTAACTCACATTTAATTTTCCTACTTTCTATTACTCATGAGCTGGAAAACTATCTTTCATTTCTGCCAACCATCGGAAAATAGAAAATAGTAGCTTTCTCAGTATGCAGAAAATAACTTCTTGTGCAGTGAAATCCACAGATTTATAGTAGATGTAAGCAGTCTTAATGGGTGGCTTGAAAAATGTTCCTGGTTTGTTTAACACCAGAGATTGTCTGCCAGTATCAGATAATAATAGTAATAAAATAATATCAATAATAATAATTTATCTCATTCAGCGTGTATTTACCCAGCTATCGCCTAGGCTCTCAACGCTGATGTATTGTTGTGGTAGCCTGCTTGTTGCCACCCCATCATACACACATCCTTGGTCTTCTCTTTTTCACTAACAATATCCCCAATTTTAGCTGGCTGTGCAGAACAAACACTGCATTCACCCACCTCCCTTGCAGCTATATGTAGTCATGTGATGAAATTCTGGTCCTCTGGATATGGAAAGCAACGCACACATCTTCTGGGTCATAGCTTCAAAAGGAGAGGACATATCTTCCACTTCCATCATCTCCTCTCCCTCCACCAGCTGTAATAGGATGTGAAGGTGCATCTTACTGAAGCATTTAGTTAATGACAATCCTTAAGAGATAAGCAGCAAAAGAGAACGTGCTCTCACATGAACATTTCTTAAAGAATGCTTAATGTTTCCAGAGACTCAGATAAGTATGAAATGATCACCAGTCTACACACGAGGTAAAGTATCATCATCACTGTTTGAAAGCTGTAGAATCTGGCAATCAGAAAGATACACGTTGATAATGCCATTTGCATCAACAGGGATGGACCTAGAGATTATCATACTAAGTGAAGTACGTCAGACAGAGAAAGACAAATAATCATACGATATCACTTATATGTGGAATCTAAAAAAATGATACCAATGAACTTATTTACAAAACAGAAAGTCACTCACAGACATAGAAATCAAACTTAGGGTTACCAAAGGGAATAGTGGGGAGGGGGAGATAAATTAGGAGTTTGGGATTAACAGATACACACGACTATATATAAAAGAGATAAAAGAAAAAAAAGAGAGATAAAAGGATCTACTGTAGAACACAGGGAATTATATTCAATATCTTATACAGTAATAACCTATAATGGAAAAGAATATGAAAGTGATATATATAAATGAATCACTTTGCTGGATACCTGAAACTAACACAACATTGTAAATTAACTATACTTCGATTTTTTTAAATGGTAAAAAAAAAAAAAAGGTACCTGTTGAGTTAAACATCAGACCTGGAAGTCAGATTTTCCAACTAGGGCCTTTGATAAGGTGGTGACAGGGAGAGAGACGAGTTTTAAAAGCTAACAAAGGCAAATTTCCTGTGAGAGCCCTTATATCATTCTAACAAGCAAATGATTTAATGTAGAGGGCAGTAAGATAATCCATCAGGGCTGAAAAGAGCTTTAAATTCCTGAGTAGCAAGTAAAGATCTCAGAATCCAACAGTATTACAGGTAATAAACAACGTTTTCCTCTCATTCCTCCCCATAATGACTCCTGCAGAGACAGACAGAATCACTGCTCACCCCTTGCAATTAGAGAACTGATACTTAGATGTCAGAATAATTTGGCCAAGGGCCATAAAATAAAAGTAGAGAGAACCAAGGTTACTTATTTTTGCTCTGTCCACAGACAACTTTCCCTACCGTGACGCCCTTGCTTTGCTCATGAATAGGCACTATACTTTCCATACACATTTGGTTCCAATCAAGTTGGGGTGTGGCACACCCTTTCTTTACTCTCATAAATGAGAATAAAAGTGGGTTTCCTTTCTGCAAACATAAAGCTGAAAAACACACCTACTGCCTCTTTGTACTAATATATACCCTGTGTCATCCTGGCAGCCCAGGCTCTGAATTAGACGGTATGTCTGCTATAGGTTGGATCATTACTATTCTTTTTAAGCAAGCAAGAGGAAGATTTCTAGAATGGCTGGGATTGGCAGTTGCCCAGGTGTTTGGTCTTGTATGTAGACACACAGAGCCTAGTGGGAGAAAATCCCTCATGTTGCCTGCAAACAAATCTCTAAACCTGTTTGGACAGCTGTTCATGAACGTTCAGTTGGGCCTTCTGGGGCATGGGTGAGACACTGATACAGAGATTTCTGATAAGATTTGATTACTCACATTGAAAGTTTCCTGGTCCTTTTTATTTTAAAGGATGCTTCTGATGGCCTTTTATGGAATGAAGTCAGCAAACAATTCTAGCCCAGGAATGAATGTCTGCCTATAGGGTCAAGTAAACAGCTAAATTAAATACCAAGAGGGAATACCCAGAATACCACTAATTTTCCTGAAAAGAGGTCTGGACTTGACATTTGGCCCTTAACACTTAACCCTAAAGTGAAAACGAGTATTTTCTCAACTAACTATTATAATATATATTACATATTATATATATACAGATATATGTATATATATATATAAAATTTTGACCATACATATCCAAATTGGTAATAACATATATTTGACCATACATATCCTAATTTGGATATGTATGTGTATATATATACATATATATATATTATAATAGTTGAGAAAATATTAGATACATGATTGATGATACTCTTTTTCAGTAAAATTTCCAATAATGGTACTGAATTCTACCTTTAGTACTTTGTTGGAATCCATTCTCAAGTCAATAGCTTTGTGAAGACCAAGACTAAGACCCTGGGAATTCAGGTTTTCTTTAATTAGAATACAAAGGAGTAAATAAAATTTTATTCTAAGGGACTTCATCATTAGATTACAGCAAGTCAATTTTGAACAGTATTCTAAATACATTTTTAATAAAGTGAGTCCACTTTGGTCCATAACTGACTCTGTTACTGTGTGTTGTAGGTAGTTCCATCATAAAATACACTCTCTGTGGAAAGGCAGGTATCAGGTTGAGGACATTGGAAAAATTCTCCAGTGTTGAATTTTCAGATGTTAATGTGTGTTTTAAGATAGCCTATCGGGGCTTCCCTGGTGGCGCAGTGGTTGAGAATCTGCCTGCCAATGCAGGGGACACGGGTTCGAGCCCTGGTCTGGGAAGATCCCACATGCCACGGAGCAACTGGGCCCGTGAGCCACAACTACTGAGCCTGCGCGTCTGGAGCCTGTGCTCCGCAACAAAAGAGGCCGCGACAGTGAGAGGCCCGCGCACCGCGATGAAGAGTGGCCCCCACTCGCCGCAACTAGAGAAAGCCCTCGCACAGAAACGAAGACCCAACACAGCAAAAATAAATAAATAAATAAATAAATTAAAAAAAAAAAAAAAAAAAAAGATAGCCTATAGACACCAGGCTTTTCCTGTATCTTTTGGGTGTCCCCTCCTTCAACACATTTTTATAAAGGATTAGAGAGAAATGTTGGACTATTTGGAATATTAAAACAGCCACTTGCGATTTTATCGATGTCTCTCTATTTTCAGTGAAGGTTGGTTTTTCTCTAAGCTGAATCTTCCAGAAACCTTGTGTTTACAGTGACACCAAAACAGTGAGCTGTTTGGGGATTTGTGCGTCAACTGTACCATGTGGAAGGGAAAAGTACACCTTTGCTCCCAGGTGATGTGTCATCTACTTGTACCTATAGAGGAAGGAGTCATTTTTGTTGACATTTGAGACATGTTTTAAGCTGTCGCTTTCATTAGGGTTTTTGTCATAAGCCCATCATGATTAAAGCCTCGTGGGATGTAGAGATCAGTAGGAGTGTTCGGTGGTAGATGCAGCACAGATTTTGGTTTACATACAAACTACTGTATATAAAATAGATAAGCAACAAGGACCTACTGTGTAGCACAGGACACTATATTCAATATCTTGCAATAAATTATAATGGAAAGGAATCTGAAAAAAAATATATGTAACTGAATCACTGCTGTATACCTGAGACTTACACAATATTGTACATCAACTATATTTATTTTTTGTTTTCTAAACTATATTTAAATTTTTAAAAAGTTAAACATAGTTACCCTATTATCCAGAAATTCCACCCCTAAGTAACTACCCGAGATATTTTAAAATGGATGTCCACTAAAACTTGTGCATAAATGTTCATGGCAGAATTATTCATAATTGTCAAAATGTGGAAACAACCCAAATGTCCATTAACTGAAAAATAAACCAAAGGTTTGTATCCCCGCAGTGGAATTGTTGACAGTCATAAAAAGGAATGAATTAGTGATACATATTATAACATGAATGGACCTTAAAAACATGATGCTACGTGAAAGATGCCAGTCAGAAAAGGCCACATGTTATGTGATTCCATGCATATGAAATGACCACAATCGGCAAATCCAGAGACACAGAAAACCGACGAGTGGATTCCAGAGGGGGTGAGGAAGAGGGGAGTGACTGTTAATGGGTGTGAGGTTCCTTTTGGGGGGAGTGATGAAAACGTTCTGGAATTACATGGTGGTGATGGTTGCAACCTTAGGTATATACTAAACACATGGAATGGTTCCCTTCAAAAGGTGAATCCTATGAAATGGTGATTTTATCTCAGTTTTTAAAAAAGAAATTATTAAAGCATCCCTGCTTGTCTTCTTTCCCTTCCCTGAGTCACTCCTCTCTCCACCGATGTTTCCTGGGAACACCTCCCACGTAAATTACTTGTATTCGAATACTTGTTTCAAGGTTTGATTTTGAGGGAGGGCAAATTGAGGCAAAAATCCATCTGACTCCCAGTTTAAGGTGAAAGGCAGGTGCGCCCTGCTGGTAGCGCAGAGAGGAGAAGGGATTACAACAGACGATGTTCTCCAGAGGAATCCCGTCTCATGTTTGGCTTCCTGGACTGTCCCTCTTTGTACACCCTCAAGATTTGTAGGCGCCATCTTTACAAAGATGCTCTAGCATCTCGCTTTGGAAAGTGCGGGTTCTCACGTCCCCATTGCTGTGTTGAACCCTGAAGCATCCCTTTATAATATTCTATTAGAAGTGTCAGAATAACATAGCGACTTTCCATAGTGACTCAGAAATAAAATGATACAAATATAGCCCCTTGAATATGCTTTGTCCATCACCATCCTGAATTTGATGTTTGTCATTTTTCGTAGCTCTTTTAACTTCAGGGTTTGGTGGGCTTCTTGGCATGAAAGCTTAAACACATTTCTCACAATTTGAAAAAAAAAAAGTACCCATAAAGTTGAGATTTCAAATCTAGAATGAACAATGGCCAGATCTCATGCAATTTCATTTTTCATAAAGAAACAATCTATTTCATTACCATTTCATTTATTTGACCTAACAAATACTCATTCACAGGCTAGGCTGACAAATTCAACAGATTTTAGAAACCGTTCATCAATATCCAGTTTGTCATAAATTCACTCCAACTTTGGAAACAGGCCCAGAAGCTAATTTTGTATCGCTTCTTGCAAATGATCCATAATTCATAATTACTGTTTCCTTCAAACGTGACAGGTATTTGATTCTGTGAAATGGCAACGTTTGCTGACCACTCACACACACACACACACTTCCTTCAAAAATAAAGGGGAGAGGGTAGGTATTCTCCAAGGACAGGCCATTGCCGGCCACTCTTTTAAAAATACTCTAGGGGAGGGGGCTTCCCTGGTGGCGCAGTGGTTAAGGATATGCCTGCCAATGCAGGGAACACGGGTTTGATCCCTGGTCCAGAAAGATCCCACATGCCACAGGGCAACTAAGCCTGTGAGCCACAGCTACTAAGCCTGTGCTCTAGAGCCCGTGAGCCACAACTACTGAGCCCGCGAGCCACAACTACTGAAGCCCGCACGCCTAGAGCCCGTGCTCCGCAACAAGAGTAGCCACTGCAATGAGAAGCCCACGCACTGCAACGAAAAGTAGCCCCCGCTCGCCGCAACTAGAGAAAGCCTGCGCGCAGCAACGAAGACCCAACGCAGCCAAAAATTAAATAAATGAATAAATAAATTTATAAAAATAAATAGATAAAAATACCCCAGGGGAAATAAAAACAACTTTTAGAGGAAAAAAATTAAAACATGTCTGAGTAACAGGAAGCTACAAGGAGAATTCCCATTGCTTATTTCAGCAAAAAGATGTTAGTTTCAGCTTTATGACTGTCAGCTTTATGACTGTTGGTGGTATGTGACCCAGAGTAACTTTTTTTGTCAAAAATTGCAATTTATTTCAGGTGTTCAGATAGGTAAATTGAAGGCTCTGGGAATTTTCAGCACCATGAATTACTGCTGTGGCTTTGGAATAAATAGGGCTGTATTGACTTCATTCTTTCTTTCTAACCCAAGAAATTATTTATTGAGCCTAGGCATGGGAAGTAGCAATCCAGGGACCTGTTCAATGTTGAGAGAGACCACATATGTATGTTATCCCACTTGGAGCACTTAACCTCCTTGAAAATATGTGAAAAATACCTTTAAAAATATTTGACTATTTTGTGAACTCAAAGGAAACAACTCATTTAAGCCTCAGAGACCATAACAAATTCTTCCCTATTAAAAATGTGATCATAAAACCAATATATTCGTCTTTGGAGGATGGGATGTGATGGCTAGGATAGTTTCTCTCTAGAGACATTGTTATTCAGTACTTGAGAGCTGTATAGAAACAGCCCGAAAATGCTTTAAAGTGGCAAAATCTAGATCAAACAACTCTACACTTTTAGACATTTCATGTTCAGAAGCCATTGGATCAACTCCCAATTAATTCTTCAGACCTTGGAAATAATATTCTTTAAAAAACAATAAGAGTGTTACCAATACTCACTGGTCACTCTCCAACCTGTTCAGCCTCAACCAGGCTAAAAGTTTACACTGAAAATCTTCTGTGGTCACTATTCTATTCATTGGAAATGGTCCACATTTCCAAGATAGGCAAAGCCTTCTTCCTAATGCAGATGGAATTCACAACGTATGTTGATTTCTGCGTGAGAGATATTTCAGGAATCAATAAGTAAATGTGGTACCGGGACCAGCGGACTCTGACCAGGGTTGCCTGTGTCCATGGATTGAGGTCCAGCAGGCATCTCTGAGCCTGATGGCCACAGGGGCTGCCCAGCTGTGCTTCATGGTGTGCTTGCAGGGAAGGTGTCCTTAGTTCACTGCTGAGCGGGAAGAATAGAACCCTGACCACCGTGCTGCTTCTTTTTTAAAAATTTTATTGAAATATAGTTGATTTACAATGCTGTGTTAATTTCTTCTGTACAGCAAAGTGACTCAGTTATACATATATAGTCTTTTTCATATTCTTTTCCATTGTGGTTTATCACAGGATATTGAGTATACTTCCCTGTGCTCTACAGTAGGACCTTGTTTATCCATTCTATACATGACAGTTTGCATCTGCTAATCCAAAATTCCAATCCACCCCTCCCCCACCCCTCTCCCCCTTGGCAACCACAAGTCTGTTGTCTATGTCTGTGAGTCTGTTTAGTAGATAAGTTCATTTATATCATTTTTTTTAGATTCCACACATAAGTGATATCATATGGTATTTGTCTTTCTCTGTCTGACTTACTTCACTTAGTATGATCCTCTCTAGGTCCATCCATGTGGCTGCAAATGGCATTATTTCCTTCTTTTATATTTTATATGGCTGAGTAATATTCCATTGTACATATGTACCATATCTTCTTTATCCATTCATCTGTCAGCGGACATTTAGGTTGTTTCCATATCTTGGCTTTTGTAAATAGTGCTGCTGTGAACACGGGCCCACCCTGTTTGTTGATTGGTCAAGTTGTTGCTGGCAACTGGATTCACCCATCCTCATGGTGACCTTCTCCTAGCATGACACCCACATCATCTACACACATAGATTATATCACAGTGAGCAGCTGTGTTCTATATCAGGGTCTAGAGAGGTCTGGACAATCCCATTTTGAAGATGCAGTAATATTTTCAATAATTTAAAGACAGAAAATATGTAATGTTTCAATGAAGAAATGGCAATCGATGGTTTAAGAAACTGTGGTACATTTTAAATATATACATTTCCCAAAATAATTCCTTCAACACATAGAGATACTTTTTTTGTAAATATACTCTTCACAAGATAACCATGACATTTGAAAATGTGAATTAGGGACACATGGTAGATATTTTAGCTTGATGATGGCACATGATTTTAAGATAATTGAATATCTTGACTGGCCATTTTTCTTCCACCCTTTTGTGTGATTTCGTTTGCTTGGCATCAACCACTGGCAGTAATGTTAAGTGGCTTAGTTTATGGCTTTCTTGAATTTTGAACGTTATCCCTTCCAGGATTTTGCTACTGAGCCCCACCCCCAAGAAAGGACTTGCTGAAAAGCGTCTCCATTTGTGGTTAAAAGAACAGCTCTGGAAAAAATAAACGTTTTCCAGGTTTATATCTTTTATTACAGAACCTGAACCTATTCAGCAAAATAATGTCCACTTTTTTCCCAGCAGACTCTCAGCCCAATGTGTCAAAGCAACACTGGCCGGATGTCATGCCAATTTTCAAGTCTGCAACTTTCCCATTATCTCTAGGGCCTTGTTTTTAGCAGAAAACGTTTGTGCTGAAAATGGACATTATGAAAGAGAACACAAGAAAGTCTTAACTCAGGTTCTGATGTTGTTATCAGTTTCAAATTTTTCAGACAATTACTGGCAAGAAAGCAAGAGGGTTCCGTTGATTTGGAGAAATTTGAATTGATGTAACTAGCAGCAAACAAAACACTAAAATACTTGAAACTTTAAAATATGAGAATGGTTACGAAGGTCATGTTTTGTGGAGGAAAAAATACCATGAAGTTTGGGTGATTATTTTTCTGTAAGGGTTTCTCCCTAGTCTGAATACAAAACAACACAGATAGGAAAGTGTAATTGTTGTCTGGGGGTATTGACGCCGAAGATGTGTATTGAATTGCATAGATGGAGAGGGAAAAATAATTTCCCAAGAGATGTGGAAAGGAGAAGGGTGCAGCAAAGCTGTGGTACCCATGGTGTGCAATATCACATCCCCCGCCCCCTGGAAAGAGCTAAAAATCAAGAAGCATTTTTAAAACCTCTTAAAAGAAATTTGTGTCTTAAACCCTTGAACTTTGAACAAAGGGCATTCCTTTGAATTCTTGAGACCCATGTATTCTTACTTCACACACAGTTGGGACACATTGGGCTATTCATTCAACAAACATTTATTGATTAATTAAAAATGCCCTGGTGCTGTACTAACTGAGTGCTGGATGAACAAGTTGGACACAGATTCTTCCTTGGGGAGCTTACAGTCTAGATAGAGGTCGTGTGGTTTCCTAGGCAAAAGTGGTTTATAAATTAGACAGTCAGTATAGGACCTGATACGGGGAAAAAACAAACAGGAGCAGGGAGAAGTGACAGCAGACAGTGGATGGCAGCAACACCATAAACATCAAAGGTGAAATTCCAAAGAGCTCGTCCTTTGGGTCATTTATAAGGCAACAAGCTGGCTTAGACCAATGGCTCCAGTGACAGTCAGTGTTTTCTGCATGGGTCACAGCAATAACCAGCACCCACAGGGTGACCCTCAGTCCTGCACCTGAATTCAGCTTAAATCCTCCCTCCATTAAGACGGCAAGGAAGTGGAATGCTTTTAAGTCGGTTGACTCTCCATGAAACATGATTAATATTTAAAGGCATTCACTTTTGTTATAATATGTATAGAATCACTCAGTTTTTTATTAAAGTATAGTTGATTTATAATGTTGTGTTAGTTTCTGGTGTACAGCAAAGTGATTCAGTTATACATATATATACATATTCTTTTTCATATTCTTTTCCATTATGGTTTATTACAGGATATGGAATATAGTTCCCTGTGCTATACAGTAGGACCTTGTTGTTTATCTATTTTATATATAGTAGTATGTATCTGCTAATCCCAAACTCCTAATTTATCTCCCTCACCCCTTTCCCCTTTGGTAACCGTAAGTTTGGCCTCTATGTCTGTGAGTGTTTCTGTTTCGTAAATAAGTTCATTGGTAGAATCACTCAGCTTTAACATTGCTGGGAACAGGAGATTTCTCGTCATTATCTGACAACAGTCCAGTTCCTTTTGTCATCACGGCATGCCAGGTCGATGGCTATTTTACCTAGAACACTTTTTATTGCCCATCCAACTTGGCCAGTGGCTCTGATATACCATCGCATCCACTGATTCACCACATCAAGGACGGGAGGATTGAGATGAGGGTTGGAAGACCCTTCCACAGCCCCATGTTTGTTCTGTAAGCACAAACCTGCATGCTGAGACCAGAGGAACATGCATGTGAAGCCACCCCGCACACACCCTGCCCCAATGCTGCAGATGACTGAAAGGATATAATGGCATTTCAGAGAAAGTGTATAAATAGAAAACAAACCCTAGGAACTGAGAACTTGTTTCCAGGAATAGGTTTATAACTGAAGAAGAATTGGAAACTTAATTAAACAGGTGGCAGTCAGGCATATTCCCTTTAGGAATCAAAATCACTAAACTTATTTTTAAAAGCAGAACCATTCCTGCACGGCAACTTGGGGACAGACCTTCAGCCTGGGGTAAGCTAAGTGCCAACATTGCTACCCAGAAAAGAGTTCTAAAATGATAAACTACACATAGCTATAAGGTAGGCAGAAGCCCACTGTTGCAATGTGTAAAATATCGTTGAATTTTCTGAAACATTCATTGCTACTACCCTGATCCAGAAATGTGAACAGGACTAAAATCTGTCTCTGTAATACTCCAGACATCCATATGAAATGTACAGACGTCAGCACAGTATTCAGATGATTGGCCGACGTATTACCAATCCCAGGATAAGGATGTCTAAAACCCCAGATGTTTGACATCACAGACACGTGGCTAACTGCATTCTGGGGAATGGCTCATCTCACATTCACCCGCATCCTCCAGATTGGTACCAATTAGTCATAACTGTGTGAGATTGCATTAGCTTCTCTGTTATCCAGGGAAGCAGAAAGCAATCCCTGCAAAAATAAGTCAAGTAGAGGAAAAAAGGTGACTCTTATGAAAATAAATTTCAGATCATGGCTGTACTCAAAGGGTAAAGTAGATGGAGTGAGAAAGTGTGTGACTTTCCAAAATTCAAATACCGAAATAGAAATTAAAGGTGAGAGCTGGTTGATAGTACACAAGGTCAACTAGTCAGAAAAAATGGTAATCAGGGTTCCTTAGACCTTCTCTCATCTACTTCTACTTTCTTCATGGAAAAAGACCAAATACCTAAGTGTTTGGTAAGAAGGTGGCGGTGGGGGAGTGTGGGAGGAAATAAGGGAGAAATATATACATCGTCTTTAACGTTTCGCTTTTAATCTTGTCAATAAAAAGCCAATAATCCTGTAAATAATTGAAATAATGTAGTATTAAACTTGTAAAATATACCCAAATCCACCATCTTATATGGGATGTATAAATTTGTATGGATTGAGTACACTAATATGGTAATAACAGTGAAATAAAATCTTTAAAAGATGCCAAGAGAATTAATCATTTGAATTGTTCAAGTAAAATGAACAGTTTATTCCCTGGACAGTTACCATATTCAAATGTGATCTTATTTCCCTGTTAAGATGAATCTCTACAGACCATGCAAATATTTGCTATTTAACACGGGGTCATTCATCATTGTGCGGTGTTAGCAATTGAAGACTTTGAGATTAATTGTTATTTGACACAGAAGTTCATCCAGCCAACTGAGCTTTAGGTGGAAATGCAGTCTGTATAGGCAGTGACCCCTTGCCTCTTTTCTGCAGCCTCCAGGGAGCAAAGTCACGTCAGTAGCTTGCTGGACACGGATTTGCCTGTCCATTTAGCAGATTGGAGTGTATAGAGAACACCCTCTAGCAAGCCTAGGCAGAAAATTAATAAGTGCACCTGAGTTTATTTCCTTGCTAGCTCTGTTTTTCCTCCTTCTTTTCCTTTTTTTTCCTTTTTATCCATGGCTTGAATTTTTGTTATTTCTGCTCCTCTTTTCTTTTTCTTTTGTTTTTACTTTTTACTGATGAGTACGCACTAAAATCTAAGAAATTTGACATGCTGAAAGAAGAGGCTTGAAACTACCAGTGAATCAAATTGTCATTTAGACATTCACATTTTTGGTGCTGTTTTCAGATCACGTACATAATTGAAATCATTCAAACAAAAATGTGAAGACTTTAGGGAATCAGGATTTTCACTTTCTCCCCAAATGAAGATTAAGAGGAAAATACGTTAATCTTATTTTTCTTTTAGGGCCAAATACAATATATAAGGACAGAAAGGACAGAAGGGGATTAAGAGGGACACAGTTTGGAAACTAAAGCAAATGCCAAATGTGAGGCAATCCAAGAAGAAACCCAGTTTATTTCATGGAGACCCTAAAAAGAAATAAACAACAAACCAGGCCCCTCCGGGGCTCTACAAAACACAGACCCACTAAGCAAACCCCTCCTGGCCCAGCTTGCTAACCAGAATGACTCAGAGAGGTGAGGCAGGTAAGTCAGCCCCTTACTCCATCAGTCCAGTGGGAGATGGCTGTGTACCCCCTGGACCAGATAAGGCCTTTTCTCTGCTGATCGCTTCCAACCTAACCCCGCTCAGCTCTGTCCCAGGAAGAATAATGGGCTCCTCTCACCTGGGCATGCTGCCCCCTTGGGCAGGGTCTCGTATGAAATATTCCCAGGCTGGTATCCCTACCCCTATGTGGGATCTATTAAGGGTCCCAGGACTTGCACAACTTTAGCCCCCATCAGAGAGAGGCACCCTCTCTCCTCTGCTTCCCCAGGGACAGCTCTCTGTGCTGCCACCAAAGGCTGCTTTAGCTTTCTCAGTGTGTAGGACCCCTGTCCACTATGCCCACCTCCCCACAGGGAATACACCTCCAGCTCTGCCAGTGGCCTAGTCAAGATGCTCTCACCAGGCCAGGTTAGGGTTGGGGTTAGGGTTAGGGTTATAGTACAGCTTTGTCCAAATGAACCCTCCCCACCTCTCCTCCATCACCCCATCCTGGCCCATTACCACTTCCAACAAGGGAGAGTCATCTCACTGGTCATCAGTAAGTGACTTTGAGACGTCCACATGGTGGCCTGTCTCAAAATTCACCGGGGGATCTGTTATCTACCCCTTCTGGGTACCTTAGTCCAAGCTCCCAATAAACCATTCTGTTACCATAATGCACAGAAAATTTCTGTTGCTTAGTCCACCTCTCCCAACAGATTGGGAATCTTTAAAGTCAGAGGCGATATTGTATTCATGGCTGTGTCACTAGGTTCCAACACAGAGACGACCACAAGGCAGGTTCTCAGTAACTGCTTATGAATTTGATGCCCAAGCACCTTACCATTGAGGAAGCAATAAGAGCATGATGAGGAAGGGTCTGAAATTGAGGTGTTGTAACTGTACATAAACAGTTGTACAGGTTGTGCACTGCTCAACTAAGAAGGCTCTATTCACATACATGATCATATAAAAGATGTTTCCTAGTGTTGATTAGGGTTTAATGTGAACAGTCTCCCAGAAAAGCCCTGTATGGGTCAGACGAACTTATCTGTCTCTCTTAATCTCTTTCCCTTCTCAGGTGGAATCTCCACTAGGGTAATTAAAGGTCTGTCAGAACACAGTTGACTCAAAGATGAAAAAGTGAATCAGAAAACTGAGTCATCAATCCATGGGTGTGAGCTCATAACCTGGACTCTTTTCAACAAAATCAACTTCAAAACTATCTTAAAAAAATATGGTTTCATATCAAGATATAAAATTAATTGCACAAAGACCAACAGCCATGCGGATCTCAAAAAAGTTGATGATACAGTCATGAAGAATCATTCCATATTAGGAATGAGAAAACTGTTCTTGATTCTGCATATGAATGCAGCAAAAACTTCAAAGAAATCTCTTTACTAGGAATGATGAGATGTAAAGACAGGCAAAGTAGTGAAATTATTCTCTGTTGCACTGCAAGAAAATGTAGCCGTTAAAAGGAGTATTTCTACGGCTTGTTTTGATGTTTTCCACAGTTGATTCAAAGTCATAAACTGAATTGTTTGTTTCAAAGGAAGTTTCTACACAGAGGACTTTTCGAAAGTATTTCTGAAGCCAGTAGTTTGTGGTAGTGTCACGGAAATCTTTCTTGAATGACGGTGCTGCCCTGGGGCAGAGCCTGGCCTGGGCACAGCTGGGGGGATCAAGAAGCAGAACGGGCACGAATGAATTAACAAGCAGAAAATTTCTTCAAACTACAAGGCTCCAGCATTGAACAAAACGGAAGACAACAACAGCAAAAAGATCCTCAGTGAGAAGGAAATGACTCTTATTGGAAGGACGCTAAGTTACGTTCATAAGCTGTATAAACAATGAGACACAACAAAGTAAAATCGCTGCCATTTGAAGGATAGAAATAAACTGGTTTATTTTCTTTTAATATATCTATTTATTTATCTATTTTTGGCTGCGTTGGGTCTTCGTTGCGGTGTGCGGGCTTCTCATTGCGGTGGCTTCTCTCGTTGCAGAGCACAGGCTCTAGGTGCGCGGGCGTCAGTAGTTGCAGCACGCGGGCTCAGTAGTTGTGGCTCACAGGCTCTGAGCACAGTAGTTGTGGCACAAGGGGCTAGTTGCTCCGCTGCATGTGGGATCTTCCCAGACCAGGGCTCGAACCCGTGTCCCCTGCATTGACAGGCGGATTCTTAACCACTGTGCCAGTGGGGAAGTCAAGAAATAAATTGTTAAACTTCCTATAAGTGAATGGAAAAAATGGGGGAAAAAAAACTGAACACGTAACTCCAAAGAAGGCAGGACTGAAGGGGGAAAATAAGCATTAAAAAAAGAGAGAGGAACTTCCCTGGCGGTCCAGTGGTTAAGACTCTGTGCTTCCACTGCAGGGGGCACGGGTTCGATCCCTGGTCAGGGAACTAAGATACCGCATGCCACACGGCGCGACCAAAAAAAAAAAAAAAAAGAGAGAGAGAGAGGGAGAGAGAGAAGTCCCTTTCTCGCAAATGGTCTTCACTTCTCTCTACTTGATCATCCTGAGTCATCCATCCAGGCCCACCTCAACCCACCCCATCTGGGAGGCCCCTCTAACACTTTATGGTGAAGTGACTTGGTTTCCTCTTATCCTGATCCTAAAGGCCACACCTGCCTGCCTTATAACATCTAAAATGTTTTTATTACAATCATTTGATATCTCCTTGTTTTGGACACCCAGAATCCATTGCCTCTTTTGCAGATTGTGGCTTGTGAGTAGGTTTAGAGAGAACAGCCCTCCTCCCCGTTCATGCTCCAATACGGCACCACTCAGGCTTTAGGGTGAACCATGGGAAGACAACGAGTGCCCAGAATCTCCTTGAAGGTTCCTAGTGACCGCCATAATTGGGTCAGAGATAAACACATGACCTAGAAACCCCAGAGAGGACAGCATGGGCGACGTGGGGGCAACGAGCCCTCCGACGCATAAATCTGAAAGCATTTACAATTTACTGCGGTGAACACAAGCAAACGTGTCTCAGGAGACAGCAGACCGGGAGTCATTTGATGAATGGCTTCTTGATTCTTCTGTTCCATTTAGAACTGGAAGTGCGGACGTTCTGACTGTTCAAGCTGAGGTCTTCGTAGCTTTTCGGAAGTCCTGAGTGAGGCTCCCTAAGCTTTTCGTTTCCCCAACCCCATCGCCCTAAAACTCTGACCTGATGAGTTGCAGATCTGCAAAAGTTGACCTTGGTCATCCACCTTGTCAGAACCTAACACTCAAGGTCAGTTTCCATTTCTTACTACCCTTCCTGTACCATCTTTCTAAATGGCCCACATGTAATAAACACTGATTAATTGATAGCACATCTTCCCAGATGATTTGTAACTCATTCCAATACCCAGTCTATGGACAGACACCACCACCTCAAGACCTAAGAAGGGCTAAGCCCGGGAAGGCGGGACCCATACTGCAATCAGAGTGAAACCCAGAATTTGATGGGTGCTAGTGAAAGGGAAGAAAAATAGCTTCTTTTCCACTGGACAGAAGCCTGGAGAGAGGTCATTCTGGATCTGCATACAGCCCAGATTACCACATGTTGGAAGAGTCTGTCTGATAATGCAGCCAACACAGCAGAAGGAAGAGCTGGGAGGTGGAACAAGAGAAACCATGTCTCATTAGCCCCTGGATACAGCTGTGCCTGCAATCCACATTGCCAACAGATGTTCCAGTACCTGAGCTAAAAATCCTCCTTTGTTAAAGCCATATCCATTTTTGTGTGTCACTTGCAAAATAGTTACATGATTCCATAAAGTCAGGACCACATATTTATCTTGGTCTCTCTGGCTTTTAAAACATGAGAAAATACTGAAGAAAGAAGGGAATGATGAAGAAAAGAGAAAAAAAGGAAGGAAGGCGTAGCAAGAGTGATATTTAGATTTTAATTGAACAGGCAAACTAAGAAATAGAAAGGATATAAGCTGGCAGCCTGAGAATCTCCAAAAACACTTGTTCTACCCCAAGAGATGCTGCCCATGAAATAAAAGGCACTGTTTATAAGCTTTATATCACAGTCCCATGGGTGTTTTACAACTAAACCTCTTCTTTTAAAATCTCATTATTTCAAAAAGTAATTTTAGTTGGATTGTGAATTATTTGGATCAGTGGGTTTTGATAAACAAGCTTGTTCTAAACTGATACACCAGAAAAACCATTTCTAAGAACAATTAAAAATGAATTGCTTTTTTCATGCATCAAGAGAACCCTCGGTGGAGGTCTCATAGGGGACCCAGCTGGGAGATATTTATAACCTCAGCACAGGCGACCCACTGCTAACTCACTGATCCCAAAATTTCAGTTCTGTATGACCACACAGAGCAAAATGAAATGAAGGATTCTGGGTCTGTATTCAAGCAAAACTTCTTTTAGAAAATTAGAAATGTCTGGGCATCCCTGGCTTTTGAAAGAGGCAAGGTGGGGAAAGGCAGACGTGGAAAAGAGGAGAATGAAGACCAGTTTTACAAATTTGGGAACTATTTTTTACCCTCTTCTATGAGCTGAGAAAAAATGGAACCCAAGATCACTTTTCAGAGGCACAGTTTGGAAACACTGAATGCATCGTAGCTCCGTGCTATTTTAGGGTGGGTACCAGCAAGTCAGAAGAGCAGGCAGGTAGCACGAGTGATGAGGTTGGCCAGGGAAAGTGATAATCCGGGGATCTCAGGACTCACCGTAAGTCAGACCACTACTTAGCACCCGTGAGTATTTTCCAGGTGTGCCAGGTGTTTTCACAAATGTATTAGTTTTCTACTGCAAACCTGGGTTAAAATGCCCACTTTTATCATCTCCTGGCTTCCCTGGGTCAGAAGCTCAGGCAGGTCACCTGGGTTTTCTGCTGCGCATCTTACAAGGCAAAAGTCAAGATGTCGGCAGAGGGGTTCTCCTCACTGGAGAATCTGCTCACCAGCTCAGTTGGAATGCTGGCTGAGTTAATTTCCCTCTTGGGCTTTTCCACGTGACCTCTGTGTCTCCAAGCCAGCAACCACACACACATCAAATCCTTCTCGTGTTTCCGAGCCCTACGACTTCTTTCTCTTTCAGGCTAGAGAAAGCTCTGCTTTTTGTTTTTTTCTTCAGCCAAGCCACACGGCTTGTGGGATCTTAGTCCCCCAACCAGGGATGGAACCTGGGCCCTCGGCAGTGAAAGCACCGAGTTCTAACCACCGGACCGCCAGGGAAGTCCCAAGCAAGCTCTGCTTTTAAGGGCTCAGTGATTACACGGGGCCCACCGGGCACCTCCAGGCTGCTTGCCCTATTTTCAGAGCGACTGACTAGTAACCTGAATTATAGCTGCAAAGTCTTTCTTGCGTGTAAGGTAACATATTCCCAGGTGAGACATCAGGGGAGAAAGTCATAGGAACCAAAATTCTGCCAAACCCAATGACATCTACATTTTATGTGAAATTCTGAATTTTTAATTATCGACAACTATGCAAAAGTTTTTTTAACATTTTGTTAGCCCAAGAGTCCACTGCTTGGGTCTAGCCACGTGCTTAGTAGAATAAAATACCAATATGGGTGCTGAGATCACACATCGGTACTCAGTTATATGGGGTTGTATTGCCTTGGGGGGCGTAGCACAGTACAGGTCTGTTTCCCAGCACGTCACTGTGCAGAGCAGGGCAGGGGGGTTTCCTGCTCTATAGCATCCTTCACAGACCCAGGCACCTTTTATCTTGTACATCTGCTGTGTCCTTAGGACTCACCCTCTTTTACAATCAGCCAATGGATGGGAGAGAGAGACTATGGAAAGGTCAGACCTGCTCTTAATTGCTTGAGCCCAAAGGTGTCACACATGACCTCTGCTCACATCCCATTGGGAGAACTAATGATAGGTCTCCGATGAGTGTAGGGAAAATGGAGAAATCAATCTGCTATGTACTCAGAAGAGGGCACCAGAAGAATCTGCCACAAAGGTTAACAAAGAGATCCAAAATGTGCTTTTATTACTAGAAAAAAGTAATAACATCAGTGTGACTAAAATTCATCATAGAAACAATGGGCTATGGGGAATGTACTTGTGGATTTCAATCTGAGAATTTGAATTAAAAGATATTTGGCCAAATATCCTTATTCCTTAAAGCCTTTTGGGTATCTGTAAAGCCTAATTTGATTAACAAAATGATTGATTTAAATGCAACTCCTCAGAAACCTAGAACATCACAACAAAGGGTGGTCTCTAGAGTGGAGAAAACGTGGATTGTCCAGGAGAACAGAGAAAAGAGGAGTGGTCATAGCCTGCTGGCTGGTCCCACACTTTCCCTTCTCCTCTTCCACCTTTGTAACTGAGATTAAAGTTATCTGGTGAGAAGGGAGATGTGCTGAGCTAATAGACTTCATTTCCCAGTCTCCATTACAGCTAGGTTTGGGGCTGAGAGCTGGCCACAGGAATATAAGTGGACTTATTTGGTGCAGCTTCTGGAAAGGGTCTTAGACTGGGTGACTCAGCCAGAGGATGCACTGGGGGACAGTCATGCCATGGGGGCACAGGTTAGAAGACAACCTGACGGTCCATGCTGTTGTTTGTGGTGGTGGTATCATTTTCCATATCTATCTATCATCTATCTATCTATCTATCTATCTATCTATCTATCTATCTACCCATCCATCATATCTATCTATCTATTATCTATCATCCATCTATTACCTATCATCCATCTATCATCTATCTATCTTCTTATCTATTATCTATCTACCTACCTATTACTTATTTATTTACCTATCAATCTATTATCTATCATCTTTCTATCTAATCAATTTATCCACCTATCTATTTATCTAGATATATTTAGATAGATCTTTATTTTTCTTGATTGATATGTATGTATGTCAATAATATAATATTTAACTAAACCTCTATTTTGAGACATTTATGTTGCTTAAAATTCTGTACTGTCGTGGTTATAAGAAAGCACTGCAAATAAGCTTTCCGTCCATGTCTTTACACATCTCTATTTTCTTAGCATAATTCCAAAGAAACAAAATTACTTGGTTAAAAGGCATGCTCACTTATAGGTACAAAGACTGTCACAATTCTTTCCCGAAATTTGCACTTCCAACAAAAAGGTTTGAAATGCACTTTAACATTTTTGTAAAGTTATTGGCAATCTGGTTAGCATAAATTGAGATCTAGTAATTGCTTTCATTTATATTTAATTAATGATTATTGAATTTGAACTTTAAATAATGCATCCTTTGACCATTTGTAGTTCATGTTTCGGAGATTTCCTATACAATATACTTTGTGATTTGTACTCCATTGCTTCAAAAACTGTGGGATGTATTTTAAACGGTGGGGTTCATTTTCTGATTGCATTCAGATCCTCACCAACAGCACTTTGAACTGGATGTGGTCATCACAGCCTATAGCTACAAGAGAAGACACAGATACTCAGAGAGGTTAAATGTCTCACCCAACATTGTGTGTGGAGAGGTGAGGATGTGAATCCAAAACCCTGACTCCCATAGTCTTTTTCAGAAGAGTATATGATTTCCTCCTGCCTCTTCTCTGAAACATTCACCACAAATAGATGCTTGTTCAGCTCGTAAGACTGAGGTGGGAACAAAAAATAAGACAATCCTTGGCCAAGTCCTTGTAGTGTGAGGGTCAGGAATCTGCATGAAGGTGGCACAGGATGGAAGGCAAGCAGTTGACTAGGGAACAGGAAACAGGTTCAATCCTTGCTGGACTCTGATCTGAGTAAGTCAGCCTCTGAGTCTCACTTTCCTCATCTTAAAACAAAGGTAATGATACCTTTGCTGTTTACTTCAGCCAGGTAAAAATCAGGTAATGAAATCGGGAGGGCAGCATAAAAGCAGCTATGAGAGCACTGAAAGGGAGTCATCATTAGACATAAAGAGGCTGCCCTCGATGTGCCAGCGAATGAGATAATTGATATGAAATGATTTTGAAAGTGTGAGATGTTCAATATAAATATACAACACTGGGATTTAATTACTACCCCTCTTAAGTGTCTGTGCTAAGTGTCAAGCTGAATGACCCCAACACATTTGCAAATCTTAATTTTTTTTCATCTAATATGTTCATCCTTAGAAGCAAAATTGCTCCAAAATGAAAAATAGAAATCATATGATCATCTCAATAGATGCAGAAAACGCTTTTGACAAAATTCAACATCCATTTATGGTAAAAGCTCTCAACAAAGTGGGTATAGAGGGAATAGACCTCAACATAATAAAAGCCACATATGACAAACCCACAGCCAACATCATACTCAATGGTAAAAAACTGAAAACATTTTCTCTAAAATCAGGAACAAGACAAGGATGCCCACTCTCACCACTTTTATTCAACATAGTATTAGAAGTCCTGGCCACAGCAATAAGACAAGAAAAAGAAATAAAAGGCATCCAAATTGGCATGGAAGAGGTAAAACTGTCACTGCTTAGGATGACATGGTACAATACATAGGAAATCCCAAAGATGCATCAAAAACTATTAGAACTCATCAACAAATTCTATAAGTTGCAGGACACAAAATTAATATGCAGATATTTGTTGCATGTTTATACACAAATCACAAACTTTCTGAAAGAAAAATTAAGAAAACAATCCCATTTACAGTCACATCAAGAAGAATAAAATACCTAAAAGTGAAAGATAAGAACAGGATAAAAGCTTTGCTTGAAGAAAATAGTAACAAGTTGTTAAGGTTGTGTTTCATGGGAAGTTAACTCTCAGGTGGAGATTAGCACAGAGGAAGTCTACCTGCAAGTGCCCCCAGGATGAACACCTGCAGAAGGATGGTGGCATTATTTGGAAGAGGCAGAAGATGTGCTACCTTGTAGCATCAGTGCTGGCCTCAGTCAATCCCACAGGGAGCTCTGAGGCAGGCCTCCCCAGGAAGAGATGCACACCCAGCATCTGGGACAATAACTCTTTCCATCTTTAAGAGAGGGTCTGGGTGGTGCATCACAGCAGCATGACAAGGAAATACTGTCCCAACTGTGGGCAGCTTCCCTAACTTCCCGCTGCACTTCTGCCCAGAGATGCCCCTTCCCACACTCAAACCCTCCTAAACTGTCTTTGGATGGGAAACCCACTCAGGAGCAGTTGGTGGGGGTGGGGTTTGAGGCTGGGGAAAAAGATAGTAGGTAGAGAGGAAACGGCCTCTCCGACCCCTGCAGGATCCTACTAAACACCATCTGCTGCTCATCTTTTACCTCTTGAAATCCAAGTTCAAATGCTTGTCATTAGTGGAGCTTGTGTAGATGTTATACAGACAAGACCAATGACAACTTGATGATCATACTCTCTTCTGATCAAATAGGTGCCCCGGGTCTGTCCCATGTGACTGTTTTCTATTAATAACCAGAGCAGCTGCAATCCTAGGCTGGACCACACTGCATGAAAAATCCACATTGTCCCCAGGTTCCGTCTCAATTAGGGGCATCAAGACTTAAGTACCAAAGAGCCACCATCTGCATCAGATGTCCTCTATAATGAACACCAAATAAAGTGCCTTCACTAGCCTATTTACGGCACAGAACTCATGGGCAGCCTAAGAATGCTGTTTATCTAAAATAATAAGAACAACATCCGAATGTTTAGAGTGGGCATCGTTTTCAAAAAGGAATTTTTTGGCGGTACTTAGGATATGGATACAGTAAGCCAAAGGGGTTTCCCTCTTTCCTGCCCTAGGCAGATGTGGAGGATTTGCAATGCAGGAAATAAAACAAAACAAAACAGGCCACATGGCAGTGTGGAAGGAATGTTGGCAAATATTGGATTCAGCAAGTTTCTGGGATATAGAAACCAGAATTAATGGGACATGGTACCAGGATCGTTGGATACAATATAGGATAACACAGTTAAATTTCAATTTCAGATAAATGGCAAATGCATTTTCAGTATAAATATGTCCCAAACATCACATGGGACATACTTACACTAAAAAGCATTGTTTATCTAAAATTCAAATTTACTTTAGCATCTAGTAGTTTTACTGGCCAAATCTGCAACTGTAGCATAACCCAAAGGTGAAAGATTAAATGAAACAGGCCACTCATTGGCACAGAAACCAGATTCAAATTTCGGTAGAGTGTGGACTCTGGATTGAAGTGAGCCTGAATTTAAATTCTAACGCGTCCACTTACTATATAAATATCCTTGGTTCAATAAATTTCACCCTATTCAATATTCAATTTTCTCATCTGGAAATTGACTATAATAATGATGTCAAACAACCTAGATGAATTGCTATAACAACCCTTCAAGCTAACGGCTGAACACCAGAAAGTTTCATTTCTCATTCATATCAGGGTCTAATATGGTCAGTGACTGCCCCCTGAGGTCATCCAGGGTCCCAGGATTCTTCTGCCATGGTCATTTCTCACCTGAGTCCTCTTGGCCGGACAGCAGGTGACACATATGAGGTATGACTTTTATTAGGTATGATTATTACACGTTAAAATATTCTAAAAACTCCCAGCACAAAGGAAGATGCTTCACAGGTCTCACCTATTAGGACAATTATTTAAATTATTATGATTCCATACCACGGTGTTTGTAGAAAGAGTACACCCATGCTTTTACCCCAACCTAAAGAGAACAGTGTGGGTACGAAAGCCATATTCTCGAGCTAAGATTCACAAATGGGGGCTTCTCTTTCTTCTCTTCAATATGTATCTGCTTTTGCACCATTTCTGTGATGGCTTTCGAAGAGGCTCTGGAATTTATCCCAGTAATAATTAAATGCTGCTCATGCCACGTCCTGTGTTCACCTAATTGTCTCCTTTGTGTGCTGGAATAATACATAATAATCAGAAAATTAGCCTTGTGGCACAACGTAGGAGGAAAAAGTGGCTTGCAAACCTGGGAACAATAATTAGGATTTTGCTCAAAAGTGCCCACGATGTGGGCTCTCTGAGGATGTGAATTGGGGTAGCAGAGGGGAAGAAAATTCACAATCAAATGGACAGAGAGAGCAACATAATAGGTCTCTCTTATTATTCGTTTCTATAATAGATTCCTTGGTGGAAAGAGAAATTAATCATGAAGAAGGACAAATGACCAAAGAAAAACCAATAGCACTGGCCCCATGGTTGACAGTTTGCTGTGACCAAGGAAACTGTTTCACAGTAAGGATGATTTCATGAGGCTGACTGATCAGGCCATAAGTCTTACAAACCAGCCCCTACTGGAAAAATTACTAGAACTATAATACGGCCTCGGGAATAGAGCAAAACTTATTCCTGTTTGCCTGGGACTTTCCTCTTTTTTTTGCACTGAAATTCCTGAGACCTGGGGAACTCTGCCGTCATGGGAAAGCCAGGACAGTGGGTCACCCTGCTCAGGAGGAGGTTATGCATTTATTCCAGAGAGTAGCAAAGCCAGTGGTGATCTGCAAACGGTGTGGAATCTGCACATTCAGAGGCTCTCCATCTGTGTGGCCACTGCTTTCTCTGGACCTGAAGCACTTTAGCGGCAGAGACGGAGCCTTATTCGTCTCTGAGCTGGGGACACGGGGCCTGGCACAGAGCAAGCACTCATTCAAAGTTTGTTTCAATTATGAATTGCACTCCACTGAATGAATTCATATAGACATTAATGAAATGAAATTGGAAAGACCTCAAGGCTAAGGTCGTGAAATCTGACCTGTCCCGGGTCTGATTCTGTGGCCCTAATGCACCTGAACAGCCCCGTTGCTTTTAGCCCCTTACTTTGAGGGAAGCCACCCTCATGTCCCCTCACATCTAGGGCCAGGCCAGGAACCCAAGTGGCTTTCAGAACCAGGCAGTGACATCACACGATGAATAGGACCTTGAGGTCAGGGGGCCTGTGGCATCACAGAAATCTTCCCCAGGCAGGAGAAAAGATTAAGAATCTAAAAACGTTCCTTGTGATTTTTTCAATTCATTCATTACCCCAAATAGTTTGCCTTTCACTTTAAAAAGTCCAAAATTGGGACTTCCCTGGGGTCCAGTGGTTAAGACTCTGCCCTTCCACCACAGGGGGAATGGGTTCCATCCCTGGTCGGGGAACTAAGATCCCACATGCCGTGCGGCGAGGCCAAAAAAATTAAAATAAAGTAATATAAAATAAAAAGTTCAAAATTGATTCGCCTGAGTCTTTAGTAAAACCATTCTTGCTTTACTGGTGAGGTGTCTGCAGGTACACAAAATCGAGATGTCATGCTGTTCTTTACTGGGCAGGATTCAACTGCGAAAGCACATTTTAATTTTTCATTGCAATATGATAATGACGTCACAAGGACAATTTATACAACCACACCACAGAAAAGGAAACATGACAGATGGTCCACACGTCCTTCTTACCAGAACTCTCAATCCTGGACCCCTATATCCTCCCCAGAGGCAAATATAACTATAATGTGTGTGTGTGTGTGTGTGTGTGTGTGTGTGTGTGTGTGCATTTTTTTGTGATTTTCTTCTTTTCTCTGCAACCTGCTTGGTGACTGAGAAGGGTGCTTTGATCTTGAATGTTGAGCCCAAGCCTTCCTTAGTGCATTTGGTTCAGGGGCAGCCTCTTTCCCTGGAGGGAGTAGATGGATGATGGAGTGAAGATGAAGCTGATTGGCTGGGTCAGGGCCAGGCCTGGAGGGCACTTTGCGTCCTCCCCAGTGATTCCACCGTCCTGCTCCAGAGAGAAACCCCTCTGTCGTTCCCTGCCCTGGGATAAGACTCAGGGAGGAAAGACACACCTCCTGATGTCAGGCGCTCATAGAAACAGCAGAGCTGGGGAAAGTAATGAGCCTAGAGAAATAATCAGCCATGAATGAGGACGCCAATTCTGTTCCTGACACCACGTGGAAAGAGCCAGGTGGAGAGAAACACAGACGGATGTTCTCTGTGTGTTATGTAAAAACAAGGCCAGCATAGGTGCACAGCGATGATCTGCATTTTCTACAGGCCCATATATGTGAAGAAATGCCCAGATAAAGATTTGGAATGATCCACACAAAAATGCCAACAATGGTTATCTCTGAGTTGGGCGCTAGGATAAGGTAGAGACACATCAAGTTGAATTATTTATATTAGATTCCGGTTTAATTTTAATATTTTATATTGTTTTTAGAACTTTCCTACTGAAACTCTTTTTCAATGAAAATGTTCAATTTTAAGGTTTGTATCCATTTGTGTGAAGGCATTCCTTGTAATAAGGAAAAATCCATTTAAACCGTTTTTTTAAAATGAAAGCAATGTTCTTTTCCACACAGGACGGTGAAAGGATCTCACACTGTTTACCAGATAGATTGCAGGCCATGCCACTCACCCACGTCTGCCCACGTCAAACCTCAGGTCACCCACTATCATTCATTTTTAAGAGCAGCAGGGATGGCGGTCCTGGGGGGAAGATGGTCCAAGTGTTAGATGATCAGTAAATGCTGATCACATATCAGCTGCCTAGATGCTATCTGCCTACTGACATGTGGTGGGAAACTCCCACACTCATTCACAGAGAGGGAATCACCATCATCATTAGGATGGATTTCCATTAAGCCTCATTAAGGCTTCCCTAGGGACCTTAGATTGTGGTCCCTTGGCCAGGGTGCCTGATGGTCAAGGTTCCCTCTACCCAGCCATCACTCATCTCCTTGAGTGCCTGTCTGCCGTGTCACAACTTCTCCAGGATAATGTCATATGTACAGTGTCTGGGAGACCTGTATCATACACATATGTGTGTATCATACATGTGTACATACGTATGCATAGATATATTCCTAAATATGTACCTAATATATATTCCTATTATCTGTCTACATATATATATACTCCTATACATACATTCATATATATATACGTATTCCTGTACACTATATCTCTCTGATTATCTGTCTATTCCTGTAGAGATAAGTGTATGTGTATGTATATGTATATAGATATATACCTTTGCAGTAAACTAAAAAGAATTGCTGCTCTGACAACAGTAAAGACATTTTGCTTCCCAGACAGCACCAGTTTCCCTGTTTAGTGCTAGTTAACGTTTCCATTAATAATGAGTGAAACACAGCTAACAGTTTCATTCCCGACAACAAAACCTTTCCCATGATGAGACTCTCAGGCTGGACATCTGTCTCCTCATTCTCTCCTGGGCTGTCACCCCACAATTCGAAAAGTGAAGATACATCAACACGAGTAATGCCCCATGCCAAGGGCAGCACTAAGGTGAAATGTGCAGATCCCGGGACCCTGTTCATCGCTGGGTCAGACCCAAGGCACTGCGGGGTTCATGTCCCACGGCTGCTACGCCATCACAGTCTAAAGAAGCTCCTATAGACTTTGGGAGATTAGGGTGTGTCAATGTATGTTCATCAACTGTACAAAGGTACCATAAATAAATAAATAAATAAATAAAGGAGCTCCATGTAGAGTTGAGGGCGATACCATAAACCTAGTTTTCCATAACGTGCTGTCTAATGGGTGCTTTGGTTTTGCACGTGGCCCCCAGCTCTGCTCTGTGCGGAATTTCTTCCAGAAATGAACTGCAAAACCCCGAGGGGGCCTGATAACTCAAGACTTCAGAGGCTGGAGGGGTCAGAGCAGGCAGCGGAGGAGGAGTGAGCGGGGTAACGCCTTGGAAAGTGCAAGTAAGGAGACTCCCTGAATGAAGGGGTCTGCGTCCTGAGTCAAGGCTGGATCTGCAGGCTGAAGGACGCAGCAGAGGCTGGCATCACCCAGGCAGGGAGCCCAGCCCTTGGCCTTGACCAATAGGAAGGAAGTGTCTGTGGCTGATTCTATGGAGTTGAGTGGTCCCTCCCAGCACCATCATGAGGATGAACTGAGATACTGAGTGTGATGTCCGCAGCTCAGAGCTCAGCTGGGCGGGGGCTCAGAGTTCAGAACAGGGAGGGGCCCTCCCCATGGGGTTCAGGACGCAGCGTTTGCGTGGGTCTGCACAGAGCACAGTGTAGGCTGGGGAAGTAGCCTCCCGGGACCTGGTCTTTCCCGCACTCCTAATGGATCGTTAGCTGTCTGTGATTTTTATCAGTCTTGAGCTGGGAGGAAAATGCAAATTAAGGGAAAGCCATCAGCCAACAGAAGCATGGTTCCCGCACCTTACCAGGCCGTGGCTGACTTACCTTCCCCCAGCTCCTGCCCCATTCCTCTTTGCTTCTGCAACTACTTTAATGCATAATTTATGGATGAAATTAATAGACCAATCAAGCAAGGCTATGCACACAGTGCCGTGTTCAAGAACAGATGTTTCCAATAGTGATTATGTTAGAATAATAACAACACGGAAAAAACGCCTGGTCATCAGGACTGCATTGGGAGTGCTAACAAGACTGACGTCTCGCCAATCACACACGAGCCAGGGGCCTATGGCTGCTGGTGGTGCCGATTCTCTGTCTGCCGTGAGATCAGCCAGCCCCACTCCCTATGCCTCAGTTTTAGGCCCTGCATCTCAGGGCAATTGGTAGTTTACTCCCAGGACCCTGCATCCCAGGGCAATTGGTAGTTTACTCCCAGGACCCTGCATCCCAGGGCAACTGGTAGTTTACTCCCACGACCCTGCATCCCAGGGCAATTGGTAGTTTATTCCCACGACCCTGCATCCCAGGGAGAAAGTGGAGGCATATTTTTCAGGCCAATATAGTAGCCAGCACGGTCCTTCTGTTAATTACCTGTCTGCCTCTGGGCTCTAGGATGGGGAGCTGCCCCCTGCCCACCTCCTGTGGCTCAGACTGCAGCTCAGTGAGGTGCTGTGTTTCCCTCTCCCCTCCTCCTGAAGACTCACGGGGTGACCCTTGGGTAAGAGAGAGGCGGGTCCGAGTCCTCACCCCACTGTGGCCCCTGCGATGGGGGTGATGCACATTTCTATGTCTCTCAGCCCCTCGGCTTCCTCATCAATGACACCTCCTGTTGTGAAGGTTACAGGGTGTCACACAGGTGAAACACTCGAGGGCTTACCTGACCCATAGCAAAGGCTCCCCAAGTTCAGCTGAGGTCGCTCATATTTTCTAGGGAGCTTCCCATAAGCCCGCGCTGGGTCCCCGCTAGCAACAGGAGTCAAGACCCAGACTCCCTTCATCCACTGATCACATTGCCTGGAGACATCAAGAAGTTTGGGTTTGTGCCTCACATTCATGAAAGATGGCAGAATTACACTTTTGAATCTGTCTCCAAAGGAGGCTGCAAGCCCAGTGACAGATCACACAGGGTGGATTGCTGCAAAATCCTTTCATCGTGCTACTTAAAACTCGCACCCATCACAAGACCCAATTTCCCCTTGAAACTGGGACAGTTGACTCTTGAACAATTGGGGGATTAGAGGCACTGATCCTCCGCGCAGTCGAAAATCTGCATAGAATTTATAGTCGGCCCTGGTATAAATGGTTTATCTGTATCCACACCCCTGGATTCAACCAAGGGAAGACGATGTAGTATTATAGTATTTACTATTGAAAAAAAATCCATGTATAAGTAGACTCGCGCAGTTAAACCTGTGTTGTTCAAGAGTCAACTGTATCTCCAACACATCTTTTCATTGTAACGTTTGCATTTAAGAGCATTCACTTGTTCATGGTGAGCAGTTAAGCTATACCAATATTCTGAAACCTGATTTTGTCTATTCTCCATTTATTTATTGAAACTGGACTTTGGGGGGGAAATAGCAGTATTTAAAATGCCCTCGTTCTTTTGTTACATCCAAGAAGCTCTGCTAAGATACTAAGTGAGGACATTTACGGCTGAGATAAAGAGGGGCCTATGAAATTCTGAAATTACAGGCTGAATTCTATATGCTTTTGTGCATTTTCCTGGGGAAACTTCCATTGCTTTAATTAGATTATGGGAAGTGGCGGGAAAGGGCAGAACAGGAAAGAAAAAGGCACATACATGGAGGGAGAAGGCAGCGCTGTGAGGTCAGGCGGCAATTTGCATCTGGATGCTGCGACCCCAGGTGCGCGCCCACCTGCAGGTCCCGGCGCCGCGCGGTGCATTCCCGCCCACCGACGCTAGAGGGCGCGCCCGGGCACAGCCCGCCCCGCGCGGACCCCGGAGATGCTCCAAGGGGGCGACAGGGGGCGCTGTATAAGGACGGACGGAGCCCAACCCGGAGACTCTGAGCCCGGCCACCTTCCCGGTGGAGGGAGGCTCCGCGGCCCTGGGGCTGGTGGGCAGGGCCGGAGGGAGGTTTTCCCCGCGCACCAGGGGAAGAGACCCCACCTCTTCCAAATCCCGAGGTCGCCTTTTGCTTTGGGGTCACTGGTGGGAGCTTTGCACTGAGTCCAGTGACCTTTGCAAAATTGTCTCGGGGTGTCTCGGAGGCAGGTGTCCCCGGATTAGAATCTCAACTCCTCCCTTCGCTGTGTGACCTTGGACAAGGAATCCACCTCTCTGAACCTCAGTCCTCTCCACCCCTAAAATGGGGATAATGACATGCCCAGATGGTACAGCCGGGGCGAGAATGAAATGAGACCCTGTGCCTGCAGGCGCCCACGTAGCAGGGCATCTGGTACATGGTAAATCCTCAAACTACTATTTTACTATTATTAGTGTTACTCATTACCTATCATTGTTACTACAGTATTACTACTATATGATTACTATTACTGTATTACTATATTTTTGTATTTATACATTGGGCTGGAGTTTGGCCATTCTAGATATGTCTCAAAAGACCTGTTCCTTTGGTTAGAACACGTAGTTCTAAAACTTTTTAATCTTTTCCATTCTTAAAAGTTATCCAAGGGCCTAAAGTGTTTCTGTTTTTGTGCAGTGTACTCCCATGCCATTGAACTTCACCGCAGTTAAATCGATCTGGCTAGAACACCTCTGTGGGCAGAGCGGTCAGATGAAGACTCAGGATTGCTGGCTTGAAAGACTCCTGCTGGCTTCTTGCAGGAAAGAGAAAGAAAAGCCAGCCTCTTCAAGGATAACCCCAAAGGCCATGTGGCCCAAAGGCCCCAGGCTGGGAGGCAGGCGGCCTGGGTTCCGATTCTGGTCCTGCCTGTGTGACTTCAGCGGGGTGCTCCGTCTCTGAATGTGTGCTCAGCTGCACACGAGGAGGGCAGTGGATTCGCATCCTTTTGGCTCCTGCAGCTGTGATGACCTGCCTCCTGGTTCTCCCTTACCTATTAGAAGACTCTGGTGTTTGCACGGATGCGTGGGTCCGAGGAAGGAGAAACCGGCCATTGCCAACCTCAACGGGGGGACGTGGATTCACAAAGTCCTCTGTTGGACTTAAGTTCAGCCACTGCCCACACATGACCTTGGCAAGTTACTCCTTATTCCTCCCCCAAGGGTCAGCATGTGGTGACATTCAGGGTAGGACACATGACCTTCAACCTTCACTTTCAGCTGGAGTCCCAGCCGGAAGCCCTGCAGAGAGGGAGGTGGCCAGAGGTGTCCATCAGCTGGAGCCCAAGGTCCCCAGGGACCATGTTATGAAGGGAAAAGTGCCCGGCACTGATTGATCTCAGGCTCTGGTCAAAGGCAAGTCCACCTTCCTGTATGGAGCCCTTCTCCAGCTGAGCAAGGTCACAGCGCCCTCTGCAAGGACTCTGGATAACCTAAGACTGGGTTCATGTCCAAGTCCATCCCTCTCTAGCTGTGCAACGTTGATGTGATGGCCTAACCTCTGAGCCTCAGTTTCCTCCGCTGGAAAATGAAGGTGTTGATTCTCCAAACTGATGGCACAGACATCACCCACGGAGCGCTCCCACGCCCCGCCCTCTCCCTGGGCCCGGGTTCGGGTGCTTCAGTCCTGGGGTTGCTTTCTTCTACTCCCTAATCAGGAGAACGGATACCCACCATCAAAGCTGAAGGTCACGAGTTGAAATTGTGAACCAAGCTCCAAAGCATCAAGGATAAATGTATCTCTGCATCCCAATGTTCACAGCAGCACTATTTACAATAGCCAAGACAGAGAAGCAATCTAAGTGTCCATCAATAGAAGAATGGATAAAGGAGATGTGGCATATATATATATATATATATATATACACACACACACACAGTGGAATATTACTCAGCCATAAAAAGGAACGAAACAATGCCATTTGCAGCGACTTGCATGGACCTAGAGATTATCACACTAACTGAAGTAAGTCAGACAGAGAAAGACAAATACCATATGATATTGCTTATATGTGGAATCTAAAAAAAGGATACAAATGAACTTATTTACAAAATAGAAATAGACTCACAGACAGAAAACAAACATATGGTTACCAGAGGGGAAAGGAGGGGGAAGGATAAAGTAGGAATTTGGAATTAACAGATACACACTACTATAGATAAACAACAAGGTCCTACTGTATAGCACAGGGAGCTATATTCAATATCTTGTAATAACCTATAATGGAAAAGAATCTGAAAAAGAATAGATTCATATTATATTATATTATATTATACTATATTATATAATAGCTGAATCACTTTGCTGTACACCTGACACTAACACAACATTTTTAATCAATTATACTTCAATTTTTTTAAAAAAGGATAAATGTGTCTCCAGGGGACACAGGCGTAGTGTCTGTAGTTGACCCTGCCTGATATTTGAGATATAGTCACAGACCAGGACCCCAGTAACCGCCCGCCCCCGACCTTGCCCTGAGCAGGCCTGATGGAGAAGAGCAGGAGAGAGGCAGCCAGGAGAGGAGGAGGGAACTTGCAGCTCTGATAACTGAGGGCGCGAAGCCAGGCGGCTGCAGATCTACACTGGCTAGTCCCAAGGTCTCCCCACATGATGCCCAAACAATTCCAGAATGTGAGTTCTTCATTAGAGATGCTAAAGACAGAAAGGAACAAAAGATCTCATTAATATTGAAATCTGAATGACGTTGACAGGAACAAAAGGTTGGGGATGGAGCAATATGTATCCTCTCGCCAACAGGAAACATGTGACACGTCTCCCGTTAGAATGGAACAATGGAAGTCCAAATTACCAGCATCAAGAAGGACAAAATTAGGCACTAATAACATCCAACTGCCTGACAACTCACTCTTAGATGCCTGGCTCCTGGTGATGGGTGAAGGGGAGGAAATTCATGCCGAGAGACAGAAGAACAGTGTTTTCTGTAGGAATGTTTGCCAAGCCTTGCCAAAAGAGAAAGAAATGGGCTTAAACCACTTTTGGATTTTTCTCCATCTCCTTCTAATAACATTAGGATCCGTCTGAGGCCTTCTCTGGAACCCCGTTGGAGCCCACAGCAGACAAGGATCCTTTGGAGATAAGTCAGTGCAGAGAGACTGCTCTGAACCTATTTCATCAACACTGCGGGGTCCCCACAAGGTCCTCAATCCCACCCCCCAGGTGCCTGGGCCTCACCTTCCATTAGGTTTATCTCCTCCTACAGGGCAGGACACGTGGAAGGTGAGAACCACAGCCCCCGGGCAAAACGCGTCTGCACATCTCTTTCAACTGGATGACTTGCCAACAATCAAAAGTCTTACATAAAATGTGGATTTTCAGAAACACCTGTCTTTAATTCTGTCTTTACAGGAGAGAGGAAATAGGAAGGGACTGTTTGTCCACTTTTCGGTACCATGAATTTGGACATGCAGTGGACTAATGCTTACTCACCACCCACTGAGCCCAGACACATAAACCTCTCCGGCCTCAGTTTCCTGGGCTGTAAAATGGGCGCAAGAGTGGTACCTACTCTGTGGAGGTGCTGGGCGGGTCGGAGGCTGCGATGTGTAAAGAACCAGTGGACCAGAGTCTGGCACGGTGTCACCGGGGGCTGTGGCTGTTCTCGCTGCTCCTTCTCACAGACCCTTCGGGGCAGGAAGAGAAGTGAGACACGGACCTGCCCTCAAGGGGCAAACCTGCCACCTGTACAGGGGCACACGACATGCTGAGTCCCTAATACGTGCGTCTACACAGGGCACAGAAGCACAGAGGTGAGGACCCCGGTGTCGGGGGCAGGATGCAGAACGGCAGGAAGGAGGCAGCTGCACAGAGCAGGGGCACCTGAGCCAGAGTCCAGAGGACAGCTGGGGCGTGTCCAGACGCAGGGAGCCGGGGAGGGATGCTGGGCCCAGGAAGTAGCACGGGCCCAGGAAAAAGATGCGCAAAGCCGCCACCTGTTTGGGGACCTAGGTAGGGTCCAGTGTTCTTGGGATACAGGAAGATGAAAATATCCCTGGTGAACAAACCCTCCCTCACTCTCTCATGCCTAGACCGGGTGCTTCCAGCTAAAGTGGTGCCACCTCTAGCCCCACAGGTGGGTGTTTGACCCAAGCAAGACCAAGGCGTATATTCTCTTCTATGGCCACAGAACTACAGGATCAAGAATGGACACAAGAGCCAGTTCCATTCACATCTGGGATCTTGGAAGCATTAGGGAAGAGAAGCTTCGTTTTTCTGGATTTGAATATGAAATGACATAAACCTCTGGGTGTCGGAGGCCATAAATAGAAAGAGTTCCAGCAATGGGAATGCAACTAGAGATGATCATCTAAGTGAAGTCAGTCAGAAAGAGAAAGACAAATATCATATGATATCACTTATGTATGGAATCTAGAGTACAACACAAATGAACCTGTCTGCAAAACAGAAACAGACTCACACATATGGAGAACAGACGTGTGGTTGCCAAGGGGGAGGGGATTGGGGGAGGGATGGACTGGGAGTTTGGGGTTAGCAGATGCAAACTAGTATATATAGGATGGATAAAAAACAAGGTCCTACTGTATAGCACAGGGAACTCTATTCAATACCCTATGATGAACTATAGTGGAAAAGAATATGAGAAGAATATGTGTATATATATATATATATGTATATGTATAACTGACTCACTTTGCTGTACAGCAGAAATGAACACAACATTGTAAATCAACTATATTTCAAGAAAAAATAAATGTATAGAAAGAGTCCATCTGAGAATAAATACAAACTAGAAGATAACAGAACTAAGGGATGGAGAGAAACCAAAACCTAATGAGCTTCGGATCCAATTTTGCTTGAGGTCATTATGGCCACTTTTAGTTACGTGAGCCAATATACTTTCTTTACTGGTTGAAGCAAGTGAGATTTGGGTTTCTGTTCCTTATCAACAAACAAAATGCCCAGATATAACTAGGGAGGGAATTCAAGTTATAACTGCCAGACCCCATGGGCTATCACAGCTGTCCAATCCCACCCACTGGATAATGTTACGTTTCGCGCAATGAGTGTAGTTCAATCATGTCTCTCTAGAGCACCGATTCCAAGAAATATATTCCCTATAATATTATAACTCTCAAGATTCAAATTTGAGGAAGACTTAGTCCCACAGCCCTTTGTCAGCTGCTGAAAATTAGCCCAGGAAATTCTGCTGATTTATCAAAGCTGATGTTTCTTCCAGAGGTGACACGGGACTCTAGTAACCACACAGTGTGTGGAAGCAGCAGGGAAATTTTGATTTCCCTCTGACAGCCCATCCATCAGAAGATTCTGCCTTCAACGTTGGCAGGCCAAGTTGGAACATACGATGCCTCCCAGGGGATGGGAAGGCTTTAGTATGTGAATGCCCTTTTGTTAGTCCTTTTGCGTCGCTTTGCTGGTAGCCCAGTTGATAGTGGAAGCTGAGACACTGATTTGTTGCAGGGATAAGATGGAGGGCAGCATCCTTGAGACGGCACACCCACCCCACCAGTACACATGATTGTATTTTTATTTCTCTCCAAGAGTGAAGAGCTCATCCCCTATCAGTGATGCATGACTGGCTTCTGGGGTTCTGGGAACTACAGTTCATTGACAAACAATACAGTTATTAATCACAGAAAAACAAGAGCCCACCAGCATGAGCTAACAAGAAAGACACTCAAAAATTACAGTATAATATAAAATAGATAACCAACAAGGACCTAGTCTATAGCCCAGGGAACTATACTCAATATTTTGTAATAAGCTATAAGGGTAAAGAATCTGAAAAAGAAAAACATATATATATATTTGTATAACTGAATCACTTTGCTGTATACCTAAAACTAACACAACATTGTAAATCAGCTATACTTCAATATAAATAAATAAATATCAATAAATAAAATATTTTAAAAATTACTATATAGTCACACTCTAAAATGGTATTTTCCCCTATGATATCACTTATATGTTTAATCTAAAATACTACAAATGAACATATCTAACATATCAAACAGAAACTGACTCACAGACATAGAAAACAGACTTGTGGTTGCCAAGGGGGAGGGGGGTGAGGGAGGGAAGGATTGGGAGTTTGGGATTAGCAGATGCAAACTAGCATATATAGGATGGATAAACAACAAAGTCCTAATGTATAGCACAGGGAACTATGTTTAATATCCTGTGATAAACCATAATGGAAAAGAATATGAAAACGAATATGTGTATACCTGAGTCACTTTGCTGTACAGCAGAAATTAACATAACATTTTAAGTCAACTATACTTCAATAAAATTTTTTAAAAATTATAAAAAACAGTATCATATTTTACCCTCCTCCAAAATTCCACATTGAGATTGTATCACACACCATTTTAACCATTTAATGAAAATTCAATTATTTGTGTTCAGAATAAGTGTAGATTTCCACCTGACAACACATCCATCAGAAGATATGAAGAAGAGAAGACTAAAATAAAGAGGGAAAAATTCGAGTTATCTTCAACTTCTCCCAAATCTTATCTAAGATTCCCCTCAACACCACCTGTAAAAGTCGACCTCGCCATACGTTGCCACAGGAAGTTTGCAAGGCTCAAATGCAAGAAATTGAAAACAAAAGCAAGCAAACAAACAAACCCCAAATGTCTTTTGAACTTTTAAAAGCTCAGGTGTTCTTTAAAGGATTTTCAAGGATTACTTTGATTATGGGTAGTTCTACCTTACATGCGCTAACAAATCTCTGCAGATCTTTCCACTGTCCTATTATCATTCCATTTTATAGATAAGAAAACTGGGCTCAAGGAGATTCAGTCATTTTCCCCAGGCCAAATAGAAAAGAAGATGGAACCAGGATTGGAACCAACATCATTTGCCTGAAAGCTTAACCAAGGAATTCACTCCCCCTGCATTCTTTTTCTTTATAGGGAGCCAAAAGTGGTTCCTTTTTAACGTTCACTGCTGGAACCTAAAAAGCACAAATCTACTCCGCATTCCAAAGGATGGCCCTTGAAAGACTTCAAAAGAGCTGTCGTGTTTCCCTCTTCACCTGCCCCTGGGCCTTTTCTTCTCATCACCAGGCTCAACACTCACACTTCCTTCAATCATTTCTCCTGTGATTTGATTTCAAGGGCCCTCAGCCCCTCAGACACTCTTTGACAGAATACGATCCAATTTAGAGCCTTCCTCTTATGCCTAGAAAGACACAGAATTCTCCATCAGAGGGACCAGTGACATCTATCATCTGTGACTTATAGAGACCAAGGGACAAGAAATAGCTCCCTTTCCTCTGAAACCTACTATCAAAAAACCAGCAGCACAAGTGTGACGAGAAATCACCAATGTCCCTCCACCTCCATGTGGGAGGCAAGAGGGAGGGGTGGAGACTGCGGTGATCTGGATGCACTGGCCTTATGCACAGGGGCGTCCTCTGGTCACTTCCGGGTTGAGGGTCACAGGAAGCAGTGTGGGCCCAGGGCTACTCGACCTTGTGAATTTCATAAGAGGCTGGAAATCCAGATTTCTATGTGATTTGCCAATTTTTACAGGATGGCAGCAAATTAAATACACACACACACACACACTCCTCTGAACCAGATGCAGCCTGCAGTCTGCCCACCTGTGACCTCTGTTCTGGCGTCACGCACCCATTATTGCCAACAAAAATCATATCAGCCTGTGGCAGCTGCTTCAGACAGGTGGTTCCACAGGGAATTAGAGCCATGATCTTGCAATAACTTTTAATGGAGTATAAGCTGTAAAAATATGGAATCACCATGCTGTACACCTGAAACTAATACAATATGGTAGATCCACTATACTTCAATTAAAAAACACAGCTGGTTCATCAGATCTCACTGTGAACAAACTGCCAAGGTTTCTTGCACACACACACATGCAATTAATATGCATCTTCTATGTGTTTTTTTTTAACATAGAAGTAGTTGTCCACTTAAAATGTGACACAGATTGCTTCCAATCTTGCCAAGGTTCCAGCCCTTCAAAATCCTTTATGTCCTCAGATTTATTCCCCCTGATGTCATACGGTCCCAAGTCAAAGAAGCCAATTTGCGTATCACTACAATTTACACCGTCCTGAATTTATACTTTGTCCCTTAACTAAGTCACAATCCCAACGCTCAGAATTTCCATCGCATGACGATCTTTGGTGAAACCTGCAAGACTCTCCCTGGGGAATCACACAGCGTTTCCTGCACCGTGAGGAAGTGACCCGGTGACAAATCCACAGACCAAGGGGGTCTCTCCCTGGGGTGCTAATGAGCATCCACGTGTTTAGGTGCCCCTGGGGTGATGCCCAGGCCAGCGGACAGCTCTGAGGACGACGCTGTACGTCTTAGCGTTGTGACAAAATTCACGACAAATATTGACACGAAGCCTGTGACAAATGCACCACAGCCATTTAGTGAATCCCCCTCGATTGACCCAGGCGCCAGGATTTGCAACAGAGCCTGGGCTCCCCTAGAAACGTCTTACAGCAGCTCTGCGCTTGGGGATCTGCACGCTCTCGTTTGCTAAGATCAGGCCACACTTCGCTAGAAGAGAGCCCCATCTTCATGAGGCCACGAAAGCGACCGCTGAGCCAGAAACTACTGTCTTCCAAAGCAATTTCTCTCTCGGGCTCAGGGGAGGATATTTTTAGTATATTTCTGCGAAGGGGAGACAACCAAGTATACAGCGACGATGGGATCCATGAACTTGGGCTTGCCTCTGTAGGGTAGAGCTCTCCAGGGCAGGAGAGCAGAGACCCCGCCCTGGGGGGCTTCACACCAGGCTCTTGGGAGGGAACAAGGCTGAGGGGTCTACAGAGCTCAGCCATCTGTTTGAGCCCAGGGTGGCATAATCACACAGATGCCACCTCCGTGTGCCATCACCAATGTCTCCCTCCTGGAATGACAGGGGGATGGTAAATAACATGCATTTTCAAAGGCAACCAAGGGCAATGAATCAATATTTTTCATTCTGTGCAGATGAGTTTGTATGACTTGGCTCAGATCTTTCTCGACTCACAATATCGAAGGCTTTAGATTTGTTTAATCAAACCTGCCCACAGAGCCCGAGGCCTGCCAGGAGCCCCAGGGCAAGGCTGTGTGTACTTTGAAGCCGGTCCACCTTCTGTCTCGAGGGGAGAATTAGCATTCCACCCAGGAAGCAGGCGATGCCAAATTGGGGTTTCCCAAGGATTAATTTTTTTTTTAATTAGGCCTCACAGACACATCAATTCTTCCTCATCAAAACCATCTCCGGCTTAAGTCACAGCCTCCTGCAGGTCACTGTAAGAAGGAAGGAGTCCCTCCCAGATCTTTTCCACCACAGGGAAAACCCTGCAGGATTTTCCGTCCACCACGAAGTTCTTCAGACGGGGACCAAGTTTCATTTCACCTCTGAACAGGAGCCAGCAGAACAGAAAGAAGGCAGAACTCAGCGGTACTGTGTTTTTCTAAAATGAATGAAGACATAGGACCTGGGAGCTCTCTTAGCAGCTTAAAGAGAAAGGATCATTCTAAAGATGTAAGTCCTTTCTCTTGGGGTCTCTGCTGCAAGAGGAAACTGCCAATCAGGGCGGCAAGAAAAAATGGGCAGAAACTCTAAATTCAGTGATTCAAACGGACCCCAGCAAAGATAAGAAAAAAAAAGTCATGGGCTGGTTCCTGGCTGAATATGGAGTCCTAAATCCAGCTAATTAGGATGGTGGATGCAGCAGAAATGTGCCATGGCCAGATTTCCCCTGACTGTGAGCTGTGTCCCACTGGTACCCAAGGGAAGTTAGGGGGCACATGGATGGACTTTTTAAAAAGTTAATAGTCGTTTATTTTCATGTATATTAAGAAAAAATTAGTACATCAAGCTCATGGATTTTATTGTCTTCTAATGAGACATTTAAGATATTTAAGGTTGAAAAGTGAGGCATTTAAAGAAAATATAATGAGTAAATTATATTATTTGGCACAGGAAGTTGGCAAAAATTGTGAAGATGGCAGGTAGATGGCTAAAATTCAGGAAATACTGTCCTATGAGCAAAAGAAGGGGAAGAGAATTGTTTCTGCTCAAGATTAAGACCCGGGGAAGGAAGCAGCAGGGCGCGTGCAGCCTCCTCTGACCCCAGGCGGGTCCCTGCCATCACTCCCGCCCTCCTCGGCATCCTCATCCCGGTCAAGCCCTTCGGAGCCTGGGATGCTCAGAGCGGCCCCGGGACAGAAGGGGAGGGAAAGGACCGAACGCCTGGGAATCTGGAGGTAAAGCCCGCGGTACCTTGACGACGTCTTCGTCCGCAGACCTGCGTTCCACAGCCTCCGACACGTCCACCACCGAACCATCCTCTTGAACGGCCACGACCTTGACGGGAACCGAAACCACCTTTCCGGTGAGAATGGCCGTGTTCAGAACCTCCGTGTCCTGCGCGGGAGAAAAGAGGGCGCGTGTCAACCACAGGCACGCCCGTGAGCCCCGGGAGGGGTGACCAGCTGGCTACTTCAAGCCGGCTGGTCAGCTGGAGGTCACGTCCTTTCCGTGACCTCTTCCAACACAATTCATTCAATTGCATGTATGTTTCGTGTGTATATCGGAAAGCTATTCATTTTTCCCGCCCAGCATGTATCTCCCTGCTACATCATGCCCAGTCACTCTCTCCCCTCCTTTTTTTTTTTTTTTTGGCCAAGCTGCACGGCTTTCGGGATCTTAGTTCCCCGACCAGGGTTCAAACCCCCGCCCTCTGGAGTGAAAGCAGCAAGAGTCCTAACCACTGGACCGCCAGGGAATTCCCTCCACCTCTTTCTTTTAATAACAACCTTACATTTTTCATTTGGGTACCGCACATTCCTGGCAGAAGTACAGGTCTTCTTTGGCTTACGATGGGGTTTGTGGAGGAAAATAATCAATAAACAATCAAGAAGAATAGAAAAGAGTTTTATCTGAGCCAAACTGAGCACTAGCCTGGAAGCCTGCTTCCCAGATGATTCTGAGAAGCCGCTCCAGAGAAGCAGGGTTTTCAGCACAGTTTTATATTTGTCAGAACAAAGAACGTTAAACAAGTCAGGGATACATTTCTTCAAGGTTTCAAAAAAAATAAAAATACAAACAGACCAGCACGTACAGGCACAGCACATACAGCAAGGCCTTGGCACCTGGGAAGGGAGGCTTATCATCAAAGGAGGACCAGCATTGGCATCCTAGGAAGGGAGGCATTTAATATTTACTTTTAACATGGACATTCTTTACTTCTGGTCAATGCGCCCTTTTCTTTAATAATTAAAACAGGTGTACAATGTCCTTTTTTAAAAAAAATTTTATTGGCGTATAGTTGCTTTACAATGTTGTGTTAGTTTCCGCTGTACAGCAAAGTGAATCAGCTATGCATATACGTATATCCCCTCTTTTTTGGATTTCCTTCCCATTTAGGTCACCACAGAGCATTGAGTAGAGTTCCCTATGCTCTACAGTAGGTTCTCATTAGTTATCTACAATGTCTGTTTGATAGGCCACAGACAGGCTATTTTTAGCATCAAATCCAGGTGAACTCATGTATAAGCCAGAATGACTTCCCCATATCTCACTAAGTGAAATTTTCTTTTATCAGGCTCACGTCCCAATAAGCCCATCATAAGTTGAAACTATCATTATGTTGAAACGCACTTAATACACCTAACCTGCTAAACATCAGAGCTTAACTTATCTGAGCTTATATGTGCTCAGAACACTTATGTGAGCCTGCAGTTGTGCAAAATCATCTAACAAACACCTATTTTATAATAGAGTGTTGAATAGCTCATGTAATATATCAAATACTGTAATGGAAATGAAAACCAGAATGGTTGTAAATGTGTTTTTTATTAAAAAAATTTTTTTTAAATTTTTTGGCTGCACCACGCAGCTTGCGGGATCTTAGTTCCCCGACCAGAGGTCGAACCCACACCCCCTCCAGTGGAAGCGCAGAGACTTAACCATTGGACCACCAGGGAAGTCCCATGGATCAGTCACTGACCCTCAAGATTGCACGGCTGGGGCTCGCTACCCAGCAACACAAGAGAGGAGGTACCGTGTGTTGATAGCCTGTGAAAAGACCGAAATTCAAAATTCGAAGGTTGCTACTGAGTGCGTGTCATTTTCTCACCCCTGTAAGTCAAGCCATCATAAGTCAGAGACCATCTGCACGTGTACCTTGGTGGCGGTGATGTCTTCTACTCCAGCGGGCACATGACTCAAACCTGGCCAGTTCATTGCATCCCTTTGACCTGAGTGACTATTTCAATTGATGCTCAAAGAACCACAGAGACAGACAGTAATGACTGAGTTCCTGGTTTCAGCTCTACCTGAAGCCTATCATCCCTAGAAACTTAGCCGCATAAACAGTTGACTTAGTATACATGTTTTTTTATTTGGTTTTTTACATGTTTTGTTTTCTTCTATTTTGATATTTGAACCTGAAAGAGTTCTTACTAATACAGTATGAATCCAGGCTTACACTAGCGCTAGGGAAACAGAAAAGATTAAACATTAATCTATTCTCACTAGAAGCTCACTGCCTTCAAAGGGGATCCTGCAATGATTATCCCAAACTGAGTTTCAAAGAAAAGTGACTAGCTTGCAAACCCCCCCAAAAAAATCATAAGCTTATGCTTTTCTTACAATTTTCTTTGCACCCATGTTCACCTAATTCAGCCTGTTCACAAGTGGCTGAGATGTTTACACTGTTTTTCCCCATGTCCACCAGCAGCCTCTCAAGAATCCCAAAGAGAATTCCTACCTGTCTTTGGCACACTAAGTAAACAATTTCCCCATGTTAAATATTTTACTTAAATCATCCCCTAGTGTCAGAGACTTCCAAAATTTCACCATCTATCAAAAGACAAGTATATTTTGTGTGTGTACGCAAGCTCTGGTTTTACACCTTGAAAGCATGTTTATGTCCTTTTATGGGGACTGATTTCCATTAAGACTGCATGTTATTCTGAGTAGAGGGACAATGTACTTCCTGCCCCTTCGTGCACTGGGGATGTGAATGCAGGGAGTAGTAGGAAGGCTGAGATCTCCCTGTCAGTTATGAGTTCAGGTGTGTCAGTGGTAGAAAGTGGGCAGCAGGAGTTCTGTGCCGAGGAGAAGGGACCTGGCAGAACCAGAAGCTAGCACAGGACGTCTTCAACAGCTTCTCTGACCAGCTGACATGTTGCCAGAGGGAGGAACAGCCTCGTACAATGAGGTCAGAAGAATGCTTCCATCCTTAGGGCTCCTGTAGCCCAGGAGTATGACAATCCCTCCATCTCTCTTTACGTTGCTTAGATGGTCAATGGTCACAGTGTTTTAAATGACTCTACTTGTTTTTTAGTTGAAGTACAGTTGATTTACAATGTTGTATTAATTTCTGATGTACAGCAAAATTTCAGTTATACATATATATATATTCTTTTTCATATTCTTTTTCATGACGGTTTATCACAGGATATAGTTCCCTGTGCTATACAGTCAGACCTTGTTTTCTATCCATTCTCTATATACTAGTTTGCATCTGCTAATCCCAGACTTCCAATCCTTCCCTCCTTCACCCTCCTCCCCCTTGAAAACCACAAGTCTGTTCTCTCTGTCTGTGTAAATGTCTCTACTTCTGTTGAGTTTCCATCTTAAGAGACCATTGACTCTCAGAGAGATCTTTGGGCTGAAAAGAACTGCAAGATTATGTTGGCTTCAGAAAGCTGCCTTCAAGAAGGGAAGGTAGCAATGACTCCTTCTTCCATGTGTAGAAACAGAAGCCCCAGTGGGTTCGTTGAACGACCCACAGCCAATACAAAGGCAACGGAGAAAACTAGATCCTAGACTTTAGCGCCGAGATGCTGTCACCAGCACCACCACTCAAGAGAGAAAAAATAATAGCTCTGATACCAGTAAGCAGCTGGTATGTGCCAGGAATTATTACAGGGCTATATCATCCCATATAATCTCCATGAACAAAGGTACATCAGTGGTTCTGTTTTCATCTTCATTTTACACAGGACTCAAGGTACATGGAGGCTCTAAATAGGAAAGAATATGAACTACCCAGGGCTTCAGCTTCTGGGAACTCGAGAGAAAAGTAGTCAGAGGGAAGTCCGTTCAAGGATGTTCATTGGAGCATCAGTTTTAACAGGAAGATGTCAGAAACAGCCTCTAAATATCCATCAGTGGGGGAGCTGCCTAGTGAACTGGTGTGTGTGTGTGTGTGTGTGTGTTAGAACACGAGGCAGAGGGTAGAACGAAGGTGGGTGGATGGTCACTTCATCTCTTGTGCCTCAGTCTTTTCACCTGTAAAATAATACATTTCAAATTGACTTTGAGAAATGAGGCAGGTGTGTCCACCTGTTCTTCTGAGCACGTGGTCTGATTGCATTTCCTGCCCCCTTTGAGTTTTGGTGCTTGGGCAATAAATGGAGTGGAGTCACGTGCTCATTTCCAAACAGAAGCTCCAAGAGCACAAGACCCCTCGCTGGCCCTTTCTCTGCCACAGCGATGGTGACCACGGTGTCAGCCCGGGTCCCGGCGTGAGGACAACGCAGAGTGAGGGCCCAGCTGACCTGCGCATGCAGTGAGAGGAAGAAGCAACCTCTGCTCTTTTCATGATTAAAACTTAGGGATCACGAGTAAGAACTGAACACATCACTTTTGACTCTGTCATCTCAGTTTAAAGACAACCAAACAAAAACCAAAAACAAAACCTGGGAACAAGTCTTACACCCACTTAGTAGGCTTGTTGTTTTTTTTTTTTTGCACAGAAATGTGAGTTGGCAATTCCAAAATCATTTAGTGTGTTGTAGGATTGGGCAAACCAACACACATATGGTGACTCATGAGAACCTGGCTTTTTTCCACTGAGGGAGGAAGGAGTAACAGGATGGCCAGGGAAGCAGTTAGAATGGACCCGGTGCTGTTGCATTGGGATTGGACAGAGAAAGACAGAACACCCTGGGTTAATTAGGGCAGGAGAAGACAAACAGGGAGAGAGAGCCCGAGAGAAGGTAGAGAAAACACACTTTTTTTTTTTAACATCTTTATTGGAGTATAATTGCTTTACAATGGTGTGTTAGTTTCTGCTCCATAACAAAGTGAATCAGTTATACATATACATATATCCCCATATCTTCTCCCTCTTGCGTCTCCCTCCCACCCTCCCTATCCCACCCCTCTAGGTGGTCACAAAGCACCGAGCTGATCTCCCTGTGCTAAGCAGCTGCTTCCCACTAGCTATCTATTTTACATTTGGTAGTGTATATATGTCCATGCCACTCTCTCACTTCGTCCCAGCTTACCCTTCCCTCTTCCCGTGTCCTCAAGTCCATTCTCTACGTCTGCGTCTTTATTCCTGTCCTGCCCCTAGGTTCTTCAGAACCATTTTTTTTTTTTAGATTCCATATATATGTGTTAGCATACAGTATTTATTTTTCTCTTTCTGACTTACTTCACTCTATATGACAGACTCTAGGTCCATCCACCTCACTACAAATGACTCAATTTCGTTTCCTTTTATGGCTGAGTAATATTCCATTGTATATATGTGCCACATCTTCTTTATCCATTCATCTGTCGATGGACACTTAGGTTGTTTCCATGTCCTGGCTATTGTAAATAGTGCTGCAGTGAACATTGTGGTACATGTATCTTTTTGAATTATGGTTTTCTCAGGGTATATGCCCAGTAGTGGGATTGCTGGGTCATATGGTAGTTCTATTATTAGTTTGAAAACACACTTTTTTTGCAGTTAAAAATTTTTCCTTAAAAACACCTTTATGGAGGTATAATTGTTATACGTGTTTTTAAACAAGTTAGACAGCTAAAGAGTGACAGAGAGGTAGAGAGAAAGACAGAACAATGAAGCATAGAGACATAGGAAGTTAAAGACAGTTGTGAAGACAAAAAAGTCAGAGAGAGAGTATTTGTGGGTTGAGTCTTGGTCTGTATTCTCTGCATTCTTGTGTCCTCTGCTTCTGTTCATGCAGTGGGCTCTGTTCCTTTACACAACTCAGTTGTGACAGCAAATAATAATTACGTAAGTATTTTCTTTAATTCCTATCTTGAACCTTACTATTATCCCTTCACCAAAGACCTGCTTCATTGCAATGGTTCCTCTGTTGTCTGAAATACAGCTCCTTATACATCTTGGGCTAAGTTAAAATTGAATGAAGCTTCCGGTTGCCACAGAACCAGCAAGCCAATGACAGCTGGTCAATTAAAACCCAAACCTGACTAGATGGCCCCACTGAGAGAAATACTCCAGAGGAAAAGCAGAGGACTATGGAAACTCAAGTCCATGGTCAGAATTTTATTTGAATATGAATAAACCCTTCTGTGCATTTTTTACTGTGAGCTGGCCAGTGCCTTTGTGACTTCACTGAGCAGTGAGGACCTTGGCTGGAGCCTTGGGCTGATTCCCAATCTTTCAGTCAGGGCTTATCCATGGATGGATGGAGAGATGAGGGGAGGGCAGAGCAGGAATGCGAGGAAGATAAGGACAGAAAAATACAGGGAGAGGCAAAGAGATTGGGAGAGAGAGGGAAAGAGACAGTGAGAAGAGAGAGAGAGAACAAGCAAGAGAACATGTAAGCTTAAACGAAGTCAGAAAGAGTCAGAGACAAGCAGAGAGAATGACTGTGTGACAAACTGAGGAAAGGCATGAGGATAAGCATGATGAGAAGTAAACAGAAAGTTCTAGAGCTGGTGAGACAGCTACCGGAGGGCAGCCAAAGAAAAGGTATAATAAAAGACCCAAATGGAAATTCAGGAGATGAAAAATACGGTGTTTGAGTTAAAAAACGCAAAGATGGGATTAGCAGCAGATCACACATTTCAAGAGCAAATAAGTTGAAGACATAACAATATATTGAAAACTATTCAAAATGAAGAAGAAAGAGAAAAGAGACTGATACAAATCAATTAAAAAGTCAGAGGCCTGGGAGTCAACATCACACTGTCTAACATACATATAATTGGAGCCTAAGAAGGAAAAGATAAAATATATGTGTGTGTGTGTGCGTGTGTGTGTGCATGTGTGTGTGTGTGTGTATGTCCACACCAAGCAATTTCCAAGAAATAATTGTCAAAAATTATCCAAATTTAACAAAAACTGAAACCCTACAGTTCCAGGAAGTTCAAAAGTACCAAAGTAGTCTAAACATTTAAAACAATCATATAAGATACATGAAAATCAAACTGCTGGACTTCCATGGTGGTGCAGTGGTTGAGAATCTGCCTGCCAATGCAGGGGACACAGGTTCGAGCCCTGGTCTGGGAGGATCCCACATGCCGTGGAGCAACTAGGCCCGTGAGCCACAACTACTGAGCCTGCGCGTCTGGAGTCTGTGCTCCGCAACAAGAGAGGCCGCGATAGTGAGAGACTCGCGCACCGCAATGAAGGGTGGCCCCCCGCTTGCCGCAACTAGAGAAAGCCCTCGCACAGAAACGAAGACCCAACACAGCTAAAAATAATTTTTAAAAAATAAATAAATAAATTTATTTAAAAAAAAAATCAAACTGCTGAAAATCAGTGATACAGAGGAAAATTAAAGGATGTCACAGAAAAAAGAAACATTAGGTATAAAGAAACAAAGATATGAATGGCAGCAGACTTCTCAACAGATAAGAGAATGGCTCCTTGATATTTACCCAGGGGGTTTGAAAACATTTCCCTCAAAATATTTTTACATAAATGTTTACAAACATTTTATTCTTCATATCCAAAGCTTAGAAACAATAAATACAAATATATGAGCTGACTCTCATTGACTAACTTGGGTGCTATTAAGGGCAAGGAGTTAAATCATGATGTCACGTCATTACAGAGACAAGTCTGAATGTACACCTGAACCTGTCATATCCCCTACCCCACTGAGAACAAAAACTCTTCTTAGCATAACTTGTCTAGTTCAGACATTTTTATAAAAAATGTATTAAGTGAAGAAGTTAGCATGTCATTTTGGGCAAATCTGACAGAGAACTGCAACTTTTTCTCCAAGTGTTTGAAATTTCTATCATCACTGTAAAAAAACTCTGAAAGAAAAGAGCAAGAAGCAGAACTCAGTAAAAATTCACCCCATGGGCTTGCCTGGTGGCACAGTGGTTGGGAGTCTGCCTGCCAGTGCAGGGAACACGGGTTCGAGCCCTGGTCTGGGAGGATCCCACATGCCACGGAGCAACTGGGCCCGTGAGGCACAACTACTGAGCCTGCGCGTCTGGAGCCTGTGCTCCGCAGCAAGAGAGGCCGCGATAGTGAGAGGCCCGCGCACCGCGATGAAGAGTGGTCCCCACTTGCCGCAACTAGAGAAAGCCTTCGCACAGAAACGAAGACCCAACACAGCAATCAATCAATCAATCAATAAGAACGTGAATTTCTAAAAAAAAAAAAAAAAAAAAAAACCACCCCAAACTCCATGTCTCCCATATTAACTTGCCCAGAGGAACACTGTGATGTTAAGATCAAATCCAACCTTCCATGATTAAAAAATATAAGTAACAGGATGTATTTTAACATGTGTAGTTTTTCCCATCTGATAAATTATTTACCACCTTTTTCCTTAATGGGCATAAGTCTATTGAGATTAACGTATAAAGTGAGTGCTTTGTTAAATTATTATAATCTAAAATAATTCTAATGTGCTGCTCCAGCATTTATGAACAGCATTTCGAGAATCAAATGCATACGAAAGAAACTGCTAGATATAAATTTATTTTTGTCTCCACAGCTGTATGATATTACATCCAACTTTATAATTTCTTTGCCTGAATCTTTAAGCATTTAAGTGGGCTTATTTCTCAGGACAGACCTTTATCTTGCTAGACAAAAGAAACCTCTTTGAACCTCCCCTCAATTTAGAGAAAAGTTCCATCTTTTTTTTTTATTGTCTATCAATTCACTATGTTGAACAAATTATCTTTTTCCATTCGTACAAGCAAACTCAAATTGCAAAATAATGGATCACCTGTTTTCTTAATTCCTTACCTGAATCATAATATTCATTAACATCTAAGGAGATTTCATCGTACGAGAACTCCGTTTTGTCTAGACTATAGCTCCAAATCATGCTGCCACTGGGAAGTGATTAAAAAGTGGATCCAGGTTAACAGCTCCTTCACCTGTACCCTTGCCAAAATCTCAGACCAGAAGTCCCTTCTTTCCATCTCTGCTGAGAAAAAAATCCAATCACCCCCGGGTGAACAGTGAACCTTCAGGGACCCAGTAAACTGCATTTGTTCAGGAGACAAACACAAGCTGAGCTATTATTTAAATCTGCATTTTCACCAGGAGGTCAGAGCTGCTACAAATATAATTGTGCCAGTATCTATAATAATATTGCGATCATTATTTTTTTTCTCATTTCACCTGAGAAGAAAATTATACAGGTTATTTTATTAGACAGAGTTTTCAATGAGCTTGGATATTGATGTAGAATACAAAGTGTCAGGAAATGTTACTACAAGGAAATGAAGGGAGAATTGAAAGTTTCCTTCTTTTTCTCACAGAGGAAACTTGGGGGGGTGAATAAGACAAAAAGGATCCATTTGTCCTTCTGTTGAAGCCATTCTCTCATCTCAAAATGTAGATCCTACAGTTAAAACCAGACTCTGGTCACCTATTTAAAAAGTCACATATAGACACTTAAGATTTGAATGTGAATTTTGCCTAGAAAATGTCTTGTTTTCAAAATGCCACTCCCAAATTTATTCTAAGTTTTCTCATGTAGCGTACTTTTAAAATTTTATAAAGACATTAATTTTTATTTTAAAACACTTAGTTCGGGCTTCCCTGGTGGCGCAGTGGTTGAGAATCCGCCTGCCAATGCAGGGGACACGGGTTCGAGCCCTGGTCTGGGAAGATCCCACATGCCGCGGAGCAACTGGGCCCGTGAGCCACAACTACTGAGCCTGCGCGTCTGGAGCCTGTGCTCCGCAACAAGAGAGGCCGCGATAGTGAGAGGCCTGCGCACCGCGATGAAGAGTGGCCCCCACTTGCCACAACTAGAGAAAGCCCTTGCACAGAAACGAAGACCCAACACAGCCAAAAATAAATAAATAAATAAATTAAGAATGCAAATGACCCAAGGATCAGGTGTTTCAATTTAAAAAAAAAAACACACACACAAAAAAACAAAAAAACAACACTTAGTTCGTAAATAATTATAATTCAGTGCTATAGACCACAGGTCTTATTGGGATGTATGGTAAATAGTTAAGGCCACACAACTGTGGCAACTATTCCATTCTGGTGTTGTATCTCAAAAGGAGCCATTGATAATACTTGAATAGGCATAGATGTGTTCCAATAAAACTTTATTTACAAAACCAGGTAACAGGCCAGATTTGGCCCAATGTCAAAATTTTCTGACCTCTGTTCTCAATGATCGTCCTTCTGTGCTCACCAAAGCTACTCCTTAAAGCTTTTCAGTCTCAAATAGCTGTAACTCTACCTTTTCTGGGTTTTTTTTGGTTTTTTGGTTTTTTTTAAACTGAAGTACAGTTGATTTACTATATCATGTTAATTTCAGGTGTACAGCACAGCGATTCAGTTATATATATATGTATATGTATATATATATATATTTTTTTTTTTCAGATTCTCTTGCCTTATAGGTTGTTATAAAATATTGAGTAGAGTTCCCTGTGCTATATAGTAGGTCCTTATTTGTTATCTATTTTATATATGGTAGTATGTATATGTTAATCCCAACTCCTAATTTATCCGCCCCCCTCTTTGGTAACCATAAGTTTGTTTTCTATGTCTGTGAGTCTCTTTCTGTTTTGGAAATAAGTTCATTTGTATCTTTTTTCTTCTTTCTTTTTTTTTTTTTTAGATTCCACATATAAGTGATATCTTATGATATTTATCTTTCTTTGTCTGGCTTACTTCACTTAGTGTGATCATCTCTAAGTTCATCCATGTTGCTGCAAATGGCATTATTTCATTCTTTTTTATGGCTGAGTAATATTCCATTGTATATATATACCACATCTTCTCTATCCATTCATCCACCGATGGACTACCCTTTCTGTTTTCTGAGTTATAAATCTTGCTGCCATCATTCTTTCACACCCCACATGAAATTCTTCAGTGAATCTTCTCAGATCTCCCTTTGCACATCCAGAACACGACCATCCTCACCAAATCCACCTCCAGAACTACATTCTTGGCCGACGCTACCATTTACTGCAGCACACTCCTAGGGAATCTGGCTTTTGCCCTTATTCCCCTTCAGTCTTTGCTCAACACGGCAGTCAGAGTAAGACCATTAAAATACCTGTCAGACCTGTCTCTCCTCAAACCCCATCTCACACAAAGATAAGGTCTTTATAAAAAGTCAAGAGAAAGACAAATACCATATGATACCCCTTATATGTAGAATCTATAATATGACATAAATGAATGTATCTATGAAACAGAAACAGAATCATGGACATAGAGAACAGACTGGTGGTTGCCAAGAAGGAGGGGGTTGGAGGAGGGATGGAGTGGGAGGTTGAGGCTAGCAGATGTAAGCTATTCTATAGAGAATGGATAAACAACAAGGTCCTACTGTAGAGCACAGGGAACTATATTCAATATCCTGTGATAAACCATCATGGAAAAGAATATTTTAAAAAGAATGTAGGGACTTCCCTGGCGGTCCAGCGGTTAAGACTCTGCGCTTCCACTGCAGGGGACACGGGTTCAATCCCCGTTCGGGGAACTAAGATCCCACATGTGGTGCTGTGCAGCCAAAAAAATACAAAAAACCAAAAACCAAAAAAAGAATGTATGTATATATAGATGTATATACATCTGTATATATATCTGAATCACTTTGTTGTACAGCAGAAACTAACAAAACATTGTAAATCAACTATACTTCAATTTTTAAAAATACTGATAAAAAAAGTAAAAAAGTCAAGAGCCCATCACAGGATCTACAAGGCCCGACGACATAGTCTTTCCCCGTCTCTCTCCCTACCTTCCCCTTTATCCTCACTGGCCTTGAATGCCTGCCCCACATCCCCTTTGTCTAGTTGTCCTGTTTCCATTTATTAATGCAACAGCCATCTGCAGGGCATCAAGTCTGTTTATGATCGTGTGTTTACTGAGATGACGATATAATGATGCCCCTTCATGCACTCTCTGCGTCCGAGTCTCGTGTGTGTCTTTGTAGGAGAACATTCTTTTTGCTCCTTTTACCACCCACGGGACAACCCAAAATGCACCGTCATAAAAAAAAAAAAAAAGATGGGAGAGCAGAGAACACAAAGAGGAGGGAAAGGGGGGAAAGCAAAAGAAAGAAGGGAAGAAAAGGAGTGGGAAGAAGGAGAAAAGGAGACAGATGGAGGGGGACACTCCTCAGAAGACCATATCCATTTAGGAAGCCAAAGTGGCTCAAATAGTTATTTCTGTCCCTCTCTCTGATGCTTTTTTTCAACAAATATTTATTGAACACCGACCAGATGTCAAGTTGTCTTCTAGGTAGTGAGGAGACAGAAGTATATAAAGACAAACGTGACCTTCCCTTAGGGACTAAACATTCCCATGAGGAGACAGATAAGTTCGCCAACAATGTCACGAGATGATTTTGGAGTGTTAAGTGCTATGAAGGAAATAAAAAGGATGGGTGCCATAGAACTGGCAAGGAGACTAGCCAGGGGTTCACTGTGGTCACCCTGGCAAGAGATGATGCTGTTGGGCTCAGGTGTTGCCAGGTGAGATGGAGTGAAATGGTTGGATTCTGGATAGATCTTTGAGGTTCCACATGATGGTTAATAATGGAGAACCGTCACGGATGTCTCCTTGATTTTTGAGTCCTTTCTTTTTTTATTTTTTTTAAAATTGGAGTATAGTTGATTTACAATGCTGTGTTAGTTTCTGCTGTACAGCAAAGTGAATCAGTTACACATATACATATATCCAATCTCTTCTAGACTCCATTCCCATATAGGTCATTACAGAGCAAAAAATAGAGTTCCCTGTGCTATACAGTAGGTTCTTATTAGTTATCTTTTATATACAGTCGTGTATATATGTCAATTCCAATCTCCCAATTTATCCCCCCTGCCCCCCTTGGTAACCATAAGTTTGTTTTCTACATCTGTGACTCAATTTTATTCCAAGCACACGGGAGGCGCCATTTGCTGAGACAGGGAAATCTGGTGGGAAAATTCTGTCTGTCAACACAAAGAATGGGGCTTGAAGAACGTTGTGAACGTTGGAATGACCAAAAGCTTAGTAAATCCTTTACAAATTAGATTTCCAAAACTCAGCGCTACTGAAAGAGTTGATTAACAGGAATTTCACTCTATTAGAGGCTTGTTCTCTGAGTTACAAATGAAGCCCTTTGAGCTGGAACTCACACCAGCATCACAGAGTAATCACTCACGGACCGGGAATAAAACACATAATCAATTGGCAATGGAAAGAGAATGCACTTTGGCGGAAACACAAATCGCCTCTGTCCAAATGACTGTCTAACAGTGAATGACCTGGGAGGCATTGACTGGTCTGATGTGATGAAGGTCTGTGTGCCTTGCCTGGGACAGTGACATCCAGAAGCTGCACCACTAAAAGGAGTGACAACCACCCCACAGAGCCATGGTCCTCTTCACACATGACTCTGTGTGGTTATTCCTCATCACAGGAAAGATCTGGGACTTGGGAGACAGGAATTTTGGGGTCAATTCAACTTCTGCCTAGCTGAGTATCATAAACAAATACTCTCTGAATCTGGAGCAGAACAAATAAATGACCAGGAAAAGTCACCCCCCCATGCCTCAGTTTCTGTGGGAGGTTGAGCTTATTAGATGGTCTCTAATGATGCCATCCAAATCAAATACCATCTGTCAACCTTTAGCTATTGAAATACATCTGATTGAGACACGGATATAAATTCCATTGTCAACAAGAGCTGAGTGTGCAAGTGAGTGAAGCAGGCCTGGTTGGGATGGGGTGGGGTTGGCCGGGCAGAGAACCAGAAAATTGGGGGGAGGGCAGGGGTTGAGCGTGGATTCTGGAGCCAAGCTGCCTTGGACTCTCCCAGCAGCCTCTGGGGACATCCTTGGCTGGAATAATTGTGCCTTATTGATTTATCATCTCCATTTGGCAGATGGGGACATTGAGGCTCAGGGATATCCAGGGTCTTGCCCCAGGTCAGACAGCCAGGAAGTGTCAAGGCAAGATTTGAACCTGTGTTTTGGTCTGACCCCAGGTCCCGATGCTCTTAATCGCTGTAATTTAGTGCTTTGCCATCTACTGTCTCTCTGAGAGATCCCGTCTTTCACCTCCTCTGCTCAAACTGGCCAAGACAGCAGCTGGACCAGACCTCCCACCTCTGTTCCTCCCTCTGCCTGTATCTCATGGAAACAGCCAGGGATGAAATCAATCAATCCCTCTCTAGCTCCCTCCTTCCTCTCCCAATGAAGGAAAAGGAAGGATACAGAATGAAAAACTGGATAATCCCTGCCCTCAATGAGGGCACCATCCATTGTCAACCTCCTGCCTGGAAATGTTGCCAGTCGGCCACACTGGACTTTACTTCCTTTTAAAAATTTTAGATAACAATTAAAAATCGGAAACATTTTTCATCTTCAAGTTTCTGGCTGGTCATGGACATCAGGAAGGTCGGGCCAACCTGAGCTCCAACTCTCACGTGCAAAGAGTGGAGCTGAGTGGTGGCGCCCCCTTTCGGCGGGACTGAGCCCTGTTCTTCTGTCCCCATCCGCGCTCTGCGCTCTCATGCCCACCGCCCAGCCAACCACGTGGGAACCAGGTGCTGGAGAAGCTGATGTCAAGCCCGGTGACCTGTGGTGTCTGCAGGCACCGTGGCGTTTTATAAACGCGTGACCGTGTGCCTGTCCTCGGGAGGCTTAGGATCCCACAGACAAGAACGCCGTGGAGCCGCCGGGCGTGGGGACCCGGCCACGTGCTGCGCCCCCTGCTGTTTCCCTGTCCCTTTCCCCTCTTCACCTGGGAGGTGCCGACTGATGGCCTCCTCCCTGGGGACGACGCCTCCTCATCACCAGCAGCTTCGCTTCGGCTCTGACACGTGACCCGGCCCCCCCCCCCCGAGCGGCAGCGCATCACCACCCCCACCCCCAGGACGTGGCAGGGTCAGCCCCGCCTCGAGGGCCCGTGACCTCCCTCCTCAGGGGTCAGAGGAGCAGCAGGTCGGGGCCCGCCTGCCACGCGGGGACAGAGCAGGGCAGCTCGTCCTGCGCGGACGCCCCCAGCTCCCTGCGTGGGAGCCTGGCCTGGTGCAGCTGCCTCTCCGACGGGGACTCGGGGCGGCCCTGGGGACCACAGGGAGCTGGGAGGTGGACGCGCCTCCCGGGTGGAGCGCAGCCCTCCCGTCCGCCGGCTCCTCCAGCAGGACGGCTCCGCCTGCTGATTTATTCCTCCCCTGCGAGCTGCCCTCCTGCAGAGACGGCAGGACCTCGTCACCTTCACCGGCCGAGGGTGGGCGTCTCCCAGGGTCAACGGCGGTTCTGGGAAAATGGAAGAGGGAGCGGGTGCGCCCGAGGCCTACGGCGCCCCTTCCCTTGGTCCTTTCTCAGTGCCCTGCTCTTTTTCTCAGAAAAGAACCAGCAGCTTCTCCAGCTGACTCTAAATCAATAAAGGCACAATTACTCCAGCCAAGGATGTCAGTGTTTTAACTTGGTCTTTAATCGTGGGATAGAATATTTCATCCTTCTTTAAAGCAATTTCACACACACACACTCACACACACACACACACACACACAATTCTGTTCCTGGGCGGAAAGTCCTTGTTGACATCACTGATGCCAAGAACTGTGTCCTCCATCCGTCCTGGTTCCCACCCCCGTGCCTGGCACACAGGCAGGTGTGTGAAGGAATGACCAACAACCTACCCCTTAAATCGGAACCGCGCGCTACGGTTTCTAAAGAAGGTTGGGATTATGGTGGATGAACCACTGGACTAACCTCATTTATCCTCTAGATCACATTACAATGGGAATAAAGGAATTAAAATGTAATCCCCCAACAACAACAAAAAAGGGCCATCGGCAGATAAAAGACACGCACCGTCTCTGAGGATGGAAAGCAGCAGATGGCTGGGGGGTGACCGATGCAGCAGATGCAGCAAGACCGGCTTCCCATAGTCAGAGAGTTAACAGTGAAGGCATGTCGCAGCGAGGCTCCACGGAGGGTATCCGCGTTCCAGGCTTTAACAATGTAAAACTTGCAAAACCAATAAATATCCGGATGGGGGAACGGCAAGAACTCTCAGCGGTGCCATTTCTTCTACTTTCAAATCAAGGAGCCGACCTCACCGGCTAAAACTGTGTCATGGAGGAAACAGAGCTGGTGTGGTGATGGACGTGGAGGTGACAATAGCAGCTATAGTAACAGTAATAATAATAATCGTTCCAAACCTTGGCTTGTTTTTTTCTACAAACTTTTCTTTCTTAAATTTACCAAGGTATTTTAAAAATCAAAATCTCTTCTTGTCAGCTAATTTTTCTTTTTTTGCTCATTTCTTTTATGAAATACGACAACTCTACTTTGGACTCTTTGTCCTCTTTGATCCATAAATAAAAAGGAATTTAACACCTTCACGAATAAAATACAGCTTTAGAGTAGGATTTCGTTGCTATAAGATACGGTGTCCAACCACCGTCTACCTATCCAGCCAGCCACTCCTCTCGCTGTGGATTCATGGATGTAGACCGCCCCAAATGATGATTCTCCGATATAACTAATGTCATATGGGGGGTGTTGGGATTTGGGTTTTTTTATTATGTTTAACATTTTTATAATGAATATGTATTATTTCAAATTAAAATGATAAAGCCTTTCGAGAAAAGCAGCCACTCGCAGGCTCCATCCAGCCGCAGGGCGGGCAGTGATGCCGGTGGAGAGGCAGCACCTGTCCAAGGGGCCAGGGGCCGCGAGCCAGGTGCGTCTCAGGTGCTGTGCTGAGCGCTGGGTGGGGCTGCGGGAGGGGCCTTCATTTCTCACACTTGAGGCGACCGGGACTCCCAAGTGAGCACAGGGCTGGATGAAGCAGTCAGCTGACTGGGGAGAAGACTGGGCCGGGGGGGGGGGGGGTGGGGTGGGGTGGGGTGTGGGGGCAGGTGTGTTCGGGAGCCTTCTGGGGGAGGGGAGCGCAGGCCCAGCGCGGCCACGAGCTGGCCGGTCTGTGAGCGCCATCTAGTGGGCATCCCGGGGACTGCCGCCTGTGGTCCCCTCTCCTCGGGAAAAGAGTTCAAGCCAATCAAAAACGCCATCTTGGCGGTTTGCAAAATTAAAGTTATTTAGAGAAAGATGTGCTGGACTCTGCGATAAGCTATGCAAAAAAAAAAAAAAAAGCATTGCAACATTTATTTGTCGTTTCTCTCAGGCGACGCCGATGTACAGCTGGTGTGCCCTGGGGGGAGGGGAGGGGCTTCGACAATTACAAGCTGCATCTAGTCCCATGGGTCACGTGACCACGCCACCCCGTTATATTTTTAATTTCACCACTATTCGTAAGTGTCTCCCGTTTAATCGTGCTGGCATACTAATAAAAAACAAAGTTGATGACATCTATGATATTGTTACATTGTAACAAGAACTGTACATATAACGTTGCCTTATTTCATCCTCAAAGTAACCTGTTGAGGTTGTCCTATTACCCCCTTAACAGAGAAGGAAAGCAGGGCTCCAGAAGGATAAAGAGCTGTCTTAGATCCCATGGCGTCGGTAAATGTCCTCACGTGGCCACACGGGCAGCCTCATTTTCCCAGCTGCGGAGAAGGAGGGACTGTTCCTCTACCGATGAGCACAGACGGGCAGAGAAACTTTGTAGGCAGGGCCCAGGTTTGGCATTTCTAAGCAGAATCCCTAAATTAAAGGAGAATGAGGTGGATTCGGGAGAGAGTCGATGTCTCTCAGCGCTCATAAACATTTGCATATTTATGACTCCACCTTGTGATAAATAACAGTTTCTCCCTCAACAGTCAAGGTGATTGTTTTTTTTTTCAAAAGGAAAATTATTTTCTCAGAATACAGCCTCCTGATGATTTTACCACCTTTGAGGGCGAGTTAAACAGAAACATAAAACCCTTCACATAATCGTTCTCAATTTTGTCATTCAGGGCTCATCACCCAACAAAACGGAACAATTCCCGAGTAGGAGTCTTTGATGTATGTGCCGCCTGACGGACTTTTTTTGTGAGATACGTCATAAATATTAATGGTATTGACGGAGCCTTAGAAATTTGTCGTGTCACATTCCTGCAAGAGAAACACCCAGAATTCTGTCACTTTGTTCCTCTGGCTGACAGCCAACACTTTCTTTCCTGAACTTGTTTAGCTGGGTCTGTTTTTTTCCCATCACCTTCACAAACTCTCCATCCACAAAGGTTTTCCGGAGTGGACACAGGTCACCTGAATTCAACATCTCAACGGGTTTTTCCTTTTTCTTTTTGATTTAGCTGACTTTTCGCCTGCATTCTGCTCTGCAGCCCCTTGTATTCCTCAGTTTTTGATTGTGGGCTAGTATATGGCATAACCTCACCCTCTCCCCACCCCCTGTTAAGTGAACACTGTAGTAACAGGTTTGCTGAATGTGTTCACTGGTGTCCACGTGCTGGGTTATTAGCTGTGGGTAGCTGAATCGCCCTGGACACTTCCAAGTGCAGAGGTTCTACGGCAGCATTTACAAAGTGCAGGGTTTCAAGATCATCCAAGAATGATGGTTAATGCTGGTATTTGCACAGAGTATTCACTGGATGACTTGGGCTCAGGGAGGGAAGAAACAAACCTGCTGATAGAAGACAATTTTCAGTATGTCGAATGGGATGGCTCAAGTTGCTGGTCCAGCAGCCTGAATGCCTAACGTAAGTTTGTAGATTAAAAACCACATGATAGTGGGGACTTCCCTGGCGGTCCAGTGCTTAAGACTCCCCGAGCTCCCAATGCAGGGGGCACAGGTTTGATCCCTGGTGGTTGGGGAACTAAGATCCCGAATGCTGCCCAGTGGGGCAAAAAAAAAAAAAATAGAATAGAATTTTAAAAAAGGACCTGACAGTGAATCACTTACAACCACACTGCCCTAGCCACAGGCTGCCTCTGCCCTTCAGGCATGATTTCTCCTCCTTCAGTGCTGTCTGGGTTTCTTGCTTCTCTGGCGAGGCCAGTTATATGTGTGTTGTGCACACTGCATTTCTGTCGCATTTCAGGGCTGAGTTTTACTTAGGAAGGCTCTCTAGAGCGAGCACGGGCTTGCATGTAGTTTGAATTACCCAGTGCTGGGGTGGCGATGAGTGTTACAGTGCATTGCTGGGTTCACTGTGAAAACTGGCTGTGACACGGCTGCAAGTTAATGGAGCTATTCAACAAAGTGAGACCAAAGTAGGTAGTGTTGCTTCTTAACTTGGTTAATTTTTAATCAGCTGTTTTGGCTGTCTCCAAATTCCATAAACTGCTGAATGGAAGCCTTCTGGAAGATTCTGCCTACTGTAGCTAGAGTGAAGTGACTTCCGTACACTTGTTTTACTTTTTACAATTAATCTTCTTATGTTGAAGTAACTACAGACGCATGGAAAGTTGAAAGATGGGAAAAAGAATCTTGTGTACACTGCCCCCAACGGTGACATCTTACGTAGCCGAAGTACAATACATAAAGCCAGAAAACTGACGTCAGTAACATTACTGTTTGTTTGTTTGTTTGTTTTTGGAGTATAGTTGATTTACAATGTTGTGTTAGTTTCAGGTGTACAGCACAGTGATTCAGTTTATAGCTAGATGGATAGATATAGAAATAGATATAGATATATACCCACTCTTTTTCAGAATTTTTTCATTTATAGGTTATTACAAAATATTGAGTATAGTTCCCTCTGCTGTGCAGTGGTATATGGTATATGTTAAGCCCACCTTCCTAATTTATTCTTTCACCCCTTTCCTTTTGGTAATTCACATTGGTAACATGACTGTTAACTTGACTACAGACCTTACTCAACTTCCAACATTTTTTAACCTGCATTCATTTGTGTGTATACGTGTGCATTTCTATGCAATTCGATCCCATACACAGATCTGTGGACCCAACAGTAAATTAGGTGCAGAACTCTGTCATCATTACAAAGGATCTCTGTGACGTTGCCCATTTGTAGCCACGCCCACCAACCACCCGACCTTCTGCCCATTTCCCCTGGCTACGACTCATCCCTCCTCCATGTCTGCTGTTTTTTCATTTCAAGAATGGTACATAGAGACTTCCCTGGTGGTCCAGTGGGTAAGACTCCATGCTTCCAACACAGGGGGCAAGGGTTTGATCCCTGGTTGGGGAACTATGATCCCACATGCTGCGTGGCATGGTCAATAAAATAATATAAAATAAAATAAAAATAATTTAAAATAAAATATAATATAATATTAAATCCCCCTTAAAAAAATGGTACATAAAAGGAAACTTAGGGTGTGTAACCCCTTTAGATTGGTATTTGTTTTTCACTAAGCGGGATTCCTGCATGTCCATCGAAGCACTTCTGTGTCCCTAGTTATGCCTTTGCCTCACAAATTGGTACCCCACCGTATGGATGTACCAGCCTATGTTCCATTCAACCACTGAAGGACACTTGGGTTATTTCCCTGTATTTTTCCAGTACAAATAAATCTACATATAAACATTTATGTTCAGGTTTTCATGTGAACATAGGTTTTCATTTCTATGTGTTAAATGCCAAAGAGTGTGGTGATTACTGGGTTGTCTGGTGAGTGACTGTTTAGTTTTGTGAGAAACTCTCAAATTGTCTTCCAGAGTAGCTATACCATTTTACATTCCCTCCGGTGATGTAAGAGAGAAGCAGTTTCTCTGCACCCTCGCCAGCATTTGGTGGTATCAGTGTTCTCTAGTTTAGCCCATTCTAATAGGTGTGTAGGGGTATCTCATTGTGGTTTTAATTTGCTTTTCCCTAATGGCAAATGATGTTGAACATCTTTTCATGTGTTTATTTCTCATCCATATCTCCTCCTTGGGAAAATATCTACGTCTTTCACCCATTCTCTAATAGGATTTGTTGTCGTTGTTGTTTTTCTGCTGAGTTTTGTGAGTTCTTTATATTGGGTTGGCCAAAAAGTTCAGAAAAGTTACAGGAAAAACCCGAACGAACTTTTTGGCCAACCCAATATATAAGGGCCCCTTGGCCCAGAATTTTTTGTGCTTGGCTGAATTTTTTGTCTCTTTTCACCTTAAAGGCCAGCTTTTAGAGACGCCTCTCCTGACCACCTGGCTAAATTATTTCCTCCTTTTCTCGCTCACCTGTAATCCCCTCTCATAGATCACATCACAGTCTGTAATTCATGCTTACCTGTTTGCTTCCCTATTGGTTCACAAGCACTTGGCATGTTTGCTCAGCAGGTGTTTCTCCAGCACCTAGTGTGGTGCCTCGTACACAGCTGGTGCTCAGTGAATGGTCCGTCTACAAGCAGAACCCTCGTCGGCCAGCTGGATGAGACTCACTTGCCTCGAGTGGGACCCCAACTCTCCCGCTTGACCTTCTTCAGGCTGCTCAGAGCTACACGCCCTTCCCCCCAACGCCTGCTCTCCTGTCACCTCCCAAGCCCGTTACCTGCACCAGCTCACAGCTTAGTGCATCTCTGGGCAGTTGCCAGAGATGCATTCTGTACGTCCTCCACCGGGTACTCCACCTGCCAGGTGATCTGCTGGGCGCCGGCCAGGCCGCTGCTGTTGTCAATTCCAAAGTCCACTTGCAAGATCTCATAGAAGGAGCCATTTGTTCTGCAAAACAAACACACAGTAAAGTGCAGTTTAAAACCTGAGACTCAGCAGAATGTCCAGAACGCGATAAATTGCCACATTCCTCTTTGTCAACCCAAAGAAGGCTGGCCAAGTTCAACAGGTCACAGGCGGTGTCGATAGAGCCTGATTCACAGGCTGCCCACAGACGGCCCACACCTCCGCGTGGACAGACCATCGTCTTCAGGGCCCTGTCCTTCCCTGAACGAGCAGCTCAGAGAGCACTGCATCTCTGGGCACTGCCACAGCTCGGTCCTCCCCAACCCCACGCCTGCGGATGCCACGATCCAAGCACCACACACGGGACGTGGCCCTACACCTTCATCTAGGGCCACCGTTACTCCAATCGTGAGGCACAGCCTGGATTCTGGCTGTTTCTACTTCTACTCACCTGTGTGGCTGTGGACCCGTGGTGCAAACTCTGAGCTTTAGAATCTGGGGAGAACATTGGTGCCTATGTGGGTTTGTGAAAGCACTGTGAGACCAAGGATGGGAAAGGACCCCATAAGGTGCATAGTCCGTGACATCAACTCTGAGCTACATTAATAAGGAGCTATGCTGCATTCTCCATGTCATCAGCCTGCAATGGGAGGGGATGTAATGTAAGAAAACCCCACCTGGAATGTAAGTTGGTGCAGCCACTGTGGAAAACAGTATGGAGGTTCCTCAGAAAACTAAAAACAGAGCTACCACATGATCCAGCAATCCCACTCCTGGGCATATATCTAGACAAAACTAATAATTCAAAATGATACATGCACCCCTATGTTCATAGCAGCACTATTCACAATAGCCAAGACATGGAAACAACCAAAGTGTCCATCGACAGATGAATGGATAAAGAAGATGTGGTACATATACACAATGGAATATTACTCAGCCATAAAAAAGAATGAAATAATGCCATTTGCAGCAACATGGATGGACCTAGAGATTATCATATTAAATGAAGTAAGTCAGAAAGAGAAAGACAAATACAATATGATATCACTTAAATGCAGAATCTAAAAAAATGACACAAACGAACCTATCTATGCAACAGAAACAGAATCACGGACATAGAGAACAGAGTGGTGGTTGCCAAGGGGGGGCGGGTTGGGCGAGGGATGGAGTGGGGAGTTGGGGTCAGCAGATGTAAGCTGTTCTATATAGGATGGATAAACAACAAGGTCCTACTGTAGAGCACAGGGAATTATATTCAATATCCTGTGATAAACCATCATGGAAAAGAATATTTTTTTAAAATATATATATATGTATATCTGAATGACTTTGCTGTACAGCAGAAATTAACACAACATTGCAAATCAACTATACTAGATAAAAATAAATAAATTAATAATAAATAAATAAAAAGAAACCCCCGCCTGCCTTCATTCATGGAGTGACAACACTGTACGTGTGTTTGGAGGAGGGGGAAGAAGGCAGACGGGGCACATGTACGTGAAAAGGGCCAGTGTCCTTCTCAGCACCTTTCTACGTAGGGAGAGCCTCTCATCATGAACATGGACTTGTAAATTGTAGGCTGACTCTTGCACTGAACAGAGAGTTCAAACAAAAAGCCACCCAGCACAGGATTTGTGAATGACTTCTGTAGCATAAGTCTGTGTCCATCACCGTGTTTCTAGCTTTACCCAGATGCAAGGAACATGACAGCGAGAATATTCTGGTTTCCATGGGAAGGAGTGGGTGAGGCAGAGGAAGCAGCCTTAGGTTCCACTAATTCGAATGATTTCAGCGGACCTGGGACAAAAAGACTGTCCAGGTTGCCTGGCACCTGGCCCTGGGGTGATGAAGGCGGGTGGTGAGTGGCCCTGAGTGTGAGAGCTCAATAAGGGAAGCGGTTGGGGTAGAGGCTCCGGAGGGACTGGGTTTTATTTGCAAAGCACCCTTGAGGGCTTCCTACTATCTTAGAAATTGGCTCATCTTGGGAAGGACAGTCCCTTCCATGTCAGCAAGGGCCCAGATGTCAAAGCATCAAGACACAGAAAATAAAAGATGTGGGTACCACAGCCGAACCCACCAGCTTGTCTTCAGGGACCCCTTCCAGCCATCATTACTCAGCTTATCACTCACAGTGACAATAAAGGTTGCTTTGTAAAAGAAATGGGAGAGAGATACAGAGAGAGAAAAACTCTTCTTGCTCTCTAATGATCTAATGATTATGTCCTCTAATAGATTATTTTACTCTCATGGATTTCAGGACGTGCTGAGGCTCAGATGACAAAGGTTCTCCTACTTTGCATAGTCCTGGAAATGGGACAAGAGAGGTTGCTTCTGGTATTTAGGACTATTTTTTTTCTTTTTTCTTTTTTTTTTAGTGTTTTTCCCTGAGCATTAAACTTAAGAGCTAACCAAAAAGCAAGGTAAATACTGAATGATGACTTATATCGAACGAACCCAAAGCATCCTTGACTTCATGTCCCAAATGATCTTCATCCTCAAGGTAACTTGTTCAACCTCTGACTTTGTCTGTAGACAGTAACTTTATGAGAACAAAAGTGTGTCTGTATGGTTCCCGGTTCCATCTTCAAGGGCTGGCATGGTGCCTGGCAATTGCAGGAATTCACTCAGTATTTGTTTAATTAATTAAATATCCTCAAAGTTCTGGCAGAACATCCTGTAAAATTCTGGGGATGTCATTTACATTCTGGGAGGCAAGGAACTACCAGTCAACTGAGTCTTGAACCATATTCTTGTGCTTGGCTGGTAAGTATATTTAGATAAACTTTCCTTCCCAGGAGAGACTTCTGTCTCTCCTATTAAAACATTAGTTCTCTGGTGGGGGAAGGGATAGTAGGGAGTTTAGGACTGACATGTACACCCTGCTATATTTAAAATGGATAACTAATAAGGACTTACTATATAGCACAGGGAACTCTGCTCAATATTATGTAACAACCTAAATGGAAAAGAATTTGAAAAAGAATGGATACATGTATATGTATAACTGAATCACTTTGCTGTACACCTGAAACTAACACATTGTTAATCAACTATACTCCAACATAAAATAAAAAGTTTAAAAAAAAAATAAAAGCACTACAAAAATTACAATAAAGGGGAAAAAAAAAGAACATTAGTTGTCAACTGCAGGCAGTTTTTGGAATATTTGGCCATGCGTGGAGATGAGTTTGGGAGTCACCGTTTGAGTAACACTACTGGTGGGTAGAGACTGGAGACACTGCTAAATATGTTATGAAGGACAAGATAGCTGCCTCGCACCCTCCGTGATCATTTTCTGGCTCAAAATGTTAATGGTGCCAGGGCTGAGAAACCCTACACTGAACTATAAGTTTTTCAAAGGTCAGAGCCTGTTACTAACACCTTCGTCACTCCAGGGTTTAAGCTTAGTAACTGGTATATTTATTTGGTCAGTAATTTTTTTTTTTTTTTGGCCACACCGCGGCTTGTGTGATCTTAGTCCCCCGACTAGGGATTGAACCCAGGTCCTCGGCAGTGAAAGCGTGGAGTCCTAACCACTGGACCTCCAGGGAATTCCCTGGTCAGTAATATTTACTGAGCACCCGCTAAGTGCCAGAAAATGGAAATACAGATGCAGCTGCAAAAGAGATGCAGTCCCTGCCTTAGCAATCATGTAAATTAATCACAAATAGCAGTAACTGTTATCATTAAAATCAAACAGAGGAGTTTAATTTGTATTAAAAAGTTAAATAGCAAATTAAAACCACAAGGAGATACCACAACACACCTATCAGAATGGTTAAAATTAAAGATAGATAGATAGATAGATAGATAATGATGGATGGATAGATAGATAGACAGATAGATAGATAGACAGACAGAACCAAATGCTGTCAAGGACTCAAAGAAAATGAATCACTTATAAACCTATATATGAAGGTTCATAGCAGCTTTATTTGAAACAGCCCCAAACTAGAACGTTGCTCAAATACAATGGTTATAAAAACTGTAGTATGTACATTCATACCAGGGAACACCAAGAAACAAAAAAGAGCAGCATTGATACAAGCAACAGCTTGGACGGATCTCAAGGGAATTAGGATGACTAAAAGAAAATTTAAAAGCCAATCTTAAAAGGTTACATACTGGGTGGTTCTCTTTATATAACACCCTGGAAATGACACCATTGTAGAGGTAAAGAACAGACTCATGGCTGCCAGGTGCTATGGCCTGAATGTTTGAGTCTCTCACAGATTCCTGTGTTGAATCCTAACCCCCAAGGTGATGGTGTTAGGAGGTGGGGTCTTTGGGAGGTGATCAGGTCACAAGGATGCAGCCCCCATGAGTAGCATTAGTGCCCTTACAAAGACCCCAGAGAGCTCCCGAGCCCCCTCTGCCATGTGAAGTTACAGGGAAAGCTTGCATCACCAAATCTCTCTTGTTTGGTGGATTCTGCTGTTATTATTTTAATCTCAAATACAGTTTTCCAGCATGTGTACTCTACGAAATTTTCCCATCTGACTCTTTAATGATCTCCTAACAAGTAATCCATCCCCTTGCCCTACTTTCCAACCACAGGAAAATAATCTTTTTCCTTTCTCTCTCATGCTCTTTTTTTTTTTTTAAGTAAAATTTACCTTTATTTTTGCTTTGTCAACACTTCCCAGAGCTGAAAACAATAAATCTTGATAATGAACAAAGACTCTGCTTTCTCGGCTGCCAGATCCACAGCTATTTCTCATGATAACAACTCACACTCACTTCCAGCTTAGCTGATTTTATCAGCAGCATCATGACCAAGTCCTGACACAGCTAAGACAACTGCTGTAATTATTTTTTTCTTTGCCTCTATCTTTCTGACAATATCCCAAACCTTCCCAGAAAGTGATGGTTCAAAATTATTTAAAATGAACTCCCTAAATACAATTTTTGGAAGTTGTCTTTCTTTTTGTTTCCTCCTGTTATTGCTCTTGATAAAAAATACTTATTATGTAGAAAGACTTATGGAATCCATTTCTGAATGAATCTCCCTAAGTTAGAAAAACATCCTAGTCTGGGTGACTTAAGCAATGATGTAGCATAAGCTGGCAACATGCACAGGGGAAGGGCTTTCAGATCTTGTTAACTCTCCTTAAGGATCCTGGGGTAAAAATCTGGGGGTGAATATTCATGGGTCTGTGGGTTTGTCTTAGAGCAGAGCTGGGGGTTTGTATTTTTAATTGTATACTGTAGTATCACTTTTTGAATAAAAATAATACACTCTCAGGATTCAAAATCCAAAAGCCTAAAAGAAGATAACTGAAAATTCTCCCTTTCATTGCTACACTCCAAACCATCAGCCAAACAGAATTTTTTTTCGTTTTCTCATTGGTCCTCCACAGATAGTCTGGGCACCTACAAGCCTGAACATGAGTAATTCTTTTTGCCTTGTTTTTACAAAAATGGTGTACATTGCACACTCTGTTCTGCCTCTAGAATATTTGATCTCTCACCCAAAGGGAAAGGAGAGCTCTGGTCATTCTCTCCCTGGCAATGAAGTGCTCTGGTCTGGAAGTGAGGCCAGAACAAGTCACATGGCCCCATCTGACCACGGGCTCCAGCAAGGACTATCCTTCTGCGAGTCCAGAGGGGAAGGGGTGAGCCACGCTTGGGACTTGGGAACAAGGCAGCCCTGGCTGAGGCAGGAACTGTCCGGGAGGAAAAATTTTCCTCTACACTATAGGTTCTCTGGCTGGTCTAAGAATTAAATTGACATGAGACAGATGAACAGGAGAAAATCAAACTTTAATAACTTATATATATGAGGGGGATCCAGGAAAACTGAGCAACTTTCCAAAATGGCTAAAACCCTCACCTTAAATACCGTCTTCAGCTAAAGACAAAAGTTGCAGGTAGAGGCTTAGGACTTTAAAGGGGAGGAAGGCAATTCACATGGAGATGGAAAAGCAAATGTTTAGTAACTAAATGTTTGCTGGGCCAGACAGAGACAATGGGACACAGAGTCGACTCTGATCTCTAGGTCCTGTTTCCCCCCCACCACACTTAGTCCATATTCCTTGCAGACATCTCCGGTGATAGCTCTATTCTGGGACTAGACCCTCTGTCTAAATTTTTTAGGCAGTTACAGGGAAGATCAAAGTTTCTTTGTGTGAGTCTTATGGGTCTTGATTGTTTTCAGCTCAAAATAATTTGCATGCCAAAGAAATATTTTGGAGTGGCAAATTCTGTTCCCTTCTAGAACTGTTGTGCACTATTGGTGAGAATGTAAAATGGTACAGCCGCTATAGAAAACATTATAGTGATTCCTCAAAAAATTAGAATTACCGTCAGATCCAGCAAAATTCCACTTCTGGTTCGATACCCAAAAGAATTGAGAGCAAGGTCTCAAAGAAATACATGTGCACTCATATCCATAGTGAAACAGGAGGGAAGGGGGCGGGGCACAACCTTTAAAAGAATGATATAGCCATAGGACAAGACAAAAACTGGTGAGAACCAACTAGGTCCAAGATGGCAGATGAGCCTACTTCTGGTGGACCTTGAGCCTCATTATATGCTCATTGTAATACATTAGCAACTATATGACACGCCCACCAGTGCCATGACAGTTCTGAGGCCAACCATGAAAGGCCAAAAAGTGGGCGGTGGCCCAATTCCTGGAAATCTCCACCCCTTCCCCCAAATAATTGGAATAATCCTCCCACTCAGCCGATGAAATTACCCAGCCCATAAAAACTAACCACACCATATTTCTGGGCTCTCTCACTTTCTGAAATGGCCCACACTCTGTCTGTGGAGTGTGTTTCTCTCTAAGTAAATCCATTTCTTACCTATCACTTAGTCTCCCAATTCTTTCACGATGAAGTGAGAAACTTAAATTCACCAGGAACAATAGCAGCATTATTCACAAGAGATAAAACATGGATGCAACCCAAGTGTCCTGGAGACCGATGAATGGATTAGCAAAATGTGGTCTGTCCATACAATGGAATATTATTAGCCTTAAAAAGGAGGGAGGGCTCTTTGGTGGGGCTAATGGCGGGCTCTGGGAGGGCTCACGCCAAGGGGCACTTCCCAGAACTTCTGCTGCCAGTGTCCTTGTCCCTGCGGTGACTCACATCCACCCCTCACCTCTGCAGGAGACACTGCAACACTAGCAGGGAGAGGAATGGTGGGTACTGAAGTAACAGACCTCTGTTGACCAACCGTGGGACTGACAGGGTCTTGGTGCTCCGGCCGGGTGTCAGGCCTGAGCCTCTGAGGTGAGAGAGCCAAGTTCAGGACATTGGTCCACAAGAGACCTCCCGGCCCACATAATATCAAACGGTGAAGGCTCTCCCAGAGATCTCCATCTCAACGCTAAGACACAGCTCCACTCAACAACCAGCAAACTACACTGCTGGACACCCTATGCCAAACAACTAGCAAGACAGGAACACAACACAACCCATTAGCAGAGAAGCTGCCTAAAATCATAATAAGGCCACAGACACCCCAAAACACACCACCAGACGCAGTCCTGCCCACCAGAAAGACAAGATCCAGCCTCATCCACCAGAACACAGGCACCAGTCCCCTCCACCAGGAAGCCTACACAATGCACTGAACCAACTTTACTTACTGGGGGCAGACACCAAAAACAACAGGAACTACGAACCTGCAGCCTACGAAAAGGAGAGCCCAAACACAGTAAGTTAAGCAAAATGACAAGACAGAGAAATACAAAGCAGAAGAAGAAGCAAGGTAAAAACCCACCAGACCAAACAAATGAAGAGGAAATAGGCAGTCTACCTGAAAAAGAATTCAGAGTAATGATAGTAGAGATGATCCAAAATCTTGGAAATAGAATGGAGAAAATACAAGAAACATTTAACAAGGACCTAGAAGAACTAAAGAGCAAACAAACAATGATGAACAACACAATAACTGAAATTTAAAATTCTCTAGAAGGAATCAATAGCAGAATAACTGAGGCAGAAGAACGGATAAGAGACCTGGAAGATAAAATAGTGGAAATAACTACCTCAGAGCAGAAAAAAGAAAAAAGAATGAAAAGAATTGAGGACACTCTCAGAGACCTCTGGGACAACATTAAATGCACCAGTATTTGAATTATAGGGGTCCCAGAAGAAGAAGAGAAAAAGAAAGGGACTGAGAAAATATTTGAAGAGATTATAGTTGAAAATTTCCCTAATATGGGAAAGGAAATAATCAAGTCCAGGAAGTGCAGAGAGTCGCATACAGGATAAATCCAAGGAGCAACATGCCAAGACACATATTAATCAAACTATCAAAAATTAAATACAAAGAAAAAATATTAAAAGCAGCAAGGGAAAAGCAACAAATAACATACAAGGGAATCCCCATAAGGTTAACAGCTGATCTTTCAGCAGAAACTCTGCAAGCCAGAAGGGAGGGGCAGGACATATTTAAAGTGATGAAAGGGAAAAACCTACAACCAAGATCACTCTACCCAGCAAGGATCTTGTCAGATTCGACAGAGAAATTAAAATCTTTATAGACAAGCAAAAGCTAAGAGAATTCAGCATCACCAAACCAGCTTTACAACAAATGCTAAAGGAACTTCTCTAGGCAGGAAACACAAGAGAAGGAAAAGACCTACAAAAACAAACCCCCAAAAATTAAGAAACTGGTAATAGGAACATACATATAGATAATTACCTTAAATGTAAATGGATTAAATGCTCCCACCAAAAGACATACACTGGCTGAATGGAAACAAAAACAAGACCCATATATATGCTGTCTACAAGAGACCCACTTAAGACCTAGGGACACATACAGATTGAAAGTGGGAGGATGGAAAAAGATATTCCATGCAAATGGAAATCAAAAGAAAGCTGGAGTAGCAATTCTCATATCAGAAAAAATAGACTTTAAAATAAAGACTATTAAAAGAGACAAAGAAGGACAATGCACAATGATCAAAGGATCAATCCAAGAAGAAGATATAACAATTGTAAATATTTATGCACCCAACATAGGAGCACCTCAATACATAAGGCAAATGCTAACAGCCGTAAAAGGGGAAATTGACAGTAACACAATAATAGTAGGGGACTTTAACACCCCACTTTCACCAATAGACAGATCATCCAAACAGAAAATTAATAAGGAAACACAAGCTTTAAATGACACAATAGACCACATAGATTTAACTGATATTTATAGGACATTCCATCCAAAAACAACAGAATACACTTTCTTCTCAAGTGCTCAAGGAACATTCTCCAGGATAGAGCGTATCTTGGGTCACAAATCAAGCCTTGGTAAATTTAAGAAAATTGAAATCGTATCAAGACTCTTTTCCATCAACAACGCTATGAGACTAGATATCAATTACAGGGAAAAATCTGTAAAAAATACAAATACATGGAGGCTAAACAATACACTACTAAATAACCAAGAGCTCACTGAAGAGATCAAAGAGAAAATAAAAAAATACCTAGAAACAAATGACAATGAAAACACGACAACCCAAAATCTATGGGTTGCAGCAAAAGCAGTTCTAAGAGGGAAGTTTAGAGCAATACAATCCTACCTCAAGAGACAAGAAACATCTCAAATAAACAACCTAACCTTACACCTAAAGCAATTAGAGAAAGAAGAATTAAAAAAGCCCGAAGTTAGCAGAAGGAAAGAAATCATAAAGGTCAGATCAGAAATAAATAAGAAGGAAACAATAGCAAAGATCAATAAAATTAAAAGCTGGTTCTTTGAGAAGATAAACAAAATTGATAAACCATTAGCCAGACTCATCAAAAAAAAAAGGGAGAAGACTCAAATCAACAGAATTAGAAATGAAAAAGGAGAAGTAACAACTGACACTGCAGAAATACAAAGGATCATGAGAGATTACTACAAGCAACTATATGCCAATAAAATGGACAAGCTTGAAGAAATGGACAAATTTTTAGAAAAGCACAACCTTCCAAGACTGAACCAGGAAGAAATAGAAAATATAAACAGACCAATCACAAGCGCTGAAATTGAAACTGTGATTAAAAATCTTCCAACAAACAAAAGCCCAGGACCAGATGGCTTCCCAGGCAAATTCTATCAAACATTTAGAGAAGACTTAACACCTATCCTTCTCAAAATCTTCCAAAATATAGCAGAGGGAGGAACAAGCCAAACTCATTCTACAAGGCCACCATCACCCTGATATCAAAACCAGACAAAGATGTCACAAAAAAAGAAAACTACAGGCCAATATCACTGATGAACATAGGCGCAAAAATCCTCAACAAAATGCTAGCAAACAGAATCCAGCAGCAGACTAAAAGGATCATACACCATGATCAAGTGGGGTTTATCCCAGGAATACAAGGATTCTTCAGTATACGCCAATCAATCAATGTGATATACCATATTAACAAATTGAAGGAGAAAAACCATATGATCATCTCAATGGATGCAAGAAAAGCTCTTGACAAAACTCAACACCCATTATGATAAAAACTCTCCAGAAAGTAGGCATAGAGGGAACCTACCTCAACATAATAAAGGCCATATATGACAAACCCACAGCCAACATCGTTCTCAATGGTGAAAAACTGAAACCATTTCACTAAGATCAGGAACAAGACAAGGTTGCCCACTCTCACCACTATTATTCAACATAGTATTGGAAATTTTAGCCACAGCAATCAGAGATGAAAAAGAAATAAAAGGAATCCAAACTGGAAAAGAAGAAGTAAAACTGTCATTGTTTGCAGATGACATGATCCTATACATAGAGAATTCTAAAGATGCTACCAGAAAACTACCAGAGCTAATCAATGAATTTGGTAAAGTAGCAGGATACAAAAATAATGCACAGAAATCTCTTGAATTCCTATACACTAATGATGAAAAATCTGAAAGAGAAATTAAGGAAACACTCCCATTTACCATTGCAAGAAAAAGAATAAAATACCTAGAAATAAACCTACCTAAGGAGACAAAAGACCTGCATGCAGAAAACTATAAGACACTGATGAAAGAAATTAAAGATGATACAAACAGATGGAGAGATAAACCATGTTCTTGAATTGGAAGAATCAACATTGTGAAAATGACTATACTGCCCAAAGCAATCTACAGATTCAATGTAATCCCTATCAAACTACCAATGGCATTTTCCACAGAACTAGAACAAAAAATTTCACAGTTGTATGGAAACACAAAAGACCCCGAATAGCCAAAGCAATCTTGAGAAAGAAAAAAGGAGCTGGAGGAATCAGGCTCCCTGACTTCAGACTATACTACAAAGCTACAGTAATCAAGACAGTATGGTACTGGCACATAAACAGAAATATAGATCAATGGAACAGGATAGAAAACCCAGAGATAAACCCATACACATATGGTCCCCTTATTTTTGATAAAGGAGGCAAGAATATACAATGGAGAAAAGACAGCCTCTTCAATAAGTGGTGCTGGGAAAACTGGACAGCTACATGTAAAAGAATGAAATTAGAACACTCCCTAACACCATACACAAAAATAAACTCAAAATGGATTAAAGACCTCAATGTAAGGCCAGACACTATAAAACTCTTAGAGGAAAACATAGGCAGAACAATCTATGACATAAATCACAGCAAGATCCTTTTTGACCCACCTCCTAGAGAAATGGAAATAAAAACAAAAATAAACAAATGGGACCTAATGAAACTTAACAGCTTTTGCACAGCAAAGGAAACCATAAACATGACGAAAAGACAACCCTCAGAATGGGAGAAAATACTTGCAAATGAAGCAACTCACAAAGGATTAATCTCTAAAATATACAAGCAGCTCATGCAGCTCAATATCCAAAAAACAAACAACCCAATCCAAAGAAGACCTAAATAGACATTTCTCCAAAGAAGATATACAGATTGCCAGCAAACACATGAAAGGGTGCTCAACATCACTAATCATCAGAGAAATGCAAATCAAAACTACAATGAGGTATCACCTCACACCATTCAGAATGGCCATCATCAAAAAATCTATGAACAATAAATGCTGGAGAGGGTGTGGAGGAAAGGGAACCCTCTTGCACTGTTGGTGGGAATGTAAATTGATACAGCCACTATGGAGAGCAGTATGGAAATTCCTTAAAAAACTAAAACTAGAACCATTATACAACCCAGCAATCCCACTACTGGGCATATACACTGAGAAAACCATAATTCAAAAAGAGTCATGTACCACAATGTTCATTGCAGCTCTATTTACAATAGTCAGGACATGGAAGCAACCTAAGTGTCCATCGACAGATGAATGGATAAAGAAGATGTGGCACATATATACAATGGAATATTACTCAGCCATAAAGAGGAATGAAATTGAGTTATTTGTAGTGAGGTGGATGGACCTAGAGCCTGTCATACAGAGTGAAATAAGTCCAAAAGAGAAAAACAAATACCGTATGCTAACACATATATATGGAATCCAAAAAAAAAAAAAAAAGGTTCTGAAGAACCTAGGGGCAGGGCAGGAACAAAGACGCAGATGTATAGAATGGACTTGAGGACACGGGGAGCGGGGAAGGGTAAGCTGGGATGAAGTGAGAGAGTGGCATTGACATATATACACTAAGAAATATAAAATAGATAGCTAGTGGGAAGCAGCTGCATAGCACAGGGAGATCAGCTCGGTGCCTTGTGTACACCTAGAGGGGTGGGATAGGGAGGGTGGAAGGGAGACACAAGAGGGAGGGGGTATAGGGATATATGTATATGTATAGCTGATTTGCTTTGTTATATAGCAGCAACTAACACAACATTGTAAAGCAATTATACTCCATTAAAGATGTTAAATTAAAAAAAAAAAGGAAGGGAATTCTGGCATCTGCTACAACATGTATGAACCTCGAGGCCATAATGCAGAATGAAATAAGCCAGTCACAAAAAGACAAATACTATATGATTCCACTTATATGAGATACTTAGAATGGTGATTGCCAAAGGTTGGAGTGATGGGGTGGAGAAGGTGATATTATTTAATATGTATAGAGTTTCAGTTTTACAAAATGAAAAGAGTTATCAAGATGGAGCATGATGACGGTTGCACAAAATTATAAATGTATTTAATATCACTGAAATGGACACTTAAAATGGTTAAAAGTTTATCGCATTTTTACTTTACCACAATAAAAAAAAATTGAGAGAGAGACACAAAGGGAGAGAGGGAGAGAAGCTTCAGGAGCACATTTACATGCTGAATGTCATCAGTAAGAAATCAGAAGTTATTCTTGGAAATTTCAACCCATCTGCTGGTTTTCAATACTTCTCAGTTGGGCAGGAATTCAATGGAAGAAACTTTTATAGGCTCCTGAAATCCCAAACTGTATAAATCTGAGTAAGTGAAGAGCTCTCCGTCAGGAAGTGTGCATTCCCTGGTATCCAATTAATTAAAGCTCAATGATTCCATCACATCCCCTACTTGGCCCACTGTATTCACTGCAACAGCCTCCAAAGCTTTCTTATAGGCCAATTACTCCAAAGTAATTAGGTCTTAAGTCAACCATACTTAAAAGGATTGCCTGCATTTGATTTCTCTAACTTCTTCTTTGCTAATTATAGCTATGCGAATGCTCCCGACATTCTTTTGATGGAAACGTGCTCTTATCTAGAACGTGTTGATTATGATATTGTTTTGTCTGGCTCATCAAGTATCAGCTAGAATCATGCAGGAGGAAATGGTAAACCGTATTAAAGAAAAGTGTGTTTCTCTTTTGTCTTGCAAAACCTGCTCAAGTCCAGTGAGAGAAAGCCAAAATGAGATGGCTCAGGATAGGAAATGACCCCGGTGTTCATCATTAGAGCAGTTACTTCTCTAGGCTCCAGGAAAGGGAAGCAGGGTCCAGAGAAAGGTTCAGGCACCAGTGCTTGTGCACCAGCCCCGATGCTCAGCTCACATTAGCAGAACTGGAAAACCTCATTTTGAGGAAACATGTTCATTAGTGCATCACAAAGGAATGAGAATGAAGTCTGGATAATGATGAAATCTGGGTGTAAGTACTAGCTCAGCCCTGTAGAGGCAGCAAAATTTGCCACCAAATTTTGTCTCTTTGTGAGACAGGAAGTGGGCAGGGCACAACCTTTAAAAGAATAACATAGCCATTGAGGACACGACATAAACTGGTTAGAACAAACTAGGTTCAAGATGGCAGATGACTGACTTCCACTAGAACTTGAGCCTCATTATACACTCATTGTAACACATCAGCAAGATAAATGACACACCCACAGGCGCCATGACAGTTCTGAGGCCAACCATAAAAGGGCAAAAAGTGGGTGGTGGCCCAATTCCTGGAAAGCCCTGCCCCTTTCCCCAAAATAGCTGGAATAATCCTCCCACTGATAACCCAGCCTAGAAAAATTAACCACTCCTCTTGCTTTCCGAGATGGCCCAAACTCTGTCTATGGAGTATGTGTCTCCCTGAATATACCTGCCTTCACTTTACTATAGTTGGCTCTTGAATTCTTTCCTGCACAAAGCCAAGAACCCACACTTGGTGGCCTTCCCAGGGACTCGCCTGAGATCTGGGCCGTGACCATCCTCTTGCACCGTTTTTTTTTTCCTGCAACATTTGGAATAAAGATTATTTTAGGCTGATTATTTTTAAGAAAGAGAAGACTCAGGAAGTCTTTCTTTTTACCTCCCCCTTAGCTGGCTAAAGAATTTAGATAAAGAACCTATTTCTGGAATAGAGCTATCCCCACAGATACCTGCAAAGAACATGGGCTTGGTGTGGTGAGGGAAACTGCTTACCTCTCGGGGCCCCAGCTGAACTGAATCCCCCCTGGTCAGTCAGGGATTCTTTCCTGCTCAGATTTATGCTGCCAAGAAGGAAACTGAGTTTGCCGCAAGCAAGGCAGGTTTTTACTCAATGGCCAGAGGATGAAGAAGGGGAACTGATGTTCTAAAGGCACCATCTCCCGGAAGGGAATGAGGCAGACTGGGACCTGGGACTTGGGACCCTTTGCTGCAATGCTTGCACATGGACAAACCTCTCCTTGAGCAATAAAATACAAAGAAAGTATATGGGACTAAAAATAACTGTGTGTCTTTGCAGTTGGGGCAAATTACGGACAAAAAGATACGAAAGACCAAAAAACTCAGCTGCCACTTCCGAAAAGCCGGGGAGCAAAAGCTGGGGGTCGGGAACCAAAGCAGGGCACTGCACATGCCCCCTGCACTCAACTCAACCAAAGGGGTGGGCGAAACACCTGAGCCACCCCTCCGGCCTGACCCCTGGACACACCCCTACCCTCACCCCGTATAAGGAATAAGCTCGCCCCCCTGAGGTGAGCAAGGGAAACTGTTGTTTGTTCTCACTCCCCCCTGCTGCAGCAGGGGCCCCAGTAAAGCCTTGCCTGAAGTTCTTGTCTGGCTTCTGGTCAATTTCTATTGATTAAGGAGGCCGAGAGCCCTGGTCGGTATCAGAAGGGGAGTGAGGGAATTTAAGGGGTAGAAGGCAGTCAGATCATCAGGGCTCTAGGAAAGGGGTGGAGATTTCCAGCGGGCAGTTGGGACATGTGCAGTCTTCCATGCTCCTTTCCACATGGCACAAATTGTGCACGGTGCAAACCCCCCTTTGGGCAGAGACCTCAGCATGGTGATGAAGCAAAGGTGACTTTAGGACACCTCCAGGTTGCATCTGCGCAGGTGCGTTCCTGAGGTCAAGCCCGAGCCACTGTATCTCTCTAAGGACAGCTGCAAAGCGTCTTTGCCAAACACCATGTACTTTTGAAACAAACGCAGAGGTAAATCAAGGCAAGGAAAGCGGTGATCTCTAGCTTACTTTGCTCTCTCTCTCTCTCTCTCTCGCTCTCTCCCTACCTCAATATCCTCTTTTGCCTTTAGCTGCGGATGGTATTTAAGGTGAGGGTTTCAGCCATTTTGGCAAGTTGCTCAGTTTTCCTGGGTCTCTCCCATGTATACACGTTTTTAAACTTTGATGTTCTCCTGTTAGTCTGTCTTATGTCGGTTTAATTCTTAGACCAACCAGAAGAACCCAGAAGGGTAGAGGAAAATCTGTTCCTCCCTGACAAGGACACTTAGGAATTGGCCAGTGTCTAAGAATTGCCAAATGAAGACCAGAGGCCAACTCTGACCCCCAGATCTTCTTCATTCAGCCTACTTACCATTTGTCAAAGTCAAAATTATAGATGTCATATGAAGCTATGCATTTCTATTAGTCAGAAACTTCACTCTATTACAGGACAGACTATGATCTACACATGATGATCAAAAGCTGCCACAGAGAAACACCCTCCAAGGGTCTCAGCTCAGGGGGGTGAAGCCCCTCATCAGACACTGTCTCTGCTCTTAACCAAAACTACTTTTACCTTTTCAATGAAATTTTTTAAAAAGGGCTGACTCTATTGTGGTCTGGGCGCTGACAAAGCAATTATTTTATTTGTTGCCTTTGAAGCAGGTAAAATGAGAACCCAAAGGGGTTTCTGGGAAGAAAAACAAAATACAGCATGCAATTACCTTTGAGGCTCTATTTTCATTTACCTAATTATGTGTTTTCATTACAAAATCAGCTTTTTGGTAATTTCTTTCTTCATGGTTGAAAAAGAAATTAAACAAACAGACAAACAAACAAACAAAAAACACACTGCATTTGGAGTCAATTCTTTAGGGTGCATTTCTGCTGAAAGAAGAAAGCTTTAAGAACAATGTTTAGAAGTCTGGGCCGCTCTTTTTATTTTAATTCATTTAATCCCCACAGTGAGCCTGCAAGGAAATTCCCACTTCACAGAAGGGGTTCAGAGAGTTTGTCATTTAAATTCACACAGCTGTCCAGAGACAGAGGTGTCACCAACGAACCCAGCTCTCTACCTTCGAACCCCAGGCTACACCTGCCTCTAAAAAGCCCCCGTTTCCCTGGATCTGAGAGATTCTTTCCAGATCCCACTGGGGGTTGCTTCTGTCACAGCCCAATACTGGGTGGTGTGCGGGGGTCTCAAGGTTGGAAGGGCCAGCAGACACCCTCAGAGGGTCAGACCCCTGAAGATACAACACACAAGTGTGGGTCTCGAAAACAGCACTCAGCTTATTTGCACTTAGAAAACAGCCCCCGTTGAAATCCCAGCCTTTTTATTGGTTCATTACGTTTTTCATCAACTATCTTTTCTGTGTATTTATCACAGTGGTGCGAAGGTTTATTTCTAATGGGTTTGTAAATGGATTCTTTCAACATTTTATTCGTCATTTGCATATTAATCATATAGGGATATGCTTCTTTGTGACTAAGAAATGTGCTTTCTCATTTATCTTGAAATGCATTGCTCTCCTGTCTAGCCTTCCCCCACTTTTGATACAGTGTGGATAATAAAAATGTTAATTTAGTCAATACATATAGGTCCCTCACTCAGTGCCAGGCACTGGTGCAAGCACTTTACATGGATAAAATAGTTTAATCCACACAGCACATCTACTGGGTGATGTGATGGCCATGGCTCCCAACGGCACATGCATTTCCTGATCCCAAGAACCTGTGAATGTGACGTTCTCTGGAAATAGGGTCTTTGCAGATGCAATCAAGTTAAGGATCTTGACATGAGGAGACGGCCCTGGATTATTCAGGTGGGTCCTGTAGTGGGTTGGATGGTCTTTTTAAAAGATATGACCGCTTGGAACCTATGAATGTGACCATATTTGGAAAAAGAATCTTTGCAGATGTAACTAAGTGACAGATCTTGAGATGCACTCACCCTGGATTAGCCAGGTGGGCCCTCAATCCAATAGCAAGTGTCCTTATAAGAAGATGAGAAAAAAAACAGAGAAGAGGGCAGGACCACATAGAGATAGAGGCAGAGACTGAAGTGATGCTGCCACAGCACCGAATGCCAGGAGCCACCAGAAACTGGAAAAGGTAAGGAAAGATTCCTGTGGGCAGGACTTTCCCCTCTTGGCTTTCCCCTGTGTCCTCACATGGTCTTCGCTCTGTGTGTATCTGTGTCCTAATGTCCTCCTCTTTTAAAAGCATCAGTCAGATTGGCTCAGGGCCCACTCACATGGCCTCATTTTACCTTAATTCCCTCTTTAAAGACCCTATCTCCAAAAATAGACATATTCTGAGGGTCCTGGGAGTCAAGACGTCAACAGGTAATTTGGAGAGAACACAGGTCCGCTCATAACAGTTAACTTTGCAATAGTTCACGTGATTCAACAGTGCAAGAGACCCGGCGTGCTCTTGAAAGCAATGCCTTTTCTCTGCTTTGTACTTTTTATTCCCTCTATTAACTGGAAAATAACAATTTGCTGTAATGAGTCACTCAGAGTCAAAGAACACCAAATCCATCACCCGTTCTTGTTTTTTTGCAAACGAGTAAATATTACTTTCTTTCTGTTTATAGCATCATCTAAGTGATAGCTGATCCATCAGCTTATCTGCTGATGTTTAACTACAGCATTTTGCATTCATTATTCCCTACTTATATCATTCTTTTAAAAAGAGGAATAACTTCATTCTGCCTCTTGACAGTAGGGAAATTAAATGGTGAGCCATAAAGATGAGTGTTACTCTGGAAAATAAAACACCAACTGCAGAACTATAAAACCCAGCCAGATGTGCATCACCCCAAAATAAGATACACAAGCCCTTGCTTCTGGAAAACTCTCATTTCAGAGAGTAAAGAAACCTTCTAACTTCAGATACAACTTGCCAACTGGTACAACCATTTGGGGGAGCAATCTGGCAACACAGAAAGTTAAATGTATGTATACCTAAGGATGCAGGGGTTCTACTGCTATGTATGGACCCTAACGTCTTGGCATCACCTTTTTTACTGTAACTCACATTGTTAAATAGATTTTGCATGACAACTCAGAATGCACACATATGCACCCGCGCACACGCGTGCAAATCTTTATATTCATGTGGATGGACAAAAATATGAAATGACAGTGTTGTCTCAGGACTAGATTAACACTCCTTCTTGCTGTCAAAATACAGCCTACAGAGCTCTGGACTCCCTGGACACTGCAATGTCAATGAAAATAATCAATAAACAATCTATAATAAGAATAGAAAAGAGTTTTATTTGAGACAAACTGAGGACTAGCTCAGAAGCCTGCCTCCCAGGTTACTCTGAGAAGCCGCTCCAGAGAAGCAGGGTTTTCAGCACAGTTTTATATCTTGTCAGAACAAAGAACACTAAACAAGTCAGGGTTACATTTCAATGGAAACACACACACACACACAGACCAGCACATACACAACGAGTCAGCATGGCCTTGGCACCTGGAAGGCAGTCTTATCATCAAAGGAGGACCAGATCGGTGTCCTAGGAAGGGAGGCGTTTAATCTTTTTTTTTTCTTTTTTGGCCACACTGTGCAGCATGCGAGACCTTAGTTCCCCGACCAAGGATCGAACCCGTGCCCCCTGCAATGGAAGCTCAGAATCTTAACCACTGAACCGCCAGGGAAGTCCCATTTAATCTTTATTTTTAACATGAACATTCTTTACCTTTGGTCTAATAACTGAAACAGATGTACAATGTCTGTTTCATAGGCCCCAAACGGGCTATTTTAGTTAGCATAAAATTCAAGTTAACTCATCTATAAGCCAGAATGACTTCCCTATACCTCAATATGTGAAAATTTCTTTTATCACCACTGAAGATCATGTTGGTCTAGTACATCAATGACATCGTGCTGATTGGACGGAATGAGTAAAAAAGGTGACTAGTACCTTTTACTGGAGGCCCTGGAAAGACACATGTGCTCCAGAGGGCAAGAAGATTTGGGGACCCGCATTTCAGGGAAGCTGTACCACATTTAGTGGTCACAGGCAGGCAGACATCCTCTCTGAAGTGAAAGGCAAAGTGCTGCACCTAATGTCACAAGGAGGAAAGCACAGGGTCTAGCTGGTCTCTCCTTGGGTTCTTGAGGAAACACGTTTCACACTCAGGAGTGCTGCTCTGGCTCATCGACCAAGTGACATGCAAGGCTGCCAGCTCTGAGTGGAGTCAACAACAGGAAAGGGCACCGCGGTCAGTCCAGGCTTTGGTGCAATCAGTTCTAATGTTTGGGATGAACCATCAGGCAGACTCGATGGTCCCAGAGGTAACCACGGGGAAGAAGATGCAGCATGAAGCTTATGGAAGTCCCGGTGGGAGAATCACAACACAGGCTCTTGGGATTCTAAAGCAAGACCACGCCACCCAAAGCAGCATACTGTATACATTTTAAGAAGCAGCTCTCTGTAGAACACAGAGAACTCTACTCAGTATTCTGTAATAACCTTATATGGGTAAAGAATCTGAAAAAGAATGAATGTATGTATATGTATAACTAAATCACTTTGGTACACCTGAAACTAACACAATATTGTAAATCAACTACACTCCAATAACATTTAAAAAAATAATAATAAAAAGAAGCAGTTCTCACTGGGCCCTCCTAGAGATTGAACACTTGGCCACAAGGAAACAGGGGCCCTGGGTTTGGAAATCCCCAGTGGCTGGATTCTGTCTGAACTGCCAAGGTTTAAAGAGATAAGGGCACAGTAGCAGCCCTGAGTCTTCCTCGCCCAGCCTGGGTCTAGAATCCCAGCCCCACGGAGATGAGAGAGGCCACTGATGCCGGAGAGAGCTCTTCAAACCCATCCCTCCTCCCGGGCTTGGCCCCTGGTTCTCTAGGAGGACCTGTCTGGGGGAAAAGAAATGGATCTGCAGTCGTTCTGGATCTCGTTATTGTTTCTTCTTGGGTTTTTTTGTTTGTTTTTTGTGTTTTGTTTTGATTTTTAAAGCAATTGAAATCAGGATGCCTGGGGGTTCTCTAGTAACCAGGAAGGATGACACATGCAAAAATCCGGCTTCCTTTCTACCTTTCTGATATTCCACTGAGCCAGCTCAGTGGGAGCTGGGCCACCCGAGCCCTGTGGGTGAGAAGCAGGGACCCTGTGGGGGACGGCCAGGTGTTGCTGGTTTGGGGAGGTGGCAGCAACTTGCGTCTAAGCCTCTCTTGGCAGGTTTCTGCCTTCCCATCTGCTCCTTCTACCTATAATAATGTAATAGGGAAGAACAAATCTGACACCATATTGGATTTGTTTCTTTTACTTTAATCTTTTTTTAAAATAAATTTATTTATTTATTTATTTTTTGCTGCATTGGGTCTTTGTTGCGGTGCACGGGCTTCTCATTGCGGTGGCTTCTCTTGTTGTGGACCATGGGCTCTAGGCGCACAGGCTTCAGTAGTTGTGGCACGTGGGCTCAGTAGCTGTGGCTCACGGGCTCTAGAGTGCAGGCTCGGTAGCTGTGGCGCGCGGGCTGAGTTGCTTACTTTAACCTTTGTATTCTATTGCTTTTGCTCCCAGTTAAGAATGTTGCCTGTAGGGGGCTTCCCTGGTGGCGCAGTGGTTGAGAATCTGCCTGCCAATGCAGGGGACACAGGTTCGAGCCCTGGTCTGGGAAGATCCCACATGCCGCGGAGCGGCTAGGCCTGTGAGCCACAATTACTGAGCCTGCGCATCTGGAGCTCGTGCTCCGCAACAAGAGAGGCCGCGACAGTGAGACGCCCACGCACCGCAATGAAGAGTGGCCCCCGCTCGCCGCAACTAGAGAAAGCCCTCGCGCAGAAACGAAGACCCAACACAGCCAAAAAATAAATAAATAACTAAATAAAAATTAAAAAAAAAAAAAGAATGTTGCCTGTAGCGTGAAATGTACAGGACAACACATTCTCAAGGCTCTGACCTTCAAGAGTGTAACACTTTTCCATTCATATAGAGATAAAACACTGCAGAACAAAGAATAACATTTGTTTGTTGCAGGTTTACAGGAACATCGTGACCTGACCTAGGAGGACAGCTGCAAAGGATTCTGACACCAAGAAGTCTGCAACAACCAACCACGCCCCTCCCTCATCTTTCCTAGAAAAGGGCTTTGCTGAAACCCTTCGAGGAGTTCCGGGTTTTTTAAGGCGTGAGCCACCCATCCACTTGCAGGGCCCTGCAATAAAACTTTCTCTGCTCCAAACGCCAACATTTCAGTGTTGTCTGGCCTCACTGTGGGTCTAGCACATGAACCTGCATTCGCTAACAATCCAGGAGGCGGTCAGACTCCTGCTCCCAGAAGGCTCAGCTTCTCCCAGGGTCTGTGGGGGTGAGCATGGGAACCCCACCTAGGTGGTAGCTGGGATCACCTCCTGAGAGGTGGCAGCTCAGGGAAAACCAGAAAGAAAAGACACTGGAGGGGGGGGCGGGAGGGGGGGATCTAACTGCACAGAAACGGCTACTGCAGGGTCAAGGGGGCAGTGGCTCATGTTTTTCGCTTGTTTGCTTATTTTTACCCTGAATAGACAAAACAAGCATATTGAGAAAATAAATCAAACAGTACAGAAAGAGCATGAATTAACCAACTACTTTTTCTCCTGTCCCTACATCCCAGTCCCCTTCTCGAGGATACCACTGTTCACAGTTCCTGATGTGACATATGTATGTGTAGAGTCCCTATTTTTGCACCTTGTTTTTCCTGTTTAAAAATGCAACTGTAGGGGCTTCCCTGGTGGCGCAGTGGTTAAGAATCCGCCTGCCAATGCAGGGGACACGGGTTCGAGCCCTGGTCCGGGAAGATCCCACATGCCGCGGAGCAACTAAGCCCGTGAGCCACAACTACTGAGCCCACGTGCCGAGAGCCCGTGCTCCACAAAAAGAGAAGCCACCGCAATGAGAAGCCCGCGCACCGCGAGGAAGAGTAGCCCCCGCTCGCCGCAACTAGAGAAAGCCCGCGTGCAGCAACAAAGACCCAACGCAGCCAATAAATAAATTAATTAAATAAAATAATAAAATAAATAAATTTATTTTAAAAAATGCAACTGTAAGAGAGTAAATCTTAAAAGTTCTTATCACACACACACACACATAATTCTAACTATGTATGGTGACAGATGTCAACCAGACATTGCAGTGATCGTTTCACAATGTATACAAATACCAAATCTTTGTGTTGTACACTTGTAACTAACATAATGTTGTATGCAATTATGCCCAATAATGATAATTTTTAAAAAAGCAGAATCTGAAAAAATGCAATTATAACTAGTTCCATTTTAAGCCCCATGGGACCTTTTTTTTTTTTTTTTTTTTTTTTTGGCCACGCTGCCCAGCTCCTGGGATCTTAGTTTCCCAACCAGGGTCGGAACCTGTGCCCCCTGCGTTGGAAGGGCAGAGCCCTAACCACTGGACCGCCAGGGAAGTCCCTGCATGGGACTTTTAATCCCACACTTTTCCCGCTCCCAGGGTGTCACCCAAAATTTGGGGGTTAGGGGGTGCTGATCACTCGCCCTGCAGGGCCGCGGGAAGGTGGAAGGGCCATCTCCAGGTCTGAGTCCCTGGGTATCTGGGTAGAACTCTCTAGGGCTGCGACCCAGAGCGGGAAGGAAGGCAGTGGCCACAAGAAGTCCCTCTGTCGGAGGAGCGCACCCTTCTGGAGCACCGCGTCCTCCCCCGTAGGCATCTTTACCTCGGACTCTGGAAGAATGCTCCTTTCTGCGTTTTTCACCCCATGCGCCCTGGCGCTCACCTCCTGACGAGGCGACCGGCGGGTGGGCTGGACCGGAAGTAACGGACTGGGCAGAGGGAGGTGGGGGGAGGGACGGTTCCGGAGACGCAGCGGGGCGGGAGGTGGGGAGGGGGCTGGGGTCCGGAGGCGGTGAGGACGGGGAGTCGTAGGTGGGGTGGAACTGAGACAAGCCTGACCGGAGAGGCGGGGGAGGCGGGGGCGGCGGGGGCGGAGCCCGGGTGGGGCGTGGCCGGCGCGTGGCCGGGGCGTGGCCGGGGCGTGGCCGGGGGCGGTCCGGTCCAAAGCGCGCGAAGCCTAGCCGCCCAGAAGCAGTGGGCCGGGAGGGGTGCGGGCAGCTGCCCTGTGGGGAGGGGGTCTTCCGAGGGGAGAGGGGCCGGACGCGCACATCTGAGACGCGGCCCGGCCGGTGACTCGGCTGCGGGTGGCGCCCCGGAGTCCGAGGAAGCGGCGGGGGACGCAGGACGCTCTCCGAGGTCGCCCCCGGGCAGAGGTAAGGCGAGCGCGGGCGGCCGTCGCGGTGGCGCTCTCGGCTCGGGAAGCTCCCTCCATCTCCGGTTGCTTCCAGGCGGAGGGCACCTGAACCGGGAGTCTGTGCGCGGGAATCTGGCAAAGGCGGCTAGTTGTCCCCAGGGGCAGCTCCTCCTCCCTGGATGGACGGGTCCCGTCCGGAGCCTTGCGGCTTTTCGGGGCCACTTTGGCGGCTCCCGCATCTCTAAGTTGTGCCCCAGGGTCGATGAGGGGGTGTGGCCAAGGGGAAGGTTCTGTGGATCGTCTCCCAGCTGCCTACCCCTGGGTCAGTCAAACTGCAGTCCTGGGGTAGCAGTGTCCTGGCTTCTTGCTCACCTTCACCCCAGACGAGGGGTCCCTGCCCCGCTCCCAGCTCAGTCAACCTGCCAGCACGGGAGATGGAGCGAATCTCAGCGCCTCCATTCCTACAGCCGTGGGGTCTCACTCCATCGCCCCCAGGAAATCCAATGTTTTGCGCCCCCTTCTCCCCAACCCTGGGGTCCCAAGAGCCGGTGTTGGCCCACGGAGGAAGGCACGCTCACAGCGCTAGTCTCTTGCCAGAAATCTGGGACCGCCCGGAGGCATCTGAGATTGAGATCAAAGCAGTTTGGGGGTGCGGGTGGAGACTGGGGGGGGGGGCTCCCAGGTGGTTGGTGCTGGGAGGAGGTGGGTGCGAGTCTCCGGAACCGGACTCCACGGCGCAAATGGACCAAGTGTAGTAGAGAGATTTTGATGCGCACGTCGGGCACACAGCACAGCGCCTGGAGCGTCCACTAGCAGGCCAGCCGGTGGCGTGACTGTTGCTGTTTGTATCATGGGCACGTGCGGCGGGGGTGGCCGCGTAGATTCGGTGGCACCAGGGCCGGCGGCGAGACGATGGGGGGAGGTGTTCACCCTCTGAGCCCCGGGAGCAGTCAGCCTAGGGCGCCCTTCCCCTAGGATGCAGGCGCCTGTTCGGGGCCTCAGGGTTCCGGCCAAGTGCAGAAAAAGGGAGACTAATGGCCACGCCGAGGTGAAGGGCCTGCAGGTCCGGACTCTGAGTGCGCGGGGGGGCCCTGGAGGCTCAAGCCACCTGGTTACCACCTGCGCCCTGCGTCCTCTTCGCTGCAGCTGCAGGTTCCGCCCCCGTCCCAGGATGGGCTGATTGCTGCAAGCCAAGAGCACATCGTGAGAATCACGGCCTCTCTCCCGGGAGCCTTTCTGCCTAAAGCTGACCTATAAACGCATTGGAAGGGGCATTGCCAAGTGAAATGAAAAAGTTGCTTTTGCTTTCCCAAGGTCACTAGGCACAGACGGGAATAACCTGGAAATCCAGCTTCTTTGAAGCTGCAGGTTCCCAGACATCGTGACTAGACCCACTTTTTGGAAACGTCCTCACTACCGTTTTTAAGTTGAAAATTTAAATACCTGGAACTCCAGGTATGCAGGAGTGGGTAGGGGGCCGGGGAGATGAGGAGAAGGCAATTTTTTTTTGTTAACCTGAAAGGCAAACAGATCTCCAGGATCAGGGTGCAGAGGAAGGAAGGTGAATGAATAGCGAGGGACCTGGCTATTTTATTTTGTTTTGTTTTATTTTATTTTTAATTTTTAAAAACATTTATTTATTTGGCTGCGCTGGGTCTTAGTTGTGGCACATGGGCTTGGGCTCTTCACTGCGGCGTGCAGGATCTAGTTCCCTGACCAGGGATTGAACCCGGGACCCCTGCATTGGGCGTGCAGAGTCTTAACCAATGGACCACCAGGGAAATCCCTATTTTATTTTATTTTTGTTTGTTTTGGTTTTCTTGGCCGCACTGCGAGGCTTGTGGAATCTTAGTTCCCCGACCAGGGATTGAACCCAGGTCCCCGGCAGTGGACGCTCAGAGTCCTAAACACTGGACCGCCAGGGAATTCCCGGATCTGGCTATTTTAGATTCGGTGGTTTGGAAGGCTTCCTTGAGAAAGCAGACTTTGGAAGGGAAGCATGAATGAGGTGAGGGAAGAGAGCTGTGAATACTGGGCAGGAGCTGTCCAGGCAGGACAGCAGGGCAAGTGGAGATGGAATAAGCTTGCTCTGTTGGAGAAATTGCAAGAACAAATGGCTGGAGCAGAGGAAGGAGAAGAGTCCAGGGAGGTGGGATCAGGAAGATGGGCAAGAATGGCCCCATCCAGACTCTGATAGCCCCTTGGATCTTGTAGAGTCACTTGTTGGCAGTTCCCACAAGGAATATGGCATTTCAAACCAAATGGAGTTAAGAATTTATAGTGCTCATTTGTAAACTACTTGTGGACCTAACTCAGTTTCCAAGATTCCTATTCATAATTCTGAATAGAATTTTATTTCCTCCTTTCCACTTTGGGGACAGAGGACCCAGGGGTCACCATCCACATACAGACTTCCCTCATCACAACCTTATCTGTCCAGGAATCGTCATGTAAGGAGTGCAGAAACGTCCTTTTTCTGAGATCAGGAGTCAGAAGACTACAGTTAGGGGCCAAATCCAGCCCATCATCTGTTTTGTAGATCAACTTTTAGAATACAGCTGCACATTTCCATTTATTCATTCTCTCTGGCTGATTTCCTGCTCCAACAAGAGCTGTGTAGTTGTGACAGAGCCTTAAAATTATCTTTTTCGTCTTCCATCCTTAAAATATTTGAGTTGTACGAGGTAAAGCACAAAGAAGTACTGGCAAGTACTTGTCTTATGAAAGAATTTGTGAGTGGTAAGTGAATGAGAGCATGTGAGATCAGCTGGAGCTTCCTTTCCTGGTGGAATTATACAGTAGGGCTATGTCCTTGCTGACTCCACTGAATCTTGTCTGGGACAGTTTTCTGTCTGCTTTAGAAGATCTCTTTCAACTAGTAAGATCATTGCGCATCTTTGTTATGCCATGGGGTTTTTGGAAACCTGCATATATCTGATGAGCATTCCCCGAGTCTCGGTTGCAAATACGTGGAGAGGGCATGAGATCTGTGTATTACTTACCATGATGTCAGCTGGAGTTAGTATAATACCACCCCAAAGTGTCTGAAATGATAGGAGTTTATTATATTTCATAACCAGAAGTTCAGAGGTGGTTGGTTCTGTGGTTTGTTAATCCAGTAGCCCACCAGCATCATCCAAATGTTTTTGTTTTTCCACTCCATGATACCCAGTGCACTGGCTGTCATTCTCCAGTGTGTTTCCTTATGATCACAAGATAGCTGCAGCTCTTCTGGACATCACACACTCACCCAGCTGTATCCAAAGGCAGGAAGAGGGATGTTTCTCCTCATGTATATCTCTTTATCAGGAAAGAAAACCTCTCCACAAAGCCTGCCACTAGTCTTCAGATCCCACTGTCCTGGATTACAAGGAGTTTAGTAAGGTGAATATTGGACCTTTGCAGGATTTGTAGTTGGGAGCAGGCCCTGTTGTCAAAGAAAGAATCGACTACTAGATAGGTAGCCAATAATCCTCCTCTCTCTCCAAAGGTTGTATCTGTTTGACTCTCTGTTTTTCACAAAGGCCCTGGGTGTTTGTTTTCCCCACTTCCTCTTGGTTGCTGCGGTGTTTATCCTGTGGGCTTTGTCCAACTGACGCCTTAGGTACTGCACGAATGAAACCCAAGCAGAAAGGGCTCCTAGGCTCCTCATGCTTATGGAGAAGTTCAGGGCTGGATTGGTACCAGGGGTGTCTGGATGCAGTATCCTTAGCGACCTGTCTCCTTGCCTTTTCTCTGGGTTGGCGTCATCTCCTGCAGGCTCTTCCCTCCTGGTGGCAAGTTGATCACCAGCAGCTCCCAGCGTCCATCCCACCAGCCTGGTCACTTCAGGGAGAACACTGCTCTACTCCATCAGATGCAGCACAAGTCCTGGGGCTGCTTGTTAGTTGCTCTGCTTGGAGTACCTTGGGTTATGGGCGCACCCAGAACCAATCTCTGTAGCCAGCCTTGGAAGTGGAGGGAGGTGGGCGGTCAGTAGATGGACCCTGCCCGGGCTTAGAAATCAGCAGAGGGGTTCTAGTTGGGAAGATACTGGGAGGTCAGAAACAAGAGGGGGCCAGGCTGTCACTGTGGTCTTACCGATCCAGGTATTGGGGCTGAGAAGTCCAAATGTGATTTTCCAACTCTACACCCTCAGAAAATACTGTCTGGGTACAAAATCGTGATATCTGTGGATTTTGTGTAGGGCATATATTTTCTTACACTATTTGATCAAGTAGTGATGTTGTCAAACTCAGAGAACAACCCAGATGGTGTTTATTACTTCTGTGAGAATAAATTTTGCATTCTTTTTAGAAGAGATAAGAAAGATTGCGTGAGAAAAAGTAAATATATAACCAGAGTTGTATAATTAGGAGAAGTCCTCACATTTCATGCCTCTTCCTCCCTACCTCTCTATTCCTTCTCTTTTCCTCTTTGTCCTTGCTTGTGCTGCTAGAAATGCAGAAACGTTTGCTTTGGGAAGACAGTGTGTGCCTATCTAATATTCCTGTAAAATCTATTCTGTAATATTAATAAATATTGCTTATTTTATCCTTTTTGTTGAATTATGCTATCAGATGAGATGTTAAATGCAGGCTCATGGGATGTGTCTGACAGAGTGAGTATATGAATATATTCCTAACAAAACATCCTGCAAAAGCTGTAATCTCTGAATTGTGACAACCTTGGGTGGAATCATCTTAATAGAATATAACATAGAAACTGCCTGAAATACTGTGATAAGAATTCTAAAAGCTGTTCAATGCAAAAACCCAGTGCACTGGGTTAGAAAGGCAGAAAAATCTTGATTTTTAAATAGTATTGTAATGAACACTCATTGTGAGACCATGTGAGTAAATGAATTTGAAAACCACCTGATTACAAAGGAGGACAGAAGAGATTAGAAGAATGAGCACATTTGAAAGTGTTCTAACAGCTAACGCCAAGCCAAAGGAAATGGGAGTCGAGCTAACAGACTTCTTGCCTGGGGACTAGATACCTCCAGAGAGCTTGGCAACGGGGTTGTTCCTTACATGAACATTGTTGTCCCTGTTGCCTTGGATACGCCTGAGTATTCCCAGGAACGAAATTACTGGGTAACAAAGTATCAATATATGTGCATCTTCAATTGACCCACAGATGCATAGATCTTTAGTCTGAAGAGCTGCTCTAGCTATTATGAAGACCAGTGATCATGATAATAGATGCTTATTATTTATGCCAACTTGTCGGGGGTGATTTGTTATTCAGCCACAACTAACTGATACACCCACATTGATCTCTACTGTCTCTTCAATATTTTACCCTTCACTATGTATACAGCATGTTTTAGAAACAATTTATATGTTAACTCATATTATTTTCTAGCTTCACTAATATATTATTTAAGACTGCAAAAGATAGAAACCCAGTTAAAACTGGCTTAATGCACAGGGGCAGTTCATTAACTCACATGATAAGAAATTCATGTGGATCAAGGTGTTGAGATAATATTATTAGGATCTTCTTTTGCTCAGCTTTCTGGGGGTTTATTATTTTTCCTTATTGTGGGAAGGTGAGCCCCCAGAAGCTCCAAGCTTTCATTCATCCCGGTTAGTATACTCAGAATGAAGCAAAGCTTTTCTTTTTCAATAATTACTTAAAAGATCAGGTTTAATTTGATGGATGCAGGTGAGCCCTTTGTCTCTCTTTGAACTGTGATGATAGAATGGGACCCACTGATTGGCTTATCCGGGGTTTGCAGCCTAACCCCAAAGCTGGCAGTGGTATCACTCCCATTTTAGTTTCCTGGACTGAGAATGGGGAAGGGGCCATTTGCCACGGGAAGTTTAATATGCTGTTGTCAGAAGAAAGTAAAGGGAATGCCAGGTGGGCTAAAACTATAGACCTTTGTCCACTTGAATCATCACCTAAATTAGTAATGCTAGGTTAGAGTCTATAAACTGGTATGTTTAATCTAATCATTTAAATTCCCAAACAGATATGTAATCATTTAGTCTCTTATTCATTATTTATTCCATTTTTTAAAACTTGAGTACCTACTGTGTGCCAGCCCCTCCACTGAATTATAATGTAAGTTGCTGAACAATCCAGGTATGGTTCCTGTATTCAGGATAATTCAAGTAGAAAAAGAAGTTCTTAAAGACATAAATAATTAACTACAATTATGATAAGAAGACTTCTCCGTCAAGCTAGGGTGGAATAAATAGAAGAATTTACCCTCTACCTGAAACACTCAAAAACAAAATATGTATGAAATAATAGTTTTCAAGACGCTGGGTACCAGTCATTTTTGCAAGTTCATCCCTGAGAAAAGACAAAGGAGGTAAATCCTCAATTGCCCCGGGATGCTGACTTGAGAGCATTCCAAGACCACAGCATGGGAGAGGAGAAGCTACACAGAGCCTGGTGGACTGCCTGAGTTGAAGAAATAGAGTTTGAAGTCAAGGGAGACAAAGGCAACTACATTTTTCAGAATATGGGGGAGAAGAAAGAAGCACAAAGATAAAATTCCAGAGATCTGCAGAAGATTCCTTTGCATATTCTTAAGAGTAGGTATCAGCACCAAGGTGTGAGAAAGCTACCTAAGTCTGGAGAAAGAACCAGCACAATGGATTAATGAGAACCGTGGTGACACACAGGGCTGGGAATAGTTCTTGTTTCTACCAGCCAGTCTGGAAAACCTCCTGACTCATGGAGATTGAATAATGCACACAGAAGAGTCATGTCCCAGTAGCGGTGAATAATTAGATTGAGCACTGCTCCACTCCTGGCAAACTATCAAGAGTGAGACCTCAAAGGACCAAACTATTTCCAAGTAACTTAATCGTGTCCCAAAACAAACCTCAAGAATATTTATAGGATTACAAAAATACCCAGCACCCAATAAGATAAAATGCACAATGTCTGGCATCCAGTGAAAAATTACCAGATTAAAAAAAAAAAATTACCGGATATGCCATGAAGCAAGACAATACAACCAAATATGAGAAAAAGCAATCAATTCCAAGCCAGAATTGGCATGGATGTGAGAATTAGCAAACAAGGAGATTGGAGTAGTTATAACTGTATTCCATATGTTCAAAAGTTAATTAAAGACATGAAAGATATTAAAAAATCTCAAATCAAACTTCTAAAGATGAAAACTGCAAATGAAAAATACACTGGATGGGGTTAATGGCAGAATGTTGAACTTGAAAGCATAGCAAAAGAAACTATCCAAAAAGATCATTTTATGTATCAAATGTTACATATATCTACATATATATTTAACATGTATATTATAATAACATAACACATTAATATATGTAGTATATAAATAAAGGAGTTACATGACTCTAGAGAACTCCTGAATATGATTACCACCAGTATGATTGTGCTTTCTTTCTCTGCATGAAAAACTTAAATAACTCACCATCAGCAGCTTGTGTACTTCAAACTGGGCCTCCCATGGATGGTGGTGATTCTTCTGTGGGACTGTCTACATCTTCTTGCCTAAGATCCAATATCCCTTGTTAGTGAACTAACTAGCCAAGGTTAGGAGTGGAATTTGCGCTTCAGGATTGAATTTTTCCTCTATAAAGCTCACCGCTCATCATGGTGATTGGAATTTTAAACCTTGGTCTCAGGAGTGTCATTCTCCACCTGCCTTAAAGACAGCAAGGTAAGAATTTAGCTCTTATATACTGAGTAATGGCAAAAAGGAAGAGCCATTATGATGAGCTCAATAAAGCTTCCATTTGATAACTCTTCCAATCCTATCCTGATCCACAGTAGTTAACTCACATCTTACTTGGGTAACAAGTGGGTTTTCGTTGATGGAAGAATATTTTTTAAATGCAGATTCGTAATCTGCCAGTATTCATGATGCTGGCAAGAGAACTCACATTATAGTCTACACCCCCTCATCAATATTATCATAATAGGGATAAGTGGTAATGTTTACACTATTGTGGGATTTCAGAATGCCATTTTCTCTTACTTCTTTAAGATAAGGACTCTTGATTGTTTATAGATATAGATATCCCTTTCTTCCATTTGAGCCCTTTTCATATTTCTTTTTTTTTAATTAATTCTTATTGGAGTATAGTTGATTTACAGTGTTGTATTAGTTTCAGGTGTACAACAAAGTGAATCAGTTTTACATATATCCACTCTTTTTTATACTCTTTTCCCATATAGGTCATTACAAAGTATTGAATAGAATTCCCTGTGCTCTACAGTAGGTCCTTATTAGTTACTTATTTTATACATAGTAGCGTGTATATGTTAATCCCAATCTCCCAATTTATCCTTCCCCCCCTTTCCCCCTTGGTAACCGTAAGTTTGTTTTCTACATCTGTGACTCTGTTTCTGCTTTGTAAATAGGTTCCTTTGAACCATTCTTTTAGATTCCACATATAAGTGATAGCATATGATATTTGTCTTTCATATGATATTTGTCCTCATATCATAGGATATTTTTCTTCGTATTTATGAAGTCAATTTTCTCTGTATGTAATTGAGATGCCTAGTCATTCCATGGCTGTGAATTCACAGGAAAACTAATATGAGAAAGATTTGGCTCCATGTAGGCAGAGACACTGAAATCTCATCTTTTCCTCGCTGAAAAGGAAGATTTCTAGCCATGACCTGCCCAAAACGTCTGGAGGAGTATAATTAGAAGGGCTGGTGAATACAAGCCTGTTTACCTCTTTCCCCTTTGGTCACAGACAAAAGCTCTTAATACCCATTCCTTGAAAGGTTGTCCCAATGTTAGTGGTGAATCATATCAACCAGAAACAAGCTGAACTTCTACCCCCAGGGATCATCTCCTCTGGGACACAAGACCTTAGAAAGCCTTGGACAGAAGTGAGACCAGAGCTGGTGGTGTTAGGTTTGAGTCTGAACTTTTCTTTGACTGGTTCAACAGGTTGACTGTCTTTTAGATTCTTGGCCAGGTCACCTTCCTCTTTTTTTAAGAAATAAAAATTTTATATATGTGTTACCGAACTCAGGTCTGGCTGCTTGCTGCTCAAAAATCAATACTCAAGAGAGAGAGAGACAAATGTTGGTAGAAAGGAAAGATGCTTTTAATCAGAATGCCGGCCATCTGGGGAGACGGTGGACTCAGTGTCCCCCAAAAACCATGTCCGAAGATTCTGCTCGGCCATGAAAGTTTTTAAAGGGAAACAGGGAAGTAATCTCAGTTAATCATTGAGATGGGGGGTCAGAGTCATCTCCATCCCCCACTGTGGGCAGGCTTGTTGACTTCTTGTGATCTTTCTTTAGATGCTCTCTTATTCACACAGTTTATCTGGTCAACTGTTAATTACTTATTCTTCACTTCTACTTTGATCTATGGAAAGAACCAACAGGTTAGGCAAGGTATTGTGTGATCAAAATATTGGAAAAGTGTGCTTGGGCGGGAGATGAGTGGAGCATGGGGTGGCTGATTTAATGTTAGTGTCAAGACAAAAGGGGCCTCCTGAAGAGAGCTCTTCCCTGCCAAAAGCTGCTTACGTATGTAAGGTGTACAACCTGATAATTATCTATCTATTGATAGATACAGATATATAGTAAAATGATTACTATAGTCAAGGTAATTCATGTATCATCTCCCCACATAGCTAACATTTTTTGATGTGTGTGTGATGAGAGCATCTGAAATCTTCTCTGTTAGCAAATTTCCATTATTCAATCCAGTATTATCAAGTATAGTCATCGTGCTGGGCTTTAGCTCTGTAGATCTTTAACATGCTTGCCCTTTGTGTGCCATGTCTGCCTTGAATAACGGAGTGAAATTCTTTTTTCAGCCCTCAGATACCCTATTTTGTGATACTGTTACATCTTTGAGTTGATTTTTTGGGGTTCTTTATAATCCCATATGTGGCAAGCTCCACAGTGTGGCCCATGTTCCTCACAGGCCTAGCATGTAGGAGTTCCTCAGTCTCTCTCTGTTGAATGAGTACACTTGCGTGTTTCATAATCAAAGACAACTTGAGTCTATGTCAGCGGTCAGTTTGCTGCGTGACCTGCAGTTGATCAGGCAGTGTTGCTGAGACACTAATAATGCTTTTGTATGAGGCAGTCCGTTGCCCTGGGCAGGGTCCTCAGCATCGGATTATCAGATTTAGTTCCAGACAAGACTGCAAGAGTATAAGCTCAATGCACTCAATTAGCAATAGGTCTCAAGGACGCGTAGTGTAATTGCTTATTTCCCTAAATAACAGAGACACACTGTGACTTAATTACAATAGTTTCACTGTGAAATAGCATTGGGGTAATTTCCGAGTGAGTATATTTTACATTAATGAGATTTGCTCAGTCTTATTGGCATTACTGTGAAATGCCTTTATGTAGCAAATTATTTTCTAAATTGCTCATGTTGTCTGTGGAAAAAAAAAGCATTTCCAAATTTCCTTCTGGAGGTGAAATGTATGTGCTTCAGAAAAGTCTCCACACTAAACTTTCATGGGTGACAAGGCTTGACTGCCCAAAAAAAGAAAACAAAAAACAAGTATGGTCTTTCCAATGTTCGTGCATCTCCAAAGCATGAGCATTCAGTTTAATATCCACCATTAAACATTCAAGTATGAGGAATTTTTTCATTAGGAGTCTGGAAAGCTGAATCCACCAACAGTCAAGGGTCTTACATTTGAGTCCTAGCTCTGCCTCTGGGTATCAGGTATTGTTACCAAATGCCCAAGACTACCAAAACATTGGAATTTGGAGCAGAGAAAGGCTTATTGCAGGGCCAGGCAAGGAGACACGTGGCTTGGGCCCAAAAAACCCCTGAACTCCCCGACGGGTTTTAGCAAAGCATTTTTAAAGGCCAGGTGAGGGGGAGCTGTGGTTGGTCGTTGCTGACTTCTTGGTGCAGGAATCCTTTGTTCTCGCAGCTGTGCACGTAGGTCAGGTCAGCTCAGCTGTGCAGGACGTTCCTGTAAACCTCCAACAAGACAGATGTTATTCTCTGTTCTGCAACTATTTATCTCTGTGTGAATGGAAAAGTGTTATACCTTTAAGGTCAGAGCCTTGAGGATGGGCTATCCTGTATATTTCGGGCTATAGGCAACATTCTTAACTTGTAGCAAAATGATGGAATACAAAGGTTAAAATAAAAGAAACTGATCTAATATGGAGTCAGATTTGTTCTTCCCTATTACAACATGACCTTAGACAAATTATTTAACATTCCTTTTCTCCCACTTGCTCACTTATAAAATAAGTGAGCCATTCATTTATTGGGTAACTCCTATGTGCAAGCACTTTTCTAGGCATTAGGAGGAGAGCAGCCCATGGGGGTAGACTAGATTCTTAATTTCTCGGAGCTATATTTTAGCAGCAAAGACGAAAAAACACATAGATGAATGAATAAATGAGTAATTAAGCAAAGGTCAATTTGATGCAAATACAGTCAGATGATATAGTTGAGGTGGGGCTTTTGGCTTTGGGAGGAAAGCCCCTTGGAGAATGGTAAGGTTGGAGTGGCAATTTGAATAATGAGTCAGCTCTAGAAAATTTGGAGTGAGGGCTTCCCTGGTGGCACAGTGGTTGGGAATCTGCCTGCCAAGGCAGCGGACGTGGGTTCGAGCCCTGGTCTGGGAAGATCCCACATGCCATGGAGCAGCTGAGCCCGTGCCCCACAGCTGCTGAGCCTGCACTCTAGAGCCCGCGCGCCACATCTACTGAAATCCGCGCACCACGGTGAAGGGTGGCTCCACTCACTGCAACTAAAAAATGCCTGCGCAGCAACAAAGACCCAATGCAGCCAAAAATAAATAAATAAATAAATAAATTAATTTAAAAAGAAAAGAAAATTTGGAGTGAGGACATTCCAGGCAGACAGAGTGGTACAAAGATCCTTGAGGTGGGAATTTATTGATTTCTTAAAATATCTTCAATTATAAATTTCAGTGATATCTCCTCTTGCAGAAATTTCAAAACAGTGTCCCACCTGTAGCATCCTGGGTTCTCCATTGCCATGGGTTGGACTTAATTGTCCTTATCTTGACTGAGCTTTCATTCAAACGATCTCCTTATGAATTGACTGCATCTAATTAATTAAATGTGCCTATGACTCCTCCCCAGGTTCCTGGAACTTGTTTCCACCATTCCCAATCTAGCACATACCGCCTTCCTTGCCAGTTTCCTAGTGTGATTAGCCAGCTGATACAAAAGCATAGAAGAACAAGAAAATCCTGCTTCTCAAACCTTGTAGATCCTGGTGTCCCGATTCCTTCCCGGTTACCACTAATTGCCCAGAAAGTATATCAAATTTAAATTTGTCATTCATCTAGTATATACAGCAAGGTATGATGAAGAAATGTCCCAGCACTTCTAGATAGCACTGATAAAATCGACATTGATAGAGATGATTAGAATAAGGCAGCTAATACATATTTCACACATTGATCAGGTAAGTCACTGACTCTACGAAGGGATGCATGATGCTATGATGGATCCACCTGTTATCTAGAAATACATCAATCAGTAACAATGGCTGGTTCAACTCAGCCCACTCCAAAACAGTCAACAAGAAAGAGTCAGAGTCTGGTTGGTATCACCCCACACCTTGGAGCCGGGAAATGTGCCCCTCCTCTCAATCCATGATTCAGAAAGAAACTGCTTCAGCAGCATGATAGCTAGTTACTAGTGGAGGTGACCTTGTGAAAAAGACAGCTCAACTTTTGCATTCCCCTTAAAATAGGAGGTAATAGCAATCTACTTTGCGGAATCCTAAGGCTTAAGTGAATATAATCCCAATGAAGAACCCCTATGGTTATTATCAGTTTTCTTCATCATCCTCATCCTTGGTTGTCACCTTTTCAGTTAAAGCTTTCCTTGAACACCCAACTTAAAATAACAGCTCTCAGCCGTGAAAAAGAAGGAAATAAAGCCATTTGCAGCAACATGGATGGACCTGGAGATTATCATACTAAGCGAAGTCAGTCAGAAAGAGAAAGACAAATACCATATGATATCACCTATCTGTGGAATCTAAAATATGACACAAATGAACATATCTATGAAACAAAAACAGACTTACAGACATAGAGAACAGACTTGTGGTTGCCAAGGGGGAGGAGGGTGGGGGAGGGATAGACTGGGAGTTTGGGGTTAGCAGATGCAAACTATTATATACAGAATGAATAAACAACAAGGTCCTATTGTATAGCACATGGAACTCTATTCAGTATCCTGTGATAAACCATAATGGAAAAGAATATGAAAAAGAATCTATTTATGTATTACTGAATCACTTTGCTGTACAGTGGAAATTAACACAACATTGTAAATCAAGTATACTTCAGTAAAACAAATTTAAGAAAAAAAACAACTCTTCACTCTCGATTCCCTCATCCTGCTTTATTTGGCTTCTTTGCATTTATTACCATTTGACATGTTGTGTATTTATTTGATTGTGGTCTGTTTCACTCTGGGGAAAAACAACAACAACAAAAAAAACTTCCTTATCATCAAAGTCTAGGTTTGCTCCCTGCAGGATCGTCCGTGTCTAGATAAGTGTGTGGCATATAGCTGGTGCTTAGTAAATACTTGTGGATCAAACAAATCAACATTATCACAGTCTGTTATGCCACGAGGCTGAGGTTGAGCTATAGGGACTGACCAGTGGCTGAGTTAGATGGATGATGCAGAGACAATTTTTATCTCTTCTCGGCCTATTCACAGTTGGAGAATGAGCTGGAAAAGAATTTGGATCACTATTTTAGGCTGCCATCTCATGGACCAAGACCAGCTTGAGCTTTGTAAAAATCAAGTCCTTCTGATATGCTAAGCATTACAGATAGACCGTATTACATTATTACATGCCATCATGTGACATCAGGGAATTCTACCACCTTCTTTTTCTCTGCTGAGCTCAGATTTAAACAGAAACCTAGTAGACACCAGCAGGAGAGATCTAGGTTTTGTGGGATTATGAACCTCCTCCTGTCTTGCATGAGAAGGAGGATGTGAGGAAACAGCTAGAAGAGCTTATCCCACTCCAGGGCTGATAAATCATTATTGAAAGTGGAAAAGGAAGATCAGGCAATGGTGAATTGAAGCATCATTTCATGGCTTTGGAAGACATGGCATGTGAATCACTAATCTGGATCCTAATCCTTGAAATTAGTTGCAATACCAAGCAATTTAAAAATAATAAGATGATGAATTTAATAAGAATTTGCTGAATGTTGCCTGACTGTGGATTCTAATCTGGAAGTCTTTTGTTTTCCTTGTTTTGATACATGAAATATACTGTCCTCTTGTTTATTTTCTTATAAATGAACTTATTAAAATGCAACAAAGATTAAATAAGCTTAATTAACTTAAGCGAATGTAATATTTTCATGGAGTAACTGAAGGGAATAGGACCTAACACACTTATTTATTTCTGTTATGTGCATCAAAAGTATGACTGGCTTAATGATCCTTCCGCAGACCAATATTGTTTTAACGGAAAACGGAGTTAATCATAAAACAATTCCCTCTAGCAACATGGAATGAATAAGTCATGGGAGACTGCCCTTCTTGATGATTAAAGTTCAGATTTAGCCTTCCCTTCTCTTTCAGAAATGTCTGATTTGATCTTCTTTTTGCTGCGCCGCTCAGCTTTTGGGATCTTAGTTCCTCAAACCCAGGTCCTTGGCAGTGAAAGCTTGGATTCCTAACCACTGGACCGCCAGGGAATTCCCTGATCATTTTTAGTTTACAGTAAATATCCGCATATTTGGAAGCTAATTTTACTCTTTTTGTTTCTTTGTTTTCTATCCTGTGCTGCACAGCAAGGTCCATGGGCCTGTGGTTTTCTTGGATGACCTGACGAGGGGTAGGGATAATAATACCGGTAATTACATGGCACACATCATGTTCCCTATAACATGCAACATCAGAGAACATTTATGGTGGGTTGTAACTCTGCTGAGGGCTTCATATGGCTATTCAGTCCTTCCAGCACCCATCTTATGGATGCTTAAACAGAGGCACTGAAAAGTGAAGTTACCACCTCATAGGCTGAGCTAGGGTTTAAATCTGTAACTTTAAGTTTGTAAACATTTCCTGATAGGTAAATAAGTAGATAGGCCTGGTAAGGATAGAGAATGGATAAAACCCCAAGTAGCAAGCTGAGACTCCCTGAATAGAATAGAAAAGAACATCGTTCTACCCAGGTCCATCCTCCAGGGAACAGCTCTGGGATTCCAGGGAGAAGCTGGTCTTTTTCTTTTTTTAATTTTTAAAATTTTTATTGGAATATGGCTGATTTACCACGTTGTGTTAGTTTCAGGTGTACAGCAAAGTGAATCAGTTATACATATACATATATCCACTCTTTTTTAGATTCTTTTCCCATATAGGTCATTACAAAGTATTGAGTAGAGTTCCCTGTGCTATACAGTAGGTCCTTATTAGTTATCTATCTTCTATATAGTAGTGTGTATATGTCAATCCCAATCTCCCAGTTTATCCCTCCCTCCCCACTCCTTACCCCCTGATAACCATAAGTTTGTTTTCTACATCTGTAACTCTATTTCTGTTTCATAGATACGTTCATTTGTACCCTTTTTTTAGGTTCCACATATAAGCGATATCATGTGACACTTGTCTTTCTCTGTCTGACTTACTTCACTCAGTATGACAATGTCTAGGTCCATCCATGTTGCTGCAAATGGCATTATTTTGTTCTTTTTTATGGCTGAGTAATATTCCGTTGTATATATTTACCACATCTTCTTTATCCATTCCTGTTGATGGACACTTAGGTTGCTTCCATGTCCTGGCTATTGTAAGTAGTGCTGCTATGAACATTGGGGTGCATGTATCTTTTCAAATTATGGTTTTCTCCAGATATCTGCCCAGGAGTGGGATTGCTGGACCATATGGTGAGAAGCTGGTCTTGAGTAGGGTACCTGGTGGCCACTGGCTCCAGCGCCTGTGGGTGTCTTTGGATCTGGATGTTCAGGGAATGGGCAGTAGGACTCCGTTCTCCTTCTTTCCATCTTTGAGCTCTGCTACTATCTGTGCCAGATTCTTCCTCTCCAGGTTTTCCCCATGTGTTGCCAGAGACGACCATCAGCATCTATAGGTTTCCCTTCCAGCTTAGCAACTCTGATAGAAAGAGACACTTCAAAGGCTCCTGTCAACAGCCATAATGCAGACTTGGGCCCTTTGCTGTATAAAGCAGTCTTGGGACATGGGGTGAAAGTTGAGTGAGGTTTCATAATTAAATATTGGTAATATATCAATGTGAATTTCTTGATTTTATGTCTGTTCTGAGGGTTTGTAGGTTTTATTCTTGTTGTAGGAAGTACGCACTTCAGTAATTCAAAGTGATCAGGCATTAGATTGGCAATTTCCTCTCAGGTGGTTCAGGGGGGAAAAGGGTTCCTTATACTATACTTAAAAGTGTTATAGGGGACTTCCCTGGGGGCACAGTGGTTAAGAATCCTCCTGCCAATGCGGGGGACATGGGTTCGAGCCCTGGTCCGAGAAGATCCCACAAGCCGCGGAGCAACACAGCCCGTGCGCTGCAAATACTGAGCCTGTGCTCTAGAGCCCGCGAGCCACAACTACTGAGCCTGTGAACCACAACTACTGAAGCTCGTGCACCTAGAGGCCGTGCTCCGCAACAAGAGAAGCCACCGCAATGAGAAGCCCGCACACCACAACGAAGAGTAGCCCCCGCTCGCCACAGCTAGAGAGGCTGCGTGCAGCAATGAAGACCCAACACAGCCAAAAATAAATAAATAAATAAATTTATTTATTTTAATTTTAAAAAACCTGTTATATAACTTTGTGACTATTTCAAACTAAAAAAATATTTAAATTATTAATGTACTGTCCCTCAAATGTCTGTGCGTTGGCTGGGTCCCGTTGGTGCGGGCTGTGCTCTTGCTAAAGGTGGCTCCTCCAGCTGTGTCCCACGTGTTCCGCTGGCACCAGCAGGCTAGCCCCGTCACGCTCTTTTCATGGAGACAGCAGAGGCCCCGGGAGCAGTTGAAACCCACTACCTTTTAAATCCGAGGCTCAGAAGTGGAACACTAACACTTCTGTCTCCTTCTGTTGGCCAAAGCAAGGCTTGTAGTTGAACTCCAAGTCAAAAGGACCTTTTGGGGGTATGAACTGACGTCATCCCATGGCAACAGGTATGAAGATTGAGGTTAATGATGCAATCCGTCCCCCTGTTGTAAGCAAAAGGATGGGGGGGCATGGGGTTGCTGACAGATGTCCTCCATACCTGTCTAATATTTATGGAGGAAAGGTTCATTAAATAAGTATGTAGAACATCCATAGCTAACAATTAATAAATGTTAGTTCTTTATTTTTAATTTAAATATAGTTGATTTCAATGTTGTGTTAGTTTCAGGCGTAGAGCAAAGTAATTCAGTTATACATATGTATATACCATTTTTCAGATTCTTTTCCATCATAGGTTATTACAAGATATTGAGTATAGTTCCCTGTGCTATACAGTAGGTCCTTGTTGCTTATCTATTTTATATATAGTAGTGTGTATCTGTTAATCCGAAACTCCTAATTTATCCACCCCCCCTTTCCCCTTTGGTAACCATAAGTTTGTTTTCTATGTCTGTTAAATGTTAGTTCTTTTTATCTTAATTAGTTCCAATCGCCAACAGTCCATATTTTTAAAAGAGATGTTGGACCAAGAAGAAAGACTGAAGAAATATCTTAATGCTGCCCGTACTTTCCTTTGTGATGATGAAAATTAATTTTCTTTTAGTGCCAAGCAGATGGTTGGAATTAAAGATCTCCAAGGTATTATGATGTCATTTGCATCATTAATTAAACTTTATCCAATATTGCTTTCATAAATCTTGAGTAAAATAGCTGCAAATGGACATAGCTCTAGTTTTTAGACTCTTTTTAGACTGATAACTTAAGAATGCCATCTATCTGCCTATCTTATATTTCAAGCGCAATGCATTTGAGTTAAGATTTGGAGAGAGTGGTAATAAAAACGGAATTTAAAAATATGATAATATGAGCCTATTTAGCTTTTTAAAATGTAAAAGACAAAAAGGAATAATGTTTGAAAATAGTTATAAAACTCGATAGCTTAATGTACAGGCCAGCTGAAGCCTACTTCCTAGGCACCCCTGCTGTTTAAAGCTTGATTTTCCCATAAACAGCCCCAGTTGATTAGAAAGTATCTGAGAATTCAATCTAATTACATGCACCGTTTTAGGACTTGGAAATGATTTGTCTGGAATGTCATAAAGTTTAATCTTCCTCTTCACCCAAATTTATACTCGTTGGTGGATGGGAACTTACCATGTATGGAAAGCTGAGTGTATTTCAGAAGGGGCTGCCTGCTTACAATCAGACTCAAGAAGCCATTATTCTAATTCAGATTTACTACCAGCTCTGCCAGAACTGGTCCCTCTTCAACCACATGCAAATGATAATTTATGTCCTAATGGTCTGAACTGCTGACTGCCCCTTGAGTTTTAAACCAAACCTGAATTCCTATCCTTCTTTTTAGAATGATACATATTTTACGATGACTCAGAACTGGCTGAGTGTATTCAAAAAGGTTTAAATGCAAAAGAGGATCCCCCTCCTAATTTAAACATTTTGTCAGGAGAAAACTGAGCCAACAAGGTAGTGAAATAATGCAATTATTCTGATTTATGGTGCATATTCTGTCTTTCTTAATCCGCTGTCTTGCCTTCTGAGAGGGAGAATTCTGGAAAAGTATTTAGCTAAAATAAGTAACTCTTTACTCCACTTGCTTTATCTTTCTCAGTAAAATCCATGTATTTTTTCTAACAGGACCTGAATTTATCTTTTCCTTTTTGAGGCAAGATTTATTTGGTGGCGGGTGTCTTAAATTTTCTTATTAGTTTGAGTTAATATTGATCAACTACTGAGCATTGGGTGGAAGTTCAAACGTAATCATCTGGGCATTCTGGATTTTTAATTTGCTTGCATTGAAAGTGAATATAACAGTAATTTGCTCTCAGGGATTTATGGGGAATTTGGCTAAGTAACACTTTATTATTCTGGTGTAGATGGGGGCTAAATCGTTGAAGAATTGAAAACGCTCCACAACTGCCCCAAAGTGGAGGGATGGTTTTTTTCTCTGAGCCCACCTTGGATGAAACAATGCAATACTTCAAGAAGATCACATTAAAGGGGTAGAAATGAAAAGAGAAACATCTTTTTCTGCGAAACAGGGTTGGACTAAAGAGAGAACTCTAAAGACAGCTGTCAAGATGGAAATCCATCCAAGTTAAAAAAAAAAAAAAAATGGAGTGGCAGAAAGTTACAAGAAAAGGAGGCCAGTAACCGAGCAATCATCCTTCCGGTCGAAAGTGGCCCATCTTCGAGAGAATCTTGGGATCCATGGGTCATGAAATCACCCTCCCCACACCCCGACGGAACCAGCGCACTGAACGGTTATCTTCAGCACATTTGTCAGAGCTCTGATCTGCCAAAGAAGACCAGTGATGACAGCTCAGTCTTTCATCTGTCTCCCAACATCCCATCCAAAGGCTTCTGTTTAAATGTGTATTAGCGTGCTCCCCGCGGCATCCTCCAAATCTTGCTTTCTGGCTCCTAGGCAGCTAATTAGACGCATGTGATGTCTGGCTGCACGTGCCCGAATCCTTCTTCCCAAACCTACCTCCTCCCTTGTGACACAGGCCAGGGCTTGGAATGAAACGGGAGAGGTTGGCGCCTACTTGTTTGCCTTTAGACATGGATGAGGCTCCTTGTGGGTGTTGTGTGTACTGTGTGTGTTGGTTTGCATGCTCCAACATGTCTTGGATAACTTTCCAAGTCAATGGAATAGTTCTTCCTCATATGTTTAAAACTGCTGAATAGTACTCCGTACTGTGGATATTTATCCACATTTTCAAGTTTTCCTCCCCACTGCAGTCTTTAAAGTCTGGTCCAGTTTGAGGATGGAGGACAGGTTTTGTCTCATAGGCTAACTGGTTGCACTCGGGAGCTCTGTGCTGAGCAATGTCTGCCTTGAGGGCAGGAGTGGAGCGGATTCTGGGCGTGTCATATCGTGGCTGTGTCATCTATGTCTGTGAGTCTGTTCAGGAAATTTATTTTAATTCATATTTAGCAGGAGAACAAGAAACCAAATAACGTCGGTGAGCTTCAAAACTTTGCTCCTTTGAAAGATGAAGTGGGTCTTTTGTGATGAAGCCTCAAAGGTCACTTAGTGTAACTTCTACCAGGGCCACAAGTCTGTCCAAGGTCAAGGGGAGGGTCTGTGGACCTCACCTCGGGATAGTAAGAGTGTCAGTGTCACATTAAGATAATGTGAATGAGACATAGAGAACAGACTTGTGGTTGCCAAGGGGGACGGGTAGGTGGGGAAGGGATGGCCTGGGAGTTTGGGGTCAGCAGATGTAAACTATTATATACAGAATGGATAAACAGCAAGGTCCTACTGTACAGCCCAGAGAACTATATTCAATATCCTGTGATAAACCATCATGGAGAAGAATATGGAAAAGAATATATATATATATATATATATATATATATATATATATATATATATCCCTGCGTCACTTGGCTGTACAACAGAAATTAACACAACATTGTAAATCAACTACACTTCAATAAAATTTTTTAAAAACATAAAAAGATAATGTGACTGTATCCTTGCAGACATTTTTGGTCAGTCAATCTGTTGTAGGTTTTACCGCACAGTTAAAGATCATGCATAAAACTCTGATACCCTTAAGAGAGGTGCCCTATTCAAGATGAGATGGACGAAGCTATAGGCTTTTAATTGAGAGCAGAGAAAAGGGACAGGAAAGCTTGGGAAAGACCCAGAAAAGGGCTGCAGAGGACCTCCAGGCAGACTTGGGCGCCTTTCCTGATCTCTACAGAATCATCTTGCTTCTGGAAAATATGTACCTTTGGCTGATGAGGCCGCTGATTCACGGATGTTGACTGCGAGGCCCCAGTCTCTCCCCAGGGGAGGGCGGTTTACAGATGGAGACAGCTACTTAGTGCCATGAGCTGCCCAGGCCATAGGGAACCTAATGGGACAGAACACCATCTAATTTTCTGGGAAAGCCAGCCAGCCACCCTGTGATTTGACGTCCAATCAGAGTTCCCGTTTGGGGCTTCCTGGTGGGCTGTTCAAAATTCCCATTGAAGAGGCAGGTTTGTAAAACCAAGCAGGGAGGGAGGGGGCTGCCTCTGGGTGCGTGAGACCGCCCCTGCGATCTGCTTGTTAGGTGTCGGTTTGCCTGACTCTGCTTCCTCCCCGACCTGCCACGGAATGAAGGCACAGGGGGCCCAGAGCAGAGTCCCGCAAATCTGTGTACCTCTCTGCTGCATGGAGATGCCAGACGGCTGCAGAGAGGGGTGAGATGTATACACCAAATACATACGTTCTCATAAACGAACCCGTGTTGTGAAAAGGACAGCAATGGAGTGAGTCATTCACACAGCTCAAGAAATGAAGCACTACCAGTGTTGAGACTGATTTGTTTCAGGATACCCGTACTCTTTAGTATTCCGATTGCTTGTTATCTGCATCTATTATCTATTAAATGGTTTGAAGTTGAAAAAAAATTTCCCAAGAAGGGACACATTATAATAGGATAAATCCTTTGAAGCCAAAACAAATCAACACACCCAACAACACAAAAAATTACTTTTCCGAGAGGATGCCATGATGGAACCATGATTTCAACTCCAAAAGCAAGGTCAGCTTTGCCTCCATTGCCTCTTCTTGCATCTCAGATGAGCCCCAGTGCTTTACTGTTGGCCAGTGGTACTCCAAACATCCTAGGGCACACATCCTGCCATTGAAATGGCCCCCAGGATCGGGCATCATCATTGACAAAGAGACTCATCTCTGTGGTTGACCAAGGTATTTGTAGACCAACCACTATTTCCATCCCATCTGGTCCTGTCCATGACCCTGCGTCCATTTAGGAGAGAGACACAGAGAGATGTACACAGTTGATGAGCAAACTGATGTGGTCAGTGTCTACCTGGAAATTTGCAACAAGGATGCTGACAAAGATGGAAGATTGCATCCTTACAGCCATTGGGAATATTGTGAACCAGACTGCAACATTTCAATTGAATGGGATTTCTAAATACAGCACATAGCTGTACCCACACCAAAGCAGCCCCATCTGTGGGATAAACAGCAACCCCTATTTTTTTTTTTTTTTTTTAAATAACAGAGGGCTTCAACTGTGTCTGTAATATATTTTTTAATTAATTAATTAATTTATTTATGGCTTGGGTCTTCATTTCTGTGCGAGGGCTTTCTCTAGTTGCGGCAAGCGGGGGCCACTCTTCATCGCGGCGCGCGGGCCTCTCACTATCGCGGCCTCTCCTGTTGCGGAGCACAGGCTCCGGACGCGCAAGCTCAGTAATTGTGGCACACGGGCCCAGCTGCTCCGCAGCATGTGGGATCTTCCCAGACCAGGGCTCGAACCCGCGTCCCCTGCATTGGCAGGCGGATTCTCAACCACTGCGCCACCAGGGAAGCCCAGCAGCCCCTATTTAATGATGCTAAAGCAGGAGCACTGCCAGAATGAGATGCCTCAGACTCAGACCCACTTCATCATTGGCTGCTTCCACACACTTGAGGGTGCAAAGCAGATGCTTCTGTCCGGGGTGATGTCCATAAACCCTGCCCGAGATTGTTCAGTCCTCAGTGGAGATCTCTGGTCCCATGTTAGTTAGTTTGGCTATCATCTGTCCCCAGACAGGGGACGTCGAAGAGGTAGATCTACCAGAGAAAGAGCGGGAGGAGAGTTGCCAGAGCGGAGTGCATCCAGCCACTGTTCCTGGGATGCTCAGACCTAGGTTCACATCCCCGCTCTGTCACTTCCTGGATGTGTGACCTCCAACCTCTCTGAGCCTCTTTCTTCTCCGCATCTGCCAAGGTGAGGTGATACTGTTGAGAGAATAAAGAGGGTGTGGTGAGCAGAGTGGCCCCGCCTCTTAGTAAATGCATGAGAAGCCGCAGAGCAAAAGTGGCCGGAATTGTAGTTATCATAAGAGCATTAAAATTGGATGCTTGTCTCATTTCGTATAACATACAATTGCAATCTGTAGGCTGGACAAACAAAGCATTTGGGCCCACACAATATTTTCTTACAGCTTTTGTACATTAAAGATTTGAATTTAGGAATGTTAGTTGAAGTCAAGATTTCTGGCTTATCTTGGGGGGGGAAAAAAAAAAAATGAAGGTCTTGCCAAAATGGATTTGCCTTCCCCTATGGGAGCAAGCAGCTGAAACCCAGGAGCTGCAGCCCCCTGCGGACACGACAGTGCCCTCCAGTGGTCATGGTGACAATCACACCTCAGGAGCAGGCTCTGTTTGTGACCCATTTTATAGAGGCGGCCACTGAAGCCCAGTTTAAAGAACTTGCCAAAGTCAGACATCCAGTAAGCAGAAGTCTGCACCAGCATCCCCGTTTCCATCATCACACCACATCGCCACACTGTATCCAGACCTGCTTCACCCGCTCACCCACCTGCCTCTCCTTGAAGTCAGAGCGTTGCCGCCTGCCTCTAACAGGTGGAATCCAAAGGCAGAGAGTTCACAGACGGTATCTGATTTGGATGGAGACCTTGGAGATCCTCTAATCAATTTTAACCTCCGAGTTCCAGGTCTTCATCCTGCCGTTCCCAAGGTTCAGAGAGAACTTACTGATCCTCACTCAGACAGTCAAGAACTGAACAGCCGGCTAATTTCCATCTCCAGACACCTGGCTCTTTCCTGGGTACCATTTGCCTTCCAGTGGGGCGGAGGATGACCTCTAGGAGGAGGGCTTTGCTGTCGTTACTCTCACGGGCCGTCCCTTGTCCTCGTCACGGGTAGGACATGCACCCTGTCGTCGGAGCAGCCCATTCAGCTCACCTGACTCACGACTAGGAGTCATTTGGCAGAAGCCATTGCCTTTCTCTCCAGAAGGCTCACTCTCATCTCCCTCCCCCAACCTGCTGAACATCCTCTCCCAGGCTGTGGCTGATCTGATCCCTCCGTCATTGCCACGTGAGACCCGGTTCACAGGGCAGCGTTTGTGATGCGGATAGCAAACACCTCATGTAGCACAGTGGGTGGATGGCCAGTGGATGTGTGAACGTCAAAGATGCGGGACATCATTAGCCATTAGGAAAACACAAAAGCACAGTGAGATACCACTGCACAGCCATCAGAATGGCTACAATTTAAGAAAAGATTGACGATTCCAAGTCTTGGAGAGGATGGGGAGGGGTGGGAACTTTCTGCTGGGGAAAGGCAAAACGTACAGCCACTTTGTCTGTGGTTTTTTTTTTAATTTTATTGAACTGTAGTTGATTTACCATGTTGTGTTTAGTTTCTGCTGTACAGCAAAGTGATTCCGTTTTGTATATATATATTCTTTTCCATTATGGTCTATCACAGGATACTGAATATAGTTCCCTGTGCTGTACAGTAGGACCTTGTTGTTTATCCATCCTATACATACTAGTTTGCATCTGCTAATCCCAAACTCCCAGTTATTCCCTTCTCCACCCCTTGCCTTGGCAACCACAAGTCTGTTCTCTAAGTCTGTGTTTCATAGATATGTTCATTTGTGTCATAGTTTAGATTCCACATATAAGTGATATAGTGATATCTGTCATTCTTTGTCTGACTTATTTTGCTTAGTAGGATCATCTCTAGGTCCATCCATATTGCTGCAAATGGTAATATTTCATTCTTTTTTTATGGCTGAGTAATATTCCATTGTATATATGTACCACATCTTCTTTATCCATTCATCTGTTGATGGACATTTAGGTTGTTTCCATGTCTTGGCTATTGTGAATAGTGGTACAACCACTTTGGAAAACAGTTTGGCAGGTTTTTTTTAAGAGTTGAATATACACCTTCCCTGTAATCTTGCCATTCTACTTATAGATATTTACCTAAGAGAAATGAAATGGACTAGCCATACAAAGAGTTGTTCATGAATATTGATAGCAGCATTACTTGCACTTGCCAAAACCTGGAAATAACACAAATGCCCATCAACAGGTGAATGGATAAACAGACAGTGGTGTATTCATACAGGAAAATACAACTAAACAATGAAAAATACTGATACATGCTACAACATGGATGGATCTGAAAATAATTATGCTAAATGAAAGAAGTCATGCAGAAGATGTATGATTCAATTTTTATGAAATCATAGACTGTGAAAACAAATCTATAACTTCAGAAATCAGATCAGCAGTTGTGTGCAGATGGGGGTGAGTGTCCCAGGAAGGGGTGGGATGGAGGGATGACAAAGTGGTACCCGTAAACTTCCTTATCCTTATCTCAATTTTAGTCCTTATTTCCCAGGTTTATACATAGATCAAAACTTACAAAATATTATATATTTAAGATACATGCAGGGACTTCCCTGGGGGTCCAGTGGGTAAGACTCTGAGCTCCCAACGCAGGGGGCCCAGGTTCGATCCCTGGTGGGGGAACTAGATCCTGCACGCATGCCGCAACTAAGACCCGGCACGGCCAAAATAAATAAAAAGTAAATAATTTTTAAAAATACATGCATTCTATCTTACATCATGTATACCTCAGTAAAATTCTTTAAAAAAGCATTTGACACACGGTAGATATTTAATAAGTACATCTAGTGAGGGCATCGCACCGCGTTTGTGGCAAGGAGAATGATTTTATTCCCCTTCCTTTGTTGCTCCTCTTCTGTTCTCAAGGAACTGAATACTGGGGAGGATGTGGCCCCCTGGGACGTCGGTCGGGGATGGCTGTGGGCTCTGGGTGTCTTGCTCCTAAGAGGGGAGTGAGGTTCTGGGGCCGTTCACTGCAGCTCTGCCCTGCAGACCTCTTCCTTTACGAGACCCCCGTGCGGATGGAGAGGAAATACTTGCGTGCAGATTGCAATCCACAGTTTGAAACAGTCTATGGGAATATGGCTTTACGCAGTGTCCTACAAGCTGAATACAAGGGCATGTGGGAGAAAAGCTCATTGCTGTGGGCACTGTGTGGGCCAAGGCTTGGAGACAGGAGGAAGCCCGTTATCTCAGGAATTAGGACGAGACCCTGCGGCTTGTACGCGGTGAATGCTGGAGAGGAACAGAGTGAGATTGGGGATGCACGCAGATACCCTATCGTGCGGGGCCCCCCAGGACCCTAGAACAAGGTTTCGGTTGGTTTGTCTGTTTTTCCCTGAGAACAGTAGGAAGTGACTGGGGGATTTTAAGCAGGAGAGTGACTTTATCATACTTCTGTTTACTTAAACCAGTTCAGTCTGGAAAAGCGGCTGTGGTGTGGGGAGGCAACTGGAGGACTGAGAGAGTAGAAGGTGGGATTCTGCTTTGGAAGCTGCTGTCGTCATCCGGGTGGTAGGTGATGGTGGCAGCGAAGAGGCTGAGGTGTGTCTTGAAGGGCAGCCCTGAGTTAGTTTCCCCCTGGGAGCTGAGTTGATCTGAGCAAAGCATCGGGGGCATTCTGGACTGGACCAAAAGCTCCGTGTCAGTTATATTTATTGTGACTGGTGATCCTTTTTTTCTCTTGGCTGCGTTGGGTCTTCGTTGCTGCGCGCGGGCTCTCTGTAGTTGCAGCGAGCGGGGGCTACTCTTCGTTGCGGTGCGCAGGCTTCTCACTGCGGTGGCTTCTCTTGTTGCGGAGCACGGGCTCTAGGCACATGGGCTCAGTAGTTGTGGCACGTGGGCTCAGTAGTTGCAGCACGCGGGCTCTAGAGCACAGGCTCAGTAGTTGTGGCGCACGGGCTCAGCTGCTCTGCTGCATGTGGGATCTTCCCGGACCAGGGCTCGAACGCGTGTCCCCTGCATTGGCAGGCGGATTCTTAACCACTGCACCACCAGGGAAGCCCTGGGGTCTTTTAAAACCCAGCCTGTGCACAGATGGCTTCATTATTTGGCAGCCCTAGGTCCGTGGGTCCCAGGACGCTAGGATCTATATATTGCCCTGAGAGAAAGGCTATTCCTCCCAAGAGGAGTCTTTTCCCCAGTCTCCTCCATCCTCTTTATTTATTTGTTTTCATTTTATTTTATTTTTACATTTTTTAATTGAAGTATAGTTGATTTACAGTGTTGTATGTTTCAGGTGTACAGCACAGTGATTCCGTTTTATATATATGTATATATATACACATATGTAGATTCTTTTTCAGATTCTTTCCCTTATAGGTTATGACAAAATATTGAGTACAGTTCCCTATGCTATACAGTAGGTCCCTGTTGGTTCTCCTTTACTCTCCATGAAGAAATCACCTCTCATTTTTTCCTCCCAGTTTCCTCCCAGTAATAGTTCTTGTCACATTACCTTAAAGATGAACACCCAAACCCGCTTAAAACAGCATCTGATAAAATAATGTAATCTTCTCTGCAGCTAGAGATGAGGAAAATGAATGATTACAATAGTGGTCCTATCACTGTCTTGTAGCGGCCATCAGCCCCTGGAGCAGGTTGAATACAGCTGGTGGGAAGGACGGTGTGGGTTTCCCCTTGAGTTAGTGGGAAAAAAGCAGGAGCCTGTCTCTGACGTTTTGGTGGATGGATGTGGGATGGGGACCCTTCTTTGCTGCACTCACAGTCACTTCAAGTAAAATTCAGAGCTGTCCCCTTGACCTCAGGGTTGCTCAACCCCAGCACGATTGACATTTTTCTTTTTCTTGTTTTTTTTTTAATTTAATTTTTTTGGTCGCATCCCACGGCTTGCGGGATCTTAGTTCCCCAACCAGTGATGGAACCTGTGCCCTCTGCAGTGGAAGCGCGGAGTCCTAACCACTGGACCGCCAGGGAAGTCCCGACATTTTTCTTTGGATAATTCTTTGCCGAGAGGGGCCACTCTGAGAATTGTAGGATGTGTAGCAGCATCCTTGGATCCCGCCCACCAAATGCCGGTCCCCTCCCCCCCAGGTTGTGACCGAAAATCTCCAGACATTGCCAGTATGCCCCGGGTGACACAATTACCTGTGGTTGAGAACTCCGATCTGGAATAATCTGTGTCCCTGAGTCCCATAGAGTTATGAGCTGTTGTAACCCAATTAGGGGGGAATAAACTAAAATTCTCCTAACCAGTGACCACTCTATCATCTTCTGAGTTTCCTTCACCTGTGCTGAAGACCCTGCAGAAGGGCTCTCTCCCTGTGCCCACAAAGTCACTGATCCTTTTCTTTGCAAGTTCTGTGTTGTACATACTCATAGGATGTGGGTGGCCTTAGAGTTCAGTAGCTTTGTTTTTTTCTTTGCTACTTTTTTTTTTTAATTCTCTGGAGTCCTAGAGTCTGACATTTTGACATCTGGATGTTGCAAAGGTCAAGACGGGGTTTCCATTCCATGAAGGGTCAGGAAAGGACACATGGGGGTTTGACTGGAGCTTGGGGTCGTCTTGGGTAGGCAGTTCTTCAGTGGGAAAGAAACTTAAGGCCGTGGATTTCAACCCACCTGCTGCAGCTTGAGCATCCCCTCCCACTAAGTGGCCACCCAGCTAGGGCACACCTGCACACACCCACAGGTGTGCCAGTATGGCCCTGCAGGTGGCGCTCTACCCAAATGCATCCCAAGGGGGTGCTGTTCATACCTTAGATGATGCAGCTTTGGGTGTCAGGCCAGGCATTTATGACCTTGGGAAAAGAGGTCTGGATTGGGAGTCAGCAGTTCTGGCTTCTAGTTCTGGCTCTGTCATTATTTTAGTTAAATGACCCTGGATAAGTCCTTTCTCCTGTCTGGCCCACATCTTCTCTTGAGTAAAATGAGTCATTTTTCAATAAGATTCGTGTTTGTCAAAGTGTGGCATCCTTAATCATTCTAGAGATTTTTTTAAAATGTGTTTTACTGAAGTATAGTTGATTTACAATGTTGTGTTAATTTCTGCTGTACCGCACAGTGATTCAGTTATGCATATATATTCTTTTTCATATTCTTTTCCATTTTGGTTTATTAGAGGATATTGAATATAGTTCTCTGTGCTCTACAGTAGGATCTTGTTATTTACCTGTTCTTTATATAATAGTTTGCATCTGCTAACCCCAAACTCCCATTTCCATCCCTCCCCACCCCATTCTAGGTTTTAAAATAATGTAGGTGTTCCCTGGCGGCCCAGTGGTTAGGACTCTGCACTTTCACTGCTGTGGGCCCGGGTTCCACCCCTGGTCAGGGAACTAAGATCCCACAGGCCGTGCTACACAGCCAAAAAAAACCCCACACAAACAAACAAAATAATAAAATAATGTAGGTGGTGCACAGGGAGAGTGTATATGTGTTTGTGTGTGAATATGTATCTATATGTGTGTGTCTATATATATATATAGAGAGAGAGAGACTCATACATGCGTATGTACCTTATATGTATATATTCCTATAAATAAAGTGCATTAGAAGAAAGCAAAGTGAAGCTAACACACCAGACTTAGGATCCTGCAATGCCATTACTTACAACAAGTTCAGTTCGTTTGGGAAGTTAGGCCTGAGTTAAAGAAAAGTATCAAGCAAGTCATATTTTGAAGACGACGTGGATATAGTAAAATGTGTGTCCGCAGGTGACAGCATCTGGGCAATGGTGAGCAAGGACTTTGTGTCTTCTTCAGATCTGAGGTCAGGCTCACCTGCTCCCACTGCATCCCTCCAGCGTGAGTGAGTATGCATTAGCCATCCTCAGAGGCTCAGAGACAAATCCCTGGGTGACACTGCACAGGGATACCCATGGCCCCTGAGAAGTGCACACCTTTCGTAAGTGGAGGGCACAGGAGGAGTTAAAGCCACTGTTCTTTCTCCCCTAGGATTTCCAGACCTGATCAGGGAGCCGGACTCCTCTGTGTCACCGCTTAGAACACACATCCTTTCTTTGCTATCAACATCGTTGATCATCAACCACCGCAGACATCTGCATGTGTGACTTTAAAAAGCCAATGCAGCAGCATTTTGGTTGAAGGTGAGAAGTTCCCTGCTTGTTAAACTGCCACCTACCCATCTGGAGTGGCTGCCTTTTCCTTTGGTTTCTCCCTGCCCTCTGGGTACCAAGCCGGTTTCAGATTCCACTTGGAAAGCTCCTGAGGTTTTCAACCCACAGTCAGTGAAATGTGTCAAAAAGAAAACAATACCAGGTAATGGGATCAGAGGCCAGGGTGGGTAAGGCTACTTTAGAGAGGACGGCTGCTCAGGGAGACCCTGCCAGGAGGGGTGTCTGACTCCGATGGGAGAAGGGGCCAAGCTGGCAAAGGTCAGGGGGTGACAGTTCCAGGCAAGGGAACAGCAAACACGACTGCTCAGAGGAGGGCCGTGTTTCGTGTGTTTAAATGATTTCTATAGATTTTATATTTAATAGTCACAGTAACATAACAAAAAAACTGGAGTTAGTCCCCATAGTAAAATTAATGAAAACTTTAAGGAAATCACTTAGCGAAAGATCCAGGCCAAGGGTGTGGATCTCAAAATCTGCTCCCTGCTAAGTATTGAACTGCAGGTGAGGGGTGTGCCAGTGAAGTTTATATAAATACCCTGTTTATAGGAGGGAGAGAGAGAGACAGAGAGAAACTCCCAGAGGAAAAAAATATTCCACTAGAAGTCATAGGACTTAGATTCTCCTTCTGGCAGAACTATGTTAAAACTCAGGCATGACCTTGGCCAAGCCAGCTGGCCTCTGTGTCCCAGTTTCCCTGTCTCTTTATGTGGAATAATCATCTCTCCCCTGCTCACCTCCCAGGGTGGTTGTGAGACTTACAAGTGCGAAGGGGGTCCCAGGGGCAGGACACGGTGTGGAAAGGAAGGTACAAATTACTGTCATAGACACATGCCAGGCTTCCTTAGGTCAAACAATTAATCATAGCTGCTGCATGTGGCGGACTGACTCCACCATCCCGCACTTGATATCAGGTTATTTCTCCAAACGAAGATTCCGTTTAATAATGAAGCAGCAACTGAACAGGACTCAGGGATTATGAATATCGTTTCCCAGATCTCTTGGCAAATTGCACAAAAGACTGAGATATTTGGTGGCTGGATTCCTGAGGAGCCATTGAAGGAAACCGGGGGCTGGGAGGTGAATCCAAGTTCTCCCACCTGCTAGCTTGGAATCCTTGAGGAACACACCCAGCTTCTCAGAGCTCCTGCCCTGTCAGGTGAAGACGGTCATCCGCTTCGACGGTTTCTAGATGCAGCCAGCATCCCTCCTCCTGAGACCACAAGACTTCTTCGGCTGTCTGGGGTTGACAGGAGAGTTTCAGCATCACTGATGAAAGTCATTTCCAAATTCCATCACTGCATGTGAGTGTGGAAATTAGAGGAATTCCCTGGTGGTCCAGTGGTTAGGACTTGCGCTTCCACTGTAAGGGGCCTGGGTTCAATCCCTGGTTGGGGAACTAAGATCCTGCAAGCCACGTGGCATGGCCAAAAAAAAAAAAAAAAAGAGAAATTAGATTAACTCTGGGTATCAGCGAGCCCCTTGAACATTAAACGGTATAAATTCCCCGGTTCAGGAACTGTCTCCGTCCCCCGTCAGGCTCCATCCTCTTTCCTGATAAAGAAAACCGCTCCTTAAATTGATCTATTAAGTATTTATTTTTTTAAAAATTTTATTGGAGTGTAGTTGCTTTACAATGTTGTGTTAGATTCTACTGTACAGCAAAGTGAATCAGCCATACCTATACATCTATCCCCTCTTCTTTGGATTTCCTTCCCATTTAGGTCAGAAGCATGGATTTTTTTTTTTTTCCCTGTCTCATAATAGGATCAGCTGAAATCAAACATCCAGGACCGTTAGCCCAGGGGCCCCTCTTCCAAACTGGATTTAGAGGAGTTTACGTCCAGGATCAGCAAACTGAGGGAAATGGCTAAGCTGCTTTCGGTTTCCTGCTCCCATGAAGCCATAAATAGTCTCCCTTTCCATCTCTGGAGGGCTGCTCAGTGGCACGTTCCCCCGTCACCAACACCGATAGTCGCTGACCCTGCGTGGCCTGGGCAGGGGGTCATAGAAGCCCAGTCTCAGATCTGAGATCCCTTTAGACCCAGGGGCACATTTTAGAGAACAGTGTGTTGACAACATCGGAGAGGGGAGGGTAAAGTTGACATTTCTTTTCTCTTAGGAACATAAACAAGGATCATTTTCTGGCGTGGAACTTTTGGAGGCAAAAATGAGACCCTTATGATGATGTTTATGATAATATGCTAATGATTATGCTTCCCATTAATAAGGGGGACCCAGAAAATTGTTGGTTTTTTTGTGTGTTGCCATTTTTTTTTTTTTTTTTTTTTTAATGGCTGTGTTGGGTCTTCGTTTCTGTGCGAGGGCTTTCTCCAGTTGCGGCGAGCGGGGGCCACTCTTCATCGCGGTGCGCGGGCCTCTCACTGTCGCGGCCTCTCTTGTTGCGGAGCACAGGCTCCAGACGCGCAGGCTCAGTAGTTGTGGCTCACGGGCTTAGTCGCTCCGCGGCATGTGGGATCTTCCCAGACCAGGGCTCGAACCCGTGTCCCCTGCATTGGCAGGCAGATTCTCAACCACTGCGCCACCAGGGAAGCCCTGTGTGTTGCTACTTTTTTATTGAAGTATAGTTGATTTACAATGTTGTGTTAGTTTCAGGTGTACAGCACGGTGATTCAATTATATATATATATATATGTGTGTGTGTATATATATATATATATATATGTATGTATTCTTTTTCAGATTCTTTTCCCTTATAGGTTATTATAAAATTTTGGAGTTCCCTGTGCTATACAGTAGGTCCTTGTTGGTTATCTATTTTATATATACTAGTGCATATCTGTTAATCCCAAACTCCTAATTTAAATTAGGAGTTTGCAGTTGTTTTTCAATTTAAGAGACATTGGACAAAACGGGATGCCAAATAGCTTCCCCAAACTTCTGAAGTATTTGTCAGAGGATGAGAAAGATTTTCTCTCCATGAAGGTGAAGGCCAATAGATACTGTGTTTTTCTACCAAGATAAATGCCAGGGACTGATTAGTTTTTGTCCCATTTCACACAGCCTTGAGAAATGAGCCCACTTGCACACTCTGAGACTTTGGCAGAGAAATGATGGAGTTGGCTTTGCTGTAACATTAGAAATCAGAAATACTGCTGCCGCCAGCAGGTCCATCCATATGTATTTGTGCCCTGACGTATGACTCAAAGGTGCTGGGGTAGCATGCCAGGATTGCTTTGGATTATTATAATTCAGCAAATCATCTAACTTATATATTAAGCTGGCTCAATAGACATATCCCCTTGTGCCTTCCTCTAAAGAAAAAAAAAAAAAAGGTGGTGAATAATGATGACATAGGCACAAAGTCACAGGGTCCATTGTTTAAGTGTCCAATGCCTAAATAGAGAGATGGCTGGACCAGAACCCACACTCCACCCGAAAGCATCTGTTTCCAGTGGGTGGCAATCAGTAGAGCAAGGGATAGAATTTTTATAGAATTTGGTTTATTGCCACATTCGTTTAGCCTTTTCTGAAAGATAATTCAGAAAGAATTTGGGGGAAAGAAGCAGCTTTCCATCAGATTTGCCCATAGTGACACACAACCATCTTTTCATTATGCAGAGAGATTTTTAAAAATGTCTTAGCCAGACTAACTCTCCTGAGAGGAGTTTGCTTCTTGGTGGGACATGGGGGAGGGCGGGGCAGGCTCAGGATCAAAGGGGAGGGGGGTGTACTTTCAGACCTTCTCTGGCCAAGAAACTGCCACCAATTTCCTGCAGTTCCCCAGCTCACCTGCATTCGACCAACCCCACACAGCTCACCCTCCTCGAGTTCTCTTTCTTTTTTAATTTAATTTTTATTTTATACTGGGGTATTCTTGATTTACAATGTTGTGTTAGTTTCAGGTGTATAGCAAAGTGGCTCAGTTATTCATATACATATATCCATTCTTTTTCAGATTCTTTTCCTATATAGGTTATTATAGAATACTGAGTAGAGTTCCCCGTGCTCTACAGTAGGTCCTTGTTGTAGAGTTCTTTTTTATCGTTGTATTTATTAAGTTATTCAAGTACCCTCTGTGCTTCAGACCCACTCTGATTCTAGGCATACAAAATTAAATGATACCCATCACTTACCTTCAAGATTTTTACAATGAAGCTGAGAGATATCTGCTGGCCATGTTCCTATCTGTAAGAGGAGGTATTTTACAAGTGATATGGTTACATATTTAGACAAAGAACTAATTCTCCCAAGAGGAAAGTGTTTCATCAGGGAAGGCTTTAAAGTAAAGACAACATTGAAACGGGGTTTTGAAGGATGGGTAGGAGTTTGTCAGGAAGAACAATGATCTGTGAGTAATAAAACCAACAGCTACTCTTAACTGAGCACCAACTATGTGCCACATGTGCTTTTACATATTTGAAATGCCTTATTACTATTAATCATTCAATGGTAGGAGTTATAGAAACTCTTATATCCATTTTACAGATGAGAAAACTGGGGAAATTGACTCTCCCAAGTATAGGTAGCTTTTGGAGCAGGCAGACTGTCCTAAAACCTGGGCTCTGAGCTATCACACCCCACTGCTGGGTGTTCCGAGAAGAAGTGTCTGGAAAGGAGAGAAATCTAATGAAACATGAATGGTTGAAGAAAGTGTGTGCATCTCATCTGCCCAAGGATTGGAATGTGTGTGACTCACCCACCATATGACTTGGGGACAGAAAATCAAGCCCCTCTGAACCTCAGCTCCTTCACAAAGTGGGATGGGCAAGTGGCCTCCCGCCCAGGAGTTTGTGAGAATCCCTTTTCTTTGTGTTCCTCTCTTTCTCTATCCCTCCCTCTCCCCCTTTCTTCCTAACACGTGTCTGTTGAGTATCTGTTACATGCCAGATACCTGGAAAAGCCCTGGGAATGCAGCTTAAACAAGGCTGGGTAAGGATGGGCCCCAGTGCTGTGGCTCAGGTGACTCAGCCTTGGCTGGCCAGTCAGAGAGCACTTAGTTCCAGGTGTGGATGGGCCAGTGGTCCTCCAGGGAGCCCGGGGCACCGCAGGATGTTGACAGCAGGCATCCCTGGGCCAGAGGGGTGCCTCTCCTTCTGTATTTCTCTCTGACTCTCTATCTCTCTGTATCTCTTGATCTGTCTTGCCGTCTCCCTGTTCTGTTGGTTTTTATTTCTTTCTGTGTCCTTAGCTGTCGTCTCCTCTCCTGGATTAACTCTCTCTCTTTTTAAAATCAGTCTGGCTTCCTCATTCTTTCTCTGTCTCTCTCTGTTGACTCTATCTTCCTCTGTATGTTCTCTCTTCCTGCTTGATGTCTTCCTGTCTGTCTTTCTGCTTCTTTGACTCTATTTAGGCATTAGGTTCTCAGTCTATTTCTCTCTCTCTCCTTCTCCCTCTATGTCTGTTTCTGTCACTGTCTCTCTCTCTCTGGCTCCCTCTCCTTTCCAATCTCTTGGTCCAGACACCCAGAAACTGGACTTGTCCAAGGGATGGGAACCAGCCGAAGACCCAGCTGCGTTCTCCCCTGTGACTGGACCTTCCAGTAACCAGTTGCAGGAGTCTTAAAACAGGGCTCACTCACCCTTCAATGAGGTCATTGTTGTGAACTTGAGTTGTATGCCTGTCTTCTGGAGTATTTCTCTCAGTAGCTCTGTCTAATCAGGTTTGGGTGTTAATTATATGACTGATATTTGCATGCTAGTTTGGTGGTAACTTGGTGTCATATTAAATTTTAATTTGGTCTAAGCTGGATAAGAAGATTCCTTCAGTCAACAAAGATGCTTGTATTAGCAGGTTACAGATATAATTAGGCAGAGCTTGACTGAACCACTAATAGATTCAGGTACCGGGAAGGAATTAGAGATAAACACTCAGACACTTATTATTCAGTGTTGATGCTGGGGTATGTGAATCAGCAGGACCCACCTGAATTATGGAAGCCTGAGCATAAAATGCAGAATCCACCCACGTTTAAACTTAGGTGTTCTTGACATTTTCTCCCAGTCTCTCTTTTATCCTTGTTTCTCTATTTGTCTATCCTTCCCTCTTACCAGTCTTTCAGCTTGTGTATTTGCTGTCTTCTCTCTCTCGGTCTGATGGCGTATTAGTTTCCTGGGGCCGCTGTAACAAATCACCACACAATGGATGACTCAAAAGCACAGAAACATATCCTTTCACAGTTATGGAAGTAGAAGGTCCAGACTCAGCTTGACTGGGCCAAAATCAAGGTCAGCAGCATGGAGCTCCCTCCAGAGGCTCCAGGGGAGAATCTGGTCCTCTGGTTGCCTCAGCTTGTGGCTGCCTCACTCCAATCTCCACTCCCTAGGTCACCAAAGTTTCAGCACAGATGGATGTTGAACATGGATGGATGTTGAACATGGATGGTTGTTGAACATGGATGGAGGTACCTCCCTAATGCAGGTGGGTCCTGCTGATTCATAATGGAGCCTGTTGGACTTCCAAAGGATGGAGAGTGATTTGACCATGATGAGAGGTGGGGGGAGAGTGCAAGAGGGAGAGAGAGAGGATGGAAAAGGAAGGAGAGGGAGGGGATTTGGGAGGGAGGGGGGAGGAGAGAAGAGAGGATCATTATATAGACAAGTAGAGAAAATGACAGTTTCAAGCTCTGAAAGGAGCAAGAGTCACCAATAAAAATGTCCCCTGCAAGAGGGAGAGAGAGAGGATGGAAAAGGAAGGAGAGGGAGGGGATTTGGGAGGGAGGGGGGAGGAGAGAAGAGAGGATCATTATATAGACAAGTAGAGAAAATGACAGTTTCAAGCTCTGAAAGGAGCAAGAGTCACCAATAAAAATGTCCCCAAAGACCAAGCAGGTGACGGATACAAGCAGAACAGCTCAGGTGAACACGGAAGTGGAGATTGGGGTGCTTTGGCCACAAACCAAGGAGACCAGAGGACCAGATTCTCCCCTGGAGCTTCTGGAGAAAACGCCCCCCTGCTGACCTTGCTTTCCGCCAAGTCACACAGATTTTGGACTTTTGAGCCCCAGAACTGTGAACAGATATGTTACTGTTAAGTCACGCATTGTATGGTGATTTGTTGCAGCGGCCCCAGGAAACTAGCGGGTTTCTTCTATCTGTGCCACATCGTCCTCTGCCCTCCTCCTGTAAGGATCCATGCAGCTGTATTCAGGACTTGCCTGGATATTCCAGGACAGTCTTATCCCCATCTCAAGACTCTGAACTTAATTACATCTGTAAAAGTCCCTTTTTAGCCATTAAGGTGACATTTGCAGATTCCAGGGATTAGGGTGTGGAGCCGGTATTCAGTCCATCACTCCGAATGCTGCTCTGTCTCCCGTCTCTTCTCCCTCTCACCACTCAGAGAAGGGGCCTTTCTGAGGAATCTTCAGCTGCTGCTCTCTGGTCCAGAACCAGAAATTAACTGACTTTTCTAACAGAGGAGACAGACAGGAACATCTGTCTTGATCTGCATCTCCTACTCAGAGCCGTGTGGATGGAGACCAGAGAAGGTGAACATAAGAGAACCCCTGACTTCCCTTGACCTTGACTGAAAGAGGCTTTTACCAACAGGAACAAAATGATCACATTTGACCTCCCACTTCTGGGACTGTAGAAACCACTTCCTCTCACAAAACGATCTTCATCAAGCTGTGTGGGGCATTAGCCGAGAGCTGGTTCTTTGAAGCTGGGCACTCGACCATCCCCATCCTGCTGCTTATTAAATGTTGGCCTTGGGCACACCGGTAACCACCTCTGAGCCTCAGTTTTCTATCCTGTAAAATGGGCGCGATAATGGCGCCTCCTTTGAGGGCTGCTGTGCATTTACAGTTTCTCTGTACTTCCCTCTCCCTTTCTCTCTCTGCTTTGTTTCTGTGACTCTGTCTTTATCTCTTTGTGTCTCAGCTTCCATGTTCTCTGCATTGCAGCCTGTGTTTCACTCTCTCTAGCTGTCTCTCTAGTTGTGTGCAAACGTGTGTTTCGTCTGCCTGCTGTTGCTTTGTTCCTTGGCTTTATTTGAGCTGGCGGATTCTCTTTCTGTCTCAGTTTCTTTGTCTCTCTCTGTCTGCCCATCTCCCGTTTTCTTTCTCTCTCACTCACTCTGATGAGGGTTCTGTTCACAGAGTGCTCTGCTGGTCCTCCTCGGTACAGAACCGGGAGATTCCTCATCCTTTACCCACCCACAGAAGCCTGACAGACGCCTGTCTCCCAATTCAGAGTCTGCTGATGGAGGTTGGCACTGAGTGATAGAAGACATCTCGACTTCACTTTGCCTGTTCTTTACTATCTATCCAATAGAGAGAGAGAGACTCAGCCATGAATGGAATCGACTCAAGCCTCTCATATTTTTTATTCACTGGGACGTGGTACAGTCCTACTGAGGTACCAACACAGCACAGACAATCACACTTGACCTCCAACCTCAATTACTGTGGCTCTGGGGCATCGGTTAAGAGCGTGTGCTTTGGAGTTTGGCAAGTCCCAGCTCAGCATCTGACCAGGTGTGACCTTAGCTAAGTCACTTCTTTCACTGAGCCTCAGTTTCCTCTTTTGTAAAATGGGTGTAATAATAGTACCTCCCTCTGGGGGCGCTCTTGTTTCTTCCGTCTTCACCTCTATCCATCACCTGCTTGGTCTTTGGGGACATTTTTGTTGTTGACTCTTGCTCCTTTCAGAGCTCAAAACTGTCTTTTTTCTCTACTTGTCAATATAATGATTCTTTCTTCTCTCTCCCATCCTCTCCACTCCCCTCCCTCTCTCCCTCTTGTACCTTCCCTCCACCTCTCATCATGGTCAAATCACTCTCCATCCTTCGGGAGTCCAACAGACTCCATTATGATCCCCAATTTTACAGATGAGGGACTGGAGACCAGCGAGATTCTTGCTGGCTTGGGATCACCCAGGAAACTTGCAGCATAGCTGAGAGATGAACCCACGTCCTGTGATTCTTATTTCAGAGCCTCTTTTATTTTAAATTAATTTTTATTAGGTCTAGTTGATTTACAATGTTGTGTTAGTTTCTGCTGTACAGCAAAGTGAATCAGTTATGCATATACATACATCCTCTTTTTTTAGATTCTTTTCCCATATAGGTCATTACAGAGTATTGAGTAGAGTTCCCTGTGCTGTGCAGTAGGTCCTTGTTGTTGACCTATTTTAAATATAGTAGTGTGTATATGTCAATCCCAATCTCCCAATTTACCCCTCCCCCCTTCAGTGCCTCTTATAATGACTCATCTGACCTTCCTAGCAGTGAGGCCAAGGATGTGAGCTGGTCGTGTAGGCCCTGGTGTTTGTCTCTCACTGATAAGTGAAAAATGTCTTAAATACTTCAGGATTATATAAAAAATGTAGAGACTCAATGTCAGCAACCCCCCCTGTGGACTCAAGATGAAAGAGCACTGATTTTTGTTATTATGATGGCAGAGCGTCTCCTGGACATCAAGGGCAGGAAATGAACCATCCCTTACTCAAGAATGACCTGGAACCAGCCTTGGAGCTCTTATTTCTGCTTCTCTCTGCATTTGTCTCTCATTATTGCTCTTCCTACAGAACAACTTTCCCTGCTTTTCAGTTTGTGGAGCCACCAACTGCTCCTAAGTTTATGTCTCTACCTCTCAAAAATAGAGCTAAGACAGACTTCATCCCTTAATTGCACTCCTGTTGTCTCATTGGCCCAGTTTGGGTCACGTGTTCACCAATGGACCAATCAAAGGTGGCCAAGGTGGGCAGGGTCATTCTTCCCAACATGGCGGCCAAGGTCCCTCTTGCTGTTACCATGGGGATGGCTATCAGGAAAAGAGAAATTCCTAACGAGTATTTAGAACAGCATTGTTTGATGGCTTCACATCCATTTAACACTCATGGGATGACCACATACCATGTGCCAGTCATGAAAGTTGGTCTCTACCTTCGTGGGCTTTCCAATTTCTTGGATTTTTCTTGGTTCAGTTCCCCCCACTTTCCAAGAGGAACATTTGTGTTTAGTGTCACTTCTCCAGCTTCAAGCTTTCCATGGAGGGGTTGCAGACTCATCTGTTTTATATTCTGTTGTACAAATTATGAAGAAAGACTCGATCAAGAAAACTTGCTGAACAATACGTAAAGCCCACCAGCCCACAGTCTTCTTTGCAGTGACCCCTTAGAGGGGTCGGATAGGTGGGTGTTACTATCTAGTTAATCTTCGCTACTGATGGATGTTCTCTGTCCGCACGTAGAGTGATAATGGGAGTTTCTTCCTGTTTTTCCCTTTTCCCCATATTAGCTATTACCCCCTTGACACAAGAACTGTGCTTTGAGCGCGGCTGAATTTTTATTGAATTTTCCTTTAAGTACTGTCTTTTTAGAAACATCTCTCTTCATTTTCTTCAGGGACCAGCAGGTAGCTGGATTTCGAAAGCGTCTATTGCCAGGATAACAGGATAACATGTTATCAAAGACCACAAAAATAGAGTTTAAATGGTGGGCTAGGCAGACTTCAGAGATATCTGAGGCTCAACACTACAATTAAAAATCATGATTTAAGTTGTAGCCAAAACCCTAGTTTCTCTCGGGCTGAAGTTTACAGCTCTCTTGAAGTTTTATCCGTCGTAACTCAATCATAACATCTGAGGGCAAAGAGAGAAAAATGAAAGTTGTCATGAGAGTCCCCTTCAAAGGCTGGCATGGGGAAGCCAGCAGACAGAATATGAGCAAACAGATTTCAGAGTTGGTTATTACTCCCGGGGCTTTCTGAACACAGGAGAATCCAGTGTATAATCAACCACAAGCCTTGTGGTCAGTATTTATGAGCTTTGGATCTCCTTGTATATTTCTCCTACCAACACACATTGTGCAAAACACATTTTCACATTGTGCAAAACACATTTAATCAGTTTTGTTGGGCATTTTTGCTTGTTTGTTTGTTTGAATCAAAGTTTTAGGAATTTGATTTTTTACATGCAAAGGGTTAGTTTTTTGGGTTAGTTAAGATAAAATTTTAACTTCATTTATCACAAGACATGGTTGGCTGCCACAATACCATGGCAGCTACAACAGTAAGCATTTACTTCTAAGTGTTTTTGGTCCAATCTTGGCTGTGCCCCTGGGCAGCCAGTGCTTTAACTCTGCCCGCCCAGTGGTAAGAACAGAAATAGTAGTACATGCATGTCTTAAGAAAAGAATTGCAAGGAATTGGTCTGTGCAGTCGTAGGTGGTAGCGAGGCAAGTCGGAAATCCACAGGGCACCTGGAAACTCGGACAGGAGCTGACCTTGCAAAACATGGGCTGAAGTTCTTCCTTTTTTCATGGAAACCTTAGTTCTGCTCCTAAGAACTTCTCTCCACATCTAAACTATTTATTTATTTATTTATTTTTGGCTGCGTTGGGTCTTCATTGCTGCGCGCAGGCTCTCTCTAGATGCAGTGAGCGGGGGCTACTCTTTGTTGTGGTGCGCGGGCTTCTCATTGTGCTGGCTTCTCTTGTTGCAGAGCACGGGCTCTAGGTGCACAGGCTTCAGTAGTTGTGGCATGTGGGCTCAGTAGTTGTGGCACACGGGCTTAGCTGCTCTACGGCATGTGGGATCTCCCTGGACCAGGGCTCGAACCTGTATCCCCTGCATTGGCAGGCGGATTCTTAACCACTGTGCCCCACACCTATACTTCTGTGTCAACTTTAATGAGTTCTTTTCACCCCCAGTTCCTCAAGGCTTCCTTTCCTTAATGGATATCTGAAATATCTATTTGTGATTGTTTAATCTCCCTGGTGAGAATGGACTCTTCCAAGCTTGATCTCTGTACCTTTTGATTGTTTCTTTGTTTATCATCTTCATGCCCAGAACAGAAATTTGACAAGAGTATATGTTCAGAAAATACTTGGTGCATGAATGAATGACTACAATTTTAATGCACAGAAATCTCTTGCATTCCTATACACTAACACTAAAGATCAGAAGGAGAAATTAAGGAAACAATCCCTTTCAAAATTGCAACAAAAAGAATAAAATACCTAGGAATAAACCTACCTGAGGAGGTAAAATACCTGTACTCAGAAAATTATAAGACACTGATGAAAGAAATCAAAGATGACACAAACAGATGGGGAGATATACCATGTTCTTGGATTGGAAGAATCAATATTGTGAACATAAGTACACTACCCAAAGCAATCTACAGATTCAATGCAATCCCTATCAAATTACCAATGGCATTTTTTACAGAACTAGAACAAAAAAATCTTAAAATTTGTATGGAGACACAAAAGACCCCAAATAGCCAAAGCAGTCTTGAGGGAAAAAAACGGAGCTGGAAGAATCAGACTCCCTGACTTCAGATCATACTACAAAGCTACAGTAATCAAGACAGTATGGTACTGGCACAAAAACAGAAATACAGATCAGTGGAACAGGATAGAAAGCCCAGTGATAACCCACGCACATATGGTCAACTTATCTTTGATAAAGGAGGCAAGAATATGCAATGGAGAAAAGACAGTCTCTTCAATAAGTTATGCTGGGAAAACTGGACAGTTACATGTAAAAGAATGAAATTAGAACACACCCTAACACTATACACAAAAATAAACTCAAAATGGATTAAAGACCTAAATGTAAGACCAGACACTCTAAAACTCTTAGAGAAAAACATAGGAAGAACACTCTTTGACATAAATCACAGCAAGATCTTTTTTAACCCACTTCCTAGAGTAATGGAAATAAAAACAAAAATAAACAAATGGGACCTCATGAAACTTCAAAGCTTTTGCACAGCAAGGGAAACTATAAGCAACGAAAAGACAACCCTCAGAATGGGAGAAAATATTTGCAAATGAATCAACAGACAAAGGATTAATCTCCAAAATATATAAACAGCTCATGCAGCTCAATATTACAAAACCAAACAACCCAGTCAAAAAAGGGGCAGAAGGCCTAAATAGACATTTCTCCAAAGAAGACATACAGATGGCTAAGAGGCACGTGAAAAGCTGCTCAACATTACTAATTATTAGAGAAATGTAAATCAAAACTACAATGAGGTATCACCTCACACCGGTTAGAATGGGCCTTATCAGAAAATCTACAAACAACAAATGCTGGAGAGGGTGTGGAGAAAACGGAACCCTCTTGCACTGTTGGTGGGAATGTAAATTGATACAGCCACTAGGGAGAACAGTATGGCGGTTCCTTAAAAAACTAAAAATTGAGCTACCATATGACCCAGCAATCCCACTACTGGGCATACACCCAGAGAAAACCGTAATTCAAAAAGACAATGCACCCCAATGTTCATTGCAGTGCTATTTACAATAGCCAGGTCATGGAAGCAACTAAATGCCCATCCACAGATGAATGGATAAAGAAGATATGGTACATATATACAAAGGAATATTACTCAGCCATAAAAAGGAACGAAATTGGGTCATTTGTAGAGATGTGGATGGACCTAGAGACTGTCATACAGAGTGAAGTGAGTCAGAAATAGAAAAACAAATATCATATATTACCGCATATATGCAGAATCTAGAAAAATGGTACAGAAGAACCAGTTTGCAAGGTAGAAATAGAGACACAGATATAGAGAACAAATGTATGGACACTAAGGGGGGAAAGCGGGGTTGGGGGATGGTAGTGGGATGAATTGAGAGATTGGGATTGACATATATACACTAATATGTATAAAATAGATAACTAATAAGACCCTGCTGTATAAAAAATAAATAAATAAAAGTAAACAAAATAAAACAAAAAATAATACAATTTTATTTAGAGGGAACAAAAAATACGTGTAAAACATGGCACTGCTTCACCTTCTCTAGCTCAATTATCATGTTTTCAGATTTTCACTACACATTTTCTGTTCTGTTGACAAGTCACTATCAGTTCCCAATTTAATATCAATGTAAAGCAAATCATCTATATAAAAGAGAAGAAAAAGAGTACTTACCACGTACATTGTTGAGAAAGTTAAGTTAGCACTATAATTACACGTGCCATTTCTCTTCACACTTATTCTGCTTGTTTTCTAAAACTGTAGCTCAGAGGAATGTGAACTCTGTAACCCGGTCTCTGTCAAGAGTGAGCCATGAAAAGATCGAATGGGCAGGACCAGGATTTCAAGAAAGATCTGAGTCGTTGAGGAAATAAAGAGTATCCCTAAATAACTCATTTGCAAAATAAACATTTGCTCTATCAAAAGTGTACACTCTAAGACCCATTGGATTAGGGTGTGTGAGCCCTGAATACTCTTGCTTTGGCCAATGCAGGAATCAGACTTCATGTCCCTTGTCCCTTTGTGCCTCCTCTGTCATTGCAGGTAATGTGATGAGCTCTGATGCATTGCAGTGTGTTCTTTAAGAGGGTGTTCATGGTGGTGCTGAGGGCCCCAGACATGAAACCACAGGAGAAATGATGAAAGAAAGCATCAGTGTTTACCTGGTGAGAAAAGAAAAAGGCTCATGGCTGGGACGAAGAAGGGATAGAAACTCTTCTTAAGGACTGGAAGGGCCATCATGTCAATGGAGTCTTTGTTTGTTGTTTTTTTTTTAAATGAATTCTACTTAAAAGTTCAAGTAGAAGTTAAAAGGCAACCGATTTGGGCCCTAATCCAAGGAAGGAAGAGAGGTCTTTGGTGTCTCTGCCTCTTCTTATAAGGGCACCAGTCCTATTAGATTAGGGCCCACCCTTATGACCTCATTTCATCTTCATTACTTCCCTAAAGGTCTTAGGACTTCAATAATTCAGTCCATAAGAATTTCAGGGAGATTTGCAGCAATGTGGATGCAACTAGAGATTATCACACTAAGTGAAGGAAGTCAGACAGAGAAAGATAAATACCAGCCGATATCACTTATTTGTGGAATCTAAAATATGACACAAATGAACTTATCTATGAAACAGAAACAGACTCACAGACATAGAGAACAGACTTGTGGTTGCCAAGGGGGAGGGGGACTGGGGGAGGGATGGAGTGGGGAGTTGGGGTCAGCAGATGTTAGCTATTCTATATAGAATGGATAAACAACAAGGTCCTACTGTATAGCACAGGGAACTATATTCAATATCCTATGATAAACCATAATGAAAAAGAATATTAAATAAAGAATGTATATCTATGTATAACTGACTCACTTTGCTGTACAACAGAAATTAAAGCAACATTGTAAATCAACTATACCTCAAGAAAAAAATGAAAAAAATAAAATAAACAGGAGAAATTATATCAGAAAAAAAAATAGAATTTTGGGGAGACACAATTCAGCCCATAACACTATCCAAAGATGCAGTGAGCTCCTGAGTGGTCACATAGTCTTTGCTAGAACATTTCCAGTGAATGTCCTGACATTGAGAATCATCATAGAGGCGTGGATTGGTATTTGGAAACTCTTCATTCATGCTTTGACTTGGGCTTGAGACCTGAAGGATTATGATTTAGTAAAACGCTTTCATTACACTATAGTGACTAGATATTGATGACCTTCTCTGAGCAGAATGATGTACAGAGAGCTTTGTGAGCCCCCAGGATGGGCTATCTTTGCCTCCTGCCCGTAGAGGGTTATAATCAGGCTAATGAAAAGAAACGGTTAATAACTGGGCTTCCCTGGTGGCGCAGTGTATAGGAATCCACCTGCCAGTGCAGGGAACACAGGTTCGAGCCCTGGTCCGGGAAGATCCACCTGCTGCGGAGCAACTAAACCTGTGCACCACAACTACTGAGCATGTGCTCTAGACCCCGTGAGCCATAACTACTGAGCCCGCGTGCCACAACTACTGAAGCTCATGTGCCTAGAGCCCGTGCTCGGCAACAAGAGAAGTCACCGCAAAGAGAAGCCACCGCAATGAGAAGCCTGCACACAGCAACAGAGTAGCCCCCGCTCACCGCAACTAGAGAAAAGCCCACGCACAGCAACAAAGACCCAACGCAGCCAAAAATACATTTAAAAAAAAAGAAATGGTTAATAATTTCTAAGCTGGCACTAGGCACTATTATAAGCATGTTTGATATATTGACTCCTTCAAATCACAGATCTTTTTGAGGTAGGTATTACACAAAAAATAGTATTTATTGTGTGACTTTACAGATGTGGAGACATTACGTAACTCACCTCAAATCACCCAGCTAATAGGTGGTGGACCCCTAGGTACCCATAGGTGCTTGCTGGCTCCAGAGCTGCCCCTGATCAGCTCTGTGCATGACTGAATTTCAGTGTGCTGTGTAGATATAGAGCATTCTTTTTATTTTTTTAATTAATTAATTAATTAATTTTTATTTTTGGCTGTGTTGGATCTTCGTTTCTGTGCGAGGGCTTTCTCCAGTTGCGGCGAGTGGGGACCACTCTTCATCGCTGTGCGCGGGCCTCTCACTGTCGCGGCCTCTCCCGTTGCAGAGCACAGGCTCCAGACGTGCAGGCTCAGTAGTTGTGGCTCACGGGCCTAGTTGCTCCGTGGCACGTGGGATCCTCCCAGACCAGGGCTCGAACCCGTGTCCCCTGCATTGGCAGGCAGACTCTCAACCACTGCGCCACCAGGGAAGCCCCCGAGCATTCTTAAAGCTATTAGAAAAAGTACCCCCGGCTACTGCTTTTCCATCAGAGGGATCAGTTTGTTGGAATTAGCTTTTCTGAATTTTCAAAACGCCTGTGTTTCCAACCACATCCCCTATAAGGCCCATTTTCTTCTTTTTACTGAGGTTCTTTGAAGGTCTTTTGGGGAAGGAAGAAAACTGCGATTTCCGGGGTGTGATTATATCGTAATCTTTGAGAGTCTGTCTTTCAGACTAAAGAATGGGCTCATGTCTTTGTGTTGTTAGGGACTGTACTGCTTGCCAAGGAACCTTGGTTTCCGGAACACCAGAAACCAGTCAAGCATCATCAGCCTGGGACCGGATTTTTTTCCTTCTCAGAGAGAAATAAATAAAACACTATTGCTGCCCTGGCAGAGAGCGCCTGCCAACTTCCTCTGCAATAATTAAGTTTTCAGGCTTCAGTATCAGCTGGACCAGATACTAATGAGATGCTAAAGTGCTCAAAGTAGTTACATTAACATTTTAAAGCTTTCCCTGCCCTAGGGAAGCATCTTAGTTTCAAAGGCGGTCTCTGATGGGTAAAGGTGAGGCAGAGTGTCTTCAGAGGAAATGTAATGTGACCAGCTGCTTGCTCAGAAATGGAAAGGAAATTGATCACTAAGTAGAACCTGACGTCACCTCTGGGGAATGTCGGAAGCTTCCAAAAGGCAGCTGCAATTCTGGGTTCACGTGCAGTGTCTACACAAGAGGTGAGTGGTGGGGCTGGAGTCTGAACCCAGGCACGTGGGTGTCCTACCCTTCATGCTCGTAGCCGCACTCTATTCTGCCTTTAATACAGAAAAGTGAGGCTCCTCTCTTGGCCAGTGACTCCGTGACCCTCAGCAAGTCAATTCAACTCTAGGAATCTCAGCTTTTCCTCTGAACAGAAAAGGTCAGCTCGGTCTATCTCCCAAGCCCCGTTGTTCTATGAATATGATATAATATCATTATTTATCAGTCGGCCAATCAAAAAGCGTCCATGCTTCCAGGTGCTTCTTGAGGCATAATGGGCAAAGCAGCGAGTGAGACATTTCATGTAACTGACAATTTGTAAAATGCAAATCATGAAGCAGATGTGTCGTTATCGTCATCGTTATTATTATTATTATTATTATTATTATCAACAGCAGCAGCAGCAGCATTTCTGCTCCTGAAAATAACTCAGGGGGCTCCCTGGTGATGTCTCTGGGATGTTAAAAACCTAAACTAGAGACCATTGTCCAGGTGTGTTGAGGACAGAAGGGGCCATAGCTTAGCTACATTCAGCCCTTATTGGACTCCTTTTACTAAACGTTAAAAGATGCTAATAGTCACAGCATTAAGGTCAAATGCTCCCTCTGTAACCCTTGTTCTAACACAAAGGGCTGCACACTGTCCTGCAGTCACTTGGTTCCAACCTCTCAGACTCCCCCTAGCCGTGGCACGTAAAGCTGGCCGGCCCTTGACCGCACCTTCCGTGTGGAGCTTGACTCTTCCACTTGGCTCCATCTCAGAAAGCTGATCTTTCCGTAATACACTTCAGCAGTGGAGTGCTTGCAAAGGAGAGAGTGGAGTGCATCTAAGGATGTGTGCAGGCAACTCAAGTTTTCCTGCCTGAGGAATCCCCGCTAGTGGGCATCGAACAAAGCAGTGGCCTGGCCCTTTGCCTGGTGTAGCCGAGATGAGTGGGCAGCTCCCGGGCAGGTGGCCTGAGGACCACGGGGCACATTTGTACTCATGCTACGTTCCAGGAGGGACCTGATCCCTCCTTCGCTCTGCTTGCTACCGGGAGTCCAGGAGACTTTTATATTTACTCCCTACTGCCCTTGGAACCTCTTTTTGATTCTTAAATCAGATTGTGTAAACATTCAGTCTATTCCCCATAGACCATCCGCTACCTCTCCCCCGGCCTTTCTGTTTCTTCCTTAGTTCTGTGCCCCTATTTTAATCTCGCCATCAAATACTCCATTCCTTTCTATTTTATATTGGTGATAATGCATTTCCAACAGTCTTTAGGACTGTGGTCATATGTGGGTAGATACCCTGCCTAGATGTCTGTGCAGCAGAGTGCAGAGTCTGGAGCCACATGACATAGCTTCATATCCTGGTTCTACTACACTTTCCGTGACCTTGGGCTAGTTGTTTCATCTGTCCAAGCCTTGGTTTCTTTTTCTTTTATTTATTTATTTATTTATTTTTAATTTATTTTTTAAATTTTTGGCTGTGCTGGTCTTCGTTGCTGCGCACGGGCTTTCTCTAGTTGCGGAGAGCAGGGGCTACTCTTTGTTGCAGTGCGTGGGCTTCTCATTGCGGTGGCTTCTCTTGTTGTGGAGCACGGGCTCTAGGCGCATGGGCTTCAGTAGTTGTGGCACACGGGTTCAGTAGTTGTGGCTCGTGGGCTCTAGAACGCAGGCTCAGTAGTTGTGGCGCCAGGGGCTTAGTTGGTCCCTGGCATGTGGGATCTTCCCAGACCAGGGCTCGAACCTGTGTCCCCTGCATTGGCAGGCGGATTCTTAACCACTGTGCCACCAGGGAAGCCCTCTGTCCTTTTTTTAAATTTTTATTTTATATTGCAGTATAGTTGATTTACAATGTTGTGTTAGTTTCAGGTGTACAGCAAAGTGATTCAGTTATACATATATATCGATTCTTTTTCAGATTCTTTTCCCATATAGATTATTACAGAAATATGAGTGCATGTGTGTGTGTGTGTGTGTGTGTGTGTGTGTGTATATACATATATACATATATATATATATATATATATATATATATGTATATATATGGCCCTGTGCTGTGCAGTAGGTCCTTGCCTTGGTTTCTTAATCTTTTCAAAATACTCATTCTATGCAATGGAAGGGTCCTTTGGTTTGTTTTAGGGCCAATATGCGATTTTTCTAAAGTTCCCAAGTTTTTTCAGATCATCTTTTCTTTACAGCAACCAGGAGGGTAGAGAGTGGAGAACTGAATTTGCTGAATGATTCTCAGGCACCAGTTTTTAAAGTGATGGATACAGCAATCCTCTAGGATACAACTGATTTTTTTCTCCATTTCACAATAAGAGACCAAGGCTCTGGAAGTTTACATGCCAAGATCATTCATGAACTAAACAAGTAAAATGAGGTTTGAGTCCCATTCATCCAACTCCAGGGTCTGTGCTTTGTCAGCTATGACAAAGCATGATGATAAGCATTAAAGAAACACGTAACGAACTTCATGGATGTTTTAATTGGCTGCTGCGTTAGTGGGACGACGCCCTGAATCATGACTGAACACCCATTTCTTCATGAATGCGGAAAGGTTAAAGTGAGCGTACTAAGATCAATCAGAGGCTTTGACCCTCTGGGGAAGCGTTTGGAAGCAATCACTTCCGCAGGGAGCCAGATGGATATTAAGCATCTCATTTCACTGTGTGCAGAAGATGAAATGAATAGCAAAATGAAGCAACACAAAGACAAAATGAAATGGGAGACGTTTAGAGGGGGGCTTTCTCTATAAAGAAGGCATCCCTTGAGGTTGAATCAATACAAGGCTACTCATATTCTGCATTGTACATGGATTCATTAAAAAATCAGTGGCCTCACCAATCGATAAAGCTCTGGGGAGACACAGGCCTGTCTGACAGCACAGAGGCTGCAAATTGCAGAAAAGTAGATGTCTACTCTCCAGGAAGAAGGAGTTCTTTCAAGTCAAATCAATAGACCCACATCTCCAGCCTACATAAACCGTGGAACGTTGATGGAGTTGTTTAAAAAACCAAGGCTAATAAGCCCTGTTTTTATTTGTTTAACTTCAAAGGTCAAGATTGTGGGGTAACCTTGCCTGAAGAGAGCACAATTAAGAAGGGAAGAAAAGTGTTTTTCACCTGCATGCCAGGGAAGGCCAAGAACAAATAGAAATCAATGACTTTAACATGGAGATGCCCCCTTTGTAGGATGCATGTTTCGGAGGTTGACTTGCAGATGTTACCTGGTGGTTTGCTTCACAGGGTGGGGTGTAGCCTGCTGCCTCAGGGCGTGGCCTTCCCAAGTCCCAGGCATAAATGCACCAACTAGAATCCTTGTTATAAACCTTGAGTTCTTACTAATTCAGGGTTTCTCAGCCCTGCCATTTGCGGTCTGATAATCCTTTGTTGTGAGGGTCCATCATGTGCATTGCACTGTGTTTATATCAGCATCCCTAGCCTCTACCCACTAGATGCCAGGGACAACCACTTGCCTGAGTTGTAACAACCAAAAATGTCTCCAGACCTTGCTAAATGTCCCCTGGAAAGTCTTTTACCCTCAGGGTAAAATTGTCCCTGGCTGAGAACTGAATTCTACTTGCAGAAAAAATGGTGGAAAGGAGGATACTATCTTGGATCTCATAAAATCTCATCAACTAATCTTTAGAAGGTTGGGGGCTTCGGGATGATTGGAACCAGAGATGAAACTGACTGGACACTTGCTTTTGTTTCTTGTTTCTATGCATGCGTTTTATTTCTCCAGATAAGCTTCTTCACAAAAGAGGGACCATGACCACCAGTAGATTGAAGCTCATGTCTGTGCAACTCTGTAATAAGGATGGAAAAAAATCTTTTCCAACCAAGTTCGGTCCAAAAGCTCCGAAGAAGGGCTCTAGTCCAGCTTAGGTAACATAACTTACTGCAAGTCAGTTCTGGACCTGTCTGTGTTGGGAGGGAACCGAAGGACTCCAGATGGCTCATACAATCTCCTGTTGGGCAGGGGTTTCCTGCTAAGGAGAAAGGAAGAAGCTTTTCTCATTCATTCATTCATCCATCCCTCTGTCAATCAGTCATATACTTTGTACCACTCACCGTCTTGAGCACTGAGGATATGAAGATGAAAGCTCACCTGTGTCCTGCCTCTGAAAGGCTTTCAGTGTGGTTTATTAGATATGCAGCTAAATTGGGACAAAGTGCTATGTCATATCAGCAGGTGGTGATAAGAAACTCTATTTCATGATTGGGGAAATGATTGAAAAGGGTCTGGAAGTAGACATAGGAGGTATGAGGGAGCAGACAGAATTTGATTAGGAAGACAACGAGAAGTAAGGCGTTCTCATCGTTGACAAAGCCTTGGCTCTTTTTTTATAAATACCCAGCATGCTTGGGAAAATAGGGGAGGTATCAGTTGTCTCAAAGCTCCGATTGTAGGGGAAGTGTTGGAGATGATGTCGAAGGACAAGTGTTACCGAGGCTGTCCCCCCAGGATCATACCCCTGCCCCTCCCTCGAATAGAAACCAATTCTCTTATCTAAGTGTCAGGAGGAAGCTGCAAAGAGAAAAAACAAGAACCAGCTAGAACCAATGATGTCCAAGATGGCAGAAGAGTTGACTTCCAGTGGACCTTGAGCCTCATTATAGGCTTATTGTAGTACATTGGCTAAATGACACACCCACAGGTGCCATGACAGTTGGCAATTGCCATGACAACAGCCAGAAAGCTCAAACAAGGACTGAAAAGGAGAGTTGCATCAATTCCAGGTCCAAACCATGCCCTTGTTCTTGGATAACTCAAGAATATTCTTCCCACTCTTTCCAAATCCCTCCCTTTTACCTTGACCCTCTTATATATGTGGTGTCTGCCTGAATTGGGTTGAGGAGTTAATTTGTGAGCTAGGTTCCTGCTTCTCCGTTCTTTGGCCATTGAATAAAGCCTGTGCTGTTCCAGTCTCAACATTGGTTTTGTTGTTTTGAATCACATCGGAAAAAGAACCTTTCTGGCCGAGACAGGAGGTCTCCACCCAGGCTAGGACCCCGGTATATGTCTGGTCGACCAATTTGATAATAGAAGCATGAAGAGCATGCCAGCTGACCCAGGGAGTTTGGGGTTTACTCTGTGATCAGAGAAGGGTCATTTTAGACAATGGTCAGTGGGTGAGAATTTTTGAAAATTAGCTTTGAAAATAATGAAATTGACAACAATGTAGCATGTGGATAGGATAGAGGAAAAGTTATTTCTAAAGTTCTCTTCCAAAGATCCAAACATTCTACTGGAATCCTTGTTTCCTTTGTAGCATTTACCCCTGGCTGGAATTTTTCTTTAACTTGTTTATTTGCTTTGTTCTGTCTTTTGCCCACAATAGAACGTGATCTCTATGGGTTCTCACAAGTCTCTGGGGTTCACTTCTGTATCTCCGTCCAGCACAGCATCTGGTATATACAGGGTGTTCAGTAAATATTCCCTGAGCTTGTTCATTCATCCATCTATTTTTCATTTACTCAGTCATTATTCAGTCATGCATATATCCAGTCATCTGTTCAATGCAGCACTTAATGAATACCTACTCCAGTTGGTTCATTAAAAAAGAGCATTCTTGGTGAATATGGGGGTATTTGGAAGAAAATAATATCCAGCTTGATAAACAGAAACTGAAAGATGTTTCCACTGGTGCTTCTGTGTCTCCGTTTATTTATTTATTTATTTATTTATTTTTTAAAGATTTTTTTTTATGTGGACCATTTTTAAAGTCTTTATTGAATTTGTTACAGTATTGCTTCTGTTTTATGTTTTGGTTTTTTGGCCCCGAGGCATGTGGGAACTTAGCTCCCCGACCAGGGATCGAAGCCGCACCCCTTGCATAGGAAGATGAACTCTTAACCACTGGACCTCCAGGGAAGTCCCTGTGTCTCAGTTTAGATTCTGCAAGTGGTTCCTTATGTAAAATAGGGCATCCTCCCCAGTGGAGAATTTTTCCTCTTGATGGACAACCCAAGAAAAGACCTTTCCAAAATGTTTGTTGATGGATGGGTAGAGAAGTCTGGAATGTAACAGTTCATAGCTTCTGTGGAGAGTTTATTCTCAAAATCATGGCGGTCAAGGATTTAGAAATTGGAATACCCATACTGGTGGGAACATAAAATGAAGCAGCTGCTTTGGGAAACAGTCTGGCATTTCTCAAAATATTAAACATAGATTTCTCATATGACCCAGAATTCTCACTCCTAGGTATACATCCAAGAGAAATAAAAATATATGTCAACACAAAAACTTGTACATGAATCTTCATAGCAACGTTATTCGTAATGTCAAAAAAAAACCCCAAATGTCCATTTTCTGCATAACTGGATAAACACATATGGTCTATCCATACAATGGACTATTATTCAGCCACTTAGAGGAATTACACACTGTTAGATGCTACCACATGGATGAGCTTTGAAAACGTGCTCAGTGCAAGGAGCCAGTCGTGAAAAGCCATATATTGTATAATTCCGTTTATATCAAATGTCCAGAATAGAAAAGTCCTTGGAAACAGAAGGTAGATTTGTGGTTGCCAGGGGCTGTAGGCGGGGAAGAAGAAATGAGCAGTGACTGCTAATGAGTAGGACGTTTCCTTTGGGGGTGATGAAAATATCCTAAAATTAGTTAGTAGCGACTATTACACAACTGTGAACCTAAAAAGCCACTAACTTGTACACTTTACAAGGTGAATTTTATGATATGTGAATTTTATCTTAATCTTAAAAAATCACAACTCAGTTCTCAGGGACCTGTAACCAGGTTATATGGGAGAAGGACTCAGAGGGACTCTCAACCCTAGGAACCCCGTGAGTCCACAGGGGAAGACAGTTTGTGCAAAGAACCGTGTCGGGCAAGAGTACAAAGGGTTATTACCTTAAAAGAAAGATAGTGGAGAACCTACTGTATAGCACAGGGAACTGTACTCAATACTCTGTAATGACCTATATGGGGATAGATCCTAAAAAAGAGTATATATATATATATGTATATATATATATATGTGTGTGTATATATATATATATATATATATACACACATATATATATATATACACACATATATATATATAATATATATATATATATACTGATTCACTTGGCTGTAGAGCAGAAAGTAACACAACATTGTAAATCAACTATACTCCAATAAAAAATTAATTAAAATAAAACTTAAAATTGTCACACAAAAAACAGAAAGATAGTGGAATTTAGGGAGAAATAAGGATACTAAATCATTTGTTAAACAACACTGCTTATGTGATGTTTGGCTCTCGTGCAATAGAGATGAAGACACCAATCATGGCTACTGAGAAAACATCTTGAATACTTTGTTGTTAGTTGGATTTGAAGACCTTCAGAACCTGTCAAGGAATTTAAACTTGAATTTGTAGTAAACATGGCTGAGACAAAACAAGCAGGCCACAGCTCCCTAGCCCCTGTGCAAGGAAGACATCACTAATTGATCCCCCGAACGTGTCTTCCTAGAATCAATTCCTTCTCAGGACAGGGCTCCCCCAGGAGCCTGTGTGAGTTAATTTACATTCACAAATGTGATGAATCCTTTAATATTTATGTTAAAGTCTGTGGCAGCAGGAAAAATATTTAATAAGGATTGGAGCATGATGTCAAAGAGGTGCACTTTTGTGCCAGATGGTTTTATACATTGAAAATAAATACATTAATTAACCCACCTCAGTTTTTCTCTCCAGCCCTCAAAATCACACTGTCAAGGAAAGCATTATACCAAAGGCCCTAAAACGGCAGCTCTTGAGGCAGATACAGTCCCAAGACTTGTTCTGTTTGGCCAACATCATGTTTTATTGTTTCCCCGGTGTTGATCAACGTTGAAATGTGATCGATTTCACCCCAAACCTAGTTTTTCTTTTTCTCTTGAAAAATCAGATGCTCTAGAAAGACACCACCAGCCTCTGCACAATGAAACAACTAGTTCTAGCTGCAGTGGCTGCCCCTCTTGAGTGAAAGATGTTCATTCACGTTTGGTCCTCAGTGTTCCCAATTACATTACCCCAGACCTGATGCCGTATTGTCTCTCTGAGCCGTGTGGGGTGTTTTTGTTTGTTTGTTTTTGTCATTGCTTTCGTCGTCTGAATAGCACCTCTTGAACTACCATTCGTGTCCAGGAGCACTGAAAATTTATGGGTAAATTACCTTTCTGTAAATTGAGTTATATTATGGTTGTACAAGATGAGACGATGATAAGTTTGTACTAGTGTCAATCTAGGTTTTCCATGAAGTAATAAACTGGGATCATTTCACCATGGCAGTACGGGTGCGGGGCAAGGGGCAGGCATTGTAGATACAGGCTATGACTCACACTGCCTGATTGAGTCATTTCCACCAGTTCTAAAATATGACACAAATGAACGTATCTATGAAACAGACACAGACTCACAGACATAGAGAACAGACTTGTGGTTGCCAAGGGGGAAGGGGTTGGGGGAGGAATGGAGAGGAAGGTTGGAGTTAGCAGATGTAAACTTTTATATATAGGATGGATAAACAACAAGGCCCCACTATAGAGCACAGGGAACTCTATTCAATATCCTGTGATAAACCATAATGGAAAATGATATTAAAAAAGAATGTGTGTGTGTGTGTGTATATATATATATATATATATATATATATATATATATATATATATGTTTAATTGAATCTTGAATCACTTTGCTGTACAGCAGAAATTAACACAACATTGTAAATCAACTCCACTTCAATAAAAATAAAATAAAGAGTTCTTTCTATTGGTGAGTTCAGCGCTTGCAGACAGAATTTCCTAGGCAGCTCAGAAAAGGTCTCTTAAAGGCAAGGATTTCATTTACCTCTATTCATGGTAGGAAGAACAAAAAATCCACCCACTGTAACACGTTTTATAATGTGGAGCCCATTGCTTGTGCACCAAGAATTTCCTCATGAAGATACTAGGGTTTGGCTGGATTGTGAATTCCTGGGTCTCCTGAGAAACACTTACCCTGAGGCTTTGAGTTTGAAAGTCCAGCCTTCTGTTGGTGGCAAGGACCACGTCTGTGTCGGCCAGGTCCCGCCAGCTTGGGTCGTTCCGAGCCCCTCTTTTTTTACTTGCTGTTTGTGGAGTAGGTGATTGAGAGGCAACGTTTGTATTTCCTTATTTCCCTTTCCCTGGAATCACAGAAGTAAACTGTCAGTTATTGAGGAAAAAATGCACAACCTATAAGTTGAGAATTATGTTTTATTTGGTGGGCTGTCTGAGGACTCAAGTTCAGGAGACAGCCTCTCCAAGAGCTTTGAGGGACCACTCCAAAGAGGTAAGGGCGGAGCCAGGATATACAGGGGTTTTTGCAACAAAACCAGAACATCAGAAGATTACTGTTCATTAAAGGAAAAAACAAACAAGTCAATGAATTTAGTGCTTTTTATGTATGGGAAGATGCAAAAGTCTGGGCTCATTGAAATGATTTTGATACGGACAGAGTAAAGGGACAAAGTAGGTGATTAAATAGTTAATCCCACTAGAGGATTGTAAGTAGAAAAAATATGGGAGACCCCTATAAGTTAATGATGACTCAAGAAAGCAGGTTTGCTTAACCACAAAACCAAGCAGGCTTGCTTAGCAACAAGACCATGAACAAAAGCACGAGACAGGCCCCGAAACAATAAAACAATGGGGGCATGAGACCCACATCCTGCCCAGTGAGCTCAGTAAGTTAATGATCCCTAGGACATGCTGTCTGCACACATTAAAAACAATAACTTACGGACCTAGCTTGACCATGTAGGGAGAGAAAAAACTCCCCTCCCAGCCTGGAGGAGGAGCTGATGATGGAAGCATGACATCTACTCAAAAATGAGGAAGAAAGTGGTCTTTTCCCCCTCCCCACTTCTCCTTTGATTATAAAACTGTAGCCCACTAAGTTCTCTGGGCATGGCACCCTCTCGCTCGCCCACTTGGAAGCTTCACAAGCATCCTGTTCTAATAACTCACTTCTTGTCCATCACTTTGCGTCTCACTGAATTCTCTCTGCTCTGAGACATAAAGAACCGGGCTCCTCGGAGCCCCCCAAAACCACACCTTTCGGGTTCAATTCCTTTGATATACACCTTAGCTATCTAGGGCCAGTATCCTGCTTTTCTCCATCCTGAATCCCCTCAGGGGGCACCGTTGGGCGTGGCCCTAGTGGCTTGATGGTCATAACATCCTTTGTTTACTGATATGGCAGGTGACATTCTTTGTCCACATACCTTAGGTTCACAAGGCACAATACACAATTTTCTTTTCTCAAGTGTTTTCTTTTTTCCTAACAGACACTTTACTAAGTAGCTTTCGTAGGAGTTGGAAAAATTCTGTAGACCTCCCTCTTACTTCCCCCCTTGAAAATCTATGGATCCTGCCATAGTGCCTTTTTTTAATGTGACTAATTGAGGCGCAAACCCCCGAACACCTAAGCTTGTGACTCCAGCACCTGTGCCGATGGGAGCCTCGTTCCCAGCGCTTCTCTCCGCCAGGTTCAGTGTCTGCAGTCAGAGCCGGTGCAGGAGGCTGGGCGGTGCGATATGCTGGGCTCTCACCAGATAAACAGCTCTTAATCCCACCTGGGCCACCGTTTGATGACTAGGAAGTGCTTGGATCTTTTCCTAAACTAACTAACAAGTGTTGGTGTTACCAAACTCAGGTCCAGCTGCTCTCCACTGAAAAATCAATCCTCGAGAGAGAGAGACAAATGTTGGCAGAAAGGAAAGATACTTTTAATCAGAATGCCGGCCATCTGCGGAGTTGGTGGACTCAGTGTCCCCAGAAACCATCTCTGAAGATTCTGCTCAGCCGTGAAAGTCTGTAAAGGGAAACAGGGAAGTCATCTCCATTAATCATCGAGAGGGGGTCAGAGTCATCTCCATCCCCCACGGTGGGCAGGCTTGTCGACTTCCTGTGATCTTTCTTTAGATGAGCTCTTGTTCACCCAGTTTGTTCATGAGATTACTGAAGGGGAAGTGAGGAAAGAGATCTGGGCATGTGTTAATTACCTGTTCTTCATTTCTACTTCTTTGATCGATGGAAAGAACCAATACATTAGGCAAGGTATCGTGTGATCAAAAGGTTGGAAAGGTGTGCTAGGGCCGGAGATGAGTAGAGCATGGGGGAGCCTGGTTGAAGGTTAGTGTCAAGACAAAGGGGCCTCCTGCAGAGAGCTCTTTCCTGCCAAAAGCCGCTGACAGATCCCCACTAGTCAGAACATCATGGCATTTCTATGGGATCCTGGGTGAAGGTCCCTCTTCTGTAACTTCTTCCTGCTGACATAGGGCGCCCTATTCTCAGAGGGGAAGACGTCGACATGAGTCTGTAGCATCTCTTTGCTGACGGTTGTAGTTGCCCGTTTACATATATGGGCATGATGAGCTACAATTATTTCGATGCCCGCAAAGATAATAGATTTTTATGAGCAACAGTGTTGCTTAAGGAGACTGGACATTCCCTTAAGGCCAGTTCTTGGAAATGTGCTCACCATAGATTCAGTACTTTTCTATAAACAAGACGCAGGGGACATGGAGGGACCTTTGTACCGAGGGAGGTAGGGCAAGGATCTGCTTGGTTCCATTGGTGCAACGGATGAAATGCTAAAATGAAAACGTTCCCCAAATAAAGCACATGCTAAACTTTGCACAGAGTCATTGTCTGGGGCCCAGGATGCTCTGAAATTTGGATAAGGAATACTTTTTGGAAGATACCTGTCTTAAAAGGGTAAAACCTTACTGAAACTGTTTTGGGTAGACTTTTTTCTTTAGGGGAAAACAACTGAAAAGTCTTGGTTTTCCCATCAGGGTGACCCATCAAACAGAATCAAAAAATATTCCCCACCGTCTAATGGAGATTTTAGAGGAAGGAGAGGGGTGTCAGGGACCCTGCTGTGAAGATGTTCTGTGTGCCCCAATTTAAGCTGACTCTTTCGGCTCTGAGATGAAAGCCAGTCTGTGTGTACATCTCCCAGGCCCCTTGGGAACTTTGGGGAAATATAATGAAAAATACCATCTCTGCCAACTCAGAAAACCTCTCAAAAAAAAGGTAGAAGGGAAAAAAATTATTATTGAGTAAGTATTAACCCCAAGTGTGTGCGCATCTCAGGCGAGTTGCTAAGAGATCACAGAGACAGAGAGCCATCTCACCATTATACAGAACCAAGCAGATACAACCCATTCCATACATGTTCTCAAGATAAACAATATCCAGTCCTGTAAGTAAAAGGATTCAACAGCACTGTTTGTCACAGGGGGGTCCATCCTAAACTCTCCTGTTAATTAGGTTCGTCACTTGTGTTTGCTAGTCGTCCTTATGCAAAGAAGAATAAACTTCTCAGATTTTTAAGAGGAGGGGTGGGTTTGTAACGTGGGGACAGCTATCGGCGGAAGTTAGGCTCCCCGCCTCCCACAGAAACTGGGAGATTCAGGTGTTATCCTGTTCCTTAACATTGCAGGAAAAAAACAACAAAACATTCCTGACATGTGAAGGTGGCAAGTGCTTATTTAGCTTTCGAAAAGATTCATATACATTGAAAGGAGGCAGAGGAAGAATTCACAAGTTGTCTAAAGTAAATTCTCCAAGACAAAGAGACTCTTTTTGCACCAGGAAAAATCAAAGCTAATTTTTCTTTTTAAAAAATGTATTTGCTCATATAAAACCCCAGTTAGTTTATTAATTATTTATTTTGTACGCGTGTAGGTTTTAGGAGTGTCAGACTTGGGACACAGCCAGGCAGCGGAAGATGCCAGGGGGTTCAAGTTTCCTTGGTTTAGTCACTGCCAGAGCTGACAATCCTGCCTCTCCTCCCTGGGCATTTGTGCTAAGGTATTAACCCAAATTTGTTAAGAACACTGGTTTTGCACTCAGCCGCCATGGGTTCATATCCTGGCTCTGTCTCTTACTAGCTCTGTACCCTTGACCAGTTAGTCTCTCTGAACCTCGTTTATTGCATTATGGTATAAGAATAAGAATACTTTGCCTTGCAAAATTATTGTGAGGATTATGTGGCTATTGTATTGTCAATTGAAAAAACAACGCACAACCTAAAAGTTGAGAATTATCTTTTATTCAGTGGACAAAACTGAGATCTTAAGCCCGGGACGCAGGCTTCTCAGATCGCTCTAAGGGACCGCTCAAAGGATTACTGTTGATTAAAGAAAACCAGACATCTCAAGTTAATGAATTTAGCGCTTTTCTATGAACGGGAAGATGCAAGAGTCTGGGCTCATTGGAAGCATTCCTCTGATGTGCACCTTAGCTATCCAGGGCCAGTATCCTGCTTTTCTCCATCCTGAATCCCCCTCAGGGTCACTTTTGGGGGTGGCCGCAGTGGCTGAGGGCTTGGGAGCTGGCAGCCCCTTCGTCTCCATCCTGAATTCCCTAAGCGCTCACCATCTGGGGCGGCTGTAGTGGCTTGATGGCTGCAAAAACCTTTGTTTACTGATACGGCAGGCAACATTTTTCATTCACAGTATATATTAAGCCCTAGGAATAATGCCCAGTACATAATAAGCACTCCATATAAGGTAACGATTATTACCCCTACTCTTATTTCAGGGGTTACTTGACTATGAGACAAAAAAAAAAAAAAATGATGTAGGTTCTCCCTAAGTGTCAAACACTAAGCAATCACTTTGCAAAACTCTGTAAAGAATGTTCAATATTTGAGTCTTAGGAAAATTGATTATTAAAGGATTTTTATGTAGTTTGCATATCTTCATATAGATCATATAGATTTTATGTGGTTTGCATTTTTGTGTATATGTGAGAAACATCATCTGACTCTGTAGTTTTTCTTCTTTTAAACATAGTTTCACATTTCTCACATTGAGAGCAGGGTCATGAAGAGGGATTATAATGCAAGACCAGGTGTCCCTCAGTTGAGACAGATCAGTACAGTGGCAAACTCCGTGGAGGGAATCACACAGATCAAATTTTTGCTTCTAAAACAAGAAGAAAGCAATGGATATTTCTTATGAGATCCGCAGATGAAATATACTTTCCTCCAGAGTCTCTTGCTGCTGCTATGGCTCTAGAGTAATATAGTGGCAAGATTTAGGAGGAAAGCAATATCCAAAGACAACTTTTCCTAGATAATATTTGCAGATCGTCTCACATGTGTTCACAAAGTAAAAAGGCATAAACCATCCACTTTCTCTATCCAAGTCCTCGTGGCCTTCAGTTCTCTCAGCGTTAGGTGCCTTGCGTTTGTTTCTCCTTGTCCTTCTTGGGACTCAGAGAGCCCTGCAGGTGTCATTTAGCTCAATGACAGGCTGCTGACTATGACATTTGTTCTATGTGTCTCTTCCTCCCCCTTCCGTCCGCCTCCATCCCCCCCAAACCCAATGTTTGATGTGATACAAATGAGACTCAATTCCATGTCAAAAGGCCATATTTGCCCCTTTGGATGCAAAGTCCAATATTTATCTGCTTCCTGGTCAACCTTGTAAAGTTTGGGTTTTCTGTCCCTTACCCACTATTGGAAAGGATCTTCATTTACCTTAGTGATGAAGACGAGAACTTTCTCTTCTTTCCTCTACACTATTTATTCCCAGTGCACAGAATGAAATAGGGCCAGAGAAAATAGCAAGGATGTATTAATACATCAGTTTATAGTTCTTGAGCACTTTTTGGACTCTTCCAGGATTGGTTAACTCTGCAATTGCATGAGATCATCAAAGATCCAGATTCTTTTCTTCCTTCACTGCGTCCTCCTCAAGTCAAACTTGGTGGTTGGGTTGTGGCACTTCCAGGAATCATGCATGATATAATCCATCCAACAGGAGAAGGAGGTGCCTATGTCTGTGTCTCTTTTTAAATCAAATAACCCTTTTCCAGAAGCACCCTCTCTCATGGTCATTGTACTGACTCATGTATCCCCATTCCTAAACCCATCACTGGCAAGAAGAATGAGAGTAAAATGACTGGAAGCCTATGATAAGTGGTTCTTCTAGAAGATAATAAAGTATTTCTGTGTGTTGGAGCATATAAACATAGTCATGCAATAAGCCACCAATAATATCTGTGGCTGATATAAATGATAAGGAGATCCCAGTCACGGGAAGTTCTGGAAAAATGGTTTTCCAAGCAAAGAGGAAAACAGTTGCAGAAGTCCTTTCGTATCTGCATTTTATTCACCAACACAGACAGCTCCCAGAGGAAACCAGATAGACCTTGGAAATGACCAGTGGGCATCTGGTCACTTGAGCTTGGTCACAATCTCAACCGAGTTGTAGCTCCAATCACAACTACAGTGCCAGATGTGATATATTTGCTGGAGTATATAAACTTGGCCTCACGTATATTGCCTATCATGACAAATTAATTTGTTTCATGTATTTTCTGTCCCAATCAGGAAAGAGGATTGGAGATAGTTTGCATTCATGCAGGACAGACAACAGTATACACATACAGTTTTCACCCAGGGCTCTATTCAATTTTCTGTCCTTTTCCAGAATATCTTCCAAAGGGATTTGGGCCACCTGGGTAGGTGACAAAACAGCATATTGATTCGTTACTTTGATAATATCATACTGCCTGAACAGGAGGTAGGTTAGGGTGATGGAAATCCAGAAAAGATAATAGACAAGACACAATGAGGATAGGTTTTGATGGACAGTTGCTGTAGTGACTAAGACTGTTGATCCCACAAGCATCTCTCTTCTAAGTTTGTCATCGGGAATGGAGGTAGACCAGAAGTCTGGAAAAGCTTCTCAACCATCTACTCTCAGTTGGATGGAGAATTGTGTCTGTGTGGCTTGAGGGTGAACTGGGTCCGATACAGAGTGGTGACACTGTGATTTTCCTTCCACACGGGACTTGCTACACATCTGCAAGAGGTGTGGTTAGATAAAATTCTCCAACTCTGAGCTCCTGCAAGATCAACCTCAGCTTTTGCCCCAAGATTTTACTCTTCTTGGTCAGTCTTCATTCACTGATGAAACAAGGTGATGCTAAGGTCACACACTTCTTGAGGCAGCTTGTAGCCGATGGGTGAGAAAGATGTTGGTAGCCAAGGTCACAGTCCTCTTAGAATGGCGTCAGCCAATGACCAGCAAGGTGATGGTTAGAGAGTCTAGCCTTTCCCACCTAACATGGATCCTCTCACAGCCAGTCCTGAAAGGTGGACAATTGTTCTGAATGGTTTTTGTATAATTTCAGCATTTCATTTCTTATGAATAGAAAGTTCCTCATGGTTTCCAATGCTGATTCTTTTTCTTATGGTAGGATGCTATTTATAAGTTTGAAGCAGGATTATGGGAAGAAAAGGAACAAAGAACACATGGGGTTGAACAATGATCAGACTTTTCTCCAAATGAAGTAAAACTGAATATACAACTGTGGGTTGTAAGAAGGGGAGAGTTCTCGAAATGCATGATGAATACTTTGAACACAGGAGAAGGTGAGAGGCAGTCCTCCTGTTACGCATCTCTTTTGGAATTGTTCATTATAGGTGAGCTTTATTTTCTTGTAAGTGAGCTTGCCTGCAATCACTGGGTCCCAGGGGCTGGTGCAGGATGTACTCACCCTCCATTTCTCCCAGCCTGTGTTCTGGAGAGATGTATTCTGCAGAGAGGCGTCTACATGGGGCTCCTCTGGCTCCTTAAAGAACTTAGAGGAATGGCTGTTAGGCTCAGCTTTGTCAGCGTCATAGGGTTTCTTTTGTTTTTTTTGTTTTTTTAAAAATTTCAATGGTATGTGATTTTATTTTAGTTTAGTTTATTTTTTAAATTTATTTATTTTTATTTTTTTGTTTAACATCTTTATTGGAGTATAGTTGCTTTACAATGTTGTGTTAGTTTCTGCTGTATAACAACGTGAATCAGCTATATGCATACATATATCCCTATATACCCCCTCCCTCTTGCGCCTCCCTCACGGGTTTTTAAGAAAACAAAAGATGGTCATTCATTCCATTTTTAGCGCTGATTGAAAATCCTGCTAGGATGATTATTCTTTGTACAAACCTGGACATGATAATGAGGTTTTAAATCCCCCAAAACTGCTGTAAAAACCAGTTAACGGCTCTGTCAGTGTGACCTTTTTAATGTGGTGTAATTTACATGGCTGGTTTTTTTGAAAATAGCCTCGGGCACGGATGAGCAGGGCTAGCTCACAGGAGGTATGAACAGCTATCAAAACGCCTCTCTCTGCTCCCTCTTAACAGTCTTGTGATGTTAAACGGCTGGACCAGGATGCATTGGCTGTAGGACAATGACAACCGCAAAAGCAGGATGGCATACAGCCTGTGCTTCCCCAAACATTTTGTCCTTATTGATGTCCTTTTACTAAGAGGGAGGCTAAATTGTCTCCTCAGTGGCCTTTGTTAATGTTCTTAAGAACCTATAATTATTTATATAATTTTAGTATATATATAATATATAGTATACCTATAATTATATATAATTATAATATACATAATTAAAACAAATCACAAATAAATATTTTCAGTAGCTGCTGAATGCTCTCAAGAATATAATTATTTATTTATATAATTATAGATATAATATATATCTATAATATATAGATATATATATCTATATCAGATATAGATATAGATATAATATATAATATTAGATAGATATAATATATAATATATATATGATCTATATATCTATCTATACTTATATCTATAATTTATATAATTATATATATATAATTTTATATAATATATATAAAATTAAAACAAACTAGTATATATATTTTTTATTTTAAATGTCTGGAGATTACTATTTAAGTACCAAATACTTTGAAGGATTTAGTTATGGCTTGTGGAATATTCCATTGGAAAATAAACAAGTTAACACTTCAGAAGCTGACATGAATTCCTTTGCTTTAGGGGAATCCTGCAAGTTATATTATTTTTGAGAATTTAACTATTGCCTCTTAGGAACCAAAAAGAGCCAGGATTAGCACCCCACTGCTTATACTAACCTGGATTATTAACACACAGTTTATAAATCTAGGAAATGGTCTCTCCGTCATGTTTGACTGGCATGTTTTTGAATAGAAATGAAATTAGGTATCTTTCGGTACAATTGAAAACGTTTTGTATTTTCTCTTTACTAAACGTTCCTTGACTGTTTTTGTCTTAAAAACTGTAATCTTCATATTGTTTTAGTGGATCTGAGTCTCAAAGTATATACAAGAGTGAAGAAGCAGAAAGTAAAGGGATTGGGCAAGCCCAGTCTCTGATCCTGGCAGAGCAAACAAAGGTATAGGACTCACAGATGGGTGCTGTGGGTAGATGCCTTCATCAGACCATCGCCAGGTCTTGGTTAAGTAGGAAAATTTGAATACCTGGGATTAGTGCTGAAATAGGAGAGGAAGATACACAAAGAGAGCATTTGAATGGACCACCTACTCTGTTTTCTCACCAGTGTTCTTGTGTCTGCTGTATTCCATCTTCTGACAATCATTTTCTTCTGTATCTTTCCTTAAAACTCATCATTCAGTAAACATTTGTGAAGCGCCTACTAAGTGCTAGGCATTTTTTGACGTGCCTGGGATACACCAGTGACCAAAACAGACAAACTGCCTAGTCTAGGGAATATACTGGACCTTACGTGTCTGTTAAAGGTTTTGAGAGCTTTAAAGAGATTTGGAATAATGGTAGGTTCATGGCAACGGGGAGCCCTGTGAACAGCCCAAATCTGACATTGTCTCCAAAAGTAGTTGGGTATCTGGATCCAGCCTTGTCATGTGCCGGGCCTCCATTTCTCTTTTTGAAAAATGAGGTTGGGGGACCCATTTTTGCTTGTGATTCTGGGGAGGACTTTTCTTGGATCTGGCATCTTTTTCACAGGAAGTTATAATTGTTTATGCTTCTCCTCCATCCTTGAGGGCCTAGGAAAGAAAGTCATAAAGCGTGGTGTTTGTTCAACAAGAAGATGTGACGTAAAACAGGGCCTTACTTCTTTCATTCTTAACTTGCTAATTAGATGGCTGTCAGAAGGCTGAAGACCAAGGCCATAATGAAAACGTTATCCATCACTTTCATGCTGCAAAATTACAGTTTCAAGGAGTTAAAAGTACCTACACTCTTTTTTTCAAAGCCTTTGTTGAGCACTTCACCCAGCAGAATTTCAATCTGTCACAAAACTCTACTGTTTAAATTTGTTAAAAGATCCTGTTTGTGGTTGGCATAAAACTATTTCTTAGTTCCATATGGTCAGCACTTAGGAATTGTCAGAAATGGCCCAAGCATAAAATCTGAATGCACCTGAGATTTAATTTATGGAGGACTGAGTACATCTGGTAAGGAACACATACACACAGACCTACACACACACACACATACACAAACATACACACACATACACATGCATACACAAACATACACATACACACACATATATACACACATACACACATGCACACACATAGAGGCTAAAGAGATTAAGTACTTCCATTAAGCGAGGCCTGCAGTTTTGTGAGTCATGATTGATTAGGACAACATGCTCTTTCTGGAATGTATTTATCATCATTTGTCACTAACTAGTCCATGAGAACATGTTAGACACAAGTCTGCTTCTCCAGCTGTCTTGATGTCCAGTAAATCAGAGCCATCGTAGTTTCACGAACCATCATTGTTGTGGATTTTTGCTTGTGTTTTTTGTTTGTTTTGTTTCTGCGGACACATCTCAAGATCCCCTCCTTTCCTAAGGCTGTGATTCCATTCTTGTGATGGGAAGGAGATGAAAAGCAGAGTGGACATGACTGTGAACTTCACCCGCCAGTTAGAGGTCACCGTGTGGGCGCCTAGACTCCCCCTGCAGGTTGAGGCCCCAGACATGGAGCTGGGCCAGATCAAAGGATGGAGGATCCCAGGGGGCCTCGGACAGAAGGTGAGGAACGAGAGAGAGGATGGTGGGACCCATCCTCTGTGGGCCCAGGACGCTTTGTGAAGGTGGGACCCAGGCCCCAGGGAAGCAGCATCCACAGGGGGTGACAGCAGCCTGGGCTTGGGGTCTGATGGCTCTGATGTGCCACCCACTCGTGGCGAGAGAAGCCCGGAATGCGGTCGTGACGGCCTGGACCAGGAGCCAGGCTCTGCCGACCACTAGCAACTTGACTTGAGAATGTTATTTAACTCCTCTGGGTTAAGTTTTAATATCTGAAGATAGGAGCTGCCATAGCACTGGCCTCATAGGGTGGTGACTACCATTAAATAAGCAACGCATGTAAAGCATTAGTGCAGGTGTGGCATCGGGGGCAGCTTCATAGTGCCATACATTCATTCCCTGTGGCCCCACTGGCCCTTTCTTCTATCGTTTTCCTTTCACTACTTGTAAAAGTCAGCACACATTTACTGACGGTGGTGTAACTGTGAAGAGGGTGGTGCTGGAGTTGGCCTGCTAGGTGCTTATCCTGGTTCTGCCCCTTAGAGCTCAGTGACCCTAGACAGGTACTTAACCCTCCTATTCCTCAGTTTCCTCGTATGCAACTGGGAATGATAATACTGCTCCATATTGTTGTTCTAATAATCCAGTCACTAAATGTATATATATACACACACATATATATGCTACATATAGAGTGCAATTTATGTGACGCATATATGCATATAAATATAAAATATTTATATTGTATATAAATGAAATACACAATAATCCATTAAACATACGTACAAATTATATATATAACATAAATATTTACATAAAATGCTTATATAATGCCTATAAATATGAAATACTTATATATTACATGCATAGAAAATACACATGAACTGCACTATAATCCATTAAACATATATAAAAATTATATATATTGCTATGTAGTATATTATCTATCTACAATATGTATTATTATATATTATATATCATTACTATATATATATATATATATATATATATATATATATACACTACACATACTACATATACTTTTGACCCTTGAACAACACGGGTTTGGACTGCGAGGGTCCACTCATTAGTGGATTTTTTTTCAATAAATATGTTGGAAAATTTTTCAGAGATTTGTGACAATTTGGAAAAGCTTGCAGACAAAAACATGTAGTCCAGTAATATCGAGAAAATTAAGAAAAAGGTATGTCATGAATGGATAAAATATATGTAGATACTAGTCTGTTCTTATGTAGGCATAAAGTGAGTGATATTTAACATAGAACTAATAATGTGTTGGTTTTCTTACTGTTGTGTAACTTTGCTTTCAAAGGATTACATTACCGTACAGTATGCCTCTCTCTCTTATAATTGGAGAAACTACCTATCAGCCTATTATCACAGGTTAAGTGGTTTATTTAAAAAATGTAACAAAGTTTCCAATACTGTATTATGAATATGACTGTAATATGTATGCCATAAAAATTTTGTAAGGATTTATCTATTGGGGTAGAGGCTAGCCGACCATAAAGCAATCATATTACTGCTTCTTTGCTATCGGTGTATGAATCCTTATACATGTAAATAAGTATGGATTTCTTTTTCACATTATCTTTTCATTTTTGATGTCTAGTGTTAGTAATACGTGTAACATCTATAGCGTTTTGTATCATATAAGAAAATATTTATGTAGGTACTGACAAATATTTCATCTTCTAAACAGAGGGCATGAACTTAACAATGCTGATAAATACAGTACAGTACTGTAAGTGTATTTTCTCTTCCTTATGATTTTCTTAATAACATTTTGTTTCTCTAGCTTACTTTATTAGAAGAATACTGTATATATACATATAACATACAAAATATGTGTTCATCAACTGTTTGTTATCAGTAAAGCTTCCAGTCAACAGTAGGCTCTTTAGTAGTTAAGTTTTGGAGAAGTCAACAGTAGGCTCTTTAGTAGTTAAGTTTTGGAGAAGTCAACAGTAGGCTCTTTAGTAGTTAAGTTTTGGAAAAGTCAAAAGTTCGACGCGGATTTTGGGCTGCATGGGGGTAGGTGCTCCAGCCCCCTCGTTGGTCCAGGTTCAACTGCATATGTGTATATAGTACATAACACAATGCTCAGTACAATCTGATGAAATAAATGCATAACAGCTCCAACAGAGTAGGTATATTTCTCACTCACACAGCTCTCCCTGGTGGGTACTTGTGTTTGACAGTTGACTCTTGTTCATTTAGTAGTTCAGGGACCCAGAATCTCTCTGTTGGCTGCTGGATGGGAAAAGTGAGTAGGAGAGGCATGTACACTTTTTTTAAACCTTGCCCTAGAAATGGCTTCTCTTTTTTCTCGAATTCTATTGGTGAGAATAGTCACTTGGCCATGCCTGGATAGAAGGGTGTCTACGAAAGGCGGCCCCCAGCTAGAGAGCTTGTCCGCAGTTACCAGGGTCTATGGATGGTGGGGAAACCTACAGTCTCTGCTGCATTTTTTCTAATAGTATTGCAAACTGTAAAGTTCTGTGGGCTCTGTTTCCCCAGTTTGCTGGCTTGCATTGAATCAGTAGGGGATAAAAAGTTCCCTGAGGTCATGTCCAAGGACATGTGGGCTATGAACTCCCCAAGCACCTCTGAGCACTGCCCTTTGTTTCTGCCCAGACTGTGGTCTTCTTTTTTTTTTTTTTTTTAATTTATTTATTTTTGGCTGCGTTGGGTCTTCGTTGCTGCACGCGGGCTTTCTCTAGTTGCGGCGGGGGGGGGCTACTCTTCGTTGTGGTGCACAGGCTTCTCATTGCGGTGGATTCTCTTGTTGCAGAGCACGGGCTCTAACTACTCTAGATTCAGTAGTTGTGGCATGCAGGTTCAGTAGTTGCGGCTCACGGGCTTAGTTGCTCCGCGGCATGTGGCATCTTCCTGGACCAGGGCTCGAACCTGTGTCCCCTGCATTGGCAAGAGGATTCTAAACCACTGTGCAACCAGGGAAGTCCCTATGGTCTTCATAATCAATCATTCTTTATGCCACAAACAGAACCAGAAGCACCGAATCACACCGGCACAGACACAAGGAAACACAGCAGTGTCCCTTGCAGCCGAGTATCAGTGTGGACCAGTGGTAAAGAATTTCCCAGTTTTGGGGAAAAATAAGGTACAACACAAATTCTAGAATAATGTGTCATCACTGCCGTAAAATAGGAGTGAGTGAGTGGTCAATACTATTCATAACCGGGCTGCTTTTTTTTTAGAAAATGTTCTCCTGGGTTTACCTCATTCAAAAACTTCATCAAGAAACAAGGTGGGGGCTTCCCTGGTGGCGCAGCGGTTGAGAGTCTGCCTGCGAATGCAGGGGACACGGGTTCGAGCCCTGGTCTGGGAAGATCCCACATGCTGTGGAGCAACTGCGCCCGTGAGCCACAACTACTGAGCCTGCGCGTCTGGAGCCTGTGCTCCGCAACGAGAGAGGCCGCGATAGTGAGAGGCCCGCGCACCGCGATGAAGAGTGGCCCCTGCTTGCTGCAACTGGAGAAAAGCCCTCGCACAGAAAAACGAAGACCCAACACAGGAAGGAAGGGAGGGAGGGAGGAAGGAAGGAAGGAAGGAAGGAAGGAAGGAAGGAAGGAAATATTATAAAGAAACAAGGTGGCCCAGATTAGAGCAGCGTGCTTACAAATGCTTGATTGTGTCGGCAGGGGTAACATTTCCCCCTACCCTTTTGGATTCTTCTGGCTGCCCTAAAAATTAAATGGGCAAGAGACAGAGAAAATCAAATTTTAATTTTGTGCGGATGGGAGTTCATAGAAATATGAGGCTCAAAGAAGTGTCCAGAGCAGGTAGCTTTCACACTTTTTAGACAGAGAAACAACACATTTGTGAAGAATTGACAAGACAAAGAAATTTGGGCTTGGGGTAGTAATTAGTGAAGAAGTAACAAGGTTTGTTTATACAGCCCTGATTTCCTCCTCTTTGGTGATAAGGATGTCTTTCTATCTCCTGGTAAAGGGAAGGTACCTTTCACGTGGGAGATTTATTTCCTGCTTTCAGGGAGACAGAAGAAAGGGTCAGAACATCCTTCTTGCACCAGCTGTTTCTCAAGTAACTTTATTTCAAAATAATCAATATGCCACTTTGGCACATTTTGGAACAGCCTGCCCTGAGCCCTTTCCGTAACATTGTCACAAAACAAATTACAGCGACATAAATTTGCTTTTATAATATTTCTTTTCTACAATGGGTGTTGCAGAGTCTATAAAGAGACCTATAGTATAAACACCCTGAGGGGGAGAAAAAGAAGAAGGAAACTTTCCCCAGTACCATCATAAATAAGTGATTTTTGTTGTTATTGTTTTGCTTTGACTTTCAACATAGTTATCAGCTCCGAGAATCAAGCAGTTCGGAGGCGATGAATTCCCCAGCATGGGAACATCATGAGTGCTGATAACTGCCTGTGGCTGGGTATCTGATTTTGAGGCAGAAGAGAGGCTGAAACGAGAAGATAAAGCACCCATCCTGTGGCATAAACAGAAAGTGAATTGAAGGGAAGGACGTTTGTGTTCATGGAATCTAACAGCCTCTTAAGTGGACGCCGTTACTGGAGAAGACAGGCTTCGGGGGAAGGGTCGCCGTGCTCACCCCGCTGCTGGGCAGATGCACAGATTTAGAAAGATGGAAGGATGCTTCCATGTCCTGGCTAGTGTGAATAGCGCTGCAGTGGACACTGGGGTGCATGTCTCTTTTCGGGTTATGGTCTTCTGCAGATATAAGCCCAGGAGCGGGATTGCTGGGTCGTATGGTAGTTCTATTTTTAGTTTTTTAAGGAACCTCCATACTGTTCTTCACAGTGGCTGTTATCAATTTACATTCCCACCAACAGTGCAAGAGGGTTCCCTTTTCTCCACACCTTCTCCAGCATTATTGTTTATAGACTTTCTAATGATGGCCATTCTGACTGGTGTAAGGAGGGACTTCATTGTGGTTTTGATTTGCATTTCTCTAATAATTAGTGATGTTGAGCATCTTTTCATAGGCTTCTTCTACTCAATACTCTGTAATGACCTATATGGGAATAGAATCTAAAAAAGAGTGGATATATGTATATGCATAACTGATTCATTTTGCTGTATGGCAGAAACTAACACAACATTGTAAATCAATTATACTCCAATAAACATTAATTAAAAATAAATAAAAAGGTAGAAGAGAACAGAGTTCTGCTTGATGACGGAGGGTTGTCAAGGCTGTGGGTGCTAGTGGGGGTCCCGATGCCCTCTGTAACACAGAGGGCAACTGGAAATAGCCCCAAGATTAGAAATCGGGTCTATGTAGGACATAATAACAATGATGTAGCAGGGAATATTCCCCCCAAGAGCTGATGACATGTTACAGGCTGCGTGTGACATCGTGATTTATAATAAATAGATATTTTAGTTGTCATCCATTGTTCTGGCTCCCATCTCCCCAGACTTAGAATTTAAGCCATAAGAGCCATGGGAGTATCTTTTGTTGTAATCTTTGGTCTTTTGTCCTCAGTTCAGAGCCATAGAGGTGACACGGGGGTTTTGTCATTGCTAACAAGCCCTTCCCCCTCAACTGTTTCCCTAAGGTCCTGTGAGTCATCCTTTCTCTGTGTCCCGCAGAGTCTGTGCTGAACCCCGTGAAATCCCTCCTTGCGTCCTTAATAACCGTCACTCTGAAATTCTGTTGAGGACTCTGTGCTGGCCTCAGGCCAAACACACTGCACATGTTAGTTTGTATTTTCCTCAGTGCTACAAAAGCCACATGAGAGGTGGGCATGCCCCGATTTTACATGAAGATGGGGTACTCATGCCCTTTGTCTGAGTCAGGGTGGATCCGACCATGGAACTGGGTTTGTTTCATTCTGGAGCTCAAACCAGTGGCTCCCAAGGTTTATTACACACTGGCAACAGCAGGGGCTCTTTAAATTTATTTTATTTTATTTATTTATTTTTGGCTGCGTTGGGTCTTCGTTGCTGCACGCGGGCTTTCTCTAGTTGCAGCGAGCGGGAGCTACTCTTTGTGGCAGTGCACGGGCTTCTCATCGCGGTGGCTTCTCTTGTTGTGGAGCATGGGCTCTAGGCGCGTGGGCTCAGTAGTTGTGGCTCGCGGGCTCAGTAGTTGTGGCTCGTGGGCTCAGTAGTTGTGGCTTGCGGGCTCTAGAGCGCAGGCTCAGTAGTTGTGGAGCACGGGCTTAGTTGCTCCACGGCATGTGGGATCTTACTGGACCAGGGCTCAAACCCATGTCCCCTGCATTGGCAGGTGGATTCTTAACCACTGTGCCACTAGGGAAGCCCCAGGTGCTCTTTAAAAATTAATGGATTCCTGGCTCCCACCCCAAGACGTCCTGAGTGAAGTGCCGAGGGCTGAAACCGGGCAGTGGGATGCTAGCAGGCTCCCTCAGCAAAGTTTGGGGACCACAGACTCATCCTCTTCATCCCATAACGGCCTGTCTGGGGCTGTATCTTCCACTTGAGCGAAACCAAATTGAAGGCAAGAGACAGTGTCTTTGTCTTCAGGGTTCTGGGCAGGAAGCAGCAATTCTGGCACAAAATAAACACCACCCTAGTACCTGATGGCTGAAGAGATTGGTAAATGAATCAGTGATGGGCCTGTCTGACCAGGAGAGGATCCCAGTCCTGTCATTTTACTCTGTACCATTCCCCAGTCACTGGAAAATTGAAGATATTTAAAACATCTTTAATGATGATTACTCTCGCTCTGGTTTTGTTCGATTCCCAAGACCACCAAGAGAGTGATGAGGAGGAGGACGAGAAGGAGGAGGGGAGGGGGTGCTCGCTGTAGTACCAGCGAGCCATGGCGTGTGTCCGTAACCGAGCGGGACGCTATGGGGCCTTCCCAGGACAGACCGCTCCCCCATATCCTCTGCCTGCCTCTTGTTTGCAGGAAAGCAGCAGTCTCCCGGGCCTCCCTTGAGTTACAAAAGCCTGGCTCAGGAATTAATGATTGAAAGGATATGAACATGTAGTGACAAAAATCGCATTGGGGACAGGAGAACTGGGAAGAATTTAAGCAGTAAATTGGCCATCTGGCAGTCACAGAATCTTTAGTTCCTCCCTGAAGTACCTAGATAACAGATGCACATTTCCTGAGTTGCTTTACAGATGTTAAAACCCCCACCAAATGGCAGAAGTTAACTACTTGATGACCATGAGCACGTAGCCCCTGATTTTAAACCTCCATTTACTTCTGTAGGCATTTTACCTTTTTCGTTCCTTTTTTCCTCATTAGTTTTGTGAGGGGCAGAGACCTGAGCTTTCTCGCTGACCCTGCAGGTGCTGTCGCCTCTCTCTGACTCCATCCTGGCTGAGAAGACGGTGACCGTCCTGGATGACCGTGTCACCATCGTGGACCTGGGCGTGCAGTTGGTGGCCTGCTTGTCTCTTTCCCTGAAGCCTCACAGGTCGGACAAAAGAGCCGTCATCTCAACAGTGGCTGCCCAGGGCGTTCTTCAAGCCCCACAACAGGTAAGAGTCCAGAGTCCTTTCGTCCCTGGCCAACTGAGACCACTTCTCTCTCTGTCACATCCTGCAAAGGAGATCCGTAGAGAGAGCACTCATAGCTGGGACTGGTGACTCTTGAAGCTTCTTCCTGCTTCTTATCTAGTCTGTCCTGTCTCTGAGAAAAGTACTCAGTGGGTTGGACAAATTTCCCCCTTATATGGTTTTACACACTGACGACGTGTCCAAATACCACGTTATGGCAGGTTATCTGTGAGAGGGGAACTGCCTCAGACCACAACCAAAGGCTCACACGTCTTCCTTTTTCTAAAGTAAGTAATCATTGATACTTGAAAACTCTATTTCTGTTATTTAAACAAGTATGGCTAACAGGCACCAAATATCTGTTGGCTGATATTAATTATAGACAACTTGAAACCTCTGCTCCACAGTTAAGCTTGTAGCAAATTCATTTCAATTATACCAAGGTCATTGCATCTTTCAAGCACACCTGTCCCCATAATACGATACATCTTTTCTCAGATGCTTCAAACGAGCCTGTCTTCCTAATAAAGGGTGCTTGAAGTGATAGTATCTCGAGCAGTAGCCTGATGACCTGTGCTCAAAAGTGATTCAGAGGCATCACATGATCTTTTAAACTCTTTCTGGAAGATTCAAAGTGAAATTCTGCTTTATGACATTCAGTTAGTTCATATACACAGGACTGCATTCAGGAAAGTATACAAATTTGTTCCTCATACCCGAGGGATTATATCACATTATTTATGCCAGGATAATGGATGAAATTTATGAAATGCAAATACAGACACAGAAGATTCGCCGTGAGTGAGCAAGGCGACATACCCTATTCCCACGACAATGTCTGGCTGGGGAACGACGTGGAGCTTTTGGAGAACCCGGTGGACGTGACCCTCCCATCGGAGGAGTGCACGACCATGATCGACAGGGGTCTGCAGCCCGAGGAGAGGAACTTCCTTCTGAACGGCGGTTCCCAGACTTTCCCTAGTCAGCTGCTCAGACCTTCTGACTATGTCTATGAGAAAGACGTGAAAAACGAACCTCTGGGTTCGTCCGGCCCCAAGAGGAAGAGGGTCAAGTTTACGTCCTACACCACCATCCTCCCGGAGGACGGCGGCCCGTACACCAACTCCATCCTGTTTGACAGTGATGACAGCATCCAGTGGGTCTGCCCAGATATGGGGCTGGGGGCGTCCCAGGGCTTTAGAGACTACGTGGAGAGGCTGCAGGACCAGATGTAAACTCCTTTCTCATGTTTGTATTCACCTTTATGCCTTCTGCTTTTTGAGTGGTGGAGCCGTGCGTCTGATCAGCAATAGGGGATGAGTTAACAAAGCTTCGTTGGTGGAGGTCTGGCGGGATCCCTTTTGAAGCAGGCATCAGGGAGAGCAAAGGCAGCTGGGTCTGAAGCCAGGATGTGCCCCCAGATAAGCTACAAGGGGGTCCTGGGAACCTCATAGGACAATGTTTTTGCACACTTCCTGGGACCAGCTCAGTGCTAATCCAATGAACCAAGAATTCATGGATGTTACTCATTATCTCTGGGTGAACAGCCTTGGATTTGAGAGTTGATTTTTGAATTCTGAGTCCTTTGTAAAGTTCAGTGGTGGGCCCTTGTTTGTGGCCTGAGAGCAGGTAGGTGTAAAAGGTAACAGAAGGTAGCCACCCTCGTTAACAGGGAGCTCTGCTCTTTTTTAAAAAAATATTTATTTTTATTGCAGAATAGTTGATTTACAATCTTGTGTTAGTTTCAGGTGTACAGCAAAGTGATTCAGTTATACATCTGTATATATTCTTTTTCAGATTCTTTTCCATTATAGTTTATTACAAGATATTGAATATAGTTCCCTGTGCTATAGAGTAGGTCTTTGTTGGTTATCTATTTTATATATAGTAGTGTGTATCTGTTAATCCTAAACTCCTAATTTATCCCTCCCCACCCTTTCCCCTTTGGTAACCATAAGTCTGTTCTCTATGTCTGTGAGTCTGTTTCTGTTTTGTAAATAAATCCATTTGTATCATTTTTTTTAGATTCCACATATAAGTGATATCATGTGATATTTGTCTTCCTCTGTCTGACTTAACTTAGTATGATAATCTCTAGGTCCATCCATGTTGCTGCAAATGGCATTATTTCATTCTTTTTTATGGCTGAGTAATATTCCATTGTGTATATGTACCACATCTTCCTTACCCATTCCTCTGTCAATGGACATTTAGGTTGTTTCCATGCCTTGGCTATTGTAAATAGCGCTGCCGTGAACATAGGGGTGCATGTATCTTTTCGAATTAAGGTTTTCTCCAGATATAGGCTCAGGAGTGGGATTGCTGGATCCTATGGTAGCTCTATTTTTAGTTTTTTAAGGAACCTCCATACTGTTCTCCATAGTTGCTGCGCCAATTTACATTGCCACCAACAGTGTAGGAGGTTTCCCTTTTCTCCACACCCTCTCCAGCATTTATTATTTGTAGACTTTTTGATGATGGCCATTCTGACCAGTGTGAGGTGGGATCTCACTGTAGTGAACTCTGCTCTTGCTTTGATGCACTTATGCAAAGGGCTGGGACTGAGGTCCGGCTGGATGCCAGGGGCGTGCACTGCACAACACTGAGAGTGGGGTCCTCATTAAATTTTGTGCCCTCGGCTCCTCATTCCACCCCACCAGTCTCTGTGCTGTGTGTGCATCAAAAGCTAGTTTCTTTGGCTTCTGGATTGTTTTAGAAACATGAGCGGGGGTGGGGGGATCAGTCTTTTCTTCAAGGTCTGTTTGATCGGCGTGTAAGTTTAATTCTCTGGGATTTGGCATGTTGTGTCTTTTACTGGGAATCCATGCTGGATGTTGGTTTTCCCCATTTTCCTCACTTCATTGTTCAGGGGTGGTACCTTTACTCTTATCCCTACTTTATCTTTCCTACTTTCCCTTATTGAAATATCTCATATCTGAATTGGACAAGGGGTTTTATTTAATAAATGAGTGTCAATAAAAGAGGGCTATTTAACAAATAAGTTTTTTTTTTAAATATTTGTTTATTTATTTATTTATGGCTGTGTTGGGTCTTCTTTTCTGTGTGAGGGCTTTCTCTCGTTGTGGCAAGCGGGGGCCACTCTTCATCGCGGTGCGCGGGCCTCTCACCGTCGCGGCCTCTTTTGTTGCGGAGCACAGGCTCCAGACGCGCAGGCTCAGTAATTGTGGCTCACGGGCCCAGTTGCTCCGCGGCATGTGGGATCTTCCCAGACCAGGGCTCGAACCCGTGTCCCCTGCATTAGCAGGCAGATTCTCAACCACTGCGCCACCAGGGAAGCCCAACAAATAAGTTTTACGTGCAGCTTTTTTTAACATGAATTTTGGGGAAATGTAGAGAACCATAAACATGTTTATTTTTTCCCACTAGTAGCGCTAACTTCCTGGGGAACAAATGGGGTTCATTTCTGAGGGTCGAATCTCTCAGTTAAACTACTTTTAGCTCTATTTATACAAGCGTTGTGTGGGCATCATTCTTTTACATCCAATCCGAAATCTAAAAAAAGTATTGGTGTGCACAGAAAGGAAATTGCCTAGGAAACAGCCTCAGTGGAGGCTTGCCATATGCCTGAATAAAAGTAAAAAGAAAGAAATAGAATAATATTTCCATCTAACAGTATGTACAGTTTCATCTATATGATGACCAGTAAAATATTCACAGCAGTTTTTCTGGCAGAGACAAAAGATTCACAGGATGAGCACAGAGAGAGGTACACATGCACAGACACACACATCATAAGAGGAAATAGCTACTCTAAGACCAAGAAGTCGTTATTAGGAAGAACACAGGGACTGGAAATCAGTGGCAAAGAAGAAAGAAATTGCATATTGCAGGATTCTTGGATAACTTATAAAATATAAAATGCTACTAGATGAACTACAGGAATGGTGTGAAGCAAAGCAAGAATTCGAGAGTAGGCAGATTTGAAACCATTTTTATTTATTAAGATGGAATCTGGGGACTTCCCTGGTGGTCCCAATGCACTTACTCTGCACTCCCAATGCAGGGGGCCCGGGTTCGATCCCTGGTCAGGGAACTAGATCCCACATGCCGCAACTAAGAGTCTGCATGCCGCAACTAAAAGATCCTGCATGCTGCGACGAAGATCCCGCGTGCTGCATAAGACCCGGCACAGCCAAAAAAAGTAAATAAACTTTAAAAAATAAATCTTAAAAAAAAAAAGATGGAATCTACTGAGATGGATATTGGGCTAGAATGGCCCATCATGGTCTCTGTCGAGCCATTTCATCTCTAAGAAATAAACCTTTTTGAAGGTATAATAAAAATTTTTATTTTTCTTATTCTTAATTGATCTAACAGATAACAGTCTGTTCAAAATAATAGTAGCAACAATGTATTCGATTATGTATGCTTAAATATAAGTAATATGAATGACACCAGTGATCAAGGGACAGGAGAGAGGAATTAAGATTTTTAAGCTTTTTAATTTTTAAGCTGAATCAGTAATGCTTTATTTATTGAAAAGAGAACTTAAGCAAAAACGCAAAACTAACATCTTAAATTTATGTGTTCTGTACATTGGTCTCTTATTATTATTCTATAATATCAAATCATTTTATAATACAAATTTTAATATGAAAGGTAGAGTTTAGGAGAGCACCAAGTATACCATGACTACTCCAAAAATGTTAGCTATTATTATTCTGACACTGCCTTTCAGATGCAACCCTCTTTTTTAAATTGAAGTATAGTTGATTTTCAGTAAGTTGTATTAGTTTCAGGTGTACAACAAAGTCATTCAGTTATATATATATTATTTTTCAGATTCTTTTCCCTTATAGGTTATTACAGATATTGAATATAGCTCCCTGTGCTATACAGTAGGTCCCTGTTGGTTATCTATTTTATATATAGTAGTGTGTATCTGTTAATCCCAAACTCCTAATTTATCCTCCCACACCCTTACCCCTTTGGTAACCGTAAGTTTGATTTCTATGTCTGTGGGTCTATTTCTGTTTTGTAAATAAGTTCATCTGTATCACTTTTTTTTAGATTCCACGTACGAGTGATATCATATGGTATTTGTCTTTCTCTGTCTGACTTACTTCACTTAGTATGATAATCTCTAGGTCCATCCATGTTGCTGCAAATGGCACTATTTCATTCTTTTTATGGCTGAGTAATATTCCACTGTATATATGTACCACAGCTTCTTTATCCATTCATCTGTTGATAGACACTTGGGTTGCTTCCATGTCTTGGCTCTTGTGACTAGTACTGCTATAACCATTGGGGTGCATGTAACTTTTTGAATTAGACTTTTCTCCGGATATATGCCCAGGAGTGGCATGTCGTATGGTAGTTCTATTTTTAGTTTTTAAGGAATCTTCATACTGTTCTCCACAGTGGCTGCACAAATGTACATTCCCACCAACAGTACAAGAGACAACCCTCTTATGTTAACAATGGTCCTCCCTCCTGCCTTGGCTCTCTTATTAGGGGGATGTCTTATTCTACGTGAGTCAGTTTATGGAACCTTTTGTTCAGCCTGTGCTCACAGCTAGCTCACATAACCTCAAGGGTAGAGCTTGCATATCTGATGACCCAATCTAAGAAATGGAATTTTAAGGAGCAGGGGTTGGAAGGAAGGTCCTACAATAGTCATCCAAGGCTCAATGGCTGATGACCCAGCGATTCACAACAGGGCACCATCAGCCTCTTCTAATCATTGTTCATGGGTGGGAATGTTGAAGCCAGCTTCCAGTATACTCTTCCTGTATCTCTTGTTCGTGTGTGTGTGTGTGTGTGTGTGTGTGTGTGTGTGTGTGAGAGAGAGAGAGAGAGAGAGAGGACAGGGTACAAATCACCTCTTGTGAGTGTTATAATTGGGGTGGAAAAATGAGGCTGGTAAAACTTAATTTTTAAAAAATTTAACTGGAAAATGAAGCCACCAGACCCAAATCATTTGATGTAAAACTAAAAGACATCGCAGTGGGTACGTAGAATCAAGTCTTCCTATAAGAGCCTCTAAGACATTACCCTGAAAATATGACCTAGCATGGTGACCTAGAGGGAAAAAAACCTCGTTTACCCTTGATTTTTTCTGCTAGGAAGGAGAAGGAAATTTGTGTTATCTTTTAAAAGCCACTACCTCTCACATATATACACTAATATGTATAAAATAGATAACTAATGAAAAAAAAAAAGCTAAAAAAATAAATAAATAAAAGCCACTACCTCTCATCTATGCTGCACGTGGCCTAATGGGTCCCCATGAGAAAGGAAGGAGTGTCTTATGTTACTGGAGAAATCACCAGTGATTGTGCAAAGCCACTCTGGAAATGACAGCTGTAATATACATGCGTAGTGAGCAAGTCCAAGTGTGGGTATTTCACAGGATGCTTCGACCATCCAGACCTGGACTCAAATTGTGGTTCATCCCAAAGTCCTGGATCCTTTGCAGTATCCATCTGTCTTAACCAATCGTGTTCATGATTATAAAGGAAATGGGTATTTATCGTGAAATATCTAGAAAATGCATGCATATATAAAAAATAAGTGAAAATGGCCAGAAATCACCACTAACAACAACAGCAAATGTTATTTAAAAAGATGGCTAGTGCTTGTAGGAAGAGCTCTTGTGTTAGCCAGGGGATAATTCCATGGCTCTCCACAGTGACCAGTGGAGAGGTGGCCCTGCGTGCGTCACGTAGAGAGAAGTACGTGCTAATGCAACATCATTATTCAAATGAAGCCTGCCCCTTCTCAGAGGTACTTTCAATGTTCTCTCCATTTGGATGCTTGACATTTGGCCCAGGCATAATGGGAATTCATTTCTGAATAGAAGCATCTAAATTCAATTACAGGATGACTCATAGTCAGCCAGGCATCTCCCTTTGGAAAGGGAGACTTTGTAGAGTTTGGGGGGGGGGGGTCAAGGGGGTTTGCCTTGGGGGTGGGAAGCAAGGGATACCCTGTTAGTGATGAGAAGCCTGTTGAAAGCAGCTTGCAAATGACAGCAGTTCCCACGGGATGCTTGCTTGGCTTGGTGCAAGAAGCACACTAGGAATGAAAACATGGCAGAGCTTCCCATCGGCGGTGAGACGTACCGCACCTCCCTAAAGAAGGTGTAGTAAGGAGGGAGGACAGAGTAGATCAGCAAGATACCATCACCCCTATGCAGTCACATTGCAGTTTTGATTTGCATTTCCCTGATGATTAGCAATGTTGAGCATCTTTTCATGCACCTGTAGGCCATCTGGATACCTTCTTTGGAGAAACGTCTCTCGGTTCCTCTGCCCATTTCTTAAGTGAATTCTCCATATTTTTGATACTGAGTTGTGTGACTTTAATCATTTGGATTATTCTTGTAATAATTTGGATATTAACCCCTTATCAGTACCTTATTTGCAGATATTTTCTCCCATTCCCTTTTTGTTTGGTTGATGGTTCCCTCTGCTGTGCAGAAGCTTTTTTAATTTGCATGTACCTGTGTGCTCCTATGTATATGCATTTGTGGGAGGGGCAGGGGCTTATATATGTCCAAGATCACCAGGGCGTTGATACTGCAGACCAGGCAGACCTTTAGAGACATGAGAAAACCTAAAACCATTGGAAATTCTAGCTGGATCTGAAGATTTCTGTAGGTGTTTCTGCAGACCGGTAAGTGCCTTTACCAAGTGCCCTCCAGACTCTTTTTGCTGTGCACCCACTTTCAAAACTGCCAGCATCCCCTTGGCCGTTTCGGCAAATACCACATTTTGCTTTCAGGATGAAAAGCAAACTCTCCTTGGAAATCCAGGGTTTGAATAGCTTGCTATGTCTTAATAATCCCCCCTAAACCGAGCCGTGTCTTTCTCCAAGCCCCACAGGAGCCTGTGAATAAATGGACAGAGAGGTAGAGGTCTTTGTGAAGCTGTGTGTGTGAAGCAGCAGTGTGATTTCCTGCTTCAAAAGAGTTGGCAGAATATGAATCGAAATGCTCTCTCTGGTTTCCAAGTCCATTCTTCCCCATCAGCATTATTTCAGAAATATGAAAAAATATATTTTTCACTAATAGCTTCATCTAGTTCTTTTTCTAACAGAAGACAGGAGGACGGAGCCACTGGCCACCAGGCCTTCCTCCCAAGATCTCAGCTTGTCTATATAACTGTTAGTCTAATTGGATTCAAAAATAGAAGGAACAGAGAAAGTTTAAAATGACGTTCATAAAAGAAAAAACAGTTTTTATTTAGAAGTTTATGTGCAAAGTGCAAATACTGCACTTGTTGTTTTTTGGTTTTGGTTTTGGTTTTGTCTCAAAGTTCTTTAGCACCTACTGAAGATGTCTTCCTGCATTTATACAATTTATATGCGTTATGGTGGGGTTGCTGTTTGTTTTTAGAAAACTTAAAATATATCGGCAAGTGCAGAGAAGAGGTGAATATAAACTCTTCCCTCGCTGGAGACCCGTGGAACACTGTTACTTTGTAGATGGAAAGTAACCATCCAAAGGCATTAAAATCCACTAGGGAAAGTTTCCTCTTACTCTAAGAAGGCTGGAATATTATCGATAGATAAAACCAGCCAATCTTTTTGTTTTAGGAGAATTATGAAAATGAGTCTGGCTTTAATTGTTGGTCTGGGTCACTTGCTTAGATGAACTGTGGTTATTTTATTTTAGGTTGAGGATGGTCTCAAAATACTGCAGAGGCTGAGAGAGTAGAGGCCACCTTTTTACTCACTGGGAAAAAGCACTTTACAGTGAGATGGGGGTTGTTTTGAAATCTGGGGTCTGTGTGTGGCTGACTTTTCTACCCATTAAAAAATATTTTACCAGGTTAAATGGCCAAGGTTATTCTTGACCTGTCACTGTTCCCTTTATTTCTTTGGCCTGATATTATGTAAAAAAAAAACCAAACGGAGTTGCTCACAGCTTTGGTATTTTATCACAAGTTTATTGATTTATTTTTTTAATATTTATTTATTTATTTTGGCTGTGCTAGGTCTTAGTTGCAACATGTGGGACCTTTTAATTGCGGCATGCGGACTTCTTAGTTGCAGTATGCATGTGGGATCTAGTTCCCCGACCAGGGATTGAACCCAGGACCCCTGCATTGGGAGCGTGGAGTCTTACCCACTGGACCACCAGGGAAGTTCCTTATTGCAGGTTTAGAATTAAACAACCTGTTAAGTTTATGATAAAATCTGACCCAATGACTGAAATGACAAACAATGACGGGTGTAGACACTGGCCTCCCCCATCCCACCTCTTAGGAGCAGTTCCTCAGAGCTCTTTGAGAGGCTGTCTCCCAGCCTATCGTCCTCTGTAAGGTCCTCAAATAAAACTGAAACTCACAGCTCTCTTGTGCATTTTTAATTTCAGTCAACAGCTTCTAGAAGTGTCATCACTGTAAAGTGCATCTCGAATGATAAAAACAGATGAAAAGATCAACACCCATGCTGGGTGCTGTTCTAAGCGAGCCTCCACACACCATCCGAGGTTTAGGTAAACTCCGAGACCCAGGAAGGGCAGGCGTTGTGAGTGGAGAATCAAATCACAAAGAAATGGTCAAACCCAGGGGAAAAGAAAGGCTTATAAATCAACGTGAAAGACACACATCCACCTGTTACTTAATATTTTACCGATGATCCATGCTCTTGGAGGAAAAGGTTGTTTATGCAAAACCAGTGGCAAATTAATGTCAACACCGTTGCTTCTCTATGACGTGTGTTTGAACAACACGCTATCTTATCACGTACAAATGTGTATGCCAGCCAGTAGCCCCCAGCCCCAGACTGCTGTCTCAGAGCAATGGATTAATTCTGGGCTCCTGGGGCCAGACATGGGCTTATGTACATACGTATGTAGGTATGTATGTATGTACGTATTTAATCTTATTGAAGTACAGTTGATTTACAATGTCGTGTTAGTTTCAGGTTACAGCAAAGTGATTCAGTTATAATGTATAGAGACATATATATATGTATGTGTGTGTGTGTGTATATATATATATATATATTCTTTTTCAGATTCTTTTCCCATATAGGTTATTACAAAATACGGAATGTAGCTGCCTGTGCTATACAGTAGGTCCTTGTTGTTTATTTATCCCTTCCCCCCACCCTTTCCCCTTTGGTAACCATAAGTTTGTTTTCTATGTCTGTGAGTCTATTTCTGTTTAGTAAATAAATTCATTTGTATCATTTTCTTAGAGTCCACATATAAGTGCTGTCGTATGATATTTGTCTTTCTCTGGTGAGTTTGAGGGAGAATCAGGGTGAAGTCCTCCAGGGGACTGATGAGGGATCTATGTGAACGCAGCGACCATCAGGAGGAGAGTTAGGCAGAGCTTCCTACAGCTACCGAAGGAGAGCCAGTGGCCTGATGGACGGGTGACATGCTTTTCTTGGTCATGGAAGCTGCAGGACAGGTGAGCCTTACAGAGAATTTGGGAAGGGACCAAAGATGTGGCATCAACGTGTACTGGGTCCAGAGAGCATGAAGCTCTTTCACTCAATTAACAGTTCAAGTAAGACTTTTCCTGACCCTTAAGCTCTTCTCGGGATCCCCTGCTCAGACCCTTGGGGGGTCACAAAATCACTCAGAGGCTGAGAATTGGCCAAAGGAGAAGACAGGAAGCAAAAACATGTCACCATAAGCTTCCTGCAGAAGGAGACCCAAGCTACGGGAAGGGAGAAGGTTGGCAGATAAATCAGGAACATAGTTTTGATCTGTACTGTGGATGGGATATTTTAATGAAGGAAGTGAGTTTGTGTTCATTACCTCAGCTGGCTACGAATGGTCGTACAGAAGGAAGCAAAGAGGGAAAAGTCCCCATGAGACATTTCTGATACCTGCTGTGTTTGGGGGTCTCTGAAAACCACTCCCAGCTTTAATAATGCACTAGAATAAGTTCACAGAACTCAGGAAAGTGCGATACTTAGGGTTGTAATTTTATTATAGCTAAAGGGTACAGTTGGGACCAGTCAGAAGAAGGGATGCCTGGGGAGGGATCCAACTGACCTTTCCCTGCGGAATCCTGGACGGCATTGCCTCCTCCCAGCTGTGATGTGTGACATCATGTGCAAAGCATTGCCTTCTAGGAAGCTCATCTGAGCTTCTTTATTGGAGCTTCATCACATAGGTATGAGTGATCGAACCATGCCAATATAGCTTTTTTTTTTTGATGAAGTTTGATATGTACATATGTTCATATCACCGCCATTTATTTATTTATTTATTTACTTACTTATTGATTGATTGATTGATTGATTGCTGTGTTGGGTCTTCGTTTCCGTGCGAGGGCTTTCTCTAGCTGCGGCAAGCGGGGGCCACTCTTCATCGCGGTGCGCAGGCCTCTCACTATCACGGCCTCTCTTGTTGCGGAGCACAGGCTCCAGACGCTCAGTTTCAGTAATTGTGGCTCAGGGGCCTAGTTGCTCCGCGGCATGTGGGATCTTCCCAGACCAGGGCTCGAACCCGTGTCCCCTGCATTGGCAGGCAGACTCTCAAACACTGCACCACCAGGGAATCCCCAATATAGCTTTTTTAAAATTAATTTTATTGAAGTATAGTTGATTTACAATGTTGTGTTCATTTCTGCTGTGCAGCAAAGTGACTCAGTTATACATATATACGTATTCTTTTTCATATTCTTTTCCATGATGGTTTATCACAGGATATTGGGTCTAGTTCCCTGTGCTCTACAGCAGGACCTTGTTGTTTATCCATCCTATAAATAATAGTTTGCATCTGCTCATCCCAAATTCCCAATCCGTGTCTCCCCCAACCCCCCTTGGCATCCCCACGTCTGTTCTCTACGTCTGTGAGTCTGTTTCTGTTTCGCAGATAGGTTCATTTGCGCATGCTGACATAGTTGACCTCAATTTCCAGCCCCCTCCCCTCACTGGGGGTTGGGTTGGCATCACCTGGCTCCGATCCCCAAACCTTGAAGCACCTAATTGGTCACTGTGGCCTGGTCAACCCTGGCACTGAGTCACTTCAGTGGCATAAACTCCCAGAAGTGGTCTGAGCAGCCATAACAAAGACACGGTAATCACTCGGGAAATTACAAACCTCCCTTTGAATAAAGTTGAGTCTTTAGTAGCCAAGGGTCTACTGTTTAAACATGAGCAGAAAACCACGTTGGAGCAGGAAAATGTTGTCTCCCTTGAGCAAATCTGAAAGGGGCAGCGGGACAGAAAAACCTGTGTTCCCGTCCCACGTCGCCTGCAGTGCATTCTCCTCAGGCAGACATGGACTTGGGGGGATTAGAGTCGAGATTGTGTTGCAGACTGTGTCACAGCTATGACCACGTGATCTGTGTTTTCTTCTCTCCTCCCTTGTGACCCCAGGGAGGTCAATCACCAGGTGGGGTTTGACGTCTGTCTTCACGGGGTGACATCCTGGTCCTGGGGGCTACAGCCCTAAAGAGGAGGACGTGGTCAGAGGCAGAGGTGGTCAACCTCCAGGTGCTTCCTACCTTGCGAAAAGCTTTCCCACAGTCTCTTTATTTTATCTGGTCAAGAACCTTGGAGGCAGGGAGGTCAGAATATTAGTATTTCGTTTTATGGATGAACTGGCCCCAGCAGTTAGACCTCGCCCACCAGCGCAGTGAGCTGGTGTAGGAATTGGAACTAAGATCCAAGCCTTCCTCCCGATCCGTGGCTCATTCTAACGGTCCTGAGTTGAAAGTCCAACACTGCCCTTAGGACACGCAGAGGGAGGCTGCTACGACTCTGAAACTGAGCACAAGAGACCATCAGCCTCTCTCTCTGCACCATCCATGCTGTGCTCTGGCTGGAAGAAGGGCTGTAAAGTCAAGCAGATTGTACACTCAGTCCCTTGAGCTGAGAAATGTTCAGTGCAGCACCGGAAGCTTATGCCAGCATCATGCTTTTTACCCCCTCAAAGATGGATGAGTTGGGAAGGTGAGTAGGGAATTGAATTATGCTAGCAGGCCCCGAGACTCGGAATCCAGCAACAATCCAGTACGAATAAATATTCATCTGGCAGCATGTCCGGTTGTGGTCCATTTAGCATGAAGTTGTGAGCTGGAAGACAAAAGCCCAAGAGCTCATTATCATGAGTCGACTTGGAAAAGTTTGGAGCAAGTTCTGAAGTAATTAAGAGTGCATTTGAACAATGGAATGAACATGCTTATTTCTTTATTGTGGAGCGGCTCCGAGGCACTCAACACCCTTCCCTCCTGTGGAATGCCTGGCGGGGGACAGCTGATCATCATTTGGAGGAAGAATTAGGAGTGTTATTTTTAACTCCCCATTATTAGAGGAAACACACATCTGGAGCCTTGTAAGGAGTAATTATTAGCTGTTCAGCTGAGAAATAGCCTGGTGTCTACAATGCATCGTTTCCCAATTATTTTGATATTTTTCAATGCCTTAAATGCTAGAGGCATATAAAATTCAGCTCATTTAATCTCTCTAAATTATAGTTTCTCCATCTGTCATGGTTTTACAGTTTAATAAAATCATTACTTTTTATAAACCCAGTAAAATCCTGGACACTATTGGAGGGAGCTCAGCTTCAGCTGGAATTTTTTTTTTTTTTTTTTTTTTAGGAAGAATAAATATATCTGAACTGGAAAATAATTTTCATATGTTCAGTCTGCTAAGAGAGTTTGGTGATTTTTACTGGGTCACTCATCAAGCTGACAAAAAGAAATGTACTTTTATATTTATCTTATGAGATATTTCCAAAGACTGTGGTATCAGAAAGTAGTGCTTTTTGCTGAAATAAAAAGAAATAAGCCAGACTCCCTGACCCCCATAACTCAATTCCACATCCCTATGGTTTTGACTGCATTTAGCAATCTTTCTTTATTGAAACTCACATATCCAGGTCAGATCTCTGAAATGTTGAATAGAGGGGTGGAAGGGTCTGTATGCTTTGCTGAATGCATGCCATGAACTAAGCCAATAGTAACATACACATGAAAAAGTGAAATTTGCACTGTCAAAGAAAGGGTAGTTGTGCTAATGTCAGTTTCATGCTAAAGCAATAGGAAACGTTCTGCATTTTTTAGAACCTCTGGGAAAACTGCATGGGAGCCCAGAATATATTCTTCACCTGTGCATTATAGTTTTGGGGATTTGACCATTAGAAACTCAGTTTCATTGGGAATCCTCCAATGCACCTTTGTATCAGTGCCCACTAACAAATACTCAAGTAGATGGATTTATAAAATAGGGTTTTATTATTTCATACAACACAGGTCTAAAGCTGAGTGACCACATAGTTGGTTCAGAAGCTTGTAGATATCTTTAAACACCCAGGATTTTTCCATCTTTCTGCTCCAGTTTCTTCAGTCTATTAGCTTGGTCCTTATGTTCACCATCTCATGACACCAAAATAGCTGCCAGCGCTCCAAGCATCACACCCTCATCCGATCATAGTTAAAAGCAGGACAAAGTCAGGGGTCTCTTTAATTAATAAAAAATACCTTTATAGAACCCCTCAATCAGATTTTCCCACAGGTAACTTTGGCAAGGATTTGGTCACATGCTGTTGACAAAGGAGATCAGAAAGACCCTAAGAGAGTGAATTGTATCAGCAAAAGTGAGGAGAAGTAGAATAGCTGGGGATAGGCAACAGAAAGCTTTCCATGTATCTCTAGACATAATTAAGGCATCCTTTGCTCTGAAAAAAACACTTTATGACCCATACACCTCATTAATTCAAATGCTCCTCATTTGAGATTCATGGCAACTTGGTCAAGGAAAAGTTGTAAACTAAGAAAATATCTGGTAAGCAAAGAAAAGGTGTCTAAAATAATAGTTCAAAATGACAAAAGTATGGAAATACCACAACCTCTTCTAAGGGCTAAACAAGCCCACATTTTTAGCTACCTTATAAGATAGAGTCAGTGTAGTGTTTCTTCTAATTATCTCACCGTTTTTCTGTTTTAGATCACTGTTATAAACAGAAATTAAATAGAAAAATATTATGCAGATAAAAATGTGACCCACTCTCCTCATTGCCCAACCAAAGCCCTTTCTCCTCTTTCCCTGCCAACTGATCCCAATTGAGTGGTCCCATATGCCACCCCCAGTCCCAGGAATGAAGCCTGATTCATTCTGAGACCAAGCCCCCTTGCCTGCGATTGGTCTAAGGGTGACCATGTGACCCAGTAGTGGCCAGAAAGTCAGAAAGGGCAGTCAAAAGTAGAGCTTGTGGGAAAACAAAATAAAGAGACAAACCAAAATATGGGGGGAAAAAAAAAACTTTCCAAGAAGAAAAAGATAGAGCTTTTCAAAGACTTTTGTTGCTCTGCTGTTCGTCTCTTTCCTGCTTGGGAAGCTAATGTGTAAGCATTTCATGTTTGAAGCCCAGGTAACTATATGTATCCAGGTAAGAAAAACAAACAAACACATGTACAAGCACAGACTGAGATCTCTGGGAACTGCATTCCTCCAGACTGCTGGTTGTGCAAGCCAATTCATCATCTGCTCTGCCCCCTTCAGATGTTAATCATAGCTAAACATTCTAACTGGTCTAAAGAAATGCCACCTGATTCTCGCCAAAGCTACTGGCTGTGATGGTCACTGCTGTCTCTGATGAAAAGGAAAACCAGTAAGGGCTGGAGATGTCAAAGACATCCCAGCCTCAAAATGAGACTTTCTCCTCAATATCATGTGGAAGGTTGAAAGAGAATTGAAATAAAAATCGAAAATGAAATAAAATGTCTCATGATGTGACCCTATGTTGTTAAGTGAAATGCTCTCTGAGCGTCACCTAAAGTCATTTTTTACATCACCAATGGGACTGTCTGCTGGCTGGAAAACATTGTTAAAATATGTAATAACCAGAATCAATATATTTATGCCTCTGAGCCTATTTTAAATATATAGCAAGAAGCAGATTCTTTTGGGTGAGAAATATTGATATTACCCACCATGATTTTTAAAATAGCTTTTGTTTGCATGCACCAGAATGAAGAAACACTATGTAAAACACTGTGTATGTGTGTGTAGATGTGTGTGTTATACATGCACATATATCAGTTCATGTATTCTTCTGTCATTTTAGTTCCAAATTTCATAACAAGAAATCAGTAGATGGTTAGTAATGACCTGGAACATATCAGGCTGTTTTCAGAAATAATAAGAATTTTTATTGTTGTTAGTGGCAAAATGCCATTGTTGGCTCAAGTGAATTTTGAAACAACACAATATTTTGATGTTTAAATCTACAACAATTTGTGTGTTTGGAGATTTATTGTGGTGGGGTGAGATGCTGTCAGAAGGAAGAAATATATATTTTACCTTAGAACTTAATCTAGAGGCAGATTTCATTTTTTCCTTAGGGGTCTTGTTGCCTTTCACGCCTATTTCTCTCCCAAACCTTCTCTTCTACTATTGTTTAATCAGCATTTTCCAATTTCAGATTTTTGTTGAACTGTTCTTACAACTTTTCCCACCATTACAATAATATTTGTACCATTATCTACATAATATTTACTTTAAAATTCTTATTTTACTTAAATACATGTATTTTTAAAGGAAATTTTAAAAACAGGAAACTGCATAAATACTATGAATGGAAAACCATTATCATGTGTCAAAAATAGCAGGTAATTATGGAAATAAGACAAATACAGAACATCATGACCTAGATGCTGCTACTTGCCTTAGGCTTTGAGCCTGAGTTCTGCTTACTTTATGTCAGAAAGGAAGCTTCCAGAGTATCAGAAAGGATTCAGAGATATATAGGCATGAAACGAACAAATACCTCACGACGCAGGCAGAAGGTTCCAAAGGGTTATAGAAAGGGAATCACTTAGTCACCTTGAGTTGTAATGTAATTTCAGCTCCACCCATCTATCACGCAGAATCATGCCTGACCCCCTGGTGTAGAGATCCTCTGCTTTGTGACTGACCAGGTTGGGAACCCACAGTGATGGGCAACATTAGCCCCACCCCCATCTCAGGGGGTGTTTCATGATTGGTCTAATCCAATCAGGTAATCCCATTCCCCTGTCAGTGATTGGGCCAGAGATGGGACATGTGACCATGTTATGGCCAATCAGACATTAGGAGATGTCTTCTGGTTCCTTCCGGGAAACATTTTCCTCTTTGGTAGCAATTATAACAGGAGAAAGCTCCTATTGGCCCCTGTTCTTGTTGGCTGAGTTTTGTATGCCTCACACCTGAACGCATTTACAATGTATACACATGTCCTTTGTTCATACCTGTTTATGCCATGGTTATTCCCAGGGTCTGACCTTGTTTGCCCTGTGCTCTCTGCTAGTATAATCTTCCTCTCATTAACCTATACAAATCCCAATCATCTTTTTATCTTCAAAAAGCAGGTGCTAGGAAGACTTCTGTGAGATAAAATATTTTGGGAGGAGATGCCAAGAAGATAAAAATATTACACAACAAAAGCAAAAAAATCCTTTAGGATTTTGTGTCAGTCTGGATAGTATATCTGTCTGTATCAAGTATGGGGGGTTTAATAGGTTTACTATTGGAATTAGACTGTGGGCAGACCTGGGAGAGGGATGGTCTGGAGGCTGCAGCTGGGGATCAGAGGGGAAGTCACAGTGATTTCAGCCTGAAGCAGTGGCGCTCAGAAAAAGTCTGATAAGCTGCTCTGAGCTTGTCCTGAGTGCTGTGAAGCCGTCACATCTATCTACCATGGGCTCGGGGTGATAATGGCTTTTGCTTCATTTTTGCCTTCCCAATCTCATTTGATTTCCTCTCAGTGGAAGAGATTTCTGGAAAGTAGTCCCCAGGCTTAGAAGGGAGTAGTGGTGGGGTTCAATTGGCAAAAAATAATCTAATACAGATTTGTATGTACCAAGGGAAGAGAAAAAACAAATTTGGAACCCTCTTTCCTCCTTTCTTTCTTTCTCTTTCTTTCTTTCTTTTTCTTTCTTTCTTTCTTTCTTTCTTTCTTTCTTCCTTTCTTTCTTCCTTTCTTTCTTTTTTCTTTCGTTCTCGTTTCTTTCTTTTTCTTTCTTTCTTTCTTTCTTTCTTTCTTTCTTTCTTTCTTTCTTTCTTCCTTTCTTTCTTCCTTTCTTTCTTTCTTTTCTTTCTTTCACAGAATATTGGATAATCATCTACTACACACCAGTACTGTCCTATACTTGGGGTGACAGTGCTAGGGACTGAATGTTTTGTCCCCTCAAAATTCATATGCTGAAGCCCTAGTCCCCAAATGTGATGGTATTTAGAGTTGGGACCTTTGGGAGGTAATTAGGTTTAAATGAGGTCATAGGTTTAGTGCCCCTATAAGAAGAGATGCCAGAGCGCTCCCTCTCTCTCTCTCGCTCTCTCTCTCTCGCTCTCCCCCTGCCCTGCCATCTCTTTGTCTCTCTCTCCCTGCGATGTGAGCACACAAAAAGAAGTCAGCTGTCTTCAAGTCGAGAAAAGTCCCACCAAAAACTGAATTGGCTACAACCTTGGTCTTGGACAGCTAGCCTACAGAACTGTGAGAAATACATCTCTGTTCCTTAAGCCACCCATTCTATGGCATTTTTGATGGCAGTCCTAGCCAAGTAAGACAACAGTGAATAAAGGAGACACAATCCTTGTTCATGATTGTTTTTACAGTTAGATGATGATGATGATGATGGTGATGATGATGGTGTCTCATTGCTGTCCTTGCACCTGGTAAAGGTTTATAGCTACTTTTTTATTTCCCTGGGGAATAAACTGCATGATCCTTTTGTAGGTGTCCCCTGTTCAGAAAGCTGATTTTGGACCATCTAAATGCAGAACTCTGATCCCTAGTTAGGTGGGGGCTTGGAAGGGGTGAGAAAAGTTTTTTAAAAAAGAAAATAACATAAAAGAAACAAAACAGCAGATATCCCTTTTTATATTTTCTTCCTTATTTTTTCCTAGAAATCAGATTTTTGTGGCATCAGTTTCTCCCTGAATTCAAGAAATCCTCAACAGGATGGTAAGAGGTGCATGTTAGTGAGTGACAACTTTAATCTTTATGGATTAAGTGATGGACTTTGGCAATATCACCTAATCTGAATTTTTCTCCTTCTTTACAGGTGGATTTCCATTGACAGTGAGCTTGCCGTATTGAGATAACTCAGGATGCAGGCTTGACTGGTTATTAGCCAAGACGAAGTGCACAATCTTTTCAAGAAGAAAGGTAGTAATGAGACTCAGGCATTCCTTCCAGTGCTACAGGAGAAGGAAATCAAACACAATTTTCAAGCAGGGTTTCCAAGTTTCCTTTGACGGTTTTCCATTTTCACATTAGTGACCCCTGCAGCAAATACCTGTATGTGGGTTCAGATTAAATCCATAGAAGGGAGATGACTACAGCCCACCATTCCTGTGCTGTAATGAAGGCCATATCCTAATGAATTTCAGGTTCTTTAAGGATTTTTACCTTAGTGGCACCACGACACCAATCATTGAGGATTAAACATATTGGAGGAGAAGCACATCCCAAGTGAGAATTGCTGAGGCTAGGAGGCTCCTATCATTTATTGGATTAGTTATAAAACTTTACACAAGACTGTAATATTTGTTTCGCTGCTGTGGTGTGACTGGTGAAATGAAAAGGTATGGCAGGGGAGTGCTCAGCAGACGTTCTCTTATTTCCTCCATCGTTTTCATAGAGCTGGGAGGAAGCTGTCACTCAGAAATTAACACCACATCATATAATATGAGGAACAAAAGTAAGATATGAATTGGAGACATTTTGGCCTCAGAACAATAACCCCATCGATTGAGTTAAATGTGTTTGACTCAGGCATCCACCTGCGTGAAATCATCATGGCTCCTGACAGCCAATAGGAGCACATGGACCAGCTCAACTAGCGGGAGAGAGGCTGGTAAACCAGATGTCCCGAGCGGGAGAGAGGCTGGTAAACCAGATGTCCCGAGCTCCCGCGTCTGTGTGTTGTAAATGTCCCAGAATTACTTGTGGGTATTGACAGATTGAAATTCACAAGTATCTCCAGCACAGAGCTATTGTGGGATATTTCCAAATTCCCCAAGTTAATTTATAACTGAAGATGGAATTTCAGTCACTTCCTTTGTATGGATGGAAAGCCAGCTCATGAGCCCATATGTGTTTCTGGGGGGCATTTTGACGACATTTGCTGTGAATTACAAATACTTCCAATAATATTTCTCTCTGCATCTAGAATAGCACCATGAGGAGGCATCTGGGATTGAACCATCTCACATCTGTCAAACAATATTCACACAAATGCTATGGGCCCACGGCCTTCAGACATGACTGCGTAACTCCGGGTCGAATTTCAATCAGTATTTTGCCTAAGAGAGAGATGAAGAAGAAACTGCACACAGGTAACTGACTCGAGTAATGCATTCTGTATCCCAAAGAGTAGAGCTTGAGACCTGTAAACTGAAGAAAAATGGAAAACAGGCCATACTGACTGCATTCATACGACAGAGGGGGTTCCCTTCCTCCCCACCAGCAGGGCAACCCCACTCCCTCCCCTCCCTGTATCTAATCTTCTCTCATGTGCTTATATGGGTTTGGCATTTATTGTTTGTTTGTTTATCTAGCAGTTGCTTCTAAGAGAAGAGTATACGAGTATATTCAGAGTACATAGAAAAGTGAAAGAATATTTTCTTGAGTCACGTAATAAATGCTCTCATGATCTTTTATTGATAAAAAGAAAGGTAACAGGTTTCTAGCTTTCCCCCTCCTTTTAGACTGGCTACTTCCTTCTCACATGTACCAAATTATCCCCTATGTAAAATGGAGAGAGTGGAGATTCTCCTACACTTTAGAACCAGGTAACTTATGACCCCACCTGTAAGATAGGAGCTGAAGAGGCACAGGGAACAAGCACGTGTGATGTGGTTGGTTGATGGGAGCCAGACCGTGAAGGGTCTTCTGAGTTATTGCTAAACTATTGTTCTTTATTCAGTGGATCCTGGGAGCTATAGAGGGTTTTCAAGCAGATGAGTGATAAATACATTAATGATTGGAAAGACATCCATTATGGCTTGTGGAGTGAGGAAGAAAGAGCATCTGGGAACACAGAGCAGTGCCGCCATCCCTCCAGCCCAGGCTGGGCAGCAAAGACACATGGTCATAGAACTGTAGACCCTGTGACCATGAGGTCAGGATCTCATCTAGGTCCTGACCCCCATCAACTGTACCAGCCCATGCTTCCCACTCTCCAATCCTGGAGTGGCTCCAGAAAACCCACTCACGTCCTCTTCCCATCCCTACTGTTCCCCAAGAGTAACAACTACCCTCACTTCTAACCCTCTAAACTCAGTAGAAAAAATGAGCCCATGTCTTGAACAGGCACCTCACTGAAGAGGCTAAGTGGCCAAGAAACCTAGGAAAGGTTCCCAAGGGAAATCTAATGCAGTACCCCTATACACTCACCAAGATGGCTCAGATGAAAAAGAAATTTGCAAAGTCTTGGCAAGAATGAGGGGTGACCAGAACCCTGATATTCTCTGCTGATGGAGAGTGAATTGGTACCAGCCCTTTGATGAATTCTCAGGCACTATCTCCCAAAGCTGTGCACGTGCATTCCTTCTGACTCCTGTGTGTGGATGCACCCTGGAAGTGCACGTGCAATCCCCCAAGAGACACACCGGGAATGTCCGTGGCAGCTCTGCTTGTCACAGCCCCAAATGGGGAAGTATCCAAAAGCACACCCACAGTAGAATGGATGGCTGAATCATGGTCTATTCACTCACTGGAGTACTACGCAGCACTGAGAATGATGAGACTTTCGTATGCAATAATAGATGGATCACATGATCCTATGGAATGAAGAGAGTTGGGCTCCAAAGAAAACATGATATAGGATTGTATGTGTGTATGTATGTACGAATGAATGCATGTATTTACGGTTGAACCTCAAACAGTGCAGCCATTAGGAGCACCCAACCTCCATGCCGTTGAAAATTCTTGTATAATTTATAGTGAAGTCCTCCCTATACACAGTTCTTCTGCATCTGTAGTTCCACACGTATGGATTCAACCAACTACAGATGGTGTAGCACTGTACTGTTTACGATTTTTTAAGCTTTATCTTTAAGAAGGTTTAGGTTTATAACAAAACTGAGATTTCCTTTCTACCCCTTGTCCTCTCACGTGCATAGTCTCCCCAATTATCAACAGCACTCACCAGAACAGCATATTTTCTACCAAGGATGAACCTATATGGACATATTAGAAACATGAAATTCCATACTTTTAGGGTTCACTCTTGGTATTGTACATTCTGTGTACTATTTACTATTAAAAAAAAATCCCCATATAAGTAGACCCATGAAATTCAAACCCATGTTGTTCAAGGGTCAACTGTATGTAGATTTATTTGTATCTATCATCTATCTATCTATCTATCTTTCTATCAATCATCTATCATTTATCTATTTATCTGTCATCTATTACCTATCAATGTATTATGTCTATCTATCATCTATCTATCTATTATTTCTCTCTCTGTCTCCCTCCCTCTCTTTCTCCCTCTCTCTCTCTTTATCTATCTTTTCCCTTTCCCAGGCACTAATGTGCAGCTGTTAAGTGAAAAACAGGTCTGCACTGAAGAAACGTCTTTATTCCCAAACACCTGGGTGTCATGAAATACACACACTGATAAAGTCAGGACTGACCCCTTGCTGTTCATCAAGTTTAAAAATATTTTATGGGAATGACTAAGGCAATGACTTTTCAAAATGTCATGCTGTGGAAGACTGAGAATAGGCAAACCCATTTTGCAAGTGATATGTTTTAAGAAAAAAAAGCTTTTTAAGAATTTTTAGTTATAATTTTTAATTCTGCTATTAATTTTAAAAATTAAAAAAAATTTTTACCTTTGACTCCCTTGATTGTATTTAAATGAATATATTTATAAAGGAAATTTTATGTCTCTACCAGAAATGGAAATATGTATCACTCATCACCAAAAAAAAAAAAAAAAAAAAACACTTTCTCCAAATATGAAATGGATGCAAAATAATGTTACTAAATTCCAGTTAGATTCAGTTGACTGACAAAGGCTCTGATCTGAGGTTAGCTTTCTCTTCGTTAAAAAAGATGATTTGCTGGTATTAGAGAGGTGTTTGGCATGTATTAGCATCAAACAAATAGAATCTGTAATAAAAAAAAAACTCCCTACAAACAAAAGTCCAGGACCAGTTGGTTTCACAGGTGAATTCTACCAAACAAACAAAGAGGAACTTATACCGATTCTTCAAAAAGATTGAAGAGGAGGGAACACTCCCAAAGACATTCTATGAAGCCACCATCACCCTGATACCAAAACCAGACAAAGACACCACCAAAAAAGAAAATCACAGGCCAATATCTTTGATAAATATAGATGCAAAATTTCTCAACACAGTATTAGCAAACCGAATCCAACAACACATAAAAAAGATCATACAGCATGACCAAGTGGGATTCATCCCAAGTTCACAAGGAAGGTTCAACATTCACAAATCCATCAGCGTGATACACCACATTAACAAAAACCACATGATCATCTCAACAGATGCAGAAAAAGCATTTGACAAACTTCAGCATCCATTCATAATAAAAACTCTTGCCAAACTTGAGAATTTATTTTAATGTAATGAAGGGAATGGAAAGATAACTGGAAAGCAAATGAACAATGTGGTTCTTTTTTAAAGGGAACTTTACTTTTATTTATTTATTTGTTTACTTATTTTTGGCTGCATTGGGTCTTTGTTGCTGTGCACAGGCTTTCTCTAGTTGTGGTGAGCAGGGGCTGCTCTTTGTTGCGGTGCGCAGGCTTCTCATTGTGGTAGCTTCTCTTGTTGAAGAGCACGGGCTCTAGGCACACAGGCTTCAGTAGTTGTGGCACGTGGGCTCAGTAGTTGTGGCTCGTGGGCTCAGTAGTTGTGGCTTGTGGCCTCAGTAGTTGTGGCGCGTGGGCTCAGTAGTTGTGGCTTGCGGGCTGTAGAGTGCAGGCTCAGTAGCTGTGGTGCACGGACTTAGTTGCTCCGCGGCATGTGGGATCTTCCCGGACCAGGGCTCGAATCCATGTCCCCTGCATTGGCAGACAGATTCTTAACTACTGCGCCACCAGGGAAGCCCAGTGTGGTTCTTTTTTAAGCCTTGGGCTGTGACAGCAGCTGAAACCCTCTCCCTTCCGCCAGTGGTGTGAGCCCCATTCTAAGGAGCATAGCACTTGGGTTCCCTTACTTTCTGGGGAAAAAAAGTGATGGAACCGAGGTCCTCTCTCACCTAAGGATGGATATTCCGACAAAAGGTCAATGCGGCGATTTCAAGTGTTCAAGAAGGATTTTCTACCATCACATAACACCACCATAAACCATTATTTCTGAAAAACAGAAATTAACAAGGCCTTTTCAAAGCCGTAAAGTCTTGCCTTTGAATAATGTAAGGGTATGAAGGTCACATTTGATGCTACCCGAAGTTTCTTTCTGACATTTAATTTTCCCATAAACTTTGTCCTAAAATGAGAACTCTTGATCAGATATGGAACCTGATGTCTGGGAGCTGCAGAGGCTTATAAGACATTGTCAAGGGCCCCAGGTGTCTGGTGAGGGATGAGGGTATAGTCACATTTGCCACTTTTGTCCTTTTTTTTCTCTTGAGCAGTTTTTTTTCTTCTTTAATTTTTGTTATTGAAGTATAGTTGATGTATCTTATTGTGTTAGTTACAGGTGTACAATATAGTGATTCAAATTTTTAAAGGTTATACTCCATTTATAGATATTATAAAATATTGGCTACGTTCCCTGTGTTGTACACTAACTACATCCTTATAGCTTGCTTTATACCTCTTGCTCCCCTCCCCCTATCTGGCCCCTCCCCCTTCCCTCTCCCCACTGGTAACCACTAGTTTGTGCTCTACATCTGTGAGTCTGCTTCTCTTTTGTGAGTCTGTTTCTCACTAGCTTGTTGTATTTGCAACTTTTTTCCTTTCTTATAGCTGCTCTGACTTGTTTCCTCATACTTCTTGTAAAATGGAAAATTAATAATATTAATCAGACTCTAACCCTTTCTCTTTCATTCCTCAGATTATCTTTTTCCTTTCTTGGACTGCTTTCCCCACGTCTGGACCCTAGAATAAGCTTGGGAAAATTTAAAAAGTTCAGTTGGACGGCATTTCTAAAAATGAAGCTTTTTAAACTCTTCTTTGATCAAACTACAGCAATTTCCACAACTTCTCCCTCCTATTTAAACCCCAGTTCGAGGTAGGGTTGGGGAATCTCCTCTTGGGAGTGCCCTTTTACGGGTTATATTGAGATTTGATCATAGGATGAGGAATTTAAAGGGGATAATTTTCAGCTTGAGTAACAAAGCAGAGAGTAACCTTCATTTTAACACAACGTGCTATGAATATGTAATTTTGTAGAAGTAGCCATAACCCACTCAAACATCAAAGATCAACCCATAGACAAACAGACTTGGCTCCACTACTTAAAATCATTAAAATTATCGTTATCATTTCGTTATTCTGCCTTTCAGTTGCTACACTGAATTGTTCCAACGGGATCCCTTTTTCAGTGCGATATTGCTAACTACTTTCCTAAAATTTTACCCCTGCCCACCAATCACACTCTTTCTTCCTCTTCCCCGCTGTACTATTATCAGCAGCCTCAGAGGTACTGTATATTTCACACATATGCCTGTTTATTTTCTATCTTCCCCACTGGAATGAGAGTCCCATGAGAGAGGGGATTTCCATCTGCCTTTTTTTCCTGTTTTATACCCAAGCCCCAGGCAGTCCTCGACACACAGCAGCTGCTCAGTGAAGAGTTATCGTCTCCTTAATTAATGTAGCTCTCAACTTCAGGCCAGACAATCCTGCAGCACCGAGAGGGGAGGTGGGTTTTGATGGAGCCTTATTCCTCCTAAGAAATCCATCCTCCCTCCTCGAAAAGGCTCCCTGGCCAACCATTGTACATCCTTTATTACATCCAGCCATCTGCCAAATGACCATTTTATCACCCCCTATTCATCATGGTGTCTGCATTTGGAGGCGGCTCGTCTTAAATTTCACCCACATTCCCATCCGCAGCAGGATTTCTCTGCATTAGGTACTCCAAGATCATGGCCAATGCAAATGGTAACTTATGAAATGTGTGCCTGGAGTGACATTTCTTCAATTTCTGGACAGCCAGTGGGCAACTCGAATATCCTAGAGTAATAAACTGTGTGCCCACTAAAGACTCAAGTGAGGGACCTCCACAAATATGATGAGAGTGACAGCCCAGCCATAGCTGATACATGTAAGTTGTGCCTGATGCCCAGGTGGGGACTGGGGACATCTGTGCACCAATCAGCCAATGCTGTCACAAGCCTCGGCGGCAGGGGGTGGAGGAAAGGGACCCTGACTCCTCTTCCTAATGGGGAATCCCATGGGAACCACCTGGGGCGCCCAGATGTACCTTATCCTGCACAGGAGTTTATCTCACTGCACCTTGGGGTTATCAGTAGCTCGTCTCTCAGACCCTGTCCCCGGAGCTGAATGCAACTTGTCCTGTCTCTCTCTGCATTTCTGCTCCATTTCCAAAGAGTCTCAGTTTCCTCATTTGTAAAATAAGGATAACAGCATCTGTTATTATCAGCGTCGCTATTAAATGTCTTAATGCCTCTCACTTAGATTAGGGTGTGGCTTATAGTTAAGTATCTTAAGTCTAGGCTGTTATCTTTATGATTTATTTCTAGCTTCCCTCTCTGTTGGCCTTTTCCTTCATCTCCTCTGGTATCTCTCCTTGCCGTGGCTTTGAGGTCTCACGCATCATCTCGGACCCCACGTCTACCTGATTTTGGACCTCAGCTCCCTACAGCTGACTGATGTGGGGATTCCTAAGGAGAAGAAATCTGCTCATCCGCTCTTACATCCCAGCTGAAACTGAAATGAGATTCATCTTAGTAATCAGCCATGTATGTTTTATAGAAAATATAGGCATGGCAGTTGTAACACCATTTATTTACAGTCATCCAGACTTTTTTTTTAAATTAATTAATTAATTTTTGGCTGCATTGGGTCTTTGTTGCTGCACGCGGGCTTTCTCTAGTTGCGGGGAGCGGGGCCACTCTTCGTTACAGTGCGTGGGCTTCTCTTTGTGGTGGCTTCTCTTATTGTGGAGCATGGGCTCTAGGCACGCAGGCTTCAGTAATTGCGGCACTCGGGCTCAGTAGTTGTGGCTCATGGGCTTAGCTGCTCCGTGGCATGTGGGATCTTCCTGGACCAGGGCTCGAACCCGTGTCCCCTGCATTGGCAGGCAGATTCTTAACCACTGCGCCACCAGGGAAGTCCCCAGTCATCCAGACTTTTAACCACCAGGAAGATCAGATAGACAGGTTGGTTTTGTGCGTCCACTGGGAGGTCAGTCCTGGTCCAGGAGACTGGGCGTAGAGCTGGCCTTGACACACCACAGCGCCCTGTGACGCCTGCATTAGCAGCCTGATTCCCCGCCGTGGAGCCCTGGGTGGTGGCCTGACTGCCCACTAGAGTTCCAGCTCGTGGAAGGCAGTGATGCTCTCCTTGGCACAGGGATGGTGAAGACCGTAGCCCTGCAAATATCTGTTAAATGAGTGAGGGACTCAGTGACTGAAATCCACTTCTCCAAAAAAGACTCATCAAGCCCTGCTAAGGAGTGGAAGTAGATCCTTTACAGAGATATTTTGTAGCTGCTGTGGAGGTGTGCCACCTGGATCTCCACAGGGTGCCGCTTCGCTGCAAGTGGTCCCCTTAGTGGACAGGCTCCACCTGTTGCTTTCTGGATCTGCCTTGGTTTCCCCTTTTCCCAGTCAGCCAGCCAATTACTGAGCAAATCACAGCAGGGATGCAGGGTCTGGTTACTTCTGTCCAGTTCAGGACTCCTCCAGTGGGGAAACTCTGCCTCTGGACCACCCCACTGTGTTGCCTGAAACTTTATCAGATCCATTTCCCAAGTCCTCTCTGCTCAATTCTGCTTCCTCTTTAATCTTACATGTGGGCATTGCCTCCCAAACTGTGTGTGCTCCTAATTCTCCCAGCATCTGCTTCCCAGAGACTAAAACTAACAAAATGGTCTTTCCCGTGGATACATCGGAGATTCCAAACTATTCAGGAAGCTTTGAAAAATTGAAATATTTGACAACACATAAAAATTGAAGACAAGAAGCCGCAGCCTCCTGGCAGCCCTCGGTGTGCTTGGCTCTGCACTCTGGCCACGTGCCCACCGCTGCCTGCAGCCCCCAAAGTGTAGCCAGTGTCCTGCTAGCTCTGGGAACTGCATAAAATAAGACAGGAAGCATGTGGGAGTTTTGCTTAATTTCTGCCCTTGGCAATAAGGAAAATTTACAAGAAGATAGTAACCGCGAAGTCCAACCTGTCTGATGACACCAAATTCACTATTCTTGACTTCAAAGTGGGGGCCTTGGATTCCTGTGTTGGCCTCTCTCATGAGCTGGGGAAACTCAATACCTTTGCTGAAAGCCTCATAAAGAGAATGGCCCAGAGACTTCCCTGGCAGTTCAGTGGTTAAGACTCTGTGCTTCTACTGCAGGGCGCACGGATTCGATGCCTGGTCGGGGAGCTAAGGTCCCCCATGCCATGCACAGCGCAGCCAAAAGATTAAAAAATAAACTTTTTTAAAAAAGAGGACTTCCCTGGTGGCGCAGTGGTTAAGAATCCGCCTGCCAATTCAGAGGACACGGGTTCGAGCCCTGCTCTGGGAAGATCCCACATGCTGTGGAGCAAATAAGCCCGTGCGCCACAACTACTGAGCCTGCGCTCTAAAGCCCATGAGCCACGACTTCTGAGCCCGCGTGCCACAACTACTGAGCCCGTGAGCCACAACTACTGAGCCTGCGTGCCACGACTACTGAACCTGCATGCCCAGAGCCCGTGCTCCGCAACAAGAGAAGCCACCGCAATGAGAAGCCTGCTCACCGCAAAGAAGAGTAGCTCCCACTCGCCACAACTAGAGAAAGCCTGTGCACAGCAACGAAGACCCGATGCAGCCAATAAATAAATAAATAAATAAATTTATTTATTTTTTTAAAAAATGATAATGGCCCAGAATATGGTAGGAGTTAGGGATGATGCAAAAGGGAAGGTACAGGAGACCTTTCCCACCTTCGGAGTTGACCCAACATCCTTTGTGCTCACTTTGAATTGGACAAGCCAAGTATCCTGCAAGACAGCCGCTGGGGAGCGGGGAGCATGATGGACACAGAAACAGAGCAGCCAGCATGGATCGAGAGTGACCTGGCATCCCCAGGTTCTGCCTACAGCTCTCTGAGGACGCACCTGGAGAGCCTGGATTAGAAGTCCACGTCTTCACTTGGGTGCTGATCAGTACTGCGAGCAAAGAAGACTTTGTGTTGGATTCTGAATATCTCATCGTGCTTCTGGCCCCTGTTCCCAAGCCAAGTGACCCACAATGGCTAAAAGCCCACGAGTCCCTCTTGGATATGGTGGTCCCTCCATCAACCAAATTGATGGTCCAGGATGAGGACTGCCGCTACACGGTGACCCTGTTGTGAAAAGTGATTGATGATTCCAAAACCAAAGTCAAAGAAGACAACTCGTCTGTGAATTTTCCTATGATGAAAAAGACATTAAGAAAGAAAGGGAAGAGGTGCCCAGACTGCTGTGTGATAAGAAGCAGCAGTATCAAACTTTCTGTGTTGCCCTTAAAAAAAAGGATCATGCACCTTCCAGGGCCACAGATGGAAGGTCCCCAACTGCACAGACTCCAGATCAACTTCTGGGAAGCTTTGACTGCCTGGAGGCACATAAAAACCTTGAGAGTGTCTGTGGGTCCGTGCCCAGGTATGGACAGCCGGCGATATTTCAGGCAGTCCTTCTACAGCCTCGTAGAAGGCATCCACCAAACTCTGAAGGTTCCGAACTCCGTCTTCCGTCATGTGGATGATGCAGCAGCAGCAAGTATATTGGATGCATCTATAGAGGACCCTGAATTGTGACTCAAACACCAAGCCTACTTTCCTTGTGTCTTTTTTTTTTTTTTTTTTTGCTGCATTAGGTCTTCTTTGTTGCGCGCAGGTTTTCTCCAGTTGCGGCGAGTGGGAGCTACTGTTTGTTGCGGCGCACGGACTTCTCATTGTGGTGGCTTCTCTTGCTGCAGAGCACGGGCTCTATGCGTGCAGGCTTCAGTAGTTGTGGCATGCGGGCTCAGTAGTTGTGGCACACGGGAGTCAGTAGTTGTGGCACATGGGCTTAGTTGCTTCGCAGCATGTGGGATCTTCCCGGACCAGGGCTCGAACCCATGTCCCCTACATTGGCAGGCGGATTCTTAACCACTGCGCCACCAGGGAAGTCACTTTGCTTGTGTCTTAGTTTTTCATTGACCTTGGTCTTCTTGACTAGAAAGGTCAGCTGGCACCACTAAGCTCTCATATCCATGCAGACGACTACAGGTTCTTCTGTCCCTTGTCGAGAAAATACTTTAATATCCTACAGAATTTAGATGTTCAAAGAAATTGTTCACAAAAGTCAGTTACAGTTGTGGTTCTTTTTTAAAGTTATAATAAAGAAATGCTCTCAGCCCTCTGGGGGAAAAATAATTGGAAGACCACATCACGTAAAAATACACATTTCCCCATTTTCTTTTGTAAAGACAGAAGCTGTCATTCCAAATTCCCTGAGCACAGTGACCTCCACATATGGTGGAGGACACAGGTCAGGTCAAGGTCAATGCTATGACTTGCCTTCGAACTCTAAATGAATCAATGAAGTCTCCTTTAGGGAAATCATTTTATTTAAATAAAATGTTGGGTGGTCATATGATCCCAGAACAACTTAAAAATGGCAGCCATCTCTTTTCCCAAAGTCTGGCCTAACTGATGTGGCCTTTGTCTCATCTCTACATAGTTCCTTGCAAAATTTGATAATTTGACTGAAACTTTTATTTCATCATATTTATTGATGAGCATGAAAGAAGAAAATTTAAGTTGGGTAAGATTGAAAGCCCTTTTTGGCTAATGAGAGACATTTGTTTATTTTCTTTCCCTCTTTGTTTCTTCCTTCCTTCCTTCCTTTCTTTCTTCTTTCTTTCTCTCTTTCTCTCTTTCTTTCTTTCTCCCTCCCTCTTTCCTTCCTTCTTTCTTCCTTTCTTTCTTTCTCTTTTTCTTTCTTTCTCTCTTTTTCTCTCTTTTTTTCTTTCTCTCTTTCTTTTTTTGTAAATGTTCATTTGCTTAATAGGCACTTTTTTTTAAATGTCAAGCAAGGGTGCCATAACTTTAAGACATTTATCAGAGTCATGGACATTTTTTGGTCATTAAAAATACATTTAGTAAAGCTGCCGCTGTTTACCAGGAGGAAAAAGATTGTGGGAGAGAGGAACATGTTTAGGAGAAAAAGGATGAAATTAAGGGCTTAGAAACCTGTGTCTCTGTGAGAAGCAGAATGATTTCCCCTAAAGATGGTCCAGTCCTAATCCTCGGAACCTGTGAACATGCTACCTTATGTGGGAAATGGGACTTGGCAAGTTGATTAAACTAAGAATCATGATATACAGTTATCTTGGGATAATTCATGGTTTATCCAGGTAGAACCAATAGAATCACAAAGGTCCTTATAAGAGGGAGGTGGGAGGTCAGAATCAAAGATGTGACAATGGAAGCAGAGGTCATGATGATGATAGAACAAAAGCCAAGGGATGCTGGTCCCTAGAAGCTGGAAAAGGCAGGGAAAGGGGTCCTCCCCTAGAGCTTCCACAAGGAACACAGCCCTGCCGGCGCCATGATTTTAGGGCTACAGATCTCTAGAACGATAAGATAATAAATGTGTGGGTTTTCTTAAGCTGCTGAGTTTATGGGGGCTGGTTACAGAAGCAAGAGGAAACCAACGCAGAGCCTAAGCACCTTGCCCCGTGAACGCCAGAGAGCAGATTCAGTGTTAACGCATTGCATTGGCAGAAGGACCAGAAGTACAGACACGAACAGCATTTTTATGTAACAAGGTAATAAATAACAATAAAGCTCGTCTTCACGCGGTGCTTCCCAGGAAGCAAGGCACCATCACAGTGCTTTGTTTATAGTGGCTCATAGAGTCCCAACAATAGATGTGAAATAGGCATTACCATCACCCCCACTTGACAGATAAACAAAGTGAAGCCCAGAGACTCCAAGCACGTGGCTTCAGATCACGCAGCGGCAAAAAAAGAAAGGCCCACCTCACTCAGTTTGTGTGGGTCCAGATCCCATGATCTTTGCCACTGCCCTGAGCTGCCTCTTCTAGGAGACTGGGTTTTGAATATAAAATTCAGACTCTTAGAATCAAAAGGCCTGTTCGAATGAATTAAAAGAGGTATAGGGACTGGTGCATTTTAGATGTCTGCTCTGAACTTGCGTGAAGATTTAACGATGATGTCCAAGGTGAAGACTTTACGATGCTTTTCGGGAGACAGATGAGCAGAACCACTTGCTTTTGTAGTTATTATTATTGTTACTATCATGTATGTGCAGATATGATGCCATTTAAAACAGTGCTTCCATCTTAATTTAAATAGCCACAATCCTCTTTGTTTCCTGGCTCACCAAACCTTTTCATCTTAGACAAGACAAAGGTTTTGTTGATCCCCAATTAAATTAATTGTTCCCAGTTTCTGCATCAATAACGGAATCCTAATTAACGGAGCTTTATGGACTTTGAAAAATAACAAATGATGATTGTTGGCTTGAAGTGTGGCTTGTAGACACATGGATGATTTGGAACACTTGCAAAGGACTTTGTAAATATTTCTTAAATATTTTACTGCTCCTGGCTATAAAGAGCCCTTTTGCTATTACGTTAAAATCTATTTAAATTAATGCTTAATTACGCTGGAACTGCTTGCATGATTTAGTGTAAAGTTAAACTTTGACTATGTGACTAAATCTCTTTAAGAGTCTAGCCTTAATCTTATCTCTTCTCCCCTCAACAATTTCAGCACCTAACTCAGAGGTAACCTGATGTTGGTTTGGGGTGAATCATTCCTTCCTTTTATGGGGCATTTTCATTCATATAGATGTCACTGTGTGTGCTATTTGTGGCTGTTTTTTTTTGTTTTTGTTTTTGTTTTTGGCGGCACTGCACGGCTTGTGGGATCTTAGTTCCCCGACCAGGGATCAAACCCGGGCCCTCAGCAGTAGAGCTCTGAGCCCTAACCACTGGACGGCCAGGGAATTCCCTGTTGCTAGTTTTTTTGTTTGTTTTTTTTTTAACTTTTTATTTTATAGTGGAGTATAGTTGATGAACAATGTCGTGTTAGTTTCAGGTTTACGGCAAAGTGATTCAGTTATACATATACACATATCTATTCTTTTTCAGCTTCTTTTTCCATTTAGATTGTTATATAATATTGAGCAGAGTTTCCTGGCTAGTTTTGACAGAGTACAAGAATGCCTTTGTTTGCACTGCTTTCTTCCAGGCTAAGAGATTTCGTCAAGAACTAAATCAGCATTCTCATCAAACGCTTATTATCCTCCTTAATCGTTTACCTTTCCCAGCTCTGCCTTATTTTTTTTTTTTCTTTGAGAACCTGAACACAGCCCCTGACTTCCTTCCCCACTCCCCTCTTTATCCCAGGAGAAGGAGAAGGGGGTCTCTGGAGCGTAAGGGAGGATGTAGCGTCTGCAGATCCCCTCCCAGCCGCTCAGCTTCTGCCTGGAGACCTTCCCCACTTAATCACTTATTCATCACCCTCCTCTTCCGACGGGGCTGGAGTTATGCTAAGTCTGAGTGATGTCCTGGACGAAATATCCGAAGTTTCAGTTCAGTTTCTCCTCCCATCGCCAAGAAGGTTGCCATTTGGCTCATACAGTTGAAATTGACCTTTCCTAGCATTTCACCAGCAAATTCCTATGATGCCAAGATGTCATCCCTGAATTTATCTTCAGTAAAAGCTTGCTTGGATTCAAGGAACAGAGGGAACTTTGGCTTTCGGGTGGCTTGAGGAGGGAGGGCAAAGGCCACCTTCCCTATTTGCCACTCTGTATATCTAACAAATAACTAAGCAAATTCGCTGGAAACCATTCTTAGAGTTTTAAAAGGAAAGTAACATCTTGTCACCCAGATCTTTGTTCTGTGCTTGAAAAACCAATGAAGAATAATCCTTTCCCACTCATGTTGCCCCATTTCTGGACAAGCATGAACTCCGGGAAATTCACTTTTTCAGGCCACTTGTGCTGTGGGTACCACACACCTGGCTGGTTCGCCACTGTCATCAAAGCATCTGGGCTAAATAAGTGTGCACCAAGCCAATGAGAATTTGGGGCGGTTTCTTTCCACACAAGATTTAGGGACATCAGCTTCTTGTTATTTTTTCCCACAGTTTGATTATATTCTACTGTTCTCAGTTGAATTCAAATAATTCCTTTAAAATGATTAATTAGCAGCAGCCCCATGCCTGGCTGGAGCCCCACGGTGCAGGTGAAGAGACGGCCATGTCGAGAGGGAAGTCCCTCAAACTTGCAAAATCCACTCTGTTTGCAATTGTCACTGGGATGAATTTCCCTGAAGTTTTCCCATATTTCTAGTAATTTCTCTTTGGAGGCTCCATCAGTGAAGACTAAAGTTCTAATGAATTAGCCAGCCTTGATGTGACAAGATGTCCTCAAACCACAGTAGACTGTCAACCAACAGAACCGTTGTCATTGGCTTTTCTTGACCATTTGTCATTGTCTGTAATTAATTACAGCTCTTTAAGCCCAGGCATCCATTATAGAGATAATGCATAATAGAAGCCTTTTATGTTGGATTCTCTATTTACTTTATTGTGAATTTCCTTCCCTTCTCTTCCACCAGAGAGTTCCTGAAAATGGTCTTTGTGTGCAAATTCTAATTATCATTCTTAGGTCTTGCAAGCCACTTTTCCCTCCTGCATGGGGACATTTTTTCTATTTCTTGATTATTGTCTATTATTCCAACACAAAAGGAGACAGTTAGGTGAACACTGACCTTGGCATGGACAGAACATTAATTATCATTGGGATAAATGCCAGAGTGCCTACAGTTGCCATCAAAGAAACAGATGTTTTATTTTCAAGTGCAAAGTTGGGTATAAAAAATGCGAGGAAGAAAGAAGAAGGTCCTTACTGTTCAATCATTTAGCTGGAACAGGGCCAGTTCTGGGTAATGGCTTTCTTAACAGGGGGTTCTCCTAATGACTAAGAGCCTGATTCTTTCTCTTTTTATTGAAGTATAGTTGATTTAAAATGTTGTGCTAATTTCTGCTGTACAGCAAAGTGATTCAGTTATATATATATATATATATATATATATATATATATATATACACATATACATTCTTTTTAATATTCTTTTCCATTATGGTTTATCACAGGATATTGAATATAGTTCCCTGTGCTATATAGTAGGACCTTGTTTATCCATTCATCTGCTAATCCCAAACTCCTAATCCATCCCTCCCCCTTGGCAACCATAAGTCTGTTCTCTATGTCTGTGAGTCTGTTTCTCTTTTGTAGATAAGTTCATTTGTGTCATATTTTAGATTCCACCTATAAGTGATATCATATGGTATTTGTCTTTCTCTGTCTGACTTACTTCACTTAGTATGATAATCTCTAGGTCTATCCATGTTGCTGCAAATGGCATTATTTCATTCTTTTTTATGGCTGAGTAATATTCCATTGTATATATGTACCACATCTTCTTTATCCATTCATCTGTCGATGGCCATTTAGGTTGTTTCCATGTCTTGGCTATTGTGAACAGTGCTGCCGTGAACATAAGGGTGCATGTATCTCTAACTTTCTTGTGAATTGTAGTTTTGATGCAACAGCAAATTTATGTGAAGGTGGTTGCTCTTGAATAGTCACTGTTTATGATATTTGAAGAGAATCACACAGGATACTAAATAAAATAAAACAATTGATTTGAGTAAATGTAGTTCTTACTGCAACAAAGATGAAAATCTGAGTAAGTTTTTGCTTTTCTTCTCTCAACCTTATCTTCCCTCCTCTGTAAAGTGAGGGGGCTGGGTAAGATCCAGGCAGGTCTCCCAAGAGTTTAGTAGGAAACATGCAGGACAAGAGTCCTGGTCGCATCAAAGCTCTTCCACAATCGGCACTGGGAGACCATGCAAATTGTATCCCTGTCTTGGAGTTTCAGCAGGCGTAATACAATAGTAGTGATTCTGCAGGGATATAGAGAATAGACTGGTGGTTGCCAAGGGGGAGGAGGGGTGGGAGAGGGTAGGAGTGGGAGTTTGGGATTAACAGATGCAGACTGGTATATGTAGGATGGATAAACAACAAGGTCTTACTGGATAGCACAGGGAACTGTATTCAATATCCTGTGTTAAACCATCATGGAAAAGAATATGAAAAGAATGTATGTATATATATATCTATATCTATATCTATCTATCTACCTATCTATCTATCTATCTATCTATATATAACTGAGTTACTTTGCTGTACAGCAGAAATTAACACAACATTGTAATTCAACTATACTTCAATAAATAAATTTAAAAAAATATTGGGTTGGCCAAAACGTTTGTTCGGGTTTTCTGTAACATCTTAAGGAAAAACCCGAACAAACCTTTTGGCCAACCCAATAGCAATGATTCTGAAAAGTGCTGCAATAAAGAGAGCTTTTTAAATTTGCCTGAGTTTTCCATCCATTCATCCACTTCTTTCTCAAATGTTTGCCAGGATGCCTCATATGAAAAAGTAGGAGTGTGAATGGAATACATGCCTAAAATATTCAATTAAATTAGACACATGAGCATCTCAAGCTTATCTGAGCAAAGTGTCACAACTTTGGAGTAGCCCTTATCACCCAGGCTAATTCTAAAACCTGGTCTTGACTCAGATGGTGGTCACAAATGGAGTTGAGTGGCTAGGACTGAAAACAGAGAGACATTCTTTCTGCAGATATTACCAGAAGGCTTTTAATCCATGAATGACTCAATCACCCAAAATGGGATGAAAGAGCCACTCTTATTTGCAAGAGAATACATAAGACGCTATTTTTCTAATAATTACTATTCAATTAAGTGAATTAAACATTTGGGGAAAAAATCCACAAAAACTTGGAGCCAAATCTGATAAATTAAAATTCTTTAAAAAAAACCCTCTCTCAGGTAACAGCCTTTCACTCATTTTGTCCATCTTTGGGATCTGAAAAAAATGTGTCTTCATCCCATGCTGGGCTTTTAGTGGCCATGTTCTTTTAAGATGACATTCTAATTTTAGATGTCTCCTGAATGATGGAGCGTTCTGTTAACTTCCAAACTGCACTACGTTTGAATTGAAGTCTCTCTTCTGTCTTCGTGGATCTTCTCTTACATTCATCTCTTGAGCACATATGTGTGTGAACCCCTCAGGAATGATTTAGGGGTTTGTACTCTACAAAATATTGGAGCTCTGGGCTTTGTACTGTTTCTTTTCCAGGTGTCATAATATCTAGAAAAAAATAATACCAAAACTGTCCTTAGAAGATCAAGTTCTAGAGGACCCCACAGAGGTTCTGACTGAGTGGACCAAGACTCAATGTAGCTTTCATTTACCCAGGAGACGTGCATAGATCTATTCCGTGCTCAGCTATTAATGTTGAATTTATGTTGCTGAACATAAAGTCATAAAAAGTCCCAGTTGCGCCGTTTTATCAAAGAGGTGTTTCTTTATTGGTCTCTCGTGAGTGATTTAAACTTCAAATTGGCATCAATTCGTGGCATAAGTGGGATGGAACACAGGAACTGGAACTTAATTGTATCATTTGGTCCGTTAGATGGCATTATCTGAAATGATTTCCTGGACCCATCTAAAACGTGTATCAAGAGGCAACTCTACAGTCGTACATTTGGGAAACGATTTAAACAACTCTAAATGCCTCTAGATCTTTCTTGTCAGTTGGAAAATCAGTAAAGTGTGTTCTGCAGTGTAGCTGCTGTTCTTCTTGTTCTGGCATTAAGAAGTCACTTGCAAAGGATGACTGTTCACTTAGGACGTGAGAGGTTCTTTTGTGGACATCTCCTGGAAGGGCTGCCATGTACAGCGGTTCAGGTTGTACACTGAGTAAGAGCATCCAGGTGACAAGGCAACGGAGGGCTGAGATTTAGTCCTCATTCCATAAGATCATTTAAGGGTGGTTTCAAATTCCTTCCCACTCCTCCTATTGAGAGGTGGAGTCTATGGCCCCTCGTCTTAAATCTTGGTTGAATGGCTCCTTGACCAGTAGGTTATGGAAGTGACTCTATCAGTTTCCTGGCCTAGGGATGAAGACACTGCCTAGTAGTTAAAAAGGAGCTTCAACTATTTCTTGCTTGAAACACTTGCTCTTGCTGATTGAGTGAGGGCTGCTCGCAGGGATGTTAGTGCCCCAGCACAGACTACTTGATCTAGGGCATGAGTCAGCGAACATTTTCTCTAAAGGGCCAGATAGTATATATTTTAGGCTTTGTGGGCCAAATACGGTTATCGTTGCTTCTTCTCCTCCCCCTTCTTCCCCCTCCCACTTCTTCTTCCTCTCCTCCTTCTCCTCCTCCTCCTCCCCCCTCCTTCTTCTTCTTTTCCTCCTTCTTCTTCTCTTCTTTATTCTTTACTTTTTCCTTCTTTATTCTCTAAACATTTAAAAATGTAAATAATAATAATTATAAACTTTCTTACCTTACAGCCTGTACAAAATCAGACTGCTAGTTGGATTAGCACACTTCTCCAGCATAAATACTTCTCCGGCAGAGAAGTCCTTGCGCTAGAAAGCCATCTGTATATATTAAAATGATGATGCCAAGGACATGCTGGCAAAAATTTTTTCCTGGTCTCTTTTCTTAGTGGATGGACTTCCATTGTCTCACCAGTGACAACCTTCTTTCTTCCTCCCTTATTTCACTGGAACAATTGGTAAATTCCCCCCTTTATTCTATACAGAAACGTTCCACTCATTCAAGACCAGGGTAGTTAGTTTCTATGTGGAAACTCCCTAATGAGGGCAGCACTGACTGGGTCCTGAAGCATGTGTAAGAGTTTTCCAGGAAGAAAAAAATGTCTCTTTCTCCAGTCCTCTGATCCTCTCAAAGTTCACAACCTGAGGATTAGATGCCAGTCATTACATCATCCTTTTAAGAGAGAGCAAAGACCCTTTGAAGGTCTCTGGTTCAACTTTGCCTTCTTGTGGAGGAGGAGCTTTAGGCTGGGGACCAGCCAAAGATGTAGTCTCCTCTGGAGTCTGATTTGAGGGTTACCACAAAATTCCTTTATCCCTCAGTGCTTGAGGTGCTATCATCCGTGGTGATTCATGCTTTTTTGGGTACCAAGTCAATGATCATATAGAAAAGCAAATTCTCCTGGGATGGGAGCATATTAAAAAATCTTTAAAAGTTTAGAGTCCATGAAATCTTTTCCACATGATATTTAGCTGAAGACAGGATTTATTGATCTCTGTGAAATGGAAGGAAGGGAAGCATCAGAAGACTGGACTTTGTGGGGAATTTTGGGAGGAAGAGCCTTGTGAAAGGACAGGGACACAGATGTAAAACCCCCTTCCCACATCGCCAACCCCTCTTCAGGGACAGGGTAACACTTAGGCACCTTTGCGTTACTGCCAGTCATTGGTGTACACAGCAGATATTCAAAATAGCATTTGCAGAAGGGATGAAAAAGGAAATCTACAACAAAATACTGCCATTTGCAGCAACATGGATGCAACTAGAGATGATCATACTAAGTGAAGTCAGTCAAACAGAGAAAGACAAATTGATATCATATGATATCACTCATATGTGGAATCTAAAGTATGGCACAAAGGAACCTATCTACAAAACAGAAACAGACTCACGGACATAGAGAACAGACTGGTGGTTGCCAAGGGGGGAGGGGTTGGGGGAAGGGATGGAGTGGGAGGTTGGGGTCAGCAGATGCAAACTATTCTATAGAGAATGGATAAACAACAAGGTCCTACTGTAGAGCACAGGCAACTCTATTCAATCTCCTGTGATAAACCATCATGGAAAAGAATATTTAAAAACGCGTGTATATCTATGTGTAACTGAATCACTTTGCTGTACAGCAGAAATTAACACGACATTGTGAATCAACTGTACTTCAATAAAAAAAATATTTTAAAAAAGAAAGGAAATCTACAACAGGAAAGTTAAAGCGCTCTAAGAATGGTTTCCCATGCAGATTCACACAGCTGGAGAGGTTTCAATGCACGGGGATATCTGAAAGTCTTTTCTTGCCAGACAATGACAAAACTACCACTATTAACCATTTGGTACGTTATGATACAAATACTCTACCTCATGCTTCATGTGTTTCATCTCACTGAGACCACCTGGCAGCCCTATGGAGTAAAGTATTATTATTATTACCATTTTGTAGATGAGAAAACTCAGGCTTAGAGAGGGGAAGTGAATTCCCCAAGGTCTTAGAGCACCTGAGTGATGGAGCCAGGATGGATGGCCCCCTCGTCAAAATCCAAAGCTTGTTAAACCTGGATATCAACTAAAATGAGTCCCAAATGCCACTTTTCTCCTTGTGCCACCAGACACACAGGATGAGGAAGTAGAAGGTTAAAGCCAATCAGCTCTGGAGGGGTTTTGGATTGTGTTTGATCGCAGTTTAGAAAATGTTATTACCAACTGTATGGGAGACATTTATATGGTTTTTCAAACTCCGGTGATAATTCTTGGTTCATGAGAGGTAGTAAGTGATTAGTATTTGGAGATCATTAGAGAGAACCAATGAACTGACAGTTTCAATTGGGAGGAAGGGTCAATTATTAAGATCTGGAGATTGTAGGAGAGAAACATTTTAGTATTCACACATTCCGTGCTAATGCGACCGATGATTTGCGCTTTACAGCTTAACAGAGAGTAAAATAAATTACCATAAATGCAAAGAAAACATTTTCCCTAACAAGAAATGTACTGAATATGCAAACATTTAAATACATAATAGGGCTGACAGTAAAATGAGTTTGGTGCATTCCCTTGAAGGAGGGTTTATAAGGCTTTCATAGGAATTTTGGCAGGTGTGTGGGGGTTTTTTTAAGAGAAATTCCTTCTTATTTCCACTCTAGAGTGATAATCATTATTAACTATTTGGTATACATCCTTCTTGATAATTTTTTCCATATGAAGTTTTTGCTTTCGCATAAATGAGATCACATTTACTGTTTGATATCTGTTTGCTTTGTTTTTTAACATACAATGAACATCATTCCAGGTTAGTACAGAACTATCTAATTCACCCTTTTTTAAATTAATTTATTGGAGTATAATTGATTTACAATGTTGTGTTAGTTTCTGTTGTACAGCAAAGTGAATCAGTTATACATATACATATATCCACTCTTTTTTAGATTCTTTTCCCTTATAGGTCATTACAGAGTACGGAGTAGAGTTCCCTGTGTTATGCATTAGGTCCTTATTAGTTATCTATTTTATATATAGTAGTGTGTATATGTCAATCCCAATCTCCCAATTTGTCCCTCCCCCCTCTTTTCCCCTTGGTAACCATAAGTGGTTTCTTTTTTGTTTTGTTTTGTTTTTATAAATTTATTTATTTATTTATTTTTGTCTGTGTTGGGTCTTCGTTGCTGCGCGCGGGCTTTCTGTAGTTGTGGCGAGCAGGGGCTACTCTTTGTTGCGGTGACTTTTGTTGCAGAGCACGGGCTCTAGATGCGTGGGCTTCAGTAGTTGTGGCACACAGGCTTCAGTAGTTGTGATTCGCGGGCTCTAGAACGCAGACTCAGTAGTTGTGGCACGGCCTTAGTTGCTCCACCGCATGTGGGATCTTCCCGGACCAGGGCTCAAACCTGTGTCCCCTGCATTGGCAGGCGGATTCTTAACCACTGCGCCACCAGGGAAGTCCCCATAAGTGGTTTTAAAGGTTTTATTTTATCAAATTCTGTAACCTCTATTTTTCCTGATTCATGCTACATACCATTGACATCTTCATACATGGATGTCATGATTAAGACAAACTTTGATGGCCAGAATTTGGGGGATGCTGAAATAGTCTTTTTGCTGTCCACCGTTAAGATGATACATATTTCACTTTGCTTACATCTTCTTTTCAATTCTTACTTTTTCTCCTGTTCCAGCTCGTCACAATTTTTTTTATCCCCATCTTCCTTACTGGTTTGGAAACTTTCCATGCTATGTCTATTATTTTAGATGTTGAAATTTCACTCTGTTGGGCCCGATTGTTCATGGTCTTCCTGAATGTACTTTACTGATTACCAATGACTCCTGAAAAGTGCCCCTTAATTGCTTAGGGAGCAGGAAGAATATTCAGGGGTTTTTTTTTCCATCAGGTGCCGTCAACAATTGAGTCTACTCTTTTCTGAAGTCCGTCTCAGTTCTTTTTCCCTTCCACACCCATCTTTGTTTCTTTCTTGATTATAGCCAGTTGGGCAAAAGTCCACACCTTCCACAAGGCTGAGAAATCATCCAGAGTGGAGAGTCCCAATCGTTAGCACACGTGAATCACCTCGTTAAACATCAATCACGTGCCGCATGCCCAACGTTTCTGATTCGGTAGGTCTGGGGTTGGGCCTGAGGACTTGTGTTTCTACTCAGTCCCCGGTGACTCCTGTTGTTCTAGGAACCACACTCTGAGTAAGGCCTTCAACATCATCACTGGAGATCATAAGTCTTAAAGAAGCTTTTTTTGTAATTTATTTTTTTAATTTTTATTTTATATTGGAGTATAGTTGATTTACAATGTGTTAATTTCTGTACAGCAAAGTGATTCACTTATGCAAATATATGTATTATATATATATATTCATTCATATTATATATGTATATGTATATACATTCTTTTTTAAATATTCTTTTCCATGATGGTTTATCATAGGACATTGAATATAGTTCCCTGTGCTATACAGTAGGACCTTGTTGTTTATCCTTTCTGTATATAATAGTTTGCATCTGCGAATCCCAAACTCCCACTCCATCCCTCCCCTACCTCCCCTCCCCCTTGGCAACCACCAGTCTGTTCTCTATGTCCGTGACTCTGTTTCTGTTTTGTAGATAAGTTCATTTGTGTCATATTTTCGATCCCACATATAAGTGACATCATATGGTATTTGTCTTTGTCTGACCTACTTCACTTAGTATGATAATCTCTAGTTGCATCCATGTTGCTGCAAATGGCATTATTTCATTCTTTTCGATGGCTGAGTAATATTCCATCGTATATAGGTACCACATCTTCTTTATCTATTCTGTCAATGGACATTTAGGTTGTTTCCATGGCTTGGCTATTGTGAATAGCGCCGCTATGAACATAGGGGTGATATATCTTTTCGAATTAGAGTTTTGTCTGGATATATGCCCAAGAGTGGGATTGCTGGATCCTATGGTAGTTCTATTTTTAGTTTTCTGAGGAACCTCCGTACTGTTCACCACAGTGGCTGCACCAACTTACATTCCCACCAACAGTGTAGGAGGGTTCCCTTCTCTCCACACCCTCTCCAGCATTTATTGTTTGTGGATTTTTTGATGATAGCCATTTTGATTGCTGTGAGGTGGTACCTCATGGCAGTATTGATTTGCATTTCTCTAATAATTAGCAATTTTGAGCATCTTTTCATGTGCTTGCTGGCCATGTCCAGATAATTTTTAATGGCTTCTTACCTGGGAATCAAACATCTTTAGCCATCCCACCTGTATGTCCCACTTGCAGAGGTACCTGGTACCACCAGTTTGGGAGTGGGAGTGAGGGGGTGGATTTGTAGAATAAACTGCAGTGGGTCGTGTCCCATTCCACACACTGCTGGCCTGTGGCCCAGCCATCACTCTCTGTCTCAGCGTGTCTCACCCTCCTAAGTTGCATTCCTGTTTTCTCCTCCAGCATCTCCTTGTCCTTGTGTGTCAGTATCTTAAAAACAAAATCAACTTACTGCTATTTCAATGGCATTTGAGGAACAAGTACAAATAACTCCTTATGTTCATGCCATCATCTTTACCAAACATGGACTTCCTGAATTTAGTGGGGGGAGGGGGGGTGGAAAGTTTGAATTATTTAATTTCCGTTATAATTGAGTGCAAAATTCCAGATGCTGATATAGTTCAGTTCATTTCAGGGTTATCTTCAATCCCCTGAATTTATTGTTGGTCTCGATGAGTCCCGAATGCTCAGTTCTCTTGCTTTTAGTTCCTCTTATTCAGTAACACAAAGACATAAAAAGTCAACAGTTTCTATTCATGATGACAAAGTCACTTTTTCCCCCAAGTTGCACATGGTTTGCATGAAAGCCAAGGTTTTTGTAAAAAATGATTTAACTATATTTTTAAAAGACCAACTAAGGAAATAGGGACCTATGATGCTTTCTGTCTGCTTAGACTTGGGGCAGAAATTGTTCTCCTACCCTTCAATCTGCAAATAAACTTCCACATGTTAAGGCACCTCCATAACTTTGTCTTCTGTGGTCTACTGGGGCAGAGGCAAAGATCAGAGCATGTTTAAAATGTATATGTCTGTTTCTGAATTACAATTGATTGAATGGTATTCTGGGCCAATCTAATGATAACTAATTACTGGATCTCAACATGCTAACATCTTGTGATGACTGATGAACCACTGGAAAAATGGGTAAAATTTGCATTTTCTATACAGAATCAACTTTGCAAGACAATAAAAGAGAGCATTGGATACATGGTTTGGCAAACAAAAAGCTATCTTTAAAAAACATTTTTTATAGGTTTTTTTTTTAAACGTTTTTCTTTTTTTAAAAAAAAAATATTTATTTATTTATTTAATTTTTGGCTGTGTTGGGTCTTCTGTGCGAGTTTTGTTTCTGTGCGAGGGCTTTCTCTAGTTGCGGCGAGTGGGGGCCACTCTTCATAACGGTGCGTGGGCCTCTCACTATCGCAGCCTCTCTTGTTGCAGAGCACAGGCTCCAGACGCGCAGGCTCAGTAACTGTGGCTCACGGGCCTAGTTGCTCCGCGGCGTGTGGGATCTTCCCAGGCCAGGGCTCGAACCCGTGTGCCCCGCATTGGCAGGCAGACTCTCAACCACTGCGCCACCAGGGAAGCCCCAAAAGACGTTTTTTTTAAATTGAAGTATTGTTGATTTACAATGTTGTGTTCATTTCTGCTGTACAACAGAGTGATTCAGTTATACACAAGTGTATATTCTTTTAAATATTCTTTTCCATTATGGTTTATCACAGGATATTTAATATAGTTCCCTGCGCTGTACAGTAGGAACTTATTGTTTATCCATTCTATATATAATAGAAAAAACTATCTTTTAACCTTGACATTTCAAATGATGACTGTGTACTGTAATTTCCTTGGCCTGTTTTTCTATGTCTTACTATTTCTATTACTACTACTACTAAATATATTCCTATTAGCTACCGCTCAGTTCATGTAAAATGATACATTCCCTGCAAGATGGTAGATTTCTGGTATAATTTGAAAGCTGAATGCTAAATGAACAGCACCTAAGAGATAATATTCTTTCTATTGACAAGATATCAAGAACGACATTAGAAAAATACTTGTTTGTTGCCTTTTCAAAATATACACTTCAGTTGTTGGTGTCTTTTATAGAAAGATTAGGAGTGGGGGCTTCCCTGGTGGTGCAGTGGTTGAGAATCCGCCTGCCAATGCAGGGGACACGGGTTCGAGCCCTGGTCTGGGAAGATCCCACATGCCGCGGAGCAACTAGGCCCGTGAGCCACAATTACTGAGCCTGCGCGTCTGGAGCCTGTGCTCCGCAACAAGAGAGGCCGCGACAGTGAGAGGCCCGCGCACCGCGATGAAGAGTGGCCCCCGTTCGCCACAACTAGAGAAAGCCCTCGCACAGAAACGAAGACCCAACACAGCCATAAATAAATAAATAAAATGACGTAAATTATATTAAATTAAAAATAGACAAATTAAGGTCTGGCCATTTAAAAAAAAAAAAAAAAAAGATTAGGAGTGCAATAGCAAAATCATGAACCAAAGTAGGGAAACTTTACCCGTAGATGTAGATAATTCATCCTTTGTGGATTACACACTAGACATCTTTAATTTTATATTCAGTATCTGATTTTCCTAAAGTCACACATTGTTTCACTCCATCAACTTTACCCTTTCTCTAATGGCATAAGCTTAACGTTATTTTTTCTAAGAATTACCTTTCGTACTTACTAGAAAGTCAAAGCTTTATCTTAATTTTACAGTGACTGTGATCTAGAGTTAAAAGAAATCCCAGATGACTAAGAGGGGTTAATAAAATCACATAGAAAGAAGGCTAATTACCATCAATCTGGACTACACGGGCCAAGTATGGGATGAGCAATCCTGAGAATGCAGGGTCCACCAGCGTTACCTGTGTTGGTGACGTCAAACATCTGGGTATTTTCAAGCATCCTCACGCTGGGGCGGGTAAATTAGACCAACCATCTGGTTGTTTGGATGAAATTTACACTATTCATATGGTACACATTTTAAGAGAGTCATTGGGACCAACTCCAACCCTGCTCACTTTTCTGGTTTTTAGAAGCATTAAGCAGTGATACAGAAAATTAGATGGTATTTTTAAACTTGCAGTGGTGGGTCTCTCTCTACACTGTAGTTGCCTAGGCCATATCATTCCAGAACTCTTTTCTGAATCCCAATTTTGGCATTTAACTCATCCTAGGCTGGCTGCAAATTTTTTTCTAAAGATCTCATGCACTAAATGAATAACTCCATTCTTATAGCAATACCTAGTGCCTTGAAGTTCTGCCTGGCGTGTCTCTGTTCTGGACTTTTAATAATGTTCCATTTCCTCTTCCATTAGGAATCTGTTTCTAGAAAGAATCCCTTCAGTTTCTGGACAACGTTTTCTGTTTATAAGCATGCTCTGAACTGCCATCAGATGCTAAATCGTGTGTACTTTAGAGGACCCTTCCAAACACATCTTCCGCTAGTGTCAAGAAGAGGGGGTGGGGAGTCAGTGGTACCAAAGCTAAGGCTGATGGGCATTGAGATAAGATGGGTCCAACTGATTCCACCGCCAGAGCTGCTGGGTTTTGTCTCTCAGAAAATCTAGTTTGCGTGTGGGCCGAGATCGGAGCTTTATCTTCTCAACCCTCCCCTCAGGAACTAAATGTCTTTTCCTTTTGAGTGACCCTGTTAGCTCCCATGCTGCACCTTGTTTCTGATTTTTCATCCAGGCTCCCAGGGTGCTGCTGAGCCCACCTGGATGTCTTTGCTGACCATAGCCATGGGCTGAGTTGGATGGGGAGGAAAGCCACTCTGGGTTTAAAACAAACCACACACACACACACACACACACACACACACACACACACACACCCGACATAACAACAAACAACAGCCATTTGTAGAATGCCATGGCAGCTGAACAAGCAAAAGGATTGTTGAATGAACATAAGAAAAGGATGGGACTTTTTGTCACTTTTGAGATGGAGAATCCCTTCCTATATCTAAACTTGTGTTTTGTTCTCTTTGAGCATCACAGCTTTATTTCAGCTGTTTTGTATAGTATTCTCCCAAAGGGAGCTCTGCATTTTTGGTTTCTGAAGCAGAGCTCACTGGAGAAATGCCTCTGTGTGTGTGTGTGTGTGTGTGTGTGTGTGTGTGTGAGAAATATCATGGGAAGCGTCAACTATTTTACATATGTATATATTTATTTATTTTTATTTTATTTATTTGTATGCACAGTGTTGGTCTATGGAGTTACTTTCTAAACCTATTTGTTCCTTTTTTATATGACTTCCTACTGACAAGCTTTTAAAAAATCTGTTTAAAAAAACTCTTTTTCATTGTTTCTACAGTGCACTGCTACCAATGTCCCTTGCTCTCAGCTTGCTCCTTGGGCAGGTCCCCTGCCATCAAGTTTGCTTCTTGTACACTCTTACCTAAGAAAACAGATAACCTCTTCTTCCTTTTTTTTTCTTTAATACATTTTTTTTAATATCTTTATTGGAGTATAATTGCTTTACCATGTTATGTTAGTTTCTGCTGTAGAATAAAGTGAATCAGCTATATGTAGAAAGGAAAGGGGCTTGTTTGTCCTGGTCACCCGGTACCTAGCACACGGCTGTGCCGTAGCAAAGGCTCATTCAATATTGTCTCACCAGACAGTGAAGTTATAGCAGTCAGGGTAAAGCAGGAGGAAATCATTCATAGAATCCAAAGGCCTTCCATTTTCCTAAAGCATGTGAACATAAACACACAGACTCAGTGGGTCTATGCCTTACAAGAAGCTTTAAAAATGCCCTCCTAGGGGCTTCCCTGGTAGCCCAGTGGTTAGGAATCCGCCTGCTAATGCAGGGGACACGGGTTCGAGCCCCGGTCTGAGAAGATCCCACATGCCGCGGAGCAACTGGGCCCGTGAGCCACAACCACTGAGCCTGCGCGTCTGGAGCCTGTGCTCCGCAATGGGAGAGGCCGCGATAGCGAGAGGCCCGTGCACCGCGATGAAGAGTGGCCCCCGCTCGCCGCAACTAGAGAAAGCCCTCGCACAGAAACGAAGACCCAACACAGCCAAAAATAAATCAATTAATTAACTAATTAAAAATGAATGATGCTTTTTAAAAAAAATGCCATCCTAATAGTTGGCTGTGTCATTCGTGAATGCACTAGTGCATGTCAGAGATTCGTATCCATTCATTTTGGGAAATTCTCCAGCCACCTCTCCTAGACGGGTCTTCTTCTAGACGGGTCGTTGTTGATTAACCTTTGGGAAGTCTCCATCATGCATATCAACTGGGCTTTGCTGTGTGGCCATGATGCCGAGGAACACTGCACGCGCGTATTCTGACCACGTGGCTTCTCACGTACTCGGGTCTACAGCGCATGCTTGGTCACCCGTCTTTTCCAGAAATTCTAGGAGTGTGCTGAGCCTCCCCTGCACCTGTTTGCACGCGCGCACCTCTTGAAATGAGCAGCTGCTTTCATGGCCAGTGGCTGATGCAGGTGCGAGGGCAGAGCGTTTTGCTCACTTGTTTCGGTGTGTTGGATGATGACTCTTCCATATGACAAGTTGTATTAGGGAACGTAGACCCAGGTAATCAGCAGCCAGATTGCAGTGATAAAACCCTAGAGGATGGCAAGGTGCATTGCTCAAAGCAAGGCTCTTTTTCAAATAGTTTTGCCTGATGAAATTCTAAGGATTTATTTTCCTCAACATAATTGTGCAACCTTCAGAAATCTCCTGAAAGTGACCAAATGACCCCTTGCCCGCCCTGAAGTCTTTGACTTTGAAAATGTATTGGGAACATTTGAATAGCTTTTATCTGAAAGAGAGTGCTAGTAATAAGTGTTTCTGACTACTGAGTTCTCCCAAAGTCTGTGACTTTATTTACATCCTCTAAGATGTTCACTTGAGACATTTGAAAATATAAAATCCTTCGGCGGAATACCAGGCTATTAATATTACCTTCTTATAAATTCTATTTTCCCAAGCTGGCATTTATTAAATAACTGAAATATAATTTTACATGGCATTTGGATTATGCATAAGCTTCATGTTTGATTTATTTTTCTTTGAGATTAAAGGTGACAGATGACATTGATAAGAGGGTGTTTTTAAAATATCTCCCCTTTGCAGCTCGTTCACTGTAGATTGACAACTCAGAGAAGGAAGAAAAACATAAAGTCAAAAGGGCTGATTATGCAGATGCTGTACACGCACTTCACAGAGTATCAGGCAGGAGAGACTTGCGGTTATGGGGGAGGTGTCTGGGAAGAGGATGCAGGCAAAGGAAAGAAATGATTTAAATACTAGGCAAATACAGGGAATTTCAGATATGTCAGGATTGTAGGCTAGCCCTGTGAAAGATTAGGAAGGAAAATAATGATTTATTAAAGGTAGGGGACAAAGAAGATAAAGTTAATAGTTAATGCTCATATTTTATTATTGAATTACTTTGGCAGCTGTGGCTTCCCTGATACAATTTTAGTCTGGTTTTAAGATCATGCAATCGTGTCTGGGCATATGATGTCTACTTGGGCTGAATAAATGCCAGGATGCCTCAGGGTCGGGGTTGGGGGAGAACATGGGATCTCAGGGGTATGGTCCCACCTCAGCCACTTCTAGCTGTGTGACTGCCCCTGGAAAGGGGATTAATGATCCCAGCCTTGGGAACCTTACAGGAAAGCTGGGACACAATGAGTTAATAGATGAAAGTAGAAATAGTGAAGAGTAATAATAGTTCATTGTAAAAATGGCTTAAAATATTAAAGTGTTGTATCCCAGGAAGGGAACACTATGATTAAGGTCAGATCTGACTTTTCTCAAAGCTCTTTTGTCTTCTCCACAGCTCCTAGCAAATATCCAGCACATATTTGCTGGGTAAATAAATATACATACATATTTGTATGTGTGTAGATAGATGGATAAATAGGTCATCAGGCTTTCCTCGTTCTGTGGAATACCGAAATGTCCTCTGTGTGGTGTGGTGTGTGTGTGTGTGTGTGTCTGTGTGTGTGTGTAATGAATGAGGATCCCTATTTTTACAAAGCTTAAAAAACATATAGTCCCCCAAGCGTTACAAAATTACTTCTTCTTGAGAATGACAAACACCATAGGATATCACTTATGTGTGGAATCTAAAGTATGACACAAATGAACTTACCTACGAAACAGCACAGCCTCACGGACATAGAGAACAGACTGGTGGTTACCAAAGAGAAGGGGGTTGGGGGAGGGATGGAGCGGGAGGTTGGGGTCAGCAGATGTAAGCTTTAAAAAAAAAGAAGGATAACAACAAGGTCCCACTGTATAGTACAGGGAACTATATTCAATATCCTGTGATAAACCATAATGGAAAAGAATATTAAAAAAAGAATATATATATATATAATATATGTATATATCACTTTGCTGTACAGCAGAAATTAACACAACATTGTAAATCAACTATACTTAAATTAAAAAAAAAAAAAAAAAAACAGAAAACCAAAATTACTTCTTTTTCTTCTTCACTGAAACGTTCACGGTCCATAACCGGTCTCTGAATATACAGAACATTCACATTAAGCAGTTGATTGTGTTTCTGATTTATAAAACTTTTGGTATTTATTATAATTACTTTTTAAAATGAAAGTATATAGTCGTATAGTCATGGTAAACAATAATTGGGGAGAGAAGTTCTTGAGGATTTTGATGAAAACTTTCCCGTAGGAAACCAAGCCACATTCCAGGCAACTAACTGGTACTCAAGAGTTATATTTATTAAATGAAAATTTTTAAAAATTAAATGTATAATATTGGTTGGGATTTTTGATTATGTGTCTTGAATACAAGGGATTCACAGAGTTGGAAGTAAGCAGGGAACATTGGATGAGGCATGTGCATGGCTGCTCCGGAGGCTGAAACCTCGATAGAGATCCCATTCTAGGAACCATCTAGAATATGAACAGTCTTATCCGTGGAATGGAATGGAATGATGTTCACCTGTTTTGTTCCTGTCCTAAAAGAGCATCTCACTGGGTAACGGGCACAGATGAGTATCAGCACCATGAAAGTTTCACTGACAACACCCATCGTAATTTCCAGCATACGACACTGAGGGGCTATTATAAAAGAGAATTTATACTGAGGAGGGAAAAAAAGGAGGAAACGCCTCACAGCATTACCTTTTTCTACCCTCAACTCAAAGCACAGAGCCCCCTCGGGGATCAGCATTATTTGCATCACAAGACTCTTATCAACCATCAGGGTACTACATGACAAAGGAATCTAGCCTCTCTGGGCTAATTTGCTATTTACTATCGGCATCACCCATCATTATGTAAACAAACTCCACCCTCACAATGTTAGTTCCAAGGAGGAAAACAGCTAATTTGCCAATACCATTGACTTGCAATTTGTTGTTATGCTTCATGAATTAAAGCAGAAGCCTATCAGTAGATAACTAATCAGAACCCGCTGTATAGCACAGAGAACTCTACTCAATACTCTGTAATGACCTATATGGGAAAAGAATCTTAAAAAGAGTGGATATATGTCTATGCATAACTGAATCGCTTTGCTATACACCTGAAACTAACACAACACTGTAAATCAACTGTACTCCAATAAAAATTTTTTAAAAAGCAGAAGCCTATCAGATGACAGTAATTACTAGTAAAAACGAAAAGTATTGGCTGGCAGCTGGACCTCCGTGCTCTGACCTCACAACCCTGACCTGAGGACACCAAGCTTCCGGGGCAGGTGGAGATGGAGGTGCCCATCCCTGTGGTGGCCAGGGTAAGAAGAACCTGCTGGGCACCTGCCCATGGACGTAGGTCATGGAGAGCCATTGACAGAGACCTGCCGGCCCATATTTTTGCACTGAATCCTGTGTTATATGTCAATCTGAAACCATTACATACTGTGAGCCCCATTTTAATCAAAAGGAAGCCAGTCTCTGTCGTGGTAACAATGACCATATGGAAATAAACAACTGAACACAGCACCCTGAAAATTGAAGTAATAGGCATTTAGCATGGTTTAAGGAGAGATGCTTGGAAAATTAGCTACTAAGCGCTGGTGTCGCCTTTAGGTTTTTAAAAAGGATATTATTTTCTGAATATTATGGAAAACAACCCAATTGTTTCCGAATATAAAAAGCATTTAAAAAGTTTGGAGTGGTTGGATTCAAATATTGCCGAGAGAAAACATTTTCTGTCTCCGGGTTACTGAAAAATGGTGTTTCTCCAAACGAAAGAGCCAAGCAGTTCACATTCTGTTTCCTAAAGAATACTGCGCTTTACTTTCACGTGTTTTCCAAAGGAAATGCTGCAAACGTTCTCTGAAAATTGAGTGTTTTCCTCTGAGCTCTTGACAGTCAAATACTGTATTTACACGAAACTTCAATGAAGTGCAGCGCCCCCTAGTGGGATAACTTGCGCCATCACGGATTCATCTCGTGTTAGTGCATCTCTCCTGCAGATGGTTTGAGGGACCAGCCCATTAACCCCAAAGATGCGCCAACAAACTTCGACCATAATAACCAAATACCCAGGGCTTCCAATTCACTTTCCTGGGTGTGAAATACATTTAAAGTGTTCACCAAAATGTTGCTATTGCATGAGGCTCGTGCCGCCTGAAATCAAACTAATGTGTTTTTTGCTGAATTAAGAAATATAAATTCCACTTGCAGCTTTCCGTGACTCCGCCTTTAGTGATTCCTCTGAACTCTGCTCATTTCTCTATAATATCTTTAATGCTTTTATCATAGTAAAATTGTTTCTGGCAATGGTCCGTCACTGAGGAACAGTAGATGAAGTTAGCATTATCAAAACGGGTAATTAGAGGCAAATTCATTTTTATGTGTTTGACAAACCTTGCCATTTGATAGAAGTAAACACCTTGTCACATCTGAAATCAATGATAATTATAAATGATGGAGTATTTGCAAGAAGGCAACACAAAAGTAGCTACTAGGCCTGCTTCCAAACTTAGAATAAATGCATTAACAATTTAATATTGACCAATTATACATGAATTCTGTTTAGTGTGTCAGTACTTCTGGTGGCATGGGATTTATTAGACTAAGTAATGTAAAATAGAATGAAATAGATTAAGTCTTTTTTATGAAATAATGGAACCCGTTAGATCGGGTACTCTAAGTCAAAGTGGGAATTTTCCTCTTTGTAGACACTCTCTGAGTTGTGGATGGTGTGTTGAAACTCTCATGCTGCAGACAGCCCTAAGCCTCAAATTAAAACAGCCAACAAGAATGATAAAACAGATTTGAAAAAGCAGGTATCTCCAGGTGGAGAGAGAGAGTTTGGGAAGTTTGGGAAAGGTCCTTAGGTGTCTGCAAAGGTAGTATAATTTCTAACGTTGGTGTGTAAGTGTGGGTCTTCTGAGAGTGGAGACTAAGATGGGATTAACTAAGCAAGAGATTGATTAGGGTAAACAATTTTGAGGAACATTTGGCAGGAAGCCAGGGGAGGTGGGAAAAGCCTTCAAACGTGCAAATCCAATTGTTTGTGGGAAAAAAAAAAAGATGGAAGGAAGGGTAGGTGGGTGGAGGAGTCTAGAATTACAGGAAATTTGGAGCATTTGTAAGGGTCCACTGGGAACCTTCAAGCCAAAGCCACTGTCACAGAAGCTTAAGTGTCCAGAGCAGCCTGCCTTGAGCAGGAAAGAGGACTATTTGCCTCTCACCTTAAGCCAAGTGAGAGATAGGATTCTGAAATTTTGCCCTGGAAGTTGTAGGGGCACAAAGCCTGACATCAGAACCACTCCTGAACATACCTACAGGGACAATGCCTTGCTAGAACAGCCCAGTGGGCATCAGAGCAGACAGGTATCCACGTAAGGAAGTAACTGCGTCCTCATAGCTCAGAGCCAGTGGTCCGATATTCACCTGCAGGGTGAAGAAACCCCAGTAAGAGGGGAGCTAAATGCCTTGGGACTGGGTGGGGACTGGGGGTCAGCCTAAGAAGCACAGCCAGCATTGAGGATGTCCAGTTAGAGAAAGGCAATGGGGAATTTTCTCAGTGTTGGAAAACAGTAGATGTTCAATAAATGTTTGCAGTGGCAAATTTATCTTGTTATGCTGTGTCAGTCACGAAAGCAGAAAGCACAGGTATTGCAAACAGGGAATTTAACTCAGGGAACTCATTACAGTGGTGATGGCAGACCTTAAAAGCTTCCCAGAGATTAACAACTGACAGTAGAGAGACAAAGGGAGATGGTAATATTATTACAGCTGGGAGCCTGGACCTTAGAATTAAATCTTGAATCATAGCAGGCCCTACGGGTTGGGGGGATGGGGAAAGAATCCACAAGAGACACTCAGCTGCTATCTGAGATGCTGCCCATGGCAGAGAGAGGATGTGGGAAAACGCCTGGCTTCTCCCCGCCTTCCACCTCCAATCTCCTGCCAGGGTCTGTATTGGGCACATCTAGGCAGCAGCAAGAGAGTCTGGGAAATGCAGTTCCCTGTAATTTGGGGCAAAGCAGAAGGTCAACAATGGATCTGAGATCAAGCAGGCTCGTGAGCAATCCACATATCCTCTTAACAACCACATGTGTCAAGAGACTTGTAGGAAAAAAAATCAGGTGACAGTGACACAGACTGCAGTTGGCAGCTGGCAGAAGGATGCCATTCTCCATGGAGCAGGAGTTCTATGGCCTCATTTAGACCAGGATCCTAGAAAACTAGACCCTTTTTGATTTGGAACTTTTATAACAGTTCTGCGTATGAGAGATTTTGCATAATGATAAGGATTATTGCCAAGGGGCGGGGGGCAGGCAGTTTTCCTTTTTGTTTAGTTGGCACATAATTAAAACTCTTACACTAGTGAGAGTTTTCAAATTTGGCACAAATCTATTTAATATCAGAAAAGCTTTGAGGCGCTGCTCTCTGGGAATTATGTAAACTTAAAAAAGCAAATAAAGCCTGGGTTTTAAAGAGTCCCAAAGCAATACTAGAGAGGAGAATATTATTATGTTCCTTATAGAGACACTGGCTTAGGACAAAAAAATGAGCTCCAGAAATGTCTCTAAATTCTTCCAGTGCATTTCCTTACCTTTAGACCAACTCTTTGGACAGTTATTGGACATGATCCTTGTTTGGAACTTTCTGTGGAAGAAAATGATTTCCTGCATCACACAATAGGCACCAAGATAACAAGTGTTCTTGATTGGCCACCAAGTTGATAATACTTTAAGTCAATATTTAAAAACAAAAAGAAATTGAAAAGTATTTAGAAGAAAAGCAGAGTAATCTGTGGGCAGAAGAGTGGATAAAAGACAACCATTGTTCTCTTTTACTTGTATTGCCCTGAGCAATTCAGCTCTGCCCCCAATTTGCATATTAAATTCAACAACAAAAACATCAGCAACAGCAATAGCGCTTGTGGCAAATCAGAAACACCCTCTTGGAAGATGTCTGTGGACACTGCTACTTCTCTACAGCTCTCTTGCTAAAAGGGAATTCAGTAAAGAGCCCTTCCCAGGTGTCCTGACATTTTCAGTTCCCATTAAGTGTGGGCACCTAGCAGTGCCCTGATGGAGATCATAACCTGGTCTTGCTCCAACGGATGGGGAAGTGTGGGTCAGTGATGGAAATTAAACAAAGGAGGAAGCTGAAAGGCAGGACTTACGTTCAGGGAAGGGGCTGAGAACAAAGAAAAGAAGAGGGGACTCTAAGTCAGGGCGTTTGGGGAAATGGGAAGGCGACATTTCAGACAGGAGCCTGGGAGATGTGAAAATGAACCTAGGGATCTCCTGCTAGTTATTTTAGGGGAACCACTGACCGAAACTGCCCACCCTGGCCAGGCCTGATAGTAACCACTTGCATGAGTTATCTTACAACAGGAGGTCCTGGTAAGGAACGCGGAACTAACAAGCTATCACCAACCGGAAGAATTTGGGAAAGGTTAAGAGGAGAGAGGATACAGACACCAGTCCGTATGTCCTACCAACCTCCCAGAATCCTCTTCGCTGGAATCCACCTTGGCTGAGCGATGTGCGGGCCACCAGGAAGGACCCTGAGTCAGAATGATCGGCCAGAGACAACCCGGAAACTAACCCCATCACCATAAAACCCGAGACTGCGAGCCACATGGCAGAGCAGTGCTCCTGGGTTCCCTTACCCTGCTTCCCTCTGCCCTGGTGCCCCTTCCCAATCAAGTCTCTTGCTTTGTCAGCACGTGTGTCTCCTCGGACAATTCATTTCCGAGTGTTAGGAAGAGCCCACTCTCGGGCCCTGGAAGGGGTCCCCCTTCCTGCAACAGTTAGAGGGGGTGGTGAGGGTGGGAGGGAGGAGTCTAGAAGCCAGTGGGAAAATGGAACAAACTGGTGAAAGCAGTACTGGGGGCAGGGAGTGGCTGGACATCCTTTTCCTGAGCATCTTATTACGATTTTATCACCGACTCTCTCAAAGAGGAAAGAAACTTGCTGATGACGCTTGAACACTCACCACCTAGAGTCTACTTTTCAAAGTCAGTTTCAGACATTAGTTCACTCCCTCCCCCCAAACTCCTGCACTTGTATCAGTAAAGACAGTGTAACATTATTAGTAGATTATCATTAGAGGTAACTTGTAAAACAATGACCCACACAAATCTCACGGGTAACATTCCGTAGGTTTTAACAAATGCAGGTGTCCATGTAAGCATGCTCTTATCTGGGTGCAGAAGCTTGCTGTTCCCCCGGGAAGTTCCCTCAGGCCCTCTGAAGCAGTTAGGGGGTGGAGCAGGTGGGTGCTGATGTAGAGGAAGCTGAGTGGTTAGGGATGTGGGGAGGCCAGGGTGTCAGGGTGGACAATGGCCAGGGAGGCACCTGTGTAATGGGCATGGCTGGGAGTGGGGTGACCAGTCAGGCAGTGGCTCTCAGAGGCTTCAGGACACTGGGGCAACAGGAGGGACCACGGTGGGGTCTTCAGGGGGCAGTTGAATATCTGAGGAGCCTGTCTGGGCAGGTGGATGTATCAGGACATGGCATCTAAGAAAGATGAAAGACGGGGCAGCAAGGAGGCTGGTGGGACCACTGGATCTCAGACTGCAAGCCAGAGACTGTCCCCAGCCAGATCCAAGCCAGACTGGGGTGCCAGGTAAGGCTTAGGGGTGGGAGGTGAGAAACAGGAAAGGACAGGGATAGTGGAGGCGGGAAGAGGGGGAGAGCAAGGATGAGGGAGACAGGGAGAGGGTCCCATGGGGTTTAGTGGATTTTACTAGATTTTCCATGTCATTAATTTCACATCTGCAAAGAGTGACAGCTTTTCTTGTGTTTGCCAGTATTTATCCTTCTGTGTTCTTCAGTCTCTCTTGTTTTGCTTTGTTTTCTTACTGGACTGGTTAGGACCACTCGCAAAATGTTGAATATTATTAGTGACAGAGGAGATTGTCTAAGGTTTTTTCTAGGTTTCTGATGGCTACTCTGAGTGAAGAAATTGATATAATTTCTAGCTAATTGAGGATATATGACATGTTTGTGTTTTATTTTTGGTTTTCTTTGTTCGGAGGGAATGTATAGAATTTAAACAAACACATTTTGGAAATCTATTGACATGATTTTGTGCTTTTTCTCCTTTTCCTCTATTTTACATTGATAGATTTGACTGAGGTTGTTACATCCTTGCATCTCTGAGAGAAGTCACCTTTGGTTCCAAGGAATAACTTTAAATACACTAAAGGGTTTGGATTTTCTGATAAGAGTTCACCCTTGTTACCTGTTTTATAGGTAAAAAGGCTAACTCCCTCAGATTCTTTTCAGATCATTGATTTTCCACACTTTGTTGAGTGCGCTTTGTAATCTGTGTTGACCTGGGAAACCCCTCAGTATCTTCCTTTCTGAGATAATCCCTTCTCTTGTTTGACATCGACTTTCCTCAGGGGAATCCTTCTCCCCCGAAGACACGGTTTTCTCTGAAGCCTTTAGGTCATGGCTGACTTACCTCCTGCATCGGTTCACTCATCACCTTGCAGGCAAGGTGACGTCCTGGTTCTCCTCAATGATTCTTCCAGAACAATGTTTCCATCCCTCCTAAAATATTCCAGCTTTGAAACTCGAGGTATACCACCCTTTCCCCTTCCTTGTTGCAGACACTTGTAGACCCTGGTTCATTCTTCCACAGTTCTTGAAGTTCTCTGACTCACCGTCATGGTCTTTGACTCCTTCCTTCATAATCGAGATTTAAAGCATGCACCTCTTCAAGGAGCCGTTCTCATTGTAGTTGGTGTATGGAGGAAGGTAGGATTCTAAATTCGTGGAGAGATAGCCAACCTTTATTAAGTTGCTACTATTTTCCAATTAAGTCCCATGGCTGACACTATCAAATATCAAGTTCTCATACATGTCCGGGCAGTTCCATTATTCCATTGGTGAATTTGGCTACTCTTGTCCCCATACCACAATCCTAGTGACTTCAAAGAGGTAACACATCCTGATAATTGTCAGAAAGTCCCTCTTTTTGGTTGTTTCCTTTATAATAATGATCTCAGTTATACTGGGCTTGGCAGGGTCAATTCCTGGGCTCAGTCTTTATTCCAAGATAACATTCTTGAAGCTAATTTCTGTGAGTGTTAGAATCTCTGAAAAGCATGACGGTCTCCTAGCAGAGGCATGCCATGTGGTTGGGTACCAGCCAGGACTTTGGGGTCAGTCCCAGCCCTGCATCTCATCAGCAGGAAAATGCTGAACCCGTGAAAATAAGTCTAATGATAGAATCAACCACATCTGTTACTTTGAAGCATAAGATAATGTCTGTTAAATTGCCCATGGAACATAGTAGATATTTAATAAGTGATAGCTGATTTTATGATGATTTACAAAATTCTGATAATCTTAGTAGTACTATGTAGGGATATTAATTAGGATTAAAAGAGCTAATATAAATAAAGACCCAGTATAAAGTAACACCTGTCAAATATTACTTTTAGATAACTCATACAGGTTAATTTCCGTCACTAATTCTCTTCTCTGTTCTCTTCTTTTCTACTGTTTCTTTCTCTTTGCAAATCCATGTCATAGAAATAAGATAGAATTTGGGGAAGAAAAGTATTCAAAATGAACTTATACTGCTCTTTGAGCAAAAAAGGTAAATACATTTTTAGATAGCAGTGATCTTCCCCAAACTTTAATTGATCAAATTCTTGGGAGAAAAGTTATTGTGAATATTGTTAGCAATTAACAGTATTTTGTATGGAAGTTTAAGACAAGTCAGTTTTATTCTGATAAAGAAGAGAAACATATTCTGTTTATTCTGATAAAGAAGAAAAACACACATACACAAAACCCAGAACTACTCATCTGGAAAAAAATAAATGAAGGCTGTGACTTCTCTCTGGTAATATTTTCTGACTTTCTTTCTACTAAACTTGAAAAATAAAGACCTCTCCTTGAATTAGCATCTACCACTAAATATGACAGCCAGTTCAAATCAACATTACTAAAAATATTTTAAAAATTAAAATGCCGCAAATAGAGATAGATCAATATCTTGAAATTTCCTCATTTCTCTCTGTAATTGATATTCCATTTTAGAGTTTCAAAAATCCCACAAGCATTGAACAAAACTTTAAGAGGAAAAATGGATCAATGGGAACAACATGCTTGGCATATTTTATAACAAATATAGAGTAGCTACAAATTGGTTATGTGGTGCTGCATGTTATAAAAGCCTTGTCAATATCTCTGTCTATATGCAGTTATAAGATGGGATGATAGAATGGGGAATGCTTGAAAAATCTATATGGTAAAAGTTGCATACAACATATGCCCATATAAATGAGATTGTGCAGGTTTATAGTCCTGTACAAGAAGATCACTTTCCTGAAAGAGAGAGAATGCAACTTGTGTGAAACTAACTGGGGGAAACTTAAACCTCAAGCTGAACTCCAGATGCCTTCCCTGATATAAATGAGTTGACTTTCATGTACTGATGATATTCAGGGTTGGGTTGATTGCCAGGAAAGTTAACCATGACTAAATATGATAGCAGTTTGCTACACAAACTGTGGATGTACTTTAAGTAGTGAACGTGGGGTCCTGTGACCCTGTGATTTCTAGAATTTGCTTTGATTTTGTGTACTTCATAAGAGGAAATTTATTTTAAAAGATAGATTTACATTTTTATTAAGAGATTAAGTTTAGTTTTATTACTAGATTAAAAAGAATTTCTGTTTCTGGCCAAGATGAAATAACAGGGTCTGAATTGACCTTCCTGGTTCAGACAACTTAAATAAATGGAAAAATATATATATATGAAACAAGAGTTTTGGACATAGGGCATCAGACAATTCAGGGCAGTGATCACTGAGAGAGGAGAAATGATAAAGGACTTGGATCCAGAATATACAAAAACTCCCCCCTAGTAATACAGTCAGATATCCTAATAAAAAAATTAAAAGGATATCAAATAAAATTTTGTAATGATGCTAAACATCATTATCCACAAGGGAAATGCAAATTAAAACCACAATGAGATACACTATACTCCTAGGAGAATAGTCGAAATTGAAAAGATTGACTGCAAATTAGTGGTGAGGCTGCAGAGCAACTGGAATTTTCATACATTCCTCGTGGTGATGTAAAAACGTACTTTCTTCAGGATACTTTGGAAACCGTTTGGCAGTTTCTTAAAAGTTAAATATACCCCTCCCTGTGACTTAACTGTTATACCTCAAAGTATTTACCCAAGAGAAATGAATGCACATGTCTATACAACACATTTTGTGTGAATGTTTATAGAAGATTATTTGCAACGGCCAAAAACTGGGAACATCTCAAATGTCCATCAACAGGTAAACAGATAAATTGCAGTATATCCATACAATGGACTACTACACAGCAGTAAAAAGGAATAAAGAATTGCTACAGCCAACAACATGAATGGATATCCAAACAAATATGCTGAGTGAAAGAGCAGACATACTGTCGGGTTCCATTTGTGTAAAATTATGCAAATGTGAATGAATCTGTAGTGACAGAAAGCCAGTCAGTGGTTGCCAGGAGCAGGAGGTAAGAATTACAAAGGGACATAAAGAAACTTTGGGGAATAATGGACATGTTCATTTTCTTGATTGTGATAATGTTTTATGGGTATAAACATATGTCAAAAATTTTCAAATTGTATACTTTAAATATATATAGTTTATTTTATGTGAATTATAAATCAACAATGCTATAAAAAGAGGCAATTTGGAAGGATGATAAAGCATCATTTAAATGGGAGAAAATAGTCTATATAAAACCACGTGTAATTAGGTAACTAAATTGCTTATCTGCCATGCAAAAGTGACAAAACATGTGAAATTAAAAGTACTGCTTTCCTTAAGCAATTCACTTAGTACCCTATCAGATTCAATTTTTGATAGTCTGCACGTTGCTTAAAGGAAAACAAAGTAAGGATTAATCATGCAATTTTTAGCTTAGGGTGGAGCGGATGAGTTTAATTTCCCAATTTATTTTTTGGAAACATGATTTGCCTATATGAATACATAAGCAGTTGTATTCTTAATATTGCCTTCAGTGTTATTTATACAGAGATAATATAATAAGAGAAACGTTATTCATTTATTCTAATGCACCCTTCAGTCTCTGGGTGATAACAGCTCTGACGCCTGGTGATATTGGTGGTATAAATATTACATGTTAGACTCAGGGTGGTGAGAATTTTTTGATAGAAGGAGAGTCTCATTATTGGCTTTGTATGTATTCTGTCACATGGAGGTTTCCTGTGAAACAAAAATGATTTAGGTTTACTTTTACAGCATCAATAAAGATGCTTAATCACTATTGTCTTTCCACGGTGTTGTAAATCTGGGGCAGTAACATAGATGGTAAGCACACCACGTTTACCCCTCTTACATCCATAACAGACATTAATAGTCAATTGTGATACTCTGACCCAAAGCTTTGCTCTCTGAATCCCTCTCATCACATTCCCTAAAATAAACACTAACTTCGGGGAAAGTGTGCACGAAGGCTGAGCCCAGTTTGCCACTTCAACTCTAGAGAATTCTGCAGACATCAACGGCTCAGCTCTTGTGTGGCTTGGTATAAAACGTGTACTATCTGCCCAATATCAGGACACTTATTAAGAATAACAATGACGATGTCTTTCCTTTCATATAAATTCCTTTTCTTTTGTACAAATGTAGTACACGCTCACTAGAGAAAATTTGGAAGACATTAAAAATTACAGAGAAAAATAATTATTGTACATAATCCTACCACCAAGATAAAACAATTAGTGCCATCTTCAAGTGATTTATTTTTGAGATACATATATTTCGTTTGTGGAGGTTGATTTGGGTCTTCTTTCCACATCTCTACTTAAACGCACATTTTCCAGTACCTTCTTGGATATTTGGAGTGTATTTATAATAGTTATTTTAATATCGTTGCTCTATTTCTGTCACTTGTGTCATCCCTGTATCTATTTCTATTGATCAATTTTCTCCTTATGGATAATGTTTTCCCATTGCTTTGTATGATGGGAAACATAAGTGTGGCCAATTGTCAGCTGACTATGAATGCATGAGTGATACCAGCCCAATCACATCAAGTGCAGACCAGTTGTCCCAGATGAACTTGGCCCAAATTGCCAGCCTATAGAATTGTGAGCAAGCTGATGATTGTGTTTTTAAGCAACTAAGGATTTGGTTGGTTATCAAAAGCTAATTGATGCATCAGGTAAATATTTATGAAAATGATGAATAAACATTTCATAATATCTCATAACCTTGAGGGACAAATTAGGGTAGGGGATTAACAGATACAAACTACTATATATATTATAAAATAGATATGCCACAAGGTATACTGTACAGCACAGGGAATGATACCCATTATCCTGTAATGGAATATAATCTGTGAAAATACAGAATCACTATGTTCTACATCTGAAACTAATATACTATTGTAAATCAACTATACTTCAATAAAGCATCATAAAAATAAATATTTCAGTTAATAAAGAAGAATAAAAGGACAGTAATCCAAGTGATTTGAAAAAATAATGTGTGACTAAGTTCCCTGACAGATCCAAAATGGGTGTTATTTTCCACAAACGTGGAACGTACCCTGCTTCCCAGGTTCCCTCTGTGTTTCTTGCATGTGTCTCCCTGAGTGTCTCTTCATGGTTTCTGTTTATTTGCTGATGAATGTCCCCTCTCTGACTCAATTCACAGGGAGAGCAGGGTGAGACCACTCAGTTCATTTCTCTGCTTCTGCGGCTGGAGTAACTCCAGTCTCCTGGGGTAGAGCCCAGATGAGACAGACTGGGGGGTTCATGATTCCCACCTACCGTTGTCAGGCTGTCCACTTTTCTCTGAGCTGTTTTCATCTCCTCACTTTCATCCTTAATTGACCATAATATCGACCGAAATAAAGGATTGCATTATTTATCATTATTGAACAGTTTCATATTTCTTGTCCTTAAAGACATAAACAGATGAGTAGAATATTTTCTATTTCTCTGAGACTACTACTCTAAATTAATTTGCTTTTTACTTATGAGACCTAGCATTTTTCTCTCTCAGAGTTAAGGCTCCTAGAAGAACTGAGAAAACATAGGTTTTGTATGTCAGCATTAAGTGTTCCACCCAGATACTTTCTTGCAAAAATTGCAGTTACTATTACCACTAATCATTATAATAAGAATTAACAAGTTAAACATGACTGCTCTCTGGGAAGCTTATACGGAGCTCTAGGGACCGAGTTCCTTTGTTTCCCCAAACAGGATACACAGTGGATTTTATCACATATTTACTTACTTAATTTTAGATCAATACTTGCAATTTGGCTTCTCTGAACCACTTATTTGAGGAAAATGTCACCGCTTCAAGCTGAACTTTACTAGTGCAATTTGCAAGTAATGATTGAATGTTGCAAATTGTCATCAGGCAATTTAGTCAAGATTGGCGATGGAGTGGGAATATTATAGCTGCAGAAATTAGCTGCTGTGAAAAACATCACTATTTTAAAAAGTAATTTCAGCAACTTGGAAAAATGAATAAGAATTCCATTTTTTGATTATTGAGATGGAAGATGTTAAAATACAAAATGAGTCTAAGGCACTTAAGCTCCAATAAAAACTTTCCTCCTAGAATTTATCCTAAACTGATAGCTCAATTTTCCTTGGTACAACCTGGAAAACACTAGAGATTTGAGCTAAAGTGTCATAAAAATGTGTGCGTGAGACTGCTGTCTGTAACCTGTTTGAAATGGAAAACATTTAGAGCACAGTGGTTAAGCAGGCACAGGGTTTGAAACCAGGGTAAGTAGTGGCGTACCTTTGGGTATTTATTTAACCTCTCCCAGCTTCTACTTCCCAGTCTGTAAAATGGGACCGACTGATAGGTACCTTCCTTGTGGGAATGTCATAGGTTAAATGAAAGCATGACGTAAGCCTTTATAAGTATAATGCCTGACACTTAAGAAAGAAATGTTTTGTAATATAAATGCTGCTCTTGTTATTATTTAAGGGAACAATGAAATAAATCAATGTTTATATGCTATAAAAAAACATGATAATGTCCATGATAAAAATAAACAGTTCAAAGGAGCATAAAGGGGGGAAATTGCATTAAAAATTTCCCTTCATCTTATAGCCTCTCTGTTTTTGTCTCCACAGATAGTCATTGTTAAATTGTGTGTGGTGTCTGTGTGTGTGTGTGTGTGTGTGTGTGTGTGTGTGTACACTCTCCAGAGTCATTCAGTACATAATCAAGTATACGTCACTCTTTTAAAAATATGTATGGAAGCACACCCTTCCCATAGCTCTGAGCCTCAATTTTTCTAGCTCAGTTATAAATCATGAAGGTTGTTCCCTATCAACACATATAGATCTACTTTCGTGGCTTTTTCTGGATCTTGCTCATCATGTTTTCTTTCCTAGAAGGAAAGATCTCTGCAGGTCATTATTTTCCTTCCTGTTAATTACTTGGCAATGTACTAGGACATTGACAGATAAGGCAGTTTTGACATTCAGATAATCATTCTTTACAATTATTCCAGCTGGACCTACAAAGACCAGATAAGGAAAGGCAGCCATACTCCTAAGACCCTAATAGAAATAATGGGGGATATTTTAAATCACACAGTTGTGAAATGTACTTCGTGTTTCAGTGCAATTGGGAAAGTCAATTACCTTTCTGAGATCTCATGCTATTTACTAGAGCTAAGGTTATAATTCCTGAAAGGCAGCTGGATATAGTTAATTTGCTGTCTATAGTGAATTTCTCAATCTACTAGTCATATAACTTAGCTCTTCTTTTTTTAACATCTTTATTGGAGTATAATTGCTGTACAATGGTGTGTTAGTTTCTGCTGTATAACAAAGTGAATCAGCTATACATATACATATATCCCCATATCCCCTCCCTCTTGCGTCTCCCTCCCACCCTCCCTATCCCACCCCTCTAGGTGGTCACAAAGCACCGAGCTGATCTCCCTGTGCTATGCGGCTGCTTCCCACTAGCTATCTATTTTACATTTGGTGTGTATATATGTCAATGCTACTCTCTCACTTCGTCCCAGCTTACCCTTCCCCCTCCCTGTGTCCTCAAGTCTACTCTCTATGTCTGTGTCTTTACTGCTGTGCCCCTAGGTTCATCAGGACCTGCCCCTAGTTTCATCAGGACCTTTTTTTTTTTTTCTTTAGATTCCATATATATGTGTTAGCATACGGTATTCGTTTTTCTCTTTCTGACTTACTTCACTCTGTATGACAGACTCTAGGTCCATCCACCTCACTACAAATAACTCAGTTTTGTTTCTTTTTATGGCTGAGTAATATTCCAGTGTATATATGTGCTACATCTTCTTTATCCATTCATCTGTCGATGGACACTTCGGTTGCTTCCATGACCTGGCTATTGTGAATAGAGCTGCAATGAACATTGTGGTGCATGTCTCTTTTTGAATTATGGTTTTCTCAGGGTATATGCCCAGTAGTGGGATTGCTGTGTCATATGGTAGTTCTATTTTTCGTTTTTAAAGGAACTTCCATACTGTTCTCCATAGTGGCTCTATCAATTTACATTCCCAGCAACAGTGCAAGAGGGTTCCCTTTTCTCCACATAACTTGCTCTTTGTATATATTTTAGAGCCAGTGAATAATAAATCTGGCAAAATATCTTCTGGCCTTCACATTCAAACTTTGCTGTAATACAGCAACTGAGAAAGTTATTTTATTTTATTTTTTAAATTAATTTTTATTGGTGTATAGTTGATTTACAATGTTGTGTTAGTTTCTGCTGTACAGCAAAGTGCATCAGTTATACATATACCTATATCCACTCTTTTTTAGATTTTTTTCCCATATAGGTCATTACAGAGTACTGAGTAGAGTTCCCTGTGCTATATAGTAGGTCCTTATCTATTTTATATATAGTAGTGTGTATGTGTCAATCCCAATCTCCCAATTTATCCCTCCCCCTGCTTTCCCCCTTGGTAACCATAAGTTTGTTTTCTACATCTGTGACTCTATTTCTGTTTTGTAAATAGGTTCATTTGTAACACTTTTTTAGATTCCACATATAAGCAATATCACATGGCATTTCTCTTTGTCTGATTTACTTCACTCAGTATGACAATCTCTAAGTCCATCCATGTTGCTGCAAGTGGCATTATTTCATTCTTTTTGATGGCTGAGTAGTATTCCACTGTATAAGAGAAACTTATTTTCATCCAGGTCTATATATGCTCTTAACTGCCTTTATCAATCCATGGGTGATTACAGGTCTTGATTTCGGACAATGGGCTCTCCGAATTTGAGCCTGACCAAGGCAAGTGGCACTTGTTTTCACCTCACACCATGCATGCCTCCTAAACCACGCACTTGAGACTGAAGTTTCCACTTTGTTTGCATTCTATCCTCTCCTTCAGAGTCTGGCCAACATATAATTAAATGGAAAAATCTTTCTTAACATATGAGACCATGGCATTTACTATTTTCTATCACTCAAATCTATCCACACTTAAGAAAACACTAAACTAATTTATAGGTTTGTTGTCTTATTAGGGCTACTCCAGGATTTAACTCACGTGGTTATTTAGCAGATGTTTGTTCTTGGGCCTTTTTGAAACTTAGATTCCCCATAAATAAAACGGGAATAAGCCCATCATAAGGATAATATTACAGCTCAATGATATAAGACATGTAAAGATGCTTATCATCTTTACTGCTTTACCATATAATAAGGTATCAGTAAATATCCAGCTTGTATAATGAGGATCTGGGTGTGTATTGGGAGATGGCTTCCCCCACTATTTCTGGGGGTAGCTCTCTTGTGGGTGGAGACTTGAAGCCTGATGCTGATGCCTGCCTTCTTCACTGCCCATGGTGACTGTCTGCTGCTCTGTGCTCCAAGGACTGACCTCTCCAAACTCTTTGCCTCTTACACCCAGTTGGGTTCAGTGGACCTGGGAATTACTGAGATAATAAGTTGGATCAAGTTTCCATTATTCATCAGAAGCTTATTTAACTGTGACCACAAAGAATTTTCTTTCAACCAAATTCAGAAAAGAAAGGAAAAGGGAAGAGAAACTGGAATTTGGGGAACACCTCCTATGAACCAGACGCTCTCCCTATAACTTGTCTCCTTTACTCCTCAACTTACCCCGTGAACATTTTTTTCTTTCATTTTTAAAATGAGGAAACTAACATTCAGAGAAGATAAGACATTTGTTTAAGTGTACAAAGATTATCAGTGGAGGGCCAAGACCAAATCCAGTTGTGTTTGACTCTAAATGCCATGAACGAAAGGTCATATGTGCCAAATTTCAGTAATCTTAGCGGTAAAGTAGTTAGAAGTTTGTCAACTAAATTGTCAGTGGTGAGAATTTGAGAATTAGAGAACTGCCTAAGAAGGGAATGAATCAAGCAGAATTTACCTGTCACTTACTCATGTTGGCAGTATCTATTGTTTGAAATATCTTTTTGATGGTTATGATGGTGATGGTGATGGTGATGATGGTGATGGTGATGGTGATGATGGTGATGATGATGGTGATGGTGATGACGATGATGATGATGGTGATGATGGTGACGGTGATGATGATGATGATGATGATGGTGGTGATGGTGATGATGGTGATCATGGTGATGGTGATGATGATGATGATGGTGGTGATGATGGTGGTGGTGGTGGTGATGATGTTGATGATGATTATGATTATGGTAATGATGATGATGGTGATGATGATGGTGATGGTGATGATGATGATGGTGATGATGGTGATGATGCTGGTGATGATGATGATGATGATGGTGATGATGGTGACGGTGATGATGATGATGATGGTGGTGATGGTGATGATGATGATGGTGATGATGGTGATGGTGATGATGATGATGATGATGGTGGTGATGATGGTGGTGGTGGTGATGATGTTGATGATGATTATGATTATGGTGATGATGATGATGATGATGATGATGATGGTGATGATGGTGATGATGATGGTGATGATGATGTTGGTGATGATGGTGGTGATGATGATGATGGTGATGATGATGGTGGCGATGATGGTGGTGATGGTGATGGTGATGATGTTGATGATGAATAGCTGATATTGATTGACTGCCTATATATGCTGGGTACCATTTTGTGCATCCTGCAAGGGCTACTATCTTAAATCCTCATAATAACTATATATGTGCACACTACCAGTCTCTATTTTATGAGAGGACTGAAGAAGCAAAAGTTTATTACTTCATCCAAGGTCAACCAACAGTAAGACTCAAACCCAGTTCTACATTATTCCAGAATTGTCCTGTTTAATATAATCTAATTTTGCTTCCCATCAGGGATGAATGGGTGCAAAATTCTCTGAAATTTCTTCCATTCAGTTATTCTCATAGCTCTGGCCCACTTGTAAATGGGTCCTTTACAAGGACAGAGTGGCATTTGGGGGCATAAATTTTCAATTTCTAAAAAGAAGAGGCACTGATGATTTAATGCCATGTCATGACCTACTGCAATTTTTAATGTAATTAAAATTCACATTTAAAATATGTGTGATTCCCAAGATGATTGGAAACAAACTTGTCTGAAAGTAAAGAGAAAAAGATGGATTGAACACTTCTCAACTCTACCTGCATCGGCCAAAAGGAAGAAAGAGATTGGTCTTTCTCTATCATTCTCTATCATCATATTGGTCATCTCTAGCTATATCCTTGCTTTGCATTTAACAAATGCAAACCCTGAAAATCCCAGGGCCTCAGTTTGCTCACTTGTTAATGAATGTACCTGCTTATTCTACTTCACAAGATTATTAGGAGAGTAGGACCTAAATAAGAGATATGAATGCTCTGACTGGTTAAGAAAAAAAGTTGGATAGTATAATTCACTTACAAAATTTTATGATGCTTTGACACATGCAGAGAAAAATGAATGTGTAGCTTCCATAGATGCTCAGGGGGACCAGGAAACAGTGTTCCAATGCTTGGATGACAGGAAAAGGCAACAGAACCAGTTTCCACTTGGTGAAAGTTGCTTATTCTACTTCGCTCAAATCAGACTCCCCGTATGTACAGAGATGGGTAATAGAAAGGAATAAATTTTGGAGTCAGGCCAGAATTTAAATCCTAGCTCTGGCATAAAGAACATCTGCTTGTTCATATGACTTGAGGACCAGATGTCTTAGCACAATGTAGATTTCTAATCCTTAGACACCGACTCAGAAAAGGGGAAGGCAACCCTGGATGGACTGGGATGGACTTCCTGCCATCCTTGAAGAATGGGGACTCAGGAGGGAAAAAAAGGTGAGATGTAGAACAAAAATGATTATTTTGGAAAATTCTCCCAAACCTGCATTTGTAAACTGAGATCCAAACCCATCCACAAGTGAGATCTTGAAATAGCATCCCTGATGCTGATGTGCTTTTTTCTTTTTCTAAACTAGAGTTGACTTACTTTTTATTTATTTTCTAATTTTTATATTTATTTTTATTGTTTATTATTATTATTATTAATGTGTTTTTAGGATCCTAATTTCTTTAAGTATCTGAAATAATCCTCCCTTATTACTGTGCTATTAGCACCTCAAGCTTTGGAAGAAATAGGGCAGCGTATTATTTGTTAGCAGGAGGTAAAATTGTGACTGTCAACAAAATAAAAAAGAAACTCTGCGTGGAACTAAATCCTTCCTTTCATGGCCTCCTTTCTTTATATCTGCTGGGCCATTTAGTAGGAATCTTGTTGATTGCCTTAAGCCGTAATCTCCCAACACTTCTTTGTAAAACACACTCCAAAGTAGGGTTAAGTGAAGCTGATATAATAGCATTTTTATTATTGTTATGATTGCTGCTTCCATAAAGCCAGCCTAAGTGCCCCGTTTGTTATGATTATAGTCTAGTAATAAAAGAGCATCTTAAGTGAAGCAAACCCTGTCACCCATCTAAACTCAGATGGAATTTTATGGTAGAAATTAACATCTCCAGCCTTTATCTCCAGTTGAGCTGTAAGAGAGCCAAACCTTCAAGGACCAAACCCCAGCATTAATCAAGGTCGACTTCTTTGTTTTCTTTCTGAAAATACGTTTACTTTCTTCTCACCACTGCAATAAGGCTCCAAATTCTCACTAAAACTGTCCTCTCAAAAGCCATTGCAGGTGAGAAAGTAACAGCCAAATCCAGTGGTTCAGTGTCTTTACAATCATCAAAGTTTTCTAGACATTTTCACTTGCATCTTCCCACACCAGGGTTATGACAATTAGAGTGTGAATGGCCAGCAGTGAACAGAGGGAACCAAGAGTAAAGTGTATTCCTTTGACTCTGCCCCTATTTTCATATTAATTTAGTTACACCTTTTCAGGAATAAAGAAATATACTACTACAATTAATGATATTAACCTTTTATATAGTAGCATTACTGTATCCCTGAAAAGCTGCTACCAGTGATGTATTTACTTTCTATCACCTTTTCTGCACCCGAGAATCCTGGAAATGATGTAACATTGAGTATCAACAACGGACCAGACACAGGTGCTGGTTCTCAACCATCCAACAATCCCTGGATGCCGTATATTATCTGCATTTCCTAGATGAAGATTCGGAGGCCAAGAGGTGTGAATTAACTTTTTCAGACTCAAGCATCTGATGCGTCTTGGAGGCAAAAGCATCAAGGGGCTTAGAGAGTGACTCACAGTCTAACTTTTGGGACAGTTATTTTACGCCTGAGATTCATGTGTGACCTTTGTTCTACTTCATGGATCCCCTGACCCACGTGTCCTGAGACAGATCTTACAGTGGCAGAATCAGTGAGCCCCGAAGTTCTGGAACTGTCTCTTCGGAAGTGACCCCCAGGTGACACACATGCTATGTTCCACCTGTAAACCAGGTCCTTTTCTATAATTCACCATTTAACTAATTATTGGAAAAGAGCAACTGCTCCTCAAAGCCTTGAGGAAAGTAAACAAACCATAAATAATGATTTATTAGTTTAATTAGTTAACTCTCTCACATGTTCTATTGGGAAGCTAGGAAACCAAATGAAGCTAATTATAAATGTGTGGTTGACAAATAAAAGGCCAAGATGCTCAATTAATTAAAAGTCCCCCAGGACGAGCAGTAGCCTGGGGTTTCCTTCATCTTGGAGGAAGAGGGAACAGGTGTCATATTGGGAGGCGTAGCCTCCTTTCCAGCCTGGAACAAGGTAGCTACTATGGATAAATGTTTTTAGGAAAACTCTCTTGCTATTTTCTGTCTACTCACAGAATCCTCTACTCCATTTCTTCTGATCACCAAGTGTTGAAACCAAGCAGGACCCTGTGAAGTCTTCCCGGGGACACATCCCAGCCCGTGTCCCCCACCTCTTGTTTACAGAAAAGCTTTAGCCTCCGTGAGTTCCAAAGAGCAGATTTAATCAGAGACGTGAGAAAATGCAGAAACAAAGGAAAACAGTCAAGCGAGACAAAATAATAATAGTTTAGCCATGAGACAAAGTCCAAGACCTTTAGTTCCTCCTCAAGGGCTGTAGATAATATCCTGAGAGCTGTTTTACAGATGCTGAAACCCCCTCCAGGTGGAAGAAGTTAACTGCATGCTGGTCACCAGCAAGTAGACCCCAGACCTGTTGGAACCAGAAGGTTGATGACTGAGATTCCTGAAACATCACCCTGTTACCAGGACCGAGCACCCTGAGGGGATTCAGGATGAAGAAAAGCAGGATTCTGGCCCTAGATAGCGAAGGTGCTTCTCAAAGGAATGATTTCAATGAGCCCAGACTCCTGCATCTTCCCATATACGGAAAAGCACTAAATTCATTAACTTATTAACTTGAGATGTCTTGTTTTTCTTTAATTAACAGCAAGCTTTTGACTTTCCAACTACCTGGTCTTTGCTGCAAAAACACCTACATATCCTGGATCACCACTTCAGAACAGTCCCTCAGAGCTACCTGAGAGGCTGTCTCCCGGGCGTAAGTCCTCAGTAAGTCCACTGAATAAAACATCATTCTCAACCTTTAGGTTGCGCTTTTTTTTTTTTTTCAGTCCACAGTTCCACCTCCATGACTTTATATACACACATACATATTACATATATATGCATATGTACATATGTATATGAATGTATAGATGTGTGTGTTTGTGTACGTATGTAAATCTCAGATACATACGTGCCGAGGGAAAGGTAGAGCCATGGACGTAAGTGAAGGTGTAGCTGGACCACAGTAGGTGGGTAGAGATGCAGAAAGTTATGTAGGCAGCTATAGTCGCCTTGCTCAATCTGTATCTTCAGGTCCCATCCACACACGTCACACCTATTGGCCCCCAACAAATTCTTATTAAACAAACACACGAACACTAGACTTTGCAGTATGGAGAGCTACTTATGTATTCACATCTGTGAGCTTGCTCCAGGGAAGGGAAGAATATCTATGCCTTTCTTTCCTGGCACATGGCCTGCTGACCCTGGAAACATTTGTGTTTGATGAATATTTATGAAAGCTGCCACTTTAATTAAAATATAAAAGCCTCAAGCTAAATTAATTGGGCTAAAGTTAAAAAAAAAAACCCACAGCCCACTTGCATTCTAGAAGATAACAAATGAGGGTCAGAGGTTGTCTTTGTTCAGAGCCACAGAGAATAACTCAGGAAGTAAAGACTTCAGGAAGGGACACACCTTGAAAGCATTTCTAAACCAACAGACTTTGAAAACATATTCTCCATCGTGGCTTGCTGGCTTGAATCACCAGGGAATAGGACTGGGTTTAAGTGAACATCCTTACGGTTCCCCTCTAAGCAGGCTGCTGTGTTGCCCAAATGTCAATGTTCACATTCCGTGGGCACACAGGTCATCACCTCTGCTTTCACTCAATTCCCCCGAAACCTGCAGGACACATGAGCCTCACACCTGGACCTCACAGTATGAAATCATTGTGATCTCAGCACAAACCATGACATTTACCACCAATGTAGCTCGCCAAACATCTGTCATTGATAGGAAAACAAGGTTCATGTTTTGCTTAAGGACTGATAAAAAGGCAATTTGGGGGAGTACTGTTTTTCTCCAACCTCTTAGTGTCGTTATGTTGATTTTCTTAAATCTTATTTTCTCACCAGAGTGCTTGACCGAATCTCCCTCCGTAAAGTAGCACAAATCCCCTTATGTCCTGGGTGCTGGGGAGTGGATATCTGTCACACAGAGCTTCCTGGATTTTCCCTCCTGGATCACAGCTCTGAGAAGGTAAAAGTGACCTTGGGGCCCCTCTATTTCTTGCCCAAATTTACATTTCAAGATGGCAGGTTTGGTCATCAACACCTTCCTGACCTGGGGAAAGCAAATTCATCCTCATTCTAAACACCCCTCTGGGTCCCCCTTTCCTGCAACATCTCAGCAGTTGGGGGCCCCTGGATGGGGATGGGACATTGAGGCCTGTGTCAAGGGCACCCTGGGTTTGCTCATGGGGATGGCACTATCGCCCCATTGGAAAGGTCTCATCTCTCATGTCAATGGAGAAGAGCCTCTTATTGTGCAGCTCAATTATTTATCTTTATTGAGCTTGAGGCTGCGTGTTCATATGAAATTCACCCTTTTGTTACAGCGTTTGAGGATAATTAGAAGGCACTAAACCAAATGAATGAATCATCACAATATTTTTAATTAAATATTACCAGGTGAAGACACTTGAGAGGATTTTCATTATTGAGAGACACAAACAGGCACAGATTTCAATTATGTCAACTATATCTCCTACTTTCAACATTAAAAAGTGCCACTGAGTAAAAAAAATGGAATTCATTCTATTGATGTGATTTTGAGAATAATTCATTCAGTTTATTGTAATCACTAGGAATTTATTGTGGGCAGTCAATTAAAAGTATTAAAAAGTCTAAAACTTAGAGGTGAGAAAACCTTACCATGGTGGGTAACTGTAATTATTTCAGTCATCAGAGGAGAAAAGTAGCTAAAAAACTGAATGATAAGACAAATGAAAATATACAGCCACATGAAAACTGGACCTGACGTTCACAGCAGCACTGTTCATAATCGCCCCGAAGTGGAAATGACCCAAATGTCCATCAAGTGATGAATGGATAAACAGAATGACAAATGGACCTACAATGGAATATTATTTGCCACTAAAAAGGTGTGTATTACTGATATGTGCATAGATGGACCTTAAAACATCATAGTAAGTGAAAGAAGCCCGTCACAAAAGACCACATACTATATGATCCTGTTTACATAAAATGTCCAGATTAGGCAATCCATCAAGGTAGAAAGTTGGTTCATGTTTGCAAGGAAATAGAGTCAGGAAGGATTCAGGAGGGACTGCTAACAGGTATGAGGTTTTCTTTTGGGGTCATGAAAATATTCTCAAATTAGATTGTGGTCTTGGTTGTTCAACTTCAAAAATGTAAGAAGCATTGAATTATGTCCTTTAATTGGGTGAATTGCATGGTGTGTGCATTCTATCTCAATAAATCCATTTAAAAATGGAATGAAGGTCAAGTAATCACAGTCACCCAAAATGCCACATATAACTTTTGAAAAACTCATTCACCTTATTTATTTTTTAAGTAAAAACAAATCCAATCATATCTCTCTATTCACATTCAAAAATGAAATAAAGCCCTACTTACTAGTGTATTTGGTTCTGTGTATATTTTAGTTTTTCTCTCTCTCCATATTTATACATTCTAATATATTTTTATACATTTAAATTTTTAGGAAAAAATTTTTTTAACCTATATTATTTATGTATATAAACATAACATAACGTATAGATAACATATATACATAACATATACAACATAGGTTTTTAAATTTTTTTTCCTCTTGGCAAGGATTCCCTTGATGAAAAAAGTATCAGGAAATACATTTTGGTGGGGTCTCTGTGGCCCAACAGACAAGAGGGTGAGACTTCTTGCATTTTGATAGCAGCATTGCAATGGATACCCTATTTAGGGACTGGGAATAAAGGAAACAGATTTCTACAGATGTTAATGCCTGAATGTTAATGCCACAGCCTTGCTAAATTTCTAGGATCATCTGAAAATAACCCAGCCATTTAAAAACTCTTCAAGGGTTACGAGTGACTTGATTCTGAACTTTACAACAAAATTAAAATAATTTATTAATAATAGTAATAACAGCCTACACTTAGCACTGAACAAAAACCATAGACAGTTGTATAAATACTCATTGAATTCTCAACATGATGCTATTAGCTTGATACTATTATTATGTCTACTTAAGTGGAGATCATTTGCTTCAAATTAATTTTTGAAAAATAAAAGTATTAAATGTAATTGCCCTATTAGCTTCACAAAAAGATTTTAAAATATAATTCACTTTTTTTTTTTTAACACTGTTAACTCAGTTAATTTAGGATTACATCAGTGGGGTTTTTTTTTAATCAGATTTTCTTTTAGGGCACATCTGATAAATATAGGTTTTAGCACATCGATGTTGTTGTTGTTTTTTTATCATTTAAAACCAAATGGCTTATCTACTCATTTAGTCCAATAAGAATGTGTGTTTGCATCTCCAAGTTGGAATTTTCCATTGACTACTCTTTTAAGATCTTTTATCTACCCTGTGTAGGAAACAGACTAATGAAAAGCTTTAATTATTTTCCCATCTACTGATCCTAAGTGTCCTTTTCTCCATCAGTATCCATTCCTTGTGCAAACTCTGAACCTGTACCTGTGATGTCCCAGACACATGACACTGGAGGGTCACATTTCTCCAAGGATTATTGAGATGATGATGACGATGATGATGATATAACATCTTTGAAATCCCTCACTCTATGCCTGACCCACAGTATGTGCTCAGTTTCTCTCCTCATTCTGTTTTTGCCTGTACCGTCCATTGCTGGGCATTGAGACTGTGATTTTACATGTTTTAAGACAACTTAACTCTCACAACAATCCTATGAGGTAACTTATAATCATACCCCAACTTCACAGATGTGAAGATTGAGGCACAGAGTAATTTTCCCAAGGTCGTAACTACACTGGATGGAGAAATCAGAATTTAAAACCAGCAGGGACTGTCTCCTTTGTAATAAACCAGTAATCTAGTGAGTAAACTGATTTCCTGAGTTCTGTGAGCCATTCTAGCAAATTAGTTGAACCCAAGGAGTGGTGTGGGAACCTCTGATTATAGACAGTTGATCAAAAGCACAGGTCATGACCTGGACTTGCAGTTGGTGTCAGAAGTGGAATGGGGGTGTCTCATAGGACTGAGCCCCTAACCTGTGGGATCTGATGCTGTCCCCAGGTAGAGGGTGTCAGAATTGAGTTGAATTGTAGGACACCCAGCTGGTGTCCAAGAATTGCTTGGAAGTGTGTGGAAACCCTCCACACATCGGAATTGGTCAACCCTTAGTGACTCTCTCCACACAATCTTTCTGTCCCCTCCTCTATTTCAATCTTGAAGCCTCCCCAACTCTTAATAGTCTGGGGGTCTTGTACTAACCCTCATGGTTTCTCTATACCCTATGAGCACCTTATAAATAATTATTTTACTAAACTGTCTTTAAATTCTCCAAATTTGTACCAGAGATTTCCTAGTTTTACTGGAAAAGTAATCTTTGGTTGTCAGTGTTCTGTTCTTCTCTCTTTTACCACAGAGAGACTTAAGTATCAAATTGCAAACCACAGTGGAACTAATACTGTTGCCTTGCAAAAGTCAAGTGCAAGTTCTTATTTTCACCCTGTTCTAAGGGTTCTAAATCCTTTGTTACACATCAGTTAATCAGCTCTATAAAGATATGAAATATGCATCTGAATACTTCCCAGAGTTCTGTATCAAAGCAATGCACACTTTACAATCATTGAAAGCACCCTGGAAGTTTGCAAAACTCATTATTTTTAAGAGAAAAAAATATGTTTCAGCTATAAATGGCTTCTCTCTAAATGACTGAGACAAAGGGTATTAGTACCGTAGAATGAAATCGAAGAACACACCATCTGGAGCATTTGAGGATATTTCTGTGGCAGGGTCATACAGAACAGCACCAAAGAGCTCTCTGAAGATGGTACTGAAAACCTTGAGTTTTACCAAAAGGACAGTTTTGTCTTCTAGCATTCTGAATATTCTTTTCAGGTTGCTAAATGAGGCTATGATTCCAATATGAATCCTTTCCCTAAATATTATGTGATCTGTCAACAAATCATTCATTTTTTATTATTATTTAAATGATTGCTAACACTTTCTTGACTATTCAAAACCCGTTTCTTACCCTTTAAAATGGCTATTGCTTTTTATTTTTTTGACCTCTTCTTCTCTCCTCTTTCTTTTCACCTCTCCTCTCCCATCCTCTTCTCCAAGTCAACATTTTGTGTTCTGTGTTATCCCTGAAATGCCTTGGTCTTATTTTCTTGCAGTTTCAGGAGAGCTCTCTCGCTTTGGCTGAAGCAAGATGAATGGTACCGTGAAAGATGTCAGGAAGTCCTGGACCCACATCCTGCCTCTGCCACTTACAGGCTGTGTGACCTGGTGTCAACTGCAGAGCTGCTGTGAGGCTAAGTGTCCACGTGTATAAAATGGGGCACCATGACTCATTTATAGGATTTTTATGAAGGTTAGCTAAAACAAATTCCAGTTATACACGGAAGACTTACACACATTTATTTTGCTCCTTCACCCGAGGAAGGGGTGGACATATCAACACAGTTTTGTCCAAGGAAATAAGACAGAGCAATAACAGGACTGTTGGTCTCAGGAAAGAAATCTTGGTGCCTGCAGAGAGGGCGGCCAGGAAGAGCTGGTCTGCTGTAGAATCTCAGGAAATGCCCAGAAGGAGAGGTGCCAGGTACCTTGGACAGTAGCACAGAGCTGGAGCTGACGAGGGAGGTAGTCTGTAGCATCTGAATAAGGACAGTTACACCCCACATCCAGCCCTTCTGTTGTCCTTGCTGATCCGATTGGGAGTCTGCCCTCCACCCCAGGGAAGTGATGGGAAATTAACATGGGAGGCTCTGGTGAATGTCTCCGTGCCCCACAGGCTGGGGAGGATTGGATGAAACAAGAAATGAGGAAGCATTCCACGGATGGATTGGGGAGGGTGACAGAACACCCCTGCTCTAGATTGGGGGGTGGGGCGGGATGCCCATTTGTCCTTTCTTTGCCCACAGACCCCAACGTGTTGAGAGGCAGCCGGGCTTGGGGACGAAGGTGCCAGCTCTGCCAGCAGAGGGCCTGGAATCTCGGCACTTTGTGGCTGTGAGACCATCGGTGAGTCATTTAAAGTGTCTGGGCCTCAGTTTCCTTGTCTGTAAATGGGCATAATAATCACACCAACTGCATGGGGCTGTGAGGGTCGGGGGAAGGAGGTAATAGATGCACAAGGGCGTTAGAACAGGGTCTGGCACAAAGTAAGTGTTGTTAAAAGTGTTTGTAACAAATCTTTCTTTTTGTCTCTTAAATGTTTTCCACGATACACACACACACACACACACACACACACACAAAATGTACATTGGCATGAATATGTGGGTGTTTATTTGATAATTAAAAAGAAGGAAGGGAAAGAGGAAGAAAGGGAGGGAGAGAAAGAGAGAAGGAAAACAAAACAAAAAAACAGAGACAGAAAAGAAGTCTGTCAAGAATAAATCAGAAACTAAATAAAATGGTACCTTTGGAGGAGTGGTGAGAATGGCATAGGGACATGTCATAAGAGTTAAAGGTCTAATTTTATAATTGGGAATTTTATGGATATAGACAACTAGGAAAACCTTAGGAACAATCGGTTTAAATGTTCTCTTTTCCTACTTTTGCATATCTGAAATTTTCCATAAGAAAAGGTTGACATAAACAGATAACCTTTAAGGAATCTTTATTAGATGTAGCCGGGACCTTTCTGATACTATAAAACACCCCAGAGCACTTATTATCAAGGTATTTACACACACACACACACACACACACACACACTCACTCCTCTGGAAATGTGTTTTCAGTTTTTTGTTTTCCTGATCATGAAGTAAATTTTCTTAGCGTTTTGCATGATGCCCCTAACAGTACTTAGATATTTTTCTGAAACTATCTGACTCATTTCTTGATTTCAATGGAAACAATGCGCACCTATTAATAGTAAGGTTAGTTTTTATTTTTTTCCTGTTCATATTGTGAGCATTCTTCAGCTTCTTACTTTCTCTTGATATTTGCAACTCAGAAGATTTAAGCATCATCTGCAGAGTTAAACATTTCATTAAAAAAAAAAAATCCCTCCTCCAGACCACTTATCGTAAAATATTAAGTAACACTAATCCAGAGGCCCATCCACTGGCGGTTCATCATCCAGAAATATTCCTTTGGCTTCCTGCTAAAAAAATGAATTACTGCCTGCTGACAACAAGCTGTTCCTGAGCCCAAGATTGTTAAAGAATTGAGCATGTGTGGGTGTCGATCATTGTCGGAGGGTTTTTGAATAAAAGCTAAATTAATTGGCTCCACTTACTCTCTATTTTCTGCATATGCTCCTTTCTGGAATTAATGGGCAATTTGCTCGTGATGTTTAATACAAGCAAACGTCACTTTGTTAGTGTCTTATCATAAGTGATGCCATCTGTCCCATCTATTAACATAACAAGCGGGGGCAGCTGGATGGATAGTTCACGGGCCTTTCCTTGCATTGAGGTGATCAATAACCTGGAAATAGAGGCACCATGAGACACACTTGATAAATGTTTCTCTAGTGATGGAATATATTTGGAGGACGCATTTTTGCTTGGCTGTAATTTCAGCCCTGCTTGCCCTGATGTCAATAAGGTGTAAATCATTCCAAGCTGCGGTACATCTATTTACAGGAACTGAGCGTTAACTTTGTGTAAAGTACTGGTAGAAACTTTATCTCATGAAATCGTGGAAGTGGCATTGATAAGTTGCAATCCTTCCCATTTAACAGTTGAGGGTGTGACGACTCAGGACACTGAAGCTTGTCTTAGAGTCACAGGGTAAGCCTCTGAGCTGGGACTAGACCCAAGTCTACCTGATGATGAAGTCTTTACTCTTTCTCTTTGCCATTGTCATCACCTAATTCCTGCAGAGGTCATGGGTCTCAGTGGTGCTATAAAGTACACGAGATGCATTCACCTGTCAATGGACTTTTGGGTTGTTTCCATGTCTTGGCTATACGTACATATATACTGTACAATGGAATATTATTCAGCCTTCAGAAGTAGGAAATCCCACCATTTGTGACAACATGGATGGACCTGAAAGGCATGACGCTGCATGAAATAAGCTTTGTGGGGTTTTTTTCTAAATAAATGCCTTTGCCAAAATAAGATCTATTTTGAAAGTCATTTGAAAGACAGTGGTTTAAGGGAGGAAACCTAAGACCCAATGGCTGTAGATTCCAGACTCATAGTCTTTCCAGCCCGCACCAATGGTCTTTGTCGTGCCGAAAAGTTGCTTTCTTTGGCAATTCCTACTTGTAGATTCCTGGAGAAGGCATCTTTCCCATAAGCCTTCTTCATTTTTATTTGTAGAGCTTTATTTCCAGGAGACAGCGTGTTAGCTGGAGATGGGTATATATTTTTTAAACATCAAGGAAGATGTAATATGTTCAACAAAATGAAGCGGGCTCCCCCAGAGGTGAAGAGGAGAGGGTCTCTAGTTTTGCTTATCATCTTGCTGCAAACAGAAATCCACACGTCGACATAGTCCCCAGCACACACCACACGCACAAAGCCTCCTTGGCAATATTTGGCCAAATTTGGGCTGATTATCCATAAAGCACAGCTGTCTCCCATGCTGGGGAAGAACAAAGAAAGTGCAGCTGCAGGAGGAGAGGGAAGAGTTTTCTTGAAGCAAAGCTACTGCCCAGTGATCAGGGCCTTTTGTTGTTTCCGTTTAAAACGAGGAAACCAGCTTCAGAGCTTGCCTTTGCTGACGGCCACGCTGGGAGAAACGCCGGCACGGAGCAGGGGGGTGTGCCCACCTGCTGCCTCCCCAAGCCGGCCCACCTGGGGAACACCCCCCGGGAGGGGGTGCACGGCCTGCCTGAGCCTGGCAGCCCTCAGCCGGCCTGGCTTTGCCTATAATTTTGGGACGCAGCCCAGGCCTAAGAGGTTCCTGGGTGTAGCCTTGTTTTACAGAATTATTGGGTTTGTGGTAATAAAATCAGTGAGTATCAGTGACATTTGATTAAAAAGTGACGACTCTGAAACACCCATCCCACTTATAAACTGAATCCACCTGGACTTTTTGGTTTGTTTTGGATTTTTTGGTTTGTTTTGTTTTTTGATTGGGTCTATTTAATGTTTCATCACCCTGGCTTCAGTTCAGGAATCTTAAAAAATGCAGCCACTATGGAGAATAATATCGACGTTCCTTAAAAAAACTAAAAATAGAGCTACCATATGACCCAGCTATCTCAGTATTGGGCATATACCCTGAGAAAACCATAATTCAAAAAGGCACATGTGGACTTCCCTGGTGGTACAGTGGTTAAGAATCCGCCTGCCAATGCAAGGGACACGGGTTCGAGCCCTGGTCCGGGAAGATCCCACATGCTGCAGAGCAACTAGGCCCGTGAGCCACAACTACTGAGCCCATGTGCCACAACTACTGAAGCCCACACACCTAGAGCCCGTGCTCCGCAACAAGAGAAGCCACCGCAATGAGAAGCCCGCGCACCGCAACAAAGAGTAGCCCCCGCTCGCCACAACTAGAGAAAGCCCACGTGCAGCAACGAAGACCCAACTCAGCCAAAAATAAATAAATAAATAAATAAATTTATGATTAAAAAAAGAATTGATTAAAAAAAAAAAGGCACATGCACCCCAATGTTCATTGCAGCACTATTTACAATAGCCAGGACATGGCAGCAACCTAAATGTCCATCGACAGATGAATGGATAAAGAAGATGTGGTACATATATACAATGGAATATTACTCAGCCATAAAAAGGAATGAAATTGGGTCATTTGTAGAGACTTGGATGGACCTAGAGACTGTCATACAGAGTGAAGTAAGTCAGAAAGAGAAAAACAAATATCGTATATTAACACATATATGTGGAATCTAGAAAAATGGTACAGATGAACCTATTTGCAAAGCAGAAATAGACACAGAATTAGAGGACAAATGTATGGACACCAAGGGGGGAAAAGGGGGATGGGATAAATTGGGAGTTAGGGAGTGACATATATACACTACGATGTATAAAGTAGATAACTAATGAGAACCTACTGTATAACACAGGGAACTCTACTCAGTGCTTTGTGGTGACCTAAATGGGAATGAAATCCAAAAAAGAGGGGATATATGTACACATATAGCTGATTCACTTCTCTGTACAGCGGAATCTAACACAACATTGTAAGGCAACTATACCCCCCCCCCAAAAAAAACAACTAATGTCCAGGACCTACCCCCAGAAACATAGACTCATGTTTTCTTTCTTTCTGTCTTTCTTTCTTTCTTTCTTCCTTCCTTCCTCTTTCCTTTCTTTCTTTCCCTTTCTCTCTTTCTCTCTTTCTCTCTTTCTCTCTTTCTCTCTTTCTTTCTTTCTTTTCCTCACATTTTCTGGAATGAGACCCAGTGGTAAGTATTGTGAAAACAACACTAACTAACAAAAACTTTTCAGTTGATTCAAATGTGTAGCCAGGGATGAGAACCATAGGCCAACTGTTGAAATATTTGCAATACAAGATTCTTTGTTTGGATTAAAATATATGTCAGGGCAAGTCTTGAGCCCCAATAGAATATTAAGGATTTCTCCCATGATAAAGTGCGTTGACAATGACGAAATCTTTAGGAAGGAAGTAAACAAACAAGTCTCATGGTACACGGTGCAGGCGTCATTTGTCATAGACCAGCCAACATCCCACCTGTGTTATGATAAGTGGCTTTAGTTGTGCAAGTTTTCCTGCCCTTCACAGTTGGGAACTGGGGGTTTATACTGCTGATGATAAAGAATGGTTCTCAGACATTTCCATGGCACAGGGGGTGAGTTATGACTCTGAGTTAAGTTTAACGAGGGAAAAAATAAGGCAGACGTGATGCTTTGTAGGATGGTCTGCTCTTCCCGAAGTAAAGACGCTGCAAGGTTAGTCTTCTCAACTTGCACCAGGATGAAATGCAGAAACTTAGGTTGTTTCGTGGTCTTTGAGGTAAAACGATGAGTCATAGATTTTTATTTTTATTGATTGATTGATTGATTTTATTTTTTAGTTTTTGGCCTCCCTGTGAGACTTGCAGGATCTTAGTTCCTGACCAGGGTTCGAGCCCGGGCCCTCGGCAGTGAAAGCACGTTGTCCTAACCACTGGTCTGCCAGGGAATTGCCAAGTCATAGATTTTTAAATATTCATTTAATGATGTTGGGGACTTGTCAAGTCTGCGAATGCCTGTAAGTTACGCATTTGGCTTCACGGGAGCTGGGCGCCCAAACACAGAATTCATCCTTCTTGCTCACTGATCATTCACTTAGAGTTACTAGTGAGTTTAGAATTTTTAGTGACCAACAATTCAAATTTATCTGGAAATAAAAGATTTCCCAGGATGCAGGATTTTCAGTGCTAAGACCATGCCATTCACAGTTGGTCACCCTAACACTGCAAATTATGACTTCAACAGACAACCCCACAGATGCACTTGACTTCCCCATACAATGTGTGTGTCCATAGCACACAGCCTGTGAGTTAAAATCCTAAGACAATTGCTTGTGGAAGCTTGCCCCAAACATTCTAGACTTGTCCAAATAATGTGAAAACACCCTGCTCCCCCTATACTTTTACATGGTTAATCCTTTCATTTAATCCTTTTAGATCCTACTCAGGGCAAAAGAACTTGTTCCATGTGTTTTAAAACTGGCAGAGAAGGGTTGGTGTGGTGTTTATAGATGGCATGCAGAGACTGGTCTAAGAAAAATTTGATCAATCCACTGCATTCTCTGGTAATTTGATAAGACTGATGAAGAGATACCTTTAGTTAAAAGTATTAATCTTTGGTTTCTTGTCCAACACCTTTGAGCTTCTGTGTATGAAGCAAACTTCATAAGATAACCATTAGAAAAACTTACTAATCAACTAAGCTAAGTTGATCAAGAGTACATCCATTATTTATCCATTATATCCATATATATCCATTATATCCACTGAAGTTAGGGATCACCATTTTGACAGCCTTAGTAGTGAAGAAGGGAAAACAATCATTTGATAGAGTTTTATGACCTGGGCTGGGTGATTTTTTTAAATTTTTATTTTATATTGGACTGTAGTTGACTTACAATGCTATGTTAGTTTCAGGTATACAGCAAAGTGATTCAGTTATAGATATACATATATAATAGCTATTCTTTTTCAATAATTTTTCCCATTTAGGTTATTACAGAATATTGAGCAGAGTTCCCTGTGCTATCCAGTAGGTTCTGTTGTTTATCTATTTTATATTTAGTAGTGTGCATATGTCAATCCCAATCTCCCAATCTATCCCTCCCCCCTTCCCCTCTCCCCTTTGGTAACCAAAAGTTTGTTTTCTAAGTCTGTGAGTCTGCTTCTGTTTTGTAAATAAGTTCATTTGTATCATATTTTTTTAGATTCTGCATATAAGTGATATATGATATTTGTCTTCCTCTGTCTGACTTACTTAACTTAGTATGATAATCTCCAGGTTTATCCATGTTGATGCAAATGGCATTATTTCATTCTTTTTACTGGCTGAGTAATATTGCATTGTATAAATGTGCCACACCTTCTTTATCCTTTCATCTGTCGATGGACTTTTGAGCTCCTGTGTATGAAGGAAGCTTCATAAGATAACCATTAGAAAAACTTATTAATCAACTAAGCTAAGGTGATTGAGAGTACATCCATTATTTATCCGTTATATCCATAGCCAATATTATAGCCCCTGAAGTGGAGGATTACCATTTTGACAGCCTTAGTAGTAGAGCAGGGAAAACAATCAAGGGGTCATTTTGATAGAGTTTTATAGCCTGGGCTGGGTGATTTAAAGGTAGGTCTTACAAGGCAGGAAACATGTTAGGATTAGTTTGGAATTGACGGGTACAGAGGCCAAGGTCTTGAATAGAGTCTTGATGAGAAAACTGTAAATCATGATAAGTAGTCTATTTTAGTTTGTTTACAGTTTTATTCTGACTTGAGTATTCCTTAGAGCAAGAAGACAATTATTTTGTGCTTGTTCTGAGTATTATTTAATATAGGAAGAAGAAAATATGCCCAGCCTTGTTTAATACAGGAACAGGACATTACTCTGGTTTGGGTTCTCCAGTCTTTTAATATTGTGGTCACCTGTTGGTTTGGCGGGGGTGTGTTGTGGTAGAACTCCTGAGTTCTTCTTCTGGAGGAGTCTCTCCCCTGAGAAATATTATGTCAAATCTTGGTGGGACCGTTAATGTAGATAATAACTCCCACTTGCACGGGTTGTGAGACTAGGGGCTGGCAGAAGTAAGTCAAACTCTTCCTGGAATTTGGTTTGTAAGCAGAAACGTACAAGAATTTAAAAATGGTTGTAGTTGGTTTTTTCAGCTGGTTGAAGAAACCATTCATTCCTACAGCCTGTTTCCCTAAAATTACCTTTGTGCACAGTGCTTTTTGAGTTTCCCTTCAAGGTACTCTCATATCATTTCAAAGTTTTTCTTTTCGTTGTAGTTGTCTAAGTGAGACAGAATTTGCCTCTGTTAGATTTAACCAAAAGAGACTATTTGACACATTTAACCATTATTTACAAAAATACTATTTTCTGCATAGCCCGTATCTGATCCCAATATGTCAATGTGTCAATTTCAAGTAGTGACTGCATCAGAAAAGTACACTTGAGAATTATTTACTTAACCATCTAAGCAATCTTTTTTCCGGAGGTGGGAGATAGGATCCTTTTCATTCAGAAATATTTTTCATTTGTTTTTGTTTATTCAACCCCGATTTGAATTCCTGCCATGTGCCAGGCACTGTTCTAGGGGTTAGTAATACCACAGTAAACAGAATCCCTGTTGCTTTGATGGAATGTACGTTTTAGTGGCAGTAGACAGCAAACAAGGAAATATACGTCAAACAGCAATTAATTTTAAAGAAAAATAAAGATTAAGTGTGATAAAGAGTGCTGGTAAGCGAGGAGGAGAGCCGCCATTCTGAGTTGGGTCAAGGACGACCTCTCATTGAAATGTGATGTTTGGCGGTCCAGTGGTTCGAACTCCTCCGCGCTTCCGTTGCAGGGGGCACAGGTTTGATCCCTGGTCAGGGAACTAAGATCCCCCAAGCCAAAAAAAGAGAAATGTTTGAACAAAGACTTTAAAGTGAAGAGGGAGCCACCAGGCTCTCTGCGGGTCAAGGCAGCAAGAATGGGATGTGCAACAGCCCCCGGGGCAAGGGTATGACTGGAAAATTTGGGGACCAGTATGAATGGCACCCAGGGCACCCCAGGGGGCTGGGAAGGGTTGAGCTCAGAGAGGTAATGGGAAGGTCTTCCAGCCTCTTTGCCTTTTGCTTGCAGCAAAATTGTAGCCACTGCAGGATTTTGAGTAGATGAATAATATGGTTGACTTCCATTTAAGAAAAACCATTAACCTGTTCGCTATACTAATACAGGGCTGAAGCAGGGGCAAGGATTTTTACAGCCAGGAAACCTGATATAGATTATATCATAAGCCACATGAGAGAACGCGGTGGTGAGGACGGGAGGTGGGAGGGGGGGTGTTCAGAAGTTGTTTAGATTTGGAGTATGTTTTTTTCAAATAAATTTATTTATTTATTTATTTTTGGCTGCGTTGGGTCTTCGTTGCTGCGCGCGGGCTTTCTCTAGTTGCAGCGAGCGGGGGCTACTCTTCGGTGCTGCGCGCGGGCTTCTCATTGCGGTGGCTTCTCTTGTTGCGGAGCACGGGCTCTAGGCGTGTGGACTTCAGTAGTTGTGACTCACGGGCTCAGTAGTTGTGGCCCGCAGGCTCTAGAACGCAGGCTCAGTAGTTGTGGCGCATGGGCTTAGTTGTTCCGCGGCATGTGGGATCTTCCCGGACCAGGGCTCGAACCCGTGTCCCCTGCATTGGCAGACGGATTCTCAACCGCTGCGCCACTGGGGAAGTCCCTAGAGTATATTTTTGAAGGCTGATCCCGTCGCATTTGCTCTTGGATTGGGTGTGAAGTGGGAGAGAAAGAGAGAGCTCAAGGATGAACCTAAGATTTTTGCCCTGAGTCACAAGAAAAATGGAGACAATGTTCACTGACCTGGGGAAAGTCAATGTGGAGGCGATTTGGGGAGGAAATCTAGAACTCTGCTTTGGACATGAAGGGTGAGAGGTCTGCTTGCATCCAAGATGAAATGTCCAGTAAACAATTGGTTATAGAGTCTGGAATGCGTGGTAGAGATACTAGTTGGAAATAAATGTATCCGTCACCAGCCAAAATAGGTTATTTGAAACCTTGAGACTAGAAGGGATTAGCCAGGGAGTGACAGTAGGTAGAGACAGGGTCCAAGGATGGTGATCTGGGGCATTTCAGTATGTAAAGGAATGGGGAAAGTAGAAGAACGAGGGCGGGACCCTGAGAAGTGGGCAGTGAGTTTAAGTAAGAGCCAGACGTGACTAATGTCTTAGAAAGCAACTGATGGAACTTTTTCAGGAAGGAGGGGCCATTGCTTGTGTTCAAGGAAAATGCCATATTAACTCCTTCAGCCATGTGGCTACCCAAGCAGACATCATGCCCATAAGCTTATGCAGAAAGAATTACATTCATGGGAAAATCAACAGGGGGTTGGGGGACACATCCTTGACTCCCCAACATTCAGCCAGGCCACAGTGTATATATCTGGTTCCCCAGACTCTCGATGTCAGCAGCCTTGCGTGTTGCCTAACTAAAACAATTTTATTCTTCAGAAATAAGTTTGTAAAAACAGAGCTGAGCATAGCCTTGAAACTCTAGGAGGTGCTCAGAACGAGACTGACAACCTTAAGTAGGAAATATCCATGCTAATTAATCAACCTTAATTAACAAATATCAATGTCTCTTGCTCCTTCTAACAATCCTTGGTTTACCAAATCTACCTTGGTTCTGTTTGTGATGTTGATGGATTAGGTAACATCGCTGTTTCAACGAAGTGCCAACATACCTGGCTTGTTTCCAAGAAAATGAAGAACTATGGCAGCACCCTGGAGCAAACCAGGCTGCAGGCACCCAACTCAGCCTCAGAAAATACCCATACTCTCAAAGGCTACCATTTGGAAGCAAACTGTGACCAAATCGTTTTTTAAAACGTGAACAATAAAATTGCTTTGACCTTAGGAGATGTGTTCCAGTCCGGAGGCAGCTGAGTTAGTTCTGGGGCCGCAGGCAGTAGATTTTTACATGAAAACACCCAGTACACGTGAACTTTAGAGTGTCCTTGTCTACTCTCCTCCAAAAGGCTTTAGGCATCACACACAGATATGCTAAAACACATATCGGTTGTCTCATAGCAAACAAAACACATACTTACCATCGTTATCGTCAGCGAAATGACAGCAACAACGAATGGACCTAAAATGGTTGATTATCCCCGTAACAGTCTACTTCGATAGTAGACGGTGAAAGTAGAGGCATTATCTAACATCAGTAATAGTCTCAGCAAGGGGATCGGTTAATGCAAATTTGGCAAGGAGGTAATCAATCGGTTCAGGATTTTAAACTCTTTCTTCCTACCTGAGCTACGCTAGGCACCTGGAAGACATCTCGAAATAAAGAGGCTGCAGCGTGTCTCCTAGGATTGGAGGTAAGGCGTGGCCGCATGCAGAGCTGATGGTATCCAGGCAGCCGGGGTAGGGGGCGCGCATCTTTCTAGGGAGCGTCTCCACTGGTCCTTGGGACTGGGGCTAGGTGGGAAGAAAGACAGATGGGCAGTAAGTTCAAAGGTGCTGAGACTTGAAAGCGATGAGGCTATACCTGAGATGAGGAAACTCACCTGATAAAAGTTGGGGGCACCTGGTAGAGAGTGGTGAGCCAGGCGACAAACAGTAAAGAGAGCTTATGTTTCTTAAACACTGACAAGTTCGTTATTTCTTGTAGTGCCTTTAGGAACCCTCGAGGGTAGAGAGCGACATCACCTACATATACATGCACATTTGACTTACTCAGATTTTAGTATATTTTCTTGGAGAGAGAAACAGCCCCACAATTCTCCCCCTCTCCACACAGCTCTGTTCCTCAGCTCCAATGAGGAAAGAGAGAGTAAGCTTTGTGTTACATCTTGACTTTTGCGTTTCTGAGTGCCATGATCTTGATGCTATTGAGACCATTTATGTGGTCTCCAGGAGTAATTTTTAGTTTAACAGATTTTTTGCCTTTGCAGTGAATTCAGAATGTAATCCTCAGAATTAGATGCAACACCGCTGTTCTATTAATATTCCTAATTTACAGATGAAAAATAAAACAAAACGAAAAACAGGGGAAGGTTTCTTCTGTATAGAAACATTTCTAGCTAACTATGCAGAAGAAATACGAGAATTAGAAAGTCATCGTTCTGAAAGCCTTCATGGAAATATGGATTTAGACCAGGATCATCAATGCTGAGACCATTTAATGTAAGATGGTTAAAGATGGCACCACTAGACCCCATTGGCCAGCCTAAATACTTGCCTTTAGATGCAGTACAGCAGGAAGTACAGACACAACCCATGAAATATTCTTGCCAAAAGATGTAAACCCAATCTAATCAAGCCTCCAGATTCTTCAGTGAATAAATGACATGGAAAAAGAGGGAGGGGGCCTTCTTACAGGTTACAAGACTCTTAGGAGAGATGCCAACTAAATGCAATGTGGTTCTTTCTTTTTTTTTTTTTAATCCTGATTCAAATAAACTGGCTACCGTAAAAGACATTTGGAGGCAATCAGTAAACTGAAGAACATTGCCTGAATATTAGATAACATTAAAGAATCCCATTAATGTTGTTAAGGGTCATAATGGCATTGTAATTGTGCCTCCAAAGTCATTATTTGTCAGATGTATATGCTAAGGCATTTGTTATTGAAAATAGATTGGTGTCTGTAATGTGTTTTAAAATACACCAGAAAAGAAAATGAGATTACTCAGGAGTTAATAATTGGTGAAATAATAAGCCCCTGGACATTCATGACACATTTATCTCTACTTTTATCATTTCCACAATCAAAAGTTTTAAAATGCATAAAAGGAAAAAAGTATAAAATATTCCATGTCCAGCTCTATTGCTCTCTTTCCTTACCTGGGTATATTTTTCTTCTAATCACTTTTCATTCCCTCCTATAGAATATATTTTTTCCCCTTCAGTATGTAAGCTCATGGAGAGTAGTCTTTTTTTTTTTTTTTTCTTTTTAATTTATTTTATGTTTGGCTATGTTGGGTCTTTGTTGCTGCGTGCGGGCTTTCTCCAGTTGTGGCGAGCGGGGGCTACTCTTCGTTGCGGTGCGCGGGCTTCTCATTGCGGTGGCTTCTCTTGTTGTGAAGCATGGGCTCTAGGTGCGGGCTTCAGTAGTTGTGGCATGTGGGCTCAGTAGTTGTGGCTCGCAGGCTCTAGAGCACAGGCTCAGTAGTTGTGGCATGCAGGCTCAGTAGTTGTGGCGCATGGGCTTAGTTGCCTCACAGCGTATGAGATCTTCCCGGACCAGGGCTTGAACCCGTGTCTGCTGCATTGGCAGGCGGATTCTTAACCACTGCGCCACCAGGAAAGTCCCTGATTTGTTGATGGTTGGATTAACCTCCAGTATGTAGAACAGGGCCTGGCACCTACTGGGAGCTTAATGAATGCTATGATTGTTGAATGAAAATGATGATAAAAAATTAAATAAATAAAATGAAGTTAAAAAACATAAGTGAGTACTTACGTCCTATGGAACACTAGTCCAAGTCCAGGATTACATGCCCAGGGAGGAAATAACTTCAGAAAACCCTGTACTTCACGCCTCCCTCTTAGAGATCCACAAAGCACATGAATGTATCAATGCATCTTAGAAAACTCCCCTTAAAGAATCTTGCTTATTTTTGAGGAATCGACTTATTTCATTATAACACTAACACTTCCCAGGATTTATCTTTACAAAAGATACTGTGGAGGACGCTCACTTCCAGAGTGAAAGGGACACTCTGAGAAGCTAAAAAGTAAGGACTAAGCTTGGGTCACGCTTCTATCTGGAAGGGACGGATGGAGAGCCAGGAAGGTAGAACATGGGAATTGGAGTCTCACTCTTTTCTCATTGGTTCTTCACCCACACATTTTCAGATGATTCTCTAAATAAGATCCCAACCGCCATCTACCTTCAAGAGGAACGTGGAGGAGAGGGAAGAGGAGGGGTGGAGACAAGGAAAATCCTCATGGAAAAGCCACACTGATGCCTTGTGGGGAGACCAGAGGCAGGAGCAGTTGTTGCCTCCAGAGAAGCATCTTTTTTTTTTAAATTATTTTATTGAAATATAGTTGATTTACAATGTTGTGTTAATTTCTGCTGTACAGCAAAGTGATTCAGTTATACATATATACGTAAATTCTTTTTCATATTCTTTTTCATTAGGGTTTATCACGGGATACTGAATATAGTTTCCTGTGCTCTGCAGTAGGATCTTGTCGTTTATCCATTCTATATGTGATGGTTTGCATCTGCTAATCCCAAACTCCCACTCCATCCCTCCCCACCTCCGCCTTGGCAACCACCAGTCTGTTCTCTATGTCCATGAGTCTGTTTTGTAGATAAGTTTGTTTCTGTCATATTTTAGATTCCACACATAAGTGATATCAAATGGTATTTCTCTTTCTCTTTCTGACTTACTTCACTTAGTATGATCATCTCTAGGTCCATCCATGTTGCTGCAAATGGCATTATTTCATTCTTTTTTATGGCTGAGTAGTATTCCATTGAATATATGTACCACATCTTCTTTATCCATTTATCCGTCAATGGACATTTATGTTGTTTCCATGCCTTGGCCATCGTAAATAGTGCTTCTATGAACATTGGGGTGCATGTATCTTTTCAAATTAGAATTTTGTCTGGATATATGCCCAGGAGTGGGATTGCTGGATCATGTGGCAACTCTATTTTTAGTCTTTTGAGGAACCTCCATACTGTTTTCCACAGTGGCTGCACCAGATTACATTCCCACCAACAATGTTAAGAGGGTTCCCTTTCAGAGAAGCATCTTTATACCCCATACTGCCCAACCCAGCATGGATTCCAGAGATCCTAGTTCAAGGCGCCACCAGCACCAGAAGATTATGTCTCTGAAGCTCACCCAAGAAATATGAGATCCAAAGGTTCTTGTGATTCAGCCTCACTTTGAAATACCTAAAAATGTTTCCAGAAATGGCTGAATTTGGAATCTTTCTGTTCCCCAGTCTCCAACCATGTCTCAGCCACTTACCCTTTGGCATTTAGTGTTCTCACTTAGGGGGGAAAAGAAGCCAAAGGAGTAAAAACAAAAATATATTTTAAAAAATCCAAACCCAACAAGAACAGAAAGCAAAATCCTGAACAGCTTGACAGGTCTAGTCTTTCTTAAAACACAATTATTTTAATAAATGCAGTACACTCTCCACTCCTGCCTGTTTTAAAATGGATTTGAAGGTGAACTCTGCTAGCAAACCTGCATAAAAATCTAAATCTAAATTTTCACTGCAGAGGAAATAAATGGAAAGACAGTAAAGCATGAAGTGAATTTTTTTTAACATCTTTATTGGAGTATAATTGCTTTACAATTGTGTGTTAGTTTCTGCTGTATAACAAAGTGAATCAGCTATATGTATACATATATCCCCATATCCCCTACCTCTTGCGTCTCCCTCCCACCCTCCCTATCCCACCCCTCTAGGTGGTCACAAAGCACCGAGCTGATCTCCCTGTGCTATGCAGCTGCTTCCCACTAGCTATCTATTTTACATTTGGTAGTGTATATATGTCCATGCCACTCTCTCCCAGCTTACCCTTCCCCCTCCCCGTGTCCTCAAGTCCATTCTCTACGCCTGCATCTTTATTCTTGTCCTGCCCCTAGGTTCTTCAGAACCATTTTTTTTAGATTCCATATATATGTGTTAGCATACAGTATTTGTTTTTCTCTTTCTGACTTACTTGACTCTGTATGACAGACTCTAGGTCTACCCACCTCACTACAAGTAACTCAATTTCGTTTCTTTTTATGGATGAGTAATATTCCATTGTATATATGTGCCATATCTTCTTTATCCATTCATGTATTGATGGACACTTAGGTTTCTTCCACGTCCTGGCTATTGTAAATAGTGCTGCAATGAACATTGTGGTACATGACTCTTTTCAAATTATGGTTTTCTCAGCGTATATGCCCATTAGTAGGATTGCTGGGTTATATGGTAGTTCTATTTTTAGTTTTTTAAGGAACCTCCATACTGTTCTCCATAGTGGCTGTATCAATTTACATTCCCACCAAGAGTGCAAGAGGGTTCCCTTTTCTCCACACCCTCTCCAGCATTTATTGTTTGTAGATTTTGTGATGATGGCCATTCTGACTGGTGTGAGGTGACACCTCACTGCAGTCTTGATTTGCATTTCTCTAATGATTAGTGATGTTGAGCATCCTTTCATGTGTTTGTTGGCAATCTGTATATCTTCTTTGGAGAAATGTCTATTTAGGTCTTCTGCCCATTTTTGGATTGGGTTGTTTTTTTGATATTGAGCTGCATGAGCTGCTTGTATATTTTGGAGATTAATCCTTTGTCAGTTGCTTTCTTTGCAAATATTTTCTCCCATTCTGAGGGTTGTCTTTTTGTCTTGTTTATGGTTTCCTTTACTATGCAAAAGTTTTTAAGTTTCATTAGGTCCCATTTGTTTATTTTTGTTTTTATTTCTCTAGGAGGTGGGTCAAAAAGGATTTTGCTGTGATTTATGTCATAGAGTGTTCTGCCTATGTTTTCCTCTAAGAGTTTTATAGTGTCTGGCCTTACACTTAGGTCTTTAATCCATTTGGAGTTTATTTTTGTGTATGGTGTTAGGGAGTGTTCTAATTTCATTCTTTTACATGTAGCTGTCCTGTTTTCCCAGCACCACTTATTGAAGAGGCTGTCTTTTCTCCATTGTATATTCTTGCCTTCTTTATCGAAGATAGGGGGACCATATGTGCGTGGGTTTATCTCTGGGCTTTCTATCCTGTTCCATTGATCTATATTTCTGTTTTTGTGCCGGTACCATACTGTCTTGATTACTGTAGCTTTGTAGTATAGCCTGAAGTCAGGGAGCCTGATTCCTCCAGCTCTGTTTTTCTTTCTCAAGATTGCTTTGGCTATTCGGGGTCTTTTGTGTTTCCATACAAATTGTGAAATTTTTTGTTCTAGTTCTGTGGAAAATGCCATTGGTAGTTTGATACGGATTGCATTGAATCCGTAGATTGCTTTGTGTAGTATAGTCATTTTCACAATGTTGATTCTTCCCATCCAAGAACATGGTATATCTCTCCATCTGTTTGTATCATCTTTAATTTCTTTCATCAGTGTCTTATAGTTTTCTGCATGCAGGTCTTTTGTCTCCTTAGGTAGGTTTATTCCTAGGTATTTTATTCTTTTTGTTGCAATGGTAAATGGGAGTGTTTCCTTAATTTCTCTTTCAGATTTTTCATCATTAGTGTATAGGAATGCAAGAGATTTCTGTGCATTATTTTTGTATCCTGCTACTTTACCAAATTCATTGATTAGCTCTAGTAGTTTCCTGTTAACATCTTTAGAATTCTCTATGTATAATATCATGTCATCTGCAAACAGTGACAGTTTTACTTCTTCTTTTCCAATCTGGATTCCTTTTATTTCTCTTTCTTCTCTGATTGCTGTGGCTAAAACTTCCAAAACTATGTTGAATAATAGTGGTGAGAGTGGGCAACCTTGTCTTGTTCCTGATCTTAGTGGTAATGGTTTCCAGTTTTTCACCATTGAGAACGATGCTGGCTGTGGGTTTGTCATATGTGGACTTCATTATGTTGCAGTAAGTTCCCTCTGTGCCTACTTTCTGGAGAGTTTTTATCATAAATGGGTGCTGAATTTTGTCAAAAGCTTTCTCTGCATCTGTTGAGATTATCATATGGTTTTTATCCTTCGATTGGTTAATATGGTGTATCACATTGATTGATTTGTGTATACTGAAGAATCCTTCCATTCCTGGGATAAATCCCACTTGATGATGGTGTACGATCCTTTTAATGTGCTGTTGGATTCTGTTTGATAGTATTTTGTTGAGGATTTTTGCATCTATGTTCATCAGTGATATTGGCCTGTAATTTTCTTTTTTTGTGGCATCTTTGTCTGGTTTTGGTATCAGGGTGATGGTGGCCTCGTAGAATGAGTTTGGGAGTGTTCCTCCCTCTGCTATATTTTGGAAGAGTTTGAGAAGGATAAGTGTTAGCTCTTCTTTAAATGTTTGATAGAATTCACCTGTGAAGCCATCTGGATGAAGTGAATTTTTATTGTGGGTTAAAGAGGACCAGATAAAGCGGCTTCAGCATCCATTGTGTCAGCCACGGATGCAGAAAGCATTTTCCCATTTGAAGAAGATGGAGTGTGCGGTTCAACTTACAACTTCAGGGAAAGTTACCAGACTCCTCTCAACCCAACTTTTCTTATGCTGTAGGATGCCTTTCTGGAGATCACGCACCACCTCTGAGCAAGAACATATGTTTACAAGGAAAGGGATATTCTGTCTCCCCAGCACCTCTCATTAAGCTCTGCAAGTCCTCAGGTCACCTTCACAGCCAGGGCTTCTTCTACCCTGGACTGTTCACAGGCGCTCAGTATTTCTTCCTGGGAAATAAACCTAATTGATATATTTTCCAGGGTGTCGCCTCAGTCCTGCAGGAACCCATGGAACTAAATGAAAATCTATGTTTCACATTTTGGATGAGAAGGTAGTCGTGTCTGTATTAAAATTAATGAGAGCAGCCAACAAGCCAGCAAGCCAACAACTACAATTTCTTCATAGCAGCATGAACGTGCTGTCCAAAGTGCCAACGGAGAAAATGCTATTTGAGTCCTTGACCATGTTTTAAGCTTTAATAACATTTGGTTTGAAAATGAATAATACAGGTCCTCTATGATTTGGATCATCATACTGCATTATTTTCTTTCATTTAGAAGATTGTTATCTTATAATAGCTACCCTTGCATGGCACGTACTGTTTGCCAAGCACTGCTCTGATAGCCTTAAACTTGCCTACTTATTGAATTCTCTGATCAGCCCTATGAGATAAATCCTATAGTGATCCTTTTTTTACAGACAGGGAAACTGAGGCACAGCGATGTTACATAACTTGCCCAATTTTACGTAGTCAATCAGGGGCATTTCCAGGATGTCACCTGAAGCGGGTCAGCTGGAGTCTGTATTTTTAACTCTATGACAATGGCCCTTAGGTGGTCACATGTTAGAGCCACCTGGGACACTTTTTCAAAATATCCATGCCCACATGGATGAACCTAGAGATTATCATACTGAGTGAAGTAAGTCAGACAGAGAAAGAAATATCATATAATATATGCAGAATCTAAAATAAATGATACAAATGAACTTATTTACAAAACAGAAACCGACTCATAGACTTAGAGAAGGAACTTATGGTTACCAGCGGGGAAGGGTGGGGAGGAGGGATAGTCAGGGACTTTGCGATTGACAGGTACACTCTGCTTTCTTTCTTTCTTTCTTCCTTTCTTTTGGCTGCACTGGGCCTTAGTTGTGGCATGCGGGATCCAGTTCCCTGACCAGGGGTCGAACCCGTGCCCCCTGCATTGGGAGCGTGGAGTCTTACCCACTGGACCACCAGGGAAGTCCCCACTCTGCTTTATTTAAAATGGATAACCAACAAGGACCTACCGTAGAGCACAGGGAACTCTGCTCAGTATTCTGTAACAGCCTAATTGGGAAAAGAATTTCAAAAGCATAGATACGTGTACATGTATAACTGAATCACTTTGTTGTACACCTGAAACTAACACAACATTGTTAATCAACTATAGTTCAATATAAAATAAAAAGTGAAACAAAACCAAAAAACATCCATGCCCAAGCTAAGTTCCAAACAAGTAGTTGAGAAAAACTGCCTGGGGAAGATTGTAGTAGAAGGACATTGAGAGCAAGCTCTATCACTCTCTACCTGAGAGCGGGGTACTCAGGTAATTAATTCATTTAACCTCTCTAAGCCTCAGTAGTTCTCATCTGTCAAGTGGGATAGTCCTGGCTCCCACCTGGTAAGGCTGTTGTTGTGAGCATTCCGGGTCAGTTGGCCACCTGTCCTAGTTAACACAGACTGAGCAGGGTCTCAGGACCTGGGACTTTTAGCGCTTAAACTGAACAGGTGGGGACAAACCGTGACTGGTTTTGCATCATCACAAAATGAGCTAATGCCACCATGTCAAGCACATTTCTCCAAGCACTTGTCAGCTCTCAGCAAACAGTAGTTATTAGATTCGTGTTTTAGATACATCTATTTTGCTTTAAAGGCATCCCATATCTAAGGGATTTTCAAGGCAGGGATGAACAGGCAGATTTGAAGTTCAGAAGAAGGCCAGGGTGGCTGGACCACATAAAGCAAGAGGTAGCTACGGTCAATCTCAGGGGTAAGAAGAGTAATAAAAAGCCAGAGAGCAATATACAGGGATAGAGATTCAATCTGGTCGCATTAAGTAAACCTCAACAGGTGAGAGTTTCAGATGGGAAAACGGCCAGAGAAGGTCATGTACTGGGACTCGTGTTAGTCAGGAGAGGAAGAGGCTTGCCATCTGTGGCTTGGCAAGGGTTTGTGTTTGTCTGTGTTTGGACAAGATTACGGAGTGGTCTTGTCCTGATCCATCCTGGTCACAAACTGGATTTCCCTGATGTTTATGTCCTGTGAAAGTGTCTGTGTTTTATAGGAGTACAACAAGGTCTATCTGAGATGTCAGGGACCATTCTTCTTTTTTCTCATTGGGCTACTACAAAAAAATAAAATAAAATAACTTAAATAATAATTTAACCCTCATTGAGTTGACAGTCGGGGACCAAAGATAGGTGTTCAGCAAAAAGTCACTCATGTAATGAATTGATTCCTTAATCTTGTGGTAAGTCCAGTGAAGAATAGTTTCAACAAAAGTCTATATTATTAAGGATGTTAAATCAATTTGAGGGAGAGGGTTGGAGTGGAGGAAATGAGCAACAGAAAACACGGGTCTTTCAGTGGTTGAGAAATATCTACAGCCACATACAGTTTATTCCTATTTGTATACGGAAAAATGAAGAAAGCATAGACCAATTGTGTTGTATTTTAATGCTTTCAATTAAATTGATTATGCACTCAGGTATAATGACTGCTTTTGAGATCATGACAAATGTCCACCTTGGAATCCCTATGTGGGCCTGAGGTCTGGGTTAGATGACCCTTTAATCACACTCTTTTGTCCCCTGGACACTCCAATGGCGATACTACATCTCAGAGTGAGATGTTTTAGCCAAGCAGATGTTAACTTCCAATGAAAACAGAATATAGAAGAAACAAGTCCTTATTAAACTAAAACTATAGTGTCTCCACCTTTATCTGGAAAATAGAGGGCACAGTACACGCTGCTCCTTTAAATATCCATCTAAGATTTATTCCTAGATGAATTGAAAGGACCCTGGGCCACCTCTTCCTTATAACCTGCCAGGGTGAGTGGGAATAAATATCCATGTCATTATCACTTTCTGTTGGGCGTCATCCTGTTGTGCAACTTGGCATACCAGCTTTAGGAGTGACCCTGGAATCAATTAACAGTGAATTATTTATAGGAGAAAGGGCTGCAAAGTGTTTCCCAGCTGTTGTTTCATGAAAGACATTCTTGTTCTTTTCAGATGTTGCTCCGGGGCGTGAACGTAAGTGACCAATTCCATCATCAGAATGAAAGGGATTTTCTTTTCCTTTTCCAGATATCAAGACCTGCCCACTCAATGGATCCCTCGGCTCACTTTTGGAAAGTTGAACTGTCAATCATCGCTGTGCAATTTTAGCTGTAGTCTTGCTAAATGGAGCTCTTCATTGCCATTGGGCTGGACCTAGTTTAAATGCAGAAACACGTGAGGTAGGTTCTTTCACCACCAAATATGGTCGTTTTGAGAGTCAATGGTAGATCAGAATTCACCAGTGAGGTGCTTCCCTGGTGGCACAGTGGTTAAGAATCCACCTGCCAATGCAGGGGACATGGGTTCCAGCCCTGGTCCGGGAAGATCCCACATGCCGCGGAGCAACTAAGCCCGTGCGCCACAACTACTGAGCCTGTGCTCTAGAGCCTGTGAGCCACAACTACTGAGCCCGCATGCCACAACTACTGAGCCCACGCGCCTAGAGCCCGTGCTCCGCAACAAGAGAAGCCACCGCAATGAGAAGCCTGCGCACCGCAACGAACAGTAGCCCCCGCTGGCCGCAACTAGAGAAAGCCCGCGTGCAGCAGCGAAGACCCAACGCAGCCAAAAGTAAATTAATTAATTAAATACATTTTTTAAAAAAATTGTCGATGCCATCGTCTTTAAAAAAAAAAGAATTCACCAGTAAGAAGTTACACGGTGACACCCTTCAAGTACCCACCCTCTTCCCTTCTCTTAAGCGCTGCTTGGAAACATAACTTACCCTTATAATAACCCAAACAAAATCTCATCAGCAAGGCAGAATCTTAACGCTGTCCAAAGGAGGAAGTTGAGACCCCCTGCAATTTTCTGTTGCCATTCACATCAAAACAAACCCATTCAGTTTCCCAGTTCCTTTAGGAAATTCTTCTATTTTCAAGGAGAAGGCAGCTAGTAGATAAACTAATTGGGGGAAAGACATTCAGTAAATATGAATGTGCTGACTAAAGGCAGAAGGCAGATGTTCATTTCTTTAGGAGTCTTCTGGGAATTTGAGGAGGGATTCTGATGTGAGAATTCCTTGCAGAGCCAGGAAAACACCTAGAATTGAAGTCTGCATGGCATTTAATTTGCTGACAACTTCAGAAGAGACCGCAGTCGTGTGGGGTTCTTTGTTGAGCGTTACATCTTTTTCAGGCAACAAAGTGAGATATAGGGTGAGACTCTCCTTCACATTCCCGATGTTTCACCCTGTTAAACAAGATTATTAAGGTTTTCTCCCTCTTCCTCCTATGTTATTTTGGTGAGGAGCGAGAAGGGAAGGAAAACTAAGCCACAGATACTTTCCCGATGGCTGTGTTTGCTTTCAGGTCTGAGAACAAATGCACATCTCTTTGGGGAAAGTCAGACTAACACTCCCCACTTGTGCACATGGGCTCTCATACACACATCTGTAGAAAGAACCAAGCAGACAGAAGTGGGGATATACAAAACCGTATAATCTAGTGTGAAACTCCAAAAGTGATCATGATTGGATCATGAGTTGTCTTCTGTTTACAATTTTAGAGCTGTAGATAGGTAAGCACACAGGGAAATATTCTGCAAATGAGTAACATACATGCTCAGCGCTGCTGTTCTTCTTGTCACATTTTCACAAGAGCTGCCTTTTCTCGGGAACCCTCCTACGCTGTTGGTGGGAATGTAAGTTGGTGCAGCCACTATGGGAAAACAGTATGGAGGTTCCTCAGAAAACTAAAAATAGAGTTGCCATATGATCCAGCAATCCCAACCCTGGGCATATATCCAGACAAAACTGTAATTCAAAAAGATACATGCACCCCTATGTTCATAGCAGCACTATTTACAGTAGCCAAGACATGGAAGCAACCTAAATGTCCATCGACAGATGAATGGATAAAGACGATGTGGTACATATATGCAATGGAATATTACTCAGCCATAAAAATGAATGAAATAATGCCATTTGCAGCAACATGGATGGACATAGAGATGATCATACTAAGTGAAGTAAGTCAGAAAGAGAAAGAGAAATGCCATTTGATATCACTTATATGTGGAATCTAAAATATGACACAAATGAACTTATCTACGAAACAGAAACAGACTCACGGACATAGAGAACAGACTACTGGTTGCCAAGGGAGAGGGGGTTGGGGGAGGGATGGAGTGGGAATTTGGGATTAACAGATGCAAACTAGCATATATAGAATGGATATACAACAAGGTCCTACCGTAGAGCACAGGGAGCTATTTTCAATATTCTATGATAAACCATCATGGAAAAGAATATAAAAATAGAATGTATATCTATATATGTATAACTGAATCACTTGGCTGTACAGACGAAATTAATACAACATTGTAAAACAACCATACTTCAATTAAAAAAAAGATACATAAAAAGAGTTGCCCTTTCTCTCTTTTTCAGAAAGTTTCCTAGAAGCGCTGTGCTGTGGAAAGAGCAGTGGCTTTGTCGTCTCCAAGGCATATGTGCCCCATCCGTCACTTTCCAGCCATCAGTGCTTGACGGTGAGTTACTCATTCTTAACCTGCTCACACTGTAGCTTTTTTCAGCTGAAGCCATTCCCCCTGCCGTGGGCTCATCTCCATGGATTCAGGTGGTTACCGTGGGCTCCCCAGAAAGACGCACCTAGAAAAGCACCCCCCAAAACCTTGAGGATTGGTCGACTTATGTAGAGCAGCTCTGGCAGACCCTCAAGGGGTAAAAACTTCCTGGAGACTCTCCATCAGCAGTTCTGAAATGACGCTACCCTCCAAATGTTAGAATCCAGGTTCCTGCCATACAGAGGGCAGAACTTGGTAGCAGTTTTGCTTTTTGTTTGTTTGTTTGTTTGTTTTGCCTGTGCTGTGTGGCTTGCGGGACCTTAGTTCCCCAACCAGGGATTGAACCTGTGCCCTCAGCGGTGAAAGCACGGAGTCCTAACCACTGGACCACCAGGGAATTCCCCAGTTTTGCTTTCTTATTGTCTGCTCTATTGATTCATTTCTTGATTCTTGCCCTTAGCTAAACAAGATGGTTTATAAATGCATGATGGGAAGCTCAAAGAATGCTGATTTTGTTTGTATGTTTGATTTTTAGCCATAGCAGAAAAAAAAATAGGCTGAAAATAAAGAAATCTAAGTTAAAATCCCAGATATGGCAGATACTTACTATGTGATCTTTGTCAATAATAATAATAGTTGCAGTAGTAATGGAAGTAATATGACTGGACTTCCCTGGTGGTCCAGTGGTTAAGACTCCAAGATTCCACTGCAGGGGGCACAGGTTCAATCCCTGGTCAGGGAACTAAGATCCCTCATGCGGCATGGTGTAGCCAAAAACAATTTTTTTAATAAAAAGAAATTAATTTAAAAAATTTAAAAGAAGAAATAATATGACCACTGCTAATAATAATTATTATTTACCTAAGGTCTACCATGTACCAGACAAGGTGCTAAGACATTTGCAATATTATCTCATTCAATCTTTGCAACACTCTTGTGAGGAATGCTGTATTGTCACCCCATTGTGCAGATGAGAAGACTGCGGCTGGGACAAAAGAAGCAGCGGGCTCAGTGCCACACAATGAGATAGGAATAGAGCTGAGATTTTAAATTCGGGTGTGTTCTCTGCTTCTCTGCACTGGGGCATCTTCTGACTGGGCTGTGCCTGTCTTGTAAGCTTCTCCTGTGTCAACCCCAATTAAAACCATTAGAAATATTCCACTTGTCATACTTCCCCTAAGGGTGCAATAAAACTCCTTATTAATTTTTATTTAACACAGTGGAGGATTTAGCCAGATTCTAGTTCTCTGTTCCAATCCTTTCAGCCTCAGAGAAATGACTCTAAAGCTTAAATACCTCCCTGTCTTCATTATCGTCTGGGAGTTCAGCCAAATAATGTCCTTGGGGCTGAGGGAGAAAGGAGCTAGCAGCTCTTGTTTCCTTGTTTATTTCTGAGACAGAACAATGTGACCATTTTTTCAAGGGATATGTACATCCTCCAGAGAGAAAGGGAGGGAGGAAGGGGAGAAGGAGAACCAGGGGAAGAAAGCTCCAGGCAGAGAGAAGAGCAAGTACACAGGCTGGGGTGGGGAGGGGATGGGATGGAGGCACCAGATGTGAACAAGGAGCGGGTATGGCTGGGGTTCGGTGAGTGGACGAAGGGCAGTGGGTCCCAGGAGGCAAATGGGGCTGCACCACCTCTTGTCCTGCAGCTTCCGGAAGGACATTGTATTTGATTCTAAGTGTGGTGAGACGTCATTTGCAAGACACTGAACAAAAGAGCAACGTCACCTGATTTACATTTTAAAAAATTGCTCTGGCCCCTCCCCCTTCCCTCTCCCCTCGGGTAAGGGATTTTTTTTTTAATTAATTAATTTATTTTTTTTGATTTTCGGCTTGGGTCTCTGTTGCTGCCTGCGGGCTTTTCTCTAGTTACGGCGAGCAGGGGCTACTCTTCGTTGCGGGCTTCTCATTGGGTGGCTTCTCTTGTTGCGGAGCACCGGCTCTAGGTGCGCAGGCTTCAGTAGTTGTGGCACGCAGGCTCAGTAGTTGTGGCGCACGGGCTTAGTTGCTCCGCGGCATGTGGGATCTTCCCAGACCAGGGCTCAAATCTGTGTCCCCTGCATTGGCAGGCAGGTTCTTAACCACTGCGCCACCAGGGAAGTCCGGGTAGGGGATTAAGTGATACAAACTACTATGTATAAAACAGGGAAGCAATGGGGTGGGAGATTGGGATGAGCAGATGCAAACTATCACGTAGAGAATGAATAAACAACCAGGTCCTGCTGTAGAGCACAGGGAACTCTATTCAGTATCCTGTGGTAAACCATCATGGAAAAGAATATGAAAAAGAACACATATATATGTATAAATGAGTCACTTTGCTGTACAGCAGAAACTAACAGAACATTGTAAATCAACTATGCTTCAATAAAATGAATTTAAAAAATAAGACAGATAAGCAACAAGGATATATTCTATAGCACAAGAAATTATAACCATTATCTTGTAATAACTTTTAATGGTGTATAATCTGTAAAAATACGGAGTCACTATGCTGTACGCCTCAAATTAATATAATATTGTACATCAACTATACTTCAATTTAAACTATAAAATAATATGGATACAAAATTGTTCCAGCTCTTCTGTTACCTCTGTTTAGAAGAGGCAACAGAAGAGCAAAGGTGAAATCATGGAGGTCACCAGAGGAGATGGTGTCAATGATCCTGAAGAAAGGTGATGCTGGTACCAGGGTGGCAGAAGTGGAGATGGTGAGACTCTTTTCAGAGTCAGGAAATGTTTTGACAGACGATAGATGAAGGGAGTCCTGATTTACGGAGGTGGAAGCACTGGGGAATTCCCTTTTAGAAGGGCGAGTCTAGGTGACCTTAGGTTTGTGATGACTTTTTAGCTGCAACACCAAAGGCACTAGCCCTAAAAGAAAGAATTGATGAGCTGGACTGCCTTGATATGTCACCAGAGAAGGTGTACAGATGGCAAATAAGCATAGGAAAAGATGCTTCACGTTGTAGGGTATCAGGAAAATGCAGATTAAAACAACGATTGGCTACCTCTACACACCTATTAGAATGCCCCAAATCTGGACCACTGACAACACCAAACGCCAGCAAGGATGCGTACCAACAGGAATGCTCATTCATCGCTGCTGTGAATGCCAAATGATACAGCCCCTGTGGAAGAATGTGTGTTTCACAGATCCTTACAAAACTAAACACACTCTTACCATGCAAGCCAGTAATTGTTCTTCTTGCTATTTGCCTAAAGGAACTGAAAATATATGTCCACACAAAAACCTGCACACAGATGTTGATAGCAGCTTTATTCACGATTGCCAAAACATGGAAGAAACCAAAATGTCTTTCAGGAGGTGAATGGATACATGAATTGTGGTCCATCCAGACAATAGAATACTGTTTAGCTCTAAAAATAAGTGAGCTTCCAAGCCATGAGAAGACATGGAAGAATATTAAATGCATGTTACTAAGTGAAAGAAGCCAGTCTGAAAAGGCTACATGGTAGGTATGATTCCAGCTATATGAGATTCAGGAAAAGGCAAAACTATAGAGACAGTAAAAAGATCAGTGGCTAACAGGTATTAGGAGGAAGGAGGGATGAATAGGAAGAGCACAGAGGATTTCTGGGGCAGTGAAAGTATTCTGTATACGACCTTAAGGGTGGATATATGACATATATTTGTCCCAATCCACAGAATGAACAACATTAAGAGCGAACCCTAATGTAAGCTGTGGACTTTGGGTGATATTGATGAATTAATGTTGGTCATCAGTTGTAACAAATGTACCATCTGGTCGGGGACGTGTAAGTCGGGGGGCTGTGCACTCGTGGGGGGCAGGGGGTACATGGGAAATCTCCATACTTTCCTCGAAATTTTGTTGTGAACTAACAACTTATCTAAAAACTAAAGTCTTAAAAAAGAATCCCAAGAGTGGTCATTGAGACTCTGCATGACCGGACCCCAGCTCACTGACCCACCTTCCTCTGGGACCCCCTCTTCCTCGCTGGGCACAGTGACAGGGGTTACTTATCCGATGGATGCACAGAGACATTCCGCCTCCAGGAACGCGGTCTGGTTTCCAGACGCCTTTAAGCTCCTAACTGAGCGCACAGACTTGATCGGCATGGCTGATCGACTTTGGGAAGAAACTCAAATGGGTGGAGAGAGTTTGTTTTTGGCCGTTCCGGGAAGCCGCGCGTGGGTCACAGGCAGGACGAGGTGGCAGCTGCCAGCGCACACGGCACTGAGAGCGCAGGAGCCGGGAAGTTTCTAAGCGTTTCATCCGTCTCGGCAGCGAGGCCGCGATGCTGACGAAGCAGCGAGCGCGGGGAGATGAAAGACGCTCCAGGACCTTCATCTTGGCGTCGTCTTTTCCCCAGACACCAGGGCAGCGGAGCGTCTGCTTCCGCAGGTGACACGGTGCTGCTCCCTGGCCCAGAGACGGATGGTAAACAGACGGAAGGAACTCACTGATGGGGCCGCTCTCTCCCTCACCCCACCCATGACACAGAATTCACCGTAAGGAGAGATAAATGCGAATCTCTATTCAAATGAAGCAGGAGAGAAGCTTTAAATGACATTCGTCAGGGGAGCTGTTTAATAAACCATGAGCGCTGCACCCAGGGGCGGAGAGGAGCACGTGGCAGGGTCCTTGGCGACGCCCTGATGCCCGGGCACAGCCTGCCATTCCCCGCGCGCTGGGGGGAGGGCCTGGGTGGTGAGCTTGGCCAGCCTCGCCCCCCCTACTTTTGGCTCCTGGTACCCCTGCCGTGGCCAACAGCACAAGGATTCCTCAGATACTAAGTCCTCCATCACGCTGAGGACTTGGCATTGGCTGGTCTCTCTGCCGGGAAAGATCCCCCCTCAGAAACCAGTCTCCCTTCTCTACTCCCTTTAGATCTTGTTTTCAAACGTCAGCTTCTCAGAGGATCCAACGCCGATCTATTCAGAATCAGAACACTCCACCACCAGCAGCATCACGCCTCATAATCTTTATTCTGTGATCTATCCATGTTTCCTTGGCATTTCTTGCTTTGTCACATGCGTTATCCATCCCCGACACATACACAGTAGATTAGAAGCTTAATGCTCAACTCACAACAGTTAGCAAAGTGCCGGCACTGAACCCTCCCACTCTAACTTTATCATTTTTTTAATTTATTTTTTGTATTGCGGTAGAGTTGTTTTACAATGTTGTGTTAGTTTCTACTGTACAGCCAAGTGGAGTTCCCTGTGCTACGCAGCAGGTTCTCTTTAGTTATCTATTTTATACATATTAGTGCATATATGTCAATTCCAATCTCCCAATTCATCCCACCCTCCCTTTCCCCTCCTTGGTAGCTTTATTTTTAAATGGAGACACAGTCAAAGAGAAATCTGAATATTCAACTCCATTAGAGCAATTTTTTTCTTTATTTCTTCTTTCTTTTCAGATATATTTGTTTCTCCTTCCCTCCTTCCCTCTCTCCCTCATCCTCCTCTTTTTTCTTTTCCTTTGCTCTCTCTCTCTTTTGTTTTCTCTCTCTCGCTCTCTCCTTTTTCTGGTGAAATTCAGGGCAAGAAGAAGGAAAACTCTAATACCACGAACAGACAAGAAACCAAGAGAAAACACTCTCCTTAAGAGGCAACAGTGAAACGGGCACCATTATGGATTATTTTGAACCAGGCGGTGTTCTGATTGAACTTGCATTTCCTTTTCTGCTGTGAAGGCTCGCGGGGCTTCTAGAACACAGGGTTGAAAGATAAGAACTGAGAACATATGGTGTCCCTGCTAGCAGTAATTCTCCGCTCTCATAACACTGTCAGCCAGCTCTCAAGTTGGCTGCAGTAGATGTGGTTTTGTCTTTGCTTCTTGCATAGGGGTGAGGGTCTCGACTCCCTGCTCAGCTGTGGATGGAGAACTGCAGTGCACATGTAAGGAGGTGCCTGCTCCCATGACAGAGGGTGGGCACCACTAGGGAAAAGCAGAGGGCGGGGTGCGGGCTGTTTCTCCAACCCCAGTCTTTGTTTAATTTTTTTTTTTGAGTAGGAGAAAAATATCTTGATTCCAAACAAAGTTTAAACACATTTTGTTTTCAACTAACCCTACCCAATGTGTCACAATCCATGGGAAAGAGCTTGAAGTAATGACCAGGGTCCTTGTAGAATGTAGTGTTGTGTATTTTGTTCTGAATTCTGTGAATCCAGCCAGGATACAGCAAGTATTGGTTACATTTCTCAGTCTCTTTTAAAATATATGTACATTTTATTCAACTACTACATAATGAGAACGGGCTAGCTCTCCAACTGCAAGAGCTGTCCTAACAGAACTGACGGCTTAGAAACAAGTTAAAGACTTGACCTGAATTTTTAAAAAAAATTTTTAATTGAAGTATACTTGATTTACAATGTTGTGTTAGTTTCAGGTGTACAGCACAGTGATTCAGTTATATATATATATATATATGTTCAGTTCTTTTCCATTACAGGTTATTACAAGATATTGAATATAGTTTCCTGTGCTATACAATAGGTCCTTGTTGTTTATCTATTTTATATATAGTAGTGGGTATCTGTTAATCCCAAATCACTTATATGTGGAACCTAAAAAAATGATAGAAATGAACTTATCAACAAAACAGAAATAGACTCACAGACATAGAAAATGAACTAATGGTTGCCAAAGGGGAAAGAGATGGGGAGGGGTAAATTAAGAATTTGGGATGAACAGATACACACTATTGACCTGAATTTTTTTATTAGCTTTTATTATGTCGTTGATGGGATTTCAGTTTCCACCTTCCCAGGATGTTATCTTAAAAATGAGAGTGATGGAAGGTACGGTGTTTTCTTTTTGGCTCATTAATATAAATTGAAAGAGCCTGAGATTCGGTCTTTCATGTACAGACTTCACTAGAGAAGGAACCAAGAGAAAATTGCTGGGTCAATATATTATTGGTGGGGATGAAAGGGACTAATATTTACTGAACATCTATGATGTATCAAGAACCAGGATTTAATATTTTTTCTCTTTGAATCCTCCCAACTATACTACGTCATACAGCTATTCCCATTTTACAGAAAGAGAAGTTGAGGTACAGAAAGAAAGTCAAACACTGCAGCTAGTGGGATTTCTGGGAGTATTACTATAGAACTGCGATGCTATAAGGTTATTTAATCATTTAATTGGTGGATATTTGATCGTTTCTAAAATTTCACTCTAATCTCATAATGAACATCTTTTTATATAAATGCCTTGTATGTGTTTCCTAAGATACCGCTTACTGAGCATTTGCTATGTGCCAGGGGCAACTATGTTTTACATACATTTTATAATTTAATTGTCAAAGGACATGGAGAAGTGGGATTCAGATCCAGGCCATGGTTTCTGAGTAGGGGTGCCAGCCCATTCCATGCGGATATTCCTATTTTTGAGTGAGAAGTTCACAGGGCATCACAATTTCGTTTTTATCTTTAAATTTTCCAAATTTTCTATAACGTGCACCCATTATTTTGCCTCTAAAAATATACGCACACATTTATGGTTATGTGTGTGTGTAAGAACCGCTAAATCAACCATGGTTAGAAGGACTGGGTGAAAGCAAATTCAGAAGACAGAAAATAGAAGCACCCCAAGGAGGCTTCATCTAATTCTTAAAGATCACACACTTCATAATTATTTTACACCTTCTGAGGTGCTTGGGGAAATTCTGCTCAGCCTATTGTGTGGGCAAGAGAGGCTGAAAAAAATCTCCATTATTCTGAGACTTTCTTTTGCCTCTTGCTTGGCTCCTACCATTGCTTTTAGATTTGAGAGACATATTTTCATGACCGTGACCTGGTCTCTAAACAAGCTTGCCATTCTATAAAGCGTGGGTCAAAAGGATGAATAATTCAGGTTCATCAGTTATTAATATATACATTGATAAATCTAGAGGCAGCTTTCCTTGTTTTTCAGGTTGATCTGCTGGCAGTTAAACACTATGCTTCACCCAGAACAAATAAACATTTCACTTTGGACATGGTTCTGATGCATGCTTCGACTGACTCACTTATGCAACCATTTTTACCATCAGTGCCCTCTGCCAGAGGAACGCATAGGCTAGATTTTGATTTTGGCGGGGGTGGGGGGGGTTGTGTTTTTAAAATATTTTTTTAATATTTATTTAATTTATTTTTTTGGTTGCACTGGGTCTTAGTTACGGCCGGCGGGCTCCTTAGTTGTGGCATGCAAACTCTTAGTTGTGGCATGCATGTGGGATCTAGTACCCTGACCCGGGCCCGGTGCACTGGGAGAGCAGAGTCTTAACCACTGCACCACCAGGCAAGTCCCTAGAGTTTGACTTTTATTCCTCCAAATGGTGCAAGCAGCCAAGCTCCATGTCAGATGCCTTATTTTATATTTCTGCTCTCCATGGGTGAGGTTGAACAGTTCACCTCTCCCCTGGCCAGGAATACGAGGGCTTCTACCCTCCCCAGCCCCTGCCTGTGTCTGGACTGAAGAGATTTCAGTGTTTCTCAGGTGAAGAAACACGCTGTGTGTTTCTATCTCATCCCATCTAAAGAGAAGGTCAAGGCTGATTCCTGGAGCTGAAATATGTGCCCCACGTATTTGTCTGGGTACCACTGGAAATAGATTTGCATTTCCAGAGTGAAGACATCTTTCTTTTTTGGTGCATAGGTGAGTCTCTCAAAGGCCAGTCCGCTTTACCTCTCTATAAAGTGGTAAATTTGCATCGGGCCCTGCAGTTGCCAGGAGAGACAGAGAATTGTCTCAATTGGCAAGAAAACATGGTGGACCCTCTGGACTGCCACCACCCTCCCACCCCGTCTCACTCTACGTTCAATTACAGAAATGTCAAGGTGGTCAAATATCTCTTTCTCCAGCTGGTCCCAGCAACTACCAACTTTCACACTGCCAGGTGCCATCCGAGCTGGGCTGGATGTTTTGTTTTGTCTTCGGGACCCCTTCATCTGCTCATACCTCTCTAATTAGCGAAAGATTCTCCAAAACTCCTGAAGATCATCCCTTGAGGTGAGGAAGATGTATTTTCAATTTCCTCCTGCAAATTAGACTGGGACATGCTTTTCTGAAAATATCAGATAAGGGAAAAGCGTGCAGCTCTGGGGCTGAGTTTTCAGAATTGTATTTGAAAGACAAAAGCTCAGTGAGTTTTGTGAATCTCAAAGAGGAGAATTACAGCCACATCTTGGAGCCCTGATGGGTAGGAGGGAGGTGGTTTAGTGCCCTGATGCTGTTGGGTCCACTGGTCATTCTATTTCGAGACAAGTTGGAAAAGAGTCATGTGTCTCTCGTACCTCAACCAACTCTACCAGACCCATCACCAGGTGAGTACTGTGACCTGCTCCCTCTGACCACGTGCCAGACACTGCAGGGACCACAGGAAGCAAATATGTTGCCACACTGCCCTCCCGGAACTCACAGTCTGATTAGGGAAACGACGGGTCAGAGTTTAGGTTGCTTCCGGTTGTGAGTAATACACAGCCCACCCAAAAGAGCAACAAACAAGTAAGGACACATCGCGATTTAGACTCAGAGTATCTGAGATGGTTACCTACACTCAGATACCCTCTTCCATGACATCCATCAACCCCTGCAGACCTTTCATTCCTGATAAGTAGTTCTCAGCATCATTGCACGTTAGAATGTTGTGGGAATCTTTAAAATACAGTGGTCCAGGTTCCACCCCAAACCAATCTCTGGTGGTGGAGAGAGAGAATCAATATTTTTTTTAATTAATAGATTTAATTTGAGTGGTTTTGAGCTTGCTGAAGAATTGCAGGAAAAATGCAGAGAGTTCCCATGTAACATCTCCACCCCTACACAATTTCCCCTGTTATTAACATCTTGCATCAGTGCGGTACATTTGCTACAATTGCTGAGCTGATATAGAGACATTATGATTAACCAAAGTCCATGGTTTCCATTAGAGTTCATTGTTTGTGCTGTAAAGTTCTATGGGTTTTGACAAACACATAATATCTTGTGTCCACCATTGCAGTATGGTACTGAACGTTTTCACTGCTATGAAAATCCCCTGTGCTCTCCTGTTCATCTCTCCCTCCCTGAGTCCCTGGAAACCACTGATCTTTTTTTTTTTTTCCTATGGTTTTATCTTTTCCCAAATGTTATACAGTTGGGACCATACATGTCACTGTAGCTGGAATCATTATTTTTTTAGAAGGTCACCAGGTAATTCTAATGTGCAGCAGCCTTGAGAACCACTAGACGATAGCATGGGATAACTATATGTTAATTTATCTGAAAGAATCTTCAAGATAATCCAGTGCAGATGAGAAATATGCCTTGGAAGGGAAGTAACTTGGCCAAGATCACGTGGGAAGTTCAGGAATCTTCTAAGTGAATTACATCGTTTTTCTGAGATAAACTGTTAAAAGCAACTTACAGTGTTATCTTTCTCAAGGTTCTAAAATTCACCGATTTAACAGCTATTTGTAGAAGATCGGTTCTGGGCTACGCATCCCTGGTGCCGTGGACACAGCAATAAACTGAGAACAGCTCCTGACCTCAGAGGCCGCCGTTAGTCAGTCGGAGACACAGACAAGTTAGCAGTTGCACAATGCGGGGTGTGAACAAGAGCAGCCAGTACCCATACACATGCTGACTGTTCCAGCACTTTGTAGTATTAGCTCATTTAACCCTCACAAGAGCCCCTGGAGGTAGGGATAATTATTACCCCATTTTACAGATGAGGAACTAAGGCGTAGAATGGTAAAGTGCTCTACCAAAGGTCACATAAAAAAATATTCATAGATGGGACAGCTGTTACCGTCCAGGGTTCTTGGCCTCCTTAATCAATAGAAATTGATCAGAGGCCAGACCGGAAATTCAGGCAAGGCTTTGTTGGGGCCGCAGCTGCAGCAGGGGGGAGTGAGAACCAGTAACAGATTCCCCTGCTCGCTCGCTGACTCCCTGGGGTGTGTGTGGGGCGAGCTGGTTCCTTACATGAGGTGAGGGTAACAGCGTGTGTGCTTGTATGGTATGTGATTTATATCTCAATAAACCTGCTTTTAAAAATTTAAAAACAAGAGAAAAGCTTGTCTGCAGGTCAGGCCGGAGGGGGGGGCAGCTTAGGTGGTTTGTCCACCACTCTGGTGGTATTGAGTACAGGGGGCACGCACAGGACCCTGCTTTTGCTCCTGGCTCTTGAAAAATGGCAGTTGGGTTTTTGGTCTTTTTGTATCCTGTCTATAATTTGCCCCAACAGCTCATACAGGCAGCTACTTTTAGTCCCTTATAGTTTCTTTGCATTTTGTTGCTGGAAGAGACGTTTGTCCAGGTGCAGGCCCTGCAGCAAAGGGTCCCAGGTCCCAGCCTGTCTCAGAGCCAAGATTCAAACCCACCAGAGACTGTTCCGTGCACTAAATCATTGCTCCTGCACTCTGCTGTATTTTACACTTTCATTAGTGTGGACGTGGGGCTCTGAATGGCCCCTTCCTCATTAAACAACTCAGTGACAGCTTGATTCTGGAGCTTATTGTTGAAGCCGGACACATTCTACAGTCCATTTTACCTGAAAGCTGACTGCTTTCACCTGGCAAGTATTCAAATGCCCTGAAATCTCCATCCTTACGACAAAAGCTTTGAACATCTTTACATCCAATTGTCTCTCTCAAGAATGATTTCATTTATGGGAGCTTATCTGCTGTTCTGCATTTATTGTTATTGAATAGTTTTTCATTCGTAGGGGGGAACGGCTTGCTTAAGTAGGTCATTGCTTGTTGGCGTTTACGAGTTTTAAATCTAAAATTCACCCATATGTTAATGTGTTGTGAGCAGCACCTCAAAGAACAGTTACTTAATGAAACCGGCATTTTTTATTTGGAGCTGGTAAACAATGTAAAGTGTTGGGCAAAAACAATCCCAAGCAGGAGCAATTGATATGCGGATTACCAAAAAAAGGGATTCAGATTTGGTTAATCAGGAGAGGAGTCTGGAAGTGTCCTTGGGACTAGACAATTAAAACTAAGACACAGGGACTTCCCTGGTGGTCCAGTGGTTAAGACTCCACACTTCCACTTCAGGGAGCATAGGTTCGATCCCTGGTCAGGGAACTAAGATCCTGCATGCTGCTTGGCCAAAATAATAACAATAAAAAATTTAAAAATAAAACTAAGACACAAATGCCATGAGCAGGTTCACTAAAGAAACTCATGGGCATAAGAGAGATGCAAGCACTTCATCTACTTATGATTTCTCTACCCATAGTCCCTCAGTTGCAGATCCTGCCAAAATAGTTGGGTAACTCAAGCAAAATCCCAGGGTTGAGTCTCATTGGCCCATCTTGGGTCACATGATGATGCCAGGACCAATCATTATGGGCTGTAGGGGAATGAATGAGTTGATTGGTGGAAATTTGGACTCATGGCCAGAAGGTCAGGGTCCCTTTCCAACAACAAAGACTCCAAGTAGAGAAGAGGTGGCTTCCCAGGGAATCTGTGTCCCATTATTAGGGGAAGCAGACATGGACAATCAATCAAAACAATACCTTCCAATAATACCTGTCTTACCTCCATACCTGACTAACCCTTGGATTGTCATATTAAATTCCCTCTGGATGCAGGCTCTTGAATTTTCTTGTGGGACCCTTTTCAGTGTTTGTTCAAGTTTCACAGGCAGGAGACGGGGGAACAATGGGGGAAAGGGCCCCAGGTGTGTGGTTAAAATAGGAGAAATGATGGAACAGTCACAAGTGTAAGCCAGGTTGTAAACAGGAGAAAAATACTTTCAAGGAGCCCAGGGAATGGTGTCAGTTTGGTAGCTGGGCAGAAGGAAGCATCAAGCTGGTAGAAAGGATCACTGATTCTGGAAGCCACATTCATGTATAAGGATTTTCTTTGAGATGTTTGTTTTCCTTGACGCCCTTAAAGTGCCAGCTAGGCTAGAAACTTGGGACTGTCAGTGTGGCTGATCCTATTGTATATTATGGAGTCCTCTCTGGATGATGAGGATAAAATAGCCACCGTTTATGGAGTCCTTATTAAATTCCAGGAACTACGCTAGGCATTTTGCATTGGCCACTCAACTTAATTAGGGCAATGACTCTGGGAGATATGTGGTATTATTATTATTATCCCAAGTTTACAGATGAGAGAATCAAGCATCTGTCTAATGCCAGTGTCTGTGGTATTATCCACCACACAGCCTCCCTTGGCCTCACTGTGAGGTCCTGTTGCCCGTCCATCCAAATTCCCGATTCTGCTTTACTATGACTTAATCCATGGGAGTAGATGACGTGAAAGACAAAAATAATACCTCTTAGAAGCTAAGTCTTGAACAGAGTAGAAAGCATTTCCAACCAAGCAGACGACCCAAATTGGCAGAGTCTTGGTAGGCTCACGGGGTTTGAGAGGAGAAACACAGATCTTTTAAAGGCAAAAAAAAAATAAAAAGAAAAATGATGTCTCTCCCTACTAGGGATGTAAAGTCTCTGCGTGGGGTTGCTTGCGTGGCTCTGGCTGTGTCTCACCTTTGGGTAAGCCCTGGAGTGGATGGAGGAGGGTCTCCTGCACAGGAAGGGTCCCTGCATCAGGACTGGGCATCCAGCTGCATTGTGATATGGCTGAGTCGGGCTTTTATCTTCCAATCATGTTTGCACAAGTGCCTGAAGGTTAGGTGACCAGGTCAGAGTTTATCGATAATGAAAAATGTTCGCAGAATAGCTTTGATGCTGGCTCAGTATCTGGTTGATTTGCAGAAAGATCAAGAAAGTCAGAAAAGGGACTTCCCTGGTGGCGCAGTGGTTAAGAATCCACCTGCCAATGCAGGTGACATGGTTTCGAGCCCTGGTCCAGGAAGATCCCACATGCCGCAGAGCAACTAAGCCCGTGTGCCACAGCTACTGAGCCTGCGCTCTAGAGCCCTCAAGCCACAACTACTAAGCCCGCATGCCACAACTACTGAGCCCACGCACCACAACTACTGAAGCCCGCGCGCCTAGAGCCCGTGCTCCGCAACAAGAGAAGCCACCACAATGAGAAGCCTGCGCACCGCAACGAAGAGTAGCCCCTGTTCACCGCAACTAGAGAAGGCCTCGCACAGCAACGAAGACCCAACGCAGCCATAAATAAATAAATAAATAAATAGATAGATAGATAGATAGATAGATAAATAAATAAATAAATAAAAAGAAAGAAAGTTAGAGAATGTGTGTTGGCATTATTTTCTTTCCTTCACTAGAAGGAATTCTTCTGGACCCTTCTTGATGTTCTCAACACTTCTGATGCTTCAGGATCATATTATGGGCAAAAAACATATTGATAGGTTTCTGGTTTGGTCTGGAAAGATCTACTTCATGGCCATGTAAAAAAATATATATATGTAAACGAAAAAATAATTACCAAAAACAAACCAAAAAATGTGAACTGATTGTCACAAGCTCTACAATATGAGATAGCTCCCTCTCTGGGTCTGGGCTTCAGACGTTCCCGCCCTCCCCTCCTGCGCCACCGCGCCCTGCATGTTCCCTGCCAGGCACCTTCACTGCTGTTGTAGAAGTTGGCATCACAGCTAAGGTGATAGAAATGACACATTTACCTCCTGTCTCTGGGTGACCAGCTGACCTCAAACTCCAGGGTGCCTGCCCATGTACAGTGATCTCTGCTTCCTCTGCCATCCCCATGAGAAAGGGGAGAGATTCTATCGCAGGGGATCTGTACCAAATAAGCAAATATGTAGTGTCAATGTTGTAGTAAGGCTTATCCTTTCCTGAGTTCTTGGAGAGGAATACGTTGGGGCCACACATGAAACATAAAGAGTGTGGCAGGGGGGTCTTGCTCAGATCTGGGGCTATTATGTTCTTAAGTCTGTGAGTTCTCGTGATGGGTGAATAGATGCTATCGTCTTCAAGCAGGGTATTTACCCTTTCTAAATTTCGGTTTTCTCATCTAAAAAATGGGAAGAGTGATGTTAATGTCCTTATAGGTTGCTAAAGACTTAGTATACAGCTTGATGCATGCATACTAAGTACTCAATAAATGTTGGCTCTTGTTAGTTTAATGCCATTTTTCAAAGAGATACATACAAGGGCCTCCAGAAAACTCCTGGGCCTCTCCACTCCTCTACCTGACGTGTGTGTGAAATTCAACACACCCCAAACTAAATACCCATCCTTCCATCTGCTCCCGGAATGGTCTTCTGCATCTCACTTATGACACCACATTTATTCAGTGGACCCCAAAGTCCTTTGATTCATCCTTGAGTCCTTTCATTAGATACAACCTACATCTAGTCCATCAGAAAATACCATTGCTTTAACTCCAAAATCTATCTGGAAATGAATTACCTGCATTCTTAACTCACCAAGATTACTGCCACCACCTTCTCGGGGTCCCCCCGCTTCTCTCATCACTCCCCCACCCCCCAACCCCATCAAGAAGTCAACATCATAAGAGCAGGAAGGGCCTTGTCCATTTGGTTCATGGCTGTGGCTCTGTGCGTGTCATGTAGTAGGTGCTGAATAAATACTTACTTACTGAATGAATGAATCCTTTACACAGCACATCATTTTATAATTTTTCTTCTCAAGATCATGAAGACTATGGTTATCTTTCTTTAGCTTTTTAAAATCCTGCCAATAAGATTTAAGACAGTTTATGTATTTTCGGGTCCTGAGTCTCTAACAACGTGAGGATTAATCTGTTGGGGTCCCAGGTACCAGAATATGAGATTCAATTAGTTTAAATGCTGATGCAGTATAAATTCTGGGGAAGACACATCCTTCTTCACGTGATATTTTATAACATGAATCTCATCCAGAACCACCGATGGAGAGACGGAAGTCAGAGAAGATTCCAGAAAAACTCTCTAGAGCCAGAAAAAAAGAATTAGGATTAAATCCATGTCTTCCTACACTTCTCGGCTGCCTTGCAGGATGGCACGATATGCTGTGTCAAAGACACACTCTCCTGATAGCTGTCAAGCTTATAAGATGCCACACAAGTGCCTCCTTACCCTTTTTATCTCTGGGTGATTATCAAACAAAACAGCAAGCAAGTGACATGCTCTGTCAATCAATGACAAGATAACCCATAATATACTGAGGTCTTCAATATTTTCCAGGCATATACTTTATTTATGGGACTTGTAATATTGCTATCCACTTTTTTTCATTGTTTTAAATTAATTTTGCTTGGTATAGAGTTGGTTTACAATGTTGTGTTAGTTTCAGGTGTACAGCAAAGTGAATCAGTTATACATATACATATTACCACTCTTTTTAAAATTCTTTTCCCTTATAGGCCGTTACAGAGTATTGAGTAGAGTTCCCTGTGCCCTACAGTAGGTGCTTATTAGTTATCTATTTTATATACAGTAGTGAGTCTATGTCCATCCCAGTGTCCCAATTTATCCCTCCCCTGGTTTTCCCTCCCGGCAACTATAAGTTTGTTTTCTATTGAATACATCTGTGACTCTCTTTCTGTTTTTGTAAATAAGTTCATTTGTACCATTTTTTTAGAGTCCACATATAAGTAATATCATTTTTTCCCCTCCCCTTGATGTGCCTCTGTTACTTTGGAGGCAAAGAGGCCGTTGCTTATGGGGAGAAAATAAGAAACTCACAAATGGAAAAGACATGCTTTTCTAAGGTGGTGACTTTTCCATCCAATCTCAGGAAGTGCCTGTTTATGGCAGGCACGTGGACATGCCAGGGAGATAAATTTTCTGGTGCACATTCTCAGGAATTCCAAAGAATGGAAAAGTAAAAAGATATGGCCAGGCTAGTCAATACTGACTATTCCAAGGATTCGATACCTGTCAGCTCTGATGGATTTCTGGAGCCCGCATGACTCAGCAGCTAAGTGTTCATGCTGCATCTGAGCTGTTAAGAGCTGTACACTTTTGTTCAGGCACAAAATTATGAAACCGGCTATGACTGTATGCTTTTGTTGCTATGGTAATTTATATTCTCGCTGTTTTCATAACTTCATCAAATGCAGGCAATCAGGAGCAATGTGGTACTTCTACATAATTTAACACTAAACCATCTATAACGACTCTCAGAGCCATTTGAAACATTACATGAGGAAGTTAAAAGCAAATAGAAATAAGTCATCTCAAACCTGAACGCTATAAATATTTGAGGTGAGCGCATAAAATACTTCCAGAAAATTTTTGATGATAGGAACAGACATTTGTAATAAATGGTGCAGAACAATGATATATTGTAAAAAAATATCTTTGAGCCTTTTTTTCTCACTTCAAAAGAGAAACAAAAGAGAATAGTGCTTTCTAATTGTTAAGACACAAAACATAAAGTGATTTTTCACAGGCTTCAGTAATATGGTTATAGTACTTGATCACAAAACCATAATTATTAGCCTTTGCATGAATATTGGTATTTTAAAGGTCTGATTACTACACACTGAACTTGTGTCCAAAATATTTATAATAGGTTAAACTAGAAAGTGTGACAGTTCTTAATATATAATCAAATCCTGTGTATTCTTACACAGACACACACACACACATACGCACAATCAATTCAAAAGCATGTTATTAGCGAACTATGTCAGTTTTGTTTCTTTGCTTCTGGCTTGTTGTTGGTTTGTCATTATCGCAGGTTTAACGCACTAGGTTGTATTTGCCTTTATTCGTGAGTAATTCCCACTGTTCTTGGTGCTCCCCTGGGTCACAGAAAACTGTATTTATGTGATCACTGGAACCCTGACCCTTCTAAAATATAGCTTGAGGTCAGTATGTGGGGCTGGGATGGATTTCAGAGTTAGGAAAGAATCCAACCCTTTATCATCCTAGAAACATGTTATTCCTCCAGCCCCAGCCGTGGGGTTGTGGGTAGAGGGCTACTCACTGGCTGTGTTTTCACAGTTGCCTGGAACCTGTCCACTTCCCCCGTCCCATCCTGCACCGGAAATGTGTCTTCCCCCAGCTTTATGGGACAGTGTGATCTCTTCAGAGTTAACCCACTGGTGACTATGAGCCGACCGCCGGATGACGGTGGGTACTGAATGACGGACGGCAGCGCGGGCTGCCCAGGGAAGGAGGACAGAGGAGGAAGGAGAAAGGGATGCTGAGGGGTGAGAAGAGATGATGGATTCATCCTCCCATCCTCTAGCCACTGAGCATCTTCTGAGGACCAGGCACTGGACCAGGCGCTGGGTCTGTAGTGGACACAGCTGCTGCCTGCCCTCCATCTGGGAGCCCCTTTTCCTTCTTGGTACAGCTCTGACGTTACTGAGGTGCCTTACCCTCTTCCACACTCACAGTTTAGAAGAAGCTGCTTCCAGCCCCCAGCTCCAGACTTAGGTCCTTTATTGTATAAGGCACATCATCCCCTTAGAACTTCTTATTGGTCCAGGTAAGAACACATCACCTACGTTGACCCAAACAGAAGGTAGCCAAGGTTCCTAGAGTTAGATTGGGTGAGTTTCTGGCTGCATCTACATGTCTATACACACGTGTGTGATAGAGAAAAAATAAACGCGTGGTTCTGCCATTAGGAGCCCTCTTTTGTGGACCAGAGGAATTACGGTTTGATGAGAAGCAGAGCAGAGACATGGAAAAAATCTTGATCAGTCATGAATGACATTGCTGAGTTGCTGAGTCAACCACATGAGTAATTTTCCCCAGCTCTTGATCTCTTAGGTGAGAGAAAACAATTTCCTTCTGATTTAAATGAGTCTGAGTCACAGTTTCCAATTGCCTGCAGCTGGGGGCATGGCATTTTTTCTAGTGAGGATCTTTTGGGTGACGGAGCGGATACAAGCTACTTCGCTCTCCCGGCTGTAACCTCAGCAGCACAGGGGAAGCCACTCTTGGAAAGATGTGATTCTGGTGGCTTCACGTGGCCCCACTCGACAGGGCAGGAAGCAGAGTTGCCAAGCGGTTGAGGAAGTGGGGTCCTTCCATCCCTTGCCACTCTTCACACTTTCCCGGAGGTGGTACATCTAATCCATGCTCTGTATATAAGGACCCGGCATTCCTTCCAGGAGACAGTAGCTGCTCCTTGGAATCAACCTCAGGTTAAAACAAATTTGGATTTAAGGCCTACTTGAAAAAACACTGGTGTTTTTCTGGTGTCAGCTCCAACACGTCAAGAGCTTGGAAGTCATCACTTCTGTACTGACAGTGAGACACATCTGGAAAAAACTGCTAGTCAGTGACTTTTCTTAGACCCAGCAGAGCACTGAAGTTCAAGGCAAACCATCATCCTGAAATCCAGATATTCACAATAAATAAATGAATGAATGATTAAATACATCAGCAGAAAAATAGACAAATTTCCTGAGCAAAAGATTCCAAATAATTTATGCAGATGCTACATCCTCAAGGAGGTGCAGCCTAACTGCCCACTTCTTACAGGTGGGCTACTCACAGGGACTCTCTTCCAAAGAGTAAGGTATGGAAATGAAGAAGGGGCGGGGCTGGACCGACTGAGATGGCTTAGCATTGAGAGAGTAGGTTTCCGCCGCTCAGCACAGTGGGGCTTTGAAACAGTGATGTGGTCACCTATAAAATATAAACGTACATTCCTAGCATCCGAGTGTGTGGTCTGAGATTCCTACCTCCTGCAGGCACGTTGTTTGTGACATTACTGGGGCCGCCACTTTGTCAGCAGCGTTCAGTAGCAGATCTACGATTTCTGTGCCACTAATAATATTACTGTCAGTTCACTTCCGCACAGAAGGTGCGGTGCCTCGAGCATGGCGCTACGGAAGGCAACTCCTGTGTTTCCTGAACCCTCAGAATGTCAGGGCTGAAAACAGTTGCTATGTGATTCAGGGTCCTAGTAGCCATAGGTAGCACGCATAAAGTGGGATAATCTGGGGAGCATTTAATAGACTACGTGTAAAGTATTGTGCAGGGAAACCCCGGGGATTAGTAATAGAGAGGCACCCACCATCTCTCACATGCAGGGGTGAGGGACTGCGGACGGCATGGTAGCAGAGTGACAGGGAGGGCTGTGCTGGGAGGGCCACCAGGCAGGACCTGGGACTGCCAGTAAAGGAAGCAGCCAGTCTGCTGCAATACCACAGGAAGCTTGCTGGGGAAATTAATACTTTAACTCGGCTTTTGTCCCTTCCTCTGATCTCCTGCTGGTGCATGTCACTGTCAGATACCAGTATAGATCCCAGGGCAAGATAGCTCTTTGATATGCAGGAAACACAGTGGAGAAGTTGGAGAATGCTGCCTACCAGATATCCATTCAATCTTTCTCCTTTAGAATCAAAACCTCAGTCATATTCAAGGTTACACTATGCCCAACACCTCTCGTAATTAAGTGCACCCTGTTATTAAGTGCTGAATAATGGAAATGTTATGTGAGAGTTCTGGAAAGTCTCCCTCAATGGAACAGATGCAGGTGAGAGGTGAAACCCACTTGGTTCTCCTGCCTGACATTCTTTCTTGCTGTCTAGAATGTGGATGTAATGACTGGAGCACTAGCAGCCATCTTGGGTCATGAGGTAAACTTGACTTGGAATTATGTCAGTGTACCAGAAACACAGAAGTTAGTGGCCGCACACCACCGTTCCTTTTGATCTGGGAATTTGTTTCCTTCTTCTGGCCCAGTGAAACATGTTTCTAACTGAATAGTTATTAAGGGAAGAACTTTATTTGAACTGGAATATAGAGAAGGGTAAGGCAACAGGTGAAAATGATGGCTGATGATAAATCTCTGGTGGGGAGTCATGGAAATCACTAAGTATTGATATGTCTAATATTCAACTTTTGGTTTATTTATTCATTCACGAATTCAACTGATATATGTTAAGGCTCTTTTGTGCCTGGTGCTTACTCAGCCTTGTGGCTACAGAGATAAGACTGGGTCAACTCCTGCCTGGTCTCCTAAGAGTTGAGTGGATAAAGCAGATGGTGGTTGTAAAAGATTTACAAGAATGATGAGTGCTGGGAAGGAGAGACACAGAGGACATGTTAGGAAATAGTGGTGTGGGGGGCGGAGGGTGGGTCTGCTTGGGTGGACAGAAGTGTCCGAAGACATCACGCTGAAGCTGAGACATGAAGGAGGAGGAGGAGCCAGTGGCCGGAAGCACAGGGCATGTTTCTGGAAGGTGATGGGAAAGAGCAGAGACACAGCTGTCCTGGGAGAGGGCTGCTCCTGCTGGGAACGGAGCTACCTACTGAAGGTGCTTCTTCAATGGTTGTTTGTTTTAAGAGAGACAAAACAATCAAATTGATATCAAACAGTTTAATTTCTTTTCCTGGCTTAGGAGATAAAAATAATAATGAGGTCGGTCAATTCCACATCCACCGCCTCTGAGCCACGGTTCTGGCGGGAAAAGAGGCAGCCATTGAGAAAGGACCTGAACCACATCCGAGTCTCTGGAAGTCGTGGACCGACCTGGATTAAGACCCTGTTATTTCGGGAACTCACCGAAGCACAGGAAGGACAGAGAACTAGAGGAAACCTAGCTTCTCTTTTTCTGAATTTCACGTATTTGAGATGAAATGTCTGAACACCGCAGCCAGGGACCTGTACTCTTTCCTAATCACCTCTCCAAATCTCCCGCAGCCAGGGCCCCAGACACTGTCACGGGGCCCCTGGGCTTCCGTGTGCTCGGTGCCCACACGAGGGGCGGTGGGTTCAGCCCCGGAGGGGAGGGAAGGGCAGCTTGCAGCCCGGCTCCTGTTTTGACAAAGGAGCTCACTTTTCTTCTTGAGCAACCAATCTGTACAGGGAAGATGGGCACAGGGGAGAAAATTACACGTAGTGCCTGTGGATTAGAAAGAAGGCAAGACTGGAGCCTCGGCTCTTAGCATTGATTTTGAATGAGGGAAGGGGCCTCAGGACACTCACTGCCTTGTAGACATCAGCAAGCCCTGGCCAAGTGGACCGCATCACCTCCAGGTTGCTTTCCTTGGATAACTGTCCCCTTTGATGTCGGCAGATACCAGCTCCCAGCAGGTGTCATCTCCGGGATTCTGTTCAGATGCTTTCCTGAGCCTTGGGAACTTATTAAAGAGTCATCTGATGAATGGATGTAACTGGACACTTTTTATTTTGTAGCACACTTTTTAAAAATTGAAGTATAGTTGATTTACAATATCGTGTTAGTTTCAGGTGTACAGCAAAGTGATTTAGAATATATACATATATTCTTCTTCAATTCTTTTCCCTTGTAGATGATTACAAAATACTGAGTAGAGTTCCCTGTGCTCTACAGTAGGTCCTTGTTGGTTATCTATTTTATATATGGTAGTGTGTATATTGTAACTGGACAATTTTAACTGAGAGAGAGAGGGAACTTAACAGAGCAGGCCCTCGAACCCCATTCTGAGCTGCGCTGGTGCAAAGGGAGAAAAGACGGGGTCCCGCTGTCTCTGTTGGTCTCACTGCCCTCACCCCACGGTGTTGTGTGTGATTCCCAAGCTACAGAGAAGTTCCCCCCTTTGATATTCAGGGGCTTCAATGTAAGTCATCTCTTTCTTCTGCACCTGCCCCGCCACCAACGGAAAACAAAACAAAACCAAAACCAAAAACCTGTTTCATCTCTGGGAAAAACAAACACAAAATCGTGAGTCAACACACACAGAGTTGGCTGAGCAAAGTCTAGCTTCCAAGTCCTAAACACTTGCAAATTCTATGCTCAGTTCTCTCCCCCTTGGATGGCTTGCCCATGGTAGATGCTCAGTCAAATGGTTAAATTGCTCATACGGGATTCAAGCTTTCTTTGCTTGTACTGAACTCTCCCTTGAAAGACCAAGAAATTGGATAGAACACACTTTAGGCAAGTCTGGCCTCAGGGCAGCCAGTTTGCAAGTGGCACAGAGGCTGCCCTGGAGAGAGGGCTGCAAAGGGAGGAGGGCAGCTGACTGCCCTCCATGTGCATATATTTTAACTGTGACACCCCATGGATCCTTTATTTTCCCGATGCCACCGAGGCACCAGGGCCCGACGGTGACACTGCACTGAATTTGCAACAGCTGCACTTGAACGGCATTCGGTTGCCCTCATCTGATGTGATGTCCTGCCGCTCTGTGCAGGAGCCTTCAATAATTACCTTGTGAATCTTTTTCTTTAAATGAAGTGGGGGACTTCAAGAGGCTCCCACATCCGGGAAATAGGGGCAAGCCTGACATTTCCCTGCTCTAGAAAAGGGCACTGAAGGATGCGTGGGTTTGCCTGAGAGCAGGAGACTCGAAACCAGGCCGGTTCCTGGCAGGCTCGGCACCTACTTCGGGCTGAGAGCACATCCAGCGCTCGACAGGGAGAAGCCTGGGTCTGGGAGCCCCGTGCCCTGGAAGCGTCCCGGCTGGAGAAGAAGCTTTGCTGTCAGTCTAGGCTGGACTTAATCCAGCCCAGGGCACAGGCTCTGAAATGCCCACCACATCACCATTCTCTTCTAAAAATAAAATGTGGCTCATCCAGCTTCACTACCAAAAAAAGTCTGAAAATAGACATTAGCCAAAGATAGCATTGAAACACTCATTCTTCCTGAGATAAACACCCTAACCCTCATGTATTAAACTTTAAGCCTTCTTCTTTTTTTTTTAAAGTAAATTTTTTTTTTTAATTTATGTATTTATTTATTTATTTTTGGCTGTGTTGGGTCTTCGTTTCTGTGCGAGGGCTTTCTCCAGTTGTGGCAAGAGGGGCCACTCTTCATCACGGTGCACGGGCCTCTCACTGTCGCGGCCTCTCTTGTTGCGGAGCACAGGCTCCAGACGCGCAGGCTCAGTAGTTGTGGCTCACGGGCCCAGTTGCTCCGCGGCATGTGGGATCTTCCCAGACCAGGGCTCGAACCCGTGTCCCCTGCATTGGCAGGCAGATTCTCAACCACTGCGCCACCAGGGAAGCCCAAGCCTTATTCTTATACATACATATACACACATCAGATAGATAGATAGATACATAGATAGACAAAAGACATTAAATCCCCCATACATTTTTTTCCCTTAAAATGATGCTATAAACATCTGTGGTAGATTATTTTACCGTTTTTAATTTTTCTCTCCCTTTGTGATCACCACCACCATCATCATCACTATCATCGTTATAATCGCCACCATCTTTGTCATGATCATTATCACCATTATCATCACCATCATCATCACTGTTTTCATTAAGGCTTCTCTACTAATTCTGTTCTGATGGTGGAGTAGTTGAATAACTAACTAAAATGTCAGCTCATCTAGTATAACCTGTTTCCATACATAAAAATGCTGTTACTGTACCTAACAACCGGCATCCCATCCCTGATTACAGTTTTTCTGAAAGGAGGAACTCTTTATATTGCAAAGAAGCTCCCACAGGTTTTACAGCTTGATTATTTCTTTGAAATAAATATCAAGGAGTGAAAAGGGCTCAAATAGAATGTTCCATTATAAGACTTTGAATTCATATTGCCAAATTGTTTTTCTTAAATCACTTACACTATGAAAATCCCCATTTCATCATATTCTGCCAACAAAGGAGACTATATTTAAAAGTTATTTGCCAGGGTGATGAATAAGACATTAACATTTCCCAGTTTTTTTGTGTGTGCTTTTTATTAATGACAATGTTGAATTTTCACTTCTAGTAAATTTTCTCAAAGACATATTTCCTCAAATATATATATTTCCTGTATTATTTTATTTTCATTTCTAATTTGCTTGTTTATGTCCTTTATCTTTTAATAAAACACTTTTATTAAAGTGTTTGCATTTATATTGGGTGATTTAGAAATCTTTACATATTAAGGATGCAAATGCCTTGTCTTCTAGATTACAATTCCTTCCCCAGTTTTTGTTTGCCTTTTAGTTTATTTATAATCCATTTTAATAAACAGAAGTTTAAAAATGTATAGTCACACGTGTACACTTCCCTTTATGGCTTCTTAATTTTCTCTCAGGATAGAAAATGCTCTCATATTTTATATATCATATAAGCGTATACCCTCTACGTTTCATGTTGATTAAAATGGGATTACACAGTGATCTAGTAACTTATTTCCATCTGTTCCTGATAATTCCTTTTTCTAGCCCATCATGGGGTTTTTCTCTTATTTAAGCCAGACCAGGAAGCATGTGTGGCCTCAGGAAAGGTAAGGGGTGAAAATGGAAAAATAATGGAATAACAGAAGCTGCAGCAAATGTTCCTGAGAAAAGCCTGCTTTCTGCTCCTGGTCTCCCTCTCCTGTCCTCCCCAGGTGGCCCCGAGGCCCAAGGAGAGAAAATGGGACGTGATAGAAATAGACAGCTTGGGAGTCTGAGAGTAAGGGACTTGTGTGCCGTGCATCTCAGGGGGCCTGGGGGATGCCAAGACTCAGATGGGTCCTGTCCCCAGCCCAGGTAGGAGCGACGGAGTGGCGGTGCCTACAGGGTTCGTTAGCAGACTTTCCTCCCACCTGTGTACTGAATGGAGCCTCGGGGCATCTTCCTACCCCTGCGAGAGATGTAGGAGAGGCTGTGACAAAGCCCAGGGTATGCCTGGGCAATGCGGGTACCGATGCTGTGACTAGACAGGAGGGGAAAGATGCAGCACCAAGGACCTGGGGTCACTCCCAATTCCCTAGAAGCCCCTGAAGGGCAGCGCCGCCACCCCCGGACCCTGAGCTGATCGTGAACACTCTAACTTTAATTAAATAATGTCTCCGCCCCTCTGTGGGGTACAGGTTACAAATGAAAATGAATATATAGAAAATAAAATGGCTTTTCTTTTTTTTTAATAGACTTTCACTTCCCCCTTTTAAATTTTTTCCCGTTTTATTGAGGTAAAATTGACAAATAAAAATTGCATATGTTAAAGGTGTGCAGCTTGATGTTGATAGATAGGTGATAGATAGATAGGAAGAAAGAAACTCCACAATCAAGCTTATTAATATACCCATCACCTCACATAGTTACTGTTTTGTCTTTCCCTTTTTTTGTGTGTGTGTGGTGAAAACACTGAAGATACACCCTCTTCGAAAAATTCAAATACACATTACAGTATCATTAGCTACAGTCACATAGCTGTATAAATGTGTTTGTGTGTATATATATATATATATATATATATATATATATATATATATATGTTTTAAGCATATATATATATGTTTACACAAAGATATATGAGTTACAACTCTTATATGTTAATAATATTAACAAAGGTGTAAATTCTGCACGTGTGAAGAAGTGTCGAATTTCATCTTATCTCTAATATATATTCATAGTAACACGGTAGTGTTACTCATAAGTCTGGCAAATCCTTCTAAGTCAACAAAGGTATCTTTTTCTCCCCAAAACACACCAGTGTTCATTTGGAAATAGTGACCACTGCATTACACTGGATACCACACAAATAAACACACATTGTCATACCCTTCCCTCGATTGCTCTAAGAAAGTGAGCAAAGTTACATTTCCTATTTTAGAAATTGCAACTAAAATGTTCTATGGGCAAATAAACAGGGGAGTGTGGATAGCAGATGCATTGGCCCCTTATCTACAGAGCTGATTCTAGCAATTCTTACTGATGATCACGCTTCCTACAATATATCAAGTGATGTGTCCAATCGCAGGAACAACAAAAATTTGTTGCCCTTACCTCTCAGGTAATCTGATTTGAAAAAATAGAGTTTCAAAATGTTTTCTTGATTTCCATGAAGAATTTAATAAGACCACACAAATCAAAAAGCAAAAGATTTTTCTTTGTATCTTGTCTAAATACAAACTAGATTTTGCTCAACTCCCTGCATATTCAGCCAATAGGCAGGTGTAAATTTTGACAAATTTCATTGAGCCTCTAAATTCTTGCAGAAGAAAATAGTCATGATCTGCTGAAAGTCCTGCTTGCTTTATACACAACAGTGCTAAGCAGGAGTGTGATTTGTTTGCCTCTGACATCGAGGGCTTCTTACTGAAAGCTTCTGGTCACTTTTCAGTTTCCTCAACATGAGCAGAAGCTCTTAGTAAGACTTTTTTTTTTTTATTTACTTTGTAGAAATTAAAGGAGAACACCTTCTTAGACAGGTGCCTTCAAAAGCCATAAAAAGGATGTTAAAATGTTGGCCTGCTATGAAATTGTATTTTCAAAGTGTGGGACAAGTAAAGTGTCTTTCTCTAATTTGGAAATACACTGAGGAGGAGAACAGAAAAAAAGACTACATTAAAACAGAAATCTATATACAGTTGACCCTTGAACAACACAGGTTTGAATTGCCTGGGTCCTCTTATATGGTGATATTTTTCAATAGGAAATACTGCAGTGCTACACCATCCGTGGTTGGTTGAAACTGTGGGTATGGAACTTCATGTAGGGAGGAATCTTGGCTGCAGACAGCAAACTATAGACTAAAAATTACTTGTAGATTTTCCACTGGGAGGAGGGTAGGTGCCCCTCACCCCCATGTTGGTCAAGGGTCAATTGAACTATTTTTCCAACACTGTTTGATGATCTTTGAAGAGGTGACAGGGAGCCTAGAAAAGAATGAACTGATTCACTTTGGTTGTTCATTGTTCCATGTGGCTTGTAACCAAAGCACTTACAGGGGAAAAAAAAAATCTTTTTTTCTTGTTTTTGAAAAAAGACTGTTTCAGAACTCAAGAGAATGTCTCCGTCAAAGGGCAACCAAGCTCAACAGGACTTCCTCAGTTTAGTTTGTTTGTTTGTTTTGGGTTTTTTTTGTTCGTTTGTCCATTCGGATTTGGAATCCAACTTTGATTTCCTGAGTTCAAATTGCTCCTACGATTTTAAATCATTTTCTCTGAGAAAAGAGGTTTCACTTATGATGGCATCCAATGAGCTTCAGAGTGTTTAAAAATGATGGGGGCAGGGGCTTCCCTGGTGGCGCAGTGGTTGAGAATCTGCCTGCCAATGCAGGGGACACAGGTGCGAGCCCTGGTGTGAGAAGATCCCACATGCCGCAGAGCACCTGGGCCCGTGAGCCACAACTACTGAGCCTGCGCGTCTGGAGCCTGTGCTCCGCAACAAGAGAGGCCGCGACAGTGAGAGGCCCGCGCACCGCGATGAAGAGTGGTTCCCGCTTGCCGCAACTAGAGAGAGCCCTCGCACAGAAACGAAGACCCAACACAGCCAAAAATAAAAAATAAATAATAAAGAACAGATGCAGGTAGTTTGATATGCTCATTGCATAACATAAATAGGGTACCAGATGCAAAGTGCTCCAGAAAATGTACATGGCTTTCATGCTATAGGGTTCTTTTCACAAAAAAAAAAAAAAAAAAAAAATGGTGGGGCATTTTAGATGTGGAGAAATGGGCTGAGGAATTGATAGATGCAGAGGACCTGATGGACAAACAGCTGGTCCACCAAAAAGCAAAAGCAAAACTGCGCTACAGAGTGAATGGACACTTCTGGAGAGCTGGAAAGGAACCTACAAGTCTAAAAGGCTGCTATTCCCCTATATTCACAGCAGTACTGTTCACAATAGCCAAGATGTGGAAGTAACCTAAATGTCCACTGACAGAGGAATGGATAAAGAAGATGTGGTACCTATATACAATGGAATATTACTCAGTCATAAGAAGAATGAAATAATGCCATTTGCAGCTACAAGGATGGACCTAGAGATTGTCATACTAATCACAGTAAGTCAGAATGAGAATGACAAACACCATATGATGTCACTTAGATGTGGAATCTAAAACATGACAGAAATGAACTTATCTACAAAACAGAAACAGACCCACAGACGTAGAGAACAGATTTGTGGTTGCCAAGGGGGAGGGGTTGGGGAGGGATGGAGTGGGAGTTTGGGATTAGCAGATGCAAACTAGTATATATAGAATGGATAAACAAGGTCCTACTGTATAGCACAGGGAACTATATTCAGTATCCTGTGATAAACCATCATGGAAAAGAATATGAAAAAAAAAAAAAAAGCCCGCTGTTACTTGTAAGTAACCCTATGTGCTCCATGTCACACGCTGTTCTGCAGACAATACAGGGTATGGTATCACATTGGGCCATCACTGTCATGTGGGCTTGAGAAGAGCAGAGCTGAAAAGTCCACGTGAACTTTACAATTTAGTTAGTTTATAATGTATTTAGTTGCAACACAACATAAATGAAAAGGAGGCCTCCTGAAAGCCACGGGCAGTTTAGAGAACTCTCCCGGGCTTGTGGCTCAGTAAAGCCTGCCTCTTATTCCCACCGCCAAAATGATCAGCTCTCCAAATTCCTTTGTTTTCGATTTAATTTTACGGCAGCCTATCAGGACTGATTCATCAGCTGTCGCCCCTGTTTACTGTTGATTCATCGGGGCTAGGTGATGAGAAAAAGAATCATTCAGGGATTGCACCGAATTTCAAGAGAACTGAAGTTACACTGGTTTCAAGAGAGATGATTTCCTTTAGCAGAAGCTCCCATTGTTTTCTCCCTTTGCCAGGTGCATCTCACATGTTTGCTTGCAAAAACTCACAGATCCCCACAGACCTCTCCCTCTTGCCATCTGTTTATAGTCATAACCAACCCCCATGACCACTACGAACCTCTTTTCCATCTCCATAGTTTGTCATTTGCAAACTATCATATTATAAATGAAATCATACAATATGGGATATTTTGAGATTGACTTTTTTCACTCAACATAATGTCCCCGACACCCATCTAAGTTGCTGTGTGTATCAATAGCATGTTCCTTTTCCTGCCAAGTAGCGATTGCACGGTCTGGACACACCACAGTGTGCTTCACAATTCACCTTTGCAAAGGGATATAGTTGTTTCCAGGTTTATGTTTATGACAAATAAAGCTGTTACGAACAAGAGTGGGCAGGTTTTTTTGTGGGGACATTTTGCTCCATGGAAAAATATATCCAGGAGTGTGACTGATGGTTGGTAATATGGTTTTGAGTGAAATGAAGTGGGAAGATATCCAGGTGGTTAAAAGAACTAGCCATGACTTTTTGTCTTCATATAAAAAAATGATAGTCTCAAGCCCCTACTTGCTTTATTTAAAGTTAAAGAAGATGGAATCTGGAGCTTGGATTCTGTTATCAGTTTCAGAAATTCTATACAAAGAAATGCATAGTAAATACAGAATGTCTGGCCCCTCCCCCGACTCCTGCAACAGCCTCGCAGAGAGTTAGTAGTGTGGATGCTGCGGAAATTCACTTAAAGTGCTTTAGGTCTAAATATATCCACGAATATCCTCTCCGGGAGAGGAGACATCACACTGTACCAATTTTAAGGTTTCTTATTAAAAACACAATTTCAAACACAAAAAGCTCAGGTTTAGAGCAAGATCAGAAGAGGAGGTTAGAGCATCATTTGTTTTAGCATCTTAACTGGGGGTCCAGGAGCTGAAATAACCTCCAGTCTGGCCACGTCTGAGAAACCTTCAACACAGGTCCTCCAGGTGCCGACGGGAAGGAAGATGTTTTACCTGAAGGACACGCCAGGAACTTTGGTAGAGAGGAAAAGAAAAGAAGCAAGGAGAGAGACTGTCCCTTTATGACAGAGGAAGAACAAAGTTTTACTAAAAGAAAAATACATAAGTTTTAGACAGCACCCGCTCTGGGCCCACAGATAAGCTAGCCCAGGTCACAGAAACCAGAGTTATAATTCTTGTCACTGAAGGAGCAATCCAGGTGAGCTGTAAATATCACCTCTGGCTGTCATCTAGGTTAGCAAACTAAAGGTAGAAGAACCTGGTAGAAAGTGGGAAAGGTAGACGCAGCAAGTGTAGGGACTGGCCCTCCTTTCTCTGTTTCCCCAGGTGGTGATTAAGGCCCTCGGCATGTCGCATCCAAACGCTCATTTCCATCCGTCCCCAAACTCTCCTTCACCAGTGAGCATGCCACCTTGAGACCCCCGCACACTCTGTAAATTTCTCTCCCCAGATGCAAGGGGCAGGGTTGCCAGATTTAGCAATATGCAAATACAGATATATTTAGTATACAATAAAATTTTAGTACAAGTAGGTCCCAGATATTTCTTGGGAAATTTCTCCCATATATATAGGGGAGATATATATATATATATTTATTTATACTAAATTTAGTATTCATGCAACATAGTATATGTATGTATACATAGTATATATCCTATGTTTTACGTATACTAAGTCAAATATAATTAATAAATTATGCTTATCAGTTAATAACAATATTACAATTATTAATACAGTTAATAACCTAAATGTCCATCGACAAAAGAATAGATAAAGAAGATGTGGTATATATATACAATGGAATATTACTCAGCCATAAAAAGGAACAAAATAATGCCATTTGCAGCAATGTGGATGCAACTAGAGATTATCATACTAAGTGAAGTAAATCAGACAGAGGAAGACAAATATCATATGATAGCACTTATAGGTGGAATCTAGAATATGACACAAATGAACTTATCTACGAAACAGAAACAGACTCACAGACATAGAGAACAGACCTGTGGTTGCCAAGGGGTGGGTCGGGGAGGGTTGGAGAGTGGGAGTTTGGGATTAGCAGATGCAAACTATTATCTGTAGAATGGATAAACATTCTGTATAGCACAGGGTACTATATTCAATATCCTATAATAAACCATAATGGAAAAGAAGAAAATTAATATGGTTGATAAATTATGATACTATAATAAATAATAATTAAATGATGATTGTTAGATTAATAAATTTGATAAAATGCAGTTTTATGAATCTTTATATATGTATTTCATATTTACTGTGTTATATATATTTATTACTTAATATTTACTTACATTGTAATAGAATTATATCTTTTATATAGTACTATATGCTTATTATTTTTATAGATGCTATATATTATATAATTAACTAAATGGTAATATAATTTATTATTTAATATTTAAATATTTAGACATAGTGTTTATATATTTAGTATAAGTAGGTCCCATGAAATTTCTGGACCTGTTTATAATAAAATTTTCTTTGCTGTTAATCTGATACTCAAATGTAACTGTGCGTACTCTATTTAGGATTTGGGAACTCTAGCAGGGGGTGGGGTAGGGGCGGAGCTTACAGGGGCTCAGTCCCCCAGAAGCCAACTACTCACAAACTGGAGGACCTAGGAAGGCTCAGGAGGAAGAGCATTCAATTGGAGACACACAGAATCGCTACAAGGGTTGTTTATAAACCCAATTCAGGAAGGATCCATAGGCAGAAAGTCTGGAATCAGGAAGGCATTTTTTCCCCTTCCCTTGAACGGTGCAAGGAGAAAACAGACCATGAAATCTTTCCTTGGCGTGCTTAAGGCCAAAGGACAATTTCTGCTGTAACCCTGGGCTTTACTACCTAATACCAGCAGCAAATAAAGATTTATATATTCATATATCCGTAAATATTTAGGACTACGTATCTGACGGCCAATGACAACGCTAAACAAGCACTCATGGCTTCCAACAGACTCTTAGAGTCTCTGCGGGAGGTTTCATTTTGCCATCATTGGGGAAATTAAACATTTGAAATGAGCTGTAAAGTCGGATCTCGACATAAATAATTCACAGGGAGACTCGTGGATTCCAGACACTCTTTTCTGTTTGCGGGGACGCTGGCCCCTGGACCCTGCAGCTGCCTTCTCTTCCCCGGCCTTCTCTTCCTCCCCATCTTCTCTCCAGAGGCTGCTACAAAGCTCCACGCAATCAAGGTCCCTCCTTCTCATGTTTTAAACCTTAAAAATACAGCTTAGTCTGACTGCTTTGACACTCGATTTGATTTTGATGCAAACTACCCCCAGAGAACCAATCACCTAAAAAGTGCCTCCTTCGGTGGAATTTGAGGACAGACCACTGATGCTGTCACAGGTGTGTGGGACAGGTTTCCCTCACCTGTACTCATGGGTCCCCTGAGTCACCTGCCCACGTGGCACTTCCATTCCAACTCCCTATCTCCATCCAGTGGGGCATCACCATTTCACATCTAACTTCTACGTATGTTTTTGGGTTTTGTTTATTAAATGACTAGAAATAGCAAAGTCCAAACAGAGTAAAACACTTAAAAATAAATTTTAAAGAAGCTTAAAAAGTACAAAGGGCCCCCTTATAAGCTCTTTGGTGTCTAGGCTGTGTCTTATTTATCCATAGAGCTCTGAGTAGTCTGCACGTGTAATCCAATCACGATTCATCTCCAAGACTCTGGGACTTACTGCTTGGAGGTGAGAACATTCACCCCAGTACCTGACCAAAGAAGGAGAAACACTTCTGGTTAAGCCATTAACAGTATCTGCAACCCAAGGCAAAGGAGTAGGAAAGACTGTTACGTCCTCACCTCCAAATGGGGCCCAGATGCAGTGACCCCACACAGCATGCCGGTCTCACCAACCCTGAGGACCGGTCCTTATTTCACATGACACGTGAAACCAGGGAGACACAAGAGGAAAAGTAGCTTCTCTGAGATCATCTAGACAGTGGCAGAGATGACCTTGGCAATGAAATTCTTTACTCCACACTCAGATTCTTTTCCTTTTTTTTTTTTAAAGCAAGTTTTCTGCTTTTTTTAATATATATAAATTTATTTATTTATTTATTTGTTTTTGGCTGCGTTGGGTCTTCGTTGCTGCATGTGGGCTTTCTCTAGTTGTAGCGAGCGCAGGCTACCCTTCGTTGCGGTGCGTGGGCTTCTCATTGCTGTGGCTTCTCTTGTTGTGGAGCACGGGCTCTAGGTGCGTGGACTTCAGTAGTTGTGGCTCGTGGGCTCAGTAGTTGTGGCTCGCGGGCTCTAGAGCACAGGCTCAGTAGTTGTGGCGCACGGGCTTAGTTGCTCCGTGGCATGTGGGATCTTCCCAGACCAGGGTTCAAACCCGTGTCCCCTGCATTAGCAGGTGGATTCCTAACCACTGCACCACCAGGGAAGTCCCAGATTCTTTTCATAACACCATGCTTCCTCTTGACCTGTATAAAAAATATTTTCAAAGCGCATTGCAAAAATGAAAAAGTAAATCATCTGCTATCTTCACTTTTTTCTACTATAAAAAATCTCATTGCCTTTGCCATTTAAAATATTTTGAGTCAACCTTTTTACTTAAGAAATAATAGAAACAAATGCATATAACCACTACATGGTGATGTGGACTCTTGCAAAAATTTCACATGTAAGAACTCATTCCATCCTTACAACCTATGAGATAAGAATTATTATTATCTCACCTTCAGTGATGAAAACTCTGAGAGAAAACAGAGAGGTTAAGTAATTTGCCTAATGTCTCACAGCTAGTAAGAGTCAAAGCCAGGATTTGAACCCAAGCAATTTGACTCCAAATGAGTATACCATAAAGGATGTTAATTTTCCTTTAAGAACAGAGTTCAGGGAATTCCCTTTCAGTCCAGTGGTTAAAATTCCATGCTTTCACTGCTGAGGGCCTGGGTTTGATCCCTGGTCTGGGAACTAATATCCCACAAGCCACGCAGCACAGCCAAACAACAACAACAAACACAGAGTTCAATGCCCAATGGGATAAAAAAGAAAGAAAGAAAAAGAATCCCTAAACTATATTTTAGAAAACCCATATACTGGAGACAAAGTAATAAAATCTAATAGGCAATAAGTTTACTCAAGCAAATGAAAATAGAAAATTAAAAAGATGAACCAGGGCTTCCCTGGTGGCACAGTGGTTAAGAATCCGCCTGCCAATGCAGGGGACACGGCTTCGAGCCCTGGTCTGGGAAGATCCCACATGCCGTGGAGCAGCTAAGCCCGTGCGCCACAACCACTGAGCCTGCGCTCTAGAGCCTGAGAGCCACAACTACTGAGCCTGCGTGCTGCAACTACTGAAGACACATGCCTAGAACCTATGCTCTGCAACAAGAGAAGCCACAGCAATGAGAAGCCTGCACACCACGACGAAGAGGAGCCCCTGCTTGCTGCAACTAGAGAAAGCCCGTGCACAGCAACGAAGACCCAACGCAGCCAAAACTAAATTTTAAAAATAAATAAATAAAAAGAATAAAAAGATGAACCAAAATTGATAGGACCACTTTGTAAAATTGTTCGGTACTATCTGCGAAAGCTAGTACCTACCAAAGCTAAACATATGCGTACACCATGACCCAGCAATCCCACCCCTAATTATACACTCAGTAGGATTGCTTGCGTATTTTTTGCCAAAATTCATATATTAGAATATTCCAGACAGCAGTATTTAGAAGAGCCAGAAACTAGACACAAACCAAATGCCCAAAGACTTAACGTAAATCCTGGTATATTTATATGACATACAAATAGGTACTAGATAAAATATAATGTGTATTATATAAAACAATATATAATGTATATGATGTAAATATAAACTGTTCAATGATGGGAATACACAATCCAAAATATAAAAATATGGATACAATTAACATAATTTCGAGTAAAAGAAGCTGAGAGTATGTTTCTACTACATGAATCCATTTATATAAGAGACAGACACAGGCAAAACTAACCTCTCTGAGTGGCCACCCTGGGAAGCCAGGTAGACGTAGCTGGAGGAAGGATGCCCAAGGACGGGACTCTGGGTGCCGCGTGTGTTTTGTGTCTTGAGCCAGGAGAAAGAAACACAGGTGTCTTCAGTTGCGAAAGTTGGTCTGTTACCGGAAGTGGGGTCCTGCTCGCCGCTCAAAAGCCAATAAAGAGGCCAGGTTGGTGGAAAGGAAAGTTTGCTTTATTTTGGAGGCTGGCAACTGGGGTGGGGAGGTGAGGGCTGACTTCTGTCCAAAGGCAGACACTCTCCCCCCACCCCACGCTGACAATCGGGGGCCAGAGGTTTTATAGACGGAGGGAAGGGGCTCTGTGCAGAAACAGCACAGGCAGCTCCGACAGGCATCTTGAAACTGGCCATCGGTGGTCTGACCAGCGTCCTCTTGATGGTTTTCAGTACAGTGAGTCTTCAGTTCCAGGGTCGGTTTGTTCCCATTTCGTGGAGGCCAGTTCTCGGAATTGTGGCAGCTCATGTCATGGCTACAGTCTGGTCATCGTGTAGTTAACTTCTCCACCTGGTGGGAGATTCAGTATCTATAAAACAGCTCCCAGGACACGGCTCAGAATATGATCTATAGCCCTTGAGGAGGAACGAAAGGGCCTTGACTCTGCTTAGTGACTAAACTATTATTATTTAGTCTTGTTGGACTGTTTTCCTTTGTTTCTGCATTTTCTCACTTCTCTGATTAAACTTACTCTTTGGCTAAAGTTTTTCCACAGACAAAAGGCAGGCGGAGGACACGGGGATAGGGGCACGGATCATAGGGTCCTGCTCCGTTTCAGGTCCAGTGGGCAACAGTGAACACTTATCGATTAACCGTTAAATTAAGAAATTAAATGCTTTTAGAGGGTGAATGATTTGACCTTTCTTCAATATTACCTGCCCTTCTGCAACTTTGCCAACTTTATTTCTTCTTTGCCTGCCTAGCCAACCTGGAATACCTAAAAACGTCTATTTGTATTTGTTTTTTAATGTTCCTCCTTAAAAAGACATTGTCTTGCTGTGGTAAATATACTAGCCTCTTGGAACGACTATCCAACTTTCATTAACATGAACTTGGGGAGAGTTGGGGTGAAAAGAAAGAACTCTGGTGGATGGAAGAAAGTGGGCATTTTTTCATGTTCTCAAGCTCTCCCAGTAGACAGGGTGTCTCATGGGTTCCCCTCCAGCCTGGAAGGAGCCCCAGCTCCCTTGCCTGCAGCTGAGGGCTGTCTTAAATGTACTGGGGCTCCTTGTGGAGGAGTCTTGGGTTGGCTGTTATCTGGGATTAGAGCCTGTGGGATGACAAGTCCTGAAAATAAGCAACCAAGGAGACAGCTAGTAATGGAGAGAAGTTCCTGCCCAGGGAGATACCTACAGGTGCTGAAAAACAGGCCAGTGTATACTGTGTTGCCAGGATGGCTAATGAGCACAGCATCCTTGAGAGAAATAGCCAAAATACGTGAAAAGCCTGCAAGATTGTGCAAAATCTTCAACTCAGAAATTCCAGTTCTAAGAAATTATTCTGGAAAATAACCGAGCAAGGGTTCACCCCGTACTAATTATATTCTGATTTTATCCATGCTTGGGATAAACGTGGCTTTAACTGAACCAATCTAAGTCAGATACAAGTTAAAGTAACTGAAAGGGTAGTTGTAAATCGTTGCAAAAATAAAGGCTGTTTTGAGACCTATAATTTTCTGGCTGGTAGGTGAAGCAAAAGCCATTTTCTGATGGAATTTTGGAAACCAGCTCTCTGTAGAAATGTGTTTATATTCATCCTGGAATTCAGAGACAAGGCTGAATTTATTACATCTTCCAGGAACCAATTTATCCCCAACGGCTCATACAGAGAAATGTGTCTTAATCCTGGTGGTGCAAGTGGCACTCAATATTTTAATTTATTTTCTCCACAGACAAAAATTTAATTTGTCACCATTTATTATGTTGCATGCTCCCTAATGGAAATTCTTGGAAACATTTCTTTTCTTTTCTTTTCTTTTGCTAGGTGGGTCGATAGATTGCATTAGCCAACAACTCTTTTCTTTCTTTTTTTGGCCATGCTCCACAGCCTGTGGGATCTTAGTTCCCCGACCAGGGATCAAACCAGCGCCCCCTGCAGTGAAGAGTGGAATCTTAACCAGTGGACCGCCAGGGAAGTCCCACCAACAACTCTTTTTTGAAATCCTGAGACACCTGTTGTAGCTGGTTGAGGTTTTAGCAAATGCAAAATGTGTTAATTAAATCAAGACTCAGAGGCTCCCCCTTCAGGCCAGTGGAAGAATCAAGGGTCATTTATTGCCTTTGGAATTTCTTCCTGTTATCCTGGTCTCCAAGGTCACTTCTCTTCTGTAATCTGAGACTTCACCAAAAGGCATCTGTATGGAGGCGGACAGAGAACTGGTCAACAATTTTGACAGCAGAGTTGGCAAAAAAAAAAATACATTCATACATCACACCTGAAATTCTGACCTACAGACTCAGAAGCAAATGAAAAACCTTGAACATCATGACCATTCAGTATTATGTAGAGTTATATGCCCAGAGCTCTATAGTTCTATTTTTATTTTTATTTTTATTATTTATTTTTATTTTTATTATTTATTTTTATTATTTATTATTTATTTTTATTATTTATTTTTATCTATTTTTATTTTTATTGCAGAAAGTTGTAGACAATTACAAGATCATCTCAGCTAACTTGAAGTTTCTATTCATAAGGTGTTGTCAAATGTAGGTCTCTCAGTTATACCTCCTTTGGGTATGGTGAGGCAGACAGATCAGGACATGACTGTCATTGAAAAGATAGTTCAAAAAAGAAAAGAAACAAATGAACTTATTTACAAAACAGAAACAGACTTATGGATATTGAAAACAAACTTATGGTTACCAAAGAGGAAACCTGTGGGGAGGGATAAATCAGAAGCCTGGGATGAACACACACACTATATATAACACAGATAACCAACAAGGACCTACTGTGTAGCACAGGGAACTCTACTCAATGTTCTGTGATAACCTATGTGAGAAAAGAATCTAAAAAAGAATGAATATATGATATGTATAACTGAATCACTTTGCTGTACACCTGAAACACAACATTGTAAATCAACTCCAATAAAATAAAGTAAAACAAACTTATAACCACAAGCCTCAAATAGAAAAAAAAATAGTTTGTTACAGTTCTTACGAGGAGGGGGTGTCCCAGGCCATGAGGGGCCATTCGGGGAAGCACCAGGTCAGTCAAGAGGCAGAGGGCTGGGAGGAAAATGGGGTCAGGAGTCTTTATTGCAATTTCTGTGGGAAGGAGCAGGCAACAGCAGGTAAGCAGGCTTAGGTTTGGCCAGTTTGAATAATTCCATTGGTCTCTAGGACATAGGGGCTGCCCCTAGGTGATTAGGGCAGGTGGTTAGTGGTCCAGAGTGTAAGAACTCAGTAGAGGAGGGGGTAGGGTGTGGACTCTGGATTAGTTGGTTTACAAATGGAAGGTGGGAACTGTTTGCTATCTATCTCTAGGAATTAGTTAATCAAGAGGGGCAGTCCCTCCCTAACCAGCAAGACCCCAGATGTCAACTCAATAGAAAACAGAAATAGTAAAAACACATGCTAATCCAGAGGGTCCCCTCTGTCCTGCAGCCTGGGGATGCAGGAGGTGAGGACTCCGATTCATCCTGCAACATCCCATGACCCTGTAAGACACACTCACATTTTCACATCCTCGAAATGTAGGGCACAGAGGTGTGCAGAATAGAAAACCGTGACCTTATGACAGGCATCTGAACTTCTTCACCTGCTAAACTGGCCTATTCCATTACCTGGAGAGGGAAAGATGGTCGTTTATACATATTAAATGTTAAGTCTTGACCTGGTCACAAGGTTAGAAAATGTGTTATTTTTCTCGGTCCAGGAGGTTCATTGGTTGAGTCAAGAGAAAGTCCTTAAGGATATTAGGGACACAAATTCCTAGGCTGTGTCAGGACAGGGATTCTGTGGATTTTTCTTAAACAAAAAAAGAAATAAATCTAAACATGGGTACAGGTTGCGCTAAAGGTCACAACTTCTCTTCAATACTGACCTGAATAAATTTCTTGTGCACGTTTTTGGTATCAACCTCAGCTCCTGCACGTACTGTCTGTATAACGTACACGTGCCACTCACCTCTTCAAACTGCACTTCATCTGTGATGATGGGGGTAATCAGAGTTTCTCCCTTACGTGACCACTGTGATGGACAAGTTACACAATGTGGGTAAAACACTGAGTATTTGTGATTATCATGCTAACTCTGACAATCCTGGGCATTATTAGTGCGGTGGATTAAATCTGCAAGAAATGGCCACGACATGCACTCCCCAAAATTTGGATGTTTTTTTTTTTTTTCTCTTGCTTTGGGATGGAGTGGTCTTTGGTGACTAGATTGATCAAGAGACTGGACAGAAGTTGGGCTGTGGGCATTCCCATGTAAGGATAGAAAAGGCAATACAACCTCTTCTTAGTCCTCCTGGGACTCTCCCACTTTGAATCCAGCCAGCATGCTCTGAAAAAGCCAATCAGCCACATGGGAAGGTCCAGTGAGGTCTGAGTGGGTAGCCCTCATCATCCTTGGACATGTGTGTGAGCCACCTTCAGGTGACTCTGTCCCAGGCTTCAGCTGGCCTGGCTGATGCCAAGTAAAGCAGAGACCAGCATGTCCCTTCTAGCCCAGAGAGGGAGGAGTATCCCTGGGGAAATAAATGCTGTCATTTTAAAATCACTGAGTTTGGGTTTTCTTACACAGTAATAAATAATTTTAAAATAAAAGTCTGTAATATATAAGAATCCTATTAATGTCCGTGCCATAATATTTTCCAATCAATTAACCTCAGCTGTCCTCCTCTCCCCAAAATTAAGATAGAAAAATTCAGAAGTGAGAGGTAGTCTTCATTTTTTAGCAATATGTGAAATTATGCATAATAGGTATTGCCATGTAAAACAATACTTCTTTAAGTAATATACTGAAAAGTCGACTTTTCTAGCTGCCCTTATTTCTATATGTGTATGTATTCAATATATATGTGTGTATGCATACATATGTATAGATATATATGAATGTGTGTATACATATGTATACATAATCATTTTCTTACTTCAAGTTTATCCACATATCCTTCTGTTCTATAACCAAGACAAAAAAACCAAAAACTTTAAAAAATTTTTGTTAAAGTGTATTCCTGCATTTGATAGTAGTTTCACAACTGAAATAGTATAAATTTCCTCTCTTGTAATAAGCAAAAGAAATAAATGGAATACTTCAAAGTCCATGGACTTGTTGCCCTTTCTACTGAAGGGTGGTAAAAAATACAAAGAGGGCCCAAGAGTAGATTCATGGGGGAAAGAAACAATGTAATTATAGTGTGCTTGTTACTAGTATCTTTTTAAAATGCTTATTTTAAAAAGAGATTATTCCTCCATAAGCAGGAGAAATTCTCAAATTACTTTGAAATGACTGTTCTTAGCTTGTTCTCTAATTCTTTTCATCTTTGTCAGCTAAATAAGCAATAGAATATCCTTAAAGATGAACCAGAGAAGAATAAGAAAAATCATCTTCATTACTAACTCAGAACCAACATATCTTCTTTTGGAGGTAGTTTAACACACTGAATATGTCTCTTATAATGTCTTCTTCCTCAAAAGTAATACTGCCTTCTTTTTCATTCCAAAAATAATCTTTTATACACTTTAATCAAGTTACGGATGCTTGCCACACAATGCCCATTATGGAAACGCACTAGTTAAAATTAATTCACCACCTTTGATTAAAGAGTACATGAAATATGAATACCTTCTTTAAAACTGAGTTTCTTTGGTCCAAAATGTCTGCCTCAAATAGAAAGTAGGCAAGCAAACTTCTACAGCTGAAGTTTTGTACTATGTAAGCCAACGCTATCTTTCCATCCAACTAGGAAAGATAAAATTTAGAATAAAGATCTTCCATTTACCAAACCATGACACATCTGCATTTTTGAAAGTGGATGAGCTTATAAATTATTTGTAAATACTTATCAGGAGTGACACTACCTCTTCAAAATAACATTACCAGTGTGCTTTACTTAATATACAGAATAAAAATGAAATTCAGGTAGACAGAGATTTTGTGTTTTTGGAAACTCAAGTCGGGATTCCATGGGCCAGTTCTAGCCGCTGTGTGCATATACAATACAAAGAAATCAGACACTCAAGAGCTCTCCTGGTCACTCGTGGTCACAATGATGTCCTTTTGAGTTATCATTTCTGCTAAGGTCCAAAAATGATACTTGAGTTATTTGTAAGCTAACTCTTAGTTTTCTTCTTGTTCAAGCTGATAAATTCGGGTTGTTTCTCGCAACCCAGCTGACCATCACCCCAAAGCCCATCCTCTTACACCTACTATGTCACTTGTATGAACTGGTAATTGAACTTATTTTCCCATCAGCTGTAGTATCCTAGTCTCAAAGTCTCCCTAATGGAGACTCATAGCCCCAAGGCAAATATTTCTCTGTGTGGCACATGTGCTATTTCTCAATAAGAAGAGGAGGGGGAAAAAAAGGAACTCAAACATGCAGCTGAAAATGCCAAAAGTCTAACTTAAAATACCTCAGTAATCTGAAATGGTGGTACTACTGTGTTTTTAATTCCTTGTCATACTATTTCTTTTTTTTTTAAATTTATTTATTTATTTATTTTTGGCTGTGTTGGGTCTTCATTGCTGCACGTGGGCTTTCTCTAGTTGCAGCGAGCGAGGGCTACTCTTTGTTGCAGTGTGTGGGCTTCTCACTGAGGTGGCTTCTCTTTTTATGGAGCACGGGCTCTAGGCATGGAGGCTTCAGTAGTTGTGACACGCGGGCTCAGTAGTTGTGGCTCATGGTCTCTAGAGCGCAGGCTCAGTAGTTGTGGTGCACGGGCTTAGTTGCTCCGCGGCATGTGGGATCTTCCCGGACCAGGGCTTGAACCTGTGTCCCCTGCATTGGCAGGCGGATTCCCAACCACTGCACCACCAGGGAAGCCCCTGTCATTCTATTTCTTACTCTGCTATTATATTGGTTATATTTTGTTGTCCGTAGTCCTTAGTAACCTAAACAGTTGTTCTCGGTCCTTGTTCATTTTAAGTTCCAAGGCTCATTGGTGTTCCTCTAGGGATATATGGAATTATTTGTTGATCCCCTGTTGCAATCCTCTGATCTCTCGATTTTCTTGCTAGATGTCCATACTGCATGGGAACCACGGTAATATGCAAAGTCATTCAATGCGTAAGATTTTTTTTGCGGTACTGCTTTATGGCTTCTGCTTGTTGGTTGAGAGTTACAGTTTATTCAATACCAGCTTCTGCCTCATTGTCGGAATCTCTTGATCTTCCAGTGAGATCTTTAACAGCAACAAATGCTCTGTCAACTGTGCAACTCATTTTCCAATCAGCTGTAGTAACTGAGTCTTAAAGTCTGTGCTAACTAATAGCCCCACAGGAAATAGTTGTATGTGTGTGGATAGAGAAGAGAAGTAAAAAAAAGAATTTGCATGTATAAACTTCTAGGTATGTGGATGACAAATTCATGAGTCTACTTACAATATGTATTAACTTAGTTAATCCTATTTAAAATCGGGTGTTATATAGGATGTTAGAAAGACTGCTTTTCTCATTCTTGTATTTCCTAAAGCAATTTATTTAAATACATCATATATACATTTGACAGCAACAACTTTATTAATCTAGCATCACTGGCTAACGCAATTTTCCACCTTCTAAGTTGCTTGAAATAAAGCACATGTGGAATGTGTATTTGATGTTTTGGCTAGAAATTTCATCCCAAGCGATTAGTGCACATTTGTTTAAACTTAAGACATTTATGTCGTTCCCTTGTCCGGTGAGTACTGCAGAATCACAATCCAATAACTTCCACATTGCTTTGTTAAGCAATGTTTGCAACAGTATTTAATGTTCTTGATTTTAGAGTCGTACCCTAAGAAATAGCCGCTAAATCTTTTTTCAATGTCCCATTATTGTTTCTTTCCTATTCTCCCTTCTCCTCCCCTCTGGCGTTTTTGTCTTCTTAAACGTTATCTTTTTTTTCCCCCTCTATCCTCTTCTTCTCTTATTTCATCTTTAATTAATAATGTCGGGTGATCTCACAAGTATCTAAAACTATCATTAATTGAAGGCAATTAATGTGTTTTCTCCAAATAGTATAAAAGTTATAAGTGAAGTAAATATAAGAGCATCCTCTAATATGAAAGAAATAAATCTTTCTTTACTGGGAGTTTCAGGGTCTATCTCTTACTATAGATTTGAGCGTATATTATAGTTATCACATATCCAGAAATTTTGGGACAAAACCATATGGTGTAATTACCTGGTCAATGAACTCATAGCTGTCAGTCAAGGGGCTCCCTAGCTGACTGACTGAAACCATGATCTGGGGAAATGTATAACATCCAGATTCTAGAGTCCCACCTGAAATCTAATAAATCTGAATCACACGTAAATGTGTACTTTACACATCCTTCTCGGATACTTTGGTTGCTCAGCCAGGGTTGTGAACCAGTGACTGAGATTATAATGGAGTGCCTTTTCCACACAGAGGTTGGTATTTTTTCTTTTCCAGTGTATCTTGGCACTTGTGAAATATCAGCCTTCCAAAAATCTTTCCCGATGACATCAAAGCCAACCTTCTAGTCTAAACAAATTATAAATCACTGTAAATAAAGCTCCAAGCAGATATCTCAATATATGTTATTTATTGTAGTGTAACAAAAATAATCCCCAAACTTGGTAGCTGAAAGCAACAAACATATTATCTCACCGTTTCTGTCTGGGAGTCTGGGAGAGGCTTTTTCTTGGGTGGTTCAGGCTCAAGGAATCTTATGAGGTTGCAATCAAAGTGTCATACAGAGCTGTAGTTATCCCAAACTCAAATTACAAGCTAATGCACATGGCCCTTGCCAAGTCTTGGTTCTCTGCCATTGAAGCTTCTCCACTGGCTGCCTCATGACAGCTGGTTTCCTTCAGAGAAAGCAAGAGGGTGCACCTCAAATTACAGCTGCAGTCTTTTTTATAACCTAATCTCAGAAGAGATATCTCATCACTTTGGCGTATTCTGTTCATTGGAAGAGATTCATTAAATCCAGCTCATACTAAAGGGGAGGGGGTCACACATGGGTGTGGACGCCAGGGGATGGAGATTTCTGAGGGCTTCTTAGAGGCTGGTCCCCTCCCCATGGGCCAAGCGATGGAAATCCTGGGTAAGGGTGGACCCAGCCAAGATATTTACATCAAAACCATGAAATTAATTCCTTGAAGTTATTCCAGGATCACATAAAAGCATGTGCAATTGAGATTTCTAAAGCAAACCTACTTCCACCAAAATGATGCGTCCAAAGAGTACCCTTCTATATTTATATAAAAGTCACAATGGTGTTTAAAATATGCAAATGCGCCCTATTACCAAAGTTATAAGAGTGAAATTAAGTTGCTTGTAGATGAATTTTCATTTCAGTTTTCCTAGTAAATTTTATGTGTAATTGCTAATGAGGTTGTCAGTTAGTTTGGCTAATTCCACAGTGTGCCATGGTAGACGTAGTACTTATTGTTTTTGGCATATGTTTCTATGCTCAGCATAACAGTGTTCTAAATCAAATATAATTGTTTGCGGTTAGTCTCTGCTTCATTAATGTGGGTTATCTTTGTCTCCCAAGCTGGAATGAAAATTCTCTGAGAATAAGGAATAGATCTTACTCATTTTTTAGAACCGGCTTTCTTTTTTCAGCTATTAAAAGTGACCCAGATTTAAATTTTTTTATAATAATTTTTAATGAAATCAGTTTGATGTATGTTGCTAAAAATAGACACAAAGACACAAAACTGGGAGATGACTTCAAGATAATTTAATTTTAATAAATAAGAGGCCAACTCTTATGTGAGAATTTTGGGAGGTTTTAGAAAATCCTAGTGCCTGGTATATCTCTATTTCAACCAAGATGAGTCAACTGCTAGTCTACCAACTCTCTGTGAACAACTGAGTACCTATTTAATATATACAAAAAGCAACATCTCTTTAGAGATATTAAAGAGCTGCCCCAAATCCAAAATTTGCATAAACAGGAACAAGAAGAGAAGAATCCATTAGATAAGCAGAGCATTCTCTGCTGCTTTCCCTCCCAACGCATTTGGTGAACTCTCAGTTATCTATCCCTGGGTAACAATCCCCTCCCCCAAAACATAATTGCTTAAAATAACATCAATCATTTTTTTTTGCTCATGAATCTTCACTCTCCTCTACGGTGTCAGCTGTAATGCTGTGACTGGGAGCAGGGAATCCCTTTGCAATAAGACTCCCATGGCTGGCAGGTTCGTGTTTGTCACGTGACCTGATCCACAATTATGTGGGATGGGGGGAGGGTCTCATTTCTTCTCCATAGGGTAAGTGCAAAGGTTGGGTGGAAACAAGCTGTTTGTTCCAGAAATAGAAACAGACCCAAGGGTGAGTGTTGACTGTCTAACCAAATGTCAATAAGACCATTTATGAAGCAGGTTTGAAGCACTTAGTTTCAAAATAGTCAAATAGAGACAGTGCTTGATGATGTTTTGTGTTTAATTTTTTTCTAATAAGATGTCATTTGGATCAAGGAAGTCACGTAAGAATGTTTACTGAAGCCACAGGTGGACCAACCTGCATCGCAGAAACAACATAGGCTTTCTATCCATCACTCTGCCAAGAATTTCCCCCAGTACAACTTTTGTTTGACCGTTGTTCTTGAAAACCACTGAAGCCATCATAGGTCGGTTGGTGGCACTTATATTTAAGATCATGGGCTTTGTCTATTTGCATCTGGGGTAGTAGTTACTTGTCAAACAAGCCCAGGATGGTTTGGGACTATTATAGGGTAAGAAGATGCTAAATGTCCACTTTCTCACCCCAGGGGTTGTGCTTCTCACCTCTGCTACGGCGGCTAGAAGCTTAATGTTGACTTTCATTTGTTTAAAAGCAGATTTCATTTCTTCCAATCCACTTCTGGACATTTCCACTAGGCTGGTAACATAATTCATTTTGTTGGTCATAAAACCAAACTAAGCCTGGTTTTGTCTCCATAATTTAGTTATTTAACCTGACTCCTATAGGAAACCAAGCTTCACTGTCATGACGGAATGAGCAGCTCCAGATAATACAGCAAAGATGGATGTAATTATGGGATTTGCTAAGTTTGGTGGAAAGAAAGTGGATTGAAAAGCTGCCATGCTCCCGTATGGGGAAAAAAGAATGTAGCATCTACTCATGACATATTAGAGGTTTAAAACTAGACTCAGGCATGTGGGGAATTTGAACATTGACTAGATATTTGATGATATTAAGGACATTTTTATTGTATTTAAGAATAATAATGGCATTACAATCATTTTTAAAAAGAGGCATAGGTTTTTTTACACGTAAGGAAATATCTGTGAATTGTATGCTTAAAAAAGACAGCAACCAATCAAACAAACAAAAAAACTCAGAAGGGATTTTTCAACCCTTGCAAAAATTTCCGAATGCATTTTCTTTCCAAATTTTGTTTTATTTTTCCTGGTAGGATTATGCTGACCTGACCACCATGCTATTTGGAATTCAACCCAGTATTTCTACAACCACAGAGAGAGGGCATAAGTGTTATACTTTATTCCTAAATACGTGAACATCTCTGTAGGAATTTGCCAATCTTTAAATACTTGGCCACAGTTTTCCTCTGAATCTATGATAATGAACCTTTTATAGCTAGTTTTGAATCTCATGTACAACAGAAGCTTCTAAATGAGCTATTTGGCCATAATGAGAAATCTCTATTAAAACAAACAAACAAACAAAAAACCTCTGCATGGAATAATTAAATAGACATAAGTGCAGGTTCTGTGCCACGTGTAATTGTAAATAGCACTGACAATGTAATTTATGCTCGTTTATGACACAGTAGCTCATTAGGGCTCCAATTTTCATCCCTTTCTTTAGCCAAGCTCTTCTGTTTCTCTGATAGAAATTCTTTTTATTTCATCTACATTTTTTTGCCACTGGACCTACAAGGGGAAGGGTAAGAAGCTTCTGGAATGGGGGCTACCAGCACCGGGACCCTAGGAACAGGTAGGGGTGCAGGTGGGTGGAGAAAGCTCTAAAGGGACGGGGGTCCCTGGCCTTCAGATTAGCTTTGCCAAGTTAGAGTGTTTCCAGAATTTCCAAATCAGCCAGTGTCTCACAGAAAGCCAGAAATTGAGACTTTTATATAAAATTGTCTTATTTTTCTACGTTGGATACGGATGAAACATTTTTCTACATTCTGTGTGCCAGGCACAGTGTGTTTGCAGGATGCGGGGAGCGGGATGGCCATCAGTTACTAACCTTTGTTCTGAAAGAATAGGGCTGGTTCCCATAATGCTGTTCTCATTTTCATCGGCATGTTCAAACACAGATGAACGTCAAGGGTGTAGCTTACACTCTACTCACCAAATACAAAAATGAAACTTTGGTGCAATAAATGGAATTTGGGGGGAATAAATAAGATTATCAGAATACTGAATAGAGTTCCCTGTGCTATACAGTAGGTCCTTGTTGATTATGTATTTTATATGTAGTCGTGTGTATATGTTAATCCCAAATTCCTAATCTATCCCACGGGGAACTCTACTCAATATTCTATAATAACCTATACGGGAAAAGAATCTGAAAAAGAATAGATATGTGTATATGTATCACTGAATCACTTTGCTGTACACCTGGAACTAACACAACGTTGTAAATCAGTTTTACTCTAATGTAAAGTAAAAATTAAATTAAAAAGTATAAGAGTATCCCTAGCGGGGTTAGGAGCACAGAATCTGAAGTGGGAAAGCTTCAGATGTATTCTGGCTCCCATGGCTGCATCAGTTATTGAATTTACCTTCTCTGTAAGCCTCAGTATTTTGTCTGTAAAAAAGGATAATAATACAACACACACACACACACACTCACACACACACGCACACACACACACACACACACATCAGACTTTTATGAGGATTTCAGCAATACTGTAGGTTCAATCCTTAGCGTATGAGCCAAACCCAGTGAATTCCAATATAAATGACATTTGTTCCCAGGGTTCAGTAGTAAAAGCCAAAACCCTTAATTCAGTTCAAGAACATATCTTTTGTTTAACTGAGACTGGATTGTAAAAAAAGAAAAAAAACACTGCTCTTGGTAGCAAATTAAGCTGTGTTTCTTGCTGAGTGATATGAGCTTCTGCAGAGTTCAACGAGCACAGGTCCAAGTGGCCCTGTTTTTATGTATGCGTGATACGTATTGCTCTTTGGCTTCCTGGAAGGGACACATGCATTTTGTGGGTTTTCAAGCCATACTTATTGGCAAGCTACAACTGCAGAGCCCTTTATAGTTTCAGGACTGGTGGGAACTGGCTCATTTAGGAAAATACATGGTGAAAGAGGGCCCCTTCTGTCTGTTTCCCTGATTTTATAGCCTTGGGTCCATTATCTGTTTTCTCCATCCGTTATGCTCATTGGAACAAAGACGTCAGCCAAGCCAGGAGGAAAATGTGCCAGTGGGAATGAGAGCAGGGGTAAATTTTTTTTTTTCCCCAAGCTTTTTTATTCTCTTGATTATATTTCCTCTTTTTTATTGCAAATGTTTACTTCAGATATTATTTTGATGCGCTTCGTTCTAAAACCCCTTCATAGGTGTAATTATGGAATCCATAGTTTCATGACTGGAAATTGATGTCGATTTTTTGTCGCTGGCTCTGTAGGGAAATAGCTCATACTTCTACCTCTCCCGTTGTGACTGGCTGCCTTATCCTGCCTGGAATATTGGCAGAGAGAGCTTGTTTGGAGCCATTTTAACTGGATTAATGGATATCCTCCTGATTCCTTCAAGGGGAAAAGATGCCTTTTCATCACTGGCCTTTTTTCTCAATATCGATAATAGATTAGCAATTGAAATTTAAAAGAGTGTATGCCTTTTAAAATATGAAACCCTTTTATTATTATACAACAAATCTTATCATAGAAGAATGAAAAGATATAGTAAAAGTAGAAGGGGAAAGTACTCAACCAAGTGTATTGTTTGTGAATATATTAGCCCGTTGCCTTCATTTTCCTCTATGCCTTGTAATTGTATTGTGTTCATCCTGACACATATTTTGAATCCTGCTTCGTTCACTCAATATTAAATACAAACATCTTCTATGTTATTCTAAGTTCTTCACAAACTCATTATTAACGTCAAAAAGAAATTTCCTCTAGAGCTTTGACAAAACTAAGTAGTCTCCTACTTGGGGTCTTTAGGTAGTTTCTGATAATTCGCTCTTGAAACCGAGCAGGACCCTGTGGGCCCCTCCTGGGTACAAATCCTTTCCGTGTCCCTCATTTCTTGTTTGTAGGAAATAGGCTTCATTCAGCCTCCGTGACCTTCCCGGAGTTCCAAAGGGCAGGTTCAAACAGTTGCTAATCAGGGAAGGGAGGGGGTGCAGAGATAAGGGGGGAGCAGTCAGGAGACCATAGTGCAGCCTTGGGGCAGGTCCTGGTTCCTCCTCAAGGGATACACATAAAGATAGCTTTGAGTTCTTATGCGGGAACTGAGGCTCCCCACCCAGATGGAGAATGGTAACTTCAGGCTGAGCTCAAGGTTCCTGATGCACTGTCCTCTTACCTCACCACCAGCTAATCAGAAGTCACACACCCTGCAGCTCTCTCCCCAGATTTGGCCTATAAAAACTTTCCCCCCCAAACCATTGGGGAGTTCAGGGTTTTTGGGGCATGAGCCACCCGTTCTCCTTGCTTGGATGGCCCTGCAATAAACCTTTCTCTATGCCAAACTCCAGTGTTTCGGTTTGTTTGGCCTCAACTGTGCGGGCGCACAAACTTGCATTCAGTAACACTATTATGCATACAATTAATAGAAACCACCAACACGATTGGTCACTCCCCTGTGGAGGCACTATGTTAAGTGTCTGATCTCTGTTACTGCATGGGACCCTCAAAAGCAGCTAAGTCAGATTGTAGCATCATTTTCACAGATGCAGGAGGACACCAAGGCTGAAAGAATGCAATCCATGGGTCCATAGGCAAGTGGCTGGTAAGTGTTGGGGGCAGGGTGAACAGCTAGTTGGAGTCTGCACTGTTTTCTGTGTTTGGACTCACAACCAGAAGAGCAATGCAGAACCCTGTTGTACTTCTGATGCCATCACACCATGGACGTCTCTGGGGAAACTGTGACATGCAGCTCAGATGACAGCCCTTTGTCTTTTTTCCAGTCCCTGGACAACTTTAAAAAGCTAGACCCCTGCCCCTAAGCCAGGAATGTCTGCTCTCAGCAATGTATAGGAAAAACAAGCACTGTTGCCCCAAAGCTGGTCTGCCTCTCGAGTGCTGTCTATCTAACTGCTGGTTGCAATGTACTGTGTATATAAAATAATTTTAATAAGTTTAATGGACTGGTGCCAGATTTTAAAAGAGAGACTAGAACACAACAGAATAGAATAGAAAACAGAATAAGATACATCAAAGCACACGGAGGATAGTAAGGGTACACACAAATTCCGGAACCTTCTGTTTCAGTTTGAATGTGTGGGTTTATGTGCTGAGTCATGATAGAAAACGTGTTTCTTTCTCTGGGTTGTGGTAAAAAAAAATAAATAAATAAAGGATTTGAAAATCATGTTTCTAGGGCTTATACCATGAAATTTCTGGTATTTATACTTAAAAGCAGAGAACAGCCATGTATGGTGATATGGGTGATGTTAATTGAAAAGAAACACCAATCCTTGGTATTTGCATTAAAATAGTAAAGAAAATAAAAGATAAAAAAAAGATAATAATAGCAATGTACATACCAGTGTGTGTGTCTGTATATATATATACATATACATATACATATATATATATATATATATACACACACACAGACACCAGGCCAAGCTCTGAGTGCTTTTTATCATTAACTTATTATTTATTATCTCATTTAGTTATCACCAAACCCCATGGAATTGGTACTATTATTATCCTCCCTTTACAGATGAGGGAACCTAAGCCCAGGAAGGTAAATTAATTTTCTGAAGTTCTCACAGCTGGGAAGTCATGGAGCTTTAATCCAAACACAAGCAGAGAGCCTATGTTCTTAAAACTATTCCCCAGCTCCTTCTGCAAAATTTTGTAACTTATCTGACAAATATGGAGAAAGGAAATGAATGGGAATATGCTTTAATAATCTTACCATCACAACTTTAAGGTGTTTCTAAAGTGACCTGCATTAAGCCTTGGACAGAGGATGATGACCCCGTGTTGACATTAACAGCAGCTCTGCTGTATCGGCAGCATCAGTAAGAAGAGCACCGACGCCATCTGTGACCTTAGTGGGAAAGTTCTGATAGTGATTAGTAATGTCTGCCACAGGCATAGGATAAGAGGGTACAGGCATGCACGCCACCAGGTATGTGCCTTTTATTCTTTCATTAAAGCAACATGTATTGAGGGCCTAGGTTGTGGCTGGCACCGTTCTAGGTCTTGAAGATATGGCAGGGAACCAGAAAGACAAGCTTTCCTTTGAAAGGGAGACATTAAAGATTGATAATGAAGTGGACAGTTAAACACATGATAAAATTTCACATAGTAACTTCAGGTACTGGGAAGGAAAGTAAGGCACTGAAAAAGGTAGATGTCACAGAGCTGGGCAGCTGATGTGTAAGGTATCAGGGGAGCTACTCTGGCGAAGGGCTATTTTAGTAAGCCGGAATAAAATGAGGGAGTATGCCCACAGGAAGAGCATTCCTCTAGAGCATCTGGAGGAACAGCATTCCAGGCAGAGGGGACGGCAAAGGGAGCATGGCATTTCCTTGGCATGCCATGAAGGCGAGACTCGTCCTAAGCCTTTCGGCCATTGACTTATAGTTTTAAAATGTACAATTTGTTCAGAAGGTTGTGCACGCGAATGCTGGGAATAGATGTTGCAGGAAAAGAAATAGTGTCTTGCATTTTTTACTTTGTCAATTTCAAAGTAAATTTCAAAGATTTTGGAAATCGTTTATGAGAGGCACACACTATTTTTATAAAAGAAAAAAACATTAAAATACTTTATAAATTGTATACATCCTGGCTCAATTAGTAGCACACTGAAAAGAAAAAACAATAAAATACTTTATAAATTGTAGACATGCTATCTCAATTAGTGACACACAGGTGAGAGTTTTGAGTTACTTCTAAATATTCACAGAGTGCTGGCCAAGTAGCTACTCACTAGTTTCCCTGTGGTTACCAGACAAGATTTAGAATGAGTTCGTGTTAAAAGTGAAAAGAGGGCTTCCCTGGTGGTGCAGTGGTTAAGAATCCACCTGCCAATGCAGGGGACACAGGTTCGAGCCATGGTTCGGGAAGATCCCACATGCCAGGGAGCAACTAAGCCCGTGTGCCACAGCTACTGAAGCCTGCGTGCTGCAAATACCGAAGCCCACGTGCCTAGAGCCCATGCTCCACAACAAGAGAAGTCACCACAATGAGAAGCCCATGTACCACAATGAAGAGTAGCCCCCGCTCGCTGCAACTAGAGAAAGCCTGCACACAGTAATGAAGACCACACAGAGCCAAAAAAAAAAGAAAAAAACTGAAAAGAAGTTATGAGACCTCATCCAATTTGGTCCCCTGTTTCCATGATCTAGTTTGATGTTTTCCAAGTGGGAGCAACTTTTCCCCCATGAGGCATTCAGCAATGCGTGGATATATATTAGTTTGTCACAATTAAAGGGTGCTACTGGCATCTAATGGGTAGAAGCCAGGGACACTGCTAAGCATCCTACAGGGGGAAAGATGGCCCCCCAAATAAAGAATTCTCAGGCCTGTCATGTCAATAGAACCAAGACTGAGAAACCCTGATCTAGGTAAGAGCATCATAAACAAATGGAGGTTGAATTCCTTTGCTCTGCTGATAGTCTGATGCAGTTGCTATGGAGACCAAGTGATGGATACATGCACATTCAGGCTGTGCAGAAGTTTCAAGGTCAGGGTGAGGGAAAAAGACAGATAGTGATTGAAACTGGAGAGGTACCACTAACTAGCAGGGTTCTGCAGGTGCTGACTAAATTATCCATCACACTTAGAGTTTGCACTGGGAGCGCCCCCTTCTGGAGCAGAGGAACTCCTGAGAACTCAACTTCCAGGTCGACCTGAGAATTACCGTCAAGGGGACCACCTCTTTGTCCCTTCTCACTCACACTCAGAGAGGTCCCTGCCATGAGAGAGCTGGTTGTAAGAACTCTTCGAGAGATCTTTCAAAGCAGAGAGATATTTCAAAGCATCGGGAGCGTAGGCTGGATGGAAAGGTGGTCTGGAAATTCAGAAAGATCTAGAGAGTTTCCTAACTTGATCATGGATCCATGGTGATATTTCTTCTTGTGGTAAATTTGATGTTGAAGCAATCATCTTGAATGTTTTTATTCCCTTCTGGCTTCAATTTTCTTCTATTTGACTTTATTGCTACCTTTCATTTTTTAAAACTTGATATTGATTTTCCTACCAGTGAGAATGGGAAACCATGGCCATTTTCCTGGGCCATTATTAGTGCTAGAATGGAGCAATGGAGGCATATCTGTTCAAGGAGAAAGCTCGGTTTATTCCTATTCATTCTCTCTCTCTCTCCCCTCTCTTTCTTTCTCTCTCTCTCTCCCTCTTTCTTTCTTTCCTTCTTTCTTTCTTTCTTTCTTTTCTTTCTTTCTTTCTCTTTCTTTCTTTCTTTCTTTCTTTCTTTCTTTCTTTCCTTATTTCCTTCTTTCTTCCTTTCTTTCTTTCTTTCTCATGCCTCTCTGTTTGAAAGCTAAATATCAAGGTCTCATTTTACCTGTAATTGAAACTTGAACTAATGAAGATTATCAGGCTAACATCTATAAAGAAAGTCTTTAGTTATCAAAACTCAACTTGGCATACTCTAAGTAATTTTATAAATTCCAGTTTTAAGGCTTTAACATTTTACATCACTAAAAAAAAAAAAAGTCACACAGGGGTGAGTATCCAAATAAACAGAAACATTTTGTTTTGAAAGGCAATTAGCAATTGCATCAGAAGCCTGAAATGTGTATTTACACTTTGAATCCATATTTCACTTGTAAGAATGAGTCCTAAGGAAATAATTTCAATGATGTAGTTAGCTATTGTTTTTGTCTGCCCAGGAAACATTATCGCTCCTTCTGTTACTGGCACCCCAAATGCCCTGGGGGACGACACCCCCCTTCCCCACTGTCCAACCATGTGTTTAGGTGGACATGATGTCTTCCTCAGCTCAGAGAGAGCAGCCTGTGACTCAAGTCTGAGAAATTACTATATTTCATTCTTTTACCGCCATGATCTGTTCAACTGGAAACTTGACCCAGTTCAGTTCTAGGCCAGGCATGAACCCAAAACATTAATGGGTCTGAGGAAATGAGAAGTTCTCTTTCAATCAAACTTATCACCGGAAGGGTATAAGGCTAGAAAAGCTAGGTTTCACTATGTGGAGAGAACTCTAGCTAAGAATGTGTCCACCACAGAAAATAGGAAACCTTGGAGTGTAAACCTAGGTTAGACTTCTTTCCCTGTCTTCAACTAAGGTAGAAACGCATGCTGTCTGTGAAAGGTACAATACCATGGTACTAATTTAGCCATGCCATCAGTAATTGTACGTCTGAAATCACAAGGTTTTTTGTGCTAACTATATACTCTCTAACATATTAAAATAAATTCCTATTTTTTTATAGCCCTTTGTGTTTCCCAAATATCGCCTTTTATGTCAGCAGTTTTATGCACTCTGTAGGGAAGATGTCAGAGTGAAATATCCTTTTCACTTCAAATGACATTTGCCATAAACCACCCTAATCATAATGTTACCAAACTCAGGTCTGGCTGTTCACTACTCAAAAGCCAGTAAAGAGGTAAAGTTGGTGGAAAGAAAAGTTTGCTTTTATTTCGGAGGCCAGCAACCTTTAGCGTTAACCCTGTGCCTCTAAAATTCTATGGAAGATGGTCTAGATTCCCTGCCAGTAGAAGAGTTCTGATAAGTATCTACCTCTAAGAGGTCCTTGCATATGATTTGAAAGGTGGAAAAGAAAAGAAGCCATTATTCTCCGGTGTACCTCTGGTGGCAGGTGCAGAAAAGCAGGTGGACATTGGTGGCTGATGAAAATGAAGTTCCTCCATCATTTTCCTGGATTCCCTCCCGAGAATCAGATACTTGGGTGTTGTAGGCAGTGACATAGTGTAACCTAGCAGGACCCTATGGCAGAGGTCCCCGACCCCTGGTACCGGTCCTCGGCCTGTTAGGAACCGGGCGGCACAGCAGGAGGTGAGCGGCGGGCAAGCGAGCGAAGCTTCATCTGCTGCTCTCCATCGCTCCCCATCACCCACATAACCTCCTGAACCATCCCCACCCCATCCGTGGAAAAATTGCCTTCCACGGAACTGGTCCCTGGTGCCAAAAGGTTGGGGACCACTGCCCTATGGGACTTTCCTGGGACTGACTCCTCCACGTCCTCTACCTGTCTCTTGTTTGTAGAAAAACTTTAGCCTCCTAAGCCTTCCCCAAGGTCCAAAGAACAAATTTAATGAGAGAAGTGAGAAAATGCAGAAAGAAAAGAAAACAGTCAAGCAAGGCAAAAGAATAATAGTTTAGCCATTAAACAAAGTCAAGAACTTTAGTTCCTCCTCAAAGACTATAGATAATATTCTGAGCCATATCCTTGAGCTGTTTTGCAGATGCTGAGACCCCCATTAGGTGGGAGAAGTTAACTGTCTGCTGCCCACAAGCACGTAGAACCTAGACTGGTGGGAACCAGAAGGTTGATGATGCCGACTCCCAATTACCTCACCACCAACCAATCAGAAGAAGGTCCACGAGCTGATCGCACACCCCACCACGCTCTCCCTCACCCTGTCTTTAAAAAAACCCTTCCCTAAAAGCCATCAGGGAGTTCGGGTCTTTTGAGCATTAGCTGCCCATTCTTGGTGCCTGCAGTAAACACTGCACTTTCCTTCATCCCAAACTGGTGTCAGTAGATCGGCTTTACTGCGCTTGGGTGAGCAGACCCAAGTTTGTTTCCATAACAAGAGGACTCGCTTGCCCAGTCCTTCCCGCTGTTGGGTAAACCTTTAATTCCCTGTACAAAGCAATTCCTCTTAAAAGCTTCTAGTGGCTCCAGACTTATTGGCTGTTTGTTGTAAGCACTACATTTTCTTTTTAATTATGGTAAAATACATATAACATAAAATTCATCATCTTGGCCATTTTTAAGTGTCCAGTTCAGTAGCGTTAAGTACATTCATATGGTTGTGCAACCAATGTCCAGAACTGCTTTCATCTTGCAGAACTGAAACTCTGTCCCCATTAAACATTAACTCCCCATCTGCCCTCTTCCAGCCTCCGGCAAAACCTATTCTACCTTCTGTCTCCATGAATTTGATTTCTCCAGGGACCTCCTATAAGTAGAATCACACAGTATTTGGTTTTGTGACTGGCTTATCATCTCACTTAGAATAATGTCCCAACCCATTGTTTTTCAATTTGTTATGTTTAATACATAGAATGTTGGCTGAAATGAAGGATGTGTTGAGACTTGATAGCAGAAAACGTATTCCCCTCCTAGAGTTCCAAATTGGATCATCCATGAAAAGATTTCACATGATTTCTTTAGTCCTTGTCTTTGTAGTTTACTATTACCTTGAGACAGAGCATATCCAAGAGGTTGTTCATAGGTGGGGTTAATACGCTAGAGAACGACCCCTGACGCTTATGCCCTGGGAGGCCTCCCCTTGTTGTGTGAGCAAGTGTCTGAATTAGACATACTCTCGCCCATTGCTGAGTGTTATCTAGACATAATTTCTCTTCAAATTCTGTTACTGGCCTTCGGCTACAAACAAATAAGTTAATTCACATCCATGTCAATAACTCAGTCACACGAAAATTGAATCAATGAATTTAATTAGATCTCCATGTATCGTTATAATTTGGCAATGATAGCTCTCCTAGTAAGGTGCTGAGATTAATCACTGGATGTCAGAAATGGGACATGCTGATTTGTGAAGAATTTGACACAAATTCTGGAATGGGGATTGTCAGCCATGGGTTTTCTTGGACAGCGTTAAGGCCAATTACCATGAGAGGAGAAGATGACAGTCTGAATTTTATTACCTGGAGACTCAGAGTCAAATGTCCCAACATTCTGTATTGGCTTCCAGGCTTTGGAGGATGTTAGACGCCTGTTATAAGTGTGAAAAATCAGTGGTGCCTCACCTGTGGGACCACATCAAACTAAAAGATTTCTGCGCAGCAAAGGAAACCATCAACAAAATGAAAAGGCAACCTACTTATTGGGAGTAAATATTTGCAAATCATATATCTGATAAGGGTTTTACATCCAAAATATACAAAGAACTCATATACCTCAACATCAAAAAAACAAACAGCCCAATTAAAAAAAAAAATGGACAGAGGATCCGAACAGATATCTTTCCAAAGAAGACATACAGATGGCCAACAGGCACATGAATACATGTTCAGCGTCACTAGCCAGCAGGAAGGAAGATAAAGTAACTTTGTTCAGTTCCGAAATTCAGAGTTACAACGAAATGGAAGTTTTCTCCTTACCTGGTCTTCCCTGACCTTGCACCATCTCTCCAGAAAGCTTTTCCTTTATAAAACACTAAATGTGACCACTAATACTAGTACAAAGAACATTAATGGAGGAGCTCAGGGAAGGCCAGGCTGAGAGGCATGAGTTCCCACCTTCACAAATGGGCATCACTCCATAAAAAATGCCACCTCATTTGCCCAATGTCAAGTAGACTAGTATTTCAGACATGGAAACTTTTGCCTCGCAGCATCAAAATAATTGAATGCTGTAATGGCTCAGTACCCTGTTTAGAGTTATAATAACGGGATTTACATTATTCTTATCCACAGGCACAAGGTCCCCAGATTTTTACAACTCCCTTTCCTTCGCCCCCCATGCAATAACTAGGATGTCTTGTCACGCTCTTATGCAACAATCCTTGAAGCATGTCAGCTCCTGGCAACGAATGCACTTAGCCAGAAAATCATACACATCAACCAGCAAAGAAAAAATCCTGATTTAATAGAGTTTGAAATTGCCACAATCTGGAAGGCACAGAGAGGAATAGAAGCTTCACCTGCCTGGCCCGTTGGTTGTTGAGTCTCCATCTGACCTGGAGGGATTATGAGGGGCCAGAACCTGAGACAAGGCACGTTCCTCCTTCAGATCGGCTCTCAGAATTCCCTGACCTCCCCCTACCTGGCGCAGATCACAGGGTCAATCACACAACTCTCTGTGTCATTGTTTCTTTCAAGAGTCACAATCTCAAATTCCAAAGCCACCAGAGAAGTGACATAGAGAGATGAAGTGGTCGCTTGGGGATCTGAGTTAACCAAAGGAGGTGTATGCACCCCAATAAGGGGATCAGCTTGGACTCAGCTCCCGTCAACCGCTTCCCAAGCAGAATAACCCACTGTTGATTGATTTTCTACATTTCCAAGGGCAGCAGGAATGATCACTTTTAATATACTTTTTATTTTAAAACACTTTGAGATTTACAGAGTTACTGTGAAGATAGCAGAGAGTGTTTCCATATATCACACACCCATGTCCCCCCTATTATCGACATCTTACCTTTGTAGGGTGCATTTGTCACTCTTTATGAACCGATATTAATACTTTTATCAAGTAAAGTCTATACTTTAATCAGAAGGATATGTGGTTGATAAGGTAAGTGTTTTGGTATTTAAATGTTGATCTTTGTGGTAAGCAGAATGATTCCCCATCCCCGCCAAAGATATCTACATTCTAATCCCCAGAGTCTGTGAATATGTCACCTTACATGGAAAAAGGGACTCTGCAAGGTGTGATTCAGTCAAGGATCTTGAGATGGGGAGATTGTCCTGCATTATCCAGGTGGCCCAATAGAATCACAAGCATCCTTAGGAGAGGAAGGTAGGAGGGTCAGGGTCAGAGAAGGAGATGTGATGGAAGCAGAGGTCAGTGATGCAGCCATGAGTCAAGGTCCGTAGGCAGCTTCTAGAGACTGAAAAAGGCAAGGAAACAAATTCTCACCCAGAGACTCCAGAAGAAACACAGTACTGATTTTATCCAAATATGATCCATTTTAGACTACTGACTTGCAGAACTGAAAAAGTTTTAAATATTGTGTTGCTTTAAAATTAGATTCATGGTAATTTGTTTCAGCAGCAAATGATGAATTCAATCAGCAGGAAAACACCCTATCAGTCAAACACAAGTTCACCCCCTGACCTGCCACTTTGCAGAGGACCAATGTCTGCTTGGGATGACACAGCTCCGAATGGAAAATGAGATTACACCCCCCTCTGTATCACAGACCCTGGCACCATCCGTGACACATAGAAGATGCTCAACATATTGTATTTAATGAATGCTTTTAGCACATTAAAAACTACTAAGTAAATTATTAATATCCTCCAACAAGGAATAATGTGATTCTTTATTCTCCTTGGGCAAAAAGTGTGAGAAGTAGTGATTCTATTTACCTCTGGCCACTTAGGGCTCCTGAAGTATGTACAATATCCTTATTTCTAAGCTACTTTAAGCACGCCTTTGATTTCTTATTACGGAACAAAATGAGACACACGCTTACGGTTTGCACATGGAGTATCGTTACCGACAAAGTAACTATGCTTTTGAAAATGGCATAAGTGGAGAAAGCACCATTTCAGAGTTCATTGTCGGTCTTTCCAGTTTCAAGGGTCTAGAGAAAAAGAACTCCTTAGCCTATTTTCATTTTTCTTAGCTAAGACTTTAACTGTGAAGCTTTTCTTTTGTTGGGCTTGGGGCCCTGGGATAAGTGCCACATGAGTTGAAATCTGCACAAACATCAATGTCATTATGCTTTTACATGCTGGAAAAGCCAGTGTGTTACCTTCCTTTAGACGCTGTTCATCCTTTGGAAAGAGAGATCAGTTCAGCGTGAGGGGACGGCTACTGAGTCCAAGTTCGCACTGCTTGCCACAGAGCAGGCCAATAAACCAAGAGAGAAGCTGTTGGGGCAATGAATAGCGACTTTATTTGGAAAGCCAGCAGACCAAGAAGATGGTGGACTCGTGACCCAAAGAACCATCTGGCCGGAGTTAGAATTCAGGCTTCTTTTATACTCAAAGGGGAGGGAGTAAAGTCAAACATTTCCTGGTTCTGGTCAGTCTCCAGAGGGGATGTGATCCTGTCTTCCTTCCTGCCGTCATTCACAGGTGGGTCTGGTCAGGATGTTTCCTGTGAGCTAAACAAAGGTATTTCAGCTTAACACTCATTACATGGGAGGCGGGTTCCCAGAGATGGGCCATAATGTATAATTTAAGCTTATAGACAACATCCCTTTAGTGATTAACTTGTAGCAAAAGCAATAGAACACAAAGGTTAAAGTAAAAGAAACAGATCCAATATGGAGTCAGATTTGTTTTTCCCTGTTACAGGACCACACACACGGAAAACACAGAAACAGGGCTTTGAGCATTGATACATTAACTTCCCTTTCCCAGAGACGCTCTGATGGAAGAAAGGTCCTTTGGGACTTCTTTCCCCATCTCTGTCTCCCTCTCCGTCCCTCTCTGTTGGACATTACTGTGCATGTTTTTCCCGTTCATGGAAGACACTCACTTTACCCCCTCCAGAGTCGTTACCTAGGCAGAGGCTTCCTGCGTCATCCCTGCCCATCCTGGGCACATTCCCTGATGTTCGCTGACACGCGGTCGAGTGCCTCCGTGCACATCCCTGGATCCTGTGTGGTCGCCTTTAATCCATCACTCCCACCATCTCATCTCACTGCTACGGTTTCAGGCTGTCACTCTGTTGTATTTCTGTGCGTCTTGTTCTTCATAGGCATCCAGAAGAAACTCAGGGGGGTCCCTGAGTCCCAGAAGTGGCTTCTCTCTTTTGTCTCTTTCAGGAAAACCTGGGCTCTAAGTTCTAATTCTGCTGATGCCTGGCTCTGGCCAAGGTCAATCCCCCAGCCTTCACATCCTCATCTAGTAAGGGGATGATTCGCCTATCAAAGCTGTGAAGCTGGCTAAGTTCTTAGCTCCTAGGAAATAGCAGATGTAATTTATCAATCATTCAGTCATTCTTTCATCAAAGCAGCATTCAATAATGGGCACCGGGGTACAGGACCCTGAAGTTCAGGCTTTGAGCACAGACTGCTCTGGGTTCAAACTGCAGCTCTGCCGTTTACAACCTGAGTGAACTGGGTCAGCTCGTATATCCTTTCCTTTTGCTTCAGTTTTCTCCCCTGTAAAATAAGTGCTATGCTGGTATTAGCCTCACAGGGTTGGTTTACAAGGAAGTTGAGTGTATGTAGAGCCCGACACAGTGTTGACCTTTAGTAAAATTTAGGTAAAAATACTAATACTGATAGAATTACAGCAAGGCTCAGTCAGCCTGATTCCAGAGCCTGTGCATTCACAACTGTGCCAAACTGCTTACATAATTATTGTTAGTCATAACAAAGTCTCTTTAATGTATTTCCATTATTCACGTGGGGTATGTCTTTGATGCTGGTGGATTCAGTTTTGCCCCTGCCAGAGCTCTGGGTACCTTATCATATCCTGGGATCATCTGTGGGAGGGACACCTGGCCATGGGGAGAGGGGCCCCCAGCAACAGGTGGGGTGTTACAACTCTCCTGGGGAATTCAATCTGCTGACTCCAGGCCCTTTTAGGAAGCCTGGGACCAAAATTTCCACGAGTTACTCCTGACACCCGCTGGTCCTCTTGCCCCTGGTCCAGTCACTGATGCTGAGATCCAGCTGGAGGTCATTCATGACAGCATAAGGATCTATATTGGGTCTGATAAAGGTTCAGAGCATAATTCAGCATCTAGGGCTGGCAAGTCCGGAGGTTTCCATGTAAGCCAAGTGGAAAAACAAAACAGCTGAAACACTGAGTGGAAAATGCAATGGTCAGAATAGCACAGTGAATATGGGTCCAGATTTTGGAATCTGTCCTATAAATCTGTGTTCAACTCTCAGTAGCTGAACTGTATTCAAGCTAAATAACCCCTTTGTGTGTCAGTTTCCTTGCCGGCAAATGGGACTGAAATAGGACCTACCTGCTAGGGTTCTTATGCGATGCAATGAGTTAAGACATATATAACATTAGAACAAATCTCTGAACATTCCTTAATAAGTGAGAGCCATTATTAACTCTAAAAGTGTGAGCACATACAAGCCAAAAAAGCTATTTAATCAAAGCGATTTGCTGCACAATATAAAATATATCTCACATTTATAAAACAAAATTCCTAACTGGCGACAGCAGCTATTTCCATTTTTTGTGTCTTTTCCCCCAGAGCCCATAGTTCTGCAGGCAGCTGCAGAGAGCTTTGAGAGATAATAAATGTGCTATACATACCAACTTCTTTGATTCCCTGCCTTTATTCTAAAATATGGAAAGGCTTGGGTGTAAATATGGCTGTGAAGTCTTTTATTGCTCCTATTAACGTGAAAATGTGCTTGTGTAATGCACTCGGTTGTGTCTAAACCACCCCTGCTCCTGCCTGATTTCACGTTGTCTGGGAAAGAGAAAATTGGAGCCGGTGCAGTAATCACACGTTAACAAGCACGCGGACGTTAGTGGCCCAAAGAGCTTTTTAGTGGATTAATTGAAAGTCTCCCTGTGCGAGCTGGAGCATCTCAGCTAGCGACACTGAACAGGCACATCTCACGATTAGTGGGGACAAATGAAAACTAAATCATGTGATACGTCCCACTGCCGACTATTGGATAAGAAAAGTCACCAGTCCGAGCTGTCCTCATTTCAGAACTTGGAGGCACTACAGACAGCTGCACTGAATGTAGGTTAAAGCCTGGATCCTATCACGAGGCCATCAAAGTTTAAGTCCTGGTTCCACTGCTTACTTCCTGTGTGACCTTGGTGAAGTCAGTTACCCTCTCTGTGCACCTGTTTATCTGCAAAGGGGAATGATGATAACAGCACCTATCTCATAAGGCCACCGTGAGGGCAAAGTGGGCCAGACTGTGGGAACACAACCAGAACAAGACCTGAGTGTAAAGAACACAAAGTAAGAGTTAGCTATTATCATTATAGTATTATTATTACTACTATTGCATTGTTAAAGTCCTCATAGAAAATACATGGCATACTCAAAGCAGGATAGGATTTAATGAAGGCAGCATTTAAATGGATTTGTCAGGATAAGTAGACAGGGGATGGTCCCACACCCAGAAACTAGCATCAGAGGAAAGCCTTTACACCACTCTCCAGCCTCACCCTAACCAGGGGGCCAAGAGGAAGCAACAGTTTCCAGAACAGGGAGAGGGGTGGCAATGAGAAGGTCTCATCCAGTGGGAACTGTGGCTTCTGTGAAAGCAACACAAATGATGCTAAATCCTGGAAGAGTAGGGAGAGAATGAGGGCCATAAATCCCTTGACCTCTCTCTCATCTTGACCCCCAAACCCCAGTGCCTCCCATTAGAAAATCTACCCAGAAGCCAGCAGGCAGGGGAGCCCATTTGATCCATTATGAAGAGGTCAGCCTCCAGGTTTCAGAATGGTGCAGGGGACACTGGGGCAAAGAGGCGATCTGGAGGGTGATTGGAAAGCATTCAACTCCAAGGACAACGGTCTTTGGACCATCTCTGTTACCTATGCAATTAGTATGAATAAACTGAGGAGATATTACCCATATAGCCACATACCCCACTGCCAAGAAATGCTAAAGGGACAAATATAACTGATATAAATATTTCTCATTTTTCCAATCTGTGAGAATTACTTAGTGCCTTTTCATTTTGGTTCTGGGCCAGAGTCAGGAAGAGTGATAATCCTCATAAAAACAACCTGAACAAAAAACAGTGACAGCAAGTGGCATGTCTATAACACTTAACAATGGTCAAATTGTTTTCATGCATTTAAGCACATTTCAACCTTGTAAAAAATTTGTGGTAAAGGAGCTAGTGATTCCTTTTTCAAAAATATGGAAATTGAAAATGAAGTTTTCAGTTGGGCAGGATCAAAACCCACTGTTCTTGTTTAAATTTCTTAGAGAATGCATGGAGAAATGTTAACAATATAGAATGTGGTTTAAAGTACAAGATGTAGAGTTTACTCATCTGTTTGTTTTATTTAAGTAATAAGTTGAGAGGTCTTGTGAGGCATCAAACTCCAGACACTGGCTAGCAAAGTTGTGGAGAAATTGGAATCCGTGTACACTATTGGTGGGAATGTAAAATGGTGCAGCATCTATGGAAACCGTATGGAGACTTATCAAAAATTAAAGGTGGAACTAGCATATGATCCAGAGATCCCACTTTGCGGTATATAACCTAAAGAACTGAAATCAGGATTTCAAGAAGTATTTACACTCTACAATAAGTGGGAAACACTTGAAATACATGTAATGTTCTTTACTGTTGATTTTAGGAAGTGGAGTATTCAACCGTAAGGTTTTCCTGTGGACAGCTCTTCTAAAAAATATTTCTTAAGCCTCCAAATTCTGTATTTCTAGTATCATATTTACTACAAACATTTTAAAATGCTCTTTTATTATACCAATACTTTTGAAAAATTAAATAAGAGATGAAGACTTGCATAGATTGGTAGTTTTGTTGGGAAGAGTAGCCTAGGTTGGGAAGTTACTGAGAGCCACTGCAATTAACGACACACGCCTGATGCTGTCTACTGCTAAATATTCCCGGAAAGGATCATTTAAGCACGCTTCCAGCCCTCCTTACTGGTCACTCAGAAAAAAATCTCCTTCTACAAGTCTGCTACCATTTATGATTGCTTTATCACTTGAAGAATAGAAAACAACCAATGTTTTTAATGACCCAGTTGAAATAGTTAGCTCTGGAAGGAATATTTTACCTGATGTGCTCAGAAATGTAACTCATGAAGTCTACAGGATACAGTCATGGGACTATATGAGAAAGACATCCTTTAGATTTGGTGGTTGAACGTAGAACCCAGACCTATTACTGAGATGACAGTGCATTCAGATGCAGCATCATTGTGAATTCTGAGAAAATGACGGAAAACATCCGTCCTGTGGGAGGAGGAGCCTTTGAATTGACTGTGTCTAATTCTGGAATAATTCATTTTCCAACCAGTAATTCCAGGCACCAGCAGCAATATGGCGGCCTTTGTAGACACCTAGGGGCCAGGAGGAAAAGGGGTTATTTGCATATAAATTAAATTTGCATAAATATTTTAGCAGAAATAAATGGAGCCAACTACAGTCTTTGCCTGGATTGTTCCTCTTTGGCAGATGTTAATAGAAGTGGCCTGTGTTGTTGTGAGTCGTCCCACTGTGAAAGCGGGTCTCTGGCACCCAGGAAAGGGCCTAGAGTCCCAGCTCCTGAAATAACGCATGTTCCCCTGAAATACACTCCAAGATAGAATGAGTTAAGACTTTTCTGTAGTCCACTTATTCAAATCACTACTGAAGATGGCCCCAAATATTTTCTAGAACTTCTAAAATTTCTAGAAATAGCCCTTATTAGAACAGAGTGAAATCTGGATTTAAATTCAGATGGGGAGGTGAAGGCAGAATACAACAAAAAATCAGCAACTCAATGTCAGTTCAAGCCATTTATAAAATGCCTGCCCCTGTCCTTGAACACTGAGGTCACTCTCACTCCCTGCTGGCAGAAAGTACAGGAACACCGTGAACTGGACTTCAGGTGAGCGGGACAAGCATTCATGATTTTTAGCTAAATACATGGGACAAGACAGCAACTGCAGAAGTCCAAGGCCAGGCTTGCATTCTGGAGCCCACCCTCTTGAATGGCTATAATAGGATCTGACTATAGAACAGACAGCACCTAATGATGTAGCTTCCAGGCTCCTGGGTCCTGGTACTTCCAGCTCAGGGATATGAACTTAGGGCCTTCAGGTACGTAAAGCAGGCAGAGGAAAGACCAGAAGAGCCTCAATCCCATCACTACACAAGTCCATTCACATGGAATTCTGCATAAACAAAGCCTCCCGGAGATGTACCAGGTGTGGGTGAGGGCCCCTTTGGAAATCGGACATTGCACAGTCTTGTAATTTTGTCTGGAAGAACTGGTCTGGGCTAAATGTCTTCTTCTGTCTTCCTTCCAATTCTGTATAATCAATTCCTCTCAATTTCATGAACTCTAAATATTCAGTTTTCCCCATAAACGGGATCTTCCATAATTCAATCTTTACTTACAAAGAATGCCTCCATTAGAGAAAATGTCTTTTAAATGATTGTATTTGTTCACACTAAGTGGATTTCTCCAATTTGTGACTGCTACTGAAATGCAGTTGGGCTCTAGCAAATAGCTGTGGATTCGAGGAGGTGGTGTTTTCAGTTGGCATGAATTTTTCAGCTCTTCCTCATAGAGGAAATGGCTAGCAATGTGACTCTTTACATTTCCATTTTTAAATGAAGATATATGCTGGGCACATAGTGTGAAATCAACAAAATGCTGTTGAATAAATACTGTGGAGAAATGTTCATAGACCTCCAGAAGGGAGCTGAATTTCCCTGAAATCATCCCTGTTTTTGTTTCCAGGGCTTTATCTATTGAAAAATGCAACATGTCTTTCCATTTCTTCTTTACATCGCACACAGACACTGTGGGGCGGCACCCTTCAGGCCTGCAAGACCTGTACTTGCCCACCTTGAGACTGAAGAAAGAGTCTGGAGTCAGCCAGAGACATCAGTGGTTTAATGTGTTACCGAGTTCAAGCTTGCTCTGCTCGTTGCATGACAGGCCGATAAATCAGGAGACAAGGTGTTGAGGCAGGGAATAGTGGCTTTATTCGGAAAGCTGGGCATCCGAGAAGATGGTGGTCTAGCATCCTAGAGTACCATCTTATCGGGGTCTGGATGTTAGTTTCTTTTGTAGAGCAGAGAAGGGGAGGAGGTGAGGAAGTAAAGTAAAAAGGCCATAAGTCTCGGAAAACATCTCATGGTTTGGCCAGCCTCTGGGAAGGGATGTGTTAATTTCTTCTTTTCTGCAGCCATTCGCAGGTGGGCAGGGGCAGGGTGTTTCCCTGTGAGCTGAACAAAGGCACTTTAGTTTAACATTCAGGCAGAGGCGCAGGGTTCCCCGAGGCAGGCCATTATGTATGCCTATAGCTATAGACAGAACAAAAGCAATGGCAACAAAGGTCAAAGTAAAAGAAACAGATCCAACATGGAGTCAGATTTTGTTCTTCCATGCTACAAACAGACAGGGCATCTTACATGTGTGAAGCAAGGTCCTAGAGCAACACCCCGATGCGTGCAGCAGACGGCGGGCAGGACAGGGCAGCAGTGTTTGCTACCAGGAGGAAGAGGAGGTTACCAGTTACAGGGAGAACTGACCTCAGGGTTGGTTCATCAGTTGCCAGAGAAACCAGCAGAGGAGTACACCTCTCACTGCCCCTTTGACAAGCTCTTAGAGGGGAGATGTCCTGATCTAAAAGCTAAAACAATCACTAGCTGGGGGCGAGGTCAAGTATGCAGGAAGGTCGATCACATGAGTGGGTGTAGGTGAAACAGACACCGTCTAGCAGAAGAGGTACAGAGAGCAAGAGAACAGCCATCTTGTGTGGCCTGATCATATAGACACACAGACAGACACACACACACATTTCTGAATTGAAATGTCAGCTTTGGAAAACTCTGACATACTAAATAAAGCACTGTATTTGTAATTTCTGTAATGATCCATATAACGTGTGCTCAGACATTCTGGAATTTTTATGAATGACATAATTTATTACTGAATATAGACTTCTTCGTATCTGCAGTGAAAAGTGTTGGTCACATATCCAGAATCTACTGCCTTCTGACACCTCCCTTTATGAGGAGATTTTCACGTCTGTTCATGGCCCCTGGAATTTCTGGTGCCATCTTGCTACTAGTGTAGGGAGGAAGGCAACCTGAGGTTGGAGAGCAGAAAGATGAAGGGACATGTCACATGGCCGAGCTGTTGAATGTGTCAACCCTGGAGCCCGACTTCCTACCATGGAGCTTTGGGCTTTTCAAGGGAGATGATAAGACCCCTTATTGTAAAAGCCTGATGAGTCAGAATTTCTGTTGCTACAGCTGCAAGCGTTCAATAGATACAACATCTTTGTAAATGACTGTGCCCTTGTTATCCTCTGCAATATCTCTATTACACCAAACTTGTTGTATTAGAAAAATCCATTTTTCTTCTCAGAAATCTGTAATCTTCTTGAGGGCAGAGACTGTGGGGTTTTTTTGTTTTTTGTTTTTTTTAATTCTTTAATGCCCAGAACCAGGCACAGTGAATGCTTATGTATGTTTTATCTTTTAATTAAATGTAGGAATAACTGTCAATATTCTTAAGGCTTTCTTTTCAAGTATACTATAGAAACTCTTTCTCCTTTGGGCTCTGAAGAATACAGAAGTAAATAAGACTTGGGTCTGTCTCCAAGACCTTTCAATGTAGTAGAAGAAGCAGATGTGTGTTTAACGAGGTATAATCCATTCCAAAGCGTGAAGACCATTGTGGTATTGTTTGTCAAGCAGGATTGAGTTTATCTGCAAGTAACAGTAAAATTAATCACAGTGGCTTACAACTTAGTGCTTTAGTTCTTCTCACAGAATAAAATGTCTAGAAGTTGTTGAAATTAGTTCAGCAGTTAAAAGAAATTAATCCCCTGCAAGACTTTGTTTTTTTTTTTCCTCATGGTTGCAAGACGACTGCTACATCTCCAGCCATCACATCATAATCACAGCAAAAAAAGAGCCAGAAGAGGTGATGCCAGTCATGTATCCCCTTTTATCCAAGAACAAAGGCTTGCCAAGAAATGTCCCACAGAGATTCATGCTTAGGTTTTGTTGACCTGAAGTGAGTCAAATTGCCCCGTCTATCTTCAAAGGAGACCAAGTAAAAAGGGAATAGAACTGTCTGTCATGTTGAAATGACATAGGAGCATTTGGATGCCATAGGTCCACACTCCCATGACCCCACAGTACTTTAGCTATATGATCTTACATCCTCCTAGTAACAACCTTATGAATTAAGTAACCTTATTGTTCTATTTTTTAAAATTAATTAATTAATTAATTATTTCTGGCTGTGTTGAGTCTCTATTGCTGCGCACGGGACTTCTGTAGTTGCGGTGAGCTGGGGCTACCCTTCATCACAGTGTGCGGGCTTCTCATTGCGGTGGCTTCTCTTGTTGTGGAGCACGGGCTCTAGGCGTGCGGGCTTCAGTAGTTGCAGCACACAGGCTCAGTAGTTGTGGCTCGCGGACTTAGTTGCTCTGCGGCACGTGGGAGCTTCCCGGACCAGGGCTCAAACCCGTGTCCCCTGCAATGGCAGGCAGATTCTTAACCACTGCATTACCAGAGAAATCCCTGTTCTATTTTACAGATGATGGAAATGAGACTCAGAAATGTCCTGGAACTTGCAGTTAGAAAGTAGAGATCATCTAACTGAATAAATGTAACGGAAGAGACCAGGTAAGATGGGTCAGCTCTGACCAAGACGACCTGAATGTCTACCTCTGACTGAACATTACATAGGCTCTTCCTCCCTCTTGGCTCCTGACGTCTCTTTTCTTAGAGCATTTACTTTAGAAAACTTGTAATGGGAAATTCTTTCTCTGCTCCTTTGATATGTAATTTTTTTTTAAGCCTCTTTTCATTTTTTCATCCTAGGAATGGACCTGGGAGCCAGCCCTTTGAAAAGTAACATCAAGGAAGATAGAATTCTCAGTCTCCATGGGAGGGAAGAAACCAAACTTTAGTGGGAGCCTTGCTCCAAGCTGTGAAAGTCCCTCCCACCAAAAAGATATGAAAAAGTCCACATTTCTTTGTGTAAAGTCAATTAGCACACACCGATGACCTAAGATGCCCCTTCCTCTGCTCTTAAAAATTCTCCCACTCTTTGTTTCAGTGAAGTTGAGCTCTGAATGAGTTCTCGTGTCTCTACCCTATCACAATAGCTTTGGATAAAGTCTCCCCTGCCTTTCAACATTCGTCTAGAGAAATTTTTTTTTTGACAGTTCAAAACTATGCACTGTAAGGTACATTGGAATCAAGTCCTAGAAACTCAGATGCACGCACAGACCAGGTAGGCAAGGTAAGTTTGGCCAGATACAAGACAAAAAAGAATGGGAGTTACCATGAGATGCTGGAGATCCGATTTCCATCACAGTAGATTAAATAGTGATCCTCCAAAAGATAAGTCCAATTCCTAAACCCTGGTACCTGTGAAGCTTATTTGCAAATAGGATTTTTGCAGGTAAAATTACATTAAGGCTCTCAGAATGAACCTATGGTTACCAGGGTTGGGAGAGAGCTAGTTAGGTAGTTTGGGATTGACGTGTACACACATCTATATTTAAAATGGATAACCAAAAAGGACCTACTGTATAGCACAGGGAACTCTGTTCAACATTAAGTAACAACCTAATTGGGAAAAGAATGTGAAGAGGAATAGATACATGTATATGTATAACTGAATCACTTTGTTGTACAACTGAAACTAACATGACATTGTTCATCAACTATACTCCAGTATAAAATAAAAAGTTTTTAAAAAAAGGCTCTCAGGATTTAGAGTGGACCCCAAATCCAACAAGTCGTATCCTTACAGTTGGAGAAAGAGATTTGAGAGGCAGAGGCAAGGGGAAGAAGGCTATGTGAAAATAGAGGCAGAGATCAGCGTGATGCAGTCACAGTCAAGGAATGCCTGGAGCCTCCAGGAGCTACAGAAGGCCAGGAGGATTCACTCCTGGAACCTTTGGTGAGAGCTTGGTCCTGCAGACACCTTGATTTCACAGTCTGGCCTCCAGAACTGTGAGAGAATAAATTTCTGTTGTTTTAAGCCACCAAGTTTGGGTAATTTGTTGTGGCAGCCTCAGAAAATGAAGACACCTATCTAAAAACTCCATGGTTGCTACTCCAATGAAATGTGGTCCTCGATTTCACAGATGTACCAAGGGGTATCAGATATCTGGAATTTGACGCCATATGTGTTTATTTTTTAAAATTTACTTTAGTTGGTTTACAACATTGGGTTAATTTCTACTGTACAGCAAAGTGATTCAGCTATACACATATATACATTCTTTTTCACATTCTTTTCCACGATGCTTTATCACAGGATATTGAATATAGTTCCCTGTGTTATACAGTAGGACCTTGTTGTTTATCCATTCTATATATACTAGTTTGCATCTGCTAATCCCAAACTCCCAATCCATTCATCCCTCACCATTCCCCTCGGCAACCAACTATTTCTGTTTCATAGATAAGTTCATTTGTGTCATATTTTAGATTCCACATATAAGTGATATCACATGGTATTTGTCTTTCCTTGTCTGACTTACTTCACTTAGTATGATAATCTCTAGGTCCATCCATGTTGCTGCAAATGGTATTATTTCATTTTTTATGGCTGAGTAGTATTCCATTGTATATATGTACCACATCTTCTTTATCCATTCATCTGTCAATGGACATTTAGATTGCTTCCATGTCTTGGCTATTGTGAATTGTGCTGCTATGAACATAGGGGTGCATGTATCTGTTTGAAAGAGTTTTGTCTGGATATATGCCCAGGAGTGGGATTGTTGGATCGTATGGCAACTCTGTTTTGAGTTTTTTGAGCCTCCATCCTGTTTTCCATAGTGGCTGCACCAGTTTTCATTCCCACCAACAGTGTAGGTGGGTTTCCTTTTCTCCATACCCTCCAGCATTTGTTCTCAAATATCTTTATTTTTCAAGGTGGCAAACAAGTCACTTTTTCTTAGTGTTTTGCAGGTCAACACTGCATGAGGCAAGTAGATAAGGAACAGGTCTCCAGGGGCAAATACACCCGCCAGATAGCAGATTAAGACCTCTAGATTTGGGAATTGGTTTTGGATTTGATCTGCATCCAGTTGTTCCAGATGAGTTCTCCTTACACGGTTGAGTTCCACCTGATGGGGCCGGCAGTGGCTGGTTCTGAATATTTTTCACAGTCGTCTGAACTCAAGGTGGTCCAGAGGGACCACCTTTCGCTACTTAAGACATGCGCTCGTGCCCATACCTGGAGGCGTGGAAGAATACACTTGGATAACTGGCCCACAAGTGATTCCCACCTATTAAAGGCTTTAGCAGTCTAAGAAATGAACCTATTTTCACCCTCCACCCACATCTTGGCTTTGTAAGGTTTTAAACCTCAGCTTTGATTTATGAGTTCAAGAAGAAAAAAAAATGATAGGAAAATATAATTTTAACCCTTCCTCCTAACTGGAAGCCAGACTCCCTCCCTGCTGCGTGGCCATTGTTCCCATTAACTTAATGAGAGTTTCAGTACAAAATTCAGTCCCAGAGTCCATGCTAGATGCCCACAGTCTGGCTGAATTTTAATATTTCACGGGCTATCTCAAAACCCTAAATAGACTCTCAGAAATGCGTTTTGCAGTATAACAAAATGATCATCAAGTCTGACTTAAAGATGCATCTTTTTTTCTATAGGCAGTAATGAAGCAATTGAGAATTTCTTTTAATCCTCTGTATTACTATTCTCTGCCAGTTCAATTAAATGTTATTATGTCGAGAGAAGAGAAATCATGTGCTTTCGTTATGGAGGGATTGAGTCAAATGGACAGATAGGGTCTTTTTAATACATGAGAACTGTGAATCAACATCCACAAGACCCATTGTCAGAAATCAGTGGACTTTTATTACTTTTGAAGTGAATCACAGGCATTTTCCTACACTGGAATTTATTTTGTTTGTTTGTTTGTTTTGTTTTCTAATAAATCAGCCATGAGGTGGTGGTTTCATGGGGGTTTTGCACTCCACAAGGGCAGATACCACGCTTGCTTAAAAACCAGTGTTTGCTCATTACCTTTCACAGTGCTGGGTACATAGCTGGTGCTCAAATTCACAGGTTGTTGTTTCTGCCAAGTAGTTTGTGTTTTAGGGACTTCAGAATTCTTCAATATATTGGTGTTGATAAGGGGTGATGATATGTACTGGAATGATCTTGAACTTAGAGATTAGTGACATGTGTCTTAGCCCTTCCTCTGAGACAAACCTACAGACCCTACATGGGCTGCATTTCTCACCTGTAAATAAAATTCTTGGAGAAAGTCAGTGCTGCTAAGACAGAGGACATGTGCTTTGCCTGGCACTCAAGGTGATTTCAGGTGGCATCAGCCATGACATGAAATAACATTATGAGGATTTATTCCCCACTGGCAACCTCCTTGAGCCTTGGTGTAACACAGAGAAATAGCCTTTTTGGTGACAGCAATTTTTAACACTTTATAATCTCTTGTTTAATAAATGGAGATATGATCCATGCTCAGAATTTTGGCAATAAGACTATATAGCTAGAATTTTATAAATTTGTTCATCTTTATTGTATTTATTTTTATGGCAAGACATGGCAATTTTTCCACTTCGAATTTAATGAAATGCCCCCTCTTAAATAAATGGATTTAAGTACAACAATGTGTCAGTTTATAGATAAATACTAAGAAATAGAATAGGTAGACCTCAGGTGTGGCAATATTTGTAGGTGGGACATACAACACTGCTATTCATTAAATTCTGCAGACTGGTCTTAAAACCAGATCTTTCTGTCTAATATCTATTCACTCTTTCTTCCTCACTAAAAGTGTCCTAAGTTTGGGGGAGTGGAACAAGTATATCTAAAGAAACCTACCAACAAACAAAAACCACCTGTAGCAATTTCTCTTGCAGGTAGACATTGCCTTGTGACTCAATTTTGGCCAATAAGATGGAAATGAATGTCGTGAAGTTGTTAGATAAGACATCCAAAGAAAACTATGGTAAAGAGCTGACTCAGATGGCAGTTGTCCTTTTGCTTTTCTCCCTTTTCCTGTCTGGAATACTGAAGTGATGGCTGGTGTCCAGAAGCCATCTTGTGATAGCTAGGTAATCTTGAGAATAAAAGCCAGAAAAGAAAAAGACAGGATACGTGTGGATATTGGTGGCAGTTATATTCCACTGGACTAGCCCTACTTCCTGCCTTTGGATTCCATAATATGTGAGAGAAAAATAAACCCCTATTTTGGGGGAGATCTATGTTATCTGCCACTGACCGGAATTCCCAATTGGCAAACCATCAGCGCCCCAAAATGTTCTTAGTTCCTACGTGTAAAGCAGACATAATCCTTACCCCGTTATTCTACTCACACTCATTCACTCGGTCAGCCTTCCAAATCCTCATCTTTAGTGAATAACAAAGAAATTTATTTCTCTTTGTTCCACATTTCAGTGGGTAATATTCTTTATAACCATGAAATCCTTGATAGTTCCCTTTGTTGAATCTAATTCTTAACCCAAAGGGACTCATGATTTATAAAAGGACCAGCTCCTCTGTGAGTCCTGTCCTGCTTCCCCACCTGATACTAATGACAGCGTCCTCTCAGACTGAAACATCTCTGCTTGCTGTCAATCAATGAGGAATACATATCAGAGCATCATGTGTCTCTATTAACAGTGTGAGACTTTTCTCTCGAAAGGAACGTGACCACATTAAAATTAAACCACACCAATCCTTAACTAAGGTGAAAACAATTTTTTTTGGTAATTCAATGCAATTTTATTGAAGTTTTTAAAAAATTTTATCCATTATTTTATTTGCATTTTCTTCCGGTTTTAGTGAGATATTGAACTTAAATGAACATCACCTCATATAGATAAAAAATTAAAGAAACAAAAATATTTTCCTTGAGATGAGAACTCTTTACGATTTATTCTCTTGACAACTTTCATATATGACATACAGCAGCACTCATTATATTTATCACGTTGTACATTACATCCTTTGTATTATTTATCTTATAAGATACAGACCTTATATACTGTACCTTTTGACTGCCTTCATCCAGCTGCCTCGCCCCCATCTCTGGTAACCACAAATCTGATCTCTTTTTCTATGAGTTCTTTTGTTTGTTCATTTTGTTTGTTTGTTTCTGAAATATTATCAAGCAATTTTTAAACCATGTTTTAAGTGAAGTCCTTGAGAAAGCCCAAGAAATCACAGAAATTGAAAGATGACTCCTATCCAAACACATTTTAAATTACCAGCACTGTTGAGGTGGTGGAGGTTAGTGATGGTTGATGGGATTTTCAATGCCTTATGATCAAAAGCTACATATTACATTGAGACAGGGCTAGAGTTATGTTTTAAAGCCTGGATATGGTTACAAACAGTGCTGGGTAAGCTCCAACTTCTCTAATAGCTTTTGAAATGGCACATCATTTCTTTTTTTTTTTTTTTTTTTTTTTTTTTTTTACAGCTTTCACCAATATATTAAGAAGAAAAACTTTCACAAACAACCTTTTAAAAGTTTTTTGCTTAATCAAATTCGGGTCTATTGAAAAACAGACCTTTACAACATTAATAACAATTATTTTAAGAGTATTAAAATGATTACAAATGTTAAGATCACCATGTTGATCCTGTTCAGATATTATTTCTTCAACTGTGAGATAATTTTCAGAGATAAATGTCAACTTAAAAAATAATAGAGTAAATCAAGTTTCCCCACTCTAAAAAAAATTATTGCTCCCTTCTTATATGATAAAAATAAAGTGAAAGATCTCTCATTTCGCCAGCAAAATTGAAATTTGCCTGTCACTAGTGTTTTGTCTTCTCTTACAAACATCTATGTGCCTGGAATAGAATGTTATTATGTCGACTGTTTGGTGGTGAAACCATTCTAACAAGGGAAAAAACAGGGCACAGGGTTAAAATGACTTATGTAGCTAGTAAACTAACATGTTAATAGGTGCCCAGGAAAGCAATATGAGTGAGAATGGTGGGCGATTATAAGGCATTCGGGAATAGTGGGGATTGTGGTCAGCAAGGTCGCTCATGCTTTGCCTAAAACTGAGGCAACTGGGACAGAATTCCAGATACATTCTTTGTGAAATCTTCAATTTGCAGGGAAGGGTAACAAACTCTTTGTATTTCAAACACTGTCTGGACAACAACACAAACCCACTTTTGTGACCCATATCCCAGCCATGTGTCTGCAGGAGACTCAGTGACCTCAGTCCCTTAGGACTAGTGAATAATCAGAGAGTCAGAAAAAAAAAAGGGGGGGCGTGCTCCAGTGAGAGTGGACTACTGATCTCATAAGAAGAAAAAGATAAAGAGATGGGATTCCATCTTTCAATTTACCTTCCTTCTCAGAAGTCAGTCTAATGGCTGGAATGAGGACTTGAATCTAATGAAAGATGGGAATTTTTTCTTTTTATTTATTTTTTTAAATTGAAATATAGTTGATTTACAATGTCGTGGAAAGTTGACATATTATTAACTCTGTGTTTTAATTGTTATCAGCACACCTTGTAATCTACACTCAGTCATCACCCATCTTTCTATATAAGAATAATTCTCCTAATTTTCCTCCCTTCTTCCCATCAATAAATAGGAATCCAGGATAACGACAATCAATTCCCACTACCTGGCTCTCATAACCTATGCTGTGTACACAAGTCTCTTAAATTACGTTGTATGCCATAAATTTTAAAAATATATAGCACAGTCTTTGCAAGTTTGGGTGATTCCAACCATAAATGACAGAACCCTAACTCACAATGGCTTAATCACAGCAACATTTTTTTCAGTAATGTAACAAGAACTCCAGAGTAAGAATGGCTTCAGGGCTAAGTGTTTCAGGGGCTTAATAAGTCCTCAAAGACCCAAGTTCTTCCCATCTCTCCGGTCTCCATTCTTGGTGATGCCTTGTCCTCAAGCGGGCTGCAGATTGCTAGAGCCATTTCATGTTCCCACTCAGACATAACTTCACCATTCGCAGATTTAGTAGGATCCCTGAAAGCCTTTTTTCCTTAATCTGCTGTCATTTCCCAAGTCAGGATCCCTGAAAAAGTTAATGAATTGACAAATAGAAAATAGCATTTTATACATGCTAACAACTCTCCATTTCCCCCACCCCCTCAGCTCCCGGCAACCACCATACTATTCTTGGTTTCTCTGAGTTTGACTATTTTCGATCCCTCATATAAGTGGAGTCATGCCACAGTTGTCCTTCTGTTTCTGGCTTTTTCACTGTGCATAATGTCCTCCAGGTTCATCCATATTTTCACATATGGCAGAATTTCCTTCTTTTTTAAGGCTGATTATTTCATTGCATGTCTATACCACATTTTCTTTATCCATCCATCCATCTGTGGACATTTAGGCGGTTTCCACATCTTGGCTATTGCGAATAGTGCTGTGATGAAAAAGGGAATGCTAATATTTCTCGAAGATCCTAATTCAGTTATTCAAGATAACTACGTTCCAGGGATGTGCTGTACAGCCTTGTGCCTATAGATATTATATTGTGTCCTTAAAAATCCGTTCAGAGTGCAGATTTTATGTTGAATGATTTACCATAGTATAAAGGACAAAAAAGAAAATACTGTTTTAAAAGCTCTCTATTTAAATATTCCAATTTAACCTAATTTTGGTTGTCAAAAAGCAGTCCCCTTCTTTCTTCATGTTTCCGTCACATGTGTCTGAGAAGTCCAAGTACTTCAGGTCACCTAGATAGATGGTTGAACTTGGCCCAGCGTCTTCTCTTGTCTGTGAGGACAAGATAAAACTCACTATGAACAATACACACTTATTAAACATGTTCAAGTCCCAGGTGCTCTGCTAAGGGCTTTCATTCATCTCCTTAATCTCACCTACCCTACTAGGTAGTTACTACTGTTATTTTACAGATGAGGAAATTGAGCATTAAATATGTTTAGTGACCCACATAGTAGATGTCGGGGACTAGGTAGGGAGAAGGGCTTTTATGACACTCAAATCTGTGGTTTTAACACTCTTTTATGAAGACAGAGGCATCCGATCAACGGCCAGAAAAGTACCAGCATTATGCCAGGATGTGAGTGACATTTTCAGAAAGACGGGTCTGGAAAATTTGTTCAGTGTTACTTTAAGGGACTTTTGGGAAAACTGAAAATTATAAGCTTGCTCCCTTTCCTTTAGTTCAGTGTTGGCTAGAAATTATAGTGAAAGCCAACAGCTAAAAGGTTCAGATGACTAATGGACCTTGTGGACTCAGGTGCTTTGAGAGGGCAAACTACAGGTTGTACTTGACATCATGTTGTAGCGATAAGGGCTGTTACTATTTATACACCAGTTACCATGAAATTGAGGCTGACACTTAACCTGGTGTATTATCATCCTAAAATTGAGATTCATGGAAATCATTTATAGAGAAGAGCAAAAAGGTTTCCTGGATGTTAAAAAGGTTTGTTTCATTAGCGGCAGGACCGCTGACTTATAACATTGAGATGGTGAATGCTTGCTAGGGGAAGTGATGTTTGTTAAGATGACTGTCATAGAAAAATATGTTTGATCGCTTATGTGGCAAACTATACTCCATAGGAAATTGATTTCACCTCCCACTTTGTCATAATTAACTTACAGGCTGTTGGCCTCTCTGAGTTTATTCCATAACTTCAAAGCTGTCAGAGGGACCTGACTTCACGTGCCACTCATGAAACAACATGATTCATTGTCTGGACTTCTGCCCTATAGTCCATGGATAAATCCCCTGCAACTCTAGCACACTAATTTCGAAACAGCAATGCAAATGTGTGTTTTCCCCTACTATTCTCATTGCAGAGGGAAAAACAATCAGTTCTCATCAGTGGATTGTCTCCCCACCGGGGGCTTGTAGTCTCAGGGATACAAAAATAGAAGGGAGAAAACTTCCAAACTTGAAACACAGGGGAGTGTGCACGAGAGTGAGACCGCTTTGGGGAGCCTGGGGCACAAAGCATTGTCCTGGGAATGATAAAGTCAGAGTCTATAGATGAAATTGATTGCAGATGATTTTTTAAAAAATGTTATTGAAGTGTAGTTGATTTCCAATGTTCTGTTAATTTCTTTTGCACAGCAAAATGACTCAGTTATACATACACACACACACATATATGTGTGTGTGTGTGTGTGTGTATATATGTATATTCTTTTTCATACTCTTTTCCATTATGGTTTGTCACAGGATATTGAATATCGTTCCCTGTGCTATCCAAGCAAATGATTTTTTTTTAACTAGAGGGAAATTGAATATCACATTATGGTTCCCTCACTCATTTTCATGGATGCGGTGTACTTTGTAGGAGGCCACGGGTAAACCACTTGCTTCCGCAGGGGCTTTCGTGCACTTAAATGATCTTTTCACAACATGCACTGCCCTCTACCCAGGGGGCTTCCCAGGTGCCTCAGAGTTCCCCAGGAAGAGGGGATCCAGGTGGGTGTTTAAGAACGTTGCATCTGGCCAAGTGACTGCAATGCTGAAAAGAAATCTCACCAAAGGGGTTCTTCAGAAGCCATTTTCTTTCACCCACACTATTTCTAGGATGCCGAGGGTTTCGTTATTTTTTTTTCAATACAAAATCAGAAGGTTTAAAGAACTGTTTAAAAAGAACTATGGGCACTTTCTGTCCTGAGGTTGTTTCCGTATTCATAGCACTCTAACCCCTATTTCCCCATCCCCTTGAGGAACAATGGTGTTTTCCAGACAGTGATGGATAACAGTACAAAGATTCTTGAAAACTCCGTGAAGAAGCAGGTGGCACATTATGCTGTTGTCAAAGATTCAATTCACAGGGTGAACCCTGGTGCAAAACTCATTTGAATGAAATGCTTTTTGAAAATCATAACTGGAGAAGACGTGACCAGCATTGCTGTTTAACAACAGTCCATGAGGGTCCTAAACCGTAATTACATTTTAAAAACTAAAATATCAAAAAAGCTTTGTGTGAATAAAATAAATAAAAATTATTAGGATTTAGATGGGCAAGGGCATCTGAAATAAAAGGCTCATCTTTTATTAATCAATACATTTTGCATAAGAAGTTTATTTTATGAGCTTGAGCCAACATAACTCAATTACTTTACATAATCACGGGAACAATCGGGCTATGACAATTTAATGCTATTCTGAAAAACCGTAATTTTGCACGGGCTTACAGGAGCCAAGTTCACAGAGTTGTTTTCTTAACTTCTTTGTGACAGACTCTCTCTGAGACCAGTTTTCATTGACTAGCCGTTCACATGCAACTGAGTGTTACGAACTCCCACCTGAGAATCCCACTCAATCCAATTTCCACCAGGATGTTCCAAGAGTTGGAAGAACAAAGGACCACAGCAATGAACAACAGCCAGAGTTCAGGTGGGGATGTGTTCCCCACCTGTAAGCTCGCAACTCCTGAGCTGAACCGCAGGGTACAAGAGCTTCTCCTACTTGGGTTCTTAAAGACTAGAAGATCATAGTCGCATATTTTGCAGACTGGGATTTTTTTTATTTTTTTATGACTCTTGACCTCCATAGTGAATGCGATTCCACAGACACAAACCAAAAGAGAAATAAAACAACCAACACAAGGTTGATGGATACTGTGAAGAAGCCACAGAGAAGCAGCTCTGCTTCAACTAAAAGTAGATGAGCCAGGACTCAACCTATGTTTATGAGACCCCAAAGCTCATTGATTTTTTTTTTTTTATTATACACCACTGTCTCTATTTTTATAGATAAGAAGTGAAGTTCTTCTATTAAAAATAAGAGGGCTTCCCTGGTGGCACAGTGGTTAAGAATCTGCCTGCTAATGCAGGGGACATGGGTTCGAGCCCTGGTTTGGAAAGATCCCACATGCCGCGGAGCAACTAGGCCCGTGAGCCACAGCTACTGAGCCTGCGCGTCTGGAGCCTGTGCTCCGCAACAAGAGAGGCCGCAATAGTGAGAGTCCCGTGCACCACGATGAAGAGTGGCCCCCGCTCGCCGCAACTAGAGAGAGCCCTAGCACAGAAACGAAGACCCAACATAACAATCAATCAATCAATAAAAATAAATAAATCTTAAAAAAAAAAAAATAAGAAAGGTTTGTAAAAAATGTAAATTTTCAGAGTTCCTTTATTGAGAAGTAAGCCAAAAGATGTCATTTGTTCATCTGTAAGTGAGGACAAAATATTATCAGGTATTGTGTTTAAGTGGAAATAACATCAATCTCTATTACAGCAGCATAAATATATGAAGGAATTCTGTTTTCACACAGAAACAGGCAATTTAAGGCTGTTGTGATGACTCAGTGTTGCCATCAAAAGGCCAGTCTCCTGCTCTCACCCAATATCAGCATGTGATATTCGTCCTCATGTCCACAGGATGGCTGCTCTGTCTCCATACATCACACCTAAATCGCAAGAAAGAAAAAGAAAGGACTATCAAAATCTTCTATTCAAAATGTTTTGCTTTGTTTGGAGGGAAGGAGGTGTCTCTTCTAAGGAGTTCCACTTTTCCGTCACTGGCGTAAACTGGACCCCGTGGTAACTCAGAGTTGCAAAGAAACCTGGAAAAAACACAAATATATATATATATATATATATATATATATATATATATATATATACATATATATATATACACACACATAATTATAATTATAATTGAAAGATCCCCACCCATCCATGCCAGGATTGTTTGAACCCGCTTCAGACCCAGATGCCAAAGAACCATACAAGGGCAAAAAAGAGGTGGCACCCCAGTTCCAGGAGGAACTCTGTCTTTTCCCAGAAAATCAATGCATATGCCTCCTCCTCGCTAACTTACCTTTAAAATCTTGCCTTGATCGCCCCCCACCCTCCATGAGAATTCGATTTGCAAACTAAGTTCCCGCTTCTCCATTCTCTGGCCATTGAATAAGGCTTGTGCTGTTTCAGTCCCAGTATCTGTTTCCTTACTGGCTGTGTGAATCCAAACAGGAAAAGAACCTTCCCCGCTGAGATAGGGGGCTTCGGCCAGGCTAGGGCCCAGGTCGGGGTCCATACAACTAATTCCGTAACAGTTTTAGATAAAAAATATACTAGAAAGGATTAATAGTGATTAGACTTTGCAAGAAAAAAGGTTATTGAACTTTAATGCATAACAATAGAAAATATCCAAAATGAAACACAGGGAGAAAAAGAATCCCCCAAAATGCAGGATGAGAGCATCTGTGAACTCTGGGACAACATCAAAGAGCTTAATATGAAGACAGAGAAGTCAAGAGAGAAAAAAAAATTTGAAGAAATAATGTCCCCAAAACTGTCCAAACATAATGAAAACTATAAACCCACAAATCCAACAGCTCAACTGACCTTTATGTGACCATATTTCATCTCTATCCAATACAGTGGGAAACATCGCAGACCAACAATCAATGCTTTTTGAGGGGAATTAAATCGTTTCAAATGATAAATACACAGTAATCTTGGTTTAGAGAGGTTCATTTTGGATAAAATTCTCTTCTTTAGAGAACTTGTTGCATGTTTTAGGGTCAAATATGGCAATAAGCAGCCCCTCAGGTGAGAAAATTTTCAAGGTAATGAGAAAAACCACCACTGAGTAATTCTGGTGGAAAAGTCTTTGAAGAGGCATTTGGGGGCTTCCTTTGGGGGTGTAGACATTGAAGGGACCAAAGGTAGCCAGTCCACTGCTAAGTGCAAAAACTGCTGTGAAGACCGTGGAGGGTGGTGACTCCCTGAGGTCTTCAACTGCTGACCCTGACTCTTCACACATGCAAGTCACATTGAGACGGGCTGGGACCTGGGCCCCTTTGCTGCCATGCTGCACCTCGACACCCCTCTCCTCCAGCAACAAGATACCAAGAAACTCTATGGGACTAAAGATAACTGCTTGCCTGTGCAGTTGGGGCAAATTCTGGACCAAAAGATACAAAAGACCAAAACAACTCAACTGCCACTTCTGAAGAGCCGGGAACAAAAACAGGGTGTTGGGACCAAAAGCAGGGCACTGCGCATGCCCCCTGCACTCAACACCACGAGAGGGGTGGGCAGACCACCTAAGCCACGCCTCCAGCCGGGCCCCTGGACACACCCCTACCCTCTCCCCATATAAGGAACTAGCTCCCTCCCCCTCAAGGAGCCAGCGAGCAAGAGAACCTGTTACTTGTTCTCGCTTCCCCCGCTGCAGCAGGGGCCCCAGTAAAGCCTTGCCTGAATTTCTTCTCTGGCCTCTAGTCAATTTCTATTGATTGGGGAAGGCCAAGAACCCTGGTCGTCATCAACGTGATACTGGTCATATCTATTAACTTCTGTTTCAAATGGCTATTTGGATAGTTAATTTCAGGCATAGCATGAAGGGACCACAGTCAGCTCTTAAGAGCATAGAGTCTGCTGGTAAACTAGCTTCTTTAAATTCCAGCTCTGACATTAGCTGTGAGTCCGTGGGCGAGTTAAACTCTCTGTACCTCAGCTTTCTCATCTGTGAAATGGGACTAAAAACATGAAGTACTTCGAGGAAGAGATGTGACTATTTTTAAACGCAGGAGTAGCATGTATTATAAGTTGAATTGTTAAGAGCCTGCTTGACATGTGCCAGACCCCACACGCCTCTCTCAATATTAAATCAATCCCATTGTGTCACTCACAAATAGCACTTTTCCCCCTTTACACCTGGTGCTTCAGAGGCTGGACGTGGTCTGATTTTCTCCCTTTCTCAGTGAGACATTTGCGGGCAAAATTTCTCGGGGCAGGAAGTGAGGGGAAGGGGATGGGCAGATCTATCTTAGTTCTTTTGAAAAGAAGAGATTTATTTTAAAATGGGTACCAGACCTGAGCTTGTCTTCTACAGCATCCAATGATGTCATCTGCATTCAGTATGGCTCTGCCCTGCTTCATCTGTCTCTATATAGTGCCTATAATCATCTGATAAACTCTATTTCTGTGATGCTTTCTCTATTTCTATCCTTAGCCATTCAAAAAAAATCATTGTCTCTCTTTTGCTGAGGTATAATTTGCATGTGATAAAACTCACCCTTTTTAGTGGCATTTCTGAGTTTTGACAAATGCACACAATTGTGTAATCAACAAACCTGCATTGACATATCTTTATCAGAGTCCATAGTTTACATTAGGGTTCACTCTTGGTGTTGTACCGTCTGTGAGGGTTTTCAGCCATAATTTCATGAAACACATTTTCTTTTTTTTTAATTGAAGTATAGTTAATTTACAATGTTGTGTTAGTTTCAGGCGTACAGCAGTGAATATATATATGTGTATATATATACATATACACACATATATACGTATATATATACATATATATACAATGTTGTGTTAGTTTCAAGGGTACAGCAGTGAATATATATATATATGTGTGTGTGTGTATATATATATATATATATATATATATATATACACACACACACACACACATATATATATATTCTTTTTCAGATTCTTTTCCCTTCTAGGTTATCACAGAATATTGAGTATAGTTCCCTGTGCTATACAGTAGGTCCTTGTTATCTTTTTTATATATAGTAGTGTGTATCTGCTAATCCCAAACTCCTAATTTATCCCTCCCCCTCCCCATTTTTCCCCTTTGGTAACCATAAGTTTGTTTTCTATGTCTGTGAGTCTGTTTCTGTTTTGTAAATAAGCTCATTTGTATCATTTTTTAGATTCTACAAATAAGTGATATCACATGATATTTGTCTTTCTCTATCTGACTTACTTCACTTACTATGATCATCTCTAGGCCCATCCATGTTGCTGCAGATGGCATTATTTCATTCTTTTTTATGGCTGTACATATGGACCACATCTTCTTTATCCATTCCGCTGTCGATGGACATTTAGGTTGCTTCCATGTCTTGGCTATTGTAAATAGTACCGCTGTGCGCATAAGGGTGCATGTATCTTTTCGAATTAGAGTTTTAGTCTTTTCCAGATATATACCCAAGTGTGGGATTGAAGGATCATATGGTAGCTCTATTTTTAGTTTTATGAGGAACCTCCATACTGTTCCCCATAGTGGCTGCACCAGTTTACATTCCCACGACCTTCTGTGAGCTTTGACAAATGCCCCCCATTCTAGTATCATACAGAAGTGTTTCCCAGTCTTAATGTAGTTTCTTTTTGAGTTTATTGTGTCATTAGGGTGAATAAAACTCTTTTTCTTTTCCCTTGAGGTTGTGATATTTCCAGCCCTCCGCAGCTAGATTTAGAGTCGTGGGGAAATCCAATTTTGCATTAGAAACCACATTCGGCTGGAGAAAATTAAGAACCTCCAGTGTCAGAAATCAGAGCTGAAAACGGTATCTTTGTAGGAGTTATGTGTGCATTTCAATCTGCTCCACTTTCCCAGCAGACAAAACTGAAAAATGCAGGTCGGGTCTACTTAAAAAGGACTTAGCTAAAAAGCTGTCCATAAAAATACTCATGATTGGAAGATCATAAGTATTTGATTATTACAAAAACTGACATGATCGTAAGGTTTTTACTGAAATAAAGCCAGCTTCTAGACTAAGACTTGGGAAAATAAACATTCTTCGCATAGAATGTTTTTACTGAAATGCTCCCTGAATCAAATGAATCTAATTAGGCATCCCCTTTTCCACTGAGCATTGCTTCACTGTCATTATCATACAAGAGTCGAATTTAGGATGGCTGGATAATATCTGAGACTGCAAATAGGTTGGCAAGTCATGGTTTTGAAATATTTTCTCTAAGAAAAAAAATCCTGTTTGTTTCGATTTGGGGTGAAATCCCCTGGTTCTTCAAAGTTGAAATCATTATTGGGAAGAACAAGCAGAGACTATTTCAGAGAGTGAAAGTATTCTAGCTGTGAAATATTATGAAAACAGAGAGCCTAATTCATTGTATCAGACATTAATTTTGCAGCTTATCCTTTGCTATTACAAACCTTGATTTCTTCTAGCTGAATGAAAAACAGGTAGAATTTCTGAATAGCTATTATAATTTCCCATTCTGTTTTTCCCCTTCTGAAGGGATAGACAAAGTTCGATTGAATTTTATTTGAATGCTGTTTCAACCGGTTGGGTGGCAACAGAATAAATAATGATGGTCTCATCATAGGTCCCAGCAAAATTTCCACGGGGTGCTGTTGTTCAAAGTGTAGCAGTGGCCGCTAGCACTGCCTGTCCGAGAGCTTAGGCTGACCCAGCCTCCAGGGAGAATAGACTCAGAAGAAGCCTTGCAAGACGGCCAGGACTCCGTGAATTCTTAAGAGACACAGGAACATCAGAACTGTTGAGGAAACTAACATCTAAAATTCAGAATAATAAAACCGCTGAGACGTCTTTTATGCTTCAACTATCTTTGAGTTTCCTAAAGCGGACATTAACAACAGCTTTGCTCTGTAAAAGGAAGGGCGATGGACATAATTAGATCTGCCCCCAATTCTCCAGATTTTAATGAATTTCAAACTGTCACAAAGAGCTCTCTGGTTCACAAAAGTTGGGATTAGAAACACATATTTCAGAGAGTCCATTTTCCTAAATTAATTCTGCCTATGTACAATAAGTCTATATAATTATATTTGGTGACCTAAAACAAAAAGACGGCCGGATATTTCTCCAGTAGAGATGGCTTTATTCAGGATATGCAGAAAATTGCAGTTTGGGGTCTGCAATCATGGCGAGCCACAGGCAAATCCCAGCACAGCGAGGGAAGGAAATGTTTTTAAAGAGAGGAAAAGGAAGTTGCAGAGGGTGCTGTTACAGGAAAGAGAGTCCATGGCTTTTCATTGGCTGAGTCCTTGCCAGGAAAGAAGAGGAGCCTTTCTTCTTCCTGTTGGGCTCTGCTATCTTCAGAGGATGTGAGAATGAATGACATTTAGGGCATGAATGAATGATGACTGCTGGTCTTTGCTTGCAGACAAGGAAGCAATGATCCTGAAATCATGTTTAAGGGAGTAGCTGAGCCAGGAATGACACTTCTTAGAATGTGAGTTAATGCACCATGGTGGCACATAATTTGACACCCTCTCTTGGCTGCTTCACAGATGCAGTGAGATACGTGGACCCCTGTCTTCGGGACCCTGAGCCTGAGGTGCTATTGACGACACATAAGTGCAGGTGACCCTGAGATAAAGCAGGTCTCGCCTCCCTGCTCGGGTGACACGCCTCTCCACAGTGACCCCAGCTGTCTCCTTCAACTTGGATTAAAGGGAGAGGAGATTTCTGACCCTTGTGAGCAGCCAGCTGGGAAAGGGAAAACCGATGAGTTTGTCAGAGGGTCCGAAAGGGAAATTCTCAGTGAACATAGAGTCATTATTTTATTACTACTTGAAAGAAAATGAAACATCCAATACCACTGCATCCTAGAAATGCCTTGGCCCAGGAAATGCAGTCCACTGGAATTACTTTTCTTCTCTTTTTTTTTTCTTCCTGCTTATGTATTGCATTGGTAATCCACCAGAAGAGGGAATGTGAATTAAGATCCTTTGTCACTGTTGGCTAATAGAACATTCTTTTTCCACCCCATGGAACTAGCAATGAAAAGAATCCCATCTGTTCAGGGAACATCTGCTGTTTGCCTGGTTAACTTAAGTTCAGTGCTGTAGGAGATGCAAAAGTAAAGATATAGGGATTCTTCTCTCAGAGGTCTTAGGTTCCAGCAGAAGAGCTTATTCTAATGATGATACTAGGCACTAACATTTAATGCACATTTACTGCCCACTGAATCCTTTCTATGTCCCCCCCCCCTTAATGTTAACACATTTAAGCCTTGAGGGAAATAATACTTCTACTCCCATTTTACAGATGCACAAGACTGAGGACAGGGATACTAAATAGCACACCTGAGGCCACACTAGTAATTTACAGAAATGCTATCTGAACCCAATCGCTGATACCTCCTTTCCTGGGATTTTTCAATCTTACATGCTATAGCTTCCTTAAGTGCACACAGCAGAAGGAAGAACTATGGCCGAATTCAGTGGGAGAAGTTCATTTGAACTAATAGGAAATAGGGGACATTGTTTTGGAAGAAAGTGAGTTTCTGATAGCAATTGAAGGATGGGTGGGGATTTCAATATGCCCAGAGATCAGAGAGATGGGAAGAGGGAGAGTGAGAGTAGGAGGGGGAGCTGGGAACCTGTGGGCGTGCTGTGAATATCCTGAATGTGACATCCTAGAAAGGCCACCGGGGGGCGGGGGGTGGGGGGCATCCCTCAGGCTGCAAGAAAGGGACCAATGATATGTACCTGCCCAGGAGACTCTGGGAAGTACAGACATTGTAGAGTCTTGGTATGAATGATGATAGTGAGCTGGGGATAAACACGTGAAAACAATTCACACAGGGACCAGGACACAGACAGAAAGTCATTTTGCTGAAATGTTATAGAAAAAAATGTTATGGAAAAATCTGAATGATTCTTGAAACCATTTAATCACATAAGCAAATTTTAGTAAGCATTCTGTTATGGACTGAATGTTTGTGTCCCCCTAAATTTCATTTGTTGAAGCCTAGCCCCCAAGGTGATGGTATTAGGAGGTGGGGCCTTTGGGAGGTGATTAGGTCATGAAGGTGGCACCACCATGAATAGAATTAGTGCCCTTATCAAAGAGGCCCCAGAGAGATCCCTTACCCCTTCCACCATGTAAAGTTCTGAGGAAAAGACAGCCATGAAAAAGAAAGCAGGCTCTCACCAGACACTGAATCTGCTCATTCAGCCTCCAGAACTGTGAGTAATAAATTTCTATTTATTTATGAGCCACCCAGTCTATGGTACTCTGTTACGATAGCCTGAACAGACTAAGATATGTTCCTTGTAAAAAAAAAAACCGAAACAAAAAACAAAAACAAAACTGGAACACTAAAGAGAAAGCTAATTTCCCTTGGATTATCACTCTATCCCTCTTCCCTATGCCCAGATGTAACTATGGGGATCAGTTTGGTATATAGCCTTCCAGATCTTTTTCTGAGAATTTACTAACATATTTCACCAAGTGTAAGAGTTAAAACATATAATGCTTTTGTGGGTATTTGCCTACAACCTGTCATACTGCAGGAGTTATTCAATGATGAGCTTTAGAGCTACAGAACATGTCTTAGGGATTCTTTTTACTTCAGTATTTGTAACTCTTCTTCTTCTTTTTTTTTTTTTTTTTCCTTTTTTCTATTTCCTCTAAGTATTCCATGGAGATATAAGAGTTTGATGGACATTTAAGCTTATTTCCAACTTTTTGCTACAACAAAATATGCTGCAGTGAGCACTCGGGCATATATGTATGTGAGATATTATCTTGAGATATTAAAACAAATGTTTAATTGCAGGGCCAGAGAGTTCACCTATTTTTAATTTTAACAGATACTTCCAAATAGCCCTCCACCGGAACTACGTCAATTCAGTTTCCAGCAATATTTAATAATACTCCCCAATGTCCCACAGCTGGCCAGTATTTGATATTATCCAATTATTTGACACTCCTGATTTTAATTTGCTTTTTTGTTGAATTTTAGTGATTTTGATCATATTTGCATGTTCATTGGCCATTTGTATTCCTCTTTTTTGTAAGTTGCCTATACATTCTTTTTGCCCTAACAGTCTCCAAGGGAGGGCCCAGCGTTATCCTAGGGTTGTACACTGGTTAACACTACTGAGACAGAAATTGTATGACTAATGGTCTTTGTTAAAGCACTAAGAAGAACTAGGATGTCCATTATGATTAATATTTGATGAGTACCCACTAGGTGTGAGGCATTATGACAAGGGCTTAATAGTTATATGTCCCCACCTAATCCCAAGAGCAGCCCCATGTGACAGAGATTCTTATCCTCTTATTACAGGTGATGAAACTGAAATACAGAGAAGTAAATGTCCTTGTTTAGGACCACAGAGTTAGGGACAGCAGAGATGGGATTAAAACCAGAGCACTGCTCTTAACCAGCTTAAATGCCCACAGTATCCTGGCTAACACCAAGAGACTGGGGATAGAGAGGGTTAAAGAATCTGACAATTCCACAGAATTATGAATTTAGGAAGCTGAAAATTTTCCAACCAGTTGCCTAAAATGGTCCAAGATTAATTGTTAGTGTATCACTCAACAGTCTGAATACATTATCAAAGGATAACAGGTTAAAATTTGAGTTCAGAATCATAGTTTTATCACACACAAGCTGTGTGTCCTTGAGCAAATCTCTTATCCTCTCTACAGCTGTTTATGCATGGGTCAAATGAGAATAATAGTTCAACTTACCAATTCTAAGGTATTTGTGCAGATTTCAAAAAAAAAAATCATGATATGGAGCACTTAACACATAACCTAACTAGCACCTGCATAGCCGGTCCCTGATGAGATTGAACATAATTATTACCAGCAACAGCAGCGGCAAGGATGTTTACGGAGCCCACAGGGCTGTGTGCAGAAGGTCAGGTCTAACTCTTGAGTAAAGAGAGGATGTAAGTTAGAAAGAAATGATCCAAAACCCTCGGATATCACAAAAAAGAATGTGTCATTTCTGGTCAATTTCAGCCTGGGCACTAAAATGTCATAAAACATGAAGGCTCATTTTTATTCCTTGCTTCCACTGACTTCACTTAACCTCTCCCTAACACACCAGACAGGCCCCCCCATCAAAGGCAATCTTTCTGAAGCCAGTCATGCCTGGGCCTCTGAACATCCAGCTTTGTCTCACTCCTGTGAAAAACAGAACACTCCATTTCTAAAGCCCCAGTCATGGAAGGAGTCACATTCCTGGATCAGTAGTATTCTTCCCATTCATCCCTCCCAACAGTAAATCTTAAAACTTATTTTCAACCCCTCTGTTTCCCAAACAAGAAGCACTTTCACCTGAAGGAGGATTTGCAGATTAGCCAACACCCTCAGCACTGCTCCCTCCTCTTTCCTGTCTCACGGCTCTTCTGGTCTGGGAGGAGACACACATCCCCCACGATGACAAGCACATACACGCAAATACCATCAGCACATGGGCTACTCACGACTCTTCCCCTGCAGCTCCTCTCTGACACCCGACCCTCTACCCTTCTCCTTTCTGCAGCATCCTACTTTCCCATGGCCAGGCATGCCCATTGAAAAATATGAACTCATTCAGTTTTCACCTGGGATTTTTTTTTTTTTTTTCATCAGGTCTTTACTGATGAAATCCATTTCTTTGGATTATAGAAGGGGCAACAGACTGCAGAGTCCATCCTTCCTCCTTTCTGGTGACAGAATAGCCATGATCACTGAGCATTCACTGTGCCCTGCATACATCGCCTTATCGGGATTCTTTCATTTAACAGCTACGCTAACCCTGTTTCCTAGACTAACTTGCTCAGTCCAGGTGGTGGTCAATTGGAGTCAGGATGTGAACTCGTGCTGGCAAACTCCATAGTGTTCATTTTATTTTTTTAATTTGTTTTATTGGACTAGGGTTGATTTACAATGTTGAGTTAATTTCTGCTGTACAGCAAAGTGATTCAGTTATACATGTATATGCATTCTTTTTCATATTCTTTTCCATGATGGTTTATCACAGGATATTGCATAGAGTTCCCTGTGCTCTACAGTAGGACCTTGTTGTTTATCCATCCTGTATATGATAGTTTGCACCTGCTAACCCCAAACTCGCAATCCATCCCTCCTAGAGTGTGCATTTTAACCATCACACCATAGACTTAGAGCTGCAGCCCCGTGAGGAGAACCCAGGTTGAGGATTCTTGAGCAAGTGATGTAATAAGGACATGCCTCCAGGTCAAGGGAACGGGGAACCAGGTCAGGGAAGGAAGAAGCCAAACCAGGGTGGGATTCCAGACCATCATACCTAGGCCCCATCCTGACTCCAAGGGGAAGGGTGGAAGGAAACATTGCCTCACTTGGAGCAAAGGCATTGAACTTCACATGTGGGAGCTCTGGTCCCTGGTGAAGGGCCACTGGAGACCCTACTGTCCACATGAAAAATTCAATTTCCTCTTACTACTCTGCCCAGTATTTCCATATCCTATATTTGACTCCCCACACCAGGAAATGTGAGCTGTCAGCCCATTGGCCAAATCCAGCCCAGATTACTTTTTGTTCACCCAGAACATCTTTAACTATTTGATTGACTTTGGAAGGGCACAGACCCTTCAGTCAATCCCAAAGTCTCACCGTGTCCTACAGCCTCACACATTTTACCCCCACACACCCTCGTTACCTGCCCAACTCCTGTGCACAATGAAACTCACTGCTCCTTTCTCACATGTGGGCCTCCCTTATCAGAGAGTGAGTTCTGAAATAGGGAGAAGCTGTGCCATATTTATGATTTCTGTCCTAAGCAACAAGCACTCAATGCGTCTCAATAGATATTCAATCGTTTTTTTTTTTAATTTGAATTTTTAGTCATTTTTCAGTGGCTATAATTTTATTTATTATTTCAATTATTATTTTCAATGATAGTCGGTGTAGTAATTTCTGACCATGGGCTCTAACATCTACGTTGCCATGAGTTTCGACAATGCTGAAAGCTTTCCAATCCTTGCTCACCGTATGAATTCAGAATATTTAGTCTATCAGTGCCCAGGTTAAGCTGGACTCCGGGATCACAGCTTACGCCAACCAAATTCCCAGAGACTATATTAGAAATCAAGATAGCTTATATTCATTTGAAATAAGCTGCATAATTTATTGTAGTTGTAGCAAAAGAACAAAACTGCTGCTGTCTTTCTTTAGATCTTTCCTGGGTATGTGTATGCATGAATCTGTGTGTGTGTGTGTGTGTGTGTGTGTGTGTGTGTGTGTGTGTTAGTAAAAACACAGAAAGTGTTCTGGTTAATGTTCAAAAAAAATCATCTAGAAAATGAGATTTGGCGGGGGAGACATATGCTTGTGAAAAAATACTTAAGTTCTTATTTGTTTCATGTATTTCTAGACTTTTCTTTTGCAAAGCTACAGTACTTGCTTAGTCTAAAGAGAAAAAAACATAGCTTTTGGAAACAGTATTTGCAAGTCATACAGTACCACCTAGAACGTCTCTTTAGCCCATGATTAGCACTATGAACCTTGAAAGATAAGAGGCGAATATCAGAGTTGATCAGCAGGGTTTGGATTGGAACCAGGGGTACTGCTGCATCGTAGACATCTTTGAAACATTCTTTTCCTCACAAAGATGGTGCTCATGACAGCTCAAGCCTCTTATTTATTTTGTATATTCTGCACTCATCTATTTTTACAAATAATGTATCAGTCGGATAATTGTTTTAACAAATGAAAAGAACGTGTATCCACACCAATGACCCAAAGTCACCTTTCTGTTCTATTTTTAGCATCACGCACTTTGAAACATAAGAGGTCAACACTGAAGTTTATTGGCAGGTGCTGGCATTAACACAGTGAATGATGCCACGTCTGGAAGCATCTTTGAACTTGGTCGTTAGGCCAGATGTGCTCCTGACCACTGGGCAGAAACAAACCCGGCCTCTGGGATGCAGTCGTTCCAACATGCCGGTTCTGGCCCCTCCCGGGCGGCATGGATTCGGGTCGGCCCTGATGGAGGGTCTAAATGAAAAGGAGTGACTCAGAAATCGGGCAGGAGGACCAGAGCTCCCCACACAGAAAGCCTGCATGGTGATGTTCCCTTTATTAGGGTTAGCAACTTACCCCAGAACCATTTATTGGAGATTCAAGCTCGTTAGAAGTCATTCCGAAAAGAAAGACGGAGAAGTGCATAAATATGACTAATTATCTGAAAAATAAAACGAAGTGTGTGGATTTCAAATATGAAATGGTGCCAAGGTGCTTCTGATTTTTTTTCTCTCTCTGCTTTGGAGGAAGGTTATTTGATGTCGTCAATAACATCTCACGAATTCATCTCCATTAATTTTCGATTTAATGGATCTACCAGTTCCACAGTTGACGCTTCTTCTTCTCTTTACTCTTTCAACTAGACTCCAAAGATAAAAGATATTTTAGTTCAAAGCGATATGAAGTCATTCTTTAAGTAAGCAGTATATCTGAATGTCGTATTTTCAGACACACATTCTGAGAACGCAGCACAGACCATATGAGATGTCCCTCATTTCTTTTCACATCTCCATAAATCATCCTCTTTGGGGAACCATTAGCCTTTGGGATCAAATTGAGTGATTTTTGCACGTGTTGAAAAACACATTTGCACAGGTCTACAACTGTCGAGCCTATAAAAGAAGACAAATATTGAAAACTGCTCACGGGAATATAGGAGAGTTGATACAATAAAGTTGAGTTCACCCAACATTTGTCGTAAATCTGAACAGTCCCCAAGATGGGTAACACACACTGTCCCTGTGTGTTTTGTGGGCGCTGTTTCCAGGGCCCCCCAGCAATGCAGCTGAGCGAAGCATACAAAGGGCAGAGAAGGGGGCTCAGGCCAGCTTGGCCATTGATGCACTGGCCTCCCAGTCAATCCGACAGGATGGGAACCTGAAGGGCACAGTTCCTGGGCTGGAAGGTACAGTGAATTTCCTTTCCCTGAACTTCACTGAACTAGAATACAGGTCCTGTACCCCAAGCACACCTGCGGGTCACAGTTTGGTTTACAATGAAATGATCATGTGCCCTACAGTCAGTCCTTGAAATGCAGGGGCAAGTTGCAGGCAGACTGTGGTGAAGGGCAAGCTCGAGTTCACCCTGGCCTTGGTGTCTGTGCTCAAGGACCTTCACCCCACGGATCCCCGTTTTCTTATCTCTCTTTGTACTGTAACAATATCCCTTCCGAGTGCTGTTGCAAAGGTTAACGGTGGTCATGTCTGCCAGCTCTAGCCCCAGGCTTTCTTTTCATAAATGCTCCATAAATGGCACCTGTTATTGGTGTGTCCGCAGCATCACGATCTTATAGGCAAAGCTGAGCACAGTTTGTGGGGTTTATTTGAAAATCTTGTATTATTCAGTCATGACAGCCACCTGTAAATCTCCCACTTCACAGCCAAGCCAAGCTGGGGTCCACGCTCTAGACATGTAACCCGTAGTGACATATGCAGACCTCACAGCCAGCTTTTCTGTTCTAAACACCTCACCCATCGATCACATCGACTGCCTCATGGATAGACTGAGACCCAAGTTGCCCCGCCCAAGACACACACGTGTACATAAAAAGTACACACGTGTATTTTAAAAAGAGAAAGAGCAGGGGTAGCGCCTTATTGGGAGAAACCCATAAATAAATTGATTTCCTTGAGTCCTAGGGTGAAGCTGGGCATCTTCCTTCCACCCCCATCATTTGGGTCTTACATAGAGGCCACTGCAAAAGCCACAAAAGGGTGACTCATGGTCTGGATACAAGGGGTGGATGTGTTTCATTTGATGCAAGCAACATTTCTTCTACTGTTATGGAAAATTTCATCCATATTCAAATGAGAAAGAATAGTACCTCCCAAGTACCCACCATCCATCTTTCATAGTTAACAACTGCCGGCCAATCTCTCAGAGCATGTTTTAAAACAGATAACTGGTAAATGTTTAATTGGGGAACAGTAAAGGAATGTTAGCAATCACTGGCTTAATCCAACAGCGTCACCCATTTGTTTTACCTGTTTGGTTATCAAAGGCACGTCCTCAAGTCCATCCATGTTGTCGCAAATTGAGCGTCAGAGCTTCAGACATCTTCAATTACTCTGAAGATATAAGAAATGATTCCCAGCCTTGCTGAGCCTCTTAAAAAACTAGCTTCCAAATGTGGAAGAGAAAATGACCACAGCCAGGGCTACCCCATGTGCACGCAGCATTATAGGACGGAGCACCCTTATTCCACCCTGGGGTTGGTCCAGACGGACATCACGGCAGTGAAGACTCAGGCGGGGCCGCGGAAGAAGCAGGGTTTTGCAGAAAAGGGGAGAAGCAGAGGCTTCGGGGGGGAAGGCTGCACATAGCAGAGCACAGGGGACGGGACGTTTACATTGTCCATCCTGGACACACCCAGGTCCTGTCCCAACATGGTCAGAGTCAGGTTTGTACAAGGGGTTCATATTCGAAACCGATAGATCACCAAAAGCCTGTGTAAGCCGGTCCTTTGCTCTATATCTAGATGTGCAATCACTGTCTTACTTTAATTTAATTGTATTGAAGTATAGTTGATTTACATACTTTTTAAAAATTTTATTGAAGTATAGTTTATTTACAATGTTGTGTTAATTTCTTCTGTATACCAAAGTGATTCAGTTATACATATATATACATTCTTTTTCGTATTCTTTTCCATGATGGTTTATCACAGGATACTGAATAGAGTTCCCTGTGCTCTACAGTAGGACCTTGTTGCTTATCCATCGTAGATAGAATAGTTTGCCTCTGCTAACCCCAAACCCCCAATCCTTCCCTCCACCACCCCATCTGCCCCTTGGCAACCACAAGTCTGTTCTCTATATCTTTTTATTTTAAGATAATTATAGATTCACGGGAAGTCACAGAAAAGTTACAGGGAGGTCCTATGTCCCCTTTGCTCATTTTCCCAGTGATTACTTCTCTCACTACAGTCCTCAGCTAGCAAACTGGCATTGGGACCGTGTGTGTGGCCAGTTCCATCATTTTGTCCCATATGGAGATTCACATTGCCAGCACCACAGCCAGAATCGGAACTATCCCATCATCACAAAGGTCCCCCTCATCGATCCCTTCACAGTTACACCCGCCCTCCTGCACCCCACCAACCCCTAAACGCTGGCAGCCACTAATCTGTCCCCATCTCTATACATTTGTTGTTTGAAGAATGTCATCTAAATGAAATTGTTCAGGGTGTGACCTTTCAGTCTTGGCTAGTTTCACCCAACATAATGCCTTTGAAATCCATCCAAGTTGTATGAATAATCCGGTTCTGTTTATTGCTGAATAGTATTCCATGGAGATTCCCACAGTGTGTTTAAACACTCACCTGGCGAAGGATATCTGTGCTGTTTCCAATTTTGGCTTTTACAGATAAGACTGCCATGGACGACTGTGTAAATGCTTTCGTGTGGATCAATATGATTTTAGTCGATAGTTTTCTCCACTTTGATGCTAAATACAGGATGCAGTCTCGTTTCTGATGACGGCTGTGATGCATGTACGGATAGGTGAGGACTGGGGAAATCTGTTGACTGCAGAGTATTGCATTTAAAAAAAAATTTACGTTGGTTACCAGTCATTTTATGATCCCTGAGAACTATGGTAGGCTGGACAATGTCCCCCCAAAGATGTCCACAACCTAATCTCAGGAACCCATGAATATGTTAACTTACATGGAAAAAGGGATTTTTTGCAGATGTGTTTCAATTAAGGATCTTGGGATTTTTTTTTTTAACTTGTGACCCCCCCTTTTTTTTTCTTTTGGCCATGCCACATGGCATATGGGATCTTAGTTCCCCAACCAGTAGGACCTTGTTGTTTATCCATCTTATATAATCCATCCTATAATACTTTGCCTTTGCTAATCCCAAACTCCCAATCCTTCCCTCCCCTACTCCCCCACCCCCTTGGCAATCAACAAGTCTGTTCTCTATATCTGTGAGCCTGTTTTTGTTTCATAGATAAGTTCATCTGTATCATATTTTAGATTCTACGTATAAGTGATATCGTGTGGTATTTGTCTTTCTCTTTCTGACTTACTTCGCTTAGTATGATCATCTCTAGGTCAATCCATGTTGCTGCAAATGGCATTATTTCATTCTTTTGTATGGCTGAGTAGTATTCCATTGTACGTACGTACCACATCTTCTTTATCCATTCATCTGTCAATGGACGTTTAGGTTGTTTCCATGTCTTGGCTATTGTAAATAGTGCTGCTATGAACATGAGTGCATGTATTTTTTCCAAATTATAGTTTTATCTGGATATATGCCCAGGAGTGGGATTTCAGGATCATATGGTAGTTCTATTTTTAGTTTTTTGAGGAACCTCCATACTGTTCTCCATAGTGGCTGCACCAACTTACATTCCCACCAACAGTGTTAGGAGGGTTCCCTTTCCTCCACACCCTCTCTAGCATTTGTTATTTGTAGACTTTTTAATGATGGCCATTTTGCCTGATGTGAGGTGGTACCTCATTGCAGTTTTGATCTGCATTTCTCTAGTAATGAGCAATGTTGAGCATCTTTTCATGTGCCTGTTGGCCATCTGTATGTCTTCTTTGGAGAAATGTCTATGTAGGTCTTCTGCCCATTTTTCGACTGGGTTGTTTGCTTTTTTGTTGTTGACTTGTGTGCACATATCTACATGTGCAATTACCAAGTCTTATTAATTCTATGTCCGTAGCTACCTCTTGAATCCATTCCCCGATATCTGTGCCATTTCCAACATTAACTCAAGACACAACCATCTCCTACATCAATTATTGCAATAGCCTCTCAACAGATCTCCCTTCTTCTCTTGAGCATCCTAAACTTTCTCCACATCACAGGGTGTAATAAGCATCTGATTGTGTGGAACCCTGTATCTTTGTTTCTTTTCAATTACCTTGCCCCTTTATTTTTCCAGCCTTATTGAGGTATATGTGACAATCAAAAATTGTATATGTTTAAGGTGTACAACCTGATGATTTAAAATACAAATACACTGTGAAATGATTATCAAAATCAAGTAATTAACGCAGCCATGATCTCGCATAGTTACCACTTTTTTGGTGTGGTGAGAACACTCAAGATCTTCTCTCATAGCAAATTTCAAGCATGCAATGCAGGATGATTAACTGCAGTCACCATGCTGTACATTAAATCCCTAGAACTCACTCATCTTAAGACCTGAAAGCTTGTAACCTTTGACCAATGGCTCCCATTTCCCTGACCCTCTGGCAACCACTGTTCTGCTCTCTCACAGCCAGCTTAAAAATCCACCAAAAAGAAAAGGCTCTGCTACGATATTAAGTGCCAAAGAAGAGGGATTTGCAAAATCCCCTACTTTTCTGTGTGTAAGAGAGTAAGATTCTCTATTCACCTCAACAGATTTAGGGGGGGAAATGTAAATTTGATCATTGTTGTTAACATTCCTAGAATTCTACGTTGTTGATGAGGTTTAGAAGGTCTGGACAATGCAAGTAGTAGAGAACTTTCTTAATTTGAAAGTAGGGTATTACTCGGCCATAAATAAGAATGAAATAATGCCTTTTGCAGCAACACGGATGGACCTAGAGATGATCACACTAAGTAAAGTAAGTCAGACAGAGAAAGACAAATAGCACATGATATCACTTATATGTGGAATCGAAAATACGACACAAATGAAGATATCTACGAAACAGAAACAGGCTCGCAGATATGGAGAACAGACTTGCGGTTGCCAAGGGAGAGAGAGGGTGGGGTAAGGATGAATTGGGCGTTTGGGATTAACAGATACACACCATTATATATAAAACAGATAAACAACAAAGATTTACTGTATAGCACAGGGAACTATATTCAATATCATGTAATAACCTATAATGGAAAATAATATGAAGACATATATATATATATATATATATATATATATATATATATATATAGCTGAATCATTTTGCTGTACATCTGAAACTAACACGATATTGTGAATCAACTATACTTCAAGTTAAAGAAATTTTTTTAATAAAATAAAATTTATTATACACTCAAAAAAGGAAAAGAAAAACAACTTGAAAGCAGGAGTTTTCAGATTATCATCTCCACTCGTCCAATGGCCCATCTGCTGTTTATATATGGCCAGCAAACTAAGATAGATTTATAAAATTTTAAATGGTCATAAAAAAAATGGAGGAGGAGAAAGAAGGTGTGATAGAAACTGTATTTGGCCCACAAAGGCTAAAATATTTACTATCTGGCCTTGAAGGGGAAAGTTTGCTGACCACTGTGACAAAGGATAGCTACAGAAACCTAACATCAGCTGTTATATCTAATGGTCATGTGTTGAAATCTATCTTTCTGAATCTAAGCATGACATAAGCTTCCAGCTATCACCGCCTCTATGCAACATTAAACTGAGGGCCCAGACTGTCCACAAGGCAAGAAAAACAATTTAAGCTAATAAACAATATAAAAAAAAATCATTTTCACATAATATGTTCAATATATATGCACACACAAATACATATTTATGAAAAAATCTACACAAATCTATAGAAAAAAATATTAGAATTAGGGAGTAAATTTGGCAGGGTTGCTGGTTACCAAATCAATACATAAAAATCAAGTGTATTTCTATATACCGGTAATATACCACAACAACAAAGTGTTATAAAATGATATAAAATGTCATTTACAACAGCATAAACATGAAATACCTAGGTATAAATCTAAAGAAAGCCATGCTAGACTACAACAGTGAAAATGACAAAACAGTACTGTGAGAAATTTTCAAAATACATAAATGGATGAAATTCTGTTCATGTATTAAAATAACTGATATTGCAAAGATGTCAATTTCCCCCCGAGCTAATCTGCAGAGTCAATGCACGAAAATCTCAATAGATACTTTTTTGTCAAAATTTACATACTGATTCAAAAATGTATTTGGAAATGTAAAAGGCTAAGAATAAGAAAAAAAATGCCTTGAATAAGTAGTACAAAGGCAGAAGAAATCTTTTCTCAACTCTCAAGACTTAATGTTATAGTAATTAAGACAGTGTGATATCAATGCAAGAAGAGACAAACAGATGAATGCAGCCAGGTAGAGAATCCAGGACTCTCTTCACACATATATAGTCACTCAATTCATCATATACCTGTCAACACAGAGAAGTGGGGAAAGATGATTTTTTCAGTCGGTGGCACAGGGTCCATTAGATATAATATGGGAACATTAATTTCATACACAATAATTCCAGCTGTATTGTAGATCTAAAATGAATACTAAAGCAATAAAGTTTCTAGAAGAAAACATCAAGGAATAGCTACATGACCTTGGAATAAGCAAAGATATCTTAAACAGGATACAAATGCAGTAACTATCAAGTTAAAATTTATAAGTTGGACTATGTTAAACTTAGAATCCAAAAGGAAGTCAAGGAATAGGAGAAATTATTTTCAATACATGTATTTGTCAAATGGCTCATGTCCAGAATACATAAAGAATTCTAAAATCAATAGGAAAATTATATACAACCCAACAGAAAAAAAGGCAATAGATGTGAATTGTCACTTCGCAAAAGATATCCAAATGTCCTATAAATATACCAAAATGGGTTCATCCTCTTTAATTTCCAAGACAGTGAAAATTAAAACTGTGAAATGTAATGAGTTATCACCCACGACTACCTCAAGGGCTAAAATGCTAAAGCTTTACTATGTGTTAGAAAGATGTTGAAAACTAGAAAACTCATTAACTGATGCTGGAGTAAAAAGTATTTTAATCACTTTGGAAAACTATTTTAGCATTATCTACTCAAGTAGAACTTATACACACCCCACGACTAAGTAATTTCACCCTTAGGTACATACCCCCCAAAACTGCAGACACAGGACGCCAAAACACATGTGCAAGAATGTTCATAGCCTTCTTTCTGTATTTATGATCTTTACAGTGTTATTCAGAAGATCCCAAATTGGAAGCGACTCAAGCGTCTACAACAGTAAACTGGGCAAGAGCATGTTGGTATATTCATGTAACAGTCAATGAATGAACTAATGGCACACCCAACCGCATGAATGGCTCTCCCAAAGAAAATCTTGAATGTAGGAAGCCCCATGTAAAATAACATATTCTTAATGAGTCCACCTTTAGATAACTGTAGAATAAGCAAAACTTATTTGTGTGTTGGGGTAACGGGAGAATGCTTACCTTCAGAGAATATGGGGCCAGTGGTTGCAAGGAGGATCTGTGGAGGCTTCTGGGTGCTCCTTGCTGTTTCTTTCTTGACCTTGGTGATGGTTACATGTGTGTATGTGTGTGTTCGCTTTGTGATAATTCAAGGCACAATATACTAATTATCTCTGCATATGTGTGCATGTGTGAGTGAGCATGCACGTGTGTGTTTAGTTCTTGCATATACACAGAGATAATTAGTGAATTGTACTTTGCTAAAGCAAAAACTTAAAAGTTATGTATATACGTTATCTACCCCACAGTGCTAAAAAATGTAGAAAAAATATTGGAAGGAAAAAACGCTCCTGACCCAGCGTTCTGTATCTTGAATCCACTCCATAAACACTAAAGGTTCTGTATTATTTACCATGAATTATGGAGCATTTTTTTCTAGAATAAGTGAGAAAAAGGAGATTCAAATAAAGTACCATAAGTCATGAACTACTTTCTTCTGAAGCCCACGTGACAACCACATTCTGTCAATGAAAATTGCATTGCATCACTCCCTGGCCTCCATTTTAATGGATGAGAGAGAAATTGGAAACTTTTATATATTTTACTGCAAGCAGAGAGTACCTATCATGATGATTATTTAACGTGTAATTGTTTTCTGGAATGTTTTCCCACCAAAGTAATCAAATTCACAAGGATAAGTCTGCCAAAGGACAATGAGATTGGTGGAAACCATGCTTTGCCATTAACTCTGTCTGCAAAAGACAAACATGCTTCTGTTTAAATTAGGTGCTGAATGTACGGTCAAGGACCAAATGTGTCTCTTTTCTTAGACTCTCAGCATCCTTCCTCTTCAACATGGATACACTGCAACTTGAACAATATGAGTGATGGGTGTCCTCACAGCTGAGCCACAGGACTCAGGTCATTTAACCTGCATTGGTATCAATTTTCCATTACCTTGGAGCAAAAATAGGCATGCCTTCCCTCTTCTTTTCTATTATAAAAGTTAGTTTGGTTACTGGAAAAAGAAAGATGACATTTATAGAAAAGACTGCTCAGCATAAAAAGGAAATGTTTTTCTAACAGTATTTTGCTTCTTTTAGTAAAAGACACTTTTTTTTTTCATTAGCCATAAGAAGGGCACACATATCAGAGATCGTCAAGAATTTCATGCACAGGTGTTAAGCATTAATTTCTACTAAGGTTGACTAGTACAGAGAATAGTAAACACAAAATAAGCCAATAATTCACACTATAAATATGGATTTTTAAAATAAACTATGAAAAAAATCACAAGAATAATGTCAAACTGTGGTAGGAAAAATGGTATTTGAGTATCTGAGGGAAGGCATTTGCCCTTGTATTCTTTAAATTAGGTACCTGTTTACTGTTTAAGTTACTTTGTTTACATGCTTTCATATTCTGATTTATTTCCCCAGGCTGCAAACCATTTGCTAAAATCAGTTTAAGAAGAGCTAATGGAGTTTCATTCTTCTCGGTTTCATTCATCAAATGTGCTTAGCACTGTGGAGCTTCTGTCAGAAACAGCGAGAATTCCTCCGCATCCTCAGCGTCTACCCAAAGTCCTACCTCCCAGAAAACTGCCCCTCCCTCTTCCATCCACGCAGTGAACACTCCTAATAACTACTGATACCCAGATCACCCGAGGGGGCTTCACTCTTGCAGAGTGGAATGATGCAGGTTCCACAAACAGAGAAATTGTGGTGTCTTTCCCAACTCATCCACACGAGGGAATGTATATTTGCATCCCCAGGAGTCTACAATCTCTAGTTTGAGCAAAGTTGCATGAAAAGTTAAATGCTGTCCTAATCTGAGTATCTATTTATGCCAAAACTGTTATGAGCATCAACCCTAATGAAGAGCTGAAATGGTGAGACACTACTTGCTTTTAAAACAGTCATCTAGATGTACCCGAATATGCCAGAAACCACGAAGATGCTTACAAAAGGAAAGTTCTAAATTGATAGAAGTACTCCCGTTAACTGTTAAACTGAGAATTCAAGAGATGAGAACGTGATACCGTTTGACACCCATCAGGTAGACAAAAATGAGCAAGATGGATTGATACCAAGAGTTGGTAAGCATGTAAAGACGTGGGGAGGCTTGCACACTGCTGGGGCAGAGTGAATCTGGTTTGGCCATTCTGGAGACCAAATTAGTGAATCAGATTAATTAGAAGTCATTGTTGCATTGGGCCGCAGGTAAACAGGAATAAGAAAAATCGTCTCAGAATGGTTAGTGTTAGCTGGAAGATGCAAGCAACTTAATTCTCCATTATTAAAGAATGGGTATGAAACAACAAGTTCCTACTGTAGAGCACAGGGAACTCTATTCAATATCCTGTGATAAACCAGAATGGAAAAGAATATGAAAAAGAATATATATATATATATGCATAACTGAGTCCCTTTGCTGTACAGCAGAAGTTAACACAACATTGTAAATCAACTATACTTCAATAAAATTTAAAAAAAAGAAGACAACCTAAAAAAAATAAAGAATGGGTATGGAAATTGATATAGATGCCTATAATGGAATGCAACGCGGCAATCAGAACACACACAATATACCGACAACATAGACACATTTTTAAAATAAAATATTTGGAACTGTTAGGTAAACCTGAAGTAATGAGATTAGGGATTTGAGCCACAGCTATCTACTTCTCCAGTTGCCTTCAGACAACAAACCAAGTCTCCTTTGATTGTGGTGAATCAGGGGCTTTATTTTCTACCGCCTTAAAAAGAATTTGGAATCAGAGCATCTTTCTCAATAATACGCTGTAAATCAGAAAATAAGGGAGTGATGCGGTAAAATACAGACCAATGGAACATTATCGAGAGCCCAGAAATAAACCCACGCAGGTACAATCAACAGATGAGGAAGCGGAAGGAAATTAACCAATAGCAGGGATTCCTATAGACCAGTGATTGTATTGCATCATGAGATGAGGAGAGCGATTAGGAATTAGCACCTGAGCCCTGCTCTACTCCCAAATAAAAGAAAGAAGGAAGGGTGCCATTGAAATAAAATTAAATTTTAAATACCTTTGTAGAAAACCGCAGAGCCTCTGAAAAATACTGTGGACCTCCCAGCAGATCTAGGTTTGTTTTTTTTTTTTAAAGGAATTCCTTTATTTTTATTATTTATTTATTTATTCATTTATTTTTGGCTGTGTTGGGTCTTCATTTCTGTGCAAGGGCTTTCTCTAGTTGTGGCAAGCGGGGGCCACTCTTCATCGCGGTGTGCGGGCCTCTCACTATCGCGACCTCTCTTGTTGCGGAGCACAGGGTCCAGATGCGCAGGCTCAGTAGTTGTGGCTCACGGGCCCAGCCGCTCTGCGGCATGTGGAATCTTCCCAGACCAGGGCTCGAACCCGTGTCCCCTGCATTGGCAGGCAGATTCTCAACCACTGCGCCACCAGGGAAGCCCCAGATCTTGCTTTTAAAAGCCCTGTTCTGATAGGTAAGTGCTGGGGAATAATTTAAAATGGGATTTGAATCCCTGTCGTGTCTCATGGACACATGTCTGAGCCTTATTTTGCTCATCTATAAATAAGACCCACCTCTCAGGATTGTTTTACGAATTAAATGAGATAATACAATGGGTGGACCTTTCGGACATTATGCTAAGTGAAGTAAGCCAGTCACAAAAACACAAGTGATGTAGGGTTCCACCTATAGGAGGTACTTGGAGAAGTCAAATTCATAGAGACAGAAAGAAGAATGGTGGTCTCCAGGGGCTGAAGGAGTTGGAAATGGGGAGTTGATTAATGGGTATAAATTTTCAGTTTAGCAACATGTAAAAGTTCTGGAGAGCTGTTGCCCAGTAATGTGAATATAAGTTCACACTATTGAACTGTACTCTTAAAGATGGTTAAGATGGTAAGTCTTAATGGTTTCTTAAACCACAATTAAAAAACAAAACAAACAAAAAAAATTAAAAGAGAGAAAACACACAGAAGAGCTTCCAGGAAGCAATGAAGAATCGGTAACTAGCTGCTGTTATGATTACTTGTGCTGCACAAGGATCTGTATTTGTAACGGGTTTGGGATTTTCCAAAACAGAGGATAAACACAGTGAGAAAATAGGGGTGTTTCATCTGCTTTCTCCCTCTCCCCACCCCCTGCATAGGAATGTTTCATTGTAACTGAATCCAGGCAACAAAGGTAGGTGAGACATACGAAGACTACTGAAGAAAAAGAAAATCCTGTGGGATTTCCTGTCTGTAGAAACGAATGTGTTCATATTCTGGGGAGAAGAATGGCACATCCAAACGCCTCCAGGGTACCTTTCTTGAAATCCACATCTTTCAGAGTTGATGACTGGCGCTGCCTTGAGAAAGACACATGCAGGAGGAAGAATCCTCTCTCCTCTCTACTGGAAGACAAGAAGCAGGCAAACAAGATGATATATTGCAATGACATTGTCTCGTCTCTCAAGAGAAATGGGGCTGGGGAGAGACTGGCAAACCAGAGTCACTCAGGGCACATCCTGTTGAAAGGGTAGAAGGTCCTCAGCTCCAAACAGTGGAGCCCATGAAGAAATGCAGGCTAGCGGGCCAGAACTTCAGATATTCTAGGAGACAAAAAAAGTCTGGATGTTTATGCTAAATTTTCAAATATTCAATTCCTGACTTGAAAATGTTTAAAAGACTTCAGGACCCCAACAAAGCATGCCACGTGTCTGCAGACCAAACCTGGTCCAAAGAGGTGTAACTCTTTCTTCAAGACACAGAGAAGGAATCATTTCTCCAGCGCCCTCATCATTCAAACTTGACCTGAAGTCCAGAGAGAGGAAAAAGCTTAACCAAGGTCATCGTGAACTAAAAATTAGCTCATACATAATCCCATGTCCTCAATCCCACGTCTCCCAAAGCAAAAGAAGAAAGAGCTCCAGAGTTACATCAACAACGGGCTTCTTCCTATATGACGGGGAAGTTGACCTCACATTCATGAAGTGCCTCCAGGGTACACTTTTGAAGTGAAAAATACACACACACACACACACACACCACTTGGATTTATTTTGTTAATAGCATAATAATATTATAATGTGTTTTGTGGGGTTAAAACATTATTTTTTTTCAGTGTAAATCTTTAATATATACATTTTTTGCCTTCCTGTTTGGCATTTACTCATTTTCAACAAGAAGCCTCAACAATGAATGTATTGTCAGTCTCTCTTGATCTAGGAGCAAAGAACAGACCTTTGGGGCTTAAGCTTTTTCATCTGTAAAACAGGGATGATGTGATCACCCCCAGTATGGTGGTGAGAGGTGAATACATGGCCTGAAATTGTTAAACCTGCCACATTCACTAAGAGAGAGTTCACATTAAAAAATTTCACACATAAATTTTTTTTTATTTCACACATAAAATAATTGATAATGTGCCCTCATCCAAAAAGAGAAAATCAGAAAATGAGTTTTTCTCCAACAGTGTGAGCTAATGCCTAAGACATAACTCTCATTGTTTTACTCTAGTAAAAGCATCATATCCATAAAAAGAAAGTCATAATTCAATTCTATATTCTTAAAAGAATTAACTAATTCGTTTAAATGTTAATGTTTGCATAATGCATGATTTCTTTATTAAAGGGCCATTGCAGAAACACACTTTATCCCAATGCCAAAAAAGCTTCAGGAAAAATCTTTCCCGTAGCCTCAGATGATTTAAAATTGATCTCCTATAGCTTGTCCTACTTTTATATTCTTAACAGCAGACCAAATAGTTCCTTTCAATTTTAAGTCAAACTGTTTTGAGGACACAGGGTTGAGTTATGTTGCTATTTTCAGAGTATACTCGTGGGTTTATTTTATCTTTCTTTGGTAATCCTACTAGAGAGGAGATAAAAGCTACTACAACATGTATTTCATACTCACTTAGGTGCTCTAAGCCTTGATTTTTCCAGTGATCAAACATGTATCCTAAGCAAATGTGTTTGCTGTGGTACACACTTGTCTGTGTTTATCTGTGGTTAGTTACACCACAGGAGGGAATTCACAGTTGTCAGGGAGACCAGGCAGATCTGGGGAGAGGAACCAATTTGTCTGCTGCTCACCTCAGTAGAAAATGGTCTCTACTTTTCCAGTAAGTTTTCTTTGATTATTTGCTGTCAATCTCTGTGCCAGAATGTGACTGTGGAAATCAGAAAATAGCTAGAACACAGCCCTTGCCCTCGTGGTTCTCATGGTCTGAAAGGGAGGAAGGACATGGCATGTGAAGAAATAAGCATCGTCCAAGGTAGATGCAGAACATGGGAATGCTGGAGAGAGGAGTTGACAGACAGCTCTCATGGTTGGGAGCCCCAGCTGTTCCGTGAAAATTGAGAATCTGGAGATTTGGAAGAGGTGGGTTTTGAGTTGGGTCTTGAAGGATGTTCTCGTCAAGAAGGGAATAAAATGCATCCCTGGTTGATGGAAAACAGGGAGGGAAAAATCATCCTTCAATTCAATACTCAATACAGAAGCATGCTTCACCCATGAGAAGCAGGGAGAGTTTTTCTGAGCTGACTCAGAGCAGCCTGAAACTTGATGGATGGAAAGGAACAGCCCCGTTCTATTTACCAGAGGTTCAGGGAATATTTTATGATGATGGATTTTCAGATATTTAGATCTTTTATTTAGGGTCAACTACACTCATGCAGCCAAAAGAAGAAAAAATCTCTAGGTGGACACACACATCAAAAATATATCTAAAAGGCAATATTGAAGTAGAAGATGTAAGAGAAAGGATGGAGGTGAAATATCAGATAGATGAAAAGCACATACACATGCACACACACAAACGCTGCACACCTCAAGGATGTATGTATTGTGTATTAAGGGCATATTTCAAACATGCTAGAATTGTGCTTATGGACCAAATGGGAATGGGGGTGGGAGTAGGGAATGAAGTAAAAATAATAAAATAAATAAAACAGGAGTGGGGAGTACATAGAACAATGCGGTAATGAGTTTTGAACAGAAAAGTACCTGCAGTCCAATTTATTTAATTAGATAGAAAATAAATTCCACAGACCACTTGGTGTGGATTAATTCTCACACTGAGCACGCATATGTGCTCATCCACCATCATTGGATGCAGGCTGCTCCGGGGAAGGTGCAGAGCTTTGAGGGGTGAACAGGGCCCAAGACATTCACATGCAGGCCCTCAGCTCTGAGCTCCCATCAGGTGACTCCGGATGAGGGGACCTGGGTAGAGCATCACCGTATCCGCTGCATGAGTCACACCCAGGTACAAGGGGACCAGCCCCATTGTTTCAAATTATAAGAATAGTTTTTTTTAAAAGGTTTCTTTAGCCAACTTGAATAGGTAAAATTTTAGAGATACGGATAAGAGTCAACTTACGTATGTCATTCATTTACTATCACGTGTATTTTCAGAGTGACATTTATGGAAACACTCATATTGTAACCGAGCAAGACCCTATGAGGCCTTCCCAAAATAAACCCCTACCTGTCCTCAGCCTGCCTTTTGTCTGTAGAAAAACTTTAGTCAAAGAATAAATTTAATGAGAGAAGTGAGAAAATGCAGAAAGAGAGGAAAACAGTCAAGCAAGACAAGATAATAATACTTTAGCCATTAAACAAAGTCAAGGACCTTTAGTTCTTCCTCAAGGACTAGACACTATTCTGAGCCGTGTCCTTTGAGCTGTTTTGCAGATGCTGAAACCCCCTCCAGGTGGGAGAAGTTAACTGCATGCTGCCCACCAGCACGTAGACCCCAGACCGGTTGGAACCAGAAAGTTGATGATGCCGACTCCCAGTTACCTCCCCACCAACCAATCAGAAGAAGGTCCACGAGCTGATTACACCCTGCTTCTTGAACGCTATAAGACTCCTCACTACTGTCTCCAGGTTGGGACACACAATCTTGAGGTCATTAGCGCGGTGTGGGTGTGGCCCCCTTTGCCTGTTGAAGCAATAAAGCTATTTCTTTCTACTTCACCCAAAACTCTGTCTCTGAGATTTAATCCTGCACCAGTGTACAGAGGCCTAATTTCGGCAACAGTGTATTTTCCAATCATTTTTCATCAATTTAATTCACATCCTTTCCAAATCGGCATTTTTTTTTTAAATTTATTTTTATTTATGGCTGTGTTGGGTCTTCGTTTCTGTGCGAGGGCTTTGTCTAGTTGCGGCGAGCGGGGGCCACTCTTCATCGCGGTGCGCGGGCCTCTCACTATCGCGGCCTCTCTTGTTGCGGAGCACAGGCTCCAGACGCGCAGGCTCAGCAGTTGTGGCTCACGGGCCCAGTTGCTCCGCAGCATGTGGGATCCTCCCAGACCAGGGCTCGAACCCGTGTGCCCTGCATCGGCAGGCAGATTCTGAACCACTGCGCCACCAGGAAAGCCCCAAATTGGCATATTTTTCATCAGTCTTGGACTCACCTAGATCAGTTTTCCAGAGTACATTTCTCTTATTTCTTGGTAATTTGAGGAAAGCCCACTGTATAATTCTTTTCTGGAAACATTGTTCCTGGCCACAGATACCCATCTTCATTACAATAGAACATTTTTCTCCATTTGATCTCACCTTAAACGATCATTCTTTTTTTTTTTTTTTTAATCATCTTTATTGGAGTATAATTGCTTTACAATAGTGTGTTAGTTTCTGCTTTATAACAAAGTTAAACGATCATTCTTAAGAGGTCAACCTCCTGGGAATAATCACAAAATCTATACTGAATGACTTTATCTGGTTTTTTTTTTTTTGTTCTTTTTCATGGATAGGGTCAGCTGACCCATGTAAGTTTCCAAAAATACCACTGAGTGAGGTCATTTTGAACTTATGCATCTTCCTTAACCATCCTAAGAAATGCTATTTCAGGGGTAATTTCGGGAGAACCTCACTTTATATTTGCTCATATAAGGAATTTTTAATACTTTCATCTCACAATGGATACTAAAACACAAGTGTGTTTCTAGATGGCTATGGAGAATATCAGCTCTAACCAAATGAATTTCCTTTCCCATGCTATTTTGCTGTAATGATACCCCACAATCAATGTTTGGACGTAGAAACGTTATACATTGAAAGTCCTAATAATCAGTATATTCTCTTCCAGTTTCTGTAAAAAGCCACTCACTCACTAGTACCGCGTGGCCTCATAAGAAAGGCACTGTGATATTTACATAAGCACAGACCAATTTATCATGCAGACTGGCTACGAGCCCTGCAAAAATGAACTGGGGGCAGAATCCAAGATCCCTGGAGATTTCTGGAACTCGCCTACACTTGACATTTTTCCTAATTTGCTTAGATGCCCATTACAACCCTTAGAGCCGCTTAGGGCACATTAACTCTGATTTCCACAAATGTGGCGTACTTCATTGCAATTCTGCCCACTAATGTCTCTCTCTTCCTGTACCTCCCTCCTGTCTTTCTAAATTTTTCTACTCCTGCCCCCACCTAACTCACTCCCAGGACCAGGAGTAGCTGACTCACCGGAGATTTTAATGATATGTGACTGGTCTGACCAATCATCCCCAAATGGGAGATGTAAAGATTCAGATAAATTTTGATGTAGGTTTTTGTGCTTAAAGGTTCTGGCTGAAATGAGACAGAGACCACTATGAATTCATTCTCCTGTTCCTCCACTCTCAAATCACCTGTGCTTTTAAATGGAATTCCCAAAATTCAAGCCACCATAAGTCTATTTCTTTATTTTGTGGAGTTCTTGACTCCTCTTCCCTAGCAAGTCCTAACCAGCCTGATAGGTCTGCAGGGCTCATGAAGTAAAGAGATTTTATGTAGAGAAGTCCAACTCAGACACCATGGGAAATGGTCCCCTGGGACCAAGGACAATGAAGAAGATTTTCCTTGTTCTCAAATAAAAGTTACGTCATATTATTATTAATTCATGAAGGGAGAAATGAAAACCTGCCCTGTCATCACGCTGAAGTGTCTTTAGAGGTTAGAATGGGTCTCACCTGCATTAATGACATGGGGGAAGGCTAAAAGTTGTGTTACCCATAAGGCTTTCTGTAGGACTTAGCTGCCCTCTGATCAAAGTGTGATCTTAAGAAAATGAATTTTGAATGTTTGTCAATAGCTGTACCCAGAATCAGTTGTTATGTATGTGTGTGTGTGTTTTAAATACCTTATCGTCTTGTGAGTACAAGCAGATTCTTACTTAGAAGCAGGAGTAAAGCCAAGATATGAAATCTGAAATAATTGTCAGGTTCTTACTGACTTAAACACAGGAGAGTTGGCTGGCAGCTGCTACATTGCCCTTGATCTTGGAAATGTCATACAAACAAGTCCTGCAATATAAGACAACTTTGTTTTCACTCTCTGCTTCAGTGAGAACAGCCATCTAAATTTCCTATTCATTTATGGCCATATATAGTCCTTAATCCAATTTCAAAACACATAGGGCAATTGATCAAATACAAAGCCAAGAAACTGCTATCCTAAACAATGTGAAAATACCAGGAGTAGGAAATTTTATCACAATTCATTCATGGGACCAGCTTAGGCTATATCATTGGGTACTATTGTATACACACATTAAAATGGCAATTTGAAAAGAATTCAACCTGTGTAATTAGAAGAAAATTCAAGTCAGGTATTCAAGGAGGTATTTTATAATTTCTTTATAGTTTTTTAATGCTGGAAATCAAGCATTCATTTTTAAATAAAATAAGTTTTGGAGTGTAAAATAAGTTTTGAGCCCAAAGAAAAGGCAATCAGAAGCCGAGAATGTATATAACATTCAGATTGCTTTTGAGCTAGCTTTCGTATAGATTCTAATAGGCTCTATGTGAGATGTATCAACTGAAAATGATGAGGTTAAAATAAAGAATTGAAGCAAGATTTTTTTTTGGCCATGCCACACAGCTTGTGGGATCTCAGTTCCTCACCCAGGGATTGAACCCGGGCCACAGTGGTGAAAGCCCGGAATCCTAACCACTAGGTCAGCAAATGGAAGCTTAGTAATTAAAGAAAACAGTAGAGTCTGTGTTAATTATCCAGGTATATTTCCTGCACACAGCACAGACATCATACTTATTAAATGAATGAATGGGTGAGAGATAGAAAAATAGCTGCATGCATCAGATTAAATGAGAGAAAAATCATGGCACAAATGAGAAGGCAGCTAATGGTGGGTGAACACGGAGGACACAGGCTCCAATCCTGGGTCTTCAACTAACTCATCACATGATGTTGGAAAACATCACAACCTGAGTGTCCGTTAAACCCACTATTAGTTGGGGGACTGGCCTGTGTACCCTTGAAGGCACTGGATATACATTCATGTTCTAATATTCCAGGGCCTCCTCCTTTTTGGCATGAGGGACCGGGTCCATGGGAGACAATTTTTCCATGGACCAGATGTAGTGCGGGGGAGATGCTTCAGGTGGTAATGCGAGTGACGGGGAGCTATGGGGAGGGCAGATGAAGCTTCGCTCGCTTGCCCACCACTCACCTCCTGCTGTGTGGCCCGGTTCCTAACAGTCCAAGGACCAATACTGGTCCAGGGCCTGGGGGTTGGGGACCCCTGTTTTAGGCAAAAGAAGAATCTTAATAAAAGAATTAAAAGTACTAGACTCTAGCAAATATGTGGGTAAATATAAAAGAAATATTTTCCCAATTTTAAATTAAAAGACAATTTACTTCTTAAAGTCTAAATATGAAGATCAATGAATAGTGAGGTTTAAAATATATGTGGAAATAAAATGACAAAAACATTACAAAGCATGAGATAAGAGATTCAGAAATATTCTCTTGTCAAAATTCAGACATACAGGACTTGATATAATATCATTTGAAGGTAGGTTGAGATGAGTTCAAATGATCATTGGAAAGCTTAGAAGACGTTATTCTCCTTTTTTCAAAATCATTTTTGTCCTTTCCATTTCCATCCTGACAAACAGCATCACGAATGGATTTCAGAAACATGCTGAGCAAAAGTAGTCGGGCAGCCAAAATGCACCTTTATTCATTTGAATCCTCCAGGAAGCAGACATTAAGATGGAAGGAGGCATTACAAGAGGTGCCTATAAAGATCAAAGAGGTGAAAGCAGGTATAACCAGTATTCACCTTCATACTATGATGCAGGTTTGATACCTGTGAAAGGTAAGGGGGAAGGAGGGAGCATTTTGGACGAAGAGTCCCAAAATGCAATGCAGTTCTAGGGAAAGTTCTGCCACGTGGGTCTCAAGATAAAATATCTTTTAATAAAAGTCCCATGGCAGTGGTCCAGCACTGGTATCCTACTCTGCATAGTTTTTGGCTGGGAGTAGTCTTGTTACCGAGTCCAAACTCCTTCTGCTAGCCACATGACAGGCCCATAAACCAGGAGACAAAGTGTTGGGGAAAGGAATAGTGACTTTATTTGGAAAGCCAGCAGACCAAGAAGATGGTAGACTAATGTCCTGGAGAACAATCTTACCCTAATCAGAATTCAGGCTTCTTTTATACTAAAAGGGGAGGGATGTGGTTGGTCTTTGCTAACTTCTTGGTGCTGGAATCCTTTGTTCTTGCGGCTGTGCACATAGGTCTGGTCACCATGTTCCTATAAACCTCCAGCAAGACAAATGTTATTCTCTGTGCTGCAACTGTGTATCTTTATGTGAATGGAAAAGTGTTATACTCTTAAAGGTCAGAGCCTTGAGAATGGGCTATCCTGTATATTTCAGGCTATAGGCAGCATTCTTAACTTGAAGCAAAAGCAATAGAATACAAAGGTTAAAGTAAAAGAAACAGATCTAATATGGAGTCAGAGTTGTTGTTCCCTATGACAGTTTGGGGTAAGCATGGCCTATCTGCAGAGGCAATGGGGGGACCAAGGGGCCAGGGGAAGAAGGGAGCAACTCTGCTCCCTGCAGTAGGAGAGCCAAGCAGGGCAGGTTGGTGTCTGCCACAAGCATGTACTATGAGATTCTATTTGTATGAAACTTCGGAAAGGAAAATTTAATCTCCAGTGAAAAAAGGGGTACGGGAGTAGCTCAAAAGTAAGAACCACACAAGGATGATCACGAGGAAGTGAGGTCTCAGGAATCTGGAGACACTGTGCAAGGGGCTGTGGAGATGCACAGGCCCTAAAATTGGTAGAGGATCACCATGGACAGTTGGGCAGGTTGTGTATCATACAATTCCAGGGGGGTGTCCTTCATATCCATCTCTAGGTAGTCATCATAGAATTCTATGTTCATCACGGCAATTTCCTTGCAGATTGCAGCAAAGTGTCTTAAGGAAGAGTGGCTTTTTCTAACTCAAGCTTAATAGTGCCATTGTGGATAGCCATGCTAGAAGTGGGAAAACACATGATATATGTATATGACCAAAAAAAAATCATCAACAATTCTATGTGTTTTAAAATAAATGTTTTAAAGACAGAAGGCTTTGTTGTACAGAGTGGAGATATCTGGAAGAATCATTAGAAATGATTAACAGCATTTCCTCCTTGAAAGTGGATTTTGGAGGGGCTGTCCATTGGCTAAATTTCACTTGATGTATGTATAAGGCATGTATTACCTTTATAATGAAAAAGCTAAGATCTTTAAAAGTACTTATTTGAGTGAGTTTCAAGGTTAAAAACACTCTAGAGTGTTTCAAAGATGTGAAGGTGTGGTTTGAACATTGCCTAAATGAGGTCATAGAATCGATGTATGTTTCCAGTTTCTGTTGCTGTTGTACATTTTGAAGATCTCCAGACCCAGAGCAGACTTACTGTGACAAGCTAACTTGCCAAACTATGTTTTCCCTACTTAATAATTTACTTAGAAACTTTCCCTTGTCCATGTGAACCAAGGAGATGCCAGCTTTTCTCACTCTTCCCCTTTTCAAGCAATGACTGATGCAAGGTGAAATCCTGTCCCTTCTCAATTTTATTTATGGATATGCATTAGATTAAATGGAAGGGTGTCATGAAAAGATACACACACCCCAGTGTTCATTGCAGCATTATTCATAACAGCCAAGACATCTGCTAAATGTCCATCGGCAGATGAATGGATAAGGAAGATGTGGTATATATACAATAGAATATTACTCTGCCATAAAAAAGAATGAAATAATGCCATCCGCAGCAACATGGATGGACCTAGAGATTATCGTGCTAAGTCAGTCAAACAGAGAAAGACGTATATCATGTGATATCGCTTATATGTGGAATCTAAAATAATGATACAAATGAACTTATTTACAGAACAGAAATAGACTCACAGACATGGAAAACAAACTTATGGTTACCAAAGGGGAAAGGTGGGGGGAGAGATAAATTAGGAGACTGGGACTAACATATACACACTACTATATATAAAAGAGATAAACAACAAAGATGTAATGTTTTGTAATAACCTATACGGGAAAAGAGTCTGAAAAAGAAAAGATATGTATAACTGAATCACTCTGCTGTACACCTGAAACTAACACAACATTGTAAATCAACTATACTTTAATTTTAAAGGTTAATAAATAAATAAATAGATTCATTGATTGATTACTTAATTAATGGAAGGGTGTCTGAGGGTGACTATGACACAATTTTCCAATCCATATCCTCTCAGGAATTGGCTTTTATTGGCTGCAAAAAGGAAGCCCACAGTATAGCAGACTCTGCTCAGATTTCCCATTGGTATGGAACAAGTGAAATTCACTTAAACGATATGTCACCAGGGTTCCTGCAAGGAAAAGTTTATGCCAATTATTGAAAGCGATTCCCCAGACCCTTCCAGAACCCACCTTGAGAGAAAGATCATGGAAACAAATTGTCTGAAGTCCAGCTTCAGAAGTGTGATGAGGGCCCGCCGCAGGCAGCTGCAGCTTTCTCTGGGCAACTCTGAGGCACACATTCAGAGTTTGGAATTGCTTGCCAAATCTGTGAAACCGTTTTTTTTTTGGTTGTGGTGGTGGTTCTTGCTGTTTTCTTTTCTAAAGAGCTGTTTGTTCAGATTCTTTGCCTTTTAAACCAGGTGCCAAAGTTAATAAGTGAGGAAGGAAGGATGGGTTTGGCTTTCGCCCTATGTGAGACTTTTTGTGCTTTCAAAAAATGGTTTTGTTCGCTTTGGCACATATATTGGAGCACTTGGTCCTTACATCTTACAGACAAACAGGTGCCAGGAGATAGAAATCTTTCTTCCATTAAGAAGGTGGAGGATATATGAAAGCCCTTTCAATCGGGAGGAAAAAGCTATTGGCTACGTTTTTGGGGGTTTTTTTTCTCCCCCAAGAGAACTACAGAGGGGAAAAAATGTCTTCATTAAACGTCTTGAATAGTTTTTGAGGGGGACTGTTGAACATCTTCACGGTTTCCATCTAGCCACGCATGGCTCTGAGGCCACCTTATCAAGCCTGTGCCACCCTGCAAAGTTTATGATTAATTGCTTTCCAGGAGACAATGGACACTGAATCTATTATTCAGGTAGTAAACATAGAGAACAAATTAGTTACTGCATTATGGGCTTTCCACTGGACTCTAAGGTATCTCTGGGTGACGGACAGGAGCTTGGGGGGGGGGGGGATGGGACTGATCCTTGAGGCTTGAAAGAACAAAATGCTTTGAGCATCACTCAGAAAAAACTGATGCATCTGAGGGCTGGCCATTGGTGGCCTGGGGCCACAGCAGGGGAGTGGACCCACACTTCCTCAATTCTGCAAGTAAAACGAAGCAAGCTCATTCATTCAATGAGCACTTATGGAAAGCTAGGATTAATGATGAATTTTCTAGTTTTAAACCACTGGAGAATAAAGCCAACTCGAGAGATAGATGTTTTGGAAAGGTCCTGGCACAGCATCAGCACCCAGTGACCATCCAGCAATGCTCAGAATCAGGGCATCTCACCAGCCCCCAGGTGTAAAGGCCTCAGAACAGCCCAGACACCAGGCACTGAGGGCTCCTTGGCTGAATTGTAGCTGGGACCAGTGGATAGAGGTGAGTTAGGCTTGCCTTGGGCACAGAATTTAAGGGAGTGCCAAAACACTCAGCAATCAAGACACATAATTTAATAATTCAATCATTGAATCATTGTAATGTCATATGTTAAGAAGTCAAAATGAACGCAAAAAATTCATGATGGACAAAATATCAAAATGTTGAAGGCAGAGTTCAGCAGAGCCAGGCTGGGTTGTACTGGAGTGGAGACAAAAGGAACCATGTGTGCCCCTATATACATGTTTTTAAGTGTTTTAGTAGTTCATGGTTTTAATTAAATATTAGTGGTGAGTTTGCTTCCGTTAAAGCCAGGAAAGTAAAGTTATCATAAATTATGTTTGGGCTAGAAATAAAATGTTTAAATTTAGAAAGAACGTCTTGAGTCTTAATACCCTGACTTTTCAATGTGCCAGAATTTTTTAAGTGGAAAAAGCAATTGTGAATAAGATCCATTAAAATATGGACCCTTTTGCATCTGGCTGCATAATGTTTTGGACATTCATCCTTGTTGTAACAAGTATCAGAACCTCATTCCTTTTTATGGCTGAATCATATGTATTCCATTGTACTGATAGACCACATTCTGTTTATCCACTGATGAGTGGACATTTGGATGGACATTTGTTTCTACTTTGGGGGTATCGTGAATAGGGCTGCAGTGAACATGTGTATCCATGCATTTATCTGAATACTTGCTTATTATGAAATTTATATGAAATAGCTAGAATAGGGAAATCCCTAGAGACAGAATTTGGATAGCTGATGACCAGGTGATAGGGGGAGAGGGGATTGGAGAGTAATGCTTAGGGGGTACAGGGTTCCTATTGGGATGATGAAAATATTTGGTAACCATATAGAGGTAGGTTTTGTACAACACTGTGAGCACACCAAATTTCACTAAATTGCTTTTAAATGATTAATTTTTTAACGTGCTAAATTCTTTTATTAACATGTTGACATTCAAAATAGTCATCAAAACAATACATGCACATAGATAAAAATTCAAATTGTTCTACAAGCCTGCCTATGACAAACAGCAGTGCTCTGAATCCCCCTTCCTTGCAATTAAATGGCTAATTTTATGTTAAGTGAATTTCACATCAGCTGACATTAAATACATATATGAGCGTGGACACTTTCCTTGTTGCCTGGAACTCCAATATAGCTCAGAGTGGCACTGTCCCCTGCTCACATCGGCCACATGGTGCAGTGTGCTCACCCGTCACCCAGCCCTGTCGTGAACGTCACAACAGAAAGAGGCTTTCTGTGGTGCCCCCCACCCTGCCCTCTCGTGGTCCTCTCTCCTCTCTCTTCTCCCTAGATTCTGCTTCCTCCTTTGTTCTCTGATGCAAAGAATAATGAAAATAAAGATAATATAACAACACCTGACACTTGTGGCCAGGATTGTTCTAAGTGCTTTGGTTTCACAAGCACCCTATGGCATAGGTAATATTATGTTCCCCATTTTGACAGATGAGGAAACTGGAGCACAGAGAGGTTAAGGAACTTGCCCATGGTGGCACAGCTAATCAGGGCAGAGCTGGAAGTAGAAAACCAAATGTCTGTTTCCAGAACCCTCTTTCTTTCCAGGAACCTGTGATTTATCTTGAACTTTCTTCTCTTTCGGTCAGTCAGTATTTTGTAGCCATTCAACCACATTAATAATATAAAACCATCCCACTCCCTTCTAGCTACATTGCTGCACTGTTCATTTCCATTCATTTTTTATCTTAATTATTTCAATGCCTCCTAACTGCTAAAGGGAGATTTCTAAAATATAAATCTGTTTCCCAGGGAGAAAACCTATAAAAACTCATCCATTTGGCAGCCTTTGTTAAAGCTCCAACTCTGTAACACGGCTCCCAAAGGCCCCCCTGGTCTGGATTCAGCTCTACTCTTGTTTTCCAGCTGATCCAAGTCACTGGAAGTTTCCTTCCTATGCCTTTGTTTCTCTGAATTCTGCCTCTCTGCTCGTCCCCTCTGCCCTGTACACTCTACCTGTTTCTTCCTCTTCACCTGGCCCACTTCTCCCTGTTCCTCAGGGATTGGGACAGCGGTCCCAGCCTCTAGCCCTAAGTAATGCCCCGTGGCTAAGTGCCTGTCTCCATGCTCCTGTGTGGTTTGAGATCGTTATCACAACATTGGTCCAACTGGAGCTATGATGCCCTCCCACCCAGCATCCATTCCCCTCCTAGGGTCCCCCCCGCTGCATTCACCTTCGAGGAAGCACCTCATCCTGGTTCTTGGGCCATGAGGTTTGGCTAGAGTGGCCCCCACTAGAGATCCAGGGCTGGCACCAGACCCAGGCCCAACTAATCCTAGTATCCCATATTTCTGGCCATTGGTGATTGGCTCAGGTGGGAACCATGGACCAAACCAAGCTGGGTTTTGTCACCATCACTGTTAGAATCATTGGAACAGAGGCTCGCTATCCTGGTCACGTTATCTCTAGCACACTGGCAGTCTGGGGCGTATGGGGGTCTCTATGGAGAGGACTTGCCTAAAAGTGAGGACTATACACATGAAAGCAGAAGTAAGACACAAGGAGACCACAGCCTGATGGCATCACAGGAGCCAGTTTCTGAAGCCATGGAAGATCTCCAAAGTATGAGTCAACTAATCACCATTCTTACCGCTTTCAACAAAGAAAATCCTGACAAAGTTAGCATATTTATTGTTGGTTTATGGCTCTGTTGTCCTTTTAAACTGAGAGTTTTGTCCATGGACTTGTGTAATTGCCTTCCTAAACCCCACATTTAGCGTGGGAGGCGGTAGGCGACATGGGTTCAACTTGCCGAATGAACAGACACCACAGTAATCACCTACTCTTGGTTCTTATGAAATCAGTCTTGTCCTTTCAGGGTAGTTGGGATCCTGTGAATTTAAATGGACTAAGCTTTGTAGCTAATCTAGACCTTTTTTAAAGGAATAACCCTCTTGGAAAGCAGGGATGGTATGTGAATGTGTTGGGTCTTCGTTTCTGTGCGGGGGCTTTCTCTAGTTGCGGCGAGCGGGGGCCACTCTTCATCGCGGTGCACGGGCCTCTCACTATCGCGGCCTCTCTTGTTGCGGAGCACAGGCTCCAGACGCACAGGCTCAGTAGTTGTGGCTCACGGACCCAGCTGCTCCGCGGCATGTGGGATCTTCCCAGACCAGGGCTCGAACCCGTGTCCCCTGCATCGGCAGGCAGATTCTCAACCACTGCGCCACCAGGGAAGCCCTGCAGTTCTTTTTTTTTTTTAATTAATTTATTTATTTTTGTCTGTGTTGGGTCTTCGTTGCTGCGCCGCGGGCTTTCTCTAGTTGCGGCGAGCGGGGGCTACTCTTCGTTGCAGTGCGCGGGCTCAGTAGTTGTGGCTCGCGGGCTCTAGAACGCAGGCTCAGTAGCTGTGGCATGTGGGCTTAGTTGCTCCGCAGCATGTGGGTTCTTCCCGGACCAGGCAACGAAACTGTGTCCCCAATTTTTGCAGTTCTTGAGACAAAGTTGTATTTATTACAGCGCTGTTTGGTGAAAAGATAAGGTGCAACTTTAATGAAATGTGAATCCAAATCGCTAAGATAAGAAGAGTGCAGGCTTCAGGACGAGGTGCCCCTGTGGGCACATCTGGTTGTGCCTCCCACCTGAAATGTGCCTTTAGAAGCAGCTTACCTGCATTAAAATTCCATATTTATCATGTGAAATATGAGGATGGCAGTGCCCTCTTTGCAGGATGTTGTGAGTAAAATATGAGGAATAAATAATGCATGGAGGGGACACCACGGCCGATGATGGGAATGGATTCTTTCTCTCCTCTTACCTTTGTTACAACTTGTAACATATTTGCCAGGAAATGATAACATATTGGCAGTTGGATAATAACAACAGTAGCTAACACTTGTTTGCCCCCTTGCACCAGGGACTATTCTAAACACTTTACCAATATTTACACATTCAATTGTCTCCTTTTCGTTGCGGGTGGCTGTGATTATTATCATCCTTATTTTACAGATGAGGAAACTGAGACACAGGGAGGATGGGAGACCACACAAGCGCTCACCACTAGGAAGCAGCAGAGAAGAGAGGAAAACCAGAATTTGCTCTCGTGATGCTCAGCCGAATCTGGTTTTACTTTTCTATCCGTGCACCCGTATCCCATCTGCCTGGGTAGGGAGGCTTCTAGGATTGTAAAGGGTTTGGCCCAATCACCCGTCTCTAGGGGGTCCCAGAAAAGAAAGTGACTTTGAGTGAAATGACCAAAGGATGCAAGATAGGAGGAAGGAAGACGGATAAAGCTAGGATGGCAGAACTAGGATCCTTCTCATCCTATTTCTGTGTTAATAAGGAAACAGCTCCACAGCTTGGGCACCTCTGTACTGATGCCCCAAAACATCGTCCCAGTCCCAGGGGACCTCTGCTCTCAGGGCAGCGTGCATAATGCTGCTGGCACACGTGGGGACGAACCTGTTTTCAAAGGTTATGTCAGAGGTAAAGATGCGAGGGGATCTCCGCTGCCCTGGGAAACGAGCCGGAACGGACCTCAGAGAGTGAAGCTGTAACCACCCGAGTCTGTCCACTCTCAGAACCCAGGCTGGGAATGGCTTCCCTACTTCAGCCCTTATTTCTGCAGGGTCACCCACCTCCTTCCTGAGATGGAGGCCAGGTAGTCATCTTATTTGCACCAGAAAGATGGAAATCCTGAGGCCAGAGGGACCTGGAAATACAGACCCAGAACACGTATTCAAATTTAAAAGGTGCCTTCACTTAAAAAACATGTTAAGTGAATAAAAAAAAAACCAACAGTACTCAAGTAAGGCAAACAAGTATTCAGGCTGAAGAGTAATGAACAAAATGCATCACAAACACCGCGCAGAGCGCGGGAGACGATTAGGGAACACGGAGAAGCATTTGCTCTTTTCCATCATTTTATGGTGAACGTTAAAAAAAAGGAGGAGTTGAAATAATTGTAGAATGAACACCCATGTATGCAACACCAAGTTTCTGTTCCTATCTTGCTATGTGTGCTTTCAAGCTTTGTTTTTATGTTAATAGTTGGCTTTATTCTAATTGAATGTTAGGGGAGAAGCAGAATTAGTGCATCACATGCATCGTTCCATGGATATTTTGACTTAGGACAAACCAGGAGTAAATAGTTCAGTAAGGCACGTCAGTTTAAATGAAATATATCAAATGAGAGAACAGCTGTTACCTGCCCAGGGCAGAGCTGGATGGTTGGACCCAAACGAATCCAGTTTGAGGAACAGAGTCTCAGACAAATGAAACACCTGAAACAGGGAGTGTTTTGCCAAAGGCTTTAGCTTTTGCCTTTTTAAGAAAGCAAATGTCTGTGTAAAACTAAAATCAATGGTGAATGTCCCGATGGTGTATTTCAAAAAATGTTAACATGGTTTATTTTTAGATTTAAAGCCTTTTCTTACCAGCAGGACCCAGCATCCGCCGACACACAAGAAATGCTCCTTTGAAAGAAAGAGCGCCCACAAATCTGACGCATCGTCTCCTCATCTCTGACAGGTCTGTGTTCTGGGGGGGGCGGGGCAGGGACTCGGGTACTTATTCCAATGTTCACAGGGATTTCAAGAGCCTGGGTGTCAAAAAGGTCCTGCTTCAGCCCAGGCAGCTGGATAGGGTGTCTGCTAAGCTCCTGCTGTGCTTTATTCCTGAGGATTAAAAGTGGTGCCAGGAGATAACCCTGTCACAGGGCAGCTGTGAAGTGCCCTGCCCCCCATCTCCCCACCACTCCTCCCCTCCTTGGTGGAAGAGCGCTGCCCATTTTTCCCTTCTATTTATGGTGTCCTGTAAACACAAGAATCCATATCGACATAACAGTCAGCAAAGGAATCTGGAGCAAAAAGCCTATGAACCACAGGTTTTAGAATTGAAGGAAAGCAATGAAAAGATGAAACCCGAAGGCATCCTGAAATTTCTCGCCTGGAGGTGCGTTTACCATGGTTAGGAGGGATATTCCACAGTCACTCATCTAGTGATTTGTTTATTGCCTGTCCTGTCCTGCTAACCCAATTAACCCTTTTTTGCCTAAGACCAATGGGAAGAAATGCATATACATAAACCTAAACATTTAAAAAAATCTAACATTACAACATACACTATACAATACACGCTGATGTTTTCTATTCTATTCTACTCTATTCTGTTCATTACAATTTGTTGAAATGCCCTGGACGTCACAGATTGAAAGTTACTCTAGTCTCCGAGCTGGAAGCAGGGACCGGGCTTGATCTGCACATAGACACACACCATTACCCACCTCCCTGCCTGTCTTGTGGCAGGACCTCAAAAAATGGTTGTTGCCTGTGTGGACAAAGAATGTCGCCTGCCATCTCAGTGCACAAAGGATGTTGCAGCTTGGCTAGTAAAGCAATCAGCCACTGTAGCCGACTCGCCCACAAGGGGATTCAGGATGGAGAAAACAGGATACTGGCCCTAGATACTTAAGGTTCACACCAAAGGAATGATTTCAGTGAGCCCAGACTCTTGCATCTTCCCATACATGGAAAAGCGCTAAATTCGTTAACTTGAGATGCCTGGTTTTTCTTTAATTAGCAGTAATCTTTTAATGTTCAACTACCTGTTTTTTTTCTTTTGTTTTGGTTTTTTTCCAGCAAAAACTCCTATATATCTTGGCACCCTCCGGGCTTCCCTCTTTGGAGGGGCCCCTCAGAGCCATCTGAGAGGCTGACTCCTGGGCTTGAGTCCTCAGGAAGTCTGCTGAATAAAACATAATGCTCAACTTTTAGGCTGCGCGTTTTGTTTCAGTCGACACCTGCATGAGTAAAGGAATGACTCAGCGCCTACTATGTCCCTGGCACTGGTCCAGACACTAGGAATTATATGATGATCGGTGCAGACAGGTTCCATTGCTTTCAGGGAGCTGCCAGTCTCATGAGGAGACAGGAAAAAAAAATAAAAATAAAATAGAAGCAATTATATAAAATACCATCAGAGAGTCAATCTGGCAGTAATTAATAATCTTCTGGCATTAATTGATCCATTTCTTATCTAACCTCTAGCAGACCCTTGACACTGGCAACACCATTTACCAACACTTGACAGCCTTCTGTGATGGTACGTTTCAAAAGATGTGTGTAGCCTGTTGACCTCAGGAGGCTATTTATTTAATGGTTGATAGCTTGGTTTTCTTTGGGCACTGTATTCATTACCTAGGGCTGCTGTAACAAAGCACCACAAAGTGAGGGGCTTAAAAGACAGACATTTATTCTCTCATCAGTTCTGGAGGCCAGAAGTCCCAGATCAAGGTGTTGGCAAGACTGGTCTCCTTCTGAAGGAGACTATGTCCCATGCCTGTCTTCTAGCTTGTAACCACATCACTTCAATTTCTACCTCTGTTCTCACCTGGACATCTTCTCCCTGTGTGTCCTCTCATCTTATAAGGACACCAGCCACTGGAGGTAGAGCCCACCCAATCCAGTAAGACCTCATGTTGACTTCGTACATCCACAAAGATCCTATTTCCAAACGAGGTCACATTCTAAGGTTCCAGGTCGACATGAGTCTGGGGGGAGGAGGGACACCATTTAACCCAGTACAGGCAGCAGGGTCTTGATCTGGCCATGTTACAACCCAGGCTTGAAGTTCTAATAGGTCTCTTTCTGGAGACAGGAAGCAACATTTCTATCCCTGCCCGACCAGTTTTCCTCTTAATTAACAAGCTGGGCTCACTTACGAGTGATGGTGGTGAAGGATAAAAATCCACAGACAAGATGAACTCGAAGATAAACTTCAGCTAGGCTCTTTGGAAGCTTTTTTTCCCCCCGCATGTTTCAAGCTGAAAGCTGATTGCAGTGTCAGCTGTAATTACCCAAGCCCATTACACGGCCGGGGGCAGGTGGCACTTAAAAGAAATTGTACAGATGCTGAAACTGGTCTCCGAGAGCCCGCCACATAGCCCCCATGGGAGCACGGTTGAAAACACATCTTAAAATAGATCAGCGCTAAATCTGCAGCAAGCAGGTGAGGGCGGGTGTACAGAACATGAAAGTGACAGGCAGGGCAGCTTCTGAGCCGGGAGGAAAGTGGTTTCCTTCTGACCCATCGTCCTAACTCATAAAGGGGCAGCTTTGCTTCTTTCTCAGACCCTTTGTCATTCTCCTCACCATCATTACCCTTGCTGTGCTTGGAACTGCCAAGTATCGCCTTGGTCCCCTCTCAAGGAGGTGCTTTTGTCCCAGATGCTGGGAGAGCTGTCAGCTAAAAGTCTTCAGCCGCCAGCCCCCTTCAAGAATGACCTGCAGAGCTGCTTTTCCTAAGGCCACGCCCTTCCCCGCTTCCAGCGATGGATCCATGCACGGGTACCAACGCCTGGCCATCTCAGTCTCAATGGAGACACTTCTGCCGGACCATTCTATTCCGGAGCTTGCTGGAGGGGGGTTGAGGGGCAAGGGTGTCTGCCGAAGCTGTCTCCGGGCCTGCCCGGTGATCAGCATCTCCCCCTGCCCGATTCTGCTTCCTTCACCCTTCCACAGGAGATGGTCCCAGGGGCATCATTTAATAACCATCCTCCATGCTAAATGGCATCTGAGAGACTTTTCCCAGGCAGCCCAAGCTGCAACAATATCGCTGCTGACATTTTTCAAACATTAAGCTTTGACCATGGCCAGACACGGTGCTAAGTGTAAGACAAGCGTGATCTCATTTCACTCACAAAAAATCCATGCGGTGTGTGCTCTTAAGTGCATGGAACAGATGAGAGCATTGAGGCTCAAGACCGCTAAGTGACGACCGTGTAAGCGGTGGATCCGGGACTTTGAAGCCAGCTCTCACAGTACCACATCCCCACTCTCTAAACAATACACTCTTCTGTTTTCTGACGTGCAGGATGAGATGGTTTCATGGGAATGGCTATGACAGTTTAGAAAATTAGATTCTGTGCTCCCAAAGGTGGTTGGGAAGGCAGTTAGGGATTCTTAGATGTTTTATAGCCACCTTAACTACTTTTAAGCTACCTTACCCTGAAATACATAGTACGAAATGAAAGAAGCCAATCTGAAAAGGCTACACCCTGTTTGATGCCAGCCACGTGACATTCTGGAAAAGGCACAGCTAGGCAGACAGAGAAAGATGAGTGCTCGCCAGGGGTAGGAGAGGCGAGGGATGAAGAGGGGGAGCACAGAGAATTTTTAAGGCAGTGAAGATACTCTCTATGAGACCGTCGTGGTGGATACGCGTCCTTATACATTTGTCCAGACACATAGAATGTACACCAGGAGACAACCCTCATGGAAACTGTGGCCTTTGGGTGAAGATGATGTATCCGTGTAGGCGCATCAGTTGTAACAAATGTACCACCTGGTGGGGCTGTTGATAACCGGGGAGGCCGTGCATGGGTGGGGAGAGGGGGCACACGGACATCTCTGTACCTTCCCCTCAGTTTTTCGGTGAATCTAAAACTGCTCTAGGGGCTTCCCTGGTGGCACAGTGGTTGAGAATCCGCCTGCCAATGCAGGGGACACGGGTTCGAGCCCTGATCTGGGAAGATCCCACATGCCGCGGAGCAACTGGGCCCGTGAGCCACAACTACTGAGCCTGCGCGTCTGGAGCCTGTGCTCCGCAACAAGAGAGGCCGCGATAGTGAGAGGCCCGCGCACCGTGATGAAGAGTGGCCCCCGCTCGCCGCAACTAGAGAAAGCCCTCGCACAGAAACGAAGACCCAACACAACCAAAAATAAATATAAAAATAAATAAATTTTTTAAAAAAGATTACTATTAAAACTGCTCTAAAAAATAAAGTTTTAATAAAAAAGTCAATTGGCTATATAGAATTTTTAATAAAGAATATTATACATTTTATTATTTGTAAATTATGGGCTACATGGCCCTCATCTGTATCATGTAGAATAAACTTCAGAGAGCCTGTTGTTAAACATCAATACACCACTGGCAAAGGTATTATTTTGGATATCTAATTAATCCTAATATAGGCATGCATGGTTTCTTTAAAAAAAATCTTGGTAGAGCAATAGCATATATTAAATACATATATGTACGCAATAAATATTTGTAGAATGAATTTACACGTAAAAGCCATTCATCACACATTTGATCAACTGTAATACACTTAGCCATTCCTTCTATGCAGTTACGATGTACTCATACTTGCTATAGGGCAATGCAAAATGTGTAAGACTAGTTATCGATTAGAATTGTTTTAACCTGAAGAGCTATGCAGACAAAAAGATCCATAAATATTTGTAGAATAAAGCATATTTTTCTGAAATAGGATTCTCTGAAAAGCATCATACATATTTGGTTCTTTTATGATTTGAGCGCAGAATGGCTTTTACGTAAAACATCTCATTCTTCTGAAATGAAACACAACCATTTGTGACGTAAGAAGAGGTTTAGCCTAGAGTTATTACTTCATCCATGCAGAGCTGGGGTCAGTCGATGCCCAGGGCAGCGCGGGTATCCCAGACTCCTAACGGGGACTTGGGATCCCTGAGACCAGCCATTCCCCAACCCAAGGGATGGCGGGAAGACGTCGGTGATGCTCGGATATGATTTGCATCACATGGTGAGGGTGCTGTTTTGCCATTTCAATTCTTTTGAGTCTTTTGGATCATACTGAGAGTCCCCATGGGGATTCATGCGTCTTGAACCACCTTAACCCTTGTGAATCTCCCTTTGCACACAAAGACAGCAGCTTCCAGCTGTGACCCTTCACCAGGTGGGAGTCGCTAGCTAGAGGTGAGCAACAGTTTGTTTCTATAACCTTGATTTTCAGGGTTATCCTCTGAGCTGTTGGTCCTCCCCCAGATCCAGCCTCCATCTTTCTGCTCTCTGCTCACAGAGGTCTGACCTGTGTGGACACCACCCATGGGCTCCGTGGTCCCTGGCTGCCTGCTGTGTTTGGTCGTGAGCCCCTGCGAGAGTGCAGCATGGCCAGTGAGTTCGTCACCCCAGGCTGGCTCTGTCTTGTCAAAGTCGGGTGCTTCTCTAAAGACGGCTGCCTTCCATGACTCCTTTCTTCCCATTTATGGTGACTCTCCTGCCCTTGACCCTCTGGGCCCAGAGGGGATCTCAGGGATGCTAATATTAGCTCCAAACTCCCTCATTGTCCCAAGCAGCTCCCTTTGCCCAGAAGGTTGTCATTAGTCCCTTTGGGAATATGCTTCCCTCAACTTATCCTCATTTGCATGTTCTGGTGGAAACCCTGGCTGACACGCCCACTACTGACGTCACTGATGTTTGAGATCCACTAACTTTACTGACACAGAGGAAAAGGCAGCCTCAAGGTCAAGATCGGGCCCAAGAATCTTAGTCTGCCCCTAAAAGAGGACCCATGGTTCATGTGAGGCAAACATAGACACTCCAGTTCCCCAACCTCTTCAACAGCTGCATACACAGCCTCAAATCTTAAGGAAAACACAAAGCCTTTTGCCGTGAGATGGAAGAGAGTGGACAAATTGATGGTCCAAGGCTGGATGCAACCTGCAGCCTTGTTTTCTTGGCTCACTGCTTTTTTTTTTTTTTTTTTTTTGGTCGAGGGGCATGTGGGATCTTAGTTCCCCGACCAGGGATCGAATCCACACCCGCTGCAGTGGAAACGCAGAGTCTTAACCACTGGACCACCAGGGAAGTCCTGCACTGTTTTTTTTTTTTTTAATGTTTTGGATTGGCTGCCAAAATCTAAACATTGGAAATTTTCATATAAAGATCCAAATTTCTGCATCCTCTTGAAATTGGAAGAACTGACCCCATTGGGGCCACGTGACCCGCCTGACGGCCCTTGCTGGGACTGAGCGGGACCACTCTCCCCACTTGGGGAGGTACGCATGCTCTCCAGCTCAGCCGTTCTCCACTAGGTCCCCGGACTGACGTTGACTTTGAGACCCAGAGGAAGGGCAAGGTAGGAAGTAAGCTGTTGCTGGCCCTCTGCTACCTCGGGCTCCTGGAGTTTTTGTCATCCTCATTCCTGGCTGATGATTGGCTGAATCATCAGACTCAGATTCCGGTGGGTGTCAGCAGTGAGATGTGTGATTTCACGACTGTCTTCCGTACCCTTCCTCACTGGCAACATTTCCCCAAATCAACACTGCTTTTGAATCCCTTCTGCCCAGAACTGTATCCATTTCTTTAATAACTGCCTTCTTCTGTTCCACATAGGTTAGGCTAATACGATTTCCCTATCGTTTCCCTGTTCCTCTGTCAAATAAATCCATTTGCTGTCACCTTGTATTTTGAGCCAAACGGAAAATGTACACTAATCTATATAACAATCCAGTGGTGCCTGAATGTCATTAAATCAGGTAGGGCTAAAAGGCAGGTTTAGTTGCTAATCCCAAGATGCATTCAGTAAGACCCACTTAATTTCACAGGTCTTCAGTAAGTTGAATAAAAACTAGCCTTGTTGTTGGCTGCCAAGGTTATTGAATGGGTTAGACTGTTAACACATCTGTTATTGGTTCCCACATTTTCTTGGAGATAACTTTTCTTATTTCAAAATGAAATATTTTGAAATATTTCAAAGTACTGCAGTAACTTTTGCTCTGAAAACTTAATCATAGAACTGCTCACAACTTATTCTATGTTATTAAAGAATTGTATTCCATTTACCTCATAAAAGTTATTTTATCCACCAAATGAAGCAATGAAGCAGTAACATAAGAATTATAATAATTGCACTGTCTCTCTCTCTATATATATACATACATATTATATATCTATAAGTAGCAAAATATATTATATAACAGTATATAATACATTTAATATATAATATAGTGACTATATATATATACACACACACACACACATATAATTATATTTATACACACATATGCATAGCAAGCACTTCACACCAGGTACAGGCATAGCACTGAATGTCCATGTTAGAAAAGATTCACATCTACCCCAGGTACAAGTGGAGAGAGAACCTGCCAAGGCATCACCTTGCTTCAGCTGAAGAAACGCAACTTGGGACTTCCCTGGTGGTGCAGCGGAGAAGACTCTGCACTCCCAGTGCAGGGGGCCAGGGTTCGATCCCGGGTCAGGGAACTAGATCCCACATGCGTGCTGCAACTAAGAGTTTACATGCTGCAACTAAGGAGCCCACGTGCTGCAACTAAGGAGCCTTCAAGCCGCAACTAGGACCCAGTGAACCAAATAAATAAATAAATAAATTTTTTTTTTTAAAAAGAGAGAGAAACTCAACTTCACCACGTACACTCACCCCCTGCTGGCGAGACAGTTCCAGGCTAGATCCAGAAGGCAGGTGACTGGCTGGGCAGCCTGCAGGAGACGTGGACAGCCAGCTTTGGCCAGCGGCAGCCAGCCTCCTGCAGGTGCCGAGCCTGCCCATCAGGCATGGGACAGTCTAGCTCTCCATCTCGGACAGGATCTGTGTTGGTTACAAGTCCCATGAAGGGCAGAGGGGATGCTTGTGAAGGTGACAGTGGGGGATCCTTTCTCGTGAAGAGCCCCTCTAACAGCCACTGGTATCAAAAGAGTATTGTCTCCCAGCGTGAAGGCTGTAACAGGACGGGAACTATCGTTTCTCCACCTAAAGTGTTCCACTGAAGATGCGGATACAGAGGATCATTGATCTGTTTGGAGGTTAGGGGACCACCCTCATTCTGGACACTTCACTGCAAAAATCACAGAAACCAAAGCAGTGAAAGAATTAGTTGGGGGTTTTGGTTCTAAAATTGTATTCCCAATGAAAGTGACTCTTTCAATACATTTTTTAAAAAAAAAAGAAAGCAAACACATGTATGTGCAAACACAGGCACACATAACACATAATGAAAAATCTGCTCGAAATTGATTTATTTCAGGAAGAAGTCGCTCTTTTTACGAAGGACTGATTTAGGAGTCTGAATTACAGCAGTTGAGGTTGAAATGTTTTAATCGGAAATGTTTTGCTCCCTGGGAAAGAGAGTTCTAAAGACTGAATTTTCCCAGTTGAGGGCATTATTTCTAGCCAATTAACTTGGGCACAGTTCAAGTTCTCCGGGACAGATGGGTCCCTCCCACACTTTCCCAGGCCGTTACTGCCTGTAGGTTTGTCTCTAAATGATCGTGGAGCAGTGAGGGATGGGGCGTGACGGACCCAGGGAGGACAGACGGCTTCGGAAACCCACTGTCCTGCTGAGGGCCGCCGGTCCTTGTGGAATTCTGTTTCCAGCAGAGGCGTAAGAAGTAAGCGGCAGCCTCCATGGTGAGATTCGGGTCTCTCATGCCCTGAGTAAGCAACTCCCTCCACAGTGCTTCCTATCAGGAGGACGGATTTCATAGCAATAAGAAAAGAAACAGCAAATCCCTGTCCTACAAAGGCTCAGTGTCTAACAGCTGTCACTATTTGATGACTCAGGTCTTGATTTGTGTCAGAAATCATGGAAAGTGGCTCCAGGAGCAATTTATAGTCCTGTGACTCTGGCGTCCACAGATGGGGGAGGCACCCCGAGCTGCCGCGCTTGGGGGTTTGTATGATTTACTGAACAACATGAGAGCTCCTGCAACACTGAAATATGGTCTGACCGCAAGGGAGGCTGGGAAATGCGGTCTAACCCCCAAGGGAGGCTGGGAAATGTAGTCTAATCCCAAGAGAGGCTGGGAAATGCGGTCTAACCCCAAGGGAGGCTGGGAAATGTAATTAGACCTCTATTCAGGAAAAAGCAACACTTTTAAAATAGAAAATGAAGTCTAATCCATACTTGTAGATCTCAACATAAAAACTCTACTGTTCTTGTAATTATCACTATGGCTCAGTGTTTACCAGATAGGTAAACATAGGACCGGCGAGAAAAAGTAGTTACCTTTAGAATCACAGCCACCCAGAAACTTAACCCACCTCCCTTTGAATTGGATGATTCTGAGGATCTTCCCACCAACTGGTTTGCCGTTTGCAAACAGCAGAGCTTCAGGGAAGGCCCTGGCTGAGAAGACTCCGATGAGAATCACACACCTGGCAAGTGTTTGTTCATTTGTTGAGCCTGTCTGTTCTGTTTTGGTTTATCCTCAGGTCAGAAGGGGTTTAGGTGGGCACACACCTTACTTCACGTCATCATTTTAGGACCCCCCCCAAGGCCCCTGTCTCGCGATGCTTTCCCATAATCCCTTATCATCATCCCCATCATCATGACACTTGGCCCACCAGAGCCCCCTTTCTGATGCGTTTCAGGTATGGCCTCCACTCTTAACTTTGAAAAGAACACAGTGATGATGTGTGGATATGTGCGTTTTAAAGTTACACAAACATTATTCATTCCAGGTTGTGTTGTGTTTTACAGTCTTTACACTCACAACTGTGTTCTGAAAAGCTCCCAGGCTGCTGTCAGCTCCTCTAGTTGACTTCTGCCAGTTCCAGCTGATGGAGTTGGCTCACCAATCCCGCCCCGACCTAGACGATCCTGCCTCCTGGTGATTGCTCAGTTCTCTGAGTTTTTGGTGCCACAAAGGTGTCATCCAGGACTTCCCTGGTGGTCCAGTGGCTAAGACTCCGCGCTCCCAATGCAGGGAAGCTGGGTTCCATCCCTCGTCGGGGAACTAGATCCCGCGTGCCGCAACTAAGACCCGGTGCAGCCAAAATAAATAAATACATAAATAAAAATAAAAATAATTTTTAAAAAGGTGTCATCCAAGCAAAGAGTATTCACAGCTACTTGTTTTGTTTTTGTTCTTTTCAGTATTCTACTTATTGAACATTGCAAAAATGATGATTTTACAGAAGCTTTGAAGTTCAACTGAATACTTTTAATATTCTATGTATAAATCTACTATTTTATAACATTTTAAAAGGTAGTTTGGGGACTTCCCCAGGGGTCCAGTGGTTAAGATTCTGATTACCAATGCAGGGGGTGCGGGTTCGATCCCTGGTGGGGGAACTAAGATCCCACGTGCTGTGGGATGCAGCCAAGAATTTTTAAAGAAATAAAATAAAAGGCAGTTTCAATAAGTTAGTAAATTAAATTCCTTTAAATACTTCAAAACACATTCATAAATTTCACGTATCTATCTTCTTTTTAAGCAATGTATATGCCTCATTAACATGGAAAGCTCTCTTATATACTTAAACAGCCCTGTAACTCTCATAAATAAACTTATAGAGGACTCTCAAGTTCTTTTAAACATTCCAGTCTTGTTTATACTTAGGGAAATTATCGTATACTTTCCAACTTAAAATTGCAAACTAAAATTAATTGCAAAATTCTGTTTCAGCTGGAATCACAAATCTAATCACTTCCCAATGTGACAAACTATCTTAAATATTATAAGCAGGCTACATACAAAATATTTCCCAACAATACTTAAGCTTAACACAAAAATATTAGTAAACAGGTTTGATTTACTTTATCAGCACTATTTTTAATTATTACCCTTTCTGGATTTTAGACTCACTAAGGAAATAATTCTACCCTTTCCAGCAAACTGAGGTTCCAGACTCAAGCAAATGTCTTCATCATCTCATAGTAATTAGGATTTTCTTCTCAGTGGGCTGAGATTCCTTGTTGACAACTTTTTTTTTTGACTAGAACAAGAGATCTGGAGCCTTCAAACACCCAGGTGATGGATCTTACCACTCAGACAACCTTGTTCAGGATTTTTCTAGAATATTCCACACTTTCCAAGTGGAGGTCTTCTGCAACCCATCTATTAGCTAATTCCAACTGGAGTCTGAACCTTATCTTCCAGGTTGCTTCACCCCTGATTGGACTCCATTGATCTATGGACTACTCTATCTGTTCTGAATTCTTGCCATGTTCCTCTTGCCTAGCAGGGCCAACATGCCTTCAGATACTGGGATGACCTCCACTTGGATTCACTTTTTCTCTCATGCTTAGCTTACTTGATCCATAAATGTCTGAGATATTCGCAAAGACAAGTGCATCTATGGCTTCTTCCACCCCCTCCACCTCTCCAGGGAATGAGATGCTCTTATTACAATCTCCACTGTCCTCCTTTTTAAACTTTTTTTTTTTTTTTTTGGCTGCGTTGGGTCTTCGTTGCTGCACGCGGGCTTTTCTCTAGTTGCAGCGAGCGGGGGCTACTCTTCGTTGCGGTGCACGGGCTTCTCATTGTGGTGGCTTCTCTTGTTGTGGAGCACGGGCTCTAGGCGCGCGGGCTTCAGTAGTTGTGGTGCGTGGGCTCAGTAGTTGTGGCTCGCGGGCTTAGTTGCTCCGCGGTATGTGGGATCTTCCCGGACCAGGGCTCGAACCCGTGTCCCCTCCACTAGCAGGAGGATTCTTAACCACTGCGCCACCAGGGAAGTCCTAAACTTTATTTGTTATTCTTCAATGTCGGCCCCACCTCTAGAAGGGAGGCGTGTCCAAAGATTTGTGGATCTTTCTAAAAATCTCCACAGCTTCCACTGACACAGCGGTGATACTCTTGAGCAACAGAAAAATAACAATGGTTATTACAACAACTGTGGTTTATTGACATGCGAAGTTCTTAAAAGATGGGGAGTTGACAGTGCTATTCCACAGAGAAAAGCGGACGTAAAAGGGAAACTAGGGATAATGCTTTACTTGTTTGCATACGTAGTGGGTGTTTGTAGGCAGATATTTCATTTCTTCTATTAGAGCTATATTCTTCAAGTCAAGTTCAGAAATAGTGATGAAATGAATTCACTCCACTGAGCAGAAGTTTTAGAGTGAGTTGAAGTCTACAGTAGTAATAGGGTCTTAAGACTATTGGTTATAAGCAAATCACCAAGGTCACCCACGGTCTTAGATGTCAGTCATTATGCTAATATGTGCCAATTTCATTTCTATTTTTGAATTTTGAATTTTGAGATGATTATAGATCGACAGGAAGTACAGACAAGTGACATGTCACTCTATGGTTTCATTTGCCATAACGCTGGGACTACCAGCCTGGGAACTGGCATGGATATGACCCCGTAGAGTTAAATTGTGTGTCCTCCGCAGAGGATGGGGCTCTTTGTTGCCCACTCTCTTCCCCACTCGCTGGAATTCCCACCCACCCCAGCCCCAGTCACTGCCTTTGCTCGAATCCGCGTCTGGAGGCTTGGCTTACTCACCACCGCCCTGTACCTGGCTGACGGTGGGCCCTCCTTGGTGCTTCCATAGTGCCCTGAGCATATTTTATCCGGTTCTCACCACACTGTGCTATCAGCATGTCTCTGTGTATCTACTGCTCCCACCAGAATGTGGAGTCCTAGGGGGTAAGGATTGGTTGAATCCAATTCACCTCTGAGCCTCCATCTGATGTAGTACGTGGCACAGAATACACACCCAATAAATCTGGATCTATTATGAAGAGGGACAACTGGGGTCTTAGATGAAAGCATGCAAATCAAAATATCCTCCTTAATAGACCTCAAAAGAGTAGTATCATTAGCTAGATAGAGAGCATGGGAGAAAAAGTTGTGTTCTTGGATAAAAGCTCCCATAAATAGCTAGCCTTTAAGCAAACTGTGTGATTAGGTCAAAGAAGATACCAAGGAAAAGAAAAAGCAGCTTTACGTTTACAAACAAAAAGAAAATAGTATTTTCACATATAAGGGCACTCGGCGTTTAGGATTCAGAACTGATTCAGCAAGTTAGATGAGGTTCTCTTTTAAGACATGATTAGTTATTCATACCAAGTGATTTTTATTCTCTAGCTGCCTAGACATTTAAAATGTACTTTTGACAAGTAGAAAAATATGTTCCGTGCTTTCCTTCCAAATAGGCAAAATATCAACTTGAAAGAAATTATTTGTTTGTACAACCCAAAGGGAACATAGAACAGGAATGAAAAAGCTGTGAAGACAGAAAGTCCATCTGGCTGTAAAAAGCTACCTGTTTTTTTTTTTTTGGGGGGGGTTGCTTAAACAAAGCTAAGAAGAAAGAAGAAAAGCATAAAGGAAGGGAGGGAGGGGAGGGGAGGGAAAGGGAGGGAGGGAGGGAGGAAGGAAATATTTTAGTGCCTTTCACAGGGAGCAAAGATAAAAACAAAGAACAGCTTTCTCCTAGGTACAGAAATTATATGGATCTCATTGTCTTTAATCGATGCCACTAAAATTAGAAATAGACTCAGGAGGAGTTTAGATATATACGTAGATAATAGCCAGGAAATTTAAATTACTTTAAATTAAATTACTTTAAAGGTATTTCATAAAAGCTTCTCTAATACTTTCTGTTTCAAGGATGTTATGCTGGAAATTCCACAGCAGCCGTTTTCTGGGGCTACCTCTGTGACTCTGCATTATGTAATCACTGTTACCAGTTGGTCACACCAGGATGTGATCTTATTTGGAAATAGGGTCTTCGTAGATGTGATTAGTAAACATGAGGTCATATGGGACTAGGATGGGTCCTGGATCCAGTCACTGTTGTATCTACTTATAAGAGGAGAAGACACACAGAGGCACAGACCCAGAGAGACGGCCATGTGATGACAGAGGCAGCTATGGGAGAGTTGAGGCCACAAGCCAAGGAACGCCAGGAGCCACGAGCAGCTGAGAGAAGCAGGAAGGATTCTTTCCTAAGTCCTTCAGAGGGAGCATGGCCTGCCAATGTCTTGACTGCAAACATCAGGCCTCCAGAAGGGTGAGGAAATAAATTTATGTTGTTTTAAGCCACCCAGTTTACGGCCATTTGTGACAGCAGCCATATGAAGCTAATGCAATCAGGTCATAGTAGAAGTTTCTAGAGAAGCAGAGGCCCTGATAGCATGTCTGAAGTGGGGACATCACATGTAAGTGTCTGGGGAGGTCCAGTAGTTAAGCCCTCGGACACTGCTTGGGAGGAGAAAAGTCCTTTCTTTTCTAAGAATAGAGGGAAATTGCCCTCCTCCCGCATGGGAAACGTAGGTCCCAGAGGAGCATGTGTGTTTTGGGCATAGGTCCATCTTAAACCCCTCTTTCTCTGACCGTCACCTCATCTGTGCAGAAAAGAAATAGGAGGTCAGAGCAGGGCTCCAGAAAGCCAGGCTTCCCTTTGCTTTGCCCCAAGCAATTCCTCAACCCACGAAAGCTCCTGGAAAGGGTGGTCCCTGCTCTGCCTGTGGAAACAGTGGCGGCCACGCTCCCTGGATCTGTGGGGACCATGTTGACATGACGGCCCAAGCTGGGGATGGGCCAGGTGTGCACAGGTGGGGAGACCACCAGAACCAGGAGGTACAAGAGAAAGGGGGAAATAATATCTTCCCTCCTTGAAGCCATAACAGAAAGCAAGAACACAAATTAAAGAGAAAGGTACTGTATTCGCTTCCCAGAGCTGCTGTAACAAAGGCGGCTTAGAACAACAGGAGTTTACTCTTGCAAATCAAGGTGTCCGCGGGGCCGTGCTTCCTCTCCCTCTGAAGGCTCTGGGGAAGGGTGTGCCCCAGGTTCCTCTCCTGGCTTCTAGTAAATCCTTTGCTTGTGGCAGCATAAACCCAATCTTCACGTGGCCTTCTTCCTGTGTGTGTGTCTGTCTACATCCAAGTTTCCCTTTTTATAAGGACACCAGTCATATTGGACTGGGCCCACCCTCATGACCTCATTTTAACTTGATCTTCTGCACTGACCCTGTTTCCAAACAAGGTCCCATTCAGAGGTGCTGGGGCCCCTTCCTGGGGCACACAATCCAACCGATAACAGGTCCGAAACTCTACAAGGTCTATTTTGTTTTGTGCAAAGATTTCTGTCTCTATAATCTTAAACATACATCTTCAGGGCATTAAGTTTGGCTACTTAAATAAAGGATCATTAATTAATTAATAATTAATAATTAAAAACTTGGAAGTTAGGAACACTCCTAAAACTCTAAATGTATGGAATAAGAAGATCTGATTGACTTGAGATAGTTCAGCCCTTAACTCCGCTATTTAATTCCTGGAGTCTCAGGCAAATCAATCCACCTCTCTGAACTTCCCTCCGCTTGCTTGCAAAATGGAGCTAACAAGACAGGTTCACAAGGTTGTCGTGAAGATGAAATGGGGGTAATCTCTTTAAGAACATCTGTGACATGGAAAACTGCAGTAAAAGAGCCGTGCTATTTCCAATCTGATTAACAAAATAGTCCTAATAGTATTGATATTCCTAATCGTAATGGAAGGAATCCGGAGGAGGGCTGGTGGTTTGAGCTTGGTGATGAAGGCACGGATCGCCACCTAGTGGCGGCATACGGTAGCCGTGGCTCTGTGTTCTCTCCAAGGTGAACCCGCCTCATCGTGGCTCATCTCCAATTATCAACTGAAAAACAATGAGAAGCAACTAATCGCTATTGAACTTCACAGTTGAAAGTGTGAAAGTATGAAAGTCCTGACGCTCAGACTAGGTGCTGTTCAGAAGACTTCGAGGAGGGACTGTACCTTACCCTTCCCTAAAACATCCCTCCATGTCCCCGTAGGAGGTGAAACCTGGGATAGTCAACGTTAGTCTAAATAAATTGCCTTTTCCATCCCCTCTTACTTATAGGGCATGACAGTAGGGTAAATGTCTAATAAACATTTGTTGAGTGAAATAATGAAGAACTTCCTATTAATAATATCAATACCTGATATTCGCTGAGCCCTTAGCATGTACCAGTTCTGTTCTAAATGGATAACCCAGTATATATGAATCGTCTCAGTTGCCACGGGGACCGTGGCATATAGCAAAGAAAGTCCATGCTCAGAATATTCGTAGCATCTGATAGGAGTAGAGAATCAGGACTAAATAATGACTCAGTAGAAGTTAATTTAAAAATGGGCCGACCATGTGCACTGCTGACCTTTATAGATGCTGAATTATTGCGTTGATAAGGGGAGTCCCATTAAACAGAGACAGCTGAGAATCATGGCAAACAATTTATAAATGTAATTCAGGAGCAAAACGTATCATCCACGCGGGACATCCTCAGCAGAATTTGCGATTCAAGGTAAAACCGCATCCCATGTACACCCTGAAAACAGGTAGGTCTCTGAGCCCAGAAGTGCCTTCAGTCCCGTCATGGGCAGCAGCCTGAGGTGATGGCTGAAAAATTTGGTTGACTTCACTGTTCTGGGGGGAGGCAGGAAATAACACCTACTCGTGTCATCAAGGTATTAACCCAGAGACATTAGAGCAAATTTACAGTTATCCAAATAAATGAAAGCAACAGAGTCTAAGAACAATGCAACCCTCATGGTTCGGACTGGTACTGAGTTACACTGGAATCCAACCTCTGGACTCCCGTGGGGGCAGAGCCTGTATCACAGCAGGGAACAAAGTGAGAAGATGCGTGACATGTGTGTGACTCCCAGTTTTCCTGGCGCCATGTTGGCACCTGCAGGTGTGACCCCTAACCTACCTTGAGACACGTGGTCTGCTCCTGGAACTTTACCTTTAGGTGGCGGACACCTGCCCCCTTTGCCTCATCTCGGGGTCACACCCCTAGTGCCTCCAGAGTCCAGGCAGGAACCACAGAGGAGTGAAGCTGGGTGAGGGAGACTCTGGGAGACTGGGGTGGGCGTGCCCCGTCTAATGGGGATGGAGGTTGGCTGCTCTCAGGAAGGGCATGAGCCCAGTGTGGGCAGACCTTCCAGTTTTTCTACGGAAGCTAAGACTCTGTCTGGCTCTCGATTGTTAAATGTTGACAATGGTATATCTTCCCTCCTCCCAGAATACAAGACAAATAAAACACAGGTAGGGGCCAGATGTCATATGGGGTGATTCTACATGGGACCCATCCACCTCTCGCTTAAAAACTGAAATCCCAGATTCTAGTCCTTCAAGTTGACCTTGATCTTGCTCAGACTGGCTTCTCCAACCTTATAGTCTTCTGCTCCAATATTTTTCTGTTGTTAGTGGACAGAATTTTGTTCCCAGAGTTTGAGCTTCCTTTAGGGACCCTTGTACCCTCTGATCGCCTTCTTGTACTGTCGTTTTCCCTTCTTGGTATATCTCTTTTTTTTTTTTTTTTTTTTTTTTTTTTTTTTTTTTTTTATATATATTTTTTTAATTGGGTTATTTATTTATTTATTTATTTTAATAGCTACTTTATTTATTTATTTTTGGCTGTGTTGGGTCTTCGGTTCGTGCGAGGGCTTTCTCTAGTTACGGCAAGTGGGGGCCACTCTTCATCGCGGTGCGGGGACCGCTCTTCATCGCGGTGCGCGGGCCTCTCACTATCGCGGCCCCTCCCGTTGCGGGGCACAGGCTCCAGACGCGCAGGCTCAGTAGTTGTGGCTCACGGGCCCAGCTGCTCCGTGGCATGTGGGATCTTCCCAGACCAGGGCTCGAACCCGTGTCCCCTGCATTGGCAGGCAGATTCTCAACCACTGCGCCACCAGGGAAGCCCCGGTATATCTCTTTTAAACATTTTCTGAGTACTTTTTAATAGCGAGCTCTCAAGTCACACGTCTATGAAACTCTCCCTCTTCTGGAGTTTTTCTCTCATCCATGACTTTATCATTTCCCTTTCTCCTTCTGGGCAAAGCTGCCATCCATTATAGCGACTGAAATGTTAGAGATGCACTTTCCTAGCTTTCTCTGTAAGTATTGGTCCATAAGACCCATCCTGGTCAAGGAGATATAATGGGACAGCTTCGTATTACTTTTGAGAAAGGTTTTCTTCCCTGATGTAAAGAAAGAGATGTATAAGAAGTGCTTTTGTCCACCCCTTGTTCTTCCTGTTTTTAGATGATACTTTGAGAAGGCATGATGTCTGGGGCTGAAGCAGCCATCTTGCAACCATGAGGAAAGAGGCCTCTGAATGGAAAAAAGCAAAACAAAACATGATGGTAAGTATTGAGCAAAAGGATGGAAATAGTCTGGGTTCTCAATGACGCTCTTGGGCCATCAAACCATCTCTGGAACTGCCTCCCTCCTGGCTTCTTACGAAATGAAATAAAAACAAGCCCTATTGGTTATGACACTTTTCCTTGAGTATTTCATTACTTGCTTTCGAAATCATCCTAACTGAAACATACCCAAATACTCTTCACCCTCTCTTTTAGCTCTTGGTATGCATCTTATCGCAGGAAGCCTTGCACTTTCATATATCCCCTCAAAGCCTTTAAAGTTTCTGAGAGTAGAGACTGTCATGTTGACGTCTAAGAAGCCATCTGATTTTATGCTCATTTCTTTCTGTATTTGTGTGCTGTGCTGTCCATCCAAGTATGTATTTCTCAGCACATTTGGTCCGGATGGACCTGACTTCCCCACCCATAACACCATCGGAGTACAGAGTACCTCACTTCCTGGCCACACGGATTGATTCAGGGACAGACACACGTCCCAGTCACAGACAAAGAAATTCAATTCCAAGGCTTTTGTGGAACTGGTAGTATGGAGGAAAATAAAGACATCTTCCTTCTGGGCTTACTGATGGTGCAGCCCTGAAGTTTTTATGAATAGCTTCAAGGGGAGTGGTTGGGCAAGAAAGGAACCCAGAAATAGAAAAGCAGAGTTAAGACATTGAGTGAGGGCTTCCCTGGTGGCGCAGTGGTTGAGAGTCTGCCTGCCAATGCAGGGAACACGGGTTCGAGCCCTGGTCCGGGAAGATCCCACATGCCGCGGAGCAACTAAGCCCGTGTGCCACAACTACTGAGCCTGCGCGTCTGGAGCCTGTGCTCCGCAACAAGAGAGGCCGCGATGGTGAGAGGCCCGCGCACCGCCATGAAGAGTGGCCCCCGCTCTCCGCAACTAGAGAAAGCCCTCGCACAGAGACGAAGACCCAACACAGCCAAAAATAAATAAATAAATTAATTAATTAATTAAAAAAAAAAAGACATTGAGGGAGAAAAACCAGTATGAGAGCCAACGGAGACCTGTATGTGCTTAGACAATATTAATTAGCAATTCCCATTTCTTGAAACCAAGAGTCCCAACTAATACATATTTCCTTCAATTCACCCTCAAAAAACACATTTCTTGTTGCCTCTGCAACTGTTGGTTTGCATAAGTAAGTCTTTGCTTGCCTATATGGCCGTTAACAATTTGGAAGTAATACAGATCATTATAAAACCCACTACTAAAGACAAGTAAAAAAAATATTCTAAGCGAGACCCCAGATCCAAAAGACCATTTACCAATGACCGTCCTGAATACCATCCGAGGGCCGGAGACATAACACAGGAGAAGGCCAGTAGCTCAGTGAAAATGGATGTGACCGCATCAGGGTAACGAATGCAAATCTGGGAATTTGAATCATTCACCTAATATTCAATTTAATATGTTCGATGTGCCACATAAGTAAGAGCTGAACACTCCAAAGTCCAAGGCTCTCAAGAAAGCCACCCAAGACCCGGAAGGAGAAAGAGGCCAGATCTCTTTCACCTGTGAAGCGGGCCAGGACCCATCCTTTCCTTTGAACAGATCGGGAAATGTGTGAAACTTCCAGGATGTAGCGTCCCTTCTGTCCTGATGGAAAATACGAGAGCGTGTGTCCCCCTTCTTTGCCTCTCAGCTGGCTTTCCTTGCTGCTGTTCCTGGCACTGGCATTTCCGGTGGCTCTGTCCTGCTTGGAGACCCCAGAGTACCCATCCATCACTACCTGCTGGGCATCTTTGTTTTTTCAGCATCCAAATATTTGGCACTTCCAGCAGCTCCTGTGGAGTCTGGAAGCCTATCATTACCCTGAACAAAGCCCCCGCCCCAGCAAATGAGGTTTGCTCACAGAAAAGGCACGTCTGTGAACGGAAAGTGAGGCAGTGCAGGGAGAAGAAGAGAGAAACACAGAGGAAGACGCTGCTATTTTTAAGCAGAACATTCTTTTCTCTTTAGCATCCGCATGTGGCGTGAGGCGAGAGGCAAACGCATGCCGAAAATGGATTTTTATTGACAGGAAAGTACTTGTAAATGGGAATCTATTTTTGACTCGAGCTAAAAGCAAAGTCCTGCTTGGGGGAAATAAGCCGTGATTGGCATCGTGCTTTGTTTATCTCATGTGCGCCATTGTCTCCAGCAGAACGAGAAGCATGTTTGTTTTGTTTACTTAATCAGGCAGATCTCTCGCTCCTTCCCTTTGCAAGCTTCCAGATTCAAATGTTGGCAGCGTCCTCTGAACAATGAGAGAAGGGACACAGGTTCCCGGGCTCTCGGAGTCCTGTCCTAAGTTCATTCTGCAGGCCTGCCCTTTGGGACCCTCGCCCTGTAAGACTTCACCACCATCCTTAATGACTAGGAATACTGGTGAATGTCTTGCCCATGTCTTGTAAGACACCGTGGGAGAGCCCAGGGAGGTGTGAAGCTCCGAGTCCTTAGCACGAAGCTTGGGGTCCATCAAGAGTATGGCTGCCACAGAATGATTCACCTTTGTTGGGGCCTCTAAGATGTTCCCCTAATAAGAAGCACTTTCCTTTTTAATCTGAGTTCTGAACAAGTTGAGACAAAAGATTCAAGATAGGAGAAGAAACATTGTCTTAGTTACTGGCAGAGCCTGCGGTAGGTAGACTGATGTTCTCCCCTCCTGGACACAGCCATGCCCACATCCTAACCCCTGAAACCTCTGAATATGTTAGGTTTTGTGGCAGAGGGGCGTTAAAGTTCCAAAGAGGGCTTAAGGTTGTGGATGGCCGATTTTGCCTGAAGGAGACGATCCTGGGGCAGCTCTGCTAGGTCCACAGGTGTCATTAAGATGAGGGAGAGATCAGGGGAGAGCTAGCACAGGAGAGAGGCAGGGGGCTGCAACACGGCTGGCTTTGCAGACGGAGGAAGGGGGGCCATGAGCCAAGGAATGGGAGCCACATTAGAAGCTGAGGAAGACACCCCAAGTTCAGAGCTCACTTACCTGTCCTTACATCCCAGTAACACCTTCCCCGAGGTAGAGGCAGGTCTGTGTCTGTCACCTGAGAGGACGGGGAATATGCCTGGAATCTGAGCCTGAGCCAGAACAAACGCAGGGTCAGTCATTCAAAGGATGGCTCCAGCCTTCCATCTGACATCCCTAGGACTTTCCCAAAGTGCCTTCATGCACCTTCTAGAAGGGCCTCCAGAAAATCTCATATTCCTTCCCCTCTGACCCCTAACACCTGTTTTCTTTAATTCTCTAATTCCTCACTGTCCAAAAGAAATAAAATGTCAGCCGCCTATGGAATTGTAATTGTTCTACATTAAATGTGGCTACCTTTAGTAGCAGTAAAAAGAAACAGGCCAACCTAATTTTTTTTGAGATTTTTTTTTTTTTTTTTTTTTTTTTTTGCTGTGGACCATTTTTCTTTTGCCTTCATTGAATTTGTTACAATATTGCTTCTGTTTTATGCCAAGCACCTACAAACTCCCACAGAGACAGGGTGACAGGGCGAACACCTCCTGGAGGTTTACATTTGTGAATGAAAAATATTGCTGCCCCATCAGTAAACAAAGGACGTTGCAGCCATCGAGCCGTCACATTACAGCCGCCCTGATGGTGAGCCCTGATGGAACTCAGGATGGAAACAGGATGCCCCCCATCTGGCAGTCAACTGCCGCAGCCACCCCCAGTGGTACACCCCGAGGAGACACAGGACGAGAAAGCACAGGATACTGGCCCCAGATAGCTGAGGTGCACATCAAAGGAAGGATTTCAGTGAGCTCAGACTTTGCTTCTTCCCATACAAAGAAAAACGCTAAAGTCATTAACTTGAGATGTCTGGTTTTCTTTGATTCACAGTAAACTTTTGATGTTCCGACACCTGGTCTTTTGTTGCAAAAACTCGTATGTATCCTGACTACCCGCCCCCCTTGCCTCTTCGGAACAGTTTCTCAGCATTACCTGAGATGTTGTGTCCCAGGCTTGAAGTCCTCAGAATGTCTGCAGAATAGAACATAACTCTCAACGTTTAGGTTGTGCTTTTTTTTTTTACTCAACACATTCTAAAGAGGTGGCTCCAGGAAAGACATCCCTAGGCTGCAAAGCCAGCAAGAGGCTTATTTAGAAGATCTGCCCCTCAAACTTTTTAAAAGATGTACATACGTCTCCAATAGACAGGGCAAGGACTTACAAGTAGAATCTTCCTAAAGGAAATACTGAAAGAAAAGGGGAGGTCTCTTTTTTGGCATCCGGGTACATTATTTTTGATTTGTGTTTAATTTTCAGTGGCTAGATTATTCCAGCAGTTGTGTTAGTGGGAAGGGACTTGGTGATGATCACTGACACTTCGGGAAAATTTAGAAAAGGTGCACTGAAATTAGCAAATGTCAATCAATCAATCAATCAATCTAGGCTTCGGAGCCGGGCAATCTGTGAAGTTCCAGAAAGTTGGGACTCACCAGTGCGGACAAGTCCCCAGAGACCCCTCCAACCCTCCCACTGAAGAGCCCTCCCTGACCTTGTAATCAAGCAAGGACCCTTTCAATGGGGTCCTTTAGGACGTGTGCCCCCTAACCTCTCCCATCATGTTCACTCCACTTCCCACCCTCCCCTTTACCCCCAGTGGAAGAAACCCTTCAGTGTCCTTTGGAGACAGGAAGCTCAGCTCTTAGTAAGCATTTCTCTTGCGCCCTGAAGATTCCCCATCCTTCTCAGGAATTTTCACAATCAAAGAGATTCCTTTCTCTGGTGTAACATTCCATCCCTGAGGCCTAAAACAGCCCATAGTCAGCCCCCAGGCTGAGAGCAGGGCCACAGGAGGTGGGATGAAGGAGCACCGGGAGGAGAAAACAAGTGTCAGCATTTCAAACACCACTGTGGACGGCAGTGCAGGGCGCTGGGTGACGGCACAGCTGTGAGCAAAGTCTCTCTCAGGCTCACTCCTCCTCTGTCTCCCGTCCTTCCTCCCAGAATCCAATGAAATGCAGACTTCTTTTCTTTTTTTTTTAATTGACGTAACACTGGTCTATAACATTTTATATGTTTCAGGTGTGCAACGTTACATTTTTACTTCTGTATACACTACAGTTTACCCACCACCAAAAATTTCGTTTCCACCCATCACGATACACTTGACCACTTTACCCACGTTGCCCTCCCCCCGGCCCCTTCCCCTCCGGTAAGTACTGCTCTGTTCTCTGTACCTATGTGTTTGTTTCTGTTTGGTTTGGTTTATCCATTCATTTTGTACATTTGTTTGTAAAAGCAACCCTTATGCACTGTTGCTGGGAATGTAAATTGGTGCGGCCACTATGGAGAACGGTATGCAGGTGCCTCAAGAAATTAAGAATAGAACTACTGTAGGATCCAGCAATCCTACTTCTGGGTATTTATCCAAAGAATATGAAAACATGAATTTGAAAAGATGGCCGCACCCCTACGCTCATCACAGCATTATTTACACTCGCCAAGACACAGAAACAACCTAAGTACCCATCCATAGATGAATGGATAAAGAAGCTGTCATGTATATATAAAAAGGAATACTACTCAGCCATAAAAAAAAGATGAAATCTTGCCATTTTGGACAACATGGATGGACCCGGAGGGTATTACACTGAATGAAATAAGTCAGATGGAGACAGACTTCTTGCAGAAATACAAAGCAAGCCTTTGCTTCTGCCTTAACAGCAGTGAAGTTATTGCAGCCACCATCAATCTTTATCACCAGGTGATTTTGTGCAATTCTCTGTCCTGAAGGCTCAGACACTCTAAAAATATCTTCACGCTCTGGAGAGGGTTGGTGGGGCAGAAGCAGGTCGAAGAGGGAGCAGAGTGAGACAGACCCAGTGCCGACTTTGGGTCTGTTGCTCTGTGATTCTACTAAACTCTAGTTGGGGTTTTCTGCTACCTCCCCTCAGTCCTGCCCAGTTTTTTGTTTTATTTTGTTTAATAGTTAAACCTCTTCCCAGTCCATCCCCTGGAGAAGCGTCACACGTAGTTAACTCACCATAACACAGCTAGACACATGCTCAGCTACAGCGACACAAAGCCAATGAGAAATCATTTCAGTGGTGCTCTGTCCACATTCCCAGCAGAATCTGCTGCCCCAGCAGTGAGGGGAGGGAACTGGCTTCAGTTCCAGGGCCTCTCCTAGTGGGAGCATCTCCCGGCACCAAGCGTCATCCTGATATGTAGCTGACATGTATGTTTCACACCACGTGGTCTCTAGATGCCTGCCGGCTACGGCACCTGCTGTGTCCCCACCTTAGAAGGAAACTGCTCTGTTGGGTTTATTCAGTTATTTTCACCACTCTTGATTTCTCCCTCCATGCTGTTTTTAGAATCCAAGCCCAGCAAAGACACAGACCCCTGGGACCCTTCCACTGTGTGCAGAATTCGCTGTCCTTTCACTCCATGAGGATGAAGTGGCCTTCTGGATGTCTTGAGGCATGTCAGCATCTCCTGTGTCACTTTCTGACCCACCTCCTGGAAGTGCTGTGTTTGCTTCTGAAGGAGAAGACAAGAAAGGGCCATGTTCAATGTCAAGGGGTGTTGGTAGTGGAACATCAGCGGGATGGAGGTGGCCCATTGTGACGGCCAGCTGCAGACGATGGCTTTGGCTGATGGATCAAACAGTGATAATGTTTCCTCTTTTTCCTGAGGTCCTTGGAAAGCCACAAACTTCCTGAAGAATTAGCTTAGTATGTCCGTTATTCCAGGGAAGTGTTGCCAGTGTAAAAAAAAGAAAATCTGTCTAAAACCCAAAGGTCCACTGAAGGGTCTTTTGCTGGCTCAGGAAAAACAAATAGTTCAACACAATATAAACTCAGACTCACAGCCGATGGCCAACTCACCTGAGTCAGTGGACGTGGGCATGTAGATTTAAGTGGGTCCCTGATGCCTAGATTTCGGCCTCTGTGCACCAGTGCCAGATTAAATCTTGGAGAAAGAGTTTTGGGTGAAGTAGAAATAGCTTTACTGCTTTCCAGGCAAAGGGGGCCAAAGCGGGCTAATGTCTGCAAGACTGTGTGTCCCACCCTAGAGGGGGTAGTGAGGAGTTTTATAGCAATGGTTCAAAGAAGAGGGTGTGGTCAGCCCATGGACATTCTTCTGATTGGTTGGTGGGGAGGTAATTAGGAGTCAGCATCATCAACCTTCTGGTACCAACCAGTCTGGGGTCTCCGTGCTGGTGGGCAGCATGCAGTTAACTTCTCCCACCTGGAGAGGGTTTCAGTATCTGCAAAGCAGCTCAAAGGACACGGCTCAGATAGTACATATAGTCCTTGAGGAAGAACTAAAGGTCCTTGACTTTGTTTAAGGGCTAAAGTATTATTATTTTGCCTTGCTTGACTGTTTTCCTTTCTCTCTACATTTTGTCACTTCTCTGATTAAATTTATGCTTTGACAAGTTTTTCTACAGAAGACAAAAGGCAGGTGGAGGACATGGGTGGAGGTCTATTCTGGGAAGGCCTCATAGAGTTCTGCTCAGCTACATCCCCAATGCTGAGGGAACGGAATCGGCAGCAAAAAGCTGGATATAGACAAGGATGTGAACAAGGACGCGGACAAAGATATAGACGAGGATGTGAACGAGGATGCGGACAAAGACATAGACAAGGATGTGAACGAGGATGCGGACAGAGACATAGACAAGGATGTGAACAAGGCTGTGGACAGAGACATAGACAAGGATGTGAACAAGGATGCGGACAAAGACATAGACAAGGATGTGAACAAGGACGCGGACAAAGACATAGACAAGGATGTGAACAAGGCTGTGGACAGAGACATAGACAAGGATGTGAACAAGGATGCGGACAGAGACATAGACAAGGATGTGAACAAGGATGCGGACAAAGACATAGACAAGGATGTGAACAAGGATGTGTACAAGAATGTGGACGCAGAATGGAGTAGGGAGTCCACACTAGATTGGGGGGAACCTGGTTTTCCGGGGGACTCTGGACACGGGGAGGGTGAAGGCAGTGGCCAACGTTTGCTAACTCCCTCAACCTCAGTCAATGTCCTTCTTCCTGATCCCATGCCTGGCCACCTTGGATAAGCTCTGACAGCTAATCGCCACCCTCCAGACGCCCTCCCTTGTCAGACCCTCATTTTCCTGGCTTCCTTTGCAGCTAGGATGGGCATGTCACCTACGAGGATAAACTGGACTTTCTGCTGAGAGGCTTTGGGGAAAACCTCCCCATAATTTTTAAAAAGCCTACTTTTTCTTTCCCATTTCCTTTCTGTTTGTGGCACAGTTGTTGAGACCTACTGCTTGGGGCTTCTTCTACTCACTTGTGACCATAGGCAATGGCCCTGAGGATGACAATCCAACATGGGAGGCGTGAGACTGTGGATGAAAAGGGAGACAGGTTGATAGGAATGGTACAGGTGGGATGTTTATTCTTGCAATCTTTTCTTTTTTAAAAACCAGACAAATAACTCATGTTCACTGCTTAACCATTAACTAATCCAAAAGGAAAAATAAAACAATTCATCACTTAGAATCTCATGACATTGATGTTTTTCTTTCTTTCGCTCTTGATCCTTGAGATTTCACTTCTGACTAATCCCCTTCCCTACCAGGAACCAGGGACCACGTTTAGTTTCAGCCTCTCTCTCCTGTCTCCTTCAGCCCTCCCATTCCCAAATTAGAAAAACCATCAATGCTAAATAACCTCCAAAGCTTAACTTCAGTGGCTGGCCTCTTGCACGATTTCCTGGTGGCTATAGGCACAGAGGGCGCCGGGGGCTGTTCTCTGCATGAACAAGCAGCACATCAGAATTCTCCAGTGTCCCAGGAGGCTCGATGGAGCCGGCTTGTATTCACTCACAGACACTCACTTGTTTGCTTATCTCTTGAGTTTCAAGCACAGTATCTTTGGAGGATTGGCAGGCGGAGGGGACAGCAATTTAATGCCAAGATAATCCAGTCACAATGACAAGCAAATCTTCAGAAGGGCTGAAGTCTTTGTGCGTGAAGAGCTGGCTCTGAATGGTAATTAATGCAGGAGCGGGAGTCTTCTTGGGGACCCTCCCTGTCCGCCACAGAGAAAGCAGCCTCTGTGCTGATAAGGGGAGACTTTCCAGTCGGTGCAGCTGCTAATTAAGTGGCCTTGACAGAAGGTTTAGATGTTTACTGATGCGGTGGGAAGATGGGCTTGAGAAAAATAAATAAGGGAAGTCGAAGAATATTAAGAATTGCCTTTAAAACTACTTGGATGCGAACAAACTTGAAGACGTGCTGCTAAAATGGTGCCTTTGGGGAAGACACCATTATCAAAATGTGACTGAGTTTGACAAAAGCCTGAAGGCTACGTTTGTTGAGGTTTCTAATGCTTATGTATGTGGCATTGTTGAATTTTTAGGTATGTAAATCTGGGCTTAGGAAGGATGGAGGCTGCTTATTTAGCAAAAGCACAGACCGAGCTCTTATGCCCTCAGGATGGAGAGACAGACAGACAGGATGGAGAGACAGACAGAGACCCGGCCGGGATGTACCCTGCCCACAGTCACCGCTCTGTCACTGGTCTGCTTTGGGCCAGTGACAAGATCAGTGAGCACAAACACGTCACACGCCTCAGGACAAATGATCCTTGGGAAGTCTGCAATTAGCTCGTTTATTATAAGCAGTGCAGCCCTTATTGGTACCGTGATTGGTGCACAAATGACTTATTCAGCTGCACACCATAGATTATGATTACATTAGGAGATCGGGTGGGGTGTCAGTCGGGAGAGGCCAGGTTATCTAGAGAGGGGGCAGTGCGGGGGCTAAGAACTTAGATTTTAGGGCAGGATCGCCTGTGTTCAAATCCTAACTTGGTAGTGTCGACTGAAAAAAAAACGCACAGCTTAAAAGTAGAGAATGATGTTTTATTTGGCGGACAAAACTGAGGACTTACGCCTGGAAGTCAGCCTCTCGGAGAGCTCTGAGGGACGGCTCTGAGGAAGTCAGGGAGAAGCTAGGACAGACGGGGTTTTTGCAGCAAAGACCAGGTAGTAGAACGTCAAAAGATTACTGTGCATTAAAGAGAACCAGACATCGCAAGTTAAGAAATTTAGCCCTTTTCTATGGATGGGAAGATACAAGAGTCTGGGCTCATTGAAATCATTCCTTTGATGTGCACCTCAGTTATCTGGGACCAGTATCCAGTTCTTTCCCATCCTGAGTCCCCTTAGGGTGCACTGCTGGAGGGGGGCTGCAGTGGCCGAGGGCTGGGCAGTGGGCAGCCTGTTTGTCTCCATCCTGAGGTCCCTCAGGGCTCACCTTCAGGGGCGGGCGGTAGTGGCTTGGTGACTGTAACATCCTTTGTTTACTGATATGTAGCAACAGTTTTCATTCACAGTAGCTACTAGATGTGAACACGTTTCTTTATCTCACCTCTGTTCTATCTTCTGAAATACGGGGGTGATAAGCGAGAGCCTGAATTTTAGAATGGACGATGGTAAGACCATATATGACAGTAAACTCTGACCCTCCACCCCTAGAACCACCAGCCCAAGAAACCAAACCACCACTGCTGTAGTGATCAGCCTGGAATAGCCAGGGCTTGGTCGCTGACTGTCAAATTCTCTCTATTTTTTATTTTTTGAGATATAAGTGACATACAACATTATATTAGTTTCAGAAGTACCACATAATAATTAGATACTTGCATACACTGCAAAATGATCACCACAATAAGTCTATTACCATCGGTCACCATACAAAGGTATAATTTTTGTATGTGTGAGGAGAACTTTTAAGATTCATTCTCTTAGCACCTTTTGAATATGCAGTACAATATTATTGACTATAGTCACTATGCTATTCATTACATCCCCAGGACTTATTTGTTTTATAACTGGAATTCGGTACCTTTTGATTCCCTTCATTCATTTTGGCCATCCCCCCAACTCTGCTATGTTCTGGCAACCACCAATCTGTTTTCTGTATCTATATAGTTTTGTTTTGTTTTGAGATTCCATGTATAAGTGAAATCACATAGTATTTGTCTTTCTCTGTCTGACTTATTTCAATTAGCATAATGCCCTCTGGTCCATCCATTTTGTTGCAAATGGCAAGACTTCATTCTTTTTTACAGCTGAGTAATATTCTATTTTATATATATAATATATAGAGAGAGTAGTAGTCTATTATATATATAATAGAATATACAGAATATATATCTGCAACATCTTTTCTATCCATTCATCCATTGATGGACACTTAGTCAACTCCTCTATTTTTTTTTTCAGTTAAGAGACCATTACAATAAACAGAAAGGCAAAATCTTAACAGCTCCATCTCTGAAAAACATACAATTACTTTCTAATCTGGGGTCCAGCATTTACTCTGTGACCTTGCACAAGATTTTTTTTTTTTTACTGGTACACTTGCTTTACATGGTAAAAAAAAAATATGGAAGATTTACCATTTAAATAATTTTTAAGTTTATAGCTCAGTGGCATTAAGTACATTCATATTGCTTTGCAATCATTACCCACATACATCCACTACACTTTGGTTAGTATTGTCATCTAAACGATATTAAGTCTTAGAATCCGTGAACACTTTCCACTTATTTATGTCTTCTTTAATTTCTTTTACTATATTTCTTCCTCTAAAAAAATTTTTTTTTTAGTTTTTCTGTGTACAAGTCTGTCAGCTCCATGTCAACTCCTCTATTTTTTTATCCTTACTTCCTGGTTGGTCCTTTCAGGTTTGGCTCAAGGTCAGGGATTCTGCCACAGAAGGATGGATGTTCTAACACCCCTTGAGGGACTAAGGCAGAGCACTGGGGTGCTTCTCCCAGAGGATTTGGGCATCTTTCTGTGGTCAACAGTCACCACCCACCTATGCCAGAGATGCCCCCTCCATGCTGAGAGAGCCTCTGGTTGAATTTTGGAAGCCCAGATTCAAGCACCATCCAACATCTGTGATGAGTCTCCATGTCCAAGATGGCATGCTGTGGTGATCAGAGTTAAGGGCTGAGTGGCATGTGCAGGTGCCCCTGAATAGAATTATTGTTAAAACCAAGGGCTTTGGAGTCAGATGAATCTATCTGTGTTCAAATCCCATCTGCCGTTTATCAACTCGGTAACTTTAGGCTAACTAACATTTTTAGCATTCGTTTTCTCCTTTATAAAACTGGGAAATAATAGTTCTTTCCTAAAAGGGTGTGTGTGTGTGTGTGTGTACTAAATTTAATTATGAGAATAAAGTGCTTACCCCGTGCATGACGCAGTCAGCCCTCAGCAGAAACTGACCTCCTCATTATTAAGGATGTTTCACTCTGTCTCCAAACTTTCCTTCTCTTCATGTGCCTCAGTGTCCTCATCTGTTAACAATCATTGTTTTAAACACATTTAGTGTTTCTCCATATTTTAGTAAACATTTTCTACCTGTCAAACTTCAGTTATTGATAGGCAATAACACTTGCCTATCAGTACAATAGCCTGTAATATAACAGTTAACAATTGCTTCCCTTTTGTTTTTCTAAACACCAGATATATATGAATGTGCCACAAAATAAGTCAACAATCTCATAGGTTTTCCATGAGGTGTATCCTGACATCCTATCAAATTTGCATCCTGCTGCACCTGTGCATTTCGGAATCTGCTTACTTTCCTCTGCTAATTTTTCATGACACATCATTTGTAACATACAATATATGTCAGTATTTGTGATGCTAATTTTGTTGTATGTCTTCTTTACAGACACATATTAGGGCCAGCTACATAATTTTCAAGGACCATTGCAAAATGAAAATGCACATTCCCTTGTACAGAAAGCAGAAAGAAAAGTGAAGTCAAAGGTACTAAGATGTATTGGGACTTCCCTGGTGGTGCAGTGGTTAAGAATCCGCCTGCCAATGCAGGGGACACGGGTTCGAGCCCTGGTCCAGGAAGATTCCACGTGCCACGGAGCAACTAAGCCCATGCGCCACAACTACTGAGCCTGCGCTCTAGAGCCCACGAGCCACAACTACTGAGCCTGCGTGCCACAACTACTGAAGCCCGCGTGCCTAAAGCCTGTGCTCTGCAACAAGAGAAGCCACCGCAATGAGAAGCCTACGCACCGCAGTGAAGAGTAGCCCCTGCTCACCGCAACTAGAGAAAGCCCACGCACAGCAACAAAGACCCAACACAGCCAAAAATAAATAAATTAATTAATTTTTTTTAAAAAAGGTACTAAGATATAAAGGCTTTCCTTTAAAAATATGTTATTACCTATGAAAGATATGTTTGGTAGCATAATATTATACAATGGATAATAATACTTTTTAATGTGATATCTTGATTGATCATAAGATTTTTTTCTGGCTTGCTTTTCTGCAAATTCATTTATTAGATAATAAAAATTTATACTTTTAGCAATTTCATTTTCAGTGGCTCTTGGCAAATACAGAAGATTTGGGATAATTTTTAATTTTGAGAATAATATTTCTGCTGATGCAACTGTTAGTGGAACTATTGAGAACGGTGAACAGGGTAACAATACTGTATTGTATTCTTGAAAGTTGCTGAGAGATCTTAAATGGTCCCATTTAAGGAAAGAGTAGGTATGCAAGTAGGTATGCAAGATGATGGATATGTTAACTAACCTTAATGTGGTCGTCATTTTGCAATGCATACGTGTATCAAATCATCACGTTGTACACCTGAAACTTACACAATTTTATATGTCAATTATATCTCAGTAAAGCTGGGGGAAAAGAAAATATTTTATAGATTGTGACAAATCTGGCATAAATTTCTGGTAAACTATTGTGATATATGTTTTAGTACATCATGAGGTGATCATTCTTGCAAACCAATTTTTCGAAAAATATTTAACTCTTTATACAAATCATTTTGGTATGTCTGAATTTAATTTTAAACACGAATTTACACAAAGGCATTTTAATGTTTCCTCAGCCATCTGTAACTTATGGAGACCTTACAAGAAAACGAAAGTGGCTTCACAACTTGTTTATAATTCAAAATACATTGTATGTTCTATCTTCCATTAAAAGGAACAATTTTAAATGGCCTCTTGTTAATAATTAATTCATCAGAAGCATCATATGAAAATACATTTTTCCCACTGAATGCAGTGATCTTTAAATTTAATATCTATATGTAAGCTTGTGAGTATTTTGTTTGCAATGTTGCAGCAGTTTTCAAAACCAGAGATTCTAAATCCAGAAGAATTCTCTAACTCCCTAGTATGCTTTATTGAAATGTCCATGTGCCTGCTTTCGTTTGGTAACAATTTACTGACAAGTTTCAATCTTTGCACAGATGTCAGAGAATTAGGCTCCGGGGACTGACAGGCAAGCTGGTCACTCATTGAGTGTTCATGTGCCACAGTCTGAGCCCAGGTCCTGGCCCGCTGCCCCTCTGGGCTTCTGGGGGCCCCGGACTGCCCCAGACACACCGGTGCAGGCGTGAGGCAGCTCAGCCCCCATGCAACCTGCTGCTTTAATTCAAATCTCAGACCTGCTTCCTTTGGTTCATTTTCCTTCCAGAATTGCTTCAGCTCATCCCCAAAATTCAAAGAGTTAACCCTGCTTTTCCATTCTCCTCATCGGCCAGGAATGCCATTGGTGGACTCTGCATCCCAGAGCATCTGGGAGTGATTCAGGAAGAAAAACTCTGTACCAAATATGTCACAAAACCTTTCCTCAGGTAACGTCCAGGAGCCTGAGAAGACCGTCTTTCCCTTTTACAATCTCTAAGGGTGGTGACAGCTATCAAAGTACCTGTAAATGGATGGGACAAAGGTTGAATTATGTACCTGGTCTCCACCTTATTAAATCAACTTGGAATCATTACTGCCTGACAAAGGTCCCTTGTGGAGTCACAAGGTAACTGGGATGGGGCGAAGAGGATTTTATGTTCAGGGATGGAAAAGACTGTTTTCACAACAAAGGGATCATGACCTTTCATTCACAAATAATGCTGTTGATTGAAGACTGCCCACCGTGGCTTCCTCCATGACCCTGACCACAATGGGGCTCCTTCTGTAAAAAAAAAAAACAAAAACCCCAATTTTCCTTGTAGCTGTAATTGTGAGGACAAAACAGCCTGTGCTTTTTGCTCTGGAGGGCGTCACTCCAAAGGAACTGGATTTTATTTGCTTGCTATGAAACTCTGGTTAACCACTGAGCATGGAGTTCTCTCTCTGCCTCTGGATCTGATTCTAAATATTCTGAATGATTCCACTACATTATGTCTGAATAAGCTGGCTTTCCCATCCAGGTAGGAGGGTGGGATTTGGAAAATATTGTGAAATGCCTTTCAACCTTATTTTAAATGTAGAGCCTATTCTACTCTAAGCATTATTTGAAAGGAGACAGTCTACCCCAAGAACTCATGGTGCTCTGACACTCTCTGTGATGATTTCTCTACATTGCATGCTTCCCCATGTATTTCATTCAAGAACTACAGACTGAGTACCAGGCAGAGAGCTGGTTGATTTGGAAGCAAAAATAAAGCATCGGCCCCTGCCTTCATGGATCCCACAGTGAATCTGAGGAGATGTAAACAGAACAATATGTGTGATACTCATGTTTATATTTACTTAGAGTGAATAAATTTATATAAATGTCCAGTTAAAGTTAAATCCATTCATTAAAACACATGTAAGAAATTAGAAATGTAAAATCAGTGGCTGGTGCAATCTATATAGTTCTATGACTGCCTTGGATCCAGGTGAAGGAGGTCCCTCCATGGGGACACTAGGTCCTGTTCTTGGGACCTACAGTCCTTTACAGTTTGTATAGCGTTTTCACATCTACCAATTTAATAGTGAAAAGACTGGTGTGGTGAACAAAGCAAAAATAATGACCTCTATTATTCAGGTGAGGAAGGCAAACTCAGAAAGGTTTCATACATTGACTAGATATTCAACCAGAAAATGGCAACATGAAAATGTGAGCAGGTCTTCAGGCCAACTCCACCACCCCTGAAATGCAAAGCTTGCCCAGTAGGCTGGTCACTCTTCTTGTGCCACTCTCTCCACCACCTGACTCATCCTCTGCCCTTCTCTGCCGGTTTCCCACTCTCAGAGGCTGAGCCTTGAACTCCATTATCATTGGGTTTCCAGTTGGGTTGTTTTCCCATTGTTTCATCCATAAGATTCTTGTTCTCTTGTCTTGTTAAGAAAAGTCTTATTCTAATATTTTTCTATGCTAACAATTTCATTCGTAGTAATTTAGTCAATCTGATTTGTACTTGGTGAAACGGATAAGGAGCCAGCTTTTAATTCTCTAAGTACCTAGTTGATAGTTGAATAACAATCCTTTTCTTCCCAGTGATTTCATTTCTATCCTGTTTCACTTTCAACATACAGTTGACCCTTGAACCATGTGAGGGTTACGGGTGCCAAAGTCGAAAATTTGTGTATAACTTAGAGTTGGCCTTCTGTAGATGCAGTTGCTTTGTATCCGTGGTTTGGCATCCTCAGATTCAACCAAGTGCAGATTGTGTAGGACTGTAGTATTTACTATTGTAAAAATCTGCATATAAGTAGACCCTCACTTTTCAAACCCGTGTCATCCATGGGTTAACTGTATACTTGGATTTGTATCATGACTATATTCTCTTTGATGAAGCTGCCCGTATTTCTATCAGTACAATTCTGTTTAAATTACTTTAAGTTTACTTCCTATTTGAGTGGCTAATAAGGCTGACCCTTCTAATAAATTTCTTTAAATTTTTCTGGGATTTTATTTCATACCAAATGAACTTTTAAAATGATTTGTCAAAATTCAATAGATCCGTATTAGAATCCTACAAGAGTTGCTTTGAATATATAGATTAATGTGGGAAGAAAGGATTTCTTTGTGATATAGAATCATCCCATGAAAAGGTACATCTCGCTAGGCATCAAGGTTCCTTAAAGTTCTACAGTTTTCTTCATATAATTCACACACTCATTTAGTTTATCCTTATTTATTTATGTGTACTTTAGGATTTTTGTTGCTATGGTGAATGTTTTTCCCGTTATACTTTCCTGTGAAACAAAAGAAGAGGCATAAATATTGGCTGAGAGAAAGCAAAATTTTTCTTCTTTACCGGCAATATAATTCTTTGTAGGACAACCCAAGAGAATCTGCTATAACATAGCATTAAAAACAATAAAACAATTAAAAATTATTAGCTTTCTATAAAACAATTATTTCACCTTAAAAATCATTTTTATAGGGAAAGGAATTTATAATTTTTTTTTTACATAAAAGCCTACTCTAAGTCATAAACTTTATTTCGGAAAAATCACCTGAACAAAAGTTCAGGCATTATTTGAACCTATAAATTCTAATTGTTCTTATCAATTTATAGTATTTTGCCTATTAAGATCTTTTACAGTATTACTTTTAAAACTCGTGTCATGCCTAGAAAATGACAAAGCAAGTTTCTTTGACAGTATTCTATGTGTCCATCTTTCACTCACGTGCAGATCTACCCAACGTTTATATCTTGTCTCCACTTTGAAAGGCATTTGTGAGGATACTGACACTGAATAGCAGTAAAATTAAAATTTCTGTGGAACTGGGATGACTAATTTTCAATGACCTGGATTGTTCTAGAACCAAAAGCTTTTCTACGTTTTCCCTGTTCCTCATTGCTATTCCCCCAGCCAATCTACTCCACCAGCCTCTGCATCTCAGTCAATGCCAACTCCATCAGTGGAATTCATCAGGCCAAGACCTCTTTTACTCTCACATAGTCTGCAATCCAGGACCAGGTCCAGCTTCCTGGGCACGTGGCCTGGGCAGTCACAAAGGGCTTCTCACTAAGAAGGGGTTTTACTCTCTGTGGCTGCCATCTTGAAATTCTTCACCATTTTAAAACATGGGGCCCAGCATTTTCATTTTGCATGAGGCCTGGAAAATTGTGTAGCTGGTCCTGGATGTTATCGTCAAAATATACCTGGGCTTGATGCCCAAAACTTAGCCCCTATGCACCGGTGAAAAATCGAATCTCAGAGACAGAGTTTTGGGTGAAGTAGAAAAGACTAGCTTTATTGCTTTGCCAGGTAAAGGGGGCCATAGTGGGCTCATGCCCTCAAAACTGTGTGTCCCAAGCCAGGGGGATTTGGTGAGGAGTTTTACAGCAATGGTTCAAGGGCGGGGTTGCTGATAAGGATCAGGGTGTGTGCAGGGCCTACATTCCTTTAATCTGGCCTCAGGTGGTCTCCTGATGAGCTTCTGTGGTTCTTGAGGTTATCAAATTGTGACCTTGTCTCTGGAATGAAAACTGCTTTATCAAGTAGTGAACATCTTCCATTTGTTGGGAGCTTTAGTTCTGCAGAAGAGCTCAAAGATATTGTTCTGTGCATCCCCTGAGGGGGAACCAGGACCCTGCCCCAAGGCTGCACCATTGTCTCCTGACTGCTCCTCCTTTGTTTCTGCATCCCCTCCCTTCCCTGATTAGCAACTGTTTGAACCTGCCCTTTGGAACTCAGGGAAGGTCATGGAGGCTGAATGAAGCCTATTTCCTGTAATGGAGAAATGGGGGACACAGGAAGGCTTTTGTGCCCAGGAGCCCCACAGGATCCTCCTCGGTTTCAGGCTCTGGCCAGGCCTCGGTTTTGCATCTGCTGACAGCCCAGTCCTGGCCCCCTGCCTGTCTCGGGTGGCTGCGGTAGGCACTTCTAGAGCCCTGTGCTGTGGCCATTGCCCACCATCTAATCCTGACAGCAAAGGGATGGTGTCACACAAGTTGGATGTGTCCCTCCACTTGCCCCCAGCTCACCAGAGTCCAGGCCAAGGATCTGACAGTGGCCTGACATTTCCTGGCCCCAATTTGCCCCATTGGCTTCATCTCCTCCAATTCTCTCCCTCAGCTAGAGCGGCTGCCTCCTCCCTGTTCCTCAAGCACAATATATGAGCCTGTCCCAGGGCCTTCTCATGACTCACAAACACCCCTCCCCCAGACACCCACATGACTCCTTCATTTGCCTCTTCAGGTCTTCACTCAAAGTTCTCAGTGAGGCCTTCAAACCAACGTGATTAACATTAGAAGGGTTCCAAGGTGAGCAAGTAGGAACATAGGACCCCAATTAAATTTATTTTTTTAATTAATTTTTTATTGGAGTCTAGTTGATTTACAATGTTTGTTAGTTTCTGCTGTACAACAAAGTGAATCAGTTATACATATACATACATCCACTCTTTTTTAGATTCTTTTCCCATATAGGCCATTACCCAGTATTGAGTAGAGTTCCCTAAGTTATACAGTAGGTCCTTATTAGTTATCTATTTTATATATAGTAGTGTGTATATGTCAATTCCAATCTCCCAATTTATCCATTCCCCCCCTTTCCCTCTTTAAATTTGAATTTCAGATGAATAATGCATTTTTTTTTCAGTATAAGGGTGCCCCCAATATTGCATGGGACATACTTACACTTAAAAAATATTATTTTCCCTGACTACTGTATTGAAAATTCAACACCAGTCCCACCCATCACTAGTGGCCCTTTTCTCCTTATTTTTCCCCTATTGGACTTACTGCCACCTGACTTGCTATGCATTTGATTTATTTATCTATTCTTATGACCTGCCCATCCCACCACCAACCTCGTGGCTATAGGCAGGTATGTTGCCTTCATTCTAGCATAACTTAGAGTCGGGAATTTGGAATGGCCAGCTCGTGGCTACTCAGAGTGGTCACTGAGAAATGTATAATTACTGATGAAGCACTCCAGGGGCAGCCATCCCCTGCTCTGTTCTTTCCCGAAGCTGGCTGTGCCCATGCCCTGGGGTTCCCCCAAACATAGCCTTTTAATTAAGAAACCTCTTTGTTGCTTAAGCTGACACCAACTGGTTCATACTGCTTGTAACTAAAAGGAATCTTTTTAGCAATACAAGGATCCCAGGGAAAAGTACTATAGAATCCTATTTAAATTTAGGACGCCTTTTCCTTAGTCTAACCCCAACCTATGCAAAGTCGATTCCTTCCTTCTGCCCACGGGTCACAACCACTGCTTATGGCAGGTTCCGTGGACTTGTGTTTTTCTCCAGAACTGCTCTTGAGAATCATCTGGGGGGCTAAAGCAGAATTCTAGAGGTGGAGGCCTGACATCAGAGCTTTTATTATTATTATTATTATTATTGAAGTACAGTAGATTTACAATGTTGTGTTCTTTTCAGGTGTACAGCAAAGTGACTCAGTTACACATATACATATTCTTTTTCATATTCTTTTCCATTATGGTTTATTATAGGATATTGACTATAGTTCCCTGTGCTCTACAGTAGGTCCTTGTTGTTTATCTCTTTTATGTATAGTAGTGTGTATCTGTTAATCCCAAACCCCTAATTTATCCCTCCCCCCCCTCCCACCCCGCTTCCCCTTTGGTAACTTAGTTTGTTTTCCGTCTGTGAGTCTGTTTCTGTTTTGTAAATGAGTTCATTTGTGCCGTGTTTTAGATTCCACATATAAATGATATCATATGATGTTAGTCTTTCTCTGTCTGACTTACTTCACTTAGTATGAAAATCTCTAGGTCCATCCATGTTGCTGCAAATGGCATTATTTCATTCTTTCTGATGGCTGGGTAGTATTCCATTGTCTACATGTACCACATCTTCTTTATCCATTCATCTCTTGATGGACATATACCAAAACTTCTATGTTTTTTAAAAGCTCCAAATTCTAATTGCAACCAGGAATGAGAGCCATACTGTGGGAAGGATGGACTCAAGGTCATGCCAACAGAGGCAGAGGTGGGCTGGAACACATGTTTCCTGACCCAGAAGCTGTGTTCTTTCCGACACAGCATCCTTGAGGCTTCCTGTCCCTTCCATCAATGGCTTGGTACCTGTTGGGATTGTCCAAGTGCCACGAGAGAAGCTTGTGCTTTAGAGAAGATGTTCATGATTTATGCACATGAGAATCCAAGCCCTCTTGCTCCCAAAGATGGACAGTTAAATTCCAGAGTCACTTACAAATCCTTTTTCATATCTTTGGAATCTGTCCACTTTTTCTACCTCCCCGCAAACCTCCCTAGTACAAGTCAGTGTCCCCTCTTGTCTGGATGACCATGAAACCCTGTCACTGGTCTCTCTCCTGCTCCTGTGCTTCCCCATCTATTACCCTAAGTGAGGCCAAAGTTCCTTCAAAATCGGTCATGCAGCAAACACACTGCGGTACGTCCATACAGTGGAATATCGTTCAGCAATAAAAGTCAACGAGCTATCAAGTCACAAACACACATGGAGGGACCTTAAAAGCATATTACTAGGTGAAAGAAGTCACTCTGAAAAAGCAGCATTCCATATGATTCCAACTACATGAGGTTCTAGAAAAAGCAAAATTATAAGGATAGTGAATAGTCAATAGCCAAGATATGGAAACAACCTAAATGTCCATCAGCAGATGAATGGATAAAGACATGGTACATATATACAATGGAATATTACTCAGCCATCAAAAAGAGTGAAATAATGCCATTTGCGGCAGCATGGATGGACCTAGAGATTATCATACTAAGTGAGGTAAGTCAGACAGAGAAACACAAATACCATATGATATCACTTATATGTGGAATCTAAAATATGACACAAAGGAATTTATTTACAAAACAGAAAGAGACTCACAGACATAGAGAACAGACTTGTGATTGCCAAGAGGGAGGGGGTTTGGGTTAGCAGGTATAAGCTTTTATATATAGGATGGATAAACAATGAGGTATTGCTGTATAGCTCAGAGAACTATATTCAATGTCCTATTATAAACCATAAAGGAAAAGAATATTAAAAAAAGGATGTATAAAAAAGTATAACCAAATCACTTTGCTGTACAGCAGAAATTAACATAACATTGTAAATCAATGATACTTCCATTAAAAAAAAAATTGCTATAAAGATCGTGAACAGTAGTAGTTGCCAGAGGCAGGGAGGGAAGGGAGAAGATAGATGAAGAGAAGGAGCACAGGGGATTTTCAGGGCAGTGAAACTCTTCTGGGTGACACTGTAAGGGTGGATATGTGACCTCATGTGACGTTATGTGACATTTGGTAGAATCCATAGAATATACAATGCAAGGAGTGAGCCCTAATGTAACCTATGGACTTGAGTCAGTAATACTGTATAAATATTGGTTCATCCATCAATCGTAACGTGGACCACACCAGGGCAAGATGTTAAAGGGGCAAACTGGGATGGGGGGTAGTATATGAAAACTCTGTTCTATCTGCTCGATATTTCTGTAAACCTATAACTGATTTTAAAAAATTAAAGTGTATTGTAGTTGATACATACAATGGAATAGGACTGAGTTTTAAAAAGTAAACTGACACATGTTCTAACATGAATGAACCTCGACGACATGATGCTGAGTGACAGAAGCCAGACACAAAAGGACAGATACTGAATGATCCCCCTTATCTACACCTAGAGGACTCAAATTCCCAGAGACAAATAGAACGGTGCGGGGGGGGGGGGGGCGGGACAGGGGCTGGGGGAGGGGGAATGGGGCTGGCTTGTAATGGGGACAGAGTTACACTCCGGGAAGACGCGAAAGTTCTGGAAAGGAATGCTGGGGATGCTTGCACAGCAGTGTGAATGTGCTTAATGCCACGGAACTGTACACTTAAAAATGATTAAAACTGTAAATTTTCTGTTATGTATATTTTGCCACAATAAATAAAAAAAAAGCTTAATCATTTTTTTTTAAATGGATCACGTTACGACCAAACTCTTTAGTGTTCACCCTGTCTTCCCTCCCTTCCCCGTTTCCTTTCCTCCCTTCCTTTTCTTCCTCTCCCCCCCCTCCGCCTCCCCACCGCCCCTTGGATTCCCCACTGTTGCTCCTCTTTCCTTCACAGAGCACTGAGCACCCCGTGGCCCCCTGTGCATATGCTCTTTTGGAGCCCACACCCCACCTGTGACGATCATTTTAAAGTCTGCCTTCTCTGTACCTTCCGTGGGGGCAGGAACCACCCTGGAGGCGTCGCCTTCTCCAGACGGGGCGCTCAGGCACCCGCTGCGGCGGGAATTGATGAAGGAGCTCCCTCCTTCCCAGGGGATGCTCGTCCATGTATAGATGGATGCCAGGGCTTTTCCTCCCAGCAATTCATGGCTTTTCTGTCTCTCAGGACACCTGCAGCCACCAGCGCTCACAGAGTGCAGGGACCACCCTGGGGGCTGGAGCGGCCACATCCATCCTCCAGAGGAGACGGACTCTGGGAAGTTGAAATCCCCTGGTTTTGATTTCTGTTTTCCATTCTGCTTCACCATCTCACTGGAACACTCCTCTACAGGCAGAGAGAAACCATGAGCGTCTCAAGTGACTTTGTGCGGTTCCCCTGCCCCAGCCCCAGAATCGTGTGGGTTTCAAGGGCTCTGATGTTCCTCCTGGGCTCGGTCAGTGTGCAGAGGAAGATGCCATTGGCTGCAGGTCAGTTTGCTGGGGAAGGAGCACCAGGGGACCCGAGGTGGCAACTGTCAGGCAGCACAGAGTGCAGGAAAATGCAAACCTGCCACGTGCGTGGACGGTGACCCATGTGCTCTCTCCTTGGGGACATCATTTGGTTTAGGAGAAACTGCTGGCTGCAATCATTCATTTATCATAAATTTATCATTTATAAATGCGCTCTGTCATTTATCCCAGAGCAAGCCAGACTCCCCACAGACAAGTCCCCTCCAGCAATGCCTCTGGAAGACGGCACAAAAAATAAAATAAAATTTGTAGCCGCATAATTAATCCCCAAGCTGCTCAAAGCAGCCACAGCCAAAATACAGATGGAGAAGGGAACCGAGGATACAGTTCTGTACATTAGTATTTTCCTTAATATAAGGAGTAAGAGATGGAATCAAGCCCTGGTAGAATTAAGAAGGTTTTTGTAAAGTCAGATTTCCTGTACATCATGCAAGGGAGAATTGCCTGGAATTTCAGAAAGTGGAAGGAAGGATTCTTGAATCTCACCATCTCTTATGCTTGTTACAAGAAACCCTTGAATAAAAAAATAACGCTTTTCCTGACAGAATGGGGTTCCTAAGCAAAGAAGGCATTCCAGAGAGTTAAGGTTTCTAAAAAACCACAAGTCATTAAGTGTCTTGTTTAAAACGTGAATATTTCATGAGCACCTTAAATGCATCGCGCTAGGCGTATGGACCTAGCTGTGAATACAGCAGGCTGCTAAAAAGGAAAGGTGCCTGAAACTCAGGGAATCATGAAGGCTGTTTACTCCAGCCCCTAATCATTCTGTTGTTGAACTCAGGTTCGTGTGCCCGATGCACAGTGAGGCCAAACAAACAGAAACGTTGGAGTTTGGAGCAGAGAAAGGTTTATTCCAGGGCCAAGCAAGGAGAATGGGTAGCTCCTGCTCAAAAGACCAGAACTCTCTGATGGGTTTGGAGGAAGAGTTTTCATAGGCAAAATGTGGGGGCAGAGATGCAGGATGTGTGACCTTCCTCTGACTGGTTGGTGGGGAGGTAACGGGGTGGTGTTCTGGGAATCTCAATCATCAGCCTTCTGGTTCAAACTGGTCTGGGGTCCACGTGCTTCAGGCTCAGCCTGAAGTTACCATCCTCCACCTGGGTGGGGGCCTTAGTTTCTGCAGAAGAACTCAGAGATGCATCAGATTGTTCTGTGGACCCACTGAGGAGGAACCAGGACCCTGTCCCAAGGCTGCACTATTGCTTCTTGACTGCTCCTCCTTTGTTTCTACATCCCCTCCCTCCCCTAATTAGTAACTATTTGAATCTGCCCTTTGGTATGCAGGAAAGGTCTAGGAAGACGAAGCCTTTCTCCTACAAACAAGAAACAGGGGACACAGAGGGGCTTTTGTCCCTGGGAGGGCCCCGAATGGTCCTGCTTGGTTTCACTTCAGTTTGTGGGTGTGCAAGTCACACATTGGGGAACCTTTCAGGTGTGTGAGATGGTGCATCCCTCCACTGAACACCATCCCCGCCTGCCATGCATTTGGCTCTGTTTTTACTGTTCTTCAAAGGCTTTCTTCGAACCAGCCTTCTCTTTATTCTCCCTGAGACCTCCTCCAGCAGCTTGTCCTTCTAATTTGCTGCTTAGCAGCTTCTGGGAACTAAAAAACCCGTATAACCAAGATGGGCAATGCTGAGTATAAATCTATTCTGAAGTCTTCTGCGCAAAAATATTACAAAATATTTTTTGGAGTCTTTTTTGTGGGTAACGTTTCCTTGAAATGTTCCTGATTGTCGAATGTGGTGAATAAATGACTCCTAATTACCAACTCAAGTGGGCTCAAGGTCAGAGTAGAGGTACATCTGGTTTCTGGGTCCTGGAGATCCAGGAAACCCTGAAACTATGTTCTCAGATCTTTCTGCCCCCATCTCAACAAGGCTTGGCTAGGTTGGCTCCAATCTCAGGCAGCCTCAAGCTCTGGGCTTGTAGCCTTCCAGCTCAGTGGTCCCCAGAGAGAGCTGCTCCTTGTCAGCAGGTACAGCAAGAAGCCCAGGACTCTGTTCATCCCGAACTCAGAGCTGACAGCAGGACAGGGAACGCACAAGAAAGGAAGTCCTGGGAGATGGGAACAGCTCTGGGGCCAAGAGACGGGGTGGGTGAGCATCCCACATGCCCCCGCCAGACAGGCCGGGAGGGAGACAGGCTGGGTCCTCATGGGAATTTGAGCAATCTTTACTGGAAGGTGGGAGATGTTACTGAGTGAACCAAACACAGATATTCACAACTGCCTTTAATTTTTCTCTTTTACCCGATTTTTTTTTCATGTATTTGTATATCAGGAAGCTGAAAGTGGTGCTAATTTGAGCTGTAAATGCAGTTTTGGTGTTAATGAATCATTTCTACCATGCCTTGAATGGTTTCAATGAGCCCAGACTTTTGCATCTTCCCGTACATAGAAAAGTGCTAAATTCATTAACTTGCAATGTCTGGTTTTCTTTATTTAACAGCAATATTTTGATGTTCTCACTACCTGGTCTTTGTTGCAAAAACCCTTGTGTACCCTGGCTCCCCACTGACCTCTTCGGAGCAGGTGTTCAGAGCTATTCGAGAGGCTACCTCTGGGGCTTGACGTCCTCAGAAACTCCTCCCAGTAAAACGTAATTCTCAACTTTTAGGTTGTGCATTGTTTTTCAGTCGACACTTGTTTTAAGCGTCTCTCTAATGGAGGGTATAAAAGGAATGTTCTGGACCACAGCAAGAAAACCAGTGGAGTTGCTGCTGGCCACTGAAGGCGGCTGAGGTATGGCCCGCCTTGTGCCTGGCGTCAGCCTGGGTGATGGGGCAAAGCACCTCTTGATGGAGACAGAATCTGGACCGTCACTCTGGCTCCACCATCGGCTCATCTCCAGGGGCCATAGAGGCTGAGAGCAGGAAGGGACACTAGACAGTCACCCCCTCATTCAACACTGAAGTCCCCTCCACCACCGCCACACTACGTGGGCATCCATCCGTGGCCTCTCAGAGGCTGCAGGAAGCACGGGGCTTCCAACTGCACAGTTTACGTTAGGTTTCACCCTCACGCTGCACACCCCGTGGGTGTGGACACACGTATAATGACATGGAGCCATCATTATGGTCTCCAACCACGGATTCACTGCCCTAAAAATCCCCTGTGCTCTGCCGATTCATACCCCTCGCCCAACCCCTGGCCACCACTGATCTTTTACTGTCTTTTCCTTTTCCAGAATGTCATAGAGTTGGAATCATACAGTACGTAGTCTTCTCAGACTGGCTTCTTTCACTGGGCAAGAAGGTTCCTCCACATCTTTTCATGGCTTGAGAGCTAATTTCTTTGTAGCCCTGAACACCATTCCATTGTCTGGATGGACCCCAGTTTACCCACCCATTCACCTCCTGAAGGACAATTTGGTGGCTTCCAAGTTTTGGCCGTTATGAATAAAGGTGCTGTCAACATCTGTGAGCAGGTGTTTGCGTGGATATGAGTTACCCACTCCTTTCGGTAAATACCAAGGCGTGTGATTGCCGGATCACCTCCCAACTTTTTAAAGCTCCAAGAAAATGATTTTTTTCTTTAAGAAAGGAATTCCAAAACAGGTTTTAATAGAATGCGGTACATAGTTACGTATATTCTTTTAACAAGCTGGCATGGGGCCGCCCTCACACAAAGTACGGAGTGATGTGTCTGCAACAGCCTTAATATGGTGGGATTATGTTGCCTCTGCACGCGATGAGGTCCAGGAATGGGCCACGTGCCTGAAGAACTTCTACCTTTCAATCCTGTCAGGGTCTGTGTCATGTTGCTGAATCACCGATGTTTTCATCTGAAGTCTTTTGCAATTATGAGACTCAGGCCAAATGGCCTTTGTCGGCTCTTCCCCCATCACACACTTTCTGAGGCTCTGGTCTGCCCTTGCTCTCCTCCAGAGGCGGTTTGCTCACTACCTCACTGAGGCTTATTCTGCCTTTGGACAGGAAGCCATCGACTCTCACGAGATGAGATAGATCTTATTTCTCCAGACAAGTGAGCACAGAGCAAGCTGCCCCAGAGGCGGAAGCTGAGTGATATCTTAGGACGGAGAGTTGGGAGCACCAGAAGGTCACCCGCACAGCACTCTGAGGTGCCTAAGTCCCTGAGGCCAGCCCGGAGCCCTGGGGAGGGATGCAAATACCCCACATCCCACATGCCAGGTGAAAGGGCAGAGCACACGTTCAGGGTCACGCCGAGAGCTGTTTGCAAATCCTGAATCTGCTGCTGACAAGCTGTGGATTTGGGCCAAGTATTTGACGACGCCGAGCCTTAACATACTCACCTCTGAAACAGGGGCTACACGTGCCTACTGGGGGAGAAGATGTGTAAGGAGCTTAGCCCTGTGCCTGAGAGCGGGCTGCCTTCCTGTGAACCGTCACCATCGTCATCGTCATGACGGTTGTCATGGGAGGTGTGGACAGAGGGGACACGCAGGTGCCTTGTCAAGTCTCAGAAGAGTTGGAGGAACTGCTGTGTTGTCCTGTGGTCACAGGGCTTCGCTGGAACCGGCGCTGACACAGGGTTACTCGCCCTGGAAGTGCAGAAGGGGTCAGAGCCCCCGGTGGTGACAGGAAGCCCTGATTAGTTTCCTATCAATTCCATGAGACGTTCGTGCCTGATGGAGCCGTCCCTCAACCCTGGGTGTGAATCAGGGTACACAATGGCACACTATGTTCACATATCCAAAGAGGAGTGCATTGCCATTTTAGGAGTGTGTGTGTGTGTGTGTGTGTGTGTGTGTGCGCGCCTCTATGTATATGTGTTTCATGTGTGTACAAGTTTCTGTGTGTGTATAGTGAGTATACTCGTGAGTGTATGAGTGTGTGCTGTATTTGTGTGTGTGTGTAAATCTGTGCATGTGCACGTGTGTGCATGTCTGTAAGCATATATGATGTGCGTGTGTGTGTGAGTTGTATATGCAGGCGCAGGGTGTGTGTATGTTTGGGAGTGTGTGGTGTATGTGTATGTGTGAATGTGTCTATTCGTGTGAGTATACATGTGTGTGGCATGTGTGTGCGTGGGATGTGTATCCATGCATCTGCGTGCATGTGCTCCCCGTGTCTAAAAGGCACTATGACCTGGCCGCTGGGAGCTTGTTTGGGGCGTGGAGTCAGAAGAGCTGAGTTGCAACCGCAGCTCCACCTGCAGAGACACAGCCCTGGGCATCTTCACCTCTGGTTTCCCCTTCCCCATCTCACATCCACTCTCAGTAGAGGGCCGCATAACAACATCTGCCTCCTTGAATTACAGTAATTCCCCTACATACGAACAAGTTCTGTTCCGAGAGTTCGTTCTTAAGTCCAACACAGTCAGCCTAGGTACCCAACTAACACAATCGGCTATATAGTACTGCACTGTTATAGGTTTATGATACTTTCCACACAAATAATACATAAAAAACAAACAAACACAAAAAATAAACATTTTTAATTTTACAGGACAGTCCCTTGAAGAGAACAGTAGTCCAGTACAAAAGCTGGCATCCAGGGGCTGGCATCGAGTGAACAGGCAGGAAGAGTTACTGACTGGAGGAGGGAGAGGAGGAGGGAGATGGTAGAGCTGAAGAGTCGTCAGCAATAGGAGACGGAGGGCAAGCTGCAATTTCACTCACGCCTGACGTTGATGGCACATGTTCTGGTTCCTTGCTGGATTCAAGTCTATCCACCCTCTTGAAAAAACAACCCAGTGATGTCTGGGTAGCAGCTCTTTTTTTCTCATTGTAGATGACACGGTAGCACTGGATTGCATTCTGAACGGCAGCAGCAACCTTCGTGTACCGTTCTACGTTCAGGTCCTGTGCCTCAAAATCTAACAGTGCCTCCTCAAATAAAGAAAATCCCCTGCCACTTCCTGCGTCGTGAATCTCTTCGGTTCTTCAGTTACTTCTTCTTCCTCTTGTCTCTCTTCATCCTTTCTCTGGGTCTCCAATTCCATCAGGTCTTCATCAGTAAGCTTCTCGTGTTGCACAGCAAGGAGTTCAATGAAGTCGTCTTCTTGCAAATCTAGCTGGAAATAAAGATACTGTACTACTGTACTCTATACAGTACTGTACAGTAAAGTACACAAAAGCACAACCACTTGTAGAGGATGCACGCACGTGACAATATACACCAAACATGTGAACTAACTTACGTGATTGGACACGGGAAGGCACGTTCACATCTTTGAAAGTTCACAACTTCGAACTACGTTTGGGGACGTACTGTACTGGGACGATCAGTGACATGGCAGAGCCCGGAGTACAGAGGCACCCGTGACTTAACAAGGATCGTCCCAGAGAGTTTAGGGTCCTTGACGTCCACAAAGGCCTTTGTTTCCAAGATCCCCAATCTGGCTGTGAAATAACACTCCAGCTTCACCTATAATGATACTTGTACATTTTTAGAAAGCGTGTGTTCTTTCGGTAGAATTTCTCAGAGAGGGCTGGGGTCTTAGATTCCATCATAAAAGAAAAGGAGAGACAAGTGTGTGCCCTTCACTAACTCAGGGCCTGATGTGAAACCATAACCCGTGGGCCGAAATGCAAATCCAGCTCAATCCAGCAAGCTTTTGACCGGGCTCAGTCCCTGGCCCTGGGAGGGATACAAGCTTGAGTGCAGTGAAGTTTACATCCAGGGGAGAGTCACAGCCCCTTTATTTGGGGGTTGAGACCACCAACCAGACCTGCGTGCATAGCACCTCATTTAAATTAATCCACACGCACCTACGGAACGAAGCTTCCACTGCACCCATGTTACCAATGAGGGACGGGGACACACAGAAAGTACACACCTGGCCCAAGATCACAGGGCTGGGAAGAGGCGGAGATGATCCTCAAACAGACCCCCTATGATCCCTGCTCTTGCTACACCCATCAGGCTCCCACAAGTGGAAAAGATGAGCCCCTAAGGCAAACTCCTTTTTTGTTTTTACCCCTCCCCAAAATTAAAATCCAAGCTCCCTTACAAATACTGTGATCTTGGGTGAGTTCTTTCAGCTCTGTGGGTTTCAGTGTCTGGAAATGAAAACATGAGGATTGATGTGTCACCTCCTTGGAGTGAGTATTTAATGGGAAGCACATAGTGATGTCGGTTTCATTACCGGGATGTTGGGGGAAAGTTAGCCAACAGCCAGAACCCTCCTCTGTTCTCTGAGGTTGAGAGAAATCAAAGCAGGGACCTCAACATCCGCTATTCCTGAGCCCCCGAAGCAGGCTGCAGGTGACCCCACTTGTTCACACCATACTGCCCTTGAAGACTGGACCAGCTGGGTGTTTCTAGCTAAGGAATTACTGCGTCCCCTTGAATACCTGGCCAGGTAGGACCCCTGATTGGGTTTACCCTCTTTCATATTCTTCATCTTACCTACTTTGCTATTTAATATTACATGTTCTTGTGTCTTTCCCTCATACTTTCTCATTTGTATCCTTAGATTTCACCAGATGTGTTTGAATCTATCCAGGCAGAACAGAAAAGACAACAATCTTATTTATCTCTCTCGATTTTACCACTGCAGCAGGATCTTAAATTACTCTGATACTATTTTGCATTCACAACAGAAATAAACAAAAGGTGATAGATGACATTTATGTGGTGCCAGGTTTTGTTTTTTTTTTTTTCTGGCCCAATAAAAGTGCAAGTCCTCTAAAAAATCTTTCCAGGCAGTTATAAATGGGGTAAAATAAGGTAAAAGGGTGGCATTTGAGATTGAGGCCGTAGTAATCATTTTAAAGCCATTATGAACACATTTTTGAGTAAATATACAGGCACAATTTTATGTGCTGCTAAGAGCTGACAGAGCCAAGTTCATTTCTGAGCTGCTCTTCAAGAAAAGCATTGTTTGCTAAGCAAGTTGTTAGGATAAGATCTGTGGGTGGAAGAATATTAATGTTGATCATGTGAGTCTGCATGTGTAGTGGGGAGAGCTAAGGACTGGGCGGTGGGGGGGGGGGAGGGTGGGGGGGTGGAATCTCTTCCAAAACAATATCCTGAGATTCCTGAGTGTGATCTGCCTAGTTTATCCAGTTCTCGAGGCTGACATTTACCATCTATGTAGATCAAAGACATGAAAGCATTTAAACTGGAATTGATCAAAATCAATTTCATGAGGAGTGAATTTCAGTGTGTAGGTTAATCCTTTGTTTTACATGAGCCCTAACACCCTGGTCTTCCAGAATCAACAACCCAGGAGATCCTAAGACCCAGTAGTTTAGAGGAGGGTCAACAAACTTATTCTAGAAAGGACCAGAGAGTAAATATGTTAGGCTTTTCAGACCAGGCTGTCACAACTACTCCACTCTGCAGGTACAGCAGGAAAACAGCCCCAGACAGCACATCGGCAAACGGGTATGACTGTGTCCAGCACACTTGACTTACAGAACATCAGGTGACCGGATTCTACACGAGGGCTATAGTTTGCTGACCCCGATTTAGGCAATAGTCATCTGTTTGTTTCTGCCTCTTTTGCACTTTTTACAAATGTATTTGGGAGAAAACAAAGAAAGAAAAGGAAAACCACCTCTGCTCCCTACCCTGGGCAAAGATTGGAGAAAACTCATATTTTTGTTTAGGAATTTAACAAGAACTTGCAAGAAAGTTTTTCCAAACTTGGATCCTGAGGGTCAAGGCTCAGGGCGCGGTGTGAGCTCAATTGCAGAGTAGCAGAGGGGAAAGGAGTCACCTTCCCTGCAAAGGGAAAGAGGTGAATTTTACTTTAGGGTTAGGGTGAGACTGCGATTCAGGATGGGGTTAGTAGAAGGGAGACAGGTGTGGGGAGGGCTCGGTAAGCCAACGAGGGGCCACAACTTGCTGCACAGACGTGTCCCTGGGACCCTTTAAAAATCACGAGGCCAGGGGTTTCCCTGGGGGCACAGTGGTTAAGAATCCGCCTGCCAATGCAGGGGACACGGGTTCTAGCCCTGGTCCAGGAAGATCCCACATGCCACGGAGCAACTAAGCCCGTGCGCCACAACTACTAAGCCCGCGCGCCACAACTACTGAACCTGTGCTCTAGAGCCGGCGAGCCACTACTGAGCCCGCGCACCACAACTACTGAACCTGTGCTCTAGAACCCGTGAGCCACAACTACTGAGCCCACGCACCACAACTACTGAAGACCATGCGCCTAGAGCCCGTGCTCCGCAGCAAGAGAAGCCACCACAATGAGAAGCCTGTGCACCGCAATGAAGACCCAACGCAGCCATAAATAAATAAATTTTAAAAAAATCTCTCAAATTTTAATCAGAGGAAAGCAACAAAAGCCTAATAAAAATGACCAAACTATTTGGAGACCAATCAAGAAGATGCACATGAAAAAAGTCTTCATCGTTATTAGTCATTAGAAAAAAGCAAGCTGAAACCACAGTGAGATAATACTACACACCTATTGGGAATGTAAATTGGTACAGCCACTATGGACAACAGTATGGAGGTTCCTTAAAAAAACTAAAAATAGAGTTGCCATGTGATCCAGGAATCCCACTCCTGGGCATAGATCCAGACAAAACTCTAATTTGAAAAGACACATGCACCCCAATGTTCATAGCAACACTATTCACAATAGCCAGGCCATGGAAGCAACCTAAATATCCATTGACAGAAGAATGGATAAAGAAGATGTGGTACATATATACAGTGGAATATTACTCAGCCATAAAAAAGAATGAAATAATGCCATTCGAAGGAACATGGATGGACCTAGAAATTATCAAACTAAGTGAAGTAAGCCAGATAGAGAAAGACAAATATCATATGATATCGCTTATATGTGGAATCTAAAAAAAAAAAAATGATACAAATGAACTTATATACAAAACAGAAATAGACCGACAGACATAGAAAACAAACTTAGGGTTACCAAAAAGGAAAGCAAGGGAGGGATAAATAAGCAGTTTGGAATTAATGTATACACACTACTACATATAAAATAGATAAAAGACAAGGTCTTACTGTACAGCACAGGGAACTATACTCAGTATTTTGTAATAACGTATAAGGGAAAAGAATCTGAAAAAGATATATATATATATATATATATATATCTGAATCACTTTGCTGTACACCTGAAACTAACACATTATAAATCAACTATACTTCAATAAAAAAATTAAAAAAAAAAAAGAAAGAAAGAAGAGAGGGAGGGAGAGAGGGAGGGAGGAAAGGAGGAAGAAAATGCAAAAAGTACTACACACCTATTAGAATGTTGTTTTTAATAACAATACGAAGTGCATACAAAACAGTGCAGCCACTTTGGAGAATAATTTGGCATTTCCCTATACATTTAAACATGCACATACCCTACAGCTCCCAAATCGCACTTTAGATATTTACCCAAGTGAAATGAAAACTGTGATCACACAAAAACCTGTAGATTCAGATTTGTAGTAGCTTTATTCTCCATCACACAAGACTGGAAACCACCCAAATGTTCTTCATTCACTAAATGGACCAACCATGCTGTATACAGACAATGGAATACTACTCAGCCATAAAAAGGAATACATGTAAAAACATAGATCAGATGATTTTGATGTTTGAGAAAAACTAGACTCAAGTCTCCATACTATAGGATTCCATTTATAGGACTTTCTGACTAAGGGACAACTGTAAGGGCAAAAACCTCTGTGGTTGCCAGGGTTAGAGGTTAAATACAAAGTGATCCAAAGGAATTTGGAGAGAGTGATGGAATTTTTCTATTTCTGGATTGTGATAGTGGTTACACAATTATAGACATTTATCAAAGCTCAGAATAGTGCACTAAAAAGGGTGACTCTTCCTGAGTATAAATAAAACTACAAAAAACAAATTCAGTATCACCTCCAAAAAAGAGATAAGGAGATGCACTTTAGGAAGGGGGGGGAAAGATTAAGAAATAAGAAGAAGGAACATAGTGTATTTATCGAATGAGAGGGGGTGGGGAAGAGAGAAAAGGAGGGAGGGGGAGGTAGGAGAAAAGAGAGTCGAGGGTTAACAGAGGGTGAGAATGATCTGTGACATTTTGTGGTTCTAGATGTAACACCATCATTGGCATCACCAGACAACGTCCTAAAACTTAAGGCTATGCTCAAAGTTGTTTTCCCTAAATCCAGAATCCTGAGCTACCCTGGCAAGCCTCTGCAACCCTGCCAGATCTCTGCCAATGGGCAGAGTTTTGATTGCTTTTATTTTCTATCCCATTAATAATGTCTAAATGTGTAATCATTTCAGGTACTAAAACACTGGACCCTACATCTCACAATGTGTCTCATTGATTTTCTGGCTTTTAACTGTCCTTTTGAATTAATACTAATAATATAACCACCACACAGACCCTGGCTCAGGTGAACACCTTTGCTCATAGAAGAACCCACAGGGTCCTGGCAGGTCACAGTCAGAAAGGGCTGTGGGCTCTGTCCATGCCCCACCACTCATCCCCAGCTCAGTGTCTTGGCTTTCAGCCTGGCCACAGTCCTGAAGTTGTGTGTCTTTGGGTAGATTTGAGTTATCAGATCCTTTCCAGCTAATGAAAACCAGTTGCAAGTCAGTCTGATTAGTATATCAAGTTCTAACCAGTCAATAAACACCATTTTTCCAGTGCCTCCTACCTACCCAGATAGATATCAAGTCAAGGAATACAGGAAGTGTTCCCCTCACTGAGGTCAGTCGTAACCGCATCCAGAAAACAAGATTCACACTGAACCAGCAAATGCACATACTTGATTCCTAAATGATGTAGTACCAACTGAAAGTACTCGAAGACTTCAGGGGAAAGCGGAGAGCCAGGAATCAGAGTGGGCTTTGTGTAAAAGCTGGGCTGGGACTTAAGGTGCTGAGAGCAAGGACATGCAGGAACAACAGGAAAGGACATTGCAAGAAAGAGAATTTGATCCGTACTGATTCTTACTCTGTTGGGTTTCGCTACTTAGGATAGTCATGTGTCAAAAGCACAGGATTAAGAAAACATGGACTTGGGGCCTTCCCTGGCGGTGCAGTGGTTAGGACTCTGTGTTTCACTGCTGAGGGCACGGGTTCAATCCCCGGTCAGGGAACTAAGATCCCGAAAGCCATGTGGCTAAAAAACAAACAAGCAAACAAACAAACAACCCTGCTCCTTGATTCCCAATCCCCTTTAAAAAAAAAAAAAGAAAGAAAAAAGAAAACATGGACCAACACCTCCCTCCCCCCAAACACATACATATACACAGTCTGCCCCATCACTCCCTTCTTGGCCAAAAAACAAGAGCAATAACTGATTTGTAAGAAGGAGCAGTAGTTCATTGGATGGAAAAGGAAAGGATGGTGTTGACTTTTGAGGTTCATGCCCAGGGCATGATCTAATCCCTGCCCTTACAAATGTTCAGGTGGACGTAATTCCTTTAAAAAAGGCTTCGCTGCTAAAAACAGCCTCTGTCCATAACTAGTTTCTGGGGCACTTGTTGGTCTGGGTTATTATCACCATCATTTCATTCCCAGGGATATGCATCTCTGCAACTGAGCTTGTTTTCCAAAATGCATTTGCCCTGTTAAATACACCAGCTATCTTGCCTGTCGATACCATTTTCTCAGAGATCACCATCCCAAGGGAATGGAACTCAGAACAGTCAAAATCCTTAAGGAAAAAAATAACGAGAAGTCACTGCCTGACATTTTGACTCTTAAACCTATGATAATACACATCTCCCAGTTGTTGGGATTTTTTTCATTTCAGTATTCTCAGCAAAACCAAGGACTTAGAATTCCCATTTAAGTCCTGTCTCATATAAACCTGGTTTAATGTAATTATTTTGCTAGATACTGATGATCCTTATAGGCGTAGTGAACACATTACCTTTTTCTACAATGCTGGTGGGTTGTAATTTAGTTCATAAGTCACTCCACCAAACTGATGACTTACATTTAGACATCATAGGACAAAAATTACTGAATTTTCTAAACTCATTTACTAATGCTAATCTTCATGAATATTTCATGGAAATCCCAGAGAGCAAAAGAGAGAGAGAGAGAGAGAGACAGAGAGAGACAAATTTCTATGTACGGAGAGTAAATTTTGCATTATTTGACATTTAAAAGAACAGAAGCAGTGTTTGCGTCCATAGTATGCTTTGAATCAGAATGCTCTTTGAGGGAAACTCAGGAGTGACATTTACTGATTTGTGCTGTTAGGTTTCGTACATTACATGGGTGATGCATAATTCATGCCAGAAGCCATTTGGCTGAACAAAAAACTAATTTAGTTCATCCCCTTCCAATACAACTTTAAACACACATATGACAAGACATGTGGAGCTGGGGCTGGGGTGTGGATGTGTGTAAGAGCCCAAGAAAGCTCGATTAAATATTTCACTTTGGTCTTCTTAGGAGTCTTCAGATAGAATTTCTCTTGTTTTATGAGTGTCTTGATTTATATTTTTTGAAATAAATCATTACTCATGAGTCATAAGCAAAGTTAGATGTTGGCAGGGTCAGAGATAAGAGAAAATGAACTAGGGAGCTTTCCCATGTACTGAAATGTCTATGCTATGCATAGCATAAAAACGTAACTTCTGTTTTCTTTCTATAATGACAGTCTTTGTAATGGAACACTAGGTGTACATGACCAGCTCAAACACTCAAATGTTTAACAAGTGAGGTCAACAAAATGGCGGAATAGGCATTTTCTACTGCCTTCCCCCCATCTGCACCCCCATATTTATTGCAGAGTTATTCACAATAGCCAAGATGTGGAAACAACCCAAGGGTTCATCAGTAGATGAATGGATAAAGAAGGTGCAGTGTATACATACAATGGAATATTATTCAGCCTTTAAAAAAATGAGAAGATCCTGCCATATGCAACAACATGGACGAACCTTGAGGGTATTACTTATTTATTTATTTATTTATTTATTTTTGGCTGCATTGGGTCTTCGTTGCTGCGCGCGGCTTTCTCTAGTTGCGGTGAGCGGGGGCTACTCTTTGTTGCAGTGCGAGGGCTTCTCATTGCGGTGGCTTCTCTTGTTGAGGAGCACAGGCTCTAGGCGTGCGGACTTCAGTAGTTGTGGCGCTCGGGCTCAGTACTTGTGGCTTGTGGGCTCTAGAGCGCAGGCTCAGTAGTTGTGGCTCGCGGGCTCAGTACTTGTGGCTCGTGGGCTCTAGAGCACAGGCTCAGTAGTTGTGGTGCACGGGCTTAGTTGCTCCGCGGCATGTGGGATCCTCCCGGACCAGGGCTCGAACCCGTGTCCCCTGCATTGGCAGGCGGATTCTTAACCACTGCGCCACCAGGGAAGTCCCAAGGGTATTACGCTAAGTGAAATTAGTCAGTGTTTGCAAAACAACAACAAAACCAAAAAAGTGTCTAAGGATGCGATGGGTATGTCAAGTAACCCGAGGGGTAATCCTTTCCCAAAGTACATGTTAAGTCAAATCATCGCATTGTACACTTTAAGAATGTACAATTTCTGTTTTGTAGATAGGTTCACTTATGCCATAATGGAAAAGAATATTAAAAAAAGAATGCCTCTATGTGTATAACTGAGTCACTTTGCTGTAGAGCAGAGATTGGCATGACATTGTAAATCAACTACACTTCAATTAAAAAAAAGAATGTACAATTTTATTTGTCAGTAATATCTCAGTAAAGCTCATATAATAAAATTAAATGTTTAGCAAGGCCCCAAGTTGGGAAGACTTCACCAACACCGGAAATGTATCAGTAAATCCCTGGCTGGCACTTCTAAGAGGTCCAGCCTGCCGAACCCCAGAGGCTTTGGCAAACTGAATTTATGATACTTGGACAGACACACAGGCATGTGTTTAAGGCTTTTTTTCAGGGGAAAAAGGACTTGGTGTTTGGGGGGCCGTGGTGTATCTTTGCCTTCCTAATTCTTCTTCCCCATCTGATAGGAAAGCCATGTCTCTCAGCAGAGCAAGAGTGGATTCAGTAGGAGAAGGAAACACACCTGTCAGAGGGAAGGGTGATTTTCTGCAGGTCCAAGTGTCCTCCTGCTCAGCACACATGCTGGGCCCTGTAAAACCCTGAAATGCAATAACCTATGAGGGAAAACCATCTGAAAAAGAATAGATATAGGTATAGATATATATGTATAACGGAATCACTTTGCTGTACACCTGAAACTAAGACAACATTGTAAATCCACTGTACTTCAATTAAAAAAACAAGAATTAAATGAAAAAATGAAAAAAAAAAACCTGAAATGAATGATACCCTTGGGGTTCTCCACCTTTAAAAAAAAAAAGATGAAGGCTGTATCTAGATTTCTAATTAGAAAATAATACACATCCATTGTGTTTGGGGGGAGTGGAATCCAGGAAGGAGTAAACAAGGAGACATAGCATCCTGACTTTTCGTCTCCCAGAGAAAACTGCAATTGGAAATCGTGGCCGATTTTCTGCTAGTAGTTGATTTATATAGAGGGATGCCATAAATAGAATCTGTATCCTTCTTTTCCCACTAAAATTGCATTGCAAGCATTTTCTACACTACGAGACTATCTTTGAAATGTTGATTTGAGGAATTATTTTTCTCAATGTAAATAAGTATTATAACAGTATTATTTTGGAAAAAGCTGCCAAAAATGAATATAAGACAATGTGCATAATTCCATGACCCATTGCGGTATCTTCCAACTATCCACTGTCTTCATATATGGACATACACGTTTAGCGAAGTAATGTTTTTGGAATAGTAAGTCATGTGATGGATGCATTAGCAAAGCTGTGACCTGGCTCACAGCTTAACCTAAACGACCTTCTAGCAAAGACCCTGATGTCATTTGGGACCCAAAGCAAAAACACTCCCTGGCTTCACATGGGCCCTGCTACCTTGCTGGAGGCTCAGGGTCCTCTCTTCCTGTGGTTCTCATGCTGCAAAAATCCAGAAGCCTGGCTCAACTGCAGAGGTGAGATACGGAGTTTTACTCTCAAAATAGCAAAGTGGTTTTTTCAAGTTTCAATAATAAAGCTGATTTTAAGAGCCTTAGGCCTTTAATATGATTAAACGAAATCGGTCTTTGATAATAATTATATCAAATCTAGTTTTTAAAAAACACAGACGCAGTTTCTGCCCTGCAAGCATCGCTCTAAACCCCGTATCCAGATTCACTGTTTTGCCATTTACAGCCACAAAGACTTGATTATTAAACCCTGAGAATCACCAGGCAAAGCTTTCCCCTCTTTTGAAGCCCCCAGGCTCCATCTGGGGATTCTCAACCACGTCTGGGGGAGAGACAGGGCAGCGGTCATAAGTTCCCCTATTACTGTAATGTGGTTGAGAACCACTTCCAAGAGAGAAATCCATTTCCGTGTGCTGAGGTGACTTGACTGAGGGAATGAGATATTGTTAAAATTTTTTAAATTTAAGTTTAGTTGATTTTCAATGTTGTGTTAATTTCTCCGGTACAGAAAAGTGATTCAGTTATACACATATATATTCATTTCCATTATGGTTTATCACAGGATATTGAATATAGTTCTCTGTACTATACAGTAGGACCTTGCTGTTTATGCAGTCCATATATAATAGCCTACATCTGCTGACCCCACCCTCCCAATCCATCCCTCCTCCAACCCCCTCCCCCTTGGCAGCCACAAGTCTGTTCTCTATGTCTGTGAGAATCTAAAAAAATGATACAAATGAACTTATATACAAAGCAGAAACAGACCCACAGACATAAAAAACAAATTTATGGTTACCAAAGGGAGGGATAAATTAGGAGTTTGGGATTAACATATACACACTACTATATATAAAATAGATAAACAACAAGGGCCTGCTGTATAGCACAGGGAGCTGTACTCAATATTTTGTAATAACCTATAAGGGTAAAGAATCTGAAAAGAATATATCTATATCTATATATAGATATATATCTGAATCACTTTGCTGTACACCTGAAGCTAACACAACATTGTAAATCAACGGTACTTCAATTAAAAAAAAAACAGCAGGAGCAGGTTGAACCCTCCCAAGACAGCATGGGATAAACTGGGAAACATTTCTTGGACTTCAAGTTGTTTCAACCCATAGAAGCTGGACCTGCAGGGAACTTTCCAGAAAGCACTGAGTTATCCTGGGGGAAGCAGGGGTCCCTATTGGACCACTAGACTCTGTTAGAGAGGATGGGTGCGAATCAGTGAGTACAGGGCAGGGAAACCCTCATTCCATGGGCTTCTCTATACCGGTCTAGGGTTGAATAATGAAGTTTTTCATTGAGTTCAATTGCCTCATGCAGCTATTTCTTTGGGGAAAAAAAAAATTTTTTTCATTGTTTAAATAGGAAGTAAAATAATCAAGTTACATAACAAGGACATTTTTTAAAGACTAATTTAGCAAAAATTATGTGAAAAATATGGAAAATCATTTTTCCCTACTAGCATGGATCTGAGGTCTTTTCTATTTATATGCAAATGTCAGATGCCTGAACCTATTTTATGTTTTACAATTTTGAAATATTGCCTATTTCAAATAATATGTTATATTGCCTATAAATGTTAGACTAATGAAGTGCTGATAAGGTAGTGAGGTCTTTTAGAAAGCAATTTTAAGAGATACCTTCCTAAAAGTACATTCTCTAACAGATATCTCTTTGTATAAAGCTGCAAGGAGCATTTTAATTTTTAGATGTAATCTTTTCTGGGGTTTTTGTTTTTCACATTACTCTAAGAACATGTTGATCCTTTCTTAAAGAAAAACAATTAAATGTTACGTGTAAAAAAATAGACACCAGCTTCACAGAAGCAAATCCGAGTAGCCAATACTCCAACTCTGCCTGGAATTATCTGCAAACTTCCCCTTATGTAATGACCTTCTGTTCAAGAGTCTTTTCTTAGTTCTGCAGTATTTCTCTGGGTTTTCTTTGATTGTTCGAGCTTTACCTGTATTTAAGGTCCCCCTCGAAGAAAAACATAATACAGATTAGCTGAATTATTTGTTTTTAATCCACTGCTGCGTAATAATAAATTGTAAAGCACTTTGGTTCAGGCAGAAAGATGGCTGACCCCAGAGAGTTGCTATCTGGAGAAACTCTGCCTTATTTGCAACCACCTCGTTGCAGGAAAGCAGCCCAAGTGAATACAGCCTTGTTTCTTCAGCTCAGGAATGTGCTAGAATAAAAGCCAGAGGGAAAACAGAGAAGTAAGCCTCTCACTGGTGTTCCTGGTAGAGTTTCCAGTGCAGACGTGGGTTGGGGACAGCAGAGCGCTGTTGCTAAGGGTTCTGCATAGACTACAAACCCAGCCTGGCTGGCCACATACAGTGTAGATTCTACCCCCTCTCCTGGCTGCTGGGTCTAAGTAATGTGTGTGTTTGCTTGTATATTCGTTTTTTGTTTGTACATTTATTTTTCTGTTTTTTTGTATGCTTTTTTTTTTTCCTCCTCTCTGCAAAATTTAGGTTTCTTCCTCTTAGTTTCTTATTCCTGTTATCGATCACCAGTTCACGTGCCCGACATACAGTGAGGCCAAACAAATTGAAACCTGGGAGTTTGGAACAGAGAAAGGTTTATTGCAGAGCCATGCAAGGAGACGGGTGACTTGTGCCCCAAAAGCCCCAAACTCTCCAGAGGGTTTCAGCAAAGCATTTTTTAAAAAAATTTTTTATCTATCTATCTATCTATCTATCTATCTATGTATTTATTTATGGCTGTGTTGGGTCTTTGTTTCTGTGCGAGAGCTTTCTCTAGTTGCGGCAAGCGGGGGCCACTCTTCATCGCGGTGCGCGGGCCTCTCACCATCGCGGCCTCTCTTGTTGCGGAGCACAGGCTCCAGACGCGCAGGCTCAGTAGTTGTGGCTCACGGGCCTAGTTGCTCCGCGGCATGTGGGATCTTCCCAGACCAGGGCTCGAACCCGTGTCCCCTGCATTGGCAGGCAGATTCTCAACCACTGCGCCACCAGGGAAGTCCTCAGCAAAGCATTTTTAAAGGCCAGGTGAGGGGTGGGTGTGGTTGGTCGTTGCTAACTTCTTGGCGATGGAATCCTTTGTTCTTGCGGCTGTGCATGTAGGTCAGGTCACCATGTTCCTACAAACCTCCAACGAGACAAATGTTATTCTCTGTTCTGCAACTTTTTATCTCTGTATGAATGGAAAATTGTTATACTCTTAAAGGTCAGAGCCTTGAGAACAGGCTATCCTGTATATTTCAGGCTACAGGCAACATTCTTAACCAGAAGCAAAAGCAATAGAATACAAAGGTTAAAGTAAAAGAAACAGATCCAACATGGAGTCAGATTTGTTCTTCCCTATTACATTCCCAAGTCCCAACCCTCATTAGCCTGGTTCTGTCCTATGAGACGATCTTGAGAGGATGTCTCAGAAGGAACCCGTGCCCAGGTCTTGCCTCCAAGTCCCTTGTCCGCGCGTGTGATGCCTTCATTGGAAACCACATTTCAATTTATTTTGACCAAACACAAGAAAATCACCTCACTTGTAAAAGCTGGAGGGAAACTGCTGCTGGGAATGACGGCATTTGTGATGGCCCTTGAGAGCGATTCCCCAGAGGGCTTTATTTGCCACACGCATTGCTCCTAGACGTTTTATTAGGGCGTAGCGTGCAGCACTACATTCTGCCGCGTGGTCTCCTGAACTCTCTGTTCAAATAGATGCGACAAGTAGTTAAAAGTTTCCCAGAGGCTGTGAGTCTCCTCCCAGCAAACATGAGACCCTCAGGTCTTTCCTCTGGCCTCCCCTGCTCTATCTTACACGGCTCTCAGCAGCCCCCAAATGGAGCTGGCTTCCTTGGCCCAGAAACCTGGCTGGGATGGAAGCAAGCATTTTAAAATTAAAGTGTGGGTGGGAGGGAGAGAGGAGGAAAGCAGACAGCACTGAGAAGGTTTCTGCTGCTTCAGAAACAACTTGCCAACGTGCGCTACAGCAATGGCTCCCTTTTGAGTGACTGTGTCTTTGGAGGTGAACGTGCTCAAATGGTTGCAGAAGAGAAATGCGCTGCAGAGCTATGCATCTCCTTCAGGTGGCCCCGGGCGGTCCGGGGTGCGCCTGCAGCCCTGACTAGGCAGGAGGACCCCTGAGTCCAGGAGTTCGGGACTGCGGGTGCTGTGCTGATGGGGCGGTCTCCGGACGTTCAGCATCCTAGGAGCAGCGTCCAGCCGGTTGCCTAACGGGGGCTGGACCGGCCCAGGTGGGAGTCACATCAGGTCAAAACTCCTGTGCTGCATATGAGGCTGGCCCCTGGCAGGCCTGGCCCCAGGTCAGGTAGGTTTGTGGAAAATGGTCCCTCCCATGGGAACAGGATCTGGGTGTCACAGGGCTCCAGTTGACACTGCCCTCCAGTCTTTTGTGACTCACTCATACTGAACTGGCCCATGTTTTCCTAATCACAAGCACTTAACAGCTCCACGCTGGCTCCTGGACCATACTGGTTGTCCAAGGCAAGTTGATGGGAGGGAGGGAGGTATCCGTTTGCCTGAGCAAGTAGAAGCTTTCTGGTTAAGCGCACGTGGGGAAGGCTGGGATGCTTGGCCGTGAAGCGTAATCAACTAAAGGACCCGCTCAGGGCAGACAGGACAACCATTGGAAAGGGGACAAAGCAAAATTCATATCCGGAGCACCTAGTACACACCATGTACTTAATTTCCAGAAGGAAATTTTATTTTTCCCACTGTACGGGTGAGCAACCAGAGCTGACAGGTGTTACCTTTGAGGGAGTGAATATACAAACACAATGGCCAGATTAGAGACGACAACACAACGCTGAGCCACCATCTCCATGGCAACCAGGCCAGGAGGCCAAACCCGCACCTCTGCAGCTGCAATCAGCCCAGGACATTCAGAACTTGGTCCACAACCTCCAGCTTCCCTATTTTTGCCTTTGCTTACCACTCAGAGCCAAACAAAGAAAACTGAATATGCTCCCCAAACTCACCACATAGGATGGCCCACTTCTAGTCATACGTGACCAAACGGAACCGAGGCGGTCCAATCTCTCATCTTTTGCTGCTACTGTTAGGAGTGAAAATCAGATTTTCCTAGGACTTGAACTTGGGAAGAATCTTGCTCTGATATGGAACCCAAAGAAGCTATCCGGGGGAGAAGAACCACCAGCTAAAGACCAAGTCCGGACGACCTTGAGCCTTTTTCTCCAGCCCTGTCTGCATCCAGCGATCACTACAGTGTCACAAGAGCCAACCAATTTCTGGCTTTTGCTTAAGCCACTAAGAGTTAGTCTGTGTTATTTGCAAACATAAGAGTCCAGCAATTACCCTGAAGGATATGTTGTACGCCCTCCCCAGGCCATCAGTTTTTGTACTCAGGACGCTGACTACAGTGGAATTTTTTAAAAGATGCAATAAGTGTGCATTTAGGAGAAGCCAAACTGATGAGTACAGACACGGAGCTAAATAAGCACAAACACATCTCCTCGGCACAATTCCGATTTCAGGTGCCACTGTGAGGGGCGCTTCCATGCAAGCTCACGCTTACACGAGTCATCTGAGCCTTCCTCAAAGCACCAGGAGCACATCTGCCAGGGCAGAGTGCAGCCTGGAAGAATGGAGAATTCCTACCCCCCAGAGCAACTTCCTCCAGCAGGGGATGGTGGGATAAACACCCCACCTTCCTATCATTCTCATGGGCCCATTAACTGCCTCTCAGAGGGCCCGGCAGGGTGTAGAGCAGCAGTGCTGAAAATGCACTGTTACACTGGCTTTTCTCGGCCTCCCCCTTCCTGCTCCCTCCCTCCTGTTTCTTCTGGGAACACCTTCCCAGCCAATTACCTGCACGTGACAATGCACCAGTAAAACCTCCGGTGTAGCGATGAGGGGGGCTACCTGGGGGATCGGCTCTACTGGGAAGACCAGCATCTGAGCTAGACCTGAAGATGGGTTTAACTGTGTTGGAGGTATCAGGTGGGGATAAACAGGCCAGGCAGCAGGAACAACATGGCACCAGGAAAGCATGGAGCAGGTCAACACCTACAGCCAGACTTCCTGGAGCAGGTGTTTGAACGACCCGCAAGGCTAAGCTGGGTTCTTGAAAGCTAGTGGGAGACACTTAAGTCTTTTGACAGTGGGAAAGTGTAGAGGTTTCGGAACAAGGAGAAGAATCTGAATAGAAACTTTTAAAGATTAATTGGACTGCAGTTTGAAAGGAGTTTGAACTAAGAGCAGAGGGGAGGGAGGGAGAGGAACAACAAAAAGACCGAAGGAAAGGGAATTGCACGTGATCGCCACTTGGAACTTGGTTCAGTTAAAAACAGCTACAAAAGTAATTTGAGACATACATAGACTGAGTTTCAGATTATACTGAAGATTTTAAATTTTTGTTAAGGGTAACAAATGTGTTATGCTTACCAGTTGCATGACTTCATGTTTTGGGGAGAAGTGCTGAAGTATTTAGGGTTCAAGTGTCATGAGGTCTGCAACTTACGGCCCGATGGCTATTAGGTACACACAGAAAATAAACATAACGAAGTACTAACTACTGGATCTAGGTGATAGGTAAATGGTTGTTGATTATAACCTTAACTTTCAGTATACTTGAATATTTACAATAAAATTTGTTCATAATAAAGAGAAATAGAAGGGAGTCTTGTAATGAACATGCTCAAAATATCCTTTCCCTTTGCCTTTGCTTATCTGGAGTATTTACTGTGGCAGAAATTGTTGGTTATCTTCCCAAAAGCCATCCTCCCTTTTGTCTTACAGGACACTGCTTTGATTCAAATGTGCCAGGGCCTCAGGGAGTGAATCATAGTTGTTCTAAAACACTCATAGCAATATCACCCTCCTTTGCCAGATACTCACTTTCCTTCCCTCCCTCGTATCTAGGGGACCATGTGACACAATTCTAACCAAAGATATATAAGGGGAAGTCAGCTACAGATTTTATAGTTGTTGCTCAAGTTTCACTCTCTAATTCAAAAGTAGCGAGGGTAAAAGATAGCTCTTTTCTCTTTAGATGCTATCATGTGAGAAGTGGTTATGGAGCAGTGGCAGCTATCTTGCTACCATGAGGAAAAGTCCTAGAGAATTCAGAGATGCTGACCCAGGGCCCTGTCATCACTGAGTGGCCGAAAGAACCCTAAATTGTCTCCGGAGTTTTTTATGATGTGAGATAATTAAATAACTTTAATTAAGTCACTGTTAAGTCACCGACTTTAATCAAGTCACTTTAATAATAGCTTTGTAAGATAGTTTGATATCAGGAAGTGTGCTATGTCCTGCTTTGTTCATCTTCCTCCAGATTGCTTTGGCGATTCTGGATTCTTTTGTGGTTCCAAATGGAAATTAGGATTGTTTTTACTATTTCTGTGAAAAAAAGTCATTGGAAATTTGATAGGGATTGCATTGAATCTATAGATCGGTTTTGGTAGTATGGAACTTTAAAAATATTAATTCTTCTGATGCATGAACATGGAATATCTTTCAATTTGTTCTTGTCTTCTTCAATTTCTTTTATCAAAATCTTGTAGCTTTCTGCATGCAGACCTTTTACCTCTTATAAGCCACTGTTGACTAATAGTGTCACTTGCAGCTAACAATCCCCTAAATAATAATCGGCTTATCTTCCTAAGGCTGCAGGAAAATAAATTAATTAGGTTTGTGATTTCTTTAATGTGATACCTACAAAATGGAACTGAAAACCCAAATTGAAGACCTAAAGGTTATCATGCTAAGTGAAGGAAGTCAGACAGAGAAAGACAAATATCGCTATGATATCACTTATGTGTGGAATTTTAAAAAAGATACAAATGAACTTATTTACAAAACAGAAACAGACTCACAGACATAGAAAATAAACTTATGGTTACCAGAGGGGAAACGAGGGGAGGGTTACCTAGGATTCTCAATAATACAAAACTCGATGATGGTGATAATCCCAAGAGACTATTAGAAATCTGCCCGACTAACTAGTAAGGGAGCTAAAGGTGTTTCTCCATTTTTAACAGCTATTCCAAATTGGATGTTAAATTGTATCCCCAAAGCTCACTAGGCACAACTTACAGCGTTTGTGGCAGCCGACATTCGGGGGCTGTGCCTTGCAGAAAACTGTCAGCACAGCTTCCTCGGACTTGGGCTCACTTGGGTCTAAGATTGACTCTAAATATCATTTGCTGTCAGTTTTCTTCCTATTCACTTTCTCAGGGTTCTTCTTCCCATGTTTAAAAGTATGCATAGGGCTTCCCTGGTGGCGCAGTGGTTGAGAATCTGCCTGCTAATGCAGGGGACACGGGTTCGAGCCCTGGTCTGGGAAGATCCCACATGCCACGGAGCGGCTGGGCCCGTGAGCCACAACTACTGAGCCTGCGCGTCTGGAGCCTGTGCCCCGCAACGGGAGGGGCCGCGATAGTGAGAGGCCCGCGCACCGCGATGAAGAGTGGCCCCCACTTGCCGCAACTGGAGAAAGCCCTCGCACGAACCGAGGACCCAGCACAGCCAAAAATAAATAAATAAATAAAAATAAAAGTAGCTATAAAAAAAAAAAAAAAGACTCAATGCAGCCAAAAATAAAAAAAAAAAAAAAAAAAGTATGCATAAATTTAAAAAAACTAGGGAGCCTATTTGGCGTACACAGTGGATTATGTATGATGATCATTTCCCTAATGGTTAAATGTTTATATTTAATATGTTATATATTTTTTGTGAATATGATTTTTAGTGATCACAGAATAAAGTTTGCCTAAAAAAATTAAAAATAAATAAAAATTTTAAAATAGCAGTTTGTGGAGCAACAGAATCCAAGGCTCAGGAGTTGTTTACATTTTACAGAGTTAGCAAAAACAGTCCAAATTCACATCAATATACACAGTAACAGGACCCCAAACGGCTGATAAGATGCATAAGTATATTATCGGGCAGATCACTGCCCCTCCTGTGAAGGGTTATAGATGAAGGCTTTAGGATTGAGGGCACCAGCTATGAATCCCTGCACATCACACATTACTGATGGTCCCACAACATCCTTTCAGCTCTATAGACACATGCCCCCCCCCGCCCCCACCCAGGATAAAGACGACTTTTTCCAGTCCAATTTGTAGCTAGATACAGCAGGATAATTAGGTCCTTAGGTTTTGATCCATGGGATGTGAACAACTTTGTGGGTCTTGCATCCATGAATCGGATCACTTTCCTCCATGAACATGAGGATAATACACAAAAGGACACGGAGCCACAAGATACGAGGAAACTAGGTCCCTCTGGATGGCATCACGGAACAGAGCCACCTAACCGTGCAAGACCACACACCTGCCACTGGACTGCTAGGTACGATAACGATAAATATCTCCTACCTCGTTTAAGTCCCTGCATGTTTGGTTCTTGTTGACATGGCAGATTGTCCTGTACCCTCAACAATGTATTTGACTCAGCCATGGGATTAAGCCTTCTGTTTGCATGATGCCATTGGATCCTATACCTAGTTCTCTGAGTAAGGTATTATTGTTTAATTATTATTATTATTATCGTCATCATTATTTCTACTTTACTGATTCAAAAAATAAAGCAGAGTTTATGTAAAATGTGTGGGATCACACAGTTAGAAAATGTCTAACTGGTCTTGAATCCAGGTCTTCCAAAAACAAATATCATGATGTTTTCTGATTGGCTCAATGAAACAGGTGCACCAATATTTCTAGTACATTTGCAATGAGATTATCGTGATAGAGGATTATGTAACAGAACCCCCATGACTAATTTGATCAGAGACTACCACAAATGAAGAAAGTCATCCAGGCATTTCACCCAGTAATCTTTCCTATAGCCTGATAACACCCAAGGGATGAAAAATAAAGGATGTGTGGATTTAACTTTCCCACCCAAGACTCAGATAACTCCATTATGATCCACACAGAGTGCTGGGCTTATGAGATGCAGCCGTTGAATGATCACCCATTTCTACATGGAATAGAAACTCTCCTGTGTCTGAATTGCTGTCTTCTCACCATAGAGGAGAGAGCATCCTGTCATTCAGAGCAAATCTAAACATGGTGCACGTGATTCCAATGCTGGATTTTTTTTTTTTATTAAGCTGGATTTTGTGACCCCAGGCTTGACCTACGCCTAAAATTCAGTAAGTTAAAATATTTTTAATCGCGAGCATTTTTGAAGTAATTTCATTGGCATCTCTTCGTTAAGGACTCCACGGAATGTTGCAAGATTGGATTTGGGATTTCTGTTCTAAGGCAATTTTCCTTGAACTACGGAGACATTGCTTATCTCCGTCCTTCTCCTTAGTCATCGCTCTTGAAGGACAAAGTGACCCAATGAAGAGAGAACCACATGAGGCTGAAAGATAAAAAGTACTGGAGAACAATCTAGCAATACATCACAATACCATTCTACCACACCTGCGTGTGAATTACAGCTGATCCTTGAACAGGGTAGGGGTTAGGGGTGCCAAACCCCCTGAACAGTCAGAAAAACAGTGTAACTGACCATGGATCCTCCAGGGCTGCAGATGTTGCTGGACTGTAATATTCGCTATTGGAAAAATCCTCACGCAAGTGGACCCACACCATTCAAACGCATGTCGTTCAAGGGTCAGCTGTGTATGTCACCTTCTTGTGACTTTTAAGAGGCTGGGCTTCCTCAAGTTGGGACACTGGCCCCACGCCCTAGAAAAAAACAGACCGACCACCCCCCTCCCAAGTAGGAACCCCATCCTTAAATAGGATTCTCTACTGAGGAGAAAGGGGAAGAGGGGAGACACAGCTGCGGAGGAGTGGTCTGGCGTTTACATCAAGGTGCTGTTTCTACCGAATGCATCACCATTCTCAAACATCCTCTCCCAGCGGCAGAAAAAATCAGCATTTTAAAGAAGGGAGAGCAATTAGAACCAAAGAGTGAAAATTCTAACCTATTATTGTTCCTGGCTTAGAGTAAAAGCTTGTGATTCAGTCTCTCTGTCCACACACAGCCTGGTCCAAGACCACAGAGATCTCCACGCATCTTTGAACAAATCTAGGTGACTTTCCATCCTGTTCTCATTTGCTTAGAGATATGAGAGCCCTTGTACCCTGTATCTTCCTGTTTTGTCCCTTTTATATCTCATTTTTTAAGCAAAATAAGAGCTGTTTTATTGTGTATAATTTTACCTATATTAATATATAAACTTTAAAAATTGGAAGAAATGACTATTTTCACCAAAAATAATCTAAGTTACAGCAGCATGTTCACAGTCAATTACTTAAATCCTGGACAATCATCATTGACCTATTTTTCAGTTTATCAAGAAGTCATCATTCAAGCTGCGTTAATTAGGCCATGATACGGTTAACTTTATCTTACTTTCATGAAGTCAAACTAAGACACTACGTTTTCCTTCAGCAAATGCTCCCTTTTTGTCGCAAAGACATGTCCCCTCCCTATTCATCTTACTGTAATGTGCAAACTTTATATCCACAAGATTTGCCTCAAATTACTTTCACCTTGGAAAGCCACAAAGGTGTGAGGCAACCTGCTCAGTGAGTTTTTAAATAGCAATAATTCAGAGCAAAACAATTAACTTTCATACAGGCAAATACACGGTGTGGAAGGAAAGGAAATATTCAGTAACGGGAGTTGAGAACAATTTCTTAAGATGAAGCCAGGGCTGGTAATGCTCATAAATATATTCAGAACCATCTTGTGAGGGTAGATTATTTGCACATCAGAGCCGAGCTGTAATAAGGGGGGCAGGGCGGCGATGCTGTTAGTCAGGAGAGTTTGCTGGGAACTTGACTCATTCAATGGATGTGGTCCAAGGCGAGGTGACGAGACCCAGGTGTTCTGGGTACCGTGAAGAATCCTTGTCATTCTTCCTCTGGATTCTGGGGATTCTGACTTCAGCTTCAGCATCTGGAGTTTGGTCCATTGTGTTGGCTGAGTTCCCTGCTTCCTTTGGTTCTTTGGTCTGAGACCCAGGGAAGCACTGGCTTGGTTCCCAGTGTAGTCCTACAAATACCTACTTCCATTTCTATCGTCAATGTACTCGCAGTGCCTTTAGTAAAGGCTCTTAAATTACAGCATCCATCAAAACGGCCAGGAAGGCTCATCATGCTTGCCAGTTCCTGGGAACCACCTGCTGCAAGAGATTCTGCTTCAGAGGTTCAGCATGGGGCCCCAGGAAGTGCATCTTTTTTACACAGGAACCCGACACGATTCTGATGCAGGTCATGTGAGGCTCACCATCTACAAGATGTGAGTCCAACCTGCTCCTCCTGGTCTTTTACAACTAGATTTTGTGATGCTCTCTCTGGTTCCACCTCTTTTTCCTCCAAACTAGGATCCTTCCTCCCAGCTGAGACAGCCCTCTTTTATTAAGCACCTACAATTTGTCAAGCAGGAGGTTAAGAACTTCCATTGTATTATCTCATTGAGTCATCGCAACAATCCTTTGAAATAGGTACTATTCTTTTTTTCCATTTGATAGGAGAATAAAATGAAGCTTGGAGGTCAAGTCACTTGCCTAGGGTCCCAAGCAGAGGCAGAGATCAGACACAAATCCAGGTCTGCCTGGAATCAGAATCCTAATTTCATCACTGCCTCCATTGTTTTAATCCTGATTCTAGACTGCTTTCTTCTTCATCATGCCCCATCCTTGTGACCTGGAGAAAACTGTTATATTTACCTATAAAGTCAGGGGATCTGGTCAAGTTTCCACCCATCTCTGGAGTCTTAAGACGCTGAGCTGAGCTCACTCTCTTTCCCCACCTAAAAACCCTTCAATTGCATTAGATTCAACACAACCCACTTCTGCTAAAAGTGATCATTTGTCAGAGTCTACAATTGCCAGGTCTTTTTCAGAGCTCTGGGGACACAAAATGAAAAAGACAAAGTGCCTGCCTTCACGCAGTCAACTGAAGTCTAGCAGGGGAGACAGATGGGTCCAACACTATTATGTCACCAGGAACTGGGGTGAGCTTCAGTGATTGTACCCATGCTGAGACAGGAGCAAAGGAGCTGGGATTCGGGAACGAGGCATCGGGAGGGCTTTATAGAGAAGCCAATATTGAAGGAGTTTCTAAACATACAGATATGATACATATTCAAATAATAGCTATGCTATATTATTGAACACTTGCAGTGTACCCATCATGCAACCTACGTGCATTTTCTCATTAATCCCTGTGGCAGCCCTGTGACTAGGTACCTCAGCATCCCCACTTGGCACATGAAAGCCTGAGCCTTGCAAGGGTTCACGCATCAAGCCAGATCTCAAGCCAGAGATCACCCAACCGGCATGATGGGCAGTTCAGGTTCAAACTCAGGCAGTTTGATTCAAGAGTGCAGGGGTTATAGCCCAGGGAGATCAGCTCGGTGCTTTGTGACCACCTAGAGGGGTGGGATAGGGAGGGTGGGAGGGAGACGCAAGAGGGAGGAGATATGGGGATATATGTATATGTATAGCTGATTCACTTTGTCATAAAGCAGAAACTAACACACCATTGTAAAGCAATGATACTCCAATAAAGATGTTAAAAAAATTAAAAAATAAAAAATATATGTAGAAAAAAAAAAAAAGAGTGCTGGGATTGAAATAACAAAGAAAGGCATGTGAGACTCCAGCGTGATCAGGAAACGTGGGGTAGTGCCATGAAGATCTGCACATATGGAAGGGTGCAGAGATGGGAAGTTCGGTGAGTGTAGATTTGGGCAGGCATAGGGGTGCAGGCTGAGAAGTTAGCATTTACTACACGCGGTCAGCTCAGATTCTATGGATGTTTTTTTTTTGGCAGCATCACGCAGCATGCGGGATCCTAGTTCCCAGCCCAGGGATCAACCCCCCGCCCCTGCCGTGGAAGTGCGGAGCCCTAACCACTGGACCGCCGGGGAAGCCCCGTCTCAGATTCTAGTTCCTCCGTAAAGCCAGTGCACCCCAACCTGCGAGGGTCTCCCCTTTCCCTGGATTCTCAGTCTGGGATGAATATCACAGCTCTTGTGTCTCACTGGGCATTCTTCTCCTATTGCATGCATTGGGTCATCTAAGCTGGGGTTTCGTCAAGATGCGAGACACTCTACTCTATATCCCAGGAGGCTGTATGTTAGATCACACAGCCTCCCTTCTCCATCATCTCATTAATGAATCTAAGAAGTGAATTTCTGATCTCAAAGATAAGTCTTCAACGGTGGCGGGTCAGAGGATGGGTAGAGAAAGATGCTGGAGTCATTCATTCCCCTGACTTCTGCCATGTTTGGGCATGGTCCATATGCTTCTAGACAAGATCACGGTGTTGCCAGGCTGCCATTCCCAGGCTTGTGCCTCCCCCTGGGCACTGGTCCCCCCTCTCTTGCTTTGCCCCTTCTGGCCTGGGGGAGGTAAGGACTTCCCACGCTGGCTAACCTGAGCACTCCACATCGTCTCATCTCATGGGACAGACCTTCCCACATCACTGTCAGTGGTCCTTTCCTTAAGCTGCTACAGTCTGGGTATCAGCTCTTTCCTTCTGAGATACTAACTAGTGCAGGTTGGTTTGGTTTGGTTTTCTTCAAACGTCAGAACCCGTCAATATTTCTTGTTGAAGGAATATTTCATTTATCCTTGAGCTGAACCTGCAGGCCAGTGTCTAATGAACATCTGGCCCTTTCTCAAACACCATTTCCCTTCAGCTTCTCAGGAGAGGGGTCACACCACGTGGTTTGGAGCACCTTTCACTCCCAACCAAGGGAAGAGCCTCCAGACCAACGATTGCCATTACACGGGCCGCTCCAGACACACACACACATACATCTTTAAGAGTCGGCACAAGCATTCTCTGATGAAGACTGACCACAGAATATATATAACAGAATCATTAGAATAGGGGCAAGTTCTGTAAGCAAGGTCACAAGACACTTCCGTGCAGCTGGAGTGTCCCTCTGGAAGAATCCCTTCCAGACAATCTATGGGATGAGCCCCTGCTGTGTTGGTTTTGGCAACGTGTGGGTGGTCTACCGTGGCACAGCTTGGGAAGCTGCTGAAACAGATGGCTGGAAAGAAGCCATGAAGCCTCCTCCGGGTCTCCCAGGAGCACATCTCCGCTTGTGTAATGAAAGGAGTGGGTCTCTGCTACAACGTTGGCAGTTCCAGTGAAGCAGAGGAGACACCGAGATGTCAGAGGGCTCCGCGTCCATGTGGGCTGGCACTGCTTAGGGTGACATCATAGGATACCAGATTCAGCCTCTTCAAGGGTTTTCACAAGAAAATGACTCACACATCATGCTAAGTCTTCGACAGACTTTACTGAAAGTTTGGTGGATCGTGGAGCCAGGTCCTGTCACTGAGTACAAACGCCTTTCCATCAGTTTGCTTTTCCTCATCTCCTCTCCCCACCCTCTCCGATCTGCCTATGCCTCCTTTCACCACTCCTGAGGGGTAGCACAGGATGTTGGCCCCTGGAGTTGGTCACCAAGTACTTCCAGGTCTCCACCTCCAAGGTGTGGTTGGGTAGGGACCATAGGACTGGGTCTGGCTGGTGGATCGTAATGGAACGTGATGTCTATTGTATCTGAGACGGGCAATTTTATTGCCAGTGTAAGACCCTCTGGAGCTCTTTTTCCCTCTTCTACAGTGACTGGGGAAGAGGGAAGGATGGATACACGTACACCTTCACACTCTGAATATCCCGTAACTAATCTCATAGAAAACATGAAGAAATCATAAATTGACTAAGTTTCTCTGCCCTTTTGGACAACAGGAGCTTAACATCAATGTTGAATTATATGAAAAGAAAGGTTACATTTCTTTCAGTTGGGTCGATGTGCTGAGTTCCATACCCACCGCAGAGAGATTCTAGGACAAGCTGTCAGAGAGAATTCCATTTTCTCCATCTCATTACACATACTCCACTGATTCGTGGCTCAGGGAACAAAGAAGGTACAGCCGGCAAAGATAAGTCTTTAACGTCAGAGCATTAAGAATCACTGCTTCCTCCTGGTGACAGATGAAGACAGGCTAACGTTGTACATTAGCTAAAGCACCAACGCATGCAGGGACGGTCTGTAGCTTGGTAATATCTGCTGGGAGTGTCCACTGACCAAGCACACAGAAGGCACTGGTGAACCCTTGGCCTCAGCACTTTGGACCCATTGTCTCACTTCATCCTCAAACCTAAAGACTCCACATCTACTCAGGGAAACACTGGCACCAAAGCTGACTAAAATAGTTGATTTAATGGTCTATAAATCAAGGTCTTGCAATGTGAGTGACTCCAAACTAATCGTATCAGCTGTTACACTGTTTCTCCCTGACCAGGGAACACTCACAGTTCAGATCAATTTGCTTATCTCTGGTCTCCTTGAATCTCAGCCCGAAGCCCTGAGTGGTGATAAGTGATGAACAGTCTAAGTTATCCAATATTTTTTTAGTGGGTGAAGTGAGCAGGGGGGGCAAACAAAGAGAGGATCTTTCTGTCAGAGGTTACTCAGTGACGAGATGGCTGAATAGTTTTTACCTTGAACAGAGCCTGGGGAAATTAATTTGATAAGCATCTCATCTCTGCCGGCTCAGTGAAACTTCCCTAACTTCCCAATCAAAGGGCTCATCGGAGGGCATTGTTAAGAACACAAACTCCAGGTTCTACCCTGGGAGACTCTGGTTCGTGAGGTGTGACATGGGGCCGGGGAACAGTCATATTTATGAAATCTTCAAGCAATTGTGAAGGTCGGGCCAATGAGGGGAACCCTGCCATGGGAATGCGGGCAGGTTGAGATGGGCAGCTGTGCCATTCTTCTCTCTGACCTGGAGAGATTAATAGCACGAACCACGGAGGGCTGTTGTGATGATTCAAGGAAAGTCACTCACTCGACGGGCATTTAGTGAGCACCTGCTGAATACCTGGCATTGAGCTGTGAGCACAGCACAGCCCTTTGTGAGGACAGGGGTGGATGGACAGTTATACATCACTCATACCCAGAGCTGAGGCTGTCACGTGAGAGACACATGGCCCAGTGAGAGGGGGCTCAAGTGGGACCTGGGGGGCAAGGGGCACAGCAGGCTGGGGGCATGGAAGGTGTCCCTGAGAGGCAGCCTGGGATGAAGTCCAATTTTGTGTGTCAACTTGGCTGGGGCACGGGAAGCCCAGAGAACTGGTGATGTTTTATTTCTGGATGTGTTTGAGGGTGTTTGTAGCAGCGATTAGCATTAAATGGACGACGTGAGTAAAGCAGATGCCCTCCCCGTGGGAGGTGGGCATCCTTCAATACGTTCAGGGCCTGGAGAGAACAAGGCAGAGGAAGGAAGGATCTACTCCGAGCTGGATCACCTTCTGCCCTCAGCCTTCCTGGTCCTCAGGCCTTCAGACCTGGACTGCAATCTTCCCCATCAGCTCTCGGGTTCTCAAGCCTTCGAGCCACAGCCACCAGCTCTCCTGGGTCTCCAGGTTGCGGGAAGATGTCCTGGGACTTCTCAGCCTCCGTAAATCACACGAGCCAACACCTTACAAGTCCCTTTGATCCACACACACCCCCCGTGTTGGTTCGGTTGCCATGGAGCCCCTAACAGCCCCTGCGCTGGGGCTGCAGAGACAGTATCAGCCTGGTTGGTGGGAAGAACGCCCCAAGCAGAGGCCTGAGTCCAAAGACACGAGGCCAGTCCAGGTGTCACCGACCAGGCTTCGTGGCCTCCTTAACCAATAGAAATTGATCAGAGGCCAGACCAGAAACTCAGGCCAGGCTTTATTGGGGCCCCTGCTGCAGCAGCAGTGGGGGAGCGAGAACAAACAACAGGTTCCCTTGATCGCTCCCCGAGGCGGGGCAAGCTGGTTCCTTATATGGGGTGAGGGTAGGGGTGTGTCCAGGGGACGGGCTGGAGGCGTGACTCAGGTGGTCTGCCCACCCCACTGGTGGTGTCGTGTGCAGGGGGCATGTGCAGGGCCCTGCTTTTGCTCATTTAGAAATGAGATACTACTACACACCTATTAGAACAGTAAAAACAAAACCAAACAAAACTAATATAATCAAGTGCTAGATAAAGGGCATTATATAAAAATGAAGTGTATTTTTACATACTGGAAATGAACTTTTGAGAGCATATTTTTTAAAATACCATTTACTATAGAATTTAAAGTATGTAATAGTTAGGGATACGTTTCATGAAAAGGCCTTTACCATGAAAACTACCAAACATTGCTGAAAAAAGATCTCAATTAATGGAGAGATACACACTCTATTCACAGACTGAAAGACACAGGATTGTTAAATTGTCAATTTCCCCCTGCGTGTCCCACAGATTAAACATACTCCCAAGTCAACACTCCATTGTACGGAGATACACATTTTGTCTATCCATTCACCAGGTGATGGACATTTAGGTTATTTCCTTTTTTATGAATAAAACTCCCATGGACATGTGTGCATAGTTTATGTGTTCTCCTTGCTTCTTTCTGTATGTTTTTAGTAAGATGTGTAATTCGAGCATCTTAATTTGGTCTGTGAGCCTTTCTGATTCGTGGCCTCTAGCAGAGCTTGTTGGGCAGGCGTATTTGGAGGCTCTCTCTGCATCGAGGTAATCTCCCAGAAGACAGTTCTCTCGCGTGGCCACCCAGGATGCTGCCTTCCAGGTCATTCTTGGCGATGGGAAAATATGGCCAGTTCATGGGTTGTGACTAAATGGGAACAACAATGCCTGAAGGACGGTGCAATTCATAAAGCCTTCACAAGGAACCAGAGAAGAGCAGGATCAGAATGAAAGCTTCCACTACTTAACGGATTTTAGTCCAGCTCCTCTGACCCCCGGCTGGCGAGACCAAGCTCTCCAGACCCTCACAAGACTTGGCAAATGCTAAGTGCAGATTTGCCTCCCTTTGTGCCGTCGAGAGGCTCCTGCAAGGCCTGTGTGCCTGGATAGCAAATGCACATCTGCACAGCTGGGTGGATACGAAATGCTGCATTTCCTATGGATAAAATTCCTGAGCAGAACTTAGCAAGTGGGGAAATCTGACAGGTCACGTGACCATGCCTGAACCAACCAGGAAGGGGGGGGTGGCCTTCACTGATTGGCCCAGCGTGGTCATGTGACCCCACTGGAGGGCATTTGGATGCAGAGTCAGGCAGGAATGGATTCCCACTGAAAATATGGGGGTCGTTTCCAGAATCTGGGGAGGGATCTCAGGCAGGAAAAAGAAATACTATGGGGCTTCCCTGGTGGCGCAGTGGTTGAGAATCTGCCTGCCAATGCAGGGCACACGGGTTCGAGCCCTGGTCTGGGAGGATCCCACATGCCACGGAGCGGCTAAGCCTGTGAGCCACAACTACTGAGCCTGCGCGTCTGGAGCCTGTGCTCCGCAACAAGAGAGGCCGCGATAGTGAGAGGCCCGCGCACCGCGATGAAGAGTGGCCCCCGCTCGCCACAACTAGAGAAAGCCCTCGCGCAGAAACGAAGACCCAACACAGCCATAAATAAATAAATTAAAAAAAAAAAAAAGAGTGGGGTAAAAGATATAACAGTTGAATGCAATGGGCAAATCTTGATTGGGTTTTGGTTTGGAAAAATAAAAAGCTAAAAAAAAAGAGAAAGAAATACTATGGTATCTGTGCAGGATATTTGTAAACATTTCTGAATTTTCAGAAGCATGTGGCAATTTGAACATAATTTCTGGGAGTATCGATTAGAAACTAAACCACAATACAGTTTCTTTCCTTCAAGTAGCAAATATTTTTCATAAATTTATCCTGTAAAGCATTTCCTTCAGAAGAAAACCACATAAGCATGGAATGACATAAAGATATCTTCTGTGGAGACACAGAAAAATGAGTGCACGGCACGCACGCGCACACACACACACGAGTTTGAACAAAGATTATTTGAGCAAAGATGCCCGGGCATGCTTTATTCAGGGGGTCATAGCGATCTGATGCCTCACTCTCCATCAGATGGTGAGTGTATCTTTCTTTCCTCCACCCCTGTTTCTGAAATGCCTACTGTGATTAAGGATTTGTAAGAGATTTTCCCAAAGCCGCTTGCATGGATGCACCTTTCAGAATGTTAAATACCCCACTTCTGATATATGCCCTTGGACTGAGTTTTTAAAGATCCCTGACATTTACTGACAGACAGTAATTAGTCGGTAGAAGCTGGCTTCTGCCAAGTGCCTGCTTTATCTCTGAGTCGTCTTCTCTATCAGCCTCTCCCTCCACGTCATCTTTTACAGGAAGGCAAGCTCTCCTGTTCTCAGTTCCATGCTGTGCTCACCCCTGGCCCACTCTGAGGATGGCTGTCTGTGTACTGTCTTCCTGGATGGATCTCGAGAATATCAACATGGGAGAAGGAGGGTCAGGTCGCTGGCACTAAGGAGTGTGTTACCAGAGAATCCAAGCCCTGTATTCAGAACTCCTGAGAATCAGGGTGTCAGGAAATGTGGTTCTCTCGGGTACCCTAGGCAAAGGGCAATCGCTTAATTTAGTGTCCAAACTAGGATAGATCTGAGAGGGAAACGGTTCACTTTCAACAGATAAGCTGTGAGAGTAGACCTACCGGATTACCCAGATGAACCGGTGGTGTAGACACCCACCTCAGTGGTGGATTCCCAGGTCCACATTTCAGCTCTTCTATCTGCTCACGCTGCAACGTCTTTCTTATCTTTGAGAGACATTTTCACGCTTTAATCAGTTCAAAGGCCATCTCTTCATATTCTGTCCAGTTCCAACAATTTCTTCTTCTTCGTGGACCTAAACATTTTCCTTTGTGTTCGTAAGCCACTTTTGGTGGCAAATGTGAGAAACTCACTTAGCCTGAGATCAAGTATTTTATCAATACTTCCAATTCTCAGGCTAAGGGCACAAAACACCAAAATGGGTCAACCCTACAAGGGGTCCTTGAAGGCCTCACGACTGTCAAAAGCCTTGAGTGTTTCACATATATTTGTCCTCTTTTCTTCTAAAGGTTTTATGGTTTTACATTTTTTGTCTCATATGTATTTCATGAATGTTGGTACCTTATGTACATTCAGTGGATCACAAACATTTAGCCCTTAACACACCTCATGAATATTTAGTCTAGACTTGGTCCTTCCATCCTATTCTGCATTGGCAGACAATGCTCTACATACTTTATCTATGCACGATACCTCCCATGTTTAATTGCCTAGATCTGCTTTATTTGTTTCTTTTTCTTATTTTCCCTAGCAGGATTGAATATTATCAAATAATACAGCAAACACACAAGGCAAGCATCAAGTTATCACTCCAGCTTCTCAATCAGAGGGTAGCATTTTAGGTGTCTTTCGGATGACCATTCATTACATCCAGAAGAGATGGAACATTCCACCCCTTCTGTTGAAGAAGCCCCAAAAGACCCCTCTTCCCTCTGTGTTGGTTCTCTTTGAAATTGGAGTCTGACCAGTGGCCGGAGGCAATGAATGTCCTTCCAAACGATACCTATAAAATGTGAGCTCTTCCTTCAAGGAAAAGCTTGGGTCTGTTTCCCCATCAGCAGGGAGAAAGGACTGATTTCAGCCATTTAAGCACTGTCTAATAGAGCTTGGACACCCCAAAGCAGGGATAGTTTCCACCCATGAGGAAGCAGTGGCCTCAAGAGCTCTCCCAGGCTGACTGGAAAATCAGGCACCAACACAATAGAAGAGTCTGCAGTGACTGCTTTAAAACCCTGCATCTGATTTCAAACAACAGAAAACCAGGCTAAAAGAGGCTTACACAATAGGCTTAAATAAGAAGCTTGGATAAACACGTTAGTTCCAGGGTTAGTCTGGATGAACTAAGAATGAAATTAGAACACTACCTAACACCATGCACAAAAATAAACTCAAAATGGATTAGACACCTAAATGTAAGACTGGACACTATAAAACTCTTAGAGGAAAACATAGGAAGAACACTCTTTGACATAAATCACAGCAAGATCTTTTTTGATCCACCTCCTAGAGTAACGGAAATAAAAACAAAACTAACCTAATGAAACTTAAAAGCTTTTGCAAAGCAAAGGAAACTACAAACAAGATGAAAAGACAACCCTCAGAAAGGGAAAAAATATTTGCAAACGAATCAACGGACAAAGGATTAATCTCCAAAATATATAAAAAGCTCATGCAGCTCAATATTAAAAAAAACAAACAACCCAATCCAAAAATGGGCAGAAGACCTAAATAGACATTTCTCCAAAGAAGACATACAGATGGCCAAGAAGCACATGAAAAGCTGCTCAACATCACTAATAATTAGAGAAATGCAAATCAAAACTACAATGAGGTATCACCTCACACCAGTTAGAATGGGCATCATCAGAAAATCTACAAACAACAAATGCTGGAGAGGGTGTGGAGAAAAGGGAGCCCTCTTGCACTGTTGGTGGGAATGTAAATTGATACAGCCACTATGGAGAATAGTATGGAGGTTCCTTAAAAAACTAAAAATAGAACTACCATACGACCCAGCAATCCCACTACTGGGCATATACCCTGAGAAAACCATAATTCAAAAAGACACATACACCCCAATGTTCACTGCAGCTCTATTTACAATAGCCAGGTCATGGAAGCAACCTAAATGCCCATCGACAGATGAATGGATAAAGAAGATATGGTACATATATACAGTGGAATATTACTCAGCCATAAAAAGGAATGAAATTGGGTCATTTGTAGACACGCAGATGGATCTAGAGACTGTCATACAGAGTGAAGTAAGTCAGAAAGAGAAAAATTAATATCGTATGTTCACGCATATTTGTGGAACCTAGAAGAATGGTACAGATGAACCAGTTTGCAGGGCAGAAATAGAGACACAGATGTAGAGAACAAACATATGGACACCAAGGGGGGAAAGTGGCGGGGGAGGTGGTGGTGATGTGATGAACTGGGAGATTGGGATTGACATATACACACTAATATGTATAAAATGGATAAGTAATAAGAAGCTGCTGTATAAAAAAAATAAATTAAATTAAAAAAATAAAAATGAACAATTCAGTGGCATTTAGTATTGCCACAAAGTTGTGCCACCACCACTTTGATCTAGTTCTATTTTCATCACCCCAAAATAAAACCCCGCACCAAGTCCAGAGTTACTCCCCCCCAGACCCTGGCAACCATCAGTTGGCTTTATGTCTAGATACTGTAGAGAACATGTTCTCCAACCACTATGAAATCAAATTAGAAATCAATATAACAGAAAGATAACAGGAAAATCTCCAAACACTTGAAAAGAAAACAACACACTTCTTTCTAACTAATCCACGGATCAAAGAAGATGTCTCATGTCTTAATCAAAAAGTGCGCTGGACTAAATAAAAATGAAGATACAGCATATCGAAATTTGGGGGACACAACTAAAGCAGTGCTGCGAGAGAAATGTATAGCATTAATTGCAAAGATTGGAAAAGAGGGAAAGTCTCAAATCAACAATCTAAGCTCCCACCTCAAGAAGCTAGAAAGGGAAAATCAAAATAAACCCAAGGCACTCAGATGGAAAGAACAGAAAGAAACAATAAAGAGCAGAAATCAATAAAATTGAAAAGAGAAAAATAGCAGAAAATTAAAGAAACAAAGAGCTGGTTCTCTGAAAAAATTAATCAAATTAACAAAGAAAAAATGAGAAAAAAAGGGAAAAATGGGAAAATCACTAATATCAGGAATGAAACAGGGGACATCACTACACACCCTGCAGAAATCAGAAGGGTGATAAGGGAATACTACAAACTACTCTGTACACATATATTTGACAACTCAGACAAAGTGGACAAATGCTCAAAAACACAGATGATCACATTTGTTATAATTGATGAACCTACATTAACACATCACTGTCACCCAAAGTCTGTAGTTTACCTTAGAGTTCAGTCTTGGGGTTGTACATTCTATGGGTTTGGAAAAATGTATAATGATATGTATTCATCATTAATATCATACACAGTATTTTCACTGCCCTAAGAATCCTCTAGTATCTGCCTATTCATCACTCCCTTCCCCAGCTCCTGGCCACCACTGATCTTTTCACTGTCTCCGTAGCTTTGCTTTTCCAGAATGTCATATAGTGGGAGTCATACAGTGCGTAGCCTTTCCAGATGGCTTCTTTCACTTAGTAACATGCATTTAAGGTTCCTCCACATCTTTCATGGCTTAATAGCTCACTCCTTTATAGCCCTGAATAATATTTCATTGTCTGGACGTGCCACAATTTGTTTATCCATTAATATTGAAGGACATCTTGGTTGCCTCCAAGTTTTGGCAATGATGTATTCGTAATTGCCGCTATAAACATCCATGTGCAAGTGTTTTTGTGAATACAAGTTTTCAACTCTTTTGGGTAAATACCAAGGAGCAAGATGGCTGGATCATATGGTAATAGTATGTTTAGTTTTGTAAGAAACTTCCAAACTGTCTTGCAAAATGGCTGGACCGTTCTGCGTTCCCATTCACATCTTCACCAGAATTTGGTGTTATCAGTGTTGTGGATTTTGGACAGTTTAATAGGTGTGTAGTGAGACCATCTATTTTTAACTGTGTGCCTTCTCTGAGTCACCCACTATTTTAGGCGTTAGGGATGCAGAGGTCCACAAGGCAGGTAAGGTACCATCCTTCCTGGGGCTTCCATCTGAGACAAGAGCTCCTGGTCACCTGAAACCCTCTATTTATGGCTACCCAGATAATCAGATGATTAGAGGTGGACTTCAGGTATTTACATTTTAGATGTAAATTTCTTACATTGTAGATTTAAATTTCTTAGCGGTACAACCCATAACTCAAAGAGGAATGGAAGTTCTAGGAAGTTCTTGAATCTAGGATGCCTGCTAGCTTCAGTTGGGATTCATTCATTGTTTTTTTTTTGTTTGTTTTTTTAATTGAAGTATAGTTGATTTACAATGTTGTGTTAATTTCTGCTATACAGCATAGTGATTCATTTATATATATACATTCTTTTTCATATTCTTTTCCATGATGGTTTATCACAGGATATTGAATATAGTTCCCTGTGCTATACAGTAGGACCTTGTTGTTTATCCATCCTATATATAATAGTTTGCCACTGCTAACCCCAAACTCCCAATCCTTCCCTCTGCCACACCCCCTCCACGTTGGCGTCCACCAGTCTATTCTCTACGTCTATGAGTCTGTTTCCATTTCGTAGATATGTTCCTTCGTGCCATATTTTAGATTCCACATAGAAGCGATATCATATGGTATTTGTCTTTCCTTCACTTAGTATGATCATCTCTAAGTCCATTCATGTTGCTGTCATGCACCGTTTTTTGTTCGTTTGTTTTTCATCTGCTTACTGCTTACTACCAGTAGTCGGAGAAATATCTGTTTTTACTGCATGCATGAATATGATTGGGATTTAAAAAATTTTTATCCTGTATGTTTTTATTTTTTATTTTTTACTGAAATACTGAGTTGCCTACATACAGTATGTCAACCTGAGTGAGAATACAAATTTACGGGGATGTTTGTTGTGATTCCTGTTGCTTGGTTTGCTTTGTCAGCAAGTAAAGAAACTCATCCTCACTTCATTTATTTCCTGTTGTGGCTTGCTGTTTAGTCCCCAGTATCCTCTGCATTACAGAACTGTCACTTGTTCCCACAATAAAATGTGTAAGGCACGAGCCACCATCCACCACACTCCTTGTGATATTTCTTCTCCATGTGCCAGTATTTGCTGTTGCTAATATATTTCTGTTAGCTATGTGATTTTATAATTTATTTCCAGGGCTGAAGAACTATTTTCTAGAACTGTTTCCTATCACATTCCAATATAGAGTATGTTGGTTTTACATAAACACAAATCTAGATTTTTTTTTCCTTACAAAATCACTTTAAAATCACTCCCAATGTCTAAGTGATTGAAAGTGCTTCGATTTTTTATTTCCAAAAGGAAAAAAAAATCTCCCTGTGAAAAAGAATGAGTGTCCTACTCTGGCATGTCTTATAAGTGAGCAGATAAGTACTTCAGGCTTGGTTTGCGGGAAGCTCTGAAAGAGAGAAATCCAAGTAGCATTTCTGAGCACAGCATTCTGCCTGGAATATTTTATTTAATCCTCAGACCTTCCTGAGGGAGGTATGCAGGGAAGACCTCCCCCAGCAGGCCTGAGGCTGCCATCCTTAGAAAGGTCTGCTTGCAAGGTTGGCCTTGAACTGGCATCTGGGAGCTAGCCTGGTAAACACGTGCCCACACTGATATAAAACATCCCCTAAATGATAAGGTGGTTCACTGCCCCTAGAATTTACAGTGTGTTCCGTTATCCTGACACCTGCTTTCCTTTAGGAAGTCTGGAATCTGGGTCTGTGCCCCAATAAACACCCTGGGTGCTGAGTCTCTACTGGGCGTCCCTGGTGGCGGTGTGACCCGCCTCAGGTCACAACTCATTGCGTGGGAATTAAGTGCATCCTATGTGACTGCCTTGGGAGAAGGTTCTGGAAGCCTGCACCAGGTCCCTCCAGACTTCACACTGTTCACCTTTTCTCTTTGCCGATTGTGTTCTGTGTCCTTTCGCTGTAATACATCAAATCCGTGAATATGACCATATGCTGAGTCCTGTAAGTCCTCCTGGTGAATCACAGAACGTGAAGGTGGTCTCAGGGACCCCTAGCACAGATGTGTATCATCATCATGGCCGTTGATACAGCTCAGGAAGCAGAGCCCAAGGCCACACAGCTGGGAGGCGGCAGAGCCGGAGAAGCCACCTTCAAAATCTCAGGAAGCCTCCTCGTTCCTCAAACTGAAGGTCTATCTGCTGAAGAACCCAGACTCCAAAACCTGGAAATGGCTCAGTTCAACTTATGACTTTGATTAGTTCTGCCAGCCTGGGGCTGGAAGCCCATCTTCAGGGGGAATTTGTGGAGACAACAAATGTCAGGATCTAGAAAAGCACAAGAATATGGACTCTAGATTCTAGAAATCAGCAGGCCCTACAAACAGCCGGGCAAGTTATATACTGATATAACCACCCCTTCTAAAGGGTCAACATTCACAGCCAATTTCATTGATCTGTACACTCCTGTGTCCCGAAGTCCAAGATACACATCGTCACACTTGAACAGTCCTTTAATTAGGAAACATTTTAAAAAATGGCATCCGCCCACGGTAACTGCCAGCATTCTTGATCAGTGGTGTATAAAATCTTGATTAGTCTCCCAGTAGAAGACATCTTAGACTTGATAAAACAGGATGTTTCTTAGGAGAATTTTTTTCTCCCCAATAGCTGTTTCTTGTTCTAACAAACTCCGTGCATTAAAACATTTTCAGACAGATGGCAGTAAAAGTGTTATCAGGAAGAGCTGGCGTTTTAAAAAATTTTTCATTTAAGTCCCCGTATGAGCCGGTGGTGGTACCAGAACTCAGATGAACATAAAAAGGGCTTACTTCCTATGTAGAAGCAGTTAATGTCAGTAATTCAAGCTAAAGACGTGTGTCTCCCCTTTCCAAGTTGCTACACAGTTTGACTAACTTCACAATTTTTAAAGAATAATTTGCATATTTAACAGTGTCTCACCCGAGCAGATAAAAGATCGAATGCTTTTTTTTTTTTTGTACCTTGATGCATTCACATTCACACTTCAGTGTTTCTTCATCGCTTTCTTGAATCCACCAGCACACAACTCTCTTGCATTAGTTTTGTTATGGACGCGGCATTTCCATTTCACGTCTCATTGGGTTTTGTCATCCGAACCAGCATGGGTTCCGGAACACAGACGGGGGACCCCAGGGGCTCGTCCACCAGTCCCATCTCTCAGCAGCTGATGTCGTGGTGTGGGTGGTCTGAGCAATGGCCGCTCTGCTTTGTGACCTGCCCTCCAAGCCCCGGTCACTGGGCCCGCACGTGGCTCCACAGGAAGCAGCCACGTGGCTTCAAAGGGAGTCCGTGCATAGAGAACAGACTTGTGGTTGCCAAGGGGGAGGGGCGTGGGGGAGGGGCGTGGGGGAGGGACGGACTGGGAGTTTGGGATGAGTAGATGCAAACTATTATACATGGAACAGATAAACAACAAGGTCCCACCGTAGAGCACGGGGAACTCTATTCGATATCCTGCGATAAACCATCACGGAAAAGAATATTAAAAAAAAAATACGTATGACTGAATCACTTTGCGGTCCAGTAGAAATTAACACAACATTGTAAATCAACTAGACTTTAATTTCAGAAAAGGAAAAAAAACAAAACAGAGAAAGCGAGTCTGTGACCCACACCGCTAGCCCTCAGCATTGGAAACGCCCATCCTAGATACTGTTGATGCAAAGTGGCAGGACAGAGAACTCTTAATTACAAAATGACTTCAGCGTCCCAGCTTCCAACTTCGTGAGTCTTGTGAGCTCCCTAGCCTTTCAAATCTTTAACCAAAAAAGTACGATGTCAACATATTTACAAACCACCTGGCTCATGTTTCATTTTAATTAATCTGTAAAAATTCATGTCAGTTTCCCATAACGAAGGATGAGAAGAACAGTGGAAAACGATCACTTTGGGTTTCAAATTCCACACCGCCTTCTCAGCAAGAGCCAACACTCAAAATCATTTCATTTCTTAAGTGTGTGTTTGTGTGTGTTTCTCCTTTCTTTTCTTTTTTTTCGGTCTTACGATCTCTGCCAGGTGTGAACTCTGCCTCCCCACTGGCCTTGTCTCTATCTCTCTGCTTCTTCTAGGGACATCAGTCGGATTTAGGGTCCATCCGAACCCGTGATAACCTCATCTTAATTTAATTGCATCTGCAAAGACCCTATTTCCAAATAAGCTCTCATTCTGAGGGTCCAGGTGGATGTACATTTTTGGAGGACTCTGTATAACACAGCGCAAGGAGTGAGGCCCAGAAACAGACAGGTCTGTTTTCTTCGCAAGCAACTTGGCGAGATGATAGACTCCCTGCACCTTGGCCAGCGCTGGAAACCAGAACACGGGTGGGGAATGAGGATGTGCAGGTGACAGCTGTGATCTGCCCTCTTGATGGTAATTTTCTTCGCAACACCCCTGGATTGCATTTGAGGTTCCAGACCTTCCCATGTCACTCCACGTGTTGAGGGTGGAATGGTCCCCCTGTGAGCCCTGAGACCCAGGTGGGAGCATCACATTTCCCAGCCACAGTCAGTGGCAGATCTAGCAATTTTGACTTGCAGTCTTGACTCCGAGATATATATATATAGATATAGATATAGATATAGATATAGATATAGATATAGATATAGATATACACACACACATGTTTGGTAAATCTTGTTCATCAGAGCTACAGCCATTCCAGCTACCCTTGCCATGCTTGGTGGTCCCCAAATGGACACTCATTTCCTTCAGTCCTTTAATCCCAGTGATTAAGGGAAAAAAAATTTCCATAGAATAGAGTGGAGGGGGCGTCTTGAAATTCCAAATAGAGATCTGGGAGCTCAAATCTTAACATTAGGCCATTGGGGGTCTTTCTGATCATGCCTGAGAATTATCATAAAGTACACATTTAGCTCTACTTAATGAGGTGCTAAAATTATTTACGTATGAATTGGGATCATAGAATGTTCACAGCGGAAGCAATCTTGGTGATCATCTCGTGTAACCGCTTTATTATAAAGATAGGGAAACGGAGGCCCACGTGGCAAGTGATTGGCCCAGAGGTCACCTCCTGAATCACCCCAGGATGCTGCCTCATCCTGGCTGTTCCTGGCTCCTTGGAATGTGGACAAAATGCCAGGGAAAAGGATGTGCATCTCAATGGTCCCTCCCAATCGAAATACATGGACTTAATAAAAGTTGGATTTCTTGCTCACTGGCCTGTGGGGCTGAAATGCTTTTCTGCTCCAAGTGCAAATCCCTGGGTAAGCCCAGGAGAGAAGCAGCTGAGTCCTTCCCCCTGAGCTGCCTCCTCTGCCCCAGGGTCCTCTCCCCCTCTTCGCCTTCCTCTCTGTTCCTTTTTCCTCCATCTCACAGTTTCCATTGTTCAGTGGCCATTAGGGGCTGTCTCTTTCCAAGTCAATTAATCCTCACGGCAAGCTTATGAGATCAGAATTACAGTCACCCCCATTTTACAGAAGGGAAAACTGAGGTTCAGAGATATAAAGGAACCTAAGGCCAAGATGGCACCCAAACCCCAAGTGGTCTTGGCCAGAGTCCTACCTTAAGCTCTCACTGTCCCCCCGTTCCCCTCCTCCGCCTCCCTTCTTTTCATTCTTTTCCTCCCCTCTGGATGAGTATGTATATCCTTATTTTTTAATAAAGGAAGATGAGGCTTGGTTAGGGGAAGAAAAGATGAGAAGGAAGAGGGAGTTAAAAATCACTTCTCCTTGTTAGCTGATTACAAGATTCTTCCGGCGGCCCTGCAGCTGTGGTTCCCTATAAAGGCAGCTTCCAAACTGCACCATGGCAAGAACGTTTTCACAATCATCATGCAAAATCTAGTTATTCTTGCCTGTTCATGTAGACACAATCCGTCCCCTTCATAGCTGCATAATTAAAGGGACAGCAGCGGAAAGAAGCCACGCTCAGCAGAAGCAAATCTTGTAGACGCCAGGGGTCCTAACAACCGTCCCCAGCACGCTTCTGAGGAGGTGTCTGATCCTCGACCTAGAAAAGGAGCGGGTGTGCGCTGCTGATGGAGGTGAATCTTGACCTTGGAGTTGCACGGAACACCTGTTGGTTTCACCTGCCCGCCATTTTCGTTCAGGGACCTGCCTCATCCCCATCCCCACCCCCGAACCATGGTCAGTCGCAGAGGGCTGGGAGGCTAAGGCTGCCCGTGTTTCCAGGTACCGATATGACCTCACCCCCCAGCTGCAGAGATGGGTTCCCTAAGGACCATTGCCCAAACCCAGCCCACGCGCACATCCTTGGGAGTTCCAGTCTCATTACAGAAAGCCCCCGACATACGAACGAGTTCCATTCCGAGAGCGCGTTCCTAAGTCCAATTTGTTCGTTAAGTGCAACAAAGTTAGCCTAGGTGCCCAACTAACACAATCAGCTACATAGTACTGTACTGTAATAGGTTTATAATACTTTTCACACAAATGATACATAAAAAACAAACACAAAAAATAAAGAAAACATTTTAAATCTCACCGTACAGGACCTTGAAAAGCACAGAAGTACAGTACAACAGCTGGTATCTAGGGGCTGGCATCGAGGGAACCGGCAAGAAATAAACATGCTGTACTGCTGTACTCTACACAGTCCTGTACAGTAAAGGACACAAAAGCACAGCCACTTGTAGAGGATGCACGCACGGGACCATGTACGCCAGACACGTGAACTAACTTATGTGACTGGACATGCGAACGCACGTTCGCATCTTTGGAAGTTCACAACTTGAAGGTTCGTATGTAGGGGACTTACTGTACTGGGAAAGCTATTCTCTTCCATCGCAGGGCTTGTGGGCTGCTGGGTTGGGAACGTGTAGGTGTGGTTTCCATCCGACCATCGAGAGTTTGCTTATGCACTCCCCGGTGCTTAAGTATGTGTGGTCGGGGAGGGGGGCATCTTTCAGGGAATCTGTTTTCTCCAAGGTGGTGGCACCTTCCCAAATGTCTGTTTATCTACTCAGCGTGGGCTGTTGGGAGCAAAAACGCCCTGGGGAATAGCTTACACCACAGAGTCCCCATGTAGGATCAGGCCACACACAGCCAGGGGCGGGGGCTCAGAAGCAGGAAAAACGCCCCGATGGGGTCTGTGGGGGGCAGGTCCAGTGCCAGCCACACTCACTGTGGGCCACTCTCCCTGGTATTTTCTGTTTTATTTGGTCTTATTTCATGTTTTCAATGCTGACGGCTGCACACTAAATCAGTGGTAGGACCTTTCAGTGGGTCACAAGCATGGTTTAAAAATGCTGGACCAGGGCTTCCCTGGTGGTGCAGTGGTTGAGAGTCTGCCTGCCAATGCAGGGGACGCGGGTTCGAGCCCTGGTCTGGGAAGACCCCACATGCCGCGGAGCAACTGGGCCCGTGAGCCACAACTACTGAGCCTGCGCGTCTGGAGCCTGTGCTCCGCAACATGAGAGCCCGCGATAGTGAGAGGCCCGCGCACCGCGATGAAGAGTGGCCCCCGCTTGCCACAACTAGAGAAAGCCCTCGCACAGAAACGAAGATCCAACACAGCCATAAATAAATAAATTTTTTAAAAAAATGCAAACCTTTAAAAAAAAAAAAAAACAAAAAACAATGCTGGACCAGCTCATGTTTCAACACAGGCCCCAAACACCCAGCAGTCCCGGACAGATGGGCCAAGACAATGCAATCACAGTTGCAAAATAATCCTGTGTCTAAGAAGGTGGATACAGTTCTTTCCTCCTTTTTTTTTTTCTTTTTCCCTTCAAGCGTTAAAAGGAGAGAAAGAAATCTTTTCTAATCTGGTTGCATGGCTCAGGGCTCTTCTGGAAGGAGAGAATGATTCCAGCACTTGTGATAATGAACTCCTTTTCCACTTATGTTCACACCTGGCTGGAGTCCTTACCCTGCCTGGGCTACACACACTGGATCCCTCTGACAGGATGCTTTGGGCTGAATTTCTCAGTCTCTCTCACAAGCAGGCAGGGAATCATTGGAGGTTTTGAAAACAAACAACCAAATTTGAGTGCGTCCATTTGGAAAATAAAAGGAAAAAAATTCTGCCAAACTGTTAACCGTTTCAAATGGACAGCCATGGACATCGGCCTATTTGAAATCCTTCTAGAAATTTCAGGAAGTGGCATGGCCTCTTTCCCCTCACTGATGAAATCGTCTTTTGAATCCTGGCTCCATCAGCTGTAGCTGTCCCGGGAGAGGCCACTTCGAAGGACAAGACACTGGGACCACCCTCTAAATACCCTCTGTGGAAAAGCAGCTCTCCCGGAGAGCCAACTAGTTTTGTAGGTTGACAAACAGCTTTACATTAAATAACATTTATTTTCTTTTGTGGGGGGATTATAAAAGAAATATATGTCACTAGGGAGAATTTGAAAGGGAGAGTAAAAAGAAAAAAAATTGCCTGTGGTCCTATCACTTGGAACATTTTAATATTATTTAATATTATTTCCTTTCTGATTCTTTCCCTGTGCTTATCTTTATATATACTTCTATGTCATATTATTATATTTATAGGTATTCAAGTTGTACACACAATAAGAATGTGTTTGACCACAAGTAACAGAATTATCCACTCATGATGGCTTAGAACAAAGATACGTGTGTTTACGGGGGAGGCCAGGGCTGGGGCAGAGCCGGGTCTGTATGGGGACCCTCTCCTTCCTTCCCTATGACCCACCAGTATATTGGTTTCTTCCTCATTCACAGTTCATTCATTCTTACTTTCTATAAGAATGGCTGTCTTTATGGTTTTCTTGAAACAAAATTTCACAAAATTTTAACAGAAAGTAGGGGTTGGGGGAGGGATGGAGTGGGAGTTTGGGGTTAGCAGGTGTAAGCTCTTCTATATAGAATGGATAAACAACAAGGTCCTACTGTAGAGCACAGGGAACTATATTCAATATCCTGTGACAAGCCATCATGGAAAAGAATATTTAAAAATGTATATATATGTATCACTGAATTACTTTGCTGTACAGCAGTAATTAACACAACATTGTCAATCAACTATACTTCAATTTAAAAAAAAGAAAAGAAGAAAAAAGAAAGAAAGTAGATTTGCACTAAACACACATTGAACTCGCACTTATTTGACTATATCCTCTCTGCTAAGAGGGGGAGAGGGAGAGAAATGACAATTTCGAGAATGAGAGTGACTCTGTCCTCTCCTCTGTCCTGGGATAAGGGCGGGAACTGTGACTGTCCCGTCCCTTCAGATGGTCTGACCTCCAGGGAGCCTTTCTTAAATTAGCATCCCACCCCCTTGAGCACTGTATTCTGTACCTCGGGGGGAGGCAACTGAAAAGATCTTTCAAATCCTATACACTAGGGGTTGGAAAAATATTTCCAAGAGCCAGATAGTAGGTTTAGCCCTGCAGGAAACACAGTCTCTGTCACAACTATTCTACTCTGCCTTTGTGGCAGGAAAGGAGCCAGGGACGAGCTGTCAATGGATGGACACGGCTATGTTCTAATAAAACTTTATTGACAAAAAACAGGCAGAAGCCCGGGTTTGGCCCGCGGCTGTAGTTGGCCAACCCCTGCTCTACAAACTTTATGAATTTTGCCTCAACAAGGAGGCTGCTTAACCCTCCCGACTCCCGTTAGGACAGGGGGGATATTAGCATCCTTCTTAGCCCATCCACCAGGAGGGCTGGAAGGTAACATCTACCTTTGTCTCTGCCCCTCCCTGAATCCTGCCCATGGAGGAGTGAGTTGTCTGACAGGGGAAGCTGGGCATAGGATGGAGGCGGTAGGAGCCCAGCCCTGCCCCACTCCCTTCAGAGCCCCCCAACCTCTCCTCCGATCTCCTGTTACCTGAATCTGGCCACAGGTCCTGTCCTCCAAGCTCGCTTTTCCAGTAGTAGCGCTGATGGATTTTTCTCCATCTGTTTGGCTCTTGTATCTATCTCTCAACTGGTGCTGACCTGGGGAGGTGCGTGGTGTCTTCATTTTCCCCGCAGGTCCTCCCAGCTCTGTGCCCAGGGGCGCTGTGCCCTCTGCATCCAGCTGGCATTGGCCAATGGGCGGTGAAGTGGCAGATGGGAACAGAGCCAGCAGGTTCCCTGGCTCCCTCCCTGCGAGGTCTTGCAGGCTGGGCTGCGTCGTCCTCCACACCTCCTGTCTAATGGCCTTATCTGTGTGGCCAGGACAAAAAAGACACGATCGATCATTTCTGTATCCCTAACCCCCAACCTGCCTTCAGATTCTGGGCTGGGTTGAATACTGCCCCCCTCAAAATATGTCCACCTAGGACCTCAGAACGTGACCTTATTTGGAAATAGGGCCTTTGCAGATGTAATTAAGGTAAGGCTGGAAATGCAATCGTACTGGATAAGGGTGGCCTTAAATCCAGTGAGAATATCCCTGTAAGAGACAGAAAAGGACGCCCAGAGACACCCAAGGGAAAACGCCACATGAAGACAGAGGCAGAGATTGGAGTGATGTACCTAAAACCAAGGAATGCTCGGGGTCCCCAGAAGCTGGAAGAGGCAGGAAGTATCCCCCCCAGAGCCTCTGGAGGGAGCACGGCCCTGCAGACACCTTGACCTTGGACTTCTGGCCTCCAGAACCATGAGAGAATAAATTTCTGTGTTTTAAGCCACTCGGTGTGTAGTAATTTATTGCAGCAGCCTCAGGACACTGCTACAGAACCTAACTGACAAATAGCATACACCGTCTCTCTGTACAGTGTCTGTACTTTCCACTAAACATACCAAAATCTTGTTCTCCGTGGGTGACAGTGATGAAGAGAACGCCGTTTCTTCAGGGAAATTTCTGTGATGAGCTCCCAAGAAAGGCTTCTTTCCCAGTATCAGCACCTCTGCAGGGAGTCCGGGCTGACACATCTGCTGCAAGACCCTGGTCACTCTCCGCTTCTGTCTTCCCCTGCTTCCAAAGTGTGTCTGCTTTTCACGTATGACAACATCTCAGGCAGCCTCCTTTCCTTCCAGAGTCCAAACCAACACATCTTCCAAGTCTGATTTCAGGACATTTGTCATTCACGTTTTAATTGCAGGAAAGAGCAGCGCTTCTTAAGAATCCACAGGTTTTGTCCACTCTCATGCCAAAGATTTTCAGAATTTTACACCCTTCCGTGTGAGCAGGAATATGCAAATGGAAAAAGTAACTTGCTGACAAGTTTTGTATGACTATTTTTAGGCGGCGCTTTCCTTGGGGTTCTGTTTGTTTCTTTGGGACAAAGATCACAAAGATGGAGCCAGAAAACAACTCACAGGCCCACAGTGTTACAGAATCCAAGTTCGCTCTGCTCACCGCAAAACAGGCCAATAAATCGGAGACGAGGTGTTGAGGCAGGGAAGACGACTTTATTTGGAAGACTGGCAGACCGAGAAGATGGCAGACTAAAGTCTCAAAATAACCATCTTCTTGGGGCTTGGATGCCAGTTTCTTTTATAGCACAGAGATGGGGAGGAGATGAGGAAGTACAGTACAAAGGCCATAAGTTTTGCGAATATCCCCTGGAATGGCCAGCCTCGGGGAGGGGACGTGTTCCTTTCTTCTTTCTTGCAGCCATCCCCAGGTGGACAGGGTCCGGATGCTTCCCTGAACAAAGGCACTTCGGTTTAACATTCAGGCAGAGGGGCAGGGTTCCCCGAGGCAGGCCATTCTGTATAGACAATATCCTTTTAGTGAACAAAAGCAACAGGAAGCAAAGGTTAAAGTGAAAGAAACAGATCCAACATGGAGTCAGATTTGGCTCTTCCCTGTTACAACAGGTTTTTAAAAAAACCTTGTTTCATCTTTTAAAGACATTAAATTAGTGGCCAACACTCACGCATTAGGACATTTTACATATAACTCAGCTACCCTGGGCCCTCACTTGTGCATGGCAACAGCTGACAGGGGTTGAATACCGCCTGGCCTTTAACCCAGACGGTGCTCGTCAAGTTGCCACTGTCCCCCTCTCCCTCCTGCCTGACACCTGCTCTCTTTGACTCGACCCAGTGGGTGTCTCTAGACCTGAGGTCACAGTCTCTGATACAGGGACTGTTTCATTCACATCTTCTTCAACAAATATTTCTTGAAATGTGTAAGTTGGGCCGAACACCGTATTAAGTGCTGGGGATGCAACAGTGAACAAGACAGACATGGTCCCTGCCTTCAAGGGGTCTACGTTCAAGTAGATAACCCAGGTCCTAGTATTATGTGACAAGAGGACAAACTTTAACATTTGCAGTGCCATCTCAAAGATTTAGGACTTGGCATATAGGGTTTGCTGTATGTTAATTTTCATTTCTTGGAGGCAAGGTATACAGTTGCAGTCAAGCTGGAAAGTTTCTTGCCCAATTTTGGTTATATTTGAGGTTCTTATTCTCAGGAATATTCCAAAGCCTGTCTGAATTTCCAGCATCCTTCTGTACCTTCTGGCCTCCCGGCAGTACCCGATCTGATCGCCCAGGATTACAGCTATCCCAAAAAAGGGCATATGTTTTGAATTTGTTGGCAGTCATGAAAATTCTCATCCAATTAAAACTCCTTCACCTACCTCCAGGAACTACTAACTGGGGAGTCTTTGTTTACTGTCTAATCAGAGGATGGACGACAAAAATTCAAAACGTTTTAAGATAGCTCTTGGATGTCTTTGAGGAAATAACCTGTTTTCAGGTTAATTGATGGTTACTTTTAATTAGGAGAGTGTCTTCTATAGTATGTTCACTAAAGCTGCCTGACCTTCTCAGCACCACTCTGGCTGGTTTCACACCCTTGGGAGTTTCCCTGGTGGAATCTGAAGCTGGCCCCAGTACCCCGGAGGGCAGGGAGGGACAGAAGAAAGACACAGTCTCTCCAGGTGGGGAGGTGGCGGTTTAATAAGCAGGGAACTTCCCTCCAGGGCTTGTCTTTGGCACCCCAGGACCAGGAGGAGATCACTGCCCTCCAGCCTGCGGCATCTTAGAGTTTATAGAGAGGCCGTCCCCGGGGTTCAGGCACCCACAGCATCCCGAGGTCTCCACCACACCTGCTTTCTCGAGGTGCATCCTTGAAATGGCTCCCGTGGGGCGCAGCGAACATCCCAAGGACAGGGGGCGGGGAGGGGCCTCCAATGCCTGGGGCCAGCTACAGGTCAACCAGAGGTCACGTCCTCTGGGGGACCTCGGCCAACTGTAACTAGTTCATTCATTACAGAAAAACAAAGCATTTCTGAAAAGCGATTCTTACTAGAGATCTCAGATGTGGACAGCATTAGTAACTTCTCTGTGAATTTCCCGGTCTCCTTTCTAATTTGATCTTCAGAACAACCTTGTTAAAGTAACTACCGCAAGTGACATCATCATGTCTCCGAATGGGTGAAATCCCATCCCCCGAGCCCCCCGGGAGATGCGGCTGCCTCATCCAGGCTTCTGTGAATTTCCACCTGGGTCAGAAGGTGAAGCTGTCTCTTCACCCTCCACACACCCCCCCCCCCCCACAGACGTGTCCAAACCCTCCACAGTGTTTTCTGTGTCTGAGGCCATTGGGTTGGGTGACGTCCACGGGTGACCCAGCCACGGGCAGGGGGTCCCAGCTCAGCATTAAGTCACTGCGGCTGACTTGGGGCCTCTCCTCTGACGGGGGTCCTACCCCTCCCCTTCATCCCTTCCCTTCTGCTCTCAGCCAGCCCTGCCTCCGACCCCCTCCTTCCCCCAGCCCTACTCATGTCCAGCTGATGGAGATAAAGCACATTCCACCAGCAGACGTCTGGAATTTTCTGTCTCAGCCCGGCTCGGTGCGGGCTCTGCCTCACCGGCCAGGCCACGCGGCCACAGCCTGGCACACCTTTCAGAAGGGCCAGAGGTGTGGCCCCTGTTCCCTGCCCCGGGCGCCCCTGATGGCCGGAGATGAAGGACGCTGCAGGGCTGAGGACCGCTCGGCACCCAGGTGCACGCCGGGCGTGCAAAGGGTTCACACGCACAGGGTGAAACTATGACCGATGGAAGGTGGTGGGGGATGAATTCTACTTCCTCCCTCCTTCACCGTGGACCGCCTCAGCCCCCCCTCCTTCCCGCCCCCCTCAGGAGCCAGCGCCCCGGGTGGAACAATGATTCCTGCTGGACGCCAGGCAGCATGGGTCCTGCCCAGCCCCAGCCCCGGTTTGCTCAGCCTAATAACGTCAGCCTGCTGAGACATCACGGTGGTCTCACCCCGGATGTAGGCACTGGTGGGCCTGCCACCCAGGGTCTGGTTAGACGTCTGCTGGGGAGGACATCCTTCCCCAGCTAAAAGGCCAAACCTCCTAGGAAAGTATATTAAGTTTCTTTTTTTTTTAAATAAATTTGTTTATTTTATTTATTTATTTTTGGCTGCGTTGGGTCTCTGTTACTGTGCGCGGTCTTTCTCTAGTAGTGGCAAGCAAGGGCTACTCTTCGTTGTGGAGCATGGGCTTCTCATTGCGGTGGCTTCTCTTGTTGCGGAGCATGGGCTTTAGGCACGCGGGCTTCAGTAGTTGTGGCACTCGGGTTCAGTAGTTGTGGCACACGGGCTCTAGAGCGCAGGCTCAGTAGTTGTGGTGCACGGGCTTAGTTGCTCCGTGGCATGTGGGATCTTCCCGGAGCAGGACTTGAATCCGTGTCCCCTGCATTGGCAGGCGGATTCTTAACCACTGCACCCCCAGGGAAGCCCCAAAAGTATATTAAGTTTTTATTGCAACCATAAGCCGGAGCCATCTCAGTAAATACCACAAACACAGCAGCTTAAAAAAGCACCTACCTGTCAGCTCCTGGTTCTGGAGGTCACAAGTCCAGGTGGGCTCAACTAGGTTCCCTGCTGAGGGTCTCACACACCTGAAATCAAGGTGTCACCCAGGCTGGACTCTTACCTCGAGGCCCTGGAGAATCACTTGCCTCCAAGCTCGTTCAGGTGGTTGGAATTCAGTTCTGTGTGGTTGTAGGACTGAGGTCCCAGTCTCCTTGCTGGCTGTCCTCCAGGGTCACTCACTCTCAGCTCCTAGAGACGAACCCCATTCGATTAGATCAGGCCCACCAAGATAACCTCCCTTTGGATGAATGCAAAGTTAACTGATTGTACATCTTGATCACATCTGAAAAATTTCATTTATCATGTAGCTATAATTACAGGCAGATATCTCATCATACTGCCAGTGTCTGGGATAAGGCCAGGAAATCTCTGGGGTTTATCTCAATTATGCCTGCCACAGAAGATCTTTTGCTTTTTCCCTTCCCTTCTTCCTCCTACCTGGAACCCAATCACGATAGCTGGAGGCACAGCAGCCACCTTGCCACCATGAGGCAGCCAAATGCTCATAACGGTGGCTGAAAAATGAAACCTGGGTCTATGTAACAAAACGGAACCACTGCACAATATCTGAAATCCCTACCTCTTGACTTTTATTAAATGCCTCAAAGAAACTCTGATTTGCTTAAGCTACAGCTAGGCCGGTGTTCTGTTAATTCCCCACAACTCAATCCTCTCTCATCTATGAGAACTGGCCCTTTCTGCTTTCTGTAGATGATCTAATCCACCCAAAGCTCACACATGATTTCTTGATCAGGGATGGGGTCGGTGGTGAGAGTAGCTTCCAGACCTGCTTCTCCTTTAATCCTCCTGGACTCTCATGTCCTCAGCGATGGAGCACACGGCCAGGGGAAAGAGAAAAGACTTCTTCTCCAGGACGCCAGTTTCCGCAGCTGGCTCAGTCCAGCCCATGTTACAGACTCATCCTCTTGTCCCATGTCCTGCGTCCGCCCACAGTACATCTGAATTCAGAGCACCAGGCCCCACTGCAAATGGCAACATCTCGTTGTATGCATTTGCTAGCAAGGAGCCTAACGAGGTCAGACAGGTAATGTAATTCTCTCAGGCTCCCGAGCCAACTCCAAAAAACAGAGCTTCACCTGATTTTTATTTCATAAAGCAGCCTCGGCATATCGGCTCAACAAGAAGAACTTCCCTTTTCACTGATGCGAAAACTTTCACCTTTGCACTTGTGTCCTCAAAGAGGAACCGCTGGTCGTTTGACAGAGCCCGTGACCCTAGACCTTCGAAGCATTTATTCACCCTGCAGTGTTGGGGGAAATCGCTTGAAAACAGTTGGGATCTTAAAGCCACTCTTCTTTACCTGTGAGAACACAAGCCACCACGTGTCCTGTAGCCCCAAAGGGCTGAGCTTCCTGGAGCAGAGTGTGTGGTTAGTCATCTCCGTGAACTGTCATGATTTCCATTTTGATCCCGTCTACCGTGTTACAAGGTGTTTTGATCATTGTTAATGTGAACGAAGAAAATTAAATGTGATTGACTCTAACATCCTGGCAGGCTAAACCCACACGTCCAATGACTTGAGTGCTTACACTAAAGCCCCCTTTTTAATGATGAGAAGACAAAAGGCAACAGGGCCCCCGTCCAAAAGCACCAATAAAATACTTTTTATTCACCTGATCAAATTAATGGAGCCACGAGTTGAATCTCTACGGCTTATGAATTGCGTTGTCTGGCAAGGCTGACCTGACAGCTGGGGGACCTGACTGAATTCAGTGCTGATAAGAAATTATGAAATGGAGGCAAATCTCTGAGAAAGAAGCCAGAGGTTGCTAAGAGGCTTTCGTGTCATTTGCTTTCCTCCAACTTTAGGCTCACCCAGGCGGCCTGCTGCAGAAGAAAAGCTTAACGTGGCCATCAGGAGCCCCGCCAGATGTTGAAGCCTCTGCTGGGTTAACTCTCTGTTCACTCAGACCACCTTGGTTTTACAGTGGTGTCTAGATGTGGAAAAATAATACAACTCTAGTGAAATCTGAAAATGTCTGCGGAGTGTAAACTTCCTCCCATGGAGTTTGGGATTAGCAGATGCAAACTAGTATATATAGGATGGATAAACAACAAGATCCTACTGTAGAGCACAGGGAACTATATTCAATATCCTGTGATAAACCATAATGGAAAAGAATATGAAAAAGAATGCATATATATGTATAACTGAATCACTTTACTGTGCAGCAGAAGTTAACAAAACATTATAAATCAACCATACTTAAATTTAAAAAAAAAAACCCAAAAAAGCAAAAAAACAAAACTTCCTCCCATGAAGGTCTTAGAGAGGGTGATTCCTCTTCCTCTCCCTGAGAGAGAGAAATAGCAAAATCAAGGGCACTGGGATTGGGGGAACCCAGGACTCAAAGTCCAGCTCTGTCACTATCCAGCTGTGTGACCCTGGGCAAGTGACTCCATCTCTCTGGGCCTTGGTTGTGTCATCTGTAAAATGGAACCGGTACTAGCATCGGGTGGGTGGGGCTGCTGTGCCGGGTTACCTGAGATGCTTTGTTTAAAGGGCCCGGCACGTACCGGCTGCTCCTTCCTTCCCTCTCTGCTCCCTCCCCGTAATGGCCATAAAACAGTGTGGCGGCAGGGAACACCTAGTTCTTTAATTCCTGAGGCCCAAATAAATTAAGCTAAAGGAAATTAAATATCAGGGATCACGAGGTCCATGAGGCTGTCTCTGGCGATGCTGTCACTCTGAGAGGCAAGCGGAAGAGTTCAGGTGACGCCCTCAGAGTCACCGCCTGTGGGCAGCAGAGCAAAGAAAGGCGGGCAGGAGTAAAGGTCCTGCATCCTTTCCGGCACGATGTACGGCTTCAGCCCCAGGAAGCTCACCTGACTTGCCTTCGCGGACGCTGGAATTTATTATCCTGTTAATAAAAGGGCACCTGGGCTGGTTACTTTATGTAAGTGCCATCTTCTTGCCCTCTTCCAGCTCTGCCATCCTAGACGCCAGCTTTGTCCTCGGGCCGACCACGTTGTGGTGACATATTCAAGACGTCACCTCCACTCACGGCTCTGCCCGTAGAAGGAAGGGTCATCCAGGATCATCATGCAAGAGAGAGCAGAATTTTGATACTAAGGCAGGAAGGGAATTGTGAAGGGTTTGGAATGCATCCCTTGAATCAGGACACATAACCCTCACCTTCACCTACCCTATAGCTTATTCACAGAACACTTATTAACAAAAGAGGACCCAGAATTGGATAAAAATGGCTTTCAAAGAAAAAAAAAAGCCAACATAGAAAGCCTCCATGCCAAACTCAAATAAAATGTATTAAAAAAAAACCACATTAGAAAAGTTATAAGGACCTATCACCATCCAAGGGGGAGAAATAATGCATCAGTTTCTAAAGGCCAGCAGCTTTTCCACCCCTTAAACACAAATACACTGTTACCCACATACAAAGGCTGAATAGTCTATCCTAACGATGAGCAAACGTGTAGAGCTGTAAAAAATGAAAAAGCTTCACAAAATGCTCCAGCCCCGTATTTTGCTCTGTGCACTTTGCTGTGAAGTCTGTAGGCCTGCAAGTGATGGGAAGGGGGAGTGTGGGTGCTCAGTGTGGGCTGCCGGGGGGGGGGGGGCGGGGGTCTGACTTCAATGAATGCACTTCCCCTGTGAGTCACTTTGCCGGCACATCTGTAATTTACATGAACAATTTCACTGTTTCTCGCTTTCTTCTAATGAAATGCTTGGGGAGTGGATAATTGCCGCGGCGTCTACAGCAAGGCGGGGCCGATCCTGGGACACTTTGAGTCCAGGGAAAAAGGTGATGGGAGAGACGGAGACTGGGGCATTTAGGGTAGACCTCACTCCCCTGCCTTGGTCTCCTTCACACTGTCTCTGGCTGGTGCAAGCTGTGAAACTGGATTCTGTCTTCTTGAACACTCTCAATTCCTCTTCCTTTACGTAATGCTGAGAAGTCCCATTAATCTGTAGACACCGTGGCCATTCGCTTCTCTGCGGTAATGCTTAATAAACCATTTCATTGCGAGGTGTGAAATACTTAAGTTTATCACTTTCAACAGCACTGGATTTGCAGAGCACACTGGAATCCCACTTAGATAATTTGGCAGCTACTGTTGAGTATTTCAGTGGGCATCTCAAATGTCGGAAGAGGAGATCTTTGTCGCTGGTTTGCATATACCTCTGTCCCCTTCAAGGAAAATCATGCCTTGCAACAAAGGCACCAGAAGCATTTGGCTAAGACACTTTTCCAACGTGTGGGACATGCATCCACAGGGCAGATGGTTTCCCATCCCTGGCCCCTGTCCACTGAATTATGTATGGTAGTGCCTCCAGCTCCTGGGACAAGAAAAGTGCCCCGCAATGTCCAAAGGCTCCCCAGCGGCTAGGGATCACCCAGGTAAGAAAGAAATTCCAAAATAAAGGGCGTGAGTAAGACACTGATGTAGTCCCAATCTCAGAGTCTTCTCTCTGCCCTTCCTCCCTCTTCTTATGGAAATGCAGCCTTCTTATTTTGGAAAGCCATCCTCTACACCACCCCTCTGTCTCTCTTCGTAACACACACACACACCACTTATAGCTTTGCCTCCCTGGTGACGATGATTTGGGGAAAATCGGGACCTACGATGGATGGGGCTAATCAAAACTCCTTTCCTAGGACTTTTGCAATTCACAATGAAAGAACATGAGCCCAGAAGCTTCTAGCACTCGTGGTTCTGGGCTCCTGGAAAACAGGTGGTCTTAGTGAAGGAGGTTGTTACACAGGGAGACATGGAGGGGAGGGGGGTGGAGGAAGAAGTGGGGAGAGGGGGAGGGGAGGAGAAAGGGAAACCTACATGTGTTCAAATCCGCAGCTCTAGATGATGCTAAACCCAGCTACTCTTGCTAAAGTGGTGAAACAGGGTAATATTTCCCCTGATTTGTGGGTTTCATGCCAATTTCAAACAACCGGCCTGAAAAATACAACAGGAGGATGAGTGATTAATGACCAGTGTTGCAACAAAAGGATGCACGAGTGACTACCTTCCTCTTGTCCGGTACAATGCAGGAGGTTGCCCAATTTATGAAGGGGGAATTCTCATGCCAGCGATGGAATAATTATCACTGCAGGCTTGTAGATGAAAGAAGACACCGCAGGGCCTCTCTTCCCTGTCAGGTCTCCTGGGTGCTGACGGTTGAGAAGCAGCCCGTGAAAAGCAGCGCTGTGCAAACTCCCATCCTCACACGGCGTCCGTGAGGGAACTCCTGCTGGAATATTACAACATAGAGACCAAGTACAAGTCTATGCGACCTTGCCACCCGACCTGTCTCAGTAAGCATGTGCCTTATCCTGCCATTCTGTCCTTCACAGCTTTTAAAAATGAAACTATCCTTTATCATATGAAATTATAACGGCCACTGATTTAATTCACAACTCGCTGAATATTTGAACTATATTTAGTTTGCAAAATAAAATATTGACACATTGGCACACGCATTGGAAACTATTTCTGGATGATGGTTTTGTTCACCCAGTATTAATTTTCTTTCTGTTAAAAGCACCCCTATTTTCCTTTGGGGAAAGACTCTTCATTCTCACTCAGTGTGGTTTATGGGGTTAAGTCTCTTTCTCGGGTATGAGGGAAGGGGTATAGGACCCAGGCCTGGCCAATCAGAGCTCAGCTCCTGATGGGCCATGGGGATTGGATCAGGATGAACACGTGACCAAAGCTACAGCCAATGAAATGCAGCCTCTGGACTTGTGTTCCAGTTGCTAGGAAACAGAATTCGCTTCTCTACCAGGGCAGGCAAGCTGGTAGGAATGCGCGTCTGGAATCCTCATGGCCGACCACCTAGGGCATCCCACCCGAGAGTAAGGCCCGCTGAAGAGACAAGAAAGGTGAAAGGAGGGGAAAAAAAAAAAAAGTATCTCTTTGTATCTTTGTTTGAGCCCCAGGATCCAGCCAGGCTTCGAGGAAGCCAACCTCTTGAATATTAAGTGGCAAGAACCCTTAAAGTCCTTCTTTTGGATCAATTCGTTCAGGTTGGGATACTGTCCTTGGAGCAAAAAAATACCCAGCTGGCAACCCATGCCTTTGTTCCATGGAATCTGAAAGAACGTGGAGACCTCAGGTGCAGTGGAAAGAGTGCCAAACCAGAACTTAGATGATCTGGAGTTAATCCCCCACTCAGCAACTAAACTCATGGTTCATCTCACTGTGCATCAGTTTACTCATCTGCAAAATGGGTAGACTAATACATATCTTGCCTCCTGTTCAGTAAAGAATTAACCTTCTTATTTAGAGGGACCCTAGGGGGAGAACTGCATGAGGAGTCAGGAGACTCAGGAAGACCCAATGAATTCGTCCATGGAACGTGCTTAAATCAGGACCTGGCATACTGTAAGTGCTAACACATATTAGCTCTTGTTATTTTTGTTTATCAGCATTAGGAGGAGGAGGTGAGCATGGACAGAGGGCTGAAGGGAGAGGCCCAGATTGCTGAGGGCAGGAGGGAGGTCGGACTTCCAGAGGAGGTGGGTCCTATTTGCTCTAGAAGAGACACGCCAAGATGGGAAGTGACCCCGGAGGCAGGCTTCCCCTTCACAAGGGCAGCCTAGCCCCCTGCTCTGTGGACGCCTCATCTCAGGCCCCTTGGTTCAAGGGCACAGAGGCCACCATTCTGGTGGGGCAGGGGTAAGCTGCAAGGAGCCTCTGTGCTGTCTTCTGGCTCCATCGTCAGCCTCTGTCACCCCCAAAGCCCTCTGGCAGTCTTATTTCTCTCTGCTAATTTCAGTGCCAGTTCCAGACCGGTTTCTGTGCCCACACGCAGATTTCATAGAGTATTTCTCGATTTCCCTATCCAGGCTCAATGGGAACAGTTGACATTAGTCACCCCCCACCCCTTCTCTGAGCCATTCAGCTGCTCATACCAGTGAAATTCTCATGCTGATTTAAATTAATACTCTGCCCTTTCCCATTGTATCACTAGCAGCTTCTAAGGTCCCCTGGATCACCTAGAAGGTCCCAGTGAATATTTATTATTGACGCAACGGACAGATGTTTTACCTTAATACCCATACCTATATTGGGATATAATAATAATAATAGTAACAACTAAGATTTTTGACCCCTTACTACACTGTGCTTCATGATTCGCACATATAAGTCTCATATAATTCTTAGAACGTCCCTATGAAGATGGCATTATTAATATTTTATGTTACAGGTGAGCAAATCGAGGCTCTGGGAGACTAGTTTGTAGGAGAAGTGAAGCTAATATGCAAAAAGAAACAAAGTCGACGGAGGAAGAAAAAGACATATGAGACACATGATTCTTTCACTGACTCTGGAGTCAACTGTACCTGAAGCCAATTGCATGCCTGAACTTCCCATTCATGGGAGCAAATACCATTTCCCTTCAGTTTTAGGGTATTGGAATGAGTTCTGACTAACAAGAACAACCTGAAAGGTAAGTATAATTATCCCAAATTGTAGTAATGTTTTAAAAATGAGGCTGAGAGGTTAAGTCACTGACCTAAGGGATCCATAAAAGGAGGAATTATTCCTAACTTCCTGACCATGAAATCTGCATCTCCTAACAAAATGCCTGGTACTCACTTTGGCCAGAGATCAGAAGATGGAAGAACTGAGAAAAGGAAAAAGGAAGATTCATTATACAGCAAAGAGGTGGAAAAAGCAGGATTTTAATTAAAGTTCATTTGCTGCCATGGGCATTTGAAAATATACATATTATCCCTCTGTGTGAATGTATTTGCTTCTAGTTTTTCCTCTTGATCCTATGATCACTTTCTCTTGGTTGCAGGAAGACAAAATACTAGTTTTCCCTTTTGCTATGTCCCATGACTTTACTGCTTGTTTCAGCCAAGGAGCAGAGCAGGAAAGAGAAACCACTGCAGTTACTTTGAGCATAGTTACCTAATGCAGGAATGAGCACCAAGGAAGCCACTGGGGTGGCCAAAGGAGAGGTTTAGGCTCTGCTTTCACATTTTCCTCGCTTTTGAATGTCAAATAATTTTGAATGATTCTCTGCACATTGTAACTGTTATGCTGTATGGATTCTGAATTCTGTGGAGAATCTGGATTCTGTTATATTCCTCAGAAAAGTGTTAACGTTTTTCTTTTGGCTCGCAATCAACACGGTTGGATTCCAAAAAAGTCTCTTGGTCTGCAGCTCAAATCTGTTCAGTTCTTTTATTCTCCATGTGGCTCATGGGTCCCCCAAAGACATGGGCAAAGTTTATGCACAGAATTTGGGGATCTTGCTTTCTGGCTCAGTCCATTTTTGGATTCCTCCCTTCTTCTTTCCAGTGGCTACGGTGGCCCCAAACTGTGTCCTCTGGTTCTTCAGACCATAAAGAGTGGGTTTCAACAGAAGTAAGAGTTGTCCCAAGCAGCAGTGACTGTGACCTGTTCTTAGGGGAAAAGACACAGAATTAGGAAACATTCTCCATGCCTTTTCCTCCTCCTAAATGTCAACTCCCTTCTGGAATCTGCCTGCCTCCCTTCATTCTTTACTTAAGAGTCTTCAGGGAAATGGTCTTGTTCATGTGTTTGTCCTCCCCTTCTTGTTTTGTATTTTATGCAGAATTTACCATTGTTACCTATGGGAAGATCGATCCTGTAGTTGTTTAGTTGGCCACGGCAGAAGCTGAACTCTTCACATACTCTTTGAGCAGCTCCCCTTGCATTGTCCCACCCTGGAAGCTGGGCACACGTGCCTCTCCAGATTCTTCTTCAAGTTCCAGTATGTTCACCTTGAAGGAGCTGAAAGCCCAGCCTGCCCTGAATCATGTATCAGTGCTTCAGGAAAGCTGGTTGGTGATTTTTGCTTATCCTCCAACTCCCCCTTCTGGATCTTTATATCCCCAGCTTCTCCCACAATTCTATAAGGTCTCATTCCTAAAATAAACGCCCTATTCATAGTGGTTCCGCTTCTCTAATTGGACCTCAATGAATACATAGTGGCACTGGAGGAGTTCCATCAGTAAATGTAATGCCCAGTAATTTTGGATTTCTGTGTAAATGCTTTATCTTCTCACCAGCCTTGTACCTAATTCCAGCCGGCCTGAGCTTTAATCTCTCCAATGGTCCACAGAGATCAAATGTCAGTCTCCTGAGCTCCATTAAGGCAACTGCTTTAAGTGGGAAACACTATCTACGGAAATCCTGTTGGAGATGGGCCACCCCAGGAAACATGTTGTACTCACAAGTCAGAGGCAAAGGGGCCAGTAGTGACCAATATTGCCTCTTGAGAAGACACTCATTAGTGTGAAATGCTGCTGAACTGAATGGCGCTCTGAGGATGTGTCTGCCCCTTTGCTTAGACCCAGAAGTCTGAGCTTTTATTTTTCTCTCCACCAACAGAATATACCAGCTGCCGCCACCAGGGGGCACTGTTGACTCTATAACCATTTGGCCGCTGCCGGTGGGTTAGGGAACAGGGCTGTTTCTCACATAAATTAACTGCACTGGCATTGCATGGTTCCAAGTGTCAAAACAGCACAATTGTGGCAGTTTTCCATGTGAAGCTCAATCTTCCTTGTAACAGGCCAACAGGGAGTTTTTAGGGGAGTCAAGAACGACGTAGCGAGTCTAGCTACAAAGCTCCTTTAGTTACCTGGATGGTCTGAACCTGAGAAAAGTGATTGAAAACAGTGAGTCATATGTAAAAGTTATGAGTGTCCCTCCTTCCCAGAAACTGGCTGGATCTGTAATGAATCATAAGCAATGCCATAGCTTGGGCTGCTGATCATGGGTGGCCAGGAGGGGCTTGAAAAGGCAGATTAATAATGCCACTTAAGTGCTGTGTTGCATCCTGCAGTGGTGGATGAGTTTGAATTGAATTATTTCCTATGAAAGATGCGAAGTTTAGGTCCTAATGAGTCATGACTGTAAGATTGAGAAAACAAAACCAAAGCCTTAGGGGTGAAGAGGATGAAACCAATACAATGGCTGAATCCACCACAGTTCAACGTCAATGACCTTGGAGCTAGTTTAACCTATTTCTTACGGGTGGTGGTTATGGGAACTGCCCGGAAGTAAACATCGCTGTTCCTGTTTATGGGCTGAACTATGTTCCTGTCTTGTCCTTTCTTCCACAAAGACTCTGCCATCCTTTCTTTCCCATCTTCACTATTAATCTCCCACCATCCCTGTGATCAAACATCACTTCCTCAAAGGTAACAATCAGAATTTATTCGACAGTATTTCTTGAGTGCAGGGTGTGTTCGGGCTATAGCCTGGGTTCTGGGAAGAAAGACCTCACTGAGGGGGGACATTTGAAAGGAGAGGAAATTATAAGGAGGGAGCTTCAGAAAGGGAAACGAGCAGGTGCAAAGTCTCTGGAGGGAGAATGAGCAGAGCCTTTAACGTCAGTGTCGATGGCGTGTAGGTGGGCAACGAAATCACTCTGGTCTTCCCTGGGCTCTTATAACATGTCCTTTGTGCCTGTTTTCCAATGTCTATTCAAGGTACTTGTATATGTCTATTATCTCCCCTATTACGCTGAGGACAGGCTTCTGTCCTGAATTAAAGAATGACAAGACACGGAGACTGTTATTCCTGCCATGAGACCTGATAATCCACAAGGAACAGGGGCAGAGCTGAGCGGGTGTATCAGGCAATGAATGTGAATGCCTGGTGCTTCAGTGAGGCTGGGTTATCTTCCAGTGCGGCAACAAACGACCCCCACATGTCAGCCCGTCATCTCTCATCCAGTTTGTGTGTGTGTGTGTGTGTGTGTGTGTGTGTCCACTGCTGCTTAGCAGGGGACTCTGCTCATTGAGGTCATTCAGGGACCCAGGTGATGGGGCCACCACTACCTTGACCCAAGCCAGTCGCCATGCTTACTCTGAATATCAGACTCACTGACAGGTATGTACTAAATAACTGTTACTAACCGACTGCGTGGCAAACTCTCCAATCTCATGCTGCTTCTGGAATGATGCAAGGCACTGACTGTGTCTAGGATTGCTTTGTGTCGAGAAGCAGGAAGGGGTTTGACCTTTGGTGACATTTTCAAATACCTACAGTTTGGGTAACATGACTTTGGATAAATATGTAGGGAAGCAGGATAAGGTAAGGATTTAGGGAACTGCTACACGAAAGATGGTCCACTGAGGCACAGCAACAAGATGATCTGGGGGAGCTTGTTAGAGATGCAGATGAAGGAGCACCCACCCCTGATGCACGGAATCAAATCAACGTGTTAACAAGTCCTCAAGGTGGTGTGTACGCAGAACAAAGACTGAGAATTGATTACTCAGAGCAGGGATTCTATAGCCAGAGTAATTGGGTTTGAATCCCAGCTCTGCCAACTACTAGCTCTGTGACCCTGGATACGTTACCTAAACTCTGTATGTCAATTTCTTGGTTTGTAAATGGAGTTACTAAGAACAGTGAAGTCATAAGGTTGTTGCGAGGATTAAATGAGCGAACACATGCGAAAGTACTGGAAACAGTGCTCGGCACAAAGTAAAAGATCTATAAATGTCAGAGATGGTGACGGTGATGCGGCATATAGTTAAGGAAATGTCAGTGTGACCACTTCCGTTTGTAACCATCTGAAGCTACATTAACCCACTTCTTTTACTAAATGGACTACTGAACCCCCAGTGGAAGGGTGAGGGGTGGAAAATCCACTCTGTGGGTCTCTAGCAGGGTGATAAAAGCCTGGGAGTGCGGCAGGGAAATTGGATCTGGGTCAGGTGTGGAGGCATTTGAGCATCAGTCCTAAACGTTGTTCTCACAAGCCGAAAGCCACCTGCATCTCGCACCTCAGCTGGAGAAGCTGGGCCCATGATCTCTTCAGGGGAAATTCATCTCCCTAGAGGCGGAGTTCCAGTAGAGACACAGGGCAGCCCAAGGTGCCGCGGAGTTGTCTGTAAGGTTAAGCGGAAATTACAAAGGAATGATTTTTCAGTGTTTGTCAAAAACAGAAAAGTCTAGCAAGTGAAACCTGATGCAAAGAGCTGCCTGGCCAGCGGGACCTAACACAGGTAACCAGGACACCTGGTGTAGGGAACGGGCAGAGCTAAGCACACACGTGAACACAGCTGAGTGGGATGAATGATTATAGATCCAACCCCACTTCTGCCACCTCCCAGCTGGGTGACCTTGAACAAGCCACTTGACCTCTTTGACATCAGTTTCCTGGTCTGTAAGATGGGATAAAAATGGTACACATCCATAGGGTTGTCAACAGCATTATTTGGCAATTAACAAGCACCTAATGAAGGATATTGTCCTCGTCATTATTGTTACTATTACTGGCTAAGTGAGCTGAAGGTAAAAATGTGTGAATCTCAGTTTCCTTGTTAGTAACATGGGACTGGTAATCTACAGCTTCACGACAGTCATTCACCAGACAAGTGCTAATTTGGGGGCACACCCTCCTAGGGGTTGGGAACACAGGGGTGAACAGGTCAACCGCCAGCCCCCTACCCCATGGAGCTGACATGGGATGGGGGAAGCTGCAGATAGATAATAAGCAAATAAACACATAAATGATCAAGAGTGGGTGGTGAGAGCCCCCAGTAAATATTCCCTAATAGTTAGATTCTTACTGGATGGCACAAGGTTGCAATCTTTATCCACGTGCAGCACGGAGTAGGGGTGGGGAGTGGGGAAGGACGTGTTGTTTCTACAGCCCACTCCCCCCTACCTACCCAGCCCCACCTTAGCCAGGCTGCGTGAGACCCTAGAATTTGTTAAAACCAGGGTTATGGATCTTACCAACGTAAAACCAGAGTTTAAGCTGGCGGCTACAAGCTGACCACACCACCTCTGGGGCAGGTGGGGAGCTGATTTTCGATGTCACCACTGCCACGTACTAGCAAGTGACTGAAGTTCCTCTTGGAGCCTCAGGTTTCCCACCTGCCCCAAGGTACCCCCAAGACTGCTTGCCCCCGTCTTTCTTTCCTCCCTGAAGGGTACCACTGGGGAAACCCCGGACTCTAACACTGTCCTACAGCTCACAGCCATCCATCGGCAAGGCTTTTGCCTTTGCCTGGAGCGGGTAGCCTAACTGGTCCACGCCTCCACCTCACCCACTCCCTGCTACCTTCCCCATCCGGGCCTGCATCCCTCCTACCCTCCCACAGTCAGCTCTTAACTGGACTCCAGGCTTCCTCTGCTGCCCCCTACAGGCTGTGTTCTACAAGAGGCCAGAGCTGTTCTGGGGGGCAGGGGGTGAGATCATTTTTTCCTCTGCTTCCTGGTCTTTGCACTTTTGGTTTTCTCCTCCCTAAAAGCTCTTCTCTCAGAAATCCGCCAGCTTACCCACTCCATCTGCCCTCTCTAAAGTTGTAACCCCAAATCAGACTTTCCCCTTATTCTGTTTTAGTTTTATTCATAGCACCTATCACTGGCTTCTAGGATGGATTTATTTGTATATTTCCTGAGAGTCTGTCCCCTAGACTATAAGATCCATGAGTTTAGGACCTTCATCTGATTTGTTCACTGCTAGAACCCCATACCTGAGCCTGACAAGTGGTAAGCAGTAGACAGATATTTGTTGAAAGAATGGATGAAATGTCAAAGGACAACAATAGTACTCCCATTAGTGTTATTTAGAGCATTAAATGAGATGACGTCTATGTACAATAACAAAGGTGCCAGCACAGAGTGCTAAACATATACCTGCCTGCCTGCCTTCCTTATTTTTCATCTTTAATAGCAAGCACCATAGTTAGGACTTGCCACTAGATCTGCAAGACGACTATAGCTGCCTCATGAGGCCAACATATAGCCTTTCTTTTCCACGTTCTTAGTAACATATACCTAGAGGTCCCCTATCTAGAGGCAAACCTTATAAGAAATTCCTGAGCTAAACTCACAAGTTCCAACCCTCATTTTATGCAATTAAGTTAAGAATTTGGAATTTAAGCATGAACAACAAAAAAAATCTGAACTTGCCTTTTTGACTTATGCACCCCGGGCACATGTGGAAACAGCAGGTTTCCTCTTTCCAATCTCTCTTCTCTCCTATAAATCATGTTAATTGTCTCCATGTGCCCAAAGCCCACAAGGAGTTTTGCAATAGCCTTTGAGGAGATTAGTGGTCTCTGATGTTGGTTATGAAATTCAGAAAAGCATCTGGAAGTAATCTAAGTTAAGGAATTAATGATTTGGGGGTTAAAAAATACATGCCTTAAAAAAAATAAATACAGGAAACTCTTTGCCCATGAACCTCTAAGTTCACACCTCTGTTTTGGGGGGTGGGTTCCCAAAAAAGATAAATCAACAACATCATCCCTTTGTTTGGTTTTGTGTGTGCTTGCTTGGTTTTTAGAAGGTGGTAGATTAAATGGGATCCTAAACTGAGATTTGCGGAAGAGAAGCATCCATTACCTGGGTCTCCTTTTGTCCGTCTGGAAGAAGCAGGAAAGTCTCTTACAGGCGATGCTAGGAGACTTTGTGGTCTCAAGGCACATCTGAGACTTGGAACACCCGAGGATGGCAGATGCCTTTGGGGACTGTGTAGTGGATTTACTTGACTGAGGCTCTTCTTCTCCTTTTTCTTCTCATTTAGAATTTTTATGTATTCCCCCATGGTTTGTTCAGTTTCACCCTTTCTGATTATTTGAACCATGGAGTCCTGGACCACAGCCTGTATTTGGCTGTGCAGTAGAGAGGGCGATATTCTGTGCCAGAAGTAAAGAAATGATGTGCGTGGGGAGGGTGAGGCCGACCAAATGCTGACCCTACGAAGAAGAGCAGGGGAGTGGCCGGCATAACTGGGGGCTTTTTCTTTCGTTTCTCTTATCAGACACGAGGGAGAGAGGAAGCAGCTCCCAACCACTCAGTCAGGAAATGATGGGCTATGTTGTATTTCTCACTGAGACTAGAAGCATTTAAATGAAAAAAAATATTTATTCTCCAGTGACTTTCAAAGTAACAAATAAAAATGAGGAGGAAATGTGCCTTCCATTTCAGGAGCCCGAGTCTACTCTATGACTGGTCTCCCAAGGCTATGTGTAGACTAGCTGAATGAACTGAAAAATTGGGCAGCTATCAGCATAACCCACTTAAAAAATGAAGTCTCTGCTACCCAGGCCTATGAGCACCAAGGTTTTGCAGTTTCCTTTCTGGCCTGGCTAGTTTTCCCAGCTGCCTTCTGCCCACATAAGGCGAGCAGAGTGGACCAGTGAGACCTCGTCCTCTGGAGGCCGTCCAGCTGGGAGAAGGGCTCCAGGGATGGGGAGTGCCTTCAGACCCTTTGCCCCCAATCCCCAACTTCCCATCATGCTTGGCTCATGATCCCCTGTAACTGAGTCGGGACAGCAGAAACGGATTTGCAGTGCTCAAGACGTTTCACTTTTGTTTTTTCTCACCTGATCAAGGATATTTTTTTTTCTTTTATTTTGAAATTCATTCCTGCCTCTGGTAACCAGGAGCGATGGTGACACATGACAACACCGTGGGCTTCTTTTCTGAGGTTGGACCGAGTCAGCCTGGGTGAGAGCTGGGCCCCTGAGCCCTGCCCCTGAGGAGCCCAGGACCCCAGGGGACCGCCAGGCTAGGCTATGGGGTTTGGGGGAAGCGCACCAGCTGGGGGAGGGCTGGGCCTCTAGGGCAAGGCTGCTGGGCTCAGAACGCACTGCCTTTCACTCACGGACACGAGGGGGAGTCGGGGTCCTGCATTCAGATTGCTCATCCCTGGGAAACAGATGAGGCCCCGAGCATGTGTATCAGTCACCGCGCAGGCAAGCAGCTGGGATCCACGCGGGGAGGGAGGGCAGCGCTGGGAACGTCACAGAGAAGAGATTTGGGGAGCGAAGTGGGGTGGCGAGTCGTTGTCTGCATCTGCAGAGAAAAAGCTATTGCAGGAGCAAGTCTGGCTGGGGAAGGGCGCATTTCCCCCCAGAATAGTGACTAAAAACACATGGGCATGGGGGCGATATCCAACAATATAGAAGGATATACAGTATAAAACGAACCTTTCCGTCACCCCAGCGTTCCAGTACTCTTCCTGAGATACTGCGTTGTCTTGCTACACACACACAAATATATACACATGTGCGCACGCCTCTGTAGAAACCGTGTCCCTCTCGAGCCTGTCCTGCCCGTTGCTGTTTCCCACTGAACAATCTCTCTGGGAGAGCCTTCCGCATCAGCTGCAGGGGAGTTTTAATTCCAGATGCCCCCAGCTCTCAAGGCAAAGAATCAGGGGACAACCTGAAGTTCAGGTGCGGCGAGTGAGGACCCCGGAGGCTGCCGATGGGAAGCGTCCGGCTCCATGTTGCGGCGCGGTACCTGCGCAGAGCTCTCCGGGACGCGAGCCACAGGGCACGAAGGCGGAAGGCTGCAGGGAGGAGGAGGGACCCCGCGGGCGCATCCCGCTCCCCTGCGCGCCCCACCCCCTCTCCCGCGCGCCTGCTCCGGCACCCGCGCACTTTCTCCCCGGCAGCCTCCAGCAGCCTGCGCCCCGGGGCGGGGCTGGGGGCGGGGCGGGCTCCGGGGGGCGGGGCCGAGTGGGCGGCCCTGGGGGCGGGGCGGGCCGCGGCTGCCGCGGCGGCTGGAGAAAAGTTGCCCCGGCCAGAGCGCGAGTCTCCGCCGGATCCGCAGGCGCCGCGGCGTGCACCCGGCAGGGGCGGGGCGTGAGCACCGGCTCCGCAGCCCGGCCGGCCGACTCGCTGCCGGGGGTGGCCCCGGGGCATGGGACAGCCGGCGGGGACCACGAGCGGGCCCTGCGCCCCCGGCGGGCGGCGGGCGGCCTGAGCTGCCGGGACGCAGGATGCGCTCCGAGGGCGCGGCCCCCGGGCGGGTGGCGCCGCTCTGCCGGGCGCTGAGCCTGGTGCTGGCCGCGCTGCTGGGCAGAGGTAAGAGGCCGGGGGCGGGGGGCGTCGGTCGCGCCGGCGCTCGGGAAGTTCCCCGCGGTCCCCAGGAGCCCGGGCGGGGAGAACCGAAGGGTGAGGGTGTCGCGGGGACCTGGGTGAGGGCGCTGGCTCCCAGGCGCGGAGCGGCCCCTTCCCTAGGTGGGCGAGACCCGTTGGGCGCCGCGTCCGTGGGATTGGGGCGAAATTGGCTGACCCAGTGTCTCCGGGTTCGGGGTGCTTCCCGGGGTGAGGAGGGGGCGTGGCTGAGGGACACTCTGTGTGTGTTCACCGTCCTCGAGTTCCGTGAAGACTCAGAGCAACCCGGCACGGCCACGACGTGGAGCTGGGGGGCCGGGAGCGGGCAGCCGGGTTCTTTGCGCCTTCTTCCCCCGCAGCCTGGCGTCCCCCTCCCCAGCTCAGTCGGACTGGGACTGGTGACCCACGAGGGCAGACCGGGCCCTTTGTGCCCCGTTTCCCCCGCCATGGGGTCCCTCGGGCCGGCGTTGGCCCCTGAAGGAATGCGCAGCTCCCGGGGACCTCAGCTCGGGAGAAACCCGGCACCCCCTCCGGGCGCCCCGCCGAGGTCCTGTGTGGTCTAGGAGCGCGTAAAGGTGATTGCGCGGGTGGGAGAGCTGGGGCTACAAGTCGGAATCAGACCTGGGCTTCCCAGCAGCCGGGTCCTGGGGGGCCTTCCACCTCAGTCTCCTCATCTCTGCAATGGGAATGATTTCCTTGTCTTGGGTTTAAGAGAATTCAGGGAGGGAACGCTTAGTGCCCAGAAGACTCAGGAAAGGTTGGTATTATTATGCAGGTTTTGATTACGTGCGTGTTGGGCCCGGGCCCGCGGCGGGAGGGGCGGGGAGAGGGGTCTCGGAGCCCGGGGGCCACCGGCGCCGCGCGAGGAAGCCCCGCTCCTCTGGGGACGGCGGCTGCGCGCCCCGAGGCCGGGCCGGGAACCGGGTGCGGGTCAGCGCGCGGAGAGTGGGCTGGGGGCGCCGTTTTTCCGCTGCCTGCGCCGGGGCAGGAGTCTCGGGGCCATCGGGTGAAAGCGAGATGCGCACAAGTGTCCCTGCCCTTCGCGCTGCGTCGCGGCTCCGGCCCCGGCCCCGGGCCCTGAGCGGGTAAACCGAGTCCAACCGGATGAGAATCACGGCTCTCTCCCGCCTAAAGCTCTTCAGGCTGAGCTGGAAATGCATTCGCAGAGACAAGTTGCCAGTTGATGTTACCACGTAACGTTTGCTTTTCAAAAGTCACTGCGCACCGGCTGGAATTCCAGAAAAATCTGCTTTCCTTAAGGGTGCAGGTCCCCAGACACACCAGCCGGACAAAATTGCTGTTTTAGATACTGTCCCTTTCTCCCAAGAGCTCCAGGTAAACAGGAGTGTGCGTGTGTGTGTGTGTGTGTGTGTGTGTGCGTTCGTGTGTGTGCGCGCGCGCATGGGCACGCGCGCGTGTGTGACGGGATGGGGGACATATTTCTGTTTTATTCCAGAGGACAAATCTGTTAGAAAATCTGGTTACTTGATTCTGCCGTGAGCTCTGGGTTCTATCATTTCTAGGACTCGGTTTCCCCAAATGGAAAGTGGCAGTTCAAAAAAAAAAAAAAAAATCCTTCCCAAAATGAGATGTTGCGATGATAAAGTGACTTAATGGGTAGAAAGCACTTCGTTGAGGAAGGTGGTGTCATTTTAATTTGAGCGAAGGGTGAAAGTCCCCGATCAGGCTTTCTCCGTCTGTGAGAGGATTCATTCAGGTTGGAACTCTGACTGCTGAATGTGCTCTGTGAAGTAAGTTGTGGACTTTTCTTAATTAAAGCTCACGTTCCTCCCCCCCCCCACCATTTAGAGGATTTTACTTTTGATTTAGAGAAGTGGCCATTAGAAACGTCCACGTGGAAGAGGCCAGGGACAGCAATTTTGTTGGAAAGTGGAATTGGGAATTTTTTTAAAAATTTATTTATTTAATTTATTTTTGGCTGCGTTGGGTCTTCCTTGCTGCGCGTGGCCTCTCTCTAGTTGCGGCGAGCGGAGCGGGGGCTACTCTTGGTTGTGGGCTTGTCATTGCAGTGGCTTCTCGATGAGGGGCATAGGTTATAGGCACGCAGGCTCAGTAGTTGTGGCTCACGGGCTGTAGAGCGCAGGCTCAGTAGTTGTGGCATGTGGGCTCAGTAGTTGTGGCTCGCGGGCACTAGAGCGCAGGCTCAGTAGCTGTGGCTCACGGGCTTAGTTGCTCCGCGGCATGTGGGATCTTCCCGGACCAGGGTTCGAACCCGTGTCCCCTGCACTGGCAGGCGGATTCTTAACCACTGCGCTTCCAGGGAAGCCCGGGAATTTTGTTTTAAAGATGCTATTTACACAGCAGGTGGTGAGGGTGTTAGAGGTTAGGGGGAGATGCCCCACCCCTCCCCCCAAAGCCACCTCTCCCCATGGTTTAGGGCAACCTTGATTTGGTGGGGTTTTCTCTTCCCGCTTTTGCTTGGCAGTTTTCACTGCAGATGGGTCTGCAAAATATTTTTCATTTTGTTTCTCGTGATCATAAGCAGCAGTACATTCACCCTATCAGATACCTCTGTAAAGGAAATGTTTGCTCCATGAATTTCTTATAGGGAGGGAAGTTTTCTGACCCTTGTTTAAATTTGTACTGTCGTTTAAAAAAAAAAAAAAAATCCATCGCTGACTGTTCTTGCCCAAGGATTTAAGTGCCGATTTCTGGAACCCTCAAAACCACTGATCAGTTTTTAATACCAATTGCAAGCTGATGTTCAACTGTGGATTTAAGGCTCTGCAATTCCTCAGGGTTTGGAACAGAATCACTGTTCTTGGGTGGTTCCAAAAATAGACCAGGGCACTGAAAGAAGGGAGTCTTCCTAAGATTTAAGACTTGGGCTGAGGTAGATGACGTGAAGTGTCGTTGAGTTACAGGTTGAGGAATTGGCCCCGTGTAAAGGGGAGGAAAGGGCAGTGGTAGGCTGAGATGCTGTCAGAGGTGAAGTGATGGTTGTCAGTCACGTAGGGGGCCCCCGGGAAGGTCACACAGGCCGGAAATCTCTTTTGGGAAGTCTGGGGCCAGGTGTATTTCACAATTCAGAAGGTAGGTAGGTAGATAGACAGAGAGAGGCCCAGGATCATCCATGTATATTGTCTGACACGCCCAGGCTGGGTGTGGAGTTGCATCCGTAACTGGACACGTAAGTCATTTTGCATGAAAGATGTGAGTATATACATAGAAGAGGATAAAGTCCCCAGATAGCTTCGTTGTACTTTAGAGCAGCCATGGTCACCAAAAGAATTAAAAACCAGCCAGCCAACCTTTGGATAGTCAGAGCTTTGGGGATTTTGAACTGCTGATTTGGGATTTAGGGGCTGGGGCGGGTGTCATGAGTAGGAAGAGGTTGTCAGGGGGGAGAGGTCCTTCTCGGCTCCCACGTGCACCCTCTTCCCACTGGTAACCACTAGTGTGTCTCTCTCTCTGTGAGTCTGTTTTATTGTTGTTGTTATATTCTCTAGTTTGTTTCATATTTTAGATTGCACGTGTAAGGCTCATGCCTTGGCTTTCCTTATACTTAAAGTACACACACACTCTTTGCATTAAGCACACACCGCTTCCGACCCAAGTTGAAACTCCCTGCTGCGTTGAAGCTTCCTAGAAGTGATTTCAGCTTCTCGGAAGCCATTCTATGAAACCACCAGACTCCTAGGCCTGTCCTAGTTCTCTTGCTCTACAACCCAGGGCTCTAGACCAGCGCTTGCAAACTTCATGACCTGCTCACAAGCACTGTTCTGTCCACAGTGCTTTTTAAAATGAAAAACTGAACAGCCCCCCCCCCCCTCAAATTGGGAGAATTCACATACAAAAATTGGGATTTCCAATTTCCCCTAAGAGGGTGGGCGCTCTGCCGACCTCGGGTGCGCATTCCCGTAAGGCTACATCGTGCCAAGGCTGTGCGTGGGTGTCCCCCGCCCCGGCCCCTGGGTGGGGTGTTTATTAAGTGCTTCTCTTCCCCCCCCTTACCTGCCGGCCCCTTCCCCTCAGCCATTTGAATTTGCACTTTCAGCTCTTCCTCCTTTATCTCAATATTCATCCTTAGCTTAATCACAAATGTGGCTAGAATTGGGCAGAGAAGAACCCAAAACTCTCAATTATATTAGCAGTTAGCACTTTCATGAGCAGGGGTTAAAACAAAGCCTTTGGATGTATTAGATATTTCATAACATCCATAGTCATGAGAAGCAAGGTTAATAAAAACGAATCTTTGGCATTTTTATTGGAGTGAAAGGGAGTATTACTGAATTAATGGAATAAATGGAAAGTCTGATGGATAGAATATCTCTACAGCAGTCTGCGTTGTTTAAAAGTAAGGTTTGTTAATGTAATTTTCATACAGTAAAAATTCACCCTTTTGAGGATAGAGTTTTCATTTTGATGAACGCACATGGCCATGTAAACACGAACATAACTGAGGTATAAAGAACACTTCCATCAGCCCCCAAATTCCTGGGTGTTTCTGCCACCTCCTCCCCCTATACCTGCAGCCCCTGGCAACCACTGATTTGTTCTCTGTCCTTATAGTTTTGCCTTTTTCAGAATTCCATAAAAATGGGGTCGTGCAGTATGCAGCTTTCGAATCATCTGTCTTTCACTTAGCACGGTGCATTTAATATTCACCTATATATCAACAGTCTATTCCTTTTTGTTCTTTTTCTTAAGTTGAGCTATAGTTGATTTACAGTATCTTATGTTTCAAGTATATGACATAGTGATTCAAAATTTTAATGGTTATTCTCCATTTATAGTTATAAAATATTGTCTGTATTCTCTGGGCTGCCCAGTATATCCTTGTAGCTTATTTATTTTATACATGGTAGTTTGTACCTCTTAATCCTCTGTCCTTGTCTTGCCCCTCCCCCTTTCCTCTCCCCACTGGTAACCAGTAGTTGGTCTCTATATCTGTGAGTCTGTTTTTTTTTTGTTGTTGTTAGATTCACTAGTTTGGTTTTATTTTTTATTTTATCTTATTTTATTAATACATTTATTTATTGATTTATTTATGGCTGCGTTGGGTCTTCGTTGCTGTGCGTGGGCTTTCTCTAGTTGCGGCGAGCGGAGGCTACTCTTCATTGAGGTGCATGGGCTTCTCATTGCGGTGGCTTCTCTTGTTGCGGAGCACGTGCTCTAGGCGCATGGGCTTCAGTAGTTGTGGCACGTGGGCTCAGTAGTTGTGGCTCGTGGGCTCTAGAGCGCAGGCTCAGTAGTTGTGGTGCACGGGCTTAGTTGCTCCGTGGCATGTGGGATCTTCCCGGACCAGGGCTTGAACCCATGTCCCCCGCATTGGCAGGCGGATTCTCAACCACTGCGCCACCAGGGAAGTCCCTGTTTTATTTTATAGATTCCACGTGTAAGTGGTAACATACAGTATTTGTTCTTCTCTGTCTGACTTATTTCACTAAGCATAATACCTCCCAGGTCCATCCATGTTATTGCAAATGGCAAAATTTCGTTCTTTTTTATGGCTGAGTAATATTCCATTGTATATATGTACCACATTTTCTCTATCCATTCATCTGTTGATGGACACATAGGTTGCTTCGATATCTTGGCTATTGTAAAAGAGGCTGCTGTGAACATCGGGGTGCATTGTCTTTTCGAATTAGTGTTTTCATTTTCTTCAGATGTACGCCCATGAGTGGAATTGCTGGATCATATGGTAGTTCTATTTCCAGTTTTTTTGAGGAACCTCCATACTCTTTTCCACAGTGGCTGCACCAATTTACATTCCCACAGTAACCAAGGGTTCCCTTCATCGTCAAATCAAAACCACAATGAGATATCACCTCACACCTGTGAGATGGCTATAATCAAAAAGACCACAAATAGCCTATTGCTTTTTAATACTGCATAATATTACAGTGAATGGATACAGCACTGTTTGTTTATTCATTTCCTAGTTGAAAGCCATTTGGATTACTTCCATTTGGGGGTCATTATGAAAAATGTCACTATAAGTATTCGCAAACAGGTTTTCAGATGAATGTTTGTTCATTTCTCTTGGGTAAATACCTAGGACTGGAATTGCTGGCTGGTGTGGTAACTGTACACATAACTTTATCAGAAATTGCAAACTTTTTTCAAACATGGAAACATTTTGCAATCCCACCAGCAAGGTATAAGAGTTCCTGTTGTTTTATATCTTCAGGACCACTTAATGTTATCCCTTGTTTTAGTTTGATTTTATGTAACAGTTCTAATAGGTGTGTAGCAGTATATCTTTCAAGTTTTAACTTTTATCCTATGAGTTATAATGTTGAGCATTCTTTCTTGTGCTTACTTACCATCCTTATACCTTCTTTGGGGAATGTCTTTTTCAAATCTTTTGCCAGTTTCTTGTTGGTTGTTATTTTCATATTATTGATCTTTGAGGGCACTTTATATATTATGGATACAAGTCCATTTTCAGATAGGTGTTTGTAGAAATTCTCCCAGTATGTGTCTTGGGAAGAACAAAGGATTTTTTAATGAAGTTTGGTTTGTTGATTTTTTTTCTCTTAGTAATTGTGCTTTTGGTGTCACATCTAAAAAAGTATTTGCCTAAGATTTACAAGGATTCTCCTAATATCTCTAATGATGTTCAGGTGTTTTACATCCCTGCTTATTTTTTAATCTTTTTGTTCTGTCCGTTATCGACAGAAGTGTTGAAGTTGTGGGTTTGTCTAGTTTTCATTTCAGTCCTGTCAGCTTTTCCTTTACGTGTTTGAAACACTGTCTTAGGTACATATATGCTTAGGATTGTAATGACTTCTTGGTGAACTCACTCCTTTCTCGTTATGTAATATCCCTCTTCATTCTTGGAAGTATTCCTTATTCTGAAGTCTGTTTCATCTGATATTAATACAGCCACCTCAGCTTACTTTTGATTAATGTTTGCATTGTAGTATCTTTTCTGGTTTTTTAAAAAACCAATTTGTGTTTTTATATTTTATGTAGATTGTTTATAGAGAGTATGTAGTTGGGGTTTGCCTATTTATCCAATCTGATAATCTGTGTCTTTTAATCATTATATTTAGACCATTTATATTTAATGAAATTTTTGATATGTTTATATTAAAATCTCTCATCTTGCTTTTTGCTTTATGTGCCATCTGTTCTTTACTTCTTTTTCCTTCTTTTTCTGCCTGCTTTCCTACTGAGTATATTTTTTATGATTCCATTTTATCTCCATATTGGCTCATTATTTATACCTCTTTAAAATTTAGCCATTGCCCTAAGGTTTACAAAATTTATCTTTAATTAATCAAAGCCTGCATTCAAATGAGGTCATACTGCTTTATATGTTGTGTAAGAACCTTAAAACTGTATATCCCCAACACTTTTTCCTCTACATATAATCCTTCTCAAGTGCATTCATCTTACACGCTGGGTATGGCTAAGGGAATTTTCACTTAGAGATTATTTGTATATACTTTGAAGAAGGATACCAATTATGTTTAATTGGCTTGCCTTTATTTCTGAGTGGTACTTCTGATATCTTTGAAACTGTTTTCTCTGCAGGACTTGATTCTCTCTCCTACCTGTATGCTGAGCTGAACAAAACTGTTTCTACACCTTAGGGATTTAGAAATTACTGCCTCTAAGGAGAGGACAAAGGTAAAATACAACCCAGCTAAAGTCTGAATTAGCAAAATTTCCAAGACAATGGTTATAGATATCTCCCAGAGTGAGTAAGTCCTTGTCTTCCGAAGTGTGTACATTTCTTTTTTTTTTTATTTTTTTGATTAAGGATGCTCTTAGTGGTATATTAAGAGTGTTAAGTTCACACTTGCAAATGTCTGGGATACTAAGCAACTCAAAGACTTGATGTAGAAGACCATGTCATCTCTACATAATATTTTTATTATTGAAGTATAGTTAACATATAGTATTTTTTTTAATAAATTTATTTATTTATATATATATATATATATATTTTATTTTTGGCTGCTTTGGGTCTTCGTTGCTGCGCACAGGCTTTCTCTAGTTGCGGTGAGCGGGGTTTTCTCTTGTTGCGGAGCACGGGCTCTAGGCGCGCGGGCTTCAGTAGTTGTGGCACGCAGGCTCAGTAGTTTTGGCTCGTGGGCTCTGGAGTGCAGGCTCAGTAGTTGTGGCACACGGGCTTAGTTGCCCTGCGGCATGTGGGATCTTCCCGGACCAGGGCTCGAACCCATATCCCCTGCATTGGCAGGCGGATTCTTAACCACTGCGCCACCAGGGAAGTCCCAACATATAATATTATATTAGTTTCAGTTGTACAACATAGTGTTTGGACATTTATATACATTACGGATTGATCACCATGAAAAGTCTAGTAACCGTCTATCACCATACAAAGTTATTGCAGTAGTATTGACTATATTCCCTATACTGTATAGTACATTCCTGTGACTTATTTATTTTATGGCTGGAAGTTTGTACCTCTTTAACCCCTTCCAAAAAATATTTTTTCTTTCTTCCTCACACCCTTCACGTTGTCAGTGACACGGGGGGCTATCACTTACGGATTAAGTAAGGATGCCCCATATCATGGAAGCAGAAGCTTAGTTTTGAGTATCTGTTCTGCCAGTTCCTGGATGAATTGGTCAGAAGCATCAGAAACATATCAGGGCCACCTAAGGACTAAGGGATTGGGATCTTATGACCCCGAAGGTACACTAAGGGACCAGTTTCCTAAAAGTCTGAAGTTGCCAGTTCAAGAGTCCTGGTAGTTACCATGGATGTCTGGTTTCAGGGTACCACTGCTGGGATACAGGGGCTCTAATTATTTTGTTTTTATCTCTGTGCTCATGTTTTAGATTCCAGGGAGAAAGACTCCCTTAACCTTGGCTGAACTTTAGAATCACCAGGAAGCTTTAAAGAATGCTAACGTCCAGACTCTACACCTAACCAATTGGGCCAGGATCTTTGTAGTAGTGGAGTGGAGGTGGGCATAGAGGTAGGGTTGATCATCTTTACTTTTTAAAAGCTCTTCAGGTGATTCTCAGGTGTAGCCAGGGATGAGAACAGGTTACTTAGGCCCATCCCTGTCTAGAAAAGATTAAGACGATCTGACGGACAGTTCCACCATTTTGTATTCAAGGGAGAAGGGTCTTTCTCCCAGAGAAAGATTGAAGAACTGTTACAAAAGAAGGCAACAGAGAGTGTGTGTGTAGCAGAAATTCTTGGAGGAAAGGACAGCTCTTGTGAGCCTACTTTGTAGGATTGTGAGACTCTTTTAAGGAAAAAAATGGGCGTAGCTGCTCAGCATGGTGTGTTCATCTCCTGAGGCTGGTGTAACAAATTACCATAAACTGGGTAGTTTAATGTAACAGAAACTTACTTTCTGCCAGTTCTGGAGCCAGAAGTCCAAACTCAAGTGCAGGCAGGGCCATGCTCTCTCCAAAGACTCTAGGGGAAGTTCCTGCTTTGCCTCTTTTCAGCGTCTGTTGGCTCCTGGCTTCCTTGGCTTGTGGCTGCATCCCTCCCGTCTCCCTCCATCTTTACATAGGCTTCTGTGCATGTCTTCCCCCGTTCTGTCTTACAAGGACCCTGTCATTGATTTAGGGCCCACCCTCATCTAGGATGACCTCATCCCAAGGTCTGTAACTTAATTACATCTGAAAAGACTCTGTTTCCAAATAAGACCACATCCATAGGTTCTAAGTGGACCTATCTTTTGGGGGCCACCATTCAACCCCTTACACATGGTAATATTTGGCACATGGTAGAAGGTCAATAAATCACAGCCATTATTATATGTGTAGTTATCAAAGCCATGGAGAAGAAAAATCACCCAAAAAATCTAATAGAAACTACACATAGATGCTTTTTTAAAAAACAGAGAAAATAAAAAGAATTAGAAGAACAGTGAATTTGACGGTATCAGAGAATAGGAAAAGCTCCTTGAGTGTGTGGTGTCTGTTTATTATCAGCCTAAACAGAGAGCCAGGGGTTTAGATTCTGAGACATCCCTTGATGTACTTCATGCTTAAATACAGCTTAGACCTAATTCCATTTCGCTTAGTTTCATAACACTCTTGATACTGTCTTAAACAACCCTTCTCCCTCTGGGGTCACAGAGCCACCAGAAACATCCAAAGCAGCTCCCATGCCTCCCTTAGGTTAATTTTTTCATCCAGCTCTTCAGGCCACTCTTTTCATCGTTCTTGCTCAATCGGTCCCTCTGGCCCCTTAATTATAATGCTTGATTTCTGCCGCGTTTCCTCACTGACTCTGTGGACTCCAATGCTGTAGAAATGTGGATATAACACTGCCCACTTTGGCACATGGGGGTAGATTAGCAGTCCTTTGAGGCAATTCTCTTATTCGCAAAATAAACAGAGGAACTTTAAGACACTCATCCCACCCCCAGTACACACACAGAACAGAAGGCTGGTTCTGTTCTTATCGTGGAGTTCCAGCTTAGTGATGATTTTAAGCCGAAATTACAAAAAAATTAAAAAATAAAAATCTCACACCTTAAACAGGAAGTGGCTCTGGAAACATGGTTTTGTCTCCGTTGGAAACAGTGAGGTTGTGTTTGAGGCCCTGACACAAGGTTTCACCACCTCCCCAATGGAAATGGTCTTTGAATAGGCACCAGATCATTCAGTTCATTAGTCTCAACCCCTTTAGTTGCAAATGCCAAAAATCCCAGCTTATGCAAATGGTACCAAAGCAAAAAAAAAAAAAATTAAGTTAAATTAAAAAATGGGAGGGGGGGTGTTGAAAAAATGTATTAGGTCAGGTAACTGAAAAAATACCAGGTAGGCTTCAGGCACGGCTGGATCCAGGGGTCAATCAATGTAACCAGACACTGTTTCTTTCCACCTCTGTCTGCTCTGTTCTTTGTGTTGGCTTCATTTCTGAGTGGTCATCATTGTCACCAGCAGCTCAAGGTTTACATTCTATCCACACAGCACACCCCAACGAAAATAAAGTGACTTCCCAAATGCTTGTAGAAAAAGTTGATGGTGTGAATCTCATGGTGGTCACTGGAGTCCCTGGCCCAACCCTGAGCCAGTCACTGTTAAGGGGGGCGGGGGGGAATGGAGTTTCTGATTGGTCAGGTCTGGGACACACCAATCTGGGAGCCTCAGGTCATCTCCACCCAAACTACTAGGGCAGAGAGTGCAGAAGGTGTGGCGTCCAAAGACAAATCGGGCTTTGTCAGATGAAAAGGAATGGACGCCAGGCAGGCAGGAGGACCCTATCCAACCAACCAAAGAGCAAAATGAAGGAAACCAAAGGCCAGTTGGATGGCTGCGTCTCACGTGTGTAGTTAAAGCTCTTGGAGCAGTTCCCGGTGAGGTCAGTTTGCTTCTTCTGTCTGCATCAACAGCTAAGTCAAGGACATCCACCTCCCAACGCACCTTTGCTCCTGGGGAGCCTTCTGTAGTTTCTGTCTGCTTTGGCTCTCCTCCCTTCATTCATTATTCCTCCATCAAACACCCCTCCACAGCAGCACTATTTACAACAGCCAGGTTGTGGACGCAACCTAAGTGTCCATCAACAGAGGAACGGATAAAGAAGCTGTGGCACACACATACAATAGAATTCTACTCAGCCGTAAAACAGAACACAAGAATGTCATTTGCAGCAACATGGATGGACCTAGAGATGATCACACGAAGTGAAGTAAGTCAGAAAGAGAAAGACAAATACCATATGATACCATTTATATGTGGAATCTAAAATATGACACAAAGGAACTTGTGTATGAAACAGAAACAGACTCACAGACATAGAGAACAGACTTGTGGTTACCAAAGGGGTAGGCGGGGGAGGGATAAATTAGGAGGTTGGGATTAGCAGATACACACTACTATATATAAAATAGAGAACTAACAAGGACCTACTGTATAGCACAGGGAGCTCTACTTACTATCCTGTAATGACCTATAATGGAAAAGAATCTGAAAAAGAATCTATATATCTATCTCTCCGTATATGACTGAATCACTTTGCTGTACACCTGAAACTAACACAACATTATAAATCTACTATAGTTCAATAAAAATTAAAAAAAAAAATCCCTCTCGTACCAGCCATGGTCCAGTTGCTGCATCAGTAACATTTTCTGCCACTGGTCCGTCTTGCAGATGAGACCTTCCCTCCTCCGTGAGGGTTGAGTTCCTAAAGCCGGTCAGATTCTAATGCCTCAGCCCTAGGAGGTAACCCTAAAAGGCTTCCCGCTCTGCCATCTTCATTTATGAGAAAAATTCCTTATCCAGTTCTGCCCCAGCTCTGTTTCATCTCTCTTGCCCCCTAAGTGGTGATGTGAGCTTTTCTCCAGTTTATGTAAATCTTTTGGCTCAGCACACAGCCTCGGGTCACCATTCTCTTTAGTTTCCATTTTTAATTGTAACCAGTGAATGGACTCACAGAGCAGATTTTTCTCATCTGCTTTCAAACTCAACGTTTTCCTCTGTCGTGCTGATGTCCCCGCTATGGGTCAGTCATCTCCCCGGCTGTGGCCTGGCCCTTGGACACCTCTCCGGACCATCAGTGACAGGAGGTGTCTGCTTTGGCTGGGAGGTTGGCTGGGAGGAGTCCTGGGGTTCACTCTCTCGTTCACAACGCAGGAGGTCTGCAAACATCAGCTTCTTAGCCCTTCTCAGTGGTCGAGGAGTCTTTGATCTGGGGGATTTTATTCTCTCTCTCTCTCATGTCTTGAGCTTCTCTCCTGCAAACACACACGGTGCTAAAGGGTGTGGTGCTGTCAACTTCTTATCCAGTTACTTTGAATCCTGTAGAGACAGTCCTTACTTTAATAACCCAGGAGGAGGCCCACCATGCCCTCCATCCTCAGCACACAGCAGCTGCACCTTGGTTGGGGAGGTGCCCCCTTCAGACCCCTCCTGACCATCAGTCAGGTCATGTTGTCCTCTGCTCAGAACCCTCCAGAGGCTCCCATCATATTTAGAGCTGAAGCCACAGTGTATTCAGTGACCTACAGGTGCGACGTGAACTCTGGCCCCCAGCATCCTTCTGACCTCATCTCAACCCCCGCGCCCTCACACGCACACCCTGTTCCAGTCCCACTGGCCGCCTTGCTGGTTCTCAGCACCCCACTGGGCTCCCAGCTCAGGGCCTTTGCACATGCCTGCTGTGGGGTAACATGTAGGTGTCTACTGGAGCCATTTCCCTTTGTCTACACCATCTGCTCTTCTTCATTATGGCATTCTCTAGTCCCCTTTTCTATTGTGTTTCTCTTATCACCACCTGATAACCCGTAGATTTCCCTTATTTGGCTAGCCATCTTCCTCTCCCCTAGAATTTAAGCTCCATGAGAACAGAATTTCTTTTCTCTTTTGTTCACTATTGTACATATCTCTCTTGCCCATCAGCCCCAGTGCCTGGCACATATGAGGCCCTTAATACTTGGTGAATGAGTGAATGAACAAATGAATACATGATTTAATTCTGTCTTTGGCTTCTCATAGTATCTGTCTTTCACCCCAAGCTCATCTCTTACATCTCGATAGTGCAGAAAAATGGGGAGGTAAGTTTGATGTGCTGGAAGTCCTTAGACGGCCATCATTTTATCGAGGGTCCCTAACTGAGAATAGAATCCACCACTATTCCTTCTCTCCATCAGTCACTCCTGGAAATTGTCCCTTGGATTGGAGGTGAGAATGTTCATGATAGTGTGATGCTCAAATGAGCTGGCCAGAGGCCACATTTTCAAGTCACTGACTTTATTTCTAAGTGGCCATCCTTCTCTGTACTCTTTGCCTCTTCCTTTCAGGTGAGAGAAAGGAGGGCCCCCTGCTTTGCAGATAATGAGTTCCCAGAAACGGCCACATGAAAGAAATCAGCTTAAAACAGAGACTAGAATTTCACAGTAAACAGTGAAAAACACCCTTGATTAGGGCTTTCTCTTAACAACTGAGTAAATTACAGAAATAATGAAAAGTGACTGCAGATGGGTACAAGATGTCTTGTGGGGGTGATGAAATTACACTAAAATTAGTCATCAGTTATGGCTTGATCCAGGTGTTCAATTATGACGTCAGAGGTTTTTTTTCTTCAGTTCTTTGCTTTGCCTATTATGGTGCTGGCTTCATTTTTAGGTTGTATGTGGTGGGTCTTGGCAGTCCCAGGCTCCCACCCTTGTGGAGTCAAGATCAACTGTCCTTTACACGATACCCGATGAACACAGGAAAGGTCATACTGTGTCTCCTTGGCTCTGTTTGGTTCACGTGCCATTTCTGAACCAGTCAACCTGGTCTGGAAAAGACAATGTGCCCTAATTATCCTGTCTGGGAGCTGTGGGAGGAGTTTGCAAGGGCTGACAGTGGGGTGCAGAGGACAATTGGGGTGCTGCCACCAGAAAAGGGGTGCATGATTGGGGCCATTAAAAAACCCAGTAAACATTCCTACATCTCCAGATTTAGGAGTGTGAGCGACACAGGGTAGGGAAGACAGAGAAAAGTCGTGCAAACAAGTTGTCGCTCTTTCCTGCTCAGACATCCACCTGAGCTAGTAGGTATGAACAGGAAGCAGCCCTGAAGATGTGTTTTCCTAATTGAGTTTGTGTCACACTCACCTGAAACAAGGATAAGCAGGCATCGTTTATCACTCGCCTGTCAACGCAGCCATCTCTTCAACATCAGAGACAAAAAAAGAGACGGATGCAGCAGATGGGCCCGAGTACTGCTTGGAGAGACAAAGATAGGATCCAGACGGAGCTTGGTTCAGCACATCAGGGCCTCAGCCTCACCTGATAACTCCTAATTAAGGGGCAAGAATAAAGCTTGGGGTTCACACGAGCCTGAGCCAGATTTCTGCTCCATTGTGTAGATACGGGCGTGTTATTTAGTCCCACAGAGACTCAGTTTCTGGATCTGTGCAGTGGGGCCAGGAAAGCGTATCTCACAGAGTTATTGTAAAGGGTCCAATGGGCTAATGTATATTTGGCTTTTCTTTTCCCATTTGCCCACATTGCAGACATGCTCTCCATCCTGCTGCGTGCCCTGGAAGGCTGATCTCCTCAGGGGGCACTTCCTGTGCCTGTTGTGTGCCGTCTTGGGTTGGCCAATGAGGGCACTTGTAGGAGGTTGGAGGTCAGACAGAGAGCGAGGCTGGAGTATTTACTCCCCACCTGCTCTGTGTGCCCCTGTGCCTGTGACTTCTGTGTGGGGTCCTCTGTCCAAGGCTCCTGCCCTCACTGGGGCCAGGAACACTTCCTTCTCCTCCTGCCTCCTTATTTTTTTTTCAATTTATTTTATTGAAGTACAGTTGATTGACAATGTTGTATTAATTTCTGCTGTACAGCAAAGTGATTGAGTGATACATAGGTATATATTCTTTTTCACATTCTTTTCCATGATGGCTTATCACGGGATACTGAGTAGCGTTCCCTGTGCTGTACAATAGGACCTTGTTGTTTATCCATTCTCTATATAATACTTTGCATCTGCTAATCCCAAACTCCCACTCCATCCCTCCCCCACTCCCCTCGCCCTTGGCAACCACAAGTCTGTTCTCTGTGTCTGAGAGTCTGTTTCTGTCTGGTAGATTAGTCCATTTGTGTCTTATTCTCGATTCCACGTATAAGCGATATGATATGGTATTTGTCTTTCTCTTTCCGACTGACTTCACTTAGTATGATCATCTCTAGTTGCATCCACGTTGCTGCAAATGGCATTATTTCATTCTTTCTTATGGCTGAGCAGTATTCCATGGTATATATGTACCACTTCTTCTTTATCCATTCCTCTGTCCATGGACATTTAGGTTGTTTCCATGTCTTGGCCATTGTGAATAGTGCTGCTGTGAACATAGGGGTGCACGGATCTTTCTGAATTAGAGTTTTGTCCAGATACTTGCTCAGGAGTGAGATCGCTGGATCATATGGCAACTCTATTTTTAGTTTTTTTGAGGAACCTCCATACTGTTCTCCAGAGTGTCCTCCTGCCTCCTTAGATGAGGTTATGTCCCCCTGTGTCTGGTCTTTAGGACATAGTGGAAGAGAGTTGGACGTCTGTTGTTACTATGTTTAAACAAGCTCAAACCTATGGACAAGTTGTAAGAACACGTGCCTGGAACTCTGGTCCCCTGAGCTGTCTCAGAGTGAATGACCAAATAGGCACTCACCACCCCTGAATGTTTGCCATGTGTTTTCTTACAAACAAAGACATACTCTTACGGAACCACAGTACAGCATGAAAATCAGGAATAAACATTGCCGCCTGACTACTCTACAATCCTCAGACCCTAATTCAGTATCCCCTGTTGTCTCAGTAATCTCCTTCATGTCATGGGTCTTTGTTTTCCTTAAGTCTTTTCTTGAGTTTCATGACCTTGAGAGTTTTGAAGATTACAGCCTACTTATTTTGTGGCTTGTCTCTCAGTTTGGGTTTGTCTGATGTTTCTTTGTGCTTAGATTCCAATTATACCCCTTTGGCAGGAGTGTCTCAGAAGGGATGCTCTGCTCTCCCCATTTTGCATTTAATCAGGTGGCACATGATTTGAATTTGTCACAATATTAATGATGCACACTTGATCACTTGGTGAAGGTAGTGCTTGCCAAGCTTCTCTACTGTGAAGTTACCCTTATTCGCTTTAAAATTAATAAATATTCTATGAAAAGATGTTCAGGGACAATGTGTTTATTATTAGAATTTCAGTACTTCATTTATGAATTTATTAACAGAATGGGGTCATGGGTTTCATTTGTTCTCTCTGGCTTATGTTTCGTTACTATCACTGGTTATTTCGACGCTCAGAATATCCTCAGTTTGGCAGTGGGAGCCATTTTATCATGGCTTCTATGTCCTTTTGATGTGTCCTCAATATTCTTTAAGCATTTTCTTCCTTTCTAAATATAAGAATTTCTAGACTCATCTTGTAGTTTTCCTGCCCCAGTCCTAGAATCAGCTCAGTTTCTTTCAGTGGAGAACAGTGCTTAGAAACCAAAGTCTAAGCTCTAGAGGTGCTCATTGCTGTTTGGATGCTCTAGTCAGGAAATAGTGGTACACACAGTGACACCTCTGTCTGTCTCAAAAACCATGAGTTCACACAGATATCTCCATGCTAATCCAACAACACAAGGCTCATTCTAGATTTCTCCCTTTCTTTCTTTGTAACTCCTGTCTCATCTCTCTATACCAGGCCATTTCTCTGCTCCCCCCACCTCAGTCCTCTCAGGTTCAACACTTGGTGTTGGCTGCCCCCCTTTGCCTCACTAAGAATGTGATGCCCAAGCTCCTCTTCCCAGGTGGCTGCTCTTCTAGCCACTCGACCTCTGACACGCAGCTCCTGGCCATTGTATCCACTGCCCACCTTGCTGGACCCTCCTGAAGGTGTTGGCCTGAGCGATTCTGAAAGGGGAAGAGTCTGGTTTGTATTCTTATTTGGATTTCACTGTATCATCTTCTTGGAAAACATCTATACATTTCAAACCAAAAGAGTGTGCTGCAAGCTCTCTGTGCCAAGGTGCCCATCTCTGAGCAGAGATGGCTGTGGACCACGTCACACTGGCCAGTTGCCTTGTTTCAGACACTCCTTGTCCACAGGATAAAGCAAGAGTGTATGATACCCCTATAATGGTCCCTGGTAAGCATCAGCGATTACCAAGATGTCGAGGGTAGGGGATCCTAAATGAACTCAATTAAAATACCTTTGCATTTGTAGTACCTAAGAGAAGGTATTTTTATGCATCTAAACATCCTTTTTTCCCAAATGAGTGAGTAGTGTTCTAGAAGGACCTTCTTTTGAGTGACAAATGCACTCATTTGTGTGAGTGTGTAGTACACGTATGCATGCATGTGTATATATAAACATATACATATATATAATGACCCCAGGAGGTGAGTACAATTGTTATCCTTACACCTGTGGGCACCAAAGTCTTAATGATTCAAGTAAACCAGGAGATCAGGATTTTTAAAAATGTGAAATGGCCCAGCTTTCAAGTTTTGACAGCAAATTCCAAGTAAGTTAAACGCTTTGTGGTTTAAACAGTCTGGGCGGTGGCCTCAGGACAGCCAATTATCCACTCCTGCCTTCAACCACTCAGCTCTGGTAGGAAGAGTGAGGTACTAGAACTGGCCCTACTGGGGCACAATGTCATGTGGCTACAGCAGTAGGAGCCCTAAGAATATTGAAGTTCCCATCCAGCCCACATGGTTGGAGTTAGGAGAAGAGCCCTTTCCAGAAGAAGCTATGTGTTGGTGCCAGAAAAAGGGAGAGAAGAGATGCTAGGCAGACCAAATTACATCCATTGAAACAGGATTCCGGTGTACCTGGCAGAGATGGGGTAGAATGAGTGGAGATGTTGGTCGAGAGACAGAGAGAGAAGGCTTGTATCAAGTGAGGATGCTTTCCCAATACTTCCATGGCTGGTGTCGGTGAAGAATCTTGCTTCATTTTCTTTAAATATTTAAATCAGGGTTTCTGAACCCTACTGACATTTTGGGCCAGATAATTCTTTGTTGGGGGGCTGCCTTGTGTAGGACTAGATGCGAGTAGCACCCCACCGCCCATGCCCCCCGTTTATGACAACCAACACTGTCTCCAGACATTGCCAGATATCTCCTGGGGGAAAACTCAGTCCTGATTGAGAAACGCGGCTTTAAACAAAGCCCACTGTGTATAAAGTACTTCCTGCACCATAATGTTTTTTTAAACTTTTTACTTGGAAATAATTTTAGTCTTTAGAAATGTTGCAAAACCATACAAAGAATCCCATATACTTTTCACCTAAATTCCCCCAAATTAACATTTTACCATGTTTGCTTTAGCATTCTTTTTGTTTGTTTCTTTTTCTCTGTCTCTGTGTCTGTTTGCCTCTATATATTTTAAATGTATGTATGTATATATGTATGTTTTTCTAAACTACTTATATTCATAATTGGTTGAACATGACTCCCTTTCGTGTCTGTTTCCTTAAAACAAGGGCATTCTCTTAAGAAACCGCTTTACAGTGATCAAAATCAAGAATAGGACATTGTTTACAGTACTGTTGCCTCTCTACATACTTTATTCAAATGTTGCCAATTGTCCCATCATGTCATTTACAGCAAAAAGAAAGCTAAGTTTTTCCTGGTTCAGAGTGCAATCCAGGATCCCACCTGCATTTAGTTGTCAAGTTCCTTTGAGTCTCCTTAAATCACCAACAGTTCCTCAGCCTTTTTTTCTTTTTTTGTCTTTCATAACCCTGAAAAGTATAGGCCATTTTTTTTGGTAGAATATCCCTCCATTTGATCCATATTGATTTTGAAGTAATAGCTGTATTCAGTTTCAATGGATCTGGCCCTTCTGGACACTGCGTTCTGAGTTTGGATGATTGTATGTTCGGTGTAATCTCAGTATCATTTAGACGTCCCTGGTGATCCCTGCAGGACCCATCCTTCCCTTTAACGTCCCAGTTAACCTGCCAGAAGACCCCACAAGCCTACTTTCCCCCCTTCCCCTCCACTCCAGCTATTTCTGGGATGTCCTGACCTCAAGAATGCTTGGTTTCTGCGCCTGCCTCTTTATAGAATTCTGTTGGGACTTCCCTGGCGGTCCAGAGGTTAAGACTCAGCGCTTCCAATGCAGGGGGCATGGGTTCGATCCCTGGTTGGGGAACTAAGATGCCACATGCCGTGCGGCATGGCCAAAAAAAAAAAAAAAAAAAAAAAAATTCCGTTGCTGAGAGTCTCCCAGAGACAGACATTTGGGGGCACAGCTGTCTCTCTGGCGTGGGTCCTAAACTGCCCCCAGCTGCGGGGAGGAGATCCTGCACCCCATTTCCCCAGCACAACAGAGATCAGGTTGTGAATTTTAAGAAGATGTTCAGGAACGTGAGGGGACCACAGGGGCCCCTGTGTCCCGCTGGGAGCAGTTGTTCTGATACATTCTCGGGTCCAAACCCACTCCAGTCCCGGGAGCCCGACACCCACCCACTGTACCCGAGTGTCGCCTGTTACGTAAGCCCCTTCCCACAGCTTTCCCTTCAGTGACAGTTGAAGGGAAAATCACATCTCCCTGCTTCTCGCCACTGCCTTCGCTGCCCCGGGCATAACCATCTCTTCCTGGTGTTCCAGCTGTTCCTGCAGAAAGTGCTTACACACACCGAGTGCTCACACCCTCAGGACTACACGTTAGTTTTTAGACACCAGGAAATCTAAATCCATATTTAGGAGAAAAAACAAGTAAAGTTCCTATCTCTGCGGGCATCCTCCTATTAGTACATCCATTTGCGTAACGAAACAAAACATTTAACATCTGCATCAAGTTGAAGGTGACTTCACAGTTTTCTCCAGGAACTTAGGGTCCTTGGTTTGGAGGGGTGCAGCTGAAAGCACGCGTGCATGCACGCGCGCACACACACACACACACACACACACACACACACACTCATGAAACTCATTTTGGAGGACTTTTTGAAAGGAAGGAGGTATCCCCAAAAGGTGTGTTTGAGTCCCCATCTTCAAAGACAGGAAACTGCTCATAACTTCTAAATCAGTATTTTCTCTTTTGCAGTTTATCCTATGATTCTCAACAGTTTTTGCCATCATTAGCATCATCCGTACTTCCATTTACTTCATGACAGTCTTTCTCTATCTCAAATCTTTTCTTTCAGTCTGAGCTTTGCCCTAAGCAATACTTGCCACAGAAGTCACTGTTTTGCATGCTAATTGTGCTTCCCCCCGCCAAATATTAAAATAAACACATAACTGCTATATGTTTAAAAGTCCTTCTGCGTTTACCCCAAATTATCTCAGACTCCAAACTTGGGCAAACACTGGCCTCGGGGCAGCGTCAGATGGCAGTGGACAGGTCTGATATCTGCTGCTTTTTTTCTCCGTGATTTGAATTTCCTGATTGCATCCTCTGTTGTATAACTTGGAACCAGGGCTTCTGGAAAAGGTGGAAGAAGGATTTTCTCATATTCCAAGAGAGTGAATTTAAGAATAAAAAAAGGAGTATTCTTTGCTGCCAAATACACACAGTGGAATGTTTGATAACAGGACACAGAATCATAAGTAATGAGTTATCATATTACGGGGTTCACCCCACTAAACTGTTATCAGTTTGGAGGCTCCTGAATTGCGTGTTGAATTGTTACAGACGTGACTCTCATCAATAAACCAGTATCGAAGGCTGCATTTCTCAACTTTAAACATATATGCTCTTTTCAAATAAGTCTAAATATCCAGAGATTTTTCTCCTCTCCTCCCAGAGGGGTATACCCTTCCTTAAGAATACTGTTCCATTGATGAATTACCTTTTTTTCTTTTTTTGGACGCGGGGCGTCAGGTGGGATCTTAGTTCCCTGACCAGGGATTGAACCCGCGCCCCCCCCTGCAGTGGAAGCGTGGAGTCTCAGCCACTGGACCGCCAGGGAAGTCCCAGTGAATTACTTTTATGTGTGAAATATTGGCTTGTGAATCCATGATGTTAGTCCAAGTGGCAGGTGTTATTAAAAATAATAATAATAAAAATTTAAAACATGAAAAAAAAGAAGAATCCTGTTCCATCTTCCACAAGCCCAGAGAACAACAGATATTTGAACTTGGCCTTCTGTGGTCCATCTCATGTAAAACATAAGTCATTTCCCAGTTTCTCGTAGGAAATATGGAATAGCATTCTAAATGCTAAACGAACCCCTGGGACTCTGATGTAGACACGTCCCACCTCCCGATTGAGGATGACTAGCCTGAATGGACGTTTCCATCATTTCAGAAAAGAAAGCAGCTGTAGGGGAGGGCGCCGCCCTCCTGGTGAAGGCGAGCACTGCAGCCTTCAGACCTGGACCAGTTAACCTGAGCAGAAGGGGAGGGCCAAGAGGGAATTGGGGAGACTTTCGAGAGGTTCCTATGGTTTGAGCCAGAGGCAAGGAGGAGATCCTGGAAGGCTTCTGAGCGTACATCCAAGGACAAGTAAATATTTAGAGCTGGAACGAAACTCACAGCCATTATGCACTCATGCAGCACTTTGAAATCCATCCCTCCCTGTCTGTAGTTCAGGGTTTCTTCCTCTACCCACTAGATGCCAGCAGTACCCTCTCCCAGTTGTGACAACCAAAAATGTCTCCCTTTGTTGCTTCATGTCCCTTCCCTCCGGTGTGAAGATGAGGCCAGGAGCAGTCATCCCAACTGAGTGAATGGAGCTCATCCTTGTAGGGGGAACTGCGGCTGAAATAGATGACAGACAAGGGAGAGTCTTGATGGGGTTGGAGTCCCTGGATTACTTCCTGTTTTCCCCAAGGCTTGATTAATTCCTGCACCTGCGTGTTGTGCCCTGGGATGCTTCCACTAAATACCTGGGCCGGTTGATTACCTGTCTGCCCTCAGGCCCATCCCTGTTTTTCCCCTGCTCCCTGCGTCCTTGGGAACTGGACCTCCCAGGTTCCCTAGACACCTACGTCCAATCGGAGGCAATGAAAGGGACTGGAGAGAGATTGAAGGGGAGAAGCCGAAGAATTCCTTTCCTTCTCTTGCTTTGCTTCTTCCGCTGCCTGTGGCCCCGGGCTGGGTCTTCTCGGTGACTCAGGCGGCCATCAGGCAGCCCCCATCCCTGTGTCCTGTTTGGTACACCATGGCCGGCCGAGGCCTCAGGGAGCACCAGCCCCTGCGCTGTCCCTTCATCCCTGGGGCTGGCAGTGGCTCTGACAGTGGCTGATATCTGGGCACCTCACCATCCATCTTTGGCTTTTGCATCCCTGTATCCTTCTTGTGTTCAAGCCCCAGTGTCAAAATAACTCCAACAGTTTCTGTTTTTCCGGACTGGATCCTGACAAAATAACCTTTTTTTTTTTTTTCCTCACGCAAGTTCAAGTTTGCTTTCTGCTTCTTACAGCTAAAAGACTCCTGACCAAAAAGGGTGCAAGGAGGTATACTTAGATGAGGCCCTTGGATACAGGCCTGTCTCCTTCAGGTTCCAGCCCTTCCCCACTCTGAGCCTGGGTTTGTGTCAATGAAAAGGAGGTTGATCATCTTGCCAGTGTCCTCATGAAGCAGACGTGCGAAGTGTTGTCTTGTTTTTCTAACTGGCTCTGCTAGAATGTAGGCTGCCCAAGAGCCAGGATTTTTGTCTCTTTGGTCGACTCTGAATTCCTGGTACCTAGAGCATGTAGTAGTGTCAACTAAAAACAAATACACAACCTAAAACTTAAGAATTATGTTTTACTGGGTGGATTGGCTGAAGACTCAAGCCCGGAATACAGACTCTCAGGTCTGAGGGGCAGCTCTGAAGAGGTGAGGGGGGATCCAGGATGTAAGGGGGGAGCCAGCATATATAGGCGTTTTTGCAACCAAGACCAGGTGGTTGGAACATCAAAAAATTACTGTTAATTAGAGAGAACCAGACATCTCAAGTTAATGAATTTAGCACTTTTCTGTGTACGGGAAGATGCAAGAGTCTGGGCTCATTGAAATGATTCCTTTGATATGCACCTTACTATCCAGGGCCAGTATCCTGCTTTTCTCCATCCTGAGTCCCCTCAGGGTGCTCTGTCAGCATCCTTTGTTGACTGATAAGGGCAGGCGACAATCTTCATCCACAGCAGACATTTTATACAAATCTGTTAACTGAGTACCTAGGAATGCAGTGAAACCAACTTAGTAGATTGCTACCAGCATTGCTTTTTTAATTCATGGAAGAGAATAGAAGCTCTCAGAGTACGTTTCACATGTACATATTCTGTGTGTGTGTGTGTGCGCGTGCGCGCGTGTGTGTGCCGGTTGCATTGTAAAATGCACTTCTGACAAAAGATCTTAATAAAAAAGTTTAAAAGCCAAGGAGCAACACTTGAGGTCAGCTTCTTGTATGTAAAGAGTAAGGACTTGTGTAAATCTGAGCACGTGGTGTCTCCAGAACCCTTCTCCGTCAGCATCGCAAATCTCCCTTATAATCTGGGTCCCAGACACCTCTCTGGCGTTAGCGTGCATTCCTCTCCGGTGTATACCCTACTTACCAGCCCTTCCAAATAATTTAATTCCGCAATCTTAGGTTACTGTTTCATGCAGAAATTGTAGCTTGTTCACCAACTTAACAAGACGTTAAAAAAAAAAAAAACTTTGAGTGATAAGTAAGAAAAGGCACAGGGTAAGTAGGTTTTATGTCTTGTCTTTAATGCAAACTGTCACTCCCTTTTCTCAGAGCTTTTGCTTTAATTGGACATCTGCCACCTCGGGGGCAGAAAACTTGTATTTCTCTTAGAGCTGGATCCTTATGGAATTTCGAAGCACCGGCGAGGGGGTGGCACTTGAGGGTCCCCGTCTCTTTTTATTACAGAACAGGACCGATCGCTTCTTCTTCTTTAAGGATTTTCGTTTGCTGTTGGATGAAGACAGAAACCTGAACTTGTTTTCGTTAGGGGAAAACATCTTTTTCAGAAGTGGGACTCATTCATAACCTCTCGGGCTTCTCACTGTCTTTGTTTCCCGACCTGCTAAGGTCAGGAATAATTCTTGATGACCAGCAATGAGATTTCTGGTGACAATACAGCCTCCCTCAGAGCAAACCCGAGCGTCTGACTTGTGCATCTGCCCCATCACCTCCCTGGGTTTTATTTTAATTGCCGCTCTCTCGAAGAGCGTGATTCCTATTAAATTATTCATGCTGGTATAATGTTTATGTGATCAGAGTAATTATTATAATTTTGCGTTGTGAATTTTCATAATTAATGATCTCACTCAGATTTCATTTGGCACAGAATCTTTCCAGAGGGGAATCATATGATCGGATCTCCTGGGGAATCAGGATGAAATAGAGGGACGACCTATCTCGGGTTTTGCTAAGTAGTAGAAATTTCAGGCGTTCACCTCCAGGAGTGCGGGTGGAAGGCGTCCTGAGGAGATGTGGAAGGAATGCATCAGAAACTCCAGCTCTGCATCTCTCAACCCCCCATGTGAGTTACCCAAAGATATCCTGGTAGAACAGCAAGATTCGGGGGAATGGCCACATGACTCATGCCCCAGGATGTTCTTAACCAAGTCTGGTCCGTGCCATTCTCTTCTTACCCGAATCTGCTAAAACCACCCAACAATAGTCAACAATAGCGAAACCACCCCCCAGGACTCCTTGGGGACATTGCCAAGGACACAGTCTTCAGCTAATTTTCCTCCCCTGATTCTAGAAAGAGCATAAAGTGCAAGCAGCTGGGGAAATGGTTAGCAGCATTCTGAGCATGGAGAGACATTTGATGTTTGACGACTGATCCTGTAGTCAGATTTCAGATATTTGATTTTAATGCCGCAGTTCCTTCATCTTTGGCTTGTATCTGTGGAACCAGTGTTTGCTGTCAGCCCCAAATAAATATCTCGTGGAGCTCTTCCCAAAGACCTTTCACCTCTGTTATTCCATCTCAGGCTCAAACCGACTTGAGGGTAAGGCAACTGCCCTTCCCATTTTAGGGATGAGGTCACTGAGACGCATAGTGTCCCAGAGGAAATCAACGGTGACTGCACTGAACTTCTGACATCCAAGGCTTGGTCTGCGAAAGCCTGCCCCCTTCCACTCTCCCTCCGCTGGGTGTGATCTAACCCTTTGCTTGACTGGCAGGTTTTTTCCTCCATGTGCTTGTCAAGTCCCTCAAGGAATTTTCAGTTTTAAGCACCACCTTGAAAACAGCAAACTCAAGTTCCCTGACGTCTCCTTCTTTATCCATGCAGAGTACTGCACTTTTCAGATCATAGTTAGTTGTCCATTCTTCTGTCTGTCCCTCTACTCTCCTCTACTCTGTGATTTCTTGAAGACCAGTACCTTGCCTTGTTCATTTCCATATCGTCAGAATGCTATGGAGTAAGTATCCCATGCGTAATAAGAGTGAGATACTTCTTTTTTTGTTTTTTTGGCCGTGCCATGCAGCATGTGGGATCTTAGTTCCCCGACCAGGGATCGAACCCACAGCCCCTGCAGTAGAAGCACAGAGTCTTAACCATTGGACCACCAGGGAAGTACCAAGGGTGAGATAACGTCCGTCTTTCTTCCTTCCTTCCTTCCTTCCTTTCTCTGAGATACGTCTTGAAAGAATGCATAAGCATTGTTTTCCTCTGTCCGTCTTATCGTCTCCCTTTCTTCCTTGTGTCCAAGCCTCTTCATCTCTCCCTGTCTCCTGTATTTATTGCAGGAGCACCGTATTTTAGAGAATATTTGGTGATTTGATCTACAAAGCTTATGACCTGAAGCCTGAACCCAGGAGAGAACACACTGGGGCAGATCCAGTGTTTAGACCGGAGTTTGGTGTTGCGGTGTCGTCGTTAGGGTGCTTTGAGCTGCAAGTAAAAGCAGCTTCATACCGTCTGGTACAAATTCCAGAAGTAGGGCAGTTCCCACGTTAGTGGGTTCTGCGGCTTCTTGTTGCCGTTCATCGTCAGCATCTTCTGGTCTCTCCCACATCATCATCAGGGCTGGCTTCCTCCTCCAACTGGTTGGCCTCATGGTCAGGATAGTTGCCTGTGGCATTCAGGATGCACAGTTTATTTTCTTACGGCTGCGGGAGAGACTAGCTTTTCAGGGCTTTCTTTCAAAAATGGGGGAGAACCATCACAATAGTCCCCTCTCTTCTTGTCTTGCTTCATCATATTTAAAACTCAGAGCCACTCCTTAGCCAGCTGGGGAAGGAGTGTTGGATCTAATCCAACAGGGAAAGGAGCTGGATTCGCTTAGATCAGAACCAACCCCTGACACTAAGCATGGAGGTGGCCTTTGGTCAGGCTCCTGGCTGTGATGGTGGCAAAGCAGAGGGGTGAATGAAATCAGGAGTAGGCAAGGAATTCATGTTTTTCTAGAAACTGACTCCTTTCTTGAACTTAGCAATCAGACTTTCAAAATCTCAGGGTTTAATGTACTTGGAATCATTTCTTCAAAAAGGCATGAAAATTAATAGATAACAGTAAAAAATAAAAGATATTTATCTGTGTGCCATTTTTGGAATCACTGGATTTAGGCCAGACTTTCCAACTTGCACATTTCACCAAAACTCTTCCTGTGATCTTTGGATGGAATGAATCCCATGTTTTTATGGACATGGGAGATACAAGTGTAATTCTGTCAAGTAGGGTTTTTTTTTCCCTAACTGAGGTGGACATATATTAGTTTTTGCCTTTTTAAACTTTCATGATTCCATAGAAAGAGTCAAGAGGTTATTTTCAGGGGTTAGACTGGCCAACTTTTCGCTTGGCACTGACTTGAAATGAAGAGCAGCAAATAGAATAAATAACTGCGGTGCAGGAGATAATATAGTATTGACTGCTTGCCTCTGGTTAATTTTCTGTGTTATGAACACCAGGCAGAGGTTAGGCTGGATGTGATGGCCCCCCGTTGACTTGAGGCCAGTTGCTGTGAATATTATAGGTTTGTAAACTCAGAAGGGCTTTAGTGTGGAGCCAGATTTACTTAAAGTCATAAATGGATTATTGGATTATTCCTTGGTCATGCCTGTAAGTCACTTACAGCCTCCTGCGTGGCTTCAAGTCTCTAATAAGCTTTGCCTCCCTGAGGTAATGACTGTCTTGCCTTAATTAATGCTGAATCTCCCCCCATGGTGTTTCTCCTGTGTTGGGTTAACATTTAACTGGGGCCTGTAAAAGCTGGTTCAGGAGGCACCCTGGATTTGAACTGGGAAGATGGGACTATAATTCTTAGCCCTTCCCTCTGCAGAGAAGTCCTTTTGGAGAGCATAGAAATACCTACTGGTGGGCACTTTTTTTCCTTAAGGTTCACTATCTCATCTGAACATTTTTCTTCTGACACCCACATGCTAAGGGAAAACTCTCTGAATGTAATGATTTACTTTAATTTTAAAACATGATCCTTAAACAGAGTAGAATGGTGGTTGCCAGGGGTTGGGTACGGAGTGGGCGAAATGGGGAGATGTTGGACCAAGGGCACAGACTTCCAACTGTAAGAGGAATAAGTTCTAGGATCTAACTTACAGCGTGGTGAGTGTATTGTATACTTGAAAGTTGCTGAGAGAGTAGATCTTAAATGTTCTCACTACGAAAAATATAGTAGTTATGTGCAGTGATGGAGGTGTCAGATAACCTTGCCGTGGTGATCATTTCATAAAATATACCTGTATCAAATCACCACATTGAATACCTTAAACTTACAGTGTTATATGTTAATTATAGCTCAGTAAAACGGGGGGGGGGGGGAAATTAAAACATAATCCTTTACTCTGGGCCTGATCAAATTGCTTAGAGCAGCGGTCCCCAACCTTTTTTGTCACCAGGGTGGAAGACAGTTTTTCCACGGGCCACGGCAGGGGCGATGGTTTCAGGATGATTCAAGCACATTATATTTATTGTGCACTTTATTTCTCTTATTATTACATTGTAATATATAATGAAATAATTATACAACTCACCATAATGCAGAATCGTTGTACTTGAAAGTTGCTGAGAGAGTAGATCTTTTTTTAAATTTTTTTATTTTATCTGTTTATCCCTGGCTGCGTTGGGTCCCCGCTGCTGCACATGGGCCCTCTCCAGTCGCGGCGAGCGGGGGCCACTCTTCCCTGCAGTGCGCGGGCTTCTCACTGTGGTGGCCTCTCCCACTGTAGAGCATGGGCTCCAGGTGCGCGGGCCTCAGCAGTCATGGTGCGCGGGCTCAGTAGTTGTGGCTCACGGGCTTAGCTGCTCCACGGCATGTGGGATCTTCCCAGACCAGGGCTTGAACCCGTGTCCCCTGCATTGGCAGGCGGACTCTCAACCACTGTGCCACCAGGGAAGCCCTGAGAGAGTAGATCTTAAATGTTCTCATTTAAAATCTGAGAGCCCTGAGCTTGTTTTCCTGCAACTAGATGGTCCCATCTGGGGGTGATGGGAGGCAGTGACACCCGAAGTGTGTTGCTATGTCCAGTCTGCTCCATAAGATGCAGCTTAATTGTCACTTGCCACTCACTGATAGGGCTTTGACATGAGTCTGCAAGCAATTGATTTATTATGGTCTCTGTGCAGTCAAACCTCTCTGCTAATGCTGATCTGTATTTGCAGCCCCTCCCCAGCGCTACCATCACCGCCTCAGCTCCACCTCAGATCATCAGGCATTAGAGTCTCGTAAGGAGCAGGTAACCTAGATCCCTGGCACGTGCAGTTCACAGTAGGGTTCACGCTCCTAAGAGAATCTAATGCTGCCGCTGATCTGACAGGAGGCGGAGCTCAGGCGGTAATGTGAGCGATGGGGAGCGGCTGTAAATACAGATGAAGCTTCGCTCACTTGCCCACCGCTCACCTCCTGCTGTGAGGCCCGGTTCCTGCCTTAGAGAACCCCAAATCTGGAAGACAAACTGTGGGTCCCTGCTCAACCGGGCTGCAACTCAAAATTAAAACAGTACTTCACCATAAAGCAAATGGAAGAAACAGTTCAACAAAATATTTATTTCCTCATGATTCTGACTTCAATATCAAATGCTTTAGAAAAGTACCCCCTCCCCTTTATTTTAGGTTCCCTGATTTGCTCGTGCTTGAAATGCTGCATTTAGCTCTGAGTGTAGTTTATTTTTATTTTTAGTGAAGTATAGTTGATTAACAATACTGTGTTAGTTTCAGGTGTACAGCAAAGTGATTCAGTTATACATGTGTACATATATATATATTCTTTTTCAGATTCTTTTCCCGTATAGGTTATTACAAAATATTGAGTATAGTTCCCAGTGCTATACAGTAGTTCCTTGTTGGTTATCTATTTTATATATACTGTAGTCGTGTGTATATGTTAATCCCAACCTCCTAATTTATCCCTCCCCCATTTCTCCTTTAGTGACCATAAATTTGTTTTCTATGTCTGTGAGTCTCTTTCTGTTTTGTAAATAAGTTCATTTGTATCATTTTTTTAGAATCCACATGTAAGTGATATCATATGATATTTGTCTTTCTCTGTCTGACTTACTTCACTTAGCATAATCATCTCTAGGTCCATCCATGTTGCTGCAGTGGGTGTAGTTTTTTTTTTGTTTTTTTAATTTTAATTAATTAATTAATTAATTAATTAATTATTTTTGGCTGTGTTGGGTCTTCGTTTCTGTGCGAGGGCTTTCTCTAGTTGCGGCAAGCGGGGGCCACTCTTCATCGCGGTGCGCGGGCCTCTCACTGTCGTGGCCTCTCTTTTGCGGAGCACGGGCTCCAGACGCGCAGGCTCAGTAGTTGTGCCTCACGGGCCTAGTTGCTCCGCGGCATGTGGGATCTTCCCAGACCAGGGCTCGAACCCGTGTCCCCTGCATTGGCAGGCGGATTCTCAACCACTGCGCCACCAGGGAAGCCCCAATGTGGGTGTAGTTTTAAAGGTTACAGAGCATTTTCAAATTTCCTCCCATTTTATCTTCTCAACAAGTCTTGAATGGGCATCTCCACTTCTGTCCAACACTCGGTTCAGGATGTTGTCAGAGAGAGCCTTTAAGATTAGGTAAATGGTCTAATGTCTACAAAATTATTGCACTGAGTTGTCTTTTTTTTTTTAAGGTGTTTAAATAAGCTCGCTAATTCAAGATATTAGCCACTTGGGCATCGGAGTGCTTGAATTCAGTAGCTTACAGCATTATTTATGAAGGAAAAATATATAAATATGAAGTACCTCATGTCAAATTATTGTACTGTATTTTTAATGTAGCAGTGCAGATCTTATTAGACACATGAATGTGTATAATCATGTTAAATGAAAATAAAATAAAAGTGGTTCATAAAAAAAAAAAAGAATGCACAGCAAATCATGCTGTTCCCATGCTTACCCCGTCCTGGGACTCCCCTTTGCTCTGAAGATCAGCTCCAGATTGCCTGTGTGGGCTGGTTTCTGTCTAACCTCTCTGACCTCAACCCCTGCCCCCCTCCCCTCCCCCAGGCCTCAGCCATCCTGCTTTGTTTAATCTGCCAAAATTTTCTTCCTACCTCAGGGCGACTTATTTCGATTTTTGTGTGTTTCTTCATCTGTTTTCATTATTATCTTGAAATAATTATAGAGTCACGGGAAGTTGCAAAAGGTAGTGGGAAGAGCACCACGTGCCAGCTTTCCCCAGTGGTTACATCTTGTATAACTAGAGGGCAACATCAGGACCAGGAAATTGACATTGCTACAGTGCCTGTGCGTGGTTCTGTCATTGAATCCCAGGTGTAAATTCCTGCAGCCACCATGATGTGGAAGATAACTGAACTTGGCCTTCGCTGCAAAGATTCACACCTTCCCCTTCTTCCCGCCTGACCTAACTCCTGGCGGCCTCTTCATCTTCATTATTTTGCTATTACAAGAATGTTACAGAAATAGAATCATACAACATGTGACCGTTTGAAATTTGCCCTTTCACTACTCATTCTTTTTATTTATTCTTAAATTAATTTTAATGATGTAAATCATAAATGAAGACATTCCCTTGGGAAAAGGTTTAACCATTGCAGATAAGGGGAAAGCCCTCCGGAACCCGTACCTACTCAGGCGTAGGACCTCAGCTCACTTGAGGAAGATTTTTCCCAGCTGGGGAAGGACCAGGGTCCCTGTCTGATCACCAGGAAAACACCCATCACAGCGCTTACCCACTGTGTATGTACGTGTCAGTGTATGCTGTCCCATTTAACTTGAAGCTCTGTAAGAACAGGGGTTGTATCTGTTTGATTTACTATCATTTCCCCAGTGTGGGATTGGGTTTGTTGTAAGCACGGTATTTAATGCTTAGAACAACTGCATAAACATTTGTGGGATGAGTAAGAGGAGTTTCTCATGGTGATGAATGATGACGTGAAACAGCAAAGTCCACATATCCTGACTCGGTCCTGTGTCCAGCGTTTACCTTTAACCATCAGTTGGAGTCTTTATTTTCTGAAAACTCAACATTGTTTGGGCTGAAGCTATTTATTGGTCATGAGATTCGCCTTGCCTCCAGCTCCTTTCCCGGGGCTTCTGTGCTTCCTCGGAGCCTGATGTGACAGCCACGTTTCATACCATGTGACTTCCATCCTTCTACCAGAAGCCACAACTGGTTTGATGACAAGAAACACCTGATCCCAGGGCAGTGAAGGCATATCTGGGTGTCTGGGCTTGAAAAGATAAGGTGGTCCAGCCGGAGTATCCATTTGAGTTAAGTAATGCATATGGTATTGGCCAGTTAGTAGAGGAGTGGCAGCTGAGTTGCTCTTAAGTAGAGTGAGATGATAATGCTAGTACAGAGAGACCAGGTGTGAGTGTGTGTGTGTGTGTGTGTGTGTGTGTGTGTGTCCCCGAGAGGAGAGAGAGAGAGGGAGAAAGAGAGGTTGACAAGAGAGACAGAGACACACAGAGAAAAACAGACACATGAGAAAGTGGTTGTTGCCTCTTCTAAGAAGTGAGGGAAGATGCGATTTTTTTTAATTGAAGTAGAGTTGATTTACAATGTTGTGTTAATTTCTGCTGTACAGCAAACTGATTCAGAGATATATATATATGTACATTCTTTTTTTAATATTCCTTTCCATTATGGGTTATCATAGGATATTGAAAGACGCAGTTTCTTAAGCAGAGGCAACATTTGGTAGAAGGTTGGAGAGAATCAGGCAAGTGTGTGTAGTTGGGTTGTATTCATATAGAGCCTGAGGTGAAGATGCATGAAATTCTGCAGCCACGTCCCCAGAGCTGTCTGGAGCCCAGGACCTCCCTTCAGGTCTTAGCTCCATGGGGCGTGGCTCCCACGTGGTTGCCATTCCTGGATTTCTGTGAAACTCCTTGGGTGTTCCCCACCACGTACCTGGAGGTGGGTTCACATGACTCTAAGGTGTGAGCACGGAGATGGGTGTGCAAAACCCACACCTCAGGGGGCCAGGAGTTTGGTGCCAGGAGACCCAGAACAGGAAGTTAGTGTCAGGCTAGGTGTAATACAACAGTGTCCATAGTGTAGGAAATACACAACTCAAGGAGTAAGTTTTCAGGCAAATTCACGAATAATGGGGTTATTAAGGAGATAGGACATGAGTTAGCCAAGGTCCATGGGTTGGTTGAGATAACTGTTCACTGTGATTGGGTTTCTGTTGAAGTCTTCTGGGAAGTCGTCCATTGGTTTTCAAAGACAAGCCTGTGAGATCGAAGATTGCGAAAACTCCGCTCTTCCTCTCTGGGTTCTTGGTGGCCACAGTCAGGTTCTTGGTGGCCACAGTCCGAGGGAGGGGGATGCAAGAGTGTTGGCTCAGGTTTTGGCTTCATCATCTCATCTTCCGTGAACCTGGGACCTTCTTGAAAAGCAGAAGTCCACTGTTTCCCTTCGTGGAGGAGACCCTATGGTGGGAAGGACGGAAAAGTCCCCGCCACTGTGTCCTTGTGTGTCCTGCATTCTTTCTCTTACGGACAGAGTTTTCACAGCAGAGTTCTGAGAAGCACACTTCGGGATGTTTACCTGGGTTACAGTGACACATTTTCACTGAGAACCCTACACCTGGGAGAGAACATGGAACATCTACATTTGAGTAAATGATCCTGGTCCCCAGTCAGTTCTAAGAAGCAAGGGTGGACGTCTGTACCCAGGTGGATTAAGAAGATACTTCTCCCTTAGGAATCTGGGATTTGGGCAGATACCAGACTTGATTTATGGTGGAGGGAAGCTAATATCCAGACTCGGGGACCATGGAAGATGAAGAGCTTGGAGGTGGGGGGGGGGGAGCATGAGAAAGGAAAGAGAGCATGGAGAGAAAAAGCCAAAGTCAGGGGCTGAAATAGAGATGGAAACAAAGCAGAACAGAGAGACCTGAGCCAGTTGTGGCCCGTCCAGCTGATTGCCCCTTCCTCACCTCTGGTTCCTGCCATGCCACTGTGCCAGGGTCCACAGATACCCCTTAAAATAAACCTCCCTAGGGACTTCCCTGGCAGTCCAGTGGTTAAGACTCTGAGCTTCCAATGCGGGGGGTGGGGGGCGGCGGGTGCGGGTTCGATCCCTGGTCGGGGAACTAAGATCGTGCATCCCACATGCTGGACAAAACTTCTGCATCACATTGCATACAAAAATCCACTAAAAATAGATCGAAGATCTCAATACAAGAGCTAAAACTATAACACTCTTAGAAGAAAACATAAGAGTAAATCTTAAAGAAAAAAGTCTCCCTATTTTAAGAGTGGCGTCCTTTGACTTGCATCCAAAGAGTTTTTAAACATTTTTGTTATCGGCGTGGCTTGCCTGTCCAGCGCTCTCCTCTCTCCCTTTGGCCCCAGCATCTACAAAAAACTGTCATGATCCTGCCCCTGGGAACCATGTCTCTCCCTGAACCCAGGTATTTGCCTTGAATTTTTGAAGAATTGGCTATAAATTATAAGACGGTAGTATCTCTATTTTAAATCAATTTGATTTCACATACCACCATCCCCACCGAAAGAGGAAGGAAATTCACAAGGATGGGAGGAAAGGGATCCATTTCATTTGCATTGATTTGGTAAATAGATGTAAAATAGACCCAACAGTGGACGCCCAGTCTGAATGGTGCCCACTAAGGTGGCTGACCAGTGGGTAAATGCCAGCACTTGTTGGGCATGTCAGAGAGTCACCCAGCTTTGAACTTGACGTTGGTGTCCTGGGATCTAGTGAAGTTCCTGGCAGAGGAGTCTGGGAGAAAACTTTTCATTTTTTGTATCATGTCATTGGCACCAAATGACCTCAGAGTCTGTGGAAGGAGCTGACAAGTGTCATCTATACGGCTGGCTGGTCGTATTATTGTGTGTCTCACACGTTGAATGGTGTTAGATGTGTTCTACAGGCAAGGGGTGGCAGTGTGTGCAAAATCAGATTTTTGCAGCTCTGAGATCCAGCCTTCACAGGGGTTCCTCTGATTGACTTTTTTGTTCCTCCCTGAAATGCTTTTAAATGCCCTCGGGAGCTTAGGGCCCTAGCTTTGGCCAGAAGATGTAGTTATTACTCGAGTTAAGCCAAGTCAAGAAGTATCATGTACCTTGTTGTGTCACAAACTGGCTAATATTTATTGAGCAACTACTGTGTACAGACTGGTGTGGGGTGGGGGAGGGCTAAGGGAGCAGAGAGTGTAGAGAGATACAGATACTTCCTCAAGAAGCTTGCAAGTGAGAGGTGAAACCTACCCACGTGATGTAATGACCAACCTTCCAAACTTGGACCTCCGTACGTGTGAAATGATTTATTGCATTGAAGATCCATGGGCTGAAAGTTGGTTCGGAGTTGGGGTTCATCCAGGTGAGCTATTCCAAGAGGCTCTTTTCAAACCTTGATTTGCAGACATTTTGGTCACCTTCCTGTATCCATTTATAAATACCTCCAAATAAAGTGCCTTAGCTAATAGCTTCGGAAGCATCTTTGGACCCGAGAACAATGTGGGAACCCCACTTCCCACCCTCAAGCTGACATTCACCAACATGAGCAGGAATCAATAAATCAGTGATGGGAAAGGTGACAGAAGAGGACACGGCTTTGCCTTTCAAGACCCTATAGGGTCTGTATCCATTCATTACTTGGCTGAGAGGGCACTGACGAAGTCCAGATTGTATTGTTTGACTAGAACGTGTGGGTTCAAGTTTCTTCTTTTGGGTGTTGAAATAGAAGTAATCATTCTGTCTGCCTGTTGTTTAAGCAAAAGGAAATGTGTTCTTCTTAAACAGAGGAACACCATGACCGCAGGCATACAAAGTTTATCAGTGAAAATGGGTTCAAGCTTTTGGTGGCTTCAACCCAGTCTCAGGTCAACCCTGTGTTTCCCTCCTTCCTGCAGGGGCCCCTCAGATCTTTCACGGTGGAAGTTCAGAGGCAGATGTCCTGAGGGTAAAGCAACACAGGGATCCAGTGTTTCGGACCCTGACACCCCAAGTTTTCTTCCTTTGGGGAAAGAGGGCAAGGAATCATAGGCATACTTTCTGCACAATTTCAAGCCTGTCTCTTAAAATGACTCCCAGTCATGTAGGCATCTGTCAGTCCAAGCCAATAACATGATTGTTCATCCAATTACTCATAAGCAGAAAGGGGTGTGTAATTGGTCCTGAACCTTAGGCATCAGGGGAAGTCAGCACGTGGAACGTCTGTTTGCATCATTGGTTGTCGTGGTAGATTGCAAAATCGGCCACTGTTCTCCTTACTTGGTGTGTACACCGCTTTGCAGCTTCTCCCGTTCACAGGCAGAGTCAGATCTCCCTACATCTTGAAGGCAGCTGGCCTTGTGATGGCCAAGAGAATGTGATCAGAGTGATGGTGCACCTGTTAGTTTGGATCTGAGACCTCAGGAAATTTTGGCTCCCTCCTGGAACCTTCTGGAAGGTGAGAGGCCAGAGAGGAACTTCCCGGCTGAGGTCATTCTTGACCAGCCAGCCCCAGCTAGCCCAACAGTCACTGCTGACACATGTGTGAACCCAGCACAGCCCAGAATCATGAGCTAAATACACGGCCATTGTTTCAAGCCGACTAAGTGTTGCGGTGTTTTGTTACGTATAAGCGCTAACTGATACACTTGGTGTCCCCAGAGGTCATGAGTGACCAATAGAGGACTGAAAAATATTTTTGACAGGAGAAACACATCCCTTTTCTTTTGTAAATGCATCTTATCCTTTTTTCTGCACCTGAGAACAAATGTAGGCTGCATGAGCATCTGTAAATATTCAGAAATGGCATTTGCTAAAATTGTATGTGGGAGAGAGAGTTGTCAGTGTGTGCACACACGTGAGTGTATGCTAAGCTTTAGAAACAGCCTTCTGGAAGCCTGGAATACAATCTGTTGGAGGAGAAAGCATCAGTGTGCGTGGAACCATGATACGAAATTTTTATTGCAGAATTCCGAAGTCTTGCTTCAGTGGTCACTTGAGACAGTTTCCACTCAGAGATCCTATAGATTTGAAAGGTGAATCTGGCGAGGTGGGTTAGGAAAGGCACCTTGTACAGGGCAGCATGGATGGGAAGAAAGGTGTGTTTGGATGTGGGATGTGGTTGGAGGGGCACATTCTAATCTGGCAATGACGCGAACCAGTTTGCAGAGGCTGGAGCTGCCATGGGCAGTGGCTAGAGGAGGGCTGAAGGCCAGTGGGTTCGTCCCCAGCAAGGGATGGGGAATGGGGTTTGCCTTCATCACATCCTTGCAACCAAGCCTTCCTTGGAAGCATTGTATGTGATATCTCAGTCTCAAGAGTGAGGATTTTATTTGTAAGGAGAAAGAGACAGCATTTTAATTATTTGCATATGGCCCCCTTTAGACCATTCTTTCCCCCAAATTGCCCGAGCCCCCAGAAGGCCTGAATCCTATAGTTACTATCAAGCCTGAGAGCTGAATACAGTCTTTAAACTTGCAAGTTTCCACTGAACTTTAAGATGATTCTGTGGCTTCGTGTTGTGGTTTTTGTGGCTTTTTTTTTTTTTCGTTCAAAATTAAATTATCTGGAATGACGAAACCACAGCTGTTAAACAGTGGGCATTAGATGACATTTAAACATCATTATCTTACGCTCTAATGGAAGAATTGGCTGGTGATTAAAAACAAGACCTCCCCGCAGCTATCTGAAGAGTTGCCATTTGCAAATCGCTCATTTTAAGAAGACTTCCCCCAATCTATTACAGAGAAAATGTAATGCCAGCTTTGTCTGCATCTGGAGATTTTTGAAGACTTTGCTGACTGCTGGCAGAAATGTCCAGTTTGATCCTGAACGTTTGTGTTTGCTGCTATGGACAGTGCCTTGACCTGACAGTAGCCTGGTGATGTTGATAATGATGACGTGACCCTCATTTTAGAGATGATCTCAAGGAGTCAATAATCCATTTTCAGGGTTTACTTGAGATTTAATTCAGGCATTCAGAATCTCTCACTGTGTGCAGTTAGTGAAGTCTCTCTGAGTTTGTATCCATCCCAATAGTGCCCTGTTTGGTACCAATGATAGTAAGTATTGTTTTCCAGCTGGGAATACAGATTTTTCATCCCAAGAAAAACTTCTCTCCTATTGACTTCAGTTTCAAAGGTTTACAAATAAAGACTTCAGCTTAGAACACTCACCTCTTTGCCCTGTGAAGAAATTCCATCGTGCAATTTGGGGGTTTTTGCTTTTTCTTTTGGAATGTTCTTTTTTTGAAAGGCTAAAGAAAGATTCTAAAGATGGTATGAGGTGTAATGTTTACGTGACAGTAGGATTTCTGTGGCAAGTATGTAGTTGTTATTAGGTTCTGGTTTTTGATGCCTTCAAGAAGGGCATATAAAAAGAGGAGGGCTTTGTTAACTTCTACTAAACCTCAGTTTTCCCATCTATCAAATGGATTATGGCTGAGGTTTGGGAGAGAAGCAGAAATGAAAGAATTAATGAGGGTTGCAATGGTCTGAATGTTTGCATCCAGCCAAAATTCGTATGTTGAAATCTTAACCTCTAAGGGGATGGGGTTAGAGGTGGGGCCTTTGGGAGGTGATTAGGTCATGAGAGTGGGGCCTTCATGAATGGGATTAGTGCCCTTATGGATGAGATTCCATAAAGCTCTCTAGCTTCTTCCACTATATGTGGACAATGGGGAAAAGAGCTCCCACCAGAACCCAACCATGCCAGCACTCTGATCTTGGACTTCAAGCCTCCAGAACTATAGGAAATAAATGTCTTGTTGTTTATAAGCTACCCAGACTGTAGTATTTTGTTATAGCAGCCCAGAAGGACTCAGAAAACGGTCCTCCAAAAAGTTAAATTACTCCAGAAATGTGAAGTGGGTTTTTGTTTGTTTCTTCTTTCATATTCCTGCCTACTCAAATGGGGTGATGTAGTTGGTATGTTGGAAAAGTGTGGATGCTTCAGCATGATTAGCTGTTGGGTGAGCTAGGGTTCTTTGGCTGTAAGCAAAGAAACAGCTCTGACTATTATAAGCAAAGAGGATATGGGTTGGCCCTTGGCATTGAGAAGATGCTGGAAAACCCTGAGTTATTATTACAGGAATCAAAGGAAGGAACTAGTTGAAGCCTTTCACCGTGGCTGCTGGAATGAATGACCTCCTGCTTCTGGCATCCTTAAGAGTCAAAGGCTTTGGCTAGAATCCAGTTGGCCACAGTTTGACCACATGCCCGTCACTGGTTATATGGCACCATGAGAGGAAGGCAGCTTCCATGGACCCTGTCAGCTTGGTGGACTTACTTTTTCACTTAGACTGGATGGAGTGGGGGAAGGGTGATAGCTTTCTCTGCCCTCCACCCACCTCCCAAATCAGGGTGCCATCAGGGAAGGAGACAAGAGGCTGAGCTGTCCAAATGTACAAATACTGACTCCAACTGAGCACCGAAATGTGTCTTAGAAATTTAGGAATGAATACATTCTTAAATTTGATGTTAAGATGTTCAAAATCACCTGCACATAAAACCCTAAGCTCTAGCTCTCAGAATTTGGAAAAAAAAAAAATAGCAAAGCTATCAAGGGCCTGTATTTTAATGTATATTATTACATTTCACAGTTGTTTTGCAGGATAAATTTATATCAATCAGGTGACATGAAAATGAGGCCAGATCTTTCCATAATCTCCTGTGACCCAAATGTATTATGAATTCCTTCATCCAGTTTTAATATAACTCTAAATTATTCCTCGATGCCTATTAATAATTAAGGAAAGCAAAAACTGTATTATCTCTTAATGGCATTTTGACTTTTTCGTTTCTTTTCGGAATTAATGTTCCTGGTGCGTTTCTTGCGATGTGAGGATTCTGAAGAACTCCAGATTTCCCTATTCTGTGACTTTCATGCCCTTGGTTTGTGAGTCCTGCTGTCACATGTGAAATGCCCCCTTCCCACTGGCCCCTTCACCCTAGTGGATTTTCCTTACCCAGAAGTCACTGCCCTCTTTACAATAGAGAATCACCTCTTTGCAGGGGTAACCGCCCCTCCCTGGTCTCAGTCCCTTAGTTAGTATGAGGGTTCTAACCCCCAGGTTCCTCAGGCAGTCACATGACTCGGGCCCAGCCAATGAGAGGGGTGTACGTATCTCACAGGAGTTAGTGATTGGTTCATGCGCTGGCGGATTCTCAAAGTGGGGCCTTTCAGAGGCAGCGAATAACAGTGCTGGGACTTTGGCTGCCACTATTAGGGAACGCATTTTCATTTCACCTGGGATGTGGATCTTCGAGCCGCTGGTGGCCGCCCAGATGGAAGCAGCCCAGAGGGCTCTCTCCACATCATCTGAGCTCTTGTCTCCAGTGTCTGTGGACCACGGCATTTCCCTCTGGAGATTTCCCACTATTTTCCATCTGAGGAACTCATGCAGTTCCCTCCTCTGCTTAAACCTTAGTGAATGAGTTCTTCTATGTGTTTGTGTTTCGGAGTCTCATCAAACACACTGCCCTCCTCCAATCCTTTCTTTCCTCTTGGTTCTTGTCAATGAGACTCTGGAAATTCATTCCCTTTTACACATTCTGGGAACATGTTGCTCAGGACAACACATGGTCCTGAGGAAGATGATCCAAGGGACACAGGGACCAGTGTACAAAAGAGAGACTGGAACTGTGTCGGGCAAGTCGTTGGTGCCCAAGAAAGCTTTGCTGGATGGATGGAAAGACAGGGAGGAATGGCAAGTGTGTCTTGGTGTGAACTCAGAGAGGCTGCCTTCTCTCCAGTAGGAAGTGGGCAGGGAGGATGGGGCGGAGAGCCTGTTAGCTGCCATTCTCATCCTGGGGGAGGCTGACCTTTATTAAGCATCCGCTGAGCGCCGGGTCCATGTCTAGAGACTTGCTGCCCGGTGTCTTCTGAGACTCTGCGGACAGCTCTGCAGGAGACTCCAGGACGCTTCCGTTCTCGTCACCTTAGTCAGAGGACTTGCTTCGTGTGAACTAATTAGCTCTTAGGTTCCCGTAGAGGCAAATGGCATTTTAAAAATGTGATGGAAAGCCTTTTCCTCCAGCTGTGGTGACAGGGATAATTGTCATCTCTGTGCTGGGACTCGGCAAGTCTTCTGGAATACTTGGTGTATCTGTGATGACAGAAAGCCCAGCAGACACTTGCGGGGGGGGGGGGGTCTTCATTCAAGCAAGGAAAGGGTCCTTTCAGCAATCCCCCGTGATGTGGTCACCTGTCCCTGCTGAGACGTGGCGCAGTAGGGATGGGTGGAAGAGATCTGGATTCAGAGCTACCCTGAGTTTTTGTGTTGGAGAGTCACGCTCAAGAATGGGAAGCCAGAAAAGGAGAAGGATGTGAATCTTGTTGGTTTTTTTTTCTCTTTTTACCTCTGTGACATTTGGTAAATTACCAATCCTTACAGGGTCTCAAGATGTTTGTCAAGTAGAAATGCGTAGCACACAGTAAGCACTGACACGTGCATTTTTTCACATAGAGGTGAAATTCTCACTACATACAATTAACCATTTTAGTTTTTATTTTTTAAAATTTATTTTTGACTGCATTGGGTCTTCGTTGCTGCGCACTGGCTTTCTCTAGTTGTGGCGAGTGGGGGCTACTCTTTGTTGTGGTGAGCGAGCTTCTCACTGAGGTGGCTTCTCTTGTTGCGGAGCACGGGCTCTAGGCGCACGGGCTTCAGTAGTTGTGGCTCGGGGGCTCTAGAGCGCAGGCTCAGTAGCTGTGGCAGAGACCATTATACCTGGTCCAGTATTGTATTGCTCAGCATTTCTCCTTTTCTTATTGACTGCTGAGTACCCCCTGGATACTGTCCATCAATCGGGGTCAAAGAGAGAGACCGTCCCATCCATCCTTCACCACTTTCTCTTCACTGACATTCCCAGCCACCATGCTTCAGAAATCTATTCTTTCCCCCATCAATTTATGTTGAACCCCTCTTCTATTTTTGCATCTCCTTGACAGCCCTTTCCTCGTCCTCTGCCTCCTCAGAGAAGGAAATCCCTTGAACAAAAAACGAGTAAAGGAAAAGTAAACAAAACCTACAGTCCCCTGGTTTCAAATATTCGCCTTTTGCAGTTTTTCTACCTTGTGAATTTTTAAAAATTAATTAATTTATTTATTTATTTTTGGCTGTGTTGGGTCCTCATTGCTGTGCACGGGCTTTCTCTAGTTGCGGCGAGCGGGGGCAACTCCTCATCGAGGTGCGCGGGCTTCTCATTGCAGTGGCTTCTCTTGTTGCGGAGCATGGGCTCTAGGCACGTGCGCTTCAGTAGTTGCGGCACGTGGGCTCAGTAGTTGTGGCTCGCGGGCTCTAGAGCGCAGGCTCAGTAGTTGTGGCGCATGGGCTTAGTTGCTCCGCGGCATGTGGGATCTTCCCGGACCAGGGCTCGAACCTGTGTCCCCTGCATTGGCAGGTGAACTCTCAACCACTGTGCCACCAGGAAGGTCCCAATTAACTTTTTAAAAATGTACAATTCAGTGGTGTCAAGTGTGTTCACAATGCTGTGTAACCATCACCTCTCTCTAGTTTCAAAACTTTTTCATCACCCTAGAAGAACACGGGTACCCACGAGCACTCGTTCCCCAATTCCCTCCTTCCCCCAGCCCCTGACACCTACTAATCTACTTTCTGTCTCTATGGATTTGCCCATCCTGGGTATTTCATATAAAAAGAACCATACAATTTGTGACCTTTACATGTGGCTTCTTTTACGTAGCATAATGATTTCGAGGTTCATCCGTATTGTAGCGCGTAGCAGTTTTGCGTTCCATTTTATGACTGGATGATATTCCATTGGTGGATTTGCCACACTTTGTTTATCCACCCATCAGATGGACATTTGGGTGGTTTCCACCTTTTGGCTGTTGTGAATGGTGCTTCTGTGAGCATTTAAGAGCAAGTCTCTACATCTTAATGATGTTGCTGCTGCTGCTGCTGAAATACTATTATTAACCACTTACCTTAATTATATAATGAAGTAAATACTGTCTAATTAATGCTGTTAAATTGTATTTTTAGATTCAGTTGACCCTTGAACTGTGGGTGTGGGTGTGAACTGTGTGGGACCACTTAGGCACAGGTGAGCTTCAGTCGTAAATACTATAGTACGTGATCCAGAGTTCGAACCCCAGGATTCGATCCTGAGATTCAGAGGAACCACTGATATGAAGGGCAGATTCTAAGTTATACCTGGATTTTCGACTGTGTGTGGGTCAGTGCCCCAACTCCTACGTTGTTCAAGGGTCAACTGGACAGTTATTAACTCTTTATAGTAATACTAATTCTCATAATATTAATATATGCTATAGAGTAATGTTAATACTATTTAAACTAATAAACACATGACTTGCCCACAGAGCTAATAAGTAGTCAGACCCAGGCACAGGAAGGCGGCTCACTCCTTGACGTTCCCCCCATTTCCCAGGTGTTCCAACCAACAGTCTCAAGTGTTTGATCAAAGGTGGTCCAGGCTACTTTCCAGCCGTCACTTAATTAACTTGGCTAAGCTGGATGCAAAGGTCACATGCAGTGTCGTCTCCTTCCCACTATATTCCTCCTGGTACTCAGAGTAATTATGGAATTGTGAGATATCATCTACTTGGTGTACTAGATGCTGGGCTTTTCCCCCCGCATTTAATGTGCCTGGCGGGGAACTGCTACTATGGCCCTAAATAAAAATGATACAACAGGGATGGTAAGAAGGGGACCCATGTCTCTGGCTCTCTTCTCTACTTTTGTTTTCTAAGGGTAAAAGTCCGAATGTGTTGCCATAGTGACAGAGCTACCACCAAACATTGATCAGGTTGATGAGGTTTGCCCAGAGCTGAGTTTTATTCACCCACGGTACCTCCAGCATCATTATTTTGTCCCCACTGTCCCTTTGTGGAACAGGAGCGGCTTCCCACTCAGCTGCTGCTTATTCTGTCCATCACCTGCTCCTGCAGGTGATGACTCACCAGGAGACGCCCTTGTCTCCAGAGCTGCCTGCTCAACCTTCCTACACAACAGGGTCCAGCGAGGCCCCGCTTCTCTGAGTTCTGCGATCCACTCCATGCCCTCAACCTTTACCAACCACTATGGAGTGTGTTTCCGCGCTTCAGTTGGCTGTTCTCTGCCAGGGGTGACCCGAACTCGGAAGCTGAACTGCATCCCTTGGCCTCCTTCTAAGCTTATCCCAGATTGACTTCATCAGGATTCTGAGTTGCAAGTGACAGAAATCCAGCTCCTAACTGCTTTGAAAGGACCTGATGGACTCAACATTCACAAAGTCCAATATCAGAGATGGTTGCAGGTATAGCTGGATCCAGGTACTCAAAGGATACCTTTGAGAGTCTTTTCTCCCTCTCTTGGTTCTGATTTCTTCTGGGTTGCCTTCCATGGTCATACAAATAGTGCCTCCCCACCCCCAAATTCCTGTCTACTTGGGACCTGAGAAGGTGAGGTCTTTGTAGGTGTAATTAGTTAAGAGTGATGCATCTGTAAGCCAAGGAACATCAAGGATTCTCAGGAACCACCAGGAGCTAGGCGGGGGACATGGAACAGATTTTCCCTTAGAGCCTCCAGGAGGAACCAACCTTGCAGACACCTTGATTTTGGACATCTGGCCTCCTGAGCTGTGAGAGGATAGATTTCTCTCCCGGTTGGTGGTCATTGGTTATGGCAGCCCTGGGCAAACAGTGCACCTTCATTCCCAGGCTGGTTCTCACCGAGTGGAGTCAAAGATGGTTTCTGGCTGCACCAGGCTTGCTACCTGCAAACCGGGGCTGGAGGGGAGACATGCCTTTTCCCTTACTGTTACGTTTACCCAGTGGAAGGACCGCCCAGGCCACATATCCAGCCCCCTCCTTGGCCCTCCACTCACTCCCAGGCCTCATGGGAGGAAGAGGAGCTCAGAGAGGGAGAAGTGAGCCTCACCTTCCCGGCTGTCTCCTCTTGAGGCCTCTTGTCTGCTCTGGGCCCAAAGGGCAGCCTCAGCACGTGGGGGAGATGGGTTTAACCTAGGGGAAGCGTAGGGCGAGCCCTTTTGGAACTCATTCCAAAGCTGCATTTCCAGAGATCTCCGTTGTCACTAACAGCTGATGTTTTGACCTCCACCTTTTGACTCCTGGGTGGATGATATCACATCATTTCATCACCAACCCATGAGGAAAGCACAGAGGAGCTAAGTGACTGGTCCAGGGTCACTTGGTGACATTGAATGGCACCAGGCTGTCCGTCTCTGAGCCAGGAATCCCCAGCCACTCTGCTATCCTGCATGCAGTCTCCCAAAGGCAGACTGGAGACCCGGAAGGAGTGAGGCTTCTTTTCCCAGAGGCCAGAACTGACCGGTTATGATGACAGACGTTTCTCTCTCTTTATTTAGAAGGAGCCAAGCACATTTCTGATGGCAGGATTGTGGATTAGCTGGAGCAAACAGACACTGGGGTTTCCTTTCTGAGGTCCTGGAGGTCCTTACTAGGATTAGCTTAGAAAAATGAGGATGCAGCCCCTGGGGCTGGAGGTGGGACCAGCAGAGAAGAGTACATAACTGGTCAGCCCGGGATCCTGTTAGGAAGAGTGGAGAGAGAGTCACTATGGCCTGTCAGTACTCCTGTTATATATATAAGGGATTTCATAGCACTGGTGCTGTGAGCAGCATTATAGTGTAGACATGGTGTACGGAACAAGTGAGTTATAATTAGAAGGGTGCAGAAATGGCTGAGCCTATGGGGATTAATTTATTTTATTATATTTTTTCCCCTGAGAGAATCTTTAAGTTCCCACACAGAAGAAAAAAAAAAGACCTGCCCCCTTGTTTGAGGCTAGATATTCTCTTCATACTGCAAGTTGTCTGAGACGTTGATTAAATCCATCACTCACAGATGAGAAGAAAGGATGGGAAACCCTAGAAATGGTTAAGGTCCCTGGGAGACACTTGAACTTGGAATCTGTTTAATAGCTCTTGGCACAGAAAGCAAACAAGAGCCTCTCAGAGATCAAAGGACTTTTATCTCGCTCGGTGGAGAAATCTGTTTCTTCAATCACTTATTGTTTGAGCCAGAAACATCCCTGGAGTGAGAAAAGAAGGAAGAAATGTGTTCTCCATTTCTGCAGATCTGAGTGTTTGCTTTCCAGGTGCTTTTTGTGATTTACAAGGATAAAACTTTTAATAGGTGAAGGCCTGAATTAATAGCTGACTTTCAGTCCTTCAGTTTAGGGCTGTTCAAAGTTACCGTGGAATGTGTCTTTAGCAGAAAGCTCACTGACTCATTGATTCCTCAACGTTTAATTAAGAACCTACGTTGGGCAGCCTACCGTTGGGAGAATTCGGTGGTGGAGCAGGTTGAATAGTGTTCCCCCAAATCCGTGTTCACCCAGAACTTTGGAATCTGGCTCTATTTGGAAATGGAGTCTTTGCAGATGTAATTAGTTAAGTTAAAATGAGGTCATACTTGTTAGGATGGGCCCTAAACCCAATGACTGGTGTCCTTGTAAGAAGAGGAAAGGACACAGACAGAAAGAGAGGTCATGTGATGAGGCGGGCAGAGATTGGAGTGATGCCTCTACCAGCCATGGAATGCCAGGGACGGCCGGGAACCACAGGGAGATAAGAGAAAGGGCTGTAACACAGCAGCCCCTGAGCCTTCAGAGGGAGTGGGGTCCTGCTGGCACCTTGATTTTGGACTTCTGGCCTCAGAGCTGTCAGAGAATAAATTCCTGTTTTTGTAAGGCACCCATTTTGCCGAACTTTATTACAGCAGCTCCGGGACACTAATGTAACAGCCCACAGGGAGTTTCCCTTCCTTCAGGGGACAGGGCTGTGTTTTTTTTTTTTTAATTATTATTATTTTTTTTAATGCTATTCTTGTCTGCTTACATTCTTTTTATTTATGTATGTATGTATGTATGGCTGTGTTGGGTCTTCGTTTCTGTGCGAGGGCTTTCTCCAGCTGCGGCAAGCGGGGGCCACTCTTCATCGCGGTGCGCGGGCCTCTCACTATCGCGGCCTCTCTTGTTGCGGAGCACAGGCTCCAGACGCGCAGGCTCAGTAGTTGTGGCTCACGGGCCCAGTTGCTCCGCGGCATGTGGGATCCCCCCAGACCAGGGCTCGAACCCGCGTCCCCTGCATTGGCAGGCAGATTCCCAACCACTGCGCCACCAGGGAAGCCCCAGGGCTGTGTTTTAAAACGGAAGAAGGGCCCAAGCTGGGGAAGGAGTGCTTTTTTAAAATTAATTTATTTTTTCTTTTGGATGACGAGCAGCCTTGCAGTCATGTGAGCACATTTCTTCCTTTGTCACTGATTCACTGACCCTGTTCCAACGGGAACCCCGTGGACCCTGCTGATGCGCTCGGTCGGGGCAGCTCCGAGCGCGTGGGGTCCTAGGAGGTCTGTCCACCTCAGCTCCACTTGTAACGCCGCTGGGGCAAGTTTCCCTTCCCCTGCCTTCCTTGTTGTCCATTTTTCCCTCTCTGTGCAATAAAACAGACCCAATAGACAGCTTTGAGGATTTGGGGTTGAATTTGGAGACATGCCTTCTCCATTCCAGGGAAGGGAGAAAAGATCTTTAGAAAGGACCTGAGCTAAGGTGTGAAACCTGTGAAAGGAGCTGGGCTTTGCGATAAAAAATGCAGCTTTAGAGAAACAGGGAAACCTGCTTGGTGGGTCTGAGTGTTACAGACATGGAAGGACCACGATGCAAATTAGAATGAAACCCTCCCATGAGCCACTGGTACAGGGGGCAAAAGAGACTGTCTCTGTCTCATTACTGTTAACAGTTTCTAGTTTGCTTGTTTTATTTTAAATATTTTATTGTTACATCCCCTTGGTTTAAATTTTGCTTGATATAAAATAATTTTTATTTTTTGACCACAGGTGCAGAATTAGCTTCATCATAACTCTTGTTCCATGACACTCCCTTCTTTGTACCATGTGTGACTCACTTGTATTTATATAGTAATTTAATTAGTTATGTTTTAATATGTACTAAGCACCTGTGAACCCATCACTCAAAACAAAAGCTGGCACCTTGGCATACAACCATTTAACCTGAATTAAATGGCTATCACCCATAAGCATTTTAAAATGTAGTTATGTAATACTCTGAAGGCTTGATTTTTTGTTTGTTTGTTTGCTCAAAAAACTAAACGTTTTTCCAGAGACATCACAGAACCAAATATTTCATGATTGTCTTCTGGGTAAACTATTTCTTTTCTATTCCTCTGCACCAAGTGCAGTAATGTACTCATTTTTTTCTAAGCAAACCTGTCTCCTTTCTCAGCTGGTTTCTTTGAGGAACAAAGCCAGGAGGAAACGCAGGGTGCTGTGTGGTTATATAATAAAAAGAAGTAAGAACAGACACTCAGTAAACTCAATTGCTAGCAAATTTATCTTTTCAAGCCAGAAATGTTTATTAAGTGTTCTTGGGTTCCAGATCATGGTACTAGATGTTCAAATACCAGATGATAAAACACGAAACAAGAAAAGTAGACAAACTCATATCTATCAAGAAACAAACTAGCCAACAAATAAAAGATGAATCAATAAGCCTAAAAGAAAGTTTGATATACTCTGTTTCTCTTCTGTTTCCTTTTCCATAATTCCCTTAGGGATTTTTAGAACAGCCCTGCTCTATGGGAGAATGAAGGTTATAATCAGTGGAAATTGTAGCAATTTCAAAAGCAAGTAAATTCGGGCTCTGCTATTTATTTATTCTGTGATCTTGGATAAGATATCAAAAATATCTTACAGACACTGTGGCATGTTTGTGAATTCATGGATGCAAGAGGTATTTATTGAGGACCTAGTAGATGCCAGATTGGTGTTTGGCTTTGAGCACACAGTGGTGAATGAAATAGACATGGTCCCAGCTCTAAAGCTTACTGAGGAATGAATCCAGAACAGAAGTTTGGGAAGGGATATTGAACTTGACTTGTTTTTGAAGATAAGTACCTACAGGACCGCTTTTGAGTTTCCCTCTTCTGTTGCATTGTACCACAAATGGTTCTTTATCAGTCATGAAAAAGAATTCCAAATTTCTAATTCCCTAAATCCCCGGGGAGCAGGTGCTTGAAAAGTTATGTTGCTTGCATTTCCCTGGCATTCTAAATGTAACCAACCTCTTGGCTAAAGGCCCATTAGAAATTATTTTATGTACTTGAAAGATAAGTAAAAACACACACTCCCCCAGAGGAATAATTCGCCTTGCCAGAGGATTTTTTGTAAGAACAAGGGTCATTATGTGATCTGGTGTTGTATGACATCAGGACAACTTCAAGAGTTAATTACATTCTTAATTACAGCTTTGTATTGAATTAGGGAACTATCATCCATAGCATAATTGAAACCCTGCTGAGATCACATCTGTTGCCAGCTAATTGCCTGCCATTTTTTAAACTTTAGATAAAAAAACAGTATTTCGTTTGTCTAAGCTTTAATTAATTGACAGGAGAAACTTAATTGGGGGTTTGTCAGTGGATTGAATATTTTTATTTTTTAATTTAATTTAATTTTTAAAAATATTTATTTATTTGGCTGCATCGGGTCTCAGTTGTGGCATGTGGGCTTAGTTGCTCTGCAGCATGTGGGATCTTAGTTCCCTGACCAGGGATCGAACCCACGTCCCCTACATTGGAAGGCGGATTCTTAACCACTGGACCACCAGGAAAGTCCCAATAGACTGAATATTTTTAAATGATTGCTGAGAGACAGGTTACAGTCTAGCATGGTAGCCTTCAAATATGAAACTGTGACGGTGCTTACCTGAAATTTAGGAAAGAAACCCGAAAAGAAGTAATTTGTTCCTCGGAGAGAGGCAGGGTTGTAAGAAAAGAGCATTAACTAGAAATCAGAAATTGTGGGTTCTAGCCCTGCACGGGTCCCTTTCTCACTATGATCCGAGGCACATCACTTCTCCTCTAGGACTTGTGCCTTCATCTCAAGAACGAGAGTTGGATAGGTCTTATAAATTCCTTTTGACTCAGATTTCCTACCTTTGTGACTTTGGGTAAGATGCCCAAAGTAGGGAGGGGTGGATACAATGCCAGTCATATGACAAAATGTTCAGGATCTTGAGTCACTGATCTTCTGTATAGAGTAGGGTTCCTTGGTGGTCAGCAACAGAAACTCTGTGGTTAACCTAATAGAGAAGGAGTTCCAGGAAAGGTATTAAGATCATTGATTGGTACCAGTAAAAGCCAGACATGAGAACCCTGCTACTAGTCTAGTTAGCAGAAACCTACCAATGCTGGTCCCTGTATCTCTGTAGTCCTTACCTTCACTCCACTCAAGATTCAGAATCCCTTGGGAGAGGCTGGCGGCTAAGCATGGTTCCCGTGCTCTGTTTTGGCGGAAGTTACTGTAATAACAAATCAGGATACTGTAACTGGAAAAAGAAATATTGAATCCTGGACAGGCAAAACCAACAAACCCCACTGTCCTTTCCCATCTTAAACCTTCTCGAACAAATATGTGACACGTCTGACCTTCGTCTGAGAAAGAGCCCTGCTCTGTGTGAGACCTTGGACATTTCCAAGTGATAAAAATATTACCAGCAGTGTTGAGGGGAAAAAAATTGTCAGCATAAAGATTGTGGATATCAAAGACATTAAAAAAGAAAAGAAAAGAAAAAACAACTTTCTTTAATCATCTTGCCCAACAGTCTAATAAGACAAACGGAGGCCCCCAGAGCTATTGTTAGAAACACTTCTGTTTTGATTCTTATGGGCTGTTTTCTCTAAGTGTATTTTTCTCAGATGGATTGCCCTGGTCATAAAATCAATTCATTTTATTTCACTAGTCAACCTGCAGTGAAATGTGAGATTGAGTGAGATTCCACCTGTAACTTTGCTGATTCTGCCTGTAACTTTCTTTTCCTTTTCCTTTTTTGGTTTTGTTTTGCATTTTGAGTATATACAGATCTTCATTTTGTAGAATCACAGAAGTCAGTTTTGTTATTGTTGACTTGCTGATTTGGGAGCGTGACTTTTTCTTGAAATGTTTCTTGTGCCAAAAGATTTAGGATTTGTACCTCTTTTCTTTCTGTTATTTTGCTGATTCTCCTTTGTTTTTTAATGCCCAGTTGACAGCAACCCATCCAGAAGATGAATATATCATCAGGGGGGTAAGATAGCAAGGGATTTAAAACTAGGTTTCCGAGAAATTGGAGGCCATCGTCAAAATCCATTTCTTGGCTTGTTCATGTGAAGCTCTTGCATGTAGGGGTGTGTCAAGTGGGAGTCTTTGGTTGCCTGCAGTAGAAACTGATTGGGGATAATTTAAGCAAAATAAAACCTGCCAGAAGCCTGTCAGGGACTCACAAAATTTGGCTTGGAAAACAGATCAAAGAGAATTTTGACCAAGATTTCCAACAGGGGGCAATGCTGTTCAGGGCACCATTCTTGAGAAAGAAGCAAACCAACAACCCCAGCCTTAGGGGCTGGCCCCTGTGTCACTGTTTATGGTTTAAAAATCTGGGGAAGGATGTCCGTCAACAGGGAGTGGTCAAACAAACTGTGGTCCATCCCTACCATGGAATACTACACGGTCATGAAAAGGAACGAATGAATACATGCAACAATTTGGATGAATCTTCAGGGAAATATGCTGAGTGATAAACAGCCATTCTCTAAAGGTTATGTACTGCATTCTTCCATTTAAATAACCTTTTTGAAAAGACAAAGTTTCAGAAACGGAGGAAGGATTATTGATTGCTGGGGCTTAGGAACGGGTGGTGTTGGAGGACGGTGGATGTGGTTATAAAAGGGCAGCAGGAGGAATCTTTGTGATGGAACTCTGTATCTTGACCGTGGCAGTGGAAACATGAACCTACACATCTGATAAAATCGTGTAGAACTAAATGCGAGCACAGACACACAAACTGGGGGAGTCTGAATAAGAATGGTGAATTGTATCAATGTCAGTATCCCAGTTGGGATACTGTAGTATCGTTTTGCCATTGGGAGAAACTTGGTAGAGTCCACTGATCCCTCTTTACCATTTCTTACAACTACATGTACATCTATAGTTATGTCGAAGCTTTCAGTGAAAAAAAGATCTTCTGGGAGAGAGTATCCATTTGGTCTATTGCCTACTCTTAACAGGACTGAGTAGAGGATCTGATGGGTGATCCATCAGAGACCCTACAGCTTATGTAGTAGGAAGCCAGGACCTTGACTTGTTTCATGTGGAAAAATATATCCCCTCAAAACAGGCCATAGTAATTATTTCCAGCCCATTATTCTTCCAGAACCTTGCTACTCCATAAGAAGTGGAAACTATCTCAATTCCCCTTGCACCTGGACAGTCTTGTGGTTTACAGGACAGATCGAATATATTGGTGATGCTAAGTGACTTGAAGATCGGATTTAAAATGGTGATGTGGCTTCTGCCTACATTTCCCGTCTCTCCTGAGTCACTGGCGCTTGGAACCGGCCACCTTGTGAGGAAGCTCAAGCCACCTGGAGAGGCTGCCTGTGAGTGTCCTAGCCGACAGGGTCAGCTGACAGGCAGGTCCACGGCCACACAAGTGAGTGAGTCTTCAGATGATTCTAACCCCCAGCACTGGAGCCACCTCCACCGATGTCATGTGGAACTGAGACAAGACGCTGGTGGCTGAGCCCTGCCCAAATTACAGATTCATGAGCAAAATAATTGTTGTTTTAAGCCAGAAACTTGGGAGATGGTTTGTAACACAGAAATAAGTAGCTGGACCACCTTCTTTCCAAACCCTGCATGCAGTGGGGAAAGAGGAAATTCCCTGTTAGGGTGAAGATGGAGAGGGAAAGAGAACAACATATGGCTGTTCCACGGGCTGGGGAGTGGTTTTATCTCTTCGCACATCCGTCACCTGTAAGAGCTCACTTCAGGCACTGGGGGAATTTGGAAAACATCAGTGACTGGAAGAAATCGGGACCAAGAACCTGCCCAAGAAGATCCTTTTGAAGCATCTAGAGGGTGCTATTCTATTTAATATTTTGTGCATCAATTATGGGTAAGCATTGAACCATCGCTAGCTGAAGCATTCCTGTTTTCTTTAGGGTTTCTTGACTTTTCCATGGACTGTTTCACCCTGCTGCTCTGTCCATATGGAAGGGGAGATATCCATTAAAATTAGAAGCAGGAGGAACAGACTCAGGGAAGGTTAAATATGCAATATTATGTAAAATAAAGCAGAACTCATCCATTCATTCAGCATATATTTTCAAGTGCCTACGCTGTTCTAGGGCTGCAGATACAGCTGTGAACACATTGGACAGGGTCCCTGCTCCTGTGGGTCTCACATCCTAGTGGAGGGGGTGTGGAATTAAACAGATAGACAAGCAGACCTGCTAATATCCTTTTTTTTTTTTTTTTTTTTTGGTGAAGCATTGAGAGCGTCAGGGAAGATAACTTCGAAAAAATGCAGAATTCAGACACCACCCCGCAGGAGACTATTTCATTAAGGTCCTGGCTCTGTGCAAGTCCAAGTTAATAGGGACCAAGAATTCTATCCATTAAAAGCAGCTAAATTTCCCGCGCCTGGGCTGATTGGGAACGTGAAAGACAAAGTATTAAGTCCATCAGCTGAAGACTGGCCGAGAGCCACTAACACAGAATGGGGAGCCCACCAGCCTAAAAGGCGAGATTGTCAAGCGTGACGAAGCAGGAATCTTAGCCGAAGAATATTCACAAATTGCGGGCCACGAGGGAAGTGGGGAATCTTCATCTTCCCTTCATAGCCTTGCTTGTCGGGGGCCCGGCTGTCCTTTATGGTTAATATAAAAATCAGTATCGCAAGAGGCGAGTCTTTGCTGCGATAATATTGGCCCCTTTCACCAGCCCTGTGGCATGAGATTACTGATAGACGCGCCTCTGTCGCCTCCCCAGGCTCCAGATGGAATCTGCGGGCTTTGCCAGTGAGCGCGGTAACAGCGCGGGCATCCTGGATCAGCGGGCGGCCAATCGCGGAGGAGAAAATGTAACTCCTTTGCAAGACCTCATCCTGGAGGGAGCGGGGGCGGCGTCTTGCCTGATTCAGGATGCTCAGCCGTTCTCTGGCCAGGCTCCTCCACGGAAGCTTTGGTACCTGCGCGCAGCGCAGACGCTCCACGCAGGCGCCGTGGGCATCGGCTGAGAGGGGAAAGGAAGAGGAAAGGAAAAAGAAAGGACGAAAGGACAGGAGGGAATCCAGCTCGAGAAGGAAGGGAAAGCCTTCAAGCAGTGCTTTCAGGAAACTTGCCCTAAAGACCTTGGGCTAAAATGCAGAACTTTAAAGAAGGGGACAGATCGTATATGCATTTACCCTGATTTGCCCTGCGCCACATGGAAGCTCATTTATAAACACACGTGGTCTGTCTGAGAGAATCCCTGTGGGATCACCTTTATCAGTGTCAGCAGAGGTCCGAGTCAATCAGCCCGTCTTCAACCCACCTTCCCGAAAATTGGAGTGTAAGCACACAGGGAAGAAGGCGTAGCAACTTGCAGGGGGGTTGAAATTAAACAAAGGCACCCTTGTTGCCCTGTTTTTTCAGATCATAAAATTAACAGAACATGTAGAGAATAAAATAAAAGCCACCAGTCAGCTCCACTCAATAACATCAACTGTCAGTCATTTTTATGGATTTCCTGCCGATTTTTCTTAATCTGCTGCTCACTTGCTTGCTCATATGTGTGTGTGTGTGTATATATCTATATATCGTACACATGTGTATGTACACATATAAATAACTGCATATATTATTATATAAATGTAATATGTATAACAAATTAATATATAACAAATATATCTATATATAGGTATATATGTATATGTAAACAATATGTATTTACAAAGTTACCCAGATGGTATTTGCAGGTTTTCATGGGTTGGTTTGTTAGGGTTTGTTTTTTTTTTGGTTATTTAATTTCATTTTGTGAGCATTTCCTGATTTCAAGAAATTATCTTTGAGAGCAAGATTTGAACGATTCCATCTTATGTTCAATCACATGGATGGATGTTTCAATTATTTCCAATTTTGTGCCCTGATAACACTGCCTAAACAGACTTCAGTGTAAACCACTTACTACTTTTCTAAGTCAATCAGTATAAATTCCCAGGAGTAAGTTCCTTATACCAAGTTCCTCAAAGCCGAACGCCTGAGTTAAAGTTAGGAAGAGGAGCTTTGAAGGCCCCGCCCGGCGATGCCTGGTTATTTTGCAGAAAGGCCGGAGCTGTCCACCCACCCACCGACCTGTGAGTCGTCCATCTCAAATAGGGATTCCTTTATTTCCCGTTTCCATTCATTGTCCTAATAATTGCTAGGATTGCTGTTGTGTATTTTGTATAGGGAAATATAGAGAGATAAAGTAATAATAGGCCTATGAGTTCAATGCCCAGATAATCTCTTGGGAGTTTAAAATAACAATAGCACCACCACCCCAGATGTCTCTATCTGGTCCAAAAATTGGATGGTGGCGGAGAGGAGAGCGTGGAAATTGAAGGCTGACCTCATTGCAGCTAATCTCCCTTCATGCTCACCATTAATAGTTTGTTGTGTAAAAATGCGTTTGTGTGTATGTGTGCATTATATACCTATATAGATATATATAAAAGAATATATGTTCTTTTTAAATGTTACTTAAAATATTCTTTACCATGATCCTCAACGTGCCTTGGAGATGTTTTCATTTTAACGCGTCCTTCCTGCATTATCATCATTAGTCAATCCCTTATGGAGATTAACTAAATTATTAAACACCCATAAATTATGGTTGTTCCAGTTTGGGGCCATTACACACAGGGACCTGGTGTCCCCCCAGTACCACCCTGTCGGTCCCGCACATGGTGACCTGAAGTGGTCTGGCTGTGCTTTGCCACAGAACCTGACCACCATGCTTCCCTCCCAGTAAGAAAAGCATTCTAGTGACCTAAAGCCATTTCCACTGGGCTTGTTGGACTATTTGAAGTTTCTCTCTCTCTTTTTTTTTTTTTTTGGCTGCGCTGCTCGGCATGCAGGATCTTAGTTCCCCGACCAGGGATTGAACCCGCGCCCCCTGCAGTGGAAGCGCAGAGCCCTAACCACTGGACCACCAGGGAAGTCCCCCGGAGTTTCTCTTTCTTTGAGTGTGACTCCTGCTGTGGCGACTCCTTGCACCTGGGTCCACTACCCCAGATGAACAGGACAGATGTGATCCGCTGTGGCTTGTTTGTAGGATTTGTGCTGGGTGGGAGTCCTAGGTCCTCCTGAATTGGTACTCAGGACATGGCCAGAATCCACTCAGTACTGGGATGAATGTATTAGTCAATGAATGAATGCATGTTGTTTCAAAGATAAATATCATTTCCACCAGTTAGGTGGAAAGATAATCATGTGTTACATTGTATTGCATTTTTGACAGGTGTGAGGGAATAGTTCATTGCTTAAAAAATTCCAAAGAAAGCAATAAGGTGCAAATCTAGCTTGGTTTTCCGTCTCCATTCATCCCCACCCCCTCACTCAATTCAGCGTCCAGCCTCCTTGGACCCTCCCTCATCTGTCCTCTGGATCTGAGAGACTTGTTTCACCCAGCCTGGCAGGGTTGCACCTTTCAAGTTGCCAGATCCGCTAGAAACAATTTACAAAGATGAATACTTCTGAGCCTCTGGATGATGCTCTCCCACCTCCGGGTCACGAATCTTTCCAAACGCAGACACACAAATCATCCCAGGTCTTCAGAGGGGGTCTGGGTTTTTCATCCTGCCCCAAGCCTACTGATGGTTGAGTAGTCAAGGAATCTCAATATCTAGAATTGAAACTGTGACCGAAGGGGAAAAACGGTGCTTGGAGACGGCTCCTACGAAGACCTGTCCAAAGCCTGGGTAATTAGTCTGTCACTTTTAGGGAGGCAATATTGAATCAGAATCTCTGTGAGCCCCTGTGGGATCTTTACCTACTCCCAGGACTGTGTGTAGAGTGGAAGGCAGGGAGCAGAAAAGTGTGAAGACGCATCGTATGTCTTCCTGGTTCCAAAATCTCATTACTTCACAATTTTTTTTTTTTTTTTCTTTCTCAACCACTCGTAAAACAGCACTCGGGAATTAATTATATTTTCACTAAAGCAGAGCCTCGTTTTTTATTTTGATTGATTGATTGATTTTTAGCTTGAATTTGTATAATTCTGGGAGGCTCAAGTTACCTGTGTTGTGGGGGGAAAATGTTAGAAAATGTAAAAAAAAAAAAAAGAAAAAAAAGAAAAATAGAAATTTTAGTGATTTTCTTTTTCCCTTTAAATTATCTTTTCTCTCCAGACCCCTTGGCTGTGTCACACATTACATCGTAAGGCGGGTTAGATCAGCCTCGTATCATACCATTCATTCATTCATTTCACAGATCTGTATGGACAGGTAGTTCTAAATGTGGGTCAACTCAGTGAGGGAGACCGGTAGAAATGAACAAACAATGAACAGGAAAATGTCAGGTGTGATGACAATTAGACAAGGGATAAGAGAGGCAGTGATTGGATGGCTGTGTTTTCAAAACTCTTTTGAAGCTGAAGTATTTCAAAATAACTAACTCATCAGAGCTTTAATATCATTTTTTTTGTTGCTGAAAGCAAGGCTAATTTTTGGGTGAGCTGGTAGAAAAAAATAATCATTAAGTAAAACATATTGGTCATGCATGGATAAGACCAAATTGGGATTGTGGATTTCCAGTGATTCTGGGGAAGGAAATATTGCAATAGAGCTGATGCTTGCCCCCAAGCCCGTATCAGGTAGAAGGGCAGAGGTGCTGTTTAGTGAGGGGAGACCCAGGTCTGAAATATCATTGTGACTTAAACCAAGTACCGAATAGCCAGGGTCATGTGGATTCTGGCGACCCAAACCTCCCTCTCAACTCCTAGGAAGCAAAGATTTGGATAAGTGTTGTGATTTATCTTTCATTATCCTTTTAGCTCTGCACTTTTTCTTCCTGGTTCCCTCCCTGGTGGTTTCCATGGGAACTCCCATTGCTATTTTCTTGAGTCAGAGATTTCTGCCTTGTCGGTGGGACTTGCAAGGGAAGGGGCCGCCCTGCTCTCTGAGTGAAAAACCTGGTGCAGGCGTCATTGGCCAGGGAAAAGCTTTGGTAACCCAGGGATCTGAAAAGCATTTCTCTCTGTTTCCTCTAAGTAATTCAGTATTTCACTCTTAAAAGACTCCAATGTGGTGGAACTTGGGGATTACTTTCAGAGATGAAAACTCTAGGATTAGTTCGATATATGTTTTTCCTTTCTGTTAAAATAACTTTTTTTAATACCCTGATCTCAGTGAATTCCATCAGGGAGTTGGGAAGAAAGGAAGCAGTTGGAAAGACTGAAGAAGAATCCTTTGAGGGCCTGGGACCTCAAAGCCTTCTGGCCATTTGTATACCGCCAAACGCATGGGGTCAACGTAACTGCGAGGCAAGAGGATTAACTTTTATTGGTTTGTGAAAATATCAGTTCTTAGAGGAGAAGTTTCAACAAAGTTGTGTTTTCTCTGCCTCGGATCTATAGAGGAGCCGAGTCCTGCAGTTCCTTTCTTCTTTGTGTGTGTAGACAGGGAGATGGTTTAAATTATCATCCTGCAGATGGATTCCCCTTGATCTTCAGATGGTCTGCAGAGGTCTGGCAGCCCTGGAGACCTGAGCTTCTTGCAGCCTCCTGCTGCTTCTGTAATGGAGAGGCAGAGATGTGGATGACTGGGGGAGACACACGGAGCTGGACCCCATGGAGAAGGCATGTGGAGCCCATTATGCTGGTCCCAAGATGTCTGGGCTGCTAAATGGGAATAAGAAAAAAATGTTCCTCAAATATATAAAGCCAAATGTTCAGTTAGGGACACCCTGATTAGAGGTGCTGAGCTTTGATTCATCGTGTTAGAAGGAAATTCGGGAAATGTGGCCATCATAAAATTCCTGATGGCCTCATTGCTAAGATGTGTGTGTGTGCATGTGTGTTCCCTAACCATCGCATGGCCTGAAACTCTCTTTGCCTGTAGGCCAGGGCCTCTTTGGTTCCGGTTGTGTCTGTACAATGCCAAAGAGAACTGAGGGGTCTGGTTAAGCCGGAGAACAGAAGGAAAAAGCATCATCTCAACCCACATGATGTCTCAAGCCCAAAGAAAATAAACTCCTTATTTATCTGAGTTCAACTTTCTCTCAAGGCAAGAAAACACCTAATTTGGAGTAGACACAGACCCTGGTGCCTCTACAGGTGGGCAAGCATATGTGCACATCAGCACATTCACATCGAACGTACCTGGTGTGTGCATACCCCCAGCTGATGCCGCCACGAAGCTCCCGTAACAAATGCCGACACGGTGATTCGGTTTACACGTCCATTGCCATGGCAAACAACTTGATTGAATAAACGAACGTGATTCTTCAATCTCCTCTCAGCTGTGTGTCACCGTAGCTAACCTTAGGCACGTGACTGCAAACACAAAAGTTTTTTAAAGTCTATCTCTAAGCAACTATAATCCAATAAAAATTAATTTAAAAAAAGCGAAAAAAGTCTATCTCTAAATACATGGATGTGAAGCTCATCTTGTAGACTGCTTCCCCACTGCTCTGTTTAATTAGAATCCCTCTGTTTTCTTTTGTAAATCAGCTTTTCATGCCTGTCATCACTTCTGTCTGGTGTCCCCACTCTGAATCCCTAGTAGGAAAAAAATCTTATTTTAGCAGAAAAATGTCATCCATTGGTTTTCCATGAGCAGGGAGGAATTTAAAAGGGAGATGTTGGAAACATCAGCTTTCCACATGCATGACTAAAAGGGGGGGGGCCTTTCTAAAAAATGGCACATAAAAAATACAGACTGTATAGAGAATGATATCACAGACATGCATCACAAAGCTACAGATGTTAAAAATTCATCATGTTGGCTTCAGATCTTTTTGTAATCAAGAAAGGGAGAAAGAGAGAGAGAGAGAGGAAGAAAGAAAAAGAAAGAAAAGAAAGAAAGAAATCAAGCATTACTGATAGCGTTGAAATCCTATTTGCACCCTCCCCAGAAGGTGTTTCCTCATCCCTCCCTCCCTCTGTTCTCTCCCCTGCCCCCCAGAGGCAACCACTAACATGAATATGATGGTAATTTTTCAGCCCCTGTCTTTGGACTTTTAATAATATAGGCATCGCCACAAGTAACAAAGTTCTTTAGCTTGTTTAGAAACTGGGCATACAGAATATCACAGAGTATCTTTCTCCAGTTTGCTTTGTTTCCCTTCAGTGATGCTTTCAGGCTCCAGCCCTGAAGACACCTGTGGGTGGGGCTTGTGCATTTCAGCTCTTGAGTTGTACTCCATCGTAGGCTGGGGCCCTGTGCTTGCAACCAGTTCTTTGGTGACAGGCATGTAAGAAATCTGCAGTTTTTCACGATTGCCCTGAATGACGCTCCAGGTAAGCTGTGCACATGGCAACGGACTTCTCAAGGAGACTGTTTCCAGTGTTTTCTTAACATCTTTGAGACATCTGAGCCCCTTTTAGTTCTTTGGCTTCTTGAAAGGCAGAGCCAGGTGACTTGTTTGAGGAGGGTGGGTCTCCTTGATCCTCTGCTGTCCTTTTTCTGCTGTTAGAAATGCTGTTTCTTCACCCAGCCCTGCGTCTATCATCTTGAAATACTAAGAGCCCCATCCATTTGCTGTCTGCTCTTCGTAGAACAAGTATTTTCTCTCTCTCATTCTCTCTCTGCTGTGAGCCACACTGGCGTTCTTCGAAGTGATAGACCGTATAATTCTCACATGTCAAGGTTCTAAGCGCAAACCCTCCGGCACTGCCTGTGATTTTCTTGAAGGATTAAAAATAAAAGGCCATAACCCTCTCAGCCGCAGTTCCTACAGCAGCTCCTGGGTGCACCTGGAGGAAGGACTCTGCGTCCTGCCCTGGGCCAACAGGCTGGTCCCAGGGACCGCTCCTCCCTCCCTGGGGTGTCCCAGAGCCCTTGATCTCTCTTCGCTTCCTCCAGGGGTGAATCAGGCATTTCCCAGTCGTCTCTGAGATGATCTTTATTCTTCAAGGAGCTACAGTTGCCTGAGCCCCTGGATGTCTTCCAGGTGGCCTGGGATCTTGGAAGTCTGCCCAGTGGCTCTGCGGAGCACTGCAGCCCCAGACAGCGCAAAACCTGCTGCAGAAATTGTGAATCTAAGGGGCCAGCACTAGAAAGTACAGTGAGGCGGGCACACGGGGTTCTGCTTCGGAAAGTCAGGTTTAGAGGTTTGCTGGTTATATTTTTAAGTTGAAGTACAGTTAATTTACAATGTCGTGTTAGTTTCAAGTGTACAGTAAAGTGATTCAGTTATTTATATATATATATATATATATATATATATATATATGCTTTTTTAGATTCTTTTCCATCATAGGTTATTACAAGATATCGAATAGAGTTCCCTGTGCTATACAGTAGGTCCGTGTTGTTTATTTTATATATAGTAGTGTGTATTTATTAATCCCAAACTCCAAATTTATCCCTCTCCCACCCTTTACCTTTGGTAACCATGAGTTTGTTTTCTACGTCTGTGAGTCTGTTTCTGTTTTGTCAATAAGTTCATTTGTATCATTTTTAGATTCCACATATAAGTGATATCATCTGATATTTGTCTGTGACGTACTTAACATGATAATCTCTAGGTGTTTGCTGGTTATTTGTGTGTGCTTGTGAGAGTGTGATGTGTGTCTGTTGTGTGTGGGTTATGTCTGTGCATGTGTGTGTCTGTGTCTGTGTGTGTTAGTTGTGTGTATGTGTGTGATTGTGTGACAGTGTGTGTTTCCCTTTGAGAAGGATGAGGTGGGAGAAGAACTCCACTGCTTTTCTCTCATCTATCTGGTTTTCGTGACTGCCTCCATCTTATCCAAAGTCAACAGAATTTGGAAACTTCTGGATTTCGTAAAAAGCTGGAAGGAATCTTGAAGACCACCTAGTTTCATCACAGACGTTCAGCTGCTCTGACCTGGAGAGGTGGCAGTAGTTGCAAAAATATTGAAGTAGCCACTGCCCTAAGCCCCCTCTCTCCTGGGACCACCACTCCCACCCATGTCTCCAAGATTCCAGGCATTAAGAGGCCTGGCAGGGGGGCTCAGGTCCCCACTCTGTTTCCTCAGCTCTCGTGCCTGACAGATGTTGAGTATTTTTTTTTTTTTTTAGATGTTGAGTATTTTTAATATCTCCCTGTTGAGACTAATGGTTTGACTGCCTGTAGAGAATATATAAACATCTACTTCTAATTTCATTAGCAAAAAACTTTCGTCATTTTTAGTTTCTTGAAAGTAAGCATTATTTGTTTATTGACATTCTTCTTTAATTTTCTGATACACGCATCTAAGGCTATGAATTTTCCTTTCAGTGCCACACTGGCTGAATCTCACAGTGAGCCTCTTAGTTCTAAATAGAGGTTTCCATTATATATATATATATTTATTTAACTCAGGAGTTATTTAGATGTATCATAAACGCTAGAGGATTTTTTAAAATTAATTTATTTATTTTACTTATTTATTTTTGGCTGCGTTGGGTCTTCCTTGCTGCGTGCGTGCTTTCTCCACTTGCGGTGAGCGGGGGCTACTCTTCATTGCGGTGCGTGGGCTTCTCATTGCGGTGGCTTCTCTTGTTGCGGAGCACGGGCTCTAGGCGCACAGGCTCAGTAGTTGTGGCGCACAGGCTTCATTGCTCTGCGGCATGTGGGAACTTCCCGGACCAGGGCTTGAACCCTTGTCCCCTGCATTGGCAGGCGGATTCTTAACCACTGCGCCACCAGGGAAGCCCAATGCTAGAGGATTGATCCAGAATTTTTTTTCTAATTCAGATCTGCACGTTGGATGCATGTAAAACTTTGAGTAGGTCCCATCCCTTTCTATATTCTCAGCTAAATGTTGTACAAACCTAGATGCTGTTTATTGGTGAATGATCAATATGCCTTGTAATAATATTGTGATAGTGGGATAATTTTATGACTTTGGGGGTAATAGCTGACTTTTTAACCTTTGCAAAGGAATTTTAGCTGTGTATCTGTTCACTGAAGCATCCTCATCTTTCGTATTGATCAACTATATAATAATGATTTTATAAACTTCAACTTTATACAATAAACGCATAGTACCTTTTAAAATGTTTTATATATTGGCATTTAAAAGAGAGATCAACTACTGAGAAAGATTGGCAGTCACTGCCGATTAAAATTCTAACTTCCCGTCATGGCACTGAATGAGGTCAAGAAAGCTCGGTAATAGCCAACATTTGTAAAAATGTTTAGTATACTGAGCACCACTCATGCTTAGATAATCTCATTCAATTCCCATTGTAGCCTAGGAAGAGGGGCCAATAATGACCTCCATTTACAAGGGAGGAATATTGAAGTAAAAAAAAAAAAAAAGTAAAATAACTTATCTGGTACACTCAGTGACTGAGTGATAAAGCCAGCATTAACTTCTTAGTCCTCACAATAGCTGCACTAGGTAGGTACTTGCTTTACAAGTACCTACCCATTCTACAGATGGGGATATCAAGGCACAGAGAGGGTTAGGAACTTGTCTAAGGACACTCAACTGTTGATGGGGCGGGATGGGGGTGGGAAGCTGGGATTCAAATCTAAGCAAGTGCCAGGCTCTTAACCCTTTCCTGGATGTTCAAGGTGAGAACCCAAGCCTAGTCAATCCCCGCCCCCCCTCTTGTGTTCTTTCTGTCACTCTAAACCTTCTCTCCTGGGAGTATTTTATTGGAAACACAGAGTGCAGATATTCTCCTAGATCTTTTCCGTAATTATCCACAGTGCTTTATCCCAGCTCATTAAATTAGATCAATGGGGGACAAAAGTTTTTTTGCCTCTGTAGTATTGGAGTTCAAGTTATCAGGGTAATTTTCCATTATAATTTTGTGTTTTAAATAAACAGAACCAGCTTCATTGTGAAAACACTTGTCTAATATTGGGCAATAAATGTTTAAGTGATTTTCATTTAATTACTACTCATAGTATTGTACTGGATAAAACAGAATTGTTTTTGAGTTTGTTCATCAGATGAGAAGAGGCTGAATTTATAAAAATATATGTGTGCCTCTCTGACTGCATTTGAATATGTGCATATGTAAATAGATGCTTACTTATTTATATATATGTGGTCATTACAGAGCTTTGTGAGAGAGAGAATTTTGCTCCACACAATCTGTAGTTCTGTGGGAGGGGGGGATTGTGCTGACACTGTGTGCCCATTTCATAGCAGAATGTCTCCAGTCAAGTAATTATACGATGAAGGCATCCCAGCTGCGACTCTATATTTAAAACCCCGGGTTACTATTCCTAGCAAGACCATTCTTTTGAAAGGTTGATAAGTCATTCCTTTTATTTTGCTCTCACATTTAAATATCAGATAGACATCATTTTTCTTAAATACGCAGCCCTTCCTCCAAAGGGTTCGCTACTGTTGTTCCCATGATGGAGGATGAAATCAACCAACCGTGGTAAGAAAACATCTTGGGCCACCATCTGTCTGTCCCTAAGCTGTGGTCCATTTCCTCTTGTTAGCAGGCAATTGCCATTTCTTATGCAAAAGTCCCCATCATCTGGCTCATCCTGAATAGTTTAAAGAACCTCATATCTCGGCCATCGTCTTCCTTTCCCTTCCAGGAGTCCGGAGCAAGCACATTCCAGTCAATTTCCAGGTAGTCCAGAGAGGCTTTCTGGAGAAGGTGGCACAGAGCAAAGTGTGTGCTCACCTCTCCTCCAGGCGTTTGTGTAGCTGTTGGTCTGAGACTCCATTGCTTTTGAGTTGAAAGTTGCTTTTTCATCTAGAGTTTGGCCTCTTTCCAAGTTGGCGTGACACGCTCAAGTCTAAAGCCATGAAAATCAGAAACTAGTCAGCCTTGAAGAGGACGCTTCAAGAGAACAAGAGGAACAGGGTGCAGAGAAATTTGGCTTAAAGGGAGAGAGAGCTTCAGGATGGGCTGGGAGTGTCTTGTTTTCTTCTTCCTCTTTTTTTTTTTTTTTTTTCATGGTCTCTGATCTTGTTAGCCTGTTCTTTCATTATTACAGTTGTTTCTGCAGCGTTTTGCCTAAAGATTATAGCGTCTGGTTTATTATATTCAACGAGGGAATGACACGATCACAATAATTATCATGTGCTGGGATTTGAATCTTTGATTCTATTTTCCCATTGTTCCCAGAGACTCCTGGTGTCACAGCCCAGCCTCATGGCTAGCTGGGCTTCTGCTGCTGAGCCGATGCTGAGTCACAGAGATGCTTCAAAAAAGTGTGTGGATTTTTCCAAGGTGGACTTTGCCTCACATTTCCACCCGTTTCTGGTTTCTCAGGTTGGAATGTCACTGATTGATAGAAAATGTCTTGAAGCCACGCACCTTACTCGAATAGAGCAAAAATCTAAGAACCTTACCATCGGGTTTCTGGAATCCAAATTAGCCTCTGCCCCAGCAGTTCTGGACGTCCAATTATAGTTGCAAAGTAAAGGAGGGTCTCAGGGTTTGAATATTCTTTGCCTGGCTTCCCGCATTCTTTTGTTCCCTGCTGCCCTTTGCAATTATATCAGCCTCTTCGCTGTTTCTTTTCTTTGGGAGAGTTCATTGCACCCCTTCTCAAATTTCAAACGCCCTCTGTCAGACTCTTTATCCTTCTTTTCGGATGATTTCCTGTCTACTTAATTCCTTCCTTGTGGAGCTCTGGAAATGGATGCATTAACTTGAAGGTAGATTTTTTTTTTTTAAATTCCAGTTCACAAACGTGTGAGACTCTGAAGCTATAGTAACACTGAAGATTGTAACATCCCGGGGAAGAAGCTGTGTGATGTTCCCGAAATAACCACCAGGAAACACAGAAGCCAGTGTCCCCACCTCCACTCCTCTTCTCTGCATTCAACTCCTTGAGCTCCAGTACAGTGCTGTCACCTGCCTTTTCTGCCTTCGCTTTTATACCTGCCGCCTGGAGAAGCTCTCAAAGCAATAGGGCCGATTCAGTGAAGGACCAGACATCGTGTTTTCTCTTTAGTAGGTAAAGCCATGCCATGAGCAGCTGGGGAGGTCTAAGCATAGCATCTTTGAGAGCGTGGTGAGGGGAGACACTACTTGTCTTTTTACAGGTAGAGGCAAAACTCGTGCATGCGCGCTCATTGGCATATCATTTCGATTAATGGAGGCTTAACTCTTCAATAACCAGCGTCGTAACAGCTTAATCATTCAGGGTAGAAATTATCTCTACCCACGTGACACAGACTTCTGCTTAAACAGAAAATGAGGGTCATAGTTTTGGGGGGTTAGTTCTGTTCTGGTTCATCATTAGTACCTCTCATGGTAAGACAGTGCTCTTATCAAAACAAAACCTGTTGAGGTCTGTTGTGTAGGTTTGTTTATCCTTATAAGAAATGACTTCACATGACTGGGATCTGAGAGCGTCTCAGTAACGGACTCCTTTGTCCTTCGGTGGCCGGAAGGGCGCCCTGGCTTTGCCAACCCTAGTCAGCCCATTTTAATCAACTTTGCCCGTGAAAGATCAAACGATCAAGCTAGTTTGAATTGCTTGAGGACAGTAAGAATTTTAAAAAGATCGTTTTCTCTTCCCAGGTGTTTCTTCAAGAGATCAAGTCCAATATAAAAAAAAATTGATCTTTAAAGAAAACTTGCAGATACTCAGACTTTTGGTGTTTGTTTTGCCTAATTCTGGTTCTGAGCAGCTGATGCATGGGGGAGGGGGTATTGATTGCACAGTCTGCCTCTCCCAATAAGCGAGGCGTTCTCAGGGTGTGCTGGCAGTGACCTGGAGCTCCAAAGAGAGCGTTTCTTGGGAAAAGACGTGGAGAGGAAAGTGAAAGATAAAGCTATTTAGAGAGGAAAAGTATAGTGACAGCCTTGGTCTGCTGAGGTCCGCTGTGACGACAGAGTTTACTTCAGGCACTTGTGTAGGAGGAAATAACGTATGATCTCAGAAGCCCAGGGACAGAAATGCAGGTTGGCTCTTGACATAACAGGAATGCGGTTAAACCCAACAGGAATGGCAGTGGGACCCACCACTGGTTTTTCTCTCCAAAGGGTCCCAGGCTGTATCACTCCTACGATTTGGGTGGCGTAATTACTTCACAACGTTCTAGGTATGTTTGTATATTTCTAGTGTGAAGGTCACGTCCTCCTTACTCGCCAAAGAAGCAACATTCCCATTTTGTGCAGCTTACATATGAAGGAAAAAGTCAATCTGCAGAACTAGACTTTTGGTAATCTGCATGGCTTGCTTGTTCAGGTCCATCAAGTGTTTGTTGCATGTCACCTTCTCAGAAATCATCTTAATTAAAATTGCAGCCCATATATCTACTAGAAGGACTGAAATCCAGACCACTGACAACACCAAATGCTGGCGAAGATGTAGAGCAACAGGAACTCTCCTTCACTGCAGTTGGGAATGCAAAATAGTGCAGCCACTTTGGAAGACAGTTGGGCAGGTTCTTACAAACTTATATTATTCAGCGATCATGCTCCTTGGTCTTTACCCAAATGAATTGAAAAGGTATACAAATGTTTATAGCAGCTTTATTCATAATCGCCAAAACCTGGAAGCAACTAAGATGTCCTTCAGTAGGTGAATGGATAAACTGTGATACATCCAGACAATGGAATATTATTCCGTGATAAAAAGAAGTGAGCTAGCAAACCTTGAGAAGACGTGGAGGAAACTTAAATGCATGTTGCTGAGTGAAAGAAGCCGATCTGAAAAGGCTACCTACTATATGATACCAACTCTATGACATTCTGGATAAAGGCAAAACCATAGAGACAGCAAAAAGATCAGTGGTTGTCAGGGGCTGGGAAGGAGGTGAGGATGAATAGGTAAAGCACAGAGGACTTTTAGGGCAGTAAAATTATTGTATGGTACTGTCATTGTGGATACGTGACATTATGCATTTGACAAAATCTATAGAACTATACAGCACAACAGGTGAACCCTAATGTAAATTATGGATTTTAACGAATAGTAGTGTATCCATATTGGTTTATCAGTTGTAACAACATGTACCGCATTAATGCAAAATGCAAATAATAGGGAAGGGAGGGTAGATATATAAGACCGCTCTTTCCACCTACTTTTTCTGTAAACCTAAAGCTGCTCTAAGAAGTTAAGTCTGTTAAAAAAAAAAAAAAAATACAGCTACACCCACCACCTCACTCAGTTCTCCATATTTCTCCATTCTCCATATTTTTCCATAGCACTTGACAATTTAGCTGTTATAAAATGCTTATTTACTGTGTGCCTTGTTTATTGCCCGTCTTCCCCAAACCCTGGAAGGATGGGAGCCTCCTGGGGCAGGAGGCTGTCTGTTTTGCTCACTGATGTATCTTGGGTGCTTAGCACAGAGCCTTGTACCTGGTGGGCGTCCAGTAAACATCGCTCAGTAGATGTTCAGAAGGAATGGCTGGGAAGGTTCTCTAAAGCAGGCCCCTCCCATCCCTGCCTGAGCCTTTGGCTGCCTTTGGCTATAGCTTTCTGATCAGTCAAGGGATTACATTCAGATCCTATTCTTTTTGTTGTTGTTGTTTGTTTGTTTTATTGGTTTAGAAAATACAATTATTTTAATAAATTTCTGCTATTTATACTATGACAATTCTTCATAGTAATTAGATTTATTATTGTTATTCTTAAATAATTTTCAAAAAAATTTCAATGGGGTATAGTTGATTTACGGTGTTGTGTTAGTCTCAGGTGTACAGCAGAGTGAATCAGTTATACATATACTATATCCACTCTTTTTTAGATTCTTTTCCCATATAGGCCATTACAGAGTATTGAGTAGAGTTCCCTGTGCTGTGAAGTAGGTCCTTATTAGTTATCTATTTTATATAGAGAAGTGTGTGTGTGTGTGTGTGTGTGTGTGTGTGTGTCAATCCCGGTCTCCCAATTTATCCCTCCCCCCCTTAGTTCCTGTTCTTTCTTATTTCTCTTCTTGAGATATATGCATATGCACGGTTGTGTGTGTGCGTGGGCGCATATGTGTGTGTGTGTGTGTATGTTTTTTTTTTTTCCCCTGCACAGAAGATGAAGTCCATCCCAAGGTCTTAAGATTTATTAACTGTTACCTGAGTCATTCCACATGATGTCAGGGGAGGAAGGAAGCTGAGTCTCCACTTAGAAATACCCTGCACAGAGGCCTTCGGGTAATTCCCTCGATTTTGTAAAGATGTTGGTTGGCTTAAGTGATTAGCATGAGATCCTTAAGGAGGACTTAACGTAAGCATTTAAGGATCTTCTGTGTCTCTCGGAGTGCCCCTCCTGGGTTGTCTGGATTTGCACATCTGGAAGGCAAATTTAAAAAGGGTTTCCAGCCTCTCTGCTTATTTTCTGAGCCCCGTTGCAGTGTGTGTGTCTGGCTTGGGGGAGGTTCCCTCCTTCAAAGCGCTGGAGGTCCGCCTCCCCCTGCAGGCATGTGGTGTGTGTTCGGGAGACCTGCCAGGCCCCTCCAAGGGCCTCCGACTCTCAGAGGCAAAGGGGATCGAGTTACAGAGGCTTCTCCTTTTAAGTTCATCTGCAGGGGCAGGATGTCAGCCCAGGGGGCTGGAGGTCTGTCTTTCTCCAGGTCTAATCTTGCCTTTGCCAGTTTATCCGGAGGAGCCAGGAAGTTTGGGGCAATGAGGGGGTCCCCAGATTTCATTTCACTGGCATATCAAGAACTCTGGTTCAGAGAGGTCTGCTGTTTGCATGATGTACCACTTAGACGGAGCAAAGTGGGTGCATGCAGAGGGACGTCGAGTGGTCCCCGATGCTGGGAGCTGCTCTTTCTTCTGTTTATTATCTTCTCACAAGAATCTGGCTGCACAGAGGGGGTCCTCATCCCACGCAGCCCACTGTGGGTCTCTCCACTCCCCTGGTCTCGAACACCAGTACTTTAAAAGAAGCAGGTACGCACTGCTATATTTAAAATAGATAACCAACAAGGACCTACTGTATAGCACAGGGAACTCTGCTCAGTATTCTGTGATCACCTAAATGGAAAAAGAATTTGAAAAAGAATAGATACATGTATATGCATAACTGAACCACTTTGCTGGGTACCTGAAACTAACACAACATCGTTGATCAACTATACTTCAATACAAAAGAATAAAAGGAAAAGAAAAAAAGGAAAAAAACAAAAGAGACTTGGGCGGCATGGCCTGCGATTTTCCATGCATCCAAAGAGGCTTCAAAACCTGGACCCCGAGCCAGGGAGAAAGGAAAGTCGCCAAGCCTTTCTTCCACTCCAAGTAACTGCCGGGAAGCTTCAGCACCCCCCCTCCTCCCCCCATGCCCAGGCTGCTGCTCAGAAGCTCCCCAGGCCCGGCATCTTGGCAGAGCTGTGTCCAAACAGATATTCTCTGGAGGACGATTCTGGTCCACTTCATCTTCCTGTTCCTCTAACACAGACGTGGGCATGGATGCAAGTCTTTGTGCAGACAGTTGGGAAGCAAAAAGAAGACTATTTGGATCTTTCTTTTGAGTTTGCAAGGAGCTCTCACATACCTTCCTACACTCATCCAAGGCACCAGCAGCTCCTTAAAATGACTTTTCACTGCTATTTCGTTTTGCTTTTCCATTGGATAGAGACACTCTGTTGGAAATTCCAGGATGCACTGAAGGCCTCCAGAGTTTGGGGACACAGTCATCTCAACGGTATGGGAGCCTTGACAAAGAGTGATAGTCACACGGGAAATGGTCTTCGCACATTTACTCTTGCCTAAAATCATCATCTTATTTCTCAGGGTCAAAAAGTATTTCTGCCTAATTCTGTTCAAAACTTGGAAACTCCAACTGCGGCTCTTCATTCTCAGATTTTTTTAAAAGACCCATTATTTTGTTAAAGCTAATGTTGATGTCAACAAGATGACAAAGGCATTTTATCTTTAATATATAAAGAGTTGTTACAAATCAATAAGAAAATAGAAATAATGTAGTAGGGGGAAAAAGGCAAGGGACATGAATAGTCAAAGCAAGGACCCAGTATATATATATTTTTTTACGATTTTTTTTGATATGGACCATTTTTAAAGTCTTTATTGAATTTGTTACAATATTGCTTCTGTTTTATATTTTGGTTTTTTGGCCGTGAGGCATGTGGCGTCTTAGTTCCCCAACCAGGGATGGAACCCTCACCCCCTGCATTGGAAGGTGAAATCCCAACTACTCGACCTACAGGGAAGTCCCAAGGACCAGTATGTTAAGTGAATCAATCGATCAGTCTGTTTGCTAATTTTGGCATCAACCGCTTTCACTGACCCAAACTATTAACTGTGTACTGAAATGGGGTTCTCTGAAGATGAGATGAAACATCCATCATTTGGGGAAGTATGCTGCTTGTGATCTTGGTACTGTCTGCTCTCTCTTTGAGTCTGTGCTGGTGAAGTCTCTGAGCAGCTTCTGTGATGTTTTTCACTTGTTCCCCTGGAGGTTTAGGATGGAAAGGCAAGCTGACCACTTTTGCTCTCTTTACTGGTTGTCAGGAGAATTCTCAGGAAGTATTTTAATTTGGAGTTGTAATGGAAGATAAAAGTAGTCTGTTGATGTAAAAGAGAAATTACTGTCACTACTAATCATTTATCCCCTAACGTGTTTTATTTTACTCCAAAGGACTTTGAAATATTATAGCCCAATGTCAGCTACACTTTTAGGCAAAAATGTGTAGTTTACCAGGAAAAGAGACGACATTACCCAGCTTCCCCTGGAGCTGGGTGGAGCTAATTAATCTCTGTAACAGATTTAAATGGATGTGGGATATGCAGCTTTTAGGAACTGTCTTTAGAAGGACTGGGGACAGGCTTCTTTTCTTTTCTTCTTGCTGCTGGTTAGAATGTAGACATGATGGCTGGAACTGGTGCAGCCCTTTTGGACCATGAGGTAGAAATCACAGGCAGAGAGTGTGGATTTGTGGGTCTCTCACATCACGGAACTGTCCAACCAGTCTGGACTACTTCACTTCTTGGGACTTGAAATGAGAAAGAAATACATTTCTATCTATTTTACAAACCACTTTTGCTTTGAGTTATCCTAACCAATATTTATATATCATTCTCTCCCCATCTCTCTGTTTCCCCGCTCCCCCCTCTCTCTGGGATCCCACCGCCAACTCCATCTCCCTTGTTACAAGTTCATCCAGCCATAGTTCTTTGAAGTTGTTTTGGTAAGAAGAAGGAAGGGAAGAAAAGCATCCTTTTGTGCTAAATTCTTTCTCAGAACACCTTACTGACTACCATCGTGTGAAAGTATTAGTCAAGGAGTGGAGTTATCCTGACAGCGTAAGATAGAAACTTCGCCAGACCTGTTTGAAGCCAGAGAAAGACGCTGAGGCGCTGCTCCCAGCAGACCCCCCTGCCCCCGCGGAGGTGTCATTCATCACTTTCAGAGAGTTTGATCCCCCGGCCGCCATTTCCTCCTCCTTTTTTTTTTTCTGTGCTGTGGAGGTGCTTAAAAAGCCAGGCAAGTGCTGAGAAGCCTTTACATCTGATTACGCGCCATGAGCCAGGGCTTCTCTCTAGACCAGAAGGGTTTCGTTTCATCCTGCTTTGATCCTTCCCAGGGATGGCAGGGTTGGGGTTCTGCTGCCTGCTGCCGCTCTCCTCCCCCTGGGCCCTTCGTGCTTGGGGATGTTTTCTATTAGTGGACAGAGAGCTTTTCCCCGCCTCTTTTCCCTTCATGTACAGTGAGGATCTGCTCTGGGCAGCGGTGATGTGAATGGGTGCTGATTGCAGAGTGGAGAGGACGCCGATGAAGGGGGTCTTTGTGGTTTTCAGAGGGTCTGAACATCCTTGAGATTCCCCCATGGAGACTTAGCGACATCCTTGAGGTGCCACCAGCGAGACTTAGAAGATGGCAGCCACAGGGTCTGCACGTAGGTGGCGGAGAGGAAGTTGAGGGTAACAGATGACGTCAGGTGGCGGCTGGAGAAAGCTTATCACAGTTTAGGGATTGGAGAAGAAGCCACTGTCTTATTTCTTTTGATATTCAGAAAGTAACTCTCTATGGTTTAGAACTCTCACTTTTTCAGAAGTTTAGAGGACTGTTGGACCTTATCAAGTATCCTATTCTGTGGTCCAGGAAGTGACTGGATTATTCCACTCATTTTTAAAAATAGTTTTATTAAGAGGTTTCCTGGCAGGCCAAGTGAAAAGGGAAACATGCTCAGACAAATGATTCTTTCCTCCATAGGAGAAAAGCCAGCAACATGGTGGCAGCAAAGGTTTCCTGGACCCAGGCTTGGAAAGGGAGATTTCTTATGGAACAGAAGTGCTTATCAAGCTGTCATGTGAGACCCCAAAAGTCTGATCCCCCTTGCAATTCTGCCAGTGGTCACTGCTCTGGGAAATGCAGCTGTAGCTTGCATGAAGCTCTTTTCCATAGCACTTTCTTGAAAACCCAGGGCAGGACCACAAAGGACAGCTCAGAAAGAGCCATTTCATTTAAGGTCCTTACTTGGCTCAATTTCTCCTCCCATCGAGGCGTCTTTTGGGGTGTGTGACTCCTGTGAAAGGTGTCACCAGTATGATGTTCTTTGCTTTCCTGCAGTGCTCAAGAGCAGAGTGTGGGGTCAGCCTGGCTCTGAGACCCCTCTCTGCCCGACTTTGTGACGTGGGGTGGGTGGCTTGAGCTCCCGGGGTCTTCCTTTTCTCCTCATAGGGGCAGCGTGAGAATGAATGAGGGGAGAGGTGTGAAGGGCTGGAAAGCAGTGCTGGGCACAGAGATGCAGGAAGTCAGCATCACTTCATCGTTACTTTTGTTATTGTTTGCAGCCCGTTTTTCCTTTATAAAAAATATTGATACTTTGTTATTTGAGCTGCCTGATAGGAGTAGGGCATTTTGACACATGGAGTTATTAAAAAGGTGGGTGCTCTGATGATGTTTCTTTACAAGTGTCAATATCAACAGAGAAGAGAGTGGCCCCATGGGGAGTCTCTTCCCCGTGGGAGCCCAGCGTGAATAACCTCTCTCTGCCAACTGGGGCATCCTTATGCACCTTTAACTTGGGTGAAATACGCAAACTGAATGCGCTCAGCCAGAGAGACAGACAGAGGGACAGACTGACTTCTACCCTTGGGTGCCACCATGCCTGTGCACCCAGGTGAGCACGTGTGGATCTGAAGACCCCCCCGCCCGACTCCGAACCTTTCCCTTCTCATCATGTCGCTCAGTCGAGGGGGCAGAGGTGGAGTAGTGTGTTTTACATCTCCTTCCCTCCCTCCCTCCTTCCTTCTTTCTCTTCTTTTACAACATGGTGTCTATTTTTAAAATATTTATTTTATTGGAGTCTAGTTGATTTACAATGTGTTAGTTTCAGGTGTACAGCAAAATGATTCAGTGATACACATATATATATATATATATATTCTTTCCCATGATGGTTTATCACAGGATATTGAATAGAGTTCCCTGCGCTCTACAGTAGGACCTTGTTGTTTGTCCATCCTACATAGAATAGTTTGCATCTGCTAATCCCAGCCTCCCCCTCCATCCCTCCGCCGCCCCCCTCCCCCTTGACAACCACCAGTCTGTCCTCTACGTCTGTGAGTCTGTACAACACGGTATCTAAACTCAAATTCACGGCTTTATCTGGGGCTCCATCAGGAAGAGAAGGAGACTGTGCTGGATTTAGGAAGCAGTGGAATTGCTCTTTCTTGGGTGATTTCTGAGGATTTTCCGGAGTCATTTCGGCTCTGTGTGATTTGCGCAGTACCTGCACACTTCAGCGCACGCTGTAGCATGCTGTGCGCATCGTGGAAGACTCCAGGCGGGGTTAGAGGCTTTGTTAAGAGGCTGAGTGAGCGGTTACACAAGCTGGAGGCCCTTGGATCTGGGTAGCATCCCCGCCCTCACCCCCTCCATCACTCCCTCCATCCCCACACACCTTATTCCCAGGTAACCTGAAGCCCAAACCAGCCTGGGCTGGCGACAAGTACATCTTCTGAGCTCTGCTACCAGAGAGAATCACTCCACACGACCTCCAAGCATTGGGGGTAAACCATCCAGTGGGTAAACCATCCTGGCTTGAGGAATTCCTTTCTTTATGATGACGACCCTAAATCCCTTCCACTTACGTCCAAAGACAGGACGTCTGTAGGAGGAAAAGAAAACCCTCTTGGACTATTCCATTTTAAGCCAACCAGAAGCCCGGAGAAGAAATGATCTTAGAATCAAAATAGAGAAGCCTCCGTTTTCACAGGCAGACAGGTCCACGAGAATGAGCAGTGAGTGAAAGCCTGGCTGAGTTCTCGTAGCTGTTGGCACAAAATCAAGTCTTATTTGGAATGGCTCTGGTCGCCAGCCCTCTGGACAGCTAGATAACCAAGGACCAGGAAGAGGAGAGGGAAAGGGAGAGCTTGCCAAGAGGAGCGGAAGTGAGGATGCCAGAGGAATGCTCTGGAGAGGGCATAGTTTTCGGAAGGGCGCAGCGCACATGGAGGTGTATCTGAGGCCGTCCTTCTGGCCGCAGTGAGGCAGTAGCTTGTAGTAAGGGAAGCGCCAGGAGTTGCTTCTTACAGGAGGCTGTGTTTCAGTGGTCCTCAGGGGAAAACCACGTAGCACAAAAGCCCCCATTGTCTCTCACCTGGACGGTTATGGTTCCAAACGAGTTTCCTGCTGCCACGCTCACTCCTGTTCACATCACTGTCAGCCCAGTGATCTCTTAAATCCTAAGTCAGTCCGTGTCACCCTTCTGCTTGACTCCTTCCATGGCGCCCATCTTGCTCAGAATAAACACCAAGTCCTTATAATCACCTGCAGGGCGTGATCTTCATCTGCCTCCATACGTACTCCCCTCCTAATCCCCTCCCCTTCTCCACACTGGTCTCAAATGCTTCAGTCAAGCTCCCACCCCAGGACCTTTGCACGTGCTCTCTCCTTTCCCTACAAAGCCCTGCGTGCTCTGTGTCTGCCTCTTCCGGGGCTTTACTTAAATCCCATCTGCTCTGTGAGGCTCCCCAGGGCACCCTATTTAAAGTTGCCTCCCCACGTGCCCTTTTCCCCTGGCCGCCTTGTCACCATCTCACCTACTCTATATTTTCTTACCTGTATCTTCTTTGGTGTTTGTTTTCCATTACAGGCAGGTCATCTCCCAACTGGGGAGGTATTTGGTCTGGTTTGTTGTCTGCTGTGTCCTCAGCACCCAGAAGAGTGCCAGGCATCAAGTAGGCACTCAACAGATAGGCGTCGGATGGATGGATAAGTAAATGAATGATCGCACGCGTGACTCACCCTTGAAAATCCTTAGGGCTTGAAAAGTTGACGTTTCATCCTCTGCTCTTGGAACTGGTGGCTTTTTCTCAGGTGGAAACTCCAGAAGAAATACGTAGCTTGTATTGCACGGTCATGTTGAATAAAGTTGAATGACAAATGTGTCCTTAAAGACTAGAATAACCCAACAGCAGAGGAGGCTGATATGGAAAGAAGCTGGGCTTCTGAGACCCGCCAGCTAAGCGAATCAGAATCCAGATCGTCTCCCTGGAGCACAAAGTCACTGCTCAGAGTGACGTCAGGATCAGTAACATTCACAATCATTCTCTCTTTCCTAGAGGGCTGACTCTTCATCAGCCAAATGTGATGACCCCACTGGACACACATGTACAAACACAGGGTTTTTATTTTTTATTTTTTAATATTTATTTATGTATTATTTATTTATTTAAGCTGTACCGGGGTCTTACTTGGTAAGCACGCGGGATCTAGTTCCCCGACCAGGGATCAAACCCAGGCCCCCTGCATTGGGAGCGTGGAGTCTTTACCCACTGGACCACCAGGGAAGTCCCCAAACACATGGCCTTTAAAGCGTGTCACTTTCTTACCTGCTCAGTTGGGAAGAAAGAAATGATTCTCCAACCAACCACAGCTCCCTAGAGGAGAGGATGTTGACACTCAGAAACTACACAGTTAAAGCAGAAAGCTGGAGGTGGGGAGGGGTGTCTCTGCATTTAAAGAGCTTCAACGCTATAATTAGTGATTTTCCACCATTGAGCAGGATGCTTCCTGCTTTCATGGGAAAACCAGGTTGTTGCTGACCGTCCCTAATTGCTGGGGCGCTTGAGGAACCAGCCTCTAATTCGGTTGTAATGAACCCTGTGTTAATGTCACGGCCTCCTGCCCACCCCAGAGACCCCATGCCAGGTCCGGCCTCGTAGTGAGTCTTGCCAGCTCTGTGGTGCACTTTTCTTGGAAGGCTGCTTTTGTTTTTCTGCTCTAAGTGTACTTATTTCCACTGAAAATAGAGATGGATTTTACAACTTACCCAAGGTAAATATAGGAGATAGAACTCTCATTTATCGTCAGAGTCATGTAGAGTCTCTCTGTGTCTCTCTCTCCCTCTGTCTCTTTTTGCTTCTCTCTCTCCCTGCCTACACACATGCACCCCACACCTACATCTTAACTGTCTCCGTACATTACACTAAGAAACCCAAAGAGCTGAACACAAGATTGCAGTATGTCCCCCTCCCCTTAAATCACATAGGTGTTTGGGGGGGTCCGTGTACCCAACCTGATCGTGTTGAAATGAGAAGGGAATTCCGTTCTTTGGGAAATGCATGAAGGACCTCTCTGTCCCCTGACCGTCCCTTCCACGCATGCCTGGCTTATGTCTGCTGTCCCTTTACAAGCCTGGCTTTCTTACTGACTGCATCACTTGAATTCCTGGAGGCTGCCGCCCTAGGGTTTCCCATACCACCTCCATCACCCCTATTACGTGTGTTCTTTTGTCCTGATGCAATCAGGTGGCTAAGTTAAGAGCGGTCCAAAGGATGCCAAGGGGCCTCTGCCCCCATTGCCAAGGGCAGGGCCCATCCAGCGCTGTACCTCTGCCTCTTGTTTCTGCTCTTGGAGACGACAGAAGAAACGAGCCCCCTTCCGTCCTCCCCCGGGGGTCCCGTCACTCCGCAGCGTGACACGTACAGCTCCTGCTGGAGATTATGGGCGCAAGGACAGCAGCCCGCTCAGGGCCACCAGGGTTGTCGGTACACGGGGCTACTTGCATTAGCATAACTGCTCCTTCTCAGGGTGGGCTGTGTGCAGGAATTACTTCTGTAGGCAAGTCAGCCTCCTCTGAACCCCCAGCAACTCTGGGGCTGCAGCCTCTCCCCAGAGCAGAGGGGCCCAGCATGGGGCAGGCTCCCCTCCCTGGGCAGATTTTCACTGTGATGAGAGGTGGACTTGTGGCCCCATCCAGGTCACAACTACTCAGAGAAAATAGGGTTACAGAATCTCTTTTGTTGTAAAGAAAGAAGTATGCCGACATAACCATAGCGTGGATTTTAAATTTTTATTTATTTATTTATTTTTGGCTGTGTTGGGTCTTCGTTTCTGTGCGAGGGCTTTCTCTAGTTGCAGCAAGCGGGGGCCACTCTTCATCGCGGTGCGCGGGCCTCTCACTATCGCGGCCTCTCTTGTTGCGGAGCACAGGCTCCAGACGCGCAGGCTCAGTAGTTGTGGCTCACGGGCCTCGTTGCTCCGCGGCATGTGGGATCTTCCCAGACCAGGGCTCCGAACCCGTGTCCCCTGCATTGGCAGGCAGATTCTCAACCACTGCGCCACCAGGGAAGCCCCTGATTTGTTTTTAATAATTTGTTAAATTGCAAGAGTGATCATCACGGTGGTGGGTTTGAATGTTCATTGTGTGTTGGTTGGCAGGTATTTATAGACTTGTCAGCTTCGTGCTAAGGTTTTTTTGCCCAGCACCAGATACACAGCAGTAATGCCTGCTTTTGGTGATCTGACAGTCTCCGAGAAGAATCACATGTGAAATGGATAAATCTGTGATGACCATTTTATTTTTTTAATTTAATTTTTATTTTCTATTAGAGTGTAGTTGATTTGCAGTGTTGTGTTAGCTTCAGGTGTACAGGGCTTCAGTTATGCATATACATGTATCCACTCTTTTTCAGATTCTTTTCCCATTTGGGTTACTACAGATTATTGAGTAGAGTTCCTTGTGCCGTGTGATAACAATTTTAGATCGATGCATTGTGCACACACACACAGGCAAACACACACACACAGACACACACAAGAAAACCACGGTAATACAAGAGAGAATAACAGAAGGAACCTGATTTTGGTGGCAGCAGTGCTCTCCAACAGAACTTTATGTGACCCTGGAAATGTGCTGTGTGTCTGGGCTATCCAGTAGGGCCATTGGACACTCAAGATGCGGCTAGTGACACTGAGGAACTGAGTTCTTAATTTTATTTAATTTTCATTCATTTAAGTGTCAATGGCCATGTGTGCCTGCCAGTAAAGGCCCCTTACGTTTCTGAGGGAACCATGTGTCCGCCATGCTTTCCCCACATGATCGGGTGAAACTCATCTCCCCGCTAACCCCACGGCATAGATGTCAGGCCTGAACCATCAAAAAAAAAAAAAAAAAAAAAATGGAATAACCTGGCTGCGATGAACAATGAAGAGAGAAATCAATCATACGCCCTCTTCGTTGGCATGTGAATCTTTTTGCGAGGCTTTGGAACTGATTCATTCATGGGTGAAACCCCCCAAAGACACTCAATCCGTGTAAGCTTTTGGATTTCGGGAGCTACCCTTATGGCTGTTCTTTCCATGCCTGCTTCTAGAACTGCCCCATCCATTCTCCAAGTGCCCCCAGCTCTGAGGGGCACACGGCAGTTCTTTCTCTTCATGCAGAAGCCAGAGTTGTTTTCAGTTGCTTGCAAGCAAAGACTCTGAATTCACGGTGTCTCCTTGAAGACCACATGTGTCATCCACTCATTCAGCACACATCGGATAAGTACCTGCTATGTGCTGGGACTCAGAAATAAGCCAGAGTCTTTGTACTGATGAAGTTCAAGGTGTAGGATCAGGGCAGAGACGACATCCGTAAATCTGATTTTGGTCCTAGTTCTTCCCAAGCAACTCACCTTGCCTGTGCGGACCTGAGTTCCCTCATCTGTAACCCAAAGGGTCAGCCAAGGTAGACCAGAAGATTCCCCCGTCTTAAAACCTCTGTCACTTCATCCAAAGCAGAGAGAGGGGTGATGTAACAGAACGTTTGTGGTGGTCATCAGGAGGGGAGAAACATGGGGCGAATACTTGAAAAGCTCCAAGGAAGGCTTGTGTTCTACTGCCCCCGTATTGGCCAGAAGTTCCAAGGATGTCTGAGTCTGGGGCGGGGAATCTCCAATTAGCGGGTACCAGGGAAAACAGAGGCTGCCCTCCTGGTCTTTGCTGTCCCATCGCCCTCCATAAGAACAGACCTTTGGAAGTCAGGACTTCCCCAAATAGCAAATGTCTCCATTGGTGGTCTTGAAATATTTAGTCATTTTGGGCAAAGAAAATGCATGGTGACTGGTGGCTTTGCTGGGTCGCATCTTGAACTGCTTTCGAGTGTTGGAGGTACTGGAAAAACTGAAACATATTTCTCCGAGCTCCTCTTTCTTTTCATTTTTCTTCTACCCTTGTGGCTGGGGGAGAAGATGAAGGCCATATGCTTCCAATTCCGGAGGACTTAGCTCTCCACATCAGCCTCTGGGAAAAGGTGTTTGATGCGCAGCCATCCTGAGAACTCATGAGTCGTTTGCATCAGTCCCGTTCCTCTCAGCATTTTGCTGTAGAAGAGAAGAGAGGCTGCATATTTTTATTTTTTTATTTTTTTTTGCGTTAGACAAATGGGAATCACAGGAAGGTCTGAAACGCCAAGATGATGCAATCTCAGCAGTTTAAACCCTGGGGAATTCATTCATCAGAGTGAGGGAAGATGAGGAAGCCAGCGACGTGGGGAACTGGAAATTCTTGGGTCCGAGGAGAGGAAGGTTGGCAAGAGCCAGCCGTGCCCCCGAGATGCTGTGTCTCCATCCACATCCCACGCTCTTACCGGGAGGTGACCAGCTTAGCTAAGCAGCTGTTAGGGGCTCAGCTCAAAACCAGCCCCAGTGCCTTTCCCAAAGGCAACACAGAAAAACAGTAGCAATAGACATCAAGCCAGTGGTACCTGAAATTCCATGAAAAAGAGTAAACAGTCTGGAGGTGGGGCCGGGGGAGGGGGCCCTCATCCCCCCACCCACCGGGTTCTTGCAACGTGTTACATCTTGGTAGCCACACAGCTGTGATCTGATTTCCTGTTAGGCGACTGTGTTCAAAGACTGACTGTTTCGTCTCAGGAAAAGATTCCTTAATGATGTGACTAGTTAAAGAGCTACTTAAGTGTTGCAGCTATTGTCAAGAGTCTTTCCTTGATCATCCGCTAATTTAGGTGTGTTGGAAATATTCACCAAGATAATGCAGAGTGCAGTGTTTTACAAAATGATTTTTCAAATAAAGATGCAGAATTTCCCCAAATCCATGAAAGTGATTTTTTTTTTTCATGAGCTGCTCCAACCACGTGCAAAATCACCGAAGACAAAACCAGGGAACATCTGGTGGTGGATCTACCAGCTCACCGTGGAAGAAGAGAGAGGAAAAAGAGAGTGATCTGATGATCAAGAATTTGCCTTCGTCAAATTGATGAAACGCGCTAAGCCGTTGCCAAAAAAAGGGCCTTCTTTTTTGCAGCTAATTGAGCTGCAAAAGTCAAGTATAAATAAAAAACCTATTTATATAGTACCATCACTCGTTTTGTAGGAATAAGTCAAGTTGCCATTTTTTCACTGAAAGTAACATTTCATTGTTTTTTTTTTTTTTTTTTTAGTGAGCAAATGGTTTTAATTAAAGCCTACATTTGGTTCAAGGGCAGATCAAATGTAATTATTTTCATAACTTTGACTTTTCAGAAGAAGATCCCAGTTGAAGGCTTCTCCCTTGACCCCATGTCAACTGTTTACAGTGGAGTTGGAGACCTGGTAGGTTCTTCTGTTCAAACAAGCCCCCTCAGGGTTCTGAGTTAGAAAGTGAAGCAGGGGACACAGGGCAATTTTTCCACGGTGAGGACTCATCCCTGTGCAGTCCCATTGGTGTGTCCTGTCTCAGGTCTGCCCCTCCCTGGGCGGTCTGGTTATGGGTGAGTTCCTTTGCCCCATCAGTAAAATGGGATGATCGCAGTGTCCACAGCGTCGGGTTGTTATAAGGATTAAGATTTCATTTCCTTCACGACGTATATGATCTCATATGATATATATACATATACATATATATATACACATATACATATATATATACGTACACACACACACATATATATATATATCACGATCTCAAAGAGATATCTGCACCCAGCCTCCCATTCATTGCAGCATTACTTGCAATAGCCAAGATAAGGAAACAACCTGAATGTTCATTGATGGATGAATGGATAAAGAAAGTGTGGAATATTTTACAGCCATTAAAAAATAAATCCTACCATTTGCAACAATATGGATGGACCTTGAGGGCATTATGCTGAGTGAAATAAGTCAGACAGTGAAAGACAAATACCGTATGATCTCAGTTATAGGTAGAATCTAAACACGTGGAACTCACAGAAACAGAGAATATAAAGGTAAATAGGGGGGACTTCCCTGGTGGCACAGTGGTTAAGAATCCGCCTGCCAATGCAGGGGACACGGGTTTGAGCCCTGGTCCAGGAAGATCCCACATGCCGCGGACCAACTAAGCTCGTGCGCCACAACTACTGAGCCTGCGCTCTAGAGCCCGTGAGTCACAACTACTGAGCCCGCGTGCCACAACTACTGAAGCCCGCGCGCCTAGAGCCCGTGCTCCGCAACAAGAGAAGCCACCGCAATGAGAAGCCCACGCACCGCAACAAAGAGTAGCCCCCGCTCGCCGCAACTAGAGAAAGCCTGCGTGCAGCAACGAAGACCCAATGCAGCCAAAGATAAATAAATTAATTAATTTTTAAAAATTGGTTTAACATTTGAAAATCAATTAATGTAATTTATCTCGTAACCAGTTAAAGGGAAGAAATTATTTATGATGATATTAACAGATTCAGAAAAAAAAATGTGAATGGGGGCTGAGGATGGGGGAGGTGGGGTTACAGACTGAGTCAGAAGATGGCTGAGGTCTGGGGATGTAAATGCAGCGTGGCGACTCTGACTAACAGTACTGCACCATATGCTTAAAAATCGCTGGTAGAGAGGATCTTAAAAGTTCTCACCAACTCCCCCCAAAAAGATAATGATGTAAGATGATGGAAGTATTAACTAACCAACTGTGGTGGTCATTTCACAATGCATACGTGTATCAAATCATCACATTGCACACCTTAAACGTACACAATGTATGTGTCAATTCTATCTCAGTAGAGCTCGGTGATGTCAGACACTTGAGCACCTGGCCCGCTGTATGTGACCGTGCAATGAAATTGTTACCTGTGGCTGTCATTGTCATTCTTACTACGCTATTACGTATTATACTACACTATTACACGATTACTATTATTAATTTACTAACATAACGTTTGTGCTATTAATCAGTGACTTTACCAATTTTAAAATCAACATCATACTTGTACTTCTTTGCCAGCCAAATGCACACTTGTCCATTCCCCTTACTTAGAACCCAAAAGGTCTGAAACGTAGACATTTTTGTCCACTCTCTGATCTTAGCGTTGGATTTCGGAGCAGCCTTCTAACTGGCAGTGCGGTTTCCTCTGAGCCCTCAAACCAAATAAAATGCAAATCTCCAAGGAGGGCTTTCCTCCCTGCCCGGCAGTCGTGCTTGGAATGGTATCTGAGTCTTGTTTCTTACAAGGGGCCTTTAAAAGCTGCCGGGGCCCCTGGAGAAGCCCCAGCCCCCTTTGTCCAGATGGGGACGGAGATGGCCGGGTTGCGCCGTAGATTGTACACTGAGCAGCCCTCCCCGGGAAGAGCTGTGATTTATACTTGCAGGCTTGTCACCGGCTGAAAGGAAGGGCCACTTTTTCAGTTTGATCAAATGTTAGGTTTGAAAGCCACCCACTGCTGTAAACTCAGCTGGATCCACGGGCCAAGATGAAACACATTGCCCGCTTTGTTGCCGAGATGGCGTTTAGGAAGAGGATGTGAATCGCTTCCCTTTTCGGGGCTCACAGAGACAAGATGTGTGCTGATGAGAATGAGGGGCCCGCCCCCTGCCTCCCAGGGCTCGGGTGCAGGGGGCGCCGTGATCTGGTCCTCTGCGCTTTCCCTGGGATGTTTCCCGCCATCAGCCTCCCGGTGTGCCAGCCCTTGACGGAATGGGGCTGTTTGATGCAAACTGTTATCACCATTTTCCCGACATGGCCAAGTGCACAGTGCAGACTTGCTTACTTCCCTTGGCCGATCCTGCGGGATGGGATTTAAAAAAAGGGCACCACTGTGTCACCAGAACATGCAGTCACCCTTAATGATATTCCTAGCTTTCCGGGTGCACAGGGTTCCTCTATCCCCAGATCACAGAGCTTTTGGATGGTTTCCTGGATTCCCCGAGGCTGTCTGACTTCTCAGTAGCCAGGACAGGACGTAGAAGTAGCCCTTGTCTCCCTCCCGTTCATGAAGTTTGAGCTTGTGTGATGGAAATGTGTTCTAGCCTCTGCCAGGCAGCAGGGGAGACAGATCTCAGAATCCTCAGATCCTCAGAAATAGTCTCAGAATCCTCCCCTGTGAAATTTGGGGGCTGCTGTAGGAGCATTCTAAGACCCTTCCCAGCCTTGTTCCTAACGGGCGTTTATTAAGCACCTATTATGTGCTGGGTGCCGTGTTACAGACTGGGGACTCCAGCCTGAAATAAGAAAGACAGGGTCCCACAAGGACACCCCTGTGGACAGAGACAGAAAAAAAGCACATGCATAAATAAGCAAGGTGAGGTCAGAAAAGTCTAAGCGCACAGGTGACATTGGAGCTGAGAGTAGAATGGAACGATGGAAGCGGCCATGGGAAGAGCATCCCAGATGGAGGAAACGATGGGCAAAGGCCTGAGATGGGAGAAAATACCCCCGCCCTGGTAGCGGCTCTACAGAAAGGCAGCCAGTGTGATGGGGCTTAGAGGGCAGAGGGAGCAGGGGCCAGGCGAGCTTGGAGAGGCTGGCGAGGTCCGATTATGGAGGGTTTGGGGAAGAACGTAGGTCAGGAGCGGCAGACTCCAAAGATGTGTCTGTCCTCGGAGCACAGTCGTTGAGGAAAGTTTCTTCCGGTACCAGGTATATGAGCTCATTATGCACAAGGGCCCATCTTTAGGGGAGAAAACTAGCTTTTCTGGTGGGTTGTATTTTTGGGCAGCTTAATCCAGGTGGCAGACCCTCCCCTCGCCCCTGCTCCCTGACCCAAAGGGTTGGAAAGTGATGCTGATATTTGAATTCACACAGTCCCATGGGACACGCCCCATCTTGGGTTACTGACCTCCCCAGCACAGTCCAGATTCTCTGCAGACGCTGTTCTCGTCCTGGATAATGACATCAGCCATGAGCCAACCCAGAAACCAGGGAGTCTCCCCGCCCCATCCTGCCCCTCCCATGGGTCCCAGAGTCCCGTGGATCCAACCTCTTTGATTTCTCTTGCATCCTTTCTTTCGCCAACTCCACTGCTCTGTTCAGCTCCTCAGTATTTCCTGCCTGGACATTTGCCTGCATCCTCTATTTTTTAAATTACTTTTTATTCTGACATAATTCCAGATTTACAGAAGCATTGTAAGAATAGTACAAAGAATCTGGTACATGCTTCACCCAGATTCTTCATCTCCAAATGTCCAAGTGTTAACATTTTACCACATTTGCTTTCTCCATCTCCCCCATGTGTGTAAAAATACATATACATATCATCTAAAATACATATATACACATACTTTTTTTCTAAATCATCTGAGAATACATTGAAGACACAGTGACCTTTTATCCCGAAATTTCCTAAAAACAAAGACATTCTCTTACATCACCATAGTCTAATTCAGATCAAGAAATTAACGTTGACCTAATACTACAATCAATCTACAGACCTTATTCAGAGTTCTCCAGTTCTCCCAACCATGGTCTTTATAGCAAAAGAAAGTCATTAACAGATACACACTGCTGTACATAACAGATACACACTGCTGTACATAAAATAGGTAAACAACAAGGACCTACTGTATAGCACAGGGAATTATATTCAGTATCTTGTAATAACCTATAATGGAAAAGAATCTGAAAAAGAGAATATATATATTATATATATATATATATATATATATATAATATATATGTGTAGAACTGAATCATTTTTCTGTACACCTGAAACTAACACGACATTATAAATCAACTGTATGTCAATTAAAAAAATTTAAAACAAAAAGCAAGTCTCAGATGATGTGTTGCCTTTGGTTGTTACAGCCCTTCGTTTTCCTTTAATCTAGAATAGTTGCTCATCTTTCTGTGACCTCACAACCTTGCTGCGTCTGAAGAGTACAAGGCAATTATTTCCCAGAATGCTCCTGTGTTTGGTTTAACTGATGCTTCCTCACGCGTAGATTCAGACTGTGCACGGTTGGCTGGGACACCTCGCGGGAGATAAGCATTGCATCCGGAGGCGTGTGCTGTCCACCTGTCCCCTTCCAGACATGTCCATCACTTTGTTTTTCACTGCAAAGTCGCCATGTGGAAATAAGTCACTTCACTATACTAAATACCAATAAGTGTTTTGTGGGGAAATACTTCCAGGCAACATAAAGACCTCGTAATTCCTCAAACTATTACCTACTGGTCTTCACATCCGTTGATGATTTTTGCCTAAAGTAATTATTACTGTGGTGGTTGTTAAATGCTGATTTATTTTTCTGCTAACTTCTACCTTCCTATCTTCCTTCTACATTTGTCACTCGGTTTGGGTCTATAAGAGCTTTCCCTTAGCCCTATTTAGTTTATGTAATTGTCTACTTATCTATTTATTTATATTAGCTCGTGAACCCTTATTTTATTCAATGGCTGGCAGCCTCTTACAATAGTCATTTTTGCCTTCAAAACTGCATCCTTCTCAACCCAGGCTCCTGGGTTTAAATTCTGTCTACCTAAAGAGTTTTTACCCAAGCAGGGATCTGAACCTCTCATTTTGCCAACTCTAAATCTTTGTCAGTGGTCCAAATTGAGATGTGCTGGAAGTGAAAAATACACACCACATTTTGTAGAAAAAAGGATGTCAAAGTCTCACGAATAATGTATGTAGAGATTACAGGTTGAAACGATCATGTTTTGGATCTATTGGGTTAAATGAAATATGCTATTTAAATGAATTTCACCAGTTTCTTTTTACTTTTTCAGTGTGGCTATTAGGAAATTTACGCTATTTTGGCCCATAGTCAAGGAACTGGTCTAGGCAATGCTAAGTGCCCTTCCGTTGAACTTGAGAGGTGAAGGAGGTCATATCATGCAGGATGTTACCAGAGCCCTTGCTTGGTACCTGGCGACTTGGTGTGAATTAGAAAAATCTGCTTATTCTGTGCATAATAAGAAGGAGAAAATACCCCTTCTTCCAGGAAGACCCAGCCCCCAGCCAGGGCACATGGGGCGTGGAGCACAGCCCCCTCTAGAGCCCTCTTGGCTAGGAGCCCTTGTGCAGTTTACAACCTGCACAACTGCACATAGCATCCCCAGACTGATTGGTACCCCCTGCTTGGCTGTACAGAGCGGAGTCATTTGGTTTGGGGACCAGGGAGCGTTATTAGAAGCCAAGTTGCCTAGTGGGTAAGACTGCCGTCCCTGGGGCAGTTTCCATTTCCCCACTAGTAACACAGCAATGACAGTAACAGGACCCTGTGAGTTTGGTGAAAGAATGAATTCCTCTCCCATGTGCCCAGTCCCTGGCACATAGTAATCGCTCCACAAAGGTCAGCTGCTTTTGCGATTACTCTCGTCCTTGTTTTAGGGTGGGCATGAGGGCATGAGGGATGAACGGCTATGCTTAAGGAGGAGTTTCACTTCCGGCTTCGGATAACCCCCGGTCCATCGGTTGCAAAGTATTTCGCTCCCACAAAACGATCCTGTGAAATACAAAGCACGTTTTCTGCTTATCATTTTTAGGTAACTGTGTAGTATTTCGCCTCCAGGGCCGGCAGTGTCAGCCCATTCTGCAGACAGGGAGACTGAGGGTCTGGGTGTCCTTTCTCAAAGTCAGTGCGCCAAGTTAGAGGACAGACAACAAAGGAAGAAAGGCAGGCTTTGACCTTCCCCCAGACTTTTGAGAGCTTGCTGCATCCTGAGTATTTTGGGATGACTTCAGATATTCCAGGTGTGTGTTTTGCTAAAGTGTGTTCCCTGAGGCTCTGTGGGGACACTTCAGTGTCCTGAGTGGGGCGGGGTGGCACGAGTGGGTTGTTGCTACTTGTTGGTTTTATGTATTGGGATACTAGCAAGTCCAGGGCGACACTCAACTTTAATGGCAACGAAGATGAAAATGAGATGAGGATGGTGACCACGGTGATGGTGGTAACTCTTGTCGATTGCGCCCCTTTTTTAAATTGAAGGATAGTTCATTTACAGTGTTGTGTTAGTTTCAGGTGTACAGCAAAGTGATTCAGTTTTACGTATATATTTCAGATTATTTTCCATTATAGCTTATTACAAGATATTGGGTATATTTCCTTGTGCTACTATAGAAAATACATAAGCATTGGGCCCTTTTAAAATGCCAGACGTGGGAATTCCCTGGTGGTCCAGTGGTTAGACTGCGCTCTCACCGCTGAGGGCCAGGGTTCAATCCCTGGTCGGAGAACTAAGATCCTGCAAGCCGCATGGGTGGCCAAAAAAAGAAAGTGCCAGATGCTATATTAAGCACTGCAGAGATGACCTCACTGGAACTGAAAACAGCCCCAGGAAGTTGTGTCCTAGTTCCCTTTTTACAGCTGAGAATACGGAGGCGTCAGGGGCTACGTCCCCACCTATGTCCACAGTCAGACCTCCTGGGTGAGATCTCAGGTCTGCGAAGCCTGACTTCGTAATGCTGGGCGGGTGACATCTGGGTCGGGAGCCTTGGTTTTCTGCCATGTGAGATGGGGTGGCAGTGCCATCTGTGTCACAGAGTCACAGGGATATTTAACAGGAGCATCAATCAGGGGTGTGGCACAGAGAGATCACCCAGTACTGTGACCCGTCCGTATCGCCCTTCATTTGAGAGAAGGGACCCACGATTCTCACCTGGATGGAAAGTGTTCACCTGGGTCGTGCTTCTTGTCTACAAGTCCGGGACTTGGGACAGACATGTTTCTCCTTCAGGGGTGGTGTCTCGCCCCGTCCTGAGGCTGCGGTGGCCTGGGTTTTGAAGCCGTGCTCTCTTGGGGGTGTCCTGACTCAGGTGCTTCAGTCCTTGGTGGACACATGTTGATCTCGTCCTTCTTCCTGTTGTGGAGACCCCTGTACCTGATCCTAAAGTAGTACATGCATCACATGGAGGCGCTCACACGTCCGGGGTTTCCCAGGCTAACACTCCACCATGAACATGAATGGTGTGGGTTTAAAATCCAGACTCGGGCTCTGTTTTCTGGCTGACAGAGCTTACATTTTGTGAAAGTCTTTCTTTTCTTCACTGATTTCCCCCTGCCCAGCATCTAGTGATACATCTACCCTCTCCACTGCCATCCTGGGGGCTCAGGCTTAGACTGGCAGATGCCCGGGTCAGCGAGCCTCTCCTGCTGGATCCAGAGCCCTGGGAGTACAGGGGGTCCACGCCTTCCTGCGGCAGTAATCTGGCCTGTGCGTGAAGACCACCCAGTTGCCCACTTCTGAAATGGCCTCCTTTGGGCAACAGTAAACAGACGAGGGGGGGACTCTTAACGGTGCCTTGGACACGGCACAGGTGTGATCGGGGAGTATTCCCGTGGTGGCAGCATCCCAGCGAGAACCAGATTTTCCCCGTGTGGTGCAAATGAAGCATCTTTAGTGAAGGCACTACTGACTCTGTTAAGGGCAGGGTCAGGGGAACAGACAAGCTACTTTGAGGTGCTCAGGGATACACAGCAGAGGGAAGTTGTGTATCCCTGGGTGATGTTGACAGCTGGGAAGGAGGGGCTAACAGGAGGGAGATATAAACAAGGAAGGAAGTGCCACCACAATCGGAACAGCGTCAGGGACTTCCCTGGCGGAGCAGTGGTTAGGATTCCTCGCTTTCGCTGCCGTGGATCTGGGTTCGTTGGATCCTTGGTTGGGGAGCTAAGATCCTACAAGCCACGCAGCCAAAACCCAAAGAGGCACAGCATCAAAAATGGGAGCGCGTGGAAAGTGGAAAGGCATCTGACCTCTCACTCCTCCCACATCTCCCCCACCCCACGCCGTACTCAGAGCCCGCAGGTCCGCGGATCCAGATGATGCACCTGTGTGGCAACTCCCTAAGGCACAGAGAAAGGTAGAGGACGGACGGGGGCTAGACCAGGAGTTTCCAGCACAGCTCCTACGACTAACAGACCGTTTCATATTTGTTCATAGAGTTCAGCCTCCCCCGCACAAGCCCGGGATCATAGCAGACGCTCCAAAAGAGCTTACTCTGCCCCGGGCATTGTTCTGAGGACTCTGCGGACCAGCTCCTTTCATTCCCACTGTAACCCACTGAGATCAGTATTACATTGTCCTCGTGCAGATAGCAGCGATGAAGCTGGGAATTGCAGTCTGTGTGTTTTGGCTCCAGTTTAATCCAGTCACAATGCTCAGGAGCCTCACGTGATACGAGCGGCATGGAGTTTAAGTGCAGAGGAGGCCGTGGGCCGAGGGTTGCAGCTTCATGTGGGCAGAAGGTGTGTCGGTGCGTGGATGTTGATGCTTTGCCTGATGAAGATCTGTTTCCACTTCTCTGGTAGCAGCACCTGGTTTTTCCTTGGGGAGCTGCCCCTCCCTAACCCTAAGTCAGTGTAAGTCAAGCGCAACTGACTTGCGTCCTGGTGCCAGGGAAGGCACGTGACCCCCGCCTGTCCAATCAAGCATTCATACCCCCGGCCAAAGTGATTGGTTCAGAGGTGGGCACGTAGCACAGATTAGACCAATCAGAGCCGATGAGAGTCATCCTGGGTTTTGACAGATTCTGTTGAGGGGGAGCCATGGTCCTTCCACTGGGAATCCAGAGGTGATGGA